>NC_140614.1:30933645-33501145 GCF_057381915.1 Diplotaxodon limnothrissa
AATTTATTGATTTATCATTGATTTATTTTCAAACTGCTATGTAACTTATTTATCAATGCTATTTATTTTCTTGGTTAAGGATTTGATTATTCCTATGGGGGTAAGGGATAGGATAATTATAAGCCACAAGGCTTCAACCTATACCTTTTTCGGTTACTGTTTGATTGAGTACTTTTATGTAAAATTATAATCTGTTGTTGTTGTTGTTGACTGAAAAATAAATTTCATTTCATTTCATTTCATTCCTAAGAAACATGCACAATTTAACATCAGCTTAAATCAAAGAATTGACCCTTTAAATTAATATTAATGAAACAGCCACATCATCTGAAGGTGAGTGGTAAGGGCCAGAGTTACTATGTGCAACAAAAGCAGCTCAATGGCTCGTCAGAACTAGCCCCAAAGCAAGCCCAATGCTCCAGGATCATTGGCAGGCACTAGGGGTTACTAGGGGTGACATGTGGGTGGATGTGTGCATGCAGCAGGATTTCAGTATAAATATGTATCTTAATTTGAAATCTGTATTATTATTAATGTAATTTTATGAAAAAGGGGTCCACCCAACCAGTGGAAAAACAGTTGTCCTTGCTTCACAGCAAGAAAAGGGCTCACGTGAACGTAATGTGAGACTGAATAAATGAAGTGGACTTTAGTTCAGTGTGGCTAGGTTTCAGAAAGTGAGCATCTTAGGCCATAGACGCTGCTCCAATGGGTAACTGTGTGCTGAAACTTTATTTAGACACTGAGTTGTTTGTTTCTTTTCTTTTGTTTCTGACCGCTCCATTCCCATGCTAATTATCATCAGGCGGTTCCTGTGTGCTAGCAGAGCGCAGCGGCACAGCTCCCACATCTACCTACTGCTGGACAGATAGTCTGGCTGACCACACTCAGCTATTGTCACATGAGCTGTTGTCTGAAGAAGCCGTGCTCCCCCTCTGTCCCACTTTGTTCCCCTACCCACACTTCTTAATCCTGCTTAATTTGAGTGCAAAGAAATTCACATGTGCCAGTAAGAACATTTACAGAGTACACTGCCTCCATTCCCCCCTCCAAAATAAAACAGAGCTTAAGCACTAAGCTGTATTGATCTTACAACTTGATAGTGTGATTAAGGGGTAAGATGGCGCCCCTAAAAAAGTGCACACTTTAAGATTACAGGCCACGCTACACCACTTTTAATCGGAATTCATTAGTATGGGTGCAGAACCTCGGCAGGGATGCACCCCTGAGTCTCGACGCAGACTCTGTTTTGGCCTGGAAAGAAGAAAAAAGGTAAAGAACAGTTTGACAGCTATCAAAGCAGAGGAATGGAGAGAGAGGAGGGCGAGGGGGAGCTATGGGCTAGAGAGAGAGACAGATTTGTCCCAGTGGAGATTTGAACACCTCTGTGCTGTGGGTGGGCAGACTCTTGGAGAGACACAGAGCTAAGGGGCTGCACGGCCACCCGGTAGAAGGAACTCTACACCCCAGCGTTGGTAGGCATTAGTTCAGCACCAGCTCTTCAGCTCATACACACACTGACAAACCCAAAGGCTGTAGAAGTAGCAGCTTTGATCATTGAATCACTGGCAGAGACGACAAGAACAGATCTACTAGTTCCATTTAACCCACTTCCACTAAATGACGAAGAAAAAAAACCTTCATTTTTCCCCTCACAGCATTAAAGTAGCAGAAGCTGTTCTGTCCAGCAAGGTAGTATCTCCGTTTTGTTAAACAGACATGATCATTTTTCCTGTCAGTTTGGACTTAAATCGTCATATATTAAATGTACTGACAAACAAGAGAGAGGGAGAAAAAAGAAACATCACCATGAAACTGAGAAAAATTGACATATTTTCCTGAAAATTTTCAAACATTAAGCCAAAAGGTAAGAAGCACAACATAATATATATATAAAAAAATCCTCAGTTGACAATGGCAGTATTTCATTGTTTGGGATACTGAATGTAATGTCTCAGATCTCACTGGCATCTTCCTCTGGCAGCCCCACTTGCTTTCCTTTTTGTATTTTCATTGTGGATTGTTGTTTACTGGCTTCAGCGCATTATATCAGTGCCTCTCTTTCCTCAAAACACCTACTCATTTGAAGACTGATTCATTCCAGGCTAATTCATATTCCCAAGGGATTAGAGACATCTAATTTGGTGATATTTCTGTCATGCATACTTTGGATGTAGTATTCAAACAGTCGTCCCCTCCCCGTTTGCCACAGTACAAACACACACACACATGCATGCAAAACCAGAAACACTCCAACACATCATGTAGTTATCTTGCGTGCAAAGCCAAGTATTTTCTTGTGTGTTTGAAAGATTCTCAGTTCATGTCTTGGTTGGGCATCTGCATTGTGGTGCGATTGGCAGATAAGAGTTCAAAATCAGGACAGGGAGGGAAAAATGTAAAAAAAAAAGAAAAAAAAGATAAGTATTTCTAAAATGCAATCAGGGTACAGAGGCACATTGGAACGTTACATGCCAATGGATCCAGATAAAAGAGAGAAGCAGAAAAAGTCTGAAAGACTTGGACAAGACCCCAAACTATGCAATAAACAGATTATATCCCAAAATAGCAATCAGCTGTTTATGGATGCGTAAAAAGATCAGAGTTAAAGGTAAATATGAATGAATTTAAGCTGCAATATGTAGAAGTTCTGCAGTACGGCATCCTTGCTCACAGTTAGAAACTCGCATCGGCAATAGATGACTAAATATAAGAGCACCGTGGTGTAGTAACATGGTTAAAAATGGATGGATTGGTTTAGTAAAGTGAAACACTCAGTTTATTTAAATCCAGGTTGAAGACTCACCTGTTCTCAGCTGCATTTGAATAAAGCACCAAATCCACACTTTTAAGCTTAAATTTCAAAACTTACATTTTAACTACTGATTTTATCTGTTTTGATTTTATATACTGTTTTGTTTGTTTGTTAATTAGTTTGTTTGCTTCTTCTAATCAATTTTAAATCATGCTTTTTATTTGTTTTTGTTTCTAATGTCTCTGTAAAGCACTTTGAATCACCTTGTTGTTGAATTGTGCTATACAAATAAACTTGCCTTGCCTTGCCTTGAATTTCTAAACAGTATGTCACTCAGTGTGTTGGTCATATATTACTCTGTTACTCATCCAGTAATAATGTTAATAATGATAACAACACTGCCACAACCATTGTGCAGGGATTAATTTGTCTCCTGATGTAGCATCTGAACGCTTTGATCAAGTGTCCACATCTCAATTAAATGGTTTTTGGTGGAAAAACACTACCTTTGCTTTTTAGTGTGAATTTTTAAGTTGACCAAGATTTTAATGCTGAACAGGTTAGCAACATTACAAATAAGTCAGTATTTCAGTGAAACCAGCTATGACTTAGAGACAGTGCTGCTGATGAAAACAGGGAACGGAAGCTGGAGGCAGCTGAGATCAAGGTGCTTGGGTTTTACTTGGGTGTTTCAGAAGGACGGCTCAGGTTGAACAGTGCTGGAACTAAGTAAGAGAAGCTTAACTGAGTGGGACTGGACACGTGCACAGGAAATAAACTGGGTATACTGGGATGCTGTTGATAGAAAATGAAGCTTTAAAACACCTAACCTGCACACAGTGACTTTGATATTCATAAAGTCAGAAGTGTTGATGATGTTTCTCTGCAGTGCGCCCTGTTTTTCAGAGGGTGGTGTGACAGTGATGGATAGCTGTAAGCTTGGTACCAATAAGAGCCTCCGAGTGGTCGATCTGGGGCCCAGGACTCTAGTAGATGGACCCTCCAGGAGACCTACTCTAAATTAAATCCTCTGAGGCTGCCAGGCTACACTGATGCTTTCCTGTGCCTCACACCCATTCTCAGCCACTGCCTCCAGCCAGCCTCACTTTTGTTCCCCAAGAACAAGTTTTTCCTCCTTAATTAATTCAACAGAAAATAATTAAACCTTTGCATTCTGCCGACGGGCCACGTCTGCCCCCACCCTTACGAGACACAAAGAAAAGGTAGGATGGAGAAAAGGGGCACAAGAAATTAAGAGCACTCAGTGCCAAATGACCGTCGGAAGCAAAACAATATTAGCCCCCTGAGTTAGTAGCCAGGACTCATAATAAAGGAATAACAAGACCAGGCATCGAGCTGAAATGAATGCTCTGCGGTGGTAGAGCAGGTTGTATTGTTCGGCAGGGAGATGAAGGCTGCTGACATAGACGGCTCTAGCCACAGAACCACTCTTAATTTGCTGAGTGGTGTAAGTCCTCAGGGGAGCGTGTTGTTTGGCCCTGAGGGGTAATAATGTACTTGGCAACTTCACTCCTGCATTCAACACTTTATGTGAGCATTTAGAAAAAACCCACCTCACTGTTTTAAGCCTATTCTTGAAATCACACATATATATAGTACTGTGCAAAAGTTCACAAAGCAATGGGAAGCATCTGATTGGTCCAAAATTCATGCAAGCAACACCAAACATAAGCAACCAACATTTTAACCCAAAGGACCCTGAGCTGCAACAGCTTACCTTTCGACAGGTAAGAAACAGTGTGATCACATTACAGTCTTAGTGTTTTACTTTAGTGAACCTGGCAACTCTACAATCCTACCAAAGCACTAAACTGCTCTTGAATATTCGTAGAGCCAGGCTCAAAAGCAGAGGCGATAGAGCCTTTTCAGTGGTGGCTCCCACATGACAGCTGCCAAGTCTCTCAATCAGGTTAAAAACCTACTTGTTCTCCTTTTTTTGCAGGTCTACTTGAACAGGATGCCCTGGCTTTTATCAAGCAAACACAATCCTATTTACTTTCTTTTTCTTTAACCCTTTTTAGCAAATAATTATTGTTGATTTAGTGATTGTTATGTATAGTGTACATTTCGTATAACCTGAATAGCACTTTGGTCAACTCAGATTGTTTTAAATGTGCTATAAATATAAACTTTGACTCAACTTGACTAGTTTGTAAGATGCTTCTTTATCAAAGAGACACAAATACCTGCAAATTAATCCCAAATACCGCTGTGACGGACTGGTAACCTGTACAGGATGTATCCTGCCTAGTGATTCCAGTTGCTTCACTACCCTAAATTTGACAAGCAGCTAAGAAGATGAATGGATGGATGTTGGTGCTAAGTAGCAAACTTAGAGAATAGCAGAATTTCACTCAATAAAAAAGATGAGCCTACTTCTTGGATCATCACTACATACACGAAGGTGAGGTTAAGTGGCACAAAATAGCATTGTTATAAAAGGGGAGACTACAAAATAGTCATTATGCAAAGGAGTCTATTTTTTTCAGACATTTAATACTTTTTAAATAGGAGACATTTTTGTAATTGGTTGTGGTTATTTAATTTCTTTATTTTTATGTTTTCTTTTTTTAAGTGGTGGTAGTGGTGTAAGAATGAGCTCTTTGGGTGAAATAAAAAAAAGCAGAAAATGTATTCAAATCAGTTAAAATTTGATCTTTTTTAATGGACTGAAATGCCATTTTCACATTAAGCATCAGTATGAATAATCCTGTATATGAGATTTTCATAAATTTCAATTTCTGACACTTCAAGTGCACTTTTACTTAAGTAACACTTTTGATGTAAAAATTATACCTTTAGCTAAGCGTTTAGTACGTTTTTTATGCTACAAATAAAGAATCTAAAATCCTTTTTCCACTGCAGAAAGTCTCTCTCTTCCACTGAAAGTTTCTTTATATTAATCCACAGAATGCATCTTCATGTTCTTTAGTAATTACCTCCCTTTCAGTGGAGCACATGATCCATCCCATTTGGCTCCATGCGGCACACAATCAGCAAGTGTTTTCAGCGTAATCAGCCTGCATACAAAGAGCTGGTGGTTTTTATTAGTCTTACTGGGCTATAAGTGATTCATGGCCTGTGTCCTGGGTGTGGTTCAGGGATGTCTTGATTATTTGTCAAGTAAAGAGAAAAGTTAGTTAAGCCCATGTCTTTGAACTATGATGTTGGGTCAGACAGCCAAGAAAGATATTTTCCCAGCAAATATTTTAATCCCCAACTAATCACTTTGTGAGTCCAGTGTGCGGAGGATTCAGAGGGACTGGTGGTTGAACTGGGGGGGGATTGGAGGCTAGAGGAGGGGGTTGCCTCATTGGCTTGGCACATTCTTCCTGTCAGCGACACGCCCTTTTTTCCAAGGGGATTGTGGGAAGAGTCAAACAGGGCGACCTCCGGAGCGAGCTGCTGGATGGCGGGAGGTGTTGACTCAGGTCCTGGAAAAAAGCCACGTGGGTGCATGCATGGGGCACCGACAGCCGCACAGGTGCTTACACATCCACTAAACCCCCCTGCTAACAAATGCGCGTGATTGATAAGAGATGTGACTCAATTTGTCATTGATCTAAATGTTAAATCTGAGGTGTAAATGAAAGTATGCATCTCTTTCATGTGCAGCATAAAGAATCTGCCCTCAAGAAGCCCCTCTCTTTCTGCAGTTTGGATTACATTTCCTTTGAGTGGAAATGCTGTGCATGCACTCCTCACTCTAAACATTTTTTCCACTGATGCAGAGAAACACACTTTCTCATGCTGTGGCACTCCAGATTCCTCAGCCGTTCGGTGACTCTTGGCATTTGCTTATTATCAGAATATTCTTAATCATAGTGGAGACAGTGCCAGTGGAGAGAGCGAGCCGAGAGAGACACGTCAAAACATCTTCAACCGTAAAGGACCAGACAGCAAGCGTGATGGGCAAATTAGTCAGAGGCGCTGCCTAAATGGATGGTGAGGGCACAGGGGGAGAGATAGGGAGTATACGAGTGTGTGTGGAAATCAGCGAGGGAGCAGAAAACAGAAAGAGAGAAAGAGAGGAACCTTCTCCATTTCACCATTCAGCGGTGCCTCCTATTCCCGAAGCACTTCGCCAGATCACAACCCACTAACTGATAGAGAAATAAATTAAGGAAAGGCTGCTCAAATAGATACGATTCTGAAGAAGATTTAAGGAGTGGAACTGATTGTGCATGTCTGATTCCTGCGCTTCAGAGTCCTCACCCGGGGGGCTTGGCTTTCAAAGCTGAGTGACTTGCATGGAGAAACACTCCATTAACAAAGTTCAGCTCTCCTCTGAGCCCCCCCCATAAAAAAAAATCTTCCCCCTCTCCTATCCCCCCTCTCCTACCACAGACGACCTCTCCCAGGCAGCAAAGCTTTTTTCTGAAACTGTTTCAGGGTGCAGTGGCTTCATAAACAGGAAGATTGTAGTATGTTTAGAGAGCAAACAGTTGACAGGAGTATTAAGGGATAATTCTAATTAATACAACTTGGATCCTGTTTTTGTGGTTTCGGCTATCATTTCTATCAGTTAGGATAACATTGTACTCAACCAAAGAGTCTGCTGAGCTCACACCACATATTAACAGCGAAATAAACTGAAGACAATGGGGCAAGACTAACAGATGATCAGAAACATGGCGACAAAACATCAAAACCAATGACTTTATCTACATTTAAAAAACAAAAACAAAAAAACACAAGTATGTTTTTATATTTGTGCATCTGTAAGCAGTTACGAACACGTTTTTCCTCACCTGAAAATAAGTCAAATTCATTTAGAGACACAGAATTTAGGATAAAGTGAGAATCAGCACACAGTACCCATAGTTACAGTGATGCATCACTTAAAAAGCCATTCTACCTCATGATCAAGGAAAAACAAGCAAACAAGGGAAAAGTATGCAACTTCTCGTCTCTAAATATGGTTGTATTTTACCTTAAATTATAATTTTTCATCTTTGTCTGCTTCTCTTGTTCCCGATAGAGGCATCCAAGCTTTGTTGTGCTTTTCTTTTTATCCTAATTAAAGGCCATTTGGGGACATTTCCTGCATACAATCATGTTGTTCGAATTGTTGTTGGAGTTCTGTGATTTGAGGATATGTCAATAAAGCTAACATTTCTTAAGTAGTAAGTATTGTACAGTATCCAAAATTTTAACAAGAGTTTTGGTATGTTTTTTGTAGTTTCTGATAAGTTCAGATATAATGTAATGTTATATATAATTTGTGAGCAGGTGCTTCCGCCTTCCAGTCCTAGCTTTATATTTACAGGTATCAGAGTGCCTGACTCTGGACTTTCTTCTTATTAACTGAAGACCAAAACTACGATTCTGTTATAACTTTATTCATCCTGTAAATGTTTCTGCTACACAACTTGGTTTAGCCCTGTCAGACTTGTTGGTGCTAAACTATTCATGCATTCCTAAATCGTATTAAAGGGTTAACCTGAGCTCAGGCAGTTTAGAAAGACAGAGGGCCATTGAGCAGGCATAGCATGGAGGAGAGCAGTAGCTCGGGTCCAGAGTCCCAGGATTAGAGTCATGGGACTAGTCAGAGGCAGGACCATTACCCCTCAGTGGAAAGCCTCAAACCCAGTGACTCCTTCTCACATCAGATGGAAAGGAATATACTCAGAAAGAGAATAAGAAGAGAGAGGGGTGTAGGCGTGGATGGAGAGGAGTGGGTTATGTGTCCAAAAAGAGGCTCGCAGTAGTGCAGAGCAACTAGGCGCGGTGGGATGGGGAAGCTGTGTTTTTATGGTCGGAGAAGAGACTTGTGATCACTTTGAGGGAGGGTGTCTATGAGGTGGTTACCGCAGTAGAAATGATTGTGGTAATGGAGGTCAGCCTTTGAAAGAGGCGCTTTGATGCGCCATCACCACTGAACTTCATTTAACTCAGCCCATCTAATCATCTGACACCAGTACTCCAAAACCCATTCACAAATCCCTCTTTTATGCCAGTGGGGCTGCTATCACCTGAATATGTTGCAACTTTATCACACAGCTCATGTCTACAACTGAGCTCTTGACCATTAACCCCATTAACTTGTCAAAATGCTGTTTGAAATATTTGACTTTTTTTTCTCGATTTCTTTGCATGGGTAGAGAAGAGCAAGTAGTATAGAAGCTAGGTGAGTGTGGATAATTGAGCAGTCTGCAGGCGTGGAGCCCAGAGATAAGTGAAAGAGTCAGAAATTGAGTGTGATGCTGAGGCGAGGGCCCGGCCCTTTATTTGATGGAGAAAAGAAGAAACGGGGAAAAAGGGGAGAAGAGGATGTCTCTGAGGAGGAGAGATAGACAGCAGCAGAGCGAGGGACTCGGAGACAGACAAGGGGAAAGATATGGATGGCAGGCAGCAATTACTGAGACTGAGGCTCCATGCGAACGCAGCCAAATGTGTGTGTGACAGTATGCGAGGAAAAGAGAAGCACAGAGCGAGTGGAGGAGTGGAGGCGAGGAGGAGAAGGAGGAGGAGGGGGCAACAGAGGGAGGATTGAGATCTCTGCCTGCCTGGGCCCCTGCTGACTCTCATACAGGCAGATCACAGGCTCATCATGTCAGCTCTGTTTGTGGAAATCCTCCCTCATCAAATGACAAATTTGCTACACGTTTACCTTTATCAGATCTGAGAAGAGAGGCCGAGGAGACGAGCGAGGAAAAGGGTGTGTGTGTGTGCCTGTGTGCGTGTAGGGGGGCCTGTGTATGTGTGTGCGCGTAAGTGCCTCTTTCTGTCGCTGCTACCATCGAGGGGCCAATTACCTGCTCCTCCGAGAGCAACTCTGCCATCTCAGGCCTTTCATTCAGCCGCCTGTTTCTCCTCCTCCTCTCCGTCGTCCTCGGAAACATCTGTCTCTGAATATGCAATGAGTGTGTCAAAGAGAATACACCCACGATCTGCACAGAGCTAATATTTGCTAACATCAAACCTGTCTGTTCTGCCTCTAGTGCCGCGCACGCCGCTGGAGCAGGATGCCTCCGGTGCTGCTGGGATCCTCTCCCCCTCCTGCTACTGGCCTTGTTACTGACACCATGCCTCGCTGGCCTCCATCCTCTCCTCCCTGCCTCTGCTTTACCCATCCTCTTCTTATCATCCTGCCCCCTCTCTTTTTTTCCCTCCCCCTCCTCGATCAAGTCTTAATTAACTAGACTTGAGTCTCATCAGCCTTTTACAGCCCTCTTGAATAAACATCAGTATTGACCATAGTTTTACATGTCAGTCTGGGCTATCAGGATCTTTATGGATCATAGATAATGAATGCATTTAGCCCTTCGTTAACCTGTCTTTACCTGTTTGTCTTTTAAAGAAATGTTCAGATTCTTGTGCAGGAGAATCCCAACATCAATAAAGGGAGGATTTGATTATGCGTCCCTGTGTAGATTTTCTACTTTTGTGGTTCATAGAAGTAATAGTTTAATCTTTACATGTTTTTGAGCACAGTAACCCTGTGGTTATTTAATTTGTTAGTTATTAAGGAGCGCTAAAATACACTTTCAGAATGATCTGTGGAGTCGATTTTGATTAATTAGTTGAACTGCTTAATTTTTGCTTTTAGCAAAGCAAGTTGTCACTTTGGCTCTTTTTAAAGCAAAGAGCTATGCTGCTCGCTGAGAATAACATTTTCACTTGTTCACACTGCTGTTAAATACTTGCTGAAGTAAAAAATGAAACTGTAGATTTGTCATTTCACGCCTCTTGTTACATCACAAAGTTTGATGTGCTGTAGATGAATTAAAAATTGCAGATTTGGTGTCTCAAAACAAAAGTGCTTAACAAGTTTACCATTAATCATGACACATGCAACATATATACATGTGCACTAAAACCCAAATGATAGATAAGACTGAATTCTTTCCACTCCTCCATTGTCCCTCATTCCTCAGTGCATCCAGCTTCCTGCAATGCCCAGCTACGCCCAGCAAGAAAGACTTTACCATTAACTCCACCAAATGTTTGACTAATACTTTAACTGTTTTACACTATCAGCATCCCAGCCTCCATTATTAATCAGGACAACGTGCACAGCTCACTACATTCTAACTCCACAGTCAAACTTTTTTCATTGTTAAACTTGAATAACAGAGGACCAAAGTCTTCATTCAACCTCTTTATTTTCCTGACACTTTTTTTCATGTGCAATAGTACACCCCCATACCTGTAAATATTTAAGATATGTAATGGTTCCTTTTTAATTAGACACTCAATATTATATAGGATGAGCTGGTGCCCCATATGCCAAAAGCTACTGTGGAGACCAAGGTTTGAGTCCACCCCAGACCATTATCTGCGTGTTTTTCCTGTCCACTCTCTGCTCAATACTATCAATAAAACTAAGCGCTGTTGTGCGATGCTTCACATGCTGACAAGTCCTTGGGCAACACACTGAATCCCAAGATGTTCCTAATGTCAGGCTGAGGGTGTGTTAATAGGTGAATAAGAAATAATATGAAGCCTTTTGTTTCCCCAGTGCAGGTGATTAATAACTCCACTCTCTTTACTTGCTCCTCATCTTTGATAAAGGATTTGATTGGGTCTTCCAGCCTCTTTAAAATATGGATTTTTGATTTTATAGTCTGGCTGTCCAGGATCCCTCTAATGTTACTTTTTGGGATTTTTTGGAAACCAGCACTTTAGCACATGAGAGAAAACAAGGAAAGAGGAGCTGTTTCAACAGGAGCCGCTTTCCTCTGTGTCTGCCTCTGCTGAGTGATGAAGATTAAAGAGAGACAGAGAGAGAGAGGGAGGGCAAGATTAAAAGGGGACCATAGCTTGAGTGCAAGAGAGAGAAAAAGAGAGAAAGGGTGAAAGAAGGGAGGGAGGAAGAGCGCACGGAAGATAGCGAGCTATGACAGAGTGAGGGAGGGAGAGCATTTGCATAATGTCCTCCACCACAGTAAGTCCCTGAGGCTAGCCATGCTGGATAACAGAGGACCAATACTCTTAATTCAATCTCTTTATTTTTCTAATACTTCAGAAATTAATAATTCGTCCCCATTCCACCTCCAGCCACCCCCTCTCGTCCACAAAAACCACCGTGAGCGTCAGGCTGAGCTGCCTAAGTTTGTAACTTTAACCCAAGAAATTGATGTGAGCAGGCCTTGAGGCAGACCTGCTAATGAATGGATAGAGAGAGAAAGAAGAAAGTTAAAAGATGGTCTTTTATAAAGTAATTTAAGAAAATCCTGTTAGCTGGATCAAGTACAAGAGTATAATTTCTTAAAATGGGAAAAAGAGGAGCTTTCGCGCCTCTCCCGCACACTTAATAACAAAATTAAGGAGGTAAAAAGATAAAGAGACAGAATCAATTAGGGCAGGCCTGGTAAACAGTGCTTAATGTACAGAGGGTGGGATGGTCCGTGGAGGTGGGATGATGGGTGTGATGCTTAGGTGCTAATAACCCTCAGGCTGCTTTATGCCACACCACCTCTGACATGTCCCGGATGAGAACTGGGCTGGGTGAGATGAGAGGGGGAGGACACAAATGCAGCCGCCCTCACTGCCATTTTAGATAATTTTTTTTTTTAAAAAGGGGAAAGTATTCGAGCAGTGCATGATATACCGAACAATTCATTTTGGTAGTTTCAAACAAAAACGTCTTTTTGCAAGAAAATTAAACAACCACAGTCCTTTTTTTTCTACTTAATTTCAGTTTCATTGGCTCCTCTGTTGTAGCTTTCCTTCCCCACCAAGTCAATAGGACACCCCTTTCTGTTTCCCGATGACACGATCATTCTCCTATGGCACAGGCGTAGAGAGACACCCATCAAGTTGACAGCCTGTTAACCAGGCACTAAACACACTAGAGATAAGAGGAGATTATCAGACTGTTATTGTTCCAAAGGGGAGTCCTCTGTCACAGAGACCTGGCCAGGCTCAGTCAGTCAGGGAGCTGGGTTGATGGTACAGTGCCGGTGGTGATTATTTTTTGGGGAGAAGAGGATCCTTTGCCATTAGTTCCCTCTGTTGTAAGAAAACTGGAGTTTTTCCTCAGTGTGTCAAAATCAGATCAATCACACGAACAAACTTGTTTTGAAAATTATTTGTCACTTAACTAAAGTCATTGTTCATCGAGTATATGAACTCAGCATGGTTGTGTGCATGCTGAAAGTGGAAAGCAAGTGTTTTTAATGCAGTGTTTAAACAATTAAATCATTTTCTGCTTTAATAACACCAAAAATACCTTCGTTTTTTATCAAGTTGCACTTCGTTATTCCTGTGCAACATTTTTAGCGTTTACAGTTGTTCTTTTTGTAAGCTTGTACATCATGTGTGCTGATTATCATGAGTGGATTGGCTCACTTATTGTTAAAAAAAAAAAAAACTTGTATCTTTTGTCAGTTATTATTGAATTATTCCTGGTGTCTGTGTATTTTTTCATTATGCAGAACAAAAAGGGAAATTTCTCGTAGAATTGGAAACACTGCAAAGATATATAGAGTTATGATATGATTTCTTTTAAATTACTGCATTATTTACAATTATATATAATACTAATATATTAATGATATCCAGCACATAAATTATAGGGAATTTATTGTTGAAAATGACAAAGAATTAATTACAATGAAATTAAAAATAACCAAATTAAATTTCCAGCGTCTTATCTTGGGGATCTTTATAATTTGTATCTTTACCTTTGCACAGAAATGTGACTCTTTTGACCTTTTATCCAGCGCGTCACTTGTGTTCCACTTCCTCAGTAGATAAAAGCAAGGATGAATGCTCTCTGTGGGCATACCAAACACTGAGCATTATTTGATTCACATTCCCTTGGGTGTTATGACTGGGAAATAATTGTTCGTATTTGTATTTGTTTCTTTTAACTGTGGTGTGCTCTGGGAAATTCTTAATACCTTCTAGAGATTATACGGTAACTCCCAAACTCCCATGATTATAATTAAGCCTGACTTGGTTATAAAATGAGCAAATAGCAATTTAGTTTTGCATCGTGTGAGGGAGCATCTCTGTGTGTTCCCTGTGTCTCCGCACATCTTTACATTTCTAAATATACTTGTGATGGTGCTTGTGAGTTTGAATATATACATGCGTTGTGCATGTGTGTGTGTGTGTGTGTGTGTGTGTGTGTCAGGGGAAAGTGCTGCAGAGGAAATGCACATATTGAAAGTGTTTGTTTGGGCATGGAGACTGCTATCATCTTTCTTCTTGCAAAGAGAAAAAAAGAAGACAAAAAACACACACACACAAACATTCCCCCATCCATTCTTTCTCTATCTCGCACTCACTCTCTTCAGCTCTCTCCCTCTCTCTTTCTGTATCACTTACAAAGGCAGCCGTTTCCTCCAAAATGAGGCCACGTACGGAAGGTATGCAAATGAAATCATTGCTCGTGGATTAGAATGGGACACCATATACCCTAAATCATGATTGTCAATCATGGCTGGGGATTAAGGGATATGGGCTCACAGACCTAAAAAAGCAACATTTCCCCCCTCAGGCAGATCCCCATTGTGAGAAGCTCTGAGGAGGAGAGGGCTCCACAGGGGAGGAGAGCAACACTGGAGCACTAGTGCCCCCTTCTGTCTCATGTTCACCGCACCGTTTCATCATCAAACACAGCCAGCCTCAACAGAAATAAGAGGCTGGCACACACAAGCCTATTCATTTACATTCGATGTAGCCGCGGGCAAAAACTTGATTAGACAAACGCACATGCTTTGGTGATGCAGTGTTTCATCTTCAGTGGAGGAGAGAGAGAGACCTCATTTGTTTCTCTGGCAAGTGTGCAGGCTTGGTTCAACATCAGTGGGTTAGGAGGGCCAAAGGCCTTACAAACGTAACAGATGTTTGTTTGCCCTGTGAGTGAATGTGTTTAACACCAAAGTCCCTTAAACATCACAATCAATTTGTTTTTTATACCGTGATTTTAAAATGCTTCTGCAGTATTTTTCTTAGTCCTGCACGCACCAACATGCCAATAATGGAGTGCACTGTATGGAATTTAAGCATGTATTGTACACTATAATAGCAAGACTGGACCAGTTGCTAGAATTCCTGATAATTACCCATAATGCACAGTAATATTAAATTATATATTATAACGGTAAGTACATCTACATAAAATAATTAAGAGGAAATGTGCTTAATGTTGCTGCAACTCGAGATTCCTCCTTCATATTTAGGAAGTAGTGCAGCTCCTCACACAGAGACATGTTTAGTGGATTGTGTGTGCAGACCCCGGAGCCCTCAGCTAGAGTGCCAGTCTGTTCCTGTGGAGCAGTCAACCAGACAAACCCAGCCAAGAGAGAGCAAGGCACAGGGCCAGGAAATAGCACTGGAAGACACTCCACTACGGCAGAGAATTAATAGTGTTTTTAGGAGATGGGGAGGGTGGAGGAAGAAGGGCAAAAAAAAAAGCAGAACAAACAAACTACTTTGTGACATCTTCAAGAAACTGGTTGTGTATGATTGCAAGAATCAAGGGATTATTAAACCCCATTAGATAATAAAAGCGAGCAAAGGAGGAGAGTTGGCACCGTTCACATCCTGCACAGTGCAGCCCTCAGCTGCCCAAGACTGAAGGTGGCGTGGCACCTGTGCCTTTTTGGCCCTGGCATCGCATGGGCAGGAGGTCAAGGTCAGGGCAACATCTGCATCGCATCAGAGGGCCTGGATGTGTGCCACCAAAGTCTCTCACAGAGGAATTCTGAAGAATAGATTTGAAAAAGACCACAAAAGCCTTTCTTTGAATATCCACCATAGATGTATAAATATGAAGATCCCACTGTTTTAATAGTTTTTACTCCAATTCAGCTCATATGTAAACTAGCTAATCAGGATACAGTGATCCCATCTGTTGTGTGATTTCTAAACATCGCTCATTGTTTGCTTCGAAAATGCTAAGAACGGAGGACATTTAGTCAGACAAGATGTTCTCCGTGAGGCCAAAACACTCATGGATCTAGTCACAATTACTGCCTAATTTTAACAGGGGGGATCCTTAATCCCAGACTGTCTTCCACAGCGAGTCCACCTGAGTCATCTTTTCACTGGTGGGTAAAATAAACCAGAAAAATTGATATGAGCCACAAGCACACTAAAGAGCAAATCATTATGCATCATTAGGTGAAGATTTAGTTTAAACGTGTTTAGCAGGAATTAAGCAAAGCTGTTGTTGACATGGATTGACTGCTGTAATGCTTTATTGTCAGGGCTCCAGGAGGCAGAGAGAGGGACGGCCTAGTTGGGGAAGCAGCAATGCGCCGAAAGCAAGGATTTATGGGATATTGGGAGAACTAGCCGGGTGAGTGGACAAATAAGAAGCTACGGTCGATGATTTGGCAGAGGAGACAAAGGAGGGAGGGAGATGCATAAAGACAGCAAACAAATAGTGTCAGAGAGGATTCAGCTGTAGAATAAAATTAAAAGCATTGGTTAAAAACCAGATGCTTGAAATGTGCACGTAGAGAGGTTCTATTTGAAACTACTGTACTACAGACAGAATATAATTTTCTCACCTTCAAGAGATTTGGATTTGTGTGGATTAAAACCCCTTAGATTACAAAACAACCATTTTCAATGAGAGCCTCTTTCACTGACACCTGGCTAAACAAAGCTTGATCTAATAGCACGGTTTAAAGATTTAATTGCACAATGGAAAGGTCAAAACGATCGATATTGTAGGTATGAGGTATTGATGATCACAGTCCCGGTATAAATTCAAAGCTAACTGCACACATCTTGGCATGGTTTCCTTGCACGGGAGCAGATATTCTGCTATCTGAATACAAAAGCGGCGGACAGTTTCCTGTTAAAACAGGAAACAGTTTTAACAGAAAGTAAAAATCAAAAGTAGAACGACACGTTCACGGTCAGTTCAACCACAGTCTTTCTGCTGTCCTGACACCAGCGTATGTTTGTATGTGTTGGAGTCTTTATGTTTCTGAATGTGTATGCAAGAGCTGCTCAAACTGACGAGTAAGAGAGGACAGTCTTATCCAGCTCTCCAGTGTTGACAGTTTTACTAATCCCCTCCACCTGCTCAAACACCCACCCCAAAAAATACATCCCTCCCCCTTTTCCATGTGCCTGTGCTGGGAGTCCCTGGGGCCAGGCTGCGCCTCTGCCTTCGTCTCCACACCAGTTATCGTCTCTGGCCTGGCTCCGCTCCCCTAACCCCTTCCCGCGCCACACACATTAATCGGCGCAAAAACAAATAGTTTTCAAATGTTTGGAAAAGACCCACTGTTTGCATCAGGGCCTAACAAAATAATTTTTACAAGCTATCCAGTTGTGATTAGGGCTGAGAGAATTGAATTTATGTGGCATTGATAATATTAATATTAGCCTAATTAATTATGTTGTTTGAACTTGCACAGCACCGTGTGTACCCTCTACACAACACTAACCAGCCGGCGCTGGAACTGAGCTTTCAGCCATCTCTATCTCCCCAGCTCTCCCCCAGTCCATGACTACTGCACACAATTCATCAACTCGTAGATATCTAATCCCCTCTGGCTCTGCTCACTTCCTGAAGTCTAAGAAAGAACTTTACTCTGGTGGCAAGAATTCCTATGAATACTTGATGACTTCTATAGACAGACTGTTTCATCTCACTTTGAAAGTCACATTTGAAGAGAACTCAGCAAACTTTCTATTCACAGCTCCCCAATTTATGAAGGATATTCATAGACGGACAGTAATAAAATGCAACAGATTTTTATTGGGTCACTAATTAAGGTAAACAGCAGTACAATGAGAGCGACTTTGTATAAGAGACAGTTTTGGGCATTAGGTACACGACCCTTCGTCTTTCTCAGTGTAGAAGCTCCCTAATAAGCCCTGTGTGAAGAAGTCCCTTCTTGCTTGTTTCCTTAATCATTAGAGGTCCACACTGTAGTGTCTCCTGACCCAGAAACACTGCAGATCAGACTGACAATGTCTTTGGACTGTGTGCCCCACTGGATGAGCAAGTGTTGATCTGTGCAATTACAGTGACACATACTCAGTGACCCATCACACCAATCATCTAAGCCATAAAGAGACCACCCAAACCTACAGAGAGGTTCTCAGACCTGTTTGCAGCTCGGATCACACTACTCTGAGATGGCCTCTTGACCTGTAATTTGTGGTCAAGGGTCAAAGGTTATAGAGGTGGTCATGTGTCTCTCTTAGCCAGACAGACCTCAGATCTCATGCTTAGTCAGGCTGTCTCTGTCTGGTTTCCTACAGTTCATTACAAGGGGTAGCTGTCTGCAATGCACAGAGTGACTACAGCCTTGACTTTACAGTGTGATTGTTGACAGATTCCCTTTAAAGCAGCTTTCGGGTCCACTTCTGTGCACAGGTGCAGCCACAGAATTTATATTTTTGGCACAATAAAAAAAAAAGTGTTTCTTTTTAGATAACCATAGAAATGAGTAATGTCCATTTACTTAGATTTCAGATATCTTTGCCATAGATTAGTATTTAAAAACAATTGAAATTAAGTCAATAGACATTTAAATTTCTTCAGCTTGGAGAAATAAACAATGGGAAAAAAAGGTAAAATGCACACATTCAAGGAGCACTGGCCCTTGTCTCCATGACGCACAAAGCAATCCCAGTACAGTCTGTATGCTAGGGCCAGACTGATGCATTCACTGAAGCAGTAATGGGTATCTTCAAGATGCATCATCTCATCAAAGCATAATTTACTGGACGGAGCTCAGGGAGGTGTTGAAACAGTCATTAACTGAAGTGTCTACCGAGTCGAGCTGAACGGTAATCCACTCTGAGCTGGACGAAGGCGTGCAGGAGGTTTCGGTCCAGATTGGTTAGCTGCTCACCCGAACAGACCTGCTTCAGGTTATCAGGGGCAACCACCAGGAGGTTACAAAGGGCATGGAGTGTGTCAAAGAGCTGCAGCACCAGAGGGACCTGAACGACAGTGAAGTACAAGACTGTTTACATACTTTAGGTTTTTATACATTTAGATTAAATAAAAATGTCTAATATTTGCAGACTCTCTGTGAGAATTGCCAGTTTTTCCATATAATATAGTTAATTGTGAATAGATTAATTTAATTTATTTATTTGCTACATAACATGATACACGGGTCAAGTTTTTTAAACCTCTACATCAGTGTTGTCCCCCCCAACCTTAACCCTAGTCCCCATATGTTTTTGTTTGAGGTAAACAAACTGCGAGCAATAGTCTACAAAAATGCCAGATTTAGTAAAAATGACACAAATTACAATAAAATGCATACATGCAAATTTATATTTATAAATGCATATTCTTTTTTTAGTCATCAGAAGGTTAAAAAATCTAATTTTCTGAGAATTTTTAATGGTTCATCCTTTACGGGGTTAAATAATTAATAATTAAAATGAATTGTCTTGTGGACTTTTAACAGCTGTTCTGACAAAATAAGCAAATGTACACGTTAAACACGGAAAATTTACAATGCTGTTGGTCCATGTATGTTTAGACTGAATGTTTAACAAAGGAAAATAAGCAATCAAATAATCAATGATGGAAATAATTCTTATTTGCCACCCTTCTTGTTTGTACTGAAAGATTAACAAAGGATGCCAGAGCCTTTATTTTGGATTGGCCTGACCAGTTTATTTAATAAAACATCCCAGGTAGAGCCTTTGTAGGAAAAGCCATGTTTGCCCTGTGACCAGTGCATTCTGGACCTATGCTCCACCCCCCACCCCACCCCACCCCACACTCACCCTGAAGTCCTTGGCGCATCGTCGGTATTCAGCCACGTCGCAGATGGCCAGCATCCCTCCCATTGAGCTGTAGCTGTATTGCTGTAGATGCTCATGGATGAGCCGGTGGAAACGAATGCCCAACTCCGTCAGCACTGTGTCCACATTTTTCCCATCCATGGACTTCCGCACGTGCTCCACCTGCCGACTGACGTAGGCACATACCTTGGAGCAGGCCTGTCAAGGTGGGGGGTACACGAGGAGAAACATGGAAAACACGTTCAGTCCGACACACTATCTGTATTTAGTCGAAGAAAAACTAGGTGTGGATTTGATTTGCAAGTTTCCTTTGCTAATTTGTTTAGTTTTGAATGTGAGCTCCTTAAAGCGAGCTGAAGATTTTTCTCTCTTACTGTAGTGTACTGGATCATGACATTGTTTTCATCCTCAGGCCTGAAATCTGTCTTCTTCTGCTCTGTTGCCAAGATGTGCTTCATCTGGCCCACCATGCAGTTTAGTGTTCTGTGTGCAGCAGGGAGAAAGATTAAAAACAAAACACCCATAAATGTCTTTTAAAACTACTTGCTATTTCATTACAGACAAAGTATTAGAAACACACAGACCTGTCGATTCCTGTGTCCAGTTTCACTTCCATCTGCTCTATCACCTCTTTTTTCTTGTGCAAACACTCTGCCAACTTTGGAGATGAGCTAAAATCAGATTAGGAAAGATAAATTCAGGAAAATCTTTTTACTAGATGAATAAAAGGTTCATCATCTTTAACCCTTAACTGACCTTATCAGAGGCATGAGCTGGTCATTAAACTGTTTGTCAAACAAATGAAAGATAGAGTTCGCCTGCTGAACCACATCCAGGAAGTACAGGTTGGCATTCTTTGCATCAGGTGAGGGAATTGCTGTAGAAGAGAAAGAGAGAAAGCCAGACGATAGGAAAAAAAAAAAGTGGGTGAAAGCATGAATCAACATGATTCACAAAGAGCAGAAAACCACTAGTGCCTGATGTCTACTTCTTGGCATTAGAGAAATATAATGCATGAAGCAGAAATTCTCAGTAATGCTCTATTTCAGTGTCAGACAGTGAGGAGAAAGTAATCAAACCACAGGGACATCAATGATCCATTTCCTTAATGCAGAATGTACCTAACGAATTGAGCACTGGGATGTACCAAATGCATGTTTAGTTCCACTGTAGCTGGCTGAAAATGATAAGCTGCTCCCTTATTATACAGTCCCATAGAAAATGTAAAGAAGTGCCAAAAGCGCAGCCTGCATGGCATCAAGGTAACTTGGATTTTTCACTTTTTCATATGGAACAGACATTGGTGTGTCGAATCAAAAACGGAGGATGTGGCCTGCCAGGTAACATACTTGATGGTTTCAACTCATGTGGAGCAAGGAGAATGATGATGGATCTTCCACATGCGGCTAAGAAATTGGGATTTCTTTTGTCTTTGATAAAATGATTTGTGTCTGTCACTATGTGTTAGTTCAGTGATAGACTGGTGCCTTGTCCAGCGTGTACCCTGACTCACCGAATGACAGCTGGGTTAGGCTTCCCGCCAGCACTGAATTCGATGTGTTTCCAGCTTCCTTTGTTAGTGTTTTGTTACAAATAAATGTAAGACAGAAATATTGTATTCATCTGGTTTTCCACACCTAATCTGCTCTGGTTCAACAGTTTGAGAACCACTGGACTAGACCATTATCAAAGTTTCACCAGGATGGCTGCTATTATTTAACAGTCTGCTGGCTGTTTGATTGAAAAGCTTTTCTTACAAGATGGCAAGGAAGACCTGGATCATCCTTGCCAGTAAATTAAAAGTTTTAGTTTTAGGACACAGCTATAGTGAACACTGCAGACAAACATTATGGTTTTAATGAGCTAAGTTGGATTTACCTGAGAGGCCAATCTCTAAGGCGTAATCAATGTGTTCTACACAAAGGTGGTCAACCAGTAGCAGGAAGATTGAGAAGGCATTCTTGGGCAGGTCAGACGGGTCTGAAAGCTGTGTAACATCAAAGAAAAATATGCATTTAAACTTTTTCAAAAAACACAAATGCAGTACAGTTAGCGCACCGCTAGTAAACATAGGGCAGAAAAGCCTCACCCTGTGGCATCTCTCAAAGGCATGGCGTGTCTCCTGCAACAAATTGACAACCAGCTCCGGAGAGAGAAAAGTCTCTCCGTGGGTGTCAATGCTAGGGCCCAATGGAAGATTGGTGCGTTGTCTGATCCGTTCCTTCAGATCTTGAATACTGTTACAAAAAACAAAACTTAAATTATGTTTTGTTTTTTTACCAGTTAATCTTTTCTTTGTGTAAAATCAAATGTGTAAAAGTCTGACCTGCCAGCACCCACTGGCCGTTTCTGGTGATTCTTAGAGTCGTAGTATCGCTGCAGAATCATGGCACCTCGAGTGCGAAGGTATTCTCTCTCCATGTCAATGTAACTTTCCAAGTATGAAGAAAAAATGCTCTTAATCAGCTTGGAGAGGAACGTATGCTTGTCTGAGCCCAGGTTGAACTCTGTGAGCTTTGTGGCTAATCCTGTGGTCCTTCAAAAGGGAAATAATCAGAGTCATAAACAAGAACAATGGTTTCCGGGTACCCATGAAGTGAACTGAATTAAAAGTCAGCAAGTTAATTACCTGGTGTAAAGGTCATAGAGATTCTTGAGGTATTGTTCTACATCTGAGTGTCGAGTTTCATCCAGTTTTTCTTTAACATGTGCCTGCAGACACAAAGCCAGTTAAATATAACCAAAGACAGAGTAATACATCAAACTCTTCATTTCAGTAGAAATACCTGTAATTTGTTCTCAAAGATGTTCTGGATGAGTTTGGCCATGACAGTCTCAGGACTACTGAAGACCTCGCCCACCTGCTTATTGACCCTCTGGCAGAGGACTGCCGTGTCCTCAAACACGTCATTCCTCACGTAGGCACCCTTACAAAGACAGATGACATCAGCAACATGTAAATGTCTGCAGATATTACTTGAAGCAATACTACCAAGTGTAAGAGGAACTTTACACACTCACCTCCTGACACTGCTTGATGTAGACGTCCACACAGTGTGCATAGCCCTTTTACGAAAAGACACAAGCATTACATCGCTGTGCAACATTTCAAGGAAGTGCTAAAAATTTAAATCATACATGATTAATATGAACAGAATGGGAATCACAATTATCCAATTAATTTGACCAAAGGTCAAATGTGGACACTGAACCCATTTTCTAGGTTACCTTGAAATGTAATAGAACTGCTGCAACCTCCCGCATACGTCCAATCTCACCCCTGCGCTGAGCTGCAGTGAACTCCTGGATTAACTGCCGCTCCAGGTCATGGTATTTACCTGGTTAGAAAACCAAACAACCACCAATAAATTATTAGATTTTATATTATATTATTACAAAGGATTACTAGGATTTCTGATTTGACTACTCATAAAATGTGGCCTGATATTCATCTAAGTCACAGACACCAATAAACACAAGCTGATTAAATTAATGATACACAAACAGTTGTACTTCATGTGATTTAAAAATCAACACAGTGCAGGCTGGAAAAAGGAATTAAACGCTTAAATTTAGTTATGCATCTTAATGGCAAAAACCTCCATCAGATGAGGATGGTGTGCATCAGCACACATCAGCATGCCCCCATTCGGAAGCCAAAAAAAGTTTACAGGTCACATCCTACAGCATAAACATAAGTCAACTTACATAAGTCCCATTTTCCTCAGTTTTTCCACACTCCACAGTTTCATATAGAGACACCTTTATTGTGAAATGTCATTGTTTCCCCCTAGATTGGGAGACATCCAGGCCCCGAGATAGAAAAGAGTATACCGATGATCTAAGGGTTGAGTGCTAATGTACTTTCCTCTTTGCACAGACTTTTGTGTGTATTTGTGTTTATTATTAAAAAAAAACAAACACCAAAAAAACAACTTCTTTCTCATTAGTCCAGGAAACACTGATCAACAAGTGTTCTGGGATACCTAAATGGACTTCAGTAACCTTGACATATTGCACAAAGTTGTTTTGTGAGGGCAGAGGTTCCATTTGTCCTTCCATCAGCACACTGTCATTTACTGTTTTTCTTAGACTGGAAATAACGTTACAGAAACAAACATTTTTGCAAAGTTTTGATATTTCTGCAGGTGTTTTCTGTAAGCCTTGTTTGGTTTTTTCATTCTTTATGTACACACACTTTTGCTCCTGGTCTGAACTCTGTAGTACATTCACTACTCATGACAGCAGCATCAGGCCTGGACAGATGACCACCCGGGTCTTCAGAAATACTTTTACAGGCTTTTTAATGTTCGGACCCATGAAAGTTGTTGAGACTGAGGGATGGTTAAAACAAACAGTGTTTGTTTAACTTTAATAAGGTTTTCTTCATTGGAGCAGTGACTCAATATTCAATGTTCAATAATGTTTCTTCAAATGAAGAAAACTTGGTCATTCCAAGTAGTTTACAATAGAAACACTAAATGTGGGTGACTGTCAAAAACTTACTTGCAATTTTTGCCTTGACATCTGCAAACCTGGCAGAGAAAAACAGTAAATCAATATCAATGACATTTTAATCTATATACTAGTAAAATAAAAAAGTAGACTATTTTTAGAAATCACATGATGCTGTAAAGATTTAGTGTTGCGATTACACTGAGAGGAACAAAAGTAATACTCTGCGTTCCTCTTGTATGTCACTGCTTTTGTCTAAAGCTGCCTTCAGGATGCCTGACTCACCTGTCGAATGGCAGCTCCTGGGCAATGAGATGCAGCTTCTGAATGATATCAGCAGCTTCCTTAATCTGAGGAACAGAGAAAAAGTGAGAGTGGGTATGTATGTGTGTTTATGAGAGAGAGATATCAGGTGATGGAAAAAGAGTGAGAGCACAGCGGGACCATGTGAAGTGGACATCCAGAGAAAAAGTGGGCAGGCCGCCGGCAGTGTTTCCCCTTGGGGGATCATCATCTTAAAGCAGCCCTCCTCCACCTTCCCGTGTTGAACAGGGAGCTGATAACAGACAGGCTGCGCTCACCTGGGCATCGGCAGCAGCAGCAGTGGAAGTCCTGACTTAGCAGCACATCCAACTCTTTATTGGCATGCCTTTTCTGAATAGGCTGTAATCCCACAGGAGTCTAAATCGCCTTCAATAATCTGTCCGTCCAGGGATATCTGTCTAAAAAAAGGGGGCCCTGTCGAGAGCCGCCCCACACCCCCATACACACCCCCACCCCTCCTGACATACTGAAAAAAAAGCCCCAGACCTACGAAAGGCCCGCCGTCCGCAACTCCTCTGTTCCCGCAGATGCCTGCCTCAGCTAACATCATTACTCTGCTCCCGTGAGGAGGATCCAGCCTTTCTGCTCGGCGAAGGTTTTCTAAGTATCTGTCCCCCAGCTAAGATTAGCTAAATCCCATGTAAGTAATGTAGCCGTCTCCCTGCAGTCAGGGTTTAGCAGCACTTGTCTCCACGCTGGCGGCCCAGCCCTCCCTTTCAGAAGGATTAGCAAAGCCATCCCCCTTCAGCTATTCACTTGCAGCTTTCCTCTTTTCCCCCTCATATGGAGGTATGCTCAGGAAAAAGGAATCTGGACAGATATTTCTGCATGCCTTTCCAGAAAACCAGCTCCATCTCCAGCTTTCGTTTCTGGGATTGACCCCCAGACACACTTCTCAGCATCCGCTAATGACATTCCTACTAACAAGAATAAATCTAAAGCATCTCAGTCGCTCTGCTGTCACTACAAAACTGCAAAATCAAACTTTTGGCCACTTGTCTAACATCGAAAAGGCCTCTGTGTAGACTGACACTGGGTAAAAGTGTGCATATCTTTTCCCAGGATGTATGTCACCAGTGCCCTTGCATGCACCACCTTGCTACAAGCTCTCTTCTGCTGTAACGTGACACAAAGCTGAGGGCCATCCAAATTCTCTCTCCCAGACAACCTACTGTAAATGCAATTAGTTTTGACATGAGCATGTTGACATCCATGTTAGTCAATCAGCCAGCTATTGTCAGACAGCAAATGACAGTTTATTAATCCAAATTAGTCGAGGGATCCAACTAAAGGGATAAACTTAACAAATTAATATGGATGGTTTACCTCGTAATCCTGTTCATTCTCACCTCCAGCAGTATCACAGCAGGGGGCCCCCGACAGTGGTCACGCATACACACCTCCACTGATGTGAAGGGAAAGAACATGTGCAGCATACTTACCTTGTCTGGGTTGTTAAATACATCGCTGCGTAGGTCTCCATCCAAGAACTCGTTGAAGTAGGTCATCAGACGCTGAGCTTCTACAGCTCTCTGGCGAGGCGTGTTCACCCCCTCCAGCTGGTCCCCCAGGTGACAAACCTTAGTGGCCACATAGCTGATGTGCTCGTCGAGCTCTTGGAAATGCTGAAAGGCCACCTGATATCATGCAAAACAAAGAGGATGTGAAATAAAAAACACACAGAAAAAAGTTTTTGGAATGACAGATAATATAATCTTTGACAGCTCAAGGGCTTTGCAGTGGGTGTGATTGGCTCCTTTCACCACACAACACACCTGGTTGCTTCTCTGCAAGTCTTGAACTTTGTGGGCAAATTCCTTGGCCTCACGATGACACTGATGCTCAAGCTTCTCCACCTTCCGCTGGATCTTCTCATCCAATTGCTTCAACTCCTCAATGTGGTTCTGAAACTCCTCCAACAGCCTTTAATGGGGGAAAGAATGCATGTAAGTTTCCACTTGGTAGTTCTTCAAAAAAAAATAACAGGTAAAAGATGCAGAAAATGCCCTTAGTTTAGAATAGTAATTTGGTACCGCAAGGTTAAATCTGTCCCACTGACCTCACAGTTACAGTTAATAGTTAAAGAATAGTGCCAGATGCTTAATTCCTGGGTCCCCAGGCTTAAGAAGCTCTGAAAACTAGCAGCTTCGTCAGCTGCATTTTAAGTGCCACCAGGACTGCAGAGCAAATGTTCTAAGTCAGCACCACATTTCACAGAGTAGGAAACATCCCAAAATGATGAGTGTATAATCTTCTGACTAATTCCCTCAGCACTGGCTAGAGCTTAAAGACATCTCCCATCCTTTCCCAACAGACACTCATTCCCTGGCTGGTGACTCACAGTATGGTGGCCTCCACAGATATGTTGTCTCTGACTTGTAGCTAAGAGTATCCGAGGAGGTGGCGGCAACAGTTTGTGTAGTGAGAAGATAAGCAGGATGCATCTGTGGCACAGTTAAACTGCTGTGGCATTTTTGCTTACGAGATGCAGGCCTGTCCCCAAATATAAACATCACAACAAATATGGGGGAAAAAGATGCAAAAGACTTTAATATTTATTTCTTGTTTTTCTCCAACCCGAAACTTTAAATGAGTGGAGAGGAGATCCAGGTGAGCTTTGTGAAGGACAGCTTCTTTAGAAAGTCAGTCTGTTGACTGTTATAAAATAATACAATGACATAATGTAATTGAAACACTAAAATCTCAAATATAATGAATTATTTCCAAGTATTTTAACAGGAAGCTTACCCTAAATTATTATTAAAATATGTTTACTGAGAGAGAAGAAGATGGTTTATGTGTATTTAATGGCTACAGAGAGAAAATGGTCTTGATTACAGTCTAATTAATTTAATTAACTGCTCAAAAAATGAGTGGCACTATGGCTAGAAAGACAGTATGCATGGTTAATGCTTTCCATTTGTAAAAGTTGAAATATTAATTCATGAATAAGGCATCCTTTTGAGAACATATTTATTATTATAATAACTAAAAATAATCAATTAAATTTTACTTCCTTTTCAATAAAGATAATGGATGGAAGGAGATCTTATACGCTATATAATCTAAAACTTTGAGCTAAAATGTGGTGCATGTAATTCTTATAAACTACGACCTTATATTAAGGATAAGAGAGATGCTACTGCATATGTAAATGACAAGTATCTATAGTACCTTTTGGGGTCAAACGCCTCGGCTCCTCCTTTGGAGCCTCCCCCAGGAGTCCTCCATGCCAGCCTTTCAATGTACTCATCTGCGTCAAAGGGCTCCTAAAGGGGGGAAAAAGCAATGGGAGAAAAGTCACTTGGCCCAAAATACTACAGTCGTCTACAAAAGGATGGTAAAAGATTACAAGATCGGGTAAATTGTAAAAGGTTACTAAAGTTACCTGTGCTGATTGTATTGCACACAAACAGCCAACAACATTGCTATTTCCTCGAATAAGCGAACTCATACAATTAGACAATACGTGTCCTCTTTTCTCACACTTTAACAACAAGAAACCAACGTTTCTCCTCAATGCTTGAGTTATTATTAATTCTTAATTACGCACTCAATTGATAAATACGGTCGGCACTGTTAGGGTACCGTTAATTGTAGTTAGCCCCTTAGCTAGCCTGAAAGCTAACACAGCTACCCGTTGTCATTTTACCTCGAACAGATGAGCTGTCGTCGCCATGTTAAAGATTCAGCTGGCGGCGCGATGAGATAAAACCTAGGAGATGGAACTCAAAGCCGACTTCTGCATTGATTTGGTGGTTTCGTACAGTTTTGCCCTTTGTTGACAGCTAGCTGGTTGGCGATCCAGCTTCCTGTATGGGAGAGAAGGGTGGGGACAGCCGCTTGGAAGTGCGCAAGCGCATTTGTCAGCTGATTGGACGTAGTTGTCACATGAAACAACAAAAGCAGGAAGTAAGTAGCAAGCATCAGCGATGTTCATACAGCGAGGCAAAAAATGAATTTAACACATGCACAGGGAGATTTAAATATTAGATTTTGACGCTTTTGTTTTTCCCCCATAAAGTCGGGAGTTTGCTGTAGCCGGAGAAATGACTGTACGTGGTTTGTGGATTATTTCTCACGAGAATGGAGGAAATCTGTCAATACGCTTTTCTAGGTTTGTGACTTCTAATTATTGTCACATATATGCTAACATAACATATTTTTTTCGGATTACTTATAGATCGCTGTGTTTTGTCATGTCTTGTGTCTCCTTCATCAGGAGGTTTTCCACCGTGGAGCACCGTGCAAAGAGCCTGGCAGGTTCCTCATATGTAGCAGTCCCAGAGGAGAGTACTTTCCTGCAGCTCCTGCTCACTGAGCTGGGGCTTTCAGACTCAGGTAAGAATTATGTAGCCCTCAGAGATGACTGTCTTTACCGTCCACGGTCACCAGCCCTGGAGCTGCATGTGGATGGACCTGCAAAAGGAATACTTTGGCCTGTGTTGACTGTCTCGCAAGGGCCTCTCATTCTGGCGTGTCTGCCTTTAGTGGATGTCCCTCCTGATCCGCGGCCACCTCTGGCCAGTCTGCTGTCAGTCTCACAGGGTCTCACACTTCTGGCAGGCCTACAGACTTTTCTCCTTGGCTCAGGGAGTAAGCCTGATAGTGAAGGGCTTGGCTCTCGTCTGGCAATGGTGCCCTCAGTCCTCCTGCAGGTTTGTCCACTTGGCACACCCCTTGATGTCCCCCTACCTGGGACACCCACAGCGCCCACTTCTGTTGGAACTCAGAAACAGCCAGCCTGGAAGACAGGACTACACCGAGGTCGAGCTGTGGTTAACGTTGGACTGATAGAAACAGTGCGGTCCATGCAGTATGGTAATCGAAGCAGACAGGACCTCTGGGATGTTTATGGCACCGTGACATGCAAAGTAAGTCCGCAATGTAAAAAAAGTGATTAATGTTATAACTTCTGGAAATGATTTATTTAGGATTATTCTACATTTCTACCCTTCTTTCAACAGTGTGAAGTGGAGGGGGTGCTCCCAAATGTGACAGTGACTCTATCACTGCCACCAAATGGTTCTCCACTGCAGGACATCCTGGTCCATCCCTGTGTCACATCTCTGGATTCGAGTATCCTGACTGCCAGCAGTGTGGATAATTATGATGGCTCAGCTTTCTCCGGGCCATACAAGTTTCCCTTTTCCCCTCCTCTAGAGCCCTTCAGACTATGCAGCTATACTTCTGAGGTATGCATACAAATTCCTTGCAGATATGTTTTCATCTTGTAAATGATTTCTGCTAAAATCTTAATTTCTCACCAGGTTCCTGTTCCACCCATACTTGGTTCATACCAACTAAAGGAAGAGGAGAACCAGCTTCGCGTGTCAGTAACCCTCAAACTTCATGAGAGTATAAAGAACAGTTTTGAGTTCTGTAATGCTCACCTGCCATTCTTTAACAGGTAAACTACACAAAGTTCAAAATCACTATTTCCTCGTGCTTTATGCTTTCTTTACAAGCATAATATGATCCAGTCATAAATATAATTACTGAGAGCCCTTTTAGGAGTTTAGAAATTGTTGAAAAATCAAATGCACATATGTGTGCAGGAAAATTTTTTTTAATGGAAAACTCTTTTAAATGTTTTTAAATCTAATTTAGCAGAGTTATAGTATCTTGCTTGTGTGTGAGAGACTATTAAACAAACTGCACTGTAATTCAGCTGTGTTCTGTAACCTCTGTTAAAAAAATCCGATTTAATTGATTGTCTGCATACTGTCTCTGTGTGCACTGTGCAGGGATCAAATGGGTGTTGTAGATATGAAGGTAAGCTCTGGACAGTTGGATGTTTCAAAAGAGAAAAACCTGCTTGTCTGGGTCCTGGGTAAGCGTTATGCTTCAGACTCTCCCTATAAGAGACAAAATCCCTTTCACTGCATCTGCATACTTTAAAAAAAATGGATGACTATTTTATTCTCAATGATATGTAGGGCAAAAGTTCCCAAAGTCTCGTGAGGTTACGATGGAGGGTAAGATCAACTTTTCTGGACCAACACCAGGACCTTCTGACCCACTCTGCACAAAACTTACTGCTTATGTCAAAGTAAGTTATTATGTTTCATAATTACCAGTAGCCAAGGATCGTCACCCATACTTACTACTTTATGGTCTTCATGTACTACTCACATTAATGTAAGACGAGATAAAAAGATTTATTACTCCTCATCAGTGGCTTTTTTCTTCACAGTTGCATTTCAAAGTGCCTGACATGACGTTGTCTGGGTGTTATGTTGACCAGCATTCGGTGCAGGTTTATTCTTCTGCCAAGCCACGGATTGTAACATGTAAGCTTACAGTAAAAAAAAAATTTTTTTTATAAATATTTGTCTCTTGGGTGACCCTAACAACTGTGTCTGTCCTGCCCTCAGCCCGAGAACTTCAGTCCAAAGAGTACTACATATGGAATTCAACAGGTACAGCTCCGGTATCTTCTGGACAGATGATGATGTAGGATGGATTCACAAAGAGGGGCTTTGTGGACACTGCACTGTGTATTAAAGAGACTGAAAATACTGTAACGCACACACAGTGATGTACGACCCAGGACCCAGCGTCCCGGGTACAGCTGAAAGTAAAGAATTTTGACCCAGTTAAATTATTATTATGGTACCCTGTTTTACAGGAGAGTTATTATCTATTATCTACTCACATGTGCAAAGGCACTTCACAATATGCAAAAATCAACTGGATTACTGCTTTTAAAGAACTACCTGCACCTGCAGTTCAACTTCTTTTATCCCCCAGTCTGCCGCAGATATATCCCATTGCAGACACAAGGGCCACCCCTTGCTCTGACAGTCGCACTTCAGTGACTCTCCATCAGCCGGATAATTAGCAGCTGGGGCCTTGTCATCAGCTGTTGTAGGCCTGGAGTAGAGGGGCGGCTGGACTGTGAAAGGGAAGCCTGATTCGGCCAGTGTCTTGGCGACAAAACCTTCTCTTTTGAGCTGGCAGGAGTCCACACCCATACCAATCACTGGCCCCCACCTCTTTTGACCTCAGCTTTGCCCTGTCAACTAGTAGCTAGCTGAAACACACAAACTCTCCAGCCTGACTGTGATTGAGCGCTGACCCTCGGGCCCTTTGAGACTTGAAAGCTGTCGGTCTCATTCTGTGAGCAGGACCTGCCTAATTGGTGAAAAAGTCACAAGGATGGTAACTGTTGAGTTGCCTCTCGAGGTTACAGAGGAGGTTTTTTAACTAATTTATGGTGCAGCCTGCTGTAAATGATTTTGATCTTTTATTGATGTAACACAATCATCAGAGTAACCCTCTATGTATGCTTCAATGCATAGATAAAACGGCTCAAATCGGCGTTTGGTTCCAAATGCTTCCCTCAGTTTATCAGCACATTACCTGAACTATGCATGTAACATTTCTACTACACAAGCTCCACCTCTGTGCATTAAGTTGAATGAATAACTAGCTGATGAAGGGTTAAACCAGAGGAGATTGTGTCCCAACTATTCCACAGCAGCCAGACTCCTCTGAGTGGCCTCATTGTCTGCCATTGGCCTCTTGTGCCCCTTGCTGGTCCAAATGCTACATTCTCACGTGGATTTCCACTCAGAAGGCTGACCATGACCAATCCTCTGTCAATTGGAACCAATTGCTCACACGGCATCCTTCACCTTCTTTTTATGTAGCAGTATGGAGTGGCAGACACCGAGACCTCTCGGCTCTCCCCCTCCACGATGATTTGGCTTTAAGGCCCAGTGTGTGTGGTTAGCGAACTGGAAAAGGAGAAGGGTTTTTTTTTTTTTTTTTTTTTTGAAGAGTTGGGCCACTCTAAATCTCCTCAGTGTCGCAATATGTGGTCAGTCTGGCTCCTCAAGTCTGCAGTTAGTGGCCTCTCACTGGCAGACTTTGCTTTGTTGATTGAATAGCTTGCTAAGTAGATGGACTCATTTAATGTGTTGCTCTGCTCCAGTGCCTTCTGTCCATACCTCTGGGCATTCAGCTGAATTGTTCATTTATTTGAAATGTGTTTACTCTTGCATACATGCATACAAGAAACAGATTTACACTTTACTCCTGTAATAATCAAAATAAAGATCATGTGGGCCAAACGCAGCATTTTGGATTGTTACAAATCGTTTAAAACATCATGAAGTTTGGATACTAAAATGTTTTTGCACACCCACAAAAGAATTTGCAATTAAATGCCAAAAAATGCTTCCCACTTCTCTGTGGATGTTTGAGTTACTGTGTGTCCCTCAGCCCAATAATGACACCCAGTGGCAGATTACAATAAAAGTCACATTAGCATGTATTTATGTCTTTAATACATTTAATAAAGTGAATTTCTTCTGTTTAAATAGTTCTACCCAACCACTGCAAGATTATCACTGCTGATTAAATTCCTCCTGCTGTGTAGTGTTCATTTAACACGCTGGGCCTGGGGACCAAGCAATTGAAAGCTTCTGTTGTTCCAGGTGTTTGGTAGGAGTCCAGTTCCTCTCAGCCAGTCTAAGTCTGCTTAGAGTCGGCCTCAGGGAGGCCACTTCATAAATAATGGTAGAATTACTAGCTTCCTGTTTTCAGTCTGAGCGTGCATTTGCTTTTAAATAACAGAATATATCTGCAGACTGAAAGGTTGTTGTTGTTTTTTCTTTTGCACTAACTTTTATCCCAAATGTCTAATAATGGACCAGAAACCTAAAAAGAAAAAAAAAGTCGATTCAAACCTCTTTTAGCTAAATAGTTCATTTTTGGATGTTTGTTGTCAATATTGCAGGGAGGCTGAAGTCAATGTTCCAGCAGTTTTTCTCACGTCATCGCATTTCTTTCACCAATAGAGGGCGCCATAAACTCAGTCATGAAAGCCAGAACATGCAGTAGCTTCCAAACATCAAAAAGTTTCATCATATTGTTAATAAAAGTTGGTTCCAGAACACGCATGGCAACTTTGTTATCATTTCTGAAAACTGAAATTTGGTATGATAGCTTAAAGATCCCGCTTCTGCTTCTTATCCTGCCTATCTGACCGTTTCATCCTGTGACCTCTGTGCACTTTACTTCAGTTCTCTGCATCAGTTTCTCTTCAGTTGTCCAGTTTTCCATTTTGTTTTGCTGTTTTCAAAAACATCTGCCATCTCCAGTTTGTTGTGTGTGTGTTTTTTCCTTTAGTCTGTGCTACATCATGAACTCTTTCTTCTTTGACTGTATGATCTAGCTTGCGTTGTAGCTGTTTTTCTGGACAGGTTACACTTCAAAACCAAAGGAAGGGAAAGATATTGGCTCCAGAAGGCAGCCGGGGTTCCCATTTCTTGTGGTCTCATTCCAAAAGATGTCTCTCTCAGTGGGTTCTCACGAGTTTCAGCTTCTGGATGCCTTCTGCATTTGGATCTCCATCGAAAAGGACAAATAAAAGAAGGCAAGTTAGGTTGGAATACACCGCATTCAAACAGAGTATGTATTAGATCAACAATTTCCAAGCCTGAGGTTAAATGTGTAGACTGTATCTTATGTCTTCTCTGCTGCCTGACATTTTAGAGGTGAGCTTGAGAGGCAGCTCTCTGAACCTCCAGAAACCTGCCCTAGAAAGGGTTAAATAAACTGGATATTGAAATCAACTAAGTTCATTTACTCCAGCACTGTAGTGAATTATAATTATGAGTTATTTGTACTTTACTGAAATATTTCTAGTTTGCTTTGCTGCATACTTCTGCTTCACTGCCAGGAAAATTCCTTTAATGTCTCTACTACTTATGTGCTATTAAATGCTCAGTATTTTCATATTGTCGTAAAGATATTTATAATTAAAGGAACTGACCCATCAGTTTTCATTGGAATTGGTGTTTTGTAGGTAATGGAAGAGTGGATGCTGGGTTTAAAGCCAAACACTCTAAAAAAAGAGAAAGAGTAACACAATTGTGGAGTCTATGCTTTTATTTGTTTCTGCAAGTTTGCATCTCCTGGTGGGTGGGAGCTTTTCTGTTCTCTGTAGCCTGAAAATAGATCCCGTTGAGGGCCAGTCATGGCTGTAGACCACCCCACTTTCCACTCTACTGGCACTTTAATCAGATCCACTGGGAGACAAGAGGAAGGGCTCAGACTCACAGCTGCCTCTCTCTCCCTCCTTTCCCATCCACCCCATTTTTTCTACCCTCTCCCACTCGCTCTTAAGCACCGTTGCAGACTGTTAGTAAAAATGTATGATTTAAATTATTGATGCTAAAGATGCACTTCACCTCTTCCATACTTTGTCAAGATGCTTTACCTGAATTACTTTGCTCGTGCCTTCTTGGCAGGTTGTAAAAAAACGGTGAATATCCCCATCTGTGAGGTCCCTGTCCTATAAAAAAACCATCAAAATTCCTTATTGGAATCGTTTGACATAGCATGAAGGTGACAGTGGGTTAGCAGTGATATTTTTATTTATTTTTATTTTTTTTTTTATTACTTTGGCAATTTGATTGGCAGTGCTTGTGTGGCCAATTTTAAGGGCCAGCAGTTGCAGTGCCTGAGGAGAGATAATGACGGGATGTCTGGGTAATAATCACAACCAGTCAGAAACAATAATGAATGATGTCTCCCAGAGTCCCAGCGCAGATGTGAAATGTTTTAAAAATGAACCAGGCAGCACGACCAGTCTGTTTTAGTTAAATATATTAGGCAGCTAATTTTGCCAAGCTAACCCAAGGTCTTCTGGGTGGAGGAGAATGAATGATGCTTAAATTGCACACACAAACACAAAATCAGTAACACATAGTGATGAGTAACAAAACAAATAAATCATAACTGGGAATGAAATTTGGCGCAGACTGACCTGAAAGCAAAGAAAGAGTTATTTCCTGCTTCAGTGGAGGAAAGGTTGTGCTTTTCTCTCCCACAGATCCTGGTGGCAGCTCCACAGCGTGTGGCAGTGCAGGGACTGTCCATTGTGGTTTTGGCTTCTGAGTCTTTTCTTGCAAAATATTACATGGGGCCACTTTATGCAATCCTGGTCTGGAGTGTGTAGAGCCCATTGTCCTGCTGTCGGTCCAAGAAGCTGACACTTGCAAAATACTTCTCGGTCCAAGCTATTTATGTAAAGTTTAATGGTTACAATATCTGTCTTAAAGTTGGGTGTTACAAATGACCTCAGTCACATGATGGCTCTGTGAGCGTAGACCCACTTGTGCTAATATTTCTTTTCCTTTTTGCCCTGTCCTATAAAAATGTCAGTAACTTCACTTTTAAAGGAGTCTTTTCAATTTGCATCATTTGCTTCAGCTGCTTCCAAGCAAACCCAGTGGTCTTCACATCCTCAGCGGCTTTCAAACTTATGATTTGTCCTGGAGCGTTGTTGTGTGGCACCCAAGTAAAAATGTGGTTAAAAGAGTAGGTGTACACTCCATCCCAACCTGACTTTCACATTATAATGAGCTAGGTTTCTATGGCAACTCTCCCTACAGGTTACTTTGTAACTCATAAGTTAATGCTTGAAAGAGCCTGTTATTTTCCTGCACCCCCTTTGCTATCTGAAAGCCCAGAGGGAGCAGAGAGGGAAATTGTTTTCTGACTGAAAAATATGACTCCAGTAGAGCTCATAAAAGCACCGGAGTAGGAAAAAACTGTTACAGTCCTGGTTCCTATTACACTGCATACAGGAGTTGTTGTGCATTTTTTTTCTGTGCTTGGTAATATTTGGAATTTTTTTAAAGACTGGTATTGTTTTTGTTATCATGCTAGCAGCATGGATCTAGGGATGGCAGTCCCAGTCTGTCAGTGTGTTGGTAAACTGCTTTCACCTGACTGAAATATTGTGTCAAACAACTACCCAGTGTGATTTTGCAAAGCCACTTGCGGTACCCAATTGCATGATTATAGCGCCACCTTGAGATGGATAGATGTTTAAATAAAAGGTATTGCTAAAATATCTTAGCAATCAATGACAGCAGGTGCCCGTGTCCCGTGGCTGCTAAACAAGCCCAAATCACCACCCCTCTACCACCGTGCTTGACAGCTGGTATGAGGTGTTTCAGCTGACATGCTGCATTTCTCTTTTGCCAAATGTGGCGCTGTCCATTATCACCGAACCCCTCCACTTTGGTCTGGTCTGTCCAAATTGTCCAGTTGTTCCAGAAGTCTTGTGGTTTGTTCAGATGTAACCTAAGCCATGCGACCAGGATTTCTCCTGGCAACCCTTCTAAACAAGCCATACTTGTTCAGCGTTTTTCTAACTGTACTGCAATGAACCTTAATATTTAACATGCTAATCGAGGCCTGTAAACTCTGAGATGTAGCTCTTGTATCCTCGGACAATTGTCGAATTGTATTGATGCACGCCTGAATGCTCCATACAAGCAAAACTGCCAAAACTTGTGCTTTTATAGAGGTGCTCACACTTGCTGATGATCAAACAATCAAGTGCGTGTGAATAGCAGCACCTGACTGCTACTTACCCTCTTTATTTCAATACAGGCATTATGGGTGTTTTCACAGGACTGCATATAGTTGTACTTTTTTAAGCATGACTGTATGTATTTTACAAAATACTTTTTCTGCAGCTAAAGATTATAAAAGATCCCTCTGATTAATGTGTTTTATCAGTTTCTAGCTGGATACCAGTGACCATTATGAAAGTACAATTTGAACATTGCATTTTTTTCCTTTTGCTTCTTCGACATCATTTATTTTAATATGTTAAAATGCCACCACAGTCGTTTAGCTGAAACTGTCATCTCAGCAAATGCTTCATTAGAGGTTTCAACTCACTGACTGTGCTCCACCATAACAGCACTGTAGTGTGACTCTTGGGATTGTCTGTTTTTCAAATAGTCCTACTGATGATCTCAGTAGGACTATTTGAAAAACATGTTTCTCACCATGTTATGAGATATTAAAAAAAAATCACAGTGACAAGATCATAGCATATGGTCTGTAGGAAACCATGTCCCGTGAGCTTTGACCATTGTTAGACATTTTCACCATTAATTGTGTGTATCTGTGAAAAAGGAAAAATTACAGTTAACTGTCAGTTTTCTGTGTATTGTGTATTTGTGTGTGAGAAAGCGAAGAACAGCACGGAAAAGCATTGTAATTCTCAAAGAGAAGAATTCTGGAAAGTCATCACTGCTGAATCAGAGCAACACAGAGAATACTAATACTGAATGAATCACACTACTTAATTTTGCTAAAAATACTTGTCCATGAGCAGTTAATGGTCAAAGGGACAACAGTCTGCTTTAGTTCATTCTGATAGGTGTGTTTCCATCTTTATAGACTAGCTTGACTAATATTATATATTCAGTAAATAATTTGTAATGGCAGAGAAGATTCGATTAAATAAAAAAATGTTTTAATATTACTCTGCTGATAATGTGATTCAGGGTGCAGTCATTTGCTTTTTTTATTTTTATTTTTTTTACATTTATTTGTGTCAAATAAATATACAGTCAGTTTATCAGTTCTAAAATATTAGTCTAATATTAATACCAAAAATGTGACCTCGTGTCAGAGCTTTGCTTAGAAACAGTGGAGCCGTTGCTTTGGTCTTTGGGATGTGAAGCTTTTCCAGCACCATTATCTGTATATAAATGTATACGAATGCTTTTCAGTTATCCAGGCAATAAAGTTCTGAAGCTAGAAGTTTTTCCAAAAATATTAGAAATACATACATGTGATTCTCAGTTAGATGCAGCTTTTTTGTGGGTTTTAAGACTTTTATTACAAAATCAAAAGATCCTGTACATTAAGCATAGTATAATCATCATTCTTCTATATAACGCTATTCAGTAAGATTTAAAATTATTACTCTTATTGATACAGATCTAAATAAATATCATAAATATGTGTAAGACTGAGCCAAACTGGCCCCGCTGATAGTTATATTCACAGAATACAGTCTGCAGAGCATCTCAAGGGGAGCCAGTCAGCTCTTGGTTTGGGTGCGTGCGAGGGATGGAGCGCGGCAAGTATGTCAAGAAAGTAAATAACACTTTCAGCTCTTTCAAGTTGCATGATCCATAAATGTTTTCAGTTTCCCCTGTTGTTGTGAAGTGACAGAAACAGTGCGTCTCCAGAGTGAAGTTTGAAGTTCAAGACGTTACTGCCTCACTTCCTGATAGATGAGTCCACATGGACTGAGCGTCCCACCACACCTCCAGTGTGGGCTCTGGAGAAATGTGGAGTTTCCAGACTGGTTAACAGAGGTTACTATCAGAGCATGTCATGCCAAGGGAATGGAGACAGTGCCATTTGCGCGACTGCGGCTTCGAGTGTGGGTGCTGGAGTCTGTGAGCTCCTCGCCGTGGTCCTCTGACTTTTTGTCCGCAATGGTGGCCAAGAAACGCAGAGTGACTGAGTCCCATTCCTCTGGTAGCAGCATGAGCAGGAAGCCCAGGCAGATGATGCAGGTGGCAGCCAGTCGCACCACACTGAAGATCACCTCATGTTTCAAAAGATCTACAGCTAGAGTGAGAGGGGAATAAATATGGGTGGGAACAAAAGAGGGAGCCAGAGAGCAGAATGGGGATAGAGAGTGTGAAGGATGAGAGAGAAACACAATCAAATCGAGATTAATTACATAAAGTAAGATAAACCACAGGACAGTGCGGCTGTAGGGGGATTAGTGTAACAAATGCAGCTTATAATCAGCACAAGCAATCCACTTTATCCTCTGTGTCTTTGTGGTCTGGAGCCCTGGGACAGGTTCCCGTAACCCACTGACCTTCATACAGACCATTAAGGAAAAGAACTCGTCTGCAGGCATTTGTGTTGCCTTGGGAATCTGATCCTCCCTTAGCAAGAGGATGGTTGCAGGATCTGTGGAGGCACACTGATGATTGGGTTTCCGGGACAAAAGAGGCAGACTTGCTGTGTAATCTGTTTGCTACAGTGGCCCTAAATGCTGACCTCTCAATACAGCGCCACAGTATGTGTGGCCGTTTACTCCATTTTTTACAATCATATTATTTTACATCAAAATGATCAGTGAATGGCAGATAATAGAAACCTTACCTGCATTTCCCGGCACACTGAGCAGTGTCCCTATAGAGATCAGAATGGGGTAAGTCAGTACCACACCAACATGGACCAGGATGTTGAACACTGCAAAAGAAACAGAAGACTCTGTGAAGGTTCTCAGTCATCCAGGTCATCGTTGTCTAAGGAGCTTGGAAAGAAAAGCGTCTGGACTTCTTTAAGTTGCTTGAAGACGTTTCACCTCTCATCCGAGAAGCTTCTTCAGTTCTAAGAGTCAAATGGTGGGCATAAATCTGGGACTGTCCACCACTGACTCTAAGAACCGAAGAAGCTTCTCGGATGAGAGGTGAAACGTCTCATCTGGGAACCCATTAGCTTAGTTATCTGACCTAGCCACTGGGGATGGCGGCCAATATTTTGTAGCTTATGGTCTTGCCAGGTTATCTGGAAAGTGGATAATGGAACACTTCCTTCCACTCACCATTATTTATGAATACACATATATTTCAAAAAGCGAATAAAAAGCTAAATTGTTGTCAGTCGATAGCTAACGTTCCATTACTGGGGCTAAAAGCAGACAACAAACGGAAAGTGGAAAATTTCCGATACTTAAAATAATGCCCTTTGCCTACAGATCCTGTATTCAGACAATATAAACATCATATCCACCGAGTGACTGATGGTAACTATAAGAAATGAATCCCTATAGTTATACTAAAAGCCTTAAAATGATCCAAAATGGTTTGTACATGTGGATGAAACCATCCGGTGTATATGCACTCTCACCCAGCCACAGTCCTGCCAGTCCACACATGTATCCCCACGGCAGTGAGGAGAGTGAGCCCCAGTGCTCTACCCTGGTGAAATACAGGATGAGGGGCACACAGGAGATGAAGATGAGGTTGAAAAAGCCCATGGTGGAAAGAAAATGAGCCACTTCTCCAAGGTTGGCGCTGCCTAGGAACATCTTGAACAGCACCTGGATGGTGAGAAAACAAAGAGTTGACACGATGCAATCAAAAATCAAGCATAGCTCAGACTGGAACGGGCTTATGAGGAAGTCTGACCTTATAAAGAGCTGAAGTTGAGGCTGAGCCCACAGCCAATGCCACACCCACAAAGGAATCACCGTGGAAACCGTCAGCATAAGCCATCATGACAATACCTGTGATGGCCATTATGGCAGCCACAATCTGCACATAGACACATAGATGACACATTTTGAAGTAGTAAAAGCTTGTGTTAAACAGGTAATAAACAATCTCCTTCTTGTTTTCATACAGACCCGAACACCCATGAACCGGTCCTTGAGGACAATCCATGAGAGGAGAAAAACAAAAGCTTTGTGGCAACAGTAGAGGGCAGAGACATCAGTGGCGGTCAATTTCTTCAAGGCTAAGAGGTACAGGTAGTTGGTCAGTGTCCACAGGATTGAGAAGGGTGCTGTCCTCTTTACAAAAAGCTTGAGAGTCATTCCATCCTCCCCAAAGAGCTTGCTGCACTCCCTGTTAGAGAAAAACACCAGTAAAGTCTTCTGAATGGAAATGCTTCATTGTTTGGAAGACTGTGTTTAGAGAATGGACATGATGGTTGTTTGGCTCTCACAGGCTTGAGGGTGGTTTAATACTGGTTCCAACTCACCAGAGGTAAAATGATAATAGATCGGAACCTCCTCAGATATCACACTTGGCTTCTTAAAACTTCTTAAATGAGGTTTACCTGAATTTCTGGATGGGGGTCTGCTTCTCCCGTGTGGTGACGACATGTCCCGAGTAGTAGATGGGGAAGATGAGGATGTTCCAGTTGCTGCTGAACCAGGAGATGAAGAAGGGACAGGAGAATGACTGGAAGGTCAGCTTCACCACCTGAGTGGTACCCACCCAGGAGGAGGAAACACACAGCACCATCAGCAAACCACCCAGCACCTTCAGAGCCGTGTTGGCGCACGTATGGAAGGACTGGCTCTCCATACTGGTCTCACTTCCTGGTGTCTCTGCGTGAGATTCCGAGCCATCCTCTCCTGATGAGAGTCAAGAAGGGGGGAGAAAAATTAAAGGAAATCCACAGCTAGCATCAGATTTCATCTGAATAATTTTGATTAGTATAATGAGTTTAAACTTAACAACTTTTGTATTTTTTGCACCACTATATATAGACTTCAGTGCTGCCTGCATTGTGGCTTCCTGTCTGGGTTCCAGCACATGAGCTTCATCGATCAGTCGTCCTTAGTGATCACTGCCTCAGTTTGCCTTTCTTGCTGTGGTGGCACAATTGAGGCTCCGTTTAAAATGCATCGGGTTAACACGGTGCACGCTGCACATGCCATAAATAGCTTGGTTGCCTCATGATGCAGCATGTACTGTACTCCCTTTGTAGCCAGATGTGCACAGAAACCGGATGCCCAGAGAGAAAAAGTAAACCTAACCACATGACAGTCAACATGAAAGTCAGGCCAACCTTGGTGCTCATGGGACACTGTTCTTGTATCGCTGCTGTGAAAAGGAATTTACTGGAACTTTACTGGAACATCCAAATTGCAAAGGTTAAATGATACGTATGTCCCAGTGCCTTTATGGACGATCAGAGAAAGCAAAGTGGGATGTGTGTGAGCTCAGATCTGTTCTTTACCTCTCAACAGTGTGATCAATTTACACCAGGGCAGGAATAAAAGATGACATGTGCTGGCTGTTTGCTAGCTCAGCACCTAAAGCTCTGCCATTTCCGCCACAGACACCAGAGCCCTGCAAACACACTAGAACGTGTAGCAGTAGTAGCTCTCCTCTTCACAACACAGGGGTGCTCATTATTGCATGCGATAGTCTTCTGTTTGTTATCTGCAAAAAGACCTCAGCAGGATGTCAAGCAATGGGAGCACAAGTCAGTGACGTGTACTGGAAATGGATTGTACCAACAAGTGCAGTAAATAATCATTTCTTACATCAAAAGAAGCTGTAACACAGTGTGTGAAGAGCAAACTCTTTGATCAAACAGCCATTTTATCAGTAGGACAGCTGGTAGAAGTTTAGTTTTTGTAAAGTTCCTTATGTGATCAGATGCCAGTATGTGTTTTAAAATCCATTCCTTCTTTTTACAGGATGCAAACAGAGGAAAACGTCACCAAACTTTGAAAGTAAGTTGATGAGTAACTTCATAAAACAATCAAAAGTCTTGCCAAACGTGGTATATATCCTTTATAAGTGCATGAGATCATCGCCGGCACTCAGTGGCTGAAAAACTGCCCAAGAGATTATAAAATTGCAGATTGGACACAGTCATTACTGGCAGCCGTCTTCAATCAGTTCAAGGATAGAAGTAAAAAAATAAGAACATAAAAATGCTCCTTTGCAATTAAAAGTCCTGCATTTAAGATCGTATCAGTGTATTATCCTCTACATGTACTTAGCATCACATGAAAGGAGGCACTCTGAAGAAAATTGGTTTCCCTAAACTGAGTATCAGTATCAACTTTTGCATTAGTGATACATCAGTGCATTTTAACTTAACTTTATATGCATTATACTTTGTGTTCCTTTAAAGATTTTAGTTCACTGCAGAAAAAGATGCTAAATGGGGTTAGAAAGAAGAAAAAAACATGTTTTTCAATGCTCAGTACACTAAAACACAAAGTAATGATTTAAAGTAAAATGTAACTATAATAAATAAAAGAAAAATATATGCTAGTCAAATTTCATTTGACCTGGTTCCATTAAATTTAACATTTCAAATTGTAAAATTTAGATGTAATCAAATTAATTAAAGTCAGAATTAGGGAACAAATATTTTTTTGAGTGTAGTAGTCTCTAGGCAGGCTAGCTGTGCTTTAGGGTACAGGTAATGGGGAAGTTAACAAATATATATTTTTTATAGTAATACAGTTTTATTCCAGTCTGGGCCTCAAACAATTATTTAGATGAAACCAAATGAGTGTTTTAAAAGAAAAAAAGCATTCCTCATTATAGACAAATAACTTGTTTTTCAACTGCAAAGCACCAGTGAGCTTTCTAGTTAATGTATTGGTGTAAAAAAACAAACAAAAAAACTGTGGAATGAGGCATATTACAAATTTAGCATAAAATGGAAACACCCGAGTAAAGTAGCTCCAATAAAGCTCACGTGAATGTATTTTCCAACACTGCATTGCTGCAGCACTGACCGTCTGTCCACGGTGCAGAGTGGAAAATTCTTCAATGACCACTTACACTTTGAAGGCTTTTACGAGCCTTCAAAGTGCAAAAGAAAAATATTATTTAGCACCCAACAATTCAAAAGTAATAATGAGTTCAACCCCCACCACAAAAAACGCTCGCGGGAGAACAGCACTTAAACTGTTTCTATTCAGGGGATGTGTTAAAGGCAAAAAGCTCACCGTCGATACAGTTTCTGCAGGATCATCGAGGGATTTCATTTAATTGCATTCTGTCACAGCAAGGGTTCTTAATCAAACTAATGAACCTGGTGGTTGCTAAGTGGAAAAAACTGAGATCCGATATTTCTGCAATAGAGAAGCAGCTCTTTTATTTATTTTAATTTTTTTTTTTTTTTTACTTTAGGTCTGTTTTTCTTCATCCACACAGCAGGATGGTTTGTGTTTCACAGCACCGACAAAACCTAAAGCTTTTAGTGTCAGATGCAAGCTTTTCTGTCCTGAGGTAAAAGCCACAACAGGCTCATCTGATGCCAAGACGCAGTAATATTATAACTCTACTATTCCCCTGTCTCATAAAAGTTGCTCCCATTGCCAAAATTGTATTCTCATAGCAGACAGTATTATTGCTGACAAATATTGGTGGTAAAATTTTGCAAAGGAAACAATAATCTCTGCTAAACACAGGCTGACAACACAGTACTGCAGGAGTGAAGGTAAATTCAGTCCAACTCAGGGCAAGTTTTATGAAAAGCTCAAATTTAAGGTTAGTAGTGTTAAGGTATCTGTATGTCCATGATGAATAATTAGTTACTTAGTGCTGGGGTGGTTTTTTTTTTTTTTTTTTTTAAGTGAGTGATGATCAGTTTTGGTGCTTTGGTAGGTAAAATGTGATTGGATAAAAGAATGAATACATGCACAAATATTAAAATCTACAAGTCAGGATAAAATGAACAGTGTGTTAAATGTAACCCAAGAAAAGCTAATTTCCTCATGTCAAAGAAGCATCCACTGCAGTGATACTCGGGATAAAAAAGTGTAATATTTTGAGGTTTTTTATAGTTTTATAGGTTAAATGCACAGTAGCTTATATCGGTTCAGACATGGAGTCAGAGTATTTGGAAGTGCTAGAACACTTCATTGCAGAAAACCCAGTGCTGCATAGCATCAGTCACCACCGGCACCCATTTATCCATTCATCGTGATGCAGTATGCTTCTGGAACCTCACATTTTAATCCATTTTCTCCTTTATCGCCACCACTAATGTTGCACGGCAGTGATTGATGGAGGCCCGTTGAATCCAATAAGAGGCTCATAGTCTTGTCTGCAGTTTTTAGCCAGCTTAGCTCAGGTCAAAACGCATTAAGTCTTTATCCAAATTAGGCCTGAAGATGAGACATGGATATCATGATGCTGATGAAAAGTTGATTAGTGGCATCACAGTAATCTCTGTTAACAGAGTTAAAGGTGGGGGGCTAAAATGTTTAATCAGATGAGGGGGAACAACAACAGGCTTTACACACTCCATTACCATTACACTGCTACCAGGAGGCTGAAATAAAAGAAAACATTTTTTTTACAGTATTCAAATTCAAACAGTTTTTAGATCCAAAGGCTGCTCTCATGTAAATGGAGCAGGATATAATTTGGAAACGTCCATATTTATTAAAATCTCAATATTTCCTATGAAGACTTATAGACTCTACATGGCACTTTGGTGTATTTGATGCCTTGTAGGAAACAAAATGTCACTCGTGACCCTGAAAATAAAAGTTAAGTACTTTGTCGTATCTTATTTTTCTATTTACACACACAATGCATACAGTATACTCCAGTACAGTATAAATGGCATCTTGTGTCTCTTTGGAGCTTTCAGTTTACCTTCAGAGTTAGGGCAGGTCAGGACCTGAGTGCTGTATGAGCTGAGAGGAGCCACTCGGGCTGAGTGCTTCTTCATCCTCCACTGGGGGCACCACACACTGTCCTCCCCTGGAAGTAGTGTGTATTTGAGTTTAGAAGTGTTGCTTGGCTGCTGCTGCAAGCTCAGCAGCTCCTTCAGCTCGCTCCGTGCATCCTCAGACTCCCGACTCCTCCGCTTTTTCTTCACACTCTTGACTGCCTCCTCCTCCTCTTCCTAGGTCTCTGTCAAATCTTTAGTCTCCTTCCAGGACTCAAGTCCTGACTCTCTGTTCCTCTCTAGCCCAGCACGTCTGTATAGTGCCACAGCTCAGTGGTGATAGCGAAGTGGAAGTGTAGCGAAGTGGAGACCCTACAGTTGCTCTATCATGCCGTGATCCAGCTCTGCCAGTGTCTCCAAGGGAGACTGAGCTTCAAGTGTGTGTGGCATGGTGCAATCACTCCCCTCATCTCTTTCTATCCTCCCCCTCCTCTTTTCGTGTCTGTCTCACTCACTTTTCCCTCCTCTTCCTTTGCTCCGCAAATCAGCAGCTTTGTTTGGAAGGTAACCAAGCAGCTCAGGCAAATTTATGCTGTGCTAGCTGTGCCCCCTCTTTTCCTCCTCCCCTCTCTTTTCTACCTGACAAGGCTCTCCTTACTTTTTCCATCTCTCTCTCTCTTTAATCTCCCCCCCTGTACAAACTCTTGCCCTCTGTCTTGCAATGCCTCTCTCTTTCCTTGGCACCTCTCCTGCTCTTGACTACCCCTTGAGAGTCATATTATTAGTAGAGCTCTCTCCGTCTTGTTGCCTCAAACCCTGACACATTAGTCAATTGAACGACGATATGAAAAAGGCAAAAACCATGTGCATACTACAAAAGAATACATGACAATCCCAGGCATTTAAATCCTGTTGTGCACAGAGGTCATCTTAGTTCTCTCAGAGGGAAAATAGGCCTTTTTACCCACATAATCCATACTCCACTACTATATGTTTGCATTTTATTATTGCACGGTACTCACGCGTTATTTCCATATTCTACAATCTGAATCTGAGTTATTTAAAGCAGAATACATTACGAGTTAGTAAAACAATCACTTACAGTGTTCTGTATCTGTTTACTTAAATGAAGAATCACACTGGTTATCTGTTGCTGACTTGGATGGAAGTCAAGAGCTCCCCTGTTATTCTTATAATTTCATGCACGTAAGAAATCAGGTTAAGCAAAGCAGAGGTACTTCCCCTCTGTGTCGTTCCATTGTACCAAATTTACTTGAAGGCAGAAGGTAAGAAAAGACTCTACATAACACATAGATCACCAAGATACGGTGGGCCGGAGAGGTCAAACGCATTACAACGTAAGAAAAGGCCAGCAAGTACAGAAACTCTACAAAAACACACAAAACAAGTTGAAGAAAACAAAGGAGAAATGGAAAAGAAAATGTACGAATCACAACAGAAGTGTGTTTTGTGTATTATATGAATCACATTTTTCTCCCTTACAACACAAATGAATCCACAGCGTCTTTTAAGTGCGTCTCAGTGCGATCCTTTCCGTGTTTTGGTTTCTGTCACTTCAGAAGCTTCTCAGTTTGTATTATGTTTGACCTCTCAGGGCCACCTTACCAAGAAAATGAAAACACTTTCCTACAAGTCAGTCCTAATTTTAAAAATTCAACAAATGTCCATTTATGATAAATCACTGTAGTGTGGTTCTTTAAAAAAAATCCATAATCACTGTAAGCACTTTTGATAAGAATTTATTTATTTATGCAGAAATTTCTGTGGATGTTAGCTGTTTATTTATTTATTATATGCTGGTACTTTAACGAAGGATTTTAATATTTTATCCGTCACTGCTGCACAGTCAAGGGAAACCCTCATCAGCAGCTATGTTGATGATCGGAATAGCGTTTGTGAGTCAGGCTCAGGATTATAGTTGGTCAGGAGTTTCCATTTCAAGGAAAGCCATGCAGTTATTCAATCTGATGCTGTGGTTTATCTACCTGAAGATTTAATGGACCTAAATATCACTCTGGCCTCTACGTCAACAACATATCAGTGCCAAAGTATATGCGGTCAGACACATGAGGCGATGCAGCCAGTAATAAATATTACTATGAAATCTTACAGTAAAATCTGAATTGGAGAAGCAAGACCAGGAGCAATGTGACCTGAGAAACAGGAAACAGGGGAACCACTCAGTACAGTAACTGCAATGTGATTTTTGCCTAAGTTGGCTGGCTGTGAATACTGAAAGCTATTTGCAGCATGTCTGCTCCAGGATTTCTGTTAACGTCTGCCTCCCGTTTCAAATGCTGATCAGCCAAAGATCTGGCAAAGCTACAAAGGGCATAACAGATCAGAGTATTTGTTGTGCATTCTTCAGGCTGCGAGAGAATAGAAAACAGCACAGTTATTGTTTGGCTGTTTCTTGCAAGTGACAAAAAGACACTGAAAATTTGGGGCCACGTTCCAGTAACATTATGGTAATTCATCTGTTAGAGTTCAACACTTTGAAAAAAGCACTTCTCTACTTTCAGTTTTAGGATGACGTTGTGATGCAGGCACATTTATTCCCTGGGGTCACCCAGTTACAGAATGAGTGTAACAAGAATACTAATGCTTTAAATTATGCAACCAGAATCAGCATTGTTTTAAAATGTTTGCACATTTAATGTGTGACAAGCAGGACTGAATACGTAATCCAGGGACAAGCTGGAGGGTTAAATGTAAAAATAGACCTGCTGATGAGAGGAGCCAACACCTAGACACTGAGGGGACAGAGGAGCGACCCAGTCAGCAAATCCTGGGATTCGAATCAGTATCGGATTAAGAGAAATACCTCTTGTCACAGTTCAATCTCAAATATTGGACTAACAACTCTAAGTTTTAAGAAGATTATTGCTTTCTCTATCCTGCGTTACTATACTGTTCGGCCTACATCTAACTTTGGATGCTTTCTTTTTTGTTACTGCTGAGAGGAAAGTTACTGATCATTCATTCCCATCAGACCTTTACAACATATCTGCATTTTATTCTACAATTCAAGCAAACCATACATGAACTTCAATCATTCAATAACTCTCTAACTAAGAAAGAAAGACAGAAAAAATTCTAATAATAATCCCTTTTTAGAGTAGCTAATAAAATGGAAAGTGTGTCTATATAACAAAATGGTCTGCAAGCATAACTGATCAAAGCACAGTATACCACAGCATCCTCCCTCTTTACCTCCATAGCAACACAGTCTCCTGTGCACACTGACGCACTCGACCCATTCAAGCTCTTTTGTCATTCAGATTAACTAATGCTCGACAGTTTGCAGTAGACGGGTCTTTGTCTTTAGCACCTCTCTGTTACTCATCACATCTCAACAAGGTCCGGGAGCAAAGACGACGAGCACAGGGCGCTAATTTTAGCTGAAAAGCCTTTGAACAAATTTCAGGTGTGTATCCAGACACGGTACCTCAACAACTCAACCCAAGGTACTGAGAACATTTGAAGATGAGGACATCTAGTGGTAAATATGATTGGCTGCATTACAGGTGGGACAGGAACACGGGGAAAAAAACTCTTAAAGAGACAATTTTCTCCAAGCCTTAAAGGGTTGAGTCACTCACATTTCTGCACTACGCAGTCAAAGTTATGGTGATTTTTTTATATTAAAACAATAACAAAGTACATTTTAAAATATCAACATCAGTGTGTGTTAAACTAGGCCCAGTTAGCATTCACAATTAATAGGATTTGTCCTTCTGAGCCAACTGAACAAAGTGGTAAAAAAATGGTAAATGGCCTGTATTTGTATAGCGCTTTACTTAGTCCCTGTGGACCCCAAAGCGTCAAAGCAAGGATATGGCTATTACTGTGAGTTTAGTGGGTTCAGTCTGTTACTGTGGGAACTATTTATTTTTTGTCTACACAGACCTACACTCAATTGGTTTGGTTTTGTTCGTTTTTTGTTGGGGTCTTTTTGCTTTGTTTTATTATATTTTGTTGTTCTCATTTCATGTAGACATTGAAAACCTACACAAGTGTTAATGTTCTTCTATGTTAAGCAAGTTGAGCTTGTTTGTAAGTAAATGTCACCCCCCTCCCACACACACACACACACACACACACACACACACACACACACACACACACACACACACACACACACACACACACACACAAAACAGACACCCAGACCCATGCTGCTTTCTTCTTTTGTTTGTGCTCTATCACTAAATCCAATAACCAAGTAAAATGCACCGACATCCCATACCTGTGGTGTATGGCCATTTGACTGTGGAAACTTTGGGTACGCCTGATTAATAACACCACAGATACTGACTTTACTAAGTAGATCAGTTTGGGAATTTAATAACACTTTAATAAAATATGGCTTGGTCATTATTTCTGGGGTTTGTTTTGTTGGTCCAGTTCACAAACAAATAATCCCACTGACTTTCTAAAAATGATGGAAACATTTTTACAAAGATTTATTGATGTGATTAGATTTACAGACCACAAGAGGGCAATGTTTGGCTGCAGCTCATACCTCAGTGTAGCAGCAATGCACGCACACACACATACTCTCTTCCCATATTATGTAATGTTACTTTGCATGACAGCAGTTGGCTGTAATGTATATGCTCCTTTATTTCTTACTGATCACTCAAAGGGCTTTTACACTACAGCCATTAACCCGCTCACACAGTGACAGACGCATCCAGAGCAGCTGGGGTTCAAGTGTCTTTGTGGGCGATAATCTCTGCAATAGCCCCAAGATACTTGCAAAACAAAGTTCCTAACCATAAATTGCTGAGGTGAGCTAAAAAAAAAATCTTTCTTTTTTTTTTTCTTCAATTTTATCACCTGAAATGGGCTGCAATACTACAACATCGAGTGTACAGTCGCACAAGAATAGGTCAGCACTTCTGTAACTCTCATGGAGAAATATTGCACCCATTACTCCCAGGTTAGTTCTGTGCTTTTGCAGGAGCATTGAGGACTAACAGCACTCCAGGAGTCATTCAGGCAAAGCTCATATCCCATTCGTTGGCCTGGCTATAAATAGCACAGAGTGAGCAGGCATGGGAACGGGACGGTCCAAAATAAGTATGTGCACATACAGAATGTTTGAGGAAGAAAAGGGATATTCATCTAGTGTGAACACTGTCTGATTTTAAAGCACACTCACAGGCATGTATAGATTCACAATCATCATCTGTCTTCTTTCCTTATGTTTCTAGACTTTGTCTGTGGACAGAAGTAGACATAAAAACACACTGCTCTGTGATAAATGGTTGCCTTTCCTGCCCTTCCTCCATATAATTTCCTTCTGAGTGCTCAGGTGTGCCCCTGCTTTACTGTGACGCCTGCAGTGAAAAAGATATAGGTCCAGTACTGAGTGGGACTTCAACTACAAGTACCTGCAATTTCTCTTGCACTGTACCTATTTACCCAGCGGGGAGCGCACACGCACTACACACTTTTTCTAAATTACCACCTCAAAAAAGACACCCAGCAAATTACAGCAATGTTTTCCAGGAGGTGCTGGGGAAGCATTTGCCTCACACACCATTGTTCTGTTAGAATTTACTTTCCTTTTATTTTCTCATTAAAAAATTGATTCCGTTACAGCTTCTCACTGGAGCACGCGTTCATAGCTGTGCAACCATGTAAGTAGCGGATCAAGAGATATTGCACCTTGCTTGTTTAGAAAAGCATTTACTTTTTCCCTCTCAGATTCTGTCACTGCATGCAGCCATTGTGTCATGACTGTACTGTATGCATTAGAGTCCGGACCTTGTCTCCAAATGTGGTCCACAATTCCCCTCAGAGGCATCTTCTAATTCAACACAGATGGCAAGTGGCAATACGAACAAACTGGCAACAAGATCTTACTAAATATATCATTACGCCATAGGCTTGGCAGGACAGGCCTTCTGTTCTATTTAGGTGCTCCTTTGTCTTGTCCTTTATGGAAAATGATACTCACCAGCTTGAGGGACATGTGATTCAAAGTGTAAACAAACCACAGTACTTGAGTGCAATGCTTTCAGGCAGCAAGACGCAGCAAAGAAAGAGAAGAAGAATTAGCAGGATGATGATGTGCAAATAAAATTTTGTCAGATTAGCAGCTACGTGTTTAAGAGCTGTAAACACAGGAAAAACACTGACAAGCTGCACTGGAGAGCACCTTGTATGGACTTTCATTCATTTGATTGATAGATGGAAAAAAACAGGGGAAACGGATTTATCTAAAAAATGGGAAATGTCTTTCAGGTCAAAAAAAACCTTCTGACTGATCTTTTATAACCTTGGTACGGCTCTTGCAATCCACACCTGCTCCCTATATTTCAAATAATATCACAGACAGCACCCCATCTTTCATTTTCACAAGTACAGAATATTATAGACGATAGAATAACAGACTCAAGGCTGCAAAAACTGGAAACCAGAGCCTCACCAGATACTGATCTTCATTATTGTTTAATTTGATGATTATTTTTTGTTTTTCTTTTTTTCTTCTTCTTTTTTTTTTGCAGAAATAGATGATGAATAATTTAGCCTGTGTTGTCAGAAAATAATGAAAATGCCTACTGTTCTTCATGTTGGCATTTTTATTTAAAAATAGCTAAAACAATCTTTCAATAATCAGAAAAAAAAACTCTTTTTACTGGCCAATCAGTAATCAGCAACAGCACCTTATCATCTCAGCCTTCTGCGATATACATCGGAATATTTGCACTATTTAAAAACTAGAAGTAAATATCAATGATGCCAGTGCTACTTCAAGCTTCTAAAATACAAAATACTTTATTTATTAGAGCCAGTCATTCAGGACTGGTTACATAACTCTGGTGCTGTATCAGAAGCCTCTGAACTGTTCAATCTGTCTTCAATTGAAAGTTTGGACTGCTCCTGATTAATCAGGTGTTCTTTCAATAGATTAATCCACACATCGTTTTCCTGCATGTGTATTTAAGTCAGGAATTTATGTTTGAACTTTTATGTAGCAGCCAGAGGGAGATGTTAGGGAGCCGCTGTTGCGTGCCCAATTTAATTGAGGTTAAGGGTCTCAGCATCTGAATGTCAAGACACTCACATGATGACCAGCTGCATTTTGGGGAATTTGTTTAACGGGAAAAAAATCCCTTTAAAAGAGAAACGACATAAAATCGTAGTGGTTAGGCCAATTATGCAACACAAAGGTGAATCTGTGCCTGTGCTTTAGGCCTTGTCAAATCCTCCTCCTCTCACCTCACTTCATTACTATAGAGCCATTTATGATAGCACTGATTGGCTTTTCAAAGAGCTTAGTGCTTTTCTCCCCACTTTTCTCTCTCATAATCCCGCTGCCAATGGCAACACTCGAACAAAACCGGAGGGCAAGTTTTCTAAAGATCATCCCCGAACAAAGTGCACCATCAGCTCTCTTCTCCAATCACAGCCATTGTCTCAATGTCAGCAAATTCAGAGCAATGCCTGACACAAATCAAAACCTCTTTGACAAGAAGAAAATTATAGAGAAGCTTAGCTAACACATACACGCACTGCTGTATTTGAAGCATGCCAGGAGATAGCTGGTAATATTCCCATCCATCACAGGAGAAGCTGTGAGATTTTGAATAAACAATTGATTGGGAGTGACTGTTCACAGCCTTCGCCAATGTGGGGAATGTGAGCGCTCGATAGCTGGCAACCTTAGAGTACAGTTCAAGCAGTCACTTAACTGCATGGCTCTTTGCTGTGTAACTGCATTGTCTCGCAGCGCTACATTTGGTTCGTATGCCTCTCTCTGCCCCCTTACCCCCACCTCCCCCTCACTAACAGAGATGGACGGGCCAGCTCATCACCCACCCTCCAGCTGACAGTGGCAGAGATGGACACTCTGCTGCTCCTTAACAGCCACAATTAAAATCCAGTTTTCATTAACCAATTTTGCACAAGGCCTAATTAGAATTTAAAAGATTTGGCAATTGTACACTGTTTCTTCCAAACACCGAATTACAAGCATTTTTGCTTTTGGCAGCTATAACATGCTTTGATAGGCAGCACCGTTTTCCCACAGTCTTTAATTTACGCAGTATCACACTTGCCTAATAAATGCGTGAACCTGTCACATCAACGAATGACTACACCAGACTACTTTCTTTTTCTTTTTTTTCTTTTTCTTTTTTGGCATCTTTTCACTCACTTCTATGACTGGAGTATCCCGGGTTGTAGCCGTAGTAGCCGGTGATCCTCAGAATCCGGTCCTCAATGTCGTGCAGTCCGTTGGCTGTCGCTTTGGGGCTGCTGTCCGTGAAGACAGCGCAGCTGCCATCGGTCGGCGTCGACTTGCCCGGCAAGTGTGTGCTCTTCAGGGGCTCCAGCCGAATACAAGGCTGGTCTCCACTCTCAAAAACAGTCTCGGTGCTCATCATTGTAGGTCTGAGCGGGAGGAGATGAGATGAGACCGGGGACGAGCCTTGATAACCATGCGAGAGACCTCCGGGGCTGCATCAACAATTAGCAGCATGAGGAAGGCATCCAGACCCACATCCACATTCCTTCAGTGATGCTCTCGGACGCAGAGCAAGGTTATCAAACTCAAGCAGCCTGGCAGCCGTGAAACACCAGGGGGCGTGTCACTACTATCACATGCGTTTTTATGCGTGTTTAATAAAACAAGAGACGGCAAACTTGGCTGCGATCAGCGATGAAGAGCAGAGTCCGCTTATAGCAGTATCTATAAAATGAAATAAAAAAGCAACGTGGTTAAAATAATCAGTAAAACGAGTTTTCAGTAATTAGTTACTCTAATGCGTTTTTTTTTTTATTTCATGATATCTCTATAATATACCGTATTGCATCGGTCATTTCAGTTTAATGAAACAGCTAAATTGTATTTTTCAATTATTTGGGGGTAGTGGATCTTCTGACTTCCCCTTGGTATCGCTGTTATATTTCAGTTGATGGCTGGCATGCGCTTTTGTTTCCTTCTCTTCTCCTTCGTCTCTTTATCGAGTTCTACTGAAGAAAGAAGGGGCTTTATTTTAGGAATATAAAAAATCAATCGGTCTACAGCTGGGTGCCGGGGGACACATCAGACAGAAACTGATTAAATAAATCGTAACTTCTCGTTTAACCCAGCACAAAAATATCTTTTAAGGGCCCACAGCAGTGAGACAAACCTGTGCCAAACACACACGCATGTTTTATTAACAACAAACACAAAAGTCAGTGAGAGGTCCAGGATTAGTCCACAAATAACAGAGAGCCAGAGGGGGTAGTGAATACGTGCTGAAAATAGAGCGTCAAAAATAAACTGCTTGTGGTCTTTTAAATGTGTGTTATTTTTCTTATTGTCAGCCTTTGTGTAAAATGTTTTTCTTTTAGTGTAAAAGCTCACAGATTATGAAGTTTGTGCACACTGCTGCTCACCATAGCCAGTCAAGTTTTTTTCTTACAATTTTCAAGCGCTTATTATGAATTTTATTCTAAGGTAAACCCCCAGAACAATCTCTTTTCCTCAGCTGGCCACAGGTTCTTGTGCTGGCTCAGGAAAGCTCCACTTGACTGGATCTCCCAGCTTGCAGATACTTGGGGAAAAAAAACATTCAGAAAACTGGGCTCCAAATCCAGTAACACAAGATGCAGTATTTCAGTGTCTCTGCGATACGCCTCTTTTCCAAGTCCTCCCCTCTCTGTGTGAAATCGATTCCCAGTGTGTGGAGAATTTGTGCCCCTGTTGGCATTGTTGTGCAGACACATGCTGGGGTTTATGATGCCCTTGGACGGCAGAAGTGCTTCCTCCCCCTGTCTTACTTACTAAACCAATCTCCACCTCATGTTCTTTTGTTTCAGTTTGTTTGCACTCCAAAGCACTTATCTCACACATTCAGTTCATGGACAGCTTTGTGGCTACAACAATGAAATGCCAATGCCCAGAAACTTTCTCCTTGCCTTTTTGTGAGAATTGCTAATTTATTATTGGACACTTTCTTACAAGTCTGTGCAGCTCAATCCAAAAAAAGTTTAAAAAAAGTTTTCTTCATGTGTCTACTTTTGTTACATTACTGTATAGTTTATGCAATACAATATCTAAACGGCTACAGTAGCAAATTTTGCATTAGTTTGTGCCCTTTCATGTCTGAGGTGCTCGTCAGAGTTACTATTTTCTGTCAGCTGTTAATGCATGAAGAAGAGTTCAGCTCAGGGGGAAAATTGCTCTCTGACAGCAGCAAGCTTATTAAAAGTCTTTGCAGCTATAACCCACATTAAGAAAGCAGTTTATGCATGAACTGTTACAATGCAAGGCCTGGCATTTTGGATTTTAAATGCTCGTGCTCTGTGTTTTATGAAAGTGTCATCGCAAAGTGATCTCTAAAGAAATCACTCCATCCTTGAAGCAATATCTTAAAAGCTATTATGAAAAGATGATCCTCGTATCAACTTTAATAGGATTTCTAATTGTCCCCCAGCAATGAGGCTGACCTCAATCTCAGACAACGTGATTATCATTCAGAGCATCTCCCTGATGTGAATCCTCAGTGCATGATAAATTACTGTCTCACCTTCCTTTCCTTCCACCTCTAGTGTGGGAGAATATGTGAGAGAGCCCGAGTCTAAAACTCAGATTGTCTTATTAATCAAATCTTCAAATGTTTCTCACTTTTTGGTGTGCCGGAGAGTTTTTCATCTGTTAATATACAACAACAGCATGTACAACCGGTGTGTGCAAAGAGCACAATATTTGATGTTGAGAGCTGAGAACATCAATCAAATGACAGTTTAGCTATAATAGCACTCTAATGGCTCCCTGACTCTTCTCCTCTGTGCTTGTGGTAGGCAGTCTACCACACAATATAATCCTTTACCTAAGTGGAATAAAAGGACACACCGAGGAGACAATATGTCCCATGTGACTTCATCCCAGACCAACCCCATCACACCAGCACCTCCCACAGAGGCTCAGCAAGTCACCTTAGAGATCAGTGACTGACTCCCCAGCCACCTGCTGTATAAATATTCAATGCGCACTAAAGATAAACCCGGCTCGTGCACGGAGAAAGAAAAAGAGGGCCGTTCAACAGAAGAGGAGGGTTAGAATTTCAATATAGTTAGTCCAGCTGTGATTGGAAGGCATGTTGGCCTGAAAAGGTCATATTTAAAAGCTTGGTAAACGTTCAATAACTTTCTCAATTGGAGAGAAACTGGAATGTAAATGCAGCGAGAAATGAATATTCATACCAGAGCCAGTTTTTCAGATTGAAAAATCACATATTCAGACATTGAGATAGTTCTCTTCCAACTACAGAAACTATCCTGTTGCACAACAACAGTGCTTAAGATGAAATATCGTTATGTCCTTTGAAGCCTCACATGACCTTTCTTTGTTGTCTCCATGCAAAGAAAAACACTTGCGTCTCACAGAGCACTCTCCGGCCTATAGGATTTCCTCTTCCACCTCCTCTGTCTTCAGCCACAAAAGTTGATTTGTGTCGAGAGGACAATTGGCAAGAGAGAGTCTGCTTGCTCTCACTTAACGATGCCAGTCAGTGTATAAACAAAGTATGCAACGACCACGCTGCATTTTTAAAAATAAACGATCCACAGAGCCTATCCTCTTCCTCGTGCTAATCCACTCCAAGACACGGTAAACATGCTTTTAGTGGAAAAGGGCATCTTGTCACACATTTCACTCATTTTTGAATAATCAGAAGCCTCTGCAGAATTATTTACTCGAAGGAGAAAACAACATAAATCAAAACGCTCCAGAGAGCAAAAAATAATACGTTAGTGCTAACTCCAGTTCACACATTGCTGCGTTCTCCCACTATACATCAGACTTCAGTAAATGCAAAAAAGGTACGTTCACCCTGCAGGCAGCTCCCTCTGGTGTTGAAAACAGGACCAGTGTGACAATTTAACTGTGACAAGACAGAGTGTAATTAGTGCCTCAAGTCACTGTCTGTCACATTGACTCAGTATAACGTCTGAAATATGACGCTTTCATCAACAGTTGTCTTGTTATCCACATCACTGAAGGTCACTGTCTCCATATGTGGCTATGACTTGTAAAACATGTACACATGGTTTATTGTTGCCTGACAGAGGACGCTGGAAGTGCGTCACTGAAAGAGTCAGCAAAATGGATATCACAATACGTCTTTAAGCATGTGGACTCGTACACGAGAAAGCACGTAACCCTTGACCTTTGTCCTGTCGTTAAAGGACGATCAATAAACAATCCATACAAGGTTGAATTTTGCAGTGAGCATTTGCATGTCATTAGAAGAAGCTGTCAATAAGAGGATAAGAAGTGTTTTTGCATTTGTTCATTAGATTCTCTTTAGGTGTACTGGATGTATTTAATGCATAGCAAGATATATTGTTAGATGAAGAAACATGTTTACTTGTATTTACAAGGCTGGGTTGGAAAACTACATTTTAATATCAAAATGATAAATATATATTTTTTAAAAAAAACTCCTTTAAGAATTGGATGAAATGGTTTCTTTCCATTAAGCCACACTGTTTGTCAAGTTAAGAAGCTGACTGGACCAAATCTTTAAATCTTGATAAAGTTCATCTTTGAAATATATTAAAAGCGTAGAACTATGCAGCACATTAGGGTACAGCTCTATAGCCGAGGTAAAATATCACAATAGTGCCACAACCACAATTTCTCATTCACATCTATGCATCCTTTATGTTATGTCATACATTTAATCATGTAACTGTAGAGCAGCTCTTGGAGGCAGCCGCTGTAGATTTATGGCCTCTGGTGGTAACAAAGTTAAATCCCTCAGTGTAGCTTTTCTGCATGCTCCATCCCTTTGCACTGCAGGCAGGATGATGGATTAGGCCTCCGGTGTGAGGAGGGGGCTGAGGAGCAAAGGCTGGATGACAACAGCAGCGATGGGGACATTTAGCATGATTGACCAGGCGGGATTGTGAGTAATGGTCACACTGATATTAGCTTAGGGGTCTGCCTCACTCTCACACGCTCTGAATTTTGATGATTTCAGGGTGTTTATTACAGCAGATGCTGTTCAACAGATTGCAGATTTGCCGATCTCTATTTCAACAGCACCACGGGGGTTTTGACGGAGACACATCTGTACAGGAAAATGAGTTTTCAGTTTTAATAGAAAATTCTGTAATGCACATACAAATTGACAGTTGAAAATGGCTCAGGCTGCATACACTACAGGACCAGGGTTATGTTAAATTCCACACAAAGGGCATGGCAATTAGTTCAGTACTGGCTCAGCCATTTCATTCAAAAGTGTGAATGAGGGCTTCACCAAGGTGCTCCACAAGGTCAACCTACTTAGCAACTGCTGCACGCTACAACAGAGGTCACCTTGCCAGTGCATCTGACTTTTTTGTTTTGCAGTATGTACATTTTCATGTGGATTAAAAAAAAAAGTTTGTTCAAGAGCCTTTGAAGAATATCGAGGTCTTTCAGTTTTAGAAAGTTTTCAGCCCCAGAAGCACAAAGTTAGATAAGCTGCAACTCGACAGCCAGTCGATGAGGACTTAAGCTTCAATCTATTGAAGCAGAGCTCGATGAACTCTTGGTCAGACTTGCTTTTGTGTGTGGTTAACCTCCATTTTCAGCACTACATAAACTCAGTTGTTGACTATCGACAGGTTTGTCTCTCTCCTGCTCCATAGGCAGATTTTTGGTCGCACTGAACTCTGAGCTCATTAATTACATCAAGTATTAGACAAGACGGACAAGACTCTGATCCAACAAAAGCACACAAGGTGAATAAAGACATGGTGCATGAAGCTCTCGTTGTTGTTTCCTTTGGCAGGTATGAAGAGCGAAATAGTGGAGAGTGTGGCTCAAATCATCCTCTCCAAGAAGCCTTAGGGAGGATGAAGCTGTAGCTCCTAGTGTATTCATTGTCATATATTAAAATGGGGTTATTTATGGTTTCTCGCCAATACAAAAAAAGTGTCACTGGGAAGTGTTAGTCAGAAAACACCACCTAAATAATGCATAAAGACAGCCTTTTTCAGGATATAACCAAAAGTACACAGCTTAAATTAAGGGTGATAAAAGAGCTGATGAAGATATATTTTTTCTCTTTCTGCAGAGTGACAGAAATATTGCAGTTCATGCTCATTTTATAGAGTCTCACATTCAGAATCCATGTTTTTTCATCGAGATAGCTGATTCAGCTGCCCTGTGCTAACTTATATTGTTAAGGGAACAATGGGAACAATGCTACCTGCACTTAGTTTTTTGGTTTTTATGTACAAATGTAACAGCAGGATCATAATTCAACTCCAGTTCTAAGCTTATTTCATACAATGTCCGCCTTTAATTTACCCAGGGGCATATTCATTTTTTACAAGTAGCTTATTTTTTGGCTAGAAGGGAGCTAAAGATGCACATCTGCACTGTATTGCCAATGCTGTGGGCCCCTTAAATATTGATCATCCACTCTGACCCTATGCACCCTTGAGCATCATCCCCCATAAGAGCCCTTATCCCTCAAAGACCCACATTGATTAAACCATTTAGGCCATCAAGCTGTGTAGGTGCAGGGTCACACTCTGTCTCAAGGCCACTGTCTCAGCAAGAGGAGTCTACAGGGAATTGATGCTCACTGATAACTAAGTCCCTGAGGAGTTTTTTGAAACAGGAAATGCTCCCAAATGATGCCTCATGTTGATGAAACTCTTGATAAATGACTTGTTTTGGCTATGTACTATGCTATTTCATCAACACTACCATGCACACTTGGGATTCAGTATGTAAACTCACACTGAAGCTCTTTCTTCTAGTGTGCAAATTGGAAAGTTATTGTTGATTTTGGGGGGAAAATAATTATTTAAAAAAATCCTTTTTAACTGTCCTCTTATGAAAAGCTACAGTGAAATGCATGACGAAAGGAAACAAAATCACAGCAGCACTTGTTTCCTGTTTGCTTCACATTTATCCTTACAAGTCAAAAAGAGTGAGCATGTGGAGTGTAATCGATCTTGGATCCCAAATTTAAGCAGGACTTTAATAGACTATATTTTGTGTAAATCCTTTTCTTTCTTTTTACAAAACCTGAATGTTAAATAGTATGAGATGATACAGAGTTGCTATAACTTAAAGTCTTAGTGCTTTAACTGCAGATTAAGCTGCAGGTCTGTATGGCAAAGATATTTACTAAATATGTACAGATTTATTTGCTTTGATTTACATCTGCCTTTAAACTAACTGCAATCACTTTGACTGATGAATCTAGTCTAGTCTATTTACATATATTGTCTTAAAAAAATTCCCCAAACTATTTTTGAAAGCATCATACTCCGTCTGTCTTATACAGCTCTTGATTTTGAGTGCGATATTGGTGCTATACATATCCAAACAGCCTCATATAAAAACATGCGGTTTACAACCATTTTACTGCTGTTACTAGAGTGCCACCCTCTGGTCATCCTGCCAACAACACAACTGTGATGAGACACGAGAGAGGTTTTTTTCAGATGCTGAAAATCACTCAGTTGTGTCTATTTAGGCTTTGATGTGATTTTGCATCTATTATGGATAGAGCATGAGGCTGTAGCAGTGCTACAAACAGCACATTACATACAGATATCACTTGCATGATAATCCTTCAAGTAAGTCGATGAAAAACTGTATGTTTTACTTCTTTAATTAATCTTTATAGATTTAATGTATGTATATTTATGTATAATCTGATGGGATCCCGTACAGCCACCAGAAGGATGTAAGAATTGTTTTGTTGTCCACAATCAAAAGCAGCAGCTACTAATGAGGAGGTCCCGCTGCCACGCCGTCTTTTACACATATTAAATTTTAGTCGTTTTCACTTCTGTTACATTTTCCAAGATGACACTCTGATTTTCATATGAAAAGGGAGGCACTGCAAACAGAGGAACCACGCCGAGCACAAAATTATCTTGTCTCTCTCTCGCCATTTATGTGTAGTATTGTTATTATTTATGAACATCTTTTGTTTGGAATCTAAGAAGGGGAAAAAAGTACTTCAAAAGCATAAGCGCCTTTATTACAAACGCTTTCGCTTTGTACACACTGTTTTTCTGAGACTGTCTTTTTCTCTGCAAACTCCCAGTATTACCAGCATTATTCATTCACGGCTGTAAGCATCTCAGAGTCTCAAGATACGTGTTGTAGTCTGTTGTACAAACAGTGAACTTCCTAATACTGTCATATCGTTCCACGTTGAAAAACCTCTTTCTGCATTTTGCTGATTTATACATAGCTGTATTGATTAACTCTTTGATATGAGCATAATTCCTTATGAGTGGCCTAATGAGACAGTTGCATTACAGTGAACCCTGCAGCAAGCTGCAGCTGTAAGACCCTTGAGCTAGCAACTAATTCATTCATTCTGCACCGGGGTGCTGTCATAGCTGGATTTAAAACAACTCAATCAGTTTTGTGTATTATCATTAATATGCCCGATTCTCACATTTTTAACAAGGTGTTCGTATCTCCAGTGTCAGGCTAGGCTGCACACAAAGATGTGTCTCTGATCAACTCTCCTTCTAACTCAATCCGCATGATTAGATCATTGCAGCACAGCAGATATTCTCATGACAGAAATAAAACTTTTATCTTCGCTGTTGCAGACAAGTCCAAGTGAGGCTCGACATTCTTCTGAAACAACTTAATACAGAATAGCAGACTCACTGCTTAATAAGCCATCTGTTTAACACTTCCTTTGGTGCGTTCAGATTAAAACCTTCCTTTTTTTAAAAAAAAATATTAACTGCAATAATTATTAACAGCTAAAAAAGACGGATCACAAAAAGTCACATACACAAAAAAACATGGTAAAGAATCAGATTTAAGGTAAACGTTCTGGTGTTCAGGTAGTCTTTATGTTCTTCCTTTGGCAACTTGCATCACACATTCAGAAGTCTCACTTCCTTTCCTGTCTGCTCCATCTGATTAAAATCCAGTTTGGGGCCTATGACCTTTTCCAAGGGCAGATAAACCTTTATCTGACTTGTAAATCCAGGAGTCTCATGACTTTGGCATCCAAAGGAGGAATCCTGCTTCTCGCTTCTCTGCCTAAGTCTAAGTTTTCAACTGTGGATTGACAGAAATTCCTTAGGATTCTAAAAGCTATCAACTTGGAACCTCACGAAGCATCTAATTTAGCGAATGAGTCAGATTACTCCAACTGCACAGCAAGACAGTGTTTCCCAAGGTTTTCTGGGAACTGAGATTATGAGTAATTTCAGATGTTATAGCGATTGCCTGGTCTCCCTGAGCTGAACTGTGTCCAAACACCACTTTATAGAGAGACGAAGTTTGTCTATAAATCATGCCACATGGAACTTACTGAGCAGTTCAATATGATTAATATTGCTTGTGACAGACTAGTGCAATTAGATGTAATAGTCAGTCTATGTATGGTCAAGCAAGTGACCCAGAATACTATCGTTTAATAGCTGGGGTACTCTGGGAGTGTTATTATCCATGATAGCACAGTTTCTGGTCCTTTGAGTGTGATGCATTAAAACTGCCATGTACAGTATGTTCTTATCATCTTGTGTTCAGCCTCAGGACCTAACTTTTGGTATAGGCACTGAAAATAGAAGTCTCTCTCATCAGAGAAAAGATGGTACAAGATCCGCTATATCGCACATATTTAAATTTAGATTTTTATACCTTTTTGCAGCAAAGCTTATAAACTGCTGAACCTTGATGTGTCTCTCGTGATTTACTTTGAATTATGCTAATAACTTCTGATTCATGATTCCTTGGGTTTGTGTGCGTGTCTGTACCTTTCTTCGTGTCTTGAGAAAAACACTTTACCAATCTGATAAGGGCTTTTTAAGCTTTCATGTCTTCACAGCTGCTGCCTTTCTTTGAAGCGATTGGCTTTGCGGTACTTCTAAGATCACACACTTTTTCATTCTTCAGACAGATGCGTGTTACGCGATAAAGAGAATTGCCAATATGTCGCTGAAGCGTTAAAAGATTTCTTTTAATAAAAGCACGTACTTTGACTTTAAAGTTTCTGTTGCAATAAAACATCTGGGGTTTTTGTGTGTTTGTGTTTTTATTAATTATACTTGTGAAATCCAATAAACAGTTGCAGTGTGCATAGTATGTTTCCCATTTTGTTTGCCATTAAAGGTAAATACAAAAGAAACACATGCTGTTATGATGGCTGATTTAAAACTGACAACAGAATAAGGCTGAAATTGTCACGATCTGGTACAGGGATTCAACGCAGAGCGGTAAGGTATCTCCAAGGTGTGGTTTATTTACAGTGCAGTGCAATATATATACAGTGAAGGGATCCAAAACTCCGAGGGGAATCACAGGGTAATCCAAAACTCCGGGGGGAATCACAGGGTAACTCGCTCACGTCTCCTTCGCTCACACTCACACACTTTCCCGCAGCAGGGAGGTCGCAGGTCCGGGGGGGGGGGGGAGATCTGAAGCAGACGAGAAGGCAGGTCACCAACTAATCACAAGTCACGGATATGAAGCACAAGAGCTGTGAGAACACTAACGTTAGGGGTACAATCATCCAGCGACGAGAGGATCTGTGTTCCAGCCTCAAATAGTGCTCCCGGTGATGATGGGTGAGTGTTGTCAGGTGTGTGTGTGGGCCAAGGGCGGGAGCCCACAGTGAGCTCCGCCCAGGCAGAGAGGGAGAAAACAGCAACAGCAATTGTAGCCTTGTGGGGCCGACCGGGCAGGCACGGAGACCATGACAGTACCCCCCCCCTCAACGGGAGCCTCCCGGTGACCCACCAGGCTTACCTGGATGCCTGCGGTGGAAGTCCCGGAGCATGGCATCATCCAGGACAGCAGCTCGAGGCACCCAGGAGCGTTCCTCTATCCCGTAGCCCTCCCAGTCAACCAGGTACTGAAAACCCCGACCCCGGCGCCGGGAGTCCATGATGCGGGCGATATTGTAGACCAGCTGACCATCCACGAGCCGGGGGGGCGGCGGGGCCCTGGAGGGAGGGCACAACGGGCTGGAGAGCACCGGCTTGACCTGAGACACATGAAAGACATTGTGAATGCGCATGTTGCGCGGCAGCTTGAGGCGGACAGACACAGGGTTCACAATGGCCTCAACGGGAAAAGGGCCAATAAACTGAGGAGACAGCTTCTTCGACTCAGTCCGTAGCGGCACAAAACGGGTAGCCAGCCATACTTGTTGACCGATGGCGTACACGGGGGCCGGTGTCCGGCGACGGTCAGCGAGGGTCTTGTTCCGCTCCTTAGTACGGAGCAGGGCAGCCCGAGTCGTCCGCCAGGCACGACGGCACCCGCGGAGGTGAGCCTGTACAGAAGGAACGGAGTGCTCACCTTCGATGGCCGGGAGCAAAGGTGGTTGATAGCCCAGGGACGCTTCGAAGGGAGACTTGCCCGTGGCGGAGGATGTGTGGCTGTTGTGGGCGTATTCGATCCATGGAAGCTGTTCACTCCAGGTCGATTGGTTGTGCGAAGTGACACAGCGGAGGGCAGCTTCCAGCTCCTGGTTGGCCCGCTCCGATTGCCCGTTACTCTGTGGATGGAAACCGGAAGACAGACTGACCTTGGCCCCCAGTGCGGAGCAGAACTCCCTCCAAACACGGGACGTGAATTGCGGCCCCCTATCCGAGACGATGTCCTCGGGGATCCCGTGAAGACGAAACACATGGGAGGTGAGGAGCCGGGCCGTCTCCAAGGCCGAGGGGAGCTTCGGGAAGGCGACGAAGTGTGCAGCTTTGGAGAAACGATCGATAATGGTCAGGATGGCGGTGTTACCAGCGGAAGGCGGCAGGCCCGTGACAAAGTCCAAAGAAACATGGGACCATGGTCGAGCTGGTGTAGGGAGAGGCTGCAGAAGACCCGGTGGAGGGCGGTTCGAAAGCTTATTCCGGGCGCAGGTCGAACAGGCGGCTACATACTCCTTGGCATCCCTAGTCATAGCAGGCCACCAGAAGTAACGTCGGAGGAACGAGCAGGTGCGGAGGACCCCAGGATGGCATGAAAAGCGGGCGGTGTGAGCCCACTGGAGAACCTGAGAGCGGACGGCTGAAGGAACGAAGAGGCGACCAGGTGGACCAGTGCCAGGATCCGGTTCGGTCTCCTGCGCCTCTTGGATGAGCCCCTCGATCTCCCAGGAGATGGCTCCAATTACGCAGGCGGCCGGGAGGACAGGCTCAGGGTCCGAGTCCTCCCCAGTGATGGAGAATTGCCTGGACAGGGCGTCTGGCTTTACGTTCCGTGTTCCTGGCCTGTAGGTGATAGTGAAGTCAAAACGAGCGAAAAACAGTGCCCACCTGGCTTGCCGGGAATTGAGACGTCTAGCCGAGCGCAGGTACTCCAGATTCTTGTGATCCGTCCAGACGATGAATGGTTGTGCTGCTCCCTCCAACCAATGTCTCCACTCCTCCAGGGCCAGCTTGACGGCCAGAAGCTCCCGGTCCCCGATGTCATAGTTACACTCTGCTGGGGAGAGACGGTGAGAATAAAAGGCACACGGGTGCAGCTTACCGTCCATCTGTTGAGACAGAACTGCCCCAACCCCGGAGTCCGACGCGTCCACTTCCACAACGAACTGCCGTGTAAGGTCCGGTTGCCGGAGTATGGGAGCGGTGGTGAACCTGTCCTTGAGCAGGGCGAAGGCTCGCTGAGCGGCAGAATCCCACTGGAAGGGAACCTTGGAAGAGGTGAGTTTAGTGAGAGGGAGAGCGATTCTGCTGAAATCACGAATGAACCGTCTGTAAAAGTTGGCGAATCCCAAAAACCGTTGCACTTGGCGGCGATCAGGAGGAGTAGGCCATTCCACCACAGCCCGCACTTTCTCCGGATCTGTCCGCAAGTCCCCCTTCTCGATAATGTGGCCCAGAAAACTCACAGACGACACGTGGAAGTCGCACTTCTCCCCCTTCACAAAGAGCCGGTTCTCCAGAAGGCGTAGCAGGACCTGCCGGACATGGACCTTGTGCTCCTCGAGCGTCTTAGAAAAGACCAAGATGTCATCCAAGTACACAAATACACAACGGTTAACAAAATCACGAAGGACATCATTAACCATCGCCTGAAACACCGCGGGGGCGTTAGTCAGCCCAAACGGCATCACGAGATACTCAAAGTGGCCCCGATGCGTATTGAACGCGGTCTTCCACTCATCCCCCTCCCTGATGCGCACCAGGTGGTAAGCGTTGCGCAGATCCAGCTTGGTAAAGACGGTCATGCCCTGAAGCAGTTCAAAGGCGGAGGAAAGCAACGGCAAAGGGTATTTGTTCTTAACAGTGATCTGATTAAGGCCCCGAAAGTCAATACACGGCCGCAGCGAACCATCCTTCTTATCCACAAAAAAAAAAACCCAGCCGCGACAGGGGAAGAGGAGGGGCGAATCAACCCCGCCGCCAGCGACTCCGAGATGTAGCGCTCCATAGCATCCCTCTCAGGCCGGGAGAGGCTGTACAGGCGGCTAGACGGCAGCGGAGCTCCAGGAAGAAGGTCGACGGCACAATCGTACGGGCGGTGCGGGGGAAGGGACCGCGCCCGATCCTTACAAAAAACACCCCGCAGATCATGATAATCCCGCGGAACCATCGAGAGGTCCGGGGCGTCTGACGGCGAGGCCGCGGGCGGGAGCGAAACCGGGGAAGCCGCAGCCCGGAGGCAGTTCATGTGGCAGGCCACACTCCAACCCAGCACGGCACCCTTCTCCCAGTCGATATGCGGGTTGTGGAGGACAAGCCAGGGGTGACCCAGAACCAGCGGAGTGAGAGGAGCCTTAAACGAAAAAAAACAAATCCTTTCTGCGTGATTGCCAGAGAGAGATAATGAAAGGAATTCAGAAACATGAGTGATGTCAGGCAGGCGCTGACCCGACAATGCGTGAACGCGAAGGGGGCGTGACAGAGGCTCCAAGGCGATGTTCAGTTTGGCGGCGAGTGAGGTGTCAATAAAGTTCTGCTCAGCCCCAGAGTCAATGAGAACGGAGAGAGAATGAGAAACAGTCCGAACACGCAGAGTAGCCGGCAAAAGAAGTCTGGGGAGAGGGCTTTCACTCGACAGATCGCCCACCAGCACCCTCACGATCACTGGTGAGCGCGCCCTTTTGCCAGCGTTGGGCAGGAGGAGACAGAGTGGCCTTTACGGCTGCAGTAAACGCACTCACCGGAGGCAAGGCGGCGCTGGCGCTCCGCGGGCGACAGCCGCGAGCGCCCAAGCTGCATGGGCTCTTCCCCATCCCCGGCGTCGGCGTCACACAATCCATGGGCCGCAGTAGGGGTCCCACAAAAGTCCAGCGGGGCATGCCCCGAACGCGCGCGTGCGCTCCGATGTGCGCGCACCTGATCGTCCACCCGCATACACAAAACCAAAAGCGCATCCAGGGAGGAAGGTAGTTCTCGGAGCATTAGTTCATTCCTTATTTCCTCATTAATATTAGTGAGCAATGCACTTTTAAGGGCCTCTTCCCCCCATTTCGCCTGTTCAGCCAAGGTAGAAAAGTCAATAGAAAAATCAGCCATGCTGCGTTTACCTTGTTTAAGCGCAAGCAAGCGCTGGCCGGCGGTGGCAGTTGTGGCTTTCCTGTCAAACACACCTTTAAACTTAGTCAGAAAGTCAGAAAAGGTGATGTCCGGCTCCGCCTGAAGCGCAGCTTGAGCCCAGGTTAGAGCACGGTCCTGGAGTAACTGGACGATATAAGCGATTTTAGCACCATCAGTAGAAAAGGCTTGCGGTTGCTGGTGAAACTGAAGGGTACACTGAGTGAGAAAACCAGCACATTTATCAATCTCTCCCGTGAAAGCCCTGGGAGTAGGGAGGAATCTGTCAACGTGAACAGGTGAGGGAACAGGTGGCGCGACACTTACAGCTGGAACTGGCGCCTCCAACGGAGGAGCGGCGACCAGAGGAGCAGCCGGTAGCGGTATTAGCTGAGCCACGGCCTGTGTGAGGTTCGCGAGCTCTGCTCGAAGGTGAATGAACATCTGCTCGTGGCGTGCCAGCATCGCGGCCAAAGTGGCGAGGGTGGGAGTCGAGACCGCTGGGTCTGCTGAATCCATTTTCGTGGCTGGATGATTCTGTCACGATCTGGTACAGGGATTCAACGCAGAGCGGTAAGGTATCTCCAAGGTGTGGTTTATTTACAGTGCAGTGCAATATATATACAGTGAAGGGATCCAAAACTCCGGGGGGAATCACAGGGTAACTCGCTCACGTCTCCTTCGCTCACACTCACACACTTTCCCGCAGCAGGGAGGTCGCAGGTCCGGGGGGGGGAGATCTGAAGCAGACGAGAAGGCAGGTCACCAACTAATCACAAGTCACGGATATGAAGCACAAGAGCTGTGAGAACACTAACGTTAGGGGTACAATCATCCAGCGACGAGAGGATCTGTGTTCCAGCCTCAAATAGTGCTCCCGGTGATGATGGGTGAGTGTGGGCCAAGGGCGGGAGCCCACAGTGAGCTCCGCCCAGGCAGAGAGGGAGAAAACAGCAACAGCAATTGTAGCCTTGTGGGGCCGACCGGGCAGGCACGGAGACCATGACAGAAATTGCATAACTTCAAGTCGTCCATCAGCCAGTTCATGGGAAAGGCCTCTTTTATTTTTTGTTTGTTGCTTTGAGGTTTATCACTTGTTTCACATTTCTCAAGCACCCTGCATGCATAACATCATCTCAGATACCAGATGCTTGGGACTGGACACTGCCTGTAGTACTTTATTTGACTGCATCCTTGAAACAACTTGCTCTTATCTCTTCTCCTGCTTCGCTTCCCTCAGCTTCCATCTCATTTCCACCAAAGGGAATAAATATGCTGCATATAAGGTGCCATTCGTGCCCCTTTCAGATTGAGTATATGGGCAATTTCTCAGAAATATAGTAGAGACTGCCTCCACTGTGCCACTCCATTCAGAAATCCAATTTATTCATTTCAGCTTCACGCAATAGGACTCTCTTACACAAGCTATTGGATGTAAAACACAGCAGTACATCCGGGATCCCGGGATCCCATATTTCAGGATAACTTATTTCCCATGCAGATGTCTCCCAGCTGTTCAACATCTGCAGATTTGTGTTTCCTGCCCAGAGTAATAAGGTCTGTCCATCCATGAGCACATTTCCCAAGCCTGTGTGCTCAGCCTGTTCCTGTTGCTTCTACGCTCTCTGCCATGTCTGTGAGGCCTGTAATCTGATCCTGGAAGCACCAGGGTGCACAGGTCAGATCCTTTAGCACGCCAGCCACAATGCCACGAGGCACCCTGTCTAATAGTTGCAAGCCATGTCCGAACCCAGCAGTGGCAAAGCAAATCTTCTCATCGCTGTAGACAGGAGATGAAGAGCGGTGTGCAGGCTCTTTAAATTAAGATGGCATTTCCTTCAGTGACTTCTTCACATTGATAAGAGCTTTCCCAGGAGGCATGGGGGGCTAAAGGCAGTGGGCGGGGTGGCATAACGTGAGTGTGTAAATCCCACTTACAGTTTATCTGTTATGTGGAAGACTAGGGCTGTCCCTTGGGACGGTGAGCCCTTTGCCCCCTCTAACCGTGCCCCTCCTTCAAACCCAGGGAGCTTCTGGGTATCTCTGCGACGAAAGTGGACAAAGTCACGCCAGAAAGAACCAAGATTCCTTCTGGTTACAGTGTGGGAATATGTCCTCTCAGGAGGAAGTAGGAATAATAAGAAGAGGAGGAAAACCACAGCGAAGAGGTCAAGAGGGAGGGTGGGGAACTACTTGCAACTGCACCATCAAAAGCAGCAGATGTGGAGCTTCTCTTCCCTCACTTCTCCTTGTTAAGAAGAAAGAAGAAGCCCTTTTTGGTCTGAATACTGCTGAATGCCAGATGATGGCCCATTTAGCCCCCTTTTGTACTGGTTCCTCAGGCTATCTCGCATATGACCACAGGGCCGCAGTTTCCCATCAATCACAGCATCCATTTGTAGTGTGATTAATCTCTCTATCTGTGGTGTTCTGGATCTGCAGGTGTGGTGTTTCTTTACAGCCAGGTGTAGCATAGTGTGAATGGAGACACCCCAATGCTTCACAGAGGAACATTAGAGCAGATTTGCAATTGTTGAGTTGCAAGATGTGTCAGGATGACAGATGAGTTCAGTACTAAAGTGCTTCCTCTTGTATATTGAGAGAATAGCATGGTAAACAATAGACTGCAATCTTCTTTGATCACCAGCACAAAGACACTTGATGACTGACCACCGGAGCCACCCTGCTGATATGAAAGTGTTGCGTACAAGCCTGGCCTCCAAACCCCCATCGACACCAGTTTGTCATCTGCGTGCGTGCCTCCGTTTAATCCCGGATCATTCAGCTCTACTTAAACACAGAGGCACATAGTATAAACAGCCTTATTAACACCGCCAGGGTCAGTAATCTTCCTCGAAAACTTTCGACCGTGACTCACACTTTTACCCTGACATGTGCTTCGCTCATTACAGCATGATGTATTGCAGGGATTTTTATAGTCAACATTTGCCAAGATCTGTTTGGTTTCATTGTTTAATCTGCATCAACATTTTGACACTGTGATGGAGCTGTTATCAAAAAAATCCGAAACGTGTTTTTCAAAAAAAAGAGCATCGGTGAAGAGATGGCTGTAGTGTATTTACATACTCTTTAAAAGGAATGTAACCAAGATTCGCTCTGTGCACAGATGCTCATGAGGGTTTTTTGATATTTCCTGATGTTCTGCCTCAAATGCTGTTATGCTAAAATGTCCTTCTAGAGTTATTCTCACTTTTATGCCACGAGTATCGAGCAGCTATCAGTCTTTTTAATTCCACAAATTCTCCAGTGTTGTCGACATTTCACTATGCAGTATCAACAAAAAATGCACACATGGAAAATAAGTGGAACTTTTTTTTTAAATAACTTGTTTATTAACACATTCTTTTTACTGAAGAAGGTATTCATTTATCTCCAGAAGGATTAGTCTCTTGCTTGCTCCCTCCTCTTAAACTTCAAGGTCATGGAAGGAGCAGCCTCGTAGGAATTCCGGTATCTCACACATTTTAAACATTTTAGCATTTAGATTTTTGTTAAATTGGGTGCTGTAATCTAAATGCTTTGGTTGAAGGATGATCTTGGCCACCTAAACAGTCTCATACCAAAAACCTTATCTCAGCCGATGGCAAGGCAACATGGACATTTAGCAGACAACTATAAGCCTTGTATCTTGTCCTTTTGCTCTCCCGCCTCAGGATAGTCAGTCAGTCTCATCTCCACTGGGAGTAACTGTTCCTCCCCCAGCTGATCTGTTTACAAACCACAGCCAAACAGCCAGCAGTTGACCAACTGTTTGTCTTACGCTGCAAGCCGTGGTATTCACGTCATTACTGAGCCGAAGAAGCCAAGGCACCGGGCTCTGGGGAAGCCATAGGGCCCATGGGAGTCGCAGGTGCACTACACAGAGCCAGAGAGGATATTTGTAAAAGTACAAGTTCCAGAAGGTTCCCGATGAGAAGAGGGGGAGTGGTCTAGTGGGTCCCATCTGATATCAATGATTCTTCTTCCTGGCAGAAGTCAGGGGTCACACCCTATATCAACATTGGGAACAAAATAGTAAAGCCCAGTCCACCTAGAAAAAGCGTGCTGGTTGTCCATCTTAAGTGGGAATCGTCAGAGCATGACGCTTTTATCAAATTTTCTTGTTTGCCTTTTTCCATGAGAAAGTTGGGAGCTCTTGGACTCGCTCCATGTGCTCACAGCTCTGTACCTAAAGCCAGTGCCTCCCACAAAAAGGACTCCCCCGTCATGTGACTGGGCTCAAGGACAGCTGCCCTTCCCATGGTGCTCGTGTTCCTCCCCCATCCCTTGGGGGGGAAGAAGGCCCAGGTTCGACTGTATGAAGGAGGGAAACAAATACGGAATCTGTGTGACACCAAAAAAGAGAGACATCTGCTTCTCCTCATCTCTATGGGAAATTTCCCGCGATCCTGGAGATCGGGATGGAGTCCCCCAGTCACAGTACACTGGCTCCTCTAAGGCTCACAGCTTGTGTGCAGACTCTCCAAGGCATTGTTGGCTTTAATCCAGAGTAATCCATTTGAGTGAGTGACCCTGTCTTCCCCCCAACAAACCACAGATACACATAAACAGCGTAAGTTATTATTGCTTCCTCATACAAGTTTTATTTAGTGAGGAAATGCTGATATCCAGGTAGCAAAACTAGCACGAACACGGGCTCACTGTGGTGTCTAGGCCTCAACATCCTGCACTCATTCCTCTCATTACCATGATGCCTGGGGGTGCGACTCTGTTTATTTTCACCTGATTAGCGCTGCACATTTTCACTCGTTCCCGAATCGGGGTGTGGGGGCTCAGTTAGTGGTCTGTGTTCATTCAACACCATAACTTTCCACGGTGGTTCAAAGCTTATCACAACACCTACTAATTCTTTCACATCTGCCCCTGCACATGGAGACAAAACGCATGGTCTGAACTTTGTTGGGCTTACTGCTGGGATCGGGTCTGATTTCAATTTTAATCACTTTTCAAGCAGATCATGCAGTAGTTTAAAAAAAAAAACATTTTCCTTTGGTAGCAGTTTTTTTATAGTCTATAAACACATTTAATATTTCAGGGATGTCACAGCCTTACAGACAGTATGTCTGTGTTCTGTTCTTCATCAGAGATGGATACTAAAAGGACCTCACGGTTTGTTTCTAAAGAAAAAACTTCCAAGTTCTGCAACAGATCCTTCAGCTAAGCGCTGTGGATTACTAAAATCTCTGCAAATGTGTTACAGGAATTTAAATGTGTTGTGGTGCAATGTAGAACTTGAGGCATATGAGTGGCTTAGCTGATGCTTTTTCCTCTGTGATAGAGACTAAATGAGAAACTGCAAAGCATGAAAAGAATTACATCTAACCTCCTTTCTCACAACCCCAGCCTCACCGTCCTGGAAATTGTGTGTTTATTTGATTATTTTCCTTTTCAGGGCAATGGAAAATTACACTTCAGCTACTGAAAATGTTTCCTTAAAAAAGAGAAACATGCCCGAACGCTTTCTTTTTTTGAGTCCAGAGGCTCGTTATGTTGACTAATGTGAGAATATCAATCAAAAAGCGTTGGTCAAGCTTCTCTACATTTGTTCTAACTTAAGTTAATAAAGTCCACGATCATCCTAGACCCAGTTTCGCTGGTTGTTTTATCCACCCTGGTGGTCCTCATTTATCTGTCCCCTCAGGGCAGAGCGCCATCTGAGATTAGCTGTCTCCACCATCTTCCTGACGGCAACACTTTAAGACCAGACACTTAATAGCAGCAGTAAAACAATAAACATACACATTGTCCTAAGTAATTGAAACTTTTGTCCCAGAAAGTATACAGCGGGCATATTTTGAAACAAAGTGGATCATTTGATGATAATTTACTGCGCTGCTGCCAAATTCCCATCAGCTGGATGTATATTTACTATTTCAAGTTATTAACTTTCCCCAGCTCTTTGACCTCCACCCACTCTCTCACTGCTCTGCTCCAGTTTCCTTGTTTCTTGTTCTACAAGCTATATCTATTTGAGTAAATGTATTTTTCTACACATAAATAAATCTCAGCGCACAATTTTGCTTGGCTACAGTTTATATAAACAGTTGTGCACAGATGAACTTCACCTAACGCTTGCGCAGGTCACCGCCTGCTTGCTTCTGTACTTTTCAAACTTTAAAGGTCTGTCATGTCTGCTTCTAAAGTTTTAGCTTTTGAAATTGAGTCTCCGTGGGTTCAGTAACTGAGAGGAAGGTGTCGTTCCAGCTTTCCTACGACGTTCCTGATATTCTGCATATCAGGTCCAATGATAATTATCCACCTCCACTATGCCTCCAGTCTTTGCTTTTGGGGATTTTTATAATAGTGGTATTGATTACATGTATGCTTCTAATTAACAAAGCAAATAAGTCTATCCCCCACTTAATGATCAGACATCACTCAGCATGGAGACCAATCATCATTAAAGATGTATTTTCTCTTAAGACTGAGCAGAAAAAGCATCAGAGGTTGTGCTGACTGTTTTCTATTTCACAGTGTCAGAGATGAAGTCACTTCTGTCTGTTTTCATAATTTAGTCATTAACCGTGAGCTAGGATGATCAGTAACACAGAGCACATGCAGGAGACAGAGCGATGAATATCAGTAACAAACTCATTTGTGTATCCTGTGAAGGGATACCGAATAAACCCTATAATAAACTGTCCCTGATCCCCGAGCTGCCTGTGCTGGTTTATACTGTTAGTAGTTGACATCAGTGAAGCAGAAAGAGAAGCACTGAGTCTGTTTTAAAGTCAGCTGTCACTGATGACCACTGTCGAAGTGCTTATTTTAGCTTATTAAAAGATTAATTCCTAAACTACTTGCAGAAATGTTATACAGCTACCATCAGTTTACTAAGGTTTGCTTTATTAATGTGGCTGATGTGAGTGTGTATTTTGTCAGCAAACCTTTTAAAACTTTTACACATAGCCCCCAAGGTTTTTAAAAAAAAACATGCAGTAACCTGAAAAAATAAACGGCAGTGCTTGAATGTGATTTCAGTCCAGTAAATCTCGCTGTCTGATTGAATTTACGTTTGCTTAAGTGTCTTTAACCCCCTTTACTTAAGTGCTCCGTCTTCTAGGAATAACTCTATTCTCCCTGCCAGTCAATTCAGATTCAACATTCACTATTCAAAGGTATACTCCATTAGTCTCCCTTATCTCTTTTAATAACATGTCAGATAGCTGAAAATATCGTGTAAGCTCGCAAGAAAGCGTGTTTACAGAATAACTCGAGGCTTGCAGCAGCACACCTGCTGGAGCTTGAAGAAATGAACATTTGATTTACATTAAACATAATTTTGTACTTATTATTTGAGGAGAGTGTTTTAACATAAGGGAGATGTTAAAAGCATCTCATTTATCTGTTTAATGACACAGCCTGAACCGCCACCAACAGTGTCGGCCCATGAAGACGTGAATGCGCTCCACATGTGGGACCTCTTAATGGAGTTTAGAGTATGACTGCGAGCCTGAATTATAACCTGCTCTCTGACTGCGGGACCACTTCCGCGCAGTTTGCACTGCGTGTTCTTCATTTATAATGCTTACAGCTTTTACAGCTGGCAATGACAGAAGCCGAGATAACTCAATCACAGTGTTGTTGTTTTTTTCTTTCTGTATTACACAAGGCCCTTTTTGCCTCCAGCTGCTGGAGGTGATGAAATTTTATCTTAGACAAACACTTTGCTTTCCTTTCAGAGTGCTGCTGTGGCTGTGCGCCTGTCTCTCAGTGGAAGTTGTTGAATATGAGCTAGTCTTTATATTATATGTAAAAACAATAATAATAATAAATTAATGAATTATAAGGGTTTTTTCCCCCATCTGCAGTAACCTATACTGTATCTGGCAGCACAGCTCTGCCCTAGGACCTCCCCTCCCTTAAAACAGGTATACACAGAAAGCCCATAGACTGTATTAAGATGATGGAAATAGCCATTGTGAAATCACCTCTTGGTGATGTAAAAAATGCATTTTAGCATGGTGATATTTTTATTTTATTTTATTTTTTAGAGCCAGTAGTGACCATAATAGGACAAGATGGTAACATGTCAATTTATCGGTAAACAACAGATAACTTGTTTATCAAAATGCATCCTAAAAGTTTAAGGGTGTAGCACACAAACACAGATTACTATTTAGCGCTAAGTAACTGACTAATAAAATACTAGAATTTCTCTCACCATAACCTCACTGACATGGTATATTGGTCCAATTCAGCAAGTTAAAGTAGCAAAAATGAAGCCTATGAGGCAGTCGTAGCTACTTTTTGCACACCTGTCAGTCTTAGAGATTATATAACTAACTTAAAGCCTCAACAAAATCGAAATGGGTGCCTTTTAACTCTCAAGTGGAAATAGCTATTCAGGCTAAAATCATCTTTTATGCCAGGCTGCAAACATGATCATTTTGCAGCTGAAGTTGGATATTTGGTGGGTGTCAAAGTGGTGAATGGACTGGCACTTAGTATTTTTCCACTTTAAATGAGCACTCTTTAGTGCAAGCCATTCACACATGCACTTTTTCCTCCTATACCTAAGCTTTTCTATACCTTGCCTAACGTTTGTGCATAGATTCACACTCAACTTGGGGTTCAGTATCTTGTTCATACTGGACAGGCAGGGAATCAATCGGTCAACCTTCCACTTGGCAGACAACCCACTCTACCCTCTGATGGTAATGCAGTGACTAGCCCCCGGTGATGCAGTGGTTAGCACTGTTGCTTAACAGCAAGAAGTTAAGAAGAGTGAGTCTGTGTGGGTTTGCTTCTGGAATTCCAGCTTCCTCCCAAAGACATGCATGGGGTTAGGTTAAATGGTGATTTTAAACTAGCCATATGTGTGAATGATGGTCTGTCTCTATATGTTAGCCCTGCGACAGATTGGCAACCTGTCTGGAGTCTACCCTGCCTCTTGCCCTGTGATAGTGGAGATAGACTCAGCCCTCCCTGTGACCCTGAATCAGATAAGCAGAAGAGGATGGATGATGTCTGGGAATACTGACTGGCTTTTGACTCCATCCTCAAGTGGCCAGTGGAGGAACTGCAGGTTTTAGCATTTATGTGTTGGATTCATTTTTTAAAGCATGGGCATTGCTTCTTCAGAGAGCTGGAGGCAGGGAGGGTACCAGCAAAACCTTGTGTACAGGCATCACTGACAATGGACTGATTAAGTCAGACACGGTATGAAAAGAAGGACTTTGATGTTGGTGAGTTGTAAACTAGCTGTGACAGACAGACTAAAGCCTTGTGTGAGATTTGCCATTTGGATGCTTCGTAACACATCGGCTGAGCCATCAGCGGATTTGTATTGGCAGTGACATCAGCTGGGATTGAGCATGGCTTTGTGGCCTGCCTGAACAAAGGCTATGCTCATTTTTGAGCAGGGCTCCTGTAGGAAGTTAAGAGCTGTCCCAAGTTGTAAACCAACATGTTTACCCATCCACCATGATTATCCAGCACGGGACTTCCTGCAAAACCACTAATTGTCACTTATTCGTTCCTTTTTGATTCCCACAGAAGACTTTTTGCTACTTAGGCTATTCGGTTCCTAGCTTCACATTGACTTGAAGCGTCTACTCAACTCACAGACCTAAGAGTGTTATCAGCAGTGTTATTTATATTTATATTTTAAAAAAGAAAGCTATAAGAAATAAGTACGGTTCCAAACATTTAAATTCTTTCAACTCTTTTGGTACGACCGTTGCAGCCAATGAAAGCTTGTGTTCATGACTGATTGAATGCTGGATGTTTGACTATAATGGCCCCAAAAATAAATCAGTGAGAACAAATGGAGTCACATTTCCTTCTGACATCAAGAATTAAATCCTCATTTAGCCTGCGGTTGCCACAGCCAACTGACATTGTGATGTCCAAGACACAGCTGTGTAAAGTTAAACAGCATCTAGTGGAGATTTTTGCAGTGACTGGTTCATGAGACATACAGACCAAAATAATTCCCATTTGTCTGTTAACATGTTGACTGACTTCCTAAAAATCAAACAATGCTCACACATGAACAGACAGGAGAAGAAAACAGGAAAGCACCTGACAAACTTGGACCGTGCCTGAGACACAAATATGTCAGTGTAGCGTAGATGTGTAAACAGGATTTGACATGTTTGAAATGAAAGAGTGTGTTGTGATATAACAGTAATCACCTTAGGGGAAGGTAAGCAGCTTTTTACTCATAGCTGAAGCACTTCCTATTTTCCACTTTGTTCAAACGTACTTTACAATAATACAGTTGTTGCAGGCAAAAAAATAGCCGTAGTTCGTCACAGCTAATTTAATGACAGGAAGAGGGAGCTTAAGTGTCAAATATTACCATATCCTGTTTGGGTCTGCCGTCCAGGTGGTCCATCGTGAGTAAAATCCTGTTACATCATCTCACAGAATCCTCTTGTTGGAGCTGTCCTCTCCGCTCTCATGCATCTGCTTTTTTCTTTTCTTCTTCGTCCTTTTTCAGGAAATGAACTCAGCAACATGTACAGCAACATTAAGTTACATCATTTAAATCAAAGATGATCACCGAGTGATGAATTAATTCACAAGATTCACTGTGACAGTGCGACCAACTTCTGTCTTTAGCAGAAACATTGGTCTCCCTGTAGGCCTCTAATGAGATCCTTCAAAGTAAGGGGCTCTCTGCCTCTCAGCGTTCCCCTTAAAGGCCTCACTGTGGAGGAAACCAAAGTCGCCCCAACAATGATGAATGGACATCATTAATGTTGTTCATCTGTTTAACTTTTACTCAGCAATCTTGGAAAATGAGGGGTCAACAGCAACAGGGAACTCTTATTCGCTTTTGCACTCCAGTTCCTGAGAGCCACCCATTTGGTCCTCACAATTTCAAAAGACATTTGGGCTTATTTGTTCGAACAGCCTACCTTCTTTCAACCAAACAGCTAGATCACAGTTAGAGAGGACGTTTAGCTCACATTTTAGCCTCATTCCTTGATCGTCATGAGTCTAACTACAAAGAAAGAAGAAAACAGCATCTCAGTTAGTTTTAAAACTTAATTTCATCAAATTAATAATTTAAAACACCCACCCTTCAAAATAAATCTTTAAATGAATGAATATTAAATCTTCTCCAATCACATCGTTTATCTCAGAATTGAGGAGACATGTGGTTACCGCTATCAAGCTTTGTGGTTTCAGCAAAAGCAACGGGGGCCTCAAAGTTGTTTCACTTTCAGACAGCAGACAGATCCATCTCCACTGGACTGGACTGGAGTACATTATCAGTAAAACCTTGTTTGCTCGTCTTATCAGCATGTATTTATAGTCCAAACTGTTTGAGTGAGCTTATTAGGCTCTATCAGCTGGTGCACCTTTCAAAACACAGATAGATCACTGAGTAGATGGCGAGATGATGGTGAGAGTCGCTCTGACTTCTGTTAAAATGCATGCTGTCCCTGCGCTATAGCAGGGAGGAGATGCTATGACCCTTAGCTTTTCTCTAAAACATTTTTAAAAAGGCATGAACATCTCTTGTACTCTGTTATTATAGCCTTACGTAGAACTTTTTCTAAATTGGAGGTATCCCTTTCTCAACTTAAGAGGGAGAAACAGCGTCTGAACATCTGCATTTGGAATATTGCAGAATATTTTGGATAATTAGACAGTCTGAAAACGATATTGTTTAAAAAAAAAAACCTGCTGACTATCAAGACAATGACTGCACATTTAAAAGCAGCAGAGAACAAAGTAATTGCAGAGTCAAGTTCCCTGAAGAATATGTTTGCTTTTCTTGTCATGTCCCTGAATTTCAAGAGACATCCATCATTGCCATCTGGAGATACAGTTCAGGAAAAGACGAGCGTGAAACGTCTTTCATCAGCTTTGATAGTTTGCTCTTACTGATTCTGTGGAATAGCCGGTAGCTGGTGGGTGGGGGGTGTCTAAGTGTCTAAGATGTTTAGAGACACCACACTCCTGAGTGTGGTCTGTTCAATAGCAGAGCCAGTGCGGCCATTGAGCACTGCTGAAGGAATGTGTGGAAGCCCACAAGGAATCCTCTCGTTCCAGTGTTTCTGCAAACACAGAAGTCCCACACTGAAGAGTAAGCCTGTGTGTCAACAGAATAGGAATCTCCCTTTTCTGCCTTTGCAAACTTGAATAAATAGACTCAGAGGAAAATCTCCGTGCACGAGCAATGAGTCTACCATCCATGTCAGCAGTTAAAAGATCTCCAAATGTTTACCCAGCCTGAATTGCGCTCACAGAATGTCGCAGGCACTCGGAGGATGTTTCTGTGTACGCTCTATAGTTTAAATCACCTGCGGTGTATAGTCTAGAATTGCACTACAGCATCACAAACTAAATAAACTACCTTTTTATGTTGCAGCTAAAAGGAGGAAGCTGTAAAATGTCATCAGTAAGTTGTATGTAGACAGATGCAGCAGGGCAGAGACCAAGACAAAAGGGGAGGAGATTAAACGGTCTTGTGAAAAGGTGGCGCGGAGCAATTAGACGCAAGTGCTTCTCTCTGTCTTTCTGCTGACTGCAGCTCAGAGGAGGACTGGAAACTGAAAGTTGTTGGCACAACTTCATGCGTGATTTTTTGAAGCGGATTCCTTACTTGGAGATCTTGGACTGAAAGCTGCTCACTGAATATGCGTCGTCACATCTGGCGTTCACGCTTTTATTTCCACAGAATCCGTTTTTAAGCTCATATTAAAGGAAAACGAGACACAAAAAGTGTGTAAATGTGAATATTTATCAGTTTCTCCTTTTTTTGTTAAAGTATTATTGTGTTGCCTCCTCGTCACCTCCACTTTCTCCTGAGGGGCCTTATTCATTAGTGAGCACAATCTACTTCATCAGGTTACACGCGCGGAGCTACGTGACTCCACTCATTCTCCGCGCTACTAAACCGGGAGCAGATGACTTGGAAAATCCCTGGCAGCGAGTTTTTTTCTGTTTGCTTCTGTTTCTGAGTATTTTGGGACTTTTGTTGGATTTTTTTTTTTCCGCCACTATCTCCATCGGGAGCCATCGCCACTCTCCACGCACAGACGTCACGAAATGTTACTGGGTTTTGTCATCGGGACTGTGGTGGCGCTTTATCTGCAGTTCTCACCTGCACAGGTAGGACGTTGCACGCTTCGGTGAAACTTTACACTCAGAAGCTAAATGAGGGGATTGCTTGTTTCCCCCACTCTCCCCCCTCCTCTCCTACTTTGCACTGAAACCACAGAGACTTTGGGTTGAGATTTTCACACGCTGCTCGGTTTATTTTGTGTCTGCTTTGTCCACCAGTAACCCAGCAAAGTAGCAAATAATGCACCTCGTTATAGAATGATAAATAAAGCGCCTATTGTTAGGTCTGCTAATAGCCTCGTTTAAGTTCAAAGTGTAACCTACATATGAAACGCTCGAGTCATCAGAAGCCAGTCAAGTGATAATGATCTATTGTTCTTTCTCATGCTGCTTTGAATGAGCGCCATCGGGCACCCCTCATTCATAAGATGAAACGTGACAAACTGCATCACTCTCTCTGTGGAGCAAATGATGCAAGGTGACTCACTGTTATACTTTGCAAAGCTTGCTAAGCTCATAATTACAGCCGCATCATACTTTAAAAGCTAGGTTCACAGACATGGATTATGTTATATTCCCACTCTTGTAGGCTATGGTGGGATCTTTTTTTCGGTATAAATTTCCATCAAGGGGAGCACTCTGGTCGTCATGTTGGTGATATGTTCTCTAAATGGGAGATTGCTGTGTTTCTTTCCAGGTAGTAGATGTAGCAGATCCTGGAGCTGCTTATAGTCTGAAAGTGTATTTAGTAAAACTGGATCATGTTAAGCTTGCAGGCACCTGCAGCTTTCCCTTCTTGTGCTTTCTTAGAAGGACACGAAGAGAAGGCAGCATTCTTTAACTGCTTTATGCCAAGAATAACAGTAATGAAGATGAACCAGTGTGAGCATGTGGAATTCAATTAAAAGCATAATTTCAGGGAAGCCGTATCAGTGTCAGGAGTTAAATCGGCCTACAAAGCTGGTCTGTTCTGTTGTCTGGCGTCGCCTGTTATTCTCTTAATGAAAGTCTGTCAGAACAGGGGAAACGGTGAAATTGGAGTGAGGAGTCATTCAGAGGCCTGTGTTGTGCCAGAAATACCTGTAAGAAGATGTGTCATTGAACATTCGGACTTGTGCCACCGTATGCTTCAGCCCTTGAACCTATTCAGTCTCTGATTTCCTTCCAAGGTGGCTGGGGACTTTCAGCTGTCTCTGATGGCTTTTATGTTTAATGCAAAACCAGGCAATTCCCTTGTCCATTCACTGCCAGTGTCACACTTCATACTCTGCTGCTTTCCTGTTGAATCAAGTAACACCCCCTTCCCCTTTGCAAAGCTGCAGGCCTCACATAGAGGTACTACTCGCTGACTCAGTCAGGCTCTCAGGGTTGGAAAAAAACTCCATGTCCCACCAGATTCCCAAACCCAGAGACTTTGCAGCTGTTGCTTAAGTTGAGAGTGAGTGGGAGAGGCATGAGTTTACCACATTTCCTCTAATCCTCATAATCAGCTCAATCAGTCAAAACAGGAGTGACAAAATCCAGGGGCCTCAGTGTGTAGCAGGTTAGATGCCCTCTGCTGCACCCAAAGACTGATGGCCAATGTAACAGATCAAACATCTAACCTGACCAATTAGATGTCATACAGTATGTGAAGATTTGACCTCGGGATCCCTGCAGTTGCTGAAAACTTATTTGCATTTACTGATCATTTGTAAATTTAAACGTTTTCTTTGTTTTCCTGCTTCAATACAATTCAACTCAAACCAGCAGCTCTTTTCACAAGTTCACACACCAAGTTATGTCTGGAAATACAGACACTAGACATGTGTCTGGGAATCGCAGACCAATAATTTAATAATGATTAGCTTTCCTAACTGTCACAGCTGTGAATCATGTGGTCAATTACAGCTGTGGACAGCAGAGAAGCTGGAGTTGACTTCAACTGTTTAATACCGTCCTGCATGAGATTTCATAGTGTAGTCTGTGTGTGTGTGAATGTGTGTCACATACAGAGGGCGAGTCTATCATTACTGCATATATCAGTAGTTCACAGCAAGTTAAAAGAAGGAGTGTTTTCCCCAGTGTTCTTGGGTAATTGTTATAAGACAGAAGAGATATAAAGAACCAGTGAAGAGGAAAAGATTGGCTGGATTAAAGGCTGTGTTCTGCTATCTCGCTATGTTCCATAAAAAGGGATAAGATGACTAAAGACAGATGGCTGTGATTCGCAGCGAAAGCCTAGCTACACCCATCTCTCCACCTCTCGCTATTCCTTGTAGTAATCCCATGCTGCAAATCAGTGGTGTGATAACTTTTATCACTAACACTGGTGTGTTATGTTAGAAGCATGGTGACATGGTGTCATCGGAGAAAACGGAAACAGCGTAGTATAAAAATATGTATGTAAATAGTATTTTTTTTTAATTATAAATCAACACTGTAACAGTAGGTGTATTCTGCTGATGTTGATTCCCATTGAAATGAGCAGGTCAAACTTCCAAGCTTTGTGGCTTGTCACTGAGGGTGGAAGCACCTGGGTTTCCCTTCTCAACAATAGTGGCCGCTTTGTCACCCTTTTATGAAATACAGTACAAGCTCCATGCCATCCACCAGGTGTTTTACACATGAACTACAAACAGAGTTCAGTAAACCTAATATTACTTTATGGGAAGTACTGTATATGGAAAAGATTATTGGTTTTAGCCAAATCTCTTGTTATTTTGTACAGTGTATTTCTTGGGACAAAGCAGTCGTCTATTTACTGTATTATTGGCAGACCTGCATGTACAGTACAGTGTGTGTTTTAACCTGAAGTTACAGTAGTAGGACTACTGTGAAACCTGCCTATACATTGCTTTTAAATACCTGTTGCCTCCTGCTCATTTGACAGCTATCCCTGAGTTAGATCAAAACCACTGGAATGCTCTCCGTACAAAGCCGATCTCTTAGTGATCGTAGTGATTGTATTTCATGCTTGCAGAACAGAACCAAACCTGAATGGCATTTGGCAGCATTTCCAGGTGAAATAACTCATGTCCTGAAGATTTGGACATGTGCACAGCTCACAATTTTGGTCAACTTCTGAAAAAATATTTTTGTGATTATGTTATGATGAAGCTGTGGAAAAAAATAGCAAAGGTTGAGGATTATATGCCTCACTGAAATGCAATTATGAAATTCTTTGAGTGACTTTTTAAATTGTATAACAGATATGGGGAAATTATGCCTAACCCATGTGTTATTGCCAGAGTTCTGATGAAGATCATCACTTCATCGGTACACCGTGTTTCTGTGCCTCTAAAGGCAGTGAGCCTCAGCTTCTGCTTTTGTATTCATAAGGACATGACGCCACACAGGTGTTTCCTTTAAATCACCCTCCGCACCAAAACAATACTTGAGACTGGCCATCTGTACCGCACGCATGTGTTTGTGTTCAAGTCAGAGCAAAGAGCAAATGTATAATCAAACATTAAGTCGACTGCTCCCTTCCCGCCGTGGCTTACTCTGTCTTACGCTTAGCACATCTTCCTGTGTAGATCAGATGTCTGCACGGGAGTCCCTGCAGTGGTGGTGACCTGCTGACTGCCCCTCTGTGTTGTTGTGGTACTTCTCCCTGGTTGTAATGTCCTAGCCCAGGGGAGAGTTGCAATCGCAATCAGGAAATATGGAGTTCTCCTTCCTCCAACAGAGGAGGAGGAGTGGTTGTGCTCAGGGCAGCTGTCTACTCAGCTAGCTTTAATCTCCCATCTGGATGTAATTTACTGTGGTTTACAGAACAGCGTTTACTGTAATGGAGACCACAATTACCACCGGTCAGCTTATCTCAAGACTTGTCGTGTGTGTATGTTTGCGGACAGGGTGCACAGTTTACACAGTGGTTGTGTGTTTTTGTGTGCGTCCTTGGGGAGACATTTATGCATGCATTAATGGACTTATACTGGGGAAATCGTGGTTATCTAAATTAAAATTTATGCCGACCCTTACCTCTCCCTCATCACTTGATCCTATTTTACTTCTTGTTGTTTTTTGACTAGACGGCAATGCCAAAAAAAGCAGGATTGTTTTCAAACTTCAGCACTTAGGCTTGAAAAGGGTTGGTTTGGTTGTTGCACAAACGATACCTATTCTTTTTGTCAGCTTTCATACAACAAATCTCTTTTTCTGCCGTATCTCAGCAGCAGGATCCAGTGCATGTGGCTCCAAATTGAGAATGGGTCTGCCTGCACATGGATCCACCATATTTAATGTAAAGGGCAGACATGACGATGTCAGTGAGTCTCATCTATCTCCCAGCAAGAACACTTAGCTTAGCTGTATGCATAATATCAATTAAAATGCATTTATTCTGAAATCTGGCAGTTATGCATGCCTATTTATGCTACTTTTTTGTTTGAATCTGTGTGATCTATGTGTGTTTGTGTACTTACATGTGGAATAACTCGTGATTTCAAAGTCTCTCTGATGATTCAAGGCATTGCTGTGGAATGTTTACCGCATGCTCCAATGAAGTTTTTCAGTCTTTTGGCTATATCCAGTGACCACCTAGAGACTGGGTACTTCTCAGTCCTGTAATAGCACCGCTGTCAAAAGCTGACCCGCCATGTGTGTACAAAAGAGAACCGGTCTTTTTTGTAGTGGTGGAGAGAGTGACTTCATGCTCCACGAGAAGGCCATGAGTTAATGTTGTGGCCATGGCGCTGATGACGTGGAATCTGGTTAGCAATAAAGGGCACATGAGGAAGATCAGTAAAGCATCATTTCTAACTTATTGAGTATCCACTGTCCCCCCTTCTGATTGGCTGCCTCCCTGAGAAAACCAAGTTAGGGCTCCACGTCCTCTGTGACATAATACAGATACAAGAGTAGACAAAATTTGTCCAAAGAAAATGAGCATTTAAAGCCGTCTGCAGTCTGAGACTTTGGCTTACAGTGATTACTTGTACGTATTCTTGACCATTTAAAATTTAAAACCTTTGTTATGATTTATGCAAACTTCTACCACTGTACCAAAATATGTGAGAGAAAATAAAGAAACACAAGATAAGTCCACTTAAAAATTCCCTTGTTATGCGTCTTCAGAATCACCCAACTGCCAGACTACTTATATTTACTCATTTCATTTAGTTTACTGTCATTCTTTACCTCATTTAGCAAACCCAGTCAGTCAAGTTATCCAGCTTGACTGAACTAATTAATGTAAAAGCAATTACAGTTTGTCAGATGGTCAAAGATTAAGGGGACTGCCTAGAGGACTACAGTTTACTACTACAGCCTGAATACCATCAAAGCAGGAGATCCAACGATACATGTGTGCTAATCAGATGACCTAATCTTTAGTCAACAGAAGCAATGAGTCAGCATTAAAACTGCATGTAATATGGCAACATTTTTTGCAGAATAACACATGAAAAGTTGTTTTTCAGCCGAAAACTGTAGAATGTGGTCGGCTTTCTAATGGTGGAAATACAAGCATGTTGTGAAACACTCATTCCTTTCAGTGTCTTGGCTCCATTGTGAATAGTATGAATTAAATCCTATTGTATTGTCAACCACAAGAGATATAACCTAAAACGCCCTACCAGCATGTGAAAAGAAAATCTTACTGCAGGCTTTAAGATAGCCGTCTATTACTTTGTGAAATCTGAACAATCTATGTATGGGACGCTGGTTACTGATAATGATTAATTATTACTGTTTTATACTGGAATACTGGAATGACGTGAAAGCATTTAATTGTGATTCATAGCCGCCTTTAGAAAACTTCCATTTCACTCTGCTGGAAAACAAAAGCATGCCCCACCCTTACTCTTATGCAATCCACTGGAGAAGACGAACCTAACCTCCAAGCCTTCAGAATAGGCTTTTCTATCTAATAACCCTAAATTGGTTTGGGAACCTTTGTATTTGATCTGCCATCCTGTTCTTTCCTTATGAAAAATACATTGTGGAATAAGCTGGCTGGACTCCAGATTTTTCTGGCAGAGGGCCATGGGTACCTGCTGTTTACCTCCTCCCCCACTTGACCCTCAAAGCTGAAACATCTTCTGACAATTATGCTGGGTCCCCATCATGTTTTAGGTTTGCTCCCTATCCACGCTGCCCTTCCTCTGACAGATGGAATAAGCAAGGAGGTTAAAGATGACGCATTTCAGCTGTGTGGGACTGCAGAGTAATGAGGCTTGGGGCCTCTGCGGCCCAATGGCAGGAGCCCAGGGACGCAACAGGTCCTCTGATTTGACCTAGAGTACAGCACAAACTCTTAACCAGCAGTAGTAGGAACAGAACCTTATAAACAATGTTTTATTTCAGCTACAACTACTACAGACAACTCAATCCATACTCGCTTTCTCCAGCTGATTACTGAAATACTGAAGCACACTGCGCCACCGTAAAGTACTAAATGTCAAGACCTGAAAGCATTTTGTACAACTACAGTAGCCAAACAAGGGTGTGTTACTTATGGAACCTTGTAGATGCAGTAAGAAAGGTTTCTCTGGCACAGGAATAGCTGGAAAGTTTAGGCACTTAATCACTGAAAGGTCCAAGTTATGTTTAAATAAAATGTCAATTACCAGTTACATAAAGCTTAAAGGAGATGTGGCATCCCAATATTTTTTTTATCTTGCTAGGATCAAAGATTTGCTTACGCGTGTCCCATCAAACATTAGTTGAGAGATGGAGTACACCAGCTTTACAGAGCTAACACTGAGAGAAGCAACTATTCACCTACAGCTAATGTAGGATCACAAATGATCTTTGCATCCATTATCTTTGGAACATGGAGGAAAATAACACATGCATATGTAGACCATGTAAAGTCACCACACCTGTAGAGTCCAAGCCACTGCACTGCCATGTTGTTTCCAATCCAATCAGTACAATTTTTTATAACATATATAATTTTATATTGGTCTTTTTTCTGAAATTTTCAAAATAAACTAATCGTTTGTTGATAATGATGGTAATTGTTAGGTCCTGATCTTTGATTCCTCTATTAACATACAGTACACATTTGCATTCATTCATTCTTTATATGGTGGATTAAGATTAGGATTAAAAGTAAGGACGCGATGGGCCGTTATTAATCAAATCAAATGTAATCCATGGACTTTTCTTTACCTGTTTGATACATTCACATATGTACCTGTATATGAATTGACCCTCCAAAGCTGTTGCTAGTTTTTATGTATTGCCAACGTTTAAGTCTTGTATATAGAGTCTATAAAATATAAGACTATAATTTTAATCTTTGTGTCAGACTACAGCCCAGAATATTTAATCCATTTTATGAAGCATAGCTTTTTTTGTGTTAGACAGAAACAGTCTGTAAAACTCATTTACTGGAAAGACAGAATGGATGTTTCTGCTTGTGTGTAATGGTAAAAAGAGGAGGGATTTTCTGCTCTTAATTCCTTCTTGATATTTCAGCACTTTCTGTCAATTGCAAAAACCCAGATGTTGTACATACAAGTGAAAATTCCAATACAATTGACAAAGAGGAGAAGTATTGGGTTATAAACCAAGAACAGATGAATTTAGTCTAGTCATGTCTAGTTTATTTCTATAGCCTTTAATCACACTTAGTCTCAAAGGTCCTAACACCCACATTATGAAACCAATAAATGATAATGACACATGGTAACGTTACACTCTGAGGACAAGTAAACTCCCTGAAAAAGGTCACCAGGGAACAAAATGTAAGAAACATTCAGGACTGCACAGAAAGCGAGCATGCTTTTAGGATTAATGACACATTGAACACATTTATTAATGTGAAACAGTCCCCCTTTCCACAAGAGCCTAATCACTGGATTCTTTTGGATTCTTTTGGGCAGCTCATTCCTCTGCTCTCCACCGCAAAGGGTACCAAAGATGTTTCCTCATCATGTCGAGGCTTAACCCATGACCAAGGTTAGAAAATCCTCCAAAACCTCAAAACGTTCAGAGAGGCAAGTGAGGCCAGAGCCAAAAAACCCTTGTGATGTGGAGCAGCCACGACACGCAAAAGGGTGGAAAAGGGGAAGCTGATCTTATGCCAGTTAACGTTGGACACGAGATTCATTTTATCAGCCTGCCATTGAATATAAAATACGCTCAATGGGCCTGAAAATGAAAGCAACTTTTGACAATAACTGGAACTGAACTGTGACTTTCCCATGCTGTGCTTAAAGAATATTCTGGAAGTAGAGCTTATATCCTGCTGTGTTTCAGTGAGGCTGACACAGCCCGATGGATGCTACACTATAGAACAACTCGGCAATCATAGCAACAGCTGTAGATTTTAGCCAGAAGAACAAGAACAACTGTGTTGAAAAACAGGGAAGATGCCTCAACAGCTCCCTTTGCCCAGAAAGGACTCTTGAGTGATATTTGTAGTCTTTAATACAGAACGCTGTGCAGCTCAGAGGACAGGTCAGTTTCTGACACTCATGTCAGTGACAGTTTTACGGGAACTGCTGAAATGTTTGCAAGTGTAAATGCATCATCATCATCATCATTAAATCGGGACATTCCTCTTAAATCACACTGTTTGGAGGGGGGAGGGAAGGATGAATACAGCAGTATGCTGACAGATACTATCCTCATCCTGAAACTAATTTTGGTTCATAACAGGAAAAGGATGGATTTCAACAGAGCACAGATGGTGCATAAAGCAACAGTCTTTATTGCCATCACTCGAGGAAGTCCTTGTCAGGCTGGTTGCTGTTGCATGAAGACTTTTTGCTCCAGTATCATTTGTCCCACTGCTATTGTCTACAAAAACATTGTTACACTATGAATGTGATCCGGCATGTGTCATAGAGAAACTCAAGTCCAACACCAGTGACGAGGAGAATCTGCGGAAGCAGGTTGTCTGCCGCCTGTCCTGCACTTCTGCCGGAGGGTATTTTATCAAACATAGATTTCCCTTCCTGAGATGGAGTCAACCAGAGGTTTTGTGTTTTCCCAGGCGAATGAAAAATTCACTCTGTTTATCATGGGATTATGGGAAAAAATCAAGACGGAGGAGGAAACAATCAATGGGAAAATAAATAGAGAGCTGAATGTTACACCACAGGAAACAGGTTTTGAACCTAAACAGTTGGGCACACTGTAGATATATATGAAGACCTCTATCTGCTGTCTGTCCAAAAGACTCATCCCCAACAGAGTGGGAATGACCTTCCACTTTGGTGTACTGTTGTTCCAGCTATCGCCACCAGAGGATGAAAACACTGGTGTCAGACGTTAGTGTAAAGGCAGGCTGACCTCTCTATGTGTATAAAGGTTGTAGGCAATAGTGTTTATATTTGAGTGGGTGGGTTAACAGTTTGGATTAGTTTTATATAATGTTGTTCATGTTTAGGTATGTATTTAATGTTTCTGGCTTATTGCCAGTACCTGTTTCACTTTCATTGTCAGTCTTGAGGCTCGCTGTCACATCCTGTCAGACCACAAATAATAATTCTGGATCCCCACGTTTTGTGTTTTTCAGAGTCTTCCCTTGGCAAGTATAAACAGTACAATGGAAGGTAAGGAGTTCTTCAAGTTTTAAGCTTTTAAGTCTGCATGTCCTGGATAAAATGAGTTAATAAAACTTTCTTCGAGAGAGTAGCTCTGACTCTTTTGTTACGCTGTATTTTCTACAGTGTTTGTGGTTTAGAGAAAACAAAAGGGGGAGACTAGAGTTTAACAAAAATATATTCCCTCGTTGTGCTCGTCACACTTAGTTCTTTACTCTTGCATGCTGGTTAGTCATCGAATTTCATCTGAATATAGAGCGCAGCAGAGCATGTCTAGGCTAGCAACGATTACTCAACTGCTGACCTTCTCTCTTCATATCCTTTTGCTCCCTTACATTGCTATACATTAATGCTAATTAAAGAGGAATGCACTGGTAGAACTTGCAGGCAGAAATGACTGCATGGACGTCTAAGAGCCAGATCAGCAGAAGGCATGCAGTCCACTCAAGAGGCACTAACTGGCCATTGAACTGTCCCTTTGCACTGTACTACATTACAGTTCGTGGCCTCATCTCCTTACCATGGATGCTTCCCCAGCCGTCTCCTCCCAGCCTGTCTGCTTTTATAAACAGCTGTTGTAGTGTAAGGCTCCATTTGGTGACCTCTGAGGGTCACCACAGTCCCAGAGGTGCCTGCGGGGCAACTCCAGTTCCAGATCCAGCAGGGTTCTGTTCATGGCCATGTTCCCAGTGTTTGTTTTCTCTTACTTCTCTGTTTGGCCATAGTTGTCCCTGTTCTTCCTCCACAGTCTCCCCAAAGCAACTAGGACACTTTCACACATGTACTCCCACAGGAAAGCACACTGTACATTAAACAAATGTTTCTTTCCCCCTGAAAATGAAAACAGGATACATACTGGTGTATAGGTTTCTGTGTACAGGGCATGAAAGCATATCATTGCTGGATTACTGAGCTAATTACCAGTACTGTTTGTGTAGAACTGTATCATCTTTAAGTTTAGCTTTTTTAGCTGTCAAATACGATCGATGTTGTCACAGTAAGACGAAAAACTGATCGCTAACCAAATAAAAATGCAGAGAAGTCCCAGAAAAAAGATGGCACTGCTTTATACTTTGCCTACTCTTATTCACAGTGCTTGTGTTTGAAAAAGTTTGGGGTCGCAGCTTTTGCCGCACCATTGAGAAGCTGGTGGAGGTGGTGCAGGAATACCCATCGGAGGTGGAGCACATCTACAGCCCCTCCTGCGTTCCCCTGGTGAGGTGCGCTGGCTGTTGCGGAGATGAGAACCTGGAGTGTCATCCCACTCAAACCACAAACGTTACCATGCAGGTAAGACCTAAGTGTTGTGCAACATAAGTGTGAGTTATAACTCGTAGCTGTGAGCGCTTCATGAGATCGTTTTGACAAATCTCCGTTTCACCTCCACCCCTCCTCCATTCCCAGCTTTTGAAAATCAGGCCATCAGAACAAGGTCAAGAATATGTTGAGATGACGTTTGTGGAGCATCAAACATGTGAATGTAGGTAAGAAAAAAAGAAGGGTGTTGTGACATAAGTTATTGATAAGTATGAAAAATATAAACCCCGTCTCCTGGAAGTCATGTTTATGTTTCTCATAGATTCATCTCCAAAAACTTGAATTGAATACCTAACAGAAAATAAAGTTGTTTTCCTAAAGATTCCTGCACTGTCGACACACTATCTGCTAATCGAGTTTGGTCATTAATAGCAGGCAGCATAAACGTAACTTCTAGAAGACTGGGTGACTCTCACAGACTTTTAAATGTTGTACCTGGACATTCATGTTAATTTATCGAAACCTTTGCCCTCAGAATCAGGAAACCTGTTGTGAAGGTTCCAAAGTAAGGGAATATTCTTACAATATCAATTTTGCTATTTGTCAAAAAACGCAAGCTTTTTTTTATAATTTGGTTCTTGGTTCAGGAAAAGGCGAAGAGGAAGGAAGAGGAAGGAGAGACAAAAAAAGAAGGAATGTGACAGGTGAGGGGTACACGGGGGGGAGAAAACGTTCACATATCCACCATTTTATCTTATTACAGCTTTTAACAGAGGCTACGTTATCACTTGTGTTCTACAGGTGCCAGATTCCTCGCAGGTAACTGCAGTGGCGACCCAACCCCCTGTTGCAGTGTGGCTCACTATTTGTTTCCAGCCCAGTGGGAGCATCAAAAGTCTCCTTCACTCATCTATCAATACTGTGTCTGCAGCAAGAGACTCAAACAGCTGGGTTGATTTGCTGACATGCCCTTATGCTGATGGGCAGGGTGTTTTTGTAACGACAAGGTTTAACAGGAAGTGCGTTTTGACTGGTGGAAACACTGCTGTTACAAGCCTGAAACAATGGACATCCCTGGGAGCCAGTGCAATGTAGAACCAAACAGACTGATGTCTTCTTTTTATGCTAGGTATTACTGTATCGGTTATTATTTGTCAAATCCTTTGGTATTTAAAAGAAGGTTACACAGGTAAAAAAGAAGAAAAGTCTATATTTATTAATATAGTTGGACCAGAGAACACCTTGTGGACTTGATGTGCAACTTCTTTGTACATGCGATAAGGAAATGTCTCCCTCTAGTGTTTATGGAAAGTGTTTTTAAACCTCTATATTAAAGTATTTTGCAATCAGATCATCATCATATCTGAGATCTGTTCCAAAAGCCATTGTTGCATAATTGCTTGTTGTGTATAAATCAAACTCTTTAACAGCATCATGTGACCTGAATGGGAAAACAACATTTAGCAGAAATGTTCATAAAGCGAAGATTTTCCCAAAACTTCAAACTTTCCATATTTATGGAATTCAGCATACAGATGTTCTCCTAACAAGAGGCTAATCTTGATTATCTGGCCCATTCATCTGAAATGAACATATGGATGCACAGTGGGTGTGGCGAGATCAACGGCAACCGGCACATTCGTGTTAAAATAATGAATACACTTATGTTTGAGTAGCACACATGTTTTTGCAAGAGTAGAAATTCCTCGTTTCAATTTTTTCATTTATAATTTTGATCAAAACATCCTCGGATATTTCAGCTCGCCCATCATGCATTTCCAACTCAGGACCAAATACCCATGCGTTGCTTGTTTAGTCGCTCACAGTAAACAGGTTGCAGTTCTATGACAATACATGAGCCTTCAGGAGGGTATTTGAGGTATGCAGATTGAATTAAATACTGTACAGAGGGGCAGTGCACATCAGAGGGTTGGACCCAGTTTTTGGCAAACCACTCATTTTTTCTCGAGTGTCAGTCACAAGGACATAACATACGGTGCACGTTCAATGATACACTACTTCACTCTGCCTGTGCCTGTACTTGAAACATATCAAGGACCATACAACTAATACCCACAAGGCTTCCTTTGAATGCCGTGGAATATTTGGTGTGGCGTGTTTCTTACTGTCGTGTAAGCAAATAAGTGAAATGTGAATTCAGATTTAAGTATTCCAGTGGGATATATCCAGTATACATTGTCTTATCTACTTGTCAAAGTAATGGTTGTGGAGGAGGCTCGAGCCTGCCTGTCCCTGACCTTGGACAGGAAAGAGGGTACACTCCAGACAGCTCACCGGCGTGTCTACGGAATAAAAATTCTTAAAGTTGAAATTTAAAAACAGTGCTATGACAGGTTAAAAGTAATTGCACTGTATGGAGTGCTGCAGCAACAGGGGAAAGCTTGAATACAAATTATTTTTGCTTTTTATAGCCGTTAAAACATCATGTAAGCCCTCAAAATCTTTTTTTATTAGATTCCAAGCTTGAGCTCCCACATGTAAAAGCATTAGTTACGGTCTGAAATGTTCATCCCATATGCTGTGTGCAGCTGAACAGCACAACCTTGTGTCCAACTGGTGACTCAACAATCCCATAATCCCACACCACAGGTGTCATCCTCTGTTTCTAGAAACACTGCAACATGGAAGGGATGAAGTTTCGTAGATATGTTAAATGGCGTTTGTTTGTTTGTTTGTTTGTTTGTTTGTTTGTTTGTTTGTTTGTTTCATGTATCACATAAAGAAAATCTATGAAAATGTAAAAATAGCATTTTGACTGACGTAGTGTTTTATTTCATTTAAATATTTATTTTGTAATAAAACTGTTATGATTGTCGGCTTGTCTTGTGTAATTGTTTAGTAATTCCAGTTGTATTCAATAATTATATACCAGTAGGCAATCCTAATAGATGTACCAACTGCTGGCAGTCTTAATCTGTTTCACATTATCACAAATAATAGCAAACTATATGATAGGCCGTTTACATTTGTAGGCTAAAATATCAAACACGGTAGATTTTTTTTAAAAAAGACGTTTTTCAGCCTAAACAACTAGTCTGATGGGGTTACGCACACCATAGCGTAACCCCATCAGAGCATAAGTCTCAAAACAAGCTCCTCTTTCGCCAACCCCAAGAATAAAACATGTACTTCACCCGTTTCCGTAGCAACCTTTATGTATCAGGTTATTAAAGCCCTTAATAGTGTCTCACAGGGAGTTGTTGTTCCCGTCACAGCTCTTAAAAGTACACTTCTTAAAACCACCTAAATTACAACCACTAAAAACTGGACTTATAACCCCATCATCTGAAAACCCTTACTTACTTTTAGAAACTTATCCAGGAGGTTGCCGTAACAGACAATAAAGTTGCAAATGTGTTTTGTGCTTTTTTGTTAAAAAAAAGATTAAAAAAAATATGATTATTATTTAATACTTTCAGAAATGTATTCCATAACAAACTAATTCACAGCATGAATACTTAAATGCAAATGATTTTCTGTCACCGATTTGTTTAAAACCATATCTGCGTGAATGCGCGCACGTAATTGTGTTTACCTGTAAGACCGCGTGGAGGGCGTTTATTTTGTAGAGCACATAAGTAGAGCACATAAGTAGAGCTGGCGTTAGCAACACGGGAGTTGGGTGGCTTTAACTAGCCACATATTTTCAAGCTACTAAAGTCGGATTTTCGCTTTGAAGCAAACGACGTCTTGGTAAGGTTTGTCGAAATTATGCTGGTACTCATATTGCTTATCGATCTCGTGATAGCAAGAGTTCTGATCTAAAGCTAAGGTAGCTAGCAGCTAGCGTTACCCAGCTAAATGAATAGTAAACAGATAAAACATACTGTCGATGATACAGACAGCAGCTAATGTTGCTTTCCATATTTTGTTATTGCAGAAGCACATTTGTGTAACCCTAAAGCTGTGTGTGTGTGTTTGTGTCGCGTACGTTGTTTGACGTTAACGGCCAATGTTGACAAAGTTGCGTGTATAGCAAAACAATGCTAGCTGTAGCTAGTTAAGAAGTTATAAACGCTGGACTGGTCAGCATCCCAGCTTTATAACAATGATTGTCTGCACTGACTTCTTTATTTGTTGTTTTTGCTGGGTAAGTACGACATTGTTTTGTTTTGTTTTTTTAAAGTGTGTCTTGCCATGACTAGCCATCGCAGTGAGTGGTTGTGGGAGGGTCACAGGCCCTTCATCCAATCGTTCAGCTCGAGTTTGTAAAATGGGAGACGTAAGGCAGATAATAATACGCTTTTATGATGTTTTAATCTGTTTATTATGCAGCTTAAAACATTACGTAATCCCGTTTGTGGGTGTGCGCCTGCTCTTTTCAGTATGTTGAAAAATAAATACAGTCATGTACAGTATGAATGCAAAGTACAGGCCTTAAACGTGAAGTGATGATCAGTCTTGTAAACAATTCAAAGTAGAAGCTCTAAAAAGACAGATTACGTATTAACTAAAGGTGAGTGTTTATACTGTGACTGTTGTGCTTTTAGTCATTATACACTGTAAATCGTATATAGTAATGAGTTACTATGAAAAAATTATAGGCAAGGACAAATTAAGGGAACAACCTGAAGCCTTGGCCCTGCTGTGTCTGAGTGGCCACCTTTATCTTGTGATTGTTTACAATTATAATTGGCTGCTGTTTATTTATTTGTTCCTAATTTATATTTTATATAACTAGATTGTCACGTAAGATATGACATGTGAAACAGGTAGGTTTGCTAAGGCCTAAATATTGTAGTTTATAAAGGTTTTTAAAATGTGTAAATTATTAGCAAAAACAATCATTGTGACCCATCTGTCTGTAGCCAAAGATCTTTAAAAAGTCTCAATGTCTTCCATAGCCAAGTAGGATAATGTGTCACCTGTCATGAAAAAAATCCAAAGAAATGGAATATTACTGTTTTAAAATGGACATGCTACTCATAGATATTTAATATTCTCTCCTTCCCAAGTCACAGAATGGATTTAAAAATAAAGAAAAAATGTCATCAAACTGTATCACAAACTTGCATAAGACTGTCCTGGAGAGATTAAGTTGCAGTTATTTAACTTCGTCTGTCCATGTGTTTTTGTTTTTTTCTTTTGTTTTTCTCCTGGATAGACCATCATGAACCGGTTTAATCAACCAGGCAGTCACAGGACTCTGCCGTTCACCCGGACATCGCACCTTGGAACATGCAAACAAGACCTGGAAAGAGATTCAGGCTTCTCAGGTTTGATTTGCTTACATTCAAAAAAAAAACTAGCATGCCTTTTAAGTCTTGTGATTGTGCAAAATATTCTTGATTTTGTCTGAAAGAACACGTGTCTTGACCTGGGATATAATTAGCCTTTATATAATTAGTGTGAATGCTTGAAAAGCATTCACAGTATTGTTCTTCTAATCTTTATTCTTCTATTTTATTATCTATTCCGTACGTTTTTTGAAAGCCTACTCCTTCAAAACCGTTCAACTTAGAAAAACCATTCAAACACCATTAGATTCCTATTCTTTTGGACATGATTGCTTGTATTTTTCTCATTTTTAACATTTATATTTTTAATTTTATTCAACTTTATTCAACAAAAATTTCCCATGTATTTCAATGGGGAGACCCTTCAAATTCTCATTCAACTTACTCATTTTTAAACTCTTACTACTTCAACATACGTTCACATAGAGCCACCATTCAAACTTTAAAACGAAGACAAGACATTCAACTATTCAACTTGTATTTATCTTTTCAATATCTATTATACTTTTTCTTCAGTTCCAGTTTAAGTTTCATGATGTTTTTTTTACCCGTTTCAGAGTTTATAATGGGTGTGTATGGGACGGAATGTTGGGGCTAGAGTGAGGCAGCTCAACTGCTAGAGTGAGAGGAGCAAAAAAAATAATCTTAAAATCTTTTTTAAAACTGCTGCTGTGTCCGCAGCGTTTGCTCTACAGGTATGATTTTACCCTCAAAACGTAGCCATGGCTGTCCTCTTTCATCCAATGTGTTTACTATTGTACTAGGTGTTATGGTTCTTTCATAAATGTCACCAATGCACAGCCTCCTCCCTCCAACTCTTCCATAGACTCTAATGTTAAAATGGCTCAGAAGGTTCGTTTGAAAATCAGAAGAGCATGGTGTCTTTCCACTGTCACCACGTCCATATAATAAACTCCACAGACATGAAAACTGAGAATTTGGTAGACTAGACATTGCTGTCGCTCACAGTGAAAGAATTTTGTCAATACGACTTTTACTTTTCATTTGGGAACGATTTGTTTCGGCCTGACTTTTCTGTTCATTTTAAGCAGCAAAAGTGAGGTGCATGTCTGTGTCCGTGTGTATGGAGCCATTGGGTGCGGTCACTATAGCAACCAGGCTCACACCTGCCTGCTTAACGAGCTCTCTCTGCCACTCTGCCAAAATTCATCTTAAACACTTCTCTTTCAACTGCTGCTGTGTCCACAGTGTTAAAGCCATCATTTTACCCTCAAAACGTCGCCATCGTTGTTCTTTTTCCAACATCTTGTCTTTCAAAGCTCAGAGATGTAAACTTTTTAAACTGTGTGGGTCCAAGTGGAGGGATCACATTTTAGTCATTCAGTGATTCAAAGAATATGACCTTTTAATATTCTTTCAGATGTTTTCTGACTCTAAATGTTCTTTTCTCATTTCTTAGGTTTTTCTAATTTACAATTAAAACATTTTCAGCTTTTTTCCAACTTCTTCTTCTGTGTAACCTTCAGCTTTTAGCAGTTCAGCACTTTTGTTTTCAGGTTAAATTCGGGTTTTTTTTTTTATCTCATTCAAAATTTTTAACTTAAATTCAGTAATTATTTCATTTCAATGCATACATTCAGATTCAAGCATTCACACTGCAGTTTCTTCAGAAAATGCACTTTCTAGTTACAAATAATGTCTATCAGTTCATGAACAAGGTCGACCCTAATCAAATGTGGAGATCTAGGTCACATTTTCTATGTAGGTTATTTACAGTATGGGGGTTGACCTGAATTTGATTTAGCCCTTCACATTAAGATGATAGTATCCTTTTTCAGACACGCTACACATATTTATCTACATCTGCCACTGTTTTCATACAGCTAATGTTTTTCCACACAGAGCAGAAGCCTTTCTTTTAAACATGATGAGCCTCATATATGTGTCGTGTTGTCCTCTCAGATGCTAGCTCGGAGTACCTCAGCACAGTCGAAGTGACTGACTCTGAAGATGCAGCAAGAAATGGGTCAATAGTCAGCCAGGAGCCAACTGGTCCACAGGTGGCTGTGATGGGAGGTTCATACACTGGACTGTCTCCAATGATCATCATGAACAACTTCGTGTTAAAGCAGGTAAAATATTTCAATATTTGTCTGAACAGACTACTCTTAGAGTGTTTTATTGCTATATTGTCTTTGAGCTTTAGTGCTCAATGGAGCATTGTTTGGCTCAGAGTGTTTTGTACTCTGAACTTTTAGAGAAATTAGTTAAAAGCTTAATTTTGGATGGAGTTTATTAACTCAAATTGAGCATTCAGATCTGTCTGTGCATGTTGTGGGTAATGTTGTGTTTTAACACTTTCCTTAGACTGTGTATGATCTGGGGTTGGGCAGTTTTCTTTATAATTCAATTGTGCTATCCTCTGAGATCAGCAAAAGTGATATCAATGCTGCTGAATTGGTGGTGGGTTAATGTGCACTCACTGAGGTAATAATATCCACTCCCAGTAAGTCATACTTTGTACCCCAAACACACCAAAAGCAATAATGCTACTGTTTGATGATGATTCAGCCTTCCATAATTAGAGTTTATAATAGAACAGTTATTAGCTGAACAGTGAAAACATTATTACATCATTACCTATAGCTGCCTCTCCTTTTTAAAAAAACAAAAAAACTTTTGGGGGGGGGGCTACAATCCTCCTAAGTTGTTCAGTCTGTGTTTACTTGTGTAAAATCTCTCACCACTCTACACAAAGCTCTCACCACACACAGTGGCCTCTTTCACCGACAAACACACACATACACCCACAAAAGTTGAAAGCGTGAGATAAACAGCGAACCCGGCAAGCACTCACATGGAGCTCTCGTTTAAATAAAACCAACAGATATAAACACCCTCTGTTTTGTCTCACTTTGATATTATGATGATGGTTCAGTGTAGCAGGTCCTCCCCCTAACACACAGACACACTTAAGTCATTCATCCATTTCAAAGTGGAAGAGAGGCCTCTCAAGTATCTTATTATAATGCAGAGATGCCAACAGCAGAACTAACCAGACACATTAAATGTAATATAAATGGAAGCTTGACAATCCCTGAGATCATCGACTATAACCCTGTAACTCTGTCATGCACTTTATGTTTAACAGCTACCATATTATAGATAGTATAAGAAATGTTTTATAACATTAAAGGTCTGTTTGTTTGTTTTTTTTCTTATTTTCTAGCAATCATCCACAGCTCCAGCAGAAAAACAGTGGAACTTTCCTTCACCATTGGAAATAATGCCTCAGTCACAAGTGGTTCTTCTTCAACCCATGCTATCAAATGACAACAACAGCTCTCCTAAGACTGGCTCTGAAAACACACGTCAGTCAAAAAGCTACATGCCCATCCTCAAATCATATCCCAAAATTGCCCCGCATCCCATGGACACACCCACTAAGAGGGTAGGATCCTCAAGGGTGAGGGGGAGTACAGCAGCAGGATATAACCAGCGACAGAGGAGGCATCATCATGGCCACAGGGTGTACAGCACCCCCAGCCCCCTGTCAGCACTGCAGATGACAGCCCAAACCACATCCAACTTTGAAGCACCAACAAACCAAGCACAGAGTCAAGAGCAGCTTATCAAGTCTTTTTCCTCACAGGTAGGAACCAGCTCCCTGCCCTCCTACACAGATGAATTTAGGACTCTAGCAGGAGACAACAGGATGCTTGATGACGAATTCGAGGATGAGGACTCGATGCGCACTAATAAGGAGAAGCGCTTCAGCAATACCTACAACATACTCAACAAGTCCGGCTTGCTGGGGATCACCATGCGCACAAAGCAGCTGATCAAAGAGAATAAGCGCACCCAAGACCAGCTGCAGCAGCTTCAGGAGCAGACGACTCTGCTGCTGGAGGCTCTGAGCAGTGGAAACCCACAACTCTGGACTAAACTCCAGCTTTCTCTCCAGGACACAGAAAAGGAACAGTGGGGGGCGAAACCGCAGAGCATCCTAGCTTAAAATATGTACGGACATAATCAGTAGTCCTGAATCTGGAGACGAGGATTAATCAGGAGGCCACAGGGGGATTTAATAAATGTGGATAAATTGTGTTAAATATACTCTTGAACTAAACTTTAAGCTTTCAGACCTTTATCAGTAGGCTGTAGGTATTAATCACTTTCTGCAGCAAAGTTTAGAAATTAGACAGTTTTGGAGCAGCTGGTTGGATATAAAACTAAAGGTCTGTCTCATATTGCATGTTGTTGTTCCGACGACATCAGAATTGATATTACTCCAGGACCGTCACTTCAAACGACCGGTCACATTGTTGGGATGCAGTAGCTCTGCAACTTCGTGATAAAGGATTGTGAAAAACCAGCAGAAGTGATATGGGAAGTCAAAAGCTATTTTCAGCCGCTCCATTGTCACAAGGGTCCCCACAGTGGGTAGTTCCACATGTTTGATTTGGCAGAGTTATTATTCCAGATGCAACCCTAAAGGGGATTTCTGTCTCCAACCTAAATATCATTACGGAGTTGGAGAATGGGAATTCAGAAAATGTGACATAAAGAGCAAGAAAGTCTGTATAGATGACATATCAGGGTAGATGAATAGGTTATATTCAGTCATATAGTGCTGATCTGCCCAGCCAAACATCTTCACAGGATAGCAGTAATTATATTTGCTGCTTGTGGTGACATTTCCTATACTTCTTACCCTTAGCAGTGTCAACAGTGACTGGGCTAGTAGAGCAGAAGATATCATTGGCATGCTTAACAAGCGTTTGTGTTTTTGCTCTCAGTCCCAGAAGAGGAAGGCAAAAATTTGCACTGCTGGTTTAAGCTTAGGCAATGAAACTACATAGCTACATTTATGGGGAAAAGGGGGGTTGCAGTTGTAGTTTTAACTGCATGTTAGAAAAGGGCAGAGTCATTTGCTCTTTTTCTCTTAGTTGCACAGTCGTGACGCAATAATGTGATCGGTCCACAGACACTAAAACGCTGACATCAGATCGTGCTGAGGTCGAAGCAGCCGTTCTTATGAGATGGGAGTTAGGAAGCATGCTTGTATTTCGAACCCTTGCCTATAATGAATTTTCTTGCCTCTTCTGTTTCAAAATAGCAAGTATCACTTGCAATAGGGCTATGGCTTCTGTGTCAAACTCCTAAGTGTAGGGATGCACTGATTGTGAAGTACTGACACCAGTGTTTAGCCGATAGCCCAGGCTGATACGTTTTTATTTTTCTCTTTGTTTTGTTGAAAAGTTGCAAATGTTTAAAATTCTTTCATACTTTGTCACGCTACCTTTTCTCATTAAAACCAGCTCAAAATTGATGGCACACTGTAGATAAACACTGGCCTCTCACTTTGATAAGTGTTGTCTTACGTGCTGAGAAGCCAGTGGTCATCCACATGATTGATTTCAGTTCGTAATGATGTTCGGTCAATATATCGGTGCATCCCTACTTGATTGCATTAATGCATGCCTTACAGCACATACAAAGACACATGGGGTTTACTCCTTATACGTGGCATGAATGTTGCTAGTGTGGAGAAAGTATGAGGGTTATTTACTTCTTAGATCAAATCCATCTTTCATCTTTAGTCAGCAGGTTCCTGTGATCTTTGTTTTTCTTTATCCTTTATTTCTAAACTGGTAAATCAAACTGATAGAGCTGATGCATCTTTTGTAGGAAGTGTCTTTTCAAACGGTGTCTGATTCACAGAGAGTTCAGATGGCTTGCTAAATCGTAACAGTTTGTTTTTCGTTTAATGGAAGTTTATTTGGTGTCAGTATTATTTATTTGTAATGATGTTTCTGACCAAGACTAAAGTTGTGTGAATACTGTAAACAGAGATTATTGCACGGATTTGGCCAGTTCTGGTAAAGTAAGCTTCTTTTTTTTTATTATTATTATTATTAAATAGAAACTTCATACCTACAGCTTGTAGCAGGTGATGTGCTGTAGCTATATAACTGTGTTGCCTTTGGATTTGTTGCTCTCATGTTCATTCCTGCTTTAATTTTTGCTTATTATTTAGTATTAATTTAAACTTTAAAACAATGAAGTGGGCTTGTTTTGTTTCATTTCTCAGATTTCTGAGTTGCCTCTAAACATAAGCATAAGATAATGTGAATATAAATGTTTATCAGAAGCCCTGCACCTCTTTCTTTTTTTTTACCGGTAAGTTAATGTTGTATGTTATGTCAATGCTTGAGCAGCTAAGATTTCTTTATTTCTTTTTGAGCTTAATTTGGGAGAAAGTTTAATATACTTAAGGGTTTCCAAAGATTTATTCTTCTTTGAAGTTGTATAACCACCCACAGTGTGGTTAGATAATGCATTCAAAGTTACAGTATAGAAATCATAAGCACAAGTTAAATATTAAGTCTAGGTTCACTTTGATTTGTTTTCAGGACCACGATTTGCATACCCCAACATTAGTAATTAACCTGAATATTAAAAATGAATCAAAAGCAGTCTTGGTTTTAAAAGGGCAAAAGGAGGGTGGCAAATTATTACAGTTTGGATACTTTTTTTTTTTTCTGATATTGTCAAGTGTGCTTTGTGTAAAACTGTTGGAAGACCAGTGTGTCATTATTAAAGACAATAATTAATCACTTGCTGTGATTTGAATACTTTTATTGGTATAACAGGAATAGACAAAATATCTCTAGAAAGTATACTTATTGAAACCCAAAACCTGTTCGACATGAGCAGTGTATTTGTAGCTGGAGTCACAGAATAACAGTGAAAAGTCCTTAATAATAATATTATTATGCAGAGCGCCTTATTATTAGCAGTGTAGTGAATACCTCATCTTTGGGGTCAGCTATAAGCAAATAAGAAATGACTTTATGGCACATTGTGAATAATAACCCTGGATAATCGAATATTAATCATCTTCCCCACCCATTTTCCAAAGGAGCATTCCCTCTTCACACTGCCTGAGTCACATTACTTTGAGTAGAGTACATCAGGCTAAACATGTAATTGTCACAACAGTATTGTCAAGCCCGGCAGTTTATGCTGCAGACAAACGGCTTCTTTGTCTGATAGCCCTTAACGACAAACGAGAGTCATTGTCACGAAAACTACCCGGAGTTTCCTGAACGTCGCTTTGTAGCATCTTAATAGGATGTGTGGAAGAATATTGCACTTTGATAATCTCAGAGCACCGCATGGCACAGGCTGTCAAATAATACAAAATTGCAAAGCTGTGAAGGCATGCAAAGCCATCTTTATATTTTGATGCAAGCGTTTATAGTAGCGTAAGTAAAACTGCTGGATTCCCAAAAATGACCAACTTATTTGTCTTAATATTGCCTTTTTAAAAAGCTACCTAAAGGATACACTTAGACTACACGCTTATTTCACATTGCTTGTATGGCTCCTGTCCTTAAAGGAATGTGTGCTAACAGCTATTTCACAGACTATTTGAAACGTCAAAAAGCATCCTCTCTGTGTTCAAAATCGTTCCCCACATGGGTCTTTAGACAGCATTTTCTACAACATGTGTCACTTTTTTGACCTGTGAGGAGCTATTGTTACGATATGAGGTTTTTCTTCAGTCCTCTTTATGGGCATCTGCGTCTTCAGAGCACGTCTCTACTGTCTGCACAGGCAGTATAAGACCAAGCATCCAGCGGGTGCCAAAGACGTCCTTGAGGTTAGCTCTCCAGGGGTTGCAATTCTCTGCAAGTTGCCCTCTCTGCATCTGACACCATGTCTGCCCCCGGGCCACCAGCAGCACCTGCTGACAACAGAAACCTGCACACACCAAACCGATGCCCAGCCACACGTACAGCATCAGCACCAGGAACAACTGCAGGCCTGAGATTGTTCCTGTGAGGAGATATTGAGGAGGAGAAATTACTGTCGCATATATTATTGTTAGAATGGTGGATGGTTGTAGTAAAGAAAAGAGTATTAAATGAGGTCAGTGTATATACAAGTAATACCTGTTAGCCTGAAGCTCAGGCAGACTGACCTAAATGCTTAGTTTAAGACCATTTTGATCTCAGTGAAAGCAAATATCATTAGTGTGGCCTAGCTTTGCAAAAGCCCTGCCGCCGTGCTGTTTTAACCTTCTGTTTGCAAAGGGCATCTAATCAGGACAAAGTTAGCTGAACGTGCATGAACTGAGAGGCTGCGCCAAGATCCAGTTTGTGAATCATGCAAACTCTAGCAGACTCCAACAATAAAAATATTGAGTTGTTAATTGGTGTCCCCTCTGCGATATCAGCTTTAATGGAAAACTCACCCATGAAGAAGTAACCAGTGGAGAACGGGAGAAGAGTCAAAAAGGTCAGGGGGTTCTCAAAAGAGATAGAGTACTCCACTGTTAGAAAGGCCACGCCAAGAACCAAAGAGTATAAACATGTGCAGGATGTGTAGATGCAGAACATGATGAAGTAGCGCATGTTTTTGTTGCCGATGCAGTTTCCAGTGAAGAAACAGTGGTGGTCCCTCTTAAGGATAACCTTCTTGCAAAGTTTGCAGAAGTGACGGCCGTTTAGGAGGTAGTGCGCGTCCACTTTATCTGAGCAGTGAGGTGAACACACTGGAATCACAGTCTCGTTGGCACTCTCAGCTGGGTATTTAATAGTCATTATGTAGTTCCCTAACGCATTGAACATCAAGAAAAGGAAAATAACTGTATGTAAAACTTTGGACCCGTCCAGTGATGTACCCTGACTTGGGAAAATTGTTGGAATGAAGAAGCCAAAGTGAAAAATGAAGGTGACTGCTGTAGCCGTAAAAAAGTACGCAGGTGCTACAGCGTTGAGAAGTCTCAGTTTTAACATCCGGGTGAACATATCTGTGTGGGAGCAAAGAACACAGTTAGCAGTGCAAGTGCAAGTAACTGTAAACGTAACTGCGCAGAAGTTTCTGGTCAGTTTGAAATGTTCTTTCTTCTGAAAGCAAAGCACGTTTGTTTGTATCTAATATAACAAGAACAATGACCCAAAATGGTCTAAATCACAACTAATGGTCTGTGGAATCATAAATGATTTATCATTTTAAATGGAACATGATAATAAATTGAATGAAATGGCCTGTTTACATCAACCACCGCTCTTTCTGTGCACATTATGTTACTTAGTTCAAGTTTATTGTGCTAAAAGTCTAACTGAGCATGCGTAGAGAGCTGAACACAGTTGTGGTCAGAGGTTTAGATTCACTCATCATGGGCATCATACTCCCTTTACAAACCACCTCACGTTGGCTTGTATGGGTGTTTATCCTTTTTTAGGTAAAGGCCCTGATGCTTGCACAGTTTTGTGGAGGGAGCAGTACTTCCTGTTTTATAAAATCTGTTCTTGCTCTCTCTCTCTCTCTTTTGTTTTTTTTGTTTTTTTAATTTACTGCATGGATTAACTTTTATTCCTTAAAGCAAGGACAAAGTGATGATTTTCCAGTCCTTTTTTTAAATTTAGAGACTATAATCAGACTGAGACAGCCAATCCAGGCACTTATTTAGCCGCACTTATTGCTTCTCCAATCAGCACACTATTTTCAGTTGTGCTGACATAATTGGAAAATGGTTTTTCTAATGACTAATCAGGCTTTTAATATAACAAACTTGCATTAGGAAACACGAGGTGCCATCAAACACGCATTTGCTGAAAATAGGTCTCTGTATGCAAACACAGGTATTCATGATGAATCACTCTCAACACTTTTTACCAATTTCATGTTAGATGCAAACACAAACGTGCAGCCAAAACAGAAGATACTATAGTACAGTTTTAGCAAATAGACAAAACAAATTCTCAGCTTATGAGGATTGCTAAGTACCTAAAGAATTGGCAGTGCTGTTTGCAATTTAAGGGGCATCAATAGTCTTAATCCAGCAGTAAAGTCATTTACTTGTAGGGAGATTATTACATTAAGATACTTGAATTAAATAGTAGCAAATTGGAGGGAATGACCCTTCCAAGGACACAGTTTGGTCTGAGGCGAGATCAGGTAGGTCTTCCTTTCCATTGTGTCCAAGTGCTTGTTCACAGGGGATAACTGTTTAGTTCTATGTCTACTACTGAATGCTCTTTACCTGACAATTTGAAACCCTGAAATAAATCACACTGAATCTAAACCATTTACAAAGAGCACAGTGCAGAAATGTGAATAGAAGAGAGAATGTAAGCCTGCCGCTTAGAGTTAAAAACTAATTTCTGAGCAAAGTGGGGGTGGGGGACTCCCAGGGGCCACTGAGAATAGCAGTAATGTCTTATCCCTCCCTCTGTCATCGCATAACCTGCAGCACTGAAGGATTTGCAAATCACAAGATAGCAAACGACGAAAAGGAAAGAGGGCGGTCTCGCAGACCAAATTTAAAAGTTGGTCTTTACGTCCCTCATTAGAGGGCATCGACACTGTGGATGCTACAGAAAACAGAAAGCATTTATAATATAACTGTAGTTATCCATCTCCTTCGTGTTCTGTTTTCTTTCAGAATTACATTATATCGTTTCCAGTATGTTAATGATTGCGCCAGTAATGTTATTTGCCCATAATTTCATCTCCATGGCGCGACGCATCTGCCTACCTGCAGATGTCAGAGAGCGGAGGAGCTGTCCTTTCAGCACTACGGAGCCTCGGAGCTCAGGAGCTTCTTCAAACGCACACAAGAAGGTTTCTTTGAGAGGCACTGACGTCGTTTTTACATCACCACATTAACTCCTTTGTCTACCGCCGCCTGCTGGTCCGGATGCGTCTGTGTTCCTCTTTTTCTTCACGTGTCCCTGTTAACAAGACAAAAAAGAAATTTCAACAAAGCAAAACAAGTATTATTATTTTCACATGGTTAATTCCCCATATTTAAGTCCATATACATCCATTCAAAAAGTATATATTTATATAATAGTACATTTTTATAAGATTAATCCTTCACTTTCTTTCCATGTGAACAACTATTATTATTACAGCATGTGAACAGTCTGCAGTGTTTAGGGTCAATGCAGGAAAGAAAGAATTCAGTAGGTGGCAATGTATCCTCAGTTATCTGAAATCCCATGCTGTTAGCGTAGAGGTCCATAAGCTAATTTTAGCAATTTCAATAAAATAAGCTTTACTCACAGGATGTAAGGCAGCTCAATGCATTTGATTTCTTTTGTTAACATGACTTGACTCTCACAAACACTCCATACTAAAACACATCTTGTTGTGCAGGAGTCATAAAGGCATCAATTTTCAACATCTCACAATATAACAGGAAATTATAACTCCATTGGCAAGTCTACATGTTTACCCATCACCCAATGGACCACTATCAGTCAGGTATTGGCCTCTCCCTGTTACAAACAAATATTCTTTTTATTATTTTGTCTTTATTTAAAGTACAATTAACTTGAGCACTAATACATTTTGCATCATATCTGTTACCAGGTTAAGTCTGAGATAGATCCTCAGTATCCTTAGAGTAATGTCTCTAAAGAGCTTTCATTTCATTACTTTAGTCTAGAGACCTCTCCTTTAAGGTAACATAAGATTATTGTTAATATTAAATCCTGTCTCGCTGATATTGAGATTTCTTTTTGAAAAGACACCTGTCTGTAAAAACACATACAACATTATAAACAGGAGATATTATATGTGTTCATAAAGTAATAAAAGCATGTGCAATAGGGAGCACAGGTAAATAAATATAACCTTTTTAAAATTTTCCTGTGAAATATTAGATTGTAGCTTTAAAATCTTTTGTACCTCATTCCTTCATAGGAAGCAAAGTATTTACAAATATTTTTTTCCAATTTCATTGTGAACAAGAGGCAAAGCCAACAGTGAAATATCCTGTGATCAGAAATTAAACTAAACATAATACGCAACATGCAACATGCAACATTATATTATAATATAATATAATATAATATAATATAATATAAAACATAAACAAGTCAAATATCTTCAAAAATATCATCATCATCAAGAACAATAAAACTATTTAAACGGTTTACTAAATGGTGTGTGGTAAGAGCAACAACCCACTGACAGATGAATAGTGACTGAGTAGTTGTACCCACAAAACAATGCTGTATATAAAAGTTGTTGTTTTGTATCTACACTTGTGATATATTCTAAAGTTTTTGTAGATTTTTTTTTATAAAGAATGCAAAATATAGAAATAATGATAAATGTATATTTTAAAAAAACAAAGTAGCTTTAATTTAATAATGCTTAATTGTTTTCAAATATTTTTCCTTAATATATTTAAAAACATGTATTTTTTAAGTAAAATATACATATTTTTCTGTCTTAAATGGAATAAGCCTTTGTATTTGTGGGATGTAAACTGGAGTACGTAAAATTCAGTTTCAGATTACTGTGCATTTGGTGTTCAAAATTAACATTAAAAATATATATAATTCATTTAACCACTTAAATCGACCTAGCTAACTTTAAGGTGGATGTCTGGTCAAATATATTTTTATGTAACTTCGAATAAAACGAATGAAATTTTGTTGGCATCACCATTGCTTGATGGTCCCTTAACGCCTCCAAAGCAGGTGTTTAATTGTTAGACGGCCCCTGCGAAGGTGGGAGTTTCTCTTGTTTCTTGGCGTTAAAGAAAGATCAGCAGCATCTCTATCACCGCCGGACCTCAGCGATAAGGGAGTTTTATAAGGTGAGTGAGGTAAATATTAAAGCCGTGCGTGCCTGTAGTGATAGAAATGCAAACCGGAAGGCTTTACTGCGCTATTAGTGGCGCAATCGTTTTCATCAAGTTACGGAGCTGAAGGAAGGTGGGTGTGCAGGCTGCTGTGAGTGCTGCAGTAAGCGGGGGAACCGAGAGTCGATAAAAATGTCTGATTACGGAGAGCAATACCTTTTCCTTTATTTATAAATATCTTAAAGTTCACGGTACAGTGTGGTGGTGGTGGTGGTGGTGGTGAGGACGAGCCTGTCTCTGGCAACGTGTCAGACTCCTACACCCAAACCAGGTGCATCATTTCTCCTCTCTGTCACACCTATTGTTCCCGATTGTTCCTCGTGGACTTAGCTGCGTGGCAAACCTTGAGTGAGCATCGTTATGTGTAACTTGGGGAGCCCGTTTTTAATAAAATAAGGAGCCCCTCAGACTTCCATTCATGCTGCCACCCTCTGTCTGTGTAGCCTGATGCTGTTCAATCTGGACTCTGTTGGATTCGCACAGAAAAAAATGATACCGGTCAACTTCTTGTGACTTGTTGATTCGATGCTTATCCTATTACATGTGATGTGGGTTTTAACACAAGGGTTACCCTGTAAAATAAATGTGATTCTTGAGGTACATTGAGCTTTTACAGTAAGTAAAGCTAGCCTTTTCTGACTGTGTTTTTTCTGTTTTCGGAAATTGGGCAGAGTACTAAACTGACATCTGGTAACATTTCCACCCGACTGTGCTGAAAGCAGGTGGCCTTGAAAATGCCAGATTTGCTATGGACTTTTGACATTTTAGTGGAATACAATATGTCAAACCCTAATGAGAGCCTGGGAGGAAAATACATTTAGAATGGTGATATTCAGATTTTAGCCAAGATGTAGAGCGTAATCTTACAGGACTCAATATATGCACATCTCATCACGTTTGATAACACCAGATGAATGATAGTAATGATGGCAATTAGTGTTGTTTATTCCTTAATTAGAGAGGAGGCCTATCCTGTTTCCAGGTTCCCAATTATGCGTGTTCTATAAATAGAGGTATTGCGCTTTCAGAGAGATCTCAGAAATATCAAGAAGGGTCAGAATTAGTGTCACAGGTTGGATTAAACAAAGCCTTGCGGGTGTGAAAAGGTCGTTTTTGAAAATCAAGGACTTCAGAATCACTGCAGATGCTTTAAATGAAGGGGAGAAACTATATGTTTTTACCTCAGTGTTTTAGACAAACAGATAGTGTGATCGAATTCATACCTAGATGACAAGAACATTGACTAAATTTGCAGCTGATCAATTGCTTCAGTATAAAATATGTATATATTTCATAGTTTCTTACCAAAGTGCTGTAAATTAGTTGCAGGGTTTTATCCTGTTTCTTTAAAATTTGATCCATACGAGTGCACAGTAAGTGTCTCACAGGCATTAATATTTCAAAAGGCTCTAAGCTGAGATTGAACAAGGGCTTTTAGTAGTGATACGGATATGGTGCACTTGTGTAGCACTGAGCAGGTGCAAAAGGGATGGACAATATTGAGACGTATGTTAGAGCAAGTCTTAAACCACATTAAGCCTCGTGTTCATTTTCTCCGCATACTTTGTGTTTGGCTGTTTCTTTGTGTTTGTTTCAGCACCACGAGCAGGAGGACAGCTCCAGCTGGGCAAGTAGATGAGATGAGATTCTTTGCAGTTTTGAGATTAGACAGAAGTGAAAAGCATAGCATAATCTGTGAAGATTAATACCATGCATGCAATAATTTGCACAAGTTTTAAATATTGCAAATGTTAAATGTACCAAAATCAGGTGGAGTAAATAGAAGACAAATTATGTGATACCTCTTGGTGTGCTACACCAAAACCAAACACTGTGTTTTGAAAGACCTGGCTAATGTATTTCACATCTCATGGCCCCTACAGGATTAACTGTATCCTATCACATTATTGTGATGTTATTGTAGGGTCTTTACCTTACAATATAAAGTGCCTTGAGGCAGTTGTTATGTTATGATTTGGTGCTTTATAAATAAAGTTGAATTGAATTGAATATCTATTATTTAACCAGTTAATATAAAGCCATGGTTAAAAAACAAACAAACAACAAAAACAAAGTAGATCCTTATGTATGTCAGGCCATAATAAAAAGAGATGACTGTGCTGACGTGCCACCTTTAATACAGTGATGAATGGGAGTTACATGCATATTTGAGTCAGGGATCGGAGAGAAATAGCTCATGTTGCAGACAGATTGCTACTGTGTAGCACAAAACACGGGTCATCCAGTGAACCATCCCTCTTTCTGTTCTGGTAGTAATGCTGATGATGGTGGTAGTCATGCAGTTTCTCACAGTGAGAAATGCAGTGCAGGTATGGCTTGTGTGCACCAGACATTCATGACTGCACCACATATTTGATGTTTTTCTGCAGGTCATCTCCTCAGCCCCACCACCCCACATACCAGACTGCCAGATGGAAATAAGAATGTCAGAAAACCTTTGCTGTCCTTTTAACAGACCGTTGAACACAAACAGAATATCAGAACAAAGCAAAGGCTGATGATACCACAGTTAGCTGCGAAAACTCCATTTGTATTCCACCTGTCATCTAACCACAGCATTTGTTGGCTCGGGCTTTGTTCTTTTGAAGTCTTTAGTAGAAAGTAGGCACCCTGCTATTTGAGATTCAAGCTGTGAATTTTTACTGCTGTTCCTCCGAGGTCTATCACAGTGATGCTGATGCATGCAGCGCTGTCACTGATGTATTGTGCACAGACTTTCACAAAGAAGCACCCCGCCATAAACTTACCATACAATGAGGAGTATCAGATATTCACAGTCATACATAAATGTCAGACTGTCTTTTGATACTTCATACTGACAGTGCCTTTTGTGGGCTAGCATTCATATCAGATAAACCTCCTTAGACATTCAGAGAGGTCACAGCAGCAAGAAACAGCATCAGATGCTGTAATTTTCAATTTCTAGTTATCAGATGAATCTGTACGTATTAATCAAATATTTCGAAGCAACTATGCTATATATTCATTGCAGTGTTTTTAAATGTGAATATTTTCCTTTTTTGTTATGAACTGCTGGTCACACAGTACAATATGTTATTCTCCGCAGGTATGTTTATTAAAATGATCTGGATATCTGCAACAAATTAAAGTCCATTAAAGTTCTTTATTAATGTTTTCCACAGTAATATGTGCATATATTGCACTCAGCTTTATTTTCAAGCAGCTGTGGTGTTTAAAATAAATAGACTGTACATGTATAGGTTATATAGTGTGTAATGCTGATAATTATATCTGTTTCCGTAAGTCTCTCTTTGATTAAACCATTGCTGATTGTTTGCCTGGCAATTTTTTGTGTGCCAAGTAATTAAATGCTACTTTTTTATGTAAATATGGTTTAGATAGTGACAGAGACGTTTGTCCAGAATAATATTTTCCAACAGACAGGATTTTATGGTTGACGTGGAGGTGAGGTTTATATTGATTGGGGCTCAGGTTTTCTCACAGGCCCAGTTTTAGGATCATCTACAGGAGAATTTGCAGTGTAAGAAGCTGTGGGTGGAATCGTCCACATCCTGTGTGGTGTGCAGAGAAAATGCAGCTCAGAGAGGTTCTGTGGTTACTGAATAGGTCAGGTACAGTGTAATCAAGCATTCATATCTTAGAGCCAAGAATCACAGATGCTACATTGGTCCTAATAAGGACTGGCCCAGTCCACACAGCAACAGCAAGGCAGACACACAACCACAATCTCTCGGGGCCTTCTGAGCATGTGCAGCCAGACAGGAAGCAGGTGTTAGGTTTGTTGAGGATAGCCTGTGTGTGCAGTCATCGCTCCAGTCATGCAAAGGCTCATTCAGCCTTCAGAAGGAGGCTGGGTGGGGAGGGGACGGCGCGTTAACTGTGAACTCTGAGCAGACACACCTCAGTGATCTGTGTTTGTGTGTCTGATGTGATAACGAGCAAGTTGTGAAAAGAATAAAGCCCCCTCCCTTTCCCTCCACTGAGCAGGTGGTGAGCAGATTGCATTAAAACCTCCGCCCCAATCCTCCTCAGCCTCAGGCTGAGTCTGACAAGGGCTGCCCATCCACACATCCTCCGCCCAAAACCCTTCACAGCAGAGGATGTAGCTCCTGCAGAGTTAGGAATAAGATGCATTCACACATGACATCCCTGTCACAACAGCAACAGTCTACCAATCAGATGCACCACATAATAATGGAAATGTCCCCAACTCACTAGCTCAGTGTGAAGTTAATGAAGAATGTCTTGCATGTCTTGCACTGAGATGGACAATCAGAATGTGTTTAATTTTCGATTGTTCAGGCAGAACTTGCCATCTATAAATGTAGCCGATAAGCCGAAGAGCTCACATTATTATGCTCCTGATTTTGTAAATGCACTTTCATCCCTGGACTTTGCTTTGATAAGAAATTATTAAGCTATTATTGATCTTCTGTTGGATTATTTGAGGGCTTAACCATGTCCTGCAGGAAAAGTACCACAGCTGCTTTTGAGTGTGTTGGTGGAAAACTACCGGGGGGAAATCTACAGGGGGCATTCAGTTTTAACCCCTGTCTACTACAGGGGGTTAGACAGAATAATATAAACTGACTCAAGGTGTAAAGTCACACAATTACAAATGCTGCAATGATTGTCAAATGCCAGTGTGAGGTGGAAAAAATACATGTATGTTACTGGGAATTATGCAGGTAATAGACGAAAATATAACTGTACAGGCTAAAACCTGAAATTATGAACATAATTACTGCCGTGCTCCATTTGTTTTTGCTTTTTGTTAATTGTTGCACTGTTGAAATTTTTATTTCTTGTTCATTTTCAGCCAACAGCTAAAGCAGGCATTGACATGATGCAGAAATTGTAGTTCAGTTAATGACTGCAAGGTCAGTCTTCAAGGCTACTGGTTAACCCTAAACCAAAAGATTCCCACCATCACACTTCAAACTTGGCATCGTGTTCTTCTATTGAACAGCTGTCCTTGCTCGGCACCAAATATGAATGCTGCATCTGTCCAGTGAACATTATTCCAAAGCTTCTGGTCTTTGACTGTATGTTAATTAGTAAAATTAGCAAAATGCAGTCTTCACTACATCACTCACTACTAGAGATGGACCGATCCGATATTACGTATCGGTATCGGTCCGATACTGACCTAAATTACTGGATCGGATATCGGAGAAAAATAAAAAATGTAATCCGATCCATTAAATATCACGAAAGCACCTCACAAAACTTGCAACACGCCGTAACTCACCTCAGAACGTTAGCACGTCGGAGCAGTATGCATCACGTGATAGAGCGGCTGTGGCATGCGGGACCTGTGGTGGTCTGGATAGCATTTGGAGCTTTGCTAGCAACCCGGCATTTCATCTCCGACAAAGTTATCCCGAGAGAAGTAAAGCAAGTGTGTAAGTCCATCTCTGAATGTTTGTAAAGCATTCCTGCGTTAAGCTTAACAAGCGACTGCCTCTTCTTGCTGCTACTTCAATCATGAAACTGCTTAACGATCAGCTGATCGGCTTTTCTGTCGCGAGTCCTTGTCTCTCGTTTGTTTTTGGCCCACTTTGCACCAGAAAGAGGAAACCAGCGGCTGAACAACAGCAGCACGTTTAAGCTTGATCAGCTGTTGTTAGAATGTATTTAATATTACTTTCTACTCGAGGATCTTTTTCTACTTAGCTGACGCTGGTAACTGTGCAGGGGCGGATCTAGCAAAGTTTAGCCAGGGGGGCCGATAGGGCATTAACAGGGAAAAGGGGGCACAAAGACATACTTTTCTTTCTTATTCTCATTTAAAATGTCGAGCTTTTAATAAATAATTATCTGACACCCAAAGTTTTAATTTGATGCAAAATGAATAGAAGTCCATTACTGTATATAGTGACTATTAAGTCTAATATATATACCCTAGTAAGCTATAGTACTTTTTCCTTTGGGAAGGTACCATCTGTGCAGTCTGCAATTCTGTTGAAGAAAGATGTTGAATCTATTTAATATTTCTTGAAAAATAATTGATTTCTGTGCATTTTTTTCACACTGCATCAAATTAAGGTTGATTACGTCGATTAAGCATCATGAGGTGGAGCGTGAGGGGTGGTTCCCCATTTTTTATTTATTTATTTTTGTTGTTGCTGGGAGTTGGAACCCTATTAGTTAGGTTGCTTAATATTTATGCTAAGTACTCTTTCAAATACCAGAATAGGGAGGATGGTGTAGGTTTAAGTTTATTAGATTGATCAGTATTGCTGAACTATGAAATAATTTTTTTTGCATACAGGTATAACAGAATAGCTTTAGTGTAGTTGTTGTTTTAAACTTGAGTATGAACTTATACAAAATGCGGCAAGATATTTAAAAAACAGTTTTGTTGATTAAAAAACACTATATCGGATTCATATCGGTATCGGCAGATAACCAAATTTATGATATCGGTATCGGTATCGGACATAAAAAAGTGGTATCGTGCCATCTCTACTCACTACAGACCCTGCGATAAAACTTTGGTATTCCTTACAGAGCAGATTGCTCTAAAGCTGAATTTTTTATCATCAGCCTTTCCTAATTTGTTAAATTTTTAAGGCTTATTTACATCAGAGAATAGTGTTTGGCTCTAGCCTTGCTGGATATCGCAACAGCATATAAATCGTCTAGAGAAGCTGCTAATAATAATAATAAGATACTAGAGAAGCTGCATGGACTTGGACTGCTGCAGGAAGCAGGCTTCGAGTCATCTGTATCTGATGCCAGTGGCCAAGGGTCACTGTAAGCAGTGTACAGAGAAACAGAAGCCAAAGCTTCTCAGCTTGAATGGATTCTCGATAAGTGCTTCAGCCACTGAGGTTTGTTTCACTGTCTGCCCTTCAACATGATTGACAGGAGAGCAAACGCATAGATTATATAAAAGAAAAATATGATCCTCCTTTGAAGTTTGATGAGGCCAGACTGGAGGTTGCACTGACTCCCCATCTCATCTTGAAGTACAAAGCATTACAAAAGGAAAGAGTCTGGTTATCATGGTAACCTAGCTCTCTCTACATAACCCTCTCTTTTTACAGTCTTTTAGGTGATACCATTATTAAGCTACGAATTTTCTCCATTGTAGCTTTAAGGTTTTCATCAGAGTCAAGTGGCAGTTATCTGTTAAATTTTTTTGTCTACCTCCACTCACTTTATCCCATACATCTCAGCACGAAAGGTCGGAGGAGATCTCCCACTATGTGTTCTCTCATGCAGTTTCATTGGCTTTTTAAAAGTCAAATAAAGAGAGATTCTTTATGCAAAACACTTTTTAAAAACTAGGATTTTGCTAATTAGGGTCTCACCTTCAGAAAACCCTGCAGGGCACGGCTGACAAAAAGAAAAGTTCATGCATATTCTACCAGCTCCGAGCCGTCACAAAAGCAAACGATAAGGGAAATGTCAAATCTTTCCTGTCTGTGCAGGTGCGGCCGTCTCGCGCAGAGAGGGCATATTTTGCAAACACAAACAGAACAGCGGCAGGGGGAAAATGTTTAACAAGGCTGCAGTCAGTGCAGTCAAGAGGAGAAGCGCGCCTCTGAAGTCGTGAATGTTTTATTTATGGCGATTGCAAATTGTACTCGGGGTTATATCATAGTTATGGTGACAGTAAGTTGATTGGGTGCAGAGGTTTGGAAGTCACCAGAAGTTTACATTTTATATATAGTTCATTTCTCAGGAAAAACGGGCCCATCGCTCTCTCGTTCTCTCAGGCAGGGGATATATCTTGATCCAGCTGAATGTTTTACGAAGGAATGGGAAGTTATACAGAGACTGTCCACCAAATGCTTTATGGTATTTATTAGCCTGTGGTGCAGCTGGGAATTAGAATCCAGCCTCTCTGAAGCAAATTTATATGTAGAGATTACGGTTTTCCCTGACATGGATTTTATATCATAGCAGCTTCTTATTTCAGCATGACAAATCATCTGTGAAGAGATATGGCACAGTTATTTAAAGGATAGTAAAAGCTAATAGTGGATGCCAACACTTGGTTTGAATATTTATTTCTTTATCTTGCTTTCACAGCCCAGCATATCCAGTGTCTTTGATATGGCGCTATATGGTGGAAGACAATGCAAGTTTGTTTGGCCCAGATTCATGGCACAGAAAATGGATCCTAATGACTTTGGAAGCCTCCCTGTTGTTTTTCTTAGCACCACCTGTTATTTTTGTTTTTGGTGTGATTGTTTAATAGTTATTGATGCCAAATTTGCTTCACACATTCATGTCCCTGTCAACATGGATTCCACTCACTTAGGTGAACCCACTGACTTCTCCTCTAGTGCCATCGAGAGATCAACAAGAGTATAATCAAGTGTCTTCGAGCTAGTGGGATTCCCATCAACCCTCAATTGCTTGGACAGGTTTTGCCTTCAGGACTAATTCTTAATAGCAAAGATTCAACAAGGTGCTGGATTTTGGTCCATATTGATTTGATAGAATCACACAATTGCTGCAGATTTGTCAGATGCAGATCTGCCGTTGCACCACATCAGAAAGGTGCCAAACTGAATTGAGATCTGGTGACTGGGGAGGCCTTTTGAGTACAGTGAACTCGTTGACATATCTTCAGGAAACCAGCTTGGGATGATTTGAGTTTTGCAACATAGTGTGTTATAGTGCAGGAAACAGTCATCAGAAGATGGTACACTGTGGTCATAAGGGATGGACAGGGTCAGCAGCAATACTCAGGTAGGCTAAGTCTTCCATTGGCCTATTTTTCTGATGTTGTGCGAATTGTAGCCTCAGTTTCCTGTTATTATCTGACAGGAGTGGACTACAGTGTGCTCTTCTGTTCCTGTAGCCCAAGTCCTTTAAAGTTTGTGTTGTGCGTTCAGAGATGCTCTTCTGCGTACATTTGTTGTGGATGTTTGAGTTACTGTTACCTTCCTAGCAGTGATGGGAATAACGGCGTTACTTTTTTCAGTAACGAGTAATCTAACTAATTACTATTCCTATCGTTACAACGCCGTTACAGTTACTAACAAGAAAATGCGGTCCGTTACTATTTTTCAACAAACAGACGGTTGAAGCTGTCTTCAGCTTACCGCATCTTATATCAGTTGCACAGAAGTAGCTGTAAGTAATCTGGACGCTACAGCTTTAAGCAGCTGCGCGCGCTCGTAACTATAATTAATTACTTTTTCAAAGTAACTTGCCCAACACTGCTTCCTAGTAGCTCAAAGTGGCTATTATCCTCTGATCACTCACTTTAACAAGGTATTTTCAACCAGAAAACTGCAGCTCACTGGCTTTTTCTTTTTCTGACCGTGATCTGTAAACCCTAGAAATGGTTGTGTGTGAAAATCCTGAGAAGATCAGCAGTCTGACATACTCATTGTTATTGGTGCATGTCTGGTGCACAAAACACGTTGCATTCAAGGTTATTCAAATCATTATTCTTCAATATTCTGATACTCGGTGTGAACTTCAAGAGGTCGTATTGTTGGGCTGATTAGATATTTGCATTAGCAAGCAGTCGAACAGGTGTACCTAATAAAGTGCCAGTGAAAGGGTTAGTGCTAATTAGCACATTTTTGCATTGTCACCATCATTGAGCTTGTTGACATGTAAATATTAGCTTTTTGCTTATAATACTACCATCAGTGTTTCAATATGAGGTTCTTTTTCTTTGTGTTTTAACAAATAATTTGTAGGTAATGACACAACAAAAATAGTCTTTTGAAAAAAATCCAGAAGCTGGTTTCATCAAAATAATATTAGTAAGGGCATGAAATATGTCTGGATTGAATCGCAGTTTACCGCAAGTGATTGATTTGTTGATGAACAGTGAAATTGTTTTGTCTGACACACACACACACACACACACTTGTACATTCATGACTTGAGAAAACATCACACTGAGTTATATTCATTCTTAGGAGCCTCCTTTAACCTTCACTACTTCTAAAACACAAAAAATATCACAGTGAAAAATACTGTTAGGTCCATAATGTGTTGGACTGAGATTATGTAGTTTTTATCACGAACGTCACCACAGCAGATGTTAAATCAGATAGCCAACGTGTGTTTGAAATGCAGAGTTTTTACCTTTAATTCAAGGAGATTTAAAAAAATAAATTGCACTGTTTATGAATCACATTTTACAGACAGTGCCTCATTTTTCAATGTTCAAAAGCAATTGGACAAACTAGCATAATTTTAGATATAAGGATTTTTTTTTAAAGATACTTGGATTAAAATCCTTTGCAGTCAAGTGCATCAAGTGTAGAATCAACAGACAAAACTAATTGCAGTGTTTTCGCCCTCGAGATGCTCTACCAGACCTTCAGTTGGTGCTTGTTTTTTTTTTTTATATTTCTGCCTTCAGTTTTGTACTTAGTAACTGAACAGCATGCTCTGTTGGGCTGAGATCAGAAGAATATCCAATTTCTTTGCTTCCTTGTCTTGGGTTGCTTTTGCACTATGCTTTGGGTCATTGCTTGCCATCACCAGTGTGTGAATGTGTGCGTGAATGGGTGGATGACTGGATATGTAAAGCGCTTTGGGGTCCTTAGGGACTAGTAAAGCGCTATATAAATACAGGCCATTTACCATTTACCATTGTCCATTTGTACTGTGAAGCCCTATTTGATCAGTTTTGTATTTGGCTCAATCTGATCAGAGAATACAGCCACGGACACTTTACAATTCATCCGACTGCTTCTAACAGCAGTCACATCCACAATAAACACCAGTGACACAGTTCCACCATGCATGCTCATGCCATAACATTATCTCTACCATGTTTGACAGATGATGTGATAATCTTCAGATCATTAGCTGTTTCTCTCCTTCTCTATACTTCTGAATTCTGATATGAATTTTCAGACTTTTTTAGAAGGTTTTTTTTGGCGAAGTCTAATCCAGCGTTCTTGAGTGTAACCGGTGGTTTGCACCTCTATATTTATATTTATGAAGGCATTAATTGATTGTAGACTGACACACTTTGTCTCTCAAGTGTTAATGACTTGGGTTGATGTTGAGAAGTTGTTTTTCTTAACTATGGAAACAATTCTACCATCATCCACTTTAGTTGTCTTCTGTGAATTTCAGGCCTTTTGGTGTTGCTGAACTGGTCAGTCTTTTTTTCTTTCCTCTCTAATCCTCTGGAGTCAACGAACCCGCTGGTGTGTCCAAATCACATGACCAGTTTAAGATGGCGTAGCAATAAGACGCAGCCTCGCTGAGTCTCTGTCTCAACTTGTGTGGAAAGTGCAGACTTTTTAATCTTAACAGTGCAGTTATGTGAATTTTATTGGCAGTTTAATGCAGTCCTACCTCACAAAAAGCCAGCAAAATAACCATGCCTATGTTTCCCATGTTGTGGACACATCTTACTGTAAACAACACTACAGAAGCATTTCAGATATTTAATAATGTGACAGTGTTGCTCTTAAACTATGTAAAAATAACCGTTACAAAAGCAAAAATGTTCCGAATCACATTTAGTGTTATGTTTTAGATCATCTCAGTAGATATTTGGGTTCAGGTGTTTGCCTTAGTTTGATATTGCTGCTCTCCCAAAGTGTGGTTAGGGTTGGCACAGACAAACACAAACATCCATCAGCTGTTTTTCTGGTGCACTGAGCAGATTAGATGACTTGAGCTAGGTTTTTCTTCTTTACAGCTTGCCATTTTTTCTGCTTGCCCGACTCAAACTTAGGTGTAGCTCATCAGAAGCTCACGGCTCCTGTATTGACTTCAGCATCTGTGATGATAATAGTCTCACTGAGCACAGAGGAAAGATACCACTCATTCTGCCAGCGGGAAGCACAACACTGCTTCACAAGCCAAACATCAGTTTGTAATCTGCTGCGTTGGCTTGGAAGCTTGATTCGGAGGAGGAGAGATGTGGGAGCAGAGGGAGAGGCTTAAAAAGACTCCGGATTTGCAGAGTCAAATAAGCTGGAGGAGAAATGGATACCTTGGGATCAGCATTAGCATGTCTGAGCGTTTAAGCACGAGGGTTAGGACAGAAAAGAATAACCATGGAGTCGCAGCATTAAACTGCTGAGTCATGCTGTGACGTTTGTCCAAATGTTGTGCAAAACCACTCCACAGTCAGCCTGTATCCTTCAGCATCCTGCCCGGTCCTTGAGGCGCAGAAGAAGAGTTTCACTGTTTGCATCAGCAGCCGGCAGCAACAGAAGTAAGTGACTTGTCTGGTAAAGGAAGGGGGGAGAGCTCAGTGGGTCAGTAGAGGTGTGTATAAGCTTCTGCAAGTCAAAGTAAAACGTAGCATGTTTTCAGTTTATACTTACCTTGCGGTCATCATTTCTGTTAGGAAGATTGCAAAAGGGATAGAGCTGTTGTAGAAATAAACCACTTAGATTTAGTCTGTTAATCAGACAACTTGGACAAAAATAATCTCCAAAAATTCATCATCCAGTAGCTGCAGGTATAAACTACACTCATTTCTTATAATTTATGTGACAAACTACTTAATGGCAGTAGGAGTTTCTGTGTTTGTTTAGTCAGAGCACAGCGTTCGCTCTTTGTGCCATAAATGTATTTGTTTACTCGTCCATTTTTAGCGCTAAAACAATCCCTTTGTTTATACTAATGGCTCAAATTCATCACTGGCAAAGGGAGAAAAGGTGATCTATGAAACAGAGTGTGTATGTTATGGATTCAATTTGTGACCAGTCCTCAGGGAATCTCCTTCCAAGTCATCTCCACAGGGAGGATGCTGCTGTATCTGACAGCATCTGAATATTGACTGTAAGCTATACAGTTTCACAAGCCCTTCCTGGGTTATATTTTTAACTTTCTGCTCCTCAGACCTTTTCCGAGTGTGACGTACAACACTCGGGCAGCACTACCATTGATCTGCTCGCCTCCTACACGAGAAATCTTGCTGTGCACAACATGAGGTGTTTGGTAAATGCTTCAGAAAGCTGTGATGGAGCTTCTCAAGAAGTGACATCATTGGTGCAGCGATAAATCATCCCTAGATTAGGTTCAGTAATCGTTGCCAATTTGATGGCTTTTAGTCTCCTTTCCTTTTTTCTCACTCTGGTACCTTTTTATTTCTTGGCTGCCGTTTCCAACTGCGACTCACGCAGCGTATTTACTACAGAGCATGCCGTTCTGTGACAGCAACAACATCTCGTGGAATATTATTTTCACCATGAAATCTGGTCGTTTATGTGAATCTGCAGCACTGACGCGGAACTTTGTCAGCACTGCGTTTCGGCTCCATTTCCTCCGAATGTTTATTTAGTAAGGAGTGTACACAAGTCGAGCAGCTGGGAGTGGGGACTGTATTGATTGAAAATGAGGATGGTGTGTGCTGGAGGACAGATGGTTCAGGCCTTCATTCTGTGGTCATGGCAGTGTGAGTGATCATATCCTGTGCACGCTTCACAATCTGTTCGAGCTTGCAGTTGGGTTTGTTGTTAACTCTTGTTGGGCTTGTTTGTATTTTTTCTAAAGAGCATCCGGTAAATCTGTTATCCAGTTTGTCACTTTCATGTAGCATCTCTACTTCCATTTGTCTGATAAAGAAAAGGAGCAAACGGATCAATTGTAGCTAATGGACCGTGATGCTCATTAAACTGATCCTTGCAAATGCAATCATAACTGCACTTAGAGTGTGTGTGGCACTTGTCTGATGAAAGTGAGTCACAGCAGTGAATGAACTTCCAGTTTCACAGATTATTGCTAACTAACAGTGTCATTCTGATTCTTTACAGGCAGAGGCTGGGTATTCAAAAGATGGGTGCAATAACAACAAAGACTAAAGCTGTTTAGAGTGACCCGTGTATTCTTTGAGAGATGAATTGCCACATTATTTATCACACAAAATGAAAAGGTTGGCTCATAAACCGTGAAGTAAAACTCCTCATTTAGCTGGATTGGGTGCTACCGCCTAACTTGAAGTATGAAGGTGGTTCTTGTTAGCTAATATTAGCACACTTTAGGTATATAACACTGCTGTGTAAGTGTAGTTTATATACCACCTGTGACTCTTTTAAAGCCTTTCATCTTCAAAAATGAGGAAACTTATTTGTTAAGCAGATGAAGTTTACATGTAATAAAATGTGCTTTTACAATGGAGTTTTTAGCTAAATGCTAAATATTAACATGTTAAGATAATGCTAAATTAGCATTAGTTTAAATACTATGGCTGACACATTGTAAGTGATGCTCATCTGTATTTCCCATTAGATATGGTCCATTGCTGATGGCTCAGTCTGAGCTGTTCGTGACGAGAGCTTCCCCTGTGGAGGCGAGGCCCGTGGAGCTAGATGTTCTGGGGTTCCTGCAACGTTTTGGGGATGAAAACAGCACAGCTGAGAGATGCTACCGCTCGCACTCCCACAGCAGCGTCCTCCAGGGTCTGCCATTTGGTGGGGTTCCCACGGTCCTCGTCATCAATGTCGTAATCTGGATGGTAAAGACTCAACCAAACTAACTAACACTCAATATTACTACACAATAATACAGAGCTTCCCAAAGTGTGGGGCCCGCCCCCTAGGGGGGGCGCAGAGCCATTGCATCGGGGGCGCGGTATGAAAAGGGGAAAAAAAAAAATGCTTGGACACTGCTAGCACAGGGCGCCCGAATATGCTGAATATGTTTCCAAAACTACTACTAACTACTCCTACATTTTGGAGATGTTAGCTCTTTATACAGTAAAGTTACAGTGGGATACAAATAATATCAGGCTCATCCTGCCACGATTTAATCCCCCGGTTCAAATCACGGACAAACAGTATCCCACAGCTGTTTATGTTTTTGAACCCATTTTGCACAGAGAGGCTTTTTTTTTTTTTTTTTGGAAAAATGTATTGATAGCAATGTTGAATATTATTACACAGGAAAAAACAACTACATGTAAAATAATGACACCGTGACGCCTCTGCCTTTCTAAATGGAGGGACAGTAACTGCGTGTGTGTATGTAAGCCTGTAAAACCTGAAGATAGAGACAAAATACTGTTAATCTGACTATCTGCCATTCTGCAATTCCTCTCATGTAAACAATAACGTGGCGCACAGCTGACGTGAAAAAAGGCACATACCTTTGACGTTGCGTGACGAACTCTGTATTCCTCGTCCACACGTTAACGCAAAAAAAGGATTTAAAAAAATCTCAGTTATCGGTGATTCAAAACGCCGTTTACGTGTGGACGAAACAGCTGCGTTTTCAAAAATACCCGTGTAGGTGCGGACGTAGCGTAAAAGAGTTAGTAGTTTATTTTATTACTACCTGCAGATTACTTGTATTTGCTTAATTGTTTACTAAATGTTTGAGGTGTGAAATAAACTGCAATGGAGCAAAATATGGGCGTGTGTGGTTGGAGGATGTGTTTGTGCGTGCGCGCGCACCCGGGGGGCCGCGAACATTTTTCTTGTAAAACAAAGAGGGCCCAGCAAAAAAAGTTTGGGAACCGCTGCAATCATACAACAAAGTCACAGTAGCATGCAAAAGTCTTGAGCCACCCTTCATGTCATTGCATTTTCTTTCCAAGGAGCCAGACTTTTCGTCATTTTTATTACGTTGGTCCTGAGTAATAGTTACCTGAGCTTTGTGAAGGTCTCTGGGCTTTTTTGGCTGATTTTTCACTCATTATTAGTCCCATTTTGTACCCAATCATTTTCCAACTCATGTTTTTTTTTTGTTTGCTAAACCACTTAACAGTAACCTATGAGTCATTCAAAGCATAGAAAAGGCACCTAACTCAATAGATGAGCCAGTGTTGTGTCTAGATATTACAGATAGCTTAGCAAGGAAGCAATTTTAAATGGTATCTTTAGGCAACAACAGAATTTGTTCCCATTTCTTTATCTGAATTTATGAAAAATGCCAAAGATAATACAGTTTGACAGGCATTAAATCTTATTTTTGCATCAACAAGGTTATTCCCAAAGAGTTATTAGCTGGAAAACCTGACATGAATCAGCGTGGTGTCCAGTGTGTCCTTATAAAATCTGATAAAACTGGGCAAGTGGAGGAAAAAAGAACAGGTAGCAGATGAATAGCGTTCACTGAGATGCATCTGGCCCTTGAGTTGATCCATCTACTGTTTGCTAAATGGTCTCAGTGAAAGGGTGGCTGTGAAGAAGCCATTCTTATGGAAGGGAATCAGGGAGAAAAGGCTGAAATATGCCAAATTATACAAGAACTAGACTAAAAAAATCAGTGATAACAGGCCTGGATTGATGAATCCCAATTTAGTTCAAATCACTGTGAATAGTTGACCTCCTAACTCTTTCATGGCATGCATTTTAAACTTGTCTTTGCTATTTTCTTTTACCTAATTTTTGTTTCTGATTAAAGTTAGATCCACACATGAGGACATTCACTTTAAATTTCGATAGAACAGTTGCAGTATATGTCCTCGTAAGTGGATATCAGGCCCTTGTAGAGCAAAATGTAGTATTTTCTTCTAGACAACCCAAAATGTGATGTCCACATATGTGGACACCAGGTCCTAGGAGGTTAAGGTGGTGTTCAGAAGAGAGTTAATGTCTACAGCCACCTATAAAATGTAGAGGAGGCTCGGTCATGGATTGAGGGTCTATTTTAGCCGGTGGTGATAGGGACGGATTTATGAACATAGAAAAGTATTGTCAGACAATACGGCAACACCTTCTTTTTTCAGCATGACACTGATCCCAAACACACTGCCAGGGGCCATACTTGGATACAAGAACACACAATGGAAAACTGTCAGTCATGGATTAGCCTCCCCACAGCCTGGGCATCAACATTACTGAACAGTGTGAGATCATTTTGACAGAGAATGAAACAAAAATATACTTTATTTCCACATATGTTTGCGCAAGTTTCTGTAAATACACCTATTTCCAATTTTCATGCAAAGTATAAAGACATTAGGAAATCCCAAGGTTTTTGCACAATACTGTAACTCTGTAGCGTCATGGCAAATTGAGAGATAAACTTATTTCAAGTCCTATGTTGATATTATCTATTCCTATATTGATTAATCTACTCACTATTCCCTTTTTGTCCAGCAGAAAGTAAACAGTGATTTGTCTCACAGCTAATATTGTTCAGAGACTTTTTCTCTGAGCGTGAAAAAAACAGAATATCTTTATATTCGAGAAACTGAAACAGTGGAGTTTTGTATGAAAATAAAAATGAGATTCTTGAAAGTTATTCTTTCCCAAATTATAAATCCTTCAGCTTTGGTAAAAGCACATAAACATCTTCCAGTTTATAATATTTGTGTCACCTTCCCCTTTTGTATATTTAGAGCCAAAATCCGTAACATCTGCACTAAACTACCTAATCTTACAACTCTGACAAGGTCAGTAGCAAGTTGTGGGAATTACTATATCCTGTATAACACTTTGCATATGGAGTCTTTTGCATAATTATTGTGATCTGTGCATGCACAATCTATAATCCAAATGGAAGTAAAAGCACTGAAAAAATAAAAACCTTCAATTGCTGCAGGACCAGGATAACACCACTACCTTTACTCAACCTACCATAGCTTTTCAAACCTATCCACCGTGTACGGAGGTTGACCCAAACGCAGGACTCCAAAGATAAAAGGTTAACTCAAAAGGCAGCTTCAATGTTGAACTCCTACAAAGATACAAAAGAAATGCAGGACAGGAGTAAAAAATCCAAAAACAGATAATCTTCAAGGAGAACATGATACTAGGAAAGACACGGCCACAAGGAAAACTTGACAAAGGACAAAGGGAGACAATAACTAATGAGGGCAGAAAAAACAGGTGGGAATTTCAAAAGCAAATAAGTAATAACAAAACAAGGGAAGTAACACTCAACATATAACACGCATGAGAGGAGAAACTTTCACAATAAAACAGGAAATCTAACTAACACCGAGACAGTCTCTCAACACAAAATTGACACAGACAAAAAGGTAAACAAACACAGAGACACGACTGACTTCACAAAGGAGACACAACAGGACAAAACCCAGAGAAGAAACTAAGGGAACAGAAAGGGAACAGACAGGGAACCAGTGAACCAAAAGTCATCTATAACTAGCCTAGAGACACAAATAGGGAACCATTAACAATAAGAAAATAACAGAATACAAATAATAAAAATCACAAGGAAACTACCAAAACTCAAAATCCTGGGTCACACATCAGGGACCCAACTCCATTAGTTTTGTTTTTTCTTTTTAAAAAGCTCTTAAACAGGATATAAACCAGTCTCCCTGGTGACAAACTTGTGATCCAAAGCTTGACTCCCACTTGTTCCGCATGATCATTCAACAAACAAGGAGCATCAGGAGGATATCAAACACTGATTCATGTGTCCTGGAAAAGCTAGAAACACACAGAAAGCTTCATGTTTTTTACTAATTGCATGACATCCCATTGATTATGCAAATTTCAAACCAAAACTCTTACAATTGCATGTAACGTCAAAGAGTCGTGACTTGTTTTGTTACCACCACTCCAACCTCCTTCTGTAGACTTTGTTACTCTTTAAAAATTGAATTTGCACTACAGCCCACTTGTCTGAAATAAACCAAAGGCTGGGGCAAACTGCGCTGTCCTATCAACTAAAGGCTAAATGCCAAAAATAGAACTTTAAAAAAAAAACAAAGGAAAACCTTTTCTGTGTGTCTAATATTGCTACAGTGCGTGCGTGAGGGGCCTGAACCAAAAGGTCATCCTGTGCGCATATCTGTGGCACCAGCAGCATCTTACAGAACAGCAGTAATTGACGCCCAAGGACAGAGACTTTTGAACAGAGATCTCCGATGTTGTTCCCGGGATCTGCTGGAGCCACTCGCCTAGCTTGGGAGTCACCGCACCTAGTGCTCCGATTACCACGGGGACCACTTATTTATTTATATATATATATATACACACATATATATATATATATATATATATATATATATATATATATATATATATATATATATATATATATATGGTTGTAGGTATTCCCGTAGTACTTGGGGATCCCACAGGCGAATGGGAACCATGAAGAGGCCGCTAGAAAAGCTGCAACCACCAAGTACCTGCAGAGGGTCAGGCAAGTCCTGAGGAGTCAGCTGAATGGTAAGAACAAGATCCGGGCCATCAACACGTACGCCCTGCCCGTGATCAGGTACCCTGCTGGGGTAATAGGCTGGCCAAAGGAGGAGATAGAAGCCACTGACATAAAGACAAGAAAGCTCCTTACCATGCATGGAGGGTTTCACCCCAAATCCAGCACCCTGAGGCTGTACGCTAAGCGGAAGGAAGGGGGCCGGGGACTGGTGAGTGTCAGCACCACAGTCCAGGATGAGACAACGAACATCCAAGAATACATTAGGAAGATGGCCCCAACTGACCGAGTGCTCAGTGAATACCTCAGGCAGCAGAAACCCAAGAAAGAGGAGGGAGACGAGGAACCATCATGGAAGGACAGGCCCCTGCACGGTATGTACCACCGGCAGATAGAGGAGGTGGCTGATATCCAGAAATCCTACCAGTGGCTGGACAAAGCTGGACTGAAAGACAGCACAGAGGCACTAATCATGGCAGCACAAGAACAAGCTCTGAGCACAAGATCCATAGAGGCTGGGGTCTATCACACCAGGCAAGACCCCAGGTGCAGGCTGTGTAAAGATGCCCCAGAGACAATCCAGCACATAACAGCAGGGTGCAAGATGCTAGCAGGCAAGGCATACATGGAACGCCATAACCAAGTGGCCGGCATAGTGTACAGGAACATCTGTGCCGAGTATAACCTGGAAGTCCCGAGGTCAAAATGGGAGATGCCCCCAAGGGTGGTGAAGAATGACCGAGCTAAGATCCTGTGGGACTTCCAGATACAGACGGACAAAATGGTGGTGGCTAACCAACCGGACATAGTGGTGGTAGACAAACAGAAGAAGACGGCCGTAGTGATCGATGTAGCGGTTCCCAATGACAGCAATATCAGGAAGAAGGAACACGAGAAGCTGGAGAAATACCAAGGGCTCAGAGAAGAGCTCGAGAGGATGTGGAGGGTGAAGGTAACGGTGGTCCCCGTGGTAATCGGAGCACTAGGTGCGGTGACTCCCAAGCTAGGCGAGTGGCTCCAGCAGATCCCGGGAACAACATCGGAGATCTCTGTCCAGAAGAGCGCAGTCCTGGGAACAGCTAAGATACTGCGCAGGACCCTCAAGCTCCCAGGCCTCTGGTAGAGGACCCGAGCTTGAAGGATAAACCGCCCTCAGGGGCGTGCTGGGTGTTTTTTATATATATATATATATATATATATATATATATACATATATATATATATATATATATATATATATATATATATATATATATATATATATACATATATATATATATATATATATATATATATATATATATATATATATATACATACACATATACATGCATGCATGCAGAATCACCATTCAAGTTATTTATTAGGACAGTCAAAATGTGGTGTAGGCGTGAATGTCAGTGATAAAGGTTAAAGCATTTTTAATTTGTAGTTCTCTTCAGGAAAAGGCTGGAAAAATAAACCCAAACTTTAAACTAAACCAGCGCCTTGCAAAAAACAAAACAAAAGCTCAATGCTTTCTGTTTGTCTCCTCATTGTCTGGGTTTTGCATAATTATGTACAAGAACAGAGAGAAATACAAACACATTATGTACATGTCATAGACGTCAAGTTAAATCTGCACATTTTAACGTCCTTTTTTGCAAAGAATAATACAGCGTGCGCACTGTTTACAAACACAGATGCATTTCTTTTCCTCCCGTGTTCCAGATAATAATAGGCTTCCATTTTCAGCTGTCAGCTAACTCAGTTCCACTGTCAGGCCTCGTCAGGCTTGATCTCTGCGCTGATAGGACTTCTCCATCTGCCACCTCCATGTTTTAATTGGCTCATTTTTATCAATGCCTGGTTGTCAAGCCAACAGCGAAGGTTGAGCGCTGTCTCTTAATGACGAGCATGAGTCAAAGCGTGCTTCCCCCCAGGTGACGGGAGCACGCCTCTGCATCAATTCCATCATCATACAGAATAAATCATCAGTGGGACTTGAGGAGAGCGTGCCCACGCATAAAGACAGAATAAACCGAAGAGCTGGGCCAAAACGAGATAATGGAGAGATTCTTATTGTGCCCTGACTGCTAATGTAAACACAGGCTGTTTATTCATCTACAAGCCCCAGTCAAGTCCTCTTGATTGTCATTGCATGGCTTTAGAGTGAATCATTCGACATTCATGGGCGCTTTCTTCCTATTAGCACAGCTGTCACCCCTTATCCACTAAACCTAATGTCTTTTCAGTTCAAATGAGGTAATAATTTAATTGCTGCAATTAAAATCAAACAGTCATCACCACTAGGGCTGGGCCATATTATACCGTTCACGGTAATACCGGTATAATGTTAGGCAACGATAGGAAAATGAAATATCGCGATAGAATATGAGTAAAACGCGCATGCGCAGTGCCTTTGTTTTCATACGCACATGGCCGATTGTTGAGTGAAACAGATGAACCAGAATTGGTTTGTAAAAATGGTGCAACTTCAGTGATGTGGAACTGGTTTGGTGTTTGTCCGTCAGATACACAACAAAGCACATTTTTTTGCAGAACATGCAAGCGGCCGTCGTTATTGTCGTATTTGTCGGACTAAGATGCTCTTAAATCTGGGAGTAATCTGGGTCCTAAACTCCATATGCTTCAGGTCAAACGAACACTGCAGCATCACTAAGAGTTAAAAACTGTCTAAATTCTTTCATCTTTAATAAAACGATCAGCATTGCTGCTTTACCAGGTGTAACTATGAAGTTTAACTTCCAGGCATCCATGAAAACAAAATGTATTACATTTAACGGAGTTAGAAGCTAGCAGGAAGCTAGCGGAAGTTAGCTCGCTAGTTTCGCTAGTTACCTAAACATGATATTGCATGTTCTGACTGAGAGATTTCTGAAAAAAATCAAACGTACAGCTCTGCTATCACTTCCAACATAAATGAAGACAGGAAACTAAACAGCAGTGACGTTTGTAGGGTTACTGAAGTTGGGCTAGCTGGTATATAATGATGTGCTACGTGATCGCTAGCGACACAGCTATGTTAGCATAACATAAACAGTGAAGCTGGAGGACAAACACTAACACTTTTCCACTTATAAAAGTTAACGTTAAGGTTCCTCATGGTTAGAGACAAATGCAATCGCGTGGCAGGATGCTGTAAACGGACCAAACTTCAGTCAGGAGAACAACTGAGATAATCCATCCACAATACGAGGTTAGTCATTAATATACTGCAACAACATGGGAATAGAGCAGCTGCCAGAGAATTCAACATTAATGAATTAATGGTACAGAAGTGGAGGAAGCAAGAAGAATGAGTTTAATAAAGTTTGATTTATCTGACTGCTTTGTTTCGCTTAATGTGCCTTATAATCCCGTGCACCTTATGGTCCGAAAAATACGTACTGCACACTGCAGTTTAATGTTGCAAAGCACCTCTTTTTAACTTCAGTGGATATTATACATGGTTATGCTCAGGATATGTCAGCCCATTTCTACTGGAAATGCCTTTTGGTTAAACTTTCAGCAAGGAATTTGCATTTGCACTGTTATATTTTTATAAAGCTTTAATGTACATAAAAACCAGCTTCTTGTTTAATTTTTAAGTGAAAATAAATGATAGGTTGTCTTTTTGCGCTAGTAATGTTGTGGAGTTGTATTTTGTCTCGCATCAATTATATCGTCAGTTATATCGTTATCGCAAATTTTCAAATATATATCGTGATAAATATTTTTGGCCATATCGCCCTGCTCTAATCACCACTTTTACTGCGTTTGTCAACCTTCATCCATCACGGTCCAGTTATGCTCAATGATATTTCATCAGGGAAGCTCAGCACAAATCCACTATTGTACAGGATTGAATAGGGTTTTATTTTGGACCTCATTGTTGTGCTCAGTTTGCTCTCCATTTGTGGAAAATGGGAGGTATTCAGCTTGACCGCGCTCATTTTTTTCCTCACTGAACAGCATATGTCCGCGTGTGCTCGCTGATCTATTTCTGGACCACATAGCATACAGACAAAAAATGCTTCATTAATGCTGTGGCATTTTGAATCTGTTGTTGTAGACTGCTTTTTCGAGTGATTTTAGACAGAATCAAGGAGATATTTTATCTAGAGTATAATGAGGACAGAGACTGTGTAAAATTGTTTTTCTGTGTTTGTAGTTTTTACTGCTGATCTTCTCATGTCTGAGGAAAGCTGCTTGGGACTACGGCCGCCTGGCTCTGCTGATGGAGAATGACAGGTAAATCTCTCACTCAACAATATCAGTTAAACTCTGACAGCTATGGCAACTTTTAACATGTAGTAAGAAGCCTCAGTGGAGAGAGAGAATTGATGCTCTAGCTCCCTCTGCTGCATGTAAGTGGTGGCAAACTGCCTTGCTATACTTGAAACACTGATAATACTTTACTGTATTTGTTTTATATTAACAGTGAAAGTAAAATTTCATGGGATGGTCAGAATTTATTCTTCGCTTAATTCTCTATTGAATGTAAACACTGAATTGGACATTTAAGCATGTTATCTATCTTATATCCACACCTATGGTCAATTTAGAATAACCAGCTCACTTAACACTGTTAATGTTTTCCATCCAGGTTCATGCAACACTCTGCAGCAGTTTTCTTTGTGCTCGCTCCGAATCTCCTCTTCAGGGGAATGTGGGCTCGATTAGTCCTGCCTGACCGACGATGCCCTCGTAGCACTTGAGGGCAAGCAGCATCTGTTCTCTTTGCCAAGCGGTCGTCTCTCATTGTAATTCAATTACCCTGCTTAATTTGACATCCTGTTGAACTGTCAGTGTTATAGCCCACAGAGACAATCCACAAATTCAACTGCTGCACTTGTTTCACCATGTGAACTGGACCACATGTTATATTATTTTAATGTCTTCTGTGTATGCACAGATTGATCCCAGATGGGTACAGGGACTGCAGCAATTACGGTACATCTTGGTGTATTAATAAAGCCATGTCCGGCTATGATCACCAGGATTCTGTTTCTTTGTGTGTATTCTTCCTTATGCAGTCTCACATCCCTGTTTTATGGAGAACCAAGTGAGAAAGAGAAGTCGCCTTCAGAATCCAGTCCCTCTGACTCTGAGACCAAGGACATGGTATGCTCAAACCTTATCTTACATTTTTCAAAGGATACCTCATAATTTATTTCCCGTGTTGCAACATTCTTGTTGTTCTTCTGCTCCTGCTTCTTCTTCTTCTGCTTCTGCATTTCAGGTGTGTTTTTATTTCACATCATCAGACTAGTTTAAAGCCACAGCAGACAGTTGTTTTCAGTTTCTGGCAGAAGTTATGACGAACACACCGCATACTCATGTACCAAATAAGAGATGAGCTGTTGAACATAGTGGAAAAACTAGCAGTAAAATATTTTATGTGCTTATTAGGGGTTTGGAGAGTTAGCAGTCAGCAGTCACATGTGATAAATTAAAGCTGGTGAATGTGTAAAACACACTTGCCAAACGTTGGTCAGTTCTTTGGTTATTTCATGCTTTTAAATAAGCAGTTTTTACTGACTCTGAGCTAGTAAACTGGATTACCGGCCCAGAAAAGAGCAGTGCCTCATCTTTGTTGAAAGAAGCTCCCCTTAATCTTCTGTTCTGACCACGAAGAAGCTTTGCCATGGAATTTTTTCTCTGGACAATCTAGGTCAAAATACATGCAGTCATGTGGTGGGGAAAAAGGAAGATGTGAGCTAACTTCTCAGGAGTGGACATCCCAACAAATTAAACCCAAGGTCAGAGTACAGCAGAGTACATGACAGTACAATTAGACACAAAGCTGAACAAGTCTGTCTCGTTCAGACGGTTTGCCAGGAGAAAGCCCCTCTTCTGTAAAAAGAACGTAAACAGCCTGGGTTAGGTTTGCAAAATTGCATCCGATGAAACCGCAAGACTTTTGGAACAATGTCCTTTGAACAAATGAGGCCAAAATGGAGATGTTTGGAAATAATGCACGGTGCCACATTTAGAGAAAAATACAAATGCCTCTTACCAGCTGTCAAACATGGTGGTGGAGGGGTGATGATTTGGGTTTGTTTTGCAACCTCAGGACCTGGGCACCTCGCTGTTATTGACTCAACCATGAACTTCTCTGTATACCAGAGTACTAGAGTCAAATGTCAGGACGTCTGTTTGACAGCTATAGCTTGGCCCAAATTGTGACAAAACACGTGACAAGACAATGATCCCAAGCACAGCAGCAAATCTGCAAAAGAATGAGTGAAAAAGAAAAGAGTGAAAGTCGTCCACTCGAACTCGAGACCTCAACCCGACTGAAATCCTGTGGTGGGATCTTCAGAGAGCTGCAAATAAAAGAATGCCCACAAACGTCAATCAACTGAAGCAACATTGTAAGAAAAAAAGAGGGCAAAAGTCCATACAGGATGATGTGAAATACTGATGAAGTCATGTTGTTGAACTAAAGCTACTAAATCAGATGGTGTACTTAATTTTTCACTGTGAATTTTTTTTCTGCAAAGCACTGGAAACCAGGAAGGGGGCTCATAATGGGATAATCAATACAATCAATACAATAGTATCGGAGTACTCTGCATCAGAAACCCCACTAATGCAAAAAGCATTTAAGTATTATCAACAAAGATCTGGATGCTTAACATGAATGAATGTGCTGTGTGACTGTCGTAGAATTAGATACTATATCATCTGAATATTGTCACTCATGCATTAATGTATAAGTAGGCGTTTATTATTAGCAGCAAATCAACTGGTGCTCATTTCGAATGTTTCGTATCCAGCTGCACCGAATGAATGTTTTCACTGTGGATTAATCTGCCAATTATTTTATTTTTGCGAGATGTCATTAGGCACGCTAAACAATTATTGCAAATGTTTTGGTAATTGATTCACTTGACTTACTGGCTAACAGATGAATGAGTTCATATGTGCTTGTATAAATTGTTGAGCAGCTGAATTCATAACAAAACATTAACATTTTAAGCTTTTTATGTGTTTGCGTGCAAAAATCATGATTTAAAAAGTATCTCGTAACTAAAAGAGTCAGATAACTGTAGCAGGAAAAAAGTCATTGAAGTGACATATAGCAGAGAAGAATCAAAAGAGGCTAAAATTTGTACTTAAGCACAGAAAGCTGCTTGACTAAATGCACTTAGTTCCAGTTCACAACTGCACTGAAAAGCTGCAGCTGACCCTTTCCACGTGTCTCTCTCTTGATCAGTGACCCATGTTCAGCTTTATGTTTGTGGCGTGCATGTGTATTCTCATGCATTTGGCGGCAAAACACATCCAAACAAAAACATCAGTCTGCTCACCGAATGGCTCTACAGTGCCACTAGTGGTTAAAAATACCACAGCATATTTTTATGCACTATAATAGTGTAATTAGGGCAAAGAGGCACCGCGTTTGAGGAGGAAAAGGGCAAATTCCAGTCATCGTTACACTGCAAATTATGAAGGAGAGGGCCTCATTTTAAAGAAACACTATCATTACCAATAACATTGATGTTAGACAGTCTGCCAGTCTTCCTGATTATGTTCTTGTGTATTTACACTAATTATACCAAGGTGTCACAGTTAATTTCCCAGTGATATACTGATGTCTAAAAAAGCTCCATCCTGAGCTTCCATAATAAGTCCTCAAGTCGTCACCACCAAGATGGCACCAAGTCAACAGTTGTAAGAGGAAAGTTTGGATCATTACTCAGCGGGTCTGTCTCTGACTCCATGGCACCTGAGTGATAGACTGAGGTCATTCCCTGCATGTTTATAGCAGTGTAAGTCAAAGAGTCAGACTGGAGTCATCGTGCTGTGCCTGCACACAGCTGAGACTGCAGTAAACTGATTACAGCTCCAGACCTATTAAATCTCCATCTCTGTGTCACTTTGCAGACCGTGTTACTATTCAAATGGAGGTTGAGTACAAGTCACCAGATATATAACTGCCGAAACGTGTAATATGTCTTCAATAACCAGTTCACTGGCTGTTTTATGATTCTTTTTTTCAGGGCTTCTGCTCATGGCTGTCATCGCTTTACCATATGAAGTAAGTAAACCTAAAGCAGCTGCTCCTATAATTGTTTCATCCTCCTCTCATCTTGGCTTCCAACCCTTCGCCAGCCTGTTGTCTTCAAAGCTGATGTCACCATTGAACGTGAAAGTCTGGTCTTATATCTCACTTAGCAAAGAAAATGTTTAAAAAAAACAAAAGAGTCTAGGCTCATGCGACCGCTGGTGCCACGGTTTCCTGTTGAATATTTGCACTTGCTCGGGTCTCGACTCCACACAACAGATTTAGAGCTATAAAAAAGCAATTTCGGTGGTATCCATGGTTTCCATAGTATTATGGTGGAGTTTGGGTGCTTCTGTTTTTAGCTCTCCTTTGCCAGTGGCTCACCCTGGGATCCCAGGCGAAGTGCAAACCCACCCTGTGAGTTCTCGATGTGTGGGCTACCATGAGACCAACGTGCACTTCTTTTCTTTCATGCCTTTTTTTCTATTTTATGACACTGGGTTTCCTGAACCTCCCTGATCTGGTAACCACAGATTCTGACACCAAAGTAGTGGTGCCACAGTTTTTTACTCAGGATGAGGTAGAAGCTGTGAGGGTCATTTTTATCCAGGTTCGGCCTGTATGGAGCCACTGCCACATGAAGAAAAATGTGCATGTTTATCACGCTGCGTGGAAAACCTCTGAGATTCTGAGAATGCATCTTCTTTGTTCTGTTGCAGGGATGAGGAGATCCGAAGTAAATGTGGCATTGATGCCGTGACATATTTGTCCTTCCAGCGCCACATCATCCTGCTCATGACAGTGGTTACCCTGCTGTCTTTGGCTGTAATCCTGCCGGTCAACATTTCCGGGAACCTCCTGGGTATTTTGGTCTTGAAGTGATGGTCTAGCTAGCTCACTGAAAAGTCAAGGGATATCCTTAACCTCCGATAACAACACACCGGACTCTTCATAAAAAGAGAAGTTCGGTTAAATGCACATAAACTTTATCTTTTAACAATTCATGGTACAGCTGAGTTTAAAACAACCCGATCTCTTTCAAAACTTGGAACAAGTCAAAAGGTCAGTGAAACCAAAATAAACACTGATTACATGCACAAAGGCTGCACTTCATCTAAAGGGAGTCACTGGCACACCAGTGGCAAGTCATCAAGCACTTGCCCAAGTCTGATTATAGAAATAGAAAGTGCTTCATTTCCTCTTAACATACACATGTAGGTGCCAGGGGTGGGGCGACACACTAAACAGGCTGCTAAATAGCAACAGAAATGCCTTTTTGGCAGTTGTGTGCTTATTTTGTAGGAAGTGTTGAGGAAGCCTTTCCACTACAGGATGAAGTCTATGAGGAGTGGGGCTGTCCACAGTAATGTTTTTATTACTGGTGGTTGTCACCATCATTAAATAAAATGGCCAACACCCATAGGCAGGCTGCCATGGTGACGGCAAACAAAGGGTTCCCAAGTTAAAACAGCGCAGTTAGGCATGTTTGAACTTGAACTTCATTGAGATGGCTGATATTTCATTTGACTGGATGGAAAACATTTTAGTATTGCTTCATTTCTTGGCCTCTCCCAGACAAAAGAGGGGAGGGGCTTCCTTTTAAGTCATTACAGAAATTAAAACGTCTCGCTTTGTGTCACGTTTTATTATCTCTACAGGAGACAGTCCTGAAAACTTTGGAAGAACAACCCTGGCGAATGTTAGTGCAAAGTAAGTCCAGCAATGCAGGCATGACATCAGATCTCATGAAGCATCCCAGAGCCGCGAGCAAACCTGGGCAAATCTGTAATTGCTCTGTTTATGTTCCTTGAAGGGACAGCTTTCTGTGGCTGCACAGCGTCTTGGCTCTGGTTTACTTCATTATCACGTTGCTGTGTATGGCTCACCATTCGCTGCAGCTGGAATACAGAGAAGATGAGAAGGTCTGTCATCATCCAGTCACACTTTATACCATCAAGGTCCATCCAGCAAAAGATAAAGTCAAATTATTGAGATTCTAACCAAAAGGTCTTTTTTATTGTTTCAAAAATCAAATACAAGAAAAAATAACACAGCAAAAATATTTTAAAACAAAATTAAATGTAAAGACCGACGTGCTCTGGATTTCTGGCTTCTCCCTAGGTGCTGCATTCCTCTGTTAAATGCAGAGAATAGGGCGTTCCATTGGTGATCAATAATGATATCATTGTTTTTTATTATTCATTTGTCTTCAGAGAATAAGACTATAAAGATCTATAAAAGGATTCTGCAAACCACCAACTATTCACCCACTTAGTTTGGCATGTTAGCATGCCTGCGTTCTCTGATTAGTGCAGTTAGGACTGATGGGTTTGTCATTACTATTAACATTTCATCAGAAACTAAAGAAATGGAAAAAGGAATAAGTACTCTTGTATTAAAAGAAATCGATTTATGGATCATCCTGAGAAGTTTTAAGTCAAAGTCCTATGGCAGTCCATCTGAAAGTTAATGAAACTTTTCCTTCCTTAACATGTAAACCTTAACAATGAAACTGCGATTGATCTCTGTGGATCAGAGAAGTTTACTACTATATAGGCAACAACCTGGCATTGGCTTCCCTAGAGCCGTTAAAAGAAAGTATAACGGATTTATTTATATTGTGTTATTTATTACAGGTGGCTCGGACACTGATGATTACCTCCATACCCAAGGAGATCTCTGACCCAGGACTCATCACCAAACATTTCCAGTACACATGTTTTCTTCATTAGATTAAATAATCTTCCTGTGTTTGATTGGAGAGCTGTCTATCATTTTATTCATGCACATCCACACTTAGAAAATTCCTTATAATGAACATTTTTTCTTGTTTTCACCAGTGAGGCCTACCCAAGCTGCACTGTCACCGACATCCGGTTCTGCTTTGACGTCCACAAGCTAATGAGGCTGGACTTGGAGAGGTACGGCGGCTTTTACGGACTGGAGCATCACAGTTTTTGATCATATGGCTCTTGTCTGAGGACACTGTCGTTTTTCAGGCGCAAGGCAATGAAAGGCAGGCTGTATTTTGCCACAAAGGCCCAGAAGGAGGGAAAAATCATGATCAAGACTCATCCGTGTGCTCAGATCTTCTGCTGTGACGTCTGCGGCTTTGAAAAGGTAAGATTTGTTCATATCCTTCTGTGTACAGTTGCAACTTAATTGCACTGCATGGGAAGAGAATCACCACTGGATGGCACTGCGATGCAAAAATAGGTAAACACAAGCAGCAATGTGATATTTTTGCCAGTGTAAATCTGAGAGTGAAAGATGAAGTGAGCAACATATCCTTTAACTCTTTTTTTTTCTGCAGGTGGATGCAGAGCAATACTACAGTGAATTAGAAGAGAAGCGGACAGATGAGTTTAATGCTGAGAAGAACCGCATCACCATGAAGAGGTTGGGCATCGCCTTTGTGACCTTTCGCGATGAGCGGATGACTGCTGTGTGAGTAAACAAGAGCGTGACACTGAGGTCTGTGTTTGATAGGTTCTCTCATCATACAGATGCAGTCACGGCAGAGAGTGAACACATAATTCATGGTAACGTTGCTGAGTAGTGATGCAATGCCTTTTGAACATCTTGTTTTGGTTTCCAGCATTGTGAAGGACTACGGTCGCGTGAACTGTCGTCGCAGGCCCCAGCAGTCCAGCATCAGCACCGTGGTGCAGTCGCACAAATGGGACGTCAGCTACGCACCTGCTCCAAGTGATATTATATGGTGAGAACTGTCACGTTTGTTTGTGCCCTAATGTCTTTTAAAAGCTCAAGCTACTCTTGGATTTTCTCCTGATTGTCTTTGAAGTCTCAGTTTTCCAAATTGACAGCTGTGTGAGTCATTCTGATCTCTTCATATCGCCATGGTGACCTATTCCAGCACACACGCTGGGTACACCCTGGGCAGACACCCATTCACATCTACACCACGAGAAATGTATTAATCTAACCTGCTTGTCTACTGACTGTGGTAGGAAGCTGGAGCAGCCAAAGGAAATCACACAGAAACACATTTTGAGCACAATGTCCAATTTTACATGACTTGTGCATCATTTAGACACATTTCCCTGTAATTATGCCTGACATATTTGGTATCTCTGGTAACCTGTGGATCAAGACTAGACTTCAGATCAACATTCTGTGGGTTTTAGTCATGCTTGTTTGCGCAGCTTTAGCTTGTGAAGTTGGACCTAAAGGGTCCAATTTAGAGCTGAGGTATGCATCATGCAAATGTTGCTTATTGAGACTATTTGATCCCAGTGTTGCTTTTGATACTTTTGATCACCGTAATTTTGGTTTTAGAAGCTCGGGCAGTTGGTGGAACAGCTTTGATGTGGTTCTTCTCATAACTCTCAGGCAGACCTTTGTTGCTTAGTGGTTGTAATAACTCTGTATAGCTGTATTTCTGTCTTGTGGTGTTCCCCAAGTTTCTGTTGCGGGCCCCATGCTAATTGTACTTTGTGTCTATCAACCAAATATAAAGTCACTTTTAAAGTCTACCGTCAGTGTCATATGTATGATGTGTTTGTTTAAGTTTCTGAATGTTCCAAAAGTTTCTGTTCTGCTGAATACTTTTCTACAGCTGAATAGTGACAAACAGAGGTTATATCCATCCCACAGGTGATGAAAGGCTTGGCTCTTTATGGTATTATGTTAAACTTTGGTTCTGAATCTGTACCCTGTGTAGTACTTAGTGAAGCTTTGAGTCACTCCCTTTACTACCAGCTATGAAACATGACTAAAATTAAGTCTGTACAACATTTTCCTTGTTGGTGTTATAACTGCAATCAGACAGCAACGTAACGTGTACTCCAGCAGACTCACCAGACCTTTTTTTTCTTCCAGTAAATAAGGTTTCTCGCTCGCTCTCTCATTGTGTGTTACATGTTGAGCTTATGTGTGTGGGCCACTGGACAGCTGATGCTGATTTCTTTACACTGGCTTCTGATCAGACTCAAAATTTGGTTCTTGTGATGATGTTTTGAGCCTTGCATGGACAGGCACTCACTCATATTAAAGACCTGTTGCAGACACATAATACCAGTGGGAATGTGAGGGCCTTGGATCAGGCCTTGATAGCTGTTTCCACACAAGGCTCAAGGCAAAAGGACTCGATGCTTCTTTGGCTGTGGACCCCACTGGAATCAACTGGACTCTGAAAGAATCATTAGTTTAAATTTGCTTTTGTTCATTTGTTTTAGTTCTTCTATTTTTAAATCCTCCTGGTTTTATCTGACTGTCAGTGTTTAAATTCTCCTGTTGTGTTTGCTTTTTAGTTATCCACCATCTCTTGAAAGGCACTATGTAAATAACACAAAATGTGGATGTTTCAGCGATCGGTGCCTGCATTAGCATTGCTATTCCTGCTTCTTTTTCATAAGTTTCAACTTCAAAGACATTTAAGATTATCGGTATGTTGTTTGCTGTAAGTAGCAGATCTCAAACACCGTCTAAAGCATAATCAGCATCCACGATTGGATTAGCTGCGGTGCATGTTTCTTATCTCAGAAAGCAAATGCAGAGATTATGTAACAAGTGAGTGCTGCATATGTATGGGGATTAATCAAAGGAGGCTCACAGTTTGAGCTTCACATCTGACTGACTGCAGTGTGTTTGTGTCTACGCATGAACTGTGGCAGTCGCAGGCTGAGAGGTCGAGCAGGGACTGGGAGCTGAAGTGAGCTGGTTTAAACTTGCTCTTCTACCCAGTACGCTGGACCGCTCTTAGAAGAGACCACTCATCCGGCTATTTCAGGCATATGTCAAAACATAAAGTACATGTACATCAGAGAAGGGTAATATGTTAACTGTGTTCATCTTGCTGGATGATTGGTAACTGAGGCTCGTCATTTTTCCCATCGATAGGGAAAACCTGTCAGTGTGTGGATCTCGGTGGTGGCTCCGCTGCGTCCTCCTCAACATCCTCCTCTTCTTGCTGCTCTTCTTCTTCACCACTCCTGCCATCATCGTCAACACCATGGACAAGTTCAACGTCACAAGGCCCGTGGAGAGTCTGAGGGTTAGAGTTTCAGAGCAGTTTAAACTTACTGACGTCTGTGCTCCATTGTGAACCTCCTCACTTTCATCAATCGCCATTTTGCTGTCCAATGCAGAGCCCAGTCGTTACAGAGTTCTTCCCGACCCTTCTGCTGTGGGCGTTTTCAGTGCTCCTGCCCTTTGTTGTCTACTACTCCGCCTTCTTTGAGTCCCACTGGACCAGGTACTGGGTAGTCATCAACTACTGCTCTCCTCAGCCATCTGAAATAGAAATGTGGATATTTTGCTTTGTTTACTTGCAGCGGTTTTTCTTCCTCTCAACTATCAGCGTTCCTCTTTTTTTTTCCATCTAATTTATTTCTTTTTCACCCTCTTGCTCTTTTTACTCTCTCCCCTCTCTCTCCCTCCTTCTCTCTGCCACTCTCCCTGCACTGTTATTCTGGGCAGGTTGTCATAGAGATCTCCGTGCGAGGATAATGATATGAACAGTAGTCACCGTGCACCGTTTCCTCTATGTGCGGTGACTAGCAGGAGGAAGAACAAGTGTGCATAAGAACAACCTATAAGCACCCTTTCTTTACATAACCACCCCCACAAACGTGTTGTGCAGGCGTGATGTGTGAAGGACCGAATGCAAATCAACTGTTTACTGTAGTGAAAAATGTAGTTTGTGCTAATGGGTACAAAGAGTCAACTGTTTTTTCCATTTTGGGCTTTTAATTCATGAATTTATTATGTTGTTTTTTTCTTTTTGTGGTTTTTTGTTTTTTTTGTTTTTTTGTGTGTGTGTGTGTGTGTGGTTTTTTTAGATATATGTTGCAAAATATGTATCGCATGTTCTCATCTTATTGGATCATTTCATGTCTCAGATCTGGTGAGAATCAAGTGACGATGCACAAGTGTTTTTTCTTGCTGGTCTTCATGGTCATCATCCTGCCTTCACTTGGTCTGTCCAGGTACATCTACAGTGATTTCCCTTTTTGATCTACTTCTTTTGAATTATTCCTGGGTTTTTGTGGCTTTTTTGTAATGTTTATGCACTTTTTCTATTTTATTTCTGCTCTAGCCTTGACCTCTTGTTCACCTGGCTCTTTGATGTCAACTTCCTGGAAGAGAAGGATTTAAAATTTCAGTAAGATCAAAAAATGTAATGAGAAGTGCAATCAAACACATTATTTCCACTCCACGATTATCTTCTTGTGCAGCTACACACTGCTATCTGCTCAGGTGCTATTTTTTAGATCACTCTGTGGAAGTAAATAAATAAATAATAACAGAATGAAATGATTTACAATTTTCACAAACTCATATTTTACTCACAATAGAACATAAAAAAATGTTTAACCTCAGAAAATATGAATTCATTTGAATTTGATGGCGGCAACGTATGTCAAAAAATCTTCTTACACCTTCTTCTTTTACTGACTTGTTGCCATTGACTTAATTAGTTGCAAAGCATTTTTCTAGCTGTTTCTTTTTAGTAGTTTTGAGATGTGTTGCTTTCATCAAATTCAAAATGAGCTAATATTTTTTTCAAATTGGGACGTTTTCCCAGTTTAAACATTTCAATATGTTTTTTTTCTATTGTGAATAAATTATGGCTTTAGGAGATTTTTAAATCATTGCATTCTGGTTTTTACTGGGGTTGCAGGTAAAAAAGTTGATTTTTGCTGCAGTAATAGTTTGCGGTCCTTTGTCCAACTGTAGGACATTAGTGTTGATAATGGGGCTTTCAGCTTCATCAGAGTCCCTTCACTTGAGAGCGAGCTAAAAACAGGAAAGCACCGCACAGATGCACAAGAAGATGACTTTGAGCCAAAGTGAAATCTGATGTATATTTTTTTATTATTATTTTATTTGTTATTTGGAAATTATTTGGTTAAAACTGAGTCTCAGAAAGAATCTCCAGCAGCCCACTTCTTGTCTGTGTCTTAATGCAGGTGTGTGTTTCTTCCTGACAACGGTGCATTTTTTGTAAACTACGTAATTACATCCAGTTTGATTGGCACGGCTATGGAATTGCTACGTATCCCTGCACTGACGGTGTACGCACTGCGCCTCTGCTTTGCAAAATCCCAAGCTGAGCGGATTCATGTCAAACGGGTAAGCAGAGCCTTGGTGCTTATCTTGGCATCTTAACACGCTGTTTGGTTTAAACTTTAAGAAGCCAGCTGTGTTTATTTTGTCTCTGCAGAGTCAAGCTTATGAGTTCCAGTTTGGCCTTGAGTACGCCTGGACCATGTGTATCTTTGCTGTCAGTATGACCTACAGCATCACGTGTCCCATCATTACACCCTTTGGTGAGCAGCACACAACTACACTCTTGTAAAGCCATCTACCTCTTCTTCTCACCCTCTCTGCTCAGCCATCTGCATCCCAACACGTCCCGTCTCAGTCGTGTTTGTGTAAGGCTGTGTCTCCTCGTACTGTAACCTCACTCTCCTCTGCTGCCTGCCAGTCCGATGCAGACTGTGTGAATTTGCTGCTGTAGTCCCAGACACTCAGACACAGCGAGCTGTGAGCCAGACGCCCACTCTGCTCCTGTCTCTGCCCGGCGCTCACCGAGCTTCTATTTACTTCTGCAATCTAATCGTCAGTCAAAAACAGGCCGCCTTTAATACACCAAACTCTGTGTCTGCTTGCATTTCACCTGCTTTTTTTCTTTCTTCTAGATTTCAGTTTTCATTTGATAAAGAAGACCAAGACAACAGATTTTTTTTTTTTTAATTTAAAGGCAAAAAATTTAAAATTAGCTTCCAATTGATCAAAAACAGGGACTAGAACAGGGTGTAAAAAATAAGGCCCGGGGGCAAGAACCTGTTTGGCAAAAACAAAAATCTGACTCACCAAAAGGCTTTGGAAAAATTTGAATGAATGCATAAATTTCTATCTTCTAACTTTAAAACTATAAAATAAATAAGAATAATTTTCTGTGAATTAACAAAAATTTTCTTTTCCTGTAAATTTGTACATTTAACACGTAGAAAAAAACAAGACACACTGTTGAAGTTGCATTTCTTTTCTTCTATTAAAGGATATCCCAGGGATTAGATGTTTAGTTAAATATCTGTCACTGGTCTGGTCTGAGTTCAAAGTTTTATGATGTAAATGAGTTTGAGGTCATATTTATCCCGTATTAGTATCTTTTAATTTCCTCTCTTAAATCCATAATTTAATTTAAAATCCTAGTCCTGACATACAAAGTCTTGAGTGCTCACATCCCATTACATCTGTCAGACCTTTTAGTATCATAAAATACAACAAATCACTTACTGCAGGTTTATTTGTTTTTCTTAGAGTTTCCAAAAGTAGAATGGGAGCCCGAGCCTTCAGCTATTTAATCCCATCAAGTCCCATTTTGGACTCAGGAAACAAACACTCTGCTTTTTGTACATCACAATCCTCATTAGATTGATCAAACCCTGTGTGTGATGTTGACATCGATCAGATAACTTTGTCTCTCTTTCATGTTGCAGACATCATCATCAGTGCATTTCTGTTTAACTTTTTTCTTCCAGGTCTGCTCTACGCGATCCTGAAGCACATGGTCGATCGATACAACATCTACTATGCTTATGTTCCCACCAAACTCAACCAGCGAATCCACAGAGCAGCCATTAGCCAGGTCATTGTAGCTCCCATTCTCTGCATGTTCTGGTTGCTCTTCTTCTCCGTGCTCCGATTAGGTAAATATCCCTGCCATAAAAATTCATAAAGATCGGTGGATTGTCAGGATGCTGTAATATTGTAATTTTTCATGTTTTTCCCCTTCACTGTCACAGGTCCAATGCATCCGATCACCCTCTTCACTTTAGTGTCCCACATCTTCTGCATTGTCTGTTACCTCCTCCGCTTGTGCCTTAGGAAGCAACCAGACAAGTCAACAAGCTACCAGGTCAGCGCCACCAAGTGTCACAGAGACAAAATCAGCTGAAGATGACTTATACTGAATTTGAACTAATATTTTTCCCATGCATTGTCTCTTTTGTTTCAGATGTCTGATCAGCCAGACGGGACGCTCACTGATGCAGACAGGAGTACCGTAACATCCACCACCGCCTCCAGTGTACAGTACCATTTCTTTCTCTGTTGGCCAATACACAACCAAAGCATATTATTGGAGAGAGACCTAAATGTGACAGAGAAGGCTTACGTTATTTAAGTTAATATATCAGTGGATTGTGTGCTGGATGAGATTTCCACTGAATGAGATTTAATTGTTTAGTTTTCCATGAGATCTGAGAGCCATATAGAATAGAATAGAATAGAATAGAATAGAATTCAACTTTATTGTCATTGCACATGCACAGGTACAGGGCAACGAAATGCAGTTTGCATCCATCCAGAAGTGCTTTAGTGATATAGATATATTACAATATATATTAGCAATAGTATAGATATGTAAGTATACTACAGAAATGGGTCTATTATGGTATGTTATAATGTACACGGTATGAAGTATGTTGTGAATATTCTATAACTAAGTATGTAAAGGCTGTAGTGAGTACAAGCTATGTACAGGCTATGAACAGGATATAAATATGAAAAACTATACAGAATATGAAATAAATAACTTTACAGAATCTGAGATATACAGCTATACAGAAATGGGAACTATGCAAGTTGTAAACAGTTGTAGGATTAAAGATTATTGAATGTACAGAATGATTATTTACACAGAGCTATACAGTAGTGCAGTTAAGATAAGTGAGGGTGTAGATAGTTTCTACAGAGGCTATATAAAGTGCTAGTGGTTGTGAGTGGTGGTTCAGTCCATGTTATTATTGTGTTTGAGGGTACAGTTGTCCATTGTGGGTGTGTGTATGTTCAGTCCATGAGTTTAACGTGGGTCAGATGTCAGGAGGCAGAGTTCAGGAGTCTGACAGCTGTGGGGAAGAAGCTGTTCCGGTACCTGGTGGTCTTAGTCCGGAGGCTCCTGTGGCGCCTCCCAGAGGGCAGGAGGGTGAAGAGTCCATGTGATGGGTGACTGGGGTCTTTGATGATTTTCCCAGCCCTTTTCAGACACCGCTTCCTGTAGATGTCTTTTATGGCAGGAAGTATATGCTCTTATGCTCTTAAGGTTGTGAAAGAATCAACCTCAGAAGACAAGCACTGGGGTTATTCCATATAAAATCAAATATATCACTAAAAAGTTCCATCTTGACTTTATAACAACATAGTTTTTCTCTTTTTCTCTTAATTGGGACATAACAAAAACTCAACCAATATAATATCCATGACATGGGAATAGTAACAAGCTCAGGATGTTTGAACTGTTAATTCACAGGAGAAAGAAGTTGAAAGAGCTTTTTGATGAACCATCTCCATGTGGGATAGATAAGTGGTCAAAGCAAGTTATAGCATGTGAAAGGTCTCTTGTTTATCTCCATTTTAAACCAGGCACACACTGCCTGTGAATAAAGTGATTTACTGGATGACACAATTCCAAAATGTGCATTGATCTGCTTCCCTCAGCTTTTTGTGGCATCTGTGTTGCTGGAGCCAGAGCTGGCTTTGACTCCGATGCCCTCCCCAGCCCACCACAGCTATGGCGCCATGGCCAGCTCTCAGAGTTCAAACCGTGGGCCAGCGGAGGAAGAAGAAGGAGAGGGGGAACACACCCAGACCCATGAGACTGAGCTCCAAGACCCACCAGACCTCTATTGCTCCACCACGCTCATGGACAGCTCCATGGGCTACCAGTAACACCAAATCTCCACCCAAAACTGACTTCTACGTGTCCTTCAGCTGAAGAACACAGATTACTAAATGCCGCAATGCTGCGTTTTCACCACTGACCTCAGACTCCAACTACGCTGCTGCCTCGGACTCTGAGACTAGACTGTGCTTGCTAGTAAGGCTGAAGAGCCTGAAGAGTAACGGAGCCTGAGAATACAGGAGCTAAATGCTCTTAAACATCACAGTTGCAGAAGAAAGCCATTTGCCTAAACAATCTGCCGAACCCATCAGACACAGCTCAACAGAACATAACACCAAGCTAAATGTACAGATTCTTTTAGCTAAATGATCAGATGCTGATACGGACTCTGTCTTCTTCTATGGCTTAATTTGCAAATTAAAAAGGTTACAAGTGATGCAGACTGTAATAGAAATGCATTATGGTTTCAGTCAGAGATACTCTATCCATGCTGTGTCGCTTGGAAATGAGTGGAGGCGAAAGTTCCCATCAGAGTGGGTGGTGTGAACAGGCTTGCCCCGACAGACTGACAGAGGGGTTTGGGCATAGGTGATATCTGGTTCCTCTGTAGCAGAGCTCGGCAAGGCTGAGGGTGAGGGCAGCTAGTTGTGAAGCCATCTGCAGTGAGACAGCAGACAGACGGACGGAGGGCCAAATGTAACTCAGAGATGTACCGTAATATATGTACGCTCTAAACGGAGGCGCAAACAGCTTGACTCAACCTGAAGCTTGTAACTATTATCAATATAAGGTTGATATTTTTGCTACAGTATTTTTGGTGTCATTGATATTGTGCTTTGGGTTGGGGGCGGGAGGAATCGAGGATGTACAATGATTTGCAGAGATGTCTCATCTTAATCAAAACCTTACCTAATTATGTTTCGACTGTACATATGGTCAAAGTGGAATAGCTTGAGCTTTTTGGAAATCTGCTATCTATTTTCTTGCTCACAGTTTGGTAAGAAAATAAAGCATGTAGCCTGTTAGCTTAGCTTAGCACAGGTTGGAACTAATGACCACTGATTGTGCACTAATTTTCTGGTAGGCGTAGCGAGATACTCTGAGGGCATTATATAGGGTATAGTTTGGAAAGTACTTTTAAACGTCAAACTCACTTTACTGTTAGCATTGTTACGTCTTTGTGTAACGTTACTGAAACTTGGGGACTCGAAACATGGAGAAAGGGCTAGCCTACAGGCAGAACCAGTAACTTTGTGGGGTGTTGATGCCAAGAATCTTGTCTTCACTTGTAGACACACGGGCACCCTGGTAAGTAGTTATTTCTATAATACTTTTTTTCAAGTCCACCTAAAGAATGCATGTGCAGTAGCTGCACTGTAGAGTAGCGTCTGGATTAGTCTACACAGAAAATAGGCAGGCACTTGGTTTTCTTTACAAAACCTGTAGTTTACCTTCTGAAATTTAGATCTCTTGGCCCCAGGGAGACATTTGTATACACTGGTTAAGTACAGAGTCATGGCAAAAACAAACTAAATGTCTTTCAGTTCTGAGGTTTTATTTATCAGGACATAATAAAAAAGTTGTGTCTTTATAAGGTAACAAAATTGGATAAATACAACCGAGGATGAACAACACATGACATATTACAACAAGTCATTATTTATTTAAAAAAAATCTAAGCCAAAAATGCAGAAGCAGTCCTCTGGAAAACTAAATCCATGTCATGATTCAGTAGCTTGTAGGAGCCCAGTCATTCTTTTCTGTGCGATGGCATCAGTCTCTCATATTATTCTGGAGAAATAATAGCTCACTCTTCTTTACAGAGTTGTTTCAGTTTATTGAGGTATTCATTTATGCACACCATTTCATTCAGGTTGAGGTCTGGTCTTTGACTGGGCCAACACTGATTGCTTTCGTTTTCAGCCATTCTGTTGTAGATTTGTTGCTTTGTATTGGATCATTGGCCTATTATGCAAATCATTTTTGGTCGAGCTTTAGCTGTCGACCAGATGGCCTCATATGTGACTCTAACATACCCAGATCCCTTTAGCTGCAAAGCAAACCCAAATCCTCATCCCTCCATTACAATTAGTTGAGGTGGTTGGTTTTCACTGTGGATTGAGGCCAGACATCTCCACTTTAGTCTCATCTGTTCAAAGGACATCGATCCAGGGGTCTCACAGTTTGTTCAGAAGCAATGTGGCAAATCTAAGCTGTGCTGCCATGTTCTTGTTAGAAACAAGAGACTTTCCCCTGGCAACACTTCCCAAACACTACTTGGTCACTCTGAGATGTAGCTCTTGCGGTTTTTTTTTTCAGTTTCTCTGATTGAATGGTCTGACCTTTGGTTGAATTTGCTGTGATGTCCATTTCTGGGAAGATTGGCAACTGTCTTAAATGTTTTTCACTTCTCACTGTAGAATAATGGACTTTAAATTGCTTGGAAAAACTTCTAACGTTTCCCAGATTGACGGGCAGCAATAGTTCTTTCTCGAAAGTCATTGCTGATGCCTTTCCTCCTTGGCATTGCATTAGCACACATCTGAATGCTCCAGACCAGCAAACTGTCAAAATCTCTGCTTTTACCGAGTTGGTCAGACTTACTGACGATCAGTTAATCAAGTGCATTGATTAGCAAGACCTGACTGCTACTTTCTCTTTTAATTCCTAAGGAAGCAGTAAGGGTGTACTTTCTTACACTGCTTCTGCATTTTGGCATTGCTTATGTTAATCAGTAACGACTGAGTGTAATATGCCATGTGTTGTAGATCATTTAAGGTTTTCACCATGACCGTATAGCATTGTGCATAGCTAGCAGTCTGTTCGTTTAGCCCATAACAAAATTACAATATCTTTGGCTTAGCATACAGACCTGAAAGGAGGGGAAACAGCTAGTTTCTGGTTTTAAACCAGAGACTGGTTTAAAAGTAGCAGAGACTTTGCTTTATGGTGTGTTGCTGCTAAGCTAAGCTAACTTGCTATGGTACTAATATATACATCAAAGTGCAGGCAAGAAAGTGTTTTGTAAAATGTGAAGCTGTTCCTTTAAGTTGTGAAGAAATGGAGTATAATAGAAGCGCATCCTAAAATTACATCATTTTCCAAATATGCCATGGAGTCTATTTTGTGCCACTGCAGGAGAACAACATGGAAATCTCCAGAAGAAGTTTTTCGGTTTTGCTAAGTTTGCTAAACTCAAAAGCTTTTATAAAATGTTCCAGTTTTTTTGATGTTGGTCAAATAGGTCATTGCTGAAATTAGGTTTTGTTATGTTGCAAAGACAAACAGTAAAATAAAGCACTATCATGCTGTTTTCAGTTGACATATGCTATGTAACACGTCACTGCATGTTAATTATATATCGTCTAAATGAGGTATGCATTTCATATGTGCTAAACTTCATGTTTTTTGTGTCAATCTGTTGGTTTTTTTGTTCTTTTTGTTTTTCTTTTAAATCCTCTTTACAGCGGGTCAAAGATTTTCTCATGTGACTGAATGTTAATTTCTTACTCATGTCTTTTGCTGTGCCTTGGGGAAAAAAAACGCCCTTATTGTGTGACAATCCAGCATGGCCTGAAATATGCTGCATGGACGAAACAACCAAGAGATAAAAATTGTAACAAACCCAAAACTCAATTTTTTAACAGCCAGTGCGTCCTTCATTCAGAATAAAACAAACATACAATGTGAGCTTATTCTACTAAGATATTAACAGTCAATCTGCACACGAGGTCCTCTACCTTTATCTTTATCTAGAGCTTTTGAATATATCACACGATCTTCATCAGCATATTAACTGGCTCAGCTGTCATCCATTCATTCAAAGCTTACACCATCCTGCGTACTCGTGGGACAGGAAGTCCTAAAGACGAACAGATCACTGACCAGTGCGCAAACCTCATCTGTTCTTGAAGACCAAGTGATGGGATCAAAAGCTGTAGAATAGGAAAGCAAGTGAATGTCATAAAAATGGTTAATTGCGAGGTTAAGAATGAGCGCGTGGCTTGTAGTTGTATCAATATTTTGTATTGTGTACTTGTTTGTGCCTTGTCACTGATTTCAATCAAGCCCTTTTTATTCCTCGGTTACCTTATTTTTGGATCATACGTATGTATGACGGGGTTCTCTAAATGTTTGTCTTTGATTAACAGTGACTGCTATGGGTTAGGTAGCTCCTTGTTGTTAAGTAGAGTAAGTTATAATCGGTTTTCTGTTCTGTCTGAGAGAGTGTATCATGATATACTTATAGTCATGCTTTATATAACATTAATGGCACCTTTTGTTATAAAGTGACATGTATTTTGCTCGTTTTACAGGGACTCTAATTGTAGTAGCTTATGCTGTATAAAGTAGATGAAAGCTAGCAGCAGAGCGCAGATGAAGTGGCCACTGCAGAGGATCATGAAGTTTAAAAAAACAGAACATCAAAGAGCATCTCAAAATTTCAGTCTCCAAACTGCAAACATGTCCCATGGCTTTCTCTTCCAGAAGCCCGTTTCACAGATCATTAAATGTGCTTTCCTTTGAAAAATACAAAATAAAAGCTAATAGGGTATTCTTAGCTCTAATGGCCATGCGAAGAGGGATTGTCCGTTCCCATGCTTTACTAGTTTTATTGCATCCGGACATGTCTGTTCATGTGCAGTCAGCTTGGCCAACCGAGGTCTATTGGGTTTCCAGACGTGCCCGATGCTTTTTGCTCTTCGTTTATAAAATATGTGTATCATAAGTACATTATTTCAGATTTTATTCTGCTGTAAAAGTGGGCTGTTATTATCTCCAAGAAGTCTGAGGTTTAGGGACAGGCTGTGTTCAAGATTGATCTCTGTCAGGCTAATGAGTTTTCATCTGTTATAAGTGAAGTGCTGTGATCTGAGATTAAAATGAATTCAGCTCAATCCACTCATCTTGTGCCATGAACTTCTTGTTACTCTCTGCTGTGGTCTGTGATGGAAGCTTTTTCAGACACAGTGAGTCAGACTTCATGTGGAAAATAGAAGAGCCGCTGTGAGTGCGCTGGTATAAGAATACGATTCCTTTAGGAAATGTGCAAAAACATGTTTTGCACAGTACTTTCAAATGTTCATTTGATATTTAGGAAATATTTTTATTTATGTTAGAAAATAATGTGGATATCATCTGCTCTTATTCTCTTAAGCTAAGGTAAGGGCAGCTTTAATGGACACATCCAGTATCCCATCTAATTCTTGGGAGGAAACTGTGTAAAAAGTTAAGCTACTCATTTAAAATCTACCAGCTGATAACAGTGTTTCTTCTCATTTCCAGGCTTATTACCCATACTGAAGGTCTTCACACAAATGACTTTTTGGACAGTTACCTGTACATACTAGAGAGCTCACTTGCCCTGAAACCACATCAGAGTGTGGATATAGGAGTAAATTTCATAATCGAACCACAGTGGAAATTCTTGTGCTGTTTAAAGATGTTTTTCTATCAAAATAATGAAAATGTATGAACCATCTTGCACTGACTGGATTGGTTGAATTTCTCTGTATGAAACAGTTTGCAGAGTGGAAAAATACCAGACTTCCACCGTGCACGATACTCCTTCATTGCACAGTCACAAAAGAAGACAGAGAGAGGAAATGCCACGGATGACATTTCCGTCGTCACCTGTGGCAACTGCTGATGGCATGATTCTCAGAGAAAGGTGAATTCCTCTGGGTCTGTGGTCTGCCATCTGCTTTCCCCTGTCCAGAAGCTTAGAATAGAAAATGTCTCTGCCTCCTGCTGCAACCATATTGTCACTCCCATATGGCTTTGAGTCAACATACAAACGCAGCTCAAAAAGTTAGTATTTTAAGTCCCCTAGAGTATATTATAGTATCCAACTGACTTGTATAAGAACGTTCATTGTTCCCCTTGGCAAAACACAATTACCACAATGTCGATTTAGTGGCTGTACTTTCCAGCTCTTCTCACAATCTTCTTCTAAACATGGTTTTTGTCCAGTATTAAGTTTCAAATTTAATAGCACCGTAGAGACCTTTTGTTTTCCCATGTTGGTTTAAGGGTGAACCTTTTTCAGAGAACAATCCCCCCCCCACCACCACCACCACCAAGGACCTGTTAGCAGCAGCTCAATATTCAGTTACATCACAGCGTCTTTCTCGACTTTCAGATTAAACCCTCTGCTGACTGTTTTTCTATCTGAGGCAATGTTTCAGGGAAACAGGGAAAGCCTTACATGGCTGAAGAGGTCTACAATACATTTCTTTTACATAACATTTGTTGGCATCAAAGATGCTAATCACTCAGGGTTTCAGGGCATACACAGATTGTGTCGGAGCCTGGGAATAGCTGCTGCCAAACCTGGTTTTATAGATGTGCTCAAAGACTGCTAATTAGCATTTTTTTTTATTCAATCTTTACCACAACTGGAGCACGCATTTTGAATTTGGCATTATAATGCAACAACACCAACACAGTAAGGGAGCCCAGTTCACAGATCGAGACATCTAAGCTGAGGAAGCCAAACAAATGTGAAGCAGAGGTGGGCGGATCGATCCAAATATTGATATAATATGTAATAATTACATTACATTTTTCTATCCTTTAAGTTCAGTATGCATCCCACTGAACTGTGTTAAATACGCACTAAGAAAAATGTCTGAATGTTTTTGTGTTGACAGCAAACTGTGTTTTATTTATAGCCCATTTAAACAACAGAAACTGAACCAAAGTGCTTTGGAAACAGGTGCATTTAAATTCCAGATCTCCAAAAGAAAAAACAGTTTCTAAAAAACATGAATAGCTGAAAGTATGGTAAATTAAGTATGGTAAAAATCACAGTGATTTGTTCAGAATGTGTTCAGAATTTGCAAATTGATGATGATTTATTTCATAAATCATGACACACTGCCCTCCCCTGCCTCTTTTGGTTAACAATATCAATATTGGTATCTGCAATACTGGCCCTGTATTTACTTGGTATCAAATTTGAAGTATCTTGCAGCAGTAATGTCAAGTGACTTGATGTCACAAAAAGAGGTCACGCCCTATATAATAAATTCTTTGCCAGAGAATTCAAATTTTCAAAAGATTTTGTGACAAATTAAAGAAATAATTAAATATTCATTTGCATATATACGTTTAAATTTGTATCCTATTTGCTCCATTTAAAAATGTATTGATCAATTTATTTTTAGGACTTAAGGTGTGTTCTACATTAATGATGTAGAAGAAGAAGAAACTCACAAAAACACTTGTAAACTAATGGGGTTACACTTTCATATAGTCTAAATGGGTAATATACCTTTCACATAATAACATCACACAAAATCTGCACAGCGATGATGTGAAGCTCCCGTTCCACTACACCCCAAAGGTGGATTGAGATCCAGGTATTTACCAAGGCCTTTAGAATACAGTGAACTTGTTCTCATCTTCATGAAACCAGTTTGAGATGATCTGAGCTTTGTGACATGGCACATTCACCTGCTGAAAGCAGCGATTAGAAGATGGGCACACTGTGGTCACAAAGGGATGGACATGGTCAGAAAAAGATAGGTTTAACTCTTTAAAGCCCAAAATATTAAATGATGGCCTGAAAATTCAATTGTTTTGAAAATGAAGAGTTTATTGAACCATCTGACAAATTCGTCAGATGGTTAATTCAATTTGAATTTCCATATGACTTTTAATTTGTGCCATATTTACTATGCCTGTCTATTTCTTTATTTATCTTTTTCAAGGGGGGGGGAATCACACTGATAATGCAGAAGTCTCAAAAACTCACAAAAAACAGTCTGTCTTAAATATGATACACTAGGCGTTAACAGGGAAATCATGCTCAGTTGACATACATGGCCCAAAATATGCCAAGAAAACATACAGATATATATAGAAGATACAAGGCAAGCAACCAAGTGTTACAGCAGAAAGACTCATCAGACCAGAAAATGCTTTTCCAGTCTTTGGTTATCCAATTTTGGTGAGCTGGTGTGAATTGTAGCCTTAGTTCGCTGTTCCTAGCTAACAGGAGTAGCACCCACTGTGATCTTCTGCTGCTGTTTCCCATCTGCTTCAAGGTTTGCAAATGTGCATTCATCTTGGTTGTGACAAGTGGTTCAGCGGTTCTTATCATCTAAAAGGAGTAAGACCATTCTCCTCTGACCTCTGACATCAACAAGGCTCAGGGAATGGCCGCTCACTGGATATTTTTTCCTTTGTCAGACCATTTTCTGTAAACCATAGAGATGATTGTGCTAACCAAACTTCCCAGCAACAGTTGCTGACTCAGCACTCCACCCTTTTTCCCAATGTGGCCATTTCTGGATAGAAAGAGCCAACATGGCACCAGCCAAAGTGCTAAATGGTTGATGGCCAAGTCCATCTTTTATATACAGTCTATAACATTAAATATATGGGTCTGCGGGGACTGAATTTGGAGGCAACTCAAAAGACCATTAGTGACAGTTGGTTTGATCACCCATGGAGGTTGCCATTTCAGAATATACCCTTTGTCATATTTCTGGACTACCAATTGTAGAAGACATCAGAAATTCAATTGCTGATGTTGATCAATCGTGTGTAAATAGGATGTAGTACACCCAAGTTGTACTGTTCACCAGCTACACACGATCCCAAATAAATCCACTATCCTGTTTGAGAAACTACAGTACCCATCTGTTTTCTAGTCACACTATAGGTTTGACTGTTTAGATTATCTCTCGCTACATCTTTCACAGGAATGAGCCTGATCCATAGACAGGCAGAAAAGGGAATTCAAAGACTACTTCTTAGTAGGAGTAGCTGTTCAGCAGCTGCTGACAGATAGCTCATTCTCATGCTTGTGATGGCTGCTTGGCAGACTTGTGCTGCAGTCTCCCAGAGAGCCATCGGAGCAAATCTTATTAGCCCGAGCTCACATGCACAGTCACTGTCAACACCTCTCCACTGTAGGATTTACGATGAGTGAGTGATTGAGCAATGCAACGTTTTTCTCCTTCATCAAAAACGCACATATATACAACCATCACCTTACAGTTGCCATGACAACAATGAATACCCCCCCCCCCCCCTCTTTTTTTGTTCCAAAACACATTGCAGACTTTCTAAAAATATGTATGTTGTCTTTTCTCGCAGACTTTTTTTCCCCCAGATGACAGCCTTCAGAGCAAAAAGCTACAAGGTCAGTCTGTAGCAGTAGAGGAACAAAAAAAAACATGAAGGAAATAAACATATAGTCAATGTGAGTTTATTGAAATTTGTTGCAATCCATTACCAGGGGATGAGAGAGAGCATGAAGTTCAGTTTTGGTTTTTATATTGCAAGAGCAAGAGGCCAACACAAATCCAGCAGACTCTTGCAGAGAGGGTAAGGATATTGTTGGCAGTGCAGACAGACGGGTAAGTTCCAAGTCAGATGCTCCACCATCAGCCGAGCAGACAACGACTTTCACAGTGACACAACAGAAAAAAGAGAAATGAGCTGATATGTGTGTAACTCATCATAACCTTCCTGCCTGCCCCCACTCATCTGATCACTCTGGCTTTAGATGATATTCAAGTAGAAACGCATCCAAAATCTGCACAGTTCTGCTCGTTTTTGAAGGAAAGCATAAAGGAAAATAAAGATAAAGTGATCCAAATTGTGAAGAACACAATGGATACTGTGAATTTCTGAAAACATACTTGAGGTGACATTGTGCAGTTGCATGAGTAAGTGGGCTGAAGTCGCCCTCGTCTCGGAAGCCAGGGGGGCGATGAGCCATTCGACGCTTGGATCTTATGTAACACTGAGAGATGGGCTGTCAGTGGGAAGCAAATCAGGCATTGTGTGACTGATTTCAAAACCTGACCGCTGTGTTGCGATCGTAATCAGTCCGTGACAACACATTTAAGACAAGGAGGAAAACACACTGACTTCAATAAGCAGTAAAATACCCACAGATCACTTTATTTAGCCTCAAGTAAGCACATGACATATTTAAAGTTTAAGATGGAATCCAGTTTACAAAGAGTGTGCGCTTGTATTAACTGTAATAATAATTTTTGGTTGAAGGATAACTAGGTGAAGTCATCGCTGTTGCGTAGCAGCTGATAATGATGAGGTAGACAGCGAGACAGCCAATATATACACATCTGGATGTTAAAAAGACGCCAGCTGTGCCAGCTGAAAATACTTACTGTCGGGTAATTAAAAACACGGAGAACAACAACCTGCATAGGGCTGCGTACTGAGACTAAGAAAAGAAAGACAATAGACACAGCACCTACACAACCAGGGTACAAACATTATACCTGCAGCCTGGAAAGTACAGACTAAACACATAATATTAATAAAAAAGCCCTGTTCTTATACTCTTCTATAATAACTACACATCTTTTTTAATATAGCGGTTATATATCTGCTATTCTTTGAACTGAAACCTGATTAAAAGTAACAGATTTGCCACATTGTTTTCTTGTATTGGGTTCATTATCCGAAATCTACACAGTACAATGTATCTGAAGGTCATATTGTATATGACAAGAAAAAAATCAATGCTCTTTCACTGCACATACAATTCAGAATATAAAAATAAACTTTGTAAATATAAACTGAAGCGAGGAAAAACACATATCAGCAGCTTGGATTTACAGTTGTGTGGTGTTATTATCTTATACTTGGCACACTGTTGCTAAGTTACTTGGCTATAGATGTAAATAACTGATGATACATACAGCGTTATGGCAGCATAAATACTACACACATACATACAGTCAAGCACAGTTTCTCTGTATCATCTGTTTTGTGTCAATAATTTAAATGTAAAATTGTCATCACTTAAGTTGGTTTGGTTTCTGAAGTCAAAACAAATATTTATTTCCAGCTTCACTTCCTCACAGAACCTCTTAAGTTGGAGAAAAACAGGCCACTGATCCCTGTCACCTGTAAAGCTGAGGTAATAGTACCCACATCATCGCAGTTAATAAGCATTGATAAGTTAAGCAACTACGATACACCATTACTACTTTACACTAAGATTAACTGGAAACTGATAGCCAAGGAACAAAGATGTTACAAGTCCTCCAAGATGCCATTTTACTTTCAGTCTCTTAAAGTCATATAACAGTCTTTTAGTTAAAGTTTAGTTTAACAGTCATCAGAAGCTTACTGAAATACTCACACCCTCGACTGAGGAGCGCATCGCACGCCACGTCGGGGAAGGTGCACTTGGACGCCTTAACAGTCGTGGATAACTAAAGAAAGCTATCAGAGAGAGTAAAACAGTTCTTGTCAAGAATCTATTGAATAAAATGTTAAAAAACTGTTTTTTCTTCATCCTAGCAGCTTAAAAGTTAAACGACAAAGTCACTCAAAAGACATGAAATGTAATATCGATTTTAAAAAAACACACAGTTTTGATATTCTTCTGACATTGCATTGTCCCACACGTTCTGTTAAGTATCACTGTGTTCCAGTTAGATAAAGAGCTGCCCTTGCTGGCCACAGTAACCATCACAGTTTGAGCAGTGTGTGATGTCTAATCATAATAACAGCTAGTGTTTCACAAGTGTGCAACTCTTTTAAGATACACCACAAACACCACTACAGTCACTGTTATCATTTGAGTAAATATATCAAAGCCATTATATACAAAATAAAACCCTTCCACAGTTTCCCGAGTGTTTCTTCTCAGTGTGAGGCATTCAGATTACAGTCCGCTTACACTCTGAAACTGTACAAACAGCACTGCCTGGTAGCTAAACATCCACAGCAAAGAAAACACGCTCTGTGACTCGCTGGTCCGACTGAAAAATGTGTAACTATATCACACGTTCGCTACGCTATGCGACCCCACTCACAGAGCAAATGTACAGCAGCTGAAGCCACAATGCTGCAAGTTACACAACCTTATTCCATGGCAACCAACTTGATGATTTGACAACTACTGGCGCCTCAGTCGGCCTTGTCTTCGCCATTTTCGGCATACCCTCGGCTCATCATTGCTACCACAATGCTGTACATGTTGAGCCAGGCTTGACGCAGCGGTGCCGTGTAGGCCGGGCCCAGACTGCACTGCAGCATGTAGAGAAGGGACTCACCCACCGCCTGCAAAACACACAGGAAAAAAAAAAAGAGAAGAAGAAAGTGTTCACGGCTCATTCGCTCGTGAAATTGCTTTGGCAGAGTTGTGCGATAAGATGTTGGTCCTACGGCAAATGACTGCGTTCTGACTCCCACTGCCTGATGCTTCTTCCCGAGGTTGAGCAGAAAGTCCTCCAAGGAGTGAAGGTCATCCAGGTGGCTGACGGCCGCGTCGATCACAAGCATCACCTGAGGCCACGGCCACAAGAGAAACAGAGAGCCATCGCAACTGTCCACAAACGAAACTTTAACGTGTCTGTGTACTTGTGGTGGTTAATGCGGTGAACAGAGCTCACCTTGGTGACATGTTCCAGAAACTCGGGGCTGGCGAGGCGGTCCTGTGTGGAATCGCAGTTTGTACCGTAGTGGAAAAGATTGAGGAGCGCAGGGTCCAGCTCAAACAGTCTAACACAGACAAATACAACGCTGTTCTATAGGTGTGCACACATGGTGTAGCCTCAAATATTCACAGAGGGATAAAAATCAGTCTACAAAGCAAACATCTACACATATCCCCTGTCTGATTTAGCAGCAGCTGTCTCAGAGTAAATTGCAGGATTATTGCAGTCTGTCGCCAAGCAACAAGTCAAGCCTCCGGTCCGTGGTTCATGTGGAAAGTGTGCAGGAAAGGATATACACCTGTGCTACATTTATTTACACTGCTGCTATTAGGTAACAACAATACACAATCCTATCACTTATGCTTTGAGTGCTTTTATATTTGATCTTTTCTTCCAGCGCAAAGAATTAAACAACAGCCTCCTTTTATGTCGTGCTGATCATGATAGAAAATTACCTGGAGAACATGACGACACCATGAGGAACTTTGTTCTTGCCCAGGCTCTCCCAGCTGTCTCGTATCAGCTCCTTGTCTTTCGTCGACAGCTCCTCCATGCTACCTCAGGCTGCAATAACAAGACAAGTTCTTCAACTCCTCTAAACGATCAGTTGGAGGACGGCCATAGCATCCGAGGGAACGCACAGACAAAACTTCTGCCAATCCACCTGCAAAACAAAGTTGAGCATCAGGTGAGCAATTTGCTAACATAGTGTAAGGGTGGGGACACTGGTGCAGGAGAGACGCTCAGCTCAGCACAGCTCGAGACACACAGTCATACTGTACCTTTTTGAGGTCAGTCTTCTCTCTGAACTCCTTCTGGTGCTTCTGTGCTGTGGGGTCTGTCTTTTTCTGTGTGTGTGTGTGTGTGTCTGTGAGTGTTTATGTGTGCAGGCAGAAGCCTTGCCTGACACTCTGGTGCACTTGTTCCTCTCTTTCCCCAGCTCACGGTGCAGTCAGGAAGACAAGTTGTGCCACAATCTTATCTGTCACACAGGCTTCTATCTCTCTCTCTCCCCTTCCTGTTTGCCTCTTGATATGCTCTCTCTCCAGCTCAGGGGATATTATTCATGCCGCTGAAGGAGAAAAAGAGGGATATCTCTCTGCTGCTCCAGATAAGCTGCAGCGAGACACAGCTCCTCCTGCAGGTGAACCGAGGACTGAGACATGCAGAGATGCTGCTTGCACGCATAACATGCACTGCATTTAACCCAAAAAAAATTAGCCACTGGATTTTCAAGTTGTAATCAAGTGAAAATAAGCAAGAAAACAGCAACAGCAAAAATGCTGTGCAGTGCAATTGCTGGGTAAAGCAGGTAAAATCCATTTAAGGCCCACATTATCTATTTTCGGATGTGTCCCCAACTGCCTAAATTTTGCAGCACATGCATTTGAAAAATGAAATGTGTGGGAATTTTAATACTGCACAGCGGCTAGAGTAATAAGAGACCTGCACACACCACTTCGGTGAAATTATATTGTTCATCTGCTGAGCAGAGCCACTCCTTAAACAGCGCGATCATAACATTCAGCGGCCAAGCGTGCAGCCTCTCATTAATTTAAATGGGATGTGTTTCTTTCTTTCTCAGCCTCCACACATATCTGAGGCTGCAGTTTGTTTAAATAGATGTCACAGCCGCCTGCTCCATCGCGTTTCACCGATGCAGGTTCCCGCTCAGACATTATCTAACAGGTTGAAAGCAATTTGTTTTGCTTTGAGCTTTGCATCGGGGAATCAGAGGTGCGCAGCTTTCTCCTAAATGGACTACAGTGGCAGAGTGAGGAGGGATACATGGTTCCCATGACAACCTGACAGGATGTAGCCCTTGAAGCTTGATCCTGTGATATTTGAGCTTTCAAAGAAGCGACTGTCTGATTATTATTTATTACATATTATGTGACAACATTTTGGATTTTTCTCCTTCTCTGTATTTGTGAGGGATGGCTGAGCGGCAGAGGCACAAACAACAGGCTTGCCGACAGCTCCACAGGCTGGTCTCTTATTATTCCCCATTTTTTCTTCACAGCAGTGGATTTTTGCGCCATATTTATAGTGCAGACTGATCAGTCAAACTGAAGATAAAAACATTTAATAGAAAACAAAATGAAAAATAGCCCCACCTTAAAGATGATGATCCAAAACTAAATCAAACCGCTGAGAAACAATTTTGCGCTGGGCTCTTGCGCCTATATAGGTAGTCGCTCCTCCCACTTAAGGAAATAACAATTAAACACTAATTAACTGTTACATTAATTTATACAAGTGCTCAATCTAGCATTTAAAAAAATGTTAATAAGTTAGTAGTGGGAAAATAAATAAAGATGTATTTAGAAAATGTACCTGTTCATTAATTGCGTTAAATCAATGCATCCATCAAACATCACACAAGACTCCCCTTCTTTCACACTGGCCCAGGAACTTGACCATATAAGGAGTCCAAAAGGGCCTGGACTTGTTTGGCAGTTCGTGGGTCTGAGTTAGATAGAGGTTAGAAAGCAAATTAATCAGACGGAAATCTTGAAAACTTATCAAGATTCCATGGCTAATGTGGAGGCAACGCTGCTAAGAAAAAAGCACCATGTAGTATTTTAGAGGTCACGAGCCTCGTCGCCATGGTATATCTTTACTGCAATTATGCAAATATATTTAAATCTGAAGACAGCCAGCTGAATATTACTACAGCTCACTGTAGTAATATTCAGCTGGCTGCATGCAGTTCGTGCAGCATAAATATGCACGCTAGATGCATAGACTATGTTAACTCCTATCTAAGTGTTATGTTTTAAACCATGCTTAGTGATACCACTTAATGAATTTTAATATTTTCTAATGTGAATTTACTACACTGACTCCAAAGCACGGCACAACAGCCAACAAAACCATAAGGGCGTGCACTGATCTCCATTGATTATGCTTGTAAAAATATTCAAACGCTCCCATGTGGTTGGTAAGTAAAAATGTCTCGATGTCTCGAATTCCTGGCAGTCAGCTGTCAAAGCACAAGATACAGCGAGGCCAGTGTGTAAGAGTATTTGATGTGGATGTGCAGGCAGACCACTGAGATGGTTTGTGTGAATGCAGATGCATGGTAAGGACTGTTTATTTAGGTGGCACTGTGGCTGTAGAAATAACTGGGAACTTTAACTCGACAATCTAAGAAAAGCCAATGTCAGATGCCCTGTGTTCTTACGGGCCATTAGAAACATGTAAAAACATGAATTAAAAAATAATAATAATAAAGTAAAATGCAACTGTAAGCATTAGAATATAAGCATTTACATTAAAGCAAATTTAAGTATTGTCTCTTTAACACGGAGACTGATTAATGCTACAGACAAACTGGGCTCAACTGGTTTTCTCAGTTTATTTTTGAACCATTTATTCTGGCAACAACATGCTCATCATCTTCAAAACTACAGCTTACATATTCCTTGGGGAAAGTGTTGTAAAACCAACAGCAATCACTTATGTACATTTTTATAAAGTTTTATCTCTTTCCATTTGTGATTGCAAATTCCAGCTGTTTTGCGATTTCATGATTTAAAGCCGCTCATCTTAAACTATCAAACATTTGGTGCGGACAGTCAGCAGCGACATGAATCATTTTTGAGGACGGTGTTGTTTTCTAGTGGCGAGGCCACAAAACTCTGTGCCGCCTGAACCTTTTTGATCATGGCATTTCTTCCCCTTTGGACTTCACGCTCTTCTCTCCCACATCTTTAATTTTCTCCCCGTCTCCTCCATTTTCTTCCCTAAATCAGACATGTTGGGTTAGAAAATGACTATATTGTAATTACATCGAACTTTTACTTGGCTACGGAAATGGTCTTTTTTTTTCTCTAAAGACTGTAGAGCAAGCTCAGAAAATTATGTAATGCAACATGACCAAACCACATGAAGTCCTTGGCTCTCCCAGCAGCAGTGCTATTCATATTTTTACCGGACACAGTGGTATTACTCACAGGATGAACAAAACTTGCTACAATTTCTCACGCTGCATACCTGCTTCGAATGTCGTCTTCAGTGCTGCGGTCATCCTCGGATATGAGCCCGTCTCCATTTTCTTCAATGAACTGCTCCTTCAGCCCGGCTTTCTTCAGTTTGCTTCTGTATGTCTGCTCTGCGTGAGCTTTCGCATTTCTCTGCCAGTGAAAACTCAGACTTAGATTCCTGAACGTATGTCGCCTAACGCATGTAGTAATGTTCAGGCATTCCTTACCTGTTTCACCTGTTCAAACAGATAAGGGCGTTCACTAACTCGGGCCTTCATTTCCCGTAATTCTCTCATGTAATCCCTCATTCTTTGTTGATCAGCCTCCCTTCACGTAAGAGGAGATGATAGTTTTAACTATTGTAGCAGGCATGTGTGGTTCTTGTGACATGAAATGTAAAACTGCAGAATAAATAGCCGTACTTATACAGAACTCACCGATAGTTCTGTAGTTTCTCGTCATACACTTCTTTCAAGCTGCTGCGTGGGTCCAGTAACTTTGCATGGAGGGTTACTTTCTCCTTCATTGCTTGGGATCTCATTTGGTAGTTCCTCAACCAGTTCAAACTCTCTTGATTCTGACTATCCCTCATCTCCATTGATGTTCTGTTCAGGCAAAAATTGTCTGCATTTCAGATCATTTCATGGTTTAGGTGTTGAAACTATATAGAGCCAAGTTAATTTTTTCCCCAGTGGTCCATGCTGACTTACTGAGTCACCGTAGCTACGTGGTAATCATAAACCACTCTGAAACTCTAAGAGCAACCCGGTGTTCACCTCCCCAGAAGGTGAACATCAGTACACATCAGGTCAACTGTGACTGTCCTGTTCAGCACCCTCGGGTCCTCTGGTGCACTTCCAGCTACTTTTCCGCCAAAGTTTTTCAATTTATCCCTGAGAGAATAACGATCACTGTCCCACTATGAGGAACAATAATTGAAGCATCAACACAAGGACTCACAAATGTCACAAACTCCTGGAGGAAGACTGCAGAAATCGGAATGGATGTGAGGGAATGCACAAAGAAGTGGAAAAACTAGAGGGACATATACGTTTGTCCTCCCCAAACAAACTGACCACAGCTAAGAGTGGAGACCCATAAAGGTCCCAGCATAAGTGCCAGCAACGATGTCGGGCACTTACATAGAGATGTCTAAATCAGGTCTTAGCTGTCAGTGATCCAGGGTTTATGCTTTGGAGCGTTCTGTTTTGGTTGTAATAGTTGAGTTATTCTCTTTGAGTGATCTATGTTTGGTTTTCTTGTACTTTAGTGCTCTCTTTTGATCATTTTGTTTCTGTTAGGTTGTAGCTCTTAGGTTCTTAGTTATTCTTTCAACATGTTTGGGGTGTGTTTTTGTTTTCCTTCAGTTCTTTGGGATTATATTCTGTCTCCCTCAGTGTCTAGTCTCATCCTGTGTTTTCTTAGTCTTGTCTCTGTTTTCATTCCCCCCAGTCACACTGTGACGCTCGCGTATCTTCGTCTACACATTTGTCACGCTTCCTTTTATTTTGATAATCTTTGTTCCGTGTTCAGTGTATTGAGTTTTCCTTTTCTTTGTCTCGTCATGTCAGATTAGGTCCAGCTGTGTCTCCCGCTTGTTGCAAATCCTCCCGTTATCCTGCCTGTGTTTTTAAGTCCTCAGTCACCTTCTGTTAGCTGTCGCGTTCTCCACACTTGCTGTGTGTTCTTGCATAAGCTCCAGGTTCTAGTTGTTTGTTGTCATGTTTAGTTCATCTTTTGTTTCTTTCTTTCAGCGTTCATGTGCTTAGTTTTCATTTGTATTTTCCAGCAATAAAGATTTATGAAGTTAAGCTTTTGGTTTCTGAGTCCTGCGTTTGGGTCCTAACCTAGCCTGCCACACAGCTTACCATGACATTAGCGAAAGTAAGTAAAGGGCTTTTCACTGAACAGCTCCAAAAATCCTCCATTAATCTCATAGACAACAGATTATATCAAAATAGGCTATTTTTTCATACACACGGCCTGAGACTTAAATAGTGTTTCTATCAGCTCCGTATATTAATGTGGTGTATACTGATTACACGGTTATTATGTAACTCAAACCACTTTCTATTTGGTTATTTCAAAGTGTCTGACATTATATTGTTAAAAGCTTAATAGCACCGGAGTGAACACCAGCATTACTAACTGAAGGACAGATTAGCCTCATTAATCTCATTTATCCTTACTGAAAAAACAAATTTATTGCACATGAATACGTCAATAATGAAGTCTTTTTTTTCCTTTTGGGATACACTGAGACAAGATCTGCTGTCATCCATAAATATTCCAACTCACCTGATGGCCAATGAGCGCTTCCTCACAGCGTCTGTGATGTATGTGGGCAGTGTGTCAGTGGATATTAACGTTAAAGCCCCGAGTGACTTGCTTCTACTGAGATTACTCATTTTTGGTGCCTGTGGATGAAGAGACAAAAAAAACTGAAATCAAAACCAAACTGTTGGCCATCATGTGGCATTTTTTCAAGAATTTGAATAACATGAAGAAAATAGTAGCATAAAGACGTGTGTGAGAGCAAATGTAATAGCTTTTCTCCATCAAACATAGCATGACTAGCTTCATTAGTTCAAATGTTTTTTGAAAATGTATCACTGTTGACACAACGGACACTTTATCAGCACTGGGTTGGAACTCGTTTTTCATCCTCAGAACTGACTCAATTAATCATGGCAGAGATTCAACAAGGTGCTGGAAACATTTCTAAAAAATGTTGATCCATATTGACACGAGACATGATAGCATCACACAGCTGCTTCAGATTTATCCGCTGCACATCTATGATGCAAACCTCCCGTTGCACTGCAAAACAAAGGTGTTCTATTGGACTGAGCTCTGGTGATTGGAGGTGAACTCATTGTCATGTAAAGAAACCACTCTGGTCATAACAGGATGGACAGGGTCAGCAACAATACTCAGGCAGGCTGTGAAGTTTAAACGATGATGCTCATTTGTTACTAAGGTTGCCCAGAGTTTGACCAGAAAATATTCCCCACACTGTTACACCACCAGCAGGCTAAACTGTTGACACAAGGCAAGATGGATTCATGCTTTCATGTTCTCTAGGCTATATTCTTGGCCTCAGTATCATCGCCTTCAAGGTTTAATGTGTTGTGCATTCAGAGATGCTCTTCAACCCTTCCTATCAGCTCAAAGTAGTCTGGCCATCCTCCTCTGACCTCTGGCATCAACAAGTCATTTTCACACAGAGAACTGTGGCTCACTGGATATCTTCTTTTGTTCAGGCCACTCTCTGTAAAACCTCTAGATAGTTGTGTAGGAATATCCTAGTAGATCAGCAGTTTCTGAAATATTCAAACCAGCCTGTGTGGCAAAAACAACCATGCCACGTTCAAAGTCACTTAAATCACCTTTCTTCTCTATTCAGATGCTTGATTTGAACTTCAGGCTATCTTGCCCATGTCTATATATGTTTAAATGCACTGAATTACTGCCATGTGATGGCAAATGTGGCTTTAATATTTATACTGACAAGCAGTCTAATATGTGTGCCTAACAAAGTGGGCAATGAGTGTATATTTCCATATATTAGAGTCCAAGCCTAACTAAAACAATGACTGACATTTTAATGCAAGATTAAATGAACTAAGGAAGACCATCATTTGCCATCAACAAGTGTAAACTGGTAGTTTAGTTTTTATGTGTAACTACAATTACTGTGAGAACAACCGCTTCCAGAACCTCTTACTAAACAGTTACAGAAAAATAAAAATAAAAAGATTAATGGCAATAACAGCTTCAGGAATAATTTCATATCACTTACAAAAATCCTAAAGGATCTTCCGGAAATATCACACAGTAAAAGGTAATTTAGTACAATTACATGTGATTATTCTAGACATGTGGTAACAGTTAAGCTAAATGTACAGTAGATATTTGCAACGTCAGTAAAATATTTAAAAATCTGCCTTAACCTTTCTGACAAGCGTCATAAAACAGAACTGTGGTAATTGGATAATTACAAAAGCCACAAGACACATGAAAGGAAGACGTGACGAAACTTTCACTGATCACAAAGTTTGGATTAGAGAAAATTACTGTTATTCTTACCTAATTACTGGTATAATTATTTTTAGCCTTTAATGCTCTCATGTGAATCATCCGCCCAGACAAATTTCAGTGAACATACACTACCAGTCAAAAGTTTGGACACAACTTCTCATGCAATGTTTTTCTTCATTTTTACTACTCTCTACATTGCAGAGTCTCACTGAAGACATCAAATATGTGAAGCAAGATATATGGAACTATGTAGCAAATGAAAAACTGATAAATAACTCTAAACATGTCTTTGCATGCCACCCTTTGCTTTGTTGACAGTGCTGCCTTCTCCCAATGAGCATCATGATGGAGTCACCTGAAATGGTTTTCACTTCACAGATGTGCCTTCTCAGGGTTCATTTGTGGACTTTCTTGCCTTCTAATGAGGTTGGGACCATCAGTTGTGTTGTGCAGAAGTCAGGTTGGTACACAGCTGACAGCCCTATTTGACAACTGTTAGAATTCATATTATGGCAAGAACCAATCAGCTAAGTAAAAAGAAACGACAGTCCATCATTACTTTAAGAACTAAAGGTCAGTCAGTCCAGAAAATTGCAAAAGATTCTGAATGTGTCCCCAAACGCAGTCGTAAAAACCATCAAGCACCATCAAACTGGCTCACATGAGGACGGCCTCAGGAAAGGAAGACCAGGAGTCACCGCTGCTGCTGAGGATAAATTCATCCGAGTCGCCACCCTCAGGAATCGCAGGTTAACAGCGCCTCAGATTAGAGCCCAGATAAATGCCACACAGAGTTCCAGTAGCAGACTCATCTCTACATCAACTGTTAAGAGGAGACTGCACAAATCAGGTCTTTATGGTCAAATAGCAGCTAAGAAACCACTACTAAGGAAAAGCAACAGAAGCGGGAGATATTTGGTTGGGGGAAGAAACAAAAGGAATGGACATTAGAGCAGTGGAAATCTGTGTTTTGGTCTGATGAGTCCAAATTTGAGATCTTTGGTGCATGCATGGTTCCCACCATGAAGCATGGAGGAGGAGGTGTGTTGGTGTGAGGGTGGTTTGCTGGTGACAGAGTTGGGGATTTATTCAAAATTGAAGGCAGTGAACTAACACGGCTACCACAGCATCCTGCAGTGACATGCCATCCAGTTTAGTTGGACCATCATTTATTTTTCAACAGGACAATGACCCCGAATACACCTCCAGGCTGTGTAAGGGCTATTTGACCAAGAAGGATAGATTGATAGATTAGTCACCTGACCTAAACCCAATAGAGATGGTTTCGAATGAGAGGGATGGCAAAGTGAAGGCAAAAGGGCCAACAAGTGCTCAGCATCTCTGGGAAGTCCTTTAAGCCTGTTGGAAAACCATTTCAGGTGACGACCTCATGATGCTCATCAAGAGAATTTCAAGAGTGTGCAAAGCAGTAATCAAATCAATTACTTTGAAGAATCTAAAATATAAAACAGCTGAGTTACTTCACACTTTTTGTTTATTACATAATTGCGTATGTTTTCATTCATAGTTTTGATGCCTTCAGTGAGAATCTACAATGTAAACAGCCATTAAAATAAAGAAAACCATTAAATGAGAAGGTGTGTCCAAACTTTTGACTGGTAGTGTATATATACATCTTCTCGTGAAGTATGTCTCATTTAAAAAAGATCCGGCTCTGTAGAAGCACGACTTGAATTAAAGGTTACAAATCATGAGTCGGAAAAACTTTGAAACACGAGAAGAATAATTCCTCTTTGAAGATGGATTGCTGAAGGTATTTTAAAATAGCAATACGATTCCACAACTGAGGAGACTTGTTTGCAAAGCCACGAAAAAAATAACACACAAGGCCTCAAACCATACAATAAATCTCATTTCATGAAACAAGCTGTTTTCAAAGTCACAGAAACAAAAATGTGACCTGGTCAGATTCCCTTGTTACATTTTGTGAAATAAACACTGTGCTGTGAATACGGGAATATGTTGGATTGCAGAGCTGCCAAAAACTGCAGAGTCAAAGAAGAACAGATTAAAATGAAACAGAATAACATCCTGAACAGTAGAGGCTTTAAAGAAGGTAAGTGGCTCAGAGCAAATCTCCTTAAGAAAAAGAGAAGGGTACTGATTTGATAGGAAAAAAAAAAGTGGGTGGATAAGTCTCAAACTATCCATGAAGCAGAGCAGGGGTGAGACACTTCAAAAAAACTTCTGAAATGTGCATCTGGTTCAATACAGAGATTGTCCATTAAAACTGAGTTTAATATGATTTCTTTCCTGGCTAATAAAAATATTTCTAAAAATCTGAGTTAAAACATGAACTCTACTACATAAATGTTCAGAGAACATAAACTAAAACGAGCACGTAATATCACAACTGAAGTCCAAAAGCAGCTAAAGAAATAAATACCAATAAGAAGCAATGAACATGTTTTACCTGCAAGTGTACCGGACTCGTCCTGCTTTGCCTTGGTGGGCGAGATGAAGTTCTCAGGACAAATGGCTGACACTTTGTCACATCTTTACTCTGCATTTTCTTCAGCGTCTCTGTCTGCAAGGCCTTGTGCAACATGCTGAAATCAGGGATCTCGTGAATGATTTTTGGATGGAAACTAGGCTTCTCATCCAAAAATCTCAGCTTTTCTTTCCTGGTGCGCTCTGCTGTGCGAAGTTTCGGGCCATTCCGAGTAGGATTCTCCTCCCTCGCAGTCGCCTGAGAGTGGACTTTCCTGCAGACTTCCTCCTGGTCTAAATAAAGTTAGACAGGGTATACACTGTAGCCAATTCACTGCCTGGAGTGTACTGTATGCATGCACAAATATGATACAATAACAGTTGAAATCTTCCATTTAAAAACTCTTAATGAAAGTTTGAAGAAACACAGATCAAAATCAGCCAATCACCCAGTTTGCTTCCAGTGAGGACAAAGAAAATCTTCACTTTCGAACAGCTTCGCACATAAGCACTGCTACTTTTGTGGTGTTCTATCAAATGCTGCTAACAAACTACTCAAAACTTATCTGAATCAACTAGGTTTTTTGTTTAAGGTTTTACATGAATGTCAAAAGAAAAAGAAAACATTAGACACCACTGTGTTAAAGGGTTTTTACACTAAATTTGGGGATTTTAATTCAATTTGATTCCTTAAAAAATTCACAATGTCTAATGTTTATTAAAGTGTAGCATGGCTTCTTTCAGATTTGTGGGCTTCATTACTATTTCTTCATGATTTTGGTCTTAATTCATTATTTGATCTCAGAATTTTGCCAGTTCAAGCTTTTATAGTAATTACTCTGGCTGTTTAAAACTTACTTATATGCAGCCTAAGACAAGAAGTCACAGGAATGCTTTACCTGGTTCCAAAGACCACAGCCCAGTTACATGAATACTAAGTACCCTTTCTAATTCATCTGTTCATAAAACCAAACCAAGTCAGAAAAGGAAAACCAACCTTTTGTCTCAGGGTCTGGGGAGTCTTTTATTTCTTTCGGAGATGGTTTTCTAACTCGAACACCGTTTTTCATATCTTGCTCGACTTGGTTTAACCTCGCAAGCAGTTTCTCCCTTTTCTCCTTTTCTCTCTGCAGGAAGCTGAAAGGCTTTTGAATGGAAAGCAAGAACTGCTTCCTCTGTTCATGGGCCTCCTTCCTCTCCTTTTCTCTGTGCTCCATCATGTCCTGGTAGATGGGCTGAATGATGTGGCTGGGGACAGGAAGAGCAGAGAACTTCTTCTGACACTCAGCCTCGGCTTCCTCCTCTTTGATCAGCTGTGAAGTTTTAGCTAAAGGAAACCGCTCAGTCCTGACAGAACAAAGCTTCCCATCTGTTAAAGATAACCAGGCTGGAGAGGATGAGGTGTCGGGCCTCTCTGATTGTAGGGGTTTGTGGGAAGTGTTTAGGATTTCTGAAGAAGATCTTGTCATCCTGTAAAACAGTACAGCTCTTTGAAATAGGTCAATTTTAAGTGGACGAAAGCAAAAAAATAAAATAATAATATGAGGTAACATACTCTGTTGGGTTTTCACTTGAATCAGCTGACAGGTGAGCGTTCTGCTGAATCCTCTTTTCCAGCTCCTCCGTCTGTATCCTTTCTGTCTCCTGCAGCTGCTGTTTCAGGGCTTCTCTAAGAGCCTTAAGATGCAGCTGGAGCATTAACTCTGATTGCAGTCCATCCTCCAGCAAAGTATCCAGCTTTAACTTATCGTTCATACCTGTGATATTGAAAAGAAAAAAAAGAGAAAAAAGAGATTTTTTAAAATCTTGTGAATATCTATGTTGACTAGGAGCTGATATGCTTAATTTAATATTTTATTTGTCTATTGATAAAAACTATGACAATCATTTTGATAATTGACTCATAGTAGATGTCAACTGTCAGGAAATTCAATTCAACTTTATTTGTATAGCCACGCTTTAAAACAATATTTGTTTCAAGGTGTTTTATACTGTAAGGTGAAGACCTTTCAATATTAGAGAGAAAACCCCAACAATAAGATCAGCCCCTGTGAGCAAGCACTTGGTCACTGGTGGGAGGAGAAACTCTCTTTTAACAGGGAAAGATATCCAGCAGAACCAAACACAGGAAGGGGCCAACATTTGCAAAGACTGGTTAATGGATGAGGGGGAAGAGAAGGGAATAGAACCTAGAGAGACCACAAACAAGACCAAAAAAAACACTACAGGACTTAGTACCTAGTGTGTCTGTCTCCTGAACCCAAACTGGAAGATGGTTAGTTGGAAAAAAGTGAAATACTTTACTGAAATAATGTGATACACTATAAGGACAAAAGTACTGAGACAGCTACACATTACACATAGACAAATTACTACATAAATAGTAAACAATATGTATGTGAATAATGTGTATGAGAGCAATGTGTATTTCTTCATTGCAATTAAAAACTATTTCTCTTGCTGCTAAAAAACTCTGCTGAACACGTTTCTCTAAGGTCTTTCTTTTTAGTAATCCCACAAAATTCATGAAATAAACAATAAGGGAATTAGGATTTGTTCGTACTATAAACTGAGAAGGGGAAAATACAATCAAATAACTCTAATCAACGCAAATAAAAATTCCTGCATCCACGGACTACATTGCACATGCGCTCTGCTCTCAGCGTATGAGCTGTGTAAATTGGTCACTATGGCAACCACGCTCTCAGCGGAACATCGACATGGTTGTATGTGTTTAGGATTAATAGCGCTTGTTTAAATAAGATTTATACTTTTTTTCTATACAAACAAACTTCCTTTTCATCTTCTGCTACTTAAGTTCCCGTTAAATACCAATATAATCACAGAAAAATCAACCTGAGAGTACTAATGAGCTGCCAACCTGGGAGCAGACGAGTTTTAACAAGTATTTCACGGCGTCGAAGATTCCTCCAAGCGCTCAGTAGTTGCAGTACAGTTTGTTTGTTTAGCTAATGACTCCCGAAGCTGGTACAGTTCTTTGTATCCCACCAGAAGAGAGGTTTTAGAGTTTTTAGCCAGTTGTCAGTGCTGGTAGCTTTAGCGCTGTTTGTGGTCAGAGGCAGAAACGCCACCCGCGGAAATTGCCTTCTGTGATTGGTCGTAAAACCGGAAGTACTTCCTCTTGCAGCGTTTGTCAACACAACATGGTTGTTGTGTCACAGAAGAGTCGCAGTTGGTCTTAGAAGGACACATTCAAGGGGAAACGTCTGTCTCTTTAATTGTTGTATGACACTCTTCAAAGCCCGACCCAGGACTGTTTCCTTTGTTTATCCAGAGGCTTCTCTCTCATGCGAAGACAGACTGAAACATGCAGAAGCTCACGAGGGCGTCGCTGGCCTTAAACGGACTCAGCCGGTGTTTTGTAACAGAAAAGCATTTATCTGCTATAAAAATCACCAGGCGAGGATTAGTATGTGCAGATCACGGGAATGATGTTTATGATATAATTATATCCGGGGGAGGGATGGTTGGATCTGCAATGGCATGTTCCTTGGGTGAGTGCTCGACTAGTGTTGCAAGACTTTGCTGTTAACTTGTCCAAATCCAGATTAAAGTTGGTGTGCAAAGTAGCAGTGCACTCTTTCTCTCACAGAGAGGGAATGTCACTTTCTACTATACTGGAAAAGATATCTCTAAAATGTGCTGGAGTATTAAAACATGCAGTCAGAGCTCTAAATCAAATGATTGCATCCGTTTCACAGGACAACGAATCCAATTGCAGGTTCATTACACATGTTTAATCTTACACATGTGCTCTCATATTTAAACTATATTATATATTGTATGCATTTACTTTCCATCCACAGGTTTGGATCCAAACTTGGAGGGTAAGAAGATTCTGCTGCTTGAAGCCGGCAACAAGAAACTAATGGACAAAGTCCCGGACACCTATAGCACCAGAGTTAGCTCCATCAGTCCAGGCTCCGCCACACTTCTCAGTGGTACAGTATACAACCAAATCTGAACAGAATCTGCTTGAAAAATGCAGCAAAATATAATCCTGAGTAATTTCCTTTCTGTGACAAGTTTGTTGTCCTTGACTACTAAATGGCTCCCACAAGGTAAGCCAGGGATCAGACACTGGCTGGTCACCCATTTTTAGCAGGGATCGTATTTAACCACAGTTGTTCCTTTTGTAATGGATCACCTGAGGTTTTTCCTAGCAGTGTTTTTTTCCCTGTAGTACAGCTAAGAATGTGAGGTTTGGTCCAGCCCAAACTGCAGTTTAAATATGTCTCCTGAGCTTAAAGAAGTCAAAAGCCAAGGAAAAGGAGAGTCAGGGATTTGACACTGTAATTGCAGTTGGGCTTGATGGGCTTGTTTTTTAAACATAGTCTTTGTCCTAAATTACCACTTCAGGTCTTGAATCCATTAAAAATAGCTGAAGGTGGTCATCAGAACTTTTTCTTCTTCTTTCGACTGGTCCCTTTAGGGGTCGTGGCAGCATCCCACCCTATTCCTAACATCCGTTTTTGTCACAGCAACCCTCTGCATGTCCTACTACACTACATCCATGAATCATTTTTGTGATCTTTCTTTTTTTTCTTCTGCCTGGGAGTTCCTCTATTAATGGTTTTCACCTATCCAAAACATCCTTGCCTGTCTAACTTTGTCTCCAGACCGCTCAACCTTAGCTGTCTCTCTGATATAATCAATTCTGATCCTGTCCATCCAGATCACTACCAATAGAAATCTTAACATCTTCAGCGCTATCACCTCTAGTTCAGCTACCTATTTTTTCGCCACCATTTCCAAATCATACATCATAGCAGGTTTCACTACCACCTTGTAAACCTTCTGGAGAAACAATCCCCCAACAATCAAGCGACCCACTATGAGCAAGAACTTGGCAATGGCGGGAACAATAAACACCCTTTTAACAGGAAGAAACCTCTGGCAGAACCAGGCTCGAGGTGGGACAGCCATCTGCTGCGATCGACTGGTGGTTGGGGGATAATATGTGTTAGGATGTCACAAATCACACATCCAGGGAAGAGGCCCTGCAAATCAATGCAAAGTTGTTCTGAGTGATCACCTTTTTATTATAACTAAGCGTTTTTAGTCCCAGTGGAGTTGTTTCTTCCAGAATGACAATGCCGCCACCCATAGGGCAGGAAGGGTCACTGAATTGCTTAGTGAAGATGGCATTGACATAAATAATATAATATGGGCTTTGCGGCCACAAGATCTCAGCTTAATTACACACCTATGGAAGATTTTAGACTAGCGTGTTAGGCAGCATGCTCAGCCACTGTCATCAAAACACTGAATGAGGGTATATGTTTTGAAAGTATGGTGTTTCACCCCTGCAGTAAATTTCCAGTGACTTTCTTTTTTAGAATCAGTCAAAAGCTGCATTTAAGATGTTCTAGATTTAATGTGGTCCAACAGCTTATTAAGGTAGTTTGTTAGTTTTTCTTTCAATATGTGACATGTCTGTAAGTTAAACCGTATTTATCCAGGTTGAGGTCTACACATGCCAACCTCCAACCTCCTACCTGCCTGGTAGACTATGCAGTCCAGTGTATGAGCATGTGTGATAAACATTATTTTTGCAGGTGCCAGAGACAAACCCTAAAGTTTGTCTTAGCATCTCAAATTAAGCCCTTCACATATCTTATTTGTGTTTTCAGTCACAGTGATCCATTAATAAACTTTTCCTCTCCAATCACAGACTTTTATTTTGACTGTAGTGTCAATAAAAATGTTGAATGCGGCGGTGCGATTTGAAAGGGTAAATGTGAGACGTCAAGTTTGGCTTTGACATCATTGGCCGCAACTGACACCTGCACAAAAAATTAAAAGGTTACTAAAAACAAACAGTGACTGATGAGAGCTCAATGAATGATCTGTGCCATCCTTTAAGCACTTTATAATGTTATGTTTGATGCCTCTACTTTAATTAATACTCCTGAACAAAGGAAAAATGCACCCACAATCCAACATCTGCACCTGATTGTTGATCCTGGAGCTGCCAAAAGTGTCAGTCCTTAACCCTAGTCACAACATTCTGCACATTATGCAAACATGTGCATTCATTTTTGTTATATTTACTTCCAAAGTATGACTATGATTATTTATCCACACACATACTTTTTTTTCCCATTACTGTTAATTGCTCTGAAACGTGCAGAGAAAAACACTGAGGCGCAGAAAAATCCAAACTTCCCTGAATCAGTCTGTGTGAGTCATCTGTGGATCTCTGAATGACTTTACAAACCACATTTGTCCAATCTGACCTCTTTCTTTTGTCAGGTATCGGAGCATGGGAGCACATCACAAAGATGAGGTTCAAGCCCTATAAAAAGATGCAGGTAGGTCAATCTTAAAGTTAACATTGTTAACTGTGAGTATACCTTGAGCCTTCTTTAACACGGCGCATCTCCCCGAGTCGTCCTGTTGCACCGTTCGGCTTTTCCTTCTCACGTCCTCCAGACTTTGTAATTTACTGGAATACTGGATGTATTTCTGTCATCCATCAATCTCGACACTGTGCAATTTGTGGAGAGAAAAATCTGTGACGCTCAGCCTCCGCTCAGTCATTCTTAATAACCAAGCAACACAATACTCAATGTAATTGTTCCCATTAAAATGCCAAGCGGTGGTTTCGCGTGACATGCATTTCCTTCATTCCTTTGTGCAGTTTATGCCCCTTCGGTATCACCGTGCAATCTATAGCACCCCAAAACATCAAAGAACACAAGGCATATTTAAAAGTACAGGATGGCTCTCTGACCATGCTAGTTCTATTTATTAAAACTATGTTTCCTATGAGGAATACATTATTTTGACATTTTCAAATTGGTATACCCCCCAAAAAAAATCCTCTAATTATGAAGATTCATGTGAACAACGGGAAGAAGATGAAAGATTAGGAGAGTGGTTGTTTGCTGCAAAGTCGAGCCCGCTTTACAGCTGTGGGTGCAGCCTCGGTCCCTCTTGTAAGATGTGGTCGGTGTGTACCAAACACTCGACCGCAGGGTTTCTCTCTGGGCCTAAGATGTCATCATGCAGTGCCTCACAGTGATTATGGTAGTGTACCTCACCCATTATACCTTCACTCTGCTACCACTGTTTTGGCTTGTTTGCCCACTGAATTTCAGTCATATACATCCCAGTCATAGCACTGGAAAGTATGTTCTGCAGGTCAACTGTAGAAAGCAGGCTTTCCCTGCATTAAAGTAGGCGACGAGGGTTTAGATTTGAAACACAAGCAAACCGTTTGTTTCTTTTTCTTCCTTTCTGTCTCCCCCCCCCCCCCCCCCCCCCCCCCCCCCCCGCGCATTTTCCCTATAAATTTTTATTCACGCATCTTGTTTAAGTCTTGCAAAAGAAGTAGGAACTCACTCTGCCCCGGAGCTGCATCATTTCACCCTGCATTAAACAAAACCAAAACAATTTTTGGGCTGGTCTCAGTAAATCTTTCTTCCCAACCACTTATCACAAGCTGCAAACTCATTGCCATTAGTGGTTTTCTCATGGGTATATCTTCCTACTTTATGGCAAGTTGGAAAAAAGTAGCGCAGCAGCATATTACTGCAGAATGACGGGTTCTGTCATCCAGGAAAGGATCAACCTTGTACAAACACTTTTCAACCCCCCCCCCCCCCCCAAAATCCCGTTTAGCTAAAGCGGTGCTTTCAGGGTTAGAATTACAGTAGCCTAAAACTATATGTCACTCTGCCACTTTTGGTCGCAGATAAATATTGACTCTCACTCTGTAATGTTCTCAAACATGACATTTGTTATTTGTGTTTCCCAGAAAGTGTTTGAGAGAGAGAAAAAAAATCCACATCACAAAAATATTATTTGGTCCTGCGCCTCACAGAGCTCCATTAAAGCTGAAGTCAGCTGTCCCCACAGAGCGCTGCCCGTGACACTTGCCGCTCTGCATTTGATGCATGTAGGCTGTGCCGTCCTTCGGCGGCAGTTAACAACTTTGATGTGTTCAGCCTAAGCGAAGCGCCATTTCTCTGCTTACTATATATAGGAAACGGAGATGCGTTTAAGGATAGACTTGTAGACCGCAGGCGTAATGAGTCTCTCATTTAGGTTTGGGATGCCTGCTCAGATGCCCTGATCACATTCGATAAGGAGAACGTGGAGGACGAGATGGCGTACATCGTGGAGAACGACCTGGTCGTGGCCGCGCTCACTAGACAGCTGGACAGTCTGTCTGGTAAGATTATGATTAAAACATGAAGCATCCCCCACCCAGAACACACACAAACACACAGTAGTTTGATTTCTATTCCATCTCCCTGCTGCCAGACTCGGGCAGCTAAAGCCACCACTTTTATTCCATCCCGTCCCCAGGTTTTGTTTATTTGTACTCTCTCTCTCTGTCCCTGTGACTGTTTTTAAAGACAAGCTCTTGGAGCCATCCTTGTTTTTCATGCAATTTCAATCTAAACCTCACTGCCAGTGCTCCAGCACCCTGCGAGGACACGTGAAATGGTCCAGTGACCTATTTAAAGCCGCCATGTGCTCCCGGGCTGTGCCACCTCTCAAGACGCTAAATCGCTGACGGGGTATAGCGCCGCATTGCCTTTGACAGCGTCCCAACTTTTGTGAGGTTCACAAATAAAACTGAGCTCTGCTATGTGCTCCACAGTTAAAGTGGCATATTTATAAACACTTTTCGGCGTTGTGCGCCAAACAAAAGGGGCGTGCGGTTACATCACGTTTGTGCCTCATGTGCCACCAGCTGTCTCATTTTTAGCATTTGGGATTGTTATGCTCAAGATGCACATGTACTCGAAAAATCTACTCCTCACCAGCTGTTTTCAATGTAAGCCCTGCTCACCAGTCACTGAAAAAAAACCCAATTTTTGACTTTAGTGTTGCAGAAACTGGTCTGTGGATGGGTACCACTCCAAGTCAGCGTGAGCCAGAATACGATCTGGATCCTTACATGTTTTGCGATGTCCAGCTGTGGATATTTTAGGATGAGGAGCAGTTTTAGTGCAAAATCTAACAAGCTGGCAGCGTGTCTGAAGTGTGGATTGGTGTGCTTGTAGAGAAACACTATTAGTCAGTGCAATGCTTCGTGCCAAGACCATTAAGAGGACTGTCAAATGTGAACTTTGGCAGCTTCTATATGCCACCGAGGAAAACCAGTGGTGTTTTATGAGGTGGTTTATAGATCTTCCACTGCTTTTGCTGCAGGCAAAAACCATCCTTTCTTTCCTTAAAGGAAAAAGTGTCTGATGATGATATATTCACAGGACCAAGATTGATCTCTTTCTTGTGAGAAAGTCACACCAGCTGCTCATTTCTTTTGAGAAACACAGTTTTTCTTTTCTTTGAACAGTAGTCACCATTTTTGTGTGTGTTTATCTGGTGCTTTATTAGAAAATGTACAAGTGAAGTACAGGTCCAAGGTGGTGAAATACACATGGCCCATGCCTTCCCAGGAAACAGACTACATCCCATGGGTGTGCGTCACGCTGGCTAACGGAGAGACTCTTCAGACTAAGCTGCTGGTCAGTTTAATTTTATCACGCAATCTGTGGTTGTTGTTGTGTCATTTTTAATCCATTAATTTCCTCCCACTCATCTGTTTTGCAGATTGGTGCAGATGGACCGAACTCAATGGTGAGGCGGGAATTAGGAATACCCACAGTCAAGTGGAATTATGACCAGTCTGCTGTGGTTGCTGCACTGCACCTATCAGAGGTGAGCGTTACTATTTACACAATGTAAATCCTCGTAATTTGAAGGCTCTTTTGTTTTGTTCTTATTTTATGTCTCATATGTACATTCAAGGGACGTTTTATTAGGTCCTCAATAGCTTCAATATTCGATGTGTTACCTTTTCAGAGATGGTCTTCTGCATAATTTGGTTGAAATGAACGTTTTTTTCTTCTTCTGCTCTCTTAGCCACGTCTCTCTTGAAAAAGAGTTTGTAATCTCAACGAGACTTTTACCCGGATAAATAAAGGATAATTAAATAATAAAAATTTGAGGCACAGTTGCATTCCTATTAGTTTAAAGCTGTCTGACCATTCTCCTCAACCAGGCATTTTGACACAGAGAACTGGCACTCAGTGGATATTTTCTCTTTTTCAGCCTGATCTCTGTAAAGATGCTTGTGTTGGAAATTCCCAGCAGATCAGCAGTTTCTGAAATACTCAGACCAGCCAGTCTGGCACCAACAAACATACCACATTCAGAGCAAAGTCACTTAAAACACCTTTTATCCTATTCTGATGCTCGCTTTGAACTTCACCAGGTCGTCTCAATCATGTCCACGTGCCTAAAGACACTGAGCTGCTGCCCTGTGATTGGCTGATTAGATATTTGTGCTAATGAGTAGTCTAACAGGTGTACCTAACAATGTGGCTGGTGGGTGTATATGTACATATATACTGTTAGAGTAACAGATGCTCATATTAAACCTTGCAGCTGCTCTAAACACTCAGGCAGAGAGTGAACTGAGGGGTTGTGTGAAGGCCAAGTACTCTGAAGTGTGAATCATGCAAAGCTACTCTACTATAGTCCAAAAATAAAAAATATTGAGCTGGAAATGAGCATAAGTCTCCTAAATATTTAAGCAAACCTTATTGTAAATTCCTTGGTAGATTTGCTCAATGATTTTGTTATAATAGTAATTTTAATGTCACATCTGTCAGCAGTCGGAGAACAATACACCCGACCTTTATGATATTGTTTTTATGCACAGTTTATGATATTCAAATATAGCTGTACAAAACAATGCAGCTGTTTAATACGTTTTAATTTATGTGTCGGACAGCCCACGGAGAACAATGTCGCATGGCAGAGGTTCCTCCCAACAGGACCCATTGCAATGTTACCGGTAATATCTGGATTTTTTTTTGCTGCTGCAGTATTTTCATTCTGTCACAGGAGCATTTAATGAAACTTCAGCTGTTGCGTTTTGTTCCTATGCAGCTGTCCGACACACACAGCTCTCTCGTGTGGTCAACCAGCCATTCACTCGCAGAGGAGCTCCTCGAGCTGGATGAGGAGCGCTTTGTTGACGCCATCAACTCTGCCTTTGTAAGTCTCGGTTCATACATAAACTGCCAATGTCGTATTTACACTCAGGTTGCCTGTCTGTCAGTAAGATTTTGCAAAGTGTCTGTATTTGTATGCAGTGTGCCATATGTGGCACGAGGTTCTCCATACACTTCCACGATGAGCAGTTTTAAGTGGCTCACGCAAACAATACGGTCATTGTTTAGCCCAAAGTATACACAATACTAATATTTCATTGCAGGAATGATGCACCTTTCTATTTTTTCTGTTTGGAGAAACTCCTTTTTCCCAAGCTGGCTATTTTTACTGGGCCTGCTTATGGACGGGGTCACCACGGTTGAGTCACGTTTGGTTTTAGGCCTGGTTTGCTAATTAAACCTGTGGTCTCCCAGTGTCGACCATTACTGCATGGAATGTTTTTCAAACAGAGCTAATTCAACTCCATAGCCTGACCGTCATCTTCTTTTAATTAGCCCAGCTCCCGAAGCCTTGCCAAACCAGTTAGTTAGGGAGGGGGGGGAAAAAAGAAAGCCCTTTCGCTGGCCTGGAGTTCAGCTTTGCTCCTGTGTCAGCTAATTTCTTTGTCCACTAAGGGGACGGTGTCTGTTTTCTCTCTTTTCTGGCTGCTTTTCATTCTCTTGTCTTCTTTCCTGTCTGTCTGCTCGCTGGCAGTGGAGTAATGAGAACCAGTCGGACCTAATTGAGACGGCTGGCTCGCTGTTTCGAGGCGCTCTGTCAGCCATCATGCCGTCCGCAGGTTCACCTCGACAGCTTCCCCCGAGTGTGGCGGGGATCGGCCCAAAGTCACGGGTCATGTTCCCGCTCGGAATGGGCCATGCATCTGAGTACATCAGACACAGAGTTGCACTCATTGGGTAAGATAATAAAAACTAAAAGTAACAGCTCAAGCATGTTAATGCCTTTTATAAAGGAGAATGTGTATTACAAGGTCCTGGAAAAAAATTGCTCTTTAAAGCTTTTAACTGTTTGCTTAGTCAGTTAATAAAGGGATGGTGATTTGAACTTGTACTGTCTAGAACTACTCAACTCGTCTTTTGTTTCTATTTCAGGGATGCGGCCCATCGTGTCCATCCTCTGGCTGGTCAGGGAGTTAACCTGGGATTTGGTGATGTGGCCTGCCTCACGCAGATCCTAAGTCAGGCGGCCTTTAACGGGAAAGACCTGGGTCAGTGAGAACTCTAAACAGACATAGCACGGCGGTTTTCACTAAGCTCTTTTCCATTGCCCCAGCTCAAACGCACGCCGTCGATGTGAACTATAAAAAGCATCAGCTTTTCCGGCAACATTCATTTGATGTTTTATTTTTTTCCCATTCTTTCCTGGAGCTCTATGTAGTCGCTTTTCATAGAAAAAACACAAAAATGCTGGTATGTGATGTTCTAAAGTTAACGTAGCGCCAGTGCTTTGAGCTAATGTAGAAAACACATGACGGACTTATTCGGCTTAGAATTTATTCTCAGTTTTTTAACCTCCCGGTTCACGTGTGTTTGTGCAGGAGCAATTCAGCACCTGCTAGAATATGAAACCGAACGTCAGCGGCATAATCTGCCTATGATGGCTGCCATCGACCTCATGAAGCGGCTGTACTCCACCAACGCCGCGCCTGTGGTTCTCCTACGCACCTTCGGTCTGCAGGCCACCAACATGCTCCCAACGCTGAAAGTAAGCCTCTCCGTCTGTTCTAGTTTTAGATGTTAGCGAACCTGGAAATCGCTCAGATAACATCAACCACCTGTCAAGCACAAACCCCGCCTCCACCTTGACCCCACCTTCCGCCCACTTTTCTGATTACACGGAGCTTTACTTTAGCAGCATCTATAATTTTACTGGTTCTCAACCTACTACTATGGCATCTAAGTTTAGCCTCAAATTTAGTGTTACCAAAAGTGTGTGGGTGGGGTGCACGGCTGGTCCTGAGGCAGCGGACAGTGGCTTGTGTTTTCACACCCCTTTTATTACCGACCACTCATGTGAAATGGCTTTATTCCATACTAAGCGATTCAAACCAACACAACTGTAACGGGTTGTAAAGGCATCTCGCTGCGGAGGCACAAAGTTAAAGTCACTTTCTTTTTTTCCACATTAAATGCTGTGAGTTCACTGCTTTACAGTTCTTGTGTAGAGAGTTTGCAGTGCCGCTCGCTTATAACAGGCTTTTTCTGAGCATGAAACAGAGGGTTGGAGAGTTTTTAAGTTCATGTCTGTTTTCACTTCACAGGAGCAAATCATGGCATTTGCGAGCAAATGATGCGTCTCTCATGCAGCGGCCGTTTGTGGATCTCCAGCGACTTTCAGCTCTAAATGTTGTAATGTAAAAATACAATAAAATAATAAAAATTTTATTTTTCTCTTTGCCTGTCTAACATTAAATTATTTAAATCTTTTTTCTTTTAATATATTGAAACATACACAAAGCTTGTTTTTTCATGTTTTATTGACACATACATGATCTCACTGGATTTACTTCAAATGTACATATTGTCACGCATGAGTGTACTCTGATACTGATGAGTATGAGTACAGAGGCATTTGGCAGCAGTTGTGCGGCATAAAGTTTTTGCAATGTAAAAGCACTTCTTACCAAATAAGTTTCACTAAGTTTACATTATGTATATACAGCAGTAGTTATTGGAGTATGTTGAATATTAAAAGGACAGTAGAGGCATGGCTTACGAAACGGTTACACAAAGAGTTTAAACATTAATATCGGATGAGGATAATTAAAATACTCTTACATAAACTTTCAGTTATTTAAATATTTGTACAGTTCACAAGAAATACAAATGACTCTGAGCAACCAACAAGGAGTTCTCAAAGATGTTATTACAAAAACATTTTGCTGTATTTGTTTGGCTGTGGATTAGGAATCTGCATGCATGGTCTACCCTGGATGAGGCTTTCTTTTCCTTTGGTAGTACAGTTCATCACAAAGGCCCCAGGTAATTGAGCCCTGCTTCATAAGATATTTTAATGTCACAGTAATGACTGCACGCTAAAAGAATATGGAATTTAACCTCATTTAAGTAGCAGCATCTATAACCCACTCTGTCAGAGGCATCTCTCCACATCTCTCTTTGCTCCAGGGTCATGGTGAATCCACCACTAATGATGAATATGTACAGCTGTAGAATACATCAAGGTGAGTGACCTTGGCTACATTATCTGCAGTTAAAGTGTTACTTGCAAAGTAAATGGAAGCTATATGATGGTCAGCTGCTCTGTTTTGAGTTTGTCTAAGACTAGAGAAAATTAACTGGGGTCCTAGAAGATGATTTGCATCTAGCATGAAAAGGAAATGGATTTCCAAGCATCTACAAAGACAACAATGGTTGCTGCTCCAGCAACTAGTCTCTAAATGTTCCACTGTACTATACAGTGTACGCTGGGACCACAGTGAGCACCAAAGTACCACGACCTGTTGTATTGCTTCTAAATGACCTGTCAGGCACTTTATAGGTAGGTGGAGAAGCTGTTTCAGATTAGACACTCGGAGGGAATTAGAAAAGGTAAACGTTTTACAAAAATAAAAGTCAGCCCGCCAGTTATGAGCTCAACATACAGTAGAAATAGCTGGCCTTGTAAAAAAATAGTGATTTCTTTTTCAACAGTTCTTGAAGTGTGCTGAGGTTGAGGAGATGAGGGGCATGGTGAGCGAGGAAGCATGGTGTGAGTGGGTGTGTGTTGGTGATGGGCTGATGGAGGAAGGGAAGCCCCACAGTGACGGTCCCTCTCAGTGCCAGCTGCAGCAACAGCGACCCGCCTTAGTGGATGTTAAAGTTTCTGAAGTAGTCAAAGGTCGCCCCCAGGGCCCAGCTTGTCTCCACATTGTTCACCTTTTTGGCAAGCTGTCGAAGCAAAAGAGAGGAGGGATCTCCATCAAAACCATTTAGTTTTACAATGATTTTAAAAATACAGAGTGACAGGATGTGAAGGTTTTTGTAATCCGTTTTTATAAATAGCTACAGTAAAAAACCTGTCTGTAATTAATTTCACTCACATGAAGCACCGTGCTGTCTTTAAAGCCAAAGCCCTCTTTTAACAGGCAGGTGATGTATGTCATATCCATGCACAGGAAGGGATTAATTGCCCGGTATTTGGTCATCTTGTTGCACACTGCAAACACACACACATGAAAAAAACATCGAAACACAGTTTTTATATGTGGCATGAACAGAAGATTCACATGTTACGCAACAGCATAAAAATACCACCATTTCTAACTTGTGTGCAGCATGATTAAAAGATAGCCTTTCTGTTTTGGTTGGCTGAATAATCACGGAGGTGCGATTAATACGGCTCAAGGTCAGCACAAGGCTGTGGGTGGGTGGTGGTGTTAAACAGCCGAGCACAGTGTGTGTGTGTGTGTGTGTGTGTTTCAGTATGTGTCAGCCCCCAGGTGGTGTGTGGCTGTCAGGTGCCCTCCTGCCAGGGCCAGACAGACATCCTCAGCTCAGCTGCCAGCCCAGCTTGAGCTAGACTTGTTCCTCCAGACCACGTGACAGCGTTCTCACAATACAAACAGCCTTACATAACACACCAGCTCATTCCCGCTCGCTATAAATGTGGTTCAGCATGGACATTACAGCTGTCACTTACTGAAAATGATAGGAATGGCATGTGTCAATTGAATATACTTGTGCATTTTAATGGAATGTTAACATATATTTACTCTATAATAAACTACATTTGACCTGTAATTTGTCTCCATAATGCGCTTAGGAAAATAATCTGTTACATTTTACTGTTGTAACACTTTTTTTTTTGACAGGATAAGTTGTGCCAGTTTGGTGTGCCAAGCTTCTGGGCACGAACAAGCCTTTGCTTGACTCTACAGCATGAAGTGTCAGCGGTTAGAATATATATATAACTTGTAAGATTGTCGGTTTCACTCACTTTATCCAACCCCAGAGAAGATAGCGTGTGTAACTCATACCTTCTTTGGCTCTCTTCTTGAAATCCCTGACTTCAACCGTACCACCTCGACTGCCATCTGTGGAACAAATACAAAAACAAATGTGCAACCTGAATACCTACTTTGTGCAAAACATGGTAATTGACATGAAAGATAATGGAAAGAGTTGCTGGCCTGTGCCTACGCACCGATGAGACCAGACTCCACAGCTCTGTCGAAGTAGTAGGAGAAAGCATAGAAGATGCTGCTGCCTCTCACTTCATATGGCTGGTGAATTATTCCTTTGATCACCTTCATGACCTCGTAGTAGCACAACTTATAGCCGGCGTATCCTGAGGAAAGAAAAGAGCAGGAGGAGGAAGAAGATTTGTGACTTAATGTTGCATAGAGGAAGCAATGGAAGGAATGCAGTTCAGAACACTGGGAGCCTCACTCTGAGGTCAGTCAGCGGTTGAAGCTAGGGGCTTACCAGATAATATACCAGGGAAGCCCCAGAAGGGCAAGTTTCACACAGCCCCATAGGTATGGTTGGCTCACTTGTGCCGGCAAAACCATGTGCTGACAAGAGCGGCAGCTTGCACAGCCCTGTTGTGCTGTCTATTTTTACCACATAATTGTGAGCAAGCCAGATCAAGCTGCTCGTTACACAAAAAAATAACAATTCAGGGACAAGCCCAGCATCTTTTGGCTACTCGACTGTGGTATGGGAGTGACTGCCTTATTTGTGAACTTAACTGACAGTTTTCTTTTCGTTTAAATACAAGGTTGACTGCAATATAATTGTTCAAGAGGGAAGACGGAGAGGGAGAGAGGATGACAAAACATGCGTTCGGCGCCAAGGTTAAACTTTAAAATGTTCTCATGTGAGACTGTATTATACTGTACGCTATTGTGTTCCAGAGTTTGGAATGGAATGCTTGGATTGTTGGATCCAAGGCAGTGGGAATACAATCGAAACCTCAGACTGCTTTTATCTTACCGTCTGGAATCCCGCTAACTTTATAGGTGGTTCCTGAAAAAGTCACATTTTCCCTGAACTTTTTCGGGAGGCATGAGCTAGAGAAGACTTTCCAATCCAGACCTGGGAAAACAAACATTAAAAAAAGGCTTTTTTGTCTTGAAATCAATACATTTATGAAAGAATAACAAGAAAGATGATTAAAGTTATAAGACACCCTACCATCAGCTCCCAGTGCTCCAAGAGTTGCAAAGCGAGCTGCAAATAGTCCATTTCCAAGGTAGCTGTATAATGATGACATACAGTTAGGATCAATTTAAAGACATATATGCATGTCCTGCTTTGCATTATACTAAAAATATCTCACTCCTGGATTTACCTGTGTGTGTAGAGCTGATATGTTTGATTGAAGAGGTCAAAGTTGGCGATGTAATTAGTTGGAGCAGACTGAACAGTTTTCTGTTGGATCAACAGCACGTTTAGTTTTGTCGTGGACTTTTGGTGAAAAAAAAAATGTATATTTAACATGTAAAAATGTTTATTCACCTTTGACTTCGGGAGGAACGTGATCTGTGTAGATCCTCCGCCCAAATCCAGAATCCCGACCGTCCTCCTTGTGTTGGAGTAAAGGTGACCTAATGGCAAATAAGCAGCAAGTTGAACACAGGACACGGGATAAGAACGATTAAGTCCATCGTCGGTGTAATAAAAAGTACATATTGTTATAAATCTACTAATTTCCTAAGCTGTAGTTAGAATTTCCTGTGTCGTGTGAAATACATTTGATGGTATCACAGCGGTGTGAAAAACGTGAGGAAATATTGCTTGTTTTTGCAGTCTGTTTTGGACCAATGATTCAAGCTCATAACCTCAGAGAGGAGACAAGAGTCTTTCACTGAAGGGCTTCTGTGTACACTGGAGCCTCAGATATGAGCCTGCTGACCACTAACACCACCATAGCAAAACACAAGCAATGTCTTACCTGTAAGGAAGTTCACTGTGACCCAGGCGAGGACTCCTAAAACAGCACATGGGTGAAAATGTCAGCATGAGTCAATCCCTGAGAAGTGATTACAGCTGAGTTATGATAAATGTGCCCATTTAAACAACTTTAAACCCGCAGAATAACCTGCGAATGACTTTTAGTTCGGTTCTCCTTTATTAGGCTGATACATAAATAGCAGCTTTCGGTCTAACTTGCACGACTGCTGAGCAATCCAGGTAATTACAGTTGTCTCAGATGTAAAAGTTATTGCACTCATAAAGTGAGGATAACAAATAGCGCATACTCTATGATGAAACATAACATAGTGAGGGTGTCTTAATGAGTGATGTGGAGGCTCACGCTAAATTAAAGGGCGTGGGGCAGCTTGCGCTCACACTGCCATATTTATTTGTCTTAAATGAGGTAGTAACAGAACTCTCATAAAAAGAATTACAAGAGCAGCATTGTTTGTCCTCAGTAAATGGGGCTGTTAAAGCACCTGGTCAAACAATACCTCAATTCAAAAATCGTAATTTTTAAGAAAATAAAAATGTTTTGCATACTATAAACAGTCCAAATGGTAATGATGCAATGAAAAAAAATGACCCACCTTCATTTTTGCCATTCATGATGGTAACACTGTTCCTTGGCACATAGAAAGGGGATTCTCCAAACACCTCTTGTACCTGTGGAAAAGATTTATTCTACTCAATATGTCTTCAGCTGTACAATCATAGTAGACTGCATGATCAAGCGTGTCACTCTTTGTCATAAAAGTCTTCTCAACCCCCAGAAGACAAAATGTGCGCTCTTGCTTTAGAGTGACAGATAAGTAAACCACATGCACGGCTGGAACAGTAGTCTGGATAATACTTAAAATGACAAATATGGTTACTCCACACAACCCCACAACAGCTGTCCTTTGCAACATGAGAGCCACCAAACGGGCAGACATGCTGCCTTTTTTTCTGTGACACTTGTAAGCACTTAGTGGTTTCTCATCTCGTTCCTTGGCGGGACGGGTGGTGTTTGTGCCAAACTGTCTGAGGGCAGAGAGAAAACGTGCCTCACCTCCTTCAGAAGAGCCCTGGCCTTGTCTTCAGGCAGCAAGCGCAGACCTGCCGTGGCCTTTAGGACCACCGGGGTTCTTCTCCAGTCCTCCTCTGGCACTGTCTTCTTGGCAATCCTCAGTAACTGGCGGATGGTGTTGCCACCCTATGGAAGAGAGAACAAGGAAAATATTGAAAAATATTTGTAAAAATATATATTAAAAAATCCTACGTTCAAACTCTGTGGACATTTCTTTAGAGATCAGTGTTTAAAAACAGCTCAAAGGTAAGGTAAAAGCAGCAGATATTTTTATAATTACACAGTGTTTACATCACATGAACCCAACCCAATGAAAATCCCAGCGGTTTTGTGGATTCACGACTTAAAGGTATGTGTTTGTGTTGGGGGGTGCCTCCCCATTGTACCTGGTAATTAATACAGAGCTTTTGTGTAAATAGGCATCCATACCTCTTCAGGGTTGTCCTTGTAAGAAGACAGTCCAGGTTTGACTGCGTGGTACATTTCATTGTCCAGAACTGGAAGCTCAACTAAAAAAGAGAGAGAGAAAAGAAAAAAGTCAGTGAACAGATCATAAAACAGACAGACTGTAAAATGTGACATATTGTAATAAAAAAAAATAAAGGGTGACTGAAAAGCTTTATTTGTTTTGTTTTGTTTCGTTGTTTAACTTTTAATTACTGTGGATATTTAGGCTGGAGCTTTGACCTACATCCAGCATGAATTTTAAAAGTCTGCTTCCTACACAGTTGAGTCAGACGGGTAAATTAAAAGTCTCATCTACTTTTAGAAGCTGCATTGGCTGTGCACTCTGTCGGTGCATGTCTGTCCTTACACCACACAGCGAATGACCTAACAGCAAACAGAGTGGGAGTCAGCAGCATGTGCAAAATCCCTACTACTGCTTCAGAGACAGAGCGAGAGAGGGAGGGAGGGAGAGGGAACCGTGCACTTACCGGGGTCTTTCTGAATGAACTTGTAGATATGGATCCTGGTGCCTGTGCTCCCAGCGTCAAACATGATCCCATAGAAAACGCGACTCGTGTTGAAAGGAGAGGACCGCTCAGGCGCGTGATCACGCGCAGGATGCGGGTGGTACCGCTCAGGTGCAGGGTGCACGACTTCGGGCACCGGGTGGAAAGCTTCTGGTATGGTGTGGGTGACTTCAGGTGCCGGGTGGAAGACCTCGGGGACCTCCGGGTAGGTCGGCACACGGGGTGGCGAGACTTCAGACACCGGGTTGGATACCTCGGGGAGGAGGTTCTCCGTGTTGGCGGAGTGCTCCCGGTAGCGGTAGAAGTGGGGGATGTAGCGATGGTGGCGGTAGTAGGTCGCCTCCGCTAAGAGGTTCCCGGACAGAAGCCACACGTATAGAGAGAGGAGCAGGCTCGGCGTGGCCATTGTTTTCACAGCCAGAGTGAAAAGTCAGCTGGATTAAAGAAGAGAAGCCTGTGGATGCTGAGGCAAAGGAAGGCTTGCAGGGGCCCTGGAAAGAGAGAGAAGTGGAGATGAGGAGAGGCAGAGTGGATGCGATGCTCACTCAGGACTGTCCGGTCATCTGTTTACAGTATATAAAGACATAAGGCCTTGGCACGGGGCCATATCCAGAGCAGTCATCCACCAATCCTGTGGCGGTCCATCCCAACTCCATCAGGAGTCCCCCCCCCTCCCCACCATCACCCTCCTCCCGTGAGCTGAGCTAAGCTGACTGACTACCTGCCTACCAACAGCATTGCCTCTTTTCTTTTCTTTTCTTTTTTTTATATGTATATGATCAGGATTATTTTTGGCAGTGTTTTTCCCCTCCTCATCTTTACTGGTTATTCCAAAGCCCTAGAAAAAAAAATCCCTCAGGAAAGGAGAAAGGGGTTTATAAAGAAGTCAAATGAATGGCTCACACTGAAAAGTTCCAAAGAAATGGTCCCAAAATACTTTTATGAGTGCATTTAGGACTTGTATAGTAACTTTGCCTCAGAAATGTCTCCATCCTACAACTCTGGACTTTCACTACTTCACAGGAGCTCAAATGCTGCTGCTGCTGCTTAAATTAGGAGTGATGCAAGTTTATATTTGGCACATCTGCAGAGTTTCACACCAGTTACTGTAGTTTGAAACATTTTGAATGTCTTTGTTATAGGATCGTATTTGCACTAATTTGGGGATTAACCTCTACCAAGTAAGTATTCCCGATTTTTGTTAGGAAGAACAGCAAATTACTTTGAAAGCAACATTTTATTTCAGATTGACAGCTGGACATGATTATAGCTATATTGTATTATCATTATGTACAACATCTACAAAATTATGTTTAGCTGACAGAGTGAATTGTGCAGTTATATATGTATTTATATACAAAATGTAAAAGATTTTCTCTCCTCGACCGTCTCTTCACAATCCTACTATGATCACCATATGAAATCCGCTGCAGCTGTTTCACCAACCTTAAAAAATGCAAATGTGACCTGCAATCCAGCTGGAATAAAAGTTGAAAGAATGTTAGCAATCATCTCACTCCCACTCATCTCTGTGTTAACCACAGGCTTTCCAAGGGAAAAAATATTTGGGCTGCAAGGCACGTTTCATGAGAGAATGCATGAGTAGCTGTTTCTCCAATTTAGGTGGGCGGCTGGCATGCCATCATAAGCCATGCTGTAGAGAATCATCTAAAGCTTTCTCGCGTTACGTGTTTCCTGGTTAATGTTGAGTATGCAGAGGATATCCCACATCAGTCGAGTGCAGAGGCAACTCGGAGACCTTACGTGAACTGAGATTTGAACCAAGCTGTGATATTTTTCACCCACTTTGAATCAACAGAAAGAGGACAGAGATGTGAAAAAAAGGCACTGGTAGTCTAGCAACTAAGGCATCCCTGGAGAAGTGACCCCATCTCAACCACCCTGTTTTGACTCACGCAACAACCAAGGCAGAAACCGAGCTATGGGCCTGCCCAGCCAGGAGGGTACGGGGGGGCAGAGGTCCCATCAGTGGGCACAAGAAAGTCCACGGAAAGGACAATGTGGGGAGGGTGGGGCTTGGCACCAGAGTGCACCCATCATGCCATTCCCCTCCCAGGACACTCAACTGTGCAAAGCACTGTTCCAACACTGTAATTTGGACTAAAAATAATGGACTTTCTTTCCTCCTTCCTTTTTTCTAAATACTGTGGCTACTTTTTTCAATCCTGTGGCTCACCAGAATGGTCGTTCGCCCCTATCAAAGCGTACATGTGCAGGACCTCTCACTACATCTATGTGATCATACATGTCACATTGATATCGCACTTATAACATGGCTGCAAGTTGCAATTGTATGAGATGACGTCAACAAATCCTGAGTAAAGATTTTCTATTAGAAATAATAAAGAAGCAATTTTTGTTTTATTTGCTGAGTGAGTTTATTCTTAAATCATTGGTGCTTATGTTCAGACACATCCTGGGGCTACTGTTGCAATTGATATGTATAATGTGCAATGTTTGGACAACTCCACCTTGGGACATTTAGTGCTTCTGCCATGAATCACAGGACAATTTAGTTTTCAACACACCTATATTTATGTTGCCACTAAAGTTGTGCAACTGGAATTTTCCTCCGTGTAAAATGTCACGTTAACCGAATATGTAAAACAGGTATTTAAGAAACAAATTACTATATTATTGCAGAATAAAGTTTAAAAAATAAATAATTAAAAATAATCTTTTGCTATATTCTGAGTTCAAGAGTGAACTGCTGCTGTATACGCCTGCTGTGCAGTGCTTGTATGGCATGACACAGCACAAAGACGCTGTGTTAAACAAGAGGTAGTTTCAATTCGGCGTTTGGTATTTTGTTCAAGTTAACTGAAACCATAAAGCATGAGAAGGGACCCCAGCTTTGTAATCTACACTGTGCAATATATCATTAATATGCTGCAATGTTACCCTCAGGAATGCCATGTTTGTGGGTGTCCTACCCCAACAAGTCCATTGAAGAGACCCAAACCTTGTCATTACAATTCCAATGATAATGACAGCTTTGAAAAGTTCAGGGTTATTTCAGTTTGCTCTCTTCACTGTCATAGTAATTACCTTTAAATTTAATCTTCAAGCTCTGTTCACGATGCCAGAGCACTGAACGCCCCTATATGGTTCAACTTACAGTATAGCCACACACAACTCGTATTGCGATATCTACTTTTCTTTTTTTCTTCTTTTTTTTCCAATTTGATGAATAATTTGCACTGGACACTCAGGCTCCTGCCTGCAGAAAGCTGAACAAGATGATATGAGAGAATTCAGTGGTTTTGAGCTTGAATTACGACCTGCACTAACTTTACATTGTTTCTATTGGATGAGCTTCTTCGAAGATGTAAGCCAACTGCATTTATGTTGATCATAGTGGTTTTCCCATAACCTCGGCAAAAAACAACTGTGGGGATAGCAAAGAAAAAAACACAGTTCTTTTCAGGACAACATGAACAATACTGCTGACAGGAGCCAAATGTGTCTCATGTCATCATGTGGGAGGAGATCATGTGAAAACAGATCCTGTTTGATAGTGCCCAGCTTGAGACTACTATAATTACAAGACAAGTGACAAATACAGACAGTACTATGTCAGCCTTGCACGTTGTTCAGCAGAACAGACATTTGCACATCATCTCTGACAGTGATTGATTGAGTCATCGAGTAGCTAACTGAACACTTTACCTGTAAAGAACAAGGTCGGAAGTGCTCTTCTGCAGTTGGAGATACAAAATACAAAACTGCAAACACAAAAATGAAAAAGAATCTGTAACTTTTGGCTTTAATTTATCAAACGACAGCAAAACACAGCACCTTTATGACACTTCATTGCAAAAACTCTTTTTTTTTAAAAAAAAATAATCAGCCAATAAATAACTTGTATAATGTTTGCAGCCAAAGGAAAAGGAACAGTACTACATGTAAACTACATAAAATTTTTCTATAGGGGTGAAACCAGACCAGCATGCAGTTCATACAGGCACAGGTTTGAGTAATGTAAGAATATTAATTACAAATAAATAAGTTACTGCTGGGGCATCTAAGTACTTTGTTTTCATGGTCATCTCTTGTACATGTTGGCTCACCATCACGGCTTAAGCCATTTGAGCCAATGTTCATCTTATCTGCACCTTACTATCATAAAATGTAGCAATACACTTATAATAATCTATCTATCATACTATCAAACTAGGTCAGAAGTGACTGAATTTCAATTTTCTTGGAAAATACATGGCACAAAACTTGTCATTTAATTTGTCTATGTTTTCTTTTTTCTTTCTGTCTTTTCCTTTCTTTTCTCCTCCAGCAGCTGCTGGCAGTTTAATGGTGTGGGGGATATTTCCTTGGCTGCCCATGTCCATGCCTTTATGATCACAGTGTAACCATCTTCTGATGACTGCACCAGCAGGATAATATTTGTTCACCTATTTCTAACAAGGAATACTTAATAAAATTGCAGGTAAGTGCAAGATAAAGAAAAATCACTAACAAGCCAACAATCTCCTTTGAATAGCAGTTAAAGATACTGAACATGAACTATCCCTTTCTGTAGCTGCTTCTAAATACACATCCTCTTCCACTTCTCTTGCCTACGGTTTGCCACAAGGTTATGTTTTAAGCCCCAAAATCTTTCTAAGCAACAGCTCTCACATAGGTGCTTAGACTCCATTAAAAGTTGGAAGGCTCCTGGTTTGTAGCCCTGACAAATTTGTGTCTAAGGTAATGGAAACTCTAGCACCCCTTGCCACATTTGTTAAATCTTCTATCAGGAACTTTGGAATAACTTGTGACTCCGATTTCACATTGGACAATCAAATCTCTGGTTTGCTCTTGTTTTTATTACTTAAGCAATATTGCCAAGTTAAGTGCCACTGTATCAGGCTGTGAACTGGAAATTGTTATTCATGCATTCATTTTATTTTGTCTAAGCAAAACCTCCTTGGAACCACCCAAGGTTGTTTAGAACCCAGCTGCAGGATTTCTGACTCTTCTGAGTGTTGCTGACCCAGATGCACTGGCTCCCCATTATGTTCACGGTCCATCTTAAGATTTGGCCTTTGACTTTTAGAGCTGTGCATAGACAAGCACCATCATACATTGGAGATTACATGCACATGTCCCAAGTAGGTCCCTGAAGTTATGTGACTATAGTGTCTGCTGGTTGTTCATCATAAAAGGCTGAAAACTACGGATACAGCGCTTTTTTAACAGTGCCACCTCCACCCCAGACTCAGGAACGCTTTCCCTGTGGGCGGGAGATCTGTGGACTCGGTTCTCTTAAAGAAAAAAAAACTAAACAGCTGTTACTATTGAATAAAAAACAACGGAATTGATGGAGACGGCTAGCACAACCATTGTAACGAGCTATTTGTTGCATATCAATAAAGTTTATACAAAAAAAAGTCTACATCGTGCCCTTGGCAACAACCTTTGACCCAAACATTCCCAGCAGGTTACTGGAGCTACTCATCTTTCAGTGTTATTATTTGCCCTCAGCTTTTCCTCTTTGTTCTAGCACTCGGTTGTTGTAGCAGTAATTGTAGCAGCGATGCCGACGAATAAAGCCTCCAACCCTAAAAAGACCAAAGGCGGGTAAGTGTGCGTTTTGTTGTTGTTAGCCGAGCTGAAGTACAAACGGAAACTTGAACTCCTCTTTGGGTTTTGTTTCAGGAAAGAAAAGAAGGAAGGCAAACGGGACTCGAAAACGGACAAAGAGTCGGACGTGGAGAAGGCCAAGGCCAACGCCGTCCTGTGGGAGCTGAGGTTAAAGGCCACCGAGCAGTCCCTGAGGGACTACACCGAGTCTTGTCAGAAGGTGGCACGCGCAAACGAGCATCTCACCAATCAGCTGTACCACGCGGAGAAAGACGCGATCCATACAGCAGGCCACTGGGAGAGACAGCTGGCAGCTAAAGAGGAAAAGGTCCCGGAATAACTCAACTGAATATTTTAAAGCAGTGCCAACCGAAAGTACAATAAAAGCTAATACAAAATTGTCAAACTTTCATATGTTAGGTGTAAATCAGGGGTGTCAAACATAAGGCTGGAGGGCCAGAATCGGCCCAACAAAGACTCCAATCTGGCCCTCTATGACTTTGGAAAGGAGGGCATAAATGTAGGATTTTTCTACTGATATAGACTTCAGACCAAAGATGAAGCCAAAATTAATCAAGTCATAGATAAACAATCAAATGATGGAAAAGTTTCTGTTTTTTCACTATTTACTACAAAAATGTATGCTTTATATCCACAGTGGAAAAAAAATGAATAAGAAATTTAAAGTAAATTAAGCAAACCTTTATGTTTTATAATAGTTTAGGCAATGTGCTACCAGAACGTTTTGAGTAATATTACACATTAATTTCTTATAATTTAAACCAACATTTAAATTATCAGTTGTGCTGACAGATTTCTGTCATTTACTACTGTAGCATTTCTTTATATGTAGAAAACTGAGACTTACTGCTGAAATTGCACTTCTTTTCTTTTATGAAGATATCTCAAGGATTAAATGTGTACTTAAAGTTCTTTCCACCAACAGAAAGGGGAGATTTACTGGACTGGCCCATTTAAGATCAAAGTTGGTAGATTAGGATCATTTCTACTTTCTATATACAACACCATAAAAGACAAAAATAATTTATTGAATAAAGAACAAAAATACTGCCGACCTGCCCTATAATGACACCAACCTCTCTCCCAAAAACCTTGGTAGTCCTAACGAGGATCACCCTGTACAATCACCAGTGCCTAGTGTCCTAATTCCTAGTTCCCATCTTAGCACCCCCGTTTTATCATTATTTCTATTTGTATTTCATTAATTACCTCTCCTTTTCAGCATTCTTATTGCTATCAAGAAGTAGTAGAAATTGTAGCAGCAGTAGTGATGGTGGGAGTGGTGTTATTACTAATGTTATTACTAATTATATTATTATAATTGTTGTTGTTGTGATTTTTTGATATCACATATATTCACATATGGAAAAACATCAGTAATTTCCACATTTTTCTCAAAATTGATTTTTGACTTTATTTTTTAATATGGCCTGTAAATGGTCTGTATTTATAGCGCCTTACTAGTCCCTAAGACCCCAAAGCGCTTTACACATCCAGTCATCCACACATTCACACACTGGTGATGGCAGCTACATTGTAGCCACAGCCACCCTGGGGCGCACTGACAGAGGCGAGGCTGCCGGACACTGGCGCCACTGGGCCCTCTGACCACCACCAGTAGGCAACGGGTGAAGTGTCTTGCAAGGACACAACGACCGAGACTGTCCGAGCCGGGGCTCGAACCGGCAGTCCGAGCCGGGGCTCGAACCGGCAACCTTCCGATTACAAGGCAAACTCCCAACTCTTGAGCCACGATCGCCCCTCAATATGATCAACAATATTTTTTCTTTCTTAATGTGGCCCTAATATTCCGTCGTAATCTTTCACAGTAAAACACTCTCTGTTTAAAAAAGCTCAAAGTGTGCAGTGTGTGGCCCATGAATATGTAAAATTAGGTTGACAGCCCTCATGTAAGTGATCAATGTGGTGTTTTCTTGGATGATTTAAACTGTTACTTTACAGATTTGTGTGCTGGAGAAGGCCTTACAAACTCAGCAGGCACTTGCCCGAGAAGAGAAGGACAAATTGGTGAGTTCATATAAAACTCAGCCACACTAAAAGAAAGACAGGCACTTTCACATCTGGTCCACGAAACGTGCTCCACATGCCTAGTATGTACATGGCAGAAAACTCCAGTAGAGCTTGTGATTTACTGTACTCGTGTTAAACCTGTAGCATCACAAAAATGTGCTGCGCTGTGTCTCAACAGCTGTCTTGTGTGCAATTATGTGGATATTTATTATGTAAGAAAACAACCAAACAAAGTGACCATAAAGCAAAAAACAAACCCCACACATTCCAAGTTACATGGTCCAATGTTATTTAAATCCACGTCAGTGGCTACAGGGGGGAAAAGCATAATTTAAAAGTGCTTGGTTGGAGAAAAGCAGTCTCGTTGCTGGTCTTGATGTGTTAACCATACCTCACATATCACACATATCCTTACGCTAAAATGCAAAGGAACTTTTGACTCTTCCATCCCTGCACTCAGCTTCTTATAATTAAAATAAAGAAATTTTGCATTGCTTGCTTGACAAGTGGAGACAAAAAAAAATGTACAGAAAGCCTTTTGCTAGCAGCTGTTTTCCATCCTCCAGCTCTTTTTACATGATGGATGAAAAAAGAAGCCTGGTTTGGACCAACTTAAAACAAGCCTGTTACATAAATGTATGGACCTCTCACATACGATCAGTCAGTGGAAAATTCTGTGGCTAACTCCAGAGATGTGACCCAAAACATGCTGTTTACAGCCCTTTTCTTACTGTAAGGTCACATGAGCTGAATGCTTAATCCTTCCTGGAAGACATCGAGTTGGCCTAGGATGCAGCGTTGGCATATAGGGCCTATTTTTGCCACCCTCTCATGGCTTTCAGTGAAATGTAGAATTCTTTTTTTCGTGGACTCTACATGGTCTGGCTTATACTACAGGCCTGCAGCCTCTTTAATTATGTTATCAGTGTTTTTTAACTGTTCTTAAAACCAAGAGGTGACCACGCTTTTGATGTTTTAGCAACCAAACTGTGGAACAGCCTTTCCCCTTCCATCAGGTTGGCTGATTCAGTAGTTTTTGCTAAAAGCTAATTTTTGTAGGTTATTGTTTACATAAACATTCATTCCATAGCTTCTATGTCAGTATGACTGCTTATCTCTGTGTAATGTATGTTTTGATGACTATCCAAACTATTCCAATAGTGATAAGCTGTGTTTTAAAACAGTTATTTTTATAACTGTCCTGCATATGTTCAATTTGCAGCATCAGGAAAAGACATATTTAGGCTGTACTAATCGCTGTGAACTTTAAACTGGAAGGTATTTTTGGAAGGCTTGACCACTTGATAGATCCCACACAGTGAAAATTGCAGATGACGCAAACCAGCTTGTGTAAATACTGTCGAGTGGCTCTCTGAAGTCGACGAATGCGAACGGAGTTATCTGCAGAATAACGATTAGGCCTAACGTTGTAATCAGATGGTTGATAGCCTCTCATTTACTCGTCATGTACATGTTTGTGGGTGCGTGTTTTTCTAGTTTCTCATGACTTTGGTCATTTTGTCACATTTTGCTCAGACTGGCTTCTCCACAGTAGCATCTTGAGGTATTTAGCACGAGTGATCTGTGCTGAAGTCAGTTTGCAAAAGAGCATTGGCCATTTGAACTCCACGATGAAATCTTCCTAAGTATTACAAGCTGCACTTGTGGGATGTTTGCACCAGATCCAGTCTAAGTGGATTTATGCGTACAGTTGAGACATGGCATTTAATACCCAGGATTCTGTTTTTGTGTCTGTGTGTGTGTGTTTGTCTAATTCAAAAGGTCAGTGAGCTTAACATGATCCAGGAAGAAATGAGAAAGATGAAAGAAATAGAAGTCCAAAGGGAGCAGGATATCGTTCACGTGAGGACACACAAAAAAAAACCCAAAAAAAAAATACTTATTACATGTAAGGATATTAAAATGTGACCAGTAACCATGGTTTTTCATATTCCAGATGAAACAAAGCAGCGATGATGCTTACAAGAAGCTAATGCAACACCTAAGAGAGAAGGAGGATCAGTTCTTAAAAGAAATGGTAGGAAGTCAGGAATATAATCCAAAAATTCTCCCCCGGGTTTGGAACTACACTTACTGGTCAACTTTGTTAGCTATGTCTTGCTAGGACCAGCTTGGACCCCCTTTTGGTTTTAGAAATGTCTTCATTCTTCACGGCATAGATTTAACAAGGTGCTGACATGACAGCAACACAGTTTCTGCAGATCTGTGATGTGAATCTTCCGTTCCACCTTGTCCTTGTGCAGAGGTCTGGGGCAATAACTATAAAACCACATTACATTCACTTTTTACTCTTCAAAAGAAAGCAATTCGAATCATCCACAATGCAGGTTATAGGGAACATACAAACTCACTATTTTTGCAGTCTGAAATATTGAAAATTGACGATATAGTGAAATTCCAAACAGCACAAATTCTATTCAAAGCAAAAAATAAAGAACTGCCAGGTAATATTCAGAGTATGTTTTTTTTTGAAAGAAGGAAGTTATAATTTAAGGGGTTTTTGTAACTTCAAAACAATGAAGGTACGTACTACAAGAAAAGGCTTTTGTGTTTCTGTTCAAGGAGTGAAACTATGGAACAAACTGAATATGGAATTAAAGCAATGTCCAAACATAAAACTGTTCAAAAAGAGTTATAAAAATATGATCTTCTCGATCTATAAAGAAAAGGAAAATATTTAAATTAAGTGAATGTCTCTATTTAAAAACAAACAAACAAAAAATTCATGATGTGATATTATAGTATATAGTATATCAGAAATCTGTTCACTATTTTTATTACAAATTATATCAGTAAGGAAGCTGACTAAATATTCACTGATAATTTATGGGACAGGGGTGGGATTAAATAAGTGTATACTTCTTCCCACTCCCTTTCAACATGTAAATTAATCAGAATGTTTTTTTGTATGTAATTTGTATAGTATATTTTTTTTCTCTCATTTCTTTTCTAAATGTGCTTGTATATTGTTCACATGTTGAAATAAATTACCAATCAATCAATCAATCAATCCCAAAAGTGCTCTTCCTATCGGCTTAAAGCAGTCTGGCCATTCTTCTCTCATGTCTGGTATCAACAAGACATTTTCTCCAACAGAACCGCTGCTCACTGCAAATTCTCTCGTTTTTTGGCTGCTGTCTGTAAACTCTAGAGTGAAAAATCCTGAGCAGAGCAGCAATTTCTGAAACACTCAGAACCATTTGGTACCAAATGGTCAAAGTCACTTAAATGACCTTTTTCCCATCTGATGCTCGGTTTGACCAGGTACAAATGTCTAAGTGCAAAAGATGTTGGTGAAAAAGAAGCTTTAATATTGAAAGTTGAAAGAGTGAAAAAGCTGTAAATTTCCCTTCAGGAACACTTGGAGAAAGAAACAAAGGCATGTAGTCAAACAATGGCCAAGATGGCGGAGGACCACCGTGAAGCCATTGTGTGAGTCCTTTGTTTGTTTGTTTGTTTGTTTTGCTGTCACTTTACAGTCTAATTTTGCTCTATAAATTGCACTGTCATGCAAAGTGCAAAGAGAAAATAATTTACTCATATGAGTGATTATGTATAAAAATAGATTTCGCTAGAACTGATGTTATTTTTTGACCACGCCGGCTCGTCATGTTCCAAGGAACACATCCTCAGCCATGCTGCAGCGAGGAAAAAGTAAAGTGTGTGTGTGGAAGACCATAGTTTATTACTTTTGAGGCCATAAGATGTGCACTGCCTCTGCTGTGTTTAGTTATTTTTTACAGCTCATAAAACATTTACATTGATACTGGTGTGGTCCTGTCGGTTTGCTCTTGGTGTCGGTAATTGATTTAATTTTGGACACATGTGGGTGATCTTAAAAAGTCAAGTGCAGTCATTCAGTTAATTCACTTTACGAGGCTTACAAAAGAAAATGTCCTTATTATATTATTGTAATATGCACTACTTAATAACTTTGAAATATGCAGTCATGGTAAAAATAATATTTTCTTTGAATTACATTCAAGTTTTGTGTATCAGGACATCAACAGATGACATATTCGTCAAGGACATCCTTTAATGAACAAAAACTAAGCCAGAACAAAGAAGCAGTGTGTGAAAAACTAAGTACATCCACACCACCTTTATTGTCTGTTTAAAATACACTGAGCTGAAGTATAATGAAATGTGCTGTATGAATAAAATTGCCATCGTCATTTAGCAGAAATAACGTTACTGTGTGACCGTGTGCCTCTTATATCATTGTGGAGGAATTCTGACCCACTTTTCTTTACAATTTTGCTTCAGTTTATTGAGGTTTGCAGCAATTATTCATGCGCAGCTTAAGATCATTTCACTCGGGTTAAAGGTGGCGCTTTGACCAGGTCATTGTTAGTCTTTTTCTTTTTTTTGGCCATTCTGTTGTAGATTTGATGCTGTGCTCGGGATCATTGTCCTGACCACTGGCATGACCGAGTCAAGCCTTAGCTATCAGACAGATGGCCTCTCATTTTGATTCTAGAATACTTTGGTGTACAGAGGAGTTCGTGGTCGACTCAATGACTGCAAGGTGCCCAGGTTCTGTAAAACAAGCCCAAACCATCACTCCTCCACCACCATGCTTGGCAGTCGGTTTGAGGTATTTGTGCTGATATCTTGTGTTTGCTTGTCATGAAATGTGGCACTATAAATTATGGGCAACAACTCAATTTTGGTCTTGTTTCTCCAAAGGATATTGTTCTAGAGGTTTTGTGGTTTGTCTAAGATGCATCTTTGCAAACCGAAGTCATACTGACATGTCTTTTTTTTAGAAAGACGAGGCAAAGATGCAATACTTTGTTTGTTTGTTTGTTTTTGTACTGAAGTTACATGCTAACTGGGGCCTTAGTAGTCTTTTTTTAATTTCTCTTAGCTGGAACATCTACTTTTGCAAAGATTGGCAACTTCCTTGAGTGTTTTCCACTTGTGAACAATCCTTCACTGTAGAAGGACTTCAGATTGTTTAAAATGAGCTAATAACCGTTCCCAGATTCTCTGAGATCATTGCCGATATTTTTCCTAATTGGAATTGTGTCTACACACATCTGAATGCACCAGATGAACAAACTGCCAAAACCTTTGCTTCTGTGAACATGGTCACATTTCATATCATTTGAGTAGCAGCATCTGACTGATAGTTGCTCTCATGATCTCTGTGTAACTAGTACTTAGTTTTCCCCATACACTGCTTCATCAGCCAAGTTGTTCTTGACTCAGTATAATATGCCATGTTTTATAGATCATCTGAGGTTGTGTTTATCTAATTTTAAGTGCTCATAAAGACTAAACACTGATGCACAAAATCTTAGAACTGACAGGGTTTATACTTTTATTTTCATTTTTTGGACTGTATTTCACAAATAAATAAATGAATATTTTTTTTGCAGCAGGCTAGGAATTGACTGCAAATACTGCTGAACACAATATCAAGACTGGTGCGTGTTCATAACTGTTGATTCATTTTTCAGTGTCTCTCTTTTATGCTGTAAACTGTTTAGGCGATTGAAAGATGCTTTGCACTCTGTGATCAAGGAGCGCGATTGCCTCATTGACAAGCTGAAATATCACATAAAGGAGGCAGAGGATCTGCAGAAGTTAGCAAAGTTACTGACTGAGGAAAACACCTCACTGGCATTGGACAAGGTATGTTTAAACCAAAGGACAGCAAACACCAGAGTAGCTATTAGGCACCAGCAGTCCCTGGACAGAGGCCATTCATCTCCATAAAGACATTTTAAATCACTTTCAGTTATGAAACACTTGTCAGATCTGTGCAGAATATATTTCAGGTGGTTTTTCCCTTGTGTTGTTTATTGTGCTGATCCTGTGTATTTTGCTTGTGGTCCCACTCCCACCCCCCTCATCTTCTGACTACTATCCAGCCTCTCAGCGGTCAGTGGTTGTGGTGAGTTTCCACTGGTGTCTGGGTTCAAATAAAGTAGCTTATCCTTGGCCGTTTTCTGGCTGTGATTCTTAAACATAAATAAATGCTGGGCACATTAATCTTACCTCTGATGATGACAGCTAATCAGTAGAGTAAACCTGGCTTACTGAAACTTTGACCACTCACTGAGCAGAACAGGCTGGAACACAAGTCAATATCTGTTCCTTGTTCTACACTGGAATAAAAGTGAGAGGATTTTCTAAAATTAACTCTGTGTTATCCGTTTCCTGCTCACCTAGAGCATGCTGGAGTTGACGGTAAAGGACAACGCAGCACAGATGGGGACTCAAAAACAGAAGCTAACTGAACTGAGGGCCGAGGTGGCTTCCCTGGAGGAGGCCCTGCAGCTCAAAGCCGTGGAGATTGAGCAGCAGGAGAAGAAAGAGAAGGCGAACCTGGTCACCATCCAGGCCAGCCAGGTGGAGCTGGACAAGCTGCAGAAAGTGCTCGCGATGCGAGAAAAGGAAATGAAGCATGTGAAGCAACTGGCGAGCACCATTGTAGCAAAGCGCCAAGAGCTGGAGGAGTTCTTCCATGAAGCACTGGGTCATGTGAGGAAGGAGATCAAGGACAGCAGGCTCCAATACAGACAGGAGGCACTGCAGAGTTATCGTAGGAGGTTTAGAGAAGCCACAGCAGGAAAGATAAAGTTCCCACCCATCCGCACCTTCCATAAAACTGCCCACAGTACCAACTCTGTCTATTCAGACATGGAGGCGGCTGCGACATGGTAGGTGTCCTGCCCTTCTCATCATTTCCATACGCTGTGTGTATCTTCCTGATATTTTTAATTCCTTATGTTTACTAGTGCTGATTCCCAGCTTGTTCAGTGGTCAGCAAACATCTTTGTGGTTCATATTCATTGAGTAAAGGAATTTACACAACAAAAGTGACACTGAAATGTGATTTCATCTGCTTGTCTTGAAGGACGGATCAACCGGGGAGCGAAGTTGAAATCTCTGATCTCACTTGGGAGCAAAAGGAACAAGTGCTCCGGCTTCTCTTTGCTAAAATGAATGGATGCAGAGAAAGGTAATGAAACGCTGCAATTATTTGTTTATGTTTGACTTAGCAAAAGTCGTGCTGGACGCTTTGTTCGCTCATTGACTTCATCCCGATTTTAATACATTCGAATCCTTTTGTAATCCCCCAGAATGAACTGACACTGCTGCAGCAATTAACTCTGAAGAACAAAGTGCAGTGACACTGTGCAGAGGTTCAGTCACAGCTTCTGATGACTCCTCCCTCTTTTTAATGTTTTAAACAGCCATTTTCTCAGCAGAAGAGGATACCATAAAACATCAGTTAGGCTTCAAGCAATTTTCTTTTCCATGCAGCTGCTTAAAAAGAATGAAGAAAGAGTCTGGGCACAATAGTAAAAATAGGCCCAGGCCGCAGAGTCGTGTGCTTGGAAACAAACATCTGGTCACGTCGATTTGCTTTCACCCTATTGGCCTCTCTTCACGTGCACTCGCAGCTTATTTTGTTCTTTGAACACTTGTGGTCAGAGAGCAGCTGGTAACATGATTTTCAGGAAGGAGTGTGCAGGAGAGCTGGATGTATAGGGGCAAGGCAGGCATGAGAAGTATATTCAGGTTAACCTCGGTCTGGCAGCTAGACCAGCAGAATAACACAGAACATTTGGCAGCTGAAGTTTGCAGCATGCAAATCCATGTGCGTTGTGCTGACCCGGAGTAACCCCTTCGCTAGACAGGCTGGAGGCCTCAGTGAAAAGACACCACTGTGCTAAAACATGACTTTTCACTGTGAGGTTCTGTATTTAACCGCAACTCCGCATCTTCCTGACAGCCAAGTCAGCCGACAGGTGGCTCTGCCGGCCTCCACTGAGAAGAGGAGCTTCACGGAGAACGATGTAGCCGGGTAAGACGCTGAAGGAATGCACAAGAATAAAAACTGTGCCTCATCCTTGCAATTAAGAAGCCCTTTAAGATTTATTGGTCCCCACATTCCATGTTTAGCCAAAAAAGCAGCGGCTGTGAGAACATGAGTGCCTACATGTGATTTATCAACACAGTGGCATGATGATGACTTTCTTCCAGAATTAGAGAGGAGCTGTCCCCGGCGACCATGAGCACCCCGGCGCCATCAGAGTCCACGCTGCCAGCCGCCCAGCCAGATACACACATCACGTGACCTCCGAGTGGCCTCTGTGTCTCACATTAAACTGTGCTTGCGTGTTTCCTCAAGAGTGTTAACACAACTAGAATATAGGATGTTTGTTTGTGCTTGTTCAAAATATCTTACCGTGCACGCATGTGCGGTGTGGCATGTGAGTGCTTTTGCACGTTCTGTCTGTTGTACCTCAGTTTAAAAAAAGAAAAGAAAGAAAATCTATTTGTGACTACAGAGTGCTGATAAGAACATATGCACCAGGTGACATGAGGATTTCAGTTTGCCCACACACCTTACATCCACTTACATCCTTTCTTTGCGCCTTCCAGCAAGGATGTGACAAGCAGTTGGAACAGAAGTAGCATCTTATAAGCTGAATAGCCGGGTCACCTGTACAAATGACCCCCCACCCACACTCACCCGTGTGGTAAGTGGTTAAAAAGAATGGATGGATAGATGTTTTTTTTTTTAAGTCATTTTTGAGGGGTTTTATCTTTTATTATGATAGAAAAGGTGAAAGTAGATTGGAAAGCTGGAAGAGAGCAGCAAATGGCTCAGGGCTGTTTCAAACCCAGGCCTGTAAAATTTACATCTTATCGGTCAGTTGCTCAATCCGGTGAGCTATAGTGTTGCCTGTGTATTGATAGATTTGATATAAAGTGTCAGCACATTGACGCTCTCTTATCTGATAAGTCATATACACAATACTAGAACGTAAGCTTGATGAGTATCAGTACAGTGCAGGTGCAGCATTTGCACATTAAGACACTTGATGAATGGATAAACATGAGGCACGTTTACAGGAAGATGCCTCATTGTGGCAGAGGAGAAAAGGGGGTCATGGGAGGAGAGGTGTAAGATAGCATAATCAAAGGCAACCGGTGTGACTCCAGGCAGCTTTCATTTCTGTGAAACACAAACACAGCAAGTGTATAAGAGTTTCAGCAGGTGCTGTATTTCTGGAAATGACATTGACCCAATAATGTTACAGAACTTTTGGATTGCCTTAGTGTTGTCCCCTCACACAATAGCCACATATACATATCTAATATAAAGCCTTTTAATCTGGGGATTATTTATTTATAACTTGTATTTATGAGCTATTCACAGGTGACATATGAATCTGCTTTTGCAAGTGGAGCGTTTGACGTCTCCTGGTTTACAAGAGTAATCAGCAGCGACTGGATGGAGCATTTAGCGTCCCATGGTAGGCATGGTAACGGCAGGACTTTTTAAGGTGGCATCTTCAGCTTTCCATTGTGCAGTGACGGTTTTGATCTGTGTGTAGAACTGGATGCCCTGAAGAGCAAAAATAAAAGCGTTTACATCACATTAAGACAGCTGCTGTGTTTTTACTCTCACAGGCCCAACGACAGGATCCGTTTGTTTTAGTTGCCACTCACTTGTTTTCCGTAGAAGTTCGTGTCCCCTCTGAAGGATCCCCTCGATCCAGTGAAGGAGAACATTGGCAGCGGCACCGGGATTGGAACATTGACTCCCACCTGCAGAAAACAAGCATTGTCCCTTTCATTTCCATAAGTGTAAGGTTTGTAAAACAATTCCCTCAGGTCCTAAATTGCTAGGGACAAGCGAGACTCAGCTGATGAGAGATGCGGTACGTGCGTGCTGTTTACAAAGCAGGCTTACACGATCGCACAAAACAGAGATAAACCTGTGGCTTTTATTTGATGTGTGAAAACGAAGCGTGCTCTTACGAAAAAGGGAGGAAAACCAAAAATATATAAAAATAAAGTTTTGTTGCGAAAACACCAAGAGGCACGGCATGGTTGGTTTAGTGTGTTTTAAACAACGGGAATAGGTTTGCATACTTGGGCCTTTTGGCAAAGGTGCATGGGAGAAAAGAAAAAAAACAGAAAAGTAGATGTTTGTTGCATGGAGGTTTGGAGACGAGTACGGCACATGGCCTGCACAACATTCCCCGACATGTGAACAGCAAACACAGGGCATAACTAGGCTCCACAGGCAAACAAACAGGATGGCCATGTTTTTACTTAACTGTTAAATACGCACCTAGAAATCCCTTTTGAGATTTAATTTTAACAATCCTCACCACCAACTCCCCTCTTCCCCTGAATACTACCTGGAAAATTTCGATGCATCCCTATTTTTATTTAACAGAAGCATATTTGCTGTTGCTATTTGCGACTTTCTTGGGTGTGGATGTGGAGGGGAAAAAGGGGGTTGCTTAAGGTGTGCATTTTGGGTAGGGAGCAAATAAGGGTATGCTCAACATGGAAAATAATTGTTTTTATTTAATGTGTGAAGGCTTTCAAACAAATATGATGTTCTCTCCGCTTGAGATGGTGCATAGAAACGACAGAGCGGCGTGAATGTCTCCTTTCTCCCTTGAACGAGCTGCACATTTGGACGCAGCGGCCACTCACCTGGCCCACATCCACCTCGTGAGTATATTTGCGTGCGGTGGCACCGTTTGTGGTGAAGATGGCTGTACCGTTGCCATAGGGGTTCTTGTTAACCAAACTGATGGCGTTGTCCAGGGAGTCTGCCTCCAGAACGACCAGCACGGGCCCAAAGATCTCCTCGGTGTAGCACTTCATCTGAGGCTGAAAGAGCGCACAACGGAGCACTTTCACAGACTGCAGACATCTTTGTAATATCACTCACGTGCAAGTACTTTTAACACATGAAGCCTCATACTGTGACGTTGCCGAGGATGGTAGGTCCCACAAAGTTGCCGTTCTCGTAACCTTTGACTTTAATATTTCGGCCATCCAGTAGCAGCTTTGCTCCCTCCTCCACGCCGCTCTGGATCAGACTGCAGACTCTGTTCCTGGCTTGGGGAGAGATCAGAGGCCCCAGATCTGCACCAGGCTGGTCTCCTAGCAGGGCCCCAAAAAACAAACAGCTATAAGGTTACACGTTCTGTCACTTGACTGATGCGAACAAACTATGGGCACTGACATTTCGTTGGCCACAAAAGCCAGGACAAGGGGCACTTTGAGGCACTCCCTCTAAAATGGATTCTTGCGGGTTTCCTGTGTAATGTACAAATTAAACTTCATATCGCTGTAAACACACAGACTCATTCTCCATTTTACTTCACATCAACTTCTTTTCTCATAGGATTTGATCCTCTAGACCGCCATTTAGGCCCGAGCCGCAGATCTGGCCACAAATTTGCAGCATGGCTGACTCAACAAGCCCAGCTGACTCCCAATGTGAAGTTACAACAGGCCATAAGGCGAGAGGTGAGGTTAGGGCGGTGTGGGTGGCCCCGAGATGAATAAAACCAAAAAGGACCTTGGGGGAAACGCGCTCAGGAGAACAGGAGAGGCTGAGGTGAAGGCGATGGGGCGTGGTACCTGCATCCACGCGCAGAGCTTTGGCACGTTCCACCAGCTCCGGCAGCCAGCTACGCGCCTCGCCCACCAGTATGGCTGTGGACAGAGCCATGCAGCGTTGTCCCGCTGCCCCGAACGCCGCGCCCACAAGCTGGTTCAGAGTGTTCTCCTTGTTGGCATCAGGCATCACCACACCATGGTTCTTGGCTCCCTACAGTACACAAGAAGTGGTTAGCCCTTTGCCGTTTGATCTCCACATTACAGCAACTGGTTAGTCACAAGCAGGGACATAAAAATCAGGGAATTAGATTAGAAACAAACGACCTACAAATTTCACATTGTAAACTTGGTCCACATTTCAGTCCACGTGAGGCAATGGAACATTTCCAGTTCGCAATCTGGGCCTTTTTAAATGTGATGCACAGCTGCACCATGCACATGCACTCCTCAGTACCATTGGGCGACAAACACTTGAAACTGTTGGCCAATGCTGCCACCTTCTGGATGTTTAAAGCACATGTCAGACATTAAAACTGTTGCTCACCATGTTGGACTGCACCCTTTTGCCATTTTTAGAGCCCCTCTCATAAATATACTCCCCTGCTTGATTTGAGCCAACAAAGCTGATAGCCTTGATGGCCGGATGGTCACAGATGAAGTTCACAGCTGTAAGAGGAAGACAGTTACAGAGATGACTTAAGTAATAGCAGGTGATTACGGTTTATGATTTAGAGCAAATGTAGATATCTTCATTGTTACACACATTGTTTTTCTGCCAAGATAACTACATTTTCTATCTGAATGATGGATTTAAAAAAAAAAAAAAAAAAAAAAGGATTTATTGGCGGTAATTTGAGGCTTTAAGCTTATTTGTCGAACATCTTTACATCTTACTGTAACATTACACAGCCACCAGCTCTTACCGTCGTGTTGGCCGTGGATGATGTTGAGCGTTCCATCTGGAGCGCCAGCATCCTGCAGCATCTTAGCCAGCAGCATGGCGCATGTGGGCACACGCTCCGAGGGCTTCAGCAGGTACGTGTTGCCACATACCATGCCCATAGGGAACATCCACAGGGGGATCATGGCCGGGAAGTTGAAGGGGGCAATGCCGGCACACACCCCAAGGGGAAGGCGATAGGTGTAAGTGTCCATGTCTTTGGAGATGGAGGGCAGGGTTTCCCCGAGCATCAGGGAGGTGATGCTGCAGGTGTGTTCTACCACCTCTGCACAGAAAGAAGTATGAACCATAGTATGGTCAGGTTTAGCAATTAAAGGATGACTGGCATCTTTTCATTTCACGAGATTTTGTCCTTATGTTCAACACCCCTGGCAGTAGTTGGTTATTTATGTGCACAGGCACGACATTTAAACAAAAGCATGTGTGTGTCAGCTGCTACACCAGGATAAAGTTAGCAAAGGTAGATATCGTGATCTGCATTTTATTAAAACGATGATTCAAGTATGATGTAAACATGAAATATTTTTATTATAATGACAACTCCAGCTGTCACAGATACATTATTTTTTATTCTAAGCCAATTTATACAACTACGTCAATAAAAAAACCGGGCATATGAAGATGATCTAAAACACCATCTCCATGAAAGAAATAACAGACATAACAAACCACATCAAATCACTGAATTTGAACTAATAATTTTTTCAGGAGCAACTTTGTTAGTTCACATATTACTAAAAACTCATCTCCTTACTGTCCCAGGCCAATTGTTGCATGTTATTTACTATCATAGAAAGGCCTAAAAATATCAAAATTTAATCTTCCACAGAATCAGTCATGTAATAAACCACCCTCTGTCCCGCTTGTCCCATATACAAGATGAAACAGATTAACAGATTCCTGTAAATGAGTTAAGAGCCTACACAAAATGCAAATATTTAACCACTTGTTGCTCAATGACAAAAAGGACATCTGTGTGCATGTGTGTGTGTGTGTGTGTCAGACACACTTACGCAATCCTCTGAACACATCTCCCTCTGCATCTGCAAGGGTCTTCCCCTGCTCCACTGTGATGGCCTTGGCAAGTTCTTTCTGAAACGCATGAGGACGCTGTATCAGCTATATAGCCTAAAGTCAAGTTTCACTCAAACAAGAGCTCTGAACTACTGTGGACGGACTAACATGCTGTCTGTCCATCTGTTCATTCATCCATCCAAGCCCACGGCTGGAGTGGGGCTGGATACGAGCTGTCATATGGTGAGAGGTGGGGTGCACTCTGAACAAGTCACTAGCCTATTGCAGGGCTAACGCAGAGACATAGCCAGTCTAAAATCTCCAGTTAACCTAACACGCATGTCTTTGAACTTTGGGAGGAAGCCAGAGTACCCAGAGAGAAGAGGGAGACCTAAGAACCTCTCTCTGTGAGGCAACGGTGAGTCCACGCTCTTGTTTGATTCATTAATTAAACAAGGCTGAATGTGTTTTTACTTTCAGAGCACCTTACGGTGACTTACAATATTGTCCTTGATAAGCTGCTGATAGCGCAGAAAAACCTGCTGTCGAGCCAAGATGGAGGTCTCAGACCAGGAGCGAAAGGCTCTGGAGCATGAGTCTACAGCAGCCAGCATCTCCTCCTGGGTGGCTTTGGGCACGCGGGTGATCACCTCATTGGTAGCCTGTGAAAGTGGAAAAAAGTCATGATCTCTAAGCTGGATTTTTTTTAAACACTAAAAATAAGTGCTAATTTATACTGCTCATTCAATAATGCCAAATCTGAATCTAAATGTTGACGTGGGATGCCCATCTACACAAACCAGTCTGGACCAGTATGTCCAGGTTAAGCAACTCCATACTGTACAAGCACAGTGTGGTGAGGCATCAGTATACATTCACCTCAACTAATAATGGATGTTGCCAAGAAATACTAGAAGTACTTACAGGATTGTGAATATCCAGCCATTCCGAGGACTTGGATTCAACAAACTTCCCATCAATAAACAGTTTGGTGGTGGGCTGTGAGGAAAGATATCAGCATTTACTCGTAGGGTTGATTATCTCTGAAATGTATTACCAGATTAACAGTTACTCATAAGCACTCACCACAGAGGAGGAGGAGCAGCACAGTCGGCCGACTCTAAATGGAACCTGTGAAAGCGGCACAGCAGGGAGTCAAATCGCTAAAAGTAGCAAAAACTGCAGTATTTATCCATCCTAGAAGTACAACGTGCTGTTTCATTTGCACATTTTGTCAACCAGCTGCAGCCTGTTGGCCGATTAGATTAATGTGCAACTACTGAGTGTGGAGTTGTGAAAATGGGGACAAAGTCAAGCTGAGTGAAGCGGACTGAGAGAAGGAATGCGGTCCAGGCTGCAGGTGCACGGGTAGACTTCTTTGCGCTTAAATGCACCTGCAGCTGAACACGAGTAGAAAAACTTTCTTCATGTTATAAATCAGCTCTTGAAGGCATAAAATTATTATTATTACTTTTAATCCTCTTAAGATTTTTGAACTGAGGAAAAACGTTATTCCTCCCCTGTAAAGGAATGCACGGACATAACTTCTGCAGGACACTGTGTCAACAATCAGAGCTGACCACACGCTGCCACTTGCACTTTACCTTGGTCCTGAACGCTGATCTCAGAGCTGTTGACGCCATTCTGGGATATCATGTGCTACGCCGAACTGATTTGACCCACTGTGCAGGCAGGTAGCGCGGTGGCCAGCAGAAGACAGCATTCAGCTTTCCACCCCACAGATGTGAATCACCTGTGGGCGGGCTCTGGGGAAATTGAGGCTTCCTAAAGGCTCCAAATTCGCCCTCTCACTAATAACGCAGCGTGATTGGGTTCTCGAGATTGCCTTCTGTCCAATCACGACTGCAGCTTTTGGATTAAACCCGCCCTAGCTATGGAACGCCACAAACTATTGGCTAATTAAACCAGTCAGTTCTCCTGTCAGGAAGTGTGTCTCAGCTGAGCTGTATCCACACGCAGTTTTGAACAAAGTGGGACTTTGCTGTAAAGTGTGTGATCTTTAAGCGATCAGTGGCCCTTATCCAAAAGATTAAAGTGTTATCGCAGCCAGCGACAATGCGCTTGTCGTTAGCCTGCCTCGCTAAGGTACTGTCACTGTTCGCCGGGTGTTATGTGTGCATCAGCTGCTTAATTTCAACCATATGAAGCCCAATGGTGCTTAGTCATGGACCAAAGAGTAGGTAGGAGGGAGTTTAGGGGACACATCCTATTGGCTGCTCAAAGTGGATGAGATTTTTTGTAGAAAAAGTACTTGCAGTAACTGATCCAGTCTAGTCGAGGGAAATCTACAGAAGTATGGCAACTCAGACTAAGGTGAACCCACTGCATAAAACCACAAAGCAAAACTGACTTTGTTTCCAAACTGACTTAACATTTTCTGTTTTCTGTTCAGCCCATACTTCACGGATACTTCAGAAGCTCCTGCTCCTGGAGGGTTCGCATTGGTAAGTCATGCCCTGGGAATGTTCAGCTAAGCTTTGGTGTAACTTTTTTTTTTTTATCACTAAGGTAATGAACTTGTTTGTGCACCAGCTTTTGCTCTAAAAGGTGTTGAATATGACCAGCTTCCAGTCAATCTGATCAAAGATGGAGGGCAGCAGGTACAGTGTGCAGACAAACATGACACTTTCTGCATGATTGCTTGAATATTAAAGAGTCCAAAATCCTGCTAAAACAATATGTAGTTTCTTAACAAGGTGCTGTCTTAAACAATAAAACCATGCATTTCTTTTTTAAAGTCATGTGTTAGTCTGACAGTGGCTCTCTCTGTGCCAAAGCTTACTGAGGAGTACAAAGCGCTAAACCCCATGCAACAAGTGCCTGCAGTGGAAATTGATGGCACCACTCTCTCTCAGTCGGTGAGTCTGCTTCCATAACACTGTCATGTTATCTTATTACATTTACTGAATATTTTGGTAATACTGGTAACAGTTCTAGTAAAAACCTGACTTGTTTTCTAACCTTTAAGCATTTGCAGGTAGTTACTTTGTAATTTCAAATAAAATACATTAAAATTCCATTTAATTACACCTTTAGTCGGTGTATTTTTAATTACACCATGTAACATTAAAAAAACGTTACCAAAATTCTTTTGTTTATGTAGCTGGCAGTGATCCAGTACATCGATGAGACCAGACCAGGACCCCGTCTTCTTCCAGCAGACCCAAAGGCGCGTGCCCAGGTTAGGATGATAAGTGACCTCATTGCCTCGGGTATACAGCCCCTGCAGGTAAGCAGAACACAGTCCACAATGCCATCAGTTCAAATCTCTACTCTGGTTCACAAAAAATCCATGCTTGCAATGTCAAGGTCAACCTGCAAGACCAGTAACTTTATCTTTTTTTTTTTTTAATTCCTGGACTTCGCAGAATTTGTATGTAATCCAGAAAATAGGAGCGGAGAAGATGCAGTGGTCTCAGCACTTCATCGATCGTGGTTTTCAAGGTAAGCGGAAGCCTGTCATCTACTCCTCTATGCTTCGTTTTAATTTTAAATGCGGAGAACTGCACTCTGAAAACACTTTGTTTTACACAGCAGATGATGAACACAGAGTTGCCTCTATAAGTGCACATTTTTGCTGTCATTACAAAGCGTGACTCATCAGCTTAACCATCCTGCTTTGCTTTAATGTCGCAAGCAGGAAGGCTTTTAAAACTGACGATGATGATTAAATCAACAGTGATCCATTCCTGAGAACTTAACACAGAAGTACAAACTTTTCTGTTCTCCCAATATTTACATTTCCAAACTTTCCAAAGTAATAATCTAGTTCTGCCCCACATTTGACACCCCTGCTCTATACATTAGAAACATGAAGTGATGAGAAAAATGCCAATGTGTTTTACATGCATGCGTTATTACCCCCAGCTCTTGAGCCAATTCTGAAGCAAACAGCGGGGAAATACTGTGTAGGCGATGAGGTAAGAACATGAATATATCACAGGACAACATCTGGGCAATTTCCAGCACAAAGATTACTTCTTACTTTCTGCTTCTCTTTTAGATTTCCATGGCAGACATCTGTCTGGTCCCACAGGTCTACAACGCAGAGAGGTATGCTATGAGAAGTTTCATAAAACTGCAATAGAAGCGCTACTTTAATAGAGATGGGCTTTCCACAAAATCCAATTTACATATTTTCCCTCTGGCGTGCAGTGCTGTTTCTCTGTCTAGTGCGTTTTGTTCGAGCTGACCAGCATTTAAGATGGTGGCTATAAAAACATCTGCCTTGTTTTAAATATGATGGAACCAGATGAAACTAGTTGTGCCACAAAGCGTCAAATAATACATTTGGAAGGTTAGCAGCAGCATCTCTTTCCAGAAATCAGAACAATTTACTTCTATTATATTCAAGAGAAGGCAGAGATCCCAAAACATGATATAACCTCGAAACAGCCTGTACAGGGAAGCATCACCACTATGTTTTTAATGTCTACAGGTTCAAAGTGGATGTGGGGAAGTATCCAACCATCAAACGGCTAAATGAGGCTTTACTTGAGATTGAAGCTTTCCAAGTGAGCCACCCATCACGCCAACCAGATACACCTGATGATCTGCGTGCTTAGTACAAAGCCACTGAGAAGTTGTTTGTGTTAAATAAAATGACTGAAAAGCGACTCTGTTCCACTGCAGTTACTTTAAATGACAAGAAAGGTTCAAGTAAAAAAAAATATTTATTAGTATTTTAGCATGAAATTGAACTATGACTTTAATTTGCCTTTTTAAAAAAAACAAAAAAACAAACAAACCACCATACAGATACGTGGAGAGGAGGTACGGGACAATAATGTGTTTAAAAAAAACCCCAACGCTCAGATTTGCTATGCAAAGTGGAAAACCTCTCGTCTCACTGTTCGCAGCGCGTTGCCTGATGGTGATTTTCTAAGACACATAATAAAGTAAAAGAATCACACAGGAGACACATGAATAGAAAGTCATTGCAACAAAACACAAAGCAGAAGAATTAGTCTTCCAGACAAAACGCTCTTCTCATGTCTGATCACATCACGGGCCATGGTGGCTAAAAACTGTTTCCAATTTGGACTCATTTGTCAAAAGGAATCTCCACGGTGCATTTGATTGTGTCATCATAAAAGGAACCAGAGCAGTCCGACCCACCAAACACCAGCAATGCACACTGGATTTTAACATTTTCACCCTGTCCATGTGTCCCAGTGTCTCTTAGGATAGCGCTGCCCAAAAGCATCATGCTGTGTCCAGCACGAGGCCTGGAGCAAAGCAGGGGAGACACCAGTGAAGTCCACATATTCGTATCTGGGGGAGAAAAGAAATGAAGCTCGATTAAAAAGCAGCTGATTTCATCAATATTGATGCTTCGTGCAAAATAGCAATAATACTGAAGAAAAAAAAAAAAAAAAAAAAAAAAAAAAAAAACACCTGCTCACCTGTATTAAAGATGTGAACATCCTGCAGGGCTCCAATTGCACTGCACCCTCCACTGACTAAAATCCTGTTGTCTGAAACTGGGAGTGCTGCATGAAACCTGTCAATTAATATATAAAGAGGTTTTATCTGTATCATTGTTATGGCCAATCTTTACATATTCTTAAATATGAATTATGTTCAGCTAAAAGAAAAGAATAATCTCACTAGGATGAATTTTGTGTTAAACAACATTAAAATTGCACTTGACTCTTTCTGGGATGCCCAAGGATACTACAACCAGATGGCTACATGGATGACATTTATCAAGGTTGATTAGTTTACTCACCCTCGAGGCAGCGGTGGCATGTTCCCACTCTTCACAGCTGTGTACTCCATAAATCCTGCACTCAGTAGGGAAAATGTAAGAATCAGTGCAATCCTGGACACTCTGTTTCAATCTAAGGCGGTCAGTGGCGGTCTTTATCTTACCCAGATCTAACACATGGAGGTCGTTAAAGTAAGCAGCTGTCTTGCGTCCACCGAATATGATCAACTTCTGAGACAGAAGCGTAGTCGTGTGCCTGTTAAAAAGCATGAAATTAGCATTCCTGAGAATTAAGAAAGCACTTAGGGTACAGTAAATTTACTGAAGACTGACCCAAACCGAGGCAGAGGTCTGTCCCCTTCCACAATGGGCTGGTACCAGAGTCCAAACTCTGGGTTGAAGATGTATAGAGCATTACTGCAGGATTTATCCCCTGAGGAAAGGCTTGACTGAACTCCTCCAAAGACAAAAAGTTCTTTTTTGTAAAAGGCTGCAGAGTGATACGCTAAATTTGGAACGCTGCCTTTTGCCTTAAGGATGGGAAATATCCACAAATACAGCAATGAAAAGAAAAGACAAAGAGCCTATTTCACATACACGTACATGCTTTTAAAGAATGTGAAAACGCAGCATGTTAACAACAAACCCACATTGACAAGCTTCCACTTCCAGGTCAGAGTATTAAGGACGTACAGCTCCGTGTAGCGCCGACCCTCCCTCAGGCCACCGTAAACAAAGACTGCTCTAGAGTCTGGGTCATAGGTTGCAGTGTGTCCTCGGGCACAGGGTGGTTCAGGTCCAGAAGCAGAGGAGTTCAGCGGGAACCAGAAGTCACCGTCTGAAAAGAGGTCAGGTAACGATTAAGTACAAATGCTTCCTCCACCGGTGCCGCACACCTTCACTCTAGTGACATGCTTTATAGATACAGGGAGCTAATATACATATATGGCCAGATGTATATTCAGCAAAGTCCACTGACCCAACTCGAGCTTCCACAGGGAGTCTTTGCAGTAGTTTTGTTCTGAAGTCTCCCCTCCAATGAGGATGGCAGTATCAGGGTCACTCAGACACATGGTGTGGCACCAACGCTTTGACGGACACGCTGAAACTAATCACAAATCTTTGTAAAAGCCACTTCTGTGCAATCCTGTGTAATCCCAATATTTTTTTCCTTTTTGCCTCTGACCTCCTCTGTTCTCACTCTTTATGAGCACAGTCATTTCTTCTTGACCGTTTATCCCGGATGACCTCATCTTCTTAGGGGTCGAAGCTTGGTCTACATCCTCTGAGAGGCTGTCCACGTCCTCAGAGCTCCACCTCAGTTGGCCTCTCCTACCAATGACTGTACGTCTGGGTGTCTTTTCCTTCCAGTCACACAGAGCGCACAGCAGACCTGCGTCAGTTACTGCCCTCACATGCAGACACTAACATACACCTAAGGATAACACTCACTGTAGGCCACACTGGAGGTTTATTCCCCACAGCGGAGTCACTGGTGTCGACTTTATTGACTTGGACCTCAGCAAAGCACACGCTGTCGCTCCTGTCGCTCAGGTGTGAGGTCTCAGAAGTCACCTGGATTTGTATTAATTGAACAATCATGACGCTCGAAAACCAAAGTGTGCATTCCCACTGAACTATTTTGGCCCCGTTTATCTCACCGTTTCACTTTCAGCATCTTGGGTGTGTAATGTGGTGGAATGATCGGTCACATCGTGCCCTTCGGGGAACAAGCATTTCCTTTGAACCAAAGGGGTACTGCTGAAGACGCTGGAGTTGTCCTGTGGCTGGTCACAAGTCTTGGCAAGAAATAAGTGAAATGCCACTATGCAATATCAGCTACAGACTGCTTTTTTGTTTTAAATCCCACATATAGGCATGATGCCTAGCACTCTGACGCAAAGAAAGCAGGGAGTGTAATGGAAACTAGCACAAAGAAATGAATATTAAATGACAATATATGCCATAAAGCTATTTATAGCAAGGTGAAAATGGTGGAATCAGATTCTGTTTTCCAAGAGTTATTTATAAAAAAAAAAAAAAGCAGTCAGCATAAGATATTAGGTTAAACTTCACCTTCCTTTTAGGCTTATTGTATCTACTCAGTACAGGAGTTGGATTAATTGCATTCAGATAAGCTATATTTGCCCTTTGCATGCTATAACCTGTAGCCTGAACAGTTTGTGTGTTTTAAAGTGAGGCTATATGTAAATTCCCCACTGCATTTAACCATTAGTAAAATAACCCAGACTTTCCCCACACAAACATGAGCTCTACGTGAGTTTTTTCGGATCTGGTCGCGCTAAATACTTGTGTTTTGTACCTCTCCAGAGACTGTGAGTAAAATCTTGCCATAAACTCCCCTCCTGCCCCTCTCTGCAGCCACTTTGACCATCTCTGGGCTCCAGTCACCTTCCCAAGTCAGACACCTGAGCACAAAGAGATGTCAGCAAACTCTAGTTTACAAATTCACAACCTTGCGGCTACTTCACGAACCTAAATTGAGAGGACAGAATCCCAATTTTCTGAGCTGGTACTTCTGCACTGACCAGAACCTCGACTGAAATTGTGGTCAAACTGCATTCCCACTGTCCCAGACCGAAGATGACCAGCTGCTTAGGAAGAGGCAGCGGGACATGGACTTGAAAGCACCTCCGGTTAGATTTGCTGTGAAGAGTGAGTCCAAGTAGTGATTCTTCGCGTCCTTAATAATCTGTCAACATGGTTTTTTTAAATGATTATTATTATGTATTTATCAAACGACATACCTAATAAACTGGCGGGGGACGTCACGCAAAGACCAAAGGACATAAAAATTCAGTCTCCCCATGTTGTTTTACGGATCCAATACGTTCTGAGAGCAGCAAACATCGGCGGTACTTAGATCTCCAGTGCTAACCTCTGATTGGCCGAGAGGAGCTCGAGGCCGTGGTGAACACGCACAGGTGAGAGGTCAAAGTAATTAAGTAATAGGCCCCCTAGTGGATCTGCTGGTTGGACTCCAGATGCCTCACTGCCTTTCTATATGTCTTTGGATAAAGGGAAGTCAAGTGTATGACTGAACATCTATCCATTCGCTTAGCAAATTCAAGATCTTTGTCTCATAACAAAAATAAAAATAAAATAGTTACAATTTAAACTCTAAACACCAAATATCTGCTATCAGTATTTATTATGGATCTGTGCGGGCTAACTGAATAGACTTTCAAAGTCATTTCATTGTTTTATAGACACACAATTGATTGGCATGATCAAATTTCGTCAGTCATATTTGCTTCACGTATTATTGGTGATCAAGTGAGAACCTCCACTGCACTAATAGCAATATCAGATGAGAGTTCTAGCTTCTCTCATCAGTAGGTGAGAGTGGGGCCGCTTAGGTACGAGGTCCATCCAGGAAATGTGGCTTGTGGCTACCATCTCTACTACTACACTGTTTTCCTCATGTTAGCACTTATAGTTTTGGGGGGGGGGGGGGGGGGGGGAATTATATGTGGGACAAAGAAACTTCTGAGTGTATTAGACTTGTGTTTCAGCCATCTAGAAAATGGCTGATATCTGAAATTTTCAAACAGTGAATGAACTTTTATTAAAAAGACTAATCGTGCACTGTGGTCGTAAAGGGATGGACATGGTCAGGAAAAATATTCAGGTAGGCTGTGGTGTTTTGATGGCGTGCACTTGGTACTTAGGGGGCCCAAAATAAGCCAACAAAATATAATCATGTCAGTTCTTGGGCTCTGTGGTGTTAATGCAGTGTGGTTGTGTCATATTACTTTATTATTCTGTCCACCCTCAGGAGCAACATTTCATCTAAGAGGCGACAATGCTAAAAACAGCTTCTATTAGAGTTCATCTCCACTTGCAGTCTGAAACCATGCACTCTGGTTCTTACTTAATGAGACCCAAGCTGATGTAGAGTTTGGAATAACAAGAGTAAATCGATATATTTATCTTCATCTTTATTCTGATTGTTTATATCACAAGAAATTAAGTGATAAAAATAAAGAAGAAATCAAATGACAAACTAAACAGGTGTAGGTTGATGCTACAGCTTATATAACACCTGCTCATGACACCAGACCAAAAAATGACCGCATAAGGAAAATTAGATCCCAAACCTCCGATTTACATACAGAACCAAGACAAACCATAAAAAAGAAAGAAAAGGAGCATTTATCACAGTACTGAATAATTATGTTAGTCCTATGCAATTTTTTAAGCAGTCGAGTGTGCTGCAAATTTTTATTTAGTTAGTACAGTTCCAAAGGCCTCGAAACAGAAACTCAATGACTGTTCACATTTGTGCTAACCTTGGGTTTCTCAAAATAATATAACTTCATCTTCATTTGTATTTATTATCCCTTTTTTTAAACAGCTTCTGGATGCCAGCTGACATTCGACCATCATATGCTTGTAGATAATGTGGATTATGTTAGAATCTAGTACATCTTTATATTTCCGTGAAGTTAATTGAATAAATAATGAATTTGATGATACTGAGAGTAGCTTTCCATAAATTATTGACCATTTTTCTTTTTAAAAAAAAGAAAAATCCAGTAAAGCCCAAGCAAGACTAGCTGCGTCGTAAGATTGTGTGAGGCCTTAAGGGAGAACTGAAAATAAAACCTGGTTTCATCAGCACCTCTGTGCAACTATTACATCAATCCCCTTATGTCACAATTTAATGGAAACACAAGGGGCCACCCTGAAGTGCTTTCTAATCCTGGATGTGCAGCGAGACTGTTATGAAATGACGGGGTCTCGGGTGAAATGCGCAGCTTTGGCTGGCCATTTTTTAATTTATTTTTTTCTCAAGCTGTCCAGTAATCGACCGTGATTCATGCTGGTTTTATCTAATCGCCTCAATTAACCACAAAGGAAATGAGACAATGGTCTGTTTATTGAGGAATTAGAAATTTCAGGATTTGATGCCATCAGCATAACTTACAGCGAGGGTTTAGTACAGTAACAGTATCAGTTGCTTTACAGTATGCCGTATACAACGTCAGCAGCCAGATCTGTGAAATCTTTGGAAGATGCACAAAGAGTGATTGAAATGAGGAAAGAAAGATAATCTTTTTTTTTTTTTAAAAAGACCAAAAACAAAACAGTAACTTACTTCTTAGACTTGTGCACAAAAAATAATCTACCTCCAAACATAATGAAAGTGTGCAAGTCAAATGTAAATATTGATTTTTTTATTACATAAGGAGCTGCATGTGATAAGGGATGGCTTTTAATTGTGTCATAAAAAGCACAGTCTGATTACCACTTGCTTCAGTACATTCGACTTATATATATTTTTTAACCAACACACCACTGTGACAGCAGACATCGCCATACTCTGAATTTACATAATCTGAAATCTCACGTGATTAGGATCAATACAGAGAAGAAAAAAATAAGTTAGGTTGGTAACAAAGACAAAGCAATAAGAATAATAAGAAAAAAAAAAAAAGGTGCACAAGCGCGCGCGCACACACACACACACACACACACACACACACACGCACAACAACAAAGCTTCTTTCTTTAGATCATAGCTGATTTAACACAGTTATACCCGTGCAGGTCTTCCCTGATCACTGCTACCATAGATCTGTTACAGGTGAAGACAATAGATATTTTATGATGGGCACTTGACCAAATAGCACGGTGCACACATGGGAAAAATGGCACATATGCAAGGCTTCTTCAAACACATGTTAGCAAGACACTGAAGCGTTTGAAATCTGTGGGATTACAAACTTAAATTCAACAAGAGACAACACAAGCAGACGGTGCTAAAAAATAGATATCCCTATATATATATATATATTTTTTTTTTCTATTTTATTTTAGAATTTCAATTATGTCTCCCTCCCATCCCTCCCCCAACAAGTGTGGAATCAAAAATAGTTCATTGTTCTTCAGTAAATTGTACATTCATAAGCGATAAATTGGCATCTCAGGCACTATAATAAACCCTGTAGTAAAGTGTTTTATTTCGCCAAAGGGAGTAGGAGTTGTCAAACTTCAGGAGATAAGTGCCTTCACCTGGAAATTCGTGGCTCCCCCCCTGCACGGACAGGTGGCTGTCCTGGCGGTACACGGGGAGGATTTCAGACAAGTTAGAGTTGGTGTGAGTTTTGGAGCCCTTCTCGACGTCCCCGTTGCCGACGGGCCCTGCAGAAATCACATGATCCACAAAGTCAACACACCGAATCGTAACCCCAGTGGGGGGAAAACATATAAAAGTACAACTGCCATCGCAAAGAGGGGCGTCGGCGCCTGACCTTCAAGCTCCTCCTCTTCGTCCTCGTCATCGCTCGACTCGCTGATATGCACCGTGATGGACCGACTCGTCACGGGAGTCCAGTCAAAATAGATGCCGAAGCCAATGTCGTAGCCGTCTGTGGCAAACTCCCAGCACACTTTATTGGCTTCGGGCACGGTGGGCACGTGGACCGTCATGATGTCGCCTCGGTACACGGTCACCATGCTGTCCTTCTCTGTTCGGAGCTTCACCTTTAACTCCTTCACAGCAGCAGATGTCCAAGTTGTCGGGGGGTTCAGGGGCGGCATCTGGGCTGCCATCAGAAGGGACACGCGGCAGTGACTTTAACAAGATGTGACAGCAACTGCAACACTTTATCCAACTCATTTTAAGATGGCAAAATCTCAAGCAAATACTGTGCACGCACACTGCAATTAGCGGGACGTTTATGAACCCGCAGAGTCAGAATCACTGCTGAACAAAGCAGCTGTCACTATGGCACACTGCAGGTCCTCACCTTTCATCTCGGCGGAGAGCTGACAGCTCCCTGCACTGCTGTTCTCCTCGCCTCCTTCCCCCAGGGCCAGCTCAGCAGGGGCCTCTTCATTACCCTCAATATGCGCACACATCGGGGTTATTATTGTAAAGACTTAAATTGTTAGACTATGCCTCCCTATTTACTGCAACTTGTTTACAGCTCACCTAAGCACACAGTATTACCTACCTCAGAAAGACGTCCTGAATCCTCCTTGGTGTCATCCATACTGTCTTTGGACTGAGTAAAGCTCTCTGAAAGATTTGTATTCTGCAGCCTTAAGTAAAGAAAGAATAGAATTTTTAAACCAAGATAACATTCAGACCACCCATCTGCATAGCAGCTCCATTTAAAAGCCGCAGCAACAGGTTACCTGTCCGGTGGCGTGTTGTCGCACTGTTTGGCTGTTACTCCGGGGAAAGATGAGAAAGACAGTGATGAAAGCCGTGACTGGAGCTGTGATGTAGCCTCTAATCTCTCCATGGCTGTCCTGAGAAGGCAAACACCTCAGTCTGCGTGGCTGCAAAAAGATGAAACCCCGCCCCTCCCAACCACAGGGGAGGGAGACGGGTGAAGCTAGCCTCCTAAAGCAGGCTGTTTAAACTAAACAAGCTGCCGTTTCACATAATAAACCCCGTCAACCGCAGTATTGCCTTCTGATTTAACAGTTAAAGCAGTAGCGACGAGCTGTGTTTACATGTGCGTGGAACTCTAGCTTCATTAACCAGGCTAGCTGTTAGCTTATAGCTCACGCTAGCTAACCAGCGAGCAGTTAAAAGGACAGCCGAAGCTGCGGACACAACACCCAAAAACTTATCTCACCACAACGTAGCGTCGAAAATATGATGTGATTTTAGTTTAATCAAGCTCAGGGCATGAGGAAAACCGCCTCCATATCCCTGCAATCATGTGAGGGACCTCTCCACAGTGCTGCCGCTGCTGCTTCTGCTGCTCAACAGGAAAAAACAGACCCGGATTTTTTGACACTTCCGTCTTTTCTCGGAAAATCTGCGAATCTGCATCCTTACCAGGAGCCTACTGCAGCTCCTCTGAGGACATACGCCGCTGCTTAATATTTAAACCAGTCTAAAAGTATACGTCCCAAAGCCAAATCATAAACACAGATTATTTAACAAAATCTAACAACTATCTTTTTTTTCAGTTTTAAGTCTTTTTTCTCATGATACAGTACTCTGCAAAGGTCTTGAGCCCCCCCCCGCTTTTCTTATTCAATTGGGAAAATCTAGGAAAGAAATAGGAAATTTATTAAAACGTGTACATAAATGGAAAGACAACATGTAAGACAAAAGCAGAGTTTGTACAACTACAGCTCTCTTAGACAAGCTTTCCTGTTATTTCTTTAAGCAGTCTTTAAAGCTCTTCTCTAGATGTTGGCTGTATTTTTGTTCCATTCCCTGTCAAGATGATCCCACACTGTTTCAATATTGTTGAGGTCCAGGATCTGGGGAGGCGATCCATGACTGACAGTGTTCCCCTGTGCGTAGTATGCTCTTAATGCATTGGCAGTGCATGTGGGATCATCGTCATGCTGAAAAATGAAGCTTTTGGCAATCAAACCTAATGTTGTTGCATTAATTTCAACAAGATCCCCAACACCACTGGCTTAAATGCCAACCCAAACTATGACAGTGCCTCCACCGTGTCTTGCAGATGGCTGTAGACACTCACTGTTGTACCTCACCCCTGATCTCCTCTGTATGTCACATCTGGATTCATTACTCCATCGGACCTGTCTTCAGTTCATTTGGTGTGTAATTTGGTATACTTCAGCTGTTTCTCCCCATTTTCCTTATTTAAGATAGGCTTCTTGACAGAAGTCTTTCCACTGAGATCTTTACTGACAAGGCTGCAGTGAACAGTAGATGAAGGTCCAGGTTTTTTGCAAGAGGCTGCCATCACCAAAGTAGCTACAGATACAACTTAAAATTGGTTCTTTCCCAAGTCGCCTGTGCTGTATAGAGACAACACTTGTTCATCCATGAGTGCATTTTTTGATGCTTTAATGTTTCATAGGTCAGTGTTAAGTGGCTTAATAGAGAAAATAAAAAAACATATTAAGCTTGAGACTTTTGCACAGCACTGTAACTGTACTGCATAAAAGTATCTGAAGTAAACCTATCTACATTTCACAAACTTTAGTGAGTCCTTCATGTTATAAAATGATTTTCATTCAAAATTGAAAATGTAACACAGTAATACAAATTTTGAATTGGAAGCACACTGACCAGCCTCATTATTTAAGACAGGTCACAAAAAGCTAAACAGACTTTTATTTACTTTTTAATTTTTCGTATTGTTATGTATTCTTTCAAAATGAGACATGGTTCACAGAGACTGAGTTCACGTATCAGTGATTTTAATGCTGTGGCTGATCAGTGTGTCACTTTGCTGGTGTCTCCATCTGGGATTTATAAGCTGCAGAGAGGCACTGTTGCACAGATTTACTGCTTGATAGAAAGCGCAGCAGCGGGGTCTCCCTGATCTGGGCATCCATAAGTGAAATCCAGGGAAAAGGCCTTTTTGGAATAAAGTTGAAATATATAATTACTATTTAAATGAGATATATGACAGTTTAAAAAACAAACAAACACTGATCTACTCACTCATCTGAGAGAAGAGAAGATGCATAGGATGAATTGATGAAACTGTGTGCATTTAATTGCACAGTGTCTCCACATTTTTCTTTAAATATTGATTTAATTAAGAGGAGAGCCTCACTGGATCCCAGACTGGCAGAGGTGCAGATATTCAACAGGATATACAGCACCGCACACACCCAGTTCAGACCCAGAGAAATACCTCCTACATGTGGAATCAAAATGTACAAACTAAGAACAGAACTTGTAAAGAACTTGTTTAACTGAAGCTCATGCAAAATACTTTCTGTCACATATGAAACAAAATGAAAAGATGCTGAAGTGACATACCTTTCATTGTGAGAGGACACGATGCTTCTATCAGCAAAGGATCTGCTAAAGCTGAGGCCACATGACTGCAGGACAGCCAAACATCCACAGTGTCACAAGAGACAACGTCATACTTTGGCTTCAGGATGTAGTCGTGTCCAAGAAGCTTAGCTAATCTGAGACAGTAATTCAAAAGAAAGCGATTCATTGACCCAACCCCCCCAAGAAATGACCAGTCCTTTGTGTGTGTGAATATGGCTGTACCTGGTGACGGGAATGGCAGAGGTGAAACTGTACACAAGGCAGTGTTTTGCCAGATGAGAGCGGAGATCAACACAGACTTTTGGGATTTGAGAGGGCAGACAGCAAAGGAAAAGAACATCTGCCCATGCTGCCAGTCTGCGATTGTCAAAGAAACATTCAACTTCTGTATGGACAAATTCCACTGAAACACAGAACATACAACGATCTTAGCAAACACTTTTTTTCTTTTATCAGTACACACGGAAGTTTGGTCCAAGTGCAATTTAGTTAAACCAACACATGCTTAATGATTAACTCAAGAATACCATAGAGTCACAACAAGCAACCAATAACTATTCATAGTCTTAAAAGGGCATAACTGAAAAAACAAAACAACAACAACCTAGCTTAAATCTGCTCAAAAATGCATCTGGGTAGCTTAAAAATTTAAGAGTGAAGAGAGTCATTAAGGAAGCGTATGGAAACCCCTCAGATTACCCACTATCTGAAACAAGGAGCTTTAGCTTCTCATCCCTTAAGCCAGCCTTCTTCTGACTGGCTGCCCCTTGCAAACAGAAGGTTTGACCATATTAGTGGTATCCACTCTGAGTGATATCATGAGGAGCCAGCAGTAGGAAAGCTAGCATTTATAGCCACATGAACAGCGATCTTTCACCTCACATAGATTACTTCAACGAAAGAATCTAATTATTTGAAGCTTTGACCATGTCTAATATGAGCATCCACCACTCTAACGCTCCACTGCATCACAAGCATTTTTCTCAGATTTGGGCTTTTTGTGCGTGTGTACCTGCTAACTCTGGTCTCCTAGTGGAGATCTTAATATGTGAGGGTTTGATTTTGGTCTTTTCAAGAAGTGCTTGGCACAGCTGTTTTCCCAGATGGCCCATCCCAAGTATACCCACGCGGAGGTCGTCGTGCTCTCCTGGTGCCACTGGCTTTCTGATTTTCGCTGTGCGCCTTCTGATGGCACATCTATAATACAAATGAATGAAGCAGCTCAGACAGATTAAAATATACTCAAATGACTGCAAGACTATACGTGTGGGATGAGTTCACCTTAGCGAGTCAATGAGCTCACACACGAAAGCTGCGTGCGCGCACCCGCAAAATGTCAGTCCAGCCGAGCGCGCCCGGAGGTAAAGTAACTTCTTTTCGTCGTCAGCGAGCCCGCTCTCAAAACACAGAGTGCTCAGGTCGGCGACTATGTCCGCCATCACCAACACTCTTTGAGCACACAGTTAAAATGTTAAACCCCTTAAAATAGTCCAAGTCTACGCTCTTAACACTTTTCAATAGAGATTTGGGAACCAGTTCTGTTGCCATGCCAACTTAGCGAGGTTAGGCTTTCAAAATAAAAATCACTTGACAGACGGACGTATAGTTTTCAGAATAAAATATATAAAGCAAACGTTGAAATATGATGCTAACACAACTCCTAAGGTTTACAAAAATGTCTAGAGTCTAAGTAAATAAACACCAACCAAGCACACTCCAGTGTTAATTTCACCGTTTTTATTTCTCCATCATGCTTTTAATACAAATTCATGAGTCACCTGTACATATATTTACAAGAAATAATACTCTTACCACATAACCAAAAAAGGAAGAAAAAAAATAAAAATCAAGACTTAGCAACACAATTGATCACATCAGACATCAATATATAAACATATAGCTTAATAATAATTAAAAAAAAAAACTAAACAAATGAGATTATCAGTACATTAAGACTTTACTTATGGATCTTGAGTAATTCACTTTATCAACAATTCAAAAATGTGATACACGAGACTGTAAGAATAAAGCAGTTTTTAAATTTAAACCGCAGCTTCCTTTTTTTAAACAGCAGCTTTTGTGAAAATTATGCAACACTAAAATTGTGAAACCTTAGAACAAGTCTGGATAATCGTCCCATCTCTCACTTGTTACGCTTCGACTCAGTTAAAAGTGCAGATTACAGAGCTTTACAAAGATGCAACACATTCAGTTTTTACATTTGTTCTCTCATATTTGCATGAAATGCTGCTCATTAGGAATATTTACAGTAAATAACAAGGCCCACATACAGTACATCTTATATAAATTAAGGGTCATTACACCTAGAATATTAGTGTTTGCTGACACAAAGTAGGATAAGAGAACGCAACCACACAATCTGTAAACAGCTGTTTGAAAATGAAGCAGATGAAAGGACCTATTCCTTCATTCTTAAGCCTTTACATTTTACATTTGTATGGTCTACCCTACAACATAGCATCATACACAATAACATTATAAGTGCTGCTCAAACTCACCCTTCTTCATCCATTTGATTACAAGCATACAGTTGAACAATGTTGATGACCATGAAGGCACTGTGAGGCATGTGATAAGCTGACACAAGCTAAAAATCACAGTAGCTCAAACTGCCACAGGATGAACACCATTTTATTTACACCGGCACTCACTGTCCACCTTTTGCCTTCTTCAAAAGCACACCTATTAAGCTGTAGCTGCTGCACAGTCATTGTTTCAGTTTTCCATAAGGCAATGACACTTACTCGTCGCCCTGCCTCCATTTTTGCGACTCCTCCTGACGTGCATCGGGGTGAATCTGGTTTCTCATCCCACCCAAGACATTTGAAGTCGCCTCAGTGGCCATAATGAGTGGCTTGACTACTGCAGGTGGAAGCTGGCGGAGAACTCCACCGACTGCCCCAGTCATACCTCGCTGCTCGTGCTCCCGGGTGGCTGTGTCGTAGATGGTTAGTGCAGTGTCTGTGATCCCCTGTGGGAACATTTTGCAGTCCTTAAAACATCTTTTCTTTCACAGAACTGAAGGTTTTCCTATTTGTTTTTTTTACCTCTTTCACCACAGTGTAGGCTTTGGCTACACCTTCTCTGAGGTCGACAGGCTGATGAGCCAGTCCATAATGGGAGATCCGTTTTACCCTCTTTGTGTCCCTCTCATCAGGCACTGGAGACACCATGTCATACGCTGTCTCAGCGGCTGCCTAAAAACAGAAAAAAAAAATTATAAAAGACAACAATTAATAGATTTTTCTACGTGCTTTACAGAAGGAAATGCATGCAAATATTTTATTAGCAGCAGTGGACCAGTTTACCTGAATAGTCCGCACCATCCTGTTTGTGAGCTCCAGGGCAGCCATAGCTGTAGAGGTTCCAAAGGAAGCCGTGCCGCGCTGAAATCCACGGACTATCCGGCCATCCTTCCTGTACTGTTCAATCGGGAGCCAGACCAAATCCCTGAGTCCGTGAACTGAATATGAAAGAAAAAAAAAACAACATTGACAGAGGAGTAAAGCAACTGAAAGTCAAAAGCTGGACCTCAGCTCTCATATTGGAAATGACTTTCACAGCAGTTTCTGTTCCAGATTGTTTTTTATTAAAGAAAAAGAAAGTGATTAAGGCTGATTCTGAAATGTCAGCAACAATAAAGAAAATTTTGTCAAACAAGGAAATGTTGACTCAAGGAACTTTTCAGAAATTAGAAAGTTGTTGGGCCAAGCACCAGGCAACTCCTTTACAAGTCAATTAAAATGAGAGAACAACAAAAATCAGACTAGTTAACAAGTCTGGACGTAAGATAACAGACAGTTCACTGACAAGTTAAACAATGTCTGTACAAATACAATTTGGGAAAAATTGTGATTTTTTAAATCTTATTCTTTCATATTAGACAAAGTATAATAATAAAGTGTAATAAAGATGTGCTAAGGTTATAGGTGTCAGTGCTACAGTCCACAGCTAATCCATTCAGTTCAGTTCTACACTGTGTTAATAATTGCGCAACAGGAGCAATGCTTCGATTGCTAATGGGAGAGTGAGGCAATGTATAGGAAGTTAACATCCGAGCTTCAGCAGCTTGGAGACGCTTCTCTTTAGCTACAGCAGCAGCTTTCATTCGCGCATTTCCAGCAGTTTGAACCATTATTGATATCCAAGGTGTCAGATCAGAACTACAAAAATTTGGACCTGTGCATTCTTAAATTTCATTTATTGCTGGCATCTGCAATACAACTGATACACATCAGTTTATTCTGCTGCAAGTAGCTAACACGAGCACTGCTTAGCTTACATGTTAATGTTTATAGACCTGAGCAGATTATGGTTACACACTGCTCAGCTTATTCATCAGTGTGATCTTACAAGGCCTGCTAATAACTGTTTATTGTCTAGATAAGAACACTGCAAATCTACACTTGTTCACAGAGCTGTCACTTGTGTTCCTTTTCACTGTGCTTGTTTATATCCACTCACGGGAAAGAGTGTGTAATGTTGCTGAGGTATAACTGACAGTTGATGTGCACTGTACATTAACAAACATTTGCATAATTGGATTAAATAACTAGTATTTCATGTCTTGATTAACAAGAGAAGCAACATTTAATCATGTAGCACATCCCAACTGGCCAACAAGAACAAGGTACAGCAACAGCCCTGTTCTTACCAAATACAGTAAACCATCTGAGATTATCCCTTGAACTGTTACACTTACCCAGTTTTACCAGAGTATGAATAGGTGCCACACCACTCAGCAGTCCTTGAAGCTGGTTTGTCTTTATGTCATTTAACCACTCATTTATTGCATAGGAAAAGAGCTTATCCACACCTAATAATCTGAAACACAAACAAGTATTACTTTAATACGGATCACTGTGTGCGAATTATGTTTTTGCTAATTTATTGTCTCATGAGATACATTTTGCGGTATACTTACCCCTGCCTGTAGCACAACTGCCTCAGTTTGAGCTCTGAACAATTCAGCTGTGTCAGCCCGAAAATGATCCCTGCAAATGTTCCCTGGAACGAGGTACTCATAAAAATCATTCATGAAGCACTCATAACATAACGTGGAGTTAATCAAGTCCTCTCTTAGACAGTTACCTGGTCCATAGACACGTGTTTCCCATGGTAGTCCAGGCGAATGGGAACCTCAGAAGTAAATCGAAACTCCCTGTTAAGATGACAAGGGGTTGCTGAACACAAACAAGCAGTTTGGAAAGTTAAACGGCTTAGTGGTCAATAAAAATAACCTCTAACCTAAAGAAGATGGGTTGGTCTGTGAAGGGAGAAGCAGAGGCTTCACTGTCATTTGCGTCTTCCCTGCCGGATGTAGAGAAACCGTTTTGGCTCAGTCGTCTCTGTGCAGGCACCGAGATGATTGGGGCTGGATCCTGGCTCCCACCAGCGTGCTTGGAGAAGCTGCAAGAGATCTCTGGGGCAGCCACTTTCTTTGTGGTAACACAAACCGCTAAAACAGACAAAACGTTAAAGATGCATGAGATAAAAGTAGGATTCATGATAATTATACAGTTTTGTGGCAATCTTACCTTCGTGAATAGGTGGTGAGAAAAACTCAACTTCAGCAGCAAGACTTGTAAAGAAGTCTCTCAAGAAGAACAGTGCATCCTTCAAATAAAGAAGAAGCTATCACTTAAAAGATAATGCTCATTGTTTGCCAGGGTTAGAGAAATAATTTGTACCCAACTCTCACCTGATCAATATTGAGGCGAAGAGGCATTAGAGTGACCCGTAAACAGCACTCTGGGGGAGCTTGGCCTGACTCAGGACACATGTGCATCGCCTTGACTGTCAACTAAGACAAAAAGCGCACACACATGGTTACGACAGGACAAAACTTACCACGATTACCACAAGTATGGTGCTTTCCTCACCATGTTAGAATGGGCTTTTCGGGGCATTTCCTTGCTAGAGTACAAGTAGAGAAACTTGTTCATCTGGGAGGCAGCTAGTCTGTCTCGAATCTCCAAGTCCTGCACAGAGAACACCTGCCGGGACACTGGCTGGTCCACTGCTGGACGCGACACCGCTGAGATCTGGGGGTACACCTCGTGCTGGAATCTCACCTGAAGAAGCAGTAAAAGAAAAGCTGAAGAAACCCCAAATGGCATTTCACAAAATAATGAACATGTATTTCTGCACAGCATAACTTTACCTTGCTGAGTTGAATCTCCATCAGGACATCAGGATTCCTTCCCTTTCCACCACCAACCCGCCCTGAAGCCTTCGCTTGTCTCACTGGAGTTTGAGATGGGGAGCTATGAGGTGTACATCTGCAAGACAGAGTAAAGACCAGAGTTAAGTAAATATGTCTTCCTTTTAACAAATGTAAAGAGAACCCAGTTTATGACTCACCCCCGGCTTCTAGCAGGAGAAACTATGGAGCTCACACTCCCAAAGTCTTTTCCACCATAAAGATGCCAGATGACAGAGATCTCCTTAATGAGGTAGCGAACCTCTGGGATGGGAAAGTTGGCTCCACGGCTGGAATCACTTCCATCCAGAGGCTGACTGAAGTGATCGTCTTTGACTTCTACTGGCTCCGAGGATAGCTGCTTCACCACCGGCTCCTGATCTCGATCCTGAACACACATTTTTCTTACAGTCAGGCATAAACAGGTTTTGCAAAAACAGTCGATCACTATGCTATGTAGCCTCTTCAAGTTAAGGCTACACAAAAATATGTAGCCTTAACTTGAAGAATGAGTATGTCCCAACCTCTCCTCTGGAGCTCGGAGTTTCCAATATACAAAAGTCGTCAGTCTCTTGGGCCAGATTAGGGGCTGGTGTGATGAGAGGAGAAGGAAGCATGGGGTACGGGGGGCTTAAATCTTGGCAATTCCCACTTTCATCTGGGAACAGGAACAGGTCTGAGCGAGGTGGTTCTTGGTCTTGAATCTGCTCCTCAGGTGTGCCTGCAGTGGTGTGAAATTCATAAAGTAAAGACTCCTCATGGGTGAAACACTTTTTTACCTCACTGAGCGAAGTATTTACCGTTCTGCTGCGGCCCTGGTACAGGCTGCCCATCAGTCTCTTCCATAGCGTCACTCATGAGATCCTGTAACATCTGCTGCTCAGTCTCAGCGAGGAGCGAAGTCTGAGATGGTGGTCGGCTAGAAGCCTCCATCTGTCCAAAAATACACTCAGAATAAACTTGTGCATATGGTAAAGTTTGACAATTATGCTTTAACTGAGTGACACTGCTGACCTTGCTTTTTTGTGCAGTGCTGCTGTGCTTGGTCTCTGGTTCAGCTGGGGGCAGCAAGTCTCCATAGCTGGCTACATACTGTATGAGGTTCATGAGGGCAGCACAGGAGTCCGAACAGGTTCTGATATGGATCACATCACTGGAGCAGCGCAGCTCGAATCTGGGCTCCGACTATCACCCAAGAGACAGCGAAAATAAGTGTTTGTACAAGCCTGTTTTGTCTGTTTTTTAAAAATGGGAATATGAATAATTAACACTTACCAATTTTCCATCTACTCCAGGTTTGACTGCTGTTATCCTCAGCTCTAAGGTTCCCATGTCTACCACTTGGACATAATCTGTGACAAAAAGAAAAAGTCAAAATTTGTCAAAGCTTCATGTAAAGTCGCATTCAACACCGTTTCTGAAGTCAACTTACCACGAGCTAGATTTACAGAGACAGCATTACTTTTATCTGAGAGGAACAGAGCAGCTTCGTCCAAAATGATCCTGGAAACAACATATTTTACTAAATAATGTAACCTCCACACATTTTTGTATTTCAGAAGAAATCCAGTTGCTTTTTCACACCTAAGTGTTGATGAGGAGTTGTCTAGAGAGACGCTACTGGAGATGCTGAATGTTTCCACAACCAGCAACGATCTGAGTGGCAAGTACAGGGGTCTGCAAAAAACAAAATAAAATCAAGCATCACATAAGAACACACTCTGATAATAAAACCAGCCACCATTTAGTGTTTTGTTCTACTTCACCTGTAGTCCAGAGAGCAGCTCCATAGGTGCAAATGTAGTGTGGTGACAGACGTAGGAGGAGCGTAACCCAACACGGGTTCATCAGAAACATTCAGAAAGTCAACAATCTGTTGTAGACAAATCATCAGTAAGATTATGAATACCTGATGTTATTGCACATTTCTTCTGTGCTTTGTAAACACATCATATGAAGGTCAAATAAAGCTTATATGACAGCAGCCTAAGGCAGTTTGTTTTACCTGGTCATACCAGCCCAAGCTAGGAGGGACCACTCTGTGCTGGAGTGTAGCACCTCTCACCCCAACAGCAACCAGAAACTCCTGCATGACGGAAAATTAGAAAGGAGGGAAAAAAAAAAAAAGAAGAAAAAAAAAAAAAAGAGGACATCACAGCGAGCACATTACTTCTTAAATTACGTGGAATTTTTTTAATTTGCATACAAACATACAGTGGCTTGCAAAAGTATTGGGCCCCCATGAACTTTTCCACATTTTGTCACATTACAGCCACAAACATGAATCAATGTTATTGGAATTCCACGTGAAAACGTATTTGTATATTTTTATATATTTTATTTATTGTTTACTCTACTTAATTTGTAAAATATGTGTACACACACACACACACACACACACACACACACACACACACACGTAGAAAAGTATTTAGTATACACATCCAGAAATGCATATACTATTATATATTGTACATATATTTATTAGTTTCAGATGTAGCCATTCTTGTATTTTGCTTGTTTACATTATTGTATTTTGCACAACTCTGTTGCTTGTGAAGCTCGCACACAAGAATTTCACTCACATGTGCTGTACCAATGTACCTGCACATGTGATGTGACAATAAAAGTGATTTGATTTGAAAGACCAACACAAAGTGGTGCACACGTGAGAAGTGGAATGAAAATCACACATGATTCCAAACATGTTTTACAAATAAATAACTGCAGAGTGGGGTGTGCGTAATTATTCAGCCCCCTGAGTCAACACTTTGTAGAACCACCTTTTGCTGCAGTTCCAGCTGCCAGTCTTTTAGGGTCTGTCTCTACCAGCTTTGCACATCTACAGACTGAAATCTTTCTGAAAACAGCTCCAGCTCAGTCAGATTAGATGCACAGCGTTTGTGAACAGCAGTTTTCAGATCTTGCCACAGATTCTCGACTGGATTTAGATCTGGACTTTGACTGGGCCAGTCTAACACATGGATATGTTTTGTTTTAAACCATCCCATTGTTTCCTGGCTTTATGTTCAGGGTCGTTGTCCTGCTGGAAGGTGAACCTCCGCCCCAGTCTCAAGTCTTTTGCAGACTCCAAGAAGTTTTCTTCCAAGACTGCCCTGTATTTGGCTCCATCCATCTTCCCATCAACTCTGACCAGCTTCCCTGTCCCTGCTGAAGAGAACCCCCCCCAGAGCATGATGCTGCCACCACCATATCTGACAGTGGGGATGGTGTGTTCAGAGTGATGTGCAGTGTTAATTTTCCGCCACACACAGCGTTTTGCATTTTGGTCTCATCTGACCAGAGCAGCTTCTTCCACATGTTTGCTGTGTCCCCCACATGGTTTATGGCAAACTGCAAACGGGACTTCTTATGGTTTTCTGTTAACAATGGCTTTCTTCTTGCCGCTCTTCCATAAAGGCCAACTTTGTGCAGTGCACGACTAATAGTTGTCCTATGGACAGATTCCCCCACTTGAGCTGTAGATCTCTGCAGCTCGTCCAGAGTCACCATGGGCCTCTTGGCTGCATTTCTGATCAGCGCTCTGCTTGTTCGGCCTGTGAGTTTAGGAGGACGACCTTGTCTTGGCAGGTTTACAGTTGTGCCATACTCCTTCCATTTCTGAATGATGGCTTGAACAGTGCTCCGTGGGATGTTCAGGGCTTGGGAAATCTTTTTGTATTTCTCAGTAACTTTATGCCTGACCTGTCTGCTGTGTTCTTTGGACTTCATGGTGTTGTTGCTCCCAATATTCTCTTAGACAACCTCTGAGGCCGTCACAGAGCAGCTGTATTTGTACTGACATTACACACAGTAATCACTCTATTTAGTCATTAGCACTCATCAGGCAACGTCTATGGGCAACTGACTGCACTCAGACCAAAGGGGGCTGAATAATTACGCACACCCCACTTTGCAGTTATTTATTTGTAAAAATTTTTTAGAATCATGTCTGATTTTCGTTCCACTTTTCACATGTACACCACTTTGTGTTGGTCTTGTGGCTGTAATGTGACAAAATGTGGAAAAGTTCAAGGGGGCCCAATACTTTTGCAAGCCACTGTATACACACAGCCACATAAGTGGACTTATTTAATAAGCAACACATAACAAAACAACATTTCTCTTCCACAGTAAGGGTTTAAAAATGTAATAACCACCAATAATGAAACATGGCGATTTCTCAATTTTGACTGGGAAGCAGATCCAAAACTCATGGACAATATGAGTGCAGAATAAAGCCTGCCAGCCTTTAAAAATAACTCAAACATAAGTACTTTATGTACAGAATGTGACACTTGAGTCTGTAGTGGACTTGCTGAAGTGGTTCACAACAAATCTGTGAAATACACACACAGTCCTCTAACTGTTTTGAGTATCTGACCTTGATGTTGCGTTCTGCATTCTGTGATGAGATTTTGACAGCGACAGAAACCATGCTGCGAGCTTCTAAACCGATACCCTCCGAAGGCGTTGACAATTTTTCTGAAGATGTTTCTGACTGGTAGATGGTTGGCTCTAGCCAATGAGGATGTGTCCTGCATGGCAATTTGATGTCTGAGACGGAAGTGCCTCCATCTATGAGTCCTGGGGATAATAACAGATTGAGTCATCAGTGAAAACGCATACAGTCGTACAGTTAGTACAGTTCTAGACCGTTACCTATACTTTTATATATTTTTAGGTCCCATTATCACCACATATCACTCATAACATCATAAGACTAAGACAATAGTGATATTACACACAAACAGGAAGCAGCTTACCTTGGTGATACATGCAGATGCTGCTGGTGTGAAAGCAGATGTAGTGCTGATCTTTAAAGCCTTCATACTGAGTGACGCTGAACAAAACTGCATTTTTCACCTCCAGCCAGAACTCGCCATGTTTGTTTTTCAGTGTGGTTTTATCCTCCTTCTGTAAAAACAACAAACTCAACTCCAATGTCCACATAACAAGCTATCCACAAATTTCATTGTTTTTTTGGTGCACTTTTTATTTTTTCCCCAGGCAGAACAAGGGTGACCACTAGAAGTGCAACACAGGGGAGATTAAGTCAGGTCAAGTCGCTGCAGATATTGAGGACTACCACAGCAGCAACCTGTCCATGCTGTCTTTAGTGAAAGACACAATGGGAGGGGCCCAGCTGGCTGGTTAGCAGCAACTGAACTTTTAAAGCTGGAGTGAGGGGACTGTCCACTTTTAAATCAGTGATGGATGTTGTCGATAAAATAAAACTGACGTCAAATATATTTGGCCAGCAAGCCAAAGTAAAGCCTGCGTGTGGAAAATACTGAAGGTTACCTTGGCATTAGCATGAAGACACATAAGGCCATGATTGACACTAAGATTGACAGAGAAAAGGCTCTGGGAGTTCTTGCTGTGGGCTTTGGGCTTCTTCTTCTTTCGAGATCTGAAGCCCAGGTCAGCGGCAGGCGAGTAATAGTGCATGTTCTCCTCCTCTGATCCACTGGTCTCCTCTGCAAAGACAACAAAACACCCATTTATGAGCAGATAAGTTGTAATTTAAACATGACATCATAAGTGACTAAAGAATTAGGTGAAAACACTGTTCTGTCGCACCCTCAGGACCAGTGGAGCGGAACTGGCTAAAGCTGTCCTTGGAGTAAGTGTTGATCAATTGACTGGCAACAGAGAGTCCAACTCCATATGGCATGTTCTCTACAGTCTCCACTGGTGATGGAGCAGTGGGCTCCCACAGCAGAAGGTCATTGTTTATCCTAAAATATTTAGAATATGGATAAGAATTATTAAATGCATAGAGAAGAATATGCAGCTGAAAAAGTTTTCCCCTGATATGACAGTAGCTGGTGAACCTCAGGTCCAGTAATAAGCAATGTTAACAGGCTGTTAAAGATGTGTGTTGTAGATAAATTAGTTAAATTAAAGATAAATAAATAAGAGGCAATGAAGTTGCTCTGGGTGAAAGCCAAGTGACCTACCTGTTGTGTAGTTTTTCATAAAATGCCTTGCTGGGGAGTGTTAGCTGCACATTAGGGAAACACAACTCAAGGATGAACCGGGAGTTATTCATCGTTTTTTCCTGGAACACCGTCATCTCACCGACATCACCAGGAATGACCATCTGGAATTACAAGATTATAATAGTAAATGTAAACACAACTCTGTCACCACCTGTTTTGTCAGCAGGTTAGGTACGCAAAGCAGAGCTATTGTACACCTTTGCATAAAGATGCACCTGCCACACATGTAAATATATTACCAAATATCCTCGCTTCCCAATGCAAATAAATCAACCTGTACATTTTGCTCCAGCTTTGGACCAATGCCATTAACAAAATAGCAACACCTTTCAATCGACAAAGAAAACTGGAAAAGTATTTAAAACAAAACACATGAAGGACTCTGGACATCAAATGTATCTTTCAATAGTATTTTTTCAGTGTATTAATGCCTACATCACTTACTGCCTTTGGAGAAGCAACTTTGTGGATTAGAAGTAAATGTAATGAAATACGTGCTTGACTGGTGAAGGTGATGAGAGTGACACAGTGAGACAGAATGGAGAAAAACAGCAAAAGATTTGCATGTAAAAGATGAGGGAGGGGGGCAAGAAGCACAGAAGGTACGCTACTGGAGCTTCAACAGTGAACATTCAAAACTTTAGCTGTGGGGGAAGGAGTGGTGATGCTGTGATTTCATATTACATGTAAGATGATCACTCTGAGAGAAAGTTAGGCAAGATATACACGTTTACTGTAGCTGTGTCATAAGAATAGATTTAAAGCAACAGATCTAAAACTCATAATTTAGCATTGCAATAACATGCACAGCAGCAAAACATCACTTTGAGCATCTTTCTTACAACTATAGTGATACAGACCTATAGTGATAGTTCAAATTAAACATTAGTGAATTATTCCAAAACTACCTTGTTGAACGTTATTCCCTGTTGCTCAAGTCTGGCAATTCTTTCAAGGAAACATCAAAAAGCAGCACAAAAATGTGGCCACATACACACACATATATATATATACATATATATCTATATCTCTATCTATCTATATCTCTATCTCTATATCTATCTATCTATATCTCTCTATCTCTCTATATATCTCTATCTATCTATCTCTATCTATCTATCTCTATATCTCTATCTATCTATCTATCTGTGACTAATGACTGTGGAAACTCTGATACAATGTTCCACAATGGGTTTTCCCCACTGGTTACAGCTCGTCTGATATAATTGAGTCTTTCCAGCATACACGTGTCACAAGCTTTCAGTTTCCACATTACATTAAACTGAATCAGATTAGGAATGTCCTCCAGATAACATGTGTGTCAAACAAATATCTGGAGATATAAATCTTAAAGACAGATGTGAGCTGAGAAACTTTCAGCTTTCTGCAGAAGCGTCAGAAAGCAGCTGTTTAGTGTGAGGTTGTCTGGTAATTATTCACTGTAGTTTTCAGGTGCAGGGGCTACAATGCAGATTTGAGATGCTACAGTATGAACAGTTAAAATCAAAGAGACAGTCGTGTCAAGAATAGGTTAACTGGACATTGTTGACCCATAACCTACCTCTTCATTCTCATACATAACCCTACGTGAAGAAAAGGGTGATGGCTCTGGCTTCCCAAAGTCACATACATCCTTCAGTGAATGAGCAGCCCCTTCCTCCTCCTCCTCTTCTTCAAGAGAATGGTCCTCAGCCCCCTCATCTTCAGCTGTCACACGCTCAAGGATGGAGTGGACTGCAGTTGGGTTCATCTTGAGCACAACCCTGCCCAGAAAAATGTAGTATTACTGACACTGCTAAACAAAGAGATATGTATACTGGTTGGTTATGTGATCTTACCTTGGCCAATCAAATTTTACACTTTCAGATGTTGTCATGTCTCCATCCATCGTGTGTGACACTCTGAGGAACCGGGCAGCTGTTTGATCGTCCTCTTCCTGGAACCTCCCTGTGCAAACGGGTAAAAGTAAAAACAATTAAAGTCCAAGTCAACAGACAATTAAATCTTCAGAGGAGCTTTTGAAATCTTGACACACCAGTGAGTTCCTTAAAAGTGAGCTCCATTTTGGTTTGGTCAGGTGAATTGCCACCCATGAATTCGGTTTTCAATTCCAGCTCTTCCAGCTCCAAGTACAGCGTTTCTTTCTGTAGCGACTTCTTGAACCAAGGGCCCCTCTCTTGATCTGAACGCAGATCAGGGATGGGGAAGCGCACAGCAATGCCCAGCACTGGTGCATTAATTGTCAGTGACACATGACAGTTGGCAGGAGTATGGCTGTCATCAAGGAAAACCTCTGTAAAAGCCTTGTGCTGTGAAATTTATGAAGAAAGCCAAAGATGTAGATTAGATGACTTTCATATATGCCAAGTACAAAGAAATGTGAATTTTCTATGTACCGACTTACTGTTTGTTTGTTTTTTGTAGGAGAAAAGCAGTTTGTGCCTACACTAAAACCTCAATGTCAGAACATATACACAAAAAGCATAGGCTTACATGATGGACCACACTTACCAAGCTGACAGGTTTATTGTAAGATGTATACATGTGGGAGGCCATCGCCTCTGTGGTTGCTAGTTTCTGAGGCTGCAGTAGTGAGTTTAGGCGGTCTACAATACTGATGTCCAGCTCAGAGTGCACAGGACCCAGCTCCACCTGGATCTCAGCTTTCCTGGGAATGGTGCTGAGACGTACCTGGCCGCCCTGCACAGCGAGGCAAAGGGTTAGAAGTAGAGGCCAGACACTCATTGTGGAGGAACGGCATTTGATTGTTAGAGTGTTGTGGTTTCATATTGAGCTAACGGATGCAGTTACCTGAGGACCTCTGCGCTCAGCCTGTTTGTAAAGCAGGTGAAGGCAGGTGGTAAGCGGCGCATCAGCACTGGCTTTGGTGTCAAATGTCAGCAGCTGAGGTGTGAGAGAAAAACTAAAGTGAAACACTAATGTCAAGACAGCTGCACCTTTCAAGTGTTCTGTATAAATACATATACGCAGTGTTCAAACATCCAAAGCGTTATGCAGTGAGAGATGTACGAAGCTTAGGCTTGAAGGTCTCACCTCAGTATATTGAACTCCTTTTTGCGAGCCACCAATAACAGCCTCAGAGGTGAACAGACACTCTAGAAACTCCATCTGGTTCAGGGTAATGTCAGTGCTAAAAGTCCTTAAGTTGGATCCCTGCCAGTGATCATAGTTTAACTTCAGACCCTGGCCTACAAACCTGCAAACATAAGCCCAGGTGATTCAGGTGATCTGATTCATTCACATGCTCATTCCTTCAGAATACAGGAATTTGTTAAAATTAGAAGTGCACCTGAGGTGGTCATGAGGACAAGCCTGATTAAACACCACCCGAGACTGAAGGAAAGCGGCTGGCTCAAGCTGTCCTGGGCCCACCATGCTGAAGAAGTGTGCAGCCATGGGGCCAAGAGGACTGGGAGCAGCATGTGGTGGCGGCAGCGGGTCAATGTGGAGGACTGAGACAGCCAAACTGCCCAGTGTCAACCTCAGCACTAACTCTGGCCTTGACTCATCACTGTGGGTTTTGGACGAATGGGCTGAAACACAAACAGCAAATAATGTCCAGCTACAACCATGTACATGAACACAAAGGGGGAACTGATCTTGGGAATATTTCAGCATAAGTCTTTTGATTGAACATAACCTGTTCAACAACTGCTGAAACTGTTTGTTTCACACACTGGATAAACTGAGGGTGAGTGCATAATATATGTTTATGTATCTATTAATTTACTGTAGTGCTTACAAGTTTGCCTCAACAGTTTCTGAGGCAGGTGCGAATCCCGTGACTGGAGGGGAGTTTCACAAGTCTGCTTCTCTCTTTGTCGTGGTACGTCCATATATTCGTCCCACAGAGCCTACAAAACGCAGATGAAAATGAAACACTACTATTCAAAATATTTATTTGTATAACTCATTTTTCCTGTATGAGATCACTAACTACTGAGTTTCCAGACCATTCAGAGTCCTTAATCTCACCTGATTTAAACCATATTGAACGTTTCTGTAAGCATGATCACACAAATGAAGGCTTACTGTTGCATTTCCAGAGGGAGATTCTCCTGGTGAGGCAGAGTAGTTACTGGTGAGTGACAAGTCCAAATCAACAGTGGGTGGTTCACCCAGAGGAGGCAGGGATGACAAGCTATGAGACATGTCCATGTCAGCCATGGAGAAAAACACGTCATCTACATTAGCAAAACAAAAAAGATAAAAACAAAAACAAAAAAACAGAAAAATATTCATCAGAAGAGCTAATCAATCACCAAAATCAAAGAAAATGTAGACATTACAGGATGGTGCTTCAACTCAACCTCGACTCGACACAGTTCTGGTTGTTTGGCTTTCAAAGAGGTCAGGATCTGCTCCTGGGACGGCAGTATCCTTCTTTAGGCACCGGTTCAGTTCCATATGGAGGCGATACTCATCCTCCTGCTGTATTGGGCGATTTTTCCTATCCTTAGTCCATTCCTGTGCACCTTAAATGAAGAGTTAGAAATACACTTACATTCACAATTTCTAAATAACCCCGTAAGACCCCATCTGGTCCCAAAGTTCTCGAAAGAGAGTGGTTCTCACCTCCACCAGAGAAGGCTCCAAATAAGTCCAAAAGAAGGTGAACTTGCCGTGGGGAAAGCAGAATAATCAGTGTATCGATCTGTCCAACAACATCCAGCTGAGAAGAAAAGTTGGCAAAATTTTGTGGATATTACCCCAAAAGTCTGATACTGGATAAACAACGTGGGAAATTGTTTTCCTCGTAAATCTTTGTGATTCAAAAATAGATAATTTACCTTTGCACCAGGCATCGCTAGGTTATTTTTGAGAGTGAGGGACAACTCAATTTTGCCACAGAGGCTGCCAACCTGCACAGGTTCAAAAGGCGCTGAAGAGGATACAGGCTCTGTGAACTGGGGATGCGGCTCGCATATTATTTTTGGATTCCAGCTAGGTGAGAGTTTTGGCTCAGTTTCCTGCAAAATACAGAAAGACTTGATTAAAAAGGCCACATGCATATATACAAGTCTTACAATGTGAAAGTTGCTACACTAACCGATGGAGTAGGTGACGATTTACAAGCAGCGCGAGACGCATCAGAGAACTCGTCCCAGAATACAGTAATTCCCTCCATCTGCACGTTTTTATGTGCAAACGTGGTTGGCTGATGCACATTGACACTTGAACTCTCCTCACCTGTTTCATCGCAGTACACAATCCTGAAGAGAGACGGTATTTGTCAGGGGAGATCAAGTATTAAAATACAAACTTCTCACTAAACATCAGCACCAGTACCTCCCCATGCTCAATGTGTTCAAATCTTTGACCATATATACACCAATTTGAAGTATATTATCTTATTGTGGAAACTGAGGTGCCACTGACTGTCAAAAACTTACTTTTTGATTCGAATCTCAAGAGCGATTCCAGTTTTAGAATTTTCTGGAATGTGTTCGACTCTAAAAACACTGTCCAAAAATGTCACTTTGACTCTTCGCAGAACTGTGAGAGAAGAAATTTAAAAGACATTGCTTTACACAGTATTTGTGAAGTAAACCTGCTGAATGCCAAAAAACACAGAAGCAATTTACCTGTTTCTATCGTCTCTGCAAACTTCTCCAGTCCTTCAAATGGCTGGAAGCTCTCTCCCATATCATCGGTTAGTTTCTGGCTCAGGCATTCTTTAGCAAGCTGCATGCTGCTTGTCATGAAACTGGACCAGTACATGGGTTCAACGCCAGATGCTGGAAGTATAACCAGCAGTGATTACCTTACTTGTCTACTCATATGTATAAAATAAAACTGTTTACTTTTACTAATTTTAAGCTTTTTCTCAGGTGTTGTAGAGGGACAAATATATATATATATATATCCTTACCCACTCTTGGTCTTGGTCTGAGAACCATCTCCAAACCCTTGATTTCTAGGGCACAGTTCTCCTGCAGCAGTGCTGCCCAAGGGACTGTCAGAGAGATGGTCTGGATGAACCCTGTGATTACCTCAAAAGGAGCATCTGCAGTCTCCAGTAGCTCATTGAGTGACTGAGGAACAAAATTTTTAATTTTTTTTAAAAAAAATAAAAAAACATTAGAGGACCTCTTAGTTTATTTAACTGATAATTTAATCTGGCGTATTTTCAGCAACACACATGCACTACACATACCCATGTATCCAGTGGAACCTGTGCAAGAGACCCAGTGCCTTGATAAAGGTCTAGACTGAGTTGATCCAGACTAAGCTTCTCCTGCAGAAAGTTGCCCAGGTACCGATGCAGGAGGTACCTGCAGGCCCGCTTTTTAATGGACTCAGAAAAAGGCCAAGGCATCTTAACTTCAGCAGGTGAACAACACACAGGTAGTGTAAGGCGCCCTGATGCTCTGCACGTGCAATCCTACAGCTGCTTCAACAGCTACAAATTAGTCAGTGACGTTACAGCTGTGTCATCCCGTTGACCCGTCGAGAAAGCGTGACCTCAAACATCCTTCATCACCCCCAATCTGGTACACTTGGGAGGATGTGATGACACTCGGAGATGTGTATGGGGATTGGTCCGACTCCAGTTTGCTACGCCTGCAGGAAAAACATGCAAATGGTGCCACCCCCCTGTGTAATTTGACACTTGACACAACAAGTGACTTAACATAAAATACTCGAAAACAGCAAGTTAAATTAATGCTAATGCTTTAGTTTAAGGTAGTTTTAAATTGCTTGCTAGCAGCAATGAGCGTTGTAATGTAGTGCAATCTAGACTGTCGATTTTTTTTTTGTTTAAGCGTACGCTGACCCCGTTTAAAGCCGGTGCAGGCCTTGGAAATACCTGTCAGCATGTCACAAACTTGATGGCACACATTTACCCATGGCTATATTAACCTACACAAAGCTGTCACGCAACGGCAGGAACTGCGCTTTTATTGTCGGCAAGACAAAGGCAAGTCATTGAGCTAACTAGCCGGCTAGCAAATATGACGTTAGCTAGCTTACCACCTCTGTGGGAAGAGTGAGGCAGCATTAGCATTGCCGGCTAACGTCAAGCTTGGCATTTAGCATGGGTGCTAACCCTAAAACCCAACACTAACTAAAGATATCTACCCTCACACGTCAGATGCAAACTGACCAAAGCGCTGCTTAAATACACACTGATTCTATAAGCAGTCACGCGTGGGATAATTAAAAAAAATTGAGGATATTAGTAGAGCTGTTAAGTTACCTTCTGACTGAGTTGTTTACAAACACTTTCATGACTCCGCACCAACTACACGCTCCGGGGTGGGATTAGGCAGTGATGTCATAACATGGCGGAGCTGTGTAGTCCACCGGGCACTTAGTGGGCCAAGGTTTAATATACTTTAACATAAATATAATACGCTGAAAAAAGAAAGATAGCGTCGGTTTATGTGCTTTTATCCGGCTGTGAATAAATTAGACTAACAAAAGATAGCAGCTTAACGTGAGGTGGCGCTGATTGGACTGTCCTGCCCACGGAGAGCTGGAAGCTTCCACAAGCCGGAAGAACACCGCTTGCGAGGAGGTGAGAAAAATAAACGCACTTTAGTTAGAAATGATTTTTTTTTCGTGATCTGAGTAAACCCATCAGTTAGGGTCTAAGCTAGAACTCGCTGTATAATTTTAAAGAAAGTGGCAGAAGTATGGTATGGCGGGCAGTGGTTCAGTTACGAGTTTCCCCCAAAATGTAGCAACTGTTAGCTGTTTAAATTAGCCACAGCTGATCGGACTTTATTTATAATAGCTGCTTTAAATTCGCACACTTATTCATTACCACTGACTATGATGTTTGTTTGTGGACAGGGCACAGCTAGCAATAAGGTAAGGTTACTCACAGTCCTCGAGATGTCGCTGTTACATTGCTTTTATTACTACAATCAAATACCACACACTGTGGTGCAACAGTAATTATCAGATAATGGAAAGTAGAACGCTTTATAATGGCTATATAACAGGACAAGATGCTGATGGTGCACGTTTTGTTTTATTTTTTTGCTTTTATGTTGGTGCTTTCGCTTTAAACAGTGAATTATTTTTAATGCAAAAGAATAGAATAGATCTTTATTGTAACTGTTACAATAACAATGAAACACAGTTTGGCATGTCTCCGTTGGCAGTATGTAGATTTTCATTCAGATTCTTTTTATTCAGTTTTCTGTGTTTCTCTAAAGTTTTCTTGAGCAACAGTTTTCCAGGCTTTCTAAAAGTCTTTGTGGTGCATGCATACTATCATTCCTTGCTGCTGGCCTTTGTTCCGACCAATACAATTTCTGAAGTAAGCAGTTTTCGAGTATGTCTCATGACCACCACTTAAATTTCTAAGTTCCTTGTATTTGATCATTTCTATGTTATGCTATTTTTACATTTATTATATTACAGTAGTGTGCAAAAGTCGTGTGTCACCCTCATTTTCTCATATTTTGATTCCAAGGAGACAGACCTTCTTCCTTTTTTAAAGTGGTCTTGAACAAAAAATCTTCAGTCTGCAGGCAGATTTTTCTTTTGACACTTGGCTGCTCTTCCTTTCTTTCTTTCTTTCTTTACTAAACCATTTCACACTGACTCTGAAATCATTCAACCATAAAAATGCACATAATTCAAGGTATGAACTAACTAAAGAGCAGACATAACTGGCTGCACATAACAAATGACTTGGCAAAGAACCAATTTTAAATTGTATCTTGAGGCTCTTTGCTGCTAGCAATCTGTCAGGAAAACACATAGTCATCAGAAATTATCTCAGTGGAAGTGTGGCTGTCGAGAGGCCATTCTTAAGGAAGGCAAACAGGGAAAACTGCTGAGGTATTAGGGCTGAACGATTATGGAAAATAATCTAATTGCGATTTTTTGCCCCAATATTGCGATTGCGATGCGATATGCGATTATTTTTTAAGGTCTTTGTCTTCTGTATTATTAAACAAAGACAAGCAATACATCATATAGTATGGCCAATACTATATTACATTAATTTTAAACTGTTCTTTCCTGGAAGACAGACCTCTGTTATGATGACATGAGGTGATGCATGAATTGATGACTGACATTTTTATTTAACTTCTTCAATCACAACAGTATATTTGAACATACACAATAGTTTATTTTTAGCTTACAAACATCTGAGCATAAAGTGCTGACAAGGAACCCTGGTGTAAACATTAAAATGAAAGTCAGTACAATGTGCAGATTGCAGAAATATATATAAAAAAAAATCAGTGGCTTTACCACACTCAGTTTTTCGACATCTGTGAACTACTAGACAGTCATTCAATTAAAAAATAATATTAAATAAATAAAACTAATAAATAAAAAATACACACATCTTACTGATCTCTGCAGTCAGTAACATTACACATAAAGTGCAAACATAATAGCAATTGTATAAACACACACACAAACACGCCTTTAAAATTTAAAGGCGTGAAATTGGACGGTCTAGTTCTGATTAGCGTCACCGCTGTCTCGGTGGAGTTTAATAAACTCGGCCGTCTGCTTCTTGCTATCTAAAATATAACCAGACACTGGTGTAAATTCTCGACTGTCTCATACTTCTGTTTAATAAGTTTTCTGTTTGACGTTTAGTCAGCTGTGTGAAAACCAAGGAGGAACCCACCCGGGGGATTAATAAAGTTTTATTTTATCTAATCTAATAACTTTAATCTCAGCCAAACCGATTTACTCACGAACAAACAAAACACTGAAAAAAGCCCAACAATAACATTTTTAGGTTGTCTAAGTGACTTATATATCGTTAGCTTGATAGCATAATTGCCTAAGTCATTTTTTTGTGTTTTCGGAAAACAAGAAAAAACTAATTTTCTAAATATCACATCGTTAGCTTCATAGCATAAGTGCCTAAGTCATTTTTTGGTCAAATTGAGATTTTTGCCTAACTTTACTCCCCTACCCCACTGCTGCATCATCCTGTCCATCTGCCTATGTCATTGGCCAATCACAACACTCATAAGAGTCAAAAAACATACTTGCCTAAGTCATTCATTTGACTTAGGCAGTTTTACCATTGGACTTAGGCAGTTTTGCTACAATCAATTTGACTTGGGCAGTTTTGATGTATGCAAAATGGCTGATAAGAAGAAGAGGTTGACCGCAAGTGAAGCCCTTGCTCTTCTTTTTGATTCATTTACATCTGGTAAAAGTTCATATTTTTTTAGTTTTTTGGTCACTAAATGTATTTTCATTCAATCAAAGAGGTTATGACCATGTTAAAAGATTACTTTTTTGTTGCAAACAAAGTATGATGGCTAGCTAACATTAGCGTTAGTAGTGTAGCATTAGCATAGTAATGTAGTACAAGCTAGCAGCTAGCTAACAGCAGCATGCTACCAGAGTAAATCTTTGGCAATTTCAAAGGCAATTTGAGCATTTTCAGCAAGTTTGCAAATTATATTATGTTTCAAACATTTGCTTTTTATTAGGAGGAGAGTCTAAGGACGGGGGACGCCCTGGGTTCATTGTTAATTGTTAAATTGGACTTTATATTGACTGTGTTCAAATGACTGATACTGGTTGAACTCTATTGCCAGTAATATTCATGTAGCCCTTTGAGGCGACTGTTGTTGTGATTTTGGGCTATACAAAAATAAATTGATTTGATTTGATATTAATAGTACAAATTGATTTATTTATTTTTTTTACATAGCAGACATTTTGACTACACAAGTAGATTTAGATGTCATCTTGATTTACCATTTTAAGATACTCCAACAGCATTTTATTTTCTGTTGTATCATCAGGAAAGGAAGTTGATGTGAACTTAGAGGAGTTGGTGGATATAGATGAGGGAGAAGGAGGAAATTATGTTGATATGGGGCAACAGACTGATAAGCAGCCAGAGGAAGGAGAGGAAGATGAAGGAGAGGAAAAGAAAGGGGAAGGAGAGGAAGATGAAGGAGAAAAAAAGGAAGGGGAAGGAGAGGAAAAGGAAGGAGAAGGAGAGGAAGATGAAGGAGAGGAAAAGAAAGGGGAAGGAGACGAAGATGAAGGAGAAGAAAAGGAAGGGGAAGGAGAGGAAAAGGAAGGAGAAGGAGAGGAAGATGAAGGAGAGGAAAAGAAAGGGGAAGGAGACGAAGATGAAGGGGAGGAAGAGGAAGGAGGGGAGGTGGAAGCAGAGGAAGAGGAAGCCAGTCCAACCCCCAGCACTTCTGCTGTTCGTCACAAGCGTCCACTGCCCCATACGTGGAAGAAAAATGTCATCAAAGAAAAGCGTCTGAAGGGAGAGAATTACAAGAATACAATGGGACAGGAGAGACCACCAAAGGCCATGGGCCCACCATGCACATCACAGCACTGCTTCAAGTCAACGAAAAGAAGTTGTGAGCTACTGACTGAAGTTGAGAGAAGAGGAATCTTCAACAATTTCTGGTCCATGCCTTCCTGGGAGACACGCAAGGTGTATATCCAGACTGTTGTTGAAAATGTGCCCATAAAACAGAAGAAAGGTGGTGTTGATTCAAGGAGAACAACATCTCTGCTATACCACCTGCAACTCTCAGATAGATGCAAAATACCTGTGTGCAAAAATCTTTTCTGTTCCACACTTGGTATTGCCCTGAGAACCATTGGATCATGGTTAACTGCAGGCATGAAACCCAACACTCATACCCAGCCCAACCCCAAGATCAACAAGACTGGTCCTCATATGCCAATATCAGATGGAGACCAGGCCTTCCTGAAAGAGTGGCTCTCTGGAATACCTACAGTCCCATCCCATTACTGCCGCCAGGTTCCCTCTTATCAGAACAAGAAGTTCCTGGAGCCAGGAACAGTTTTGAGAGAGCTTCACAAGGAATACCAGAATGCTGCCAATGAGAATGGAAAGCGTGCTGTGAGTGAGACATACTTTCGGAAGGTTTTTGGAGAGCAGGATTACTCTGTGTTCATTCCAAAAAAAGACCAATGTGACATCTGTGTAAGCGCCAAGGTAGGAAATACAGATGAGGATGCTCTTGCTACACACTTGAGATTGAAGAGTCAGGCTCAAGCTGAAAAGGCTGCAGACAAAAATGAATCCAGTGACACACTTTCAGTGTGGACAATGGACCTTCAATGCGTTCTTCTTTGCCCCCAGACAAAAGCAAGTACAATGTACTACAAAACTAAATTACAGATGCACAACTTTACCTGCTTCAACATGAACAACAGAGATGGGATTTTGAATCTGACTGGGAAGACCTGCCTCGGCGCATCAGCATACCCGACAACAAGCCATTCAAGTGGATCCCACTCTTTCCTGCTCAGTTGCCCATCACCCTGAGGAAATACAGTGACTTACAGTCAATGAAAAATGTACTACCAAGAGTGGCCCACAAGTACTATGATGATCTTCCTCATCAGTAGTATACATAGCCTACCAAATAGTACACACACACACACGCACGCACACACACACACACACACACACACACACACACACGCACACACACACACCCGCACACGAAGAGAAAGAGAGAGAAGAGAGAGACAAACACACACAGACAGATACAAACACACATAGACACACGCACACCTCTTTTATGAGCCTACAGGCCTCCTCTGCAAATTAATGGGTGGGTGAGGTGAAGTGAGTAAGTCTCCTTACTCTAGCTGCCATTTTGTGATTAAAATTGAAAAGTTACAGTGTGTTATGGTTACATTATAGTATGTCATGTTCATTTTATAGTTTGAAGAAAAACTGCCTAAGTCATAGGCATAATCTGCCTAAGTCACTTTTATTAGACAAAAGAAATGATGTTGGGTTTTGTTCTTTTTCCATACTTTTCCTCACATATACTTAAATGTTCTGTGAAAATATCAATTAAAAATATGCATGTGATATTTAGAAAATTAGTTTTTTCTTGTTTTCCGAAAACACAAAAAAATGACTTAGGCAATTATGCTATCAAGCTAACGACATGCATATTTTTAATTGATATTTTCACAGAACATTTAAGTATATGTGAGGAAAAGTATGGAAAAAGAACAAAACCCAACATCATTTCTTTTGTCTAATAAAAGTGACTTAGGCAGATTATGCCTATGACTTAGGCAGTTTTTCTTCAAACTATAAAATGAACATGACATACTATAATGTAACCATAACACACTGTAACTTTTCAATTTTAATCACAAAATGGCAGCTAGAGTAAGGAGACTTACTCACTTCACCTCACCCACCCATTAATTTGCAGAGGAGGCCTGTAGGCTCATAAAAGAGGTGTGCGTGTGTCTATGTGTGTTTGTATCTGTCTGTGTGTGTTTGTCTCTCTCTTCTCTCTCTTTCTCTTCGTGTGCGGGTGTGTGTGTGTGTGTGTGTGCGTGCGTGTGTGTGTGTGTACTATTTGGTAGGCTATGTATACTACTGATGAGGAAGATCATCATAGTACTTGTGGGCCACTCTTGGTAGTACATTTTTCATTGACTGTAAGTCACTGTATTTCCTCAGGGTGATGGGCAACTGAGCAGGAAAGAGTGGGATCCACTTGAATGGCTTGTTGTCGGGTATGCTGATGCGCCGAGGCAGGTCTTCCCAGTCAGATTCAAAATCCCATCTCTGTTGTTCATGTTGAAGCAGGTAAAGTTGTGCATCTGTAATTTAGTTTTGTAGTACATTGTACTTGCTTTTGTCTGGGGGCAAAGAAGAACGCATTGAAGGTCCATTGTCCACACTGAAAGTGTGTCACTGGATTCATTTTTGTCTGCAGCCTTTTCAGCTTGAGCCTGACTCTTCAATCTCAAGTGTGTAGCAAGAGCATCCTCATCTGTATTTCCTACCTTGGCGCTTACACAGATGTCACATTGGTCTTTTTTTGGAATGAACACAGAGTAATCCTGCTCTCCAAAAACCTTCCGAAAGTATGTCTCACTCACAGCACGCTTTCCATTCTCATTGGCAGCATTCTGGTATTCCTTGTGAAGCTCTCTCAAAACTGTTCCTGGCTCCAGGAACTTCTTGTTCTGATAAGAGGGAACCTGGCGGCAGTAATGGGATGGGACTGTAGGTATTCCAGAGAGCCACTCTTTCAGGAAGGCCTGGTCTCCATCTGATATTGGCATATGAGGACCAGTCTTGTTGATCTTGGGGTTGGGCTGGGTATGAGTGTTGGGTTTCATGCCTGCAGTTAACCATGATCCAATGGTTCTCAGGGCAATACCAAGTGTGGAACAGAAAAGATTTTTGCACACAGGTATTTTGCATCTATCTGAGAGTTGCAGGTGGTATAGCAGAGATGTTGTTCTCCTTGAATCAACACCACCTTTCTTCTGTTTTATGGGCACATTTTCAACAACAGTCTGGATATACACCTTGCGTGTCTCCCAGGAAGGCATGGACCAGAAATTGTTGAAGATTCCTCTTCTCTCAACTTCAGTCAGTAGCTCACAACTTCTTTTCGTTGACTTGAAGCAGTGCTGTGATGTGCATGGTGGGCCCATGGCCTTTGGTGGTCTCTCCTGTCCCATTGTATTCTTGTAATTCTCTCCCTTCAGACGCTTTTCTTTGATGACATTTTTCTTCCACGTATGGGGCAGTGGACGCTTGTGACGAACAGCAGAAGTGCTGGGGGTTGGACTGGCTTCCTCTTCCTCTGCTTCCACCTCCCCTCCTTCCTCTTCCTCCCCTTCATCTTCGTCTCCTTCCCCTTTCTTTTCCTCTCCTTCATCTTCCTCTCCTTCTCCTTCCTTTTCCTCTCCTTCCCCTTCCTTTTCTTCTCCTTCATCTTCGTCTCCTTCCCCTTTCTTTTCCTCTCCTTCATCTTCCTCTCCTTCTCCTTCCTTTTCCTCTCCTTCCCCTTCCTTTTCTTCTCCTTCATCTTCCTCTCCTTCCCCTTTCTTTTCCTCTCCTTCATCTTCCTCTCCTTCCTCTGGCTGCTTATCAGTCTGTTGCCCCATATCAACATAATTTCCTCCTTCTCCCTCATCTATATCCACCAACTCCTCTAAGTTCACATCAACTTCCTTTCCTGATGATACAACAGAAAATAAAATGCTGTTGGAGTATCTTAAAATGGTAAATCAAGATGACATCTAAATCTACTTGTGTAGTCAAAATGTCTGCTATGTAAAAAAAAAAAAAAAAATCAATTTGTACTATTAATATCAAATCAAATCAATTTATTTTTGTATAGCCCAAAATCACAACAACAGTCGCCTCAAAGGGCTACATGAATATTACTGGCAATAGAGTTCAACCAGTATCAGTCATTTGAACACAGTCAATATAAAGTCCAATTTAACAATTAACAATGAACCCAGGGCGTCCCCCGTCCTTAGACTCTCCTCCTAATAAAAAGCAAATGTTTGAAACATAATATAATTTGCAAACTTGCTGAAAATGCTCAAATTGCCTTTGAAATTGCCAAAGATTTACTCTGGTAGCATGCTGCTGTTAGCTAGCTGCTAGCTTGTACTACATTACTATGCTAATGCTACACTACTAACGCTAATGTTAGCTAGCCATCATACTTTGTTTGCAACAAAAAAGTAATCTTTTAACATGGTCATAACCTCTTTGATTGAATGAAAATACATTTAGTGACCAAAAAACTAAAAAAATATGAACTTTTACCAGATGTAAATGAATCAAAAAGAAGAGCAAGGGCTTCACTTGCGGTCAACCTCTTCTTCTTATCAGCCATTTTGCATACATCAAAACTGCCCAAGTCAAATTGATTGTAGCAAAACTGCCTAAGTCCAATGGTAAAACTGCCTAAGTCAAATGAATGACTTAGGCAAGTATGTTTTTTGACTCTTATGAGTGTTGTGATTGGCCAATGACATAGGCAGACGGACAGGATGATGCAGCAGTGGTAGGGGAGTAAAGTTAGGCAAAAATCTCAATTTGACCAAAAAATGACTTAGGCACTTATGCTATGAAGCTAACGATATTACGTTTAACCCGAGCAGCGAAACTCCGCGGTGATCTGAAAATGATGTGCCGGGAGTTGTGCCGTTCTCGGCCGCATCAGTAACCCTCGAGCTCCCGGCTAGCTGTCGAGCTGGTGGGTAGCAGACGCCTCTGAAAACGTCGAAGCACTTTTGCAAATATGGGATATCTTGATAAACCGAGCAGATATTTGATGTTTACACAGCTACTTTCTCGCCTGAAAATATGTTAAAAGTTTATTTTGTGACCCAGAAAGATTAGTATGAGTAATTTTAAAACTTAGTAGCGGCTGCCATTGCTGGAAACTGGAGTTTGGCTGGGCCGCGCTATGAATTCTGGGATATGGTAGTAATTTGGACAGCCTTCGGCGCGTCGCTGTGACGTAATCGGTCTACAAATGCGGCCTCAGGAGGATGCAGCCCATGAATTTGGACATGTCCAGAGTATAATCGCAGCCTTTGCGGTTAGAAAATTGCACTTGATCATGTCGCGATATTATCGCAAATGCGATATATCGTTCAGCCCTATGAGGTATGATAGTTTAAATCAGAGAAGGACAGCAGTGAGTATCTACAGCCATCTGTGAAACACTGTGGAGGCTCTGTCATGGTTTGGGGGGTGCATTTCAGCCAGTGGTGTTGTGGATCTTGTCAAAATACATGAAATTATGAACACAGAAAAGTACTTGCAGATTTTGGTCTACTAGCTTTTTAACAGATTCATTTTTTTTAGCATGGCAGTGATCCCAAACACACTGCCAATGAAGTAAAAGCGTACCTGAATAGAAAAACATACGATTACAAGACTGTCAGTGAAGGATTGGCCTCCCCAGAGAGGAGCTCAACATAATTGAAGCATTTTGGGATCATCTTGACAGAGAGTAGAACAAAAGGCAGCCAACATAGAGAGAAAAGCTTTAAATGCCCTTTAAGAAGCCTGTTCTACTACTTAAAGAAATTACAAAAAAATATTGACTTTCAAACTTGTTTTCACCTTATATACTGCATTTCCATGTGTCTTTGCACATGTTTCAATTAATCACTCCACCTTCCCATTTTTCTGGCAAACTGTTGAAAAATGAGGAGTGGCTGTAGACATCTGTTGACATTTTTTTTATAAGCAAATAGGACTATACACTAATTTGTTTGTACACAATTAGAATTTATTCCAATAATTTTTGATCACTAGCATTTTTACTACCTCAGTGGTTTGGTGGATAAACCTTATAATCTAAGGTTTATAAGATATTTTGCCAAAAACCTAGTCTTAAAACACTTTGGTTAGCAGAAAACTAAAAAACTGTACTCTTCCTGGTTCAAGAATGGTATTTAATGTCCATTATTCTACTTTCTCATCCCATAAAAATCATTCTCTGTGTTTTTAACATCGAAGGTATGGATTAGGTCAAGGCTGCTTTCCATACAGGCATCAAGCCACCCGTGTGAATGATGAAAAACCAGTTAGGAACCACGAGACGGCAAGATATGCAGGAAAAAAAGCTCCTAATGTTATGCAGCTTGACGTAAACGTGGTGTGACAAAACCGAACTTGCGCAACAAATACCTGTTGCCACGGAGCAAGTCGAACACGTGATACGTTGAGTAGTTTTTACTGATTCGTATGGTACGGTTTCAGCTTTCAGTCAAATTTGAAAATTAAAATAAAAGCCTGTAAAAGTTTGTAAATCTGTCCAGTTGAGCACTGGGAAACACTGACACCACCATCAATCAAAATTTGCTGTTTTGTGTTGCCGGGAGCAACACAACCATTCTTGTGTCGAGGGAGTGTTTTAAAGTTCCCTCAGCTGACAACAGATTGAGAAATCCCCTTCAGATACGTGTCTGGTGCAATGTTTTCCTTCTCAGAGGAGCTGTATTGAACTCTGGAAGTGAAGCAAACATTTAAAATTGTCCAGTGGTTGCTCCAAAAAATACAGGTTTAACCTTTAGTCACACAGTCAGCTCCTACAGGATGCTAAGTATTCAAAATAGTCTACTTTGCATTTTTTTTTAAACAAACACGTCAGATCCTCATGTTTCACTTCTGCTTTAGACATGGTGAGATACACTGTCACAGGAAGATCAGATGTGACACACACAGATGTGTTTTTGTCTGTAGCCCTGGTGACCTGTCCAGGGTGTAACCTGCCTCTCACCCTATGCAGGGACATGCCCCAGTCCCATTGTGACCCTGAGTTGGATAAGTAGAAGAAAATGGGTGGATGGTCAGCTTTGTGTTTCCTAAAAAAGTCTTAAAGTCTAAAACCAACCAAACTGAATTTTAAGACTAGGCATCTCTTAACCTTTTAACATCCACCAGCTCATGATCAGACTTGGCTTTGGTTTAGTTATATCCTGTATAAAGAGGTTGTTTTTCTTTAGAACTTAATTTTTTATTAACACCTAAGCAGCTTGTACAGATTCCACCAATGACAGACTGTTTTTAATAATCAGATAAAGACACAAAAACTGGGGGCCAAAGCACAGAGACGGATACGTGAAATGAAGGTTGCATGCTAACAGCTAAACACAGATTTGGCACATACTGGCTTCATTGTTTAAATATCATAGAAATATGGCTCTATCATTAGATAAATAAATCTTTCTAGGATCTCAAGGTTATTTTTTTATCAGATAGATTCCCCATATGGTATGTTGGCAGATCTAGTTTTAACTTTATAATCATGATGCGTTTAATTGCTGCTGTCAAAAATAATCATAACAGACGTTTACTAGCTAATCCTTCAAAACCTGCTGGAATTCACCTGAGCAATGCAAACTTTGTCCCTTTTACAACATTTTTGGTGAACTATGTATCTAATTTTGGAGGTGACCAGTCAGTCCCAGTTTGTGTACCTCATTTACTTCAGAAGATATTTCGGATACCTTGGACGTTTTGACTTCTCTCCGTGAGTTTGAGTTTATGCTTCACTGCATATTTCATCCCATTTATGTGACTGGAATTTTTGTTTATAAATTAGCATCCCGTTTCCTTTTTTAAAGCCTTTTTTTCCTTTGTTCATTATGATTGTTTAGTTTTTTTCTTTTTTTAAAATTAAACTAATCTGGTATTTTGAAATGCAAAAGAGATCCTCACGGGTCAAAATCTTGGTTAGCAGTTTAGGTTAGTAAAGGCCCTTAAGATATTCAATTCACAATGATATCAAATGATTAATTCTAGAATTCTGATTTTATTCAATGTCTTTTTTTATTTCTTTTTGTTAGCATAGTCTGAAACTAATTAATCTTCTCAAAAATCTTGAATGTAACCTCTAAAAACCACCATTTTTCAATTTTTATGCCCATCACACTTGAATCAACCAATGCTGTTGTTTTAACGTGTTATAGGGGATGGAGGTAGACTGCCAGGCTGAGGAGTCCATGGTCTCTGCTTTTGATGAAGAGTCTGTTGAGCTCGGTGACGTCAAGGACATGAGACTAGAGGCTGAAGCAGTGGTCAACGACGTCCTCTTTGCTGTGTCTGAAATGCACGTGTCACAAAGTCTCAACAGCGCGTCCGACGTGGCCTACATAAATGTGGAAACAAGAGAGGGAAACCGTTACTGTCTGGAGCTCACTGAGGCTGGGCTGAGGGTGAGACGATGCAGTGACACGTTACCCACATGCGTTCACTTTTAAGACTTCAAACCGTGCAGAGGTTTTACAGTAAATCACTGATTTCTTCCCAAACAGGTGGTGGGCTATGCATTCGATCAAGTGAACGAGAATTTGACGACTCAGTATCACGAGACTGTTTACTCGCTCCTAGACACGCTCAGTCCGGGTTACAGAGAAGCCTTTGGGAATGCTTTGCTCCAGCGGCTGGAGAGGCTGAAGCAAAACGGACAATGAAAAGGACCAAGATGCTGCATACATTGTACACGTGACACGGGGGTTGATGATGACGGCAATGTTTGAGTATGAGCCAACACTAAGTTTGTTCATATACTTTATCCGGTTATGTGATATCCAACTGCTTAGCTCCCATACAATAAGGGATACCCAACTACGACTGCTTTTGTTCTAAGTTTCATGCCATTGAATTACTTCATGTTATTTCCTTAGGTTTAGTGGCTGATATGGGCTGGCTGTATAGGGCTCTGTGGCGATAGTGTTGTTGACTTTACTGTGGAAAGACTGCAGCTTTTGTGTTTTCAAAAAATTTGTAACGCCACACATTGTTTAAGAATTCTGCAAAGTTTGTGGTCCTTTGAAATGTCAAGAGAGAGAAGCAGCGAGCTACGTTAATACTGGTCCTGTTTACCCCCCGTGCCCTGCTTGCACTAAACCTGTGACCTGATGCTCAGATATGCTCAACTAGCTTTTATTCAGCTGTGAAAGTGCTGAAACTGTTTTTGTTCCAAGCATATACTGCCTTAATCTCATTTTCCATATATATATATATCTAACTAGGTCAGGGACAGCACTTATTTTAACAGCTCTAACTACATTGTAATTTGAGTATCTACTAACTCATCAAGTTGTGTTTTATTATTCTGCTTTGGGGGTTTTCTTGCATACTGCACAATTCATTGCATTTCAGACTTAGCTGTAAAAGTGAAAGGCTTGAAGATATTTCGCTGTTCAAACCTTTTGGTCTTTTTATCAAACTGCACAGCCTGTGTTAACGCTCAGCGAGGATTTCCAGAGCTGCTTTAAAACGCTGGTTTTCTCTGCATGTGACCTGGTTAAACTTCTACAGACTCTTTACATCTGTGCATTCATACTGTCATTCCTTGCTTCTGGCCTTTGTTCAGACCAATAAAATTTCTGAAGTATGCAGTTTTTGAGTTTGTCTCATGACCAGCAGTTTATAGATTTAGTTTTTTCTATTTTTACATTTATTTTACAATAGAACTGTGCAAAACTCTTGAGTCACCCCTTTCTTCTTTATACTGTGCTTCCAAGGAGACAGACTTTCTTCCTTTTTTTAAAGTGGTCTTGTACAATAGTTCTCAAGGCTCCAGGCAAGTTTTTCTTTACATTGGCTGCTTTTTCCCCTCATTTTTAATCTGGTCCTTTTACTTGACCATTTTCAGAGGGATTATTTACAATTATTTATTCTTTTACACATGAGTCATTCAACCATAAAAAGGCAACTAACTACCCCAGCAGACATTGGCAAAGAACCAAATTTAAATTGTATCTTTATGGACTTTGTTACTTACAGCCTGTCAGAAAAACACATAATTTGCTTTGCCAGACATGAGTGAGGGTTTTTGCACCAACAAGGTAATTCCCAAGGAGCTAGTGGGAAACTTCGCACATCTCTGCCTTGTCATGGTTTTCAGTTTTAAAGCCAGCATAAAAACCTTTATCCGGGCAGTAATTTTTTTTATAGATCCAATTAAAAACATCCAACCACTCAAAAAGATGGTTTAATTTGCTCTTTCAAAAACAGAACAGTAAAACAACACAAAGCAACCCAGGGGCGTAGAGCCTTAAGCATGTGCACGCAGCATACAAGGACAGACAAGAAGCCCTCCTCCCACAGACATTGATTATCTTGTTAATAGTATTACAACTTCACTGTGTATGACTCTGGATACTGTAGCTCCTCTGAAAAAGGCCCAAATCAGAAGTACTTGAATCCCTGGTAAACCAGGAGAAGCTTAACTTGACGTGTAACCTGCGAGGGCTGCAGATATGGTCTAATGTTATCAGCAATGACAAGGACATGGGGGGGGAAGCAAAACTAGAAAATTTGTCAAGAGGAATCAGGAGAGAGCGATGACCTGTGGCTGCCACTGGCTGGCTCCCTTCTTGAAGGTGGTCTTGTTGCCTCGGCAGTGCACCTTTTGTCACTTTCATTTGTACCAAGGCAGGTGAAATGGAGTCACAACAGTTTACACTTCCTTACTGCACAGACTGATATCTCGGAAGTTTAACTGCATTAAACTGTGATGATTGAGCTTTCCCTTATTGGTTTTTTATTAGTGTAGTTTCATTCCTCATTTGAAGAACGTGTTTTCCGAGCTGCCTGATTAGACCTGATGACACCAAAAAAGGTTGAGCCAAAAGAAATAAAAGGAAATAAAAGCAATTGCCTCGTACCAGTCTGACTATATAACTTTATTATACAAGTTGTTATGGAAGTTCCCCGACGGGTAACCAGATGCCTGAACTACAAAACAGGTTTTTCTCTTATCCAGAAGTCTGGCTCACTTGTTTTGCCATGGCAACTTATTCTGCAGAGCAGGGTAGTTTCTCAGAATAGAGATCAGCAGGTATGAAATCACCTAATGACACCAGAAAACAGCATCACCATTCCTTGAAGATTCCTCCTCAGGCCTGCGTGCAGATTATGAGGGCTGAAAGTTTTTCAGTAGTGTGTCATGTCAGCGTTTGTGATTATCCCTTGCTGTTGTTTTTTTGTCCCCCCCCTCTGTTAGCTGCAAAAAAACAAATTCTATAAAGTCCCAGTATATTATAAAACCTGCCTTATTTGTACTTAGACTGAGCCCACTTTTATATTTACTCTTTAACTCAGAGCATTTTTATATATATAAAAAAAAAAAAAAAAAAAAAAAAGTCAATTTAATGAAATATGAATCAATTCTTGAACATCCAACTATAACACTCTACAAAGCTCTTCCTCTTACACACTCATACTACCGTTTTCTTGCTTTTATGTTTAACCTCAGTTCCCGTATAGTAAAGTTTCATGTTCCTTTTTTTTTTTTTTTTTTTTTAAAGAATCAGCTGTTGTGCATTTGACATTTTAGTCTTTATTGGTCAGATGCTGCCGGTGTCAAGCCTTTCATATGAACCAAGCTTTCTACAGTCACTTATGGTAAATCCTGGGCTTTTGTGACAGTGCTCGGGTAAGTGAACCCAGATGATGGAAGGATACCCTGAATATTAAAATACAGGCCTTAGGTGTTTGACAAAGTTAGTTTTATTGAAAACATTCATGTAACAAAAATGCCATTTGGGCACACATTTAGAGCTCCATTAGAATTTTCTTTAACAATTCCCTTAAATCTTGCTGCACACGGTCAACAAGAAATATTACAAAATTCATAGTAAAGATCAGTACAGCATGTACCTTCTGACTACACAGCAGCCAGTAAGACAAGACAGTTCCACAGCAGTGGAATGTAGTTCAGGGTCAATCACACATCCACAACTCGTAATTTGATTATTAGGAAGACCGTGGGGAGAAAAAAAACAAAAGCCTCTAATTTCAGCAGAATTTTAGATGTGCGATAAAGTCTTGCAAACTAGTGAACACTTAAAAATCAGTTTGATCGATATAAAACAAGATCTTTCAATGTTAGTAGAACACTTGTCAAAACTAGTTCCCTTTCAGAGGCATTTACTTGTTTGCTACACAAGCTGAACTGGAAACTTGATGCAGAAGAGATCCTTCGTGTTGTCATCTCGTAGCTCCCACTCCACAACCAGCTTGAGCTGGAGGGGAAAAAAAGAAAAGAAAAAAGTAGCCAGTGAACAGAGTGCATGTTCGATGTCAATGAAAAGAGAAATAAAGGGTACAAGAGCAGAGTCCAGAATTACTGATACAGGCTGAAAACTTAAAGCAAAACTAGTCGTACACATTAACAAAATCATCATGATGGAATATTAGAGACTATAGTCATGCTTGCACACATTTTCCCAGCTAACAGTTTGCCATGACCTGAAGGAGTCAATTACTGTTTAAATCTCCATAGAATAAAACCATAAGAGACCTTTAAATGCAGATTTGTCACATTACAACAGCCTGCAGACAGGAAAGAAACTGATAATGACCAGTATCGAGGAGCAAACGACTGTTGCCAGGGTGGCATGAACTACTTACAGCTGGATACTCGTCCTTTACAGGTAATGTAGCCACATAGTGATAAGTCTGCCCATTCTGGATGGGACACTCAATTCCAGATTTGCAGCCGTCTACAATCGGAATAGCGAAGGGGATAGGAACGCCAGCGATGACGCCGTGAACCACTGCAGTGCTCTCCTGGCTCGGCACAGCTTGAAGCAAACATGACAATGTGATTAAAGCTTTAGTTGTAAAAGAAATGCATTTATATTCTGGACGTTGGGAGAAACATTTCTAAAAGATGGGGCTCACTCACCAGAGGTGAATGTCACATTGACTGTGTAGGAGTCTCCTCTTTTTAGCTTGCAGGGCTGACTGGGACAAGGGGTGATTTCAACCGTCACCACTTTCCCAGAAACAGAGCCTGAAGAGAGACAGAAAAACAAAACAGGATTGGAGGGATTTCATAGTGTGCATGCTTACAGTTCTGCCTTAAAAAAAAAAGTTTAAAATTGAAGTGAACTCATCGCAAAGTGCAACTAAACCACCAGATTCATGCTTTTGCAAGACAAATACAGGTCTAGGTCATATTCAGGGTGGCATCTGGTTAGATCACCAAAGCCTCACTATTGTGTGGTAAATGTTGTTCAAAATATATAAGAAGAGCTTGTGTGGCTGTTTATATTATGGACATGTAGGGGTGTGTGTGCGCGCATGTAGATCTAGGCGTGAACGGTGCTACCTCTGTTTAAGCGTGGTGGAGGAGGACAGGTTGAATAACTTGAAAGCATATAGTGAACTTAAAAAACAAAGTGCACAATTCTGTCAGTCAGCTTTCCTGTTTTCTTGATACAGCAGCATGAGGAAGCACTGGTACATGTTAGAGACATCTATGAGTCATCTACTTTCACTCCAATACCAGTTTTGAATGGCTTGAGTCTTGTTCCTGACAAATACCACTCATATTACAAAAACACATGACTTAAGCTGAATCATGGAGACCCATCCTGGAATCTGAACTGAAGGACGAAAATCAAAAATAATTAAAATATCCAAGACTATAAGTGACAGAAAACTAGTCTATGAAACCGATTAAAGAGATTCAATAAGTTTAATAACAAACAAGTGTATTAATCGCACATTCAACAGTTTCGACGGATCACACGGGTTAAAATTAGTCTCTTAGTTAGCATTTAAATGGAGAAGTGAATCATCACCATCAGCGTGACTCGTAACTTACCGCAATCTAAAAATTTCACCGTTTCCGCGCAGCTGAATCCAATCAAGCACAACACAATGAAACTGGTCCGGGCGTCCATGTTTTCCCCTTTGCTGTGTGTGAGCCTAAGGAACAAAAAAAATCTTTACTCCACAGGAAAACAAACTCAGTCCCCGCAGTCAGTGTTTGAGTCAGATGACTTGTTTGCTCGTCCCGCGGACGTCCCTAGTACAGCACTGAGTACAAAGCTTAATAACAACGACATTTACTTAAACTTGATGGAAAATTAGTAAAATTGCAAAATAAAACGTATAATTTTTGTTGAAAACCACGATATAAACTCTATAAATTATACCTTTAGCTGACAACGTCGTAAGAGCTACCACCTTTCTTCCTGCACTGTCAGCTACGAGAGGCGGCGCGTATTTAAAAGGTTCCTGGCGTGTCCTCCACCCGACGGTGAGCCTGTCAGGAACCTAACCCCTTCTTAATACCCCGCCTTCTGCCTTGTAATTGGAGGATCAAAACATCAGACGTGAAACGCACAAATTCTCTCTAAGCTCCACCTACAAGGGCAAAGAGCTGAGAGGAGATATGCCTGCAAGCCACGACTAAGGTATCGAATACCCAATGAGTCATGATTGGCAGCTAGTACAACGAATCAAATGGCTAACATGGGCACGATAATATACGTCGATGTAGGGGCGGGGTTTAGCAACATCTGTTATGGAAGATGTCCTTCGTGAGAGGAGCAATGATATCTGCGTCGAAGTCAAGATTATTGACTCTCGCTAGGTAAAGTTAATTTCTCACAAATTGCAGGACATATTAAACGTCTCTCTAAAAAAGTAATAACTAATAAAGTCCTGATTGTGTAAAAAATGTAGCTACTGCTAGCTAGCTAGCAGGTTAGCCTTCAATGCTACCAATAAATAACGTTATGCTAACGAGCTAGATTAGATTAGATTAGATAGAACTTTATTAATCCCTCGGGTGGGTTCCTCTGGGAAATTCGATTTCCAAAAAAGCACAGCACCGACAGAAGTTACAGCTAGAAGGCTTGTTAGCAACGCTGCAAGTGTGATCTGTTGTTTTGCAGGGCATCCACTCTCCCAAACATCCTCAACGTGACTGAGCAATTACACCGTCTTCCTCACAACTCCCAGTCGCTGTATGTAGCCGGGCTTCGGTGCTACAGCAGCGCCTCCACCCAGGAGAAGCCAGGGGTGTCAGGTTCATCTGAAGTACACCTCACTGAGTCATGCGTGAAGGTTAGGACACAGTCTTAAACTGCTGTTTTCTGCTAAAACCTCAAAAGCTGAAACACCAAGTCACCATAATTCAGGCTAAGAGTTTGACTCCTTTAGAGACCAATTAGACTGAGCTTATTTAACCCTGTTGTTTGGGGACGCCATGACACTGTCAGTTTTTCTAGTGTTTAATTTTTGTAAATACTAAAACACACACAATTTTAAAAAAAAAATCATCAAGAAATCAAGTTTCCTTCGGGATTAATAAAGTATTCTGATTCTGATTGATTCTGATTCTGAAGTTTACCAATAGAGTTCATCAAGGTGAAAAGTTATTCAGATCAAAATGCATTTAAACTTGAGTTTTCAAAGTATGCTAAGGTTGTAGGTCCACCCTGAAAAACTCCAGGGCCCGTATCCCTAAAGATTCTGAGAATCCTCTCAGAGAGCTCCTAACTTAACCTAAAAATTCCTTGCCAGGAGTTTTAGCTTAGAAGTGATTCCAGAACATTTTCAGTGAACTCTGAGCAAGGAATGGATGGAAAATCCTATCTTAGTGAGGAGGTGTGGTTGACCCCGTTGCTAGGTATGAGTCATCATTTCAAAAGCCGTGATTGGTTGATCCTACAAGTTTGATGGAAATGAGCTTTTGGTGATAATGAGCAAAGGATGTACCCTCAAATCAATAAACATATTATATACTCTAATCTTATGCTGACTGTAATTGTAAATAATATTTCACATTCAAGAAAATATCTGGAAAATGAATAGTAAGCTGTAGGGGTTATAGCCATTAGAATCTAAAATATGTGAAAACTTAAACTCATTACACCCTGTTCAAATAATGATTCGTGTCTTATTTGCTCATATAAATATCCTAGCTGGCATATTTTGTACTTTCACTCCCATATGGACCCCGTTGAAAACAAGATGGCCTATCTCAAGAGGCTGTCCTTAATGAAGTAGAAATCACAACGTTACAAGTCCAGTGTGGTCTTAACGAGGGTAACATGGCTCAGCTTTTAGCAATGTCTGTGATTGCAGACTCAAGTCATCACTGCTGCATTGTTGCATTTTCCCGGTTGCCAAATACCTCGGGGTTGTGATTACTTTCGTCTCCGGTGTAATAGCGTTGTGGCATCGAGTTGGTGAAGTAATTGCATCTCTAAGGAGATCCACCACAAACATGATTCCTGCACGATCCAATCTGTAGCATCTCAATAATTCCCTGTCATCCAGTGTTTGCAGGACATCTCTCCTGCCTCTTCTGTTGGCCATTTTGTGCAGCTGCTTAGGGGAACTCCTAAGCCACTAAAAGTCCTCTTCCCTGCTCTTAGCAGATCTCGCCTTAGGAGCCCTTTTAAGCGCTAGGAATCTTGAGGAATAGCTTTTATATTAACTGGGATTGTCGTGTCACTTTTAGGGGAAATTCTAAGAAAACGTCATGACTCTGAGAATTTTCTTAGAATTTGGCCGCTAGGAGCCACTTTTTGCACAAAGATTCTTTAGGGATACGGGCCCAGGTCTGTACCAATCAGAGAACATATGTTTGAACACAGAGCTACACACTAATATACTGTATACAATAATTAGCTCATGGACAACGAGATACAGTTGATCTCAAACTTTCAAACACCAGCATCAGAAAACTGCAGACACTTTTTACACGTTGAGAGGCTTAATTAAAAAAAATGTTTTCCTTCCTTCAAACTTACTTTTATTCTACCAGGAACTCCCATGTGCTTTTAGATCTAATCCTTTTTATGAGCTAACAGCCATACAAACACCTAACATATCAGAAATGCAGCAACAGCAAATGTAATGTAAAATACACAAATACCCAGAACAAAAAGCAGTGGCAGCAGCTCAGGAAAGACAACCACATCTTTTTCACCACATTCCTTATGATGCCTTTTAATTCAGAAATAGATATCAGTGTTTTTATCATTTTGATCTTTCTGCTAAATATTCTATTTCCAAATTGTTTAGTGGGAAAATGCTCCACACAGGAAGACCCCAGCTGGCTAAAATTGGTTATCATTCACTCTCTGTTTTGATAAATGAGTATGTGTACCTCATGTGTTATATCTAATATGCTTATTTAATACAGAGACTAGGGGAGATCACGGAAAAGGGCGAGTACCTGAGAATATATGTGGAGGGAGGAGGCTGCTCCGGGTTTCAGTACAAGTTTTCGGTTGACAGAAAGAAGAACGAGGACGACAGGTAAACAACCCCGAATCAAGATTTCCTTATTGCATAATCTAGTGATACATGTTCCTTGTTGTTGTTTCCTTATGGGCTTTTTATCAGCTGTGCCACTGCTGTGATTTCAGAGTGTTTGAGAAAGGAGGAGTTGGCGTTATTGTGGACCAGGAGAGCCTGGAATTTGTGAAAGGATCCACGGTGGACTTCAGTCAGGAGCTTATTCGCTCCGCCTTCCAAGTGCTCAAGAACCCACAAGCTGATCACGGCTGCTCCTGTGGCAGTTCCTTTTCTGTTAAATGATCCTGCCTAACTCATTCCCCGACACCTGCAGCAGTAATATGCAGCACTCTGATTTCACAGTTTATTGGGTGCACATGTGCAAAACGATAAAATATGAAGAGATATTTCTCATTTGAGTGCATAAGATAACTAATATAATAATAATATATAACTAATATATATATAACTGTACAGCTCGACATGAAAACTAGTAGATTAAAATTAGTCTTTTTTGCTGTGAAAATGACTTGAACTGAATGAACAACAGATGTAAACAGTATTCTATTTCAAATTGTGTACAAGATAGGAGACGATGATGCTCACTGACAGTCAATATTTAGCAGTACTTTTTTTTTTTTTTTTTTTTCCTGTCCCGTTTGGCTCTTTTGCATCAGAATTATTGTCTAAAGGCAAAGAAAGATGCCCAACGGATTTACTTTACCAAACTGACCATCCCAGCCTTGCCGTAATGGTCCATTTGATTCACCTTTTATTGTTTATTTTATTTTCACTTGCTGAATACGGGACAGACTTGACTGGGGGAAAGAAGGGGAGAAAGAAAGAGGGAAAGAGAAACAGCTGAGAAGAGGGACGGGGGAGAAGGGCAAAAGACAAAAACCAACAGAACGGGCAGAGAAAAAAAATGCATATATCAATCACCTGGATCACCTGCTGAGAAAGAAAAAAGAAAGCAAGCAGAAGAGAACAAGAGTAATAGAATAAACAACATCACAATGATATATGGGAATATGACAGTAAATACTAAATATTAAACATTATTGTGCAGCACATAAGATCAACAGAACACAGTGTGCTTTGAGGTAGGAGCCAAAAAGGGTGTAGTTTGTGGGTGTGATCACCCGTGTGTACACCTGTGAGCATGGACGCGCTTGTTTTTTGTTTTTTTAAAAGGTTCCTTCATGTAATAATCTGCTAGAGGGTGTGGGGGGGCCACAGCCCCGTCCTCCAGGGCGTGAAGCAGGTGTGGAGGAGATCAAAACTCCAGACATCCAGAGGCCCCCAGAACACAAGAGACCAAGGAAGACCCACAGAGGGGCAGCTGCGCCACTGTCCCAGAAAGAGCTGAGGAGAGTCCCAGATGAGGGCTCACTCAGCAGCCGCGGAGCAGAAGTCAGGGGGAGTTGCAGTGACGCGCCCGTGAGCTCCGCCGGCAGCCAGCTGCGCCTGAGTGACCGAGCCCCAGGCCGAGAGGCCGGGGGCACCCCACCTCCGAAGTGGCCCGAGCGAGCCCCAGGCTCCAGGCCCCGATAAGCGACCCCCAAGGAGTGAGCCGGTGTGTACCTGGACGCCCATCCCCGGACACAAAGAACCACCAACGCACCGATGTCTGAGGGGGTCCGCCACTGGCAGGGGAAGTGGTGGTAGGGGGAGATAGGCCTCCAAACCTTGGAGGGCCTGAGATGTCCCCAGAGAGGTGGCGTCTGATACCCAACCTGACATATAGACACAGACATACAGGCACACACAGACACAAACATCCATTCCCACCCTCATGCTCTCATATGCACTCACTCCACACTCAACCAACGTGGAGACAGACATAAAGAGACGCTGTACACACAATCACACTCCCCAAGCGTACTCTACAAACCGGGTCTAGGTGCCCCCGCCCCTGGAGGGGGGAACTGCACCCAGACCCAGGTGGTGTTTCCCTTTTCCCTGCGGTGGGGGGAGGCAGACCGCCCCGACTCCGCAGCAGCAGGAAGGCTCCACACTCCAGACCGCAGTCGGACGGCCAACTCCTCCTCCTAGTCCTAGCCCCCCTGCTCCAGCAGGTCGCAGAGAACGGGGGTGAGAGAAGACTCCGAACCTCCCTCCACCCGCTCATTGTAATGTTGATGCATGTGTGTTCTAAGGTGCATTTAAAACCCAGGAGGGCATGGAGCTACCTGCCAGAGAGCAGCAGGTAAGCGCATGGTCCCTCCTGCTAGCCCTCAATGTCTACGTGTATTTAAAATTGAGAGGTGGGCAACGATGCCAGGGGTGGGGTGTACACCCTGATGGTACTTTGGACTCCGTGTATCGTGCCCACCCCCAAGATCCTATATGTATGTGTAATGAGAGTGTGAGTAATGTGAATGTCTAAGTTGTGGGATAAAATTGAGGCAGAGGCAGCCAGAAGGGGACAGAGGGGGGGGTTAGCCTCCTCTGCACCCTGGTGACATACCCCTACTCCAAGGCCCTGCATGTGTGGGTGGTTGTGGTGGAGCGGGAAGAGGGAGGCAGCTGGAGATGGGGAGGGAAGGAAGGGAGGGGCAGGTGACCCCTCCCTGGGGCCAGCTCCCCCGCTGACCCCAGTAGGCACCCCCATACTCCGCGACCCGCCAGGGAAAGGGGGCCCAGGCCCATCCAGACCGGGCCCAGTGCAGCAGCGCCGCAGTACTTTAAAAAAGGTTGACATGAAGTATGTGAGTATTCAGTTCTTGTAAAATATGTAAATAGGCGATAAATATAAAGTTCTAAAGTATATTTGTTTTATATGTAATAAATTAAGCACATTTAAGATTTTCACCTGTTCTGTTGTTTTTAATTTGTTACTTTCACAATCTCGTGAAACACAACAGCTCCATGAAAAGCCTCCTTTGCTTAGCAGAGGTGTTTCAAGTGTTTCAGTGATCCCAGGAAATCTGTTATGTTGGGCCACTCGTAGGTATCAACCATGGTAGGCTTAAGTACAAAGACGATGGCCCCCTTTCTTCTTTCTTTTGTCAATTTGTATATTCCAGTTAGGATTCACCTGGTTATCCTCCTTTAACCTCCTAAGACCCGAACTCTTTCATGGCATGCATTTTGAATTTTTCTTTGCTATTTGGGTTGATTGGGACCTAAAGAATGTAGAAACAAAGAATTACCAGATTATTTTTTTCAACCTAATTTTTGTTTTTGAGAAAAATGAGATCCACATATGAGGACATTTGTTTCAAATTTTGATAGAACTGTGGCAGTATAATGTCCTCGTAAGTGGCTATCAGGCCCTTGTAGAAAATAATTAAGTATTTTGGTCTAGACGTCCCAAAATGTGATGGCCACATATGTGGATGCCAGGTCCTAGGAGGTTAAAGTCTCCTTCTGTCTCCTCTTCTGCAGTCCCATATTATGAACTGAGATCTCATTTAACATGGTAAGCTAAATTGATTTCCAGGTCACAGGCAGTAGAATGAAGGACAACTGAGAGATACCCTTGTATATAGTACAATCACAACACAAATAAAGGAATCTTTAAGCTTCCTGCTAATCTAACTTTTTTTTACTGCCATGGTGTCAGTGCAGTCAGTTTTTCCTATTTGTCTTTTGGGAACCAACCTTCACATGGACAGGTTTGAGACCAAGAAAGTTCAGTAGAGTTTCACAGTGCAAATTCAACAAGACGCACTAATTCTCAAACCTGGTTCTCACAAAGTGCCAAGCACATTTTAAGTTCCTACATGATGCTGGTGTGGAGCCAGTTCTTGCTTTGGCTACTGTAAAACAACCTACTGTGCAACAAAACTAAACTTTATAACTCATAATGTGGCAAAAGCTGTGGTCCCGAATAAATCTGAGCAAACGTGTACCTGGGGAGGAGATCATGGGGCAGAATCTGCAAGCCGAGCTTCTTGTGGTCGCCCTTCTTAAATCGATGAACATTGTGGTTCAAATTTTTTGCTGTCACTAATTTTTTTGATGGCAACACGTGGAGCTGGATCACCGGCACTTGGGAGGTGATCTAGGATACTTCATCTTGGAAAGGAAAACCTGAACCAGGGATGGGTTTGTCAGAATTCACCCAACTGCAAAACAACTGTAGCAATATAATTTTTCTAAAAATAAGTGCATTAGGGAATATTTGAGCAATTCTCAAGCATCATCAGTCTCAATAAACACGGATGAGTCCAAGTTTCAAAGATCATGGTTGTGTTTTATTTTAATTATTTTTTAATAAAGTGGAATTTAAGAAACATCTCACAAAAATATACAAAAAGAATATCTACAAATGGTATATACACTGATGAAATGTAAATCAAAATATGCAGCAACTTTTTTTTAGTAGTTAGTCTTAATGCAAGGAGGAAATCTTTTGCACTTTTTTTAATATTCTCTGATAAACATTCCATTTAAGCAATATCTTATTTCACGAAACATCAACGCACTGTTGAAAAAACATCACACCGCTCATAATCATGAAAATGCAACAACAACATATCGTAGCAGCACACTAAAAAGTGACCACTGGAACTGCAACGAGTGCAACGAGATCTCAATTTACAGCTGTTCTTTTTGTTTTCTGAGGAATTTGGTTCAGACAGATTGTCTTCCCGTAAGCCATGCACACACCCTTTAATAAATCACAAACGAATCCTCAAACACGGACGTTAATATGACATGAGGGGAACACTGCAGAGGGCGGGTGGGGTAGGTTGGGTGGGGGTTGAGGTCAATCAGTCAACAGCACGACCACGTTATCACGTCTTAAATGAACCACCAGGGCGACACAGTGAGCAGGTCAGGTGTACAGTGCATAGTATGCTTTGGCATGCTGACATCCAGAACATAACAGTGGATGTTACATTCAGGAGGAAGGCCACAGGATTTGGAATTACCAGTTAAAAACAGAATAAATGGATGAAAAAAATAAATTAAAAAAAGGTAATAAATAAATAAAATGAAACAATACAAAAAGAATCCAAACCCTTCTAAACGCTCAGATTAAGGCTAATTCAGTTTGCTACATGTTTGTTTCCTTTTTTGAAAAATGGCATTGTCAGTAACACAATTTCAGAGGCCTGCCACATGGCAAAACTGCTATTTGGGACACGTACACAGATAAGCTTGTTTTTCAAAAAAAGAAATAATGCATCACTGAAATGATATGCACATATTAGGTGTTTTATTCTTTTCTTCCTCAGTGACGATGTGATGTTAGGAGAGCAGGGCTGTATGCCCTCTGCCTGTTTTCACAATCAAGGACTGTGATGAAGATGAGCCTTGCACATATGCATGCACCTAGTTTTGAGGCAGTAAGTCGAATCACCGGTTTATCTCATTTACAAGCTGCCAGGTCCCTCCTCCTCCTCCTCCTCCTCCTCCTCGTTGTTTAAATGTCTCCTTTAGTTTTCTTTTCTGTTTTTTTCTGACCCCTGACTTTCTGATGTTGGATGATCCCAGTGTGATCCTCAATGCGGGGCATGGACACACCTCCACACAAAGAGGCTGGAAGGGACATAAAAGAAAAGGCTTGCATCACTTAACACTGAGACTGAAACACTTGTAAGCGATGGTGTAATTTGGATTCTCGGTCATACCTTCTGTCGTCCCCGCCGGCGCTGACAACGAAGCGATCTCCGTTTGTGAAGCGTACGTTTGTCAGATGAGCAGAATGGCCCAGGAATCGTTTGTGTTTGGCCTGAAACAGAACACAGAAAGTATTTATATAAACTGCTACTGATAGTTTTTAAAGTGCAGTAACACATTTATATATTATCTACACGTGGATCACATGCATAAGCTTATAGCAAAGCAATGGGTGTGCCATTGTGTTTTACCGAAATCTGCATTTTTCTGTTATTTCTGCTCACTTGATAAACAAAATTGTCTATTAGGCTTGAATAAATTATATTATATATTACAATTATATAAAGTTAATTTTTCTAGGTGATCAATTTGTCAGTTAACTGACAAATGATTATAAAAAGAAATTCTATGGCCACTTTATTAGGTATACCTGTTCAGCTGCTTCATATTACAAATATGTCATAAAATCACATGTTGACAGGAGTATATATATATATATGTCTAGTTCTCTGGGATTTTTTCACAGATCCATCTCTAGGGATTACAGAATGGTCGGAAAAGAAGAAAATATCCAGTTCTCTGGGTGGAAATGTCTTGTTGATGTGAGAGGAGAATGGCCAGACTGCTTCAAACTGATTGAAAGCTAACAGTAACTCACTAACATGCATAAAAGCATCTCTGAAAACACACTGAACCTTCACACTGAACCAGCACATCAACAGAAAAACAAACTTGGTGGTAGCTTCTATCGCCAAAATAGGACAATGGGAGATTGTAAAACTGTTGCCTGGTCTGATGAGTCCTGATTTCTGCTCCAACAGTCAGATGGTAGGGTCAGAATTTAGTATAGACAACATAAAAGCATGGATCTGCCCTGCCTGTATCAACAGTTCAGGCTGCTGCTGCTGTAATGGTGTGGGGGATATTTTCTTGGCACGTTTTGGGCTGCTTAGCACCAAATGGGAATCTTTTAAACTCCACAGCCTGCCGCAGTATTGCTGCTGACCACGTCCATCCCTTTATGACCACAGTGTCTTTATCTTCTGATGGCTGTTTCCAGCAGGATAACACACGATGCCACAGAGCTCATATCATATCTGGTTTGTTTAACATTACAATTAGTTCACTGTACTCAAGTGACCTCCACAGGAACTGAGGCAGCTCTGAAGGCTACTAGCAAAGTGTCACTTTTACATGGATTTGTGGCATCAAATAAAAAGTTTTTATTGTTGAAAAATGTTCTGACAAGTTCTGACAAGTATTAGTAGAGTCTGTGCACTTCTTTCAGACCATTTATCTCACTGATCCCCTCAGACCTAAGGTTTGCATGTATTACTATTTTTTTGTTTGTTATTGGCACTAGGGGGCGGTGGAGACACAGACTGGAATTAAGATGAGCAGCACAGACCGCCAAAAAAATACCTAAAAATGTCCAAAGGGTTACTAAAACTGCCAGAAAAATGCCGGTAGTAGAAAACAGGTGCTGCCCTAATACATCAAACACAATCGCAATCATAAAATTATGCAATCATACTTACAAATTTCTCTGGACAGAGAAAGTCAAACAGCTTTACCATCCCAAAATCATCGCCCGTGACGATGTTAAGGCCCGAGTGGGACACGCAGGCACAGGTGACGTCTGCTTTGTCAGTGTTACGGGACCAGATCCCTACGACCTCGTCCCCAAGGACACTGGGTACACACACAGTGACATTTTCCTTAGTTTCCAAATAAATAAGGATGCCTTCTGTTACTCTTATTAGTGTGACCCTCACCTTGTCCAGGTGGCCCAGGTGATCCTGTCAATATAAGACTGTTCTGTGACCTGCTTCCCAGATGGCACCTCGTACACGAGTCGTTTATAAGCACCCGTGGATATCTGTTTAAAGACATGGCAGGTTAGAGAAGTATCAGCTCGCCAGCGTCTCACTCTCTCCTGCAACAAGTTAATGAGCCCTCCACCTGGACGTAGTTGCTGTCGGCAGAAAAGTCCATCTGCATCACGAAGCTGGGGATGTCCCTGCAGCTGTTGATTCGGTTCAGCTGCGGGCCGAGCGTCAGGTCGTAGAAGTCAACGGCGCACTCATTGGAGCCCACAGCCAGGTAGCGAGAATTCGGACTGAACCTGCGAAGGAGGAGATGAAATCACAATTCTCCTCAGATTTGTTTAACAGTACGCCAAGTACAGTTGGAGTATACTTCAGTTTAGATGGTTCATTAAACATATCACAGTGACAAATCACATCAAAAAAATATTAAATGTCAATAAATATAAAAAATAAAATAAAAATAGAATCTATTCACATAGTGTGGCGATTGTAGACATCCAGAGTCTCAATAAATGTGTCTTTCAGTGACTCATGAGGCAAGTTGTAAGAAAATATTTGACAGATACTAAAACTAAGGCTTATATTTGATTTTAGTTTTCTAATTCACAAGGTTTCAGTTTTTGGTTAACTAAAATGTCTTTTTTCACATCTAATTATAGTTTTTGGTTTAGTTTTAGTTAACTTTGCTCTGGACAGTGCAAATCATAATGTGTCCCAGACAAATGTCTTACTCTTAATCCATATCCAGCTGGCACTCGCTGACTTCAGCCCTAATCCTTTGAGATCCACACAAACATTTTGTCGGGAGCTTGAAACCAAAAATTGATTGTTTTTTGGCAGTGGCTGCTGAAGGGTGTAAATAATGACAAAACTGGCAAGACGGTCCACCTCACTAACGTCCTTCCTCATTACAAAAATGTTCTTTTATAAATAAGAAAAGACTTTTAGACACACCAGAAAGTTTTTACTGAAGGAAAGTTTGACTGTGCTTTGTGTGCATTACCTAATATCCTGAATAGGTGAACGCCGGTCCCTTTTCTTCCCCCAGATTTTGAGTGAGGCGACCAGCAGGATGATGAATTCTCCATTCTTCATGCCGATGGCCACCATGTCTCCCTCAGGACTGTAGCTGATGGTGTGCGCCGGGTGGCCCAGGTTCACCTTATTCAGCATCTTCTGTTCCCCCCACATAGCGATGAAAAACCAGCACAGAGTTTCTGTTAACTTCTTCACAAACTGATGTAAATCTGAGGCTGCTCTGTTCAACGTAAGACCTGACCTTTTCTGGGATGTCCCACAGACGAACAGTGCCATCCTCTGCGGCTGACAGAAACACGTCTCTAGAAGGATGCGTGCCCAAACCCCATATCGGTCCGTCCATGTGTCCGTTCACCAGGATGTTGCACGCTGCATTCTTCTCTCCTACTTCAATGATCTCTGCATTCCTGGTCCCCACCAGGATTTTACCCTGGCACATCAAAAGAGATAACACTGGTCAGCATTTTGCTCCTGGGATTCTTTCACCTGCACTTAGTAAAGTTTCACCTGCCGACTCCAAATCTGAAAACCGTTGTCATCTTTTTTTTAGTTATGATGTATCAGATAACTATTACCACGGTAACAGCGGTAACTTCAGCATTTATGAAACAAGTTCGGTCCTGAGAAAAGTGAAGGCATAATTAAGGAGGGTTTTATTTTTTTGGTCTTGAAAGCTGTGATTGTCTTGATGATGATTTAAAAAGAAAGTCATCTGAATCAGCAGCATGGGAAGTATTCTCTTGGCTATCACAGAGCAGAGAGTTATACTGAGCTTGTAGAGAACAGCTGAAAGCATATCAGCTAATGAGCACCAGAATATCTCAGACTCATATCTGAAATCCCTGTAATAGACTAGATTAAGAGCTGGCCTAAAGGTCCCAGTGGCAAACCACAAACATTATTTGTAGACTGGTCTAGCGTACTCTAAAAAAATTGGACAATTTTTTTAAATCAAGCACCGTGTGATTTGTGACCTACCTTTCCCCGGCATACAGAGCGAACACAGTCTATGATTTGTCCGGTTTCTAACCGAAAGGCTCTGCAGCGTTTCAGCTCCTGATCCCAGAGCTTCAGAGCACCGCCCTCCTTTGACCTGTGGAAAATAACCATGGGAATCTCTTTCATTCATATCTTAAATAAATACATGTATTTAATCCTGTTAATATGCATTTTTCAACATTAGGTTTAATATTATTTCCTGCAAGGTGTTTCCTCAAGCTATATTTTGCCTGGGCACAGTGTTTATACATGCCTATAATAAACTGACACCTGACATCTTACTAATATGGAATTTAACATATGAATGTAACAGAGAAGAACTTACGGTCTTTCTTTGCCTCCGGTGACGATGAGGCCGTCCCTCAGTGTGGTGTACATAGTGAACACGGGGCCCGTATGAGCTTTGGCCACTATTCTTACTAGAATGTGTTCCTTCCACACACACACATCCCCACTTATGGTACCTGTAAATGTCAAGTTATTCTGAAAAGAAAACAAATCTGCACTAATCTAGTGGCCTAAGAGAGCAGAGCAAGCAGCACAAAAACAGTTCACAGCACATTCAAGCATACAGTGTGGCATCTGTCGAGCTGTAAATATTATTAGACTTGATTCACGAGGTAAAAACAAACAGCGTGTTAAAATTGGAGGCAGAACAGGCATCACGGGATTGACTTACAGCTCCAAATGCTACAGAAAGCATGGTCTGCATCCGAGCGTCCTCCAGGGTACTGAGCACGCCTTTCTTGCTGAGCAAAGCTCGGCCAGCTAATGTCCAGAAACGCACGTGCTTGATGCCCACAGACACAAAGTGTGTGTCTGAGTCCGGCCGAAACTCGGCCACAAAGATCCTCTGGGTGTGACCTATCCGGCTGGCCACTTTGGCACCTGAAAGCAAGCGTGTTTGTTCTGTCAGTGAAAATCCCAGCAGCAAAATCAGGGAAGTGCTTTTTTGTTTTCCTACCTTCTTGCCACTTCCAGATGGTGACAGTGTGTTCGGGATCCAGGCCCACAGACAGCAGGAGTTTTCCTGTGGCACTGAAACTAACAGAACAAACTCCACCCGCGTGGAAACAGCGTAGCACCGACAGCGTCTGCTTGGTCATGGCATCCCACACATGGATAGATGGAGACGTGGCTAAGGGAAAGCAAACAGACATTTTATCACAGTTATTCTTAATTCTTAATTACGCCTTTAGATATGATTTTCTATTCCTCAAAGTTCTGTTTTATTTTATACACTGCTCTCTACAAATTTTATATTCTTATTTGGCAGCTTTTTGAAGGTAGATATTGCCACTAGATGGCAGTGACTTCACATACTTAGTGGTCAGATCCTTAACAGTTGTTGAATGTTTAAACTCTTACCTGACATGTCACCGATATCACCTGTAAACCAAAATAAAAAAACACTTTTATTGACAAAAACATGGCTTTTGAGCAGCAGTGGTAACCAAAACTTCAACAAAACCATTAGCCTTTAAACTAGCTAACAAAAGTGATCTGCAAATTAAAAAGAGATCAGTTGTCCTGTCACAACTCCTTTGTCACTTCTCTTTTACAATGTGAGAAAAATATACTTTTAATAAATTCCTACAGGTACAGATGAGGACAGAATTAGTAGCCTTACTTTGAAAATGTCATTTTTTTAAGCATTTCCCTAAGTGTTAAGTTTTTAACACAGCTTTTTCAAACTTACTTTTACAAAAGCTAAAAACTACAAGGGTCAGAATTATTACCCCTCTGATGCTAATATCAATTTGTGAATCATTTTTGCTGGATTTTGCTGCCTGCGGTCGTTTGCTGCAGTTTTCATCAAGTCTCACATGTCTCCTGAAATCGGAGCGCATTCTTCTTCTGGAAATCAGCTTATCTCGCTTTTATTATCCGCTGACGTCAACAGTAGTTTCCAGTTCACCCCACAGATTTTCAGTGGGATTCAAGTCAGGGCTTTGTGCAGGCCAGTAAATAACATCTTGTCCTTCCGGAGATAGTTCATCACCAGGAGTGATGGATGTTTTGGGTTGTTGTCGTATTGGAAGACAATGCAACGACCCAGACACGCTTTTGCTGTTTGCTTCCCAAATCTTTACTTTCCTTCTTTCGTCATGACTTTCTTCCACCTTGACCCGATTCCCAGTTCCTGACACACTGCAGCGTCCGCACAGCTTCGGTGGGGATGGCGTTCTTTGTGTTGTAGGCCTCTCCCTTCTTTCTCCAAACATAAGCAGCTTCTGTGTCCAAAGAGCTCCAGTTTCATCTCATATGCTCAAAGGACACACTTCCAGTATCCATAATCTTTCTGCAGGTTGTCCTTAGGATACTTCAGTTTGACTTGAAGGTGTCTCTTCTGCAGAAGTGCAGTTTTCTTGCTTTCCAACCTCGCAGTCCCTTCCTCTGCAGAGCTCTAGTGATTGTCCTCTGGAGAATGACTCGGCTACGTCAAGTCTTGGCAGTTGTTCTGGGGTCTTTAGGCACATCTCCCACGAGTCTTTGAAATCTGTCTCTTCCTTACTCTGCCAGGCTTGTTACGTACAACGTGGCTTCCTTTGAATTTCTTGATGACACTTCTCACTCCACTTCTTGACATGTTTTCTCAAGTCTAAACTGATTTCTTTTATATTTTGGCATCAAGTGGCATTGGAAAAACTTCAACAAAAATGTAAAATTTCATAGCAGTGCTAATAATGTTGTCCTCATCTGTATTCATGTTTTAAAAATGGTGATCTGGAGATTTGGTTGATTGTGCTGATAAGCCTATAAGAGGGAGATGTATGGTAATCCAACACAGGACAGAGACTAGAGAAAGAAGCAGCTGCTGACACAGGAGGGCGACTTTTCACAAACATACCTACTTGGCCAGTTGCCACCACGTTGGGGAATTTGGGGTGTTGATTGATGGTCAGGCACAAAATGTCATCACTGTGTTCCACATAGAAACTTTGGCAGGCTGTGTGAATACACACATACACACATTACATTAAATACGTGATTTTTTTTTTTGCTTTGATGGTTTAGTCGATCTTCTGCCGACTTACAAGTCGTCAAGTTGAGGACAATACCGACGGAGGCCGTGTGGTAGATTATGTCAGTCCCCTCATTCAGGTAGTGCACGTTGTTGCGGCAGTCGTTGCCACGGTAACCAAACACCAGCTCTAACACCAGGTCCTGTGGGAGAGTCAGGGGGAAAAAAAAGGCGATCTGAAAGTCAGAAAGGTTAACGCCATGACAACCAAGATCTTCAGGGCCAGCTTGCTCGCTGAAGATCGCCATCATTCGATTAGAGCATCATCATCATCCTCATCCACAGAGAGGCTATGTGGACTGAGGACGAGCATGCAGTGTCTTAGGCTAAAATGATCACATTAGAAAACAGCATTCTCAATCATCTGCTAATCTAAGACAGACAAGCCTTCTTGGGTCTACATAAATACATCATTTGTGTATCTGTATTAATGTGTTCAGGTGAGAATATGAGGCATGAGTGTAGATTTCAGCAGATGCAGGGGACATGTGTCCTTCAATATTTACAATGCATGCATTTGTCTCCTCTGATAAAACAGTTAAGAGTGGTTGTGGCACCTCTCTGAATCTGTGGGCACACAGACTGTTAACCACGAAGGTCACAGGAGATCATGTGACAATAAAGCCTTTTTTCTCAAAATATCTGAATTACGTTGTACTGTTTGCTTTAAAGCGTTTTCCAAGCTTTAAAGTGTTGCTGCCAGTTTGATGAAAATCTTAACGTATTGTTCCCTGACCTTGTTTTCAGCCTGCATGCTAGTTGAGGTGCACACATTTCCTAAAAACATCCCAGAACAGAGAGCACGAGCCGAAATCTCGCAGAAACACATAACGGCTGTGACATTTCATCAAAATAAACGTACTTATCAAAATCCCCAAGCAAAAGGAAAATATCTGGCACAACTGGAAACTCATTAATCTTTTACCCTCCAATCTAAAACCAGGCAAAAATAAAACACAAAAGAGTGCATCACACCTACACATGTGTTACATTACATAAGATTAATTGTATGAAAGTCCAGAAGGCTGGAGTGCCCATTTTTTAATTTAATAAATTCATTTTCACAATGAATCCATGCAGGAAAAGAACTGCAATACGAGAAAAGAAGTGACTGACACTCAAAATCTTCCACGTGACGATCACAGCACCCCTGCCAGGGTTCAAATGAAACCAGCACTCATGACATTAGGTCCTTACCTCGATGGGTCTCTTCTTTTTGCCGACATTGTTGGTCTGCAGCTTCTCTGGCTGTGGCAGCGCTCTGCTGACAGGAGGCCTGAAACAGACAGCTGTGATAAGAGAATTGGCGTAGAGCTGCTTTTCATGCTGACAGCAATAATGATGATGACGAACATAATAAGGATCATTGCACTACCGTTGTTACATGAATATAACACTGCTTACTCTTCACAGCACTCTGCGTCTCCTGTATTTGGCTGTGTGAGCTCTTCTTTATCACTTTCAGTTACTTCCTGTTTAATTTTCAGGGTAAGTTTCCTGCTTATGTTTCCAATCGTGCCTTCATTATTGTCTGATTTAATTTACTGCTGTCTTATTAGCCTCCTCCCTGGTGCGTACTCAGTCAGATCGACGAGTCATCTTCCTCAAGCATTTTTTTAAATTATTAACTTGTGTCAGCAACTGGTTCCACCTAAGAACTTCACTACACTTCTTATAGTATATTTTAGTAAGTAATTAGTGGTTAATATCAATAGCAAGCTGCCTCTCTACTGTTTTCGAGCTGAAACACAAAATAAACTGGAATATCAATGACGTAGTAGCTCAACTGGCTCAATATCCATCACAATTCAAAAGTTATTGTAGTGTGTGAAGAAGAAGAAGAGAATGAAAGCTATAAATTAAGTTAAAGAGGATCACGACAGGTTTAGTATCCAGGACAAATGAACGTCTTGAACACCACCAAATAAAGCAGAGACTTCAGGAGTAATAAACATGTGCGGTCAGTAGTAACTACTGCCATAAAAACCATGAATATATATGAACGCAGTGGCATGACATCAATTCAGTGCACTGGTCATATTACTGATGTTACTTTAACAGTCATAGGAATGCCACCACTATGCTTCCATAATGTGGGACTAAACCAACAGTTAGACCTGTTCATTTTCATTATTTTGTGCATACAAAAGTTAGCACAAGGAAGAATTGTTAAACCTTGCCTCGTTTGCCTCGAGCACACTTAGGTGACAGAATCATTTTTTAATGTAAGCGTTTGACAAAACAGAAATCGTTTCCTGGTTTAAATTTGGATGATTTCCCCTTCAGGATCATCTCTTCAGGCTTCTCTTGACAGCTTTCAGCTTGGCTGCTATTTTTAGATCTCTCTGAGGTCCTGTTCTGTCCCTCTTTTGTTCCCATGCGAAGTGTGCTGGATCTCCTCCAGTGTGCACAAAAGTTGCTTTGGAATCTGGGAAATGGGGCTGACGAGGCGAAAAGTTGTGTTGGCGTGACCAAAGCACAGTTCAGGTCAGGATGTCACCGCAACGATAGCCTCACCCTGGCAGACAAATTCATGTTGCACAACCCTGTGGGCGATGAAAACAACCAAACAAAACTCCAATAGAAAACTACTCATTTACAATTCAGCTCTTGTGTTTCTTTAAATCAGGGCTGTCAAACTCAATTCAGTCTCAATCTCAATGTCGCACCAAATTTTCTGTTTTTAATAAGTAACAGAATTCTAATAATGTTCACAGCAAAGAGTTTAAAAAAGCTGAAACACAAACCCAAATGAAAGACACAATTTACCCCACTCGGGCAAAATTTATAAATTTTTTTGCAAACTTTAACCCTGGAAAACCCATGGGATCAAATTTAACCCCATGGTTTCCCTAGTAAACCAATGGGGTCGGATCTGACCCCATGGGTTCTCCAGGGTTAAAGACTCCTGTTTAAACTAGATTAATGTCTGAAATGTGGCAATTAAAATAAAAGCTATTTTAAAAATTTATCTTAGAATAGTGCCCTTTTTGAGGTTTAGTGACTAAACAATAGCAGTATTTATTCACAGTTCAAACTATGGAAAAGTAAAGCTAGCATCCCACACAGGGAGCAGTGGTGTAATTAATGATGTTACTGCAGTTTTCACACTTTGCAAAGCCATCCAATAGGCTGAATTAGACTTGTTGGTGAGCCAATATTGAAATATTTGAAACCCCTGCTGTGTATTAAAAGTTAGGCTTCTCTTGAAATTCTGTGCAAGTTTGAGGTCAAGGGTAAGAGGCAAGAGGTCAGAGCAGGACCACCAACAATCCAAAAATAGCAGATTTCTACAAGCCAACTCCTGTAACTTTATATGAACAAACCGTAGTTAATGCAGGTCAGAAAAAGACCACAAAAGTGATAGCGAGGAGAAAATGAAGAGTAGAAAAACACAGTGAGGAACTTACCTCGATCCTCTTCATGGCAGCAATGACAAAGAAAAAACAAGAGTTAGAAAAAAAGGTTTCCCACAGCGCTCACTGCTGCCAGGCGGACACGTGCAAAGCAACACCTCAGCCACTGAGGATATAAAGTACAAGAGTCAGTGCCGCCGTGTAACCATGACAACCAAAGTCCATTTCTATGACAACCGCTACCCAGAAGATGCTGCGTGGTTGGTTGCGTCGATGTCAAAAAAATAAATGAATCAATCAATCTGTGAAAGAACAAATCTGAAGCACCGACAGTCGGTGATGTATTCGAGATGTTTTATAATTGTGGGAAAGTTCATAATGCATGATCTGGAACAATAAGAAACTGATCGTCTAAAAGACTTTTAAAGGGATGATCATGTTTAATGTTAATATTTCTTATCGCTTGATATCACTATAATCCTCCCATTTCTCCCCGAGTCGCTGACTGTTGAAAAGATTTAGTACTTGTTCAGATTCTGTTGCGATGACTACGAACGAGGACAGGACACTGCAGCAAAATAATTCAATGTCTTATTGAACTTTAAGCCCCATTTTTTCCTGGTAGTGAGAACGCCCAAAACAGGGATTTAATTTGTCCAGCTTTTTTCAAACATGAACTCCAGACAAGAACGAAAAATGAACACAATCATCCGTCGATGTGTTGTTTTTAATGTGATTCTTTCTAATTCTCGTGTTTCTCTGTCTTGCTCATGTCCCTTCTCTCGCACTCTTCTGTATTCCCTCATCTTTTTCTTTTTTTTACCATGTTTGGTGTTCATGTTTAAGGAGCTCTACAAGGGACACTGGAGAAGGAAAAATTGAAGATATATTTTTGCAAGATCGCGCAAAAGTTTTTCATTTAAGTCCATGCACTTTCAAATCAGTACTGAAACCTGTCACACACCTGCGAGAGAGATTCAGAGATTTTTCTTTGAGCTTGGCATCAACTACAAAGACATTAACTCAGTGCTTTGCAGTTTTTTTCTCCAATGTCCCCTGCAGGGCTCTGTACATGTTCATGTCTCAGCAATACTTATAGCTGTTTTTTTCACATGTCCTGCTTCAGTGTCCTTGGGAAAGATACCCAACCCAAGTTGGCTTCACTTCATCTGTATGAGTGTGCGTGTGTGTGTTAGTGCATAAATCCATAGAAGAAAGCGCTGTAAGTACTGTGGCTTGTACTTAAAAGTGCTCAAGTGTTCAATTAGAGTAAAAGAGCACTTTATAAGTCCAAGTCATTGATCATTTTTGCTTTTAATTCCTGTTTTTTCCCTCTTTTATGACTGTGTGCCACACCTTATCATCTTTACCTGTGTCTGTCAATCACCTGTGCATATAGTCCTACTTCATCCATCTTTGTCAAGCTTCTCTCTTTGTGCTTCTGATCCGTGTTTTGATCCCTGCTTGCATTAACATATTACCATATGAAGCCTGTTTCTTGTTCTTATCACCTTCTACTTTTGGGTCTTCTCACTAAGATTTTACAACTTCAGTTTCCAGCGGAAACTGGAAACTGTTACTGGAGTGTGTCAAAGACAAGACAGATCTGCACTTTTTTTCACATTAAAGCGTTGCACTCAATCTGTACTCAGGAGCTTGTAGGTAAGATTGTTTCACATCCTTTCCTACTGATTTTGTCATTTGTTTTCTTACATTAATTCTGACTTGGGGAAAGTTATTTATTTTGCACTTTATTTTCTTAAGGCTTCACTGTAGTGACTCCCTCCTCACTCACCTGCCTACAACCAGTTCAGAATCAGCATCAAATCAATCTTTTGACTAGTTTTAGCACATTACCCCTACTCTGGCTTCTTTCCATTTTTAACATTTGTACATTTAACACATGTCTGTGTCGTACCCCAGGCTGCACAGCAGAAATGTTGAGATTCTCAGATTCACAAGAGGAGCCACTCTAGATTCAAAGCTTAACTCTAAAGGTGATAATGCTTTGCTTGGATATAGCATGACCTGACTTGAAAGATAAGGTTTGCAGATTTTCCTCGAATCACTTCTTAAATCATATTTTTGTAGCACAGCTTTTATGTAATCCTATCTTTTCTTGTGTTTTTGTTTTTTAACTGTTGGTGTTTTTTATAATGAAAATTTGATTTGTGCATTTTGCCATCCCCTTTTCCTTATATTAACCTTTTAATTTGACCATTTTGTGGGCTTAACGATTGACTTCCTGTTTGAATGTGGTGTTCTGCTTTTTGCTTGTCTGTCAAAGTGAGTTTCAAAGAGTTTATAATCTTTATTTCAGAGCTGCTATATGAGCAAAGTTAATATTGTGCATCTCAGTTGGGTAATGTCTACAAAAACTAAGGGTTATGGTGCATGTGTGAAAACATGTAATGGGATCAAGGCCACACTTTCTTTCTTTTTTTTGCTGTTACATACAGTTTGCCTATGTGCCTATGCTTATTGCTTTAGCAGAATCGCTCTATATAATTACAAGAACTTACCTGACTACCCCTTGTCTTCAAGTGGAATAAAATAATGGAGCAGGATAGTGACAGATGGACAGCCATTAAAGGAAAGAAGAGCAGAAAAGGCAGAGTTATTTCAAAAGGAAAGGGACAGGACAGGGCTGTGTGAAGAAGTCAGGTTTGGCTTTAGCTTGACACAAAAGCCTCGTTATTATTATTGCGTCACTGCTTCAGTGAGGAATACCTTTCATCCACAGAGGGCTCTTTCAGCTGCAAGTGGGGTTTCACGCCTGTCATTGGTCGCATGTTGGTGGATAAGGCCTTGATGGTGTAGTTGATTTCGTTCTCCCTCGTCACATCGCTGTCATAACCTGGTGGGGCAAAAGGAAACTCGATTTTTCATTCGACAAGAGGATCACGTCTGACAAATAAAAATCTTAGAAGAACTCAATTTCTTGCCTCCATCGTCCTCGCTCTCAATATCCGACTCCTCGCTGTCACACTGTCTGATTTCGCGGTGGCCCTCGGGCTCGTGGGCCCAAATCATGAGGCACGTGTCACCCCCACCGACAGTCACCAAGAGGCTGTCGTCGTGGGTCCATCGCACATTAGTAACATGTGTGCTGTGGGCCACGTAGCGTTTGAACTTTGCATACTTCCCCTGGGGGAGAAGGACGCTATTTAACATTTGTGACATTAACACATAATTAACATAAAATTTGCACAACTTATAACTCGAGTCATGCGATGTTTAAACAAGATAATACAGAGAATTATGCACTGTGTCGAACCTTGACAGGATATCTGAAGAGCTTGATGTATCCTAGATCATCTCCTGTTGCTAGCACCTTCCTGTCATTACTAAGGCAGGCAGCGGTCACCTCAGTGACCTCGCTTATCACAGGCCAGATGCCCTCAACAAATGTTCCCAGGACACACGTCCATGTGCTCCAATCGATCTTCTCCAACTGAATAAAGCCAGGAAATAAGAAAACAAATGTCAAACTGGAAGGACATTAACATAGGTTAGAAATACAGTCTGAGGGTTTTACTCCAAGAAGCCTCACAGGTAAAACTAAAATATTATATTGAATTCTAAACCCTACAGAACCCCACACCATGCCTTTATTAGAAGATTCAACGTTTGGAACCATCTGTAATCTTCAGTGGCTGGAGGAAGATAATTTATAATACACCAGCTGCCAAAGGAAATGATTTAAAATATAAGAATATATCTTTTGGATGAATAATTATGTGCTGCTTGGAAAAGCTTTTGCACAAATTTCTTAATGTAAAAAGAAAAATCCAGAGTCAGATGTGACAGACTTTTAGTGCACAGCTTAAAGTGGACCTATTATGGTCATTTATAGCTTTATATTTTTATTCCAGGACTCAAGCAGAGAAGCTTTGTTGCAGCACATTAGTTTACCCATGTAAAAACTCAAGCTGTGATATACTGCCCGCTGCAAATAAAAGGTTTAAACAGCAGGCAGGTGGGGCTTCTTAAGCCTTATTAGGAAAATCAGCACTGACTGATGTCATAAATTGTTAATAGTGGAAAAAAGTGTCTGAAACTGAGCATTTAGGGCAGTCTGAAGGTTGAGTTTTAGACTCACAGTAAGTTTCACTTAGAGACACGATTACCTAATTATTTGAAACTAGGGTCATATTTAATACGAACATTCATCACTGCAGGATCGTCAAAGGATCACCATGTTGCCTTTAAACTACACATTGACATTGTCCTTTTTTTGCTAAAAGTTTTATCAGACGATGGGTTTCCTACCATCATCATTGTTTGGTCAGAGAGTATCGTATGGTTGGTGGAATTCACTCCCTATTATTTTGTGCTTCTGCCACTATGTAAATAACACTGGATGTCTGTTAAATGTCAGGCTACAGCTGTAAGATGGTCAGCTTGCCTTAAAGGAAGAACTGGAAAAGTGGAAAATAGTTTAACAGACCTGGCTCAACTAGTTAGCTGCTTACACATGCTCCCAGTATATTTGCTAAGCTAAGCTATGCTAACTTCTGCTGGCTCCAGTATGGAGGAGGTGGTTGGTGACAGAATGCTGGCAAGAGTCCTGGCAATCACGGACAATGACTCCCACCCCCTTCATAACACACTGGACACACTGACTGTTTCAGCAACACATTCCTTCAACCCGCTTTGTGAAGGAACAACACACGAGGTCGTTCCTTCCTGCTGCTATCAGACTCTTTAATTCTTCTAACTGGGTCAGACCTACCCATACTGAACAGGACTAAACACCCCTCACTGCACTCCATTACTTATTGTAAGCCACGATGTGTATTTACACACCTGTGCACCTATAATATCCCAGACACATTTAATATTTGTATTCTTTTATATTTATATTCATAGTTATAGTTGCCTGTTGTATGTATTTCCCGTTTATTACGTTTCTCTGATCTGATTTTGCACAAATTAATGTGATCATAACATCGGATTTTGGCATAAAGATGGCATGCTGTATTAAAATGACAAATTTAAATATTTAGTGAATAAACAGGAAATAAAATAGGACCACGAACAGAGCCTTGAGGCTCTCCACAGCACAAACTATCTCATCAATAGAAACAAAGAAAAAGGCAAAAAAAAACACCAAAACACAAGCCAGGCAAGAGCAGACCTAACCTTTCAATTACAATCCTATAACTACTGCGGACTAACACTAGGAATGTTAGGGAATAATAGACAAATGGATCACAATGAGGTAAAATGAGAAGGGAGGACGTCTAATGCTCCACTGAGACGTGACCTAGTGACATCTCTCATCTCTGACCTTTATTTTCTTAACGCTCCCTGTTTCTGTGTGCCTCACAAGCAGTGTGAATGTCACAATGTTTTAAAGTGACCCTAAACACTATCCCACTTCCACTGCCAAAATTAGAATGATACTGGTGAAAACTGGGCCGTCTTAATGCTTCACTGCCCTTCCCCAAGCCTCCTGTGATCCCGAGGGGAAAATGTGTGCCAACAGCACCTTAACCATGTTGTGCCTTTTCTTCACTGCTTACCTCTGTAGCTGGGATGGTCTGCCTTTTGCCTCGAGGAGCCTCGAAAAAAAACTGCTCCTTAGTACTCGTGTTGACTTGAAGTAGTTTTCCTGTTAATTAAAGAGCCCAGTGGGTATATTGGTTGATATTTTTTTTAACAGCGAGATTTTGAATCTATAACTGGTTCCTAAACAGTCATTTGTAGAGATTTAGTGAGCATTTTAAGAACCTGCTTACCCCTCCGATCCCAATCCAGATGGGTAATGTAGTTGAGGCATCCTTTGCACACTCCTACCCTTTTGCTGCTCATTACATTGTAAATATCCACAAAGCTGTCTCCTGATGCCACTGCAAGGTACTTCCCAGCTCCTGAGCCAATAAGAAAGGAGGATAAAAGGGCAAGTTCGTTTCAGTCCAGACTGAATTATCGCAAAAGTTGTCCCCTTGTGATCAAATCACTCTAACTTAGGTGATCACCTGACTTTTCATATAGCATCACAAGCAGGTGAATAATGTACATATGGCATATAAATAAACAATAACACGGCCCCTTAGTCTCCCTACCTTGTCTTCTCTTCTAGTCCCACAAAGAAAATATTGGATTACCTCAAAGTCTAGATTTCCATAATTCTTCTTTACTTGAGCAGAAGTACAGATACTTATGTTAAAAAATACTATCTAAAAGAAGTAGTGATTCAACTTCTTTAACTCAAGTAAAAGTGAAAAAGTACAGGCCCTGTAGTAGAAGTAAGAAAGTAAGACGTAGCTCTTTGGAGAACATTTCTACCAGTTATTTTTGTGCATTTCTAGATTCTAATTCTAAATTCTAATGAACCCTAAGATTGTTCGAAGTGACTCAGTGTGGGGAATTAAAATCACTCACAATCATTTCTATTGACAGCTCCAGCAGATTTTCTGTGTGCACAGGCTATGATCAGCTGACCTGCTGCAGCAGCTGCTACTGTGAGGTTTACTGCTCTTTGTGGATTTACACAACTGAATTTAACAAGAAGTAATCAGATGTTTCATTATTCATCTTGCTGTTTAGAAAGGTCTACATACTTGAAAAAATAATAGCATAATTAAGGACTACAAACTTTTGTTACGCCAATATTAAAAGGAGGCGACCCGGCCATTTTGACTAATTACAGGCCAATATCAAACTTGTGTGTTTTGGCAAAAGTCCTTGAGTCTCTCGTCAGTGAGCAATTAAAAGAGTTCTTGTACTCTAATGAAGTTCTTTCAAAACTACAATCTGGGTTCAGAAAACAGCATAGTGCTGTCACGGCTGCCACAAAAGTGATAAATGACATACTTGTTGCTCTTGATAAAAAACAGCACTGTGCTTCTCTCTTTATTGACCTGTCAAAAGCTTTCGACACTGTGGATCACGCCATTTTAAAGCATAGGCTTCTTTCTTTGGGGCTGTCTAGACATGTTGTCTCCTGGTTTACTAATTATTTGAGTGACAGGACTCAATGCATTAAATGTGAAAATCTGTGCTCAGAACTTTTGAATATTCACACTGGGGTGCCACAGGGTTCAATTTTAGGACCTCTGCTGTTCATCATGTATATAAATGATTTGGGACAAAATGTGTCCAATGCTAGTATGCATTTTTATGCTGATGACACAGTTATTTATTCCTTTGGCTCAAACTTTGAAAAGGCAATAGAATCGTTGCAGAAAGCTTTTGACGTGGTTCAGCACACACTTCTGGAGCTGAAATTGGTTCTCAATGCTGAAAAGACAAAGCTAATGTTGTTTTCAAACATGAAGAGATTTCCTCAAACTGTCCCCTTGGTGTCCACTCTTGAGGGAAACCTCATAGAAGTGGTGCATACGTATAAATATCTTGGCTTTTTAATTGATGATTCTCTGACCTTTAAACCTCACATAGACAATCTTGTGAAAAAACTCAAACTAAAATTGGGATTTTTCTTTCGAAACAAATTTTGCTTTTCTTTTGAGACAAAAAAGCGTCTTGTAAATGCTACATTTTTATCTGTTTTAGATTATGGTGATCTGCTGTACATGAATGCTTCCGCCCAGTGTCTTCATAAGATTGACTCAGTTTATCATGCCTCCTTACGGTTTATTACAAACTGTAGGGCCTTGACCCATTGTTGTGATCTGTACGCTCGAGTGGGATGGCCTTCGTTGTCCTCCAGGAGGTTTGCTCACTGGTGCATCTTTATTTATAAGGCCCTGCTTGGACAAATGCCCACCTACATTTGCGATCTGCTCACACGGAGAAGTACTGTTTCTTACAGCCTGCGTTCAAGCGATCTTTTATTGCTCAATGTTCCATTTGCCAGAACTGAACTGGGAAAGAGGGCTTTTACTTATGCTGCCCCTTTCACATGGAACATGATGCAAAAAGACTGGAAGATAGCAGATCTTATTTCATTAAATGCTTTTAAGTCCAGATTGAGAGAGCCAGAGAAAAATGTTTTTAAAATGTAATTGTTATTTATAATATGTATGTAACTTTGTAATTTCAACGTGTTGTCGCCTCTTGGCCAGGACTCCCTTGCAAAAGAGGTTTTTAATCTCAATGGGACTTTTCCTGGTTAAATAAAGGTTAATAATAATAATAATAAATATTACTACACAACTTTGTATAATGCCTTCTAATCTAAGGAAGGCACTCTCAGTAAAGAATGGGTGTTGGGTAGAGAAACAGGATCCCTTGCATTGTAGATTAAGGTTAAGTGTCCAAGAGAAAGAGAGTTTAGTTTCTTGCTCTCACTTTGTCCACCCCCACTGTTTCTCATTCCTCTCTTGCTGTTTCTCTGTCTGGCCTTATTACAGAAAGCCATTAATTTGGGTCATGCCTGCAGCAATATCTCTCCGACTCACAGCGGGAGGAAAATATATACACCAGCTGAAATACTGCACAGCATCCTACGTACTGTAAACTCAGATGCTTTGGAGGGCACATGGCTTTTAGAAGTCTATTTTATTCTCAGAGTTTTGTATCGGTGAGGAAATGCGGAGGTGAGCAGACAGACCTGGAGAGAATCTGATATCTGAGATGATGTCCTTGCGGTGGTGGAAGGACACCAGGTCCTCCAGGGTGTCTGCGTTCACAATAATGAAACTGCCGTCGTTCAGGCCCACTGCTAAAGCTTTGCCATCAGGGGAGAAGCAGCAGCAACGGCCGCCTGCGGCGGACAAGGTGTCTGTTAAATGCCTGGGACGATCCACTTCCTGTTATCAGTTAGCTTTTCAACAGTGACTCACCTTTCCTGAGTTTGCGTACAGCCAACATGCAGTGGCTCGGGGACAGGTCCCATATGCGCAGGGTTTTGTCATCGCTGACGGTAGCACAGAGAGGGAGATGGGGATGAGTGGCCAGGCCCCACACTTCACCCTCCATGTGACCCTGCCAATACACAAAAGCAGAAATATTTGATTTAAGTGATCAACACACTTTTACAACAGGTGATGGAGGAAAAAAAAGTTGAAAAATGATTCAACATGAATATATATGCATATTGTTTGTGTCTGATTTTGTGTTTTTTATTCCCTGTTTCTGTGTTGACTTAATTTATTTTTCTCTTTGCGTTTTCTTAATTCTGAAGGCTCACCTCATACATCTTTTTTGCCTTACCTCCCTCTTGCGTATTCCTTCTGAGCTCTTTAGCACTGATTTGATCAAACTTGATTTTTCTTAAGGGAGCACTTTTCCTTTATCGTATTCTGTGAATCAGTAAATATAATTTCACTTAATATTGGTCCACTCTGTCTCATTTTGTGTCTGCTTATGGGTACACTGGCTATACAATTAAACAAGGGGTCCTCATGAACTATTTTAGTCATTTATGACTAAATACTACACACAAAAAAACTTTTTATAATGGCTTTACAGTTTCCATTATGTGCGATAAATATTCTATTGTAATTCATCATATCCCTGTGGGAATCAATATCTACATTAGGACTTGATGTTGATATTCTAAGCCTGCACCATGCTTCACTACAAAACACTACAATGCAGTGATTAGAAGTGAAAAATCAAAGCCTATGATGTTAAAAGAGACACTTAAACATAGAGAAATAAAGAGACACTTTTTATTTAGAGCATCGAGTCAGTTAAACTGCTGGGATATTGATCTGGTCAGTTAAATAACAGAGTGGGTTATTGTTCACTATCAGCTGCTTTGGTGTTAATGAAATTAACAACCCTCCAAACAGGAATGGTTTTACAGGTGGAGGCCACGGATATTTTCCCCCTCCTCATCTTTTCTGTCTGTTTTTTTTTCTTACTAGTCTTGCATTTGGCCAAGGTCAGTGTCACTACTGGTAGCATGAGACAATACCTGGACTCTACAGAGGTCGCACAAGTAATCCAGCTCCTCCAGGATGGCACATCAATTCGTGCCCTTGCCCAAAGGTTTGCTGTGTCACCCAGCAGAGTCTCAAGTGTACTGAGTAGACTCCAGGAGACAGGCAGTCACTTTAGGAGAGCCGGGCAAGTATTTAACATACCTATTAGCAGGACCAGTATCTGCTCCTTTGAAGGTACATGATGAAAACTGCCAGAGCCCTGCTGACCACCAGCAGGCAACTGGTGTGAATGTCTCTGACCGAATAATCAGAAACAGACTTCATCAGGGTGGCCTAAGTGGGGCCTATGTCCACTGCACGGCACAATGGAGCCCGACTGGCATTTACCATAAAATACCAGAATAAGCAGGTCCACCACTGATACAGTATGCTTTTCACAGAAGAGAGCAGGTTCACGCTGAACACATTTGACAGACGTGAAAGAGCCTGGAGGAGCCATGGAGAATGTTATGCTGCCTGTAACATCATTCAACACGACCAGTTTGGTGGTGGGTCAGTCTGGAATGGTCTGCACCTCAGACTGTTCAGGGGCTCTGTGAGGGACTGGTCCATGCCCCAACATTGTCAGGCATGCATTAAAGCATGCGGCGGCCATACAAACAACTGATTATTTTGAGTTGCTGCAATTAAATTTTGATAAAATGGACTAGCCTGGTGCAACATTTTTTTGCTTTGATTTTCGGGGTATCTTTCCATTCAGCACTCTGTAGGTTTAAAATTGTCATTGCAGTAAATTGATGTGGCTTCCTTTAAATCCCAACATCCACACTATATCAGTATAGACATCCAGGATGATTTTTTTCCAGAGATCTGATGTGTTTTTGAAGTGTTCCTTTAATTTTTTTGAGCAGTGTTTATTTGATGTCAGCAATAAACAAGAATACCACTTGCACACACATAAATCGTTGTATTCTTTCTTTACTGCCTATACCAGGGGTGGGCAACTCCAGGCCACGAGGGCCGGTGTCCCTGCAGGTTTTAGATGTGTCCTTGAACCAACACAGCGGATTTAAATGGCTAAATTAGCTCCTCAACATGTCCTGAAGTTCTCCAGAGGCCTGGTAACGAACTAATCATGTGATTCAGGGTGAGATCTAAAACCTGCAGGACACCGGCCCTCGAGGCCTGGAATTGCCCACCCCTGGCCTATACATACCAGTATTCATGGAGTTTCTGCTCATCTAACACAGTTAACCTCATTAGCTTGTAGAATAAACCGTCCCCGTTCGTTCTCGTCAATTGATCGCTTCTTGTGCGATCTAAAGGGCAATCAATAGCATTTGCTCCATCTGCCTAAAATCAAGGCAGATGAGGAGAAATTGTAGGAGCACTTAACCAAATTAACAACCTCCCACTGAGTGCCAGTAATTCATCAGCATTTACAACTATTTCCTCTGTGAATCGGCATTGGTAAGTTTGCATGTTTTAGACTATTAACCATACTATAATATGCATCTATTACTGCAGACTAGTTTACAAAGTGTAACATATTGTGACGATCTTTATTTAGATTTTTGCACCCATAAAGAGGCACTTTCACATCAACCTTAATGCCTGTTAAGATAGAGTGAAACATGCCATCGGTTCTCACACACATTACCTTAGACTAATCCTTCCACCACCTTCCTAAAAGACCCTTCATTTTTGGTCCAGTAATTCAATTTAGGCGCCATGCTGAAAATTAACCTGCACAGATGAGTAATCTATGGCACCAGTATTATGTTGTTAAGAACGCTTCAACAATAAGGAAAATGTATTACATCACAATCCTCATCATGCATCCGCTTTCTATCTGTGAAATAAAGCACATATTCCACCTTTGAAATCTTTACTGGCTCAGAAGACGTTCGACTCCACTACTTGTGTCAAGTTAAAGACTTCCAGCTCATCATATTGCAGAGAAAATAGCATCCTCCTGAATATCTTGACTGGGCTGGTACAGGCTGAAGCTGATGACTGCGTATGTTATTCGCTATGTGATTTTTTTCTTACCTGGACGAGCAGAGTGATGGGACCACTCTTGTCCACCTCCAAGATCTCGCCGTTCTTGGTTCCCACTAGGATGTGGCCATGGCCAAGAGATATGGCACGTATGGAGGGATTGTCCTCCAAGAGCAACCCTGCAGAGTCAGTGAAATAAAGAATGAAGTCACAAAGACCTTAGCAGGGACCAGGCTACAGGATGCAATCTTCATTTCAGTTAAACGCACTGAATGTTTTAAATGGATTTGCATTACATAATGGCTAGACAAACATGATCCAAGGGCAGCAGCAGACAGTTGAGAACAGGGTGACCTTTTTTACCTTTGGAGCCTGGAGCTAGGACTGCTCTCTTGATGGCATAGGTTTTGAGGCATCTCTCGAAAGTGTCATCCCACAGCGCTACAATACCATCCTTTCCACCAGTCACAAATCCCTACGGGGCCAAAATATTGTAACATGTAAAGGTGCAATGATCTCTAAAATGAGATCTAAACAGATGTAACTGGGAACTCTAATATCATATTTCAAAGGGGATCTATTGTGCTTGCTTCCAACTGCATGATTTTATTCTTGGACACTGAGTAACTCCTAATTTACCTTGGTGTCTTGGCCCAGGCCTTAAATCCATTCAATTGTATGAAAGCATATCTTTTAACTCCCTCCCTCACCATTGAAGGCGACTTTCTTCTAATCTACAGCACATACTCAGAGCCAGAGCTGTGTGCCTGAGATGAGCATATTAAAAATATCTGCTCTCACTGACATCTCAACAAATATCAGCAGACTGAAGCTTGAGGTTTGAGCTGAGGGATTACTTTCACATAAAATGGACATTCACCATAAAATAAGAAAAAGCACAACAGGATCCCTTTAAAATGACGACAGAAGAACAATATCTAATGATCTGCAAGTTAAAGACAAAACTTCGCCTGATAAGGGGAAGAGCCTTTCCTCCTGGATTTGTGTTATACCTTTTCTAGAGCGTGCATACTGAAAACAGGTCCGTCGTGGGCTTTGACAGTCTTCATCAGGAACATGTCCCTCCAGATACAAATGTCCCCTGTGCATGTGCCTGAAAACACCATCTCCTCTGACCAGCCATACACAGCACACATCATAGTCTCCGTCTTCCCCATGTTTCCCTTGCGCCCAATTAGACCACCACCTGAAAGAGACCCAGACAGTCACGATGAGATGTGTCACGGCTGAGCCACAGTTCTACTTTTTAGAGGCTGTTCTGCTAGTCAACAGTGAAATGCAGGTCTTACCAGCTTTATGCCAAAACTTCATATGTTTCACACCAGCTGTGATGAGCTTGTCAGGAAGGTAGGGATTTATTTTGACAACAAATATCTTGTCCTTGCTTCCCCTGAAAAACAACATTTTAAAATGTCAACACAAACTTTTAATTTGCACGTTTTTTTTACACTGCTGCAAAATTAAAATGCTTATATCTAGATCACAAGATAAATAATATTTAATTTGTGTAGTTACGTGTAATGTGTGTTACATCATTATGCACTATGTGGACAAACATTTTAGGCTGCATACATATTCCACTTACAGGAGCTGCTCAGTCATTGAAAGCATGCCATGAAGCTCCTAACACACAGTTTCTGTGCTGATGTTAATACAACAGGAGATTTGGAGCTCTGTAGTTACTGACGTCGGCTACTTCTATGCAGTATGCCCCTCAGCACTCGGTGAACCCGCTCTGTAACTTTACAAGGTCTGCCAGTTAGTGGATGAGATGCTGTGGCTCTTAAACGCTTACACTTCTCAATAACACCACTTACAGTGGAAGAAACGAAAAACATTCACAAACTGACTCGTTGCAGTGAGCAGTGACATACATCAATGTCGGGCATGGATTCACTTCTTTAGAGCGATCCATTCTCTCACAAGTCAAGGCAGACTGCATGGCTAGGTGGTTTATTTTATTCACTTGAATTCAAAGATTAAAAGGTGGTTTTGTCTAGTGTAATTCAAGAGGCTCTGCAGGAGACTGGGGACCTATCCAGGGTGTATCCCACCTTTTGTCTTGTGACAGCTGAAGGAGGTTGCAGCCCCCCTATGATCCTAAATTTGGATAAGTGGTTAAAAAATTGGATGGATGCAGTATTCCTCTATTGGATCCATTAAAAAAATATGTTCTGAAAAAGATGTTATGATTTTTATGAGGAAACATCAACTACTTTAAAAATATGAGCAAAATAAGACACCATAATGTTACCGATCTAAGAAACAAAGCTCTCTTTATCTTTAATTAAAAGTAAAAATGAAAACCAAGAGTGACAAAATATGTTTAACAGAGATAATTTAGAAAAAAGAAAAACTAACTGAAAAGTGTTGTGTACTTACAAATCTCACTAAAACAAAAACACACAGAAAATGTATTTAATTTTAGTCTTGATCAAATTTAGTCAACACAGCTACCCTGAGGAAGCTGTGATGCATGTTTTTTGACAGAGATGATTACATAAGGGTGTGCCAACTGTTTCCATTGTTGCATCTTATTATTGTGCTGCTCTGAACTTCTTAAATCTCGCTGCTGACAAACATCGCCCATACAGTTACACTGTAATAAAGAAAAGCTAAATCCAACAGTGAAACTAATAAAAGCACCCTCTTTAGGCTCTCCATCCCATACCCCCTCTGCCAGCGGTGCTGTACAAGCCAGGCTCTGTCAAGCCCCATTTCTCTTTGTCCACCTCACTGTATTTCCCACCAGTGTCTATAAAAGAGATTAGGCTGCTCTAGCTGTCCCTAAGCTCCAGTGAGAGCCTGGCAAGCAGCACGCAGGAGAGCAACCCGCAATGCACCGCTCCCAAGTAGCCACAGGGTATTTCACTGGAGTAAATACTAAATACGAACATCAAGTAGGATGAGCAACAAAACAAAAGCAGAGATATTTCGGGATGCGGATGCTTTCCTGTTAGTTATTTCTGGTGCCTTCGGCTTTTTAGAACTGGAAATCTTGCCATATCTTTTTGGAGAAAGTGACACCTTTAATGCTCTAAATAAACCCATAATTCAGGTCTGGTAATCTAATTCATTTGTATCAAGCCTGGCGAGTGAATAATTATGTGTTGTTCACATACATCGTGGGCGACCGTGGCTCAGGGGGTTGGGAATCGCATCTGTAACCGGAAGGTCGCCGGTTCGATCCCTCTGTCCTGGTCGTTGTGTCCCTGGGCAAGACACTTTACCCTACTTGACTACTGGTGTTGGCCAGAGGGGCCGATGGCGCGATATGGCAGCCTCGCTTCTGTCAGTCTGCCCCAGGGCAGCTGTGGCTACAACTGTAGCTGCCTCCACCAGTGTATGAATGTGAGAGTGAATGAATAGTGGCATTGTAAAGCGCTTTGGGTGCCTTGAAAAGCGCTATATAAATGCAATCTATTATTATTATTATTATTATCATATATAGGGATTAGTTGTACCACGGTAATGATGAAAACCAGAGTATCATGCTTGTCTTGGATACTCAAGTCTTCAGTTATCGGATGCATTTTTAAAATGCAGACTTCAGTCTGTCGACTGTAGTCTTTATTGTTCAGTTTGTTTCAGGCATCGTAAGACATATGATTGTTTTCGCTGCTTGCTTGTTACCACTTTTCCTTTTCATTGCTTGATTGTTTTAGCAATCCATTTGCTTTTATGTACGTTTTGCACCTTGGGAAACAGGGTACATCTCAAAAGACTGTCTTCTAATTCATTTTCCAAACACGTTTCCTTGTGCAAATAGCGTCTGACATATCAAGCAGCTCAAACTCACCAGGATCTCATCTACGCAGCTCCTGGTATACGAGTTAAAAGTAATTCTCTTTGATTATGGATCTACAGCCAAGGCCCTGGGGCATACTCATGCTCTAGCCATTCAGAGTCAGGCAGGCTTTACGTCTACAGAGGAGCCGCCATGTAATCTAAAAGGTAATTCCCTTTTTCTCCTCTGTTCTATCAATCACATTGTCAGCCTTGCAAAGCAAAGTGGCTTCAATTTAGCTCTCATCTATAAATGTCCATATTTAAAGCAAAAGTGCTCAAACAATCTGTAGAATTAACAGGGAGGTTTGTCAAAGCTCTCCTGAAAGACCACCCTGCAGATGTGCAAATGCTGTAATAAAACTGTACTAACCGCATGGCAGAGAGCTTCTCCCCTTTTCTCCAGTCCCATAGCACAATGGTGTGATTGTCATCCAGGCCCACAGAGGCCAGCCGTTTGCCATCCGCTGTGGATGGAAAAGTCAGTCTGTGAGTGAAGTTTGGCTCTTATTAGCAACATGAAAGCACCATAGCGGGTTTGATCTACAGCAGGTGATTCACTGACTATGACATACAGATCACCACCATGCCTCTATCTGTGGCCAATTAGGGATAGTCAGATGCACAGTTCCCCCTTGATGCTGTCAGACTGCTGCGACTAAAAGACAGCAGAATAAGGTTCTTCACTGCTGCCTGAAAAACTGGTGACTTGCGAATTTACCTATTTCTTTTATGTGTGAAATTACTTTTTTGTTTCCCTGTTAAAACAGGATGTCTAAAATAATTTGTTAGTATTAAAAGCATGTCTAGGTTACATACGTGTAGTTTGACAAAGCAAGACTGTGTGTTACCTGAAAAGTCCAAAGCACACACTCCAAGCTGGTGGAACCCCTTCAAAACAGACATGGGTTTTAACATTTCTGTGTCCCATATGTGGATCGAGGAATCTCTGCCAACCTGGGTAAACAAAAAACATACAAATATCACAAATCTACCAAGTGAACCCCTTTGGATCAGATATAGCTCAACTGAAAGGTTTTTAAAGGCTTTGAAGGGGTCCATAAACCCCCAAAACCTTGAATATTTTATGTTAGGAGTCTAACGGCTACCTGGCCTGTAGCTACAAAATCCTTTAGGGGGTGCAGAGCCAGACAGAGGATGTCATCATCATGGCCCATGTAGAAACGCTGCGTATTCTGTTGTCTGTTGTACACAACCCCTACAGCAGCAACATGGTACACTATCTCCCCAGTCTGGGTATAGAACAGGTTGCTCCTGCAATCATACCCCCTGTAGCTGCAAACAAAAAAAGGGGTAGGGGGTGAGGGGGCTTTATTTAATCACTATGCATGAAGAGACTTCTCTAGCTGAAATTCTTCTAATGCTGGGATGGTGTGGGATTATGCAATTTCTGAGCCTACCCATGAATGAAGTGCAGCTTTACTCCACTCCCTGGTGCTCTTTCTCTCTTCTTCATAGCTGTTGCTCGATGTTTCTCCTTGCACTGCTCTTTGAGCTGAGGTAGATCTTCTTTATAAACCTGAATGCATGTGGAAAAGTGTTCACATACTGCTTGTTTCACAGTAATATTTTCCCAGGAGATGCTTTTGATTTTAACACAAACCTGTCGTCTATATGTGAGCTGCGTCTCCTGCTCAATTTCCGAGTCCATCTCAGGTACGTCTGACTGATCAGAGTCTGACTCTTCGCTGTTAGAGTCTGCCAGTATCTCTGTAGGTAGAAACAAGGTTACATTACAGCTTGCCAGAAAATTCCCCCCGCTTCTAAATCAGAAAAATATCCTACTACAAACCATCCTGTTTCAGTGGGAGTCAGGGTCAGTCATGTAATAACACTACGACATCTCCTATTTATTAGACTGTCCTGCTTCACAGTGACAACAGTGAAGAAAAATGTACAATAATGCTGATGCAGCACAGTAAAGCCGTGCCAAGACATGGCAATAAGCAGAACTGGCAGCTAAGGGCGGCTACTCACAAGATCCATTAGGAAAATTAAAAGGAAAGGCAGTTAGTATGTGGTTTAATTTCAGAGAGCACAAGGCAGTCTGTCTCTGGAAAAAATATGACTTGGGAACGACAATGCAATTATACTTTCCAAGGTTCATTCACTTTTATTGGATTTGTCTTAATTAATGTGATAGCCGTTCCTTTGCAGAGCTTTATAGAAATGACGGTTTGCTAAAAAAAAAAAAAGTTCAAGAAGAAAGAAATCTAGCACATTGCTCTCTCGTGGGTTAGCACAACAAGTTCATGAGGTTAGAGTGAGGAGTATATTAATTGTGTGACAAAAAACTACATTCATAAAACCCATTATTGGTAGGAATGACATATATGGTGATAAATCTCTGAATTTAGCAAAGGCAATGTTTAAGTCAGACAAACAGTCGTAGCTTCACACTTTTTTCCGAAGCATTTAGGAAAATCAGATGAGAAAATGGATACCACTTCCATGTACTGTATGTGCATATGGAGCCACAGCCAAGAGGGTCAATAGTTCACATAAAGACAACATAAAGACTGGAAGATCAAAGAAAGTTAACCTGGCTCTTGCGTAGGCACTAGACAAACTACGTGCCCAACGATGTCCACAACAACTCCAAAATCTAGTTCAGTTGATTAGTGTGAGCACTAGGTACTGTATCCTAGCATGATTAGGTGAACCTTAAGCCCAGTCGGCTTACAAAGGTGGCCCCAAGCATGGCTCAGTTAGACTTGCGCACTATCAGCACAGTCAACAACAGCTGGATCCCTAAATATCCCTATAATCAGTAATTAATGGCTCTATAACGCATTTGAGAGAACAAAATAACAATGCTTCCAAAATCTCCCCAATTAAGCCACAAAATGCATAAACTCATGGACCATGGTGCTTGTCAAGAGTGTTTTTCAAAAGCTTGTGTGAATAAAAGAGAGAGAGAGAGAGAACTGAAGATGCTAGGTCAAAATGAAGTGTGCTTAGCCCCGATTAATAAATCCAGTGTGAGTGAGGCTAGCCAGAGAGTAAAGGCAATTATGTTACAATTAAGTGTAGCATGACCACATTGTGAGACAAAAACTCCCCAACTAAGCTGTTTCCTTTTGCTGTCTGCAAGCAAAAAAAGATCCTGGACAAGCCCCCAATTTTTCCACAAACTGGCGAAAAGCAAATGACAAGTAGTCTACGCAATACATTCACTTAAATAAGATGGAAAATCAGAAAATTAAACAAATGTTGTTCGAAGCTAGTAATATCAGCACATGTGCCATGGAGTTGTTAGGCATAAACGCAAACGGAATCAAATGAATTCATTGGCCAGTTGTAATGGGTCGAAACACTCAGGTGAGCTGCATTAGCTGAACACCTTGGGAAGTTAACCTATTGACCTCCAAGACAGGCTAGGACCACAGGAAGACAGTGGGAGGAGTGTTACAGCAGTATTTTTTGACAGAGCCAAGCCAAATAATCTCTCTTTTCCCAGCGTTTTTTTGAAAGCAAAGTAATGACCTCCTGACTCCATTTTTTTAAATTATACCACAAAGACAAGAAAGTGGTATCACAGACCGTTATCACAGCAGACATTTGGAGTAGGACAAGCACAGGCAGAATTAATGATGGCACAGGTCCATTAAGTATCCTAGTAAGCCATTACTGTAAACCAGCATGTACAAGAGCAGGAACTCCCATAAGTGGAATTCAGCCATCAATAATATATTCGTGCTTTCCCTTCGATAACTTTTAAAAATGTCTGTCATGAGACTAAGGGCTTTTGTGTAACTCTCCGTAAAATGAAAATGAACAGTACGTAAGACAGAATTTGCTGTACACAGTATTCCTCCTGTTTGAAGAGGAGATTGAGTAGACATCCGGCTTCCACACTCAGACTAATTTGATGTCTTGTTGGCAGGAGCCACTGATTTTATGAAATAAGTAATAGCCGTAATGCAAGTCATCACCTACATTAAAATGTAACGCTGCAATATTCCTTAATGGATTGATCAGAAGTAAAACCTACAGTTCTGAAGGACATAAAGCGCCACATTACAGTAAGTACAGTGATGCAAATAAAGCCAGAGTGAGGGCAATACTGTACCTTGAGGTGCTATATGCAGAGCTTCTTTAGACTTTCTTTCGGGAACAAACTTCCACTGGAACACTGAGTGATCAGCACCCCCGATAGTTACTACCCACTGGTAGTCATGTGACCATCTAGCATTAGTTATGTGAGCCGAGTGGCCTAAATACTTTTTAAATTTTGCACCTGAAATCAAGAGACAATGCATTAGAAAAAGAGTATAAAGTTTTACCTAAATGCCATTTTTGTGATAAAATGAGATAGTCTTTACCTTTTTTTACACATGGATATCGCAAAAGTTTGACTAATCCATAGTCATCAGCAGTTACTAAGACTTGGTTGTTAAAGTTGGCGTCCACAGAGTTGATGTCATTGATGTCCGAGTATTTGGGCCATATTCCATTAACCTCAGGGCCCAAAACACATGTCCACGTAGCCCACTGTACCAACTTCAGCTCTTCCCTATTGGTGACCTCCTTCCCACCTCAACAAAAGAGAGCAACATTTTATCTCACAAAGCAGCATCTTTAATAAATAACCTGGTAGTTCTGTAGGATTTTTCTATATTTTGTTTGACCGATCAACATCATACAGAAATTTATTTAATGCACTTTATTCTTTGTGTTTTATTGATCACACACATGCACTCTCAATTTGAAATCTTGTTCAAGGATGCTTCAAAATGCCGATTGGAGACCAACTTGCCAGTAAGCAGACGAGCTACTCTATCTCCTAAGTCACAGTGTATACTGCAGTCTATATTCCTGTACTTACTTGGCATCCTGTAGAAGAGCCTCCTGCCGCTGCCATCATTTGTCTGCAGATACTTGCTATCTGTGGACCAGTCCATATGGGTGATGAAGCTGGTGGAGCCAATGCACTCACCCACTTTCTTGTACCTCTGCACCACACCATAGATATCCACCGAGTTATCATTTGAGCCTACAGCCAAGTGGGCCCCATCGGGGGAGTACTTCAGCTCATGGATGGCCTCCTTCCTGTCCTTGATGTGCACCACCTCAGTCATGTCTCTGGAGGGAAGCAGAGGAATGTATTAGCTAATGGACACCAAATAATGCAACCTCTTCATTTAGAGGAGATTTATAGCTAGATCTAAATTTTCCATCCAACTTTCGAATTGTATACCCACCTGACTCTTAGAACAGTGAATGAGCCATCCTTCATCCCCAGTGCCAGGTGAATACCATCAGTACTTACAGCCGCGCAGCGGATAGGCTCCTCCATGTTACAGCGAGCTATCAGCGCATGATCTATAAGGCTCCATATCCTGTACAGACATAACAGCAGGAAAAATGCAGAGGTAAAAACAACCGGAGAAGAATGAAAAAGTGCAAATTGAAGAGTCAATGATATTTGGCCTTTTTCCTGTGATACATTAACTTTACAACCGGACCCAGGCAGTTCCAATTACTCCAAAAGATCAACATCATTACAAATCTAACTTGTATTGGAGTGGAGGGGACTAACTTTTTACACACAAATTGCATGCACGAGTTAATACTGCACGAACGGAAGCTGAGGCTTTACCTGACTGAGCGGTCGTCACTTCCAGTCATAGCTAGAGGCTTCGTTGGGTGCACAGCCAGCGCCCAAAGCTCTCCCTCACAGTGACCCTGCATTATGAGGAAGGGCTTGTTGCGATCGTGGACCACAATCTCAAAGATCTCACTGTCCTGTGTGCCCACTAGGATGTGATCTCCTCGCCAGCACACACTACGCACTGACAGCCCTGTCAGAAACACAAATGGTAAACATAACCAAAAATGAAACGAAATAACACGCAAACATGAAAGCAGACAGACATTTGCCACTTATAAAAGGCAGCCGTTATTAAAGACGCAACAGGGATAATAAAAACAGGAGGTGATAATACCCATCTGCAAGCTAGGACGGATTTTTTAACAATACAAGGATGGCACATGTTTTCAAGCCGATTTGCAACTGACTTTTGGTAATACAGCAAGTATAGGATGGAGGATGCAAATGCTCTTTACATACAGTACTGTACAAAAGTTTCAGCCACTTTTGATGTTTGGTGTCTTAGTCATCAGAGAGGCAGTCCTTGAGTCATTTTGCAGCATCACAATGGCCTCAAACAAACAGGCAGAATCATCAAGAACTATCTTCAGCAACACAAAGGTGAGGCCCACACAGAGCCCTGACCTTAACATACTGAAGTCAGTCTGGGATTACATAACTAGACAGAAGACACTGAGACATGAATGAATGAATGAATGGAAAAAATGTGACGACTTCTCCACGATGCTCGGAACAGCTCACTGAAGATGACTTTAAGATAAAGATTGATCCTATTTAGTCTTTTATTTGTTTGCTTCATTTTGCATGAATTAATTGCTTTTTTCAAATAAACCTTCTGTGCTTTGTTAAACACATTAATTAAATCTTGCGCTTTCTTCTCAGTTCTGCTTTTTTTTATGACAGAACAGCTGATGTACTGCTGCATTATTAGCTGGTGATTGTGTTTCTGTATCATCAAGCAAGAGAAAAACATGAATTATAAATTATAACATATTCCTTTAAACGGCATTTCAGCCTAAATTTGGAAATAAATTCAGTTGAGTGAGAAAGTTTAATTGATGGCGTCTGAGTTTGTAAAACACATATTTAAAATCTGCAAAATCAGCAGGTTGAGAGCAGGTGTTGAGTTCTCCACATGGTGACATTTGAATGTTATTCAGTTGTTTTTGGACACTTTGGGAACTAAACTGAATAAAAACACTCACTAGGTTATTATTGGTAGCATCACCGATTTACTGTACGAGCTTAAAACGTTTGCACAGAACTGTAGAAGACGTCTGTATACAGAGCAAAAATTGCAACAGTGCTTGAACTTACTAACAACAAGAGGAACAGTAGAACAAATGTGGAGACTGCTACAAACAGACTGACATGGTTGTTAACTCCGCCCTCAGTGACATTACCCACCTCGGCTATTTTCACCTCTAGCTACTGTTAGGTCCAAGATTAAAAGTATAGGAAATGGGGAAAAATAGAGAGCAAGAAGAAAATGTTAGAAAATTAATTAAAAATATATAATATAAAGAATGCCTTTTAAAAAAATCCAGATGTATTTGTTCATTCACAATGTTGTTTAAATTTTAACCTGGATTATTTCTGTACCCAAATTAATGGGAAGAAAGAGCAAATTTGACATCACCTTTATATCCTTGGTCTGTTTCCCTGAGATCAATGACAGTAATTGGTTTGAAGTTGAGATCCCACAGCCGGACGCAGCCGTCTCGGCCCCCGGTGGCAAAGCCCTCTTCACAGGCATTCATGCTGAAAATCCCTGACTGGAGGAAATGACAGGCTGTCAGTGAGGATCTGCACAGTAAATGAGCAACGACAGAACCAGCCTCAGCTACAAACTCCATAGTGCTGCTCCTCAGCCAGGCATTTGTTGAACAAGGCTTTTGCAATTACAAACTGGCTACAGCGGCCTCGAGATAAAACCAAACTGAGAAAAGGAAGTTGTCATGTTTGCTTTTATTATAGCTTAAGTGGAAAGCTCTACTGATGCCCTTGTTTGTCTGGTCTGGCCCTGTTCAACCCCTAGTAAGATATTTGGTCATCCAAAAAGCAGGAATGGACATGTACTGTAGTTATTATCCCCTCCCCCATTCGCCTATCCCCCCTCACCCAGCTGTTGATCCCATAGATATCATTTAATCCTGTGGAGGAAAAGGCTGATCCTTTTCTACAGAGCAGAATCAAATAAATCCAGCGAGCATAGCTATGAACCCCGTTAAGTTTACTAGCTGCTTTTACTTTAGTTCTGCTCTGTATGTACCTGCAGGTGTGCAGGCAAAACCCGCCTGAGCGAAAGACCACACTGCACCCTGATTACACACTTACCCCATGAGCACCCTGCACCGTCCTCATCAGGTTAATCCCTTTCCACACGTAGATGTCACCGTTCAAGGCACCTGAATAGGTGACTTCGTCCTTAGCGCAAGCAAGGCAGAGGATTGTTTGGAGATCCCCCGTTTTGCCAAAAACACCACGTTTGGGCGTGAGAGCATTACCGCATAAGCTCCAGAACTGCAAACACAAACAGAAAGAGTGGAAGAGTATGGTGGCTAATAATCCCCTGTGTAATCCTGTCCTGAAACGGCAAAGGCACAATTACGCAGTATTTGGGACCAAATACGTGTGTTTTGGCACGCACGTACAACCACCATTAAAAAACACACACACGCACACAGACCTTGAAAGAAAAGTCAAACTCAAAATACCTAATCCCACACCTCACCCCAAGTCTCTGTATGCCATACTGGGTACTCTCGCTGGGGGGTGGGGGCTGTGTTGTAATCACCTGATCAGCATCCACAGACACACGCACATACACGCATGCTCATGATTTATGAACAAGGTCATTGGGATGCACAGGCATGGCCTCGTCTGAGGGCGAAATCCATCAAACGGAGGGGGAGAGAGTGAAAATGAGACGCTCTGTCTGCATGGAGATGAGATCACAGGGACAAAGCTCAGGAAAGGCGTCTCGAATACTGAGACACAGCCATCCTCACGTGAAACCGAGACACTCATCACCGGCAGGCGGCAGAAAAATGACACGCTGACAGCCCATTTTCTGCTTCACCTGATCATGTGTTTGACAGCTGCTTCGTATTCAAACCTATAGCTTGACTCAAAATGGATATTTGTGTTTCGGACAATGCACGAATGATTGCACAGCAGCTTGATAGGGACTAACAGGATAAACAAATGAGCTCTTTGAAAGTGACAGCTTGTCACACCCTCGCTAACACCCATTGCCCTGACTGATAGAGCTGTTGCGCTCTAAGAGGAGGGACTGATTATCATAGACAAGCATCGCAGATGCCATCAGTCATTTAAGGCTTGCACACACCGTACCAGAACAGGACTTTTCTGGTCTTGAGCTCTTCACTGAGATTTCAGGGAGCATTTGCGAGTTAGGGAGCTTTTGTGGTTTCGGTGAAGGTTAAATAGTGGAAATCATAAATGTGTGATGAATACTGGGACACACAGGTGAAAGTGTGTCAAGTGCTGGGTTTGGTAAGGGTTCGTGGGAGGGGGCTTTGTCGCACAGCCTGTTGCCGAAGCAGTGGGGATGGATGCGGCGTGACTGCACAGACCTCCCTGCCCGCAACTGATAAGGCTGCGAGACACAGGCGCTGGCTAATCCCTTCGCTGCAGAATTACTGAGAGAGCACTGGATGCTGGAGAGGTTTATGATGAGGCCATGAGCAGTAGAGGAAGGCACACAGGGGTAGGGACAACATGGAGGAAAGGTCCCTGAAAATGAGACTCTAACCCTAACCCTCTGAGTCAAAATCAAGTCTTGGCAATGACACTTTTGAGCGAGCTCGTCCTCTTAGCACAGGATTAGTAGTATGTCGTTAGCTCGGTTACCTCCACCATCACCCCAAGGGAAAGCTTTTAAGTGTAATTAACATAGAAAGGTCAGTCATTCATTATCTACTGCACTGCACGTCCCTGTACGCCCTGCATCCCACTCACAATTCCCCCTCTTGCCCAAATACAGTGACCCTAAATGTTGCTGCTGCACTAACAGAGGTCAACTATTTGGCAGCCTGCTGTAAGGACAGCTAACTGACCTGAACTCAAGCCGACCTCTGTGGCTTTGTGGCTTTCAGATGACCAAAACACAAAAACAACACCTCTCTCGCTAGCTGTTTTCATCATGTACCCATGACATTTTACTAACCGTGAGTTGTGGATATATTTTATGCTGTTCTAGGCACGTGAGTCTGCTTCTATTTATATCTGAGTGGTGTGATAATGTGTTGAGATTATTATATGCTATGAACACCATGTGAGTGAGATCACCATGTGGGTTTAAAATACACAAGTGAGTTGGTAGTTAACTCCAGACAAATAAAAACTTTGAAATTATGAAATTCTCATGTTATGTACACAGGTTTAAGGTTGGTGGCCAACCTGTGGTTCTGATTCCCAACCAGGGGCTTTTGTTATATGATTTGGTGGAAATGATCTGAAAAAATTAGGTAACTTTTTCTGAGTTTCTTTTAATTTTGGATCGTCTGGCTGAGTGGTGCGACAGAAACAACCTGCTGCTTAACACCGAGAAGACCAAGGAGCTCATCGTGGGACGGCTGTGGAGCGTGTGAGCAGCTTCAAGTTCCTGGCAGTCCACATCTCCGAGGATCTCACCTGGACGACCAACTGCTCCAAGCTGGTCAAGAAGGCTCACCAGCGCCTCTTCTTCTTGAGGACTCTGAGGAAGAACCACCTGTCCTCAGACATCCTGGTGAACTTCTATCGTTGCACCATCGAGAGCATCCTGACCAACTGTACAACAGTCTGGTACGGGAACTGCTCTGCCTCGGACCGGAAGGCGTTGCAGAGGGTCGTGAAAACTGCCCAGCGCATCGCCGGAGCACCACTTCCTGCCATAAAAGACATCTACAGGAAGCGGTGTCTGAAAAGGGCTGGGAAAATCATCAAAGACCCCAGTCACCCATCACATGGACTCTTCACCCTCCTGCCCTCTGGGAGGCGCCACAGGAGCCTCCGGACTAAGACCACCAGGTACCGGAACAGCTTCTTCCCCACAGCTGTCAGACTCCTGAACTCTGCCTGCTGACATCTGACCCACGTTAACTCACGGACTGAACATACACACACCCACAATGGACAACTGTACCCTCAAACACAATAATAACATGGACTGAACCACCACTCACAACCACTAGCACTTTATATAGCCTCTGTAGAAACTATCTACACCCTCACTTATCTTAACTGCACTACTGTATAGCTCTGTGTAAATAATCATTCTGCACATACGATAATTTTTAATCCTACAACTGTTTACAACTTGCATAGTTCCCATTTCTGTATAGCTGTATATCTCAGATTCTGTAAAGTTATTTATTTCATATTCTGTATAGTTTTTCATATTTATATCCTGTTCATAGCCTGTACATAGCTTGTACTCACTACAGCCTTTACATACTTATAGTTATAGAATATTCACAACATACTTCATACCGTGTACATTATAACATACCATAATAGACCCATTTCTGTAATATACTCACATATCTATATTATTGCTAATATATATTGTAATATATCTATATCACTAAAGCACTTCTGGATGGATGCAAACTGCATTTCGTTGCCCTGTACCTGTGCATGTGCAATGACAATAAAGTTGAATTCTAATTCTAATTCTAATTCTAAGATGTTTTTCCTCATAAATGACCCAGTCATTTGGCGTCACAGGAAGTTAATGCTTTGTTGTGAGAAGTCAAACAGCTGGGAGAAACTGGGTGACAACACACAAAACATAAATGTACAACAGTCTTCGAAAAAGCTGGATAAGTGGGGTATATGTTTGTGAATTCAAAACACAAAGTGATGAGTAGCTGCATGTGGAGGAAAGCGTCCCCACCACAGAGGTGGTGTTTTCCTCCTCCCTGCTAGTGAGTGGATTACTGGGGCTAAATCTCCTGTATGCTCTGAGTGCTATAATCACAGAGCGAAAACAGGCCAGGGGAGCAGATGTCACATGGTCTGCAGGGTGAAGGGCTGGGGAATTATGTGGGACAATTGCTGGATTGCCTTGGCATCAGACAACCCGAAGGGGTGAAAGGAGATGAGGAGGACGGAGAAGGACCAAAGGATTCTGCAAAGACTGGGGGGGTTGGGCGCAGCAGTTTCTGCATCGAGGCAGTTGAGAAAGAGTCCAGGGGGTAATTACTACGAGAGAACATTACACACCGAGAAAAACGTACAGTAGGTTAACCCCCCGACCTCACACCCCCTCTCGACTGCATTGCCCACTTAAGCGTGCCTCAATACTTAGCCTTGCAGAGCCAGAGGGTACATTTCCTATCTGAGCGTGATTCATTCTTTTCCCAATGTTTTGGAAATGAGCCTCCTCTGAACACTACAACTACACATCCCAAGGGACGGCTTGGCGAAGACAGACACCCTGCATCAACTCATTGAAGATTTATGAGCGCCACTCTTGAAAAGAGTGATAGAGATAGGCCTGAAAAGGGAAGTGAGCACAGCTGCAGTTTGTAGAGCAGAGTGCTTTTATAGAGTTGAATGGGGATTTTGAAAGGGGGAGCTGAGTAGCAGAGTCACGGTCTTCAACAAAAAAAAGAAAGAAAAAGAAACATTTTACTCTCTGCAGTGCAGATTACTACAAATTTGAGAGAAGAGAGAGAGTGAGTCTTTGCCTGTCCTACTTATGTTAAGTGCCTTATAGCCATGAAATAAAACGAATTTGCATAGATCTATTTTAAGGCTTTGATGTGGCCATGACGATAAAGCGGGGAGAACCGAGGCGCCATGAAAACTTCTAAAAATCATAATCTGTTTTCATATATTGTGCAAGCCTGAGCCATCTATAGTACACTGCATAAAACGACCAGGAAATGGCTGTACCTTGATATGTTTGACACCGCAGCTTACGAGCTTGCTCGGCTGGTACAAATCCCACGATATGTCAAATATCTGCAGGGAGAAAACACACAATGCATTAAATACCACAACATCCACCTTCAAGTCTGGACTTTTAATAATCACATTCGCTGCAGGAGGAGGAAATTAAAAGGGAAAAAAAAGTGTGTGGTGTGTCTGTGTGTGTTTACCCTGCCTGTGTTATAACGTGTGTGGGCTGAATTAGAAAACAACAGCTGCCTGTGTTTCATCTTTTTAAAATTCCTTTTCATTAGACGTATACTCCTCTCCGATGGGCTCTGGAAGGCTTACAATCAATCAGGCCTAACTTGTTTATGTCCCTGTTGGGCAGGTGCTCCATCCTGCATTTATAGCTAATTGAGGCGGTCAATACAGAGCTTGTGACAGAGGAGCAAGGGGAGGAGGAAAGTGTTTACCCTGTCTGTATGACCGGGAGCGGCTGCCAGAACCTTCCCTCTCCTCCAGTCCCACACACAGATTGTGTTTTTCGAGTCCAAACCCACAGACACCAAACACTGTAAAGAGAGCAAAGAAAAACAGAGACATCACAGACTCTCACTAATCACTGCAAAACAAACTTAGCTAGCTCCACTGCAGCATGGTAGGTCACAGTGAAAGGGCTAATAATGGCTACAGAGCAGAAGAGAACAGTTGTCCAGCCTCTGGCGCTTCCAGTGAGCACATTTGAGTGCTGTTGCTGGAGGAGCCACCTATAGCCGACTGAGTGAGTAGGCAGCGGCAGCAGTGGAGCAGAAGAGAAGAGAGCAACTCTCATGGAAATCCTTCACTACTCTGCTGCTTGGTTTACATCTTCGATGCAGTGCTGAATCAGTGTTTGGCTATGGACAGAAGTCTCTGGTGAGGCATTTGCACAGTTTTAACTGAATTTGAAAAGCCAGTGTTTTAATGATGAGGAAAGAGGCCCCGAGTGTTGAAACCCAGTGGAACCGTGCAGATGAAGGCGGCTGAGATGTGCATTCAAACTCAAGTAATGTTTTAGCAGCGGTAGTGGCGTAGCTCTAGGGATGTTCTGTCGACGGGTCTCGCTCAGCAGTTATTAGATGAATCTCTGTGAATAGTTGTACAGATATTCATTCATAACAATAAAAACCTAGAATGATTTTGGGTTTTTTTGATCATCAAAGCAAAGCAAAAGTTTTGGTGCTATTGGAGCCTTTTTGGCAAGGATCCCTTCACAACACTAACACAGATTTTGCTGGTTTGGGGTTAATGAGACTTAACAACATGGACTGAGGCAAACATTTTATCATTTTAAAATAGTTCTTATTGGTATGGACGGTAATTAAATTAGTTTTTTTTAAATACTGTAACTCAATCCCTTTTTTGGGACATAGTTCAAAATCCTTTATGCCCAAATATCTGGTATTAATGATATTTTAAAGAATCTGTAAGTTCATAAATGTTATAGCATGCTAGCATGCTAAGGTAAGACGGCTAAGATGATTAACATTATACCAGCTATATTTCCCCATATTGATACTGAAAGGATGTCAGCATACAAAGATTGCTGGTTGTTGCTAGGTAAAACTGGTAGCAAGGAGGTATACAGTGCTGTCCCAAACAACTTTATGGTTGCTGCAAGAACGCTGTGATCACACGTAGATTGCATAAAAAGACACAGACTTGTCTTGTGGAGAATTTTTAATCAAATAATTTGACACTCCTACTAATATTAATAATGATACTGTTATTCAGTGAGTGTCTTTGTGTTAGATTGTATGGCTCCAGCTTGCTAACTTGTTTGCTGAACTTTCTACTCCACCCTCTTCCTTAAATATAGTGATTTCTGGCTCCAAAAAACATTCCAACATGCCAAAATGCTAATAGTGTGACTGTGAGACAAAATCACTATTTTAGTTGAGCAACTAAAACTGGCTCACAGTTACATCTTAGTCTCTCAGGCATGTCAGATGTTATGACATAATCATAAAGTCTAGCAACCACTAACCCAGGCCTAAAATCTATAGCATTTATACATTTATGTATAAAACCTTAAAAACTAATTGTGTGATTTTTTTTTCATCAAAAAAGTATCTAATTTATATCCACAAAATGATGTGTTATATATTATGAAATCATCACATCCCCTGGCAACCACCTAAAATCTCAAATCACGGATGAAACCACATAATAATTGTTCGCAAAAACCCTTGATCACTGCATAATCTGGCATGCAGAAATTGTCTAAAACAGAATAAAAGAGTCAGTAATATCAGTAATGCTGTAATATCTCGGAGAGAAGGAAGTGTCAAATATCAGTGTACTTTTTTTATATTGCTATAATAGATGGACAGGGTAATGGCACCAGGGATTTATTCTAGATTGCTCTGAGTTCAGCTCTCACTTCCTCTGATCCAGGAAGGGGGAGCGATGGAGGGTAAATAGAGCTGCTAAACTAATAAGCGATGGATTTTTCTCTGACTTTAAAAACTGTCACCTTTCATCTAAGTCCCCAGCTCATGACCCGAGCAGGAAAGTAACACAGGGTCATATTCCTTCCCTGAAAAATATAGGATGTTAAAGTCCACTTTGAAAGGCGTGTAAATACAAAACCTGTTCTGTATTGATTTTCACAGTTCACATCAATATGATATCTGAAGGTTGCAGTGTGTAAACGTTAACTGGTGACAAGTCCGAGAAAGATTGAGACGATGACAAAAAAAAAGATAAAAAGGAGGTTGCTGGAAAGTTGGTTGTGTCAGAGAATAAAAACTAAATTGTCTGGATGCAAGCCTGTTACGTACGGAAAGTTTATCTCACTTTAACACTGCAAACTGACAAGTTCTGTGATGCAATACGACTGTAGCTCAGTAATCTCAGTTGGAGTAATAGGAAATATGGCATTCACAGCTGCAAAATGCTCATACAGTTCTGCAGATCTGCTATCTGGTGACACTTCCAGCTCTCTTTGGCTCCCTAGAAACATCCCCAAATTTTATGGCACTGGACAAAGACTGCAAAGATTAAAACTACAGCAGCGCTGTTCATCTTTTAATGTGACAGATTCTTACTGTCTTTTAACATTTGCATTATTCTGCAAGAACAGTACCTGTCCCTCGAGGTCAAAGGCCAGGCAAGCAATGCCATGTGTGTGCACATCCTTGAGGATGGACACGGTTTGCACAGTGTAGGAGTCCCACACACAGATGTAAGGCTCCTTGCCCACCTGTCCCGTGGCCACCAACACTCGTTCCGGATGGAGAGCTAAGCTGCGCAGAGAGAAAACGGGCAGAGAAAACACCTGGTTAGCATAGCTATTTTGCGTGATTGCATGTACATGTGTGAGTGTGTAGTTGTGTGTGCAGACAAGGGATTCACCCTCCCAGCAAATGAACACATTAAGTCTCCAATGGAAACAGAGTGGCAGCTTGATGAAGTGACATGGTTCAGTTAACTCAGTCATGCTCAGTGCACACACACACACACACACACTTAGCCTGGCTTCATGTGTGGTATCAAAGTATAAAAAGCAACACTGGCAAATCTGTGAATTTCATCTTTCTCAGCTTTTATTCATAACCTCCCTTGAATTATTTTTTGCCCTTTTCACCTTTTTTAATTCATATGGGGTTTCCTCGCATCACTGGGCATATGTTTGTAACACTGTTACATAATCCCCACCCCCTTCGCTCCACTCGTACCTCCCCCACCTACAAGCTATCCCACTCTACAGCTGAGCAACAGCCTGCTGTATAAAGCTGTCACTCTCTTCTCCCGCTCCACCCATCCTTTCACCAGACCCCAGTCACTAGGGTTGCCAACCGTCCCTTAAAAAACGGAATCGTCCCGTATTTCGAAACAAAAGTACACGTCCCGTATTGAGCTAATAAGGGACGCACTTTGTCCCGTAATACAGTGAGAATCAAAAGTAGTCTATAACTTTTAATGGAATTAACGCTTTGTTTGAAAACATAATTCCCAGCCCCTCTCCTGCTTTGTGACCAATGAGCTGACAGCACACTTATGACAATTCGAGTATGACAAGTCAGATTACCGCTCATCTCATTGGTTGAGGAAAGGTCGCTTACGGAGAAAATACCGGAAGACAACCGATGACCACAACAACAAGCATGGCCAACAGGGGAACAAACGCCGACACTGCGGTGCAAGTCTCGGACGGCACACTGTGCGTCCATAAAATGAAGGTTATAACAGAAAATCTGTCGCTCGCTCTCTCTGTCTTTCACTCACACAGACACACCACCACCATCAACTTTGCTAAATTGCTAATGAAAAACATGATCAGGCAGCTGTGATTGAGCAGCAGTGTAAATCCAACTATTTTCACGGTTGTTGTGGTCGTGATAATTTTGTGATGCCACATGGAAAAGGCTCGGATGAGCTTTCCAAAGTTCTACAAGTTGTGCCTCCATCGCTTGTGTCCAGATCACACGCTGCACAGCTGTGCTGCTCCGTCTTTTTCACCGACGTTTACGTGTTTGCGCGTGAGCAGCTGCGGTGACACCCTCACGAGCGATTGATGATCGGGAGCTGGTCGTGAGGTGTTAATCGCTTCTCGTTACCCCACGTATACTACACGACGCACGATGAAGGCCAAAATCGGGCTGATCACCAAATCGGTCGCACGACTCAAAAATCGGCTCAAAATGGGCCAAAAATCGCACAGTGTGAGCCCAGCATTAGAGCAGCAATGTTTGTTCGCTCAGAGAAAGAAAAAAAAAAGGCTGCAAAAGTACAGGGAGGAATGGGAAAAGGAAAACACCTGGCTGGAAAAGTGCACTATAAAGCGCACTGCACTGTGTGCCGGCGCACTTTTTCCATAGGCATGCTTCTATTGGTGGGCACATGAAGAACACGAGGGGCATGAAAGCTCGGGGAACCCTTAACCAATTTCTTGTCCACCAGGCCACGGCAGAAGCAGATATGGTATGTAAACACTGGTTTGTTTTTTTTAAACCCTCTGGTTAAGGTTAATATGGGCATGTGCGGTGAATATCAGGGCTATGTGGCCAGAAGTGTGATAATATAATTTATTTTGTGTAATAAACAACTGCAAGGATAGATGATTACAACAAATAGATCACTAATACATAAAAGTAATACATAGATGAATAATGATGATGAGTTATGATGCGTAATCATGGGAACAAGTGGGTTTACAAACAGGAGCAGCTGATTAGCATTAGAAAAGCTGAAATAATACCTCAACTGAAGCCAACTGTACTAAATGCACTAAATGTGCACAGTTACAAGAATGATTTTGTTCTATTGTTTTCTATTAATTTATATAATTTTAAGTTAAGCAGGACAGAGTTCTTTTAAAGAAAGATTTACTTATATTCTCAAAAGTTAAGCATGACAGGCTTCTGTTTAAGAAGGAGACCTGTTTTATTGTGTTAATGTTGTCATTGTGAGCTAAAAATAAACGGCTAAATGATCATTTGTTTCCCATATGGTCATATCACAAAGAATATGCATCTGCTTAAATCAAGTTCAAGTCAAATGGTTAAAAAATAATTTCACACACAAAAAAAGAGCTACCACACTGGGAAGGGTGAAGACAACTGGGTTGCCCGGCCCGGCCACGAGGTGTCCCTTATTTATTTTTCAGGGAGTTGGCAACCCTACCAGTCACGTTCCAGGCAGGCCTGAGTGATTTACTGGGCAAGGCTTCCTCTCACCTTGTCCTGGCCTATATAGTTCACGCTGCGATGGAGCTCCCTCCATTATAATCAGACTGCCTGTTTTGCCAACTGCTCTCCAGCATTTGTAATCCTGGCGTGTATTCAGACAGCAGGGCCAGCGAGGCTTCACGAACCGAGCAGCATCAACCTGCTGAGTGAAAGCGGCTCCCAACAAATAGCCCACTTTGACTCTCTAAACTACTTTGTCTCATCTTTCTCCTTCAAAGTTTTCAGTGTGGATCTTTCTGCCTGACTGCTGACACTTTATCTGCATCCGTAATGCGCTGTCATCACAGAGCAGATAAAGCTTGGTGGTGTAACGTCTCTGAAAGCTGAGGTGGGTCTGATGTGACAAGCCTGATCTTTGTCATCCTTCAGCCCTCTCTGCTTTTTCTCTCCCTTTGCCCCGGCTACGCCACCGACTTCGTTGAACCTCTTTCCAACTTGGCACAATTTCTCATCTTACTTTTTATGAATTATATAATCTGAGCAAAGCGGCTAAAAATAGCATTCAGAGGAAGAGAGAAATACTGAGATGCAGACAGACAGCAGAGAAAACTGCTTTGGCATGACCAGGTACTTTGCGGTAAATCTGTCTGGTGTGTTGACGTAAAACATGATTAATGAAGATGAAAACTTCCAACATCTTTGGAGTCACCAAAAAAAGGAAGTGCTGATACTTATAACTCCTATCCTGTAGTTAAAATGTGGTAGGTCCCCTTTACAGCGTGAAAATCAAATGCAGTCTTCGAACCAGCTACAACCAGACTGTTTCCCTTACATTCCTGTCAGCTGAAGAGCTTGTTAAATGCCATCACTAATGACTCTGCCTGCAGTGCATTTCCACGGTTCTCCTGTTTCATATAGGCTACGGCTGTTTGATGCATCTGTCCTCCATCTGCATAATGCTGTAGTACAAAACGAGCTATACGGCAAACAGAGCAGCGATTTAACTCCCTGTTTTTTTATAGATATAGCTGATTTCTGACAGTGAGGATGCAAAAATAGAGCACAGGAACGACACGCTTGGTTTGCAAGAAAGATAGGAAACCCCATGAACAGAGCTCATTAAAGTACAGGAGGCCACAATTGATCCTCATTTTAAAGTAAGCTCCCGAGACACATGCAACAGTAGTTTTCTTTGTCTGATTTTCCCTACACTGGATTAAAAAGAAGCAGCGGATTAGGACATTTCAGAAGGTCTATATAGTAGAGGATATTTCCCAGGATACTGCAAAGTGTTTTTAATCCATCAGCTTGCTCCAAAAACTAAAAATAGAAAAGATAAAGTAAGCAGCAGGTATGTAGAGTAGTGCTCTTCTTGATTAGATAGATGATGATCGGGGCAAAGATTCTCTTACAGAAATTTAGTGACGTTACAAAAATAGAACCAAAATTGTCATTTTATTTTTTTCCTCAAATGATTAGTTAAGGAACAGAAATTAATTGGTTTAATTATCAAGAAACCACTAATCATTTGTAAATGATATTTTTTTGAATGTGAGGATTCACAGAAGCAATATATGCTTCATATATCAATTAAACAATACTTAAAGTAGTATAATAGTCAAAAAGGCATCACTGACATCTAGGCTGTTTATGGTAAGGGTGAAGTATAATATAAGGGTATCTGAGCATGTGTAGCCGCTTCCACCTCATCAGTGTAAAACATTCATAATGCCACTTAAAACAGTCAGTTGTATATATTTTTAACCCCAGTGACAACACTGCTGAATCATACCATTGTGCTAAGTAACTGTATGAAACTCTGGAGGATCTTAATTGGGTACGACAGATGAGCTCTTTAGAGAACAAGCTTCCTTTTACAGAGTAGCCCTGGCAGCTACTAACAGTGAGTGCATTTGTGATTGTGCTGGGACTTTTTAAGAGTATCCTGGCTATGTGTTGCACACGCACCCATCTGGATAAAGTCTTTTCCTGGTTTTAAGAAACTTAGATATCCTACCTGGAATACTTCAATAGAATTAGGGACAAAAAATAAATATAAAAATACACTGTGACAACAATTATTGATACTCTGAAACCAAAGAAATATTTTTATTACTAAATGCAGAAACTTTTACCTGCTTCGTGACTCAGTGGGATGAACTGATAAATGATTCTGTATATATGTGTGAGGGAGACACATATATACAAAATAAATGCAACACTGGGACAACACAAGGACTGAAACAACACATGTATTTAAAACCTTGTTATTATTACCACCCCATGATAATAGCTATGTAAATGCAAGGTGCTTGCTGTGATAGTGAAAAATATAGACCATAACTGAACACAATTAACAAAATTAACCCAAAACCTGGGAAGAATAATAATACTTAGGCATGCAAATACACTCATTGGCAATATGGAAATGCATGTAAAGATATGAAGCAGGCAGTCTTATTGGTAACAGATTAGTCTAGTGTTCCAATAAGGCTTTTTCCTTGTGGATATGGTGGCTGAACATTTCCAGCATGCGATCTAGAAAAAGCAAAATGAACAATTACCATAGAGAATGATATTATACTGAGGCTGGCGCCTGCATATAAAATAAGCTAAAGATAACGTCTTAGGAAGTAGATCATCACAAACCATCCATATTAATCAACACTAAGACAATGGAAGATGGACGCAAAGATGGATATGTAAATCATATCAGCTCTCATAGCTGCTGTCAGCAGTAAAACTATCTGAAAGCACATTCTCACACACTGCTCTAGTGTATCACAGTGATTTGTTTCACATGCACAGCTCTAACTTGTTCAATAGTAGTCAAAATACTGTATTTATTATTTTTTAAAATGCTTTTTTTTGTTCATATCATTAGTTTGTGGACAGACAGACTCTTCTCTGCAAGCCAGACACGTTGTTATTGTACAAACCCTGCAGCAGTATTAATGGAAATGTATTCACAGCATCTCTCCAAGCTCACCGAGACAAGACCAGCCTCACTCTGGCATCTATAATCCATAATTCTGGCCGTGATCCATCATAGAGGTAACATGATATTCTGAGTAACAGGAGATGGCCTTTTATTTCTGTGTTCATGAAACCCTCTCGTTAACTCATTAACTCTCAGGATCAAAACAAGAAAACATGCAGAAAAGATCACAGTGCAGAAACAAAAAATGACTTATCAGCCTGTTATTGTCCAGCCAGAGAGTAATTGTGCTTTCTCTCATTGCTCGATTTACATTCAGTTTGAAACATGAGGTCACATGTACATATGTTCAGCATGAATACAGAGCTTGTGTAAGTTACAGGCCTATTTTATTGCTTGCATTTTAAGGCAGCTTCTTGTATTCTGTTTATTGCGTTTGCTGTTCATGTCACAGTGATGATGAAACTCGCGTTCAAGGCTAGACCATCAAATAATGACTACACGGAGAAGGCCGCCATGCCTCTATCTTCCCACGCTTTTGTGAATTTACATCCACAAATGAAATAAAATGTAACAAAAGAGGGATGTTTCTGCCTCAAATTGGCCATTGGAGTTGACTTTGCAAGCACGTCTGGTCTGCAAGAATCTGCGTAGATCTCTCTTATTTCTGGCCAACCCCACTTAAAAATTATTGATTTTAAATTATTTTATTAAAACCCTTGTGAATTTCCTTGGTAGAGGAGGCTAAAACCTCTTTGGTGGAGGCCAAGGTTTTTAAGTACAGGAAAAACCCTGCAAATACGTGCTTTCCTAGCAATCTCTTTATCCCTGAATTGAGTGTGCAGTTAGGTTTGGGTCATGGGTAACTCAACTGGAAAACCACTGTGAAATTCTAGAACAATACCAGCACACGTGCTTTAAAACTAGAAATTTAGCTTGTTTCAGTACCATTGTATTTTTTGTTTGTTTATTTTTTATTATTTATCTCCCCCCACCCCCTTCCCGGTCAGCTACTGACTGAACTACCATTGAACACGGCAGATAAAGATCAGCCTCTTTTTTCCCATAAGGCTGATGGAGTGAGTAAGACTCCTATGAGTTAAAAGTGTAGCCAGCTGTTCCTTTTGCTTTGAATGTATTCGTGTGAATCGGTCTTTGCGTGGACAGTATGTGCTCTGAGTGTCGGGGTTTAAGCTTTGTAGTATAGACCAGTGGGTCTCAAACTGTGGCTCAGACAACCAGGTGAAAAATATGAGGTGAGACTAAAGTCAAAAAGAGTTTCCACAAACTTTATTTTTCCGTTAATGGTGCTTTCAGCTGCTGCTTTATTTTCCTAAGGTTCACCACGGTGGATGGATCAGCATATTTGATTTGGCACCGATTTTATGCCGACTGGCTCTTCCTGATGCAACTCTCCTTTTTATCAGGGCTTGGCACCGACACTTGGAGTGCATTAGCTTGCGACCCTGAGGCAGGGTTTGTGATCTCCCAGGGATCTTTCACATGTAAGGTGAATGTGTTAACCATGTTAATGATTGGTAGGAAAAAACTAAGGGTTTTCTAAAGTGGTGCATTCCAGCAGTATAGCCAACCTTCCCAGGGTGTTTCCTCTCTTCAGGGTTTGCTTACCAATCTGACCAATCATGCCTCCTACACACATAAGCATGATTGGTCTGTATACAGTTAGCCAAACTTAACTGTATTAAGTTTCCTGATAGAATTCTGTTCATTTTTCTCATGTTTCTGGACATTTGATAAAGAAAAAAAGTATTTATGTGTAACTTCAACCCAGGTTATTAAAGATATTAAGAAGAGTGAAGAGTATTTTTAATCATAGTCCTAATGATTTTTCTTGAGTGGGAGCCAAGACTGTTTATATGCAGGAAAAACTCTGTTTCTGCTGAGGTTTAGCAGGAGCCTCGGGCTCTTAGAGTTTCTGACTTGAATAAAAGCCATTTGGAACAACGGCAGATATGAGGAAAGAATAGCAAAAAACAGTTTTAACAAGGCTACCGACTCTAATGATGTGCCTCACAGTACTCTGCTCTAACTGGAGGTCGTTAACTGTCTCCCAGGTCTATTCTGTTATCGCCCAGTAACATGTTTATTTACATTTCTAACAAAGCATTAAAACCGCCTAAAAGGCCAACCAAAAGAAGGCTAGACTACTGCATCATTGTCTGCTCAGTCTTTCATTCATGTGTAAACCTGCCAATTAGCTCTTCCACATTACTCAGAGACCAGTTAAAACAGACTTCAGGGTGAATAAAAAAGTGGGAGAAATGGGTAAAATCAGTTTAATCTGACAAATGTTCCCATGTGACCCCGTCAAAGTGAGCTGTGAAAAATTTAACCTGTGAAAATACTCAGAGTTATAAATGTCCTAGGTATATATGGATAGGTTGAAATTTTGCACTTTTTAATTCACATTATTATATTTTAGCATTTTGACACAACATACCTTCATGAATCCATTTTTGTCTGGATAAAACTTCTTGTATAATCTTTCAATGTCTGATTCCTGCTGTGCCAAAAATGTATTTGTAATACAGTAATTTTAAACAGTTGAGAAATATTAAATTAGAGATTCTATTTAAAATCATGAAATTAAAACCATGATGAAGTTGAGTGGGTGAGCACATGTATACAACATGTATACAAAGCTACTACAGGATTTTATTTAAATTCATATATATTTTTTTTTTACCTTGATATGAGCAGCACGCCCAGTCTTGATAATAATAATGCCATTAAATTTTCCATGGCGCCATGGTGGGTTTGATGGCGCCATTGTACAAAAAAATCAGGTGATGATGAGTGGGTCAGGTGAGAGGCATTCATTGACTTTTTACGGGATTACCCAAAACGAGTGCTGCAATGACCCTGTAAAGTACAAATTAATGTAAAAATTGCTTACGAATCTACAGCAACAGTGCATCAAGAAAATGAAGAGAAGCAGTATTTGAATTTTAAGTCCCTCTAAAGAAGCCACTTCTCTTCCACATGAGTTTGTGCAACGTGATAATTCAGATCTGAATGTGGCGAGCACTGCTCCTGGTTGTGCCGCAGAAGTCATATTCAAAGGCAGTATTTAAAAGAGCTTCATAAGCACTCCTTTGAGGCCTTTAAAATGGCTATTACTTGGCATTTAATAAATGACAGCTTAAGGGACCTATTTAGCTTGCACTGTAAGTACATAGAGCTAGTTCAAACCACCTGGCTGCACAAAAAGCACATGGTCACGCTATGAGAGGTTTCTGCATTTCACACTGAAATACTCTGATCAAATTTGCAGATTTTACACCAATTTACCACTTTTGTACTTTCAACAGTTTTGCAGATCATATATCAGATTATTGTTTAGTCTGTGACTCCTCCTGCTCACCATTTGAACTCAGGCACTTTACTCACAGGGCAGCGGAGGGTTAGTATCTCTACTGTCCGATTAATAATGGAGCAGGAGTCCAGCTGACGACCGACACAGTATAAAGCTAGTCATCTCCAGGCCAACCCACACACAGACGCACATATGTCAACACAAGCACTAAACCACTGGTCACAGGTCATTGTTGTGCAGCATGCTGAGAAAGATGAGTGATATAATGATTAATGATAACTTTTTATTAAAAAAAAGGTTTCAACATTTTCCCTGAGATGCAGAGGTCGAGCTACTAATTCCCTTATTACCTCAATTTTCCAATTCAAGGATTCCTTCAAGGACAGCTTTGTTCAAGTGCATTTTTCAGATACTGCACATTAGTATTGGACTGCACAAAGGTAAATATGCCCACTTTACTGTCTACACTGTCAACCTTTCTTTTAAAAATGACTAAATGTTGAGCATCAATGTCAAATATTTTACATTAAACCACATTTTATATTAAAGCAGCAACCCATTCGTCCTTTTTGTACGAATGGGTTGCTGCTTTTCCCAGGATGACATTGTTTAAAAGTAGATTGTCAGTGACAAATAATTTTAAAGCATAAACATGAACTCAACAAAATAATTTTTAAAATATTAGTTTCTGTTTAGTAATTAATGTTAGTGTAGTGGTTCCTTCCAACATGGGAGCAAGAGCAGTCTTCAAAGGACCCCTTGCTTTGCTGGAGTGCCCTTGAGCAAAATATTGAACCCACAGCAAACTAGGGATGCTGCTAAGTAGGGGTGCACTCCCCGTGGAGCTGAAAAATATCGCATTACATTGCACAAGGTGACACCAGCTCCAATAATGACAACTCTACACTTTCAGTACACGTTTCAAGTCTGGTGCTGTCCACGGTGCTGAAATGCATTTATATGTTTATATAAACATGTCATTACTACCTGATTATGTCATCGTTGTGCCCCAGGTAAAATTTCTGCTTGTGTTCCCGGGTGTTATACACAACTCCCACACCGGCGACGAAATAGACAATTTCCTTGGCGGCGGTGTAGTACAGGTTGTTGCGGCACTGATGTCCCCGGTATCCGTACACCCACTCCAGTCTCAGGTGGCAGTTGGGAGCAGTCCTGTCAGCCATGTCCGCACTTCCGTGTGTGTCTCTCTGTCGCTATCACGCAGGCTTTCGGATATAGTGTCATTCACCAAAAAGGATTTATTTGAAGCCCGCGTGTCCCATTAGGCTAGTTCCATTGGAAACAACCAGAGTCAAGAGCAAGCGTTGAAATCGGGCATCTTTGCGGGTTATGTGAATTAAAAGACTCGCTGCCTGGTAATATGAAAGCCCTCTGCCTCTGTTTAAGAAACTGATTTCTACGCTTGTGTTTTCATTCAGTCTACTTGTACTTCAGCCCCGGGCTCGCGGTCCTCTTCGAGTTGGGTCAAAGCTCCTGTCAAATCCTACAAAGATGGAGCTGTACTGTTATTCCACAAGCACCGCCTACAAAGATGACGGAGGAGTCCGTTACCCAATCAGATGCTTTGACTTACTCAGGAGGAAAAAGCAGGAGAGGACAACTCCGTCATGACCAAGAAGCAAGCAGTCCGGGTGCTAGACCCTATTTCTGAATATTTTTTATTTAATGTCAGCATTTGTGCTTTTAATGTGTTCTTTTCAACCATATAATTAAAAAAATACCAAAAGCAGGTAATTGAAATTTTAATTGTTTTAAAATTATGTATTACTTAGTCCATTCAAGTATTCAAAGTGTTTATTTAAGTGTGGCGTGTTTCATGACTTATATAAAGAGTTATGAGTAAGAAAGTTCTTTACTCACCTAAATTAACTGCTTCCACAGATTTATATTTTTATTTATTTTATTTGATCTATATTTCTTGTAAATCAAATTTGAATTAATGCATTCATTTTAAAAAGAACAGTGATGTCCCATGAATTTAATTTAATTTAACTTTATTTTATTTTATTCAGTTCTTTTGAGGAAATTGCGGCAGTGAAGGACCGCCCTCCTAGGCTGTTGCCGAGCGACAGAGGAAGCCTCGGTCTCGCCTTCAAGTCATCTTCTCTTAGCAGCTTGCTAACTGACTTTTAGATCTACGCTATTTCTCCCTGATTAGCAAAAGCAATGGAAGTGACGATGGACCCATTGTTTCTGGCGTGGAGCTATTTCAGGAGGCGGAAACTCCAACAATGTTCTGATATTTGTACGAAAATATTACAAGACAACCCATACGACCAGGTACTGTGGTGAAGTTAGCAGGGTTAGCCTAGCTTGCTAACGATGGACAGCTGGACAACCTGCTGCATAATCCCGATTAGTCGAGTCTGTGTTGTTTATATCTCACTAACGTAGCATTTCATCATACTTATTCAGTTTATTATAAACTTAGTAGCTGTTGCTATACGCTACTTTTCTTTTCAAGTCTCATTTCTATCGTGTCTTATGTTCGTTCTGCTTCCTTCCCATTTATTCACATTTTTCTTAAATCTCTTTACTCTCTCGCTAACTGTCTGCACTCTATCTTAAGGACTCATCTTTGCTAATCTCAGAGGTAACCATGACTGCACATGTCTCTGTTTTCCATCTCATTTTGTTCTTTTTTATGGATAATTTGTGTTGTAGCTCCAGACTGTTTTATGCCTTCTTCTACATAAATGTGAAATATTTCACATGACTAAAACTTGCTTGTGTGTGTGTGTGCGCGCGCGTACTTGCGTCATAGGCTGCATGGAGCTTGAAAACCCGTGCTCTTACAGAGATGGTTTACATAGATGAAATCGAGGTTGACCAGGAGGGGATTGCTGAGATGATGCTGGATGAAAACTCTATTGCTCAAGTTGCACGTAAGTTTAAGCATTTGCTCCAAATTCCACAATTCATTAAATTAATAATTTGAACATTTTCTTAATTAGTATTTTTTTTTTATAACACTTGATCTCTGCAAGGACCTGGTACATCACTAAGACTTCCTGGAACATGTCATGGTGGAGGTCCCACACCAGCTGTCAGGTAGGTTTTTCAAGACAACGAAAACAAAAAACCAAACTGATGAAGCTTTCGTGATTAATCTCTAATCAGATATATTTTATTTCCTGAAATCTAGGCCCATGACACAATCAGGACGCCCTATAACAGGATTTGTGAGACCCAGCACACAGTCCGGGCGCCCTGGGACAATGGAGCAGGCCATCAAAACCCCACGTACTGCAAGCACAGCTCGTCCTGTCACCGCTTCTTCTGGTAGATTCATTCGTCTGGGGACAGTGAGTATTCCTACTAAAGGCCATGTTTGACACATGCCTGTTTCTATTGCATTTTCTCAAGTTAATTTATGCAGCAGACAATATATTAATGTAAGACTGATAGCAACAGTCATTTTATTATTTATTATGTTACACTGAAAGCCTGAAATTCTTAGCATGACCTATTTCTTTTATTGTTTTTCTAGGCTTCAATGCTAACAAATCCCGAAGGACCATTTATAAACTTGTCTAGACTAAATCTGGCCAAGTATTCCCAAAAACCCAATTTATCCAGGGTAAGACTCAAACTGTGACTTCCAGACATTTATCAGTTGTTTTCTATTGTGTTTTTCCTGCATGTGAAGCAATCTTCTTTCTCCACAGACATTATTTGAGTACATCTTCCATCATGAAAATGATGTGAAAAATGTAAGCGATACACAAATCTGCAGTGTAAAGAAAACTACCACACATTAGATGACAGGACTGTATGTAAAGAAATATTATATTCCTTGTACAGGCTTTGGATTTAGCTGCTCAAGCTACTGAACATGCACAGTTCAAAGACTGGTGGTGGAAAGTTCAGCTGGGAAAATGCTACTACAGGCAAGTAACACACCATCCTTCATATTATTCAACTGCAATGTTTGATTAAATTAACATTTATGTATATGAAATTATGTAATGTCTGTTTCTCTCCTCTTAGGCTTGGTTTATATAGAGAAGCAGAAAAACAGTTTCGATCAGCTCTCAACCACCAAGAGATGGTAGATACGTATCTCTATCTCGCAAAGGTAGTGATTATTGCCAAGGGTTTGTACATTTTAAGGTTCTCTCTCTAAAGCAATGTTTTTCTTGAAATCACTATTCTTGTTTTCATTTTCCTTTAGGTTTATCAGCGTATGGATCAGCCAATAACGGCTCTCAGTCTTTTCAAGCAAGGCCTGGATCACTTCCCTGGAGAGGTTACCCTTCTAACAGGAATAGCTCGTATCCATGAGGTACAGTATGCCATCATCATCTCGAATATAGTCAGTTTTTTATTTAATTGCATTGTCGAATATCACATAACCACTCCTTATCAGGCACTTTAACACAATTCAGACAAGTTCTAGCTGCCTGTGGTTCATTTCAAAAGCTCTTTTCCAGTAGACAGAGTGTCTCTTAGAAGTGTTTTCGGGTTTCAGAGTGGCTCTTTAGCTTGTTTGGCACTCTCAGCTGGATCCAAAAGATGTAGTTTCTTCACAGTTATTTTCCTTTTAGATGGTTTTGTGTGGTTTTCCTTTCAGAAGAAATTGTTCAGTTTTACATCATCACAAATTTTATCCTCCTCAGTCAGGGACGCTGATGTGTTCTGGTATATTAAAATTAAATTAAATTTGTTGTTTTTTGTGCCGTTAAGTCAAGTGGAATGTTTTTATGATGTATCCCAAAGTGCTTAACAGCTAAAAGAATAAATGTCATAAAATAATAAGACAATAAAACTGCTTAAATAAAGAAAACAAAATGCCATCCATCCATCCATCTTCATCCGCTTTGTCCGGGGCCGGGTCGCGGGGGCAGCAGCCTAAGCAAAGAGGCCCAGACCTCCCTCTCCCCAGCCACCTCCTCCAGCTTATCCGGGGGAATACCAAGGCGTTCCCAGGCCAGCCGAGATATATAATCTCTCCAGCGTGTCCTGGGTCTGCCCCGGGGCCTCCTCCCGGTGGGACATGCCTGGAACACCTCGCCCAGGAGGCGCCCAGGGGGCATCCTTGTCAGATGCCCGAACCACCTCAGCTGGCTCCTTTCGATGTGGAGCAGCAGCTGCTCTACTCTGAGCCCCTCCCGGATGGCCGAACTTCTCACCCTATCTCTAAAGGAGAGGCCAGCCACCCTTCGGAGGAAGCTCATTTCTGCCGCTTGTATCTGCGATCTCATTCTTTCGGTCACTACCCACAGCTCGTGGCCATAGGTGAGGGTAGGGACGTAGATCGACCGGTAAATTGAGAGCTTCGCTTTTACACTCAGCTCCCTCTTCACCACGACGGACCGGTGCAGCGTCCGCATTACTGCAGCTGCAGCCCCAATCAAAACAAACAAAAAACAAAATGAAAAAACAAAAACAGTAAAAGCACAATTCAAAGTAATCAGGACTTAGTCTGGTGTAATAACCAAAGACCGTTTTCAAAAATGTCTAATGCCCCTGATGTAAATAGGCAGTTTGCTCCACAATGTAGGAGAAGGTACATTTAAGTTTCTGATTTCCTCTTTGTTTTAATCTGGACCACAGGACAGTCAAAAGCCTCTGCTCAGCAGACCTGCTCAATGAGAGAGCTAAGGAGGTGCCAACCCCTGCAATCACTTAAAATCAAAGAAAAAAAAAATTAAAACTTACTGACAACCAATAAAGGAAGCTAATATGAGTGATGTGTGGTCTTGCTTACACTTGCCAGTTAAGAGCTGGCCAGCTTTAGTTGGCCAAGCAGTGACAGGCTGACACCTGAAAGCAGACTGTTAATGGTCAAGTCTGGACGAAATTAAGGAATGAGTAACATTTTCAAAGTCACTGAAGTGGAGAAATGCAAGCAGTCATAGTTAAAGGAAGCCAGCTTTAACAACAGCTTCACTCCTAGCTTCTTTGCAATATTAACCTTAGTACTTGAATTGCTGAGGTTAAAGACAAAAGGGCTTTCAGTTACACTAATAGTGTTTGGTTGACACAAAATCTTAACGACTTGCCTCCAAGCTATTTGGGAACCACTGGACTAATGTAAACTTTCCACCATAGCTGCATGGAGTATAACCTTAACAGTTGCATGAATCATTAAAGATATCCATCCATCCGTCCATTCATTAATTGTCTCTAAAATGGTATTTTGACAGGAGATGAACAACATTTCATCAGCGACAGAGTACTATAAAGACGTCCTGAAGCAGGACAACACTCACGTGGAGGCCATAGCCTGCATAGGCAGCAATCACTTCTATACAGATCAGCCTGAGATTGCTCTGCGCTTCTATAGGTCAGACAAACTTTCTGTACAATTTGTGTAATGTGTTGTTACAATTTATCTGATGAGATTTTATTTACCATCTGTGATTTAATATGTTTCACCCATTGCTAGACGGCTGCTCCAGATGGGAGTGTATAATTGCCAACTGTACAACAACCTGGGCCTGTGCTGTTTCTACGCCCAGCAGTACGATATGACTCTGTCCTCGTTTGAGAGGGCTCTGGCCCTGGTGGCCAATGATGAAGAGCAGGCTGATGTCTGGTACAACATAGGACACGTGGCTGTTGTGAGTTAACAGAAAATTACTTAATATGTTTCACTTCCATATATGGTTCACAGTTAACATAATTTGACACTTAGTTAATTGAAATGACAACCTTACATTGTATAATTTAGAATATGCTCTGTGTTTACAGGGAATAGGGGACTTGACTCTGGCCTATCAGTGCTTTAAACTGACTTTGGCATTTAATAATGACCATGCTGAAGCTTATAACAACCTGGCTGTGCTGGAGCTGCGAAAAGGTCACATTGAACAGGTAAAGACATAGTTTTGAATCATTGTCTTTGTTAAGCTGCTAAAATATGAGTAATGAAATCATAATGGTGATCCTTTCGACCTCTAATGTGATATAACACAGCCCATTATAAGAAAATCACTAAAATGTAGTTATTAGCGTCATATAAACTGTAATCCAGCTCATATTATCAAAAGATATCTCTCAAATTATACTTGCGTAATATTAATCCAATATTCAGTAAGCCCCTGTTACTCCAACAAAGAGCTAGGCAATAAAGCAATTTAGCAATAATAGCTTGATATGAGACAAAGCGTCATGAGATATATGGGATTTTATTTTTCCAGTAGCAGGAGGAGCATGAGCAATCCACCTGCTTAACACTTCTGCTGCCAACATGATTTAAAAGGTTAAATTTTCAGGGTTTTCCAGCTTTTTTCATAGTGATAATGATGATGGCAACGTGATGTAAGGATTGCTCCAATTAAAGAAAATAAAACTTTAAATCTGTAAACACTGCATTTTCATATACATTTTCATGACAGGTGTTAATTGTTTCCCTGCCTTTAATCCAGTCTAAAGGCTTCCTTCAGACTGCTGCATCACTGGCCCCCCATATGTACGAGCCACACTTCAATCTCTCCATTCTCTCTGAAAAGGTAATTTATCGCTATCAAGGTCCAACCAAATCATGCAGTGCAATTAAAAGTGACAAAGTGTGATCTTTACATCTTCTTGCCTGTGTCCAGCTTGGGGACCTTCAGAGCAGCTACAGTGCAGCCCAAAAATCTGAGGACGCTTTCCCAGAACACGTCGACACTCAGCAGCTTCTCAAGCAACTTCGACAGCACTTTGCAGTGCTGTGAGGGACCACAGCACTGCAAACGACCGGGTTTTCTTTTAACCCAGTCTTTAAAAAAGTCATAATTTGGTAGGTTAGTCTTGGAAATGGACAAAGTGGGATTAGTTTTGGCTTGTGTTTATTTATTAACTGCCAGTTTATTAGATACATCTACAATTGAAGCTCTTTAGCAAAATGAGTGGTGACCCTTTGAAGTGTTAATTGTTAACTGTAATTCTACACTTCAGTGTTGAAAAGTGATGTGATTGTCCTTATTTGATTCCAGCTTGAGCTGTTGTAGACTTATTGTTGTGTACAGAATAAGCTCATTGGTTTCTTTGATTTTTTCACTGTTCTCTGTAAAACTCTATTTCAGTAGAGTTTCAAAAGGCTGTAGTTGATGCAACGCTAGGTCTAAAATGTCTAGGTCAAGTGTTTCAGTCATAGCCCATTAAATGGTAAATGTTTGGGCTCTAACTAACATGACCTTTAGAGGGCATGTAAAGGTTTTCCTGAAACACTGGCATGTTAGTGTACAAATGTGTACAGTGGTAAAATATGTGTACATAGTAAAGGTAAAGGTTTTATTTGTAACAGTTACAGAATTTGCATACATTTTGTAGATGCCTTTATAACTCAGATGTATTTTTCTTATTTTAATCTTCTTGGACATTTTGTAGTCTCTTGCAAAAGACATGACAATAAAGAAAAAAAAAAGTTCAGAAGACACGTCCATGCCTTAAAGCCAGACTTGACTCTCTGTTTAAACATTTAAGCTAGAGCTAAAAGGTCTTGGTGTCCTCTCACAAATCCATTTCAGGTTCCAGTTGCATGGAGCATCGTTCCATGAATGAAAGGGGTTTTCTCTGGGATACATAGCAGCACAGTCTTCATTGTTTTGGTTGTTAGGCTCTCCATTATCCCAGTACCTGAAACAAGAGATGGGTAACTTTGCTTAGTTTTTTTATGTGTGCTCTGACAGAGATATATGGGAAATTACCATATACTTAAATTAATAAACTGACATATACTTAAATTACGTTATCACAAGTGGATAATGGTTACAGGGCATTCAGAAAGAATTTATATCGCTTGTCTTGTTCCACATTTTGTCACATTACATTACTTTATTCCAAACTGGATTTGATTCATTTTTCACTTCAAAGTTTTACACAACAGCCTATAATTACAAAGTCAGAAAGATTTGCTTGAAATTCTTGCAAACGCATTAAAAGCAAAAAACAAAAATACAACATGTACATAAGTATTCGGAGCCCTTGCTCAGTACTCAATACTTTGTTGAAGCACCTTTTGCCACCTTTAGGGTTGTTGTCCTGTTGGAAGATGGACCCTCACCCCAGTCCCAGGTCCATAGTGCTCTGGAGCAAGTTATCATCAACTCGACCATGAGTAGTCTTGAGTAGTTCCTGCTGCTGAAAAACATCCCCACAGCATGATGCTGCTACCACCATGTTTCACTGTAGGAATAGAATTAGCTAGGTGCTGATCCTTGGCATTCAGCCCAAAGAGTTCAATCTTTGTTTCATCAGTCCAGAGCATTTTGCACATGACCTGAACAACTTTGAGAGTCGTTCTATTAGAGTGACCATCGAGTTCTCGCTGACTAAGGCACTTACACCCTGATTGCTCAGACTGGCTGGGCGTCCAGCTCCAGGAAAATTCCCGGTGATTTCAAACTTCTTACATCTACTGATGATGGAGCCATTATCGGGACTTTCAGGGGTGCAGAAATGTTTCTGTACCCTTTCCCAGATCTGTGCATTGATACAATCCTTACCACAATGAACTCCAATCAAAAACTAATAGAAACCTCTGACAAGTGATCAGTGGAAACACGATGCATCTGAGCTCAATTTTGAGTGCTATGGCAAAGGCTGTGAGTACTTATGTAAATGTTGATTTGGAAAAAAAAAATAGCAAGAAAACTTCTTTCACTTTGTCATTATGGATTAAGATTTTTAGGAGAATTTATACCCCTCTTCCACCCTTGTCCCATCCAACCATGTCCAACTTCCTTCCACATCTGCATCTCTCAGTCCAATCCAGAATCCACTGTGGGCAAGCGATCTCGAGGGGTCTCGAGACATTTTTACAATTTCAGCAAGGGCCATCTGACAATATAGGAAATACACATGTACGTGAAAACACACACAAACATTCATATATGCTAGTGCTGTTCATGAGAAGTGGAACTTGTAAGTTTGTCAGTAAGTTTCATTGTGTTGTTTAAATGTTGAGTCTTACATGTTCCTCTCTGCTGTTGATGACCAATAAGTCGCTTCCTTGCCTCTTGCAGAAATGTCTGGCATCCATCCACGATCTCCGTGAGAGTTCCTCAGATAAAGCGAAGAAGTAACACATGGAATTGATGACAGTCCAGCCTGGCAAACACTGTCTGCAGCCCTCTTCTGTCGACAAAAACCAAAAAAAAAGGAATGACATAACAATTATAGAGCATTTATTAACATGATAAATAAAGAAAAAGCCTCTCACTGAGCATTGGCATGTGGGATTCCAACATCGCTATTTCCGTTTCAGTTCTGTCTATTAGTTTTTCGGTATCTTTTTTCCTTCTGTTCAGATGATCAAGCTCCCACTTGGTAATTTGCTGTGACTTGATCTCTTTCGCCACCTCCTGTTTGGCTTCAGTCTTGCTTTGGAGTGCAGCGTTGTAAGTAGCCTGCAATTTGGCAATCTCAGTGCTGATGTCTGTTACTAAATGGTTCCCATAAGTAAGTCTGTAGTCTGAAAGTAGAGAAAAGGAAGACTTTAAAAACTGTACAATTTTTACGGTGTTGGTACAGCTGAAGAAAGAACTCTAACGGAAATAACAAAAGAGCAGTAGCAGACAAACCTCACTTAAAAATATTTATTTATTATCTAGAACACAGGCAGTTTTTAGGTCACAGCTAAGACAGTTTACACATTTTCCTTTTTTTAAATTGTCCCATAATTAAATAACATAGTGAATAGCTCTTTAGTATAGTTGTTAATACATTTGCCTAACAACTAAAAGATCCCAGTTCAAGATTGGAAACAAAAATCCTGGTTAAATATGCCACGTTTGCTGATCCACCTGCTCTGGTGACCCTTTCTAAACAAAGAAGTAACAGGTATTTACAACTGAGTCATCAGCTTGTTGGTCCTCTTATATGGATAAATTATGTAACAGAAATACTGCAATTAAATTAAAACTCAAATTAGTCTGGCATTTGGCATGAGTGATCTGTAGTAATCTAATATTAGCCAATAAAGTGGGCAAAACCTGATATAATAGTCACTGATGCAAAAGCATATAACCATTTTTATAAATTAACATATTTATTAATCAAATAATCAAGCGCTCCTCATATTTTGTAGCTTAAATCATGTATAGAAAGTTTTCTGTGTTTGCAACCAGGTGAAAAAAACGCGTCAACTAATATGTTTTTCTAAGGGAATACAAACTCTGAATTTCCCTGATGCTACTTTAGTGACCGTTATTTAAGGTACATTTGTAATGTTAGTAATTAAACCTGCATTTTCTGTTTTGTTCTTTTTTGATCACTTGGGGGCAGCAGAAACAAACGTTTTAGAAAGCTGACACAAAACAACCTTATACAGTTTATGAAAAAAAGACTGGGCTTTATTATTTTGGTTTCCATGAATTTGAGGGGATAACATCCGGTTTCATAGATGCTAATGTTTCTTCTGTATTCACCTGCTAACTTTAGCTACTCTTTAGTGGCAGGCAGGTAGTGAAACAGTATTTATTGGAGACTTTTCAGTAAAATTAGCGGCCTATTGAGGACACAAACACAGGTGAATAAGCAGTGAAGCTACAGGGTGGAAAACCAAACCAGGGAGTTAAAACTAGATAAAAAGAGTCAGGTGAGAATAAATCAAATCCCTTTTTGTTGACCTCGATTTTCCCACAAGAGATGATTATTTTCCCTCCTGTTGAACCTTTTTTTTAAGATTTAAAAAATTTCTCAATATAACAAAAACTGCAGCTTGCAGTAATCACTTACAATAGACTCCCAGGCCAATATCAACTGCCAGCAGAAAGGCAGCGAGCACTGCCAGGCTCACTGCAAGCACTTTGTAACGATTTAAACAGGATCCAGGCCCCATTGTGGACAGGGACACTACACAGATAAGTGGTGGATAAATATCAGAGCCATGCACAATACAGCAACATCAAAATAACACCCAAGTGGTGGGCGAAAATGTGGATGTGTAATCACAAGTTATAAAAAGTGCTGTGAAGAGCAAAGCTAGTTTCTGGCAGAGAAGAAACATTAAACATATTTCCTTAATCATCATTCATCTTCTTGTCATTTACCTTGTTGCCTCTCCTGGTTCAAGTTGAAAGATTGGTCATCTTCACTAATGTCCTCAGGATAAGTCAGTTTGTTATAAGTACTCTCAAAAAAGCCAGCATTATTTCCGTTGTCCTCCATTTTAATCGACGAGATGAGAAGAGTGCAGCAAGATCACCCGAGAAAGAGAGAGTATTTGTTAGGACATTGCCCTGCGGGTGTTTGCGCATGTGTGTGTGTGTAACATTGCAAACAGAAAATCAAGTTTACTTGTTAACCATTTACAGGAGGTAAAGGAACAGCAGAGTTTTCAGATCATCTAAACAAGATTAGGATCAGAAATATTCTTTAAGGATGAATTTTTATTTTATCAAGTTAAGCATTAAACATCTTAAAATCATTACAGACCAGATACTGCAGACATTTTTCCCCCATATACAACTGAATATGCTGAGTTTTGTCAAAATACTTTAAAAACAAAAAAACCGAAAACGTGTCACTTACAGTAGTGTATAACACGATTTTTCACATGTCAAGTTACAGCTAATTTATTTGAGAGATTTTATGACATTATTGCTATTATTATTTTGAAACATCATCATTGAGGTCCCCTTGTGGTTTGCTTTGGCTCCATCTCGCAGATCCAGTTCAGCTGTTTGCTGCTACATTCTACATTGTACCACGTCTTCACATTATCGGTAAAGAAAAGAAAAGCAGCACAGTTCTTCTTCTCCTCACCAGAGCTGTCGGGCTGCCCACTTCTCCAGTACCTTGAGTAAAGCACAATCGCTTAGAGAGGAACTTGTTTTCAGTACATTTGTCAGTAATGAATCATAGCGCTTCACGAGTCGCTTACATTGAATCCACCTCGGTCACATTGTTAACCCAGACCCACGTTCCCTCTGTCACCACATCAGTGAGGCCGACCCAGTATCCATTCTGCCACCATACGCCAGAGCTGCTCACTTTTTGAAAGTTGTCGGTTATGAGGAGCTATGAGAAAGCAGACATTCAATTTGATTTTTAAATGATGACTAATAAGTATGGTGTGATCAAACAGAATTTAAAAGCCCTTTCGTTTAGGCATAGCTGAGCAATGCTATCATGAATATAAAACATTTGCTCCCCGTGGTTAGCCTTTATCAAGATGTCACATATTTGCTCTAAGAAGTTAGACGAGTACTATTTTTCTTACTTTGCCAGTTTAAAGTAAGTTCAGTCTAATTAAATCCCACCCACACAGACCCACACACGAGCAGAGATGGTAAAGTTTTTGAGTGTAAAGCTCTTAATAACGTACAAGTTAATGAGTAATTGCCAAAATTAAACGTATATTATTGTGACTTTACTTTTTTATGCACCAAGATTATGAAATTGAAATGAATCTTAATCATTAACAGAAGATAACTTTCTCACACATGGTGGGCTCGAATTTCTTGGCATTTTAAAACCAGACACAGAGGCCTACAAAATAAACTATTTAAGCAGAAAAGACTTCGTTTCTGACCAACCTGCTCCTCCAAGTTATTGATGACAAGCAAGTCACCGCCCTGATTAATGCAGTATTGTCTGCTCTCCGTCCAGTTCTTTCTGGAGTTTATTTCATGGTGAGAAAAATAATAACAGGATGTTTTAAGAAGGAGCCATCCTGTTGGGCATCTGCCGCAGGTTTCCTCTGTTCCAAGAGAGATCGAACAACCATTTACTATCTCACAATAAGCCGTGCAGATTCACAGCATGCTGCATGTTCACAAAGACGGGTTGGAGGCTGAACTTACCTAAGAGAGTTTTATTTGTCTGGAGATTTGATTTCGCTGCATTTAGTGTCTCAATTTGTCGCTGAAGCAAATCATTTTCGACCTTCAACTGCTTCACCTGGAGCTTTAGCTGCACGTGGTTGGTGCGCTCTTTCACCAGTTTTGCCTGGGCCTCCAGCCTCTCTTTGATGATACCACTGTGGTTGCGGAGATGGTTCATTTCAATCAACAAGGGTGAAACAGATGAATCTGAAACCTGAAAGTCTTTGGCTTTGACACCTGAAAGATAAGAAACGAGAAAGGAAAAGAGGGTCAATATAAAAGATTGCTCTAATCACAGTGATGTCAGCCATTGGTTTGTGATCTTCAGTTTTCCAGATGTCATGTTGGCTCCACATATTTGTTTCAAAGTAGATTTGTTAGCGTATTGCATCTATAGACAGTATGAGTGCTTGTCACAGACACAGATACCAGCTAATATATACAAATAACTATACAAAGAACTACATTCACCGAAAGGTCCAGTGACTGGAATTGAGCTCAGGTTGTTGACTATGGCTGAGTGAAAAACCTTGCCAGCAGATTGCTTTGATTACCTCTAATTTGTATGAAAGACACTATTGTACACACAAACAGTAACCATTTACTCTTCTAGGTGCAGTGTGCCAAAACGCAGAAACAGACGACATTTGCTTTCAAAGTAAAAGTTGTGCGGCAACTAACACATTTCTCCAGGCAGAAGTTTTGATTTGAAGGCAAACGATTTTCATTTAGTTGCACTTTTCACAGTTTAATACTGCTCGGTAAGTAATTAGTGAGGGTTAGCAGACAAGTTAGCATCTTCCATGCATACTACTAGCAAAACTTGCAACCATCTAGCGACCAAAGCAACTGCAAAGCAACACATACCTGTTTCATGATAGTGAAAATGGCATATACCAACATAAACCGCAAATGCTGTGCTTGTAATGTGTCCAAAATGAAACATTACAAATACAGTATTATTCTTGAGTGTGGCTCTGTGTCATTTGGCACACTGAAAACATTAAGAAACTCTGGTCTAGAAATAAACTCTAATCAATCAGATATTCATATATGTAAAAGTAAATTATATGAATTTCTGCAGTTTCATACCATCGTTCGTACTTGGTTCTACTACTTTGTGCGATTAATATCATACAGAACAAGGATTATACTTCAGATTAAGGAGTTTCTTATTGACTCTCATACTTACAATAGATCCCAGTGACAACAGCAGCTATCAGCAGAACAGCATTCAGCAGGCTCAGACTCAGTATAACCAGTCGGTGGTGTGGAAACGCAGGTCTGCTTCCATCTGCAAACAGACCTTGAAAATGTTCCTCTCAGTTAAAAATCCTAATAAAATATTTTGTCTTCAGTAAATCAAATAAATTTATAATGGGGACTTTCCTAATAGGTGACAGAGCAATCTGCTATGTGGTTTAGTTTTAAACAATGTAACACACTTATTACAAATGTTTTACATGTATCTGAAACCAAAATGAGTAAACGAGTGAAAGCTCCACGAGGTCAGATTTCACAAGGAGGGAGTAAAGCGGTGGTATAAAAAAAAGCAGAAAAGAAACTGCTCGGAATTTGATTGTAAAGTGAGCTGTACCTTGTCGAAATCTTTGACGGTGAGAGACTGAATGGCCATCTGTGCTGAAATCTTGAGAAATCTTTTCAAATGTCATCTTCTCCTCAGGCACCGACGGTAATTGTGAGTTCTTGACTGGTGCAGGTAGCGCTTATTGATCTGTTTGTCTCTCCTGGTTGTACCAGCGATAAGGTGTGTGTGTCTATGTGTGTGTGCGTTTGAACCCTGGTCTGCATGTTGAGGTAATGCCTTTTACAAGAATGAGATAATATCGCTCTAACGTTTGAAAAACATTAGCATACTGTGTAATAATACTGTGACTGATGCTGCACATGTAAACTTGTTTTCAGACTGCTGGGTAATTGATTGATTGAATCTGTTGCAGCTTTAAGGCAGGGATGACTCCTGGAGTTGCTTTCTCACTGTATCTGCTTTATTTCACAATCCGATCATAACAAAAACATACAGCAGCTCCTCTCCGACTCCTAGCCCTTTGCTGCGGTGGAAAAAGAACCACTCCAAAACCCCTTCAAGGAACATATGTACAAAAGAGTTTTCCTAACACACCAATGGGGCGTTCAATGCCATCTGGTTAATATGAGTACTCTGGCAGAATAACAGTTCAAATGAAAAATATACCAGAACAAACAAGCAACCAAAAAAGAAGTGTGGGGTACCTTTGAACCAATGAACAAAGTATAACCATTTATACTTTTTAACATAACCCGGCCCCGTCGATATGTGTATCTCTCACACTCTCCCCCACTCGAGAAATGTCGTCCCGACATAAATGTACCTTATAATCGACAATCCATAGAGAACAATAGAATGGCATGGACTATGTACCAGGTTACATTACACCCTTTTTTTTTTTTTTAAGTTACCCAAACTACCGTGCACTGTAGTTGTGTATACTCCTGATATAATCAGTTCAGCTTTTTTTTTTTTTTGTCCACAATTCAATCTATCAAATTACCATGCTATTTGTACTCTCCTGTAAAGGCATTAACTTTGTCCACATCTCATCTGAACACTAAGCATCTTCCCTTTACTCATACACATGTTCGGCCTGCAATCCATGTGTCACAATATTTCAATCAACATAGGTACATTTGTTACAATCTGAAATAGTGGTACCAAGTGTAAACATTATATCTTCCCCTTTTACCAAGGTCGCCAGTAACCTTGAATATTCACACATTTGGTGGCCACTATTCTTTCTTCAAGACTTGGTTGTCCAAGTTTACTATAGGTCAAAGTCTGTGGTCTCCTCCTTTCTCTCTTTGGGTATGGACTTGGCTGGTCTGTTTCCAAAGCCTCTTCGACATCAGAGCTGCTGTCCACCTCCCCTGCCCCCACAATAGCCACATCCTCTGGTTCCCTATTGTCCATTTTCTCCTCATCAGCTTGGCTGGGGTCCCCCTGGCCATCTCCTGACATGTGAGGAAGCTCATCTGGCTCACCCCCGTCCCTTAGTGGCATAAACTCTGCCGCTGTGGGGTCCAATGTAGGTGAACACTGAGGCTCAGGATAAGGCCAGGTGAAAACCGCATCAGAAAACTCATCTGTGTCCTCCTCCTCCTCACTCCCCACTTGTGTCGGAGTCATGCATGTTTGTTTCCGTTTGTTATAATGTCTTTTCCTTGTTTTAGTACTAGTTACAGTTGCCTCCTTATCTGCTGGGAGCGGAAGAAAATCGCAAGGCAACAACATATTCCTGTGCAAAATCCTTGTCCTGCCTTTACCATTCTCTGGCTCTAACTCAAACACAGGACTGTCCTCTCCCTTTTGTCTTTTAATGATGTAGATGTTGTCTTCCCAATAGGAGCGGATTTTACCTGGCCCACCCCTCTCCACAACATTTCTAACAAGGACACGACTCCCTATTTGAAGTGGTGGACCATGCACACTTTTGTTGTACTGCCTTTTACCTCGGTCAGCTGACTTAGCTGCATTTTTGGAGGCGACAGTGTAAGCTTCAGCCATTCTCCTTCTCCATCTGTCCACATAGTCCTGGTAGGAGCCTGAACTGTCCTCCTGCTCAATGCCAAAGAGAAGGTCAACTGGTAACCGTGGTGACCTACCAAACATTAGGAGAAAAGGAGGGTAGCCAGTGGCCTCATTAACAGTACAATTGTAGGCATGTACAACTTTATGGAGGTGGCTTTTCCAGTCTCTTTTCTGTTCCTCTGTTAGTGTTCTTAACATCGAGAGCAAGGTCCTGTTGAATCTTTCGGTCTGCCCATTTCCTTGTGGGTGATAAGGAGTAGTGTGTGACCCTTTAACACCAGCCAGTTCTTTTAAATGGTGCAATAGTCTATTCTCAAACTCTCGCCCCAAATCGTGGTGTAGTTTTTCTGGAAAACCAAACCTGAGACAATAATCATTGAATAGTTTTTCTGCTACAGTCTTAGCTGTCTTATTTGTAGTTGCGTAGGCCTGAGCGAAGCGGGTGTAGTGGTCCATAACTACAAGTATGTATTCACACCCCCCCCTTGCATTGCTCCAGGTGCAAAAAGTCAACTGAAACCAACTGAAATGGATGAGTGGTCTCTATGCTCAACATAGGTGCCCGTGCCTGTCTGTTTGGCTTCCTCTGTTTGAGACACGCACAAACATTACTGACGAAGTGTTCAATGTCTCTTTGCATCTTAGGCCAGAAGAAACGATCCCTAATTAAATTTAGGGTCCTTTCTGATCCCAAGTGGCCCATCTGTTGGTGTAGTTCTTTGAGCACTAGTGGGTGGTAAACTGAGGGGAGAACTAGTTGTTTTTTGTGTCGAGTCTCTCTGAACATAGTTCCATCCTCTCTGATTTTCAGTTTGCTCCACTCTCTAGCCAATGCTTTAAACTCAGTGCTCTCAGTCTTAATTTCCTGTGTGGTGGGCCTTTTGTTTTGCACTACAGACTCGTACATTTTACCTATCACGGGGTCTTGCCGCTGTGCTGCACAGATTTCCTCTCTCGGTATTGGCTGAATCATGTCCAGCAGTTCCTCTGCTTGTGTTTGATGCTGAAGGGTGTGGAAGGAGACAGCGTTAAACATTAGAGCTTCTGTTTGCTGCACTAATATGCCCTGCTGTGAGGCTACAACCACGTCCTGGCTAACCGTCTGTGTACAGCAGTTCATATAGTCCTCAAAATCGAGGGGCATCCTGGATAAAAAATCTGCATCTGCATTTGTTTTTCCTGGCCTGTATTTTATCGTAAAGTTGAAATCTGCGAGCTCAGCCACCCAACGCTGACCTGATGCATTCAACTTTGCTGTCGTTAACACATAGGTGAGTGGATTATTATCTGTATAAACCACAAACGATGGCGCATGCAGCAAATAATCTCTGAAGCGCTCACAGACAGCCCATTTGAGAGCTAAAAACTCCAGTTTGCCAGCATGCATATGGTAATTTTTTTCTGGCGGCGTTAACGTTCTAGATCCATAAGCTATGACTCTTAACTTGCCATTACTGCGCTGGTAGAGCACTGCTCCTAACCCTGCTTGAGAAGCATCAGTATGAAGCACAAATGGTTGGTCTAGATCAGGGTAGCCTAGGATCGGAGGACTGGCCAGTTTATTGACTAAGTAAGACAAAACCTGATGGTGTGACTCTGTCCATTTCACAGGGGCTGATGAAGGCAACTGTCCTTTAGCCTGTTTGTTTTTCTCCTTCCTTCTCTTGTTCTGTGTTTTTAAGTCCTGTGGGCTACTTTTAGCATTTGTTTGGGCTGCTAGCAGTTCATACAAAGGTTTGGCGATACGTGAAAAGTCCTGTATATAGGCTCTATAATAAGATAGGAAGCCCAAAATCTGTCTCACTTCCCCCACTGTACTAGGGTGTTTCTCTTTAAGTGACATCACGGAGGCGACTTCTGCTGGATCCATACTATGGCCATCTTTTGACACCACTCTACCCAAAAACCTGACCTTAGGCTTGAACAGTTCACATTTCTTAGCAGTAAGTTTGACCCCATGTCTCTGATACCTTTGTAGCACGGCTCTTACATGCTCAACATGGTCCTCAAAAGATTTACTGTGGACCAAATTGTCATCAAGGTACGGTAGACAGATATCATCACGCAGACCCCAAAGACACTCCTCCATGCTCCTCTGGAACTCTGCTGGGGCGGAGCTGAGTCCAAATGGGATTCTAACCCACTGGTATAAACCCCAGGGGGTGATGAATGCAGTGAGTGGCTGACTGTCTTCGTCTAGGAATCCTTGATGATAAGCCTTTCCCTGGTCTAGTACTGTAAACCAGGAGCTACCAGTGAGGCTGTCCAACATGTCCTGTATCCTGGGAATAGGATGTCTGTCAGGCACCGATTTGCGATTAAGTTCTCGATAATCCACACAAAGTCTGAGGTCACCGGACTTTTTCCTAACACAGACTATCGGTGACGAATAAGGCGACTTGGATTTTGTAACCCACCCCCTATTGATCAAGTCTTGCAGGTAAGCTTTTACTTCCTGATGCAGAGGTTTAGGCACACTGTTGTAAGTCTTTTGAACTGGTGTTTGGTCGTTGAGGGTGATGTGCATCCGAAGGCTAGGAATGCAGCCTACATCATTTTCGTCTTTTGCAAAAGCTTTGCATTCCTCCCTAAGCATCATCCTCACCGCCGACTGTTGGCCACTCGTTAGATGGTCTAGAACTACAGGGGGATCCCAAACACCACTTGTCTCACCTGTGGGGGCTAATGGGACTTCGACACCTGCATCGTCTGCTGTTTTAGTTGTTGGAGTTTCTACAGGTTTTAGGGCAGCTGGGTATATTGCTTTTACGCCCTCAATGTGCCCCAGGACCACACGCGGATCTACAGTAATATTATGGCATGTGGTATTTGTGACAGATACTGGGACCATGGCTGAGTTGCCCCTTTTTACTTTAAACAATACTTCCTGCAAATGAAGCCCCTCAGGCAGGCTGGGGTTCAGAACAGGACAAAATAACATTACAGTGTCCTCGTCAGCCTGTATGCGTGTGCGACAGCGAATGGTAGTAGCTTCACTAGGGCCTAAAACAACTTTACTCCGCCCTGTCTTGACTTGGATCTCTTCCGCAGCTGTTCGATGTGTCTCTATCAACTGGATAAAAGTCTTAGCAGATCCGACGTCAATACCAAAAGCACTACTCACAATATTTGCAGCACAGTCACTGTTTTTAACACCCTGTTGTTTAAGTTGCTCGTTGATGATTTCTTCTATAACATTGTATCCAATAATGGGATCCTGAGCTACATTTGGGTCACTAGAGACCAATACGGGCACTAGGAGACTCGAGCTGGTCGTCTCCACCCCCGTCAGTCTAAACTCTACAGGGACCCACCCCATAAATGGTATCTCTGTCTGATTAGCTGCGAGCCCATTTAATGGTTCTGAACCTAAGAGTTCATCTATCCCCCTGATAGTGGTGTGAGGTAAGTGCTCGACTCTCCAGTTCTCATTTATTACGGTAGCCTGTGCACCCGTGTCCCACAATGCGGTGACTGGTACATTGTCAAAGGTGCATCTCACCATTTTTCGTCTACCAATCAGCTTCACTAATTTTTGTCCTTGCTTATCTGATAGAAGGTCAGAATATCCCATGTATGACAACCACCCCTTTTTCTCTCTTTCCCTCAAATGTTGTTCAACTAGCCTCACCGCTTTACATACATGTTTGTGATGGTGCCAGTGTTGTCCCTGACAGGCTTTAGAACAGTAACTGACAGATGAGCAGCCTGCACACCTCTGGAGTGGGGTGCTGACCGACTCTCTCTGGTGGCAGCAACCACAGCGGCGGGACTCCTGATGTGGCGGTGGGGTCACTGCTGGTCCCGTGGCAGTGGCCCTCTGGCGTTTCCCTGCAGCTGAAGTGGAGCTCGGCATCCTCTGGAGATGTGGCCAGGCTGGCCACACTTAAAGCAGTGGGTGCAGTTGTCTCCCTCTCCGTTGCTCTGGCAGGTCCTGCAGCCTTTCTTCCTCCAGGTACCCGCGGCAGCATCTGATGTCCTCTTTGTAGTCTGCGACTTGCCAGCGTTCAGGGAAGCAAGAACCATCTGCCTCACCTCTGCAACCTCGTTCCTCAGCTCTTTCACCAGGTCGTGCATTTCGGGTGGAGGATGATTTTTCTTGTCTTCCTTGGTGGCGGGGATCTGTGAGCTGCTGCGTGGTTCATCCCTAGTATGTAGCTCATTGATTCTTGGTGGTTTTGTATTGTTCCTCTTTAACTTGTTCAGTCTTTCTGTCTCGAGATTGGCAGCTTCATTTAGTTTCTCAATCAGCATTTCATCAGTCACATCTGGGTTGTCAAGAAGGGCTTTAATCTGGAACTTTATGTTGTCATTTTGCAGCCCAGTACCCACTGATCTCAAAAACTTCCTTTTTACCAGGTCCCGACTGTAGTGTTCTGCTTCTTTGTCCTTGGATGCGTACAGGAGGCGATCTTTAAGCTCAATGGCTCTGAATAAAAAGTCTTGAGCTGACTCTTTTGGATCTTGGGAAATATTTATCAGTTTTTGGTACAAATCAGATGTGTCATCTTCTCGGTAATGTCCTTTTAATATTGTCTTTAACTGTGTGAGTGTCAAATCAGTCTTTATTTCAAGCATATCACGCAGTTTGAGACCTGGATTGATGGCTCTTATCACTGCTTCAATAACTTCTGACTCACTGTGGCCTTTGCGGAGTCCATTTTCCATCTGATGCAGCAGGTTGGTATAGGACAGCCGATCGCGCTGCCCTCCCTCACCTATTTGGCCACAGATGCGAAACTCCCTGCGAATTGTCACCTCTGGTACTTTAGAAGACAGCAGGTTCGGGGCAGCGTCCGCCATCTTGAGTTTCTGCCCTATCGCTCTAATTTCTTCCTGCAGCTCGTCATACTTGTCTCTTGCGTCTGAAGGGCGGGAAAAATCACTCTCGGCCGTATTGTCTTTAGCTTTATATTCGCCCAAAAACGATAAAAGTTCTTTCACAAACTGTACAGCATCGTCTGGTGTATAACTGTTTTCCACCTCGTCCAGTTTATGTTCTATAACTTTCATCAGTTGGCGTCTGGAAGTGTCTTTTGTAGGCTCATTTAGCGGTGTAGCAAAGCCTTTCACCTTATAACCCACTTCTATGAGCTGATCACGACTTAGCTGGCAGAGTGTGGCGGTGATCTTATCTCGTCGGGCTTCTATCTCCATTGTGGGTACTCACAAGCTTGTCTTTAGTCCGTCAGATTTCAGGTCCGGTGCTTGGAGAAAGGTTTTTCTTCAGCCGTGCGGTAGCGCTAACGTTAGCCGCTAATGGCGCTAACCAGGCTTCTGCTTCACTCTCGTGCGGGAAGTTCTTCAAACCTTCCTCCTGGCTGGCTCGCCATGATATGTTGCAGCTTTAAGGCAGGGATGACTCCTGGAGTTGCTTTCTCACTGTATCTGCTTTATTTCACAATCCGATCATAACAAAAACATACAGCAGCTCCTCTCCGACTCCTAGCCCTTTGCTGCGGTGGAAAAAGAACCACTCCAAAACCCCTTCAAGGAACATATGTACAAAAGAGTTTTCCTAACACACCAATGGGGCGTTCAATGCCATCTGGTTAATATGAGTACTCTGGCAGAATAACAGTTCAAATGAAAAATATACCAGAACAAACAAGCAACCAAAAAAGAAGTGTGGGGTACCTTTGAACCAATGAACAAAGTATAACCATTTATACTTTTTAACATAACCCGGCCCCGTCGATATGTGTATCTCTCACAAATCTTTATTTTGAACATGTTGAAAAAGTATAAAAAAATAGAATTAAAAGAGACAAATGAACAAAGCAAACAAAAGGAAAACGAGCAACCACAACTCCAAATAACGTCCATGTTCAAAAAGGAGCAGGAAGAAGCATAAGCTGCTGGGTAATTACATTTTTGTTCAAAATCTTCCTAGATTATTAAATATACAATTAATTAAAATTTTGCTAATATTCTTTTGTTCTTTTGAGGAAGCACATTTATAATATTATATGTCACATTTATGGACAGCAGCTAGTTAGCCTAGCTTATCACAAAAACAGGAAACACCCAGCCTAGCTTTCTGTGACTAAACAAAATCCACTTAATGCTCATTCAGAAATGATTCATTAGCTCAGTCAGTTTCTTACAATCCCAATAATGCTGTGAGGAACATTTGGGAGGAACATCTGGTTATCAATCAATCCAAAATACTATATGATTCCTACATACTTTCTACAGCTAGAAATCACGACTAAAATATAATGAATGGCTTTGCTGTAATTTCCTTGGGCTTTTTATCATGCTCTGTAAATCCTCTCATTTCCCTCTAGACAGAGGCTGCTAAGCATTCAGATTATAAAATTTAGAAACAAAGCAATTTCTTTCAAAGTGCAGATTTTATAAAGCACTCATAAATCATTTTAACAATAGACAAACTTTTTAAAACACTGCAGATTTAATTGTAAGCAGATATTTGCCCAGGGCCATTAAGATCAAACCACAGCCAATTAAATCTTAAAACAAAGACGTAACTTTCGGCTGTGGAGCTTCAGAAGTGCCTCAAAGCACAGAAAGTAGAAATAGTCCACTCAACACTGCTAACACGTTGATTACACTTTACACACATAATGATGTTAACTGCATTAAAATTAAAGTTGGGCAGATAATAAGAGTATGTTTCTTGTGAACCAAACTCTAATTTTATTTAACTTTCCATTTTCCTGGTGGCTCAGGATGCTTTAACAATAAATAAGGGAAATAGACACTGTAGTGTTGTGTGATGGTAATAAAGTCTACTTACCAGTGCAACTAATTAACTCAATCATTAATCCAGTCCAGAGGAAGTCCATGTAATCCCAATAACATTATGACATTTTGCTACACTTTTGTATTTTTTGTGAGTTACAAAATGTGAAGAACAGCTTATTATCAGTCATTCCAAGATGTCTTCTACAGCTAGTAATACAAAGTAAAATTTGATGTGTTTGTTAGTATTTTCATCTTAACCTGTATAAACTAACCTTTCCATCTGTACCAGGGATGGTAAATAATCAGGTCATTAAAACCAAGAATTCCTTTGATACCGCTAATTATACGATTCTTAAAACATTAATAAATCATTTTTAACAAGTGGACTGTTCCAGATACACAGCAGTGTAGATGGTAAACAGATATAACTCCTCATTAGTGTATTTGTCAAAATATATTACTGAAGCTGGGGTATAAAAAACACAGTAAAACATTATGTTAATGTCAAACACTTTAAATTTGTGTATATGACATATCAAAAAACACACTACAGCATCGTCCTGTAGATGAACTGGGTTTAACTGTGTAACACAATATCTGTCAGGGTTGGTTGAAAGAGAACCCAAATGCAGGACTTCTAGATGAAGATGGTGCGTTTATTTACAGTGAAGAGAGCAGAAAGCAGTGCCAACGATCACAGTGTGTGTGTTCTTCCTGCGCCTGTGTTTGTGTTTGTCCTCCTCGGTGTCCTCCACATGTTTCCGCAATCCTCCTGGAAACAAGAGACGCAACAGTGAGTACATTTTAGACCAATATCTAAGCTGCCCTTTTTTATCTAAAGTCTTGGAAAAATTGTATATGACCAATTGATCACATACTTGAATGCACAAAATGTTCAGGAGATTTTTCAATCTGGTTTTAAAGCAATGCATAACACTGAATCAGCACTTTTAAGAATTTTTAATGATATATTTTTATCATGTGATTCTGGTGAAAGTGTCATTCTTATTTTACTCGATTTAACTGCTGCATTTGACACTGTAGACCATGAAATTTTAATCTCGCATTTGGAGCAGTGTGTCGGTATAACAGGTTCTGAAATGGTTCAGGTCTTACTTAACAAACCGAACCTTTTCAGTTCGCTTAGGAAATTGTGAGTCCTCCCGTGCTCCGTTGTCTCATGGAGTACCACAGGGTTCCATTCTGGGCCCTATCCTGTTTTCACTTTATTTACTTCCATTGGGCTCAATTTTTAGAAAGCACAGACTCTCGTTTCACTATTATGCAGATGACTGTCAGATTTATGTTCCTCTTAAAAAGAAAGATGGGTCGTCTGTAAATCGTTTACAAACATGTCTGGAGGACGTCAAGTCGTGGTTGGCGCTAAACTTTCTTTGTTTTAATGATTCTAAAACTGAAGTAATGGTGTTCAGACCTGCCTCCACTGCTGTTCCGTGTGTTGATTTGCAATCCCTGAAATCATTCTGTAAACCAGAGATTGTTAATCTGGGTTTTAAAATGGATCCTGAGTTTAAGCTTGAAAGCCAGATCGGGTTGGTTGTAAGGTCTAGTTTCTTTCATCTGAGGCAACTGGCAAAAATTAAGCACTTTCTTACGAGACAGCAATTTGAAACAGTAATCCACGCTTTTGTAACCGTTCGGCTGGATTACTGTAATTCTCTTTATTTTGGGGTGAGTCGATCTTCTGTTTTTCGACTGCAGTTAGTCCAGAATGCTGCTGCACGCCTTTTAACTGGCACTCGTAGATACGAGCATATCACCCCAGTTTTATATTCACTTCATTGGCTGCCCGTGCATTTTAGGATCCATTTTAAGCTGCTTTTATTTGTTTTTAAATGTTTGTCCAATGCTGCCCCTGTGTACCTCTCTGAGCTTCTTCATCCATACATACCTTCCCGGTCCCTCAGGTCGGCAGACCAGCTCCTCCTGAGCGTGCCCAGGACTAATCGTGAGCTCAGAGGGGATCGGGCGTTTGCTGTGGCAGCACCAAAACTGTGGAATGAGTTGCCTTTACATGTTAGACAGGCACCTTCCTTATCTGTTTTTAAATCACGTCTTAAAACATATTTATTTACCTTGGCTTTTAGCACAGCAGGACTTGTTGATGTCTCTTAATACGTTTCTTATTAATTATATTATTTTTAATTTTAAGATATTTTATATGTAATTTAAACTGTTTCCTCTCTGTTTTATATTTGTAGCACTTTGGTCAACATTGTTGGATGTAAAGTGCGTTATAAATAAAGATGCTATGCTATGCTATGCTACATTCCCATCCACCAGCCGACAAATATGCCTTCACCATTCAAACAGGAGAATAACTGAGAACGCAGTAACACAAGCATGAGCACTAACTGTGTTCCTAGTTTAACAATATCGCGCCACTACTCTCTTATGTAGGGCTTCTTGATTATTCAGATCGGCAACAGTTGAGTGATTAATCCCAGGTGTGGCTGGCTCAAAGACGGGAGACTCTCCAGGCCTGGTGTGGCAGCAAAACTAACACACCACAGCACACACACTCAAATGCGTACACAGGAAGACGAGGGACCGGGGGCATATCACATCAACAAACAACCATAAACGATCCACAACGACCAATAGAACTCATAATATTCATTAAACCCCAAAATAACACCCGATACTATAGACAAATTTATTCTCCACTAAGTAATATAATTTTATGTGAGATGAAGTTCACACAGGTTTTATTCATAGAATAAAAATTGTTGTTTATTTGATATATGAATACAAAAACTCTCCAAATTATGGTGTAACACATTTGCATTTCTTCTAATTCCAGTTTTTAAAGACTACATATTTAATGCTTTTTCAGTTTTTATGGCCAAAAAACGATAACAAAAAGTTAATACTTCCAGACAAGCATCACAGCACCCAGTCAGTTTTTTCAAAATGACCTAACCCCATTACCTATCATAAGCCATGGCAGTAATATGAAAACATTATTTTCTATTTAAATATTTATTTAACTACCAGCTTAAAAACGGAGCACAACAGAGGAACAGCACATTAAAAGGTTTGATCCCCCTGGAAACTCTTAGAATTGTCCCTGTAGGGTTGCATTGAATTAAGCAGTATTAACACTACTGCCCTTTCTGCAGAAGGGCAATTGGCTACGTTGCATGTTTTGCAAATCTGCCTTTTGAGTCAGGTGAAATACCACCAAGACAAAAGAACTAGTAGCTGACTTCAGAAGGAGGAAGTCTGAGCTGCAGCCTGTCAGCATCAACGGGGAGTGCGCGGAAAGGGTCTCCAGTTTCAAGTTTCTGGGTGTGCACATAGACACAGACCTCCAATGGAGACACCTCGGCGGTTTTAAAGAAGGCCCAACAGCGTCTGCACTTTCTGAGAATCCTCAGAAAAATGGACCTGAAGAAGGAGCTGCTGACCGTCTTCTACCGCTGCTCCATTGAAAGTGTGCTGACATATTGTATCGGTGTGTGGTTCTCCAGCTGCACCACAGCATACAGAAAGGCACTCCAGAGGGTCATCAATATGGCCCAAAAAATCATTGGACATCCTCTTCCCTCCCTGAAGGACCTGTACAGCACTCGCTGTCTCAAGAGGGCACACAGCATCCTACAGGACTGCACACACCCAGGACACCGGGTGTTTAAGCTGCTGCCGTCGGGCAGGAGGTTCAGGCTGCTGAGGTCCTGGACAAACAGACTCAATGACAGCTTTTACAACAGGGCAACAGCCCTGATCAATGCAAATAGCTGACCTGACTGGCTACCTCCCTGGACTTTTTTTTTGGGGGGGGAGTAACAATGTTTAAAACAATAACAATAATAATATTTATATTTATAACAAGGTGCAATAATAATTAATGTGCAATAATGACAGTGTGCAATACACTTATTCTTCTTCTTTTTATTACTAAGTTAATATACTGTGTTGTGTTGTTTGTGTTGCGTTGTGATGTGTCATATCATGTCGTGTTGTGTTACATGTAGTGCCGACATAGGACAGTTTTCCAATCTCATTGAACTATTGTACTATGTATGACTGTGCAATGACAATAAAGAGTTATCTATCTATCTATCTGAAATATGCAAAATGTAATAGACTGTAGTTAGCTGTGCCCAGTTAGGCCTGTTTGTATTGCTGTGTTAAAATGTTGTGCGTAATAGTGTCTCAGCTGTGTGGAACGGTTAACCGTTTCTTCTTGTCTGCTGTGTGCAGCCGCAGTCTGGTAGTTTCGAATATTACAAGACAAATAACAACACAAAAAGGCTGTATTTATAACGGTAAATGGACTGGTTCTTATCTAGTGCTTTTCTACTCAAAGTGCTTTATACAACATGCCTCATTCTAGACCAAAATACTAAATTTTGCTCTACAAGGGCCTGATATTACGAGGACATTATTCTGCCACTGTTCTATGGAAATTGAAAACGAATGTCCTCAGAAAAAAAATCAGGTAAAATTGTTTTTTTGGTTTTTTTAATCACGTAATTCTTTGTTTTTACATACATCAGGTCCCAATCAGCCACACATAAACACACAAGTTCATACATAGCATGCCTGGACACATAAACGTAAACATAAAAAACATCCACTTTGATAGTTTGCTGCTTGCAAGTGGTGAGAACTTGCAGAAAGTGGGAACTGAAGGCAATAAAAAGAAATGGAGTAAACGTGTGCGACACATTTGATTTATCATAAAGCATTTGAATGTTGCTGCTTTGCTTCCTGTTGAAAAGTAGTTAGACTTTTCAACAGGGACAATTTACTAGTAAAATGTCTTAGTAAAATGAGTAATTCCCAGACTTGACAAAGAAATGTCATCATCAGACTAAGTTTCAGAGCTTCCCTCCTAACACATGCAAGGTAAGTTCTCTTACTTTAAGTTAGGTAGAGTGCATGAATGCAGGTTTATAATCAGCTTTTCACATCATATGTATATATGAGTAAAACTACATAGTGAATAAAGCAGAGCTTCACTATAGATTTCTCTCAATTTCTTTCCTGTCTGTGGATGCTTTTCTTGCTCTAGTGTCATCCTCCTGTGGAAAACATGATGACAAAGACATGCATTTTCATTCAACTGCTGCTCTTCCTTTCTCCTGTTTGTGGGGAATTGAAAGTTGCATATGACTCCCCTTCTATCATCATGACATGGAGAGATGCACAGGCATACTGCAGGCACAAGTACACTGATTTGGTCACTGTCAGAAACGAGCAAGAAAATGAACGTTTTATTCAGCACGGCTGGATTGGATTATACCGAGAAGATGCAGCAAGTCCATGGAAATGGTCCCAAGATGATGAGATAGCCACCTTCACCATGTGGGAACATATAACTGGTAAGGAACATGTAACTGAATTATATTTGTATAACTGTATTACAGTATTTCTGTTAGGCTAACATTTATTTGTTTTAAAGTTCAAATCTATTATATCTATTGTATCTATTATATCTTGCCTATACTATTATCTACAGTACATTTATGAAACATGCTGAGGCCTTTTTGATGCAAACAATAAAAGATGAATATTTGAGCGCATACAGATGCAACATCTCAGATGCAATTTGGTCTTCAAACCTTCTCTGAAAACTTCTCAGTGCATTCTCACTACTTTACTTCTCCTTGTTCTTGCAGAAGCAAATGCACAGGGAAACTGTGTTTTTAAGAGAAATGGAAAATGGGTAGCCAGCGATTGTGGATTGGAGCGACATTTCACATGTTATACTGGCCCTTTGGTTCTGGTGAAGGAGAATAAGACGTGGGAGGAGGCATTGGATCACTGCAGGTCTCTGGATAGAGTCAACACAAATAATCCAACCTTTTCAGACTGGAACCACCGCTACGACCTGGTCACGCTGATCTCTCCATTTGAACATACTTATGCACGAGAGAGAGCACAAGAGGCTACCACTGATGAGGTTGGCCAGTTTCCTACATTGTATTTGTATTGAGAAACTCTTTATTTGTTACAAGTTTTTGTATGTGGACCTCTCTGTTTAATGTTGGCAGGTGTGGACAGGCCTGTGTAACCTGGCTGGTAAGTGGTTGTGGGTGAGTGGAGAGCAGATGCAATATGAAAATATTCCAAGCTGCCCATCTCACAGCTTTTGTGGCGTCCTTGAGAAGAACGGTACTGCATCCTTCAGCATGAGAAACTGCCAGCTGAGAAGGAACTTCTTCTGCTACAAGAAGCCCTAAATGCACTCAAGGCTACACTTACTTAAGTACTGTACTTCAGTATAAACGTGAAGCAATTTTATTTAAATTGCACTTATGTACATGAAAATACGCTATTGCTCAAAATATGAAATGTGGTCAAGAAGGTGAAACAATGTTTATAATAGTTTATAAGTAATAGTTTATAATACAAGAACCAGAATGTAAACTATGGTTTGAATAGATGTTTCATTGATTTAAGATATTCCAGGACTCTAGTCTACTGGGGATTAAGAAATTTGCAAACCGATGTATCCCAACCTTTCTAGTTAGTTTCATTTTACTTTAAATAAAAGCGTTTATTTCTTTAAAAAAAACAAAAAAAAACGCAGGGCTTTTTTTTTTTTTTAGCTCATTCACAATTTGGTCATGAAAACATACTTGTACAAAAACTTGTACAAAAAAACAATAGGGCGTTTTGTTGTTGTTTTCTTTAAGTACAGTCTCAACTTTATGGAAACCCATCCAACTAAAACTGGAAATCACACCAAAAGTATTCACTCATGTGATGCTGTGCAGAGTTTGCATTCTGTTATCTGCATATGGAAATGTTAAGGTCACTAAAGGAAAGAAACAGATGTTTACCAGATATAGTCTTGTGTCTGCCAGTAAGGCATAGCGATATTTGAATAAGGGGATTTACATTCAAAATGTGTTTGAATGTTTGTTCTATAGCAAACCATAAAGTGATCATGAAGTGTTATACCTGTGCTCAGCACTTTCCACACATTTATGTCAATGTGAACTCAAATTAAACAGAACTATTACTGAAACATGATTTCAAATGGTGTCACTATAGACATTAAGCTGATGGCAGCCTAAGGATTACTCACAATTTACCCCGAGTACAGTCACAGGGAAATTTTACTGGTATTTTGTGTTACCTACATTAGAACAGCTAACAACAGTCTGCTCTGCTGTCCCCTCACCGTCTGCCTTTTTTCTCCATTGGCTTATCTCTTCATGTTTTATTTGTTTGTCCTTTCTTAGCTTTCATGCCCCCACAGAGGATGATGAGTTAAGTTTTTGTGTGAGTGTTACTCGTTGTCAGTATTACTCTTTTCTTGATGCAACACACCTCAAATTCCGGCCCTGTGTATCTTGTCAGTATTGGCAGATCTCCTGTCCACCCAAAACAGAAGAGGTGGAAAAACTGGATAGCCAGTGAAAAGCTGAAATGATAAGTGAGTAATTGAATCTGCCCGTATTACAGTATAAATCCATATGTCAGTTTTAAGTGTAACTGAAAACCCATTTGTTTTGTTTCGATCCCAAGATATTGCTGCCCCTCACTGAGGAGCATCCAAAGATCCTGTCAGACAAGCAGGCAGAGACGATTTTTGTTTTTAATCTTGTTCCTTTTTCTCCTCTGTCTCCGGGATAGTTGATATATGGAGGGAGTTTCACCCCTCTAAAAAAGACTATACACACTATTCTCCCCCCCCCCCCCCCCCCCCCACAATAGTTATGCTAGAATCGATTACTTCTTCATGAATAATAATGATTTAAATAGGGTAAAAGAGTGTGAAATTCAACAAGCAGATGTATCTGACCACTGTGCAATCCACCTTATAGTTAATTTGAAAGGACAGGAGAAAAATACATTATGGAGGCTAAATGTGGGAATATTAAATAATAAAAACTGAAAAAGCATTAAATATGTAGTCTTTAAAAACTGGAATTAGAAGAAATGTAGAGTGGGATTTTCACGGCACATTCCGCACCACATCTCTGTGCGTTCATCATTTGTTTGAAGCCAGCTCACCTCCTGCAACCACTTTTCCGAGAATACGTGCTTCTTTTGTGGTTCGGACTCCTTCTGACATTTCTTTGGAGGTGGAGGAACACCAAAGTAATTGCTTAAAGGAGCTTCTTCGACATCTTTAAGAGTTCTAAACTTTAAGAGTCTGTCCTCCTCCAGAAAATCTTATGTATGCAAACACGCGTTGCAACTTCATATCTTGTGCGCGTTTTTTGTTTTTTTTTTGGACAGCGAATGCGCACCTGCGGACCACTTATGTGCAGCCCCGGTTATATAGCTCGTCATATTGCAGCCACAGAAATTCTTTTGTCCATGAAACCGTAAAGCTGCACTTTCTTTTTGCCTCATAGTCTGATTTCTCATAACTTTTCCGTTTTGTGGTAAGCTTTTCTTTGGCTGTCACTTCTTCACCCTGACCTGTCTTATTTGGCTCAGCAGAACTGAAATGCTTTTACACACACACACACATAACGGTCAGCGATTCTCTGCGCGATCAACCTCTCACATGTTTAAGCTGCGGGAGATTTCACTTGTCATGTTTGCATAGTAAGCTAACGATTAATAAGACGATGTCAGAGGAATTGGTGCACAAATTATCATCACTCACCAATCAGTGCTGTCGCTCTCTAGCGATTTTGCAAGCCCTGTATCTGATTGAGGAATCACTCATCTTTGGAAAAGAGAGTTTATTACAGAGAAATGGCTCTTTCCAAAATAAAAGCTATACTATATGCTTCTTCTGGGCTATATTCTCAGCAGCATATTGTAGCGGGTCAGGGCTGTTCGGGGTTCTGTTTGTACAGTTATGTTTTGTTTATGTTGCCATAGTGATGGGTGATGCCTTCTCGCTGAGACGGTGTGTCCTTCCGGGGTCAGAGGGCGCTCTGTGTGTTGTTGTTGTTGCTGTGCGGTTGGCGCGCTGAGCAGTTAGCTAGCGGCAGTGTTCTTCTGCAGATGTCAATAAACGGCTGTGCTCCCTGGCTAGCTCACGGGAAGCAAGACCAAACGACACCTCCGTCTCCTCCTTGTCTGAGCTCGCCACATTGGTGTCAGAAGTGGGATGATGGTGGCACCCCATGTTCTGACCCGAGTGACCCCGGCCGGTGCGCCAAAAGAAGGCACCTGGACATTTGCAGGACTTTGTGTGGGGTAATGGGGTCGTCGGGGACGACTGACCCCTTAGGTGGGGGCTATGTAGCGGGTCAAGGCTGTTCGGGGTTCTGTTTGTACAGTTATGTTTTGTTTATGTTGCCATAGTGACAGGTGACGCCTTCTCGCTGAGACGGTGTGTCCTTCCGGGGTCAGAGGGCGCTCTGTGTGTTGTTGTTGTTGCTGTGCGGTTGCCGCGCTGAGCAGTTAGCTAGCGGCAGTGTTCTTCTGCAGATGTCAATAAACGGCTGTGCTCCCTGGCTAGCTCACGGGAAGCAAGACCAAACGACACCTCCGTCTCCTCGTTGTCTGAGCTCGCCACATTGGTGTCAGAAGTGGGATGATGGTGGCACCCCATGTTCTGACCCGAGTGACTTTTCCCCCGCCGGTCGTGCCCGGCCGGTGCGCCAAAAGAAGGCACCTGGACATTTGCAAAGTGGAAGCAAAAAACAAGCGCAAATTCAAACGCGATTTCAATATGTCACATATTGACAGTGGCTCACCGATGCCAATGACATAATTACCCAGCTACATTTCTGAAAGAATGCAAAAGCATTGACATATATTTTTCCTTCCTACAATAGCCCGACGGGCAGGGCAGAGATAGATTTTGGTAGTACGACTGGAAAAATCGCTAGCCCCGGGACGTCGGGCTAGCGATTTTGCAAGCCCTGTGTTACAGGCATGGCCCTTTAAGGATGAAGCCTGATGGGAAATGTATTCGGGATGTGTGTAGCGGGACTGCCTGGTGTGTGTGTGAAGAGAGAGAGCGGAGAAGGGGAAAAAGTAACGGTTAGCTACAGAAGAGACGAAAAGAAAATAAATAAAAGGAATATAATAACTCCCTCGACAGCCAGAGTTGTGTCGGCGATGCTCGCTGTGAGTAAACTGTTTCAGCCCACTGTACGCGGTGTTCGTGCCTTAGAGAAGAAATAAAGTTCGGTGAAGCAGTTTCCTATGCCTCCTTCGATCTTTTTGCTAGCGGAGTTGACCTGTATAGTAAGCTGTTGCCGGCTACGAGTCAGTTACGGAACCTTCAAGTAACTGCCAGAGGTTTTCTTACTACGGTTCGGGCCCGCGGATCTGGCGCGGTAACACCTGTATCTGATTGAGGAATCACTCATCTTTGGAAAAGAGAGTTTATTACAGAGAAATGGCTCTTTCCAAAATAAAAGCTCTACTATACGCTTCTCCTGGGCTATATTCTCAGCAGCATATTGTAGCGGGTCAGGGCTGTTCGGGGTTCTGTTTGTACAGTTATGTTTTGTTTATGTTGCCATAGTGACGGGTGACGCCCTCTCGCTGCGACGGTGTGTCCTTCCGGGGTCAGAGGGCGCCTTGTGTGTTGTTGTTGTTGCTGTGCGGTTGGCGCGCTGAGCAGTTAGCTAGCGGCAGTGTTCTTCTGCAGATGTCAATAAACGGCTGTGCTCCCTGGCTAGCTCACGGGAAGCAAGACCAAATGACACCTCCGTCTCCTCCTTGTCTGAGCTCGCCACATTGGTGTCAGAAGTGGGATGATGGTGGCACCCCATGTTCTGACCCGAGTGACCCCGGCCGGTGCGCCAAAAGAAGGCACCTGGACATTTGCAGGACTTTGTGTGGGGTAATGGGGTCGTCGGGGACGACTGACCCCTTAGGTGGGGGCTATGTAGCGGGTCAAGGCTGTTCGGGGTTCTGTTTGTACAGTTATGTTTTGTTTATGTTGCCATAGTGACAGGTGACGCCTTCTCGCTGAGACGGTGTGTCCTTCCGGGGTCAGAGGGCGCTCTGTGTGTTGTTGTTGCTGTGCGGTTGCCGCGCTGAGCAGTTAGCTAGCGGCAGTGTTCTTCTGCAGATGTCAATAAACGGCTGTGCTCCCTGGCTAGCTCACGGGAAGCAAGACCAAACGATACCTCCGTCTCCTCCTTGTCTGAGCTCGCCACAATATTAAACATATCAGGTCCCCATAAGGAGAATCATGTGCTAACGGCTGTCTAAATGACTCGGGTAAAGTTTGTAGCATGCTTGTTGTTTTTGTCTGCTTCCACTTGTCTTTGCACTAGGATGATGTAGGTGTAAATGTGCAGTCATATTCGTTGTGTTCCCACTAGTGCTGTCAGCGTTAATCTCGTTGAAATGACGTTAACGCCACAACACGGCAAATGTCAATGTCAATACATTTTTCAAAAAATACCTCTCTGTGAAAAATGGGCTTAAAAACATAAACAACAACATAAACAACTGTGGGATACTGTTTGTCCGTGATTTCATTCCCCCCCTGCAATGGCTCTGCGCCCCACACTTTGGGAAGATCTGCATTAAAGCATCATAGTCAAGGGAACAGAGAAAAGAGGCACATAAACTCTGACTGTCTTGCACTGCCCTCTGCTGGGAACAAGTGAAAACACTTTTACTGACGGTTGGATCAACATCCTGAGTTTGGTGCCAAACGCATCATTAAATACAGAACAAGATCATCGAGTGAGGGCACACTGGCAACAACCACCTAGCATTACATTTTCTGCTTTCAATCGGTTGCACAGCACAGCTCTCTTCATGATGCTAATATGTATTCATATAGAGATAATAGCTTTATTTTATAGTATAAAAAATAAAATCATTACTGTTTAAGACAATATTAACATTTTATTGAGCAGAATGAAGTATAGGGTGAAGAAAAGCCAGAGTGTAATATCTCCATATAAAATGTTTAATTTGAAACAGGACAGAACAATTATATTAAAAATTAAAAATAACAGCTGCTGTTGTGAAGCAGAGGCTCCGCTGGTGGGCTTTGGAGGTGACGAGGATCTTTGACTTGTTCCTGACCAGGAGTGGGCATTCCACCCTTTTCCTGCTGAGGACCGCTCCGGGTTACACCTCAGACCGTCAAATATATGAATGTTATTAGATGGATTTTAATTGTGTTCTTATGTAACTGCCATAAATTTTTAACAATGGCTTTAAAAAGAGGTAAGGAGGATGGCACACACATCTTCTTGATAAAAGAGTGAATCAAATCCACCATTAAAATTACAACCAGTAGTTGATATCAGTCACATGCATATCTGGCAAGACACTTTGCTGTGTCGACACAACTCACTGCTGATTAATTCTTAATCACTGAATTCCAGTTCAAACTTTTATCAGTGACAAAAGTGAATCAAAAATAAAAGTAAAGTAATCTCTGGTGTAACCTTTAATTTGATGATACACAAGATCGTAATATGCTGACTTTCTATAAGAAATCAAGGAATGTGCTGAAAGTCTAGTCAATTCTATAGTGCTGCATAATCAATGATCAGTCATTTAAAATAATTATCATACATGATTAGATTTAAAGGCTATTTGTGTGCCTTGAAACTTCTTCTGTAAACTCAGTGCTCTGCGCTTTTTAAGATTTAACAGTCAGCTGCACTTGAAAGATTTTAAGTGTGACATACAGAAAATGGGATGAATCTTCATGGAAACAGGACGTTTATGGTGAGATAGTGCAAGAGTTCTAGTGACCTTGACAAAGTTCCCTGAGTTAAAATAAGGCACTACTGCTGAGCTGAATGATAAATTCCTTGTTAGTTAAATTTTAGTTAGAATTTTTTAAAGGAAGAAGTCAAAATATCTTTGCATAAACGAAATGTACTTTCTACAGATAAGATGTAGTAAGTCCAAAAGAAATGAAGCCCACGTTCAGCACTGGTTAGTACATTATGTTCATGTAAAAATGAATTGTTGGCATGTGCCATGAATTCAAACGTGCGCTAAGTTTTCTCTCCTCCCTGAGCAACATCTGCAGTTTGGTTGCTGTTTGGTTTGCTCTTGTGCACCTAACACTGCATCCACCAACTCTTCATGCACCACTGACAGTTACATTGTGAGTTTGAGTTTCTTCTTCATGTTTCTTTAATAAACTTTTTCTTAATTAGCATTTCTATCTGCACCTGTCTTGCTGCCATGGCTGGGTGGCCTAGTTTTGATAAAATCCTAGGCCATTTTCATGGTGCAAGGATCCTTCTTCTGTGCTGTATAATTATAATAAAATACAATGATCATACATAGTCCACTTTGGGTACAGCACAGTGCAGCGGTCCCTGTTCTGCAGGTACTCTGGTTTAGATCAGCAGAGTGTGAAGGGTTGTTTCTCTCTTTATGTCAGTTATGGACTGGAAACTTGTGAAGGGTGTACATTGATTGTATCAAATTCATTTAATAACAGTCTCTCTTTTTTGCCTTTGCCATGACTTCAGAGCAACTTTCCAAGTTTTTTAGCAAAATCAGATTTAGTTCACAGATGTTTTCTGTGCTGCCTACAAATTCCAATGAACCTAACCATCCATATTTATGTTTCCACATTTGTCCTTATTTATTTAGAAAAATAACAGAAATACACGATTAAAAGACACAAGAACAAGCATATCAAACAATTACCATAGCAAAAAAAGTAGATCCACATAAAAAACATATGGTATACGTGTTACAGTTTAATGTCAACTTGTCTATTGCATAGCATTTACTCTATATGCTTTAATTTCCAAAATAATGTTAATTATTATTATTATAATAGTTTTTTTCTTGATACTAACCAGGCTGGCTTTAGGTTTAGTGGAATTTCTTTTAATAACAAATAATTTTCACACAGACCTCTAAAGTAATTAGAATGTTAACTGCACTGTTGTAGACTCTGAATATGAAAAATAACCCAAAAACTGATAAAATATTTCTTGTTAAAAATGCTTTTTTAGCATCATATCAGGAGTGAAAAGAGTTTTTCTTATTTACATTTCACACATCCAGTGCAACTGCTTCAAGTCACAATTTCCATCATAGCGGGTCTTCCAGGGATTAAAGGCGGAGTGAATTGCAACCCCACAATGTTCTCCAAAAGCTCCGCCGTTGTTTGGTTCTCCATCCATCCAGTACCTAAGAAAATTGCATCATGTATTGTTAACTTCAAACCACACACTACCGGTCAAAAGTTTTAAAACACCCAATATTTTCAGTTATTTATTGCAATTCAAGTCATTCAAGTCCAATGAATAGCTTGGATTGGTACAAAGGTTCACATCAGGTGACCTGTCGGAGGTAAAAAAAAGAAAAAAAGGTTACCCAATGTACATTTTAGAATTATACAGAAAGGCCTTTATCAGGGAACCCAAAACAGAGGTTGATGAAGCCTTGGAAGCTGGTGCTACTAATTCCTACAGGTGTTCCAACTTTTCTGGATTACTTACAACCACCTCTGTCTGCATAAAAGCAGTGTTGGATCACATTGTGGTATCATTACCTCGTGAGCATCAGTTGAACAGTACTGTATTGGAGAAATTAGTGTGTTGCTCCAAAAATGGTGAGAAAAGGGCAATTAACAATGGAAGAGAAACAGATCATCATAACATTTAAAAATGTAGGTCTTTCCCAACGAGAAACTGCAAAGAAAGTCAAGGTGTCAGTGAGTACAGTTTGCTTCACCATCAAAAGGCAAGAAACTGAGGAAAACTCTGACAGGAAGAGGTCTGGCAGACTCAAAGCCACAACTGAATCAGAGGACATGTTTCTCAGAGTTAACAGCTTGTGTGATAGGCTTATTTATACTATGCTTTCATTTCAGAGTGCAATGACACATGAAACTGTATAATTTTCAATAAAAAAAATGGCTGCTACGGCAGTCATGTGGTGTTTGTGAAGGAAGGACCCAAAATGCAGGCAAAGGCTGTGATGCGAGTGATCGTTTATTTACAGTGATGGCAAAGTGACAAAAACAGGAAAAATGGAACGGGGGGCTCCAAAACCTAAACTGGGAAAACTAACCTCATACAAACCCAAACTGAAACACAAAACGTTAAACACTGGGATACCTGGAAGCATGAGGAGACAAAAGGCACGGGAACATGGGGCGAGACAGGCAGGGATGACAAGGAGAATGTTGAGCAGAGACATGCTGAGAAACAGCAACTAACGCAGACGGACCGACAACGAGCAAAGGCAACCTCACACTATAAGTACACACACAGAGGAACAACAAGGAATGGCAAACAGGAGGCACAGCTGATCCTAATTAACATGAGGAGACAAGAGACACAGACCCTAAAAGTAAAACTGGAACCCACAGGCTGGACTACAGACACAGACATAGGGACATGACACAGACTCAGGGAAATGAAACAGAGCACAGATGGAGCACACTGACAGATAACTAGGCACACAGCAAAGGAAGCACAGGAAGAAAACCTCTCAACTAGAATACATAAAAAACATCAAATCGTCAGATAATAACCACAACAAGAAGAATAACAACATGGTGCTGGGTCACCAACCCAGTACCATGACATGGTCTAAAGCTTTTGATTGATAATATATATAATATAATTAATTTATTTAACATAAAAGTATGAAGAAATGATTGGTGCTGTTCTCACCTTTGTTGCACCTCTGTGACATTATTAATCCATGTCCAGTTCCCCTCGTTCTCCATGTCAGTGAGTCCAATCCAGAATCCATTCTCCCACTTACTATTACTGGTTTTCATATTTTGGATTATGTGACTCACATATTTCTAAAGAAAAAAAAGAAAAAAAGAATCAGTTAACACCTAAAATAAAGTTTTCAAATGACCTAATTATAACAACCAATATAGAAATTAACTCATTTTCAGGGCACGACCTTGACTTGTACAGTGCCAGTTTGTGGCTACATTACATTCACCTGCTCTACTGTTTTTGAGCAGTTCGAGCCTGTGTGATTTGATCAGGTGGAAAAACTTTGTAATGACATAAAGACATCATCTTGTCCAAATGATGTTGTTCCAACACATTTCTTAAAAAAGATTCTCAAGGTGGTCAGTTTTAATAGCAGTCTTAACTCAGGTGTTGTGCAGCCTGTGATTAAAGAAACTAATCTCGATTCCTCTGTTCTTGCAAGCTTCAGGCCTCTTTCAAAGCTTCCCTTTCTGTCAATAATTTTAGAAAATAATGTATTTTTTCAGCTGCAATTTCTATACAGTCACCCTGTTCTCGGGAGGTTTCAGTGCCTAAATTGCCTAAATTTGCCTCTCCACATCAGACAGGCTCCTACCCTCAATCTTTTTAAATGCTATCTTAAAACACAGCTCTACTCATTGGCTTTTAATGCTGCATGAGAGTTATTTACTTATTTATTTGTTATTTGGCATTGATGTTAATTGATATTCATTATTTTATTGTGTAATTTGTATGTTTGTACAGCACTTTGGTCAACACCACTGTTGTAATTAAATGTGCTATATAAATAAATAAACTAAACTACATAACATTTTTTAATTTTTCCATCACCTGTACCTTATGTTTATTAACAGGAAGCAGATTATAGCATGTTGACATGACTGTTTGCTGTTTTTTGCTAATTGTTTACTTGATTTTTTAATAACATATATTTCTCTTTAAATTTATTTGTTGACTGCATGTAGTTTGAGTTTTGGATGTCTATTCTGTTAAAAGGTGACCCAGAAAGAACAGCTGGTTCTTGGGTAATAACATCTAAATGAAGATAAACATACTCGATATGAACTTTATAATCAGCTCTACGATTAGCAGAATTTAAATCCATGTTAATCACTCTCTGTGGTCTCTTAGGCATGTAGACTTTCTGTCTATCTCACCTATTTTTTACAGTCATCCTTGTTTGTTTTAAACCCACCTGCTCTTCCTGGTTATCGATCACAACCAGGTCAGAGCCACGACTAACACAGTCCTCTCTGCTCTCATGCCAGTTCTTTTTGACAGTAGAGGACTCGGTGTAGGAGAAGAAATAGCAGGACGAGTTGAAAAGAGCCCAACCAGGGAGGCATCCGCCACAAGATCCCTCTGAGAGAAACAAAGAGTTATCGTCTTTTCCAGTTAACACATTTCAGGAAAACATAAATAAGGATAAAAGTTTCTCACCTAAAGCTGATACATTGGACTTTAGGTTTGCCTTCTCCACTTGCAGTGCTTGCATCTGTTTCTGATAACCATCATTGACGGTCTTCAGCTGCTCAATTTTCACCTTTACTTCTTTGTGGTTGTTGATCGCGCTCTCTAACGCCTTCTTGGCCTCCTCTTCAGCTTCGATCACATCGCTGTGGTTGCTTCGGAGATAGTCGAGCTCATTGAAGAGCTGTGTTACAGCTGGGTTGGAAATGTGCAAGGAGCCCTCTTTGACTTTGGCACCTGAAAATGTTTGTGTCAAAATATCAATAGTTGAATCACATTTCAAAGTACTGGAAAATAATCTTGACACAGTTTTGTTTAGAAGGAACTAAAATAGTTTTTTAATCAACAAACTAGAACATTTTCTATTTAAAAGATGTGTTACTGCTTGTGTTAACATGATTACTCTAAAATCTTATAGTGAAAGTGTGTTATCAGCAGTTTATCAGTAAGTTTCCAAATTAAAAAAAGTGGGAAACGAAACTTAATGTGAATTTTCACACTCACAGTTAACTCCAATAACAACAGCCGTTATCAACAGCACAGCGTTCAGCAATCCAAGGAACGGTATAATCGGTGGGTACTTTGTTGATCCACCTTTAGTAAATAAACATAAAAATATTGTAATGTTTCAATGTTTGGCAGAAAACACAATTGACTTACATTTTCCTTCTTAGCTTCTTCTGCTTTGTAGGCATGCTTGAACAAGTGAACTGTATTTCCTCACAGCTGCAATGAGTTTGCGGTCAAGCCACAAACCAGCTACATTAGAAAACACATCTTATTTACTGTAGCTATATTTAGGTTTATCTGACCTCATACAAATACAACTTCATATGCAAGCATCCTACAAAAGCACACAGGTTTAGCAAATATTTAAGAATGATTTCAACTAATGTTCTTCCACTAAAATAGGCAACACTGACTTCAGGAAACTACCTGGAAAAAAAAGATGAAATGGAAAGAAAAGAGGAGAAAAAGTGATGGCTAAACGAGTCATTGTGGAAGAAACTCGTACCTTGCCTAAATATATCATTGGACGGTGTGTCATTGTTCTCGTTTGGCCTTCTCTGTGGATTATCCATGACTGCAGTGTTGGTTGTAATGCCTACTGATCTGTCTGACTTCTCTTTTATAGCCTCAAAAAACTGACTTTGAATACGTAATGCTTGCTGTGGGTGTATCAGTTCTGCCTTGAATTCTGGGCCATTGACATCTGTTCGTGTTTCTGTGAAAACCAGTAATTTGATTTAGGATGGAGGTCGGCAGCCACATGTGGCTCTTTCGTCCTCAGCTGTGGCTCCCTCAAGTTTTGGGCGGAAAAAATAAAAGTAAGAAAAATTTGCATGTTACAGGGATAGCCTGCTTTAAGAAAACAGTCTGATGGTAATGTATTCCGTGCCACAGGTTGAATGTTGTGGGGAAAACAGAGACGGCCTCTCTGTGCACAAGTGAGTGCGAGTTACATCTGCAGCACGAAGTTTAAAGAGTGAGAAAAGTATGTTTATAGTTGGAGCTACTGCAGCCAAAAGAGTCTAACCGGCCCAGTTGTGAGCGAAATGTTAGCAATAATCTGCAAACTGTGTTTAGCGCATCCAGGAATAAAGTTCTGCTGGTGCAACCCTCCGATGCCTCTCTCCATCTATCCACTTTGCAATAAGTTGACCCAGACCAGACAGCTAGTTACCACCTACGAGCCAAACTCAGAGCACATTTCCCAGAGTTCTCTGCACTAAATCTGCCATTACGATATGACCCACAAGCAAAGATTTGCACATACTTGTTTCATACTAGGACTTTTGTGGATCGGTGCGAAGCTGGCAGCCTTAAATGTGCATCGAAACATCACGTGGGCATGCAACGCAAGCTGTGTGTATCCGGTGATTCGTCCACATGTATTTAAGGTTTTGTGAGCTGGATTGTTACAGAATATTCTGGTGTTTTTCAATAACTATCTATGTATATTTTCCACCATCAGCTTTTGTATTTTTTTTACGCCCAGGGCTGGACGGTTGATTGCTGCCTGCGGCTTGATGAAAAACAGAAGATGACAGCACATTAAAATGAACTGAAGTGATAATTACAGACAAATAGTTATCACGATTATTCTTTTTACTTTAAAACTATTCGGCCACTGCTGCGTTTTATTTATTTGAAAGTGGACTATTTTCTATTTGATGAATTTTCCAATTTCCAATTTTTTTCCCTCCTCTTCATAGCATCTATAAAACAGTTCTTGAAAGTAAAAAGCTCTTCATCTTATTAAGAAATCTTATTATTCTTGTATTAGGTATAAACGGACTATTCACCCCCCCCGGCTGCACTACAGACACATAAGCACGAGTGCGCATGTGGCTGTTTTTGTCCCAGAATACGGTCGGAGGGGCTAAAATGTCCCTGTTGATGTTGAAGGTTGGTGAACCCTGGTCTAGGGACTTGCTTGAAATGACATTTTCTCATAAATCAGTTATCCTGATGCTTCTAAAAGTTTAAACCAGTGCCAGTTTTTTGTCATGACTATTGTACAGATGTAGTTAACCACATACTGTATATGTCTGTGAAGGTTCTCAGTCATCCAGGTCATCGTAGTCAAAGGAGCTTGCAAAGAAAAGCGTCTGGACTTCTTTAAGTTGCTTGAAGACGTTTCACCTCTCATCCGAGAAGCTTCTTCAGTTCTAAGGTCAAATGGTGGAGTTTCCCACCTTGGCTCAGGCGATTAGAGGATCATCAGGGGTCCTTTTGTCCCTCTGTGGGGGGTCACTCCCACTAGGTTTCTATCTGGGACTCTCCACCATTTGACCTTAGAACTGAAGAAGCTTCTCGGATGAGAGGTGAAACGTCTTCAAGCAACTTAAAGAAGTCCAGACGCTTTTCTTTGCAAGCTCCTTTGACCACATACTGTATAGATTGTAGATTACTGTAGACATACTGTATACTGTAGACTGTAGATTTCACTATATTTTTCAAATCGCACTGTTTTAGTAGAATAATAAAAATACAAGCTATTACACAAATTCAAATTTTCATTCCTTCTGCAAATGTGCTCTTATGTTTTTTTTGTTTTATTTTGTTTTTCTAGATCTGACTTCTGAAAACTTGTCTAAGAAACTACTAACAGATACTATGATGCAATTTTTTCGAAGAAACACATATCCTCTTTTTTTTGAAGAAGTAAATTGACAGCACATCTTACAATAAATTACTCTACCTTAGCTATAAAGCAGGAAACAGACAGTGCAGCTTTATATGATAACAACAAAATCCACTTATACATGCAATTAATTAACATCTAATTTATAAATTAACTATTAATCCACAATTATCACCCCTATAATCCCAGTTACATTATGACATGTTGTTTAGTACTTTGTTTTTATGAGTTGCAAAATTTTTTTTTTGCTAATTATGCATTTAATAAAACATCCATACATCGTTTTTACCTGTTTAACTGATAAAACTACAGTTCTGCAGTAATTGGCTGTAACTGTTGATTAATGTAATTGTCGAAAGCTATAACCAGAGGTAGAATGTAACAGACAATACGTAAAAAGTATTCATATAAGAGAAGAGCTTGAGAAAATGTGGAGAGTGAAGGTAACAGTGGTCTCAGTAGTAATTGGAGCACACGGTGTAGTGACTCCCAAGCTAGGCGAGTGGCTCCAGCAGATCCCAGGAATGACATCCGAGATCTCTGTCCAGAAGAGCGCAGAAGACCTGCTGATCAGGCACATTGATTGGTGCCTGATCAGCAGTACCTGTGAGCATAGACCCTGCTACAGTGGTCAGTTGAGGACTTCACATAGCACGCCATGGCTGACTGATCTGGGTTGGGACAATGTCATAGGGCAACTTCAAGGTGGTGTCCCAAAAAAACAAGTTGTAGCATTATTTGGAGTGAGCATTTGAAGTCATATATTGACTCCTGTGAAACTTTAGTTTCATATATGAAATATTTTTAGGATTCATTTTTTGAACACTGCCTCTATCCACCAATTTTAACCCCGAGGCAACAATGGGTGGCCAGAGACAATGTTTGAAAGTGAATGCAATGACTAAAACAGTGTCTGAGAATATTTAGTGAATCGTATATTTCACATTCAAAAAATAATTTCTGAGTGTGTTAGGGCAGCATAATTGTGACAAAGGTGAGGGATGTATGAAATATTCTCTTCACCAAAATAGATGTTAATAATTTAATAGTTCAAACTCATAGCTCCTGTAGTCTTCAGTAATGAGTTAATGTTATTTTATAGTTTCTTACTAGAAAATTTAAGTTCTTTAAATTTGTTACTTATAAGCCTGATGATAGTTTTAAAGTAAGATTTATGATAATTATCATATTTTAGCGTGTAAAAAGTGTAAATCAACGCTTTCCATTTATTTGATGAATGGTATTCTGCTGGTAGTCGTTGGAGTTCTTGGGATAACTGTGTCCATGACAGTCTACGTGACAAAAATACAACTTCAGTTTCCCTTTTCTGTAGAATTTCACAATGTCCGACCACCAAGAAAATGAACGCTGAGCAACTATATTAGGGGACAAGGGGATTTTACATGTTGGAAATTTATTTTGAGCCTTTCATGGAAACATGCTAATGTGGTGAGTTTTGATCAGAACTGCTGTTTGTTCCAAAGTTTAGTTTGATGTTGGATATTTTACATTAAAGACACAAACACACAGATGTGATGTGATCGAAGCTGAAGAGGAGGACAAGAAGTTACTAGAGCATGTGAACAAAAACCATGAACAATGAAAGGTGGATATTGAGCAGCTAAAGACCATCAGTGATGGAATATTACAATTCTTGCAGCATTCATTCACACAGTCAGCTTACTGATTGCATGATCACTGCAGCCTCCAGGCTTATGAATTTAAGGTCAGCATCTTGTATCAGACTACCTCTTGTGAAATGATCACTTTTTTATTACTCTTAATTGTTTTACTGTGTTTATTTTTGCATAGAAAACTTTTTGTCTGTAATTGTTGAGTTTGCATCTTAGTATCATGTTTACCTGAGTTATCAGACTGCTTCAGATTGAGTAGATCTCAAATCGGTTGGCAGAATAGGTTTTAAACCACAAAATACGGACATATTTAATTAAATATGTCCAAGGTAGTTCCCTCTGCAGATGTGCTCTCTCTTTATTTAGATTGTTTCTGACATTTACATTTGTCTTAGAAACTGTTTTTCAAAAGTTATGATTTTTAGAGGAACATATTCTAACTCTTTTAAAGAAGTAAACTGATAATATCATGCGCTGTACACGTGATGGACAGCAGCTACTCTGTCAGGCCTAAAATGAATAACAGGAAGCAGCCACAAAATTCACTTATTATCCCTTCAGATGCTCACCAACATGCTTGATCTCGTTTCTAAATTATCCAGTAACCCAGTTAAGTTGAAGTCTTATATAATTTAAATAAATATTCCAGAAATATGTTATTAGCCTTCCAAGAATATTTTCTACAGTTAAAAATACTGACTAAAGTATAAATAATGACTTTGACTCTCTATTTATCATCTTTCCTTTTGTACACAGGCTGCTAAAAGAAACAGGTTATTAAAGCTGCAGTTTTAATTGTTACCAGGCACAAGTGTTTCTTAATGTGTTCATCAGCAGATGAGGTGTAAACAGACATACTGGTATAATATTGTGTTAATAATGTAAAACACTGTAAGTCTGTATGCAATGTAAATTAACAATTTACTGTAGCATTGCTGTAGATAAATACAGCGTGCACACATGGGCAAAACTTGTTTTAAACAGCAGTTTATATAAATGTGCTGAATAATGCTTTTTCATGTTAGCTGGAAGATTTACTAATATGCTAAAAAAAATTCTTAAATGCTTACAGAGAATTTCTTCTGATAGCAACTTGTGTTCATGTAAGATTGTGATGCATTATTGCAGATATTTTAGCTCAGTGGTTTTGTTGCTATTTCGCATTTAATTTGGGTAACACACAGAACAACGTTCCAGGTCTTGTAGAAGTTTGCTTTGCGATACAACGCTGCACAGTCCCCAATATCCTAATCAAACAAATAAAATAAAAGTTATTAGGGTCATTCTATCTCCAATCAGCAACGTTTTTGAACATTCTCTTGTTGACCATCTCTGATTTGCATAAAATTATTATGGTCCAAAGTCTGAATATATATAATGATTGTTGCAGATTTCAGTTTTATATAAGAAATAGTTTTGAACATTGCCTCTTTCCACCCTGTTTTACTTGAGTGGACAGAGGCAAAGTCTGAACGTGAATGGAATGACTGATAACCGGATGAGGCAATTATTTTTAACATGAATATCTGAAAAACCAAGATCGATAAAGGCCTGGAATGATCACTACCTGGTCTTAGCATGAAAATGAATCTTTTCTGTAATTTGGGACATTTATATGAAAAACTGTCTGAGTTTTGGCTAATTAAAATATTTGTAAAAATTCAAGCTGTCCTGTAAAGTCTTATATTAAAAGTGATGATTTCACATAAGGTAAGATGCTGACCTTAAACCCATAATCCTAACACCTAACCAACCATAAGCGTAATGCCACGAATGCTGGAGGCTGCAGTGATCATGCAACTAGTATGCTGACTTTGTCAGTGAATGCTGCAAAAATTTTAATATTCCATCATTGATGGTCAATATCCACTTTTCATTGTTTATGGTTTTTGTTCACATGCAGTGGTTCTCAAACTGTGGTATGCATACCACTGGTGGTACTTGGGCTCCCTGTAGTGGTATGCGGGAAATCTCCCCCCCAAAATTTAAGATTAAATAATATACCATTGCGGAGGTATGCAAAGGTGCCAAAACGCTGATGGAAAAAACACAGCTTTTTCCCACCGTACCAAAATCTCAGGCACCATCGATGAGTTGGTGGTCCTCGGGAGTATCGGTGGGGATGAAGAAGATGCCGTCAGTGAGTCGTGAACTATTGCCTGGATGCCAAAGCTTCTGGTAGCCAGGTGAATGCGATCTGCTTCTTCTGCGAGTTAGCGGTAATCCTTCGCGGCCAGCAGCAACTGTCAGAGGAAGAGGTGAGTGAAGACAAATCCGCTGTCATCCGATCCTAGCAATCACAGCATGCTCTCCATGAGCTCGAGAGCGATACCATCACCCAGGCCTGAGAAAGAGGAGTTTCTCGGCCCACTCTGCATTGGAGAGGGAGTAGCGCCACAGCAGCAGTGCCTTGAGAACGGTGTATTTCCCTTGGGAGGGGGGATTTGGGAGGAGGGTCATCACACAGCGGGTGGACAGCGGATCCAGCGAGGCCACCACATGATGGTATTTCGACACGACGACACGTCGGCTGAAACACCACGAAGAACAAACTGGGCTTTGACATGCACAAACCACGAAGGAGGGTCGTGAAGCCAAAAATCCAGCAGCTTAATCGCCGCAGCAAAAATTAAAACGTACAGCTCTGTTAGCACTTCTGACATAAATGAAGAGAGAAAACTCAACAGCAGTGGTGTTTGTAGGGCTACTGAATTTGGGCTAGCTAGTATATAATAATGTGCTACACGGTGGCTAGCTACACAGCTATGGTTAGCACCCCTTTTTGGGGGGCTTGTTCAGATGAAATAGAACAAGATAGAAGCATCAAAGCATGTTGAAAACACAACAGCCCTGATAAACGCAGAGTAGTTTGTTCATATGTCATCACATAAGACCGGATGTTTTATTGCAGTACAGTTGTTATTATTATCACTTGTTCCATCCTGTTTATGACAGTTAAAATAAATAACATTCATATAATAAATAAAATTGTCTCGTGTAAACTGTATGTGGTGCTAAATAGGCCTATACTACTGTACTTTAATGCCGGTCACAAGGGTGGTGCTTCAAGAGCCATATATTCTATGAGGTGGTACTCATTGTGAAAAGTTTGAGAATCACATGCTCTAGTACCTTCTTGGCCTCCTCTTCATTTTCGATCACATCACATCTGTGTGTGTGTCTTTAATGTAAAATATCTAATATCAAACTAAACTTTGGAACAAACACCAATGCTGATCAAAAATCACCACATTTGTATGTTTCCATGAATACCCTCAAAATACATTTCCAACATGTAAAATCCCCTTGTCCCCTAATATAGTTGCTCAGCGTTCATTTTTTTGGTGATCGGACTGTGAAATTCTACAGAAAAGGGAAACTGAAGTTGTATTTTTGTCACGTAGACTGTCATAGTAACAGTTAATCCCAAGAACTCCAACGACTACCAGCAGAATACCATTCATAAAGTGTTGATTTACACTTTTTACATGCCAATATATGATAATTATCTTAAATCTTACTTTAAAACTATCATCATCAAGGCTTATAAGTAATAAAATGATTTAGAACACACCATTTTATAACCTCAAAATATTTTGCAGTTGTTGGAGATGACAGGAAAAACACTTTCAGTTTGAGTCCTTGTTCAGTCCTCTGTGGGATTTCCATTATAATATTGTTAGTTCTGCTAGAGCCACTCGCCGAGCTGGGGAACCACTGCATCTAGTGCTCCGATTACCACTGGGACCACTGTTACCTTCACCCTCCACATCCACTCAAGCTCTTCTCTGAGCCCTTGGTACTCCTCAAGCTTCTTGTGTTCCTTCTTCCTGATGTTGCTGTCTTTTGGTATCACTACGTGTATCACTATGGCCATGCTTGTGATACTACTCTGTCTGGTTGTTAGCTATCGCCATTCGGTCCATCTGTATCTGGAAGTCCCACAGGATCTTAGCTTTGTCATTCTCGACCACCATAGGGGGCGTCTAAAATTTTGACCTTGGGACTTCCAGGACGTACTGGGCACAGATGTTTCAGATTACTACGCCGGCCACCTTGATATGGCTTTCCATGTATGCCCTTCCTGCTAGCACCCTGCTGTTTGTGTGCTGGATTGTCTCAGGGGCATCTTTACTGGGGCTACTGCGGTCAGTTGGGTCTTCACCTAGCACGCCATGGCTGACTGATCTGGATAGGGACAGTGTCATAGGGCAACTCCAAGGTGGTGTCCCAAAAAAACAACTTGCAGCAGTATTGGGAGTGAGCTCTTTTGTACCATCTCCAAATTAAAGACCGAGTTAAATGACATGTGAGAGACAGCTTGAGAAGTTTCAGTCCACACATTAGTTTTTTCATAGCTGAATGAAATTATTTCAAGTGGATGTTTGTGTCGAGCATGATCATCCCCATAAAGAATTTAAATTGTCTAGTAAGAAACTGTAAAGTAACATTGACTCATCACTGAAGACTACAGGAGCTATGAATAGAAAAATATTATTTTAATTTCAAAGGTTTACAGTTGTATACAAGATGTTTCCTGTTGGGTCTGTGTTTCCACAAGCCCCGCTGGTTTAGAAACTTATTCTCGTTAACAACAAAAACAAGACGAACATCTTTTACTTGCTAAGCAAGGGAGACCCAGCCGGTGTCTCAGAAAGCACTCTGAATCCTACCGTAGACTGACCCCAACGACGGCCTCCGCTTGCTGCCTTTTATTGGGAAAACAGTTCACACAATACACATCACAGCAAAAGCACCTCCCACCGTGAACCCCCAAATGGTTCTAAGACAAGGCACTATGTGTGTGTATGTATAAACATCGGTATGCATGTGCAAGAACGTGTGTGTGTGTGTCATGTGAGAATATGTGTTTCTGTGTGCGTGACTTCCAACTGTTTCTAACAACATCCTTAGTCATAAAATGGTAATCTCCCCCACACCCAATATATGGTTCAATTCCTGTATTGGTTCACCATGCACAACACAGTGAAGCCACAAAAGGGCAGGAAGCTTACCACACAAGAAACAGAATCTTCACAAGGGATGTGTCTACAATAATCCTCCCCCAGCACAGAGTAGCTGGAGAGGTGGTCAGAGACAAAGGAATGTCTTGATCCTATAGACTGAACTAACACCTTACAGATTTAAGAAACACAATGACAACATTCAATAATTAGACTTAACATTTCCAACCAGCTCATTTAAGATTCTGAAAATCTGAACTGCAGTACGATCACATTAGCCACATCAAACTCCTCTTTTGTTGTGCTTTTTATCCTGTGACTCATTTGTTCAGTCGTAACCATCTTCTGGCTTTTTTATCTCAACCAAAGAGATGTAAATGCCACAAAAGTGCACATAACTTTTGTAAGCTGAAGCAGAATTTCATAATGATTTGTGCACATTATTGATTGGTACATGTGGGTGGTCTCCTCATTACCACCATTCATTTGCCCATTCATGTCTCACTGTGTCTTGTGCTAAACTTGTCGTGGACCTACCTAGAGATGGAAAGCTTAGCACCATAACTAGAAAGAATGTTCAAACGAGCCACTACTGGTGCTGAAAATTTGGTAAAAAGCATCCCTGTGATGACAGTTAATGACTGAAATGCAGACTTCATTCATGGAACTGAAGAAGTTTAAATAAACATGAGTTTGAACTATTTTGGTAAAGAGAATATTTCATACATCCCTCACCTTTGTCACAATTATGCTGCCTTAGCACACTCAGAAATTAGTTTTTGAATGTGAAATATACGATTCATTAAATATTCTCAGACACTGTTTTCCCTCTGCAGATGTGCTCTCTCTTTATTTAGATTGTTTCTGACATTTACATTTGTCTTAGAAACTGTTTTTCAAAAGTTATGATTTTTAGAGGAACATATTCTAACTCTTTTAAAGAAGTAAACTGATAATATCATGCGCTGTACACGTGATGGACAGCAGCTACTCTGTCAGGCCTAAAATGAATAACAGGAAGCAGCCACAAAATTCACTTATTATCCCTTCAGATGCTCACCAACATGCTTGATCTCGTTTCTAAATTATCCAGTAACCCAGTTAAGTTGAAGTCTTATATAATTCAAATATTCCAGAAATATGTTATTAGCCTTCCAAAATATTTTCTACAGTTAAAAATACTGACTAAAGTATAAATAATGACTTTGACTCTCTATTTATCATCTTTCCTTTTGTACACAGGCTGCTAAAAGAAACAGGTTATTAAAGCTGCAGTTTTAATTGTTACCAGGCACAAGTGTTTCTTAATGTGTTCATCAGCAGATGAGGTGTAAACAGACATACTGGTATAATATTGTGTTAATAATGTAAAACACTGTAAGTCTGTATATATTTTAGATGAACAATTTACTGTAGCATTGCTGTAGATAAATACAGGGTACACATATGGGCATAACAGTTTTAAACAGCAGTTTACTTTATATAAATGTGCTGAATAATGCTTTTTCATGTTAGCTGTAAGATTTGCTAATATGCTAAAAGGTTTATTAAATGCTTACAGAGATTTGTCTGATAGCAACTTGTGTTTATGTAAGATTGTGATGCATTATTGCAGATATTTTAGCTCAGTGGTTTTGGTGCTTTTTCACAAATCCATTTCATTTGGGCATCACATTTAACGTCGTTCCAGCTCTTGTAGAAGTTTGCTTTGGGATACAACGCTGCACAGTCCTCATTGTTGATATCATTTGGCTCTCCATCATTCCAGTACCTGAAGCAAACGACAAGTTACACTGCTGAGACAGGATTTCCTTTCACGCGATTCACATTAATTGTTATTCACCTTTTATCTTATTCGTGTAATTTATCCTTCAGGAGGACAAACACAACTGACCGCTGATTTACACAAGTTTCACCGTGTGTATACGTTTAATCAGGCCTCCTCCTGACATTCTTTTGTTATTTCAAAAAATGATTACCTTGATATTAATTGTGTTTTAACTTTTGTACAGTTCTTTGTTGCTTTTATGTCTTCAAAAAGAACTATATAAACTTTACTTTACGTACTTTTCATTCTTAATGTGAAATTTCCAGCAAATCTTACATTACATGCTACATTAAATGAAAAGATGCACAGTATTCAAAGACCAAGAAGAAGTTTTTGTATATCTGTATGTGGAGAATGGACTAAGTGTATAATTAAAACAAAATGAAAACATAAAAAAGTAGAAGTACGAATGTATATGTTCATCTGTTGTATTCTATTTAACCAATTTAGCGTAGCAGGGGGACTGGAGCCTATCCCAGCCACCGTAGGCGGAAAAGGCCGGGTACACCCTTTTGGCTGTAGTAATGTAGATTGTTGTTTTGCATTGTGCATTGCATATTGCATTACATATGTATGTGCATATAGAGATGTGTATTTGTATGTATGCATATATGTGCATATATGTCATTGCTGTACATATAGATGATATTGAGCTGATAATTTTAATTGCATCAAAGGGATTGGATTAAATAAGTTTATAATGCCTCCTAACTCATGCTAGCAGGTAAAATAAGCTGTGTAGTGTTGTTGGAGACAACTCAATGTACAGTACACTTTTGTTGTTTATGTTTATATTTCTTCATGTTTGAAATGAAAGCAGTCATTTTAAATGACACTGAACTCTTACCCTTCAGCAAGTAATGTTCCATCCCACCATTTCCAAGTCCCTTCCTCATGGACGTCTCTCAGTCCGATCCAGAAGCCCATTGGGGGATGAGGCGTATCTTGATGATTTATTCTTCTGCTTATCCAATCCAGAAACTCAGGGTCTCTGTGAGGCATCCAAGGTCTCACACGGCGAGGAACGTCAGACTCCCAGACCAGGTCATGAGTTTGTCTCGGGGCAGCTTGATGATTTCTCAAATAATTGACTGTTGAGTTCTAACGAAAAAAGAAACAAAACCAAAGATAAATTTTCAGAAATCTGCATGAACACCGCTCCACAGAAATACTAACAAACCTCTTCATCTTGGCTGTCTATGATTATAAGATCTCCTCCCTGCAGCTGACAGAAATCTCTGGATTCCTTCCATGTTTTGAATTCATTTGACTTCAAGGGGAAGTAGTAACATACAGAGTTCATTAAAATCCATCCTGCAGGACAGTGTTTGCAGCCATCGCCTGTTTCCAAAAGAAAATACCACCATTATAGAAAATTATGAAACAAATCATTATGCTTTTACAATTGTATCATATACAGAAACAATGAAACCGGTCTTACTAAGCATTGATAAGCGTGTTCTCATGGCTTCAATTTCCTTTGTAACTTTTTCCATCTGACTTTTATAGTCATTGCTTCGTTTTGTCTGGTGTTCAAGCTCCCAGTTGGTTTGTGTCTGACGGCTCATCTCACTGTCCAGCTGCTTCCTGGCATCCTTCATGGTTTCCACTGCAGTCTTGTAAGTATCCTGGAGGTTGATGAGCTCTTTGCTGATGCGTTTGGTATCATCGAGGGTGAGGTGAGTGTCTGTGAGTTTGTTATCTGCAATTGTTGAATACGGTTACTGTTAGATTTGTATTGTTGATTGTCATTTATGCTTAGAAATATTTACTTATATATGCTTAGAGTTTTGTAATTAGTTGTAGATTGGTAGAGGTTTTGATCCTTGATAGTCTGCAAACTTTGTGTGTATTAGACAGCACTTTGGGAGCATGAGAGGTCATACCGTGTCTTATTGTTTTATGGTAGGATTAACGTAGTTGCGTCTGTTCTAGTCTAAGTGCTCTTTGTTTAGATGAACTGCAGGACTTCCTCACCGTGTTATCTAGGATGAACCATCTAGGGTGAGGGGGAGGCTACCCTCTTCCTGACCAAGGATGTTTGACCCTTTGATCAGCAGGCCACACACACACACACACACACACACACACACACACACACACACACACACACACACACACACACAGGCAAGGTACTCTTTGTGTGTATGTAGACGTCATATGTTAATGAACTTATGCATATTCATGTAACCTCAATAAAAGAACAGTGGTACGGGAGAACGGACGAGAGCAACTGGGGTCAAGCGAAGGAACGGCGTCTGTCCGGTTCTCTCCCGTGCACGAGAAACATGAAGAAGCTTGCCTACTTGTGTCTTGCTTTGCAGTGTAATTATATTGTCTTCAACGTTCCAGCGGATGGGTTCAAGCTACAAACCTATCAGTTACTTTTCTTATTCTTAAGTAACAATATTATAAATCAGGTGGTTTGACAACATTGTACATCATCAGTTTTATTTAGAAATGTTATTGTAGATTTCCAAGATTTGTACAAATCATTGTAGCATCAGTACAATGAATCAATAAGCAGGCTGATAGCAAATTACTCACCTCAGTACATTTAGTCACAGACAGACACATTTTCCCTGTAACTGTGCCTTCGCTCTAACTTTTGTTGAAAATGTGATTTATGTGATGATTTTGCCTAATAGTAAACAGAAATATTTGTCTTTTTCAACATCCTTAGAAATGTTGTTCAACAGCTATCACCAAATGGAGCACTCTAAACTCTGCACTGGAAAAATATCCCTTACTTCACCTGTGATCACACATTTTGGTTTTCCAGTGCAAAGGCAGCTGGCAGAGGAATGGCCAAGGAAAGGAAAGACCTCACTGAGCGAAAAAGATGAGGACAAAAGCTTCAGTGCAGCTGGTCTCAGGGGATGAAGCAAAAAGCCTGATCAACTTAGCAAGGTGAGTTTAATGTTATGATTTATTTTACTTTTTGATGGTATGTTCAATGTATGTTACTTGAATTATACAATGCTCAAGTCATTTTCCACCTCAAGTTTCTCAATATTAAACCTTGTAGCTTTATTCATTTTATTTTTGGCTTAAAAGTAAACAAGAGCAACAAAAAAAACCTAACTTTTTAAAATTCTTTCTGTTCCTCTTTTTTCCTCTGAACACATCCTGACCAGGCTCAATGAGACGGGGGAAGTAAACAGCGATACATTCACCCAGACTGCTGATGTTCCTGTATGAACTGAAAAACTTTGAACATCCAAGAAAAAGCTGAGGTTATTTTCTTTACAGCTCATATGGATCTTGATTGACTGAACATTCAGACTTTATTCAGGACTTTGCTACGGGGAGAGAGGTACCAACATGTGTGAGCACATGTGTACACACACACACACAGCATCTCACTTCATGCTTGCCCTTCCCCTAGGCTCTTGTGTCACTCAGCAGTTTGTCGTATTAATGTCTTATTTGTTGAAATTTACAGTCCATGAGCACAAGCAGGGATTTTTGCTTGACCTCATTCTCAGAGGCCTCGCTAATATTTAATGGTCATGAAATATGTCAAACTTGCCCTCCAGTCAGGGGAGGTTTCCCCCTGTCTATGGGATATACGTGCCAGGGTCTGTTAGGACTGACCCCAACCTTGGAATCACATATTATTTTTGTTTTTTTGTCTTGTTTTGTTTTTTCTTTGTCCGATTCTGGACGATTGTGGTTGTTTATTATTTGGGTTGTTAAAGGGAGTTTACCAGTTGATAAATTAATTAAGTCTGGATATTTTATTTCGGATAAATGACTACTAGAGGAATTAAGGTTATATCTTTTAATGTGAATGGGCTCACGAATCCCATTAAACGAAGTCGAATCTTGAATAAAATGAAGAAAGATCGAGCGCAGATAGTATATTTACAAGAGACACACTTGAATAATAATGAACATGAAAAACTCAGGAGGATGGGTTTTACAAATATGTTCTCCTCAGCGTATGAATCAGGCCGCAGACGGGGCGTGGTAATCTTGATTTCCAGGGCACTGAACTTTGAAAAGTCATTTGAACTTAAAGATAAGGATGGGAGATTTATACTGGTACGGGGAACAGTTGATGGTAATCAGGTTACTCTAATGAATGTGTACGCCCCACCAGGAAGTGACCTAAGTTTTTTTAAGTACATTGTTAACATAATGGTGACAGAAACTCAAGGCCCTTTAATTTGCGGCGGTGATCTGAATATACGCCTACAACCGGACCTAGATAGCTCTAAAAGAAAGAAGCCGGGATCGAGTACATTATATAAAAGAATCTCAGCACTGTTCGATGAGGTGGGTTTAATTGATGTATGGAGAAATCGCTTTCCTACAAGGAGGGATTACTCTCATTTTTCAGCCCCACACTCACTTTACACGAGGATAGATTATTTTTTAATGTTTGGAAGAGATAGGGATAAAATCTTAACATGCGAGATGGGCTTGATAGATATAAGTGATCACGCACCGCTGTACCTAACGATTGATATGAATGTACACCCAAAAGTTTCAATTTGGAGATTGAATTCATCCCTGCTTAAAGATGTAGAATTTAGGAAAGTAATAAAGGCAGAGCTCAAAGATTACCTTGAAATTAATGATAATGGGGAGGTTTTACCCCCGATACTATGGGACGCATTAAAAGCTGTTATGAGGGGGAAGATTATAGCATTTGCCTCCTTCCAAAAAAAAGCAAGAGAGAAAAAAATGGAAGATTTACAAGCGATTCAAAAACAATTAGAAAGTGAGCACAAACATAAGCCTTCAGCGGGCACCTTGCAGAAACTAACAATGATTAGAAATGAAATAAATACGCAGAGTATACAGACGATAAAGAGAAAATTGTTATATTTGAAACAGAAACATTATGATGGAGGATCGCAATCAATGAAAATTTTAGCATGGAAACTTAAGAAGAAGATAGCGGAGAATACTGTAACTAAAATCAAACACCCAGAGACGGGGAATATAATGACTCATCCTTGCAAGATACAAAACGCCTTTGAGTCATTTTATAAAACATTATATGCGGGAGTCCCAGGGGGGGCTGAACACGAAATGGACAACTTCCTGAACTCTTTATGCCTACCAAGCTTTAACGAGGAACAAAATAAAACGATGATAGCGGAGGTGACGGAAGCTGAACTTATGAATGCCATCAATAGGCTGAAATCAAATAAGTCACCAGGCTCCGATGGTTACACCGCGGAGTGGTATCGGGAATTCAAACAGGACTTGATCCCTACACTACTTACTACTTTTAACTGTGTGTTAAAAACAGCGCAAATTCCACCGAGTTGGAAGGAGGCAATTATTTCGGCTATTCCGAAAGAAGGGAAAGACAAAATGGAGTGTGGCTCATATAGACCTATTTCTGTCCTTAACATAGATTATAGATTGTTTACTTCGATAATGGCCAGGAGAATGGAAGAATTTTTACCTGACTTAATTAGCAATGATCAAACGGGGTTTATAAGACGACGACAGACCCAGGATAATATACGTAGAACTCTTCATGTAATACATCAGATACAGACATCTAAGAGTACAGCCATGCTTATGAGTATTGATGCAGAAAAAGCCTTTGATTCTGTAAATTGGGACTTTCTATATAAAGTCCTGGATAAATTCGGCTTACATAAGGGAATTGTTGATACGGTGAGGGCACTATACACTAACCCCACCGCAAGAATTAAAGTTAATGGTTCTCTCTCAAATAGCTTCGTTCTGCAGAGAGGAAATAAACAAGGCTGTGCTTGGTCCCCGCTCCTGTTTGCATTGTACTTAGAACCCTTGGCACAATCAATTAGACGAAATAAAGACATTAAGGGGATCACTATTGCAGGACAGGAACACAAGCTCGCTTGTTATGCGGATGACATATTGATCTATTTAGATCAGCCCACTAACTCCTTGCCTTCGCTGATGAATCTGTGTCAAAAATTTGGGAAACTCTCTGGATATAAAATTAATATGTCTAAAACTCAAATTCTCAGCTATAACTACAACCCCCCAGCTCACATGGTTGTTCAATATCCAATGAATTGGCAAGCACAATCATTGAAATATCTAGGAGTTGTTATTCCCAAGGATTTAACTAAACTATCTGAGGAGAATTTTGGTTCTCTACAAAGGAGAATAGTGGGTGATATTAGGCGATGGAACATGATCCCCTTTCTTTCTTTACACTCACGAGTTGAATCTATTAAAATGAACATCTTGCCAAGAATATTATATTTATTCCAAACACTACCAATATCCATTGATCCAAGTCGTTTCAATGAATGGGATAAAATAATATCGCGGTTTATATGGGGGGGGGGGAAGCGGCCGAGGGTTTGTTTTAAAACTTTACAATTACATAAGAAGGTGGGAGGATGGGGGTTGCCATCACTAAAAAATTATTATCGGGCTGCTCAGTTGAAAACGGTGGTTAATTGGTGTGATACAAGCTACCAAGCACACTGGAAGACTATAGAGGAGAATATGTTTTCCTCCCCAATACAAGCTGTCCTGATGGACTCGAATATTCGAAAATATATTGACAAGATTCATAACCCCTGGGTGTCGTGCACACTTAATATATGGAGAAAAGTCGTGAAAGAATTCAAACTTGAACAGGATTTGGCTTTATTCAAATGGTATGCATATGATTCTGACTTTGCCCCGAATAAATTGGACTCACGTTTTAAAAGCTGGCCTGCTAAAGGGTTATCTACATATGATAGTTTGATAAAGGATGGGAACCTTATTAGTTTTGACACGCTGAAACAGAGACACAATCTAGAAAAACAGGATTTTTTTCGATACTTGCAAATAAGACACTATATAAAGACAACAATCGGTCAGATGTCAAATACTAACGTGGAATTGGTAACTTTATTTAGACAGGCGTACAGTGGGGATGTTGACACAAGACTCATTTTTTTTTGGTACAATTTTTTTATGAATAAGCTTCCACACTCAACTGATTATGTGAAGATGTTATGGGAAAAGGAGGGAGGGATGTGTATTTCTAGGGAAGAATGGACTCAGATGTGGGAATGGCAATGGAGGAGTACTTCCTCCAAAAGCTGGAGGGAGTTCGGATGGAAAACTCTGATAAGGTTCTTTATCACTCCATGTCAAAAGGCTCACTATGATGGGAATCCTCCCGTGTGCTGGCGAAACTGTGGATACCAAGGAGCCCATCACACCCATATTATGTGGGACTGTCCTGTGCTACGGACTTACTGGAAAGACATTCATGGTATATTACAAGGCATTTTTAACTGTACATTCCCTCAGGATATGAAGACAATTTTTTTTGGCTGTATACCGCAGAACTGGTCCAAAAATGACATATGTCTGTTAAGAGCTTTATTGGTTGCAAGTAAGAAATGTATAACAAAGAAATGGTCCTCGCAAGACATACCGACTTTGTCATTATGGTGGGAAATTACGTTAGAGATATATAGGATGGAGGAAGTAACAGCTCATGTTAATGACAGGATGGCCTGGTTCCATCTGTGCTGGGATAAGTGGGTCCAATACGTTAATACCTATAAACCGAATTTTCTCTTTAAAGCTTGAAACCACCAATTTAGTTAATTGTTTACTCCCGACAGAGCTTTCTCCTTTTATTTTATATATATATAATTTTTTTTCCTTTTTTTTTTCTTTCTCTTTCTCTTTATCTGTCTTACTGTCATGGTCCTGAGTCTGAGGACTCAGTGTTTTGTGTTCCTTATGCTTTTGTTCATTCAGAGTGTCATGGTCCTGAGTCTGAGGACTCAGTGTTTTGTGTTCCTTATGCTTTTGTTCATTCAGAGTGTGTATTCTGTTGTGATTTTGCCATTTGTTAGGTTTCTGTTCTTTGCCTGCCTGCTTCCACTTCTCTGTGTTCCCTCTGTCTGTCCATGGTGTTATTGTGTCTGCTCATGAGTCTGCCTGTCAAGTTCAGTGCCCGGTCTGGTTCTCTGTGTCTGTTAGTTTCCTGTTTTATTCTGAAAGTTCATGTCTCATGTCAGTGTGTTCAGTTTTACCTCTCCCCTGTCTCGTTAGCCTTATTTCTCCCAGCTGTGTTGCCCTCCTGTCTCGCATCCCCTGATTACTGGTGTGTGTATTTAAGCCCTGTGTGTTCTCCTGCCTGTTGCCGGTTCGTCTGTGTAACTCCGCATCAGTCTGTGTTCCTCGGTGTCCTGCGCGGCTCTCTGCCTCTCACCCCTTTCTGGTACCCTCTCAGGTTTGTCATTTAGCTTTCCCAGTTTAGGTCTTTTGTTTTGTCTTCTCTCTTGCCTGTTTTGCCCTCTCACTATTGTGTAAATAAACATCACCAGCATTATTATCTACTGCCTGCGTTTTGGGTCCTTTCTCCCTCCTTTCCCACACGGCTCGCCTCGGCAGCCGTGACAGTACGAACCGGCCACTATGGACCCAGCGGCAGTCAACCCGCCCAAGGAGCTCCGGGAGGACATTTTGTACTCAGTGGACAAATTAATTAACCTATGGCTGGAGCATGAGGGGAGAGAATTCCGCCAAAGCATAGCGGTTCGGCTTCAGCGTTTACTTTTTGGTCTCCCCTGGTTGCTCAGCTCACTTCACCCGCTCATACAGGATTTCGTTCTGAACGAGCTTCATCTTCTTCCCCCTGCTACCACCCACCCAGCAACACATGCTTCACTCCCCGACCCGACGGAGAGCGTCCTGCCCGGCCCGTCGGTCCAGCCTTCAAATGGGGATCAGCACTCACGCCGTCGACACCCCTCGCCACAGTCGGACCCCAGGATATCAGAGCAGCCGACTGTGGTGAGTAGGAAGGATAACAGTTCCAATTCGTACCTTGAGACTTTTTCTTCCGGGATTGTTCGGGGTGTGTCAGTGGGAGCTAATTCGCGAAGCCTACCTACCTTCGTGGTAACCGATCTCTCCCAGGTTGGCATTTTTAAGACTTCAGTAAAAGCAAAGGGCTGTTGTTCTTCTGAAACTGTTAAACCCGTGTCAGCCAACCCAGGGTCTGCTAAAACTGTGACATATAACCCAGAGACCATTAACACTAGCTCTGATAATACTAGGTCCGCTTATTCATTTGAACCGCGGCCTCAAGCTCAGTTAGCCGCACGGCCTCAGGCTCAGTTAGCCGCACGGCCTCAGGCTCAGGTAGCCGCACGGCCTCAAGCTCAGTCTCCAACTCCACCACCGTTGTCATCACAACCCCTATGTCAGTCACCCTCAGTTCTGCCTCCTGTTCAGCAGCCACCAGCCCTGCATCCTGTATCAGTTGTTCCACCTGTAAAACAATATAAGTCTATTCTACCCGAAAGACACAGCTCCTCGCCCATCCACTCCAAGCAGAGAGACACATTTAACAATACTGTTTTCGTTCCTCAAAAGCTGGCCCGATTAGAGACATTTACTACCTCCAGGGTCTCCCCAGAGTCCGAGTTACAACCCGCAGTTGACTCTGGACCCCTGGAGGCTAAGGAGTCAGCCGAGGACTGCACCCAACTGTTGCTTCCTGAGCCTAATCTATGTGTTGCTCAGCCCCAGTCAGCATCAATGCTGCCAGAGGCCCGTGTGCCTGCTGGTCCTGTTCTGTCCCTGCCAGAGGCCCGTGTGCCTGCTGGTCCTGTTGCGTTCCTGCCAGAGGCCCGTGTGCCTGCTGGTCCTGTTCTGTCCCTGCCAGAGGCCCGTGTGCCTGCTGGTCCTGTTCTGTCCCTGCCAGAGGCCCGTGTGCCTGCTGGTCCTGTAGTGTTCCTGCCAGAGGTCTCCGCACCTGCTGGTTCCATTCTGTGTGTGCCAGGGGCTCCAGTGCCCACTGGTTCTGAGACTGTTTTTGCTGGGGGGCCCGAGGAGCCCGTCCAGCCTCCTTCCTCGTCAGCTGGGGGGCCCGAGGAGCCCGTCCAGCCTCCTTCCTCGTCAGCTGGGGGGCCCGAGGAGCCCGTCCAGCCACCAGCTGCTCCAGCTGCAGCCTCTGTGTTTCCACCCACGCCAGCTGCAGCCTCTGTGTCATCCTCCACGCCGTTGCCTGGTCCGGATTCAGCATCCTCAGCGTCGCCTGGTCCAGCCTCCGTGTCTTCATCCTCACCTGGTCCAGCCACTGCTTCATCCTCGTCTGGTCCAGCCTCTGCTGCCTCGTCTGGTCCAGCCTCTGCTGCCTCGTCTGGTCCAGCCTCTGCTGCCTCGTCTGGTCCAGCCTCTGCTGCCTCGTCTGGTCCAGCCTCTGCTGCCTCGTCTGGTCCAGCCTCTGCTGCCTCGTCTGGTCCAGCCTCTGCTGCCTCGTCTGGTCCAGCCTCTGCTGCCTCGTCTGGTCCAGCCTCTGCTGCCTCGTCTGGTCCAGCCTCTGCTGCCTCGTCTGGTCCAGCCTCTGCTGCCTCGTCTGGTCCAGCCTCTGCTGCCTCGTCTGGTCCAGCCTCTGCTGCCTCGTCTGGTCCAGCCTCTGCTGCCTCGTCTGGTCCAGCCTCTGCTGCCTCGTCTGGTCCAGCCTCTGCTGCCTCGTCTGGTCCAGCCTCTGCTGCCTCGTCTGGTCCAGCCTCTGCTGCCTCGTCTGGTCCAGCCTCTGCTGCCTCGTCTGGTCCAGCCTCTGCTGCCTCGTCTGGTCCAGCCTCTGCTGCCTCGTCTGGTCCAGCCTCTGCTGCCTCGTCTGGTCCAGCCTCTGCTGCCTCGTCTGGTCCAGCCTCTGCTGCCTCGTCTGGTCCAGCCTCTGCTGCCTCGTCTGGTCCAGCCTCTGCTGCCTCGTCTGGTCCAGCCTCTGCTGCCTCGTCTGGTCCAGCCTCTGCTGCCTCGTCTGGTCCAGCCTCTGCTGCCTCGTCTGGTCCAGCCTCTGCTGCCTCGTCTGGTCCAGCCTCTGCTGCCTCGTCTGGTCCAGCCTCTGCTGCCTCGTCTGGTCCAGCCTCTGCTGCCTCGTCTGGTCCAGCCTCTGCTGCCTCGTCTGGTCCAGCCTCTGCTGCCTCGTCTGGTCCAGCCTCTGCTGCCTCGTCTGGTCCAGCCTCTGCTGCCTCGTCTGGTCCAGCCTCTGCTGCCTCGTCTGGTCCAGCCTCTGCTGCCTCGTCTGGTCCAGCCTCTGCTGCCTCGTCTGGTCCAGCCTCTGCTGCCTCGTCTGGTCCAGCCTCTGCTGCCTCGTCTGGTCCAGCCTCTGCTGCCTCGTCTGGTCCAGCCTCTGCTGCCTCGTCTGGTCCAGCCTCTGCTGCCTCGTCTGGTCCAGCCTCTGCTGCCTCGTCTGGTCCAGCCTCTGCTGCCTCGTCTGGTCCAGCCTCTGCTGCCTCGTCTGGTCCAGCCTCTGCTGCCTCGTCTGGTCCAGCCTCTGCTGCCTCGTCTGGTCCAGCCTCTGCTGCCTCGTCTGGTCCAGCCTCTGCTGCCTCGTCTGGTCCAGCCTCTGCTGCCTCGTCTGGTCCAGCCTCTGCTGCCTCGTCTGGTCCAGCCTCTGCTGCCTCGTCTGGTCCAGCCTCTGCTGCCTCGTCTGGTCCAGCCTCTGCTGCCTCGTCTGGTCCAGCCTCTGCTGCCTCGTCTGGTCCAGCCTCTGCTGCCTCGTCTGGTCCAGCCTCTGCTGCCTCGTCTGGTCCAGCCTCTGCTGCCTCGTCTGGTCCAGCCTCTGCTGCCTCGTCTGGTCCAGCCTCTGCTGCCTCGTCTGGTCCAGCCTCTGCTGCCTCGTCTGGTCCAGCCTCTGCTGCCTCGTCTGGTCCAGCCTCTGCTGCCTCGTCTGGTCCAGCCTCTGCTGCCTCGTCTGGTCCAGCCTCTGCTGCCTCGTCTGGTCCAGCCTCTGCTGCCTCGTCTGGTCCAGCCTCTGCTGCCTCGTCTGGTCCAGCCTCTGCTGCCTCGTCTGGTCCAGCCTCTGCTGCCTCGTCTGGTCCAGCCTCTGCTGCCTCGTCTGGTCCAGCCTCTGCTGCCTCGTCTGGTCCAGCCTCTGCTGCCTCGTCTGGTCCAGCCTCTGCTGCCTCGTCTGGTCCAGCCTCTGCTGCCTCGTCTGGTCCAGCCTCTGCTGCCTCGTCTGGTCCAGCCTCTGCTGCCTCGTCTGGTCCAGCCTCTGCTGCCTCGTCTGGTCCAGCCTCTGCTGCCTCGTCTGGTCCAGCCTCTGCTGCCTCGTCTGGTCCAGCCTCTGCTGCCTCGTCTGGTCCAGCCTCTGCTGCCTCGTCTGGTCCAGCCTCTGCTGCCTCGTCTGGTCCAGCCTCTGCTGCCTCGTCTGGTCCAGCCTCTGCTGCCTCGTCTGGTCCAGCCTCTGCTGCCTCGTCTGGTCCAGCCTCTGCTGCCTCGTCTGGTCCAGCCTCTGCTGCCTCGTCTGGTCCAGCCTCTGCTGCCTCGTCTGGTCCAGCCTCTGCTGCCTCGTCTGGTCCAGCCTCTGCTGCCTCGTCTGGTCCAGCCTCTGCTGCCTCGTCTGGTCCAGCCTCTGCTGCCTCGTCTGGTCCAGCCTCTGCTGCCTCGTCTGGTCCAGCCTCTGCTGCCTCGTCTGGTCCAGCCTCTGCTGCCTCGTCTGGTCCAGCCTCTGCTGCCTCGTCTGGTCCAGCCTCTGCTGCCTCGTCTGGTCCAGCCTCTGCTGCCTCGTCTGGTCCAGCCTCTGCTGCCTCGTCTGGTCCAGCCTCTGCTGCCTCGTCTGGTCCAGCCTCTGCTGCCTCGTCTGGTCCAGCCTCTGCTGCCTCGTCTGGTCCAGCCTCTGCTGCCTCGTCTGGTCCAGCCTCTGCTGCCTCGTCTGGTCCAGCCTCTGCTGCCTCGTCTGGTCCAGCCTCTGCTGCCTCGTCTGGTCCAGCCTCTGCTGCCTCGTCTGGTCCAGCCTCTGCTGCCTCGTCTGGTCCAGCCTCTGCTGCCTCGTCTGGTCCAGCCTCTGCTGCCTCGTCTGGTCCAGCCTCTGCTGCCTCGTCTGGTCCAGCCTCTGCTGCCTCGTCTGGTCCAGCCTCTGCTGCCTCGTCTGGTCCAGCCTCTGCTGCCTCGTCTGGTCCAGCCTCTGCTGCCTCGTCTGGTCCAGCCTCTGCTGCCTCGTCTGGTCCAGCCTCTGCTGCCTCGTCTGGTCCAGCCTCTGCTGCCTCGTCTGGTCCAGCCTCTGCTGCCTCGTCTGGTCCAGCCTCTGCTGCCTCGTCTGGTCCAGCCTCTGCTGCCTCGTCTGGTCCAGCCTCTGCTGCCTCGTCTGGTCCAGCCTCTGCTGCCTCGTCTGGTCCAGCCTCTGCTGCCTCGTCTGGTCCAGCCTCTGCTGCCTCGTCTGGTCCAGCCTCTGCTGCCTCGTCTGGTCCAGCCTCTGCTGCCTCGTCTGGTCCAGCCTCTGCTGCCTCGTCTGGTCCAGCCTCTGCTGCCTCGTCTGGTCCAGCCTCTGCTGCCTCGTCTGGTCCAGCCTCTGCTGCCTCGTCTGGTCCAGCCTCTGCTGCCTCGTCTGGTCCAGCCTCTGCTGCCTCGTCTGGTCCAGCCTCTGCTGCCTCGTCTGGTCCAGCCTCTGCTGCCTCGTCTGGTCCAGCCTCTGCTGCCTCGTCTGGTCCAGCCTCTGCTGCCTCGTCTGGTCCAGCCTCTGCTGCCTCGTCTGGTCCAGCCTCTGCTGCCTCGTCTGGTCCAGCCTCTGCTGCCTCGTCTGGTCCAGCCTCTGCTGCCTCGTCTGGTCCAGCCTCTGCTGCCTCGTCTGGTCCAGCCTCTGCTGCCTCGTCTGGTCCAGCCTCTGCTGCCTCGTCTGGTCCAGCCTCTGCTGCCTCGTCTGGTCCAGCCTCTGCTGCCTCGTCTGGTCCAGCCTCTGCTGCCTCGTCTGGTCCAGCCTCTGCTGCCTCGTCTGGTCCAGCCTCTGCTGCCTCGTCTGGTCCAGCCTCTGCTGCCTCGTCTGGTCCAGCCTCTGCTGCCTCGTCTGGTCCAGCCTCTGCTGCCTCGTCTGGTCCAGCCTCTGCTGCCTCGTCTGGTCCAGCCTCTGCTGCCTCGTCTGGTCCAGCCTCTGCTGCCTCGTCTGGTCCAGCCTCTGCTGCCTCGTCTGGTCCAGCCTCTGCTGCCTCGTCTGGTCCAGCCTCTGCTGCCTCGTCTGGTCCAGCCTCTGCTGCCTCGTCTGGTCCAGCCTCTGCTGCCTCGTCTGGTCCAGCCTCTGCTGCCTCGTCTGGTCCAGCCTCTGCTGCCTCGTCTGGTCCAGCCTCTGCTGCCTCGTCTGGTCCAGCCTCTGCTGCCTCGTCTGGTCCAGCCTCTGCTGCCTCGTCTGGTCCAGCCTCTGCTGCCTCGTCTGGTCCAGCCTCTGCTGCCTCGTCTGGTCCAGCCTCTGCTGCCTCGTCTGGTCCAGCCTCTGCTGCCTCGTCTGGTCCAGCCTCTGCTGCCTCGTCTGGTCCAGCCTCTGCTGCCTCGTCTGGTCCAGCCTCTGCTGCCTCGTCTGGTCCAGCCTCTGCTGCCTCGTCTGGTCCAGCCTCTGCTGCCTCGTCTGGTCCAGCCTCTGCTGCCTCGTCTGGTCCAGCCTCTGCTGCCTCGTCTGGTCCAGCCTCTGCTGCCTCGTCTGGTCCAGCCTCTGCTGCCTCGTCTGGTCCAGCCTCTGCTGCCTCGTCTGGTCCAGCCTCTGCTGCCTCGTCTGGTCCAGCCTCCGCTGCCTCGTCTGGTCCAGCCTCCGCTGCCTCGTCTGGTCCAGCCTCCGCTGCCTCGTCTGGTGCTGCAGGGGCCACGCAGCCCTCAGGTCCCCTACTACCACCTCCACATCGTCGGTCATCTGCCAGGCCGCTTGTTGGGCATCTCCGCCACTGTGGACGCCCTCCTGAACGCCGCCACTACCTTCCACGTGGCCGGCCTCCGGACTTGTTTCCACATCGCTGTTGCCGTCCGCACGGTCGGCCCCCAGAACTGTTTCCACACCACTGCCTACTGCGTGGCCGGCCTCCGGACCTGCCCCACTGCTGCTGCCTTTCACGCGGTCGGCCCCCGGAACTGAACTGTTTTGGCCTCCGGGTCGGCCCCCTGACCTTGTCCGTCTGGGCCTTTTCGGACTGTGTCCCTCCGTCCTGGACCCCCACCGCCCGCCCTGGTCGGGTCGTTTTCTGTTTTTTTTGGTTTCGTGGGGTTTTTTTTTTTTGGCTTTGGTCTGTTTTTGTATTTCTGTTGGGCTGTCTGGTGCCAGCCCTTGAGGGGGGGGTACTGTCATGGTCCTGAGTCTGAGGACTCAGTGTTTTGTGTTCCTTATGCTTTTGTTCATTCAGAGTGTCATGGTCCTGAGTCTGAGGACTCAGTGTTTTGTGTTCCTTATGCTTTTGTTCATTCAGAGTGTGTATTCTGTTGTGATTTTGCCATTTGTTAGGTTTCTGTTCTTTGCCTGCCTGCTTCCACTTCTCTGTGTTCCCTCTGTCTGTCCATGGTGTTGTGTCTGCTCATGAGTCTGCCTGTCAAGTTCAGTGTCCGGTCTGGTTCTCTGTGTCTGTTAGTTTCCTGTTTTATTCTGAAAGTTCATGTCTCATGTCAGTGTGTTCAGTTTTACCTCTCCCCTGTCTCGTTAGCCTTATTTCTCCCAGCTGTGTTGCCCTCCTGTCTCGCATCCCCTGATTACTGGTGTGTGTATTTAAGCCCTGTGTGTTCTCCTGCCTGTTGCCGGTTCGTCTGTGTAACTCCGCATCAGTCTGTGTTCCTCGGTGTCCTGCGCGGCTCTCTGCCTCTCACCCCTTTCTGGTACCCTCTCAGGTTTGTCATTTAGCTTTCCCAGTTTAGGTCTTTTGTTTTGTCTTCTCTCTTGCCTGTTTTGCCCTCTCACTATTGTGTAAATAAACATCACCAGCATTATTATCTACTGCCTGCGTTTTGGGTCCTTTCTCCCTCCTTTCCCACACGGCTCGCCTCGGCAGCCGTGACACTTTCTTTCTTCTCGTTTTGTTTCGTTTTTCTCTTGTAAACTGTGTTAATTAATGCCTGTAATCATCTTTATGAGGTAATATTGTAGAAATAAAGAATATATAAAAAAAAAAAAGAAATATGTCAAACTTTTCTCCATCCCTAAAGTTAAACAGCTGAGAGCATCTTTAGCGCAGCAGAGAAAAAGATGTGCACCTTGAACCAGAGTTTAAGTGATCCATTTAAGTGACCCTTATGCCTTTGCTGCTGATGAAAAGTTTTCATCAGAAGAAACACTTCTAATTGTACTTTGCTCCTCACTGTCTTTGAAAGGTAAGCGTAGACAAAACAAATCCAGTAGATGCAGTCTATCTGGAAGTTTAGTATAGTAATCTGTCTTTTTTGTTTTAATGTTTTATTTTGTGTTTTATTTATTATATGGGGGGGAAAGTCCTGTCAGCCTTGTGCTGAGAGGGCTGCAGTCATCGATCTTTTTTTTCTAATAAACCTAAATCACAGGATCACTGATCTGTTCAGTTTTATTCATGTAGCACCGCTTAGCTGTCAACAACTCTCATCTCAAGTCACTTCATATTGTAAGGTAGAGATCCTACAGTGTTAATCTAGGATAAAGTAGTCTCGGCTTCATTGATGAAGTAAATGCAATGATTCAACAGACAAGAATAGAAACCACAGCTTAACAATTTGGCTGATGCAAAGAACCACGAGGCAGTGATTCCAGCTTAAATGTATTCTGGATATTGTTAAATATTCTTACATTTTTTGTTAATGTTTGCCAGGTATCCTGTTTAAAGACAACACTTTGAAGTCACTTCCATGTCTTTACATGAGGACAAACTCATTTCAAGGAAAATAAAAATGCTCAAATTTTAAAGATTGTAAATTATTGTTTAGTCATTTTATGAGGAGATGGATGCCGGCATATTTTAGTACAGTTTTGGAATTGACGAGAATAAAAAGAAAAGAATAAAAACCAATTTTGTTGTGTACTAAAACAAACAAACAAACAAACAAAAAACAGAAGGTGTTCTGGCAGAAAAATTATCAGGACTTTTTTCAGTTTTTCTGAAGTTTTTTCTTTTTTTGGACTATTGGCAAAGTTTGATAACCATTTGCTAAATTGCAAAAAAGAAATTATTTAATAATGAAAACATTTCTGTGCACTATAACTCATAATGACTTACAGTGGATCCCCAGGCCAACATTCAGTATCAGAAGAACAGCAGCAAGAAGCGCCAGGCACGCTGCAGCCAGTCTGTGGCGTCTCCCAGGACTCATAGTGAACATGGACACTAGACAGGCAGAACATTATGAATTTTCAACTTAAACGCAGGTAACACACATATAACTTGGTTTAAGCTTTAAAAGAGTAAAATGTGATCATTTTAGGATTTAATATTACTGTTTACTAGTAGTTTATTTAACATCTGCTCTGTACTCTTTATTTATGATTAGAAAAATCCTGTTAGAGCATGTAAACCTTACACGTAGTTGTCTCAGATCATCAGGTCCTGTCATTATATCTTAACTCTGTAAAACCTACTTCAATCAAAAGAATCAGAAACCTGACTATGGGAGTGCAATGAATAAAAATTTGAATTATTATACCTTGTATCCTGTTAGACTGATGGTAAGGAGGATACTCTTCCTTGTGCAAATCGTCTTCATAGACAAGTGTCTGAAAACCACCATTTGTCTCCTCCATTCTCACTGTTCAGTCTAAATCAGTCATATGTCAGTGCATTTAAGCAACAATCTGTCACAGATTGTGACGCCTACTGCTGAGGTCATCAACAATCAGTTCCAGTGAAATCTGCTGTCTGTAAAAACAAAGAGGGAAGTGATAGATGTTATTAATGTGTGGGTTCCACAATTACTTTCCAGATACACGGGATGTGCATCTGCTGATCTCTTTGAGAGAATTCAAAGAATTTGTCCAAATCACAGCTGAAGGAACCCTCATCAGTGTTCAGTTGAATTTTATTTATATAATCAAATGTCACAAGAACAGTAGCTTCAAGGCACTTTATATTGTAAGCTATAGACCGCACAATAATAAGAGAAACTCCAACTATCATACAAGCCCCTGTGAGCAAGGGCTTTGGCGACAGTGGGAAGGGAAAACTCCCTTTTAACAGGAATAAACCTCCATCAGAACCAGGCTCAAGAGGGGCAGTCATCTGTTGGTGAGGAGAGGGAGACAGGACTGTGGAGCGAGTTGTTAATAATAAATCATTATTAAATGCAGAGAGGTGTATAAATACATGCTGAAGGAAAGGGAGTGAGAACTCAGTGCATCGTGGGAAGCTCCCAGCAGCCTGTTTCTACAGCAGCATAACTAAGGGAGGATTTAGAGTCACCTGATCCAGCCCAAACTATAAGCTTTGTCAAAACAAGTCTTAAGACTAATCTTCAAAGCAGAGAGGGTGTCTGCCTCCTGAATCAAAGCTGGGAGCTGGTTCCACAGAAGAGTGGCCTGAAAACTGAAGGCTCTGCCTCCCATTCCACACATTTAAATATCCTGGTAACATGAGAGCGAATTGCTGCAGTGGGGAGATATGGTACTATAAGATCTTTAAAATCATATAGAGCCTGATTATACATCAAAAATAATCAATTTCATTTATTAATGCTAAATCTTAGAAGACCCTCAGCTCACTCTTCAGTTAGCAGCTTTACATAATCTGTGAAGTGTTACGCCATGAACAAACCAAACAACTGGTATGGGATAAGCTAACAGTAATTTTATTGATGTCGCAAATTCCCGTTAAAGACTTGTGACACTGACCAATAATTTGCAGTACTGCTTGCTATTTTTTTCATGATTGCTGGTTTCTGATGTGTTAGGTTACAAATTACTTAGGAGCCAATTGAAGCTCAAACTTTTAATTTAAGCTGTCAAGTTAGCTCACTTATAAAAAACAACTTATTTAATATTTTCTGCTGAAAATCTAATGTGAATGCTGAAAGATTTTTGATATATGAGATGATATGTTTTTGTGAGAAAATATCAGCCAAAATATCAACTATAGTTTTTGGTTAAGCTTTTACCGTATATCATGATGTGGGACAGCAAACAAAATACATTAGAGCAAATAGCAGTACCAAACACTGAATATGATACTGATTTTTTTTTTTTTAAGAAAAAGAAAGAAAGCAAAAATTTGAGTTGACAGGCATCAAAATCAAGAAGGTTTTGGTCTCAAATGATGTTGTCAGCACTGAGCTGAATGCATCACTTGAAAAAAAAACAATGATCAAAATCATCTATAGGTAGATTTTTACGTTTGAAAGTGTTTAAAAGTTATTTTAAAACACACTGTGGGGGCTGTGTTTGAAGCAGATTTAGTCTGGCCCAGATATTTTTGGGGCACACAGATGTACCTAGTAAAATTGCATGTCAATATGAGAGTGAGGAGAGGGAGAGTGTTTTACTCTTTGATTTTTTTCAGTGTTACATTTAGATTGTTACTTTACTTTCTAGTATTTTTGAGCTCTCACAACTTCACAAGTACAGATGTTAGTCACATAGATTTTAAAGCCTTAAAAACACATTTAATCAATTAACAATTTAAAAGTGCAACCAAATCAAATTTTGATCAATTCACATTGTTCCAAATATATTATATTTTCAGTATCAAACCTTCACCAGTTTTAAGTCTCTGGCATAGATTAAGAGAAACAAGCACCAGTACTGGGTGTCATGTCTGTTTTGCACCAATTAACAGGAGAAAACTTCAATAAGTGCGTTTTGGTTAAATTAAAATTCACCAAATAAACGTACAATATTGGTTTTCAGATGATCTGAAACAAGAAGTTCCGTGTTTGAGCATTAAAAAAAAAAAAGTCTTCTGCGAACAATAAAAACCTGAGCACAAGTGTTAAAATCAGGGGCGATTTTAGCCCATTTTTGGGGGTGCTTCAGCACAAATGAATCAAAGCACCCCCAAAGATTTCTTACTTTTTTGACAATATTTGCTGTTTGTGTGACACACTACTAAAAATATAAAAAGCATACAGTACTTGGTTGGACGTAACACTTTAGCAATAAAATTATAGATTAAAAAAAAGGAGCCTCAGGTAAACGTGTAAAATCAAATGATCCGTTAATCAAGAATAATGTCGAATCAGTGTTTCAATATTTATATATTTTATTACATGTTCATGTGGTTTGGTTATTTGCCTTTTGGTTGAAAGTACACTGAGAGAGGACTTTTTGTTAGCGATCTTAATAGTATTTTTTTATATTAATTTAATTTTTCATCTAATTGAATACAATCTATTTGTGTATGATTGTCAGTCCGAAGAGGGAGAGAGGAAAGAGGGAACGTGAGGAGAAAGTACAAGGTCAGGAAGAACCAGGTAAGAAAACAGACAGGGAGCAGTGACAGGCACAACAGAAACTGAAAAAAACCTGATTTTACTCATATAACATTATAATTGATCAGGGAGATTAAAATTAATGATATATTTTTATGTGGTTCAGCCACAACTCTACTAAAACCTCAGCCAGTAATAGGTCGGCCAACCTTTGGACCGTCCAGTTGTCTGTATGACTGCCGCAGTACGTGCATCACATTTGCTCACTATCAGAAAGAGCCAAACAGCCCTGGTGGAGTGAGGAGCTGTAAAGAGAAGCAGATGCTCTGTTTCTAAAAATGTTTTAAGCTTGTTTCAAAGATTCTGTACTGCAGCTTTAAATGTTTTCCAAAAGCACACAGACACTTATCAGTGTTTCTCAAACTTTTTACAGTGTGGACCACCTGATAAAAATGTCAAGCTCTCCTAAGGACCACTATGAAAGCATGAAACTCATAAATCTTACAACACGAAATTAGTGTATCTTTTAATCAGCTCGGTGGCCCTTCTGACTTGGTCTCCTCTGACACAGAAGAGCTTAATTCCTGGTTTTATTCTTGCTGTCAAACCGTCTTGGACTCTGTGGCTCCTTTAAAAACCAGGCAGCCCAAGGCCAAACCTGAGCCTTGGTTTAATGAGAGCAGTCGTGCTGTTAAGAGGGAATGTCGTCGAGCAGAACGGAGGTGGAAAAAGGATAAACTGCATGTATCATTTCAAATTCTCAAAGACTGCTGGCATCGCTACCAGAACACTGTTAAAGAGGCAAAAAGGGAATATTTTGCAAATATTATTTCTTCCAACTGTCATAACCCACGTGTGTTATTTAGGACCATTGACACCGTTCTTTTTTTTTTTTTTTTTTTTTTTTTTTTTCTAAATGACATCAGAAACAGCAGTATGCGACATTACGTGATGGCAGAGCTTCAGTTCATCCTTTGTCATTTTTTTTTTTTTTTTTTTTTTTTTTAATAAATAGGACAGGGGGAATGAATGAGAGAAAGAGGGGGAGAGAAAGAAAGAAAACCAAAGGGGAGAAGAGACGGTGAGAAGGGGGGGGAAGAGAGAGAGAGAAAAAAAGAACTCCTGGGTCACCTGTATGGAGAAAAAAAAACAAACAAACAAAAAAAAACAAACAGAGGAGACAGCAAACAACAAAGAGCAACATAATAATAGAGAAAACAAAGCACCATCACAATAAACTAGCTAGCCATAGATATCAATATTTACTAAATAATAAACGATATTGTGCAGCACGCAACGATAGACAGCGCACAGTGTGCTTTGAGGCAGCAGCCAAGAAAGCTTTAGTCCGCGTCTGTGAATACCCATGTGTGCATACCTGTGTGGATCAGCATGCTTGCATTCCAAAGGTTTCTCCATGTAATGATCTGCTAGGGAGTGTGGGGGGGCCACAGCCCCGTCCTCCAGGGTGTGAAGCGGGTATGGAGGAGATCAAAACTCCAGACATCCAGAGGCCCCCAGAACACAAGAGACCATGGAAGACCAACAGAGGGGCAGCCGCGCCACTGTTCCAGTAAGAGCTGAGGAGAGTCCCAGATGAGGGCTCACTCAGCAGCCGCGGAGCAGAAGTCAGGGGGAGTTGCAGTGACGCGCCCGTGAGCTCCGCCGGCCCCCAGCTGCGCCTGAGTGACTGAGCCCCAGGCCGAGAGGCCGGGGGCACCCCACCTCCAAAGGGGCCCGAGCGAGCCCCAGGCCCCAGGCCCCGACAAGCGGCCGCCAAGGAGTGAGCCGGTGTGTACCCGGACGCCCACCCCCAGACACAAAGAACCACCAACACACCGACACCTGAGGGAGTCCGCCACCGGCAGGGGAAGTGGTGGTGGGTGGAGATAGGCCTCCAAACCTTGGAGGGCCTAAGGTGTCCCCAGAGAGGTGGCGTCTGATACCCAACCTGACATATAGACACAGACATACAGGCACACACAGACACAAACATCCATTCCCACCCTCATGCTCTCATATGCACTCACTCCACACTCAACCAACGTGGAGACAGACATAAAGAGACGCTGTACACACAATCACACTCCCCAAGCGTACTCTACAAACCGGGTCTAGGTACCCTTGCCCCTGGAGGGGGGAATTGCACCCAGACCCAGGTGGTGTTACCCTTTTCCCTGCGGTGGGGAGAGGCAGACCACCCCGACTCCGCAGCAGCAGGGAGGCCCCACACCCCAGACCGCAGTCGGACGGCCAACTCCTCCTACTAGCCCTCCCGCTCCAGCAGGCCGCAGAGAATGGGGGTGGGAGAAGACTCCAAACCTCCCTCCACCCACTCATTGTAGTGTTGATGCATATGTGTTCTAAGGTGCAATTAAAACCCAGGAGGGCATGGAGCTACCTGCCATGGAGCAGCAGGTAAGCGCATAGTCCCTCCTGCTAGCCCTCAATGACTAAGTGTATTTAAAATTGAGAGGTGGGCAACGACGTCAGGGGTGAGGTATACACCCTGATGGTAAATTGGACTCCGTGATTGTGCCCACCCCCAAGATCCTATATGTATGTGTAATGAGAGTGTGAATAATGTGAATGTCTAAGTTGTGGGATAAAATTGAGGCAGAGGCAGCCAGAAGGGGACAGGGGGGGGGGGGGGGGGGGGTAGCCTCCTCTGCACCCTGGTGACATACCCCCACTCCAAGGCCCTGCATGTGTGGGTGGTTGTGGAGGAGCGGGAAGAGGGAGGCAGCTGGAGATGGGGAGGGAAGGAAGGGAGGGGCAGGTAACCCCTCCCTGGGGCCAGCTCCCCCGCTGACCCCAGTAGGCACTCCCACCCTCCGCGACCCGCCGGGGAAGGGGGGCCCAGGCCCATCAGACCGGGGCCCAGTGCAGTAGCGCCCTCCGGCTCCACAGAGCCCTGGACAGTCCACCCAACCCCATCACAGAGAAAACTGCACCCACCCCACCATCCACACATCTTCCAGACTACATAAGACGGTAAACGCCCAGGCTGAGACACTGTTCTTAATACTCCATTGAATGTCTGTTTGGAAGTTTCTCCTGAGATTTGAACTGATTTTCTGAACTTTTTTATTTAAGGTCATCACCAGCAGGGCTCTTATCACAGCTCCTGACTCTGACCCCTCAGTCTCTGTCCCTTACGCTGTTGTTTTCACTCAGTTTGAGCTTGTGACGCTCTCCACTTTAGAGGATGTGGTTCGCCATATTAAGCCCACAGGTTCCACTCGGGATCCTGTCCCTCCACAATTCTTTAAAGAAATTTTTCCTAGTATAGGACAGTATGTCCTTGACATTATTAAAAGCAGTCTGTCTTCTGGTGTGGTTCCTGCAAATTTCAAACATGCAGTAGTGCAGCCACTGCTTAAGAAACCTGGCCTTGATCACACAGTTTTAGCGAACTATAGGCCTATTTCCAAGCTGCCTTTAGTCTCCAAGGTTTTAGAGAAAATTGTTTTTAGTCAACTGAAAGATTTTCTAGATGAAAATGGAATCTTTGAGGTTTTTCAGTCAGGTTTTAAAACCCTTCATAGCACAGAATCTGCATTATTAAGGGTTTTTAATAACATCCTTCTGGCATGTGATTCTGGTAACCATGTTGTTCTGGTCTTGCTTGACCTAACTGCTGCCACTGACACAGTAGACCACAATATTTTAATTTCTCAATTAAATGATGTAGTGGGTATTGGTGGCACTGGACTTAATTGGTTTAGGTCTTATCTGTCAGATTGGTGCAGGGATAGCTCAGTAGGTAGAGTGGTTGCCCCATGATCGGAAGGTCGGGGGTTCGACTCCACTGAACAGCTACCCTGAGGCACCCGAGCAAGGTACCGTCCCTACACACTGCTCCCCGGGCTCCCCCTGCATTGGTGGCTGCCCACTGCTTCACTGGGTGAATGGGTTAAATGCAGAGGAGTAATTTCCCTACGGGGACTAACACATACACATTATTATTATTATTATTGTGGCTCAAGAGTTGGAAGTTCGTCATGTAATTGGACGGTTGCCAGTTCGAGCCCCGGCTCGGGGCACTTCACCCAATGCCTACTGGTGGTGGTCAGAGGGCCCGGTGGCGCCAGTGTTCGGCAGCCTCGCCTCCGTCTGTGGCTACAATGTAGCTGCCATCACCAGTGTGTGAATGGGTGGATGACTGATTGTGTTCTCAGGGACTAGAAAAGCGCTATACAAATACAGGCGATTGTCAGATAGAACTTTCTCTGTCAGCCTTCTCGGTTCCGAATCATCTTCTGCTCCTCGTCCCACAGGGCTCAATTTAGGGCCACTGCTCTTTTTACTGTATCTATTGCCTCTGGGTTCTATCCTTAGAAGGCATGGGATCTCATTTCATTGTTATGCCGATGACTGACAAATTTATTTGCCACTAAAGCACAAGGATGGTATCTCCATAAAACCTCTCTTGACATGTCTAGATGACATTAAAGCTTGGTTGGCTCTAAACTTTGTAAATTTTAACAAAAAGAAAACAGAAGTGTTGGTGTTTGGACCCAGTGGTCCCTGTGAGTCCTCCTCTGTTGTTTTAGGATCCCTGGAAGTCTATTTTAAACCTGTTGTTACTGACCTTGGTTTTAAGTTGGACAGTGATTTTAAATTGGACAACCAAATCAGAGCAGTGAAATCCAGTTTTTATCATTTCAGGCGACTGGCAAGAGTAAAATCTTGTCTTTCGAGGCAGCACCTTGACACAGTGATCCATGCTTTTATTTCTTCCCGCCTGGACTGTAACTCACTTTATGTGGGGGTCAGTCAGTCGTTGCTCTCACGTCTGCAGTTGGTTCAAAATGCGGCTGCACGACTCCTAACAGGAACTCGAAAAAGAGAGCATATAACCCCCGTGCTAGCCTCTCTGCACTGGCTGCCTGTGTCTTTTAGAGTTCGTTTTAAAATTCTCATGTTTGTTTTTAAATGCCTTCACAGTCTTGCCCCGCCTTACCTCTCTGAGCTTCTTCATCCCCACATACCCTGTCGGTCTCTCAGGTCAGCTGACCAGCTGCTCCTGGAGGTACCGAGATCCAGGAGGAAGCTCAGAGGGGGCGGGGCCTTCTCTATCGTGGCTCCTAAATTATGGAATAATTTGCCCATGCACGTTAGAGAGGCCCTTTCACTGTCCACTTTTAAATCGCGTCTTAAAACCCACTTTTATTCCTTGGCTTTTAACCTCAGTGAGACTCAGTTTCTCTTTTAATTGAAGTAGTTATTTAATTAATGATTTCACTCTTCATTTATTTGGTTTTTATTTATATTTCATGTAATTTTATTTTACAGTTCCAATGTACAGCACTTTGTGTCAGCTGTGGTTGTTTTAAAGTGCTTTATAAATAAAGTTGATGATGATGATGAAACATGGTTTACTAGGGTTTGTAACTAATTGACTTTGCAGAGAGTTGAAGGCCAGCATCCCAATGCAAAACACATAGGATGCATCTTCTATAGTTATTACATGTTATTACAGGCAGCCAAGTTTCCTTTCGCAGTAAGTGATGGGACACAGTTACACTGTCAGCCAGTATACTCCTGTCATGATTATTTCTGTGGCTAATGATAATAGGAGTATTAGGAGCAGTAAAGAGTCGTCATATTACCAGTTATAGCTGCAACCACAGCCAGACAACAACTGTGCTCATGACATAAAGGGTGGACACGCTGAGAGAGAGCGATAGAGACAGTGAGAGGTACAGAAAACAAAGTGAAGACAAAGTGAAACCACCTTATGCATGTTATGATTTAAAGAATATGTGATAGTTTACATATCTAAGACTGTATGCCTTATTAGACATTTTAGCTCATGGATTCTGGTGCTTTTTCACAAATCCATTTCCTTCTGACTCCACATCTAACATCATTCCAAGCTTTGAAGAAGTTTACTCTGGGATACACGGCTGCACAGTCTTCATCATTGAGATTGTTCGGCTCTCCATCGTTCCAGTACCTGAAGTAAAAGACACTTTACTTTACAGAGCTAACATTTTCTTTCAATCCATCCACTTTTTCATCTTCCCTCTCAGCCACATATATTATTGAGGAGAAGTTCATTTTTTGTAAGTGGCAGTTTCACTGTGTGTAGCATACTGAACTCTTACCCTTGAACAAGAAATCTTCCATCCAACCATTTCCAAGTCCCTTCCTCCTTGGAATCACTCAGTCCGATCCAGAAGTCTGTCGAGAGCTGGGAGGCATCTTGATGATTTATTAGGAAATTTACTGTCGAGTTCTAACAAAAAAAAAAGATTAAAATTAATTTTAAAAAATCAATATGAATGGTCTCCACAGAAATACTAACAAACCTCTTTGTCTTGGCTGTCTATGATTATAAGATCTCCTCCCTGCAGCTGACAGAAATCTCTGGATTCCTTCCATGTTTTCATTTCATTTGATTTCAAGGAGAAGTAGTAACATACAGAGTTCATTAAAATCCATCCCACAGGACAGCGTTTGCAGCCATCGCCTGTTTCCAAAAGATAATGCCACTATTATAGAAAATTATGAAACAAATCATTTTTATTATATACAGAAATAATAAAACCGGTTTTACTATGCATTGACAAGCGTGATCTTGAAGTTTCAATTTCCTTTGTGATTTTTTCCATCTGACTTTTATAGTCATTGCTTCGTTTTGTCTGGTGTTCAAGCTCCCAGTTGGTTTGTGTCTGACGGCTCATCTCACTGTCCAGCTGCTTGCTGGCATCCTTCATGGTTTCCACTGCAGTCTTGTAAGTGTCCTGGAGGTTGATGAGCTCTTTGCTGATGCGTTCGGTATCATCGAGGGTGAGGTGAGAATCTGTGAGTTTGTTATCTGCAAGATAACAAGACAGTGTTACTACACAATAGGGTTAGTTCTTTTTACCGTTTTTCTTATTCGTAAATAACATTATTTACTGACACTGACAAACAACAATCATATTTTAGTACATAGTACAAATAATTTTAGCCATTTTTTATTTATTAACATTTTTTTGTTTTTGTTCTGGATTGTTAACAAAATTCAGTATCTGTTTGATAATAAGAATGATTCTGTGCATTGCACGTCCTCAGACTGACTTACAATGGACTCCCAGGCCAATATCAACTATCAGCAAAACAGCAGCGAGTAGGGCCAGGCTCACTGCAGCCAGTCTGTGACATCTCCCAGGACTCATAGTGAACATGGACACTATACAGAGAAGAAGAATTTTCAGCTTAATGACAATGACAAATCTTTCGTGACCAACACTTGCTTGAAGTACATGTTATAAAGGCAACTTAATGTATCTTTTTACTACTTGCTGAACTTAAATCATGTGTAGTGACAGGCCCAAAAGAAGCAGTCCAAAACAGTGAGTCTTTAATATTAATACAAAGCCCAATTTAAAAAAAGTGTTAAAAGTGCAGAAATGATAAATAAGAACACGAGAGCCAAGCAGCGCTGCACACAGGAAACAGACATGTTTCCAAATATGAAATATACTGCAACAACAAAGAAACGGAGAATCAGAACAAAACAGAACTCAATGAGGATGGGAAACAGGTGAGGCATGAGATGCAGGTGAAACTAATTAACAGTCTAGGAATGAAGGGAGGGAAGCAAAACGAACCTAAAATACAAAACAAGAAAGAATGACCAGAACAAGGAAACAAGGGCACATAAACACAGGACGAGACAAGGGGGAAGTAAGAGAGAAAGTAATAAAGGAACAAAACACAAATACTCCAAAATAGGAAAGTGAATTTAAATAAAGATCAAACATCAGACTAGAATAAACCACTCAAACTCTACAAATACTATACTATCAAGAACTGCTTGGTGCCTGAAAGTTTTGAATACTTAATTGTGAGAATTAAGTATTCAACTTATTTCAACTTATTTTAGCAGTGGTATGTTCAAACTTGGTCAAAATAACCAACAGACACCCGAATCAGACTACGGAAGCCCATTAAACACAAATTTAATTTATTATACCTTGGTGCCTGTTAGACTGATGATGATGAGGATGCTCTTCATCGTAGAAGTCTTCTTCACAAATGAATTCCTTAAATCCACCATTAAAATTACCACCCGTGGGTTCTCTCCTCTCCTCCATTCTCACTGTTCAGTCAACATCGGTCATATGTGCATTTGAATAACAACTGGCCTGAGATAACGCAACCTGAACTTGCTGATTTCATCAAAAATTATTGAACACAATCAATTCCAGTAAAATGTGGAATGTGTGGGGGGGAAAAGGAGAAGTGAAATAGTTGTTATTCATTTTGCTGCAGCATTCACTTTTCAAACACAGAGGATTTGAATGTGCTGACTCTTATAGCCGAATTAACCGTCTTAGATGCTGGACAGTAATAATGTTTTCTGCACTGTCCATGAGTAACCCCCCACCCGCAACATACACACACACACATTAATTTTTTAACAAGAATGCCAGGTTCTGAAATTATTTAAACACAACCTGAGACAAAGGACAACACAACATACACAGAGGTTCCCACCCCGTGTGTGTGTGTGTGTGTGTGTGTGTGTGTGTGTGTGTGTGTGTGTGTGTGTGTGTGTGTAGGGGAGGCTGAGGCAACTCTTGGTTATCCCTGTGTTTGGAGCAGGCGCTGGGCTCTCCAAATCACAGAACAAACACTTCCTTTAATGACTAACTACTCCGGAGATGTTAGTTCTAAAGTTACAGTGGGATCCAAATAATATCAGGCTGATCCTGCCACAATTTTTTCCTTCTGTTCAAATCACGGACAAATAGTATCCCACAGTTGTTTGTGTTTTTGAACCCATTTTGCACAAAAAAAAAACAAAACAAAAAAACAAAACTGAGTTTTTAAAAATCTCAATCGAAACAAAAAGGAGCACAAGAGTCCAAACACACAAGAAAACAGTCCAAGAACACAGGAAAACAGATCAAAAACAAAACCAAATCAGAACCCAACAAGAGTCCATGAAAAGTTCAGGGGGCCGACCGTGCACATGGCAATGGCGGCGACGGGCAAACAGTTCTGGAGGTCGACCGTGCACACGGCAACAGCGGCGGAGGCAAAACCAATCAGGCGGCCGACCACTTGGAAGGTAGTGGCAGCCACTGAGCAGGTCCGGAGGTCGGCCGCGATGCCAGCGGCGGCGCCGAAATCTTTCCGGAGGCCGTCCCCGAAGGCCATGATGCCAACTTAGAGGCCCGGAAAACAGCCAGCAGAGGCGAGGCGGAACGGGTCGAGCTGGCTCTGGCGGTGGTGTAGCAACCGCAGGACCAGACAAGGCCGGACCAGGCGAGGCCGGACCAGGCGTGGATGAAGACACGGAGGCCGGACCAGGCGTGGATGAAGGGACGGCTGCGGAACCTGACGGCAGCGGGACGGCTGCGGAACCTGACGGCATCATCACCTGCAGCATCATCACCTGCAGCCAAGTGGTCGGCTGCAGGTGATGATGCTGCAGGCGGTGATGTGAAAGTCGCGGGGGATGATTCAGCAGGTGACGGCTGAACCGATTTCCCCGGACCATCAGCAGATGTGAGGATGTGCTGGCTGGGTCCTCCGGGACCCTCAGTTAACGAGGAGTGATGCTGGACGGGCCCCTCGGACCCTCCAGCAGACGAGGCATGAGGCTGGACGGGCGACTCAGGCCCTCCAGCTGGTGAGAAAGGAGGCTGGACGGGCGACTCGGACCCTCCAGCAGACGTGGCATGAGGCTGGGCGGGCCCCTCGATCAGCTGACCGGGCTGAAGGTGGCTGCTGATCAGCTGACCGAGCTGAAGGTGGCTGCTGGGCAGCTGACCGAACTGAAGGTGGTTGCTGATCAGCTGACCGAGCTGAAGGTGGTTGCTGATCAGCTGACAGAGCTGAAGGTGGTTGCTGATCAGCTGACCGAACTGAAGGTGGTTGCTGATCAGCTGACCGAGCTGAAAGTGGTTGTTGGGTAGCTGACCGAGCTGAAGGTGGCTGCTGGGCAGCTAACTGAACTGAAGGCCGGGAAACACACTGTTCATTTTTAAACATGGGCACAGGAGTAGGCACAACAACTTCTGAATTAACTACTCCTGAGTTACCTGGCTGGGGCTTATGAATATCTGGGATGACACACATGTTGTTTGCGCTCACAGATGTGTTGAGTTGAGGACGAACAGCGGTCTCTACATGCTTGACAGGTTTTGAAGCATGACAATCATCCAGAACATTCCTAGCCGGCTGTTCAGACAAAATCCCAGACTCCTGCTGGGACTGAATGCTGGCGGCGCATCCGCCACTTGCCAGTTGAAATGGGATCAGGGCTGGCAAAAGGTGACATGGAGAAACACTGCTGCGGAGTGGAAATGAAAACTGCACCAGTCCGTACTACAGGAGAAAAGGGAAGTGTGGTTGGGTGGTGATGGCTAGGGTTGCATTTCTTCTTTAAGGATGGATCAAACGATTTGGCGACAAATCTTGGCAAAAACTGCCGCTGACGTCGAGAACACCACGTGGTGAGGGCCTCCAGGAGGGTAGCTGAATCGTCCATTCCTGGACCGCTCATGCCAAACAGTTCGAAGGCTAGCCTCGCTCTTAGAGCTGTTATTATTTGCTTAAGTCCATTTATGTTCAGAAAACTGACAGTGGAGGCAGTGGACGACAAAAAATTATCAAAAAACACTACCTCCAGCTGCCTCTTGTAGGGGCTCACAGCGTGGATTATCCTCCAACAGTAATCCCATAGGTGCGCGAGATTCTCTCCCTCAGAGGTGAAAAGTGAGTCCGCTGGATCCATACTGGTCGCGTCGTTCTGTCAGGGCTCTGTGTGCGGACAGGCAGAAATGTGGATCCAAATGCAGGACTCCGAGACGAAATGTAACTAAAACCACAGCTTTTATTGCTGGCATGAAACAAAAACAGAAACCAAGCAGGAACACACAGGCAGGGTCTGAGGGTACAACGCGACACCGAGCATGGGAAAACACAGGGCTTAAATACACAGGGTAGTAATGAGGGAATGGGCAACAGAAGGGAGACACAGCTGGGGGAGATCAGGGCTAACGAGACGGGGGAGCTAAGCTGCACACACTAACATAAGACAAAGACTTTCACAATAAGACAGGAAACAAGAATTACTAAACCAGATGCAGACATGACACTGAGAGACAGACTAGACACTGAACAGAAACTGCAACACACATGAGAACCCAAAACCTAAGAACTGATCCCTCACCAAGAATAACAGAAACAGATCTATAATGATAATAAACAAAGCACCAGAACATCAGAAAACAATCCATAATGCAAAAATAAACCAAAACATAATAAACTCAAAATACCGGGTCCAACGGACCCAGAACCGTGACAGAAACAGCTGCGTTCTCAAAAATACCCGTGTAGGTGTAGCGTAAAGGGGGGGTTCAAGGTTCTTTATTTGTCACATGCATAGTTATACAAGTATAACACACAGTGAAATGTAACCTGACACGCTCCTCGACATGTGAAAAAATTGGGGGGGGGGGGGGCGTAAGAGGAAGAACATATATATATATATATATATATATATATATATATATATATATATATATATATATATATATATAATGCTCAGTGAATACCTCAGGCAGCAGAAACCCAAGAAAGAGGAGGGAGACGAGGAACCATCATGGAAGGACAGGCCCCTGCACGGTATGTACCACCGGCAGATAGAGGAGGTGGCTGATATCCAGAAATCCTACCAGTGGCTGGACAAAGCTGGACTGAAAGACAGCACAGAGGCACTAATCATGGCAGCACAAGAACAAGCTCTGAGCACAAGATCCATAGAGGCTGGGGTCTATCACACCAGGCAAGACCCCAGGTGCAGGCTGTGTAAAGATGCCCCAGAGACAATCCAGCACATAACAGCAGGGTGCAAGATGCTAGCAGGCAGGGCATACATGGAACGCCATAACCAAGTGGCCGGCATAGTGTACAGGAACATCTGTGCCGAGTATAACCTGGAAGTCCCGAGGTCAAAATGGGAGATGCCCCCAAGGGTGGTGGAGAATGACCGAGCTAAGATCCTGTGGGACTTCCAGATACAGACGGACAAAATGGTGGTGGCTAACCAACCGGACATAGTGGTGGTAGACAAACAGAAGAAGACGGCCGTAGTGATCGATGTAGCGGTTCCGAATGACAGCAATATCAGGAAGAAGGAACACGAGAAGCTGGAGAAATACCAAGGGCTCAGAGAAGAGCTCGAGAGGATGTGGAGGGTGAAGGTAACGGTGGTCCCCGTGGTAATCGGAGCACTAGGTGCGGTGACTCCCAAGCTAGGCGAGTGGCTCCAGCAGATCCCGGGAATAACATCGGAGATCTCTGTCCAGAAGAGCGCAGTCCTGGGAACAGCTAAGATACTGCGCAGGACCCTCAAGCTCCCAGGCCTGTCAAGGTCAACAGCATTTCAAGTAGGTAACACCTTGATTATTTTCTTTATTTAGTCATTATGTTGTAGATCTGCTCCTGTGTTTGAGATCATTGTTATATCACAGGGGTGGCCAACTCCAGGCCTCGAGAGCCGGTCTCATGCAGGTTTTAGATAACATCCTGAGTCAACACACCTGAATCAAATGATTAGTTCCAGGCCTCTGGAGAACTTGAAATGTTGAGGAGGTAATTTAGCCATTTAAATCAGCTGTGATGGATCAAGCACACATCTAAAACCTGCAGGACACCGGCTCTTGAGGCCTGGATTTGGCCACTCCTGTTCTATCACGACTCAGTCTGGCACAAGCTTTAGCTGTCAGACCTCTCTTTTGACCCCAGAACGATTTGGTACACAGAGGAGTTTACAGTCAACTCGACAGTGATTGCAAGGTGTCCAGGTTCTGTCACTGTAAAAGAAGCCCAAATCATCACCTCTCCACCACTGTGCTTTACAGTTGGTATGAGGTGTTTGTGTTGGGTTGGTTTGCTGTATTTGGTTGTTACTAAACGTGGCGAGTACATTTTGGACAAACATCTACATTATCCTTTAGATAGATATGTGAAACCTATGCTGTGCTGCCTTTTTTACAATTGCACTGTCACTTTTGATGTGTAGTCTTTTTTCTGTTTTTTGTTTTGTTTTGTTTTTCACTGAATGTTGGAGACTTTGTCACTTCTTAGCATGTGATCTAAGAAATGAATCCCCCCCCCCCTCAATGCAATCAATGTTTGTAGGATTTTGGAACTTAAAGATGGAGATTCATTAATGTTTCTTGATTTTTCTATGAGTGCTTCCCATATGGAAAAGATATATATAAATCTTACAAAGTTTGTATCCGTCTTGTGTGAAACTTGTATGAAAAGCATACAAGAGTGAAAACAGATATAAAATCCCTTGAAAAATTATATAAATGAAACTTATGTTTTGGATACTTCCTAAAACAATATATGAAAGTAATGAGAAAGTGGCCACTTTCATGAGTAAATCATATAAGCCTTATATGATTCACTATATGAAGTAGGCCACATCTTATGCAAGTCTTTTATAAGTTTTTTCTTTTCCATATGGGTTTCTTTGTGTGTAAACCTAGTTAACTTTGTTCTGACATCACTCTGATCTCTCCACACAATATTTTGATCTCTCTACACTGCCAAACACAATGAAACTGGGGCTCCTGTGACTCCAGTACACTGATGCTAATGTGGTACTAATGATCATAATGATTTAACTTGGTAGATGTACGAACTCCAGCACAGCAAATCTTTCTATTGGATGTAAGCGGATTATAAAACTCATGTGTCCATGTAAGATATAGAAATTTCCAAAACATTTTAATATTGTTTACTGAACTGTAATACACTTTTCATTGACTTTAATACAGTTTGAATGATACAAGTTTAAAAATGCCCCAAACATAAAACATATGAATCATTCCAGGTTTCTGGAGTGAATCAAGACTATCTTGATGGTACTTCACATATCCAGTCTAAGTTATGCCCATTGCAGTTTCCATCATAGCGGGTCTTCCAGGGATTAGAGGAGGAGTACATGATAATCACACAATTTTTCTCCTCAACATTTGGTTCTCCATCCATCCAGTACCTGAGAAAAGGCGAGACAGATAATTAAGTGGAAATGATCTATAAAAATCTATAATTAATAATCTGTCTTTTCTTACCTTTGTTCCACCTCTGTGACATTATTAAGCCACACCCATGTCCCCACTGTCGCTATGTCAGTAAGACCAACCCAGAATCCGTTCACCCACTGATGAGGATTGTTTTTTAGAAGTTTGATGGTGTTACTCACGAATGCCTATGTGAGCAAAAAAAGAGAAAAACACATTTAAAATTTAGTCAATAAAAATTGTAAATTGCCTACTTACAAAACTGGCCACGATTGCCTGTGGGATGCAAATTATGCCAACACAGAAACTCCTAAACAGCCTTAAGGCTACATTTAAAAATCTTTGCTAATCACTTTCAGTGACTATTGTCAAAGGAGCTTGCAAAGAAAAGTGTCTGGACTTCTTTAAGTTGCTTGAAGACGTTTCACCTCTCATCCGAGAAGCTTCTTCAGTTAGCCACTTCACAAGCGCATGGCACAACACAGAAGAGCCACCTCCACAGGACAAGACTCAGCACTCCATCTGCATCTTAAGGATAAAGGACACTCTTTCGAGGATGCCAATGTTCACATTTTGGACAGAGAGGACAGATGGTTTGAAAGAGGAGTGAAAGAAGCATCTATGTCCACTGTGAGTGACCATCTTTGAACAGAGGCGGGGTTTACGACACCAACTCTCTGCCATCTTTAATCCAGTTTTGAGATCCTTCCCAGACGCCTTAACGCCCACTCACATGCTGGGCCATCTGACCTCAGGAAATCGCATGATAAGGTGGGGCCAGGTTTCACAATGAACACACCTGAAACTCTGGCTGATTGGGACCCACACCCAGTTTCCCACCTTGGCTCAGGCGATTAGAGGATCATCAGGGGGTCCTTTTGTCCCTCTGTGGGGGGTCACTCCCACTAGGTTTATATCTGGGACTCTCCACCATTTGACCTTAGAACTGAAGAAGCTTCTCGGATGAGAGGTGAAACGTCTTCAAGCAACTTAAAGAAGTCCAGACGCTTTTCTATGCAAGCTCCTTTGACTACGATGACCTGGATGACTGAGAACCTTCACAGACATATTCAGTGACTATTGTATGTCTGTGGACGATGTATGTAGATAACTTATCTGTTTTCAAGCTTCTTCTCTCTTATTTTCAACCCACCTGCTCCTGTTGGTTATCAATCACAACAAGGTCAGAGCCACGACTAACACAGTCCACTCTGCTCTCATGCCAGTTCCTTTTGACAGCAGAGGACTCGGTGGAAGAGAAGAAATAGCAGGACGAGTTGAAAAGAATCCATCCAGGAGCGCATTTATCACAAGAGTTCTCTGAGAGAAACAAAGGATTTCTTGTCATTTCAGGTACTTTAATGTATTCAGAGTTCACAGATTAAAACAAAACTTCTCACCTAAAACTGATATGTTGGACTTTAGGTTTGTCTTCTCTATTCGCAGGGCTCCCATCTGTTTCTCATAACCATCATTGACGGTCTTCAGCTGCTCAATTTTCACCTTTACTTCTTTGTGGTTGTTGATCGCGCTCTTTAACGCCTTCTTGGCCTCCTCTTCGGCTTCGATCACATCGCTGTGGTTGCTTCGGAGATAGTCAAGCTCACTGAAGAGCTGTGTTACAGCTGGGTTGGAAATGTGCAAGGAGCCCTCTTTGACTTTGGCACCTACACAGGTAAGAGAGACAGATATATTAATATAATTAGTTCATCATTATGAAATGATTAGTGTTTTGAAATATGGAAAATGTGCATTTCCCCTTGTGTGGTTGCTGAGAGTTCAACAATTATTGTATTGGCTAACCAATATTGTTACACAACCAAGCACAAGTAAACCGTATCATCACATGAGCTGTTACACTCACACTTAATCGCAAAAACAACAGCGACTATCAGCAGCACAGCATTCAAGAGTCCCAAGCACAGTAAAACCCATCGATTAAATCCATCTCCACCTACATGGTCAAACATACAAATTTTGAAAACAAAAAAAAGATTTTCAGATAAACACTTTTCATTTAAATCTGGTTGTTGACACTTGAAGATGATTCAGAAATGCAGCAAATAAGTAAAAAGCTAGAAATTAGACTGAAGTAACTCGGAAAAATATATTATAAAACTATCAAATTTAAACTATTAGACGTTTTATTCCCATCCTTTGGGCCATCTATTATTCTCCCTACGGCTTTACTAATGTGTAGGTAGCATAATGAATAATAATTATAATAAATATCACTTTAAAACTACAGTTATTTGGGCATAATACCACAAATTCTTCATTTGTTAAAAATTATACAACTACCAAAAAAATGTGAATACATAAAATCACAGGCTGATCTGCATTTATGAAGGAAAAGAGTGGGAAAACTGTAGAAATGCACAAAATAAAAATCAAATAGGAATTCAGTGCCATACCTTGTCCGGATATGTTGTAGCTTTTGAAGAAAACTGGAGGAAACGTTGGCCTAACTGATCTTGTCCTCTGTGAAGTCTCCATTGCAATGCTGCAGGTTCTGCCCACTGAGCTGCTTTCCCCTCCTTATATACAGACACAAGGCATGTCTCATGGACTCACATGCCTCATGAAGCCTTTATCATTTTGTCATAGACTAATTAATATGAAAACTCTCCCTAAACATTTTGGATTAATAGATAAAAAATAAATATATAAAGTCCCCATCAAATACACTGTGTGCACAATTATTAACCAAGTTGTATTTTTGAGGATTAATTTTCATTATGGATCAAGGACAGTGCTCTTGGTCAATCCAAAATGTTAATTAATCTAAACCCAAATGTTTAAGAATGTAAAAGTGAGGTTTTGTCTTTAAGAGAATATTTATATATATATGTGCAGAATTATTAGGCAACTAAATGAAAAAAATGAACATTTTCCCATCTCACTAGTTTATTTGCAAATGTTACAGTGAGAATAATAAAACAACTCAAAATGTACACTGTGTAATTTTGAAAATGTAAAATGTGTCAAAATAAATTTTTTTTTTAAAAAATCAGTGACTAATATAGCCATCCTTCTTTTCAATCACTGTCACAAGCCTTCTATTCATGGAGTCTGTCAGTTAACTTTTTGTGCAGCAGCAACCACAGCCTCCCAGACACTTTTCAGAGAGGTGTACTGTTTCTTTTCATCCTTAAGGCCTTTACTGGCTAGCCATGCAGTGGAGTACTTTGATGCATGTGATGGAGCATTGTCCTGCATAAAAATCATGGTCTTCTTAAAAGATGCAGACTTTTTCCTGTGCGACTGCTTCTAAAAACTAACAGTAGGTTTTGGAGTTGATTTTCAGGCCATCTTCAACCTGAAGAGGTCCAACCAGCTCATCTTTAATAATACCAGCCCATACCATTGCCCCACCTCCACCTTGCCGGCGTTTAAGTCGAAGTGGAGCTCTGTGTCTGTTACTGATCCAGCCACTGGCCCATCCATCTGGTCCATCAAGAGTCACTCTCATCTCATGAGTCCATAAAACCTTTGAAAAATGTCTGTTCAGATATTTCTTGGCCCAGTCTTGACGTTTCAACTTGTGTGTTTTGTTCAGTGGTGGTCGGGTTTCAGCCTTCCTTACCTTGGCCATGTCTCTAAGAACTGAACACCTTCTGGACACTCTGGGTAGGTTGCAGTTCAGGAGCATGGCAGCACTGGAGGATAATGGGTTCCTGGTAGCTTCACGTTTGATTGTTCTCAAATCTTTGGCAGTTAACTTGCATCTTTTATGCTCAATGCGTTTCTTGCAACCCTGTTGGCTATTTGCAACAAAACGTTTGATGGTTCTGTGGTCACGCCCCAATATCTTTGCAATTTCAAGAGTGCAGCATCCTTCTGAAAGACTTTTTACAATTTTTGACTTTTCAGAGTCCATTTAAATCACTTTTTTTTGCCCATTTTGCCTGAGGGAGAGAAGCTGCCTAATAATTATGCACACCTTTATATAGAGTGTTGATCTACTTAGGCCACACCCTCACTCATTATGCAAATACAGATCACCTGATACACTTAAATCCAATAAGCACTCAAGTTTATTCATCTTGAAGTTGGAAAATATGCGTAAAAAATATGATATGGCCAAAATACCCACTTGCCTAATAATTGTGCACACAGTGTATGACTGTTTACATAAAGAACTTAAATTACCTGTTAAGAACATAATTTCCAAATTGTCTCCAACTAACAACTTCAATCAAGAATGATAACCTGTTTTTAAAAGATGGTGTGCATAAGAACAAAAAATCAAACAATTACACTTACTAGACACTTTATTAGGTACACCTTGCTGGACTTTTGCCTTCAAAACTGATTGACGTCTTCATGACAGAGATTGAACAAGGTGCTGGAAACATTTCTCAGAGATTTTGGCCTGTGCTGACATGATAGCAGCTACTACAAATATGTTGGCTACACATCAGTGATGCAAATCTGTCATTTCACCACATCCCACGGGTGCTCTACTGGTTACTGTGGAGGCCATTTGAGTACAATGAACTCATTATGTTCAAGAAAACCAGTTTGAGATGATTTGAGCTTTGGGACATGGCGCGTTATCCTACCTCGTTCATGTCTGACTTCTGATATGAACAAGGCATTTCTAGAGTCAGAACTGGTTCATATCAGTTGTTCGTGGTTGTTCAAGTCAATATGTATGTTTACAACTATATACTCTATGTATAGTCCACTAATAGAAAAAAGCATCCACAGCTATAAAAGTGCAAAACCTTCTGCACCAGGCGACAAATAGGAGGCTTGTAAGTTGACCAGTGAACTCCCCACACACTACGACAGCTGAGTCTGATTGCACAACATCCATAACACATTTCCATTTCTGTTGCAATTTTCATGTAGGCTCATGCTTTCAAGCTAGCTTCAGAAGCTGAGGAATGAGCTCTTTTTTGGTCCCGAAGCCTGACGTGCCTGGGCCTGTCTTCTCAGCATCCCCCTCAGTCCCACTGGTTACCATAATTGCTGCAAAACCACTAAACTACTGTGAACTGCATAATTAATTTGAGCTTGTACTGCAATAACTTATTAGTGATGTGGTTTTGAACTTTTTCATTACCAAAATACACAAATCAGTGTAACTTATATGTCAAGCGCATGTGTAAAATTCAGAGTGGCTTTATTGGGTGTGCCTGGACCCCCACTCACTGGATATTTTCTCATTTTACACCACTCTCTGTAAATACAAGAGATGGTTGCGTGGAAAAATCACAGTAAATCAGCAGTTTCTAAGATACTCAGACCAGCCTGTCATGCACCAGCAACCATAACACATCCAAAGTCACTGAAATCTTCTCTTTTTTCCTATTTCATCATTTGATGCTTCAGCAGGTCATATTGAGCATGTCTGCTTGGCTAAATCTCTTGAGCTGCGGCCGTATGATTGGCTAATTAGGTATTTGCTTTAACAAGCAGTTGAACAGGTGTACCAGTGACCAGTGATAGAAAGTAACCAGTGAATGTGGATGCCTACTGCCAATTTGTGCAGTCATCGTAAATATTAGAATATGTTCAGGACAAACTTGGAAAGACATTTTTGAGCCATTGAATAACCAAACAAATATTGCAAATTATACTGTGCTCTTACATAATTTATTAAGACTAATTTCAATATGGATGTTTTTTTATGTTACACAAGTGAAAAGATTTTTTTATTACTAGCTGTGAAAAAGCTTAATACTGTGCATGTACGAAATGTACTCCTTTCTTTTTTATGCAGTGGTTCTGACAGATGTTGAAATAATCTTAATTCTCTAAGTGCATGTTCAGCAACTTATATAGTTAACATTTGACCCAAAAAGAGGGAAATGAAACTTCTGGTGTCAAACAATAACAAGTGCAGTAACAACAGGGGTTATTAGCATTCAGCACTCCTGATGATCAATCTGCAAAAAATGGACATAAAAATGTTCCAATTTCTCAGTTCTCATTTCTTCTCTGGCATTCCTGTTCATCACTAACGCTCTGTGTCTGTGCCAGTCCATTAAACGTAAACTGGAATCCCTGATAACAGAAAATCAATTCAGTTCAGTTTTATTTATATAGTGCCAAATCACAACAGCAGTCACTGTTGTCACAACCTCAAGTCACTTTGAATTTGCGGTCAAAATATTGAAAACTACACCGAACGTGTCTTGGTTGCTATGCACTTACAGGTTTGTATATCTGAAAGTATTGTGGCCCATCTGATCTGTGGATCATAAAAGTACAACTTCACACACAGACAGGAGTGACTCAGTCACTAAATTATTTAAACATTATTGAAGTCCTGTCATGCTTTCAAGATATTCCAATTCCCATATATTATTTCCACTTGGGTGTTTTATTGAAAATATGCTTTCGTTTAAATGTCATATGAATCTTCCCTTGCCTCCTGCAAAGAAGGAATGTGAAACTGACGCCCTTCAGCCACTTATTTGGCACACAGTGTTTTACACATTACTGACAGAGCTAGGTATATTATACCCAATATAACATGAGTATCTTCCTCTTTAACCCCCCTCCCCAAAGGAGTTGTTTTACGTCTTCACAAGCCACCCGGTGGCCTCATATAGGCATACGGATGAGTGATGAATGCTCTGAACTTATATTATAGATACCCGGGATGTACGAATTTAAAAATGGTGAGCTGAGAGACTTTAAAACTGATAAGTATTTGTTTTGTTTTGTTATATAATTATTATTATTATTATTAGTAGTAGTAGTATTATGGTTTATGCTATTTGTATATGCACAGCATATTGTGAACCCAGGTTTTATGTTGAAGTGCATTATGGTAAATGGCCTGTATTTGTATAGCGCTTTTACTAGCCACTAAGGACCCCAAAGCGCTTTACACAACCAGTCATCCAGTCATTCACACACACATTCACACACTGGTGATGGCAGCTACATTATAGCCACAGCCACCCTGGGGCGCACTGACATTATAAATAAAGGTGCTATGGTATTAATGAAGTTCCTTTTCCTTGTACAAAAGAGGGCTTATATAACGACACAAACAAAATTAATTAATTTTCAAATCATTAATGTAAATAATGATATTGGTCCAAAATTCTTCACACCCTTGTGCTTTTAGCTTAAATATTTGTAAACCCGATCCGTCCTACAGGGTGTCGTGGTCTTTTTTGGTTTATGTAAGTATTCGCCCCCAAAAAACCTAGTTAAACAGAATTAAAATTAAAACCAACTTAAAATTATCTACTTAGCCTTGTCAGAGCTGTTAAAAGAAGGCTATTACTTAAAGTCACATATTTCCATATCCTCCCAATGACAGGCTAATTTAATGTACTTTTCTCTTGCCATACTGACTCATGCTGACTCCCATACTTTGCTATTACAGTCTCTAAGTGACCCCTTATGGGGCAAGGAAGAATCACTTTTTTCTCTGTTGTATTGCACAGTGCATCTGGGACTGTGCAGTGACTTGTATGCTGCTCACTGATTAGCCACATAACATTAAAACCACAGAATGGACAGCTACAGTGAAAGAAGACGCTGATCATATCATAACACTGCAATGTTCTGCTGAGAAATACTGAGACCTGCAATTCACATGGATGTTATTTTGGCTCCCCCTGCAGGCCTTAAAAACAGCCAACGTGGAAGAGCTAAAAAGTGCAGTTCCACTAATGCCCACTTGAAGCTGACTCAAACAAAAAGAAAAGCCTCATAGACTCCCAGAACCAGAGGATGATTTAACAGATTGTTGTAATGCATGTGCTGCCTTAAAATACAGTGATAGTTGACAAAGCTATAAAATTATTAGTCTGTCAGAGTAATTTATTAATCTGATAGTCCAGCAACACATGCAATAATTAAAATCAGTCAATCACCTTTTATGGTATCACCTTTAATCAATATTAGAGACTCCTGGTGACCTTTTACTGCACTACAGTTGAGAGTGTGTTGACATATGTCATAACTGTGTGGTAGGCTGCCTATACAGTGGCTGACAAGAAAAGAGTGCAAAGGGTGCAGAAGCATCAAAAGCAGAGCAAATACCTCAGGAAACCACTTCTTTTCTTGGTTGGAAGGACATTAATGCAGGTTTCTAACACCGGCAATACTCAGTTTAATTGCCCAGTGCAATAACTTGATATATATGTGACTTTAGTATCTTGTCAATTTATTGCTGTTTATGGCCTCCCCATCTGAGCTGTTTTATTACGTTGTTGCTTCTATATTGTCTGTTTCATTGTGTTTTACATGTCTTAACATGTCTTCAGATGTAGCACTCTGAAATTTCGCCGTACAGTATCTGTGCTATGACAACAAAAATTAATCTTTTTAATTTTTCATAAAAAACAAAAACAAAACTAGTATACATGTCTTGCTTGTCCTGATGCATATTTTATGGTACGTGTGTTAGTGTATAGTAGCTACAACTGTAGGCATAGGGGTCAAAATGAATAAATAAAAATAGTAATACATATGCAAGACTCGAGAAGGCCGAGAAGTGTTGATGTTTCAACCAAGAGACAGACCGCGCTTGACAGTTTCCGGGTCTGAGCGCGAGGAAAGGATGGGCGAGTTGTCGGTGTTGTTGTTGTTTGTGTGTGCGAGGTCAGCTCATTTTAAACGCTCGTAACTTCTGTATTTCTTAAGAAGACCTCCCGAAACTATTTTATCAGAGTATCATGTACTCAGCAATTTAGTATTTGACTCTGTCGGCCGGGCTGTAATCTCGTTTTGCTAACTTATTAGCCAAGTCAAGCTAACTGACAAAACACACCAGTAATGTTCCCGGAAATAAGCGTCGTGACCTTCAATATAAAACGCACAGCGACACGACAGAAGTTAGATCGTTTATTTTGAAAATTCACAGAAAATTTGACTGAACGTTCTCATTTTTGTTGTGTCGTGCTTGACACTAGTGCAACTACTGTAGTTGCACGCGTTTAGCTACGTTGTCTATAACAGTCGTTATATTCTATAAGTAGCTTTGAGAAATCTGACTTCACCCGAAATTTGACGGGTTTTTTTTTCATTAGCCGACAGCTGTAGCATGTTAGACGCGTGTGCGGCTTTCTAGGAGTCTTCCAGAAAGAGTTGTCGTCGGGCCTGTTCAGGTTATTTCCATCACTGCCATTGGCTAACAAGTTTCTAAAGAGAAATGTCACTGGAGGGCTATGAGAGACATCTGGACTCGATAAGCTCGGATTTGAGCAGCGGGTCTGTGGTCAGTGAGCGATCAGCTTTAGCCCATTTTAATGGCGAAGAGGAGAAGTTGCATTACATTCCTATCCGGATCCTGGGGAGGGGGGCGTTTGGTGAAGCGACTCTGTACAGAAGGACAGAGGTAAGCAGGGTATCAGCATAGCCTGATTTTGTTCTCGTGATTTATTGGCATGGTTTTCTTCATACCTAATGCTATGTGAGGAAATGCCTTGCTAATATATTATGACCTGCAAGTGTCTTCTATTAAAATTGAATGCCTCACTGTTCTCCTCTGTGCACATCCTTGGTATTTCTCACTGTGGCTCTGAGAAATTCTTGGGTGAAAACAAGATGAATGACTCTCTCATGCATTGCCTGTTAGTCCCTTTGTAATATGTATCTGCAAGATTAGCTGCTATTCTAATAACATCTTGAGACCTCTCTAATTGAGGCTCTTATTTATTTGGTTTGTTTCCCTATAGGATAACTCTCTGGTGGTATGGAAGGAGGTCGACCTGAACTCACTTTCAGATAAGGAGCGCAGAGATGTCATGAATGAAATAAGCATCCTCTCCATCCTGGAGCACAAAAACATCATAGCCTACTTCAACCATTTCATGGATAAAAACACTCTGCTCATTGAGTTGGAGTATTGCAATGGTAAGCCAGTGCACTGCTAACCTCTGATGATCTGATTGAGGTTAGTTTGGGTGTTGCTCATCTGTGACCGGGTGATAAATTGTCCTGTCATTGCAGGCGGAAATCTGTATGATAAAATCGTCCAGCAAAAGGGGACACTGTTCAGCGAGAAGGTATGAATGGACTATGACAGGCTGTTTATTTTAAACAAAATTGTTATGTTCTTTGCTGTTCTATGTGAATCTTGAACATGTTTTCTTCAGGTGGTCATATGGTACCTGTACCAGATTACTTCAGCAGTGGCCCACATTCACAAGGCTGGGATCTTACACAGGTAGGATGTTCGTGCTCTGACTGAATGTATCCGGCAGATGATTTTCGCAGATGAAACAATATTTTTTTTCTCTCTTTTTGTAAATGGCAGAGATATCAAAACTCTCAACATTTTCCTGACAAAGACTGACCTTATTAAGCTGGGCGACTACGGCCTCGCAAAGAAGCTAGGCTCCGAATTTTCCATGGCGGAGAGTGTAAGTTGTGGCTCCCTCCCCGACATCTCTAAACTGGAGGCTACGATTAAGGAAATCTCAACAGTTGTTAATCATCCGTTCACTCTATTTACACTTGGTGTAGCGGGAGTGTGGTTCTTAGATTTGTGCCTGTTTTACATAGATTACTTAAACATAGATTCCAAAGATAAACTTGTTCTGTTGCTTTGTAGCTGAGGCATAGCTGAGTTTAGATTATCTTAGCAAAAATAGCACACATACTGTAAATGGAAGCGAGTAGGTGTATATGTTTAGCATTCATTAGCCACCTTGCTGCTGTTTACTAATGAGACTCTGCACTAAATGCAAGTGTTTACTGAGAGTTTGCTTTGCAGATACATGCCAGGGTGGTATAGTTTATGAATCAAGTTGAGATAACATGTTTCACTAATGATCTTAATGCACCATTTCCTTCCTTTGTATGTCCAGTGTGTGGGAACTCCATATTACATGTCACCTGAATTGTGCCAGGGAGCAAAGTACAACTTCAAATCCGACATTTGGGCCATGGGTTGTGTACTTTTTGAACTCCTAACACTTACAAGGACATTTGATGCTACGGTAGGTTTTCAGGCTTTCTGGTAGCGAGCGTAAATTCTGGATTTTTGACTCGAGAATGAGTTTATCATAATGTTTTTCTTTCTTTTCAGAACCCTCTGAATCTCTGTGTGAAAATTGTCCAGGGCAACTGGACTATGGAGTTGAACTCGGATATTTATTCATCTGCAATAGTGAAACTTGTGCATGAGTGTCTCGATCAAGTAAGTGAGAAGAACAATCAGAGTGTTGTTTCGAGTTTAAAAACAAACGTCTGACCCCAGAGATAACACTGTGGTTAAGTAAAGAGCTGATTGATATCACTAACCCTTGTGATCTTTCAGGATCCTGCAAAGAGGCCCACCGCTGAGCAGATTCTCGGCCAGCCATTAATTTCCTCCTGCCGACAGTAAGAACGCTTCGAATCCTCATATTGCCTCATTATAATAAAAATCTGCCACTCATTGACAGCTTCACTGTTTAACAGGGAGCTTGAAGAGCGAGTTTGCCTGCTAAATTCAGCCATGAAGAAACCAAAGTGAGTTCATGATTCCTCAGCTGTGTGTTCACCATCATAGAAGCAGGCTCGACATCTTTCCAACATGATTTAAATGATTTGTTGTGCTTGTGCAATAGGCTGAGCACAGTGAGCGAGAGTCCTGTCGCGGTGGTTACTCAACGCTCGAGGGATGTGTATTACTGGGGTGGAGGGAAGTTCACTCCTCAGAAACTAGACACGTTCAAAGCAGGCAGCAGTGCCCAGTATGTGTGTGCAGGAGAGAACCACTTTGCGGTTGTGTCAGTGGAAAAGGAGCTGTATACCTGGGCTGTAAGTATTAATCCATCGTTCTGTGGAAGACATATTTGATCTGGTTTTTGCTGCACTACAGGGAACTTTTTCCACCCTCAGAATGTACAAGGCGGGGCTAAGATGGTGGGCCAGCTAGGGCACGGAGACCAGGCCTCGTATCGGCAACCAAAGAAGGTGGAGAAGCTGATAGGGAAGGCTATCCGACAGGTGGCATGTGGGGCTGACTTCACTGCCTGTGTCACTGGTAAGTGAAGAGGATTCCTGCTAAGGCCTGATTTATAGTGCTGTGGTAAATGTTTGCAGTAGCTGTAGCATAGCCATATAACACTGCACCCTAACTGAAGCTGTATCCTGATATGCAGTTTAGCAAAACTACATGTCACAGTGATGTAGGTACCTTTAATGTCACTCACTGGTTTGTGAAGTCTGCAAACAAGCTGTCCTGCAGCTGGCAGTGTTGGGGTCATTACACAAGATAAATAATGTGTTACACGTTACTTGTTACTTTTATTTAAAAGTAATGCAGTACATTATTTAATTATGATTAATTTTGAGGACACAGAAACTCCTTCAGCATGCTGTCTGTGAAGATGCTTGCAAAGAGTCAAAGATGTTTCTGTCCTGCATGCAGTTTCCACTTTACCATCACACTCTTATCCCTTTGTGCAATAAAACGAAGAGTAATGTCCATATCTGGCTGTTTGAGAAACTGCACCTCCATGTTGGCCTGGTTTTTCAGCCTGCCACCCGGGTTGCCACTTGAGTAATGCAGACTGCAGTGTCTGTATATCAATTAGCACAAGGACAGTGCCTGGAGTATGTTGTGAAGTCTTTTGTTTTAATGCATTTCAGTAAAAGTTAGTGTTGTTAAACAGTTAAATGCAGACACATCAGCACATAGAGTATAAATGTAGCGTGTGGTGTTACCCACCACAATGTAGGCTCTGCAAAGGTTCAGCACAGCACTACAAATGAAGCTGAAAAAAGAAAACAGGGTCTGTAAAGCCATCGAAAATTCCTCTGCCTCTTTTGCAGATGAAGACCAGATGTACATGTTCGGGTCGGACTATTATGGCTGCATTGGAATCGAGGGCGAGCTGGGCGTGGAGATTCTGGAGCCAGTTCTTCTGGAGTTTTTTGAGGAGCGACCGGTGCGCCAGGTTTCCTGTGGAGACAACCACGTGGTGGTGCTGACTCAGAATGGCGACATCTACTCGTGGGGCGTAGGAGAGTATGGTACATAGAGTTGCTGTTTTTAGCTGATGTTTGTAAGCATCTACCAGATTTCCTTCTTTGACTTTCATAATTGTAGCCAGTAGGTGGAAAAAGTGTCACTTAAATGTACTGCATTTAATATTGCATCTCATCTTTAATCTCTTTTTATTTATTTTTTTCACATGGCAGGACGTCTTGGCCTGGAGTGTGAGGATGATTTTAATTCTCCTATGCAAGTAAGACTTACTTCAGTGTCTTGGCAGAGGCCTCTCAGGAGCTGGTTAAATACAAATGAATTTAATGTTACATCTGCTGTTTGTTTGTTTGTTTTCAGGTGGAGATTCCTAAAGGTGCAACTATCTCATCAGTGTCGTGTAGCAGTGATGGGACTTTCTTTTTGACCGAGATGGGCAAAGTCTTGGCATGTGGAAACAATGACTTCAACAAGCTGGGGCTGACTCAAGGATTCTCTGGAATCAAAAACCACCCCGGAGAGGTAGTTAGCTGTATTTAAAGTACTATAATAATAACAGTCTTGCGCACCGCTTTGTGCAGCTGTGCTTATAAATGCCTTTTTCTTTCTTTTTCTTTCTCTCATGTTTGGCAATCCAGAGTTACCAGGGGATCCCGTACATCACCACACTGACCTTGGTAAAGCAGCTGTCTCACTTCAAGATCCGGACCATAGCTCCAGGGAAGACACACACAGCTGCCATTGATGGTACAACAAAAAATAGTTATTATCATTTCTCTTCTAAAAAATAACTGTGTCAAAGAGGTTTCGTTCATATGATTTTTGTCTTTGCAGAACGTGGTCGTCTGATCACCTTTGGCTGCAACAAGTATGGGCAGTTAGGCGTGAAGGACTTTAAGAAACACCAATGTGTCCAGGTCCTTGTTGGCCCGTTTGGAGGGAAGATAGTGACCAAAGTGTCTTGTGGAGATGGATTCACCATTGCAGCCACAGAGGGTAAGAGCATGTGCACTACTGTGGTTCATGTATTGCTAACTATTATGATATTTATATCAAGTATTTGTTTGTTTGTTTTTTTTCCTCCTCAGAACAGTATGACATAATTTTTTTTCTTGCAGACAATCAGATCTTTGCCTGGGGAAACGCAGGAAATGGGAGACTCGGGATGCCTGCTGATAAAGGATTCGGCTCTGAGGTTTGCCCCGCCATGCCGAGGCCAATATTTGGTTCCCTCCACCACGTCCCAGACCTTTCTTGCCGTGGTTGGCACACCATCATCATAATGGGTCTGTCTAGAAAATCGCTGCACAGACACCAACAGAAGTTATTTCATAAAACAGCTAATTAATGCCCGTTTTTTCTAATTTGTAGAAAAAGTACTCAACTCAAAAACCATCCGCTCAAACAGCAGTGGACTGTCGACCGATAGGGGTAAATACGTTTGTTGACATTTGTGTTCTGATTAATTTTGTTTTCTTGAAAGTTAATTCGTGTGTGTGCGTGTGTGTGTCAGGGCTGGCCCATGAGGAATCTCCATCCACGTCCATGGATCTGGACATCGAACTTGGTGCCGAGACGGAGTGTCGCGACAGGGGTCTTGGGGGTACAATGGAGGTTAATACAGAGGATTGCTTCCTGGAAACTCCAATGATGTTGATGGCGAATCAGACCGGGGACAGCTCCTGCCCTCTGTGGCTGAGAAAGGTTTGTTACTGTGGAAGCACAAATAAATAAGGAAATCTTGATTTTTATTTATTTTTTTTTTTATCTTAATTTTGTGATGTTCTCTTCCAACAGGAGCTCGAAGATGCAGAGGTCATCCCGATACCAGACAACTCGGAGCCTCTCACTCCAGGCCAGCTCTCTTCCTTCTCTAAGAGTGTTACTTTACCGTATGAAGAACTGAAAGAGCTTAAAGCAGCTGCAGCAGCAGTCGGCAGCATGAAGGACCTACCGGTAAAGCAATCAGCTGCTGTTTATATACGATTTCCACTAAGCACTCTTAATAAAGTGGCTATATTCACTTTAAATTCTCTGTGTTGGCTTTACAGACAAAACGAATGAGCTGTGATAAGGTGAACGGACTGGAGGAGACTGATGGCTTGGCAAAAGGAGAGTCTTATGGGTGTTGCAATTCAAGTAGTGAGCTGACACAGGTAACATACTCAAGAATCCGAAGCGTGAGTAAATGCGGCATTCACCGCAGTGCTTCGATGACAGTAAACCCTTTTGTTGTGGTTTTTTGCAGCTGCGAGAGACAGTCGCCCGTCAAGAGATGAGAATCCAAATGCTTGAGAAACAGGTGATTGTTTTTGGTTTATGTTTCAAATCCAGTGACCTCTGAGCTCACTTTGATTGTTGTGTTTAAATAACACCAAGCACACATCTCTGCTGCCTGTAGATCAGTGAGCAGCGGCTGGAGAATGAGAGGCTCTGGGCGGCCATCAATCGTTCTGCGCTGCAGGGAGCAGTATGCGACAGTAATGGAAACCATCCCTCCGCTCGTACGCCCATGGATGGAGGAAGAAGAAGAGGCGGGCTCACAAATCACGGAGGCCGATCTGCTGGGGCCAGCGTGTGAGGCTTAACGCGCAGATGTCCTGGCCATGGGTGAAATGTCAAACCCTCCTAGCACATACTGAGTTGAGCAACGTGAGGTGGATGGGCAGCAGAGACGTCATCCTCATTTCCACTCAGAGGTTACATGACAGATGTTAGCACAGTGCTAAGTTTCACGATTACATTTTATTGCATAGGTGTAATAATGTAAAGATGCATCGCACACGCTCAGTGCAAGCCAGCCTGATCCTCCAGACAGGAAATGTTGGCTGGATTCAACAAGAAGCATCAGACCTTAACGCCTGGGAGAGACAATCTGGTCATAGTGTTACACTGCCACGTGCAGCAGACGGCAAGTCTGCACATTTGGTGGTGGTTTTGTTCCGTTTTGGTGACGCTTCAGTCCTTTAGTGCCTCAGAAGTTAGTATTTATCAAATACCAGGTAAGGCTAGCTTATGCAAATGTATCCAAAGTGTATGTATATGCAAAGGGTTGTCAGTCTGTATGCTGGCAGCTTCTTCCAAAGTAAAAACATAACATGTACATCATGTTTTGTTCCACTTTTTACATTTTCATTTCTTCTGATATTCCTAAAAGGTGAAAGCGCTAAACAGAACTCAGCCTCTAAACCTCTTTTGGTATTTATCGCACATTTTAGCGATTGCAAACTTATTCGAATTAATTCATGCAAACATATACATACAGCTTAAATTGCATGTTTTATTGTTGTATTAAGAGCACTTGTGTGAAGCAAAAAAACTACTGATTCTTTTTTTCTTTTTCTTTTTTTTAAATACGAGTTAGTTTTCCTGTTTTCTTTGTGACACTGAACACTTGAACAGTTTGCGTAAAAACAATTGTGGTCTTTCAAACATTTATTCTGTAGTTGAACATGAAGCTATAACATTTTTCTTTCTTTGTAACTGTTTTGTCTCTGATGCTTTTTGAAATTTCCTCATTTTTTGTTTGCAATTTTGTCATTTGTGAAAACAAAAAAGTTTATATTTCATTTTTCTTTTTTTGTAGCTCTGTTGAATCCATTTATTCTCATGTTATGAGCTGTGTGTGTGTGTGTGTGTGTGTGTGTGTGTGTGTGTGTGTGTGTGTGTGTGTGTGTGTGTGTGTGTGTGCGCGCTCACATGCTTCAAATATCAACTGTGTAACTCCAGAGTATTTTTTTTTTAATGTTGGGGGAAAAACATCATACATTACAGAGTGCCTTAAGCTATTAAATCTTGAATTTGTGCATATATGACTGCTGTGCCTTAAATTGTTTTGTTTTTTGTTGTTGTTGTGTGTTCAGTTTTTAAAAATACGGTTTACTTTTGTTTTTCTTTAAATAGTTTACTAAATACTGCTGGGATGCAACGGTTGTAAAAAAACAAACAAAAAAAACTGTCTATGCTTTGTGTACAAGCCATAAATAAAACTGTTATCTTTCATTCTGAGTGTACAGTCAGCAGTTACCACACTTTATTGTGTTACTATTTATTGATGTCAACATTTCTGCTTTAAGAACATGAATTATATTAGACAATAATGAGGGAAATATTGAAATGGCAGCAGATGAATAAATTCTCCAAAGTGGCCGATCTAATAAGTGACACCATCATCATAACAAGGTGACTTTTGATGTGCTGACGCTCACAGATCTCAGGCTCGCTGTCAGGGGAGGATTTCTTGATCCGTTTTGGCTGCGATGTGCCAGCTTGGAGACGAGCCTGAGGCAGACTGCTTAGGTTTCCCTGGCAGTTTTGTGATCTGTTCTTTTTATTTAAAACCTGGACAAAAACAAATACAGTTCAAAATAAAATCCAGTACTCATAACAAGTCATGAGTATATCGAGGGGGAGAGCTTAGGTTTAGTAGTTTGGAGACAAAGTTAGAGAAGAAAGACTGAGATGGTTTGGACATGTGCAGAAAGAAAATTGGATATACTGAAAAAAGGATGTTGAATAGAAGGGAAAAGAAGAACACCACAGAGGATGTTCATGTATAGAGTGAAGGAGGACATGCAGAGGGTTGGTGTGATAGAGGATGCTATAGATGCTAGAGATAGGGTGAAATGGAGACAGATAATCTGCTGTGGTGACCCCTAAAGGGAGCAGCTGAAAAAAGAAAACGACTTAAACTTCGTTATACCTTAGTTATACCTGACTACTACCATGTTGAACCCCCCTTTTTTGCCAACAGAACTGCCTTAAGTCTTCATTGCATGGATTTAACAAGGTGCTAGGAGCATATTTGGTCCATGTTAACATGATAGCATCACACAGAACATGGTGCATTATCCTGCTGCAAATAGCCATCAGAAAATGCGGGTACACTGTAGTCATAAAGGGATGGACACAGTTAGCAACAATATTCAGACAGGCTGTGGCATTTTAATGATAGTTGGTACAAAGAGGCCCAAAGTGTGCCAAGATTTTTTTTCCTTTTGTTGATGCAAAATCCTGACCCTACCAAGTGAATGTAACAATATAAATTGACTGATTTTGCATGTTTTCTTTTTTTTAGATAAATTATTGTCAAATTTCGGTGACTGTGCAATTTGTAGCCTCAGTTTCCTGTTCTTAGCAGACACGAGTGGCACAGGATGTGGTTTTCTTTAGCCCATCTGCCTCAAGGCTTATCGTTTTCAGAGGCTCTTCTGCATACCTTGGTGGTAACAAGCAGATTTTTGAGTCACTGTTACCTTCCTGTCAGCTTGAGGCAGTCTGGCTTGTTCCTTGAGCTTTAGCATCAACAACTGCCGCTCAGGTTTTATCACTATTCTCTGTAAACCTTAAAGATTGCATATCCCAGCAGACCAGCAGTTTCTAAAATACTCAGACCACCCACGTTCCCAAATCTGATGCTCAGTTTGAACATCTACAGGTTTTCCTGCCCATGAGCTGCTGCCATCATGACTGGCTGATCATATATTTGCATTAATGAGCAGCTGAGCAGTGTAGCTGACAAAGTGTTCGGTGAGTGATCATGTTAGTGTCTTACCTCTGGACTGTTGTTTCTAGTGTGTTTTCAGGAACTGCTCTATCTGGGATCCTTTGGTCCTGTTAGCGTACGAGTTGAAGACTTGCCGGCATGAAAAATTCACCTTCTCACATATTCGGACGTGCTTCTCTAATCTTTCACTCGCAAACTTTCTGTTGCAGACTTTGCAAGGAAAAAGCTGGAGGCTGACTTCTGTGCTCTCCATGAGCACGAGCTCTCCCTGTTGTGGTCCACTCCATTGTGAAGGTCTAGATGGAAGAGTCGAATCCCAGAGCTGATTTCCTCCTGCCCCTCTGTGGTTTCCTGTATAAGGAGTTTTCTGCAGATTCACCTGAGGCACATCACTGTACTTTATTTTTTCTATTTCTCCACCAGTACCACAATCTGTCCCATCTCCTCGTTTTCCTCTGGTATGCTCTTTCACATTGTGCCATCTTGATTTGTTCAGTTCTCCACTCACTTCTTGTTTGCTGGATATGACCTTATAAGTGCCTTTATTTCCTTTCCTGTTAGGCTGAATAGTTTCTGAATCGTCCTGCTGTTCTTCCTTTGTAGTCCTCATTCTGTCCTCAGTCCTCTGATCTTGTTTGAGCCTAACTTGCTTAAAATCATCATACCTTCTGTCCTCCATCACTTTATCTGTGCCTCGTGCTAGCTCTCTAAACTGGAGCTCAGACATTCTGGTATTAGTTTGAGCTTCTCGCACCTGAGCTCGTCCTCTGTTGTGTCCCTCCTCCCTACTCGTTTTCTCATTACCTCCAGCATAGTCAGCGCTGGCCCTCTGGAGCTTTTGTCTTATTTTTAATTCAACTTTCAAGAGCTTCTCCTGCAGCATGAGCTGTTTTGCATGGATTGCTTTGGTCATCTGCAGCTCTTCACTGGGCAGTCTGTCTGACAGTGAGGCTACGGTGGTCTCTGTGATGTCATGTGAATGATGCTCCTGGGGTAACAAAGGGGCTACTGGTTGAGTAGAAACTGTGATGTTTTCAAAATCATCCAAATCGAGTGAAACCTGAGGCCTGCTAGGTCTTCTATGGCTCACAGGCTTGTTTGGAAATGGATGATTTACTGCATCTGCTTTCCTATTAGGCACGCCACATCTTTCCCCTGCAAAGTTGTGGTGCCCCTGAGGAGTGTCTCTTCTTCTATGTGTGTTCATGACTTCATCTGTTGTTACAGATCATAAGCTGTTGTTCCACAGATTCAAAGATACCTGAATCCACTATATGGGGTCCTTTTATTGTATAATTTCTGTGCAAAAAGCAAGCAGAAAAGGGAAAGGGTAAGGCTTGTACAATATCACTGCCCCAATTCCAAAAAAGTTGATGTATAAAAGCTTATTTAAAAACAGGATGTAGTAATTATCTGAAAATCTCATAAACCCACATTTTAGTCACAACAGATCATAGAAAGCATATGACATGTTTGAACTGAGATAATGTTATCAAATAGCAGTTTTACTGTTTCATAAAAAAATATTTTCGCATTTCTGAAAAAGTTGGGATGAGGCAACAAAAAGTCGGAAAAGTAAGTAAAAAAGAAATTCTTGAAAAACATTTTTTAGTTCATTAGATTTATCTGCAAAAGCTCAGTAACACCACTGGGTATAAAAAGATTTTAGAGAGGCAGGCTTTCTCAGAAGTAGCGGTGGGCAGAGGTTCACCAATCTGGAAAGAAACTGTGTCTGCATTTGAAACCTTTCAATATCATATCATATACAGTACATATTATCATCAAAAGATGCAGAGAATTTGGGGGAAATCTGGGGAAAAAATAGAGGGACCATTACGCTTGTTATCAATTCCAAATTTTAAAAGCTTTCAGCTCTGAGGGCATGGGGGTACATTTATGCCTATGCAATTGGCAGCTTGCACATTTGAAAAGGCTCCATGCTCAACCCTGAAAGGTACATACAGGCTTTATAGCAATGTATGCTTCTCCATGTGGTTCTTTTGGAAGGAAGGCCTTGCATATTTCCAAAAGATGATGCTAAACCACATACTGCATCTAGTACAGCAGTACTGCATCCACGAGCTGCCAAACTGGTCTGCCTGCAGCTTGGACCTTTCACCAAATGAAATCTTAAACGAGTGAAGAATGGGATGACGGCCAGCCTCTCCCAAAATTTCAGCAGCTCTAAAGAAATGTTTCTGCCATCACCTTTATTAAATGTTTCTTTTAGTCTAGGACTAGGTTTAATCCATGCTTGTAAAACAGGCTATAAATGCAGGGGGCAAAAAACTCAAGTACAAAGGTAATTAACGCACTGCTTTAAAAATATCTGTGTTACAGTTCAGTTTATCAACAGATATTTAGGCTTAATTTGGCGCATGGTGAGATGGTCAAATGCTTCAGAAAGAGACAAGCATGTTTATTTATTTATTTTTATTAAAGTGTTTTTAACGGCACAAGATAGGTTTTGTTAACTTTTTAACAACAAAGACCATAAATGTGCGCTCGACTAATAATTCAAAAAATACCGATATGTTCATGTCTTTGTCTGCAATAACATTTATTAGATAAAAAATAGAATCCAGTTTCAGAAAACTCTCATAAATATAATCTGCTATCTACTTACCAGCATACCGATGTATATTTTCCTTAAAAATCCTGTCCTTCCAGCGTTTACATTTGTTGCCTAGATACAAAGCTTCTCGGTTGTTTTCTGATTGGTCCGGTAAACAAACACCACTTCCTGTAATCCTCTGTTCCAGCCCAGTAGGTGGCGATAATGCAATTAGGAACTCAAAGAAGAAGAGGAAGAAGAAGTGGCGTCTCGTATGTTTTGAATTTGCTGTAATTCGGAACTGGGTCGGTGTTTCACGGCTTCTGGATAAAATTCAGGTAAATTAAATGATAGCGAGTTTTTGCGCAGTACAGTAGCAGTAATACTAAGCTAGGTGCGCTATGTATTATTTATGTTGGCATAGCTTCAGTCACCTGTGATTACAAATCACCTTTAAGCATTAAAGGACTGCCTTTTTTTTCTTTTTTTTTAAGATCCGTTATGGCCGATGAAGACCTAATTTCAGTGGATTATGAGATTTTTGGCAGAGTGCAAGGTGTATTTTTTCGGAAATACACGCAGGTGAGTTTGACATTGTCCCTGTATTCCTATGATTACCATTTTCTTACTATTATGACATCTCTTTTGCCCTCCACGATCTCAATAATAATAATAATAATCCCTTTTGCTTTTTTTTTTCTCTTTCAGGCAGAAGGGAAGAAACTTGGCCTTGTTGGCTGGGTCCAAAACACACCAGCAGGAACAGTGCAAGGGCAGCTACAAGGCCCACGCAAAAAGGTGAAGGAAATGCAAGAATGGCTGAGATCCACTGGGAGCCCCAAGTCACAAATAACCAAGGCAGAGTTCAAGAATGAGAAAGAAGTTGACAGCCTAGAACATTCATCTTTCAACGTAGTAAAATAACTGTGCCTTTAATATTAACTTATGCAGATGTTTTATTTATTTAGTCTTTTTTGTTTTTACTGGTTGGAATTTAACATTTAAACTGAATGGGAGGAAGAGGTGTACTGCATTCGTTTGATCTCCTAAATGTTCACGGAATATGTAACAACATTAATAAATGGGAACTTCCTTCATTGGGACTCACATTGTCTGATTTTATTGCAATAACAGCAGTGAAGGAATATTCAACTCAGTCAGCTTTAACATGCCTGGTTGTGAAGGACCTATACTCTGCATTTAAAGTGGTTAGCGGAGGTGGCTACATTGTTCAAATTTTTTTTATTTTTTAGAAGCCTTTAACAAAATTATATTTGTTCTCATGGTCATGCAAACAGGCACATGTGTGTGCTTGCCTGTTTTCAAAAGAAAGCTGTAATAATAACACCTTTTCAGGGTTCATCAAAAGCTCTTAAAGACTATTTACGCATAAGGTAACATAAACTATTTTGCTAAATTATCAAGATACTGATACAAGCTCAGTTATTCCAAGGACAAACACCCTGATATTGTTGGGTCTTCTGGTTTAAGATAACAGGTAAACGCCACACATGCCAATAAAGTGGGTAGGTCAGCAAATAATTTGACTTCATGTTGGTATGAAAAACACAGGTGTATCTGATGTGTCTGTGCAGACTTACTGGCACACTTGTACACAAACGGGGCATTTAAAGTTATTAATAAAATGTCTTTTTCCACTGTAACTTGATGTATCGAGACATGTTAGGATGATGTTGCAGGCCTGGCCACTCTTGAGTTTGCTTGAGTTTTATCCATATCGAGGTATACAGTGGGCAAGCTAACTGAGGGAGATGTGACTGAAATTGTTTTGTTGACTTCTTAACTGCAGAAAGGAAAACTGACTGGGTGTATAAGCACATTGAACAGCACACTCCGTACAGGAGGTGGCGGTATGCAGTAAAAGCAGGCTAACTTACGAAAGAATATGTCTGGTAAACATGGCACATTCAAGTCAACGCGGTGATCGAAATTTTCCAGTAAAGCTCCGAATTCCCAGCTACAAAGACGCAAGTGTAAGCAATCGAAAGGGGTGACTATGACAAACTGTAGACATTAATATTAGCATTGTATATAGCTGAAGTCATTAAGTCATACGCATAGAAGTTTCCGAGTCGACGCGAACGCAGCAGTAAATTCAACCACACCAGAAGGTGGCAGTATTATAATATTAGCCAGTTTTAAGCGGTTTTGGCCTGTGTTTTTGTTTCACGTTGACTGTACACAACAGCTGAGGTATTTGAGGGCATGGTTTTATTATGCTAAATATTTTATCATATTTAATGAAATATGAAAGAGGTTTTACTTCAAAATGTCAAAAAGTCCCCTTTGGAATTAGCTAGCATTAACTACTTAGCAACGGTTAACTAACTTCTTACTTTGCGGTCGCCGGTACAGGTGATAGACCACAGATACAAAGAGAACTGAATTTAATTCCCATTATGATTAAGTGTTTACCCAAAGAGGTTCAGGGGAAGCTTCGCTCCGGTGTCGCTATCCCCTCGCTTCAGCAGTGTGTGGAGGAGCTGATTTTAAACAGCATCGATGCCGGGGCGACCTGTGTGGGAGTCCGAATGGACATGGAGGCATTTAAAATTCAGGTGATCGATAACGGTGCTGGGATGAGCGCCGAGGACATGGCCTGTGTTGGGAATAGATACCACACAAGTAAATGCACTTCTGTGGCGGACCTGGACAACCTCAGGTGGTATGGTTTCAGAGGGGAAGCCTTGGCGAGTTTAGTTTCTTTAGCCACACTTGTTGAAATCTCCTCCCGGACCAGATCATCTGTAAAAACACACGTTAAAATATTCAAGGAGGGGAAGGGCTTGGAGGTCTTTGAAGCAGAGGCTGCTCGACCCTCAGCGGGCACAACTGTCATCATTTGTAACTTCTTCCACAACATGCCTGTCCGAAGGAAGAGGGTTGATGCCGTCCTGGAGGGTGAGAGGATCAGGCACAGAGTGGAAGCTATTTCCCTGATGCACCCCTCTGTTTCCTTCACCCTGAAGAATGACTGCACAGGAGCCATGATGGTGCAGCTCCCGAAAGCAAGAAACACTTATCACAGGTTTGTTCAGATACATAATCTCGGGCGAGCAGAGAAGCTGGGAGAAATCAGCCACACATACAAACAGTTTGAAGTGATGGGTTACATTGGCAGAGAGGGCCACTACAACAACAGCTTACAGTTCCTGTATGTGAATGAAAGACTGCTGTTGAAAACACGTATTCACAAGCTGCTGAATGTTCTCCTGCGCCGACTGACCAGTTCGAACCAGAAGAATGACAGTCCGGATGGGCAGTCTGTCATCAGAAGTCCAAAGCACAAGCGAAGCCAAGATCTGTATGGAGTGTATATCATCAATATTAAATGCTCTTACTCGGAGTATGACATTTCCCTCGAGCCTGCCAAAACTCTAATAGAGTTCAAAGACTGGGATGGCATTTTGCTCTGTGTTGAAGAAGCAGTGAAAGCTTTCCTGAGGAGGGATAACTTGGTGGCTGTCATTACTCAAGACGACTTGGACTATGCATCTCCAAGAGTGTTTGGAACTGGCAAAACAGAACCAGAAGAGAACGGTGACAAAGGTGGCCAAACAGCTACCACTATTTCTACAATGGACTGTAGCGTTGGCACGAGACTGGCATCTGAATCTGTTCATCGTAATCACACAGGTGACAGTGTTTCTAAAGATGGTGTTTGCCTGGAGGCTAGATCGGATAAAAGTGAACAACCAGGCCAGCAAAAGATAAGTACAAATGAGTTGCAAAATGTACACAGTGAAAAATGTTTAAACAATGCATGTAGCGATGAGCTGATGTCTGATCTGGCTACAGTGGAACCTTTATCTTATAAAATTAATAAAGAAGTGGAGCCCGCATATAGTGAAGCTGGGGAAGGTTCTAATATTTTGCATATTTCAAGAGAGCTACTTTTAAAAGAAGGAGATGACAGCTTCATTCAACAAGCCCAGCCTGCTTTAAACTACACTGAGAGAATAGTACCTGACTGTCAGGATACAAGCTGCCATGCACAGACTTTAGTAAGTAAGAGAAAGATCAGATTGTCTGATCAATATATTCAAGAGCGTCTGCAGAGTTGGGACCTTTTGCAAAACAATAGGCCAGTATTTCAGGAGGAAAGTTTAACAGTAAAATCTGAAGAAAAAGCTTCTGTTGCGAAACGCAAAATCTCACTAGACACAAGCAGATCTTCTCAGAAACAATACAGAGACTCTTCCTCTGTTGTCCCCTCAAAGATTTCCAAGATAATTTCATGCCATAAATTGTCTGGATCTCTTGACAAGTTTCGACGAACGTGTGTTAAATCTGGTGAACTCGAATCACAGTTACCCAAGGCTCATTTGAAGAACGACACTCCTCAGACAGACCGCGTTGTTTTGAATACATCAATTTTCCAGGAAGTTCAACAAGAAGATGAGATGCAGGACAAAGATGAGGCAAAGAACAGCCTCCAAAGCCCGCCAACTCTCTCTATTTTCACTAAGATAAAACCAGAATCAGCACAGAACCAAGGTAAAAAATCTTTGGCAGCTAAACTCCGTCATTTGAAACAACATGGGACAGATGATTCAGAGGTATCATTGGATTTTTCCAGAAGCATCTCAAAGGATACTATCTGTGTCAGTACTGGAATTGACGGTAACCAAGATAGCAATGAGATTCCCTGTGACCCTGAGTTCAATATGAGGCCAGCCTCAGGTTGCATTTTAAACCCTGAACTTGCTATGAATGAAGAGGCTATCACATCGAGCGACTGGCTCCAGCAGTACGACGCATCTGTCGGAAAGACGGTTTATGTGAACAGAGTGACCGGGCTCAGCAAATATGAGGACCCAGCTATGGAGGAAACTCAAGTGCGCTGCACGTCTGATGTCACCAATATAGCAGTTAGTGTCATTTCTGAAATGGGTAAGTTAGCACACAAAATTGCACATATGCACATTAATACAGATAATTTGTTTACTGTTTTAATGCATGCCGTCATGTCCATGTAGGGATGGAATACAGGTGTTACCCATTTCAGGTGGATCTAGTGTTGCCATTCCTGCCTAAATCCAGACCAGAAAGGGTGATTAGATCAGGGCCTGATTGTAGAGGTACCTCACAGATTTATAAGCGTGTAGGCTGTAAGGTCATGACCTCAGATAATGTACAAAATGCAGTTGATAATTTGCAGCCTTTTATTATCTCGTCTTTACAGGTGATGTTGGTGAAAGCTCAAACTCGCTTTTTTCATTGTACTCGAAATGGAATAATCCCGTGTTTGTCCGCCCTCCAATGGTAATGAAAACACATTTTTACTTTGTATTAACTCGATTTAGTAATGACTCGAACTGATTGGCTCATAGCAAAACACAAAGTCAGATTTCACTTCGGTGGTTTTGTTTTTGATACTACATCATCCCTCCACAGGTCGGTGTGGATATTTCCAGTGGACAAGCTGACGGACTGGCCGTAAAGATCCACAACGTCCTTTTTCCATACCGCTTCTCTAAGTCCATGATTCACTCCATGAAGGCAAATTAATCTCTCAGCTGTTACCACTTTTTATTAGCAGTTTTACAAATTTCAGTAAAACGCTGTCATAAAGCTGTGATGCAATTCTCCTATAGGTTATTCATCAGGTGGATAAAAAGTTTCTTGCGTGCCTTATTAGTACTAAGGATGACGAGCTGGTGGAACACACTGAAACTAAAGGTGAAGTTAGAAACATTAAATCTTTGTCATTTATTGTTTTCTTGAGACATGTTTGTTTATTTATTTGTACATTTTCAATTACAAAACAGGAAACCTGTTGGTGCTGGTAGATCAACATGCTGCACATGAAAGAGTGCGACTTGAAAATTTAATTGCAGGTAAAAAAAAGAAGAAGAAGTGAACAGTAGTTTAGTTTTGTTATTGAAACACTGATAATGCTGTTAATAGGTGCTTATTGTAATTCTGCAGTCATAGCTGTTTGTGCTGTCACAGATTCATATGCAGATGACCCAGATGTCCCAGGAGAGAGATGCCTGTGTACTTCAACCATTTTGCCACCTCTTGGGATCAGTCTAACAGAAGAGGAGATAAGGCTGCTTAGGTATGGAAATCTATTGGGTGTATTGGGCAACAAGCAAAGAGGGAAAGCCTGCAAAGACAGAATACATATAGTAAATATCTTCCAACACCCCTCATTTCTTCATATTTTGTTAGGAAAATGGGAAATGGGTGCAGTTGTTTATTGAAAATGTTCATGGAAATGGAGTATATGAGGCAAAAACAGAGTTTGTAAAGTTGTGATAATATTTGGTGACCACTTTTATCCTTAAGAATGGCCTGAAGTCTTTTAAGCAAGCTTTTCTTTCTTTAAGTAGTCTTCAGGAAGGATTTTCCAGACTTATTGAAGGACGTTCTTTGGATGTTGGCTGCCTTTTGTTCTGTTCTCTGTCAAGATGGTCCCACACTGCTTCAGTAATGTTGTAGTCCTCTAGGGAGGCCGGTCCATGAATGATAGTGTTCCAGCATATATTTTTTTTCTATCCAGGCATGTTTTTACTGTATTGGCAGTGTGTTTGGAGTCATTGTCATTCTGAAAAACAAAGTGCCTAGAGATACAATTTAATAAATGGTCAAGTATACTACTTTATTGTATTTTTTGCACCACATGCTTAAGCTTTGTAGACTAGCAGTAGTACATAGAGTTTGTGTTCAGATGTTATTTAGTTAGTACTCATAGACTGTTCTTGTATTTTCCTACAGGTCCTGTCAGCCACATCTAAGGAGTTTGGGCCTGGAAGTTCATTTTTCACGGGCAGCAGATCTAAAAGTGTTTGTCGGGAAAGTGCCATTGTGTTTTATGGAAAAAGAGAGTAATGAGCTGAGGCGAGGAAGACCATCTGTTATAAAGCCAATTGCTGAGGTAAAACTGTTTACTGTTTCACTGTTTTTGCTAAGTGAGGCTTTTACAAAGCTGTTCTCTGATATGTACCGCTTAATTTTATCTGACAGGAGTATCTTCAAGAGCAGATTGAGGTAAGCTAGTTTTTTTTCTGTTTTCCTATGTACTAAAGTTCTGTGATGCACAATGGTATGTACTATTTGCTTTGGAGTAATATATTTGGTTTGGTTTGGTCTTTTTTCATTCCCCAGCTACTCCGCTCAACAGGTAGAGTGAGAGGAACTTTGCCTCTCACTGTTCTGAAAGTGCTCGCCTCACTGGCATGCCACGGTAAAGACAATCAGCTTCTCTCAGGCCTTGAATATATTTTTTCTGTGATTCTGAGCCTGAAATCTTTATGCTTGTTATTTTTATACATGCTTGCATTGAACAGGTGCCATCAAATTCAACGACACCCTAAGTAGAGATGAATGCCACAGCTTGGTGGCATCCTTGTCTGCCTGCCAGCTGCCCTTCCAGTGTGCTCATGGCCGTCCATCTATTGTTCCCCTCGTAGACGTCCTTCATTTGGACAAAGACCACACGGTACCAGAACACATTGCACATTTGAACTCTGGACTAAAAGTCAGATTCAAGGAAATGTCCAGTGCAATATTGTGATGATGACTAAGTATTGTTGTCCTTGCAGGAAGTCCAGAAACCCAATCTCCGAAAGTTGAGAAGAATGTATAAAGCATGGAAGCTATATGGGAATGCTTAAGGGTGTGTATTTTGTTTTTAAATGTGTTGTTTTGTTTCTAAGAAGAAAAAAAAAAAGATTCATAACTTATTAAATGGTTCAGATATTCCTGTTTCTTTGCCCAAATTCTATGGCTCAAGCTTTTTTCTTGTAATCTAAAGCAACAGAAAGTCATAGTAAGATATATACAGCACTGTGAAAGCCTGTTTGCCCTCTTACACACTACTTAGTTTTTTGCATATTTATCACACTTAATGTTTCAGATCATCAAACTAATTTTAATATTAGACAAAGACAATCCAACTAAATATAAAATGCTGTTTTCAATTAATTACTTTATATGTTGAGGGGGGGGGAAGCTATCCAAACCTCTCTGGCCACATATAAAAAGGACTGTAAGTATAACGTATGTAACATGATTTGAGTAACAGTAAGTTTTGTTAGCTGTAGTAGTTTGGATTTTATCGTGTGGCGCTCATGATGTTATAAATGTCAGTGCTATGAAAATCCTTCACATCTTTGCTTCCACATGCGCATCATGTTCAGTTTAACAACTTTATTCTGGGAGTTTTCAGTTCCCACAAACATTTTTTGCCTATTATGTTACTTCACAAAAAAATTGCTGATAGCTCATTGAGATATGATTTATTTAAAATAATAGATATTACTATAAGAAATTCTTATAATTAATTCTTTTTGGCAGACTCAACAAGGTGCTGGAAACATTCAAGATTGTTGACCATAGTGATATGATAGCATTACACAGGTCATTTGAGTATGGGGACACGAGTGTCATGTTCAAGAAACCAGTTTGATATGATTTAAGCTTTGTGACATGGTGCATTAACGTGCTTGAATCAGCCACCAGGAGATGGTGCACTGTGGTCATAAAGGGATGATCATAATCAGTAACCGTACTCTGGTAGGCTGTGCCATTTAAATAATTCCCAGTTGGAGCAAAGGGGTACAAAGTGAATTAATAATAATTGGAGAGCTATGTTTAATTGTCTTAAAATGTATAGCAGCTTTTGGGTGTCTTTGCAGGCCTCCGCGCCTTGCAGCAGCACATTCTTGCAGACATGTTCTAGAGTTGGGCGGCAGAGAGACTTGAAGCGAGAGCGCTGTCGGGTACAGTAGGCGCACAGCATCGACGCAGCGCTGCTCCTTTGTTGTGATTGGAGTATTGAGCAGCTGTGTTGCAGACCCCTTCTTCCCCCACAGTTCCGGGTCATGCCACGTGACTTGCCCGCCCCCACATGTCCCTCCCAAGTAAACAATTCAGCATCATTTCATTATGTCTGTGAACAATCCCTGATTCTTATCATCGGTGGGGAAAAAAGCCTGAGCTCGACAACAGATGCCTGTCACACAGCTAAAACCTCCCAGCATAGTCCGCATTTTATCAATGTGAAATGGCGAATGGAGATGAGATGGGTTTTTGGATTCGGATAAATTATGGAGCTAAATATAAATGCGAGCTGCAGTGTGTATTTTAAAATGGTCGAGCAAAACATGTCCACTTGACCTTGGAATCAAATGAGGTTTTATTGAAGAGGAGCCGTTTCCACCACGGCTCTATTTAACCTTTGACTAAATTGATACAGCACGGCGTTAAGTTTTTATCGCCCAGGAAATGGTTACATAGGCATATTTATAAATAGACTCGCGTTTTTCATCCCATATTGCATTAATAAGAGGCCGATAGCCATTTTTGTGAATGGGAGAGAGAGAGGGAGGGGAGGGGGGGTCTGGTCATCTTGCGGTGCCTAACTGGCGTAAATAAAAACAAACCAAAAGGGATAAAGTGTCAGATATCGCTCATGGAGTGCATATAATGGTGGATAAATGTCAACAGGATGGCCCTTTACTCCAAAATATGCCTATGTGGCTGTCAGTCTGACCCCCCTCCGCGGATGGTACAGTCTTGGTTCATTCATAAAATTCTAGCAGAGCATAAAAGGAGGGGCTTGCATTCTAGTCGTCCAGTTACCAGGTAGACTATACCTGGAGAAAAGACCCGAGCTGCTCTTCCCCAGCGGAAGGCCACAGTCATATTTGTCATTAATCAGGACTCGTGTGTGTGCGTGTGTGTGATTTTGCTTTTCTTTCTTTTTTTTTTCTTTTCTTTTTTTTTCTCCTCGTGATGTATCAAAACAACCTGACGCCTGACATGGATTCAGTCTCCCCCACCTGCCGGGCAGAGTCTCCTGTCGGGACACTCTGCCAGAAGACGCCAGAGGAGGCGAGCTCTCCAGCGTCCTCCACAGAGAGCAATGCAAAGGTATGAATGGCTTTGTTGATCATTTATTTAACACGCTACCCAGGAGGCACCCCGTTTAAAACAGATTAAAGATCACCATTCTCTCTCTCTCTCTCTCTCTCTCTCTCTCTCTCTCTCTCTTCTTTTTTTAAAGTGAGCCACAGACTGGATGCTCAAATGCTTTCATCTCTGTGGTGGGGGGGAGGGGGAACTGATTGATAAGATTTAAATTAACTGGATGCGGTTAATTTTAAAGCATCATATTTATATATACATATATGCCTATAAGACGTGAGACATCGGAAATCTGTGCATGTGGAAATGTGACAAAATAGCCCTGTAGGTCGGTTGTTATGATTCCGACGTCCTGGGACCAAAATGCAAGCGTGTCGATGCAGCGGTTCATTGAGAAAAATAAATCCATTCAGGAGACTCCACAGCATCTCTGCGTCAGTGTTGACGTCAGAAACAATGATAAAGTCAAATATTGATCTGGGAGAAGGCTATTTCTGGTCGGGTATATTTCAAGAAGAGACACCACATGCAGGGTGTCCTCTGTTTTAGACTATAAACAAATGATTAAGAGGCTTTTATTGATTTTCAGCATCACAATCAGAGCCACGTGAAACCTCTGGTATAAATGAATAAATGTAACTGTAGTCCTCATTGTCAGTACTATCTCTGCTTTTTCAGGAGGTCTGCCAAGACATGAGCACTGAAGACACTCCATTTGTTCCAACGGTTACAGCAATTTCCTCTACCCCAGATTTCCAGTGGATGGTCCAGCCTACGATTATTACATCTGTCTCCCCGTCTCTGGGTAGCAAGCAAGCCAATGAACCGCGAAGCTCTCACCAGGCAACACCCAAAGCGGGCGGGAGTAAGGGAAAAAATGCTGCCAGAAAGGGGAAAACAGAGCAGGTAGGTTAGCTCCGATGAAGTCTACCTGCTATTGGACAGAACAGTCAATAGTGTCAATTTGCATATGCCAATCTGAATTCCTTGTGTGCAGCCGAGCTATTGTGCATGCTCCTCTGGTGCCGTGTGCGGGCTGTGTGCCTTCCTTGGGCAGTCAATTTATATTCAGGTCACAGCAAGTCTGCAACAATAGTCTATTTTTAGACGCATTGCAGTGAAACATGCTTTTGCCACTCTTCAGAGGGCGAACTGGGAGCGGGTGTTGTGGATTAGGGGAAGAAATGGCTGGATTCTTCGTGGTAATGACTGAATTATTTCCCTTACATCCCAGCTGTCTCCTGAGGAGGAGGAGAAGAAGAGGATAAGAAGGGAGAGGAATAAAATGGCTGCAGCAAAGTGTCGCAACAGAAGGAGGGAGCTCACAGATACACTGCAAGCTGTAAGTAAACAGTGATTAATTTGCTCAGCTGTCATTTACACCTACTGTGGTGTGTTTTGCTTTTTGTTTGTTTGTTTGATTTTCCACATGGATGATTTTTTGGTGTCGATCTGTTTAAAGGAGACAGACAAGCTGGAGGAGGAAAAGGCTGCCCTGGAGACCGAAATAGCCAACCTAATCAAAGAGAAAGAACGGCTCGAATTTATTCTTGCTACACATAAGCCGGTGTGCCAGGTGTCAGAAGAGCTTGAATCCATTTTCCAAGAGTCCACAGGGTCTCCAGGCCTACCGCCCAGTCCAGACGAGGACAGGCTTCCAGAGGATGGCACGCAAGAAGCTCCATCACTCCAAGACATGGACGACCCCAGCGATCCGTCCACAGCCATCTCTGGGAACTCGAATATTTTGCTGTGTGCAAGTGCTGAAATCAACATCTGTGATCTCGAGCCCTCCCTGGACCTTAAGGAGGGGCTACTGGACAATATTTTACCCACGCTGGAGGAGAAGACTCCCATGGAGACAGCTCGATCCGTGCCAGACATAGATCTGAGTAGCTCTCTCGGGGTCTCGGACTGGGAGACTCTGTATAAGTCGGTTTCCAGCGACCTGGAGCCTCTCAGCACTCCCGTGGTCACCTCCACCCCTACCTGCAGCAGCTACCTGTCTGTGTTCACATTTGCGTGCCCTGAGCTGGACTCTCTCACAGAGGGACTAGACAGCCACAAAGGTGGAGGAAGCAAGGGTGATTCTGTCGACATCCTCAACTCTCCGACTCTCCTAGCCTTATAAAATGCAAAGAGGCGCTGATCTGTTTGATCTCTTTCTGGTCTCTCTGTTTGCAGGTTCCCGACGTTGAAATGATATGAACAACGTATGCTGTAATGCTTCAAGGAACACATTCATGAAAAGTCTTGTACATGACTAAGCAAACATATAAACTCTCTTCAGATACATAGTCAACAGAGTGATGTAGCTAAAAGCATGGCTTTTAATTTAACCGAAAGGACTGAAGTAAGTTTTGATTTTAAACGCATGCTGAAAAATTCCAAATAATTTTCAAAGCTCATATCTGATCTGTTACTAGATCTAAGCTGTAACGTGGAATTTAATGTAACAGTATGGTTTTGTGTTTTTTGGTGTCAGTAGTGTACTGATTGATGTAAATGTCTTTACATATCCATCTAAGTACCTGCGTACCTCATCAAGTGTGGTTTGACCTCATTGTTAAAATGTTGAAAGTTTTCCATGAAAACATTCAGTGCTATATACTATTATATATATATATATATAGATATATATATCTTATCAAGATGTAACTTATGATTTATTTTTTTACCTTTCAGACTTTGACTTATTTGTTTAAATTAAAAAACAAACAAACAAGTAAAATGGGCATATATTGCTTAACTATGCTGCTGAATAACTACAATAAATCTGCGTTCACAGTGGTGCTCGGTGCTGATCACTTTGTGGACTTTGAATTATGAGGGGGTTTTTCCTCCAAAGAAACTTTTGATTATTTTAACTTTTCCTTTAAAATATTTCAAATACAAATATTTTTATTTTATTTGTAGTACCCTTTAGATATTTGCTGTTGAAGAAGCGGAGGTGGGAGTTCACTGTAGATCAGTGGCCGTACTGTTTTTCCAGCGCAGGCCTGCATCTGAGTCGTATTATTGTGGTTGCAGCGGCAGCAGCAGTATGCAGCCTCCCTGTTTCTTTATGGGAGGAGCGGTGCGACTTCCCCACTTCTGCCCCCACTATGTAGGCTACTTTTTTTTCTAACATCCCTGCTTACGTTTGACTGGCATAGCCTAATTTCCGCATTCCCAAATCCTCCCAGATTGGGATCACGTTTAAAATCGGGCTGATGCAACGATTTCCACTTTTTAAAATATACTCTCGACCCTCGGCTGACCAGAAGAAAGGACATTTGTTGCACCTGGGATCAAAGTCAGGTCGGTATACAAAACTTCAGAAGTCGAGAGTTGCATATTTAATTAATTTATTTATTTATTTATTTTTGGTACATGCTGAATAGCTTATTGGCGCGCCACACATAGGTCATAACGAGCATAGTTTGCGAAGAGGCAGCGGGCAGGTCTGATGTTTTCGATTATACGGTGCGATCGATGCATTCTCTGAATTTCTCTGTTAAAGCAAACCTGACATCTTTAGTGATCGAGCTGCAGAAAGGTCATTTTCTTTTGTTTGCATGCTCCCTTTTCATGAATCACGGCGTGCACAATTCAGAACAAAATGTTCTTGTTTTGTCTAGTCCGCCGTTTACATTAGTGCCTCGCACTGATTCTCAAAATACGGGTTATCCGAGCGGCTGTGGACGGAAAGCTGTAACATTTTATCACTGCAGGTCTCTGATGGAAACACAAAGTTACGTAAGATGGGCTTAATGCCGCACTGTAGAAAAAAAAAACTTCCGCTTTCAAGTTGACCAATTCAGCTACACCACTATATAACTGGTCAAGCGATTACATTATTAAACGGCTCTAAATGTGCTTTCATGCATAGCCTGGGGGTTTCAGCATTGTAAACAAATAGTCTGGTGATAATACACCATGACCAAGCGAGTTGTTTCTATGGGACATTCAGGATTAGCCATTAATAAAGTGACTATTAGTAGAGAAAGTTTAAAACCACCTTCGGGGCCCCTGCATCAACATTCAGATGGCAGTCACTGGCTCATAATGTGTGTTTGGGGTTTTATTTTGAGGATAGAAAAAATGATAAGCAAAAGTTACATTTGGCTTTAAGTGTTTTTGCTTTCATTTCAAGCTAAACTGCTCACACATTATTTCTCCGTTTTATCATGGCTGTTATGCTTTAATTGCAAGCAGAGTTTTGTTTTTTTTATGGCCTCTCTACTTCCTCTTGGTCTTTATAACCTGAACTTTGAGGAAGTTGCAAAACTAAAAGTTATTCCCATGTGAGATTATTATGTAGCCTGTGAGTTCATGTTCTGAGGAGAGCCACTGCGATTTGACCCCCCTCTTTAATAAACATTAGTCTACACAAAGAACACAAAGCCAGATTGCTGTTTCTTGTGGTTATATATTTTAATTAGAATTTGCCTTGGTTGTTTTTGTGATGTGGGATAAAGGTACATCAGAAGTTTTTTGGGGGGATTTCATGTGACTTGGACATCCGCTGAGCTGCTGTAGTAACTTCCTGTATGTTGGGTGGCTCTCACCGTCTTTGTATATGCTGAAGTGTCCTTGTCTACATATTTGCCTGTGCAAAACTGTGGTAATGTGTTCACACAGTTAACTTTGTTTTTCAGCTAAAGAAAGCAAACTATTTTCTTAAACGTTACTGCATTATGCTATATTTTGGCTGCATAATTTCACGTCTTTATCCTCAATTTTGGCTCTCCCCCTCGATATGTCTCATATTCAGGAAATCACAGTCACCCTGTAACTATTTCTTGGCAACTGCTACCTTTAGCGCCCCTTGGAATAAAGTAGAATTTGTTTGAGTCTAGTCTTTGCAGTGTTGTTCACCTCTCTTTTTGGCCTTGTAGCATTAGATGATGTACTTTCTTGCCATGATCCCTGAAGTTTTAGAAATTGTTTTTTAGAAAATATTGCAAAATTGAATAAAAACAACATCAGTCCACCTTTTGCAAATGATTCATTGAAGCCCTCTAACAGATGGTACATAATGCACTTATATTTGTTATCAACTCATAAATGTAAAGCATTCCTGTAATGTATTCAGTTTTTTATGTGTTTTCCTTAATCTGACTTGGTTTGTTGTCTGAGTATATCTCCCGTTTTCTCCCTCTCCCGCCTAGCTGTGGTCACGACCGAGTCTGACACGATGCCAGGACAAATCCCAGATCCCTCTGTCACAGCAGGCTCCCTGCCCAGCCTGGGCCCACTGGCTGGGATCACAGCCACCACGCTGACTGACAAGCTCAAATTTGGCGACCTCCAGGAGTTTGGGACAATGCTATCACCTCTGCATTTCCTGGATAGTCTGGGGAAGAGGCCTCTAATAATCAAAACTGAGGTATAGGACACACTAAGCAGTTGATAACCGTTATCCTTTAAACTAAGGCCACGTTTTAAGTTTTTACTCAGCTTACATGTTCTTTTTAAACGTTCATTTCTAAAAAGTGGCTCCAAGGTGTGCTTTTAATGTATCTGCTGTTAAAAAAAAGGCATGGAAATTGTCTGCTAACTGTGTTTAAAATCTCGCTTCTGTATCCTAAAGAAATATGTTTGCTGTTTATATTTTATTCAACAGGACCATCTAGTGGACACAAAGGGACATGTAGTTTATAGAGCAGGTAGATTAGTAATAGTGGCAGAAGTACAGGTAGTTTTTTTAATGCTGTCCCAAAGTAGTGTTTACAAATAGAGTTAAAAACAACAACACCCTACATATATAAAACAATGAGAAGAAATGGCTTTTTATATGAACTTTCCCGCTGTGTCAGATGTCCGTGAGAAATCACGTCCTCCATACACTTGCACAGGTTTTCTTGGGGAGATTTGACTTCTCCTGCCTTAAAAAAAACACGTCGGGTTCATCAATTACCTGGCGTTCAAGGATGCTTAGGCATGCCAGACTGTGCCAGGTTAAAAAATGCTTTTTTTCTATTTTTATGCATACCATGACTGAAACAGAAGGACTTGCACGCTAATGTAGAGGGAAAAACAAACCAAAAGGTCTTTAGTTTGGGGAAATGTCACTTTGACTTGTTTACAGTGATAGCAAAGAAGAACCCAGTAGGTTAAATACTAATATTAACACATACACATTCCCATCCTTACTCTGTTCATGGACTGCCTGCTATTGTATGGCAGATTAATTGTGCCTGAAGGTGTGTTTAAAACTCTTGTGCCTGTCTCTAGAGAGACGAGGAGGAAGAGAGGAGAAAACGAAGGCGGGAGAAAAACAAAGTGGCTGCAGCTCGCTGTCGAAACAAAAAGAAGGAGAGGACAGATTATCTACAAAAGGTGAGGCACATCTAAGGAGCCTCCTTTGCATGATTGCACACTCTCACATACTCAACTTGTGTCTCACTCTTTCCACAATTATTACTTTGTCTTCCTTCCAATCCCATGGCAGGAGTCGGAAAGGCTAGAGATGTTAAATTCCGACCTTAAAGCCCAGATCGAGGAGCTGAAGCTTGAACGACAGCAGCTGATCCTCATGCTCAACCGCCACCGCCCCACGTGTATTGTCAGGACAGACAGTGTCAAAACTCCGGAGGGTGAGGTGAGCCCCCTGCTGCAGCAGCTGGAGGCCAAGTGAAGGTTGTAGTGCGAGTTCCTACAGTTTACGATTGGGAAGAAGCAACAAACTAGCAGCACTTACGTTTGGGGCCTCGGTCGTGGAGGAGAACCAGCCACTGAGCGCTACACCACAAAATGTGGATCCACTGTGCTTAGACACTGTTTTGGCAGTTAAATCAATCTTCTTTCATAGTCTTTTTTTGTTTTGTTTTTGTTTTTTATTGTTCCTTCTTGCTTTTTCATTTATTCTTCATTTTCGTCTTCACAGGTCCAGCCACAATTAGTGTGAAAGTAAAGAAAAAAACACAGCACAACTTTTGGTAGAATTACAAGCCACACACGAGGCATTACTTTGATATATTTCCAGTAATTACACCTGTGTTTTAATGCTTTTTGTTTTGTTTTTTTGTAGTTAACCCTAAAACAGAACTGCATTCGATCAGTCAGCTGCACAGATGATTATTTGTTGCTGTGTGGGATGAAACTAAGTCACTGTTTCCATGCAGGGCAAAGGCGATACCCCAAAGAGACAGTGTTTGTAAGTTATCAGGCTACAAATAGACATCTTTGCAGCATGATGTGACCTTGACTGTCCTTCAATTGTTAAAATACATGCAGGGAATTGTAGAAATATCATTGAAATCTGTGGGGAAATAGTTATATATGTATAAAAAAATAACTACTGGAATACATTAACCATCACATGCAGATGATTTTTTTATTTCTGTATAAACCCACAGTCAAAGAAGCCTTTGTATCGCATAAATAACCTCAAGCATTTTTCATTTGTTGGCACAGCAGCTGAACATTTTTTCTTTATTCCATTGTTTTTTGGCGCAGGCGTCATGTATGCACATACATATATATATATACAAGTGTTTACATTGTACTTTATTTTCTGTTACCATATTGTTACTAGCAATTATGTTTATGTTTTTATTCTTTTGTATATGGTGTTATATAAGCATATAAGCTATCACAAAATCCCATTTTGTATTTCCTTAAGAAATAAATGTCTAGTTTCTTTTTTTAAAATTATTGAATAATATTTTTTTGAGTCTTGCAAAATGGAAGACGTTTTATAATAATATTTTGTGCACAAAAAAAAAAGTTTCAGGAGCAAAGTTTCTGGTAAACCCTGACATCTTGTGGTGAGCTGCAGCACAGCTCATTAACCTTCCTGCTTTATTAAGTGTGCCTATGCCAAGAGGCACACTTAAATATCTTTAAACTACTTAAAATGTATTAACTATAATATATTTCTCCATACCTCTCCACCTTTTTTAGTCATGATGGATTCTTTGTAGGTCCAGTAGTAACTAATGTGCAATAATAATAAAATACTACTTTAGATTAAATGTGGACCATCGTTTGGTTTAGACATGTAAATCATTTTTTAAATTATTGAAATAAGAAAAACACCAAATTCTCAGCATGCACGAACAAATAAGCACAAAGACGCCCGTTGTTGTTATCAGAGGGGATTTAACACGCAGATTAAAACCGCAGTGGCTGAGGCAAAAGGAACTAAAGCTTCAGGAGAGAAGTAGGCTGACAGCAACGTTACTGTAAGTTAGCTGAGCTCCGAGTGGGTATTTTTTGCGGCATAGTGATAATTTGCTGTGTTGCAACAGGGGATGAAGTCGAAACATGCAACAGTACTGACATGAGCAGCTCAGACAGACTGCACTGTGTCGTCTTCAGAGGTTATCTCTGCTCTGTCATGTTGAGGGTTTCTCTCAGAGCTCCCGAGGAACAGCCACTGTCATTTCTTATCTCAACAGCTGGGTGGAGTAAAAGTCGGTGTCAACACGTTCTTCAAAGGGAATTTCTCAGAAAGCTCAAGTGTATATACTCAGGAGCCGGTTAGACATCTCAATTAAAGGCTGATCAGTCTAAAGGGGTTCGAGGCACAGAGGAAGTCCGACAGCTGAATGGTTTTTGGCAGTGTCACGTGGAACGAAAGTGATACTTGGGTTTTTTCCCTCCTATTTTCGTTTTTTTTCTTTTCTTTTTTCTTTATTAAAGGACATCTTAAGTAGGTTAGTGTCGCGGTGGCTGTGCTTCAGTTCAGTTCAGTTCATTTCTGGAGCAGATAATGGGGGACAGGTGCGCTCCGGATACGACGGAGAATGGTCCACACATGGGAGTAATAGGTCCAGCTGCCGCGGACCCCATTGAACACAGCGGGATCATAAACAGGGAGAGCGACTTGGGGGTCACTACGCGTCTATACAGGAGGCGATGGATGATAGTGTTCCTCTTCAGCTCTTACTCTCTGATCAACGCTTACCAATGGATCCAATACGCGATCATCAGCAACATAATTATGAAGTTCTACAAGGTGGAAGCCTTCGCGGTGGACTGGCTGTCTATGGTCTACATGCTCACATACATCCCCTTCATTTTCCCAGTCACCTGGCTCCTGGATATTAAGGGACTGCGGGTCACAGCGCTGATTGCGAATGCGCTCAACTGCGCCGGGACGTGGATAAAGGTGGCCAGTGCCAAACCGAGCCTATTCTGGGTCACCATGCTTGGACAGTTTATGAGTTCCTTTGCCCAGGTTTTCATCCTCGGGATGCCCTCCCGCCTGGCGTCGGTGTGGTTCGGAGCGAATGAGGTTTCCACCGCCTGCTCCATTGGAGTTTTTGGCAACCAGGTGAGTTAACACAGGGAGTCGGTTAAACAGACCTCAATTTCTGTTTGTTGCGTAAAACCCATGAAAAATAATGCCTAATATCTGGTACATTTATAGACATTAGTAACTTGGAGTAGACTGGCTCAATGAACATCTTAGAGTGGAATCAATTTAAATATTTCCATTTGGGCCCAGCTGACTTAATCTTATCCTTCCAACTTTATAGAACAATAAGTTATGGATTTAATCAAATGCAAATGTTAGGCTGTATAAAACTAGACGTTTTGATAAAGCTTGTAAATAATGATAGAAATGTGCCAATAATGATATTCTGCTTCTTTGGCTATGTTTTTCCTGGTGCCTGGTTCCTGTTGTTTTTTTGTTTTTGTTTTGTTGTTGTTGTTGTTGTTTTTTTTTTGGGGGGGGGGGGGGGGCATTAATTTGCGCTGTGATAAATATCAGGTGTGTTTTCTTCACTTTCTGCAGGCAGTGAACTGTGGGTTTTGGGGGGTCCCTCTGTGCCACCTGGTATACTTCTTTGTCCACCAGGCAAAGAGGCCCTGACTAAATCTGATCTGTAAAAACTGAAGGAATTTGTTTTTGATTGTTCGAAAACAGTGTGAGTGATGGATGCACCCACTACACCAGTTATATTTAAACTGCACCGTCAATATCAATGAATTGCCATTGCAGTGGTTATTTCTATTTGGGCGTGTTGTCCTTAATTGGCAAACCAAATGGGGGAGACTGGGTATATTTGTAAAATTAAGAGAGTTGTAGCACCGCTACATGGCAGGAAACAACTGCGTGTAGATTTTTATTGGGGGGGGGGGGGAGAGTACAAAAGTAATTGTTTTGACCAGCACTAAACTTTGTTTATTATCCAAATCCCAAAACCAAATTCAGTGTATTTATGTAGCACATTTAAAAACAGAAAGTTTGCCCAAAGTGCTGTACAGAAACAAAAGGATAAAACACAAGATAAAACTACTGCACTCACATAAAAACATAATAATACACATGATAAACATATCAACTCACACCAGTCTGAACGCTATTGAAAAAAGGTGTGTTTTCAAAATGAAGATCCCTGTCTAATATTTAAAGGCAGCGTATTCCAAAGTTTGGGGGCCATAATTGAAAAGGCTCGTTCTCCTCTACATTTTAGCCTAGATTGATTTTGGGACAACCAACAGCAGCTGGTCAGCTGATCTGAGGGTCCGCGAAGGAATCTAAGGCTGAAGTAACTCAGAAAGGTATGGGGGAGCAAGACCATTAAGGCATTTATAAATCAGCGCTTTGAAATCAATTCTGTCATGAACAGGAAGCCAATGAAGAGAAGACAGGATTGGTGCCTGTGGGTACCAGTCAAGAGGCGGGCAGCAGCATTTTGAACGAGCTGAAGACGTGCAACAGATCCTTGGCTGACTCCAACATAAAGTGCATTACAGTAGTCAAGCCGAGTTGAAATATAGGCATGTATTACCTTCTCCATGTCACGTCTTGACAAAACTGGCTTCAGCTTTGCTATTTGCCTCAACTGGAAAAAGCTTTTTTGCAACACAGAACTAATATGTTTGTCCAATTTAAAATCTGCGTCCATAATGACTCCCAAATTTGTCACATGCTATTTGATATAATACCCTAGCCAACCACAATTCCCAAGCGGGTTGCATGAAATATTATTAGGTCTAAATACAATCACCTCCGTTTTACTCTCATTGAAACTCAAAAAGTTCAGAGCCATCCAAGCTTTGACATCTTCAAGGTAGTTCAAAAAAATTGGATGGAGCCTGGGCCATTTGGTGCTAAAGGCAAATACATTTGGCAGTCGTCTGCGTAGCAGTGAAAGGATATTTTGTGTTTTCTGAAAATAGACCCCAAAGGGAGCAGAAAACAAATGTCGGCATTTTATGTAAAAGTCTGAAAACTAGTGCAAAAATTAATTGAGTTACAGATGCTAAAGCAAACAGCCAGTCTCCCCTACATGTGTTTGCAAACATGTGAAATGACACTGTGCACACAGGATGTTTAACCGGTTCTTTTAAGATGATCTGCCCGCTCTGTGGCTACATCTCCACTGAATTTTATTCTTGTTTACTTTGCACAAGCTGATGATCACTTCACATCCTTACAAGTCACTTAATACAAGTCCTGTACCCAGAATCCTTGCAAGCTACAGAGAACTAGTTTACTTACTGATATACAGGATAGTGTTTTCATATGTGACAGTAACACAGACCCACCAATGTTTAAGTACCTTTTTACAGTGTAGTTTGAGGGATTTGTGAAGAAAAATTATCAATTCTATTCAATTCAGTTTTATTTATATAGCGCCAAATCACAACAGAAGTCGCCTCAAGTCGCCTTCTGAAGAGTATAATATAAAAAAAGAATTCTAAACTTAAATAGTAAACTTTTCACTGCACTCGATGCAGCCTTGTCAAAATCGGAGTACACTCGATGATTAAATAGTTTATAGAACCACCTTTAGCAGTGATAGGTTGATGTAATCAGTTGCTATGGAATTTTATCAGTCTCGTATCACTCTGAAGGAATTTCCACTCTTTTTTACAGCATTGCTTCAGTTCATTGGGGTTTGAGGACATTCATTTCTGCAAGGTCCCACGATCAGACTGAGGTCTGGACTTTAACCGGGTCATTGCAACACCTCGATTCTTAAATTTTTCTGCTATTTTGTTGTGAATTTGCTGCTGTGCTTATTTTGGGATGATTGTCTTGTTTCATAAATCAATTTTGGCCAAGCTTTCAGTCAGACAAATGGTCTCATGTTTGCATACTTTAGCATAGAGAGTGGTTCATAGTTGAGTCATTGACTGCAAGTGCAAAGTCCTGTGCCAGCAAAACAAGCCCGAATCAACAACCTGCCACCACTGAACTTGACAGTTGCTATAAGGTGTTTGTGCTGTTGTGCTATGTTTGGTTTACACTGCGCATCACAGTCAAATAGCTCCAATTTTGGCTTGTCTGTCCAAAAGATATTATTCCAGTAATTTTGTGGTTTGTTCAAATGCAACATTTGGAAAAGTACATGTTGTCTGTTAGGAGTCCTCCCTTAAATGTTGCGTCATTAGAAAGCCTTGCTTGTGCTCTTGACAGTAGGATTCATATAGATTGCATAAATTGTACTTAACGTAGAGATTATGCTCGCCTCAGAGGACAAGGATGAATTGCTGGGAGGATAGAAATATATTTTTTAAAAAATCCCCCCGAGCGTGAGATTTGACAGGTGGGGCAACTGTAAAGTCAGGTTTCCAATTAGAGGTAACGAGATAAGAGATAACTCTTTATTGTCATTCCTCAGTCTAGTACAATAGTACAACAAAATTGGAAACTGTCCCACTCGGCATTACGCACAACACAACACAACAAAAACAAGACAACACAGTAACTTAACTTAATAAATAAAAAGAAATAAAAAGAATGACTGTATGAATAAAAAGAATGAGTCTATGTTTTTATTTCACATTGTTATTATTATTATTATGTTATGGGCCCCCCAAAAAGTCCAGGGAGGTAGCCAATCAGGTCAACTGTTAGCACTGATTAGGGCTATTGCCCTGTTGTAAAAGCTGTCCTTGAGTCTGTTTGTCCGCGACCTCAGCAGCCTGAATCTCCTGCCCGACGGCAGCAGCTTAAACACCCTGCGGATGCTGCGTGCCCTCTTGAGACAGCAAATGCTGTGCAGGTCCTTCAGATAAGGGTGAGGATGTCCAGTGATTTTTGGGCCATATTAATGACCCTCTGAAGTGCCTTTTTGTGTGCCATGGTGCAGCTGAAGAACCATACACAGATGCAGTATGTCAACAGACTTTCAGTGGAGCAACGGTAGAAGACGATTAGCAGCTCCTTCTTCAGGTCCATTTTTCTGACGGTTCTCAGAAAGTGGAGACACTGTTGGGCCTTCTTTAAAACCGCCGAGGTGTTTGAGCTCCATTGGAGGTCTGTCTATGTGCACACCCAGGAACTTAAAACTGGAGACCCTTTCCACACGCTCCCTGTTGATGCTGACAGGCTGCAGCTCAGACTTCCTCCTTCTGAAGTCGACTACCAGCTCTTTTGTCTTGGTGGTATTGAGGTCCAGGTTGTTGTCTGCACACCAATCCGACAGCCTCTGAACCTCAGACAATGGTGTCTTCAGTTGATCTAATAGCTCTGTATGTGAACTGGAGCGGGACATTAGTTAGCGATCGTGGCTCAAGAGTTGGGCGTTCGCCTTGTAATCGGAAGGTTGCCGGTTCGAGCCCCGGCTTGGACAGTCTTGGTCGTTGTGTCCTTGGGCAAGACACTTCACCCGTTGCCTACTGGTGGTGGTCAGAGGGCCCGGTGGCGCCAGTGTCCGGCAGCCTCGCCTCTGTCAGTGCGCCCCAGGGTGGCTGTGGCTACAATGTAGCTGCCATCACCAGTGTGTGGATGACTGGATGTGTAAAGCGCTTTGGGGTCCTTAGGGACTAGTAAAGCGCTATATAAATACAGGCCATTTACCATTTATTTTTATTTCACTTAGACTTTTGTTTCAGTTTAGTTTCTGTTAGTTTCCAGAGTGGACTTCCTCATTTCAGTTTAGGTTTGTTTTTTTAATGATTAATATTCGTTTGCATTCGTTTCAGTGTTGGTTTTTCTGTTTTGTTTTTTGTAGTAATTTCTGTATGGAAAGCATATGCAAGTAAAAGTCAGTAAAGGGATTACAATAAAAAAACAGATATTGTTGAAATGAGATGACTCCCAGTGTTGTAGACATCAAAGCTACATCAGGAAAGTTGTAATAAAACATTTACCTAACGTAAAAACGATTTTGTTAGATTTAGCCAATTAAAAAAATGTGTCAGGTTTAGAAAAATATCACAGCTTGCGCTGAAATCCAACCCTTTGCTGTTTTCTTGGTTGCCCCGCTTGCCTGGACAAATGTATACTTCCTGTTGAAATACGTAAGTCACAAAGTTGTGCTGCTTGTCACGAAAAACACTTGAAGCTCCCTACCCACGAACACAAACGCCAACTATTTCATGTTTGTTTGCTGGGAGACCGGGCTGGTTTTGAACGAGGCATCCAAATGGGAAATGACGTGACCACTGTCGCCATCTTTTGCTGGGTCAGTGTATTTACTTCCACGCAGTCTTTCCCAGGTATCATAATCTCCCAGTTTTGTTTTTTGAGTGATTTGTTTACACTCTAATGTGCAAAACTTACATTAAATTAACTAAATGTTTTCGTATATCTATTTTTACACAGCTCATAACGCATCATATTGTTCCAGGAAGTACAATAAAGTCTTATTGTGATTAGGGTTGCCAACCGTCCCTTAAAATACGGAATCGTCCCGTATTGAGCTGAAAAGGGACGCACTTTGTCCCGTAATACAGTGAGAATCAAAAGTAGTCTATAAATGTTAATGGAATTAACGCTTTGTTTGAAAACATAATTCCCAGCCCCTCTCCTGCTTTGTGACCAATGAGCTGACAGCACACTTATGACAATTCGAGTATGACAATTCAGATTACCGCTCATCTCATTGGTCGAGGAAAGGTCGCTTACAGAGAAAATACCGGAAGACAACAGATGACCACAACAAGAAGCATGGCCAACAGGGAAACAAACGCCGACACTGCGGTGCAAGTCTCGGATGACAGTACACCTAAAGCTGGGCAGACACTGTGCTAGGGCTGCACGATTTTGCATAAAATGAGAATCACGATTTTTTGGCTTAGAATTGAGATCACGATTCTCTCACGATTTTCTTTTCCAGTATAAATATTTATTGCACTTATTAACTGCACATCAACTTCACAGTTAAGACTGAACATAAAAACAATAAATAAACATAAAAACAACAAATGTCTCACGTTTTGTTGTTGCCGCAAAATGTTGTACTGCTTGAAATTCCGTCTCCACCGTTGCTCGACGCTGCGTGTACAGAGCAGGTAGTGCAACAATAGAAAAATAGTTGCGGACGGCACTGTGTAGCGTTTGTCTAGGGTGTTGATCATTTTCCTAAATCCCTCGTTTTGCACAGTGTTGATGGAGCCATATCTTTGGTCAGGTGATAAGTGATAGCCTCCGTAATGTCTTTGTGCCTGCGGGAGTTCGACGTGTATAGGGAATGGTAAATGACCTGTATTTGTATAGCGCTTTACTCAACCAGTCATCCACCCATTCACACACTGTAGCGCTGTATAAGGTTCCCGTTATTGATGTTTGGGTGGTTGACCGGGACGGATTTTCTCCTGTCACTTTCTCGTCATCCCTGAAGTGCTCGCCGTTGTTTTTTCCCTGCTAATTTTAGCATCACACGGCACAGCAGAGTACGTCCCGGATCAAAATGCGGTAAAATCGTCGTCTTTTTTTTTTTTTTAAATCGTTGTCATTTGGAAATGAGATCGCACATAAGCATGAATTGAGATCGCGATTTTCTAACGATTAATCGTGCAGCCCTACACTGTGCGATTTTCAAACTGCACGATTGACTCGCAGGGGTTAGAAGTTGGTAGGTCACGATGCAGGGTCTCACCCGATGCTCTGATGCGACCTGAGTGCTCACACTGTGCCTCCTTAAAATGAAGGTTATAACAGAAAATCTGTCGCTCCCCCTCTCTGTCTTTCACTCACACAGACACACCACCACCATCAACTTTGCTAAATTGCTAATGAAAAACATGATCAGGCAGCTGTGATTGAGCAGCAGTGTAAATCCAACTATTTTCACGGTTGTTGTGGTCGTGATCATTTTGTGATGCCACATCGAAAAGGCTTTCCAAAGTTCTACAAGTTGTGCCTCCATCGCTTGTGTCCAGATCACACGCTGCACTGCCGTGCTGCGCAGTCTTTTTCACCGACGTTTACGTGTTTGCGCGTGAGCAGTGTGCTTCTCGTTACCCCACGTATACTAAACGATGCACGATGAAGGCCAAAATCGGGCCGATCACCAAATCGGTCGCACGACTCAAAAATCGTCTCAAAATGGGCCAAAAATCGCACAGTATAAGCCCAGCATTAGAGCAGCAATGTTTGTTCGCTCAGAGAAAGAAAAAAAAGGCTGCAAAAGTACAGGGAGGAATGGGAAAAGGAAAACACCTGGCTGGGAAAATGCACGATAACACCTTTAAAGCGCACTGCACTGTGTGCTGGCGCACTTTTTCCATAGGCATGCTTCTAGTGGTGGCACATGAAGAACATGAGGGGCGTGAAAGCTCGGGGAACCCTTAACCAATTTCTTGTCCACCAGGCCACGGCAGAAGCAGATATGGTATGTAAACACTGGTTTGTTTTTTTAAACCCTCTGGTTAAGGTTAATATGTGTCACGGTTCTGGGTCCGTTGGACCCAGTATTTTGAGTTTATTATGTTTTGGTTTATTTCTGCTTCATGGATTGTTTTCTTCTCGTAGTGATGATGATGATTATTATTTCTTGTTTCTGTTTATCCGTGCTTAAGGATTTGTTCTCAGTTATATCTCACATTTAGTTTAGTTCAGATTCCATGTGTCATTCTGTCTGTCTCTCAGTGTAAAGTCTGCATGCTTGTTTTGTAATTCATGTTTCCTGTTTTATTGTGAAAGTCTTTGTCTTATGTTAGTGTGTGCAGCTTAGCTCCCCCGTCTCGTTAGCCCTGATCTCTCCCAGCTGTGTCTCCCTCCTGTTGCCGATTCCCCCGTTACTACCCTGTGTATATAAGCCCTGTGTTTTCCCATGCTCAGTGTCGCGTCGTACCCTCAGAATTATGCCTGTGTGTCCTTGGTCTCAGTGTTCCATCCTCACTCCATGTTTGTTTTTCTGCCAGCAATAAAGCTGAGGTTTTTTGAGTTTCAATTCTGTGTTTGAGTCCTGCATTTGGATCCTCATCTCTGCCTGCCCGCACACAGAGCCCTGACAGAACGACGCGACCAGTAATGGATCCAGCGGACTCACCGTGGAAGCGCAGCTCCCGTTTTGACGGGACTCGGCTAGCGCTTGGAGGGCCTCCGTGCTGCCGTTCCTCGCTGGCAGCCTACCCTTCGGCCCACTCGTCTGCTTCCTCCCCGCGGACGCCCAGGTCTCGCAGAAAACGCTCCAGCCGGTCCCGGGAGAATTACTACGAGCCTGCAAGCAATCAGCTCACGCCTGCACAAGCCTTTTACAAGATGTTAGGGATTATTATCGTGCCGCCTGACTCACCCAGCATTTCCACATCACAGCAGGAGCAGCCACAGCAGAGTCCTCCCTCGTCACATTCCGCCAGCGCCGCTCCCTCTTCAACAGGGAGGCAGCGAACACGCAGCCAGCACTCACAGCTCCAGCAGGAGCCTGGGATTCAGCTCAAACAACCGCCTAGGGTGAGTGACAGAGTCTCCCTTCATTCGCCTTTTTTGTCAAGGGATAGACAGACTGTTTCCCCCAAAGCTGCGAACGCCAGCTACATGAACACTACAGCTCGTGTTTCTCCGGTTCGGGAAAATAAGAGTTTTCGTTTTAAGAATGACTATTTTCCCATTGGTTCAGAAGACTGTGCGCCTGATGTTTTTTCAGATCCAGGAGTTAAGACTGTTCCGTCTGGATCTGTTTATTCTGGAGCTATGTTTATTCAGTCAGCTGCCCGTCCGCTTTCAGCTCAGTCCCCTGCTCAGCAGCCGTCTGTAGCTCAGTCTCCAGTGTCACCTGCTCAGCAGCCACCTGTAGCTCAGTCTCCAGTGTCACCTGCTCAGCAGCCACCTGTAGCTCAGTGTCCTGTGTTTCCTGCTCAGAAGCCGCCTGTAGCCCAGACACCAACTCCACCACCACCATTTTCGCCTCAAGCTCAGTTAGCCGCCCGGCCTCAAGCTCAGTTAGCCGCCCGGCCTCAAGCTCAGTTAGCCGCCCGGCCTCAAGCTCAGTTAGCCGCCCGGCCTCAAGCTCAGTTAGCCGCCCGGCCTCAAGCTCAGTTAGCCGCCCGGCCTCAAGCTCAGTTAGCCGCCCGGCCTCAAGCTCAGTTAGCCGCCCGGCCTCAAGCTCAGTCTCCAATTCCACCACTGTCGTCATCCCAACCATTGTTTCAGTCACCCTCAGTTCAGCCTCCTGTTCAGCAGCCACTAGCCCTGCACCCTGTGTCACTTGCTACCCCGGTACAACAAGCTCAGTCAAATCAATCTAAAAGGAACTGTGTTTCATCAGTTTGTTCTAAGCAGAGCAACAAACCTCATGATAATGTAATCATTCCTAAAAAGCTGGCCAGTTCAGAGACTGTGACGCGCTCCAGGGCCTCCCCAGAGGCTGAGTTTCAGCCCTCAGCCTACTCTGGACCCCTGGAGGCTAGGAACCCAGCTGAGGACTGCACCCGGCTGTCACTGCCTGAGCAGAGTCAATGCTCTGGGCGGCTGAAGTCTGCTATGTGTTTGCCAGAGGCCCGTGCGCCTGCTGGTTCTGTTCTGTCCCTGCCAGAGGCCCGTGCGCCTGCTGGTTCTGTTCTGTCCCTGCCAGAGGCCCGTGCGCCTGCTGGTTTTGTCCTGTGTGTTCCAGGGGCCCCTGTGCCCACTGGTCCTGAGACTGTTCTCGCTGGGGGGCCCGAGGAGCCCGTCCAGCCTTCTGCCTCGTCAGCTGGGGGGCCCGAGGAGCCCGTCCAGCCTTCAGCTGCGGTCTCATCATCCTCGCCCGCTGCGGTCTCATCATCAGCATCATCATCAGCATCATCTTCGTCTGGTCCAGCCTCCGTGTCAGCATCCTCATCACCTGCTTCGCCTGGCCCAGCTTCCGTGTCAGCATCCTCATCACCTGCTTCGCCTGGCCCAGCTTCCGTGTCAGCATCCTCATCACCTGCTTCGCCTGGCCCAGCTTCCGTGTCAGCATCCTCATCAGCTGCTTCGCCTGGCCCAGCTTCCGTGTCAGCATCCTCATCAGCTGCTTCGCCTGGCCCAGCTTCCGTGTCAGCATCCTCATCAGCTGCTTCGCCTGGCCCAGCTTCCGTGTCAGCATCCTCATCAGCTGCTTCGCCTGGCCCAGCTTCCGTGTCAGCATCCTCATCAGCTGCTTCGCCTGGCCCAGCTTCCGTGTCAGCATCCTCATCAGCTGCTTCGCCTGGCCCAGCTTCAGCATCCTCATCAGCTGCTTCGCCTGGCCCAGCTTCAGCATCCTCATCAGCTGCTTCGCCTGGCCCAGCTTCAGCATCCTCATCAGCTGCTTCGCCTGGCCCAGCTTCAGCATCCTCATCAGCTGCTTTGTCTGGCCCAGCCTCCGCTTCATCCTCGTCTGCTTCGTCTGGTCCAGCCTCCGTGTCTCCACCCACGCCAGCTGCAGCCTCCGTGTCTCCACCCACGCCAGCTGCAGCCTCCGTGTCTCCACCCACGCCAGCTGCAGCCTCCGTGTCTCCACCCACGCCGTCGCCTGGTCCGGCTCCGGCTTCAGCATCACCCACGCCTGGTCCGGCTTCGCCTTCAGCTTCGCCGGGTCCAGCCTCCGCATCCGCTTCATCCTCGTCTGCTTCGTCTGGTCCAGCCTCCGTGTCTCCACCCTCGTCTGGTCCAGCCTCCGTGTCTCCACCCACGCCAGCTGCAGCCTCCGTGTCTCCACCCACGCCAGCTGCAGCCTCCGTGTCTCCACCCACGCCGTCGCCTGGTCCGGCTCCGGCTTCAGCTTCGCCTCCGGCTTCGCCTTCAGCTTCGCCTTCAGCGTCGCCGGGTCCAGCCTCCGCATCCGCTTCAGCGTCGTCTGGTCCAGCCTCCGCATCCGCTTCAGCGTCGTCTGGTCCAGCCTCCGCATCCGCTTCAGCGTCGTCTGGCCCAGCTCCCGCATCACCAGCTTCGTTTGGCCCAGCTCCCGCATCACCAGCTTCGTTTGGCCCAGCTCCCGCATCACCAGCTTCGTTTGGCCCAGCTCCCGCATCACCAGCTTCGTTTGGCCCAGCTCCCGCATCACCAGCTTCGTTTGGCCCAGCTCCCGCATCACCAGCTTCGTTTGGCCCAGCTCCCGCATCACCAGCTTCGTTTGGCCCAGCTCCCGCATCACCAGCTTCGTTTGGCCCAGCTCCCGCATCACCAGCTTCGTTTGGCCCAGCTCCCGCATCACCAGCTTCGTTTGGCCCAGCTCCCGCATCACCAGCTTCGTTTGGCCCAGCTCCCGCATCAGCCTCACCTGGTTCGGCCCCGCCTCTGCATCAGCCTCACCTGGTTCGGCCCCGCCTCTGCATCAGCCTCACCTGGTTCGGCCCCGCCTCTGCATCAGCCTCACCTGGTTCGGCCCCGCCTCTGCATCAGCCTCACCTGGTTCAGCTTCGGCTTCAGCCTCTGCCTCATCTGATCCAACCTCCGCTTCGCCTGGGGCTGCAGGGGCCACGCAGCCTTCGGGTCCCCTCCTACCACCTCCACATTGTCGGTCATCTGCCAGGCCGCTTGTTGGGCATCATCACCACCGTGGCCGCCCTCCGGACTTCTGTTGCCGCCACTGCCTTCCGCGTGGCCGGCCTCCAGGCTTGCATTCCCGCCGCCGTTGCCGTCCGCACGGTCGGCCCCCAGAACTGCTTCCTCGCCGCCGTTGCCGTCCGCACGGTCGGCCCCCAGAACTGCTTCCTCGCCGCCGTTGCCGTCCGCACGGTCGGCCTCCAGAACTGTTCGCACGTCGCCACCGTTGCCGTGTGCACGGTCGGCCCCCTGGACTTTTTTGTAGACTCTTGGTGAGCTCTGGTTTCGTTTTGTTTTTGATATGCTTTCCTGCGTTTTTTGGACTCTGGTGCTCCTTGTTTTTTGTTTTTTTTTTTTGGCTTGACAGGCTTCTGTTTAAGAAAGAGACCTGTTTTACTGTGTTAATGTTGTCATTTTGAGCTAAAAATAAATGGCTAAATGATCATTTGTTTCCCATGTGGTCATATCACAAAGAATATCTGCTTAAAGAGCTTGTACATACTGGTGGATTAACCATTACAGAAAGATAGCAGAACAAGCAAGCTTCCAAACTGTAACCTGTATAGAGATAAAATTAAACGCTTACATTTAGATTTGATATTCTGGTTTTATTTTGGTGAAGTGTATCTTAAATGTGTAGTTAGCCGAGATGGTAAGTCAAATTTTCAGGTATCTGTACTTTAGTCGAATATGTATTTTTGTGACAACTTTTTACTTTTATTCCCTACATTTTTAGACAAGTATCTGTACTTTCTGCACCTTACATTTACAAAAATGGCTCGTTACTTTTGGTAACGAGCCATTTTTGGCTAAATGGATAAATGGAGGAAACAGTTACACACAATAGAAATTACTGTGAACCATGATCATTTTTGCCCACACTTGAGACACTCAGACTCTTAGAGAACCCCACCTACTGAATGCCACTTTAATGTAAAGCCAAGTGTCTCATACTTCATAGATGAGTTTTTCATGAGTTTTTTTCTGACTGTACTCACGTGGATGCACGACAAGGTGACACTAATGACCTTCCAGTGTGTGCAATGAGTCCTTGAATCTATATAAGCGCTATATAAAAACTACTGCTCTTTGTCTTTGTCAACAATAGAGCACAAAAACAACTGATCAAAGCCAGCGATCATATTGTTTTTAAGTTCTTCGATCCTTGTCACAAATTTTTTTTACCCTGCATTCAGACACAAGGACAGTAGTTCAGTCAGCCGTGATTAATTCTGATCATATTAGTCTTATTTTCAACATAAGGCATAATATACTGTTTGCTAAGCAAATCAAACACTAATACTTGCATTAATCAAAGTAATCAAATATTAAAATGTACTATATTATTAAAAAGTGTTGCTGAACGGAATGTAATTCGTAACAACAAAGTAATAACAATACAGTAGTGAAATCCAGTCCTCATACTGATGGATGCTCTGTGTTAATGAGTAATATAGTCCAACATCCAGCTCTAAGCCTGGCTTTTCTTACAGTGCGTCTTTAAACACGCTGGAAATTTCCAGGCTCTTTCTACACCACCTCTCTGTGAAATCCACGGAAGGATCGAAGGGAAGTAAAGAACAGTCAAAAACTCATTCAGGATATTGAAACTACAACCACAAACGCGCGCCACCGTGGCTGCCAACAAGCGTCTTTTGGGAAAACACTGTCATGTGAAATTGTAAACTGACAATGTCTGAATGAAAGACGAAACAGTAGTTGCGGAAATACCAGGTTTGCTTTGTTGGCAGTGCTATAGTCTTATTTTCATACAATCAGAGCAATAAAACGGTAAAACACTACTGATAAGCCGATTGTAAAATAATTTCAGGAATATCCTGCTCCATAACGGAAAGATTTTTTTTTTTTTTGGCATTTATGGATCACGATTAGGGTTGCCAACTCCCTGAAAAATAAATAAGGGACACCTCGTGGCCAGGGCCGGGCAACCCAGTTGTCTTCATCCTTCCCAGTGTGGTAGCTCTTTTGTGTGTGAAATTATTTTTTAACCATTTGACTTGAATTTGATTTAATTGAAACGACTTTTTTATTTTTTCAAATTTTCTGTGTAATAAAGAAACAGGAAAAATAATAGTAGCCTATGCTCAAAGAAATGTGGATATAAACATCTTCAAATTAAAGCTGAATCTCATACCAGCAGTGCACTGGCATGTGACTTAACACAACATAAATGTGCCACTGTGCTAATCCCTCCTGACTGCACTGTGTAAACTGACCATCCTCAGGTCTGCCAGTATTGTAATGCCAGAGACAGATGACATAATACAAAGTGATTGCACATTGGTAAATCCAATTTAGGAACCAGAAACACTCAACCTTAATAACTGGTCAACAAGCAGTGTGTTACCGTCACTTCATGTTTCAGTGCTCAGGGACACTTCCCCTCTGTGTCACAGCATGGCAGCTGTGCACATTCAGTATTCCTCTCAATGAACTTTAACTTGTCTGACGCATTTATGTATGTGTGAGTGTCATGTGCCTATACTTAGCAATAAAACCAAGTTGCTCTTGTAGTTCGTCCTTACATTTACATGCTATGCTTTTATGCGATCTCACATGGAAGTAGGAGTTTTAAATGAAAAGTAAAACGCATCCTTGGTGTTAAAACCACTAGAGAAGAAGGCCGAACCCCGACATTTGCAGCTGGGTATGTAATTGTTGACTGAAATCAGAGCCTACTCATATACTGCTCATTATATTTAAACTGCACCCCAGATTCACCTCTGGTAAATCAGCCAGCAGTAATAGGAAGTAATCTCCAGTTTAGGATCAGCGGGCGAGCTTGGTTATGATCACCATTTAGGAAGTTCCTGCTGGGTGGGAGGGCCTAGTCAGGTAAGCTGCCATGGTGTTAAGAGAGTGCACACACAAGAATTGTTTGCTCTTCCCTTCAGCTGTTGAGAGCCACACAAGCCTGAAGGAAGAGGGAAGAGTTTCACTGGGAGCAACATGAATTCTCAGGATGAACTTTCTCATGAGTGGGCGGACAGCCTCGACAAGGCCAGGGTCAATGATTGCACCCCAACGGGGAAAGAAAGAAACAGCTTGCGAGAATACGCGCACTGCCTGCCTCTGGGAGATGGTGATGACACCTTGGAGCCATCAGCCATCGACACCGCGCGGCTCTTTCCGCTCATGGAGACCAGGCTGTACAAACGGCGGTGGGTGATGCTCTTCATCTTCAGCGCCTACTCCATGAGCAACGCCTTCATGTGGCTGCAGTACGGCATCATCAGCAACATCTTCATGCGCTTCTACAGCATCGGCACCCTGGCCATTGACTGGCTCTCCATGATCTACTTTCTCACCTACATCCCTCTCATCCTACCCGTCATGTGGCTCCTCGACAATCGAGGCATCAGAGATGTTGTGGTGGTGGGGGCCGCCTACAACTGCATCGGGGCCTGGATCAAGACGGGCTCGGCGGACCCCAGCATGTTTGCTTTGACCTTCTTTGGACAGTTCGTGTGCTCGGTGGCCACGGTTTATATCCTGGGCATCCCTTCCAGACTTGCATCTCTGTGGTTCGGGCAGCAGGAAGTGTCCACCGCCTGTTCCATTGGGGTTCTGGGAAACCAGGTGTGTCTTTGTTTACCTGCTGGGTTAAAAAAAATGTGTGTATGGTGTTATTCACTTTTCTTCTTTAAAGTGGGCGAGAGTGAATGAGAGCTCTGTCATCTTTAACTCTTTGTGCAGTATATTAAAAAAATAGCATGTTTCTGTTAGGTCAAGCTATCTTGATTTGTGATTGAGTGTCTCTCCTCCTGTGGATTCTTCTTTCCAACCTTCTTCCAGAGTCCGCAGGTTTAACAAAGCCAGTCACCTTCTTTGCCACTGGTGAAAACTAATGGCTAGTAATCCCTTCAGAGTAAAAGTTCTTAAAGAAACGATGAACCCAGCATGCAGTACATGTTAGCATGCTGGATGCTGAACCATTTTAGTTCTATTAAAGTACTTCACATACCAGGCAAGCAGTATATGGGAAGTAGAAGGGCATGGTTTACATTACACTGAGCATTTTTACTGTTTAAACATTACTTGGATTACCAGTATCAAAATATGAAGTCATAAATTCTTCATTTTTAAATCTGCCGATAGAAACTAGAAGAAAATATATGATAGGGAACCATTGTCTGACAGAGACTTCCAAACTGTGAGGAGGGTAGAGGGAGAGAAGTGAACAGAGTATAGATCTTTCCAGTAAAAACAGGGATACCGGTATTGTCTAAGTGGTCAAAGTGACTTCCTCTGTGTCTGTATGTGTGTTTGGTTTGTTCTTTCTAGCCAGGGGAAAATTGCTGGGGATGGCGGGTGACTTCCACCGCTTGAGCTGCCTGCTTCTGTGCAAGTTTCCTCACCTTGGGTAAATTAACTATACAGTGAGATTGCACTAAGAATGCTGTGTGCATGGCAAGGTAGTCAGGTCTGCTGGGGCGGGTGTGTTTCACTGCTTTTGCTTTCCTTTTAAAAATCCTGAGAACGGCATTAGACAGACAAAATCATCTGAAAATTCCAAAAAAGGTCACAGGAAATGTCAACACGCATCAACTGAAATCTAATTTACCTTAAATTTACCCACGAAACATGGAGAGTGATAGTTTTATGCAATTTTAAGTCATATCTAAAGTAAAGAGAAAATAAACAGAGCAAATGTGGTGTACTTGGCTACATATCAGTGCTTTGTGATCTCTCCACAGTCTCTAACACTTTTCTCATCTTATTGACCGCTCTGAGCACGCTGTGGTGCCCTTTAACCTCCAAAGCTGAACCATGTCCTCTCCCTCCATCATTAGACCAAACACCGGCGCTTGTCATGAATGTTCTTGTTTTGTGCTTTAAACCCGCTCCCTGCCGATGAAGATGAAAAGGACGCGCTGCTGTTGATGTTTACTTGCTCACCATGGCTTAATTGCTTTGGCTGCGGTCCCTAACACTGGATGCTTCCAAGTTTTCAGGCTGAAGTCGTTTTATGTAATACCTTGGACATTTAGAAACAGTTCACATTAGCAAAAAATTAGGTAAGGGTTCCAGAAAAGCCTGTGACGCTTTGAAGATCAAACAGACATCAAACTTCAAGCGAGGTCACTGTAATTTGGAGCCAATGAACAATGAGCCTGTTTTGCATAGTTTTGACGAGGTTATAAAAAGTCTTTAGTTTGGTTCAAATGTGTGACTGTCTGCTGTGAATGTTTTCTAGAGCTTTTTCTAGTACACTGGCAACAAGGTAAACATTATAGCGAAGGTTCTAATCTGTCTGAAGGCTGTAGAAGGCAACAAGTGTAACAGTGGGTGTAACATTCTCAGACGACTGAAGGGATCGTACATATTTCTGTGTTTCCACTCGTCAAACACTTCACAGGTTTGTTACTCACAATCGGGAATGTGTCGCGTCACCTTTCCTTCTCTCACCTTTCCCCTAGAGTGGAGGGACCACCACCGGTGTCCCTTCTGGAATGTTCTTGTGACAGTAGGAAGCCGAGGATGTTGGCACTGCTGCTGTGGTATTCAAATTTGGAACGTTTACCCCCACTCCCTTCCCATTTACCCAAGATCCACTAGAAGTGTTGCTTTTCACTGAGGTTGGCTGGGGTTTTAAAAGTTAAATTTAGTGACATGTAATCTTCATGTCAGGCAGTTTACAAAAGAATGGTGACTTACGGTGTTACCTGTCTCTGTTAAACAAAAAACTACAGACGGGTTTATTTTGCCACAAATGGCAAATATGCATATATTTTATGTTTTATAATAAGAGGTGTACCATCACTCACACTGATTGCAGCAGTCAGTCAGATGCCAAACAGGCATTGACATTTTCTGCATCAATTACTTATTTCATTTTTTGTTTATGTTTTTGGGGTGTTTCTTGCTTTTTACAGGGCATCATATCAAAGTGCAAACTTTACCCTTCTTTATGTCTTCAGTGACGTGTTTTGCGTTATAGCTTTTTTAAAATTTGGACATATGTGTCTGTGCGCAGGCATCACATCAGTCCATAGTTAATTATGTGTCTCTCGCTTACAGTTGGGTATTGCCATTGGGTTCCTGGTTCCACCCATCCTCGTGCCTAACGTGGATGACATGGACGAGCTGGCACATCATATCAGTATCATGTTCTACATTAGCGCAGGCATGGCCACCGCCATCTTGGTCCTTGTGGTCATCGGTAAGTGTTTAAAGGGAAGATGAGTGTTTATACATGTCAGTTATGGCTGGAGCCTTTGTAGAACCATTTTGACCATTTCTGTTTGAAACCTAAAATCGTGTTGAAGAACCTGGAGAATTTTCAGGGGAAGAAAATCAGGAAAAGAACAGAAAATCTGTGAGCACAGAATCATCAGTGAATTTTATGCATTGGTCTCCTGTAGACACTGACGCCACTGTTTGCAGCTTCCAGCCAGCATTGATGTGATCTTGTACTGCCCTTTCTGGCCTTGGAGACGCATGGATCCAAGTCTTGATTGAGCCTCACGTTTGTGTAAAAGAGCTAATGGGTTAGAGTCCTTGTCAGAGCTCTTTACTCACTCATGCAGCAATCGCCCACTGCAAGTCACCTTAAGTGTCACTCAGCGCCCACAGCTATTGGTGTGAAAATATATGAAGCAAAGCATCATCTTGACAATTTGTAGTTTCCAGTGTTACCTCACCTTGACTCCTTTGTCCACTAGAAGAATTACACTGCTGTTTTAAATGAGAACACAAAAGAGTCTTTGAAATCATCTTTGCTGCAAAGTTCTCGATATGAACATCCAGACTTGTGTATGGCAGAGCTTTACACAGAGATGTCTGCTCCTCAGCCAGCTCCGCTGGGAAACTGAGCCTGCCCGAGGTGTGCTTTCTAGCGAAAAACTCAACATCCCTTCAACTCCACCAGATGAGCAGCTGCGGTAATTGGTGTAATTGTCCACATTTTGATGAGATGAGTTTTGACACGACGTGAAATACAAGCAGGGGCTCAGGGAGTCATAGCAGAGTTTTATAAAATCACCCCCCCACCTCAGCCCCCAGCTCTGTTAAATTCTCTCTTCACCTCCACCAAGGACTAAAAGTCAGAGAAAGTCAGAGAAACAGTGGTGGAGAACCAGTCCCTTGATTACTTGGATATGCTGACTAAATAACTCAAAGCAAATCCTTGGGACACAATCACCTGTGACTGTGACCTTTGAGGTCAAAGGTTTGTGATTCCAGCTTTTGCTGATTGTCGTGTCACGTGCGGAGAACATCTGTGTTTCACTTTACATACTGCGCAGATATATCTGCTTGTCCCATCAAGCAGGTTTTACTTATTTAAAAAAATATATAATCACATGTGAAGCACACACTGCCAATTCTAACTACACATAATGTATATTTATGCTGTCAGGAACATGCATCATATTTGGTAACTCACTAAACTCAATAGTGAAAGATTAAATGCAATAACAATACAGAAAGTGTTACGGAATCAATAAATAGAAGAAATACTGAAAATGTCAACCTGTTATTCAATAAAACCTGTTAATCTACGACTTATGATAGGAGGAGAAAAGTAATAACAATAGCCACCTATATTTGGTTAAATTTGGTGGCTGACTTGATGTCCAGGGGGCAGGTCAGATGTCACCCGCTGTGTTAGACACTTACCTGCATTTTCTTAGAAAGGCTCAGTCGAGCATCACATGGACCTTGTACTGGAGAGCTGGCAGGTTAAAGATTATTCCAAATTCTCACATGTAACTCTGTTGGACAATGTCTAAAGATGTTCAGGGCTGCTGTACGTGTGTTAAAACCTGCTTCGGAGACTGATATCTTATCTTTATAAGCATGTTTACTCATGTTTGGAGTCCACTTTTGCTCTTACCTCAGCATCACACTGAACTTTGCTCTTTGCCCCAGTCCGGTGTTTTTCCGGTGCTGTCCTACTAAATCTTATATCTTAAAAACTAAAGTAACCTCCAGAAATGCTGCGTTTGTTTGTGTTGCTTTTCAGTGTTTCAGGAGAAACCTGAGATCCCACCCAGCCAGGCCCAGGCACAGGCCAGGAACATGCAGCCTGATGAGTACTCCTACACAGCCTCCATCTTGAGTCTGCTGCGCAACAAGCCCTTCATGCTCCTGGTGGTCAGCTATGGTGGGTTCCTCCCTCTTACCCGTACTAAACATGCAAACTGTAGCAGTCAGCCCCACCATTTCTAGGACTAAACTTTTACCCTGGCAAGAGTTAAGGATACTGTGCATTATGGTCTATGTAACTCTCGTTCACAGTCCTTATTGGCCTCTGAGCACATATATGAGCGAGTCATTAAAACGAATAGAGTTTGTGTAGCACTGATCTGATTGTTTTTGGTGATAGCGTTTTTTGGCTCAAAGGTCACTAATTAGTGACAACATAGGAAAGACAGACCAAAGTTGTTCATGTTAAAGGGCTGTTTGAGTGTGTTAGCAGCTGTTTCTCAGACTATAGACTTCTTGCTTTCTTTCTAATCCTTTTAAAATCCATTTCCTCTCCTCCATCTTTAGTTTTTGCCAATTGTCTACCTTCAGTTATTATAAGAAGAATCCTGTGCTGAGTTTCACAAGGCAGTTGTTTTACTAATACCCACACACACACATTTATTGATTCACGTGTAGTCAGTTGGAATGCTAACATGATAAGCTGCTGGGAAACAGAAATGTTCATCTTTCAGTTTAAAGCTTTCAAAAAAGGAGAAAGTTTTTGAGTAGGGGGAGTATACACCCTAAAAATGCCCAAATAATCTGATTATAATGTCTCTTATATTGTGTGAAGCTCTCAAGAGTTTTTAGGTAGAAGCACCAGGACCCATCTGGTCCCCACATGAGACCACCTTTCTGTGCAGATTGTCCCAGAATAAACTGTTTTCTGTTTGTGGTCTACAGGCTTGAATGTTGGCTGCTTCTATGCTATTTCCACACTGTTGAACCGGATGATCATTGAGCACTATCCTGTAAGTCCCTATTATAGCCTTTTTTTTTCCATGTTTGTCAACTTTATATTTTCTGTCTTACCTTCTCTAGTCTTCCTTGTGGCTTATGCTCAGATTGAATAGGCCCAGCAGGTAGACACTGTCTGACCGCATTTAACACTGAGCTATAAAGCATCCAAAGATATGGTCCTGACACAGATAACAGGAGTATGATTGTTACGGCTCAGTGCTTCTAGGAAATGACTGCATATTGTGACTTCACAGGTGCAAATGCCAACATTTTCTCTTTCAGGGTGAAGAGGTGAATGCTGGGAGAATCGGTCTGACCATTGTCATTGCTGGCATGGCGGGCTCTCTCATATGTGGCATATGGCTGGACAAGACCAAAACCTACAAGTAGTGTATTTCTTTTAAACCCCGTTTTTCAGTGATGTGGACTAAGATCAAACACAGAGCTGTGTTTTCTAACAAGAACCTACATTTGAGTCAAATCCTAAATATACACCATGTCCATCAGAACATGGCTACACTGTGATCATAAAAGGCTGAGTATAAAATGAACTTCACACCATTGCACCATCAACAGCTTAAACCATTGATACAAGGCAAGATGAATACATGATTTCATGTTATTTATTTTAACTTTTGACCCTACCATCCGAATGTCACAGCAGAGATTGAGAGTCATCTGACCAGGCGACACTTTTACAGTCTTCTATTGTCCAATGGTGGTGAGCCCATGTAGTTTAAGATTCCTGCCGTTAGCTGAAGGGAGTGGTAAACCATGGCATTTAAATAAACTAATGTCATTGTTTTCTACAGTCAGATTCTGATGGAGCTTCATGTGCACATGTAAAAAGATGCTCTTCTGAAAGGCAATGTAATTTTCAGTCCTCAGGATCAGCATTCTCACTTCTTCTCTGCAATGTTAGCTGTACTTTAAAACATCGACTCCTTGCATGAATGTCCTTTAAGTCACTCATCCATTCACAGAGAGATGTCCAAGTGAATTAGACCATTTGATTAAAAGAGGCACGTATTAGGATACAACATAGCCGAGTTTTCTGTGTGGTGTTGCTCTCTGCTTATCTGAACTGGCAGGCTGTACTTTACTGGTACTTCAAAGTAGCTTCTCAAGCCTTTTGCCACTGCATATGATGGAAAAACAGTAATCATACATTACTTCTTTCTACAAAATGACCACTTGCTTTATTCTGCAAGTTAGTGATTTAGTGTTGATAAACTGCCTTCATTAATGTGGCATAAAAATGTTTATGATTAGAGGAAGATCCTCAGTCCACAGATTCCTCACATGCCATTAGGATGGTTATCTGTCAGAGCAGTTAAGCCCAGATTTAGAATGTGGATCCAGAGTGAGCCAGAGGACTGTGCAATATTAACAAAAATGTTTTGCTGCTTGTTTTACGCGTGGTTGTACAAGAAGCAGCTTCAACAGAGTGAATTTGTTTTTGCAGATTGGCGTTGTTGTGACAAGTCGTTGGTGACACAAAATAATGGCATTCATTTTTTTTGGGGGGGGGTTGAACATTATCGCTTGCGTTAGTCCTTATTGTGCCCGTCATAACATGTGCTATGATACATGGCTTAATGTCTTAAACTTTATTGTTATGCTCCTGTCTCCACAGACAGACCACCTTGGCCGTGTATATCCTTTCTCTAACTGGGATGCTGGCCTACACCTTCACCCTCAACTTGGGTCACCTGTGGGTGGTGTTCGTTACAGCTGGAGTTTTAGGGTAGGTAACCATTAAAGAATATGGTAAATGGCCTGTATTTATATAGCGCTTACTAGGACCCCAAAGCGCTTTACACATCCAGTCATCCACCCATTCACACACTGGTGATGGCAGCTATATTGTAGCCACAGCCACCCTGGGGCGCACTGACAGAGGCGAGGCTGCCGGACACTGGCGCCACCGGGCCCTCTGACCACCACCAGTAGGCAACGGGTGAAGTGTCTTGCCCAAGGACACAACGACCGAGACCGTCCGAGCCGGGGCTCAAACCGGCAACCTTCCGATTACAAGGCGAACTCCCAACTCTTGAGCCACGATCGCCCCGATGGTGTTTATGGCCACCATGGCCATAAACATCACAGTAGGCTCTAGCAGCCAACAGGTAACAGAGCTGTGAATGATCTCTTATATTCTGTCATGCAAATGTGATGGAGGAAAAAAAAGATGTTTCTCATACTTTTATTTATTTAAAGAAAACATTTCGGCAAGCGTCAGCAAAGTGAGAAATGCTGAGGGGCTGCCAGCTGTTTCTGAAGCTAAAGGGTTTCCGTGGAGCTGGAAATCCATTTATTGGAAGTGTTTAGAAAACTGCTTAGCTAAACAGAAGCTTTATTGGCCCATGCGGGTTGGCATAGCATTGACACTAGTTTTAACCTCGGGGTAATGTTGAATCATATTGGTCACGTTTAGAGTCCCGCTCGAAACTGATGAAGCTCTGTGTTGTTCAGTTTCTTTGTAGCAGGAATGCTGCTTTTTGAGCAAAACTTAGTGTTCCACAGTCCACAGGCTTTGTCAATAATTGCTATTTATGGTAAGCTGATTATGCCCATATCTGGTTTCCATAGCAATTCCTTTGTCTGCTTTTCACCCAGAGAGGATGTATTAAACCTCAATATACTTGTCCTACTTTTACATTTGTGGAGCATTTTTTCTGCTGGTTTTTGGACAGTTAAAAATAGTTGAGTCACAAAATTCTACGCTGAACAGATCAGACACTTGGTTTTATATTTTAGTTCACCTATATTTTCTGTCTTTCTCCAGTTTCTTTATGACAGGATACCTGCCTCTGGGTTTCGAGTATGCAGTAGAGCTCACCTACCCAGAATCGGAGGGGACCTCGTCCGGACTGCTTAACTGTTCAGCTCAGGTCGGTAACGTTCAGCACGTATGACTGCAGAGAACAAACAAATAACATATCATAACATGTCATGTTGTTTGGGCCTTTAAAGAGCTTCTCACTCTCATTTCAGATCTTTGGAATCATTTTCACCATAGCTCAGGGAAAGATCATGGATTACTGGGGAACTTTAGCTGGCAACATATTCTTGTGCATCTTTCTGCTAATAGGAACAGTGGTGACAGGTGAGATGTTAACCTCATCTCTGTAGATATGGGCTGTTTTCTTTCCCATGTCTGTGTGTGATACTCAGACCAACTTATGTGAAACCATTTTGTGTAATACTTGGACTTGCAAAGACTCGTCTCTTTCATAGGCGTATGCTGCCTCCTAGTGGCTAAATTACTTTTCACACTATATTAAAGTTGTAGTTAAAGAGGACCAAAAATACCTATTTTTTAGCGCTACATTTTTATCGTTGCTCTCTACTAGAGTAGCTTTGCATGATTCACAGCTAAAAATAACTCGTATGCCTCATTGTAAGCCTTGGTGCGGCCTACTCCGAGTCTGAAACAATCTGACCCTTCCTTTTAAGTCAGCTTTTTTCTGTTTATGTGCTCTGCATGCCTAAAGTGACAAAGGTAAGGATATACACTGTCACTGACATCATACAGAGCTAAGAGCAGAAACCACATGTTTAGAGGCGTCTGCAGCAGGAGGTTTTGTCTTGTTGGAAATGCCTCTAAATGCACTGAACTTATTTGAATAGTAGGTCTTTTTTCCTTAAGACCTTTTTGTTATGTTCTGACATGTAAAACCTTAATGGCAGGAGTACCTTCTTTTTACCACAACCATGCTTGTTAAGGTCTTACTGTCTAACTGTGCATATCCTTCGATATCCTTCCTCCATCCTCTCTGAGTTGTCACAGGAAGGGGGATATCTTTGATTCAATAATCTCTGAGCACCAAAGGATATTCTGCATGCTGACCCAGAAAATTAGTTTTGAAGAAAACATGTTATATAAAATACAAGAAGATAACATGGGAGTAGCAATTTTAAAACTTCCACACCAGTATGCTGTTCTATTTAAATGTAACTTTATTTTGCACAAAATTAATCATCAGTAATTTAATGTGTTTCATAATATTATTATTATTATTGCAGGATTTATCAAATCCGACCTCCGACGGCAGAAGGCCAACCAACAGGTTGAGGTGCAGACAGTGAGTGTAAGTACGACTGTGTGTGTTACATGAAGTTAGAGGTGGGATGTGTGTTAGAGCCCACCCTGGCTCTGGATTGAATGCGCTCTGAGTGGTTTTCTGCTGGTGGCTTCTCTGCAGTCACTTACATTGCAGTCTGCTGCGGCAGGCTTGGATGCAAAGCGAATGCAGGCGGTCGTCCCGCTGCCCTGGTTGCAGCTTTCTCCGCAAGCTGCTAAAAATGTCGTTTTCTCTCAGCTATGCTTCGTCTAACAGCTCTCTGGCTCGCTCTCATTAAAAACACGTTTGCTTATTCTTTGCTTTGAAAAGCGTTGCTTTGGTTTAATGCTTACAACGGGTGCAGTTGAGAGCTGTCAAATAAATATTTTCAGCTAAAAAAACTTATATTAAAACCAAGTATTAAAACTAAATATGTGGTGACTTTTGTAACTTCGGAGATGTTCATGCTCACCTGTCGCCTTGCTTTACGTCAGGCTCGGGACCTCTTGCTTTCTTTCTTTGGCCTTTTTGTCCTTCTGATATTCCAGTTTTAACACTACAAACGCAGCTTAAACACCAGTAATCCTGCACACCAGTGGAAGTCAAAGTGATAGTAGTGCAGTAGATTTAAAAAAGAAAAGAAAAAAGAACAAGAGATGTATCTAAATAATAAACAAAGCAGAACTAACGATACATGCAGTTTCCTGATCAAAGGCTGTGGTATAGCTGGGTGTGCAGGTGTCTCTGGATGCACTGGTGGTGTGTTATGAATGAGAAGGTGGAAGATGAGGGGGACCCCTTAGGGCCCCTCAGAGGTGTGACCCCAAAGCTATCATTCCAGCCTGCAGGCTCCCTGTCATCGGTGCAGGACTACGGGGCCACGTCGTGCGGCAGCCCCTGGCAACGGCAGTCTTGACATTAACCCACAAGCTCACAAACACCAAAACACACACCTGCCAAGGTAGGGTGAAAAAAGGGTTTTAACGATTGTGCACACAATCATGTTTGCATTTACTTGAAGGTGTTACCGGTTAAACTGCAGCGTATTGTACTCGACTGCACAATCAGCCCTTTAAATCGCACAAACAGACTCGGTGTCATTGTGGAATTAAACGTTTATCCGGTGATTGCAACTCATCTGAAGTTCATTGTGAAAAGACACGTGATGAGGTGTACTGAATGTGAAGAGATGTTTGTTGCTGATATAATATTGATGTTGAACTCTGCTGCCACTTCACTCATTTTACTGCATCACGTCTGTCCTTTGCAGACAATTACTGCTGATCTGGAAAGAGGAATCTCTCCACCTGAAATCTTGAAAGAGGTGAGGTTGTGAGGAAGACAGATATTTCTCTGTCCAAGATCTCAGAATATCACCGTGTACAGATTAAAAACAAATAAGACACATTAAAAAACAACAACAAAAACTGACATATCGAGACGCACAATCATGCACAAACGACTGAGGAGCTGAAAGCTGTGAACTGTAAGAACATGGAGGCTGAATCACAGAGAACAGTGTTGCTTTACGGAGTTCTGTTTGGACTCTGTGATGCAGAAATCCACATTGGTATTACACCCCAAACCACCATGGGGGAATGCACTTTCAAGGTTTTTACATCATGGGATGATGGCATTTTACATGTCTTGTTAGGTGTAATGTATCTGCCACTTTAGTGACTCCAACCTTCAATCTAACTGAATGCCTTTCCTAGTTTTCTTCTGACCGGTGTTAATGTAGTGTTTTATGCATTTGACTGGCAATATTGAAAGTTTTCTAATATATGACCAACATTGTGTGTAATTGAACTCTCTCTTTACATTGATGAAGGTGTCTCATGTTAGTGTTCTGTGTTTAGAATATGTGTATTCAATGCAGATTAAGGACTACGACGTGTTTACCTGTCAGGCAGCCAAGTCACCTTTCGCCTAACTGAGGCTTTCGTATCTGTCGTCTGCCGTTCAGGATGACAGTATTACTTGTGAATACTGCTGATGCAATGTATCTGAGTTCGCTTTGGGGGGGGGCGGTCAATATTGGCCCCATTTTACTGTGATTGACTTCTTTAAAAAGACACAAGAGGCGAGAATGTCCGGAACGTAAAGGATGTCAGCACAGCGGAAAATAAGAACAACACAATGGGAGATTGCGACTAATCAGATCTACTGCCCTTGTCATTTTGCACACTTTTTATGTGTACTTTTTACTTTTGGTACTGTAGAATTATACAAACAGGCGACAAATCGAAGGGAAATCCATCAGAAATATGTCTTGGGTGTTGGGCCAATACATGCCAGAGTCGGAGTAATGCAGCTCAGTTCTTGTGGAAAATATTACCTAATTTTGTGTGAATAATTGTAGTGGCAAGCAAACATAAGATGGCCAAAATCTCCTCTTTATGGTCAATGTGGTTAAATTCTGATGACTTTAAAGGCTTAACACATCTTATTTTTTATAGTCATTAAGTGTCCCAAGTGTCCAACAGATGTGGCCTGATCTGAGCACCACTTTGCACAGTTGTGCACCGATCCTGAGTGGACCTAAACAGTGCCAATCAAATGCCCTCCACCTGTTAGAGCCCAGGGTCAAAGGCTCAAGTGGTTTAGTGTTTTCCTTCGTTTTGTTGCCTGTGTGTATTTTATGCTGTGTAACCAGTAGTTGTACAAATTTTTACTTCAGGTATTTTTAGGAAGTTGTCTCGAAATGTTGATATTTAATTAGGACTTTTATGTGTCTGTGAGAGGTTCTAGTTAATCTTAGTCTTAGGCACTTTAAAGTGCTGTGAATTTTCCACACCCTTAGAGTTTTTGCTATTTTGGCATGATGTGTAGTTGATCCAGTCAATAAGGAAAAAATGAAACTGCAATACAAACTATGGGATTTTGAACACTGTACCAAAAACAGAAACTAAATTAAGAACAAATCTATATATTTATAGATAAATAAGCCCTAGCTAAATGTGTCTGTGTATTTTTGTATTTCACCACAATGTGGCCATGTTTAAATCAGGAGATTTATGCTTTCTTTAACCCAAATATGAGAACAGAACAAAACTGGGATTTCAGTCTTTAGCACAAACCGTGCAAAAACACAATTACACCTTGAAGGACACTTCAAACAAAGGACTACAAGACTACAAAATACTATTGCCACAATTATTACAGCAATAAAAAGCATAAAAAATCAAGATATTTTTAAAAATTAAGTTTTATACAAAGTTATTTGTGCATAAATTTCCAGGATGTACAAATCTTTCACAGCACACAACAAACATCAAACCAACCTCTGCTGTATGATTTTTCTAATGAGGTGCGTGGTTTTCTTCTGCGTAGCCTTCCGACATCTTTGGTACATCTGGGCTTGCTTTGATTGAAAGACTAGAAAACTGTACTTTCTATGCTCTGGTGCAATAAAACAATCATGGTGACGAGAAAATGTGTACTGTGGTTCTGTTTCTACGGTCAGTCAGCGGCACCATAGCAAAACCGAGACTGAGAAAGAATACGCTATCTGTGCTGTTAAGACAACATAAAACTCCAGATATTGCTCTTTTAAATATGAAATTATTACAAATTCTAAAGCAGCACACATTGACCACTGTATTGTAAGATATACACCAATCGATCACAACATTAAAACCACCTGCCTAATCTGCTGTGTTCCTCTTGTGCTGCTAAAACAGCTCTGATTCCTCATGAAGGCAGGGTCTTTGAGGATGTGCTGATTGGGAGCATGACAGCAGCAGTTGTCCCCAAAGATCAGCCTTGCTGGGGCACATCCTACAAAGGCTCATTTGGATTAGGGACTACTAGCGTCTTCCTGTGTTTGAGCACATCATCAACTGCAGTCGTGGACCAGGAATCCCAGGTCCCGACGTTTCCCAGCAGAATATTGCAGTTTCACAAGATAATGTTATTTATTTGACCTGTGAGGGGTTTTAATGTCATGGCTGATCTGTGTAAATGTAAATAATGTCACAGTAGAAAGTGAATTTACATCAGTATATCCTGTTCTTCAAGGCAAGAAGCAGCACACGAGGACCAGTTCACAGAAGGCTGGTGGAGGTGGATTCAGTTCAACAACAGGAAACTCCAGATTGCTGGGACTCAGTTATGCTTTTTCTGTCGCGCTCCAACTTCCTCCTGTGTTTCTGGAAAACACTGGAATCCAATGAGCATTCCTATGATGGAAAAACCTGCAAAAACACAGTGATGTACTTTTAACTGTGTATTCCAGTGTGTTGTGATTTAACTTAAGACGTCCTGATGGGGAGTCCAACAGAGGTTATTATCACTATTATTCATTACTCACTAGCCACAATGAGAGGGGCCATGACTCCGATAGTCAGCGGTGCAGTTTTATAGATAAAAGCCTCAGATAGGAAGTGGCCCAATGCCAGGACAAACGTCCATAAGGTGATGTGATACAGCCTGCAAGAGCCAGGGTTACACAGTGAATAACCCATAGACTTCCACCAGAAATGAGTTTTTATGGTGCAGGAAACAACACGATGGCTTACGTTCTATTCTGGATATCAATGGCACAGGCACAGCGAATGATCGATGACAGCAGCGTCCAAATACCAAAGGTTCGAGCTTGGAGACCATTTACTGAGAAATTAAATAAATACAGATACAATATATCATGATAGAGAGCATCCATTATTAGTTGAGAACAATGCAGGAGGGTTTCTTGGAGCATTTCTTTCTTTCTTTTTTTTTAACCTTTTGAGCAGGTTTAGCTGAGGACATTGATTTATTATCTAATTCTAAGATCCTATACACTAACCAGACACTTTATTAGTTACACCATGCTTGTACCAGGTTGGACCTTGTTACGTTTTCAGAACTGCCGTAATTCTTTCACAGCATCCCAAACGTGTTTTATTGGATTGACTTCTGGTGACTACAGAGGCCATTTGAGCTCAGTGAACTCACTGACATGTTTGAGACCAGTTTGAGATGATCTGAACATATCCAGTAGATGGGTACACTTATGTAATCATGGCCACAACAATACTCAGTCAGGTCGTGGAATTTAGCACTCAGTTAGTGCTAAGGGGCTCAGAGTGTCCCCCCCAAAATACCCCACATCATTACACCATCGCCACAAGCCTGAAAATTTGGATTTTGGATGGATTTATACTTTGATGTTGTTTTACAACAAATTCTGACCCTATCATTTGAATGTCAAAGTAGAAAATGAGACCACCAAACATTTTTCTGGTCTTCAGTTGTCCATTTTAGCTGATCCCTTGTTACCTCAGTTTCCTGTTCTTAGCTGGCAGTGGTAGCATCTGCTGCAGTCTTTTGCTGCTTCAAGGGTCCACATATTGTACTGAGTTGTTGCCACATGTTTAGGTGGTGAGATAGCAGTTGAACAGGTATACCTAATAAAGCGTCCAGTGAACGTAGAGCGGTGTCTGGTTTGTTATGCCACCTGTAAGTGCATTTTTCTGGAAATGTGCCGCAGTACAGAAGTTTTCTGCAATACTACTTACTATGGTGAAGATTATAAAAAAACAAGATTTTAATGCCCTAAATTACTATGGTTTATTCAAGTTTTTAATACAAAGTAAGAAAAGAAATTCAATATTGTGATTTCACAGGATTAGAATTATTGTTGCAGTCCAGATCAATGGGAATAACAGCAGCTAACAGCAGCTTATAAAAGGCAACATAATACTACAAAGGCTACAAGGGCTAATAATTATTATAAATGAATGCTTTCAAACTAAGTATATATTTTCCAATCTAAAGTGAAGTCTTGCTAATAACTACTACTATTGGTTTGGCTCCTATTAGGGAGAAATGGCCTTGTATATTCTGATTATGATTAATAAAACATTTATACGTGCTCTATATAGACTCTGCACGCCAGTGATATGCAGGCTAATAGGTAATTAGTTGATGATCATCACGTGCATTTTAACATAAAGTGTTGCTTGGTATTCGAAGCGTGTGGTGTTTGCCTAATTTATACTAATACTAGAGTCACAAACTAATAATCACGTTACTTTTAAGGTTGTCAGGTTGCACATTCCACTTCTGTCAGAAAACAAAATCCAGTTTTCTCACCAAACTCTGGCATGCCTGTGTAGAGCTTTTCGGACAGAAAACTGTGATCTCTGAAACTCTGCACGGTGTTTCCCATCGCGATGACGGACACCATCACCAGCCAGCTCCGCAGGACGTTCAGAAAGCGACTCATCTCTTCTGTGTGGAAGAAGCACCTATCAGAGAGGAAAACTGCCGGTTCACTGCAGGACACACCACTCCGAACTACAGGTCAGTACAAACCCCGGTTATATAACATTAGCATTGGACGGAAGAATAGATGTATTTCTATTTCATGTCTAACATAAGACATTAGCTGGCAATACATCAGTAACTCATATGACATAACAAGCTAACCCTGGATTAAGCAGGTTTATACAATTAGCTAGCCTATTATACTTTAAAACATCACGAGTACGTCATGTATTTACCTGACTGCGCCTGTCAAACTATCATATTCCCGACAAAACAGGAGTATACTGGCGCTATAAAAAGTGGGACTGAAGCCAACCGAGTGGCGAGTCTTTCAATCTTGGCTCGTGGGGTTAACCAATAAGAGCGCTTAAAATGGCTCCTGTTAATCGTACCATGATTGTGATTGGTGATTTCAGGCGTTAGGGTTCCGCCTATTTTCCCCTCTAACCAATCTACATATAGCAATCCTGTCGCGTGTGGACAGTGCTAGACTGCGTCCAAACAAAGAGTAGCTGTAGAGCAAGAGAATTATGCAGGTGACGTGCCTCTACGAGCAAGGCTTGCCACTTGGCAGCCACCTTTGTAACGTTTCCGAGCACTTATTCCGAATCTAAATCCCAATTAATTATATTATTAGGTAATTGTGAACATGAAAAACTGCATCTATAGAAAGACCTATGAAATAATGCAAAAGACGTTCGAATTTTGACTCAACTAATCTACGACTAAACACGGTCTAAAATACGATTTTAACAAGCATTTATCCACTGGAAGTATATATACATTCTCTCACAATCTTAATTCAATACTCTTTGAAAGCCATGCATTTCTTTTATATAAAAATAGATGTAGATTTGAGGGGTCCCAGTATTTTGGAAAATGCTTTAAAAAAGTTATAAAATATTATAAATGTTATTAAACATTAAGGCACACCAGCTCACTGTGCAGCAACTGAAGCAACACAACAATATCAAAATATAAAGAACATATGAAGGAAATCGCTCTTTGTAATATTTCTATTGAAATGTTTTTGCCTATTTATTTTAAATGTACGGGCAGTTCAAAGTTTCGTCACGTGGATCAATATTGTCGCGCGCATGCGCCTTTCTCTGTTGCTATCCACTTGTTGTAGTTACAGGAAGATTAACGGCGATTGCTGGACTTGGCGATACCAACTAGCTTACTGTTAGCAGCCTCCACAGAAATTCAAGGCAAGTTTTTGTGGTCCGGGTATAGTGGTTAACTCATTTGCCTTGCATGTGAAAGGTTCCCGGTTCGTTTCCGGGAGGAAACAAACCCACCCTCAGAGTGTTATAAGCTAATGTACTCTCAAGTGCTGGTCCCAGCCCAAAGGAAGGGCATCCGCGCGTAATAGTCAAAATACGCGGATCTATTTGCTGTGGCGATCCCTTGGGAAATAAGCGAGCAGGCGAAAGTACCTTCTTTCTGTTGCTGTATGTATTTGTACTTCATTATAAAAACCTCAGTGGTGTCAAATTAAGCAGACTTTGCGTAGTTGACAACGCGTGCAGGCATAAAAGTAACGCTTTATTTAGCAGTTTGGTTTTGTCTTAACCATAGACTGTCTATAACGTGTTAAGATGATTTCACTGCCACAGCAGGCAGACTTAGAAAGCAGCAGCGGTTCTCAGGTGAGAGCATGCTAACTGTAAATCACTGTAGGACGCTGTTAGTGTTGCAGTCTTCGTGTTAAGCTGTCGTGGAGCAGAGTGTTATTAATACATCGGCGTTTTTATGAGATCATCTTAGAAGTGACTGTTGTGTTTTCCCTTGGATGTTGCAGATGCCAGGGTAAACACTAGATACCGGTACTTGGTCCCACGAAGATTTCTCCGGGCAGATCGTACCCCCCTTTGCAGTGAAAATGCCAGCCGTGATCCGTGATAAAGAGGACTCTGAATCCTCCTCAGAAGACGAGCAAGAGTAAGTACAAGTTAGCAGTTCATATTAATATGTCTGCTGCAGAATAAAGGACAGCCTGTGATCTAAACAGAGTCAAGGTCAGAGGTTATAGAAGCACCTGGGATTATCTGCTTTATATCACAAATAAAACAAGCTGCCTCAAATCTGTCTTTTCTCATTTAAAGAAAAAAGCAACAACTCTCTCAATCAATGCTATTGGTGCCTTTGTTTTGAGTATTTTGTCCTTCAAGAGGAGCTACTGTTGCTTGTTTGCAGACACACTGGAGAAGAGTAGGATATTGCTCACAGTCCCTGCAATCCCTGTGGGACTTGGCAAGTCAGTTAACTTCTTAGCCTACTGATCCTCTTGGCATACTGCATAAGATTTCCAAATAATACATCTTGTAATATGACATTATGGTGAACTAAAAGCATTGTTCATTTTCTCTCTCATTGCAAGTTACCAAATCAATTTAAGGTGAAATGTAATCGGTGAGGGATTACAGAAGATGTCCTGAGCTCTGTTTAATCATTTATGTCAAGATACATGCAAACAAAATGACACCTTCAGGTGTCTTTCATTCTGTATAATTGATGACTGTCATTTAGACAAATGAGTATATATCCCTCTGCTGTGGATGCACCAGCTGGTCTTTGCTTTCTTGTCTCGGTCTAATAATTCCCTCTTAAGCCGTGCTTAGTCATACCTTTCTGGGTTCCTCTGTATCTGCTTTTAGGCTCCATCTCCTAAATTAGTTTGGATTGCTTAGAGTTAGCATTTAACCTTCAGGCTACCAACGCTGCATTTATTGACATGGCAGTAATTATACATTGAGATGCTACAACATGGTTGTTCAAAAATATCTACCCCATAAACACATCTCAGTTCCATTGCAAGAGTAATATTGCAGTAGTTTTTTTTAAACAACTGCTGTCTGCAATTTTTTACTTGCACACAAAAAGTCTTGACACCATGAAAGAAGTGTTGACCTTCCTCAAAAACACAAAAGGAAAGTCACCATGACTGTGATAAAAGGACAGTACTGTTTTGGTGCGAAAATGAGAAATAGGTGCCGCGGTTTACTGAAACAGCAAACACACAAGGTAATATAGTATATAAAGCAAAAACAAAGTTTTTACAATTCTAAAGAGCTTGAAAGTCATATTTTGTTTGACCGCCTTTATTCTTCAGCACAGCCTGAACTCTCTTGGGCAAGTTCCGGGCATCTTGAAGGACTTTCAAAGCTCTTCTTTGGATGCCTTCTGTTCTGTTCTCTGTCAAGATGATCCCACACTGCTTCAATAATGTTGAGGTCCAGGCTCTGGTGAGACTGATAGTGTTCCACTGTGGGTTTTTTAATCCAGGTATACTTGTACTGCCTTGGCATTGTATGCGGAATCATTGTCATGCTTAAAAATGAAACTGTTTGCAATGAGATGCTTTTCAGATAGTGTTGCATTGTAGAAGAAAATGTGAAACCACTTTTCTTTGTTTATAATTATATAAATAATCCACAACATCACTGGCTGAAATGTAGCCCCAAACCCTGACAGAGCCTTCAGTGTGTTTTACAGATGGCTAAAGACAAATTCTGGATTCACCACTCCGTAAGGCCTGTTGCTGTGCAGTTCTTTTGAATTTTGGCATTTTTCTGTCCTTTCTCCCTGTTTCTCTTCCTTAAGACTGGCTTTTTGACAGCCACCCTTCCACTTAAACCATTGCTAATGAGGGCTTGGTTTAGAGTAGCAGATCAACTGAAGAGCCAGATGCATCTCTCAGGTCGTGTGTCAGATTTGTACTTGTCCTATTCCTTAATGAACATTTCATCTGCTGTAGATAGTTTTTTTAGACCTGCCACATCTTTTTCTTCTTTAACTTGTCCAGTTTCCCTTTTAAGGACACACTGCGCATCTCGCTACACAAACAGTTCAGCTAATAGCTCTTTGGAAACAACACTGGTTCACGCCTTGAGTTTGGTGCCTTTTAATGCTTGCTTGTATTATAGTGAGCAAAATGCAAAGAAATTGTGTACCAGTTTTTCTTAAGTTCAATTTAAAATGGACAAAATAACAGGAGTATGCACAGTTTCACTTCTGGTAAGTAAGGTTGCACTCTTTGCCTTAATTACAGTGTATGCGGACCTTCATGCCACATGGGATGGCTACATGGTATAACATTACAGGCTGTCACAAAAGATGCACAGCACACATAAAGGCGAAACCATCCATTGGAAACCTACCATGGCAGAAACACAAGTCTACAGCACAGGCCTTTATTTCAACGTTTTGTTGAATTTAATAAAAACAGAAAAATCATAATCATGAGAATAAATGTTTTACAAAATGCACCCTGCACATGCTGATAGATGTCTGTCCAATAAGCCGTTCTATTTAAAATAAGATAAGATATACTTCATTTAGCCCATGTGCCAAAACATTAAAGACAACCTATAACAAGTTTAGATAAAGTACAATAATGCAGTAGACGTGGGACTGGAACCAAAATGTAATAGAAAAAAATGTCAGTTCCTCTTTGAATTTTACTGTTACAAATATCAACAATGCTTTAAAAGTACTAATATTGCACGATCATATTCAGAGATGATGGTGGTGATGTTAACACATTCTTCTGTATAAGATCTTAACATCTTGTGTGTATGCAGGTGTCTGGGTAGTCTCGGTGATGGCTTATGCTCATGATAAACAACAAGCTTAAATACTATCAAAAGACTCCTCTTAACAGTGAGCAACCCAGCCGTGTCAGTGCGATAATCTGCGATATTGTCTCACATACCTGGATACTTGAGCTAAGGGCAGCAGTTGCTTGCATGCCCCACCTCTCCCACTTGTCAAGGCTGGTCATACCTGATTGACTTCTACTCCATCATCATGTCACCTTATCTTATTTTGACCCCCTGATAAGCAGGCTGTGTCTGGTACTGTTAGACATTCTCGACTTTTACAAGGGTATTTGGAGTACTGTACATGGGTTTGTTATTGCCCAGCACCTCACAAAGCTCTGTGTGGTTCTGCCTCTATCTGCTTGACTGAAATAAACACCACGTCACGAGGCATTCCCGCAGCCTTAGGTAAGATGCCCATATAGGTCAGTTCATGTCATCCTGGAAGATTTTGGGCACTGAAATTCACCCCAAAGTGCATCTCTGAAACTTTGCTCCTGTTATTTTTATTAAGTGTCTGTATAATTTGTCACCCACTAGAGACCATCCCTGCATCTCATGGGGCAGCCTTAGCAAGACCATCCCGATTCTCCTGTTTTTCCCTGAAGCTGTTGTTTCAAAAGATGGAAGCATATCTTCTGTTGGAGGTACAGTGCAGAGTAATAAAAATGACATTTTGGGGGGAATAAAAATGTCATTTTGGAGCCTATAAAAGTTCAATGCTAAGAATATCTTGTTGTGCTTTTTGCACAGAACGATATAATATGGCCTTCAAGATTGTGCGCACAGAGAGCCGCCTGGTACGAGAAATACTCACCAATCACGGATTCCATGAGGTAATGTTCTCACTTAAATCGTACAACTTTAACAGATAATCTTGTAAAAATACATTGTTTTTCTTTTTTTCTTTCTTTTTTTTTTTGCGGCACATGCAATTGTAGGATACGCTTTACTGTAGGTCTGTTAATCTTCATTTGACTGCTGGTGACAAAGCCCGGGAATGCACCCATGGAAAAAAACAAAATGACCTCAAAAAGCATTAATCTGGTTTCACGAGGGCACACAATCCCCGTTATTGCTCTCTCCAAGCAGCTACAATTAATTCCCTTTTTATTTCATTTCAATGCTTCTCGACTGCTGCTAACCCATCATCAAAAGGCAGACGAGTGTCTACCGCAGCCCGGACAGAGCCAAACTTTAATAAGCCTTTATTGCGAACATCTGGCTCTCCACGGGACGCGGACAGAATGGCCATGTGAATCCCGCCTCCTAACAAATTGTTGGAAAAATACACAAATAAAGAGATAAAATAACATGACAGTGATGGAAATCTGTGAACTGGCCTTCCCTTTTGAGATCGTGTCAAAAGCGTAAGTCGTACAGTAGTTCGTGGGGTTAGTGATGGGGTAATGGTGGTGATGCTGGAGTCTGTTTCTTAGATTCAGCCGAGCAATCAAACGTGATGGACGTCAGAATACGATGCTTCTGTTGGTGGCTGGAAACTCTTGAGAGCTTACCCTTTTAATGATCCCTTTGCTGGTGTATTTTACTTTTTGTGCGCTAAATCAAAATCATTTCATCTGGCTTGTCTGCTCAGTTCAGTCTTGCTATTTTTCAGGTTCACCCAAACAGCAATGACTTCAACCTCATGTGGACAGGGTCTCACCTCAAGCCTTACGTACTACGCAGCCTTCAAGACTTCCAGAAGGTCAACCACTTTCCCAGGTATAATAGAGGTTTCAAATATAGAGTGTGTTTCCACTGTTTCCTCTGTTATAAATATCGCCGTATGAGGCAATGTGTTTGTTGGCTTTCGCTTGCAACGTGCGATTTATTTGGGACCGATGTCTTTATGAAGCATGAAGTGAATCATACCGTCAGGCCCAGGGTGTTCTGTAGCCGTTATGTGTTCCTATATTTGTTCTTCCACACGTCCAGATCGCACGAACTGACACGCAAAGACCGTCTCTATAAAAACATCCAGCGAATGCAACAGACTCATGGCTTCAAAAACTTCCACATTGTTCCTCAGACCTTTGTGCTTCCCGCCGAGTACCAGGAATTCTGCAGTAAGATACCACCCACACATAATCCTGTTCGTCTTAGAAGGGCTATATTTATGACATGTTTACAGTCATTTTGAATGACTGCAGTTCTCTGCGTTTCCTGCTTTCCTCTTCTTCTTTTCTTTCTTTTCCTCAGATTGCTTTGCCAAGGACAAGGGCCCGTGGATAATTAAACCAGTAGCATCTTCAAGAGGACGAGGTATCTACTTGGTTAGCAATGTGAGTTTATTTTATTCTTAGACTTCTGTGCCTTTTGATCCTTAAAATGTGAACACTTCACACTTTTCTCTCCTTTCATTTTCCCCTCTCCCCAACCGGTCACACCAGATGGCCACCCTCCCCTGAGTCTGCTGTCATGGCTGCCAAGTGCTTGTTCATAGCAGATAATTGGCTCCCTGGCCTTCTGTCTGTAGTGTTTTAGTCTTTTCCTTAACATATAATGTGTACTGTGGCTATTACACTGTTTTAAATGGCTCTGAGTCTAATTACATTTTTTAATTCTAAACTTCAGTTGTCAAAACCTTCAGAGGACTTCAGTGATATAATAAATATAATTTGACAGAAAAATACTTCTACAAATTCCACCTCATTGTTTGTTCCTGGTGCTTTGTGGCTACAAACCTGGGTGGTCATCGAGGAAAAAAGAAAGCAAATTAGTGGACTTTGTGTTGCAAGTATGCTGCCAACCTAGTGTTTTTGAAAGGTTAAGAGTAAACCTTAACCTTTAAGTAAAGTAATTTTGAGTCACGGTTATAGGTATTTTTCTTTCTTCCTTAATTCCCTGTGTAGTTTAGTCTTGGTATACTTGGTACTGCTGATCCCCAAGTTTGGAGGATGTCAACTATTACTTCTTTCCCACCTGTGTTTGAGCTTGGTGTGACTGCACTGGCGTGTGTTTGCAAAGATGGGGAAAGTTATTCCACATCGCTTTTATGTCGGACTAGTGTCGGATGTTGGAACTCGGAAGTGATGTCACTCCAGAGTTAGTGCATTCCAGTGCTAAAGTTGGAAAAGCGAGAACAAAAACAGGATTTGTTTTGATTCTTAGCGAGATAAAGCCATCCAGGGCCCTGTGCTTCGTACGTCGCTTACTACATCCAAGATTAAATGAAACATCCAAGACCAAATCATCGCGCTAACTCTGAGCTCGCTATTCCGGTTCCCCGAACACACCTGTTGTTGACGATTAGTATAGCTGGATGAAGTAATGTGAGATCACTGGGTGGCCCAACAGGGGCTACGCATCGATAGTAGAAACATTGATCGGCAACCCTTTGATTGGTCGGCGAAAATATCGAAGGAGCGCGCTCGGTATTTTTCGGCAGCAGAGCAAGAACTCTTGAGTGAGGGATTTCAGGAGTTTCAGAGTTTAATTAAAACGCAAGGGAACACTGCAAAGGCTGCAAAAGCAAGGAGAGAGGGCTGGCAGAAAGTTGCTGACAAATCAAACTCGTAAGTAATTCAATAATAACAATAATAATGGAGTGGATTTATATAGCGCTTTTCAAGGCACCCAAAGCGCTTTACAATGCCACTATTCATTCACTCTCACATTCACACACTGGTGGAGGCAGCTACGGTTGTAGCCACAGCTGCCCTGGGGCAGACTGACAGAAGCCAGGCTGCCATATTGCGCCATCGGCCCCTCTGGCCAACACCAGTAGGCGGTAGGGTAGATTTATCATATCACACCATATTATCCAATATTATATTACATTATATTATATTATAATATGTTATATTATATCCCCTTTCACATTAGAGCCACAACAGGACCCACTAGAACATGGGAACAAGTAAAAGTGAAATATAAGAATATGCTACAGAATGGTAATATTTATCACTTATATTGCTTGTCGTCTCTTGGAAAGAGACCCTGGAATACTCTGTTTGTTTGTTCATAACAGCAACCAAGAAAAGGGCAGAGCAAAAAAAAAGACAGGTGGTGGTCCTGCACCCCCTCGTCAACAAGTTGGTTAAGTGAATAATACCCTCACGGGAAAATCGATATCTCTCTATGAGCACACTGTCGCGCTGAGCTAAAGGATCCTGTCTGTCCCGCAATATACGCTGAATTCTGAGGACTCTCCTTATCAATCTTGCACCTTCCGCAATGGGTGGCTCGCGTAAACGGACAGGATATGACTGCGACAGACTTCCCAAATCCACCTTTGCTTTTATAGCCGTGGTCTCTCATCTTGATTACACGAAGTAATTTACAATTACTACTCTGAAATATGAATTACATCTGTAATAATCACATACATGTAATAGAATGTTAATAGTACATTTCCCTTTTTTAGGGAATGACCTGTATGTATCTGTGTGACATCAATAAAAGGATCAAGTGCTGCATTATCTTTAGTTACATTGATGTTATTTATTTATGGTGAAACAGTGGTGGAATATCGCTGTTGCTTTCGTATGAATGACGCGGACATACCTGCGTGGCCACGATCTAATCCTGTTTACATAAAGTAAACCTGCTCCCCAGCAGGTTTACGCTTACGGCTCTGTTGCTATGACAGCAAGTCCCGGATGGGCTTCGGGGAACCGAACGATCCAGGATCACGCGAAATCGTCAACAATCTCATCCAGCTAACTCACTTAGCGCGGTACGAAGAACAGGCCCCAGGTATCACAAGCAATACAACATAATACTTGTTTTTTATGTGGTGTTACAGGCATGGTCCTTTAAGGGTGAAGCCTGATGGGAAATGTATGCGGGTGTGTGTAGCGGAACTGCCTGTCGGGTGTGTGAGGGTGAGCGGAGAAGGAAAAGAAAAGTAACGGTTAACTACAGAAGAGACGAAGAGAAAGTAAATAAAAGGAATATAATAACTCCCTCGGCAGCCAAAGTTGTATCGGCGATGCCCGCTGTGAGTAAACTGTTTCAGCCCACTGTACGCGGTGTTCGTGCCTTGGAGGAGAAATAAAGGTTCGGTAAAGCAGTTTCCTACGCCTGCCTCGATCTTCTTGCTAGCGGAGTTGACCTGTATAGTAAGCTGTTGCCGGCTGCGAGTCAAGTAACTGCCAGAGGTTTCCTTACTACGGTTCGGGGCCGCGGATCTGGCGCGGTAACACTGGGGGCTCTTTTCCGGGATAAAACTCCGCAAAGCGCCGAGAGAGAGGGAGCGAACTTTCTTTTTCTCCTTTCCCTCGGACGACAGAGAAAATGGCGGCTCCGAGAGATGCTGAAGGGGATGGCATGGGAATGTACTTCAGTAAGAGCAGCAACCCATTTTTGCCAGAAACCCCAGAGAGTGGCACAGCTAATGTGGACCGTGCCACTTATGTAAACAATAGAATCCACAGCAGCAACCCCTTCATCACGGACATAGAGTTAACGCCAGCGGCGAGCATAGCAGCAGTCTATACGACGGAGTTTGAGGCTGCATGGCATCTCACCCCGCCACCTTCAGCTCACACCAACCCTTTCTTAACACCAATAGCGAAGCAGAATGCAGTGTGCAGTGAGTTTAAGCAGTTGCAGTGCTCAGACTGCGGAGGCCCTGGTAACACTGCATCTACACCGCTCACAGTGGGACAGCATGGCTCGCATGATCACCCACCTCGGATTGTTACATCTCGGCCATGCAGCCAGCCATTCACCGCCGTGAACTGTACCTGCAGTGTCCCTAGAAAAACGCCGTTTACTGAGCCAGCGAAGCTACACATTATGCCGGGTATACCCCAACCTGCGCAGTACAGCTATGAAATGCCAGCTCAGGGCTATTTTTCCCCAACAACTCGCATGGCAATACCAGCACCAGATGGGGGGTGTGGGCTTTGCAAGCATGACCAGGGTCACAGTTCAAAACAAGCCATGCCAGGGCCACGCGGCTGTTTTCCTGGTGTAGTGCAAGACGGGGGTTTTGCAGATTGTAGTGCTGATGGACAGACGAGGGGCAAGGAGAAAATTCCCACATTACAACCAGACCATTTCGATGGGTCAGGGTCATGGAAAGACTTTCTCTATCAGTTCGAGACCTGTGCAAAGGCCAACTGCTGGACGGAGAACACCATGGCTGTCCAACTGAGATTCAGCCTGAGGGGCGCAGCTGGAGCCATAATCCACAAAAACCCCAAATCTGCTCGCTGGAGTTACCAGAGGATTGTGGAGGAGGTGGAGGCTGCCCATGGGCCGTGTTCAGAGCATGCAGCAGCCATTGGCATTGAGCTACGGCAGAGAATCCGGAAACCAGGTGAGGCCCTGCACACCCTCAGAGATGATATATACGAGAAGGTTTCCATTGTGTATGCCAACCGCTCCGAGCTGGAGCAGGACTGCATTGCTGTAGAGATCTTCACTAATGCTTTGGCAGATGCTGAAATGGTCCAGAAATTGTTGGAAGAACAACCACGCACCCTGGCAAGAGCCTATGAAATCGCCCACAGGTTCGAGACAACGAAAAGGGCCGCCAGGGCAGTCACACAGCTTATGCAGCCAGGGCCACGAGTCTCTACAGCACAGGGGACCCGAACAGCTGCATTACGGGAGAGTGTTCATATGCTAAGTTATGAACCACCGGAGAGGGCCCAAAGACCTATCCAGCGTGGGCGCCAAAGCTGGAGCACATCTAACAGGTCAAGCAGGAAGGAGGCTGTTTGCCATAACTGCTCCGGCATAGGACATCTACAGAGGAACTGCCCCTCTCCTCGCTCACCTGCCCAAAAGCCTGTAAAAGCTGCTAGAGGCCCAGCCCCTGACCCAGGCACAGTGTTCCACAACGGAGGCCAAGATGTGATGTGTGTCCAGATAGCAATACAGGGACGGGAAATACGGGCCTTGCTGGATTCTGGTGCACGGCGGAATGTGCTGCCCCTCCACTATTTTAACACCATCCCCGCAGAGTCAAGACCTCAGGTGCAGGCATCCATTGCTCAGACTCTACAAGGCATTGGTCCAGAGGGATTGGCCGTTCTGGGCGAGGTCATCCTGCCTGTACAGGTGGGGAGCGGTGTTGAAAATGTAGACTTTCTTTTGGCCGACATGGCTGAAGGCACTGAAGTTATTCTGGGGCACCCTTTCCTGCAACAATCGTGCGCTTGCTTAGACTACGGCCGCCAAGAGATAACCCTGTTTAATGAAAAGATACCATGTTCTGGCGTGGGCCCTCGACCCCAGGTGCTTGTTGTTAGGGTGGCACGCACTACGGTTTTGGAACCAGGCTGCGAGTATGTGGTCCCCGGGTTTTCCAGCTCCCACTGTGCCGCCCATAGAGACATGATGCTAAGCCCTACAAAGGGCTTTGTGGAGAAGCACCAAGTACTGGTAGCTCACGCAGTTGTGCAACCTAGTAAACCCTCTAGCATCCCAATCAGAGTCTTTAACCCTGGGGCCGCAGCTGTCACCTTAAAGCGTGGTGCCGTGGCAGGGGTTCTTCAGCCCGTGCAGGTCCTGGAGGGGTCGGGGGGTCGCCCACCAAGGGTCCTGGCAGCCCTCGAACTTAATGGTACTCCCCCTGCTTCTGTACCAAGCCATTTGCAGGCCCTTTACGCCGAGAGCAGCCCCGGTTTGACTCACGTTGCCCGCTACGATCTGGCAGGCCTGCTGAGGTCCTACAGTGATGTCTTCTCCACTGGCCCGAATGACCTTGGTCGCACTGGTGTTGTCCAGCATGACATCCTGACCACGCCAGGGCCACCAGTTAAGCACCCGCCGCGCAGGATGGCAGGGGACAAACAAATAGCGGCCGACCAGCAAGTACAGCAGAGCTTGGAGGCTGGGCTAGCTCAACCTAGCAATAGCGGCTGGGCTGCTCCAATTGTGATGGTGAAGAAGAAGGACCAGAGTCCCAGACTATGCGTGGACTATAGACCACTAAATGAGCGAACCCTTAAAGACGCTTATCCCCTGCCACGCATCCAGGACACCCTTGACACGCTTTCTACTGCCAAGTACTTCAGTACACTAGACCTGACTTCAGGGTACTGGCAGGTAGAGATGACCCCCAGAGCCCGAAAAGCAGCTGCATTTTGTACCCGTAAGGGATTGTTCGAGTGGAATGTGATGCCGTTTGGACTGTGCAACGCACCGGCCACATTCCAAAGGCTTATGGACAGAGTCCTGGCTGGGCTGCAGTGGGAGACATGCCTAGTGTACCTAGATGACATCATTGTCCTGGGCCAGGATAGCACCCAGATGCTGGAGCGGCTCGAGCAAGTGTTCATCAGATTGCGTGGAGCCAACCTAAAACTGAAGCCATCTAAATGCTGCCTGTTTCGGGAGCAGGTGGCCTATCTGGGCCATATCATCTCTGCTGGAGGTATTTCCACAGACCCCCAGAAAGTCCAGCAGGTGACGGACTGGCCTGCACCGCGGACCGTCACAGAAGTGCGTCAGTTTGTTGGCTTAGCCTCATACTACCGCCGGTTCGTGGAGGACTTTGCCACAGTGGCTAAACCCCTCCACGAACTTACTAAGAAGTATGCCCGTTTTAACTGGACTGCCGACTGCCAGGGAGCATTCCAGGAATTAAAAAGACGGCTTACGGCAGCCCCTGTCCTGGGTTACCCACTGGACCAGGGTGACTTCTTCCTCGACACTGATGCCAGCAATTGTGGGATTGGAGCGATTCTCTCCCAAGTGCAAGGGGGCGAAGAGCGGGTCTTGGCCTATGGGAGCAGGCGGCTGTCGGCTACCGAACAAAACTATTGTACGACCAGGCGAGAGCTTCTGGCGGTTGTGGCGTTCACTTCCCACTTCAGACAGTACCTGCTGGGTAGGCCGTTCACTGTCCGGACTGACCATAGCAGCCTCCGCTGGCTGACCAGGCTGAGGGAGCCCGAGGGCCAGCTGGCCCGCTGGTTGGAGAAGCTGGCAGAGTATAACTTCCAGGTGCTGCACCGACCTGGGAAAAACCACCAGAATGCGGATGCACTTTCCAGGAGACCCTGCCGCGCTTCATGCCCGTGCACACTCCCAGAGCCCACCATCAACAGCGACCGGTTCGAGCATAAAGGTGTGCAGTGTAACTTAGAGGACTGTGGTACCAGCATGACCCCCCCAGGGCAGCCCCCAGTGGGGGTAGTGGGGCCTGATGGTACCGATGGGAAAAGCCGGGTAGCAGAACCAGAGTGTGCACCCGTAGCAGCAGTGGACTGTTGTTCCAGTAGTAGCCACGACACCTGCCCAAATATCCACCGGGTGGATGAGTCCCATCACACTAGCTTGTTCAGTGGCTGGACCCCAGAACAGCTCTTGGCTAGCCAGAAGAACGATGTGGATATAGGCCCAGTTTGGGAATGGAAGGAAAAAGGGGAAGGTCGGCCCGTCTGGGCCGATGTAGCGGCATGCAGCCCCGCAACCAAAGCCTACTGGGCGCAGTGGAAGAGACTGTACCTAAAAGATGGAGTGCTGGTGAGGAAATTCCACTGTACAGAAAGTAATGTGTTTTTCCCCCAAATCCTTCTGCCTCACGCCTATCGTCACTCCGTAATGCAGCAGATGCACGATGGCCCAGTGGGTGGCCACTTTGGGGCAGAAAGGACCCTGGCACGCTTGAAGAATAGGTACTACTGGTACAACATGAAAGATGATGTGACCCTGTGGTGCCGCACTTGCACCAGTTGTGCTGAAAGGGCGCGGCCCCCAAAAAACCCCCAGGCAGCGATGGGCACGGTACGTGTTGGCGCCCCCATGGAGAGGATTGCAGTCGATCTGATGGGACCGTTGAACGAAACAGAAAGGCATAACCGATTCATATTGGTGGTACAAGACTACTTCAGCAAGTGGGTGGAGGCTTATCCAGTCCCCGATGCACAAGCGCCCACGGTGGCAGGAAAGGTTGTTGCGGAGTGGGTATGTAGATATGGAGCCCCACAGTCTCTGCATAGCGACCAGGGCACCAACTTTGAGTCGGCTGTGTTCCAGGGGATGTGTGAACTGTTCGGAATCAAAAAGACACGCACCACGCCCTTTCATCCACAGTCCGATGGCCAGGTAGAGCGTTTTAATGCTACCCTGCAGAAGGCCTTAGCCACCACCGCGGAGCGCTGCCACTGGGACTGGGATATAATGATCCCCTATGCTGTCATGGCTTATCGGGCAACTAAGCACAGTTCCACAGGATTGACCCCAAACATGATGCTTCTGGGCCGAGAGATAACCGAGCCTATTGACCTGGTCGCGGGTCTGCCGGCCGACGACACCCCCAACTGCACTACACCACAGTATGTGGTGCAACTCAGGGAAAGGCTGGAGCTTTCCCACCAACTGGCACGGGAGGCTCTCGGGAAATCTGTTGAGCGCGCTAAGAAACAGTACGATAAGAATATCTGCCAAGTTCAGTATCCAGTCGGCGCTGCAGTGTGGCATCTGATCAAAGGGACCAAGAGAGTGCGGCACAAGGTTCGCAAGTTTCTGCCTTCCTATGAGGGCCCCTACTTCGTAGTGGGCCTATTGGATGATTTAGTCTACTGCATTAAAAAGGGGCCCCGAGCAAAGGCTAAAGTGGTTCATCACGACAGACTCAAGCCTTATCACTCAAGAACGCCGCTGGACAACAGCTGGGTCTTCCAAGACTCCGACCAGGCAGCACCCACCGAGGTGCCTCCTCCAGCGCTCGACGAAAGCGATTCTGACATTGATTTCGGCCCCTTCGACTTGTGGGAGACCCCAGCTGGGGCAGATCAACCAGATACTGGTGCTTCCCTGAGAGCTGGCTCTCCGCCACCCGCTCAAGGAGATGGTAGTGGGTTGCCAGCCAGCCCTGTTCAGCCTTACATGGATGGGGCTGAAGGACCAGAACAGCACCCTTCCTTCAGGTCCACACCCCGTTCCAGACCACAGCGTGTGCGGCGGGCGCCGGACATGTTTGGTGACTGGGTCAGTCACTAGGCTAGTATGTCCTAACTGAGTCGGGGTGTAGGCGGATCGCTGCCCTGCTCAGTAGTTAAAAAAAAAAAAAAAAATTGTTCATGTTACATATGTTAAGGGATATGACTGTTGTAAATTGAGTTGTTACAGGGGGCTATTCTTACGTGTACTGTTGGGCTTGTTTGTCTTGCTGTTTCCTGGCAACATGGCTGTCGACGGGCTGCAAGTTATTGTTTGAACTGTTTATACTAATGAGGTAAAGCTGGATATAGGGGTAAACGTTCAGCTGTAGTGCCTTAATGTCTTTCTTTATGAATACTGTCTATGTGAAGGGCCGGATATGGACATTGACTTGCACCCTCCTCAAAGTGAACCCTGTACATCCTATGTTTTCTTGTGCTTAAAATATGGACAGTTGTCTACTTCAAGATTGTTCCATCCTAAGGATCGCCATTTTTGGACTGGGGGCACGAATGCTGTATGTTTCCTTGTTAATGGGGGGTTCATGTGCTGGAATGATGTTAAGGGTTTAATTATCATCCAGAGTGGGGGTAGTGTTACAGGCATGGTCCTTTAAGGGTGAAGCCTGATGGGAAATGTATGCGGGTGTGTGTAGCGGAACTGCCTGTCGGGTGTGTGAGGGTGAGCGGAGAAGGAAAAGAAAAGTAACGGTTAACTACAGAAGAGACGAAGAGAAAGTAAATAAAAGGAATATAATAACTCCCTCGGCAGCCAAAGTTGTATCGGCGATGCCCGCTGTGAGTAAACTGTTTCAGCCCACTGTACGCGGTGTTCGTGCCTTGGAGGAGAAATAAAGGTTCGGTAAAGCAGTTTCCTACGCCTCCCTCGATCTTCTTGCTAGCGGAGTTGACCTGTATAGTAAGCTGTTGCCGGCTGCGAGTCAAGTAACTGCCAGAGGTTTCCTTACTACGGTTCGGGGCCGCAGATCTGGCGCGGTAACAGTGGGGTGGCTGTAGCTCAGGAGGTAGAGTAGGTCATCTGCTGATTGTCTGCTGATCAGAAGGTTGGTTGTTCGATCCCTGGCTTCCCCGGTTTGTATCTATTAGATTATGAATGTTAGTTAGAAAGCACTGAAAAGCATAGAAAAGAGTCTGTGTGTGAATGGGTGAAAAAAGTGCTTTGAGTGCTCCAGGAGAACAGAAAAGCACTATATAAGAATCAGTCCATTTACATACTTAAAACCAGCATTGGGGCACATTCTTGGGTAGAGCCTGGTCAGTGCTTTGTGTATAGCTTTTTTTAACAAGTCACAAACATACAACATTGGCTATGGAGATTTTACAGTTCAAGTTGTACTACTGTTTACAGTAGTACACTTTACATTCATTGCCACCATTGCAGACTGTTAACTGGAGGTTGGTGGGGCTTCTCTGACTTTCCGAATAGGAAATATGAGTTGAAGGGGGCATTCGAGATTAAATTTCGGACCAGGGACTCAGAAATCCTGATTTCTGACCTAATCTGAAATGCACAGTTCTTCTCCCCAAAATAGCCTTTTCAAAAAAATAAAAATAGTGTTGGCATATTTGTAAAGTATGAAAGATAAAACAACACTGAACACAATTAACTGAATCTTTCTTTGTTAATGGGGACTCCAGCACTGGGACTAGTGTTTAATAGTAACTACAAAGCTAAAGCCAGCAGAGTTTAAGAATAGGTTAACACGGACTGAGAAACGGGGAGAAGAAAACAGCTAATCTTAATGCCAAGCAAAGCTCAAAACAATAATACTGACTGTCAGTCAGCTCTTCTGTTGTGTGTGTGTGTGAGAATAAACCATGTGCAAGCATGAATTCGCATTAAGGGTAAAACCTTAGTGGGAGTTAACTATAAGCACACTGACATAAAAAAGTACCATGTGAACTCAAACAGTCACTTGGCCAGATGTTATCTAAGTGTGGGGGTTGCACTGATACAGCTGTCTTCGAAGTAAGTATCAACCAGCGTTTCAGACATTAATAAGCTTCGCGGAGTAAATCACACACTTTCAAGGCCCCGGGCTCTTGGAGGAGCTCAACAAGGTTCTCACCCTTGGAAAACATGTGCACGATTCTTCTTCTTCTCAGGCATTTTTATGAAACAGTGGAAAGAATGTCAGAGCGATATTTGGAGAAAAGAAAGAAATACGTTCATCTTTTTTGCTTTGCTTTTTCTCTGAACTGTAGCCAGCGCTGAGGTTACTCCAACTCCTACCCCCCCCCCGCCCTTTACCCCATCTCTTCTCAACTTCACCACCTGCAACACATTTCAACCTCATAAATGACCCATCTCCCACCACCAGATTGTGTTTTTATAGGCTGTTATTGAAGCTTGACCCGCTATGACCAGCGTCACTGAAACTTTTCTTCATCTTATTATCCTTTGATGTTTATGGTTCACTGCAGCGTCTCGTCAGCCCAATGAACTTGAGTATTTAATGCAGTTCTATATGAATCATTCGTGGTGTTGTAGCTTTAAACTTGTGATAAAATACTGCCCGCATTTTCTTCTGTGTTCATCATATCTTCTTTTGTGCGTCCTGCTTCTCATCTACAGCCAAATCAGATTTCCATGACTGAAAACATTTTGGTGTCTCGCTATATTAATAACCCGCTACTCATTGATGGTGAGTTGTTACAGTTATATTTTTGCTATTTTCTTTTGACAGATTTGCACTGAACAATTTTATGACTTAATCTAATTGTTGTTTTTACAGGGTTCAAGTTTGACGTTCGTTTGTACGTGTTGGTAACGTCTTACGATCCTCTCCTCATCTATGTGTATGAGGAAGGCTTGGCTAGGTGAGTGTTTTTACCTTTGAAATGGTGACTAATACAATAGAAGCTATCTCCTGGTGCTTTTACATAAGATTTTATATTGTCTTTTTGGTATCCATCCATCCATACAGCCATACATCTTGCTGTTTATCTGCTTTTAGCTGATAGAGACGGTAATTTTATTTTTTATTTTTTATTTTTTATTCCTATTTATTCTATTTATCCCCTTTGTATATTTTATTTATATTTGTCTCTGTATTTATATATGTGTGTGTGTGTGTGTGTGTGTGTGTGTGTGTGTGTGTGTATATATATATATATATAACAATTCTGTAACTGTAACTTCGGTCGTTGCTGTGCTTTTTTTTGGAAGTCGAATTTCCCAGAGGAACCCACCCGAGGGATTAATAAAGTTCTATCTTATCTTATCTTATCTTATCTTAATTTAAACAAATATATTAAACAAATATATATAGACTTCCCTTTCTCCAGCCACTTCCTCAGCTCTTCTGGGCTGTGTTACCAAAGTGTTCCTGATTTAGCTGAGAGACAAATTCTTTTAAGTGTGTCCTGGGTCTGCCCCAGGTTCTCCTACCGGTATACCCCAAGACACCTCACTTAGGAGGCACTCACAATGCTTCTTATGTAGAAGTCACCTTAACTTGATGAGATGATGATCAAAGTCTTCACTTTTATTTTTTTGCAACTGAAAAATAACAGTATGTTACGTCTTTATGATTCAACACCTACATTTCCACTCTGTGTTGTTTGCTGTTGCTGGCGTCGCCACATCACGATGCATTTGATTGACACACTTCAACTGCAGTTCACACACTTCTCAGAGTCATCCATAGGGTTGTATTTGACTTTCTAGTTGGTCAGTTCTGGCTGGATGGCATAGATAGAACAATAAGTCACCATCATCTTCATGTCCATTCAACACATTCTTTTACTAAATATAAGTTCTTTCTCTCTTCTAAAACCACCAGTTATCAATTTAAAATTCAGTGATGTGAGATTGTCCTTGCCTCTCACTCTGTCAGCCCTGTGAAGGACTAGCGAGCTGTCCTCTTGGCTTCTGACAGTTTGAATAGGCTCCCCTAATTTAGATAAGTGGTTAACCAACATGAAACTTCCTGTTTATATGTGTCACGTTATATTAGGTTTTTGTGCCACGTTGCGTGTTGTTAAGGAAAGTCTTGTTTATTATTATGGATCCAGCGGGACTTTGTGAAACACTACATTCATCTTCCTTTAGCACCCACAAGAGGGCATCCTAAACTTTGCAGACTGCCTGTGTGGAGCGTGTGGCTTTGGCCACTTTAAAACAAAGCGCTCTATTGTTTCACTTGTAGGATGTGCTAATCAAATGTTTGCTGATTGTGACATTGTTCAAAGCTCATATCTATCACGACTTTATGTAATTGCGCTCGAGTTATTAGGCCTGGGTGTTCAGAGCAATAATAATTTCTTTAACAAAGAAAGGCTATTGTCAGACACGGTTGGGTCAGGAGAGGGTTGATGATTTATAGAATGACTGGCTCCTCACCTCGCTCTGATAGAGGTGCGTGCTCATGCTGGAAACACAGTGCCACTTCCCTCTTATTTGCTGGCTTCATTATCAACTGTTTTCAGTAAATCATGGCCGAATCTTGAATCCCACTTTTATCTCCTGACATTCCTTCACATGTGTTGGTATTCAGGTACATGGTGTGTGCCAAAGGAATTCTCATTATTGCACATGTGGCATCCACTCCTCTCAAACACTGCCAGAAACTAATCTCTTTCCCAAGTGCCCTTATTATTTATAGTCAAGTGTCTTACAAATGTGGATGTTACGGCACATGGATATGTAGGGGAATAGTTGGATTACGTAGAAGGATTTTTCCCCCCCCTTTTTCCTCTTGTGTAAATAAACCCTGCTCCTTCACAGATTTGCCACAGTTAAGTATGACAGGACTTCAAAGAACATCAAGAACACATTCATGCACCTCACCAACTACAGCGTGAACAAAAAGAGCAGCGATTATGTCAGGTAAGTCCCTTCAGTGATCAAAATACAACGCGGTGCTGTTACGGGAAGGCTCCCCCTCTGACTCATCCATTTATTACGGCTGGAGTGTTTGAAGCTCATTTCTTTCTTTTCAGTTGCGATGACCCCGAAGTTGAGGATTATGGGAACAAATGGAGTATGAGTGCAGTGCTGAGGTATTTGAAGCAGGAGGGGAAGGACACCACATGTGAGTTAGACCTTCACCTTGTTCTTTTCATTTTTAATATCCATGCAATGACGACAGAAGTAACTTTTCAATCTGTTTTCTTTTTTAAAATATCTTATTTTCCTTTGATGTTTCTGTCGCAGCGCTGATGAAGCAAGTTGAGGACCTCATCGTCAAAGCTGTACTGAGCGCTGAGCTACAGATAGCCACCGCCTGCAAGACATTTGTTCCTCACAAGACAAACTGCTTTGGTAATCATTTCCTATTCTTCTTAAAACTGTCTTTTTTCCCCAGCCACAGTTAAAACAATCTAGTCCCCCAAAATATGCTTACACCTGCTACAGCCACTGTGAATTATGGGATCCAGCTGCGTTTCCAAAAGAATTTGCTAAAATTCTGAAAGACTAGTCTGAATGTGAAGGCCATCAGCACAAATGTGGCTCCTCAAGAATTTCTTTTGAATGAAATTTGAACTCCGGGGGGAAAGAAAATCTCTCTTTTTGCTCACGGTGCAGAAGCACTCACACATACTTAGTCATACATATTACCACACCCCTCACATTTCTCTTCAGCTTCAGATTCATTGTCCAGCAGCTCCTCCATACTATTTGTCCACTGAACCGTGCTGAAGTTGTAGACATTCATTCCTCAGTGTGGAACCTTCCTGCATGCTTGCTGCCCTCTGACTGGCTGCCGGGTCGTGGACGGCCTGTTGACTGAAGCAGGAATTTGCTTCCTCTCCTCTGTTGCCATTCAGCCTGATTTAGACTGACTGTTTTCTTGGCTAGTCTTGCCTTGCAGTGGGCTCGTGTGAACTCCATTTTGGAGCCATTACCCATGTTAGTGTTGGCACTAATTGTCTGCGCTCTTTCTTCGTGTCTGGCAGCCTTTCTGAGATTTTGGGTTTGAAAGCGAGTACGCTGGCCTAGCTTCTCTCAGCACCACTGCCTCTTTTTCACTCTCTCCCCCCCTTTTCTCTTGCTGTTTCTTCTGCCGCGTTATGTTTATAATTCGCCCTTTCATGCTCACATTCTCCTCACCTCTCAGACGTTAGAAAAATAAAGGACTCCACAGTTGTGACAGGCCTCTTAGACGTAATAGTCCTACGATGGGCGGTTGTTTGGGCTGTACTGGATGCATATCAGCAAAATATAACCATCAGACATTCGCCTGCATAAAGATGCTATCTGCACCCTGAGCATCACTGCAAGGTTGAGAAAACACACATTAACCCAGGGTGTAAAAGGTGACCATGCAGGTATTTACTTACCAAGCCTCAACCTGGCTTTCATACATACCTGAGAGACACTGTATACAACGCGATGACATATTTTTGGAGAGAGGGGGTGAAAAACAAGAATGGATAAACAGGTTTGCTCCTGTTCTCATTCATTATTTTTGTCAGTGCTTGTATTCTGTTTTTGTGTTTTGTTTTGTTTTACCGGGCGATCGTGGCTCAAGAGTTGGGAGTTTGCCTTGTAATCGGAAGGTTGCCGGTTCGAGCCCCGGCTTGGACAGTCTCGGTCGTTGTGTCCTTGGGCAAGACACTTCACCCGTTGCCTACTGGTGGTGGTCAGAGGGCCCGGTGGCGCCAGTGTCCGGCAGCCTCGCCTCTGTCAGTGCGCCCCAGGGTGGCTGTGGCTACAATGTAGCTGCCATCACCAGTGTGTGAATGTGTGTGTGAATGGGTGGATGACTGGATATGTAAAGCGCTTTGGGGTCCTTAGGGACTAGTAAAGCGCTATATAAATACAGGCCATTTACCATTGTTTTGTTTTTTTAAATGCATTCACAAAAATGCTCCACAGATGCATGCAAACAGCACACTAGCAACTGAATCTGATCTTGCACCAACCTGTAGACGAGTAAGAATGTGTTCCTGTTTTATATTGTTTTGTTCATAGCCTGCTTTGAAACTGAACTAAAGGTGAACAAGTGGTAAGAGGTGTTTACATTAATATTGCAGAAACCCAAGTCTGCTTCATGTATACAGTAGCTGGACTGAACAATAACAATTAGGTACTGCACCTTTTGATTAGGACCCATAATACTCTGGAGTCTGTTGTGAGCTACTTTACTGTTGAATTTAGTGCAGTTTTGTTGTCTTAGATGGCCTCAAGCAAGTTAATTACATCATTCATAGTCTATTTACAGGATTATATTTCCAAAGATAGACAGTAGACCACCCTCATCCTTTCTCTGTTGATCTGTCTCTCCCAGTGTGGTCATGTTGCTCTCTGTGTGTATGTGCATACATTATGAACACAGGAACATGTAGAAACCAGTATAAACCATGTGTTTTCCAAACATACAAGCTTAAAGCTGTCTAAGCTTCAGGCAGTCCAGTCCGATATCTTTGTGGGCTTCTTTTTCTTGTCCCTGAAATAAAAACCCACCCTAACCACCTGGGAGTCATGTTCACTCAGCCACTGTCAGCTCCTTTGCTTCTCCTCTTTCACTTATCCTTACTATATTTTCCCACTTCACAGCCACCACTATCCTCAGCCTTCTTCCTGGCATGCCTGTAATAGTAAACAGGTAAAGCGTCAGAATGCGTGGCAACAAATGCATGTGTGTTAGCTCAATGAACGTGCTGATAAAAGCAGCCATTGTTTAGAGTTTTAATACAGTCTGTTGCTTGTCTGGAAGGGAGCCATGCGAGACCATAAAGCACATTATAATCTTAATTTACTGCAAATTGTTCCCTGCCATTTTAATGTCCATTAATGGCTTTAATACAATGTTTATTGTTTTCCAATTGGATTTCTTCCCTTTGCTTGAATTGCACGGTGTGTCTAAATGCACATACTGTAACAAAATCTTTTTATAGCTCCGTAATGTCTCATGTGGGAAGAAATAAAAACAGCAGTTTTTTCGTTTTACATTGTAAGGAGTGGGTGTAAGTGTGTGTGTGTGTGAGTGTGTGTCCGTGGAGAGAAAATGCCACCCATGCAGCTCTTTACCGCTGCTGTGTGATTAATGGACAGGGTTTTTTGCTGAGAGATGCTGATTATGAGATGTTTTGACTAAGATCTGATTAGCCAAGCCAAAGGCCTATTTTATTACACACAAAACATTCCACTTACTGGTCCTATGTTTCACTGAACGTCCCTCATTAAGTGCTGAGTGTGGTTGGATCTCCCGTCTGCGAACCACTCTGCCTGTCTTACATTTGTCAGATACTCCCACACTTCACTGCGGCACAGTGTTTGTGTTCCTATGATGACAGTGCAGCTGCTGTGTAACTGAGTGTTTTCGAGAATGATTAATGGTTTTGGGTCCCACTATAACGCTATAGAGTGTTAACAGCGACTTAATTTGTTGTCCTGGGAGTGTTTTCTCGATTGTGGCTCTGAGGCGTGCCTGTTAAGCTCCTTGCGACAGCAGTGAAACAGTTCAGCGCCATTAATTTATTTCTGAATTTAATTGTCCTTGCTGTGAAAAGAACACACATGAAGGAAATACTTTATGTTGATGTTGTTATTGTGGACCAACAAGCTGCATGGGCAGGGTGGGGGAGATCATTGTTTTTGGGCATTTGTCTGTTGTGGTGAATTTTCCAGCAGCGCCCATCCAATAACAAAAAAGAAAGCACACCAAAAAAAACCCTCAAAAAACTCTTCATCATCCCTTTTCTCTGTCATATTTATTCTCTCCCTCCCTCTTTAATGGGTGTGATGTGGATGTTCGCTGCCTCTCGTCTGCTTGTCTGTGATGCTTGTTGTGGGCTCTCTGTGGGCACATTTAAAAGTGTTCCCCTGGCAGCGGTCGAGCCGCAGAACAAACGTGCCTAACAGTGAGCGCTTCGACAGGCTCACAGGGAAGGAATGGCGTCTGCTACTAATTGGGGGAAAATTTGTGACACATGGAGCCTGCATGTCGGGGGGGACGGTGAGGTGGTGTAACACCTCCTGTTTTTTTTCTTTTGTTGTTGTTGTTTTTTCTCCCTGTTGTTGTGGTGCCACTGAAGTGAGAGCGTAAGCTAAGCCATTTTATTCCAGCGCTCTTGTCTATAAGCTTTATGATACACACACTCTCTCCCCATCTTCCTATAAAATGGATTGAATGGTATAAAGCTAGCAAGTGGAAAATAAAATGCTTTGCTAAGTGAGCACTGCTTAGCAGTGGGGGTCCCGTCCATCCGCAGAAGTTAAAGAAGGTAAAGATGGCAGTGGCAGCTTATGTTGCAGCTTTTGGCTTGTGGGCGTAAGGCAGACTTTGCTCATTTCCATCACGAAAATAGTGTTTGCACTTTCACCAATTTGGACCCTATGACACTACCATAAGTTCAGCTCTCAGTGCATGTGATATACAGTGACCCAGTGATATTGTGCTTCCCTGATGTAAAGAAATGTTCTCAAGGTGTGTCCTGAAAAAATTACATTTAACAAACTCATTCAAAGGTACAGTAAGTCATTCTTTGTTATTTAATAGAAAAAAGAATGTTGGACTCATTAATATACATAGATTAATGTGCAACTAAATCTTCTAGCAAACTGATACATTCTCATGAATGTAAAGAATTAATCCACTAAAAATATATAGGAGCAGGTGCCAGTGTGTGGATTTCAACATGTTGCCCATCATCTCGAATAAAGTGGCTGAGATGGACATCGATGTTCCGTCTAATCAAATTTTATATATGTGGCGAGAGATCAGTCACTAGCTATTCAGGATATTCTCAACAACTTATAGTATCGCTGTCAGTAGACAGAAGTGAGCTTTACTGACTCATCGAGTTCTATCAGACCTTTTCAGCCTTCTCCAGTGTTGATCGATGTGGACACAAAGCATGTAGACAGCTGAGGTAAACAGAGGACTGACCGCCTATACTCACTACACATGAACAACAGCCAGAGTTGTTTGTCCTACAACAGCCACTATATCTGGGATTATGAATTGAAATAAGACAGGTAATGCCGCGTTCCAGATACCTCGGAACACTCCCAAGTTAGGATCTTCCAGAAAAAGCTAGGAGAAACAGGATTTGTTTTGGTTCTTGGCAAGGAAGAGTCATTTAGGTATCACTAGAAATACAGCATACTTATTTTTTGCACTTAAAAAACACATTCATGTATCGAGCCTGATCAGTTCTGTGTATGGCTTATTTAGCAGTGGAAGTACAGATTAAAAATTCACAATTTTACAAACATTTAAATTCAGCACCACCTTCTTGGATTACTAAGTTGGGGTATGTCGATTTGTTCTGATTTTTCAAGTTTCAGTCCGAGTTGAGGGGGCGTTTCACAAAAAATCTCTGAATGGGAACTTCCGACTTATTCAGCAACGCACCATAATAAAAGAGAATTCAGTATTCAGTTGACTGCAATCTGAAATCTATTAACACCTAGTGGAGAGATTTTAAACACTGTTCCTTTAATGTTGAAAATAATTTTATTTACAGCAAACAAGAACCCTATGCCACAATTTCAGTTCAACATATTTTCTCTGTTGGTCCAGAGCAGATTTGTTTCTTACAAAAACTGCATGGCTGTTGCATTTCTTTTCAACAGAAACAGTTTATTCATTCAAACACGAATGAGCAGACAGCTTTACATTGCATGCGGATAGCCTATAAATTACATACACCAAACAGACATGTTTGTATGAGTCATGTTTTCGCCATATAACGAAATCCATATAACCTTTTATAAGCATATGCTCCTATAACCCATTTGTCACTCACAGAAAGGAAATGTAACATCTGTCCTCAGATACAAAATGCATTTCATTCTAAAATGAATTGAAAGTAATAAATGGAGACCCGCATTTTTTACCAAAATGAACAAAACTTCTTGACCATTTCTGATGAATATCAAGCAGTTTTACTTGACATCTGCCTCCAGGATTTTATTTTTTGTTCCAACATCTGCAAGTTATTTAGACATGCTCCAGTGTACATACTATACACATCTCATACAACTCATGGTTTGTTTGATGGTTAACTTCACGAGTTTTTAACTATATACAACATCACATAATTACATTTACTCATCCTTTTAAACTTGATCTGCTCTGTTTTATCAATGTGATACTGAGTGTAAAGCTGGGGCCACTGGTGGCTGTCATGCTGGCTTTTGTGTGCTTAACACTGGCATTGACCTGAGATGTTAGAACAAACAGTGCTGCTTACAGCAGCTTTGAAACCTCCAGCCACCCAGGCCTATTCTCAACATAGCCTGTTCTTTTGAAGTGCCATTAGAGGGATTTTTTCTCTGCCTCTTTGGCTGGGCTTCACGCTATCCCTGTAAAATACTGCGGTTTCCCTGCACGCTGCTGCTGGGGCTGATGGCTCGTTGGCTTATTGGGTGACACTCCCCAGAACAGTGTGAGAGCTTTCATATGGCACATAGGGCAACTCTGCCACTGTGAGCCATATATCAGTCAGTGAAACAGGAGAGAAAATTGGAGTAGAGTGGATTAATTTTTACATGGGGAACTGCCTGACCACTTTTTTATTGTGTCACTCAGTGCTCAGCTATAACTGGGGTGAAATATATACTATAATAATATATTGTCTAAGGCTTTCTAATTCCCTAGATTTTGCCACTGTAAGTCATGGTCCCAGTTTAGTATCTGAATTTATTTTCCAAGTTAAAAAGATACTAACTTATGATGGTGCTGGAACTCTTTCTGGTGACCATTAGGGCAGTGTCCTTCTAGGTAATATCTAATGAAACTATGTACATTTGACTTTAACCTTCTCAACCAAAATTATTTGCTGGACAGTTTGTTTTTGAGCCACCATCTTATGTAAGAATCTTCATGAGAGATGTGTATATATATGCTTGGTTAAAGCATTTGAGCCAGTCCCTCAGTAGCAGGCACTGGTAAATGTTTCTTTCTTGAATGATTGGGTATATAACATGCGTGTAATCAATAGCAGAAAGTCATGGGCCATGTTGCCAGATGCCACATAATGAGGTTATGACAGAACTCTGGAAGTGCTTCTGACTTTGATATCCTTCATCCTTTAACTGAGCAGATCTGGGAGATTTTTTCTTTTTTTTTTTTAGTAATCCTGTTTCTGCTGACTTCTTTGTCTGCAGTAAAACCTTTTGATTCATTTTGTGCTTCCCTCTATAGAACTGTATGGTTTTGATGTGCTCATTGACTCCAACCTCAAACCCTGGTTGTTAGAGGTGAACCTTTCTCCCTCCCTAGCCTGGTGAGTGACTCAATTACTGTATTAAATTGTTGTCATTTGTTATTTCAGGAGGATCTCTTTTCCAAAACACGCAGTACTTTGCAAAAGTATTGAGACACCCCTCATTTCTTTATTATAGTTTGCTTCAAAGGAGCCAGCCTTTCTTTTATTATTTTAAAGTGCTCTTGAGCAGTAGTTCTCCATGTAAAATGTAAAGCTGTAGGTGTTTTTTTTTTAATCATCTCAAGGTTGTAAAATGTTCCTAATTTCAGTGCCATGTTGAAGGCACTCAACTGATGAGCATTTTAGTCTGACATTATATGCCAATAATGTTTTTGTTTGTGAAATCTGCTTATTTACAGTGATGCTCCCTTGGATTTAAAGATAAAGGCCAGCATGATTGCAGACATGTTTTCACTTGTGGGTGAGTGCATCCGGCAGGAATGAATGCAGCTTATATTTAATTCCACAGTTTTGCACAAGTGGGTGGACTTTATAGACAATCACTTCATTTAAAATGTGCACTTTGAGCTTGATGTAGACTTGCATAGGAAATGCTGGTGAATTAAAGTAGCCTCAGGCCCTGATACCTCACACATTGGTGTTTGACTATTAGGAAGCAAGTGCTTAGGCTTAGGCATAGATAAAAGCCCTTGTAAGAATGTGTACAGGTATTGGTGAATGGGGCTTGTAGTGAGAAAACACTTTGAGTGCTTAAATAGAAAAGCGCTATATAAGTACCAGTCCATTTACATGTCTGTATCTCCATATTATCAGCCACTAAATAAAAATCAAAGGACAAATCTTGGGAGAATATCGACATTAAAAGTTATGGGGAAAAAGTAAACATTAACAGATGTCAGGTTTAAAGCAAACAGTTGCATTGGTACATGTTAACAATGTTAAAAGGGCAATTACGGGAGCCTTTTTGGAACTTTGTAGGCATCGATCTGACTAAAGTCAAAAAGAATAGTTGTTATAATTCACAACTTGTGACAACAAAACAAGATTATTTTTTTATTGCCTTTTCATATTATCCTAATAAGGACTTATAAATAACTACACATAAAATATTAGCGAAGTCTGTTGATGTTTTATGTCTCTAAAAGAAAAAAACATATCTTTCAATGTATTGAATTTTTAAATCACCAAATATCGTATCAGTATGAATCTTAAAAATACTATAACGCTGACGTTCCACACCTACAGTAAGCCATCAATATACAAATCGCAACGCAGAATGAAGCTAGATTAACTGTTGAGTAACAAGGAGTCAGAGCCTATAAACAAATTGAACTGAAGATTTAGATGTTCTTTAAGGTTAAATTTTGCATTACTCATGCTTAAGCTCTGGATGGAAAAATACTTAGGCACAATTAAGAGATCATTCAGTGAGCATTTATTGCACAAGTATATATTTGGGGAAAAGACATTATTTTGGCGAGGCTAACATGAAACGAAAAGTGCTGCAAGTATGCTTTTTTTCTGTGCTAGTGTCACTAAAAGCCATAACTGCTAGTTGCTTCTTTTAACCAGCAGGTTTTAAGTGGAGACAGTCGACTATTGTTTAATGCTTAATGTTTTCCTGCATTCCACGAGTTGAGTTTTGCAAAGTGCCAAAAATAGCTGTATGGCTTCCTAATGGGCGCTCCACTGTTGAAAGAACAAATCGTAGCTTTCATTAATTGACATTAAATGACTTGCAGACAAAAAACGTTAACGTAAGCCTACTTTTTGTGGTCATTAAGCCTGGCCCAAGGCAGAGATCAACATTGTTTTTTAATGTTTGCTGCAGGGAAAGAGAGATACTGTGTCTTTGTTATGTTTCCTCCCTTCTTAATTATAAATTCTCATGTAGATGAAGACTTCAGATATGAAACTATAGGAGCCCACATAGTTTTAGACTTTATCCTTTTCTTTGTAGATACAAAATAAATCCGTATACGTGGGGAAAAAGATCTTGATTATTTAACTTTACTTAATACTCTTCTTTATCCTTGTTACCAGTTATATTTTACACAGAGCATACTGATTAGCAGGCGTCCATCTAAAATGGCACCGAACCATTAAGTCTATCTGTGGTCACAGCCTAATGATATTAAAGGAGTGGTGATTACGCCCATGTGAGTGAATGTGTGCACACATGTGCATGTGCGTCTTAACCCTAGGCCATACTGTGGCTTGAAACCCTCTCCACTGGCTCATTAAATGAAAGGGTAGAATCATAAATTGCCAGTTATCTTTGGACGGAGACGTTACTGCGCGTCTGGGGAAAATAAGCGGTGGCATGTAAAACATAGCACATCTATTATGTACCAAACAAACTAAGTCGCTGTTGGCTGATAACACTTGGGCTGCCTCCCAGACCTGTAAATAATGACAGCATTCCATTTGCATTAATTTTCTGCTTGCGTGTAGCTGTCAGTTCTCTGTCACCAGTGTTTGTAATAATTGCCGTGTTTAGGCAAGAGCATGGTGGGGGCCTGAAACTTACCTGACGGCTTGGATGAGGTAGAATAAATAGCCCAGAGCTCTAAGCTGTCAATAGATTTAATTCACCCAAAGTGTGAGAGCAAGATAGAACATAAACCTATTTATTTAAAAGGTCACTGTGACAACTAGTTAGCTATGAAGGAATGTGGGAATCAATAAACAAAAGATTCTAGATTTAAATCTTTTAGACAGGGTGGGAACGTCTTGCTAAGACTGGGGCTCCTCATGGTAGTACATGCCCAGAAGACCTTGCACAGGAGGCGCCCAAGGGGTGCCTGTCCGAACAGATGTCCGAACCTCCTTTCGATGTGGAGGAGTAATGGCTCTACTCTGAATCCCTCCTACAGTAAATGACTGAATTCACTAAGGTAGAGCCCATTCATCTTTAGCCAGAAGCTCATTTACACTGTTGTATCCACGGTCTTTTTCTTTTGGTCCCTTTACTGTCACGTCTCTTTCCCATCACTCGTGAACAAGATCCAAAGGTATTAAACTCCTCCATTTGGGGCAGCATCTTGTTCTTGACCTGGAGTTGGCACACCACCCTTTTCCTGCTGAGAACCGTGGATTCAGACTTGGGGTGCCAATTCACATTTCTGCCGCTTCACACTCAGCTCCAACCTACTCCAGTGCAATCTAGAGGCCACCACCTGATGAAGCCAATACAGCCACATTCTCCCAGGAGGAAAATGGAGTCCCCACCCTTGAGCACCACACCCATTATCTGCAAGAAGTGTAAATGACATTCAGTTTCCTATCCTTAACCTAAACACATGGTGGAAAGTAACTGTTTTGTCCACCAGGGAAAACCCCAGCATATAGGCAGGGACCTGGGGGGATACTAGTGCCCCTACCTGCTGCCTCTCCTCGAGGGAAACTCCAGATTGGAGCAGAGTCCCATAGATGGGTTCTAGACCCAATGTGTGTGTTCAGGTGAGCCCAATTATATCTAGTGGGTATCTTTCAACTTCACACATTAGCTCAGGCTCTTTCCCCATCAGAGAGGTGGCGTTCCATGTCCAAAGAGCTTATTTCACCAGCTAGAGATCAGACTGCCGAGGCCTCCACCCTTGAAAGTCACCCACCCACCATACATTGCACCTGAACCCTGTAGTGCCTTCTGCAGGTGGTGAACCCAAAAGAAGGTGGGCACATGTTGCCTCTTTGGGCTTTGTCCGAATGGGCCGAATGGACTAAAGTTTAGCCACCAAGCACTTCCATGCTTCCTCAAGGGTGTGGCCCCAAGGTTACTGGGGCCTCAAGGGTGTGGCCCCAGTAACCTTGTACCAGGCAGGGTTAGAATCAGTCTCGCACAGAGTCGCAAAGGTTTGAAAATAATAATGTTTAATTTATAAACAAAAACAGACTGAATGCCAGTTCTTGCGATCACTATGAATCAGTCTGCACTGATGAGCAGAATTCATCTGCAGGAGACTTGGCTCAACTTGTTGCCAACTTTTTTTAAAGTAGTTATATTCCTATGTAAAAGCAAGGCAGCTGAGCATCTTTGCCAATTTGCTGTTAAATAGCTGATTTTTCCTAATTCCTCACATTTAATTACCAATTTATCCCAAACACATTGCATGCAATTGTCAACCTAACCCTGTTCAGTTGTAAAGTCATAAGGGACTAACTCTTCTAACTCATCTTGATGCACCAAAGTTTTCAACTGTCTGCGAGTAGTCACAGACCAACTCCCCATCTTCAAAGCAGGCATTTCAAAGGCAACAATATTGCAAGTTCCTTGCATATAGTCGCAGTAATTTTAGTTGTACAGTGATCTCCAACTACTGTTTTCTATAGTGTGACTGTAGCTTAAGAAACAAACCCATTCAGCATCAGGGCCTGGGTTGCATTATGCTGCAGTGGGTCCCTATTTTGAAACACTTCTTTCTGACCTAAATGTATTTTTAAAAAATTCATGTATTTGATATAGCATGATATTGTTTAATTTATTGCCTTTCTGTCGCTCTATGCTCCACATTGGTTTCTTGCACAAACATTAAGAAGTTGATGCAATACATGAAGGTCATGGGAATGTAACATATTTAAGACCTGATGTCATAAACATGCCCCTTTATGGCTCTTCTGTATCCCTGCAGGCTTTGTGTGTCAGGACCCCCTGTCGAGACAGCCTCGCTCTGACCAAAGAACACAGGTAGTGGTGGACACCAGCACACACGCGAACACAACCGTCAAGCCAAGCATTGCACTCATTCACCCTTCCTTGTGAAACATTCCCATTCTTGTCTTCATGTCTCTGTAGTTACACTACATTCCTGCCACTGCCACTGAGCTCTTCTCTTACCCTAATGGAAAACTCACTGTAATGCAAAACAACTGCTAATGCAATTACAGTGTTTGAGTGACCTCAGTTTGTAAGTGCTACACTCTCAGTGGCTTATTGTTTTATCATTTCTAATCAAGTGACTAATGCTCTCTCTAGGCCTTGTTGCCTAATGATGCCACAACAGCTAATACACTTGGCTACCTCCACTCGACTACTGCACTAAGATCTGGCAAAGGACCTGCTGGAGGGATATTACGAAATCAGACAGATTTCTGCTCCACCTTATATTGTGTAAAAGGCCTGTTTAGACATAAAGTAACAATGTTTCATTGTTGTATGTTGATGTGGTTTGGATGTTGTCTGTATGTGCCTTGATACAGGCTCAATGCTGATGCAGTGTGTTCACCCATTTCCTCTTAGAAACTTTTTTCTGCACATCCAGCCACTACACACAGCAGAGTGGTAAGCTTTTTTTTTTGTTGACTCAGACGTATTAATCTTCCTTTGCTTTGTCCCTTTGCAATTCCCTGATGCCTGTTTCATTACCGGTAAGAAATCGCTTGCTGCTTTTTGCTTATTTGATTATGTGGCTAAAGCAATTTTTCACAGGGACAGACAGATGGCTTATATAAATCCTTAATGCTGCGTTTATAGTCAAAGCTTCGTTAGCAAAAGCACTTAACAAGCCGCAATGCGCTACTTTGCGTAATGAGTCGAAAAACTTTCTTCCCGATGCTTCAGGCACACCTAAATCAAGCCAAACACTAGCTGTTGAAGAACTTCAGGGGCCCATAGAGAACCTGTCCTATCCCTTCACTCTGATCAGGGGCAACAGTTGAGACCTTTTCTGAGGGATTAAGCCTTGTCACTTTTTGGCTGCCTTTGTATCCCCACTATCCGTGTCAGGGTAATTAAATATAATCCCCCTGCTATTCAGATGACAAATTTTATATGTGATCATGCAGGGTTGTGCCCCTCTATCTGGCCCGAGTTCCAAAACTGCATGCCAAAGTTGTCAGTCACAGCCTAGTAGTGCATGCAGCAGGGAGACAACCAGAAATGCCACTGCTTAACAAAAGCACTCTATTTCTGTGGCGAAGACAAAAGAGGAGAACGGGGTTTTGGTTATCTGTGATGTAGCTTCTACATTTTCAACTTAACATACAAATAGATTTTTGTGGATTACCCTTACGGCCTTTTGTTCATCCTGATTATGAAGCACCTGATTTGCTTTAACAAAACTGGATTGAAAAGAGGAAACATATTACACCGTTTTTATCAAAAACTGTTTGCATCGTCTCCGCTTCTTGTAGCGACAGAGGCCGACGTCAACCAACATCTCAGAAACCGAGGATCTTAAGGACAAGCGAGGAGCTAAGCATGGCCAAGGAGACAGCACTCTGAACCTAACTGTTGAGGAGGTAAGGTCTTAATAAAGATGTTGTGTAAAGTACTTTTAGTATAGGCTGTGTAACTGTATTTTTTCTGTATAAACATTGCTTCTTTTTTTTAATAGATGGTATTTTACTTTCCTTCACTAATATAGATCAGAGTGCTGCGGAGGATAAAGGAAGAGTATGAAAGACGAGGAGGTTTCATTAGGATCTTCCCCACCGCGGATACATGGGAGCTCTATGGGTAATCTGAGCCAGGAAAGAACAGACAGATCCCTTGTAGGCCGCAAGGGAAGTTTGTCTGTAATGTTACTCATTACTGATACTGTGCTCAGATAAGCAGGACATTTAGCTTAAAGCCAGACTAAGCGACTCCTGTTTGCATTTGCTAATTTAACCACCAAACTACGATATAGCTCCAGAGTCACTGGAAACTTGTTGGAGTCTATGTTCCAAAAAAAATGATCCCACAGTGACTTTATATTAAAATGCTATTAAACTCCTATTAAGAGAGGAAATCCATCATTGTGCTTAAAATTTATATTCCTATATGAGGATTAGTTGCATGATTAAACCTCCGTTAGCAGCAGGGTATTTTGTGGCATTTTTAAAAGCGTTTTATTGAGCGGTCTGGGGAGCTATTGGTGCAGTTAAGACCCGTTCCTTCCACAGGATCACAGAAGTCTCATTTTTAACACATTTGCCACAAATAAAGACGCTGGAGCTCACTGGGGCCCCTGCCTTTATGATTATTGTAATTTGCTTATTATCTTCTTCTCTCAGAGGATATCTTGAGTCCAAGACATCAATGAACTTCGTGTTGGCGAACAGACTTTTCCATGGAAGGTAAGCATTTCCACTGTGGTCGGGATGGGAAATAAATCTCTCCATCAGTTTGTGGAAATGGTGGGATTGTAACGTGGCATTTGTTTGGTCTTTTGACTGGATAGGTGAGACGAACAGCTTTTCCAGCGCGCGCCTGTGTCTATGTGGCATTGTGGCATTGTGGCATCGATTCGGGGGCAGGAAGGGAAAGATAGTCACAGATGAATTGTGCCGTTTTATTGAACCGCATTTTTGTTATTGTAGTACAACGTTCATTTAGGTTATTTGAATCTGCGCAGGCTTTCAAAATTTAACCACAGGTTTGACTGTATTGACTGGAGATTTGTCCCCCGACTAAGCTAAGATTTTCCATATTCATTAGGTAGTGAGTTCAGGGAGATGGTTGCTGCTGCAGTACCTAACTTAAAGTTGAAATTTACAGCTGTTTCTCTGCTTTATACTTGTTGATAATATCCATATAAATCATTATTCTTGTTGTTATTATCATTGCGTTGACACGTCTTGCTCTGCCTCGCAGGAATGTGAATGGGAATGTGCAGCTGCAGGTGGACGTGGTCCATGGCTGTCACGTTGTCCAGTATGAGAGGAAGCTGCTGTCTCTGGAGGCACGAAAGAGGAGACAGCGCCACCTGACTCATGGCTCTGCTGCAAGGAAGAAAAAATCGGGTAAACTCAATGTGTTCTTTCTTTTTTTTTTCTCCTTCAGTTTGAAATAACTTTTTTTTTCCAAAACTAGGAAGAGTGTAGCTAAGTAGAACAACATCTCACGCTAATGCACTTTTGGTTCCAATAAATAACTCCCCTGTGTCACGGTAAGGTTGGCCAAATATGACTCTGTATGAGTTCATTTCATTGCAGCAACAATAAAAAGCCTATTTTGAGTGCATGTGTGTATTTTATCCCAAATGCCAGTGATGCAACTGACATTTGTCTTTTCTTGCTGTGTTGCATACCTCAGGGAAGGAATCCAAGGCCTCCCTGACTGAGAACAGCAGTCAGGAGGGAGAGGAGTGTGCTCAGGAGGAGGTGAAACAAGCTCTTGAGCCAGTTTCGCACAAGGCTTTGGTAGCAGAGCAAAGAAAACAAGTGGCCACACCACTGGAGCGATGCCACAGTAAGGCTCAGTCCAGCTCAGAGGCAGCCGTGCACAATGCCAGCCCTACAGTCAACCTGCTCAACATCCTTCAACAGGGCTGGGAACTCAGGTCAGTTTGCATTCTGGGCTGCTGCTCCCATTCGTCCTCATTGAGTAAGGAGTACTGTGAAGTTGCAGGTAGAAACGAGGACGAACATTTACACGTGTTGATGTTTTAATTCCTCTCACTACCTCTGACTGGCTGGGCCTCAACGAAAGTCAGTGTTATTCTTGTACGCCATTGAGTCCAGACATAATAGTTTACTTTTTAACTTTTTCTGCTTTGATGAAAACACAGTTTTAACTTAGATTGAAGCACATGGCACTTCAGTAAAAGGGGGCATGAAAAAGTGTTAAGGTTCATGATGGGTCTGCAGAAGGTCCCGCAATTTAAGTAGTTTGTGACCGTCTAGTAAATAAACGTTGGTTTATTAGCACAGGCAGTAGCTTTCCTTTTCCTGAGCTACAAGTAAACAGTCATTGTTTGAAAATGGTATAAAAGCAGATGTAAAGGGTTCAAAATTTGCTGAGGATCAAGACACTCACTTTTCTTTAAATAAAGACACGCAGATACAATATGCTTTCACCACTGTACTTAGACTCAACAAAGGCTGCAGTCTCCTGTCATTTCAAACGTGTGCCTGAAATTATAATTTCAGGAAGAATTACGATAACAAGTCTGAGTTTGTAGAAATTCCTTAGTGCTTGCCAGGACTGTGCACGAAGCTGGGAAATTATAGTATAGCATGTCTTTGTTTGTGTTTGACAGCTACAATGTTCTGGCAGTACTCTCTCCAGGTTCACCTGGGCCACGAAGACAGTTTGTCATTTTGATACTGATACAGGACAAGATACAGACAAGATGCACTGTGTTCCAACAGCATTCTGTTATCAGCTATTGTTGCATATTTCTATTTTTCATTGCTTTATATTTGCTTTGCCTTTGATGCTTTTTCCTCTCTCTTTTCTGCTTTTACCTCTCCTCTTCAGCAAAGTGCAGGCTCGTATTGCTTTCTCCTCTTACCTGCAGCGAGTCCAGCAAAGACTGTTAGCAGAAAGCAGAGACAACACCATCTCAGCTTGGCCCGACAATGGCAACGATCAAATGGTACAGCTATAGCATTTTTTTTTAACTCCTTGTAAAAAATGAAAGCAATCGAACACTCTGTAACTTTGTTTTCTCTGTATGTATGTGTGCATGTCAGTTTCCCTTATTATTCCTCTGTTACTCATCTGCACCGTGGAAATCTGCACGTGGCATTTGTAGCCACATAGAAGGAAAACGTGGACTCTGTAAAAGAGAGTCTGTTTGGAAAGTTTGCATTGTAATGGCATACATCATCATCATCATCAGCAACCTTAAAAAACCTGAGGAAAATCAGTGTAAAATCGTGCCTATCTCTGACCTTTAAATTCAAAAGTGTTTTAAAGTGAGTCAGACCCAGAGTTAAGACGACAGAGACGGCTCAATGAATCAGTGATTCGGGAAACTGATGATAAAAGTTTTTTTTCTTTGTCTTTACAGGAGCTCGTGATTTGCTTTCTGAGAAAAGCAGCCAGTAACCTTCAACAAAACATAAAGGTAGTCTTGCCCAGTCGGCAGTTACCACTCCAAGACCGCAGACGCATCCTGTCCCATCAGTTAGGGGAGTTTATCCACTGTTATAACAAGGTACCCCTTCCCAGACTGTAGAGTCATTGCAGAATTACAATTCAGAGAGGTGCTTGAAACACAAAGGACATTGAGCTGTTTATTTCCAACAGTCAAAGTACATCTGCAGTTCTGTTCTTTTCTCTATGTTCCCAGGAAACTGAACATATGGTGAAAAAACAGGAGATTAGTAAAGAGGAGCGTTGTGTTAATCCTAAAGTGTTTCAAGAGTACATCAGTGCAGCCAGGTTAGTGATTTGGCTCAACTTTTTTGAGCCAAGTTTTCTGTTACACACATTTATTTCATGTCTTTTTTTTCTTCTTGAACTAACAGTGAAAACGACCTGGAGGAAGTACTGACATTCTACACGCAGAAAAATAAATCGGCCACCGTCTTCCTAGGAACAAAAGTCAGAGGCATTAAGAAAGATGTTCGTGAAGCAAATGCCTCAAGAGATTCAGGAAACTGTGATAATTCTAAATGTGAGTTTCTTGTTTCTTTTCCCATGTATGCTTTTTGTTTTTTCTACTGTACATCTGGTTCATGTTTTAATTTTTTATCATTCAAGCATAGTAAACAGGAACTGTTTAGATTTGTGAATCTAGAACAGTGAAAGGAAAAAAGATTGAGTCATCTGGGGTGAAGAAAAGGTCAGCTTCAAATGATTAGAACTTACTGCGGGAAAACAAATGTGTGTCAGAGCTGAGGAATGAGTAACTGATGATAAAGGAGCTCTGGCTTATTTCCTCCTTTGAACAGCTTTGGCCGTGGAAGCGGATTCAGAGTTGTCGCTCCTAACAGGGAAAGTCAGCTCCGACTCAGACAATAAGGCCACTGATGGTCAGCCTTCTTTTTGTTTGCTGCCTGAAGACATACGGGCTGAAGTAAGAATGGTTAAAACCCAGCCAGAAGTCCAGTCGTCTCAACACCGCTCCAGTTTTCCTGTGACCTTGGACTGCGTGCACAATCATGTGCAGCACTGCTCTCCTGCATCCCTGCCTCTTCACTGTCCACCGCCGCCTCCACCTCCTCAGCCACCATCTTATGCACAGTCCTTGGCAAAGTCTCACCTCTGCCATTCTGAGAGTATTTCTGACCCTCCCGCATACACCTCTGCCCATGTGGTCACACAACCTCCAAGGGTCCTGTGGACGGCTGCGCCCACGGGCTCAAATGCGGCGACTACAGGGCCATCGACACAGGTGCTCAGAAGAATTCAGTCCTTTACCTCATCCATGGCTGGCTCTGCAGCGGCCTCGTCCGTTCCAAGTGCCACACACATCTATAGCCAGAAGCTCTCTAGACCCACATCTGCAGGCCAAGGTAATCTTTCCTGCACGGCGTGCTGGTGTTTCAAATCAAATTCACAAAGATGTTCTCACCTTTTCCTTTTTGTTTTTCTTTCTCAGTGATCAGGAGGAGCACTTCCAGTAAGCTCAAGTCAAACTCAGTGGGAGCTTTCAGGGAGTTGAGCACTCTGACCGCCCAGGCCCAGTCCAACCAGCAGGCCTTCATCTCAGCCCTGCAGAAACTGGCAGACAAGCAGGTTGCTCACCACTATGCCAGCTCCAGTCACATCAACCTGCTGACACAACATGTAAGTTTATTATGCTCTCAGCTTCTGCAGCCCTGTGACTCAACAGCTACAACTACTTTGAGTAAGAAACTATGTTGAGTTATTAAGCAACTGTAAACTGATCTGTGTAATGGTTCATGTAAGGAAGAAGAATCTGGCCTCTCTGCAGTAGTCCTCTCACTGTGAGGTCTTTGATATTTCTCTTTGTTGATGTGTAAACCTGGCTCAGGCCCCACGCTGATCGGCGGCATCTAACTGCTTATTCATTCAGCAGACCTGTTGGAGCCCGAGGGTCTGCACCTTCCTTCTTCAGCCTTCAGCTCGCCTGCAGTCTGCGGGCTGGGGTTGGTATGGGGGTGGGTCTAGGAACTGGAGTTTGAAGCTGGCCGGCCCAAACAGTGGTGAGCAGCGTCAGCCCCTCAGCTCTGTGTGAGGTCTCATTATCAGAAGCACCATGGGGGAGTGATTTCTGTTGATACTTAACAAGCAGCCACCTTTTTTTTCTTCTTTTTTTGTGGTAATTGATGCTTATAAATCAAGGAATGTGGCAAATTGGCACCAAGCAGGGGAGTGGCAACTTGGTTGTCTCTATCACCACCTTGTCGCATATTTCCCAAAGGTTTGCCCTTCAGCTTTGGGAGCCCATCAACCTTTCATTCTTCCTCCTGTTCCTTCACCTCCTCTTCTGCATCGCTGGATTATTTATTTATTTATTTTCAGTCAGAGATTTTTGCGATGGCACCAGACCACACAGGCGGCAGTTTTATGGCTTCCTTATGACTGTATATTATTCTGTCTATCTGAAAGGTGTTTGCTGTATTTCCTGTCGGTAGTTAATCCTCAACATGGCAGCAGCTTATTTTTCAGAGTAAAGTAGTTCAGTGTTTTGCACTTAAAGGCTTAGAGTACATTTGCTTTTTGCTTTTTTTTCCAGGACTGAGATTTGAAGTCATTAAATCACTTGCTGGACTAAATGGAGAACTTTGTAAACATGAACAACACCCTGTTGCACAGTTGACTCCGTAATTACTCACTCTCATGCTAGGGCACATATACAAAACAGAAACTGAAATTGAGTAAAGCCAGACATGCTGAACATCAATGAAGTGAATATACTCCTGGGCTGTGATATATTGATGGGCATATATGTGCATACACAGCTTGTGCCTTGAGTGAAAAGATTTCTTTTGACAGATCTATACTCCCATTTTGGTCTCTTGACATGTTATAATACATGTTCTCCAAAGGTTGTTTTAATTTCTGCAGATTATATTAAACACTTTATAAAAAAATATGACCAGTCTACCTTAATAAACCCCAATAAACCAGAGCTGTAGCTATGTAACAAAACGCCAACACTCTCTTTATTAATGCCATGCAAGGCCCAGCAGCTTCAGTTTTTTTCCCATTGGTCCTTTAGTGCACAGAAGGAAATAAAGTAAATAAAGCACCGCAGCGTTATGTTTAATTCTCCCACCAGATTTCATCGAGCATCATTCCCAGGCTAGCACAGAGCAGTACTGGGGCGCTTTTGCCACACAAGTGCTGATGTGGTTGCAAACACTGTTGGCCTGGAAAGTCATGATAGCTGATTCTGTTGAGGATGCAGGAGGGGGAGGGGACCGCTTAGATTTAGTGCTGAGCGGAGACTGGCTGCGCCATGTGCTGTGTGTACATTTCACACAGCCCCCAGATACGAAAGATGGAGGTGATTGGCGTATGAAGAAACACAATGTTCCACCTAATCTTATTCATCACTTCTCTGTATTTAGACATGGGATCACTATTAGCGAGATGTTTGTTTGTACTTATACAGAAAGTGCGGTTACAAGTACATTATGCTTGTAAAATGCAATCAAGATGAATCCTCCCTTCAAGTTTTTAAGCCTTCCTCTCTGCCCACAGTTGACCAACCTGAACCTGGCGAACAAGATGCTGAGCAGAGAGAGCTTCACACTGAACCCTAAAGCTGCTACAATCCAAGGACCAGTGAGAGCTGTTCACCCTGAAACAGATCTACCGAACAGCACTGGGTGAGTCCAAGGAAGTATAACTTACAATAATCTCCCCTTGGAATAATGGTTTGGATCCAACATGAGTTCTCAACAAAGAACTCTTAAAATCCAGATATCCGAGATGCTTTCTACTGCATTGTAAAGTCTGTATATGCACAGAATGTAAGCATAAATAAAGTCCCAGTACAGCAAAGGCCTCAAGCTAATTTAAGACGACCAGTAGATGGACAGCTGTATGGTTTCAACTTTGGGCATAAAACACTTGAGACAGCGTCAAACATGTAAGTAAAGTAACATTCACCAAAATCCTGACAGTGAAGCAGAAGAGGAGGTGAAGGAACAGGAGGAAGAACGAAAGGCTGATGGGCTCCCAAAGCTGAAGGCCAAACCTTTGGTGCACAGCGACTGGAATTTCATTTTAATACGACTCTGTTCTTTAAAAGAAAAATTGGTTTAGCCACATCTGAAAATTGCATTTGTTGGATATAGATGCACTGGAAAGCACACTTTATTTACATTTACTCTTCAGAATTGGTTCACAGATGCCTCTCTGTTAGCTCGCTTTTGCATTTAGCACATATGGTGTCTCTGCTACTTTGCAAAAGCTTCAGTGCTGCTTCTGGTCAAGTTTCACCATTGTGCTCATGTGTACTATTTATTTGCTCTCCCCTGAGGCAGCAGACACAGATTAGTGCATTACAGTCTCAGTGGGGTTCACTGCCAAGGTAAACAGCGTGTCCTTCCTTTGACAGACTTAAGTTTGAGATGTGCACAGATGTTGGAGTCAGGACACACAGAATCTAAGAATGCCTGAAGCATTCAAATTAATGTTTAACTTTCATGAATATTCTTTGCTATTCTCAAGATTAATGTTTGTAAAAGCTTCAGAAAAGCTGTTCAGTGTGACTCCTTTGGCTAAACTACTGTCTTGGGGATTGTCTGCATAATCACTTTTATGCTATAATTACTATAAGTACTGTGCTTTAGTGTAGTATATACAGTAAGTATAAAGCCTGTTTGGTGAGGCTCATTACATTCTAAAGACTTTTTAAAGGCTTCTGACAATTTATTAGATTAAAGAAGTTTGTCTCTGGAAAGGGAATGAGAATTTCCAACACCTCTTTGGGCAGGCTAGTTTATCTGCAGGCAGGGAATTGGGTCTTTTGTTCCCCTTTTTAACTGTGCTCCGTGGACATAAGTAGTTGTAGAATTGGCTGCTGAGTGTCGGCGTTATGTGGAGCACGCTGGCAGCTGAAAGCGTTCTGTTGGAGCGGTGCTGGAGGCAGTGGTACAATGTCAACACCCACAAAGTCTGTCTACTCAAGGCTCTCGCCTCAGTACCCACTGAAATTCCTCCTTCTTCACCCCGGCTCACTGCGCTGAGAATAGGAGGAAGGAAAGAGAAGGAAAATGATCGCATCATCATGGCTTATGGCACCAGACCAGGATTATAAACCTATAGGCAAAGAGGGGAAACCTTAAGTGTGTCATCTTCTTCTTTTATTTGCTTATGTGTGAGTGGCAGTGTCTCAGACTGCTTGGCCCTGATTTTGGACTCTGTTTTTCCAGTCCTGCCCTTCCTTATGTATGGAGCTGTCAGGGAATTCCTGGAATGTCTGGCCTTTTCCCTTTTAAAAATGTTTTTATTCCCACAAACTAAAAAGAGACTATTAATAGCTTATATCATTTTTACAGATAGATTCACAACAGAAATCACGCTTTGAGCGATGCAGTCCTCTGACGGATCAGAGTTACAGTGTGATTTCAGACATTGCATTTGCTTTTCCATATCATGTTTAAACACTTCATTCATCAGAAAATAAACTGGCCCACGATGCTCTTGCAAAAGAGATTCTAAGATTTAAAAATGTTTGTTTAGGTTTGCCTTTCAGCTATTCACATTTCAGAATTACACTTTCACAAATCTAAAGAGAGAATATAAATTAGCGTTTTCTTGCAATACAAAAAGCTCTTGAGGGCCCCGGAACACCGAGCCCTTGGTTAGGAATTATCTACATGAAATGTCTTTAATAAGATATTAGGATAAAATGTCTTGATTTCATCCCGACTCTGTTTCTTAAAACACAGAATTTCCTGAGCCCCCTCCCCCCTACGTTCGGGCTCATGGCTTGTGCCAAACATACTGAAACTGTTAAGCGCACTGGCTCTTAAAGCAACCACAGGGGTGAAGTATGATGGGTTTCAAAGTGTAGCATGGCTCTTTGAAGTGCTGCTGCCAGGATCTGCCAGGTATGCTGCATCAGCACTCTTAGAGCTCCTGCCTAAATTCAGTGTGCTGACAGTCAGGGGGCTTTGAACCCATACGGCCCATCTTCATATACTTATGGGGTAAGTTGGTGATCTCTTCCGGTGTTGGACCTCCTGGTACATTTATGATAATTTACATTCAGTGTACCTATAAATTGAGGTATTGGATTACTTTGAAATACTTGACACCTTTTACTTTGTTTAAAAGTATTTTCTGTTACTTAAGTTTGCTAATACCGCTTGTGGTCTGAGTTTGCACTGGACCTCCATGTGGTCATGTATTATTATTAAGTCAGCAGCTGGTCATGGTTGGTTCTCACCATTTGTGTTTGTTATGTGAATAGTTATTGCTGTCTTATTACCAGAGCCGCAAACGTTCCTCTCTGTTTTCTTCCCCTCTACGTTCATACCAGCTTTGTGTTTTGAGAAATGCCACAACCCTGCTTACACAAGGTATTTTTAGTCCTGTTCAATACTTTGTTAGATTGGTGTTTTACTTGGTTGAATTTTCTAGAGGCGAATGATTCCAAAGGGTTTTAAGGCGGTCCATTTTCTAAACCAACAGCTCGAGTAATCAGAAAAACGCTGGTGAAAATGTAAAAATTCTTTGATGGGGGACAGATTCCCACAAAATTGGTCTGATGTCTCTCTTCCTTTGAATTTAAAAGGAGAGATGTTTTTATTCACGTTGATTGAAACCAGATGTGGCAATGGGAAGGCAAACCCTTAAGGTAAGAACAAGTGAAATTCCAGGGAACAGATTTAGTCATTCAGCAGAAACATGCACCTTTAAAGCAGTTTTCATTCCCACAGTGTGCAATATGGTTATATGTACTGTATATAATCTGCTTTATGGAACTGACAAATGTGTGACCGTGAATTAGGGTTGGGTTGCACCAGCTATTTTTAAATCCATTGCAGGTTTGTGTGGAAAGCCCTTACTAGTCTTAGGATCACTAACAAGTATGAAGTTACTGCTCAAAATTTAACCTTTAAAGCTGGTAAATACTTCATATTCTTAGAACTACTGTCAACAATGTAAACAGGACATGCAATACAGAGCACTGAGTTTTAATATAATTTCTAAATAACATATATGTGTTTGAATGTTTGTGTGTGTCCCTTCCCTTGTCACAAGGACTTGCTGTAGCAGGTGGTTCCACATGTTTGATTTGGCCCTTCCTGACATAACTCCAGAGGGGATTTGTGTCTCAGGCTGGAATTCAACCAGTGACATTTTGCTTGCCAAGGGAATCTGTAAACTACGCTACTGAGTCACTAAAAACAAATAAACTAGTAGTAATTTCTAGATGTATGTGTTAGTTTGTTTTACATTAGACATGCAGGGAAAAATCTTTGTTGCGTGTGCAGGAAATGTTAATATCCATCGATGCATTGTAAAAAGCATGTAATTTTATTATTGATTACAGCAGAAATTCCTTTGTCGTTAGAAAACTCTCTGAACTCGACTTTACAAAGAGAATCAATTGGCTGCTTCTCTTTGTTATCAATCATAGTAATCTGAAGGTCTTAAGTTTTTGGATTACTGTTAAGACAAAATCATATGTTTTTTTATTTATAAAATAAAAATAATAAATGTATTCATTACAAAATATGCAGGGAAATTCATCATGATAGTATTTTTGGTTATTATGAAACAGGAGCATACTATTTCCATCAGGTAATATGTTGTGGTATCTTGGCCATCATATGTATGCTGCCATCAACCACTTTAGTTACAGTTTGCCTTTTGTCTTCAGATTTCTTCATGGCACAGATTTTACAAGCTGCTGGAAACATTCCTCAGAGATTTGGGTGTATGATAGCAGTTGGCTGCACATCCATGATGTGAATCTTCCATTTCACCATATCCCAAAGATGCTCTATTGGACTGAGATCTGGTGACTGTGGAGCACTTTTAAGACCAGTGAACACTGTCATGTTCAGGAACTCATTTTGAGATTATTTAAGTTTTGTGACATGCCGTGTTATCCTGGTGGAAAGGACCATTAGAGGATGGGTCCAATGTGGTCATAAAGGGATGGAAACGGTCAGCAACAACACCCAGGTGGGCTGTGGAGTTTTAGAAAATTCTCAATTGCTCCAAAGGGGTTCAGAACCTATCCTCCACCGTATTACACCATCACCACCAGCAGCTTAAACCACTGATACAAGACGAGATGGATTTCATTTTTTTTTTACATCAATTTCTGTTATATTGTTTTCAGTAATTCAGGTGACCCTTAACCTCCCTTAGTTACACTACAATAGGCATAAGCTGCTGGGGGCTGGAGTATCATGGGGCTTGACCTTATAATATAAAGCACTTTGAGGTAACCGTTGTTATGATTTGGCGCTATATACTAGAGCAGGGCGATATGGCCAAAAATATTTATCACGATATATATTTGAAAATTTGCGATAACGATATAACCGACGATATAATTGATGCGAGACAAAATACAACTCCACAACATTACTAGCGCAAAAAGACAACCTTCCATTTATTTTCACTTAAACAAGAAGCTGGTTTTTATGTACATTAAAGCTTTATAAAAATGTAACAGTGCAAATGCAAATTCCTTGCTGAAAGTTTAACCAAAAGGCATTTCCAGTAGAAATGGGCTGACATATCCTGAGCATAACCATGTATAATATCCACTGAAGTTAAAAAGAGGTGCTTTGCAACATTAAACTGCAGTGTGCAGTACGTATTTTTCGGACCATAAGGTGCACGGGATTATAAGGCACATTAAGCGAAACAAAGCAGTCAGATAAATCAAACTTTATTAAACTCATTCTTCTTGCTTCCTCCACTTCTGTACCATTGATTCATTAATGTTGAATTCTCTGGCAGCGGCTCTATTCCCATGTTGTTGCAGTATATTAATGACTAACCTCGTATTGTGGATGGATTATCTCAGTTGTTCTCCTGACTGAAGTTTGGTCCGTTTACAGCATCCTGCCATGCGATTGCATTTGTCTCTAACCATGAAGAACCTTCACGTTAACTTTTATAAGTGGAAAAGTCTTAGTGTTTGTCCTCCAGCTTCACTGTTTATGTTATGCTAACATAGCTGTGTCGCTAGCGATCACGTAGCACATCATTATATACCAGCTAGCCCAACTTCAGTAACCCTACAAACGTCACTGCTGTTTAGTTTCCTGTCTTCATTTATGTTGGAAGTGATAGCAGAGCTGTACGTTTGATTTTTTTTCAGAAATCTCTCCGTCAGAACATGCTATATCATGCTTAGGTAACTAGCGAAACTAGCGAGCTAACTTCCGCTAGCTTCCTGCTAACTTCTAACTCCGTTAAATGTAATAACTTTTGTTTTCATGGATGCCTGGAAGTTAAACTTTATAGTTACACCTGGTAAAGCAGCAATGCTGATCGTTTTATTAAAGATGAAAGAATTTAGACAGTTTTTAACTCTAAGTGATGCTGCAGTGTTGTTTGACCTGAAGGATACGGAGTTTAGGACCCAGATTACTCCCAGATTTAAGAGCATCTTAGTCCGACAAATATGACAATAACAACGGCCGCTTGCATGTTCTGCAAAAAAATGTGCTTTGTTGTGTATCTGACGGACAAACACCAAACCAGTTCCACATCACTGAAGTTGCACCATTTTTACAAACCAATTCTGGTTCATCTGTTTCACTCAACAATCGGCCATGTGCGTATGAAAACAAAGGCACTGCGCATGCGCGTTTTACTCCCATTCTATCGCGATATTTCATTTTCCTATCGTTGCCTAACATTATACCGGTATTACCGTGAACGGTATAATATGGCCCAGCCCTACTATATACATAAAATTGATTGAATTTGACTCAGCCTTTAGTGTAAATGGTTATAATCCCTGTTTTGTTTTGTTTTTTCATTTGTTTGTTTTTTTAATCCATTGATTTTACTTATCCAGAACTGTTTTATAGCTTTCCTTTTTTGGATTTTCAAGTGAAGTTGTGTGAGTTTAAAACAGAAGTGTTTAAAAAGTAACCTATCATCCTACTTGGAAGAAAGCACTTGTAGTTTTCAGTACCCCACATTGCTCACCACTGCCCTAATGTAAGCCTCATCATCCCCGGCACTGCTGAACTCAACAAATTGTATTTTAAGAACAGACCTACTTGGTGTCATGTTTTTGCAATAAAACACGATAAACAAACACTGATTAATGGTTGGAAATACCCCTACACTCTTGAGGCTGCTAATGTTTACACTGACCAGGCAGGGCTTTGAGATAATCTGGCATGATGTCATCTCAGACGGTACATTTTCCCACATTCACACTGAGTTAGATTGATGCCGCACATGTGCTCAACTCGCACGGCTGTGTTGTTCTACAGTAAGTTATATCAGCATATTAAAGGATGGCGAGCACAGCGGGGAGTAAGCTGACACCCACGAGCAGAGGTCCGGCAGTGAGGGAAGTCCCAGATAGCTGAAGCTCCGCACATGTGCTGTGATGAGAAACTCAGATGTAAAACTATTCCGCTCACTCATTTAAGAAAAAATAAAAATCAGATTTTATTGGTTGCTGTTTTGGACAAAAGTGCTTCCTCCTGTTTTTAAAATTCATGGTCATCTGTAGTAGTTTTTTTGTGTGGTGTTGTGTTGACAAGTTTCCCCCCGTCACCCCCCTACCTTGTGAGGTTTTATAGCGACATTGTACTCAAGGAAAGCCTGTGCTTTTGACCTGAGACAGTCCATTTTAGACCATATGGTAATAAAATGGTAGCACTGAAGGTCCCCGCGGTCCAGTCTGCAAACTGCAGCCAAGTCAAAGGAAATCGCTGCTGTAAACAAAGAACAAGTTCTTGTTTTGTCTCCTGGTGATGTAGAATCTCTGGCCTTGCAAAGTTCACAGACGAGCCTTTGTTTCCAGGAGCAAAAAAAAAAAAAATGTATTGGCCTTTGGTCACAGCAGTTGTTTTTGCAATATATGTGCTATTATGTGAACTGAGAAATGCATGGGCGGATAACATGTTCACATGAGTTTAAGATCCCTTGTGTCTTGGCCACACAGGGAAGGAATTTATTTTTTTCTTTTACATTTTAGCAACACAAGATTATTATCCCACACTATGCATTGTTGTTCAAGATTAATTGAATTCTAATTTTAGCACTTATCATAGTTTGGTCCTAAAAATATTGTAGCTATTGTGAATCTAAGTGTGCAGTGTTTTCTTTAACTGTAGACCAATAGACAAATGTTATTGCATGTGGGAGGAATTTCCAAGAGCTTTTTTGTCATTAAGACCTCCAGGGATCCCATTTCTTTAGCTGTACGCGTATCTCTTTCTCTTTTTTCCCCTTTTATATTTTTCCTCGCAGCTCCCAATAGTGCTCTTTTATGGCATTATTTTTGGCTGAGGTGGTGTATATATACAACAGCACACCAGACTCCACAGACTCGATTTAAGCATGTCTGAAGGCTGAGGCTGGTCACTTCATTGCTTTAACAGTGGTCAAAAATGGTTGAAAAAAAAAAAAACTGAAACAGGCTTAGGCCTAATGACAGATAATCCAGTTACAAACTTGTGGAGCTCGTCAAAAGGTTTGCTTTCCAGGTTGTGGTTTTGTGATGTGGATGGAACGTGAAGCGAGGAGGAAAAGTTTTTAGTTCAGCCTGTGTTTGCCACAGGCTTGCCCTCTGCTTTCACTCTGATTTGCACACTTTGATTTGAGGCTCTGTGGGCACAGCGGCCACTGGTTAGGATGTTGTGAGATGTCTTGTTGTTTCACTTTTTACTGGTGGTCTTGCATCTCAACATGGAGTTTATAGCTATTGTCACATCTGCCTGGAATGCATGGTAAAATAACTGACGAGGTAGCAGTGAGTAAATATATTAAGCTATTTGTGGACTCATCCTTTGTTGTTGTGTAACAAAGCATGAGTTATAGTAGAGTAGTAACATCTGTGTTTCAAGCAAGCATTTCCTTATTTTCTGTCATATATATTAAACAACAGTGGATGGCTTGAATCACACCAAGGCTTGAATGTGTGTTCTTCAAATGGCATGCAATTGCTAGGGTGAAATTGGTTGCAAAGTTATATACAGTGCTGCACTAATAAAATACCTTGTAATTGGTTTGGTTGCTAGCTGGTAGCCATGGTGGCCCCTCAAACTGCTTGCCAAGCAGCTGTAAAAATGTAAACATTGTGACATAAAACAGAAACACCGATCGACTGCCTTCAAATGAATAATTGGTTGGGAAGGCATTACTTTTATTTTGAAGGTGAGTGTTCTCTGTTTGTTGTTGGCATTGCACCTTTTCACATTTCAGTTTTGACGGTTAATGGTTAGTAAAGAGAGTAAATGGTGAGTGTTTGCAGACAAGTTGTCATCTTCCTTGCAAACTACAGGCAACCGTAGAAACCTTCTAGATCTTCTAGACTGCATCTGATCTCACCTGGTGACCAGTTAGGGAATAATATTTTACTCTAGCAATCAGCGGTTACTAGGGGGTCACCAACAGGTCTCTAGGCCTGTGAAACTGAGGCCTGGACATGGTCAAAGTTTCAAATAATGATGTCAGTGTATGCATAGGTAACCCCTGTGAGTCAAAATGTCAGGATTCAGGCTACTCTAAATCCTTGGTATCAAAGAGTGTTTCCTGTCTTGGATCTGCACGCTGTCAAAGAGACTGGATGTCATAGACAGAAAGCTCTAGCCGTGAGCACGACAGCCCCACCCATCTGCTGTTTACAAGGGGTAGCCAGCCAGTCGAAAGTTGATCTAAAGAGAGCGAAGCTAAAACTGTTTGTTTGTATTCTTGCCAGAAAATGTCTTTAAAGAACACTTTTTGGGGTGCAAATGTCACTGATATGCAATTCAGAAGAAAGAGTGACTTTGTTTTTTTGTTGGTTTGAAGTATATTACTTTTTCACCCTGTGTATCTGTGTCACTTCTCTCTAAGCCACAGGCCGCTAAAGGAAGAGGACTGGCAGATGCACAATGACTACAGCCTGGTGAGAGGGGTGACACCCAAGCAGCACTACCAGCCCACCCAAGGGAGCTACCAGCTTCAGTTTGCTATTCAGCAGTTGCAGCAACAGAGACTTAAGGCTCATCATCAATTTCTGGACCAGACCCGCTGCGGACATCAGGTAAGATGTATCATTTTCTTAGTAAAGAATGTTTGTTTTCATTTAGCATCTTGGATGCTAAACAAGTGCACTGCTCATTTTTCCATTGGTAGTATTTGCATTTCTATTTTTTCTTCTTTCTTTTTTTTAAATAAAAATAGCACAGACACTTGTCTGTTAACACAATAAGATTATTTTTCAGATTCTTTTCTTTGTTGGTTTTCAGTAATGGCACCATGTAGAACTTAACCTTAAGAACTTTTAACCCATAAAAACCTCAATATTTGTGTCTGTATAATTTGTGTCCTTACCTAAGCTCTGCACTTTGCAAAATAGTGCAAAATGCACCCACGTTAAGAGAAGAGATTCCATGTTAGCCTCTGGAGAGCTATTTAGAGGTTCGCCTTCCAAACTGTCTAATAAAACAGTGTTTGGTGGAGACAGTAGCTTAATTCTAAAGACCAAAATGGAACAACTCTCTCCAATATCACATCATTTGAGTGAATGACTCTACTAGGCATATGGGAAGGTGAGTAGACAAGAAATTCTACTCTTGAGGGTACCAGCAAATCTTGACTTTTCAAATAGCTCCATTAGTTTTCCTATTTTAAGACAAATAAATTCGGAATATGATTTTCTTAGCAGTAGAAATGTAGCGGCAAAAAACCTTTTAGTTATGGCTAACAAGCCGTGACAGATGTGATTTGGCTGTTTTTACAGGGAGATTAGAAAGTTAGAAAGGCCTTAGCGTAGGAGTTTTTTGTTTTTCTTTGTTTTTTTTTTTTTAAATGTTTAGACTAAAAAAGAGTGGCTCTCGCTTTTAGCGCAGTGACTTTGAAAGGAGATCTCACCAAGAAGGAGGATGTATGTTTCCATTTTCCAGAGGATTTGGTGGACTGAATCTATGGATTGAGAGAAATGGAGACAGGACAGTGCCATGGGACAGCTTAAAGGCTGGAATGACTGGATGCGCCCAATTTTTTCCGAGTACTGGAGTTGGCCTCACGTCATTGTTGCTCATCTTGGTTGGAACTTAATTAATGCAATTGAGTTGATATTTCTTTTGGCTTGGTCGGCAGCCTTACGTAAGGCACTTTATGATTCCTTCTCTGTTCCGTTCATCTCTTCTCGTACTTTAAACACATTTAACCACGTTTGTCTTATCTGTGACATGCTCCACCATAATTCAGCCATATAGCGGCATGAATATGTCTTACAATTTCAAATCCCTTGTGCCTTTAAGGACTTTATGTGTACAGAGCAGTACAAAGAGTCAGAAGACAGAGCTTTTTTGTTGTTCACCCTCTTAAACTGAGGTAATAGGAGGGCTGACTCTAGATATGGTTGTCTCACCATCAAGTCAGGCAACCCTCCCTAAAATCTTGGCTATCCCACCCCATTCATTCCCTTCTCCCCAGCTGTCATGGCAATGTGTGCCACTGCTTAGCTCTTAGGCAAAATCGTTTTGCATGGTATAGACCTTAATCTGCCAAGGAATTTGTCAGTGACTTGATTTCATTCTTTAGTGCCATTAGATAGGGGTTTTGATCTTTTTGATACAAATGTATTTTATCTCAAATTCTTGGATTTCCTGGCCTTGGGAGAAAGTTACCAATACTTTTTGATAATATAAATACACAAAAGGATGTTCTTAGTCGAATGTGGGTGCTCGTGTGCATACACGTTCTTCAGTGTGAGAGAAAGAGACAGGGGTCTGTTCCGGCACTCCAGTCCACGTTCCAGTTACTGGGTGCAGACTGCACGGCTCCTCCACAGGATTGGCCCGGGGCCACCTGGCAGCCAAAGAAAGGTGCCCTTCCTGGCCCCGCTCAAGCTGAATTGTGGCCATAGGCCTTGCAACCAGGAAACTTAGCTTCTCATTTATCAACACAGAAATTACATCAGATATTCCCTGTCGGCCCTTTGAACGGCCACACTGTGAAACTGGAAAACCATTAGCTCGTTAGATAGCCGTATAAAGCTGCAGAGAAAATAGTGTGGACGTGAGATGTGGAAGGAATGTATGCGAGCATTCCCCGGCATTGCAAGGACAGAATGAAATGTGGCTCTAAAATATTATGTCAGAAAGACAACAGCATTTTCCCTCTTCACAAGCCTTTGAAGAGATCTTGTATAAACAAATGAATAATGTGAAGAATTTGCTTTTCACTGGAGCCAGCTGCGAAAAAATGTCGAGCTTGTTTTGATACCGGATGGCATTTCATTAATATCTGCACTAATTTATGTCAGGCACTTTGATATTTCACCTTAATGACCAAAGGCCACATTTTTTTCCATGACTCACCCATTCCAAATTTGCTCCAACTTCCTTAGGCCTTTTTTGGGAGGGAGTTTGATTTTTATTTTGTCCTAAACAGTTCACTACACACATGTGAGGAACAATCCGCATGTCAGTCTGTGGCACATTTAACCAACCGAGGGAGAGTTGTTTTTCTTTTACTTGGCCTTTTGAATTTTGTGATGAAGCAAATGGCCCAACAGTGATCTACCGCTACATGATGCCAAACAATTAAAATGAAACGTTTATTAAGGTTAAAATAAACAGGGAGAAAAGGCTGAGATATTTTAAATTACACAAGAGGTGGACTGAACATCAGCGGCAACACGTCTGATGAATGATGGAATGAGGATTTGAGGTCAGGAGAGATGTACTACAGTGATTGTCTATAGCCGTCTGTAAAACACAGCAGAGGCTCTGTCTTGGTTTTGTGGCTCCATTACACCCATTGGTGTTGGAGATTTTGTCAAAACTGACTACAAGGACTACATTTAAACATGTTAAAGAATGAAGGCAGTCTTACCAAATATTGATGTTCAAGCTTGTTAGAATTGAACCAAGTCTGTTTTTACATTATACATTATATTATATATGTGTATAACATGTAAGTTTACACATGTTTCAATAAATCACTGCACCCATTTCTCAGTTTCAAATGAGAGGTGGCTCAGTACATGAGGGAACATACTGTATATGTTTTGTTTCTTTTGCAGCTTTGTATACAGCCTGCGGTTGTACACAGTTAATGTCTTGACCAAGTATGTTTCAAATTACACATCAAATTTGAAACTTTGAAACTGGATTTATATTTCAGTTAAGATCTTTGTAACATGTTTATGTTCTCTCAAAAGCTGAGTTTTACAAAAGCTTGCTCGTTTTTAGGGTTAGTAATCACTCCACAGCCACCATCACTGGTCCAGTATCATTTTAAACCATTGAAGCCACAACTGTATGCTCCATGTTAACCTCTCTCAGCTAGTTATTGAAAATCCTTTGAATTCCTTAAAGCAAACTATAATATCACTAGATTTACCAGTGAGTAGTCATCCTTTGTAGTTGCTCTTATTGTACTGTACTCTGCCCAAAGTTTAAATTAAAGGTCTCAAACCTCTTTGCTTTGTTGGTTAAGTTTCAAAGTAGCTTGATTATTGTAGTAGTTTGATATTGCCCATAAGTAACCGACTTTTGTTTTCTTTTTGGTTTCACAGGCTCAATTTCCAGACCAGACACCACATAGCCAGGCTCTCACAAAATCATCCAGCTGCCCTCCTTCCAGCTTTCACACTCTGCCCAATCAAAGCCATGGCCTAAGCCATGTCCAGACCTGTGTTAGCCCAGCTCTTGCTCCAAAGCCACCCAGCGGTGCCCGAGAGGGACAAGTCAGGAGAACGACTGCAAAGCGTCTCGTCAAGTAAGACAAATGTTGGCTCTGGATCACTCTGTTTATTAACCATATGACAGTTATAGAGCATTGTTAAGTTAAATGAAGCCAAGGTCATCTGAACCTCTACTGACATCACCCGACAGAGGTAAATGTCTGAATGTGAAGGTACGTCACAGCTGGACTGGTCATTAAATGATCGAGCGAGTGGGTGTCAGTGGTCCTGCCTACTGTCCGCTCTGCTCAGAAAGCTTCTTCACAGAAACTAAGTGCAGTATTTAACAGCAATGAAGAAGAGTGAAGCGGACTAGCTCCATTTTTTTGCTACACGTGAGAAAGGGCAAGATCGGACAACGTCCCAGCCTCCTTCGCCCTATTACACTTCCCATAGTTCATATGTGAAAACTGCTCATTTAATTTATCGCAGACATAGTGCAGTGTGGTGGCAGGCCCTCCACCACCCCCCCGCTTGTGGAGTGAGACAGAGTTCATGGGATTGGTGAGCTCAACAGGACATGGCTAATGCTAATGAGAGTTCGAATATGCGTGTAGTGGAGTGCTCCCAGTCTTTTGGCCGCAGGGTGTATCTACCCGTTCAGTAAACAACCTCATCACAGGCCTGATTTCTGCCTGAACCGTAAACAAAACGTGGTTCAGTGAAAGGGCCTGGACTCGGAGCGCCGTTTAAATCCTGTTTGGTTTGGAGATAAGCTGAAGACTGCATAAGGAAAAATAAAAGGAAAGCAGTGAAGCCGGGCTGAACTGCCAGCTATTTTCCTCACTTATTTTATGACTTTATTACTGCAACATCTGGCAAAATTACCCAACAACAGCAAACCTTTGTGATCGGCGCTGACTGTTTGTTTAAAGTAGGTTGTTGCAGCGGTGAACTGCTCTTCACACTTATTTAATGTTTAAGAGGAAAGGATACCGCTGGACTGGAACACGGGCTGTTTTTGTAGTATTCCGGGTAAGCCCTTACAGTGTGTGAATTACCCCAGAGTCCCAACAGTGCATTTCTCTGTTTGACTTAATTCATTCATTGCAAGTTTGCAGGCCTGCTGATGCCGCAACCGAGCAGAGCCCTGGCTCTGCTGACGTGTTACATCCAGTCATCTGACTGGACTGGACAAACTGTACCTGGCAAGAAAATAGTTAAGAGGGCAGTGCCGTGGTGTAGGGGTTGTATAGAATAGGTTAGCGAGGCCATGTAGGTGCCGTGTTTGCTCGTGTGTGTGCATGTGTGTCTTCCTGGCAGTGGTTGTGTTTACCCTCTGCATGTGGAATTCCTGAGCCCCCTCACACTCTTCTCTGTCCTGCATTTTTGCGGTCGACTAGTGTGACAGTGGAGAGTGTGGGAAAAACGGAAGCTTCAGGACCAAAAATGCGCTGATGGAAACAATGAAGAGAAAGAATAAAGAGAGGAGAAAAGAAAGAATGACAGAAGAGAAAAAAAAAAGGTTAACTCTGTCCAGGAGAACAGAGATGATGGTTTGCAGAAAACGGTGGGATAATAAGTTGCTTCCCTTTATTTCCAGCCCACATTTTAGGGGCAACTTAATACCCCTGTTATTGAGGCACATCTGAAACACATCCCAGTATAGGCTTAAGCCCCTCCAGCTTATAATAGTATCACTGTGCTGGATGTGTTCAAGCAGTTCAAGGTTATCCACCTTGAACACCTTCCTCCAGCCAACTGTAAAACTGTTGTTCGATATAAATACACCAGCACTGGCTTTGGCTGGTTTCCCCACCGCTGATGATCATCGACAGCTTTTAGTTAAATCTATTGATCAGAATGAGATTTGCATTTTTGAACATTTGTGATCCAATTTGATCCAACCAAATAGTTTCCTTCAAGTAAAAGTTTATTGGGGTTGTTTTTTTGGTCCCAAAGTTGGAAATATTATCCACCGAGCGGGCAAGGTGACTGTGTAAAGTCACTTTTAAGTAAAGCTGAACGGAGACTGGTGCACTCTCATGAATGACAGTGCCTTTGATTTTAAGCTCAGCTAACACACTTGAAGCAAATGTGCAGCTTGTTGGTATCACACTCAACAGGGCAGGGCTCTGTCTGCTCTATCAACATACCACAGCTGCCAACTCGAGGGGCTGCAAGAGCTCAAAGTGGTATGACTTCAGTGAAGGCTTTGAAAGGAGCAATTTGTAACACAAATAAATGAGCCTGTTTGGTATTTTGTTTGCAAGGTTTGGTTAGTCGCAGCTGTAACTACGGAAACCCAGGCTGTCGTGTGGCATTACTAATAGGGTGACAATTACAGCAGCACCATTAATGTCAGCCTAGCTGCTGCTTTCACTCCCTATTAATCAGCCACAACAGTAGTTATTTTCACGGGATACTGTATACACACAGAAGCTGCCAAACGTGTGTTTATGGTTAAACTTTATCCCCTTTGGTCAGTTTGAGTAACATTAAGTCACGCTAACTACCTGAGCGCACCGAAAAGTAAAGCCGCACATCTGCTGTGTTTACATAAGAACTTCAGCTCTGTGAGAATAGCGCGAAATTTTCGGCACTGGGTCATGTGTCATGTGCGCACACTGCAAGTTCAGAGTCGGTTCTCACCAGCAGTGTTTCTGGCTGCTGTCTGACTCTTGAAGTGACAGAGTGAGACTGTTGAAAGTGATGTGAAGAACCCAGAGGTCAAGTTTTTTTTTTTTTCGCCCCCCTGAATATGAAAGGGGTTTCTTCCTGTTGAGTTATGCCTCGCTTAAAGTGGGCCAGTTCTATTTGTGGTTGTGTAATGGTATGAAAGAACAGCTGTGCAGCCCCTTACAAGGAGGCAGTGTGTACCCTCATTACCTTATTAATGCTCTTTTGGCAAGCTGCTGTCCTGGGGCGAGAGGTTAATGCCAGCTAAGCTTTATTTATTGTTCCCTCTAAAAAATGGTTAGCAGATTTAATGTATAAGGTTGCAGACACGTCTGCTCCTGCTTTATGCTTCAGTAGCTCTTATAATGATTTTCTGTTTGAAAATGTTATGTTTGCAGCCGGATTATGTGAAAAGGGCAGTGCAATTCCTTGTTTACGGTTGTCAGACTGTATGTATGACGCATTGTAAGAATTCTGGGCTCTGCCTCCGTGTTCCTTTTCTCTCTGTAATCTTTGCTCATAGTCGACATAGTCCCTAATCACTACAGTGTTCTTGCCAGTGTGACAATCACATCACCAAGGACAAGGAGAAGGAATTTCTCCCCTTCGTGTCACAATAGCTCCTGTGAGGCACTCAGTAAACACAGTAAACAGCCTCACCAACACTGTGTGCAGTCACTCTCCAGTGACTGCACACAAAGAGCAACTGTTAGATGCTGACTTCACTTTTCTTATGACAGAAGGTGGCTTGTCAGGCATTTTATACACAAATGAGTCTTAAAAAGCAGAAAAGTGTCTTGGTTAGGATGACATGAGCTGCGAGGATCAGAACATGTAGCCTCTCTGACCAATAGATACTAATTACCCAAGTGATACTGTAGTTATTATGACATTTTATTTCATTTATAGTATAGTATCAAGCGATATTAACGATTTGCAATCTATTGGTATCTGCTTTTCTAATAACCAATAAATGATGGTTAAAAAAGTAAAGAGGAGACAGGAGAAACACCCTTCAACTATATTATAAATGTTGGCATTGCATAGCTTGCAATCTGCAGCTTCCTTGTTGGAAACGCACTGCTTGGAATGCCACAACACAACCAGCTGATCTGAGCAGAGCCTGGCAGATCATAAATGAGTACACAAATAATTACACTTAAAACATTTAAGGGCATCTGTTTTTTGTTTCATGTGTTTAAAAGAAAGAAAAATATCAGCTCATATGTCGAATCTCCAAATATCGGTATCAGTTATTAAACTACTATAGAAAAATACCACACTCCACCAGGTTCTGCTCCGAAATATTTCAGTGTTGGCATTTATCTTCTTGGCACAATTTGAATTACCACAAAGGCTGTTTGGAGTACTTTGGCATGTGTGTACATGTATATGTGCGTCTCTTTAAGAGGACAGATTTTGTCCCTGTGGATAGCACTGCAGTCCACATTATACCTGGATTTGTGGTGGCAAACATACAGCCCGTGGGCTATAACCGGCCCATTAAAGGGTCCCATTCGCCCCACTGGAAGGCTTTAATATCAATGAAATCCACGGTTTACTACACAGCAGTGAAAATCTGTGCAACATTAAGGGCATTTCTAGATCTTTAAAAATTGTTTAAATAATAAATAACGCTGCTATGTTAATGAGATTGGGCTGTGCGTGATCCATGAAGTAGATTGATTTGGATGAACTCTAGATGAACTACGATGGGAAAAGGTCTTTTAGCTTTAGGGAAGGAATTGTCAGCGATCCTTTGGTACTCCTGCTTCCAGCACTCTTTCATTCAGTACTCACAGCTTTTGCAGCACACATTTTTGAGCTCTGGCTTAACACACCTTTATAGCTTTGTGACTCTGGGGCCTGTGCTTCGTACCGCGCTAAGTGAGTTAGCTGGATTAGATTGTTGACGATTTCGCGTGATCCTGGATCGTTCGGTTCCCCGAAGCCCATCCGGGACTTGCTGTCATAGCAACAGAGCCGTAAGCGTAAACCTGCTGGGGAGCAGGTTTACTTTATGTAAACAGGATTAGATCGTGGCCACGCAGGTATGTCCGCGTCATTCATACGAAAGCAACAGCGATATTCCACCACTGTTTCACCATAAATAAATAACATCAATGTAACTAAAGATAATGCAGCACTTGATCCTTTTATTGATGTCACACAGATACATACAGGTCATTCCCTAAAAAAGGGAAATGTACTATTAACATTCTATTACATGTATGTGATTATTACAGATGTAATTCATATTTCAGAGTAGGGATAGCTCAGTAGGTAGAGTGGTTGCCCCATGATCGGAAGGTCGGGGGTTCGATTCCCCTTAACAGCTACCCTGAGGTACCCCTGAGCAAGGTACCGTCCCTACACACTGCTCCCCGGGCGCCCAATGGCTGCCCACTGCTTCACTGAGTGAATGGGTTAAATGCAGAGAGCAATTTCCCCACGGGGCTCAATAAAGTACAATAATGTACACACTTTCTTCTTCTTTCTTTCTTCTTAATTGTAAATTACTTCGTGTAATCAAGATGAGAGACCACGGCTATAAAAGCGAAGGTGGATTTGGGAAGTCTGTCGCAGCCATGTCCTGTCCGTATACGCGAGCAACCCATTGCGGAAGGTGCAAGATTGATAAGGAGAGTCCTCAGAATTCAGCGTATATTGCGGGACAGACAGGATCCTTTAGCTCAGCGCGACAGTGTGCTCATAGAGAGATATCGATTTTCCCGTGAGGGTATTATTCACTTAACCAACTTGTTGACGAGGGGGTGCAGGACTACCACCTGTCTTTTTTTTTGCTCTGCCCTTTTCTTGGTTGCTGTTATGAACAAACAAACAGAGTATTCCAGGGTCTCTTTCCAAGAGACGACAAGCAATATAAGTGATAAATATTACCATTCTGTAGAATATTCTTATATTTCACTTTTACTTGTTCCCATGTTCTAGTGGGTCCTGTTGTGGCTCTAATGTGAAAGGGGATATAATATAACATATTATAATATAATATAATGTAATATAATATTGGATAATATGGTGTGATATGATAAATCTACCCTACCGCCTACTGGTGTTGGCCAGAGGGGCCGATGGCGCGATATGGCAGCCTCGCTTCTGTCAGTCTGCCCCAGGGCAGCTGTGGCTACAACCGTAGCTGCCTCCACCAGTGTGTGAATGTGAGAGTGAATGAATAGTGGCATTGTAAAGCGCTTTGGGTGCCTTGAAAAGCGCTATATAAATCCACTCCATTATTATTGTTATTATTGGATTACTTACGAGTTTGATTTGTCAGCAACTTTCTGCCAGCCCTCTCTCCTTGCTTTTGCAGCCTTTGCAGTGTTCCCTTGCGTTTTAATTAAACTCTGAAACTCCTGAAATCCCTCACTCAAGAGTTCTTGCTCTGCTGCCGAAAAATACCGAGCGCGCTCCTTCGCCAATTTCGCCAACCAATCAGCGGGTTGCCGATCACTGTTTCTGCTATCGATGCGTATCCCCTTTTACGGCACCCAGTGATCGCACATTACTTCATCCAGCTGTACTAATCGTCAACAGCAGGTGTGTTCGGGGAACCGGATTAGCGCGCTCACGGTTAGCGCGATGATTTGATCTTGGATGTTTCATTTGATCTTGGATGTAGTAAGCGACGTACGAAGCACAGGGCCTCTGTCTTGAACAGTTGCAAAATGATAATATTTTGAATAAAAGTTGGGGGGGGGAAAGAAAACTCTTTTGCAATGGCAAAATGTATAAAAAACCTTTCTCTGTAATAGTCGTAGATACAGAGGGTGTCTCCAGGACACACACAGGGTGAAAACCAAACATGCTACAGTATTGCAGCTGGAAACAATCACACACGCTGAAAACCAGTTTTCTTTATATATTTAGTTTGATATTTTGCTAAAAGCAGAACATTGGCATGAGACATGTGATGTGTACCACAGCTTGGATGAGCGCTGCAGAGACGAATTTGGCCTTTGCAGTGCAGTTCATCTTTGCATAACTCCTCTGGGAATGATAATTTTTGGTCTTCACGGATTTTTGTCCTGTGTCTGATTAACAGGCAGATGTCCTCAGAGAGTTCAGCCAGTGGAACCGTTGCCAGCAGCAAGCAGGTGGTCTACGAGGCCATCTGCAGTAAAACAGGTGGGTTTAATGTTGCAGTTCCACATATTATGCTTAGTGCTCTGCTGTAGTCCTCAGGCAGGAGTGAAGTTATGCCCACTCTATGCCAGTGTTAGTGATTACAGCTAGGCATAGTGGACATTCCCCATGGAGGTCTGACTAACACCACATGATATTTTTACCCACCTCCTGCTCGTTCAGTCGTGTGCAGGATCCGTAAATGTTTTCGACACACTGTAAGAAAGTAAATAAATAGATACATACATACATAAAGGCATTGTTAAGTGATTAATTAATTACAACCCTGTTAGAGGAGTGAGGCTCTATTAATTAGGTCTTACAGTGATTTGTGCCCCATTAAGGGTTTGTGCCAAAAAGAGTTAAAGCAGCCAGAGCTGGAAGAGCAAAAGCAAAATTTCCATTGCAGTCATTTTCTGTTTGAAGAAGACCTAGCATGCCGTTTGCCAGCTCCATGTTTTTTGCTTCTTGTGCTTTACTAGAGAAGTTTTGCACCAGTAACTGTTCAAAATAGTTCTTATTTATCTTATACTGGGTCTTGGTGCAGGCCCTGAGTTCATGCTCCATCTGAAACAAGCTGATTTAGCTCCTCCGCCTTAAAGGCCGCTGTCCCTTTAAATTGAATCAAAATCAAATCAAATTTATTCACAGGACAAGTCAAGACATAAAACACAACCAGAATACTTTTCTCTTACGTGTTTAGTAAATACTATAATGTCATTATTTGAAACTTTTTCTGTGTGACAGTGTATAACAGAAGATAAGGTAAAGCATAAAAGGTCCTCTGTAGTTGTACAGTCCTGTGCAAAAGTCTTGCATCACCCTTCATTTCTTTCTATTTTTCCAGGAAAATGTCGTTTTTTGAAACCTGTGCAAACATACATACTCTATTTGTATGTTGGCTGGTTCTGTTCTCTGTTAAGATGACCCCACAGTGTTTATAATGTCGAGGTCCAGGCTTTGGGGAGGTCAATCCATGATAGTGTTTCATTATGTGTTTTTCTATCCAGGTATGCTTTTACTGCTTTGGCAGTGTGTTTAGGATCATTGCCATGCTGAAAAATGAAGCTGTTGCCAAACAGATATTTTCCCTGTGGTATTACTAGTGAATCAAAATCTCATGGTACTTTCATGTGTTTGCATTTTTGTATTAGTGCTGACACCATGACCATGACAGAGCCTCCGCCATGTTTTACAGATGGCTGTGAATACTCACTGTTGTACCTCTGTCCTTTGTACAAAAGAAATTGAAATTTGGATTCGTCACTTCATCCGATTTGTTGCCAGATGCAGCTCTCAGGTCTTGTGTCAGGTCTTTGCTCTGACTTTTTTCTTATTTCTTAAGGACTTGACTTTCACAAACTGTTCATCTACTGTGGATAGTTTTTTTAAGCCTGCCACTTCTTCTTTTGGCCTCCTCTTGTTCAGTCTCCTCAACTTTTTTAAAGATGCTGTACATGCAGCGCTCACATATGCCACGTTTTGGTTAATAGCAAAAAAAAATACTATTTTATGTCTGAAAATGAGGGGTGGCTCAAAGCTTTTACACAGTACTGTGTGTTCTGCATGTGTTCAGATCCAGAGGAACGACACCACTCTGGGATTAAAAGGCACAGCAGTGAAGACATCTTTTTTTGAGATCAACGGATGGGAACATTTGGGGCATTTCCATCTGTTGGCCATTGCCATGCAGTTGTAATTACTGTCCATTTGCCAAATGCTGTACCGAATAAATAACACCTCTCAAGAGAATGACAAATGCAACTCAGACTTTGTGGGTTCGTGCACTCACGTGTGTGCTTCTGTCATCTTGCCTTATTTCCACAGCTCTTTCCATCCTGAGAGAAGTGTTGAGCTTATTGCAGTGATATTAAGCAGTTTGCGCTTATGCACACATCTGTTTGCCTGATCACGGGCTTTTTCCACAGCACTACTATACATTAGCATTAGAAAATCACACCATTCTTCACATCATGTCAGTGTCGCAGTCAAGCGAGATCAGCTTGTTGGAAAAACGCAGTAGCTGTGCATCGACCTGTCATCCCTACAACTCCTATCCACACTAAAACACACACACACACACACAAAATATTTTTTTAGTTCTCCATTTTCCTCCTCTTCCCAAACTATGAAACCTGGCTAAGGTTAACAAACATCTTACAAACTCATCAATTACTGTAACTGGATCCTTTGGGAGCAACTTCTGCATTTAATGAATGCATTTTTTTCCACTGTTCAGGGTGCAAAGGGTGCTTCACTCATGAATTAAAACATATCACTAATATATATATATATACATACATACATACATACATACATACATACATACATACATACGTGTGTGTGTGTGTGGAGAGTTAAACCACTTAGTGGTGCAGGTTTAACCATGCGTTTTTAAATGAGGCTGAGGGTAAAACGGAGACTCTGTGTGGTGTTTTGGCAGAGGGAGGGGTTATTGAAAGGGACACAGCCTTTGTGGAGCTTCAGAGTGCATCAGGTCTTTCTGCCTGCCCGGTGTACCTCTGTTATGAGATGACTGAGCTCCCCTGATCGACTCTGACAGGCAGTTAGAGCGAGTCCAAATGGAGAGCATTCTCTCTGATCAGCTGTCAGCCGTCATTAATCACACTCTCCCTTTATCTCTCTCTTGTGCTCTCTCATAATATCTTCCTCTCTTTGCTCCTGAAACCCTCCCTTTATCCTCTGCAAACCTTTTCTGCTCACTAACCCCCGCCTCGCCCTTTTCCCCACTTCTTCTGTGTTGATTTTTGACATGACACGAGGGCGGGATTTTGATGAAGACCAACCGGAGCTAACAAGACGAGATCGTATCGGCCACATGTGTTTCAGAGTGCTTCCCTTGAAGTTTCCTTGAAGCTCTCAGTGCTCCACAGTCGGTGACTGTGAGGAGATTTATTGCTTGAGTTTGAGAAGGAAATGAATGCTGAACTTGGGTCAATTTAATGGAAGTCTGATCATGTCAGGACAGATGGCTTAGGCCTCTCTCTATCAAAATAAGACTGTGTGGTGTATTGTTAGGATAGGAAGGTAGTTTTTGGCTGCCATCCCTGTTTTCAGATATATTATGTAAGTTACTGGATTTAATTTACCAGATGGATTTGTAATTGACTCACTCTACTGAACTATGTATGTGAGTAGGCATTTTATTGGTAGATTAAGATTTAGTGTAGGGTATGTAATACAGTGGTGTGAAAAAAATGTTTGCCCCTGTCCTGATTTCCTATTTTTTGTATGTTTGTCACACTTAAATGGTTCAGATTGTCAAATAAATTTAAATATTACACAAAGATAACACAAATAAACACAAAATCCAGTTTTTTGATGAAGGTGTTTGTTATTAAGTGGGGAAAAAATCCAAACCTGCATGGGCCTGCGTGAAAAAGTGATTGCCCCCTAAACCCAATAAGTGGTTGGGCCACCCTTAGTATCAACAACTGCACTCAAGCATTTGGGATAAGTGGCATTGAGTCTTTTACATCGCTGAGGAGGAATTTGGCCCACTCATCGTTGCAGAATTGTTGTAATTCAGCCACACTGGAGGGTTTTCAAGCATGAACCACCTTTTTAAGGTCATGCCACAGCATCTCAATCAGATTCAGGTCAGGATTTTGACTAGACAACTCGAAAAGTCTTTTTTTGTGTTTTTCTTAAGGCATTCAGAAGTGGACTTGCTGGTGTGTTTTGGGTCTTTGTCCTGCTGCAAAACTCAAGTGCACTTCAACTTGAGGTCATGAACAGATGGCCGGATATTCTCCTTCAGGATGTTTTTGTAGATTGCAGAATTCACAGTTCCATGTAGCAGAGTAAGTCTTCCAGGTCCTGAGGCAGCAAAAAAAGCCCCAGGATATTACACTACCACTGCCATAGTTTACTGTTGGTATGATGTTCCTTTTCTGAAATGCTCTGTTAGTTTTGTTCCAGATGTAACTTGACTGAAACCTTCAAAAAAGTTCACCTTTTGTCTCATCAGTCCGCAGAATATTCTTCCCCAAATCTTGGGGATCATCAGGATGTTTTTGGCAAATGTGAGACAAGCTTTCGTGTTGTCAATCTTTCTTACTGTTGAATCATGAACTCTGACCTTAACTGAGAGATGTGAAGCCTGTGGTTCTTTAATGTTGTTTTGGGTTCTTCCGTAACCTCCTGGATGAGTCGTTGAAATGCTCTTGGAGTAATTTTGGCTTCACCATTGTTCCAAGTTTTCTCCTACTTCTACAACGGCTCTCACAGTGGTTCACTTGAGTCTCAAACAGAGCTGGGCAGTAACGCGTTACTGTAATCCGATTACTTTTTTCAAGTAATGTAATTAGATTACTGTTACTTTCCCGTAAGCATGCTGCTGTACTGCGTTACTAAACTGTGATTTAGTTTGTGAGAGTGTCTCATGACAATGACGTACAAGTGTGTGACGTCCATGGCAGCAACAGATGTGTGTAGATCAACAATGGATAATATGGAGTCCGGGAGAGAGCACGACCGTGCAGTGTTTAAAGCTTGGAAGTACTGACATTACTTTAAGTTTGATTGCGTAAAAAGTGATAAAAACATTAGCGTCCACAGTACAATCTACATGGGAAGAAAACTTCTTTCCGCAGCGAAAAATTAAACTTCAAATCTGAGCAAGTACCTAGCACGCTGCCACGAGAGTGTGAAATTCACAGGGAAAGGGGTTAGGGGTTGCAATGTGCATAAAGTTAACAGATTAAAACTAAAAAAAAAAATTTAAAGGAGACTTTTTCATTTGATTCAATTTTATATCATGAAATATGCAGAAAAATAGAATTGGGCTTTAAGGTCTATTGCTTTTGAATTACTTTTGAAAATAAGTAATCAGTAACTTTAATGTAAAGTAACTGGATTGCCTTCTTGGAGAAGTAATCAGTAATTAGTAATTAATAACTATTTTCAAGTAACTTGTCCAACACTGGTCCCAAGGCCATTCTTTGAGACCCTTTCCAGACTGACTTTGTTTCTCAGGTCTTTCTTCAGATTGTGACATGATGTACTGCCAGGTTCACTTTGTCAGACAGCTTCTATTTGAGTGATTTCTTGATTCATCAGGTCTTCCAGTAATTGTTTTTGTTTTTAGTGAAGCTGAGCACGGCTTTCCAAAAAATGTGATTAATCACAGGTAATTCATGATTTAACAAGAGGGGCAATTACCTGGTCCTGTGTGAAAAAGTAGGCTTGTATAACCTTTCTCCTATAATCAATGATCATAATCAATCATCATTTAAAAACTGCATTTCCTATTTACTCAGGTTATCTTTGTCTAATATTAAAATTAGTTTGATGATTTGAAACATGCAAGTGTGACAAATATGCAAAACACTAGAAAATCAGGAAGGGGGAAAACACTTTTTCACACCACTGTGCAGCGTTTGACTGAAGTTGTTGTTAGTTACCGTTTCAACCTTTTAAGTTTAGCTTGCTTGACGATCCCTTGATTTCTCCTTCTCGTTTCAGTTTCATTCAGAGTGGGCTATAAAGCAGAGAATATTGTCCCTTTATCTTTCTTTTGCTGAGCTAGAGGAAGCCACTTCCAGCAGCCCTGTCATCGGGTTGGAAGCGAGGGAGATGTTTTTCGTTTTCCAGCTCAGTCAGTCAGTCCTCGCAGTGTAAAAAAGCACCAAAACAAACTGTGCAGAGAGGGAATGAAAGGGAATACTGTTTGGGAGCACAAACACAGCAGCTCCAACTGTACTTGGAATGTCTTTTTCTACCGGATACCTGGCTGCACGCCAGCCGATAGGATCAGGGGGTGAAGGGGTTGAACACGAACAACTGAGCTGACTGACGAGATCAGCTGGTATCCACCTTGACCATGAATAATTGAAGAGGTGGACTCCACAACGGTTTAGCAAACTCTTCTGAAGAAAAACTCTTTTGGGCTTCTGTTTCTGTACACATGAGGGGTAGACCTTTGACTGCCTTTCTCACTCTTGTTATTTCTTCTTCTTTTTTTTGTTCTTTTAAAAAAAAAAATAAAGGTCTTTCTGCATACCGCAAGCTGTTCCAGGATCAGGAGCCCACTCACAGATGACACGAAGGCGACCAGAGGCACGTCCTGCCACTCTGCAGGCCTGACAGGTGTCTCTGCATGTAACTGCATCTCACAGAGGTTTATTCTGGGACGGGACAACAGATAAAAGTATGCCACACATCGAACAGGGTCCTATTAATTTCTCAATGATACAGCCACAGACATGCAAGAGGATAGTGTGCCAGGCCAAAAATGCCCGGCTTTGACGCAGGTCGGGATTTTGTTGCGCAGCTCCACCCCCTCCCCTCATCGCCCTTGGCTACAATCAGTCCGTATCCCACAGTGCCCGCCCTCATTCTCTCCATGCTGTTGATGCCACAGGAAGATTTCACTGACAGATAGCCTTCAGCAGATGGTTCTTCAAGCCCTGTTGGTATTTTAACTACAGGATTCGTTGTTTTATTCTGTGCTCAGGCAGTAGCATGTCCACCACAACCATGCGTGCACATTTTTCTTCTTTTCTCTTTTTCTTTTCTTTTTTTAAACACAGGTGATATGCGGGTTTTGGTAATGAGAGACCTCTGTTAAGTTTTTGACAAGCATTGTTCAGCCCGCATGAGCAACTTCTCATTTTACAGTCATGAATGATAAGTGTGCAGAGAAGTTCTTTTCATGTGTGGCTTTCCAGCGTTAGACACTCCTGACTCCCACTCCTCGCTGGAAGCCACACAGTTGCCAAATCTGACTCCTCTGCCTTTTCGCCCTGAGGACATGTTAAGCATAGCACCCTTTTTCTTGTGGGCCTGATAATAAAATGTGATTGTATTAATGTTGTTCCCTTGTTTGTATCTACAAAGATGACCCAACAGGGATGTTCAGGTTTCATGTAAAGAATGCAGTCGGCTTGTGATTATTCCTGTAAACTGTTGAGATGCTGATATTGTTTTTCTGGATGGACCAAATTCATTATTTTTGATTAAAAAATAAATAAATTATTGTCATTACATCAGTATTTATTTACTGTACATTGTCCAGCGTAACCTTTTTGGCCCATTTCTGTAGCTCAAAGCCTAAAATAAAAAGGAAAAGATCTATAATGAAGGTCGATGCTGCACCAGGAGACCAGTATCCTCACAGATATTCTGTGGCTTGGGACCATATAGTGAGTTCACTCAGGGGTGTGTTTATTTAAAAAAAAGAAGATGTGAGGTAGTGGTCAGCAGTTTTACCATGTGTTTATAATAACTTTGGCTGAAATACTTGAATTTTGTGCATGATTTTCTCACATCAGCTGATGACTATCACCTGGGTGAGTGTGCACAGATTGTAGTTTTCAATGCAGTACAACAGGTCAACTGTTTTAACATGTAACTTGACGGTGAATGTTTTTGTAACATGTGCTCTTTGACGTCATGTTGTGAAGTCCGACCTATTAAAGCCAGAACTCCCAAAAGCAAGATCCAAATCAGTGTGTGTAATGTAATGTGGTGACAGCGTTGTTTACAATGTAAAGAAAAGAAAACTGAGACGAAAAACAACTCCTTTCCTCTAATAGTAAATATTTATGTTTTATTAATACATTTAACAGTAATTTGCTCATACAGGTGTCCCCTCTTGGATTTTCCCTTTATAGCTAATGTCTCTCCTATTCAATTCCCATATTAAGAAAAATACAAAGAGGCCACTAGGATGAGTAAATCACTGTATGGGATGTGAGTTTTTGAGACATGCTTAGAAAACATAAACATTTACTACAGGTGTTTTTTCTTTGTTTATTTTCCATATGGGCTGTACCATGTTATAATCTCTTTGACTGTTTACAATATGCATGGAAATGTAGTATTTTTGGGACCAGTGAGGCTGTTTGTAGCAAACAAAACTGAAATGAATACTTGGAAAGCATTAAAAAACACGATGACTGTGACTCTAACCACTTTTGTTCATTTTGTTCGAACACTTGAAATTCAGCCCCTGACCTTTTGAAATAAAAACACCCTAAAACATGTGTAAACTAAAACATAAATACCACAACAGTAAAGGAGAAAAAAACGAACTGTCCAACATTTTTAATTAAAAAAAAAAAAGTGTTTCCAAGAGTAATAAGAAAAACATTTACAGTTTGTGATCTATTAAAGTTCACTTAGTGACATTACATCATCTCATACAACAGAAAAGGCTTCATTTAAAAACAAAACAATCCCTGGAATCACCAGTCCTGTTGCATTATAGAGGTAAACATAACCATGGAAATACTACTTTGAAATAACGATCGGTTTCCAGCATGTTGTCTTTTCATTTAGATCATTTTTAATCGACAGCATTTAATCCTAAACAAACAGTGTAGGGAGCCGCGGCGCGCACAGCGTCAGTTTCCAGCTCGGACTTTTTGAATGTGTCCCGTGTGATGTGTTTGCTCTCTTTTGGCGTATGCTGAGTTTAGTCTGCATTCTGAGTCCTTCTCTGTCTCTCCCTCTCTCTCTTTTTAATGCATCCTTGAGAATGGATCAGTCATTTATTGTTCTGTTTCTCTTTCACTGAAAATGGCCTTTGATTACCAATAGTCGTGGACATGAGGTACAAAATGCTGGAAAAACAAAAAAATATGAGAAACACTGATGTCAAAAAGTAATTAACTACCAAGAGGTCTGATGGGTTTGAGAGCGCTGTTGGTGAAGTGGTGTATGACAGGTCTTCTAAGTATAGCTGTAGTGGACTCCATCTCTTTTTTCGTTTGTTTTTTAAGAGCTTGGGCAAAGCTAAAGCATGGGAAAGAGGTACTCATGGAGGCCAAACTGTACATTGCCCGCTTTAATTCCTCATACCCGCTTCGGGCAGTGCTGGGAGTGATCAAATCCCATGCCTTGCTTCTCACAGGGCACCCCCCCCCCCCCCCCCCCCTCCCTCGAAGACCTTGAAGTTTAGCTGCACTTGCAGGACTTGACGACCATGTTTGAAAGCTGCTCGACTTTCGGGGAGCGACCCACGTAGTAGAGGATGGTTAGGGGCTCCAAGTCCTGAGGAACACAGCAGGGAGAGGCGGACGCTTCGGGGTTCAAGGTGTTGTACAGGCTCAGCAGCTGTGAAAGGAAGATGACAAAAGAGATGAGGGTTGGCAAGCACATTTCCAAACACCAAAACGGATTCGAGAAGTGGCACTTTTTCTCACCGAGCTGTGGGTGGTGTCTGCACTGCGTAGGTAAGGACAGGGACCAGAGCAGAAGTTGGCATAGTACCCTTCGGGCTGGTGTATCCACCTCCATCCCAGATCCTCACGGAAATTAATATATAGTTGTCGCACGCAGCAGTTCTCCTCGTAATTGCTGCAGAAATGAAAGGGGGAGACAATGATTACCCTCTTGATTTGGAGGATAACACGCAAATTTAAGTATACATTTTCCGCCCCGTGGCCTCAGTCAGAGATGAGACTCAAGTTCAGAAATTCCAGTCTTAGGTGTGCCCTTTTTTTTCCCTCTTGGAGTCAGCCCAGGTGTCTTTGGTACTGCCTGTCATAGGAAATCCAGAGTTGAGGAGACGGTGTGTAAGAGGCGGTAGTGTTTGCTAGTACCGAGACAGATCCTGACTTGTATAATCTAGTACCTCCGCCATGCTCATCTGGGTGATTAACAAGTTTATTGCATGTATTCTTTGTGTGTTCTGCGCTTATTTACACGTCTTCCCTGTCATGTTTTTTGAAACGTGACAGCTGATATTTTAATTGGATGCGGGTGCTTTATTCAAGTGTCCCTGGAATATTAGCCCAGTAGGCAAATGTCTTAAATTGTCAGCGCAGGTGCAGCCAGAGAGAAACGGTTTTGGGAGAATTTATTTTAAGATGATGAGCAATAGTCTAAGTAGTGCATTACATTTTCCAGGGGGAGCGAATGAGGCTTACTTGAAGCAGTAATTGGTGTCAAGTGCCCGCTTGCGCCTTCGGGAGGAAGCCTGGGCATCCAGCCTGTGGGGAGGGAGCATCATGAGGATGAGGTGGGGGTACAGCTGCTCCTTTTGGCTTTTCACACGGCTCTGCTCGTCATACTCTGCTTCCATCCCTGCAGGAGGAGGGTTTTTTTAAAGATATCAAGGGGAAAAAAACTACACATTTTTTTTAAAGACTCTTCAACAGCTGATGTTAGTGAAAGTAAGATTTAGTTTCAGTCAGCATAATCAGTTGTAACTCTTACATATGAATACTCTCCAGGCCCAACTTCATTCACTTCTGTCTCACTTTTCTTCCCTTCCTGGATTTCACACTGGTCCCTCTAACTTCCTTTCTTCCCCTCCATTCTCCCCCTGGGCCAGTGTCTGCTCATCCACTCTATCCCTGATAGCTAAAGCAGTGGATATCTCAGGAGAGATGCTGCTGGTGGATATGTACGGCCCTCTTTAATTTGGGGCCAAACGTCTGAGCGCCGTGGCAGCACATTCCTTGTGGCCAAGCCAGTCAAGAGCGTTCCCAGGACCGAGGGCCTGGGGGCCCCAGCGCTAAGTGAGATACCAGATCGATTGTATTCCCATGCTCTGTGCCTCTCTCTCTTCCTCTTAGAAAGGAAACCCATTATCTTAACAAAAAGACCTCAGTGAGTTTTGCTGCTAGAGGAACATGTTGATGACTGGACTGGAAAGTACTTTTATAGACCGGTTGCATAATAATAAAAGTATTGTGAGTGATATTTTATGACAAATGCATCCTAATTCACCATGAGAAACATTTTTGTAGAGCACACGAGGACTCCTCATCAGTGCTTCAGGCAACTTTAATTGAGGCAGTAAATGCACTAAAACAAAAGATTTCTTTTTGAAATGTAGGCCAAAAATCCAGAAATTTCCAGTCTACCTCCTTTTGTACAAGTATCTCTCTGCCAACTCGACACAGCATCAGCAAACAGAGCAAAAGATTTATAGCTGTTATTCAACATTAATACAGGGAGTGCAGAATTATTAGGCAAATGAGTATTTTGTCCACATCATCCTCTTCATGCATGTTGTCTCACTCCAAGCTGTATAGGCTCAAAAGCCTACTACCAATTAAGCATATTAGGTGATGTGCATCTCTGTAATGAGAAGGGGTGTGGTCTAATGACATCAACACCCTATATCAGGTGTGCATAATTATTAGGCAACGTCCTTTCCTTTGGCAAAATGGGTCAAAAGAAGGACTTGACAGGCTCAGAAAAGTCAAAAATAGTGAGATATCTTGCAGAGGAATGCAGCAGTCTCAAAATTGCAAAGCTTCTGAAGCGTGATCATCGAACAATCGAGCGTTTCATTCAAAATAGTCAACAGGGTCGCAAGAAGCGTGTGGAAAAACCAAGACGCAAAATAACTGCCCATGAACTGAGAAAAGTCAAGCGTGCAGCTGCCAAGATGCCACTTGCCACCAGTTTGGCCATATTTCAGAGCTGCAACATCACTGGAGTGCCCAAAAGCACAAGGTGTGCAATACTCAGAGACATGGCCAAGGTAAGAAAGGCTGAAAGACGACCACCACTGAACAAGACACACAAGCTGAAACGTCAAGACTGGGCCAAGAAATATCTCAAGACTGGTTTTTCTAAGGTTTTATGGACTGATGAAATGAGAGTGAGTCTTGATGGGCCAGATGGATGGGCCCGTGGCTGGATTGGTAAAGGGCAGAGAGCTCCAGTCCGACTCAGACGCCAGCAAGGTGGAGGTGGAGTACTGGTTTGGGCTGGTATCATCAAAGATGAGCTTGTGGGGCCTTTTCGGGTTGAGGATGGAGTCAAGCTCAACTCCCAGTCCTACTGCCAGTTTCTGGAAGACACCTTCTTCAAGCAGTGGTACAGGAAGAAGTCTGCATCCTTCAAGAAAAACATGATTTTCATGCAGGACAATGCTCCATCACACGCGTCCAAGTACTCCACAGCGTGGCTGCAAGAAAGGGTATAAAAGAAGAAAAACTAATGACATGGCCACCTTGTTCACCTGATCTGAACCCCATTGAGAACCTGTGGTCCATCATCAAATGTGAGATTTACAAGGAGGGAAAACAGTACACCTCTCTGAACAGTGTCTGGGAGGCTGTGGTTGCTGCTGCACGCAATGTTGATGGTGAACAGATCAAAACACTGACAGAATCCATGGATGGCAGGCTTTTGAGTGTCCTTGCAAAGAAAGGTGGCTATATTGGTCGCTGATTTGTTTTTGTTTTGTTTTTGAATGTCAGAAATGTATATTTGTGAATGTGGAGATGTTATATTGGTTTCACTGGTAAAAATAAATAATTGAAATGGGTATATATTTGTTTTGTGTTAAGTTGCCTAATAATTATGCACAGTAATAGTCACCTGCACACACAGATATCCCCCTAAAATAGCTCAAACTAAAAACAAACTAAAAACTACTTCCAAAAACATTCAGCTTTGATATTAATGAGTTTTTTGGGTTCATTGAGAACATGGTTGTTGTTCAATAATAAAATTATTCCTCAAAAATACTACTTGCCTAATAATTCTGCACTCCCTGTAGAGACAAGCGTGTGTCAAGATCCGCTGATAACTAATGAGCAAAAAGACATAAAAGAGCACCACCACTGAATCAGCTAGTCCTGAGACCCCCTAATGTAAATCATCCGAAAAACCACCTGTGCCTCTGCAGCACTAATGAGAATAAATGGAATTTTTCAACAGAAAAATAGATGCCTATCTTCAACGCTCGACAAATCAAACAAAAGCCAAACAAACTGAAGCGCTATCTGGCTCGTAATCATTAATACAACATCTCAAGAGACTGAAAGATCAAAAGCAGAGAAAAATCCTGACCAAACACAGACTCAGAGACCACAGTCTGGGCCAGGGAGTTGGGACAACACACGAGTCTCGGAAACCTATAGAAAGAGGCCGAGTCTGAGACTGAATTCCTGGAGCTATTTGTTAGATTTCTGATTTCACAGTGAATGAAAGCAACAACAGTGAAAGTGTTGCAGTGGAAGGTTTTCAGTTAGACAGCCGAGGAGAACGATTGTGTATTTTTCTTGCTTCCAGTCATAGTGCTTGCGACGTTAAGTTACACTGCTTCATATTCATTGTGGAGAGAAGAGAGAAGCCTCGTTCTCCTCATTTAGTTCTTCACTTGTTTTCCTAATTTTACCTGAAAACACTCTTCTTGATTTATTTACCTGATCACAGTTTAAAGCCTTGTTAAAAGCACAACATTCATAACTCTGTGAAATCCATCACAAGTTGGGTATCAAATGCAATCTCACCTTTGAACTTGACCTCTAGTACCTCATGGGCATTCTCAATTATATCGCCATTAGGCCTGAAGGTGTGGCAGGGGCAATGCACACTGATCTCCAGGCCGAGATTGGTCCCTGAGGGTGGGGGGAGAGGAACAAGAGCAGAGAGAAGTAAGGAGCAGACATTTTCAGCCCTGAGGCCGTTCTCCTTTGTTTCACACGAGCCGGTTATTATTTGGCAGGACATGTAATAAGGTGTGATGCGAGGAAAATGTGGTGTCCCACTCACGTCGATTCATCAGCCACTCTCTCACCGTCTCCGTAACATCAAAGGAGACCCACTCAGGCGTTCCCTTGGTCAGGACGTTCTTGCCCCCAATGTAGCGCTGTTTGGCTTTGGGGTCATCTTTCTGGAGGATCTGCGAGGAAAGATGAAAATGTGACCCAGCTGCATAAACTCTTTTTATTTTTACACACACATGCGCGCACAGAATCGAGACTGTCTGTCTGAGCCAGACTCTCCAGGATGCCTTTGGGCCAAATGTCTACTCTTCATGGAAAAAGTGACTCCGTGTGTTGATATCCCCATTTTGCAAGTTAATGCCTGTGTCTTACCCTCTTGCCAGTGGGAACCTGGCCGTCCTTCGAGTCAGCCGTTTAAACTTTGACTTATCCTTCACACACAGTGTCAGAAAGTATCTCTGAGGGCATTTAAAGCTGCCGCTCTGTTAGAATGTCGACGCTCCCACTGGGCAAAGACTGACAGCGGAAAATATAGTTTGTATCTGCACCAGCATGTATTTGAACAAAGGTGTTTATCTGTAGGGAGAAATGTGTTTGGGTGGTGGGTATGAGCGGTGCTATGGATAACCAGGTTTCTGAACAATGTCAGCATCTAATCTGTCTTCCTGTGGGAACGAGGGGCGGCAGGGCTGCCAGCGTCAGCCATCTGCCAGTCAGTTCCAGTCTAAAAAATGTGGGGGCGAGTGAGTGGCTCCATTTACTCCCCCCAGTGGGCGACCCTGCCTCTATCTCCTCCTAGGCTCCTGGAAACAATCTGAAGCCCTGACAGTCTGTATTCAGCACTGGCCAGAGCCTTGCCTCAGAGGCGGTATGCAGTCCGGAGACGCTTGTCTCCCTGGCAGGAAATGTTGGAACCTGATCATTACTTCTAGTCTCTCATGGGAGATTAATGAGGAAACAGAAAAAGAAAAAAATCTATTCCTGCCACCCCACACGAGCCTATACCAGATGTATGCATTAACACGCTTCTAAAATGCTTAAGATCACAGAGATTTATATATATATACTCCGTGCTTAATCCTACATGGATGGACAGCTGCTTTGATTGACAGCTGTGAAAGAAGAAACTGCCGAATGGTAATCTAGGGTTTCTTAAAGACGGCTGCACAAGCTCTTAAATCTGTCCTGATGTAGAATCCATTTGATTTTAACCACACGGAATAATGATCAGCACTTGAAAAGAGAGGTTGAGGGAGCCGGACACCCTAATATAAATGTTTTCATCTTTCTCACTGACCCACACAGGCCTTCTGAGAGAAATTCAGCTCTCCCCCTCTTCACCCCACCCCACCTCTGGACTCTGCTAATAGTGGAAATGAACGGCCAGTTCACACACCTGGTAGAGCTCAATCCTCTGCTCGTTTCTCCTGGCGCTGGGGTTGGGGATCCGCAGGGCTCGAAACTCAGCCCGGAATAAGTTGGTGGCGTTCTTCTCCATGATCGACACATTGAAGCGGAATATCTTGGGGGTGATGCCCCTGGGGCAGTTGGGGAGGTCATCTGCAGGTAAAATGGAAAGAATGACATAAAAGATCTGATTTGTTTTTGGTTTTTTTCTGTATTCCCTTAAGCTCCTACTTCACTGTGAAAAGCATATTTTCACAGTGACATCCTCACAGGGGTGGACATGTTTATTGAGCCGATAATTGATAAACCTTTTGCCGAGGATTCCCTTTCTACAAATTTGAATAGTTTAAAGATAAAAGCAAAAGTTCTATTTTTTTAAAAGAAAAAAAAACAATTTCTAGTCTATCAAGGGAGCCATTACCGCAAACCATCTGCTTATGCTTTGTGCGGTCCGAGTTAGCAACAAGTTGAAGTCATGAAATGAAAACCAAATGTCCCATGTGTTAGTGGAGCAGGCTACAGTGGGACAGCAGCGTGCTCCTCCTCCCACCAGCACTTGAACCCAACAGGTGCTCCGAGGGCTCAGCCAGAAGCCAAGTATTCCCTGGAACTCAGAGGTTTAGCTGGGAACATGCGGGCTCACGTGCTGGAGGAGAACAGCACCTGAGCAGGCACCGAGGAGAGAGAGAGACTCCACCACACCAGGGAGAAGCAATAACTCACTGGACACTGTAACATGGTGCATGTGTGTGTTTATGACTGAACACTGACCTTTAGCACAATCGGCCCAATGAATGGCCACACCGCGATCCCATCTGAAAAAACTTCCTGCTGCATTGAAGCCTTTCTCCTTTTTATACCATAATACCATAGAGCAGTTTATTATTTTAACAGGCCCAGCACATGCACTGTTGAGCAAAACAAGCGCATAGCAAACTTTTTATGAGCCAAGTGGAAACAGTCACTTACAGCCAAGCCATGGCTAATTTATTACTTCAAGCTTAAGCTTTATTACCAAAGCCTCGGATTTGCTGATGGTTGAAAGGGGCACTGCACCTTTATCTGATTTGCACCTCGAGCAGATTTGGGACAAATGGAAACTCAGAAGTGAGGCCGTTTTCTGTGTCATGCAAAAGGAACTTGCACATCTCCGAGTATCTGTACTTCATTTGACCCATAATCCTATTTCAGTGTCCTCCCAGTCATTATCTGATATTTCCACAAAGTTTTTTTTTCTTTTTGATTTTATTTCAGCTTTCCCTATTTATAGTTTGACCTTTCAGCATTTGTCCCCAGCCAGATATCTGTCCAGCGTTTCCACACAATCTATAAGGAGGAAACCTCAGTAGCCCTTTTCCTCCCCTCACTCACTCACTGCTCCGTCTCCCCCACAGAAGGTGGAAAGCCCCACTTCGAGGGGAGATTTGAAATTCTAATCAAGTCTTTGGTTTCCTTTTTGGATGACCTCATTTTTCCCATTGCAATGGTTTTAGGTGGATTTCACATTATGGCTTATTTTTGCCAAGGGTCTGAAAGGTAATTTGTTCCATGTTGGTGAGTGGAAGGGGATTGCTTGTATAATTAAAGTGAGATACAGTCACAAATTGATTTGACCACCACTCCCGACTCCCCCGTCCATTTTTAGATGATAGAGTTTAAGGCTGAGTATCAGGATGCTGACACAAGCTTAATGTATTAACTGTTTGACACGGCACAGGTTATGTCAATAAGCTTCTCCAGAGTTTAATTTCTACTAGTAAAAAAAATCAAGGTGTATAGTTTTCCATGCCAAACAAAGCAACACTCTATATTTTAAACACTGTATAAGTAATTAAAACAACTTCTCATGTTATTTCTAAAAACGCTGTAAAATAGCACACTGCTCTAAGGTCAGAGCATGCTTATTTTGAGTTTTATTGGGAGAGGCTGTCATTAACACATCTGCAAAAGTATATTTATAGTCACACTTTTAAAAAAACCTGGATAACAAAATGATGCCCGCCTGACTCCATTCTCGCATTATCACCCAATTAATTTGAACATATGGGTTTCAAAGGATGGATTAGGGAGTAAAGTTGTCCAAAATGCCCGAAGACAGACATTTGAATAGTTGCTGCTGCCTCGCCCAGACGCTATCGACCACACCTCAGCTCCTGACACGCGTTCAGCCTCCGGTGTCTGGGATTCTCTCCATGACACGGAATCTCCCGGAACGAAGCTCAAAGGAATCACCTCTCTTTGCTCTTTTGCCCAAAGGATACTTGTGATGTCAGTCTCTCCACAGCTTTGTGGATGTAAACAAAGGAAACAGAAAGCACAAGTCAGCAGGTGCTAGCCAGCTGCTGTGGTGTCTAGATCTCATAAAGCAGAACAGAAATTGCATTAGCTGGAGTTCTCTTATTATTTTCCTGAAATTGCTGCATCTGGGATGTGAATTTGCATCATGCTCTAATGGAAAAGTTTGATTTCCCCTCCCCAGTTAGCCGAGGGTTTAATGTACCAAATTCAAACGTTGCTTTTCATCAGAAATAAGTCCATTCCTACATCGGACTGCAGATATCAGCTATGGCAGTGTGGAGGAAACAATGCAATGAGTGACGACCCCCCCCCCCCCCCCCCCACACACACTCTCCTCCTACTGGATTGAAGATGAGGAAGCAAAAATGGTAAAGGCGTGGGAGTTTGATGGAGCCATGCTGTTTCTTTGGAAGCAGACCAAAGACCTCTGTCTCTGTTTGTACAGATGACATCATCTTTCTACTATCCCATATATCAGACACTCTGCTGTCCTCAGAGTTGGTCCTCATTTTTTCTCTACTGACCCAACACTGAGGCAGTGATTGGCTTGAAATTTCACTGAGGCTGCAGGCTCCAATGAGCTAGTCAAGGCCAGTCAGCAGACTCTTAAACTGTTATTGTGTTGCAGGTCGCCCCTCAGTTCAAATATGTCTTTATCTAATTTCCTCAGCAGCACTATCCCCACCGGCTTTGTGATGCACCAGGAAAAAGAAAAGGAAAGGAAGCTCCAAATTCCTGTTCTCACTCAGTTTTGTTTCATCTGCTCATAAATGGCCAAAGCTTTGAATTGCATCGCATTGCATTCGCAGTCGTGTCTAGCAAAGCAGTCTGGGTGCAAGCGTCGCATTAAAGAGTGTGTGAAAGGTTTCTGTTTAACTTCCTAACTAAGCACGAAAAAAGCCAAACTTGACTTTTTTCCCTAAACACTCCCACCTTCCAAAAAGCAGCGAATGCAAAACTCATTAGATTCAGCAGGAATGAAAATGAACTACACAGCAGAAATACCAAGGTGACAGACATTATGTTTCTGCATACTGCAACATGCCCAGCTCTCCTTAAAATTACATAATGGAAAGGAAGAGAAGACTGCTAATTAATGCATGTGGCACCTTCTGTTAATTTAAACAATCTGTGACTCTAGTAAGCTGTTTGGGAAGAAAGTGCTGCCAGTGTGTTCATGTCTTGTATTATCACCTACATTATGGCCCACGGTGTGAGACCAGTGATGTGTCCTGGGCACCTGGCCATCACTGATCCCACTCCTTAGACCTCTGTTTGTTTTGGGAGCTCTGACTACCTCTGACCAGTGGATAAACCCGGAGCTGTGTATTTTGAATGTCAGAAGCACTTTGTGGGACCTGTGAAATGGATTTGATTCAGGGCTTCTGCTGGAACCGGCAGAGGTTCTGCTCAGCGTCACAGCATTGCACAAACACCTGTTGATTTCAGAATCACTACACCGTGCGCTAACCGGCCTCTGACCGTGAGTGGGCACCAATCCAATTGCTCCACTTAGGCTTTCTCTGGAGAATCTGCAGCTCAGCGGGCTTCTGCTTCTGATTTCTGGAACAATCAATGGGCCATAGTTTATACAGGAAATACCAATATGGATGAACGAGGGAATTAGATCATAACGCGGAGCTACTTGAAGGAAATAGTGGGGGGGAAATAGAAGTGAGTGACAGTGGAAGAAAAAATATTGGGGATCTCACGGCCAGAAAAATGGAAATGAGGTATTGGAGTTGGCAATAAATAGCAGATTTAACAGCCTGAGAATTTTCCTCGCTTAGGAATGTGTCAGACTAAGGCTGGGGTTCCCATGGATTTGGTGTGAGGTATGCATGAGGAATTGTGCTCATTCCAATTAGACTGTTTACTTTGCCCTTTCCTCTGCGCGACGCCACGGAGCGTCTGCGCGTAAAAAGCCGCACAGAGAAGAATGGACTTTCACACCAACCGGAAAAAAATATTTGTCTTTCACCCCCCCCCCCCCCCCCCCCTTGTAACCTCGCGTAATAATTAGGTTGGACATCGTGACAAAGATAAAAAGCGTTTGCGCAAGTAACTGGAATGATTTGGGATTGCGTGTGGTCATCAACTCTTCTTTAAAGTTCAAAATAAACCACAATTATGCATCTACACCTAGAACAGGAGGAGTTTCTACTTTATTGGCTTATAAAGGAAAAATTGGAACATTCATAACCCCAAAACAGTACACTCACTGTTTTCTTGTGGCCCATTGATCATGTTGAACTTGTAAATCTCTTTGGCGTAGTACTCTGTCTCCGTGTTATCCTGTCCGCAACTCTGCTGCCGGTCTCTCCCCAGCTCCTCAATGAGCTCCTTGGTGCTGTTATAAAGTGCCAGAACCTGAAACGGTACTTGACTTGGACCTGTTGTTTGAGGCGGACTGGTCATTCGGAGTTTACTGAGAATCTGTCCCCGGACGGCCTCCACTCTCTTTTTCTTTATGTGTTTGATGTCCACTGTGGTGCAAGTGGATAGCAAGAAAGTCACTGTCACACAGTTTGAGAGGAGGAAAAACACAAGTGCTTTGCCCAGATTCATATTTTAATCTGCGTTCGCTCACAGCCGAAGCCTTGTCAAGTAATATTAGAAGAAGGAGAAGAAAAAAATATCCCTTTTTATCTTTTCATTGAAGTCGCGAGTGAGTACTGTTCCTGGAGGAATCCCATTTTCTCGAGTGCTATGTCATCTTTGCCAAATGCGCATTTCCATGGGAGCGAATCCGCGCAATTGTGCAAAAAGGTCTCGACTCTTCAACAAAACTCTTAATTACACTCTTCATTCCCCCTTGTCTCATTCAGGCACCTCTTCCCCTCTCCTTTCTTTGTAGTTTACAGGGACCCGATCTCTCCACCGCCGTTTAGTTGCTCCATTGCATTTGGGGTCTTTCCATCCACTTGTGCAAATATATATATGGAGTCAGTGCGTCTTTGTTGTCTTCTTGCAGTCCAACCTCAAACACACTAAAGACGCTTTCCACGCTCACTCATACTTTATACCCACCATCGGTGACGTTTCTGAGGGAGGGGCCGCGAGCTATAGACCGAGTGCGGACAATGTGCTCAGTCCCACTCCGTAGTAAGATAAATAAGACTTTGAATTTCATGCTGCCAAACAGTGTTTGAATCATACGCAGCGTAATATTGGGCAATGAGATTTCGCAAGAGAGAAGGGTTGCATTCATTTGTCAAGTGAATAGCAGCATTTTATGGATGTGGCTGAAATTAAGTCACGTTCTGTTGTGTGCCCCACGCGCGCTCACAGCAGTTCAAAAATCTAAACCTGAGGAGGTTTACGTGCTTAATATTTTTAATCGTGGGCAAAATAAAGTGCCAATGAAGTAAAGTTCAGAGTTAACATGCAGAACTTCTGAGGGTGCGCAAGGGAGCTGCGGTCCTCTGCAGGCTGCTACCGTTCAGCGCCTCCCCAGTATCATAATGAAAGGAGACAGCGACATCTCGCGGACCACGCGGGGAATTGAAGGTACAATTTGATTTCATCTTTATTTTTTGCCTGCGTCCTCAAATGAGATATTTTGCACTGAGGACAAGAGTATCACTTTATCCATTTAGAAAAAAACAACAACAAAACAAAGAAACAAACAAAATAAATATAAAAATAAAAAGCGACAACAATACCTCCTGTTTTTCTTTAGTGATGTAATTTTTACTCTTAAAAATGAATTCATATTATGAGTTTTAAATATATATATATTTGCTTGTTTGTTTGTATTTCCGGACGTAATTATCCAAGGATTTTTTTTAAAATTATTTTTTATTTTTTGGACACACCATAATTATCTGTTGACTCACCATTAAATCGGAGAGAAAAATGGGGCATATATTCGGAGTAGGCGTCTTATTTATTCAACAGTAATGTCTGGGGAGCTCCAGTAGTACAAGGAAACATTGTTATCATTACTTTATATACGTTCTCACATACAAACGAGCAGTAGGGGCATTATAGCAGATTCCCTATCAATATCAATACACGCATCTATTTGTTTGTTTGTTTGTTTGTTTACTTACTAACGATATTTGGGGCGGTCCAAAGGCACTTTCCTCCTGATTTGCGTTACCATGGAGAGCGTTGCTGTGTGACGCCTGGTGGTATCCAGGAAGAAGGTGAACTAGCTGGTAGGAGGAAAAAAATGGACGATAATTTCCAACAAGAAGATGGTGGAACGGCAAGAAATGTAAGTAGGGTCTTATATCATTAAAATGCACATAGCAAGGTAATGGGAGGAAAGTAGCATTCATTCTGAGCTGAGTTGTGGGCACTGTATGACGGTGCAGCGATGCTAGTTAGCTAATTAGCTTTCTGTTTCGCTAATGCGAGCATCAGTAATAGCCAGTCAGTAAATGATATGCCAGTTTAACCTGTCAGTTACCTGCTCAGAATCATCATCATTCACTGTTTTTGAGCACTGGCAGCGGGAAGGTTTGTCTGCGTATTCAGCTAACTTTAACTTCGGGGTTAGCCACAGATGATGCTAGCTGAAATTTCCCCCACAAGCATAGCTCAGTGTTTTGGTAGCTCCGTGTAAACTCTGACCTGGTTCTGTGTCTGGCATTACTCCCTCAGAAAACGTACAGGGAGCATGCATACTGTGTTCCCACTGCTACCGGTTTTCTCCATAAAAGGCAAGAATGCCTGCTGTCCTGATAATGTTTCGGGGATACACTCATCTCTTTTTGTTGGTGCTTGTGGTTCACACACGTTCACATTTCTATAAACTACACAGAAAACATGACTTCAAATCTGAAATAAGACCAACCACTTTTAGTTGACAAAAAGACAATGTTTTATTTGAATTATACTATGTGTCTTTGGACTAATGTAAATATTGATACGTTTTTATTGATAGTAAATCCAATTTTTTTTAAAATTAATCATATAGGTGATATTCTTTGTGAATCTACTTTTTTTATTCCTCCAACATGTAAGCTTCACGGGTCACTCCATGGAAAATGGGTGCCTCCCACCTGAACCCCTCAGAATCAGATGTTTTGTTTTAATAACTTTAGTTTATATTATATTTAGCTTATATATTGAAGCCATACAAAATTCTGCCTATATGCTATAAATGTTTTCCAAGTTACAGGTCCTTGAAGTAAAAAAGGGGTGGGTTGAGATTTGACGCTTTTTTATTTCCTAATTTTTTTCTGGCAGTTTGTGCCATCATACTCTGTTACATATACTGAAGCTAGGCACTTACGATTTTCATGGCTGAAAAACAGTTTTAAAAACTGCAGCCACATCACTTGTACCCACTCCAAGTTTCACAATCTAAAACCAAAATCTTGTTTTTGTTTTGCGGCTATGCAAACCACACCCATTCATAGTTGTCTTTCACTCAGTATTGTCATGGTTTTAATTCCTTGAACAGATTAAATGGGAGTGGTAAGAAGTGATTATGTTGAAACCGAAAGAATCATGGCTAGAAGATGAGCCTGGTATCAGAATGTAGGTAAAAATGTATCTTTGTTTCTGTTACTTTACATCATAGACATTACTTTGATACAGTTTTGCTATTTGAACAATGATCTGTGGAAAGATATTGATCCTCAAAGTTGTAGAAAATGTCATGCTGAACCAAAATAACATTTTGGTTTCAGATTGTAATATTTGGAGTGGGCGCTGTTTTTAAAACTGCTTAAAGGTACAGTGTTTTAAAATCTCACCATGAGATATTAGTAGATTGCAAATTGGTACATAATCTGCTGTCAAGAAGGAAGGTGTGATTTGTTTAAGGACACTTGAGCCTAACATTAGCTGGCATAATGTTAGCTTATATCCAGCTGTTGTTGTTGTTTAGCCGGCTTGTTGTCAGCTGTCTGGAGCAATGACAGTAGAAAACAGTTTTCTACTGTCACTTGTCTGGAGATGGGAGGGTCCCATGTCTAATCTTCTGATAGTAAGTAATTGCGACAATATTAGGAATAAATTAGCATGTTTTCATGTGTTAGAGGATCAGGATTGAGGTGAGGAGGAAGAAGGGGAAATAAGGGAGAAGAGACTGCACTGATGGCAGGGAAGGACATAATGAGAAAGATATGAAAAATCTACATGTGAAAGTGTTAAATGGCCACATATAATTTGAAACATCTATTTTTGATCTTTAAATTAAAAGTGTCTTATATGGTGTTTTCATTTTGGCCAGTCTTCTGCAACATACATAAAAAGCAATTAGGCAGAAGTACGATGTCCATCTCGGCCACTTTATTCAAGATGGCGGGGCAATGTGGGAACTTCCAAAAACCTAATTATTTTAGTTTATGAAAACACATCAATTTGTTGGAAGACACAGATAAACACTATTCAGTGTATATTTATAGTACTACATTGTCTTTTTTCTGTAACCTCAAAAAATTACTCACTGTACCTTTATTTTCTTTTATTCCAGACAATTTCTTGTGCATCTCTTGTACTTAAGAAGTGATGAGGGCTGAATAAACCAAATCAAAAAGCACCAAATTTTGACCTTCTGCTGCTTTCTTGCTCCTAGGACCTGTAAAATGTTCACAGTGGTGTAGTACTTCTAGCTGCTCGGTTATTCCCAGTAGGTACTACAGCAAATGGATCCACATATGGGATATGGCACAGAGTTTACAAAAACGGTCCTTTCTGACACAACCCTCCAATTTATCCTTATCTTATGACTGTCTGAGGCTGGGTTGTGTTTTCCCATATGGAAAAGATATATATAGATCTTATAAAGTTTGTATCTGTCTTGTGTGAAACTTGTATGAAAAGCATACAAGAGTGAAAACAGATATAAGATCCCTTGAAGAATTATATAATGAAACTTGTATGTTTTGGATACTTACTAAAACAATATATGAAAGTAATGAGAAAGTGGCCACTTTCATGAGTAAATCATGTAAGTTTTTACTATTTCTTTTCCATATGGGTTTTCCCAGGATGTTAGGGGAATGTTGAAAACACTACACCACTGACCCACCGGACGTTTTCATAGTATGGAGGTAAAAGTTTTCATGGCTTCGTAAAATATTCTGAAGTTATTGTGGAGAAAAAAAAGCAAACAGCTATTTCAGATTTTTGACATCATTTCAAATCTTTAAAATCTGTACATGTGTGCATGAGTGGAAAACAAATGACTCAGGTGTGCAAAAGCTCCACTTCCATGAATTTGACGTCATTGTTTAGCAATGTGCAGCTGTTGGAAAAAAGAAAACATGCCAGGAATTGATAAGGTTGGATGCAGAAGTTTCCAGAGAATTAGACCGTTTGGAACCTCCTTTTAACTGGAACCCGTTCTTGATTCCCATCCCATTTTCAGAAAACATTTAATGTGACAGTTAAAGCAAATTAAAACCACAAATTATTTTATAAACCCCAAATAACTGTGCTAATGTCTGTCACATACAGTGGTTTTACATGTTGAAATTACACACATTTCCCAGGTTGCCAAGTCTGGACGAAGAGCTCGCCCTGCGGCACACCAGTCATCGTTTGAAGAGACTCGTCACATAAGGAAGTCCTCCACCTCTGCTTCAGCAGGAGAGGTATGCAATCATGTGATAATAAACCTCTGCGTGTTATAACATTCATTTACAAGGTCATAAATATGCATTTTGGTCTTGTCTCATACATGAATTACAGGATGATGATGAGGTAGGTAGCATAAATTAAGCGATGACTTTGCATGGCTTCTAGTCCTAATGCTCAGCTTATCAACTTTATACCATTTCCGGTTATCTTACATTTCTTTTATCATGAAGTGTTTTACTTCAGTTCATCTGATTAGATTTGATAGGACTCAAATTACAGCTCACCTCGAAGAGCCAGCTTGACACACATGGTATAAAGTTTGATTGGAGTGCATAATGCAGGTGATGAGATGTTTGAGTTGCTGTTTTTCTACTTTAGCAGGTTTTAAAGTGCTCCGAAACACTCAGAATAGCTGCTCTTTATTTGTTGGCCTGTATATGTTGGCTCTTATGTGTTGCATTAAGGGTTTGAAGTGTTACTTCATATAAACTCTAAATCCTTTTAACCTTGTGAGTCACAAAACATTGTAGTTGTCTTCAGTTGGCTTATTTAGTATCACCAGCAACTGATAAATCCTCTCTTTCTACAAGTGCCTTTTTTACACAAATCACTTCAAGTCATGGCACAGTTTTCATTGTAAAGTTTGCTTCTTGTTGCCCTTGAATCATGTTGCATGTAATCATAAGAAATCAGATCATAAGTGACAGTTGAAATACAACAAATCACTTCACTGTCGTTGGCATTTATAGGATCAGTCACATCTCCTGGATTGGCAAACTGTAAACCAGCCAGCATTCCCAGAGCAAATATTCCAGCAATGCCCTTGCTTTAGGCTAATCTTCCCAAATTAGGCCAACTTTCCTAATGTATGAACCGGTATTCTCGCGCCCTCTCTGACCTGCTGTGCACATGCAGTACATTTTTCCAGAGTGTCGTGCGACTGGGTGGCGTTTTTGCAGTCTTCGTTTATCAAACCCGTTCTCTTCTGCCCGAAATACCCAACTGATTGGTCGCATTCCCGACATCCTTTTAAACAAAGACTCATTGCTTTTATGGGCTCATAGAGTTCGGTCACTACAAGTTCCTCGCCCTAGAGACCATCATAGAATCCCAAATTAGAAACCTTAAGGCCTAAGCTAATTGGCATAATAGCCATAACTATTTTACTACAGCTGTGAGCTTCATATTTGGTCATGAGGAATTGGATGCTCACAGTTTTTGTTTTGTTTCTCAGGACTATTTTGGTCCTCCCCATTTTTGTTGAGTGAAATAACTGCCACAGGATACATTTATTGCACACAGGATGCACTTGACCTTATTATCTCATCCCTTATGAAAATTCTCCATTGTTGAAATGCCACATATGAAACATCAAAGAGATTTCACATCATGTGAAAAAAATGTTTAAATGCTGCTCTAAAAAAGCCTCCATAATTGTAATCCCTTTTTTGTTCCTATTAAAGAGACAGTTACTAATTGCACAAAGTTGAGGGAGCTCGTTCAGCCTCAGCTCTCTCGATTAATGGTAATATACAGTGGAGCAGAGTGGGCTCCCCCTCCCTCTGCCCTGCTTAATGGTGACATTCAGATTTATAAATGGCTTCAGTAAAGGAACCAGCCATGAAAGATTATTTCCTCTTTCATCATAAATGAAAGAAATTCTTCACGAACACTTTGTCCTCTGCAGACCCAATTTAGTAATGAGAAATGTTGTCCCTCTTTTTCCCTAATTCATTTGTCTAGTGCCCACCCTTGTGCGCGCTGAGGAATTTATTCATTCAAACGCTGGCCTCAGGGTCCCGGTCTCAGGATCAAGATTCTTACTCCGTTTACTATTTTCAGAATCAAAGAAGTAGACAGAGTGGGAGGTCATTTTTTTCCCCTCTGGCTCAGTTTTAGGGTCAGACTTAATTCCCACACTCTGCTCTATACGTTCTAATGCTTCAAATGGTTACTGCTGAAAACTATAATAAACTAAACTATTTAGCGCACATGCAGTAGACAAGCGGTCCCCAACCCTGGGCCATGAACCGGTATCGGTCCGTGAGTCGTTTGGTACCGGGCCTTGGGTGTGAAATTCATGGTTTCGCCTTTTTTTTTTTTTAATTGTTTTTATTGTTAACTCAGTTTCCCTGGGTCTTTTTCCGTGTGTTATGTATAAATCTTCTTTTTTGGTACCGGTTCTGGATTTATTTTGTTGTATTTATCCGCGACACCTTAATGGCCGGTCCATGAAAATATTGTTGGACATAAACCGGTCCGTGGCGCAAAAAAGGTTGGGGACCGCTGCAGTAGACGATCCTTTGCTCAGCAGATCAGGAATGTTGTTTACTCCACAGGTGGTTCGATCAGCATACCTTAACAAGACAGTTTCTTTTTTCTTTTTTTTCTTAACAATTTGTGGATGAATGCTTCAATTTTGGAATACCTATTTATGAAATGTGTGTTTAACATGAGGCCACTGATTCTGATCAAGTTTACCCCAACATCTAATGAAAACATGCCGCTTCTGTGCTATATTTTCCGAGACTAAAGCCTCATAGGAGTTTGAATGCTTTCATATGTATTTACTTATCGTGAGTGTGGGTGAGTAGATATTCAGTGAAGCTGTTATTGAAGTTCTTCCTCCTTCCAGGGCCCTCCTCCTAAACCAGCCCGGCGACAGGGCGGCTGGGCAGAGGACAGCTCTGGATCTGGTTCTGCCAAGTACGTATTTTCACGTTCGCCCCCTCCATCTCTTGCGACTATAATGAAACTAAGCTGGGACTCCAAGCCGTGGTCTTGTTTTATGTGTTATTAATGAACTCTCATGCTGTTGAATGAGCTTATTTATCAGTGCATATTTGGCACTCGGGCTGTGAATCAACAAGGTTAGAGGGAGCCTGTCTGAGCAGGCAACTCTCCATTCGTCTTCATCTGTGAGCAAGGCGGTAATTGACATGGTTAATGCATCAGCCACAGGAGGGCACTGTTAGTCAGCTAGCCACTTCATCATGGGGGTTCAAGCCACTTAATCACCCCTTACCACTGCAGTCTGCTCTTTACACAAGGATCACAACATGGAGAATTCATGAAATATGTTGAACAGATGGAAGGTGTTTGCCAAAAGGCTTCGTCTCAGACTAACACATCTAAATCGCAATATTCTCCTTCACTGACTCAATATGAGATGTTTTAATACACTGTAGAACAGTTTGTTCTTCCAACTGCCATTGTGCTTCTTTTGCTCGGTCAGTGGAAGTGGGAGCACAGGAGATGCATTGAAGTGAACAGGCTGAGTCAATTGTATTTATTTGCGTAGTTTGCTGCACCGTTAGTGCAAGCAGGGAGAACGGCAAACTCAATAGATCTTTCCTTTCTCGCAGAAGGTCAGCGTGTCGCTTCTCCGCTTTTGCGTAACCCCCGCTTGATTCCCGGTCTCAAAGTGATTGAAATACAGGAGGTGTAAAAGGGGTTTGCACGTGCATTGATCCTCTCTGAAACAAAGTAAGTAATGGTCCCCCCTGGAACCAGCAAGGACTTTTCCCTTCAATGTCACCCCTCATGCTCAATCACCACCGCCCTCCTCCCACTAATCCCAGCGCAGAAATCCCAGGATTTGTCGATCTATCACTTCTAATTGACACTAAATGATCTGTCAGTTTATTGATGAACCTTTGAAACCAGGTTGTCACAATATATTTTATCCCTAACAACTTTTTCCAGACAGTTTTACCATGTCTATCGCTTTGCCTTACATGAGTCTTAATCAAGGGGCCTGTAATGTGTCTTAAGTGTCGCCACCCCCGCCCCGCAGACAGGACACCATCCAAGGGCAGGCAGGTAGGCTCCCTCAGCTCCTCTCTCGCTCTCCTGATTGGACTCTGCTGGCTTCAGATCGGCTGGTTTGGCCGCAGATAGTGTGCAAAAGATGGACAAAGCAGTAAATGAGCAGAGAACTGGCAAGATGAAGTGTTTAAGATAATTTTTCTTACTGGAAAAAAATATTATTAACGCTACTCATAACAATATAATATAAGATATAGGACTTATAGTCCAGTCAATTTCATTACGTTGTTAAAGCTTCACTTTGGATTCGCAGGTTTTGTGATCTGTGATTAAAAAAAATCATACCACATCATCCTATGAACTTAGACCCATAACTTCAACCAGGAAAAACATCCTTTAATACCAACACCCCCTCCTGCCAAAAAAAATAAATTAACCTCAGGCAGATCAACAGGAAATGAAATCCTCATGGTGAAAAAAGATGATAAGATATCACCTTTGAAAAACAAGCTATGAATAAATGTTCTTATTTGTTGCCATTGTCGTTATTGTCCCAATGTTGGGACAGATTTATTTTTATAAGAACCTCTTAATACTTGTTCTTGATAAAAATACAAAAGGATTTATTTATGGATTTAAGTATGAGCTTTGTATCGATCTGCACATAATAGCTGCTTGTGCTCTTGAGTTTTGGACATGCTAAAGAATTAAAAGAAAAAAGAAGTAAAAGGTTGATTGAATCACCTTTAAAACCACTAGGGGTCACTACTCAACCAGGAGAACCAACAAATGTATTTAGCTCTATGAAGGAAGATTAAAAATGATATTGGAAAATTTTTTTTGGGTATGCTTTAAAAAATACACATAACTTACAATGTTTTGTTTTATTCCTGCATTTGTGTGATTATATGCTTTGCATATTAATAATGCTGCATTTTTGGTATGCCAGCGTGCATCTTTTCATACTGAGGGAAAATAAATGGAGAGAAGTCTGTAAATAGTTGCTGAGGCTGTTAAACTGGTATTATAGGCTGAGAAAACAGAAGACAACTACTGTCTACTCCACTAACACGGATGAAAAAGATATGCCTACTGTTAGTTTGAAAGAAATACAATTTAATATGTGTGTGTTATTAAATTTGTGTGAAAATTATTTTTCTCTGGTGACGTACAGATCTTCGAGAAGACCTGCAGCTGAGGACCTCGAAGAGTAAGTAGGAACAATATTTTATTCTTTCAGCTGTCAGATGACTTTCATAACTGTCAGCACTTGTGGTATAAAAATAGGCCAGTTTAAATTTTTGTTCTTTTCGCAGTAAAGTGGAAATGGCACTCTACTTCCCCAGTTGTCCTTGGTCGTAACTAATCCTCGCCTTTCCAAGAACAATCACTTAATATGATTAAAATCCAGCATGACTGAGTTGCCGTCACTTTTACTGCTGTTTCCCTGTTATTCTAGTCCCTTCCACCCACCCTCACACAATTGTGTGACCAGAATAGGCATCCACATGAGAAGAGGCAGGTAGAGGACATAGTCCTGTATGTTTGACTCATCATTGCAGCTGGAGCTTGGTGCCTGGATGGCTATAGTGAGACAGAGGCTTTGTGTGAAAGTGATGATGTTACTCTGCCGAAAAATCCCTTAGGTTCTGCTTCTGTCACAATTGTCTTGTCTTAACAATACTTATTCAGACTGTGCCTCCAGCTGGGTTTTTTTTTTTTTAATTCTTAGAGGTGATCTTGTCTAGGACAGTCAGGCTGTGTTAACCCAGACAGCACAACTGTGTGTCTCATAGCAGCTTTGTCAGAGGCTGTTATTCTAAAGTCTGACTCAGACTGTAGGAAACTGAACAAGCACCCTACCTATCATAAGAAAGAACAAAAACAGGCCCATCATCAAAGAAAAGTCTAGGAGCCAACTCACTCACTCACTCCCTATGATGACTGTTAAGATAGGGTTTGAAAGCATTAAATAATTCATGCTCTCATACTTCCTGTTTCTACAGCCGCCGTCTGCGACCACAAACTCCCCAGGGATCAGATGATGAAGGAGGTAAGAGCACCCTTGCAATCCTCACTCTCTGTGCCTCCTTACGGGCAAAGTGGAGCCCTCCAGTGCCTCACCGGCACATTCATCCTCAGAAAGTAGAGCAGATAAGCAGGCGGTCAGATCATTGCTTTTCACTGGTGCTCAAACCATATTTCTCCCTGAATATAGCATGGATTTGTGTGTTAGAACGCTGACTTTGACCACTGAAAGTATGAGCGCGGTCCTTTTGATTAACGTGATGAGGGAATATGCTCATTTGATGGAGAGTTGAGGTTGTCCAGCCATCAGCCAGAACAACACAGTTAATCACAAAATGCACACACATGGACACAAAGTGTCAGACTGGTGCTGTTGAATACAGATCCAGTGGTAACACTGCTGCATTGACTAAGTGACCTGAGGGCTCGTGTGCACCACAAACAATGTTTGGACTGAGGGAGGAATTTTCAGCAAGGTGCTGCTGAAGATAAATGCAACATTTTGCAGTGCAAAGCAGTAATGGAACAGGGTTAAATAGGCTAAGTTAATATTAGTTGGCATGCATGCTGAGAGACGTGCACATGAACAAATTGAAAACCTTTTCTGTTAAAACAGCCATATTGTCATTTTATTAGGAAATAAAATAAGAATACTACTACGATTAATAAGAAGAAGATGAAAAAAATACCTAGTACGCTGTAGAGTGACTTTTGAGAAGATGACAAGAATTCATGTTTAATTCTTTGTTCATGAATCTGCTGAGTTTAAAGAGTACCAATGTTGTCACAATGACATGCAGAGATTTTAAACTGTATTATTTATTAATAACTCTTGGTAATTCCACTCAGTTGTATTTTTCTGATGTGTTTTATTTGCTTAATTTAAAAAGTAGAAATCTATTCCAAAATACAAATGATGTTACAGGGCAATAATAACTATTGAATTTCAATTTCAGAAACTGTTTTTTATATACATGTAATTAATGTACTTCTATATTGTTTGTACACACACGATTGTACTCGATATTGTCGGCACACTGGCTAAAATGGACAGTTGATTGAAGGGTCCAGAGGTTTGGTTCTCTTGCAGTTAATGCCGCTGGAAAGATTATTACTCTGTGAAGGGAGACCTCTTAATACAGAGCTGGAGGCAGGGGTATTGGAAATTACAGTGCTGAGGGTTAGTGAGATAGCCCCTCCGATCTTGATTATGTCCCCTACCCTTATCCCTTATGTCCACTGGCTACAAGCACAGAGAGAGACAGAGGGAGAGAAGGCCAGGCTAGCCCCAGTCCCCTGCTCCCTTCTCCCTATCAGCTGCCCCCACAGCCTCCTGCTGGTCACATAAAATAGCACCAGTGTCGCAAAGACACTCATCTATTTCATGTCTCACCGTCTCCCACTTAAACTGTGACGTGTTGACTGTTGCTGTCCCGTAAGCCTTTCAAATGGATTCTCTGGCTGGGTAATCATTCGACTGGACCCCTGCGTAGATTATAGGGGTCCGAAGTAAGGCGAGGACACGGCCCGTTTGCCAGAGTCGCTGACTGGCATGTGCTGCCGGGAGTATGTCTACATTCACAGCAAATTATCCCCTTTTGATATTTACATGCTTCAGCGAGGAAGCCGGACGCGGCCGTGTAATAAGAATACGCGTGGCCTCTCGCTGCCAGACAAAAGCCACCTTGATACATGTCCAGCTGAGTGAAGGAAGCCAGCATGGATAATGCGTGCCAATCTGAGGGAAATATGCTCGTCCTGATGGAGTTGCCCTTTGCGTTGGAAGAAAACATTGGCTTGTTTGCAGCTGCTTTTATGGGCCACTTGACCTCTAGTAATAGGTTGGATTTGAAGCTCGTTTTAAAAAATGTTGTTGCTTTTTTTTCTCTTAATAATAGAGTTTGCACATAGACAGCATATGCTTCCGTGCTTCACGTCGAACTCTCACGGAGTGTGTTATTAGTGCGTTACTCGCTGAAATGGAAAGAAAGAGAGTGTGTGTGTGGACAGATAGACAACACAGGAAGCTGTTTGCAGAGCTGGATGGCAAAGCTTTTTGATGTCATTGCACTAAGACCATTAAATTTGATTGGGGGTCCAGGGGGGACGGATTCTGCTGAACGCTGTGCTTTGTAAATGAGAGGACAAAGTGTCACCGGGGCCTCATGAATATGAAATACCTGCGCCCGCATTTATTTGGATATCAGAAACACAGATGAATCTTGTCAGCGGCTAAACGAGCATGGCATTTTTAATTTGGTTTAATTAAAAAAAGAGAAAGAAATAAGTTATCGGCAGAGTGTGAGGCTTTTGGGCTTCAGCAAAACTTGGGGGGTAAGGTTTTGACCGGTCTACTCTTTTTTTTTTTTTTAGGATTTATCCATCTCAGAATGTTCAGAATCAAAATATTTTTCTCCTTCTTACATCTAAATTTATGTTTGCTTGAATTCTTTTTTTTAGGGGCTATTTTGAAGGAATGGTGACATAGATGCCAAGATATTTCCTCACATCAGATGCAGACTTCCATCTCCTCACCTCTATTTAGCTCCTCTATTGACTTTCCCCTCAGGGTGCAGTACTGTGGTTAGAGATTACTGACAACCCTCTTCATGCAGTCCAGCTCTCTCTTTTTCTCTCGCTATCTGTCAGGTCTCTTTTCCCTCGCTTCCACTCCCCCACTTTCTTTCTCTGTCACTGTCCACACTCTGCTCTAGAGCTAATAAGGATGTGCACTTTGCTGCCACACCAGAAAAATACTTTTCAGGAAAGACACATCACACCCAAAGCTGGGACACCTGTAAAGCCTCTACTGTACTTTTTATTTTTTTTGAAATATATATTGTTTGTTATCTGTACAGGCACCTTTTCTGTCAACAAGCGGCAACTTACTCACTATAAAATCGTTGGAGAGACTTTTCTGTCTCTTTACTGCTTATGTCCAGCTATCCAGACTACTCTCCATCCCTCTCTTATTTCCCTGCCTTGATATGTCCATCTGAAAAATGCTGTGAAAGTTTGCCCTCTCCTTCTTGGGAGTGAAGCCATCCTCTGTCCTGTTGCGTTTTGCCAATTAAAGCGGGTTCCCACTGTTTGAGCAGCGGGCTGGCGGCTCCTGGCACCGCAGCCCCTGCCAGGCCGCACTGTGACTTCCGACCCCACACAGATGGGCCCGCAAGCAAATACTCGTGCACATGGCTGGATACCGCTCCAGTCGGAGTGGCAGAGTGGACATGGAGGTCGGCCTACCGGCCACCGCAGGTCCTGGGGGTGGGCGGCACTGACAGGGCCCAAATGCTAAGGTAGCAGGGGGTGCTTTCTGGGGAGCCCCTGACCAGCACCCCTCTCACAGCAGGATGAGCTGCTGCCTTGCCTTCTGAATATTCATGGCCGCATGGCTATTGTGACAGGGCAGCTCTTATGTGGATGTAGCACACAAGAGGGAGGGGAGGAAGTGCCGCTTACAGGCACGTAACCTTCTAGCAGCCGTCCACAGGGAATTTACAGTAATTTAAACAATGTGTTTGTATTGGTAAGAATACTAAATGGTCGTTTGATGATTATTTGATGTTCTTAAATGTGCCACTTCTACAAATGTATCAGATGGACTCTGCTTTTTTTATTGTGTGTATTTAGACATCCCAACGATTCCTGATCTGGATGAAGTGCAAGAAGAAGATCTCACCATGCAAATTGCAGCTCCACCATGGTAGTTAATTCCTTAAACTGTAAACACTTTCAAACCACTTAATCACTTTGGACACACACACACACACACACACACACACACACACACACACACACACACACACACAGAGTGTGACTTACAGAGCCCCAACTCTATGATCTTAAACCTCTGTCCATGCACAGAGCAGTGGCTCAGTAGACTATTCTAGTGTCTTTCATGTTAACTGTCCTCCATTGATGCTGTTGCAGAGTGCCTTTGCTATATCAGGCTGAAATGGAGAAATAACAGTTGGGTGTGATTTATGCAACTCTCTTGCCAGGGTCCTTACTAACCGGGCCCTTTGATTTACAGGGCAGTGAGAGACACGTCGACATGTGTCGAATATGTTGCAAGGCTATGACAGCGGTGGAGGTTATTAGGCTGGGGCTTGCTCTCTGTGCGAGATAATATCCACATTGAACTCATTGCGAGGGCAATGTAGCGTGTAATGTGCAGTAAGTAGGACTGGCATGCACTGCTAGGCCCCGGCCACTTTGAGAGCCCCCCCACTTAATTCCAACCCACAGATAAGCAGCTGGGTTTCAATTTAAAGTGTTTAACACTTGGCAACCATCTCCTGCTCTCTCTGGCCTTTGCTTGAAATCTTAGAGCTTAAGTGTGTGAAAACTTCAAGCTCATCTAAGCCACTTTGCAGTCTTGCTTTGCGTGTATTCTGAAAGCAGGATTTTCTCTGTGACATGCTGTTTTCACCGAAATACAAGTTTGTTTACAGTATAAGTGCATCAGAAGCCTGACTTCCTGTCACTCTGTTAGTGTTCAGGTGAACCGAGTAATGACCTACAGAGATCTGGACAATGATCTGAAGAATTATTCTGCATTCCAAACCTTAGTGAGTCAAGGACACCTTATTTTTTTAAAAATACCTTCAATGTTCTCCTGCGCCTTCTCTTCAAGGTGGCAACTCTCATCACCTCTGTTTGTGCAAGCTAAGTGAATTTTACTGCACTGTTTCCTCAGGATGGAGAGATCGACTTGAAGCTACTCACCAAGGTTTTAGCACCCGAGCAGGAGGTGAGGGAGGTGAGTGAATTTTTAGTAAATATAGCTTGTGAGCTCCCAACGAAAGGCCTGTCCAGCTGTTTCTTGAGCACCAGGGGAGGTTGCTGTCTGTCTCTCAGGTAATCAAGATTTATGATGTGTACATTAACACCCTCTGCTCCCCCCCACCACTCTCTATTCCCCGTACTCACTTTCTTGGTATGTCTCGCTCTGCCTCTCTAATTCTTCTTTTCTTCTGTCTCTCTTTTGCTCTGCAGGATGATGTGAGCTGGGAATGGGATCATCTGTTTACAGAGGTGTCCTCGGAGCTGCTGATGGAATGGGATCAAGGAGAGAGTGAGGAGCTGGCTGTGTAGCCTGCAACTCGAGGAGGACGCTTGAACTGAGACATGAAGTTGCTCTAGTAGGAGTGAACATCCCACTACAGAGAAGGGCTATCAACTTACAAACTTCAATTACTGTTATTTTGTATAAAGTGTGTGTACAGCATTTGGTAAATTTTATAAATAAATAAAGTTGTCTGTGCATGGAGCAGTACAGTGTTACCTTACCCTGTCTTTTGCTTTTTTAAGTTCACTCGCTCACTTTTTTAGTTTGTTAGTTTTAACTCAAACAGCCAAAAGGCAAAGTGAAAATAGCAGGTACAGATAAAAATTCCCCCACTCTACTAACAGCATTATCAACACCTTCATACAAGTCCAAGGTTGATAATCAGCTAAGCTGAAATCCACTTGATTGTGTTCAAATTAACATTCCTCATTAAAGCCTACAACCTTATTGTTATTGACTGTGCCATTGACTTTATCTTCCAGCTCTTCGATAGGAGCAACCCCTTCTTCACTATTATCTCAAATGTATTGAACAGAGTTCCTATTGACACCTGGGGGATTAGCATACATTATACTTTTTTACTGGATAAAGAGGAATAGATGTGAGATAGGAACAAGGCAGCTGCTAGTGTGAGGTGTGTTTTCTTTAAAGCCAGAAGGCCAGGACAATGGAAAGGAGATGTCTCCATGTCTGAATTTAAAATGGCATTGTGTTCTAATGGGATCACAGTTGGCGTAACGTGTGGCTTCAACATGTGGCGATCATGTGTATCAGCATTCAGTTTTGCCTTTGGTTCATGTGTGCGAATATAAATGCAGACCTCCAAAGTCAGGCCGGGTCTATTAGGGAAACGGCTGTAACATTTACAGATTGTGATTAGGTTTATTTCTGAGGCAGAGAGCGGTCTCGTGACATTTGGAGATGCACAGAAAAGTCCTCAAGGGCACACAATCTACGCATCCAACAGCTCAATCACTGCCCATCACAAATAGATCCAGATTCTTTTTCGTTTGGTGGGCCTTGAATCAACTTCATCAGGAGTAATACCTCAGGACGAGGCTATCACGCGGGATATTTGTGCTCAGAATATTTGTGTGTGGCAGAATTTTTAAGTGGGGCCCTCAAATTCTGTGAGTGCTTTCTCTCTCTCTCTTTTTTGTCTATCAGATATACAAATGCACACTTTTTTACCGCCTCCACAATTGGCTTATTTAGCCAGACTTAATGAATTCTGCCCATATGCCCTGAGCAGCTGCTACGTTGCCCCTTCCTCCCGCCCCTGCCGAGCTGCGAAGTGCCCATCCATGTAGAGACAACCTCTAGCTGTCTCTCTGGAGAAGGCTAAGCCTGCCACTCCTCTGCTGGCAGCCAGCCGGTGCTGTCTGAGGTGGACCGCGGACGGGCTGAGGACTCAGATTAGGGCCCAGTGATCACGGGTTGCGGTCGTCCTCAAATGATTGGCCCAGGCGTCGGTGGATCAGAGAGGGGATTAGAGGGAGAGAGAGAGTTGCTGTTTGGCATGTGCTTGCATCCAGCTTCTCAAAGTGACCTCTCTCTACTGCCTCATCCTGCTGCTCTCTTACTTTATTCTCCCCATGTCTCTCTCTGTGTATACTGTATATATCCTGATGCTGCAGCGAGGCTAAGGATGACCTCTCACTGTCTGGGTGCAGTGGATTCAATCACATCAAAACAAGCGCAATGCACGCATCATTTCCAGCGAGGAAGACAATTGTGTTCTTTAAGAGCTTTGTGGTGGCTTTTGGATGAAAACGGTGTCGCCGGGAGGTGAGCCGAGTCTGAGGCCATGTTGATTATGTGTATATCAGATCAGATGATACAGGCCTCACATGGGTTTAGGGTGCAATTTATTTTTCCCTTGACATTTTTCTATTAAAATAATGGAGCCATTACCGCTGCAAAAAAACATCCACACTGCTCCGACGTGTGCTTCCGTAATCCGATATTTCACTGGAAATGCCTCAGTAATGATTTTTGATTTGATGGGAAACACTTTGGAGGAAAGGGTTTCCAGAATTTATGGGGTAAAAAAAGAAGTTTTCTCACTTTAAACTTTATTTATAAAGCAGCAATGTTTGTGAAACCTTAAGGCAAGCATGGCCCAGCTGAGCACAGTGAATTATTTTGGGTTTAAGTAGGCTATTTATCTTTGTCTTTATTGGGTCCCTCATTGGAACCGACTTTTCATTTTGTGGCAAAGAAAACACATGAGAGGAAGTAATAAAAGCTTAACAGTATTTTAAAAGAAGAAGAAAAAGTAGAAAGGTCCGTTTATGTAATGTTTTTTCCCTCCGCCCCTGTTGACTGGCTTGTCTTGATGTATTTTGATATTGGGCACTAATTGGAAGGATAGACTAGAGATAATATCCTTCCAGCTCTACCTAATATGCTAAGGTGCTGACAGGAGTTTATACATCTTATCTGTTCTCAATATCTCCCTTCCATATGGTTCAAATCCAATATGCTGAGGTGTAATTAAAGAAAATGGGGAGATGTAGAGATAGCTTCAGCCCGATGCCGGGGCCCCTCAGACACAGAGTGAGGGGTGAGGACAGACACGCTAAAGCTCAGAGCAATATTAGGTCCGGTTCATTCCACCAGGGGCCGCGTGCCTGTAACAGGTTCCCTATCAGTGACCTGCCCAGCTCTGCATCAGTCAGGTGCCGCGAACCAGCCACAAGAGGACGATTATCAGTTTAAAAGGAAAAAAAAGCAAGAACAGAAAGATATGCCCTGCTTTTAAGCCATGTTTTACTCATTAATTTATAACAAAGAAAAAAAATATATGCAAGGTCAATTTGAATTCTGAAGCCAGAAATAATACATGCAAATGCAAGCATATTCAAATGGAGCTCGTGCCCTTTGAATCAAACCTCAAAAAGCAACCTCGGTATTGATTCGCAACAAAGACTCCATGATATTTCAAGTTTAAAGGAGAGATCCTCAACACACCACTAAGGCAGTCAGATCAATATCATTTTTTGATCAAAAGGGGGATTTGCCTTTGAAATGGCCAGATTAAACAGATGTTTTATTTTTCATTAGTTATACTGCACCTTTAAAAGCCCGCGGGGGGGTTCGTGTGTGTGTGTTTGGGGGGAAAGGAGGGGAGGGGGAATTACTTCACAGAAGAGACAATGAGAGTGGTATTTTTTAAGACCTAAAGTTTGACGGCTGAACTTTTTTTTTTTTACTCTTTACTTAATGTTCTATCGTTCGAAGTACCAATTTCTTTTCTTTTCTTTTCTTTTGTTTACCCCAGGTGGGCTCGGACATGAAATGGCTGGGATGGTGGCAGCTTGGAATGCCCCTGGGTATCTTGCTGCCATGGTGTTGTCAAAAGACCTGGGAGGGGGAGTGAGAAGGCTAGGATGGTCTCTTTTCTTTTTTCTTTTTCTTTTTTTTTTTTAAACCAAGAAAAAAGAACGAAACTGAGCTTCTGTTCTCTTCGTTACAAAGAGATCGGCTGAATTCATTTATCATTATTATTATTATTATTATTATTATTATTATTTCCTTCTTATTACCCCTCATATGTTTTGGAACCGCTGCGGGTTGGAAAAGGCAGGACAGGACAAGGGTTTGAACATGAAATACAGTCAGGCTCCACATTTGTCATGTATTTTATTATTTCCCTTCCTCACCTCTCAGACCTGTAGGCAAGGTCCTTCATTTTTCACATGACTGGTTTTCTTATCATTGTGGGCCCTCTCTGCTGGCCTACGAGTGACTTAAAGGCAATAAAACACAAAACATTCTGTAAAACACAGATGCCTTACAGTGCCTTTCCGGGGAATTATGATAATAACTCAGGGATGGTTGGAGTGGCCAGGTCATTGTGGATGTGGGGAAGGGGGGCTAGGGGCGATGGGAGTAAGTTCACCGAGGTTCTTTGAGCAGGGACAGGTCAAGGTGGGCTGTTGGGCCTCCCCATCCGCCCTCCCTTTCCCAGCCTCCCCAGTCATAAACTCTTCCTATCATGCAGGATGCCGGCTACAGAAGGTACAAAGCAGAACCTCTTTGTCTTGTAGCTGCTGGGGATAAAGCAGTGGCTGATGGGAAAGCGGTTGCGTTGGCCCCCTGGCAACGGCGAGGTCAGCTGAAGAGTTGATCATAGCCAGGAGAGGAAAAACTCCTGAGTCAACACGACTCTGCAGTCTGCCCCCTGAGGGTCAGCTATCCTGTGAACTTGGTACTTTGTAATTTAGTTCCTCTGAAAGAGAAGACAGAAGGTGACAAGATTTTAAGTCGTCTTATTGCTGAACTGTCTGGTTATGATTTTTTTTTTTTCGGTGTCTGGATTTGTTGCAGGGTGGAGGGAGGGGCTGGATGTAGTCCTACAACACCTTTCGAGTGTGTGAATGAGAAGGAGTGAGGACAGGAAACGAGTGTGGGCTCCACCACTGAGGTGCTGACAGAGGGGGGATAGAGGGGGCTGAGGCTGCACCTGTTCCGGCCCAGCACCCTCCCAGCAGGGCTTCGTCAGAGTCTCGGCCTTCTCCTGGCATCTGGGATGGGGGCCAGGCCCAGTCCCACCTCCAGCGTTTGCTCCACCTCTTCGCTGCTTGTGGATGAGAGACGAGAAACGCTGGAGGCTCCATCTGCCGAGGGCTCGCTGCGGTCTCCGCGGCCCGCCTGGGGAAGGGTTGCCGAGCCTCCACGACTCTGCCACGGGGGTCTCACAGTGGTAGACCACAATGCGGCACATCACGCGTCACATGCCAGCTGGCCAGGATTTCTCTCCTGTAAACAGAGACTAATGACCACTCAACACACACACACACATAGAATAAATATCCCTTGGTGGAATGGAGGCGGGTGAGACTATGTAGGTGAAAAGACTTGGTTTGATTTCGTTAAAGGAGAGCAGCAGAACAAGGGGGTTCGTGTCACAGTGGGACATTGCTAAAGCTTCTCTCAGATGCTGACTATAAGTCCACTACATCACAGTCATGCAGTTTCCTGCTTACACGCAGCATCACAGGCCTCCCAGTGCTCTGCAAGCCTCTGGGCTCCAACAGGTCCACCCGCTGAGTCTGTAAAGCTCCCCTGTTGGATTTCTATCGCGTGGAACTGCATGGAGCAAAGAATTCAGCCAAGGAATCCTGTGATGGTTGGTTCTCCAGGCTGAAGGACATTAGTATCTCTATACTTCCTATCCGGTCTCCCTAGAATCTCCTTGTCCATGTCTCCAAAGCTCCGTTTTCCCCACAACCCAGTAGTTTCATATATATGCCCCTCTGTCTAAATTGCCCCAATGTCCCAAGCATACACTTTCATAGGCATATTTATTTATATTCCTATATATAATTATATCAGTTGCAGGCTAGGAATAATGTGACATTGAGCGTTATTCCCCAGTTAAGCAGGGAGAGTGTAGAGAGGTCGCACGAGCTACACTGAGCCACTGGCAACCCAGGCCCTGCTGGTCCAACAGAGGATCTTGGCTTCATCTGCAAACTCGCAGTAAATATCTGGCCATCATTTATTTTAATTCACTCCTTTCTTGCTCAGATGGAATGGATTCTTAACCTTGTAGGACAAGGACACCCGCATGCTGCCTGCCTTGCCTTAGCTGCTAAATTATTCTTCATTCTTCCGGGGGAATAAAAAAAAAAAGGGAAAAAAAGGAGTCCGGCGTTGTTCAAACTGTTAGCTCCAATGAAAAGCGTGCCTGAAAACATTGTCACTGAACCCTTGGACAAGGAAAAGAAGGGGAGTGGGCAGTGAAAGACAGAGTGGGAGAAGTGGGGGAGAGAGAAAAAGGGGAGGAGTGGTGGTGGGGTAGTCAGCAGCCTCCAGAGTGATTTATTTGCCAAATCAGGACACAATGAGTCGATTATGAGTCCTCTAATAAGAGAGAGTGTTTGGGGACCCACTAATTGGGCATGATTGAGTTGCAGTCTGGGAGCCGGGCGAAAAGGGAACCTGGTCGGCGGCTGTCATGCAATCATCAGCTAATCAGAGCTTTGAAATTAAAACTGCGTGTTTAGGGTAGAGGACGGGATAATGGCAGGGACCTGCCGGTGCTCTGAGGCAGCCTGAGGAGCCTGTCACTGTGTGTGTGTGTGTGTTTCTGCATGTTTGTTTGTGTTTGTCTTTAGGAGTACAGTATATGAGTGTGCGACGTGAATAAGGCAGATTGTATTGACAGTATGTGTGTGTGGCTGTGTGTGTTTGAGGCCTCTCGTCTCTGACTGTCATCTGCACTGGTCCTGATGAGGACAGTGAAGGAGATGTAATCAGCCCAGCCCTTGTACTAATGCTCATACAGTGTTTGTGTGTCTCTGAGTGCACATGTGTGTCCGGCTTTGTATTTCTAGATATACTAAATGCATGTAAAAGGCCAGTGTATTTAAGTGTGTAGGTCAGTCATTTGATTTTATTGAATTAATTACATACAGTGTTTTTCGCCGATAATTTCATTGAAAGGAAGGCTTTGCCGAGCAGATCGTTGTCCTGTTTCTACCCCCAAAACTCTGACATTAATCTCAGTTTTGAGCGGCTGTGCTCACATGTTGTCACTAGGGGGCAGTGTTTATCTGCAGTGCGTCGCGAGAGCACACGGACAGGACTAATTGATGTCAGGCGCTTCTTCTGGTTGTGTTGTTAAGAAAGAGATAGAAAGCAGAATATACCAGAAAAGAATGCGGTTTGTGCTTGTGTCTGTGAGGTAAGAAGGAAACAAAGCTTTTATTTAAGTAAGTAATTAAAAAGCGGCCTGTCGCACAGCTGACAGTGAAACATTTTCTTGATTGGCGCGCAGAAACCTTCAACGTAAACCGAGGCCATTATTATTATTTTTAAGTCATTAAACCTCCAGAACACGCCACACATTCCCCTCACTATGCCTGTGTCTTCTTCTTCCCCACCTTTAGTTTAATGTTAACGAGGATTGGGTTTGTAAGTTCAGATTTAGGTTTCTCTGAATTATTCCCCCTCCCCGTTTATATTATTAAACGGACTACTAGCTACCAGTAAACTTATCCAGTTGGAGTATTAAATTATAAAATATCTCAAAGTTTTCTTTTTTGTAAACACAGAAAACAACTTGGGTTGGTGGTAAATGGGGATTATAATGTGTGTTTTTATTTTGTGAAATCTTACATTTTTTATAATAGGTTATATACATGCATGCCAAATCTTCGTTTGCTGTGTAGAAGTATTTACATTTATAATTCATCTTTAAATTTCCATTTATACCTCTGGTTGCTGTTTATTATGATCCAAAATATAATTATATTAATGCAGCACTTACACACTTACTGAGTGACTCATAGATGCCTGATGCTGAGTCTATAATATGTAAAATGTGTAACTCTTTTTTTTCTTACACACCCAGTTTTAATGTGTAATTTATGATTCTCTGAGCCACCTTGTATTCAGTCTGTATCTACAAATTACCTGCCTAAACAAACAAACGCACACAGTATTTTTCAATCCTCCTAAGGCCTTGTCTAATTGTAAATGCACCTTACATCTAAAGAAGGCCTCACTATAAAAATCTGAAGTGGGTTTAGGCATAAATGGGATTAATTCCCAAAGAATGTCCTTTGCTCTTCCTCCCATAATTTCATTTGCAGGGTCCACAGGATGAATAGCCAAGCAGGCAGTGATGTGGAACTGGAGGACAGGCCTTGCGGGGCCTGGTGCTGCTGCACCACAGCCTTCAGGTTATGTTACCTTGATAATGTCACAGCTGCAGGAACCACACCGCCCACCGTACAGGACACAGGAAATCCAATTATCTGTCTTCTAATGTGTGGGAATTTTACGCTCTCATTTCTTAAGCTTTGGCTTGAGTTGTGCCTTAGGGCAAAACCTACCTGAGAAAGATTCCTGGGATTGTTATTTATTTATTTTCTAAGAAAAGAAACACATCCATTTTCACTGGAATCAGTATAGGAAAGTTAGACTGCAGCGGAATCCAGAATGGAATTGTTTTCCTGATAAAATGCAGAATTATAGCTCATTAAGTTGGATTATAATGTAAGAAATACTTTTGCTGGTCACGTGAAAACAGGTAAAGAGGAGCAACCCTAATTTGTCCTGGAGTTCGGTCGCTGTGATGGCTTGCATATGGGAGCAGGTCCTCCCACCTGCATGGGCCCCCCAACTGTTTTTGATTTAATTAAAAGGAAGAGAGTGCATCAATTTCAACTGCGTGGCAGGGAGATGACAGTACACAAATTGAAAGTAAGCATCGCAGCGGAACAGGAGACGGGACGCTGGCCTATCATTAACATGGAAGACAATTCTGTGTGCAATGTAACAAAATTAGAAACATTATCATCAGTCCACCGCTAGACATGAAGCTCAAGCACAGGGAAAAAAAAGTCTCAAGAAGGCTTTTTATTCGGGACAGGACTAAGTGAGACCGGCTTTAGAAAACAATAGAAATGTGGCATGGCTGTCATAACATTCAGCTGATTGCACACCTGTAGAGAAAAGTGGGGGTTTTTTTGGGGGGGGGGTTTATAATGCCTGGGGGGAAAAAAGTGACACTCATCCCTTCGGGAGGTTTAATGTTTCCTGCTACTTTACCCCACACAGCAGCGATTATGGATCTCATAAGTGATTATGGATCTGTCCCCCCATCCCCTCCCTGCTGAATCTCCAGCACATATCTTTTGTTTTAGCGAGAGGGTTTGGTTTCGAGCAGATCCGAAGGAATGTGAATGGGCTCTGAGCTCGAGGAGGAGCCCCCATTAATGAACAGTAAAGACAGATGAGTCTCGCTCATGCCAGGCAGGTTGCCTCAATTGGATTAGTGAAGCCGGGGTTGGGATGGATAGCTGTCTATGTGCCAAGTGGCCATTAGCTCGGCCAGGATGCCAATATGAGTGTATACAAAAAACAGGCTCAGGATTCCCCTCGGCAATCTCAAGCTAGAGTCAGCAGCTGACAGTATCTGAGGCAATAAACTTTAGTTACGTGCTAATATAGTGATAAACATTTATCAGCTATGATAATGGGGGGGTTAAATGGTTGATTTAATCCTGCTTTTATTGTCCTGAAAATACAAATATCAGAATCTGTTACAGGTCATTTGTCAGTGGCTGTCACGCTGCACTTTATGAATGGAAAGCCGCTCATTCCTGGCATGTATCAGAGCGAGCTGATGTGTTTCCAAGGCTGATGTCATGTTCTCCGTGGGGCGATGATGGGCACTGTACATGTCAGTGGACACCAAGGGCCCTACTCCAACCAACTATACAAATGGGCAGAAGTGCGAAGAGCTGGGGAAATGTTATCAATCACTGTACCTCTCAGAGGAGCTGCTGGCGTTTGTGTAGAGAGTCCCGCTCATACTGATACATATAAAAGGCTGTGTGATGTATTAGAGCAGATGAGCAGGGGCTGGGTCTGACACATGACTGACAGCTCATATGACAGCCCCAGGAAAGTGTGCAGGGAAGTTTCAATCTAATATAATGCTGCTGAAGGAATGAAATGGTGGTGTGAGATTATGTCTTCATGTTATATCCCCTCTAGGACAACGCAGACTGAATGGGATGAATATGATGCGGCTGACCCCCCCGCCTCGGTCGAGAAGGAACAGGTGCCTTATGGGTGCCAGACGCCACAATCGACTCTAGGTTGAGACCTCCTGACCCATGACTTTCTCCACAATCCATTTCAGTCTAGTGAACCAGGTTTCTGAAGGAGGGAAAAACAAGAAACTGAAACCTTGATCAAACCTGTACCTGTGGGTAAACAAAAACATGTTTGTTTGTTTTTTTTGTTTGTTTTTTGTGGTGTCCTGCATTATGAATCAGCTGTCTCATGGGGATTTCCACATAGGTAATCTCTGTCATTCAATCGCTCCACTGCAGAAGCTGGGTCCTCCAGAAACAGGATAGCCACAAAACAGACATTAATATTAAGTGCCAAGGAGATCAGCTTCTCTTTGACCTGCTCTTCTTTCTCCTTTTTTCATAAGAGCAGAATATTGTTAGGTCACATGCATCTTGAAATCAATACTCCGTACTCACCGGTGTACGTTTACACTCATAATTTTCATGCTAAGCTACTTTTTTGTCTTTTTTTTTTTTTTAATACAGAGACCATTTTTATTGATATAATATTAATGGAACCAAAGCTGTCTTCTAAAAATACTCCTGCTTACCAAACTCAGAGGTCACTGAGGTCACAGAACTTTCCTTAATTACACCAGAAATGTAAAATTATTTTACCAGAAAGCTATTAAAGCCCAGGAGACTCAAACCTCCCAATGCGTGTGCCCACAAAGATCAATCATAGAGGGCTAATTAGCCATTTTACAGCTATTTAAAAAAAAAAAGAAACTCAGCCCTTTTCATTATGGGCCATCTATTTTTCCAACATTATGGCCTTTTTTATTTTTCCCCCCTCAGCTTCTGGAAGTTATTAGAAACTTCTGCTGCATGGAGAAATAAAGCATCAACTTTCCGTATTAGATGTGTCAGGCTTTCTTCCTCTCCGTCCACGTTTTATTCTTAGAATGAGGTCAGCAGTTGGCCCGCGAGCGTTGAGTGTCAGCTGCTGTTTTTCCATTGAAACAGACTATACTCGGGTGTTTAGCCCTCTGACAGGCCTGACGTCGGCCTCCTAGCAGCCCCAGTGACCACAGAACCTGATCTCACACAATCAAGCAACTGTGTCAGCCCAGTCTAAACTCGCTGTTCCCAAAGGTGTCTCTCTCTCTCTCTCTCTCACACACACACTTTTTACTTTTTACTTTGTGTACGTCTCCTCTTTTTTTCCCCCTCCTACATTTCCTACACTTCAACTTTTGCACCTTCTGATGGCGTCCATATTTCCCTGCTAATCTGCGGAAGCCCTGCAAACATTCGTATTGTCTAAGTGATCATTAAAATTTATGGCAAGCTGACTTCATCCAGCTTGCTAGGCCTCGTCGGCATAAGTCATAATTATGTGATGACATTGTAAGACGGAACGTCCACGCTGGCCCACTCGCCCGGGCTTGTTAAATGATGTAATTAGCCTACCTAAGAGGTGAACACTCCAGATTGGATAAGTTATTAAATGTTTGGATGAACCTGAGCTCCATTTCCCTATCACTGTCTTCCCCTCATTCTCGCCCCCTCCCTTCTTCCCCCATTAGCCCATTAGCAGTTATGTGATACTATATGCTGATGGGGCAGTGGACAGAGAAAGTGGGTAAATTAAGCCTGACCACTGGTTGTGTTATGGGCTGCTCTTATTATAAGGTGCCACTGAAGGACACTGCAAGGCTTAAGTGTACAGCGCATCAGTGACGGACACGCGACCAACAATGACCCGACGGTACGGCATATTTGTGCCGTCAGTTGCATGCTATGTGCTGATTACGTTCATTAGGATCTTCTATAAGTCATGTGACTCGCTGTTCTCACCCCTGGAAACTATTGAAAGTGACTGTACTGTACAACAAACACAGGTCAGACGTGTCAAATTTAACCCATCAGATTGCTCAATTTGTCCCCAGTTAAGCTGTAATGGAAGGCAGCGCACTGAGGTTGACAGCGCGCCTGCCACCGGGCCCTTGAGCCTCGGTGTGTGCGTCACTGTGCGGCTGTGTGTGTGTGTGTGTTGTGCTCCACCAGAGGGTGTCACCAACCGTGACTGTGTGTTATTCACACTGACGAGTTCCACTGTTCACTGTCACCTCTCATTGTGAGGGGAAATAAGCCTGTGGAGAGAGAGCCTGCCACCAGGGGGGAGGGTGGAGGACAGAGTGGGGCCCCCTTACAACCACAGCCCCAAAGACTGGCTTCTCCTTCAAGCTCAAGATTGCTAAATATCAGCATGCATATTGGGGATAAGAGGAGGATGTTCAGATAGACGCTGAACAGTCTGACTGTGGTTTCTAACACATTTTTACAGACAGAGGCGGAAGCTGATTTGTGTGTGTGTGTGTGTGTGTGTGTGTGTGTGTGTGTGTGTGTGTGTGTGTGTGTGTGTGTGTGTGGGGAGGGGGTGGGTGTTATGGTGTTTGATTTGTTGTGAAGACTCGAGCAGCAGGACTCAGCAGAGTCCAGGTTGGCCCAGCAGGCCCGCCGAGAGTGACACTTCCTCTCTCTGTCTCGTCCTGCGGAGAGCCTTGACAGCAGGGACCTGGTGCTGAGCCGCGTCCCCGTTCATCATCACCAGAGCCAACCACCCACAGCGGGCAGGGTTGGGGGGGGGGGACTCAGTTAACTCTGTCACCCCACTGTCCCTCCCCCCTATGTGCCTCTGTCCCCCCTCCTCTTCCTCCTCTTGCTCTGTCTTTGGCCCATCTCCAGAGAGACTAAAAAGCCGGTCTCTCTCTCTCTCTGCTCCCCTGATTGTTTTTGTTCCTGTGAGCAGACAAATAGAGTTTGGCCTCTTACAAAAGAAAATGCTCAAGCTCATCTGATCTTACTGCCCTAAGGAGTGGCCTGGCCTGAAGGGCTAGTGATTGGAAAATTACAGTGCTGCTCCAGCCATATTGTCAGGGAGTCTAGTCCAGTCTCTTGTGTTTGTGTGAAAGGCCATCAGATGTGTGGCCAGTTGTCCGCTTTTAAGACCGCTGTTGGCTGTAATTGTGTAGGAACCGTAACCGTGGTAACTTCACCAAGGATAATATGCAGTATTTATATAGAGAGTAAATATTGCTGATTGGTTATGTTTTTACAGAGCAGGTAAGCCTCTCTTAATTTTCTTGTTTTTAAATTAAGGAGCTTTGCGTTTACATGCTTTATAAAAAGAAAACATAAATTAGCCAAAGTCTAGTCTGCAAATTCAGTGACAGACATCAGAAATTTGGTCTTTGAGTGACGATACCTGTTGCAGCTCCAGAGTGACGCTGAAGCCCCCTGTCCCTGCCTCACAAGTGGTTCTCTGATAAGTGATTACAATTGGGGAGAAAGGAGGAGTAAAACAAGGGCCTTGTCAGCACAGACCCTCCAGATTTGAGGTCAATTTCGCTCCCTGATTGCGTCTATTTTTGTGGCGGTTATGCTGGGGGAGGGAGAGACCAAGTGGGAGAGTTTACCGTCGCCCGTCGAAGCCAGCATCATCATCATCAGCTGACGAGCAGGCGCCGACCCCCGACTTGCCTGACGGTTTCCTGCCCCCCCGCCACACACTCCGCTCCTTTTACTCTTCACGCCCGCCCCTCCAGCTTTTCCATCGTCCCCTATCTGCGCTCCCCTACCACCCCTTGGCCCTGGCCCTCTGCCTGCTCTTTCGCTCACCCCCACCCCCTCCCCATGTTCGCAAATCACTTCTTCCCGTGTCAGCAGGTAAATTGTTTTGTCCTCCCATTCCCAGCTTTCATTACCTTGTGTAAATTAAGCGATATGTCGTCCACCGGTGCGCGCCAGAGCACTCACCGCGCCAACGCCAAAATCATGAGATTTGGCATAATAAATGAAGACAAACTGGCAGTAGCAGTGCTCCTCTCCGCGCGGGCTCGCCTTCATTATTCGCTTAACTTGCCGGAGAAAATGACTTAACCCTGACCTGTGTATTACGTCCCATATTCACTCCAGATAAAAGCCTTTTTACAGCACACAACAATTTATATTCCAGCAAAGAGGCTGCTTTTCTCTGTCAGTTTTCCAATCTCAGCTCCTGAACACACGTCATTAAACTTGTCTTGCCTTCCTGTATTTGTCCATCAGTCCTTCTTTTTACATAAAATCTGGCAGCATTATTCTGGGATTTGATGGCACCCACTCATTTTTCCCCTTGGAATGTTTGATTGGAAGAAATATAGCCGGGCCGGGGCTATCTTCTCTCTTCTGTGGAATCATGCACTTGATGAAATAGTGTTCCCTCAGCAAGAATAATAAAAACAGACTTGTGCATTACAGGGGGCTCTCAATCTGCCAGCCGGGCTGAGCTGAGCCGAGCGAAAAAACCCACCCTGCCCCCTGACAGATTTTTATAGTTATCCCAGCAGATAAATGGAAACGGGTGACCAGGCTGGGGAAGGCCACTCTGGGCTGCAAGCCTGGACAGAAGCATGATGTGTGGCGCGAGCGTTAAAGGTTCGGCTTCTGAGACGAGCATGCTGCCACCGCCACATTTGTCCTTTTGCAGCGTTTATGAAGAGAAACCTCTGGGAAAATGTTCCTTGTGGTGCAGCACAGATATGTTTGACTGAAACACCCACGTTAATGCAGTTTGCATTAGAAAACCTTACAATAGCGAGGGAGTAGGAAGTTCTGCGTCACATGCTGTGGTCTAGCTCCATTGAGAATGAACTGTAGAAGATGAAAAGGGTGATTGCAACTGTCCTCTGGGTGATAGGTGTTCACTTTCCAATTTGGAAGTGTCAGCATTACTATAATATCAAGCTCACTTGAATGTAAAAGGTCATAGACACTTTACATAAAGTCGTTCATTCACTGTTACTGAAGCACAGCCTGCAGTAGTTAAAGTGTTTCAGTTTGTGCTGGAGCACACGATGAAACTTTGGTGTTTTCACACAATGTAGAAGGCCGCTGCAAAATCAGTAATACAGTTACCTTTTAATGCAACAGAAAAGAGGAAATACAATAAAAATATTGTGCAAACATTACTTATTTGCTACATTCACCTAAATAAATTGGACTTTAAATATGTAAACATTTTAGTTGTTTTTAAGCTGCAGTCTTGTTCAGTCTTTTGCGTCTCAGTGACATTACATTAAATACAGAACAGCTTCAGTTTTCTTGGACTAAAGTGACGAAGGGAAGAAAAAAAGTTGCTTCTCTTGTGTATCCTGTGGAGCTGGGGGGAAAAAGTTTGACTAGCTGTATTATATTCACACACAAAAAATGTGAAATTAAATGAAACCAGGCATGTAACAAGGATTATGATTACTGAAATAAAGAGAAATTCTTAAAGGCTTAAATGGAGGTTAAAAAGTTCCACTGTGGTTTGCACCTTAAGGTTTTGCCTTCTGGGAAGATAATCAGCCATAAATGGTGCTCGTTTCCACTTAACAGGCCCTGATTAATCAGCCGAACTGCATGGGCTAATCAATCGACTGCTAGTGCTTTCCACACTGGACCTGGAGAGCTTCATGTAGTCTGAGTAATCCTCCTTCTCTTACTCCTCTGTTCAGCGGCAGGCGTCGTGGAGAGCAATACATTTGTGAGGGATGAGCACAAAAAGGCCCACAGTTGTGATTTTGTAAATTGGTGTGAAATTCAAGGCTTCTTTCTATAACCCTTAAATAGTGCACGTGCATCCCAGTTACATTTTATTGTCTTGTTTGTAATTTTTATTAAAAATGAAGAGGTTTATTAGAAGCAAATGAGTAAAGAAATTGCACTTTTTATTTTCACAATATAAGTCAGTTACCTCCTTATTTAGCTTATAGTAGTGTTAGCTTTTTTGTTTTACTGATATGAAATTGACCAGACACACTTATATAATATATATAAGCATACTTAAGCATGTAAAAAGGCTATCAGCGGAATTGTCTTTTTGTTTTGTTTTTACAGAAATGGCATCAGTGAAATGTTAAAGTCTTCAGGAAAGTTTAGATTTATCTTCAGAACTGCCAGTTTTAATTATTTCTACTAATGCGTCTGTAATAGACAAATCAGAAGAGCTCAATATTTCCCTCATCCCTTCCCGGGAGGTGAAAAAAGATCAACTTATTGGCTCAGCTTCACCTGCTCACCTGCTAAATTGAAATGTCAAACATGTAAAGCAGACTGACATGGCTACCTGTGGCACTGATGCAGTTCAGACAATGTACAAACGGGTCTCCAGATACGCAGCACAACAAACACTGTGAGTGTTTGATTTGCTTGTCAACAAAACTGTGCTCCTGAGGTTTGTGGGCCAGCTTTTTAGATAGTGTTGTTAACGGCATATGTCATTTGAGGATTGAAAACTGGAGCCATTGAATCTTAATGAGAGACCGTTTACATTCAGCCCTCTGCACTGTGCTTTCAATGTGGTTAAACTAGGCTTATGTTAGGGAGTTTATAACCAGTCTAGAAGGTAGGCAAAATTTAAATGTGCAATGTTTTACAGTGTATACAATGTTTATGCTCTAATAATTAAATTACATTCACTTACAGATGGTCTACAACGGTGCTGTCACCCATTTATTGTTTATGGAGCCAGAATGTAGCATATTTGGAGTGGCTGTTAATTTACAAGCGAATGCTAGAAAGAGTTGTTAGCAAGCTGCATTTAGAGTGTATTACATGGACATGGATACCTGCCAATTAGTGCTAAATAAATCAGTGAAACAAACAAGTTACTAGATGTTCACTTACCAAAACTGTACCACAAACTGTTGGCGCATCTAACTGCAACATTATTGGCTTGATAATTGCATTAAAAATACTCAAAAGGCAGCGGTGTCGTAAAAATGGGTGATGGGTCCAGTTCAGTGACTCCACTTAATGGATGTGAAGCCAAGGAGACAGCTATTGGCTACAGCCACCTGCCTTAACTTCCACCTGAAAGTTAAAGTGGCCACACCCACAAGAATCTTTTATAAAGTGAAAATGGAGCCTGAACACCTAATTGCCCCCAGTGCATCCACTATGGTGTGTATGACAGAAAGCACTTAAAGACAGAATGAAGAGTTAGCAGGTTGGTAAGTCACATTCACTTAGGACTTCTGGAAGTAGTTCTTCAGCTGGAGCGACGTATGTTTTTAGGTTGTCATCATGTTGGAAGATCAGACTAAATCTTCACATTTATTCATGATTCCTTCCACCCTGATGAGATTCCCCTCCAGAAACACTCCGAAGCATCCCCACAGTATAATACTCCCTCCCCTGTGTTTCACAGTGGGGATGCTTAACCTTCGTGCTGTAGGCCTCTCCCTTATTTCTCCAAATCGAGCTTCCAGTATCCATAATGTTTCTGCAGGTTGTCCTCAGCATATTTTAGTGTGGCTTAAAAGTGTCGCTTCTGTAGAAGAATTCTGCAATTCCCGACTTTCAAAAGTCGTTCACTCGTGTCTTGACAGTTTTTCTGGGGTCTGTAGACACATCTCATAGTATTTTTTCCAGACTTCTTACCTTTGCCAGGTTTTTTCTTTACTATGTGGCTCTCTTTGAATTTCTTAGTAATGCTTCTGGCTTCAGCTCTTGACCCTTGGAAATGCTGTCATAACTTTGTATAAACATCTCCTGCTTTGTGAACGTCAGTAATTTTTTTTCTCAAGTCTAAACTCATTTTTGTTTTTGGCACTATGCTTTCTTGAGTGATAGCTCAAACCATTGCTGAAGTCTTTATAATGTGCGTAAATTCGAATGTAACCTGAGTTTCAACTTAATTTTCCAAGATTAGAGGATTACAAAGTTAAAGCAGTTAAAAGATCAGTTTTTCAGGGGGCTAATAATTTTGACCATGGTATTTTTTTTTTCTGGAATAATTCTGTTATTTTGTTTAGATTAAATTAATTTATTCTTTTTAAAAAATAAAAATTAGTATATATAGAAATGTTGAAAATCCTTTGCTTCATTGCTTTTGACAAAAAAAAATCATAGTGGAAGCAATACATCTGTCCTCATCTGTAACTTAAGTCTTCTTTTACTTGCAGTTAAATATTTTTGAGCGATGAAAAAGATGCCACATAACAATAATCGAAACATATTAACAGACACCCTCGTAAGATTAGTTTTTTAAAGAGAGACAGATCTGTCAGAGAACTCTTCAAATCGTTCCCAGATCGGTCTAAAACGGCTCTGACAAAGAGGATTTAAAATGTAAAGAGCTGGCGCTCAGCTCTGTAACCCTTCCCCTTCTCTAAAAGGACAGAGAAAAGAATGATACAAACAGAAGGGGAAAAAACTCAAATCCAACTCATTTTTTACTGTATGAAAGTTTCACAAGGTCGTTGGGAGAGTCATGTTAACACAATACCTGAATACAGATTTGTTTCCTTGTTCTACAAGTCACGCAGACTCGAGTCTTTAAGCGATCATTATTACCATACAAATAGACAGATCTATTTAACAACCCCCTTTTTATCGCATAACACTTATTCTTTAGTGTTGCTCCCTGAAAGGCACTGAAATGTGTCTCTCCCCCTACTTACTCTTCCCCTCTTTCTTTTTTTCTTTCTTTTTTTCTCCCCGGGAAATCGTCTCCGGGTTGATAAAGGCTCAGAGCAATAGAAGAAGCAAGGCTGACATCTTCTTAAGAGATGATAGGAGAGCCAAATCAAATAGGATGGAGCAGTCACTCTTTTCACAGATAGGTAGCTCATTTCTGGTGGCTGAGAGTTTGCATCCCTAGTGACGCTCTGCCTGGGAAAGATAGCTCGCTCGGACTCCATTCATTATTTCATTCCCTGTCTCCTCTTTTCACATCTTAGCTACTTCTTTCTTCTTCTTCTTCTTTTTTTTTTTTTGCTTTAATGAGTTGCCTATTTTTCTCAAGTGTTGATGGCGATCTTGGAATTTAGATTTGGAGACAAAGTGTTTAATCACAAGCGTTTTTCATTTGCCAAGAAGAGGCAAAAAAAAAAAAAAAATCAATTATTTCTATTAGACAATGCTGATTGAAAATGAATGGAAGTGGTAACATTTTGAAACAAAGGCTCCACGGAGACAAAGATAAGTGTCAGTCTGCTACCCCTGAGGTGTGATGTGCGGTTTGGCTTAATAAGCAGTTTGCAAAAACATTAGCTATTAAATCTTTGCAGAGGGTTGATACAAACACAGAGCAGTTTATTAATAATAACAGCTCATAATTCTGTACTTTTAGTGTCACATTGTTCCTCGCAGAGTCCATGTTGAGCTTCCGATGTAGCGAGCTTCTTTATTTTTTTTGTTTTCACAAACACGTACGTTGACGCATAAAGATGTAACTTCATCAGAGGAAATTGCAGGAACTTTCCTCGTCCAATTATTTATTGCAACACTTACTGAATGAAGCTTCCAAACTCCATATGATATTCACTTTGGCACTTTGTGAAGAGCACTTTGCTATCGCATCCCTCACATTCTCTGCAAATCCCTTAGAAAATTATTTCTAAATATTAACTTCTCTTGCAGAGAGCTCATTCAAAAGAAGAATTACACGACAGATAAAACACTTTATCACCAGTGAAAGACTAGACAATGTACGTTGAGAAATTGGGAAGAAGGCAGAAACAATGAATATTAAGTGCCTAAGAATCCAAAGCTGCTGACTAAATTGAAACAGTATATCCTGAGGGGGTACGGTTTCCAAATTGCTAATTACTGCCTCTGAAAGGGGGCTGTTTCTGATATGTTTGCTTGTGAAAGGCTGCCACTTAATGAAGCAGTGGCTAAAGTTTTTTCCCCCTTTCTTTCTTTTTTAATATTCCCACACTCCAGCTTTCAGGGCTCTCTCCGGACTTTCCTCCCAGGCCAGAACAATGGCGGGCCCAGGAGCCCAGCTTCCCCACAGGCCCAATGAGAGGAGGCCGGGGGCTGGGTACTGAGGGAGCCGCTCAGCATGCTGAAATATGGAGGCGACAGATAAGGTGGCAGCGGCACAGAGAGGCCCTCTCCCATGGGCCCAAGGGGAAATTTGCAGTTATTAAGAGGAAGATGAGAGCGATTAAATGGCTTTTGTACTCATTTTCACTGACTTTTCTTTTTTATTATTTGGGCTGCCTTCATCTGATAGATGAAAGAAATGGTAAATTACTTTTTTTTGTTTCATTCAGCAACAACACTAGCATTGAGAAAACATCATTACAGTGAGCTTCAATCATAAAACACTTATTAGTCTACTATTGTTTTAAAAAGTGTGGCTGCAACAGAATTACTGTAATCTGACATCTGGAACTACAGTAATTACAAATTTAACATGGTTTGGGATTTTGGTTTGAAGAAATTGGACAAAATGTAACATTGATACATACACAGCATGTGCATGTTTCTATGTATGCAGTCATTTTATGGATGAACACAGCTGGGAGCAGCTATAGAAGCTTGTGCAATTCAACAACAGCCATGCAGCAAATAGAAAGCTCTTTGATTTTGCTTTTACTCAAACTGTGTGACAGATAATTTCCCACTGAACAGCTATATGACACACTGCTCTGCAATGCACTGTGAGGTCTAACAGTGCAATCCAACACAACGGTGCCTTAAAAAGAGAGTGAGTAAATTGCATACTCACAACACAGTGCAAACCTGTTGCTAATAATACCTCAAGCCTTCACATAGTGTTAGATATGCTTGAGAAAAGAGCAGAACAGTGGTGCAGTGTCACCTAACAGCAAGGAGATTCCTGGTTTGAACCGCTTCGTCAGCTGGGGCCTTTCTGCCTTGAGCACCCCCACTTACCCACTCACCAGTGCAAACCTAAGCTGGGCAAGCAGTTAAGAAAATGGATGGATGCTTTAAAAAGTCTCCTTCAGGCATTTTTTAGTAGGATTTTTTACCTTTCGAGATGAAAAAATAGGACGAAAAATGTTTTCCCCCCGGTTTACTATAGCATCCAATATTTTTCCTCATTCAGTCAAAGTCAGCCCTCACTGTTGGAGTATTTGCATTGCTGACTTCAGATTTAGGTAACACACTTATGAAGTTAACTTTGGTTAATGCTAATATTACACAGTGCTGTGCAAAAGTCATGAGCCATCCCTTGTGTCTTTATTTGGGGAAATGGGTGAAGAGATTAATTGAAAAATGTGTAAGCATAAATGGAAATACAGTATATAAGGAAAAAACACAGTTTGAACAATTCTATTAAGCTTGAAAGTCACTGTGTGGTATGACCACCTTTATTATTCAGTATAGTCTGAACTCTCTTAGGCAGCTTTCTTGTAATTTCTTTAGGTAGTCTTCAGGAATAGTTCTCCAGGCTTCTTGAAGACATTCAAAGCTCTTCTTTGGATGTTGACTGTCTTTTGTTCTGTTCTTGACCCCACACTGCTTCCAATAATGTTAAGGTCCAGTCTCTGTGGAGGCCAATCCATGACTGATGGTGTTGTAATTGTGTGTTTTTCTATCTACTTATGGTTTTACTGCATTGGAAGTGTGTTTGGGATCACTGTCATGCTGCAAAATGAAGCTGTTGCCAATCAGACACTTTCATCCTGAGGGCCAGATGCATCTTTCAGGTCCTGTTTCAGGTCTCTGCTGGGTTTTTTTCTGTTTCTTCGTGCATATTAAATACTATCAGACTATCAGGTACAAGGACTGGATTGAAAACGAGTGAAAAATCAGCCAATGTCCAAAGAAGAACTTTGACAGAACTTCTGAAAGCTTGAAGAACAAATCTTTAAGACCACTTCAAAAATGGCAAGAAAGTCTGGCTACTTGCAAGGAAAATTACAAAGAAATAAGGGTATCTTAAGACATTCGCACTATATCTCCAACTCACGGGTGCACAATTTTAAGTTTCATTTTTGACCAACATAGAAAAACAGTGCATTAGCAGTGTTTAGCAAAGATAACAATCCATAGTTTCTAAAACCTCTGAATTCTACACAGTGGAAGCAAAGGTATCCAGCTAAAGTTACCCAGCAAAAAAATCCCAGCAAAACAGGAGTAGAGTCAACCTACTAACACTGAGAGGTGGTCTGACGTTAACATGGAGCTATTTCTTTAAAGATATACAAAACATACAAGATGCAGTTTTACATTTAGTCTATGAAAAACACACATGATCTAAACTGAATGGGACTTTCTCAGGTACTTCACTAACTAAATAAGCATAAGCTCGTTCTAATTGCCCCTTATGACCGTCAGCATGCAGTTCCCCTACAGACCTCCTTTCCTACCCCCACAACTTTTTGTAAACGCTGATGGAAGAAAACTTGCACATTTTATTATTATTTTATTATTGCACATTATCTTCCACACCAGCACTCCGTCGGTTTCCTGAAGTGATGCCATAGTGACCAGACGCTGGTGTTATCTGCCTTGCAGGCTGTATTTCGGCAGCACTGTGCAGTGGCGCACTGTTTTTTTTTGTTTGGCGGAGTCACAGCGAGGCGGAGCCACCCGATTGGCTGGACTGCAGGGCGGAAGTGCGTCTGGTGTCCCAGCTGTGCTGAAAACAAAACAAGACAAGCTGCGACTGGTGAGTGCTCGAAACGCAGAGGGGTGTCTTCTCCCTGGCGTTAAATAGCATCCGAATAGATCCGCGGACACCGTGTCCGTGAGGCGGCCGTTGTGTTCAGCGCGTGTAAACCGCTTGTTTTGTTGTCAGCAGTGGACACAGAGATGTGTGGCTGTCCTTGCGCTGAGCTCACGTGTGAGCTGTTGTTATGTAACACAGGCTGAGCCGAGCGTGCGGATACTACAGCCAGCCTGAGCTGTTGTTGTGCTGCACTGATGTTGCACAGCTACACAGTCGCTTTTCTTTACTGCTAATAAGCCGATGATGACCTGCAAATGCTCGTAAATGCAGCGCTTTCTACACCGCTGCAATCAAACACGGAGCAATTCCGGTGATGATGAGCCCACCACGAATTTATGCTGCTAGACTTAAAGGGGGGGAAAATCAACCCAGTGATGTTTTATAGCGCTAAAGCTATTGTGGATTTACTTTGTGATTGTTGCGAGGAGGTGGTGGGTTCCTTTCTTTGTTTGTGTTTTTTGTCCCATGTCTTTAAAAATGTGGTTATGACTGCTACTTGGGTCTACTGAAATGGACCTCAGTCATCATGCCTGAGATGGTTGGGGAGGTATAGTTCATAATGCTGCTGATACACAAACAGGTAACAAATTACTAGAAACACATATAACTGCATTATTAAGTCCCTCCGGAGCGGTTTCACTTTGCAACTCATTCTCCAAATGAAGCCACAAACCATTCTTTCAATAGATACTTCCATATTTGGCAATTTAATGGTGCTCTCGTGACTGCAGGGTTTGGCACATCATTTATGTCTTCCTCAAACCATAAGAGAACCCGCCCATAAAGAAAGAAAGCAATTTTGTATTGATTTGCAGGGACAGGTGGACCCCAGCTGTCCTAGCAGAATGCCCACTGCTGCACTAATGATTACATAATTATAAGAGTAGAAATATATGAAATAAAAAGGGAACAATGGCGTGTCGTTTAGTGGCAAGTCCAGCAAAGTAACAACCTGCAAATACACTATTTCCATTAGACTTTCCCAATGAATGGTTTGACTTGTTGTTTTCTTTACACCTTGAATATTTACACTCACGGGCACTTTATTAGGAACATCTTGGTAGTCCTGGATTGGACACCCTTTTGTTTTCAAAACTGCCTTCATTTTTCATGGCACAGGTTCACCCAGGTGTGCTGTGGTGTTTAAACAATAAAAGCTACTGAGGGGCCCAAAGTGTGCCAAGAAAATCCTCCACACCTTTACACCACCAGCAGTGGTCTAAGTGTTTGATTTGATTTCAAATGTTGCAGGAAAAATGGGCAATCATGAGACCAGACAACATTTTTCCAGTTTTCTACTTTTCAGTTTTGGTGACCTTGTATGAACTGTAGTCTTAGTATCCTGTTCTTAGCTAACAGCAGTGTCATCCAGTGTGGTTTCTGCAGATTCATTCAGAGATGCTCTTCTACACATCTTGGTTGTAATGAGTAGTTATTTAAAGTTTCTGTTGCTTTTTTATCAGCTCAAAGTCAGTCTACCCATTCTCCTCTGGCATCATAACCCATTCCTTAGAGATGGTTGTGAGAAAATCCCAGTAGATCAGCACTTTCTGAAATACTGGGACCAGTCGATGTGACTGCATTTAAAGTCACTGAAGTCACATTTCTTACCCTTTCTGATGCTCAGTTAAAACTTCAACAGGAATACATCTACATGCCTAAATGTACTGTGTGATTGGCTGATTAGATATTTGCATTAACAAGAGGTTTGGCATGTGTGCCTGCTGGCCAGCGAGTGAAGATGCTGATAATCAATTAGAAAAGTACATCGGACGTTTCTGTTGTTTCATATAAACCTCTAGCCTGCGCTTTAAACCTGCAATTTAACATGACAAGTCATCCAAAGAGTTTAACTGGTCACTAACATTTCCATTCTTTTCCAGCACCATGATGGATGAGCTGGTGCAGGACCTGGTATCTGCACTGGAGCAGACCTCAGAACAGAATAAGCTAGGAGAGCTGTGGGAGGAAATGGTACTGAGTCCTCTGCAGCAACGCCGTCAGATCCGCCGTCGCAGAGGCCGTAAGCGTTTTCGCGAGTCCACCCTCTACCCGATAGAGCACAGGCGATGCTGGATCGAGGCATCCGAGTCCAGCTTGGACGAGGCTAAAGAATACAGGGAGAACATCACTACTTCTGTGGCCAATTGCAGTGACTCTGACGATATGACCGCATCCACCCGATGGCCGTCCCTCATGAGAGGCTCAGTCAGGGCGAGGCAGTCCTCCTGGCCAGAGTCCGACTCCTTCACTGAGAATAACCCCGGACGTCCACTCAGGAGGCGGAGGAAAGTTAAACGCATGACCTCAAATGTAACCGTCAGACTGCAGTCCACTTTAAAAGGTTCTGGCTTGGACAGGAAACAGAGGAATAGGCCTTCTAAGGTGCGGCATCTGTCAGGATCAAAGAAGCGGTCTGGTGGTTGGATGGGAGCAGACAGAAAGACTGAAAGAGCCAGACTGATGGGAAAGGAGTGCTGGGAGAGAAAGAAAGAGCACAGAGATGCTGCAGACGAGAACATGTCTGATGGGTAATTTTTTACATTTTCTTCTTTCTTTGAGGTAAACCCAACTTTTGGCCTCCTCAACCCAACATTAAGAGTCGTATTAAGCACTTTGGACTCATTAATTGTGAAAAATAACATTTTCAGCTTTTCGAACCCAACATTTAATTTACAGTTGTGCAGCGAGCAAAATGTTAACCCTGCCCTTGTTTAAAGAGTCTCAATTTAAATCATGCTGAAAAAGAAGCTCAAAACTCTAAAAGCCCCTTTTACCCTTTAAACTGAAAGTTACCAAGGCAGTTAAACCCATAACATAAAAGTCATGGGCATAACTACTATCAGACAGAAGCAATTAAACAAGGCGACATTTAGGATGATCTATAATGCCTGTCTCCATCTAGCCAGTTGTCAATATTCAGCATGTCCTCAACTAAACCGAAAAAAATGTATCACAATCATGCCACTCCGCTTTAAAGTATTGAGTTGACATTAAAAATGAATGATAGAGTCTCTTCATCCTCATCTCGTATAGCTGAAATGATCATCAGGGAGGGATCTTTGATAGTTATGCCTCCGGGCATCTGCCAGCTCATTATTTTCTTTCAAGAAATATTGTCACAAATAAATGAGTGACTTGGCGTGGTATTGATTTGTTTTGAAATGAATTCCTGTCTTGGGCTGGGTAATTAAAGCTGTGCCTGTCCCACAGTCCCAGAGTGCACCGTCTTGTGCGCATTTTATTTAGCAAAACTAAATGTGGCTGTAACTGGCAGCAGAGAGGGACATTATATTACTACAGTAAAGAAAACATTACCATATGTTGCTTTAGCTTAAGCCCAAAAACTACCAATGACCTCAATTTAAGTTTCATTCACCGCTCTCTGTTAAATATACACATTTAATAGTACTGTGTGTTGAGAAGTAAATAAAACAATTAGATTATTTCTCCTTGTTTTGTACATTTAAGAGGCGTTAACATGTACAGAGGTAGTTTTTGTATCTATAAATGCACCTATGCATCTGTAAATTTCTTTGCATTAGATTTTTATATATGCTTCAACTTAATTCCATATTACATTATGGTTATTTATCTTGCAGTAGTAGGTACTATACATCCATATATCATATATAACATGTTCGTTTTCAGAGAGGTCGTGCCACTTATGATCCAAACTCTAAGCCTTTATAAGATGTAACTGAGTAGGTCATTAAGAACTGAAAGCATCCCCATGCAGATGCCCTGCTATAAAAGCCCAGTGTGTAACATGTTTGTTTTTACTGGGTTTTAACATGCGAGTCTGCAAGGATTGATTTGCTTTTGGACTGAGCCTCTAGTGGCCACTAGGGGGACTGCAGTTTTAGGTCCTTACAAAGTGGCTTCACTTTTCAGGCCCCAAGGTTGCTTTTTTTTTTACTTTGAAGATCATAGTTGCACAAACTAAACAAGGTGACACCTGAAAAACTGCTTGTGATTATAGCTAAAATGAGATAGTCTCTTAGTACCCCTAAACAAAATGGTACAAGGCTATGAAAGCCTAGTTTGTTTAATGACTGATTTTTACTCTAATAGATGCACGTCTTCAGTATCTAGGCAGTGGTGCATGTCGGTGGCATTTATTTGTCATAATAGAAGTGTTTTTTGAGTACACCATGTCGTGCTCGGACTTCTGAATTTTAACATTTGAATACAATAGCAGAGAGTAGAGAGTATTCAGGAAGCAGATTCAGACACGGACCTTGACTCAGGAGGCAGTAGCTGATATACACACACCCTATCCCATTTCTGTACATTATAGTCATTGGGTTGTCAGGGATATAATCTACAATACAGTTACAGTTATAATACACAAATGGTTCTCAGTGCTGGTCAGATACACAGGAACAGAGTCGGTTTTTTGAAGCGTCGTACATCCTGTTTACCATTTCTAATGCCATCCAGTGGACTTTCATAACATATTTCCTTTGCTGATCTCATTGTCTGTTGATCACATAAAACATGTGTGAAGAAGACATTTGAGGGAACCCATAATGGGACGGAGAGAAGGCTTTACATCTTCAGGTTTAATTTGTGCTGACCTCCCTAGCCCCTAAACGGTACTTGTTTTCTTACTTTATGGAAAAATCAATAGCCGTTCTGACAGAAAACAGCTCCGGAGAAGAAATAAATGGGAGCACCATGGCACGCTGTCAATCATTTCTCACTTGCACAACGCCACCACTGTTGATTGCTGCTCAGTAGACTGCCACACTGTACTGAGGGCTGAACAATCTAATGGTTAAGTCCTGGCAGAGGCAAAAGGATATGAACAAATGGCAGCGGTGATGAGGGGTTGACAGTGGTACAGCGGCTATATTTATGCTCTGAGAGTGTACGGTCCATTTGATGTCAGACACTCATGACATTCTTGTAATGTCTTTTGAGTCACTTGGACTTTTTTCTTCTTTCAGTTTTGATTCATTCCTTTAACCTTTTTCATTTGGAGCCTCTGGTCTTCTAAGATCTCCCTCATCTCAAGGTCACTCGGCTTGTGTGCACACCGAGCAGGGCTTTGCCTTCAGCCACCCAAGTGCAAGGAGAGCAGATGTTGGTAGCTCCAGTTGGGCTCCACATCCTTGATTAGACGTGGCTCAGCCTGCTGGCAGTGAGGCCACCTGGCACCCAGGCTGTCCCAGCAAGCAGGCCTCACCTGTGGGTAGTTGCTGTCCCGGGCTCGGCCTTGGTCTCCAGCTGTGTGCTGCTTCTGGTGTTGTTGATTTCATCCCTGGCATCAAAAGCAAACAAAATCTACTGTGGGCACTTCTCTCTTACTGATATCATTTACATTTTAAAAACTCAGTGAGGAGGGCTTTTTTTTGGGGGGGGGGGGCAGCACGGCATCTGCAGAAGTTAATTTTCATAAATCTCTGAGACTAATCCAATTACTGCAGCTCAGGGAGGGTGGGATAACCTTATAATCAGACACCCATGGAAGAGGGCATGGATTTGGGTTGGGGCGGCTTGTTTGAAGAGCCCACAGATCCATTGTTATCAGCACTTTGCCCCCCTCCGACTCTGCCTCTTCTTTATTCCTCTGCAGAATGAGCCCAGGCTCAATAAATGGCGGCTTGCCTGTAATCTCTGTGCAAACTGGTCTGCCTCTCCCAGGAGCTGAGGATTATAGCCTAATGATTAGTGCTCATCTGGATACTGTGTTTTGCTTCAACTCTTTGGATTGTAATAAGACAATACAGCTGTGAGGGAAGCTAAGTCCATTTCTAAGTGCTGGAATGCAGTTTTTTAATTTCGTTTTGCCCTTGTCTTTGTTTTTTCTGGGCATATTTATTCTAATTATGGTATTTATTACAGAAAAGTATTGTTACATTTGATCAGATAAGCTGCAGTTTCATGGAAGGATTTTCTTGCTGCATGCAGCGAGACAAAACCAAGTTTGCTCAAAACGTTTGTCAACTTTTCTCAACAAAGGTCAAAGAAGAAAGAAGAGGTGTTTCTTTTGGTCCCAAGAAAAATGGGGACCTCAATTATTTATAACATTAATTAGAGTACTTAATGGAAACGGTCTCACATCGGCCCTATGCTGCTTCAAGCGACATCACATTACACCTTTAATACGGATAAATACTTAATGGGAGTCTCTAATTAATTGTTTATACTTGTGATTCTTTTTCAAACTTTGCACAAAATCCCACAATATGAAGCAAAACAGATTTCTTATTTGAAAATGGGAAAGAACATCCTGAGAAATTCCTGTGAAAGGTAATAGACCAGAGCATAAAAGGGGGGTGGGGGGGGAATGCAGGTGTTGGCTGTTGTAGAGCTTTAGGCAGTGTCCTCCTCTGATGTTGTGTGCTCCAGATGCCAGCTGATATGTCCAGAGGTGGGGTACAGCTGAGGAGAGGCCGGGGGAATCGGTGAGGAGAGAAGGTTGAAGGGGAGGGACGGTTTAGGACTGCTGGGTTAGGGCAGACATCTTCCAGATTCTCTGGAGAGGCCTGTTCCCTCTCACATCTGCTTCCTGTGGATGTTAGGGAAGAAGCTGCAGGACCATCTGGCTAGGGAGGCAGGCAGGCAGACAGGCTGGATGGGCATTTTCCTGATCCTGTCATCACTGACAGGCTTCTGCAATATGGCAAAGCACCATATCAGCGCATATCCGACCCTCCAGCTCTCTCCTACAAGCAAGGTCAGCGTTGATAAACAGGAAGCAAAATGCAAGCTGGTCAAGAGAATTAAGCGCCTTTTCTTTCAAAAAGTTGCATGAATACCAATTTGACTAATTAAATGGATAAACCAGTGTGTGGCGCTCAAGCTGATGATGATATATCAAATATATGCCAAAATATATATTTCCTTTAAAAAAAGTGGTCAAACAGAAGCTAATTAAAACAATTAGTACTGTGGCTGTTGGAAACTGGTGTGTGTGTGTTAGAAACCAGTCACCCAGGCTTACTGGTATTCAGAACAGTACATGCAGCGTGTAGTTAATCAATAAACCCATGTGCTACATGTATTTAAAAACAACGGCAGAAAAAATGGCCTCTTTCTTCATCTCTTACTGCTCCTTCCTCATCCTCTGACCTTGAACTGTCTGGAAGTCCCAGTTTGAGGAGGATGAAATGTGAAAAAGAAAGAAAAGCCACAGTTATTTGGGTGAGGGGCAGGGGGCACAGAGGGTGTGGAGGGAGCGTAACGGGGGTTGCCCCGAGGACGTGGGGAGGACCGGCAACGGAGCGGTCTGTGCAGAGGCAGCCCACGCAGCAGATGTCGGCCAGTTGTCGAGGCGGCACGTCTGTGGGTCGATCCGCGTGTGGGGCACACCCAGAGGGAGGGGCGGACAGGGGAATGCGTTTCGCTCTCCTGTCATCCTCCACAACGCAGGCCAGATTAGATTGGAGCTGACAGCGGAGGATATTCAATTAGATTGTTCATGTCACTCAGTGGCTTCGATCAGAGTCTCTCCTGATGCCTTTGTGTTTGCTATCACAACAAGGGAGATCACAGCACGCTCTGTCTCTTTGTGTCATTTCCATTTATATCGACCTCTAGATCCAGACTTCTTCATTATTTCTATTATTGAATGTTGCATGTTAGATACTGACATTACAGGAGATAGCCATTTTTGGATTTTCATTGTTCACTTTTCAGATGCTATAGCATTGCCTGACCTAAAGAATCTACGAGGTGACAAATCAAAGTGGAGTTCCCGATCCTCAGATTTTTATTGATATTGACGTTAAAGAAGGAGTTTCAATGGGAATCATTCACATGTGATGTTTTTTCTCTTTGCAGGGAAACCAGCAGCACATGCAGCAGCGACCCTGGTCTGTTCACCAATGATGAAGGAGGACAAGGTATTAAGAGACAAATATGTATTATTAACATGGATTCAAACTAGAACGATGACGAGCTGTCATATTTGGACAATACCCTGCTCGGCTATGAGGGAATGCTGGGGCTAGAGAAGGCGGTTTAGATACAATGGGCCGGTTGCTGGGCACCCAGGCGACTCTAATAAGACGTTGTCATGTCGTGTTAATGAGCGCCGAAGCCTTTGCTAATCTCATTAGCCGTGGTGGGGCCAGGCGGCCTCTGATTTAACAGTTGTCACTACACCTTGACTGTGAGAGGCATGGTTCCTGTGTACGCTTTGCTGAGTGACAGGTCTGAGAAGAGCTCGCCGTCTGGGGAAAAGCCCGGTGCTGTCTGGTAATGCGTAGTTAAAGGAGTAGTTCACCCCGCAGCTTGTAGGATGCTAAAAATGTGCAGTGACTTAGCTTCTCTCAGACATCAACACAGCGTTAAATGAGAGTTATTGTAGCTTATGTCTAATATTTACTTAATGTTTTCAACAAACTGCTTGACAATCTTCATTATTGTCAGAGTGATTTGCTAACTGATGGAAGATCTTCCCTTCCCCTCTGTGCAGGTGATGACGAACAGAGTGACTGGTTCTTCGAGGGGGATTGTGGAGTTGGGACGGGTGTGGCTGGCCTGCTGCCCAGCTGGGACTCTGACAGCCAGCTTCCCCTTGAGGACAACCATTCCTCAGCCGCCTTTCTGCAACCTGCACGACTCTCTGACCGAGGTTGCAAAGAGCAATTCTGTCTTCTAGATATAGTATTAGATTTTGAAACGCTCGAGTCTGCATCTTTATCACTGCAATAAAGCGCTGTTGAATATTTGACTGGTACCACGTCAGTATGTAGCGTTGGTCCGCAAATCACTACCTTGGCTTACAGGAGACACTTGAGTTGTCCTATAAATTCTTTTGCTTGTTTAAAAAAAGAAGAATGCTATAAAATCAGAATTTTTGATTATATTGTTAGTGTAACCAATTCAGTTTTTCCTTTATTCATGTTTTTGCTAAACCATAAAGTGTTGTTTTTTTTGTGCCATTGCAGGGTATCATTCACGTCTTAAACGACTGGCTGGCTCTGCTGCATGCTGCGTCAGGAGGGATAGGAGGCGGCCTCCCAGCAAGGTTAAAGAAAGCTTGAATTTCCCTCTTCAATAATTACCGTTGCACAGTTTTCGTGTTTTGTTTCTTATTGTACATCTTTGATTCGTTTTTCATAGGCCAGCAGCATGCCAGTGTTTGTAGAGCGACTGAGACACTTTTCCCAGGATCCTTACCAAAGAGAGTACGAAAGTTTTTAAAACTATCTTAGAAACATAACTCTTAGACATCAACTGTATTTGTTTCCATGATCGTTTTTTCTTTATCTCCTCTAGCTTTTGGTTGCCTTCTGTTGGAAAACGAGACCGAAGCCAGGTGTGCAAGAATAACACATTTTTTTTAGCTTTATTATGTTTGTTTTTTTTAAATAAACTGCATATTCTAAATATTATTGATTCTTTCATTTTTACAGATGAACCCTTTGTGCCCATTACCAGTGTGTCCTATTGACATGGTGCCAGAGAGCCCCCATCTCAGATGTTCCTCCTCGGTCTTCAGAAACCGGTAGTTGATGCTGTTCACACGCCTGCACCATTCAGTCCTTTTAATCAGAGCTCAATATATTGATGGGGGAGTCAATGACCAGCTCACTTAAGTGAATCAGTTACAGAGCGTTAATTGGAGTGATTTCTGTTCAGATGAGACTCTGTGTGTTAACCTTCTCCTTCCTTATTAAAATGACCGTGTGTGTGTGTGTGTGTGTGTGTGTGCGTGCGTGCGTGCGCGTGCGTGCGTGTGTGTGTGCGTGTGTGTGTGTGTGTGTGTGTGTCAGGAAACAACTGTTTTCCCTCTTGTGCCTGACAATTCACTGAATTCATTTCATGCTTCAAAGCTGCAATATTCACATTGTAACTACTCTAGAAGGAAATTTAATCGTCATTCGATGCTTCATGTAAACTATTGGCAGTGACGTGTAGGACTCAGAGGTACACATACTGTAACTACTGTGTTTACATATATTCTTCAAATATATTACTACGTAATGCATTTGAGCCATTCCTCATTCTGTTATATTTTTCTAGAAAATGGGAAATGTGTGTAGAGATTTATTGAAACATTATGAAAATACAGTATATAAGGTAAAAACAGTCTGTACAATTCGAACACGCTTCAAAGTCAATTTTTGATGTGTGTGTGTTCAACACAGCCTGAACTCTATTAGGCAGCTTTCTGAAGACTACTTTAAGTAGTCTTCAGGAGTAGTTCTCCAGGCTTCCTGAAGGAAATTCAAAGCTCTTCTTTGGATGTTGGCTGCCTTTTGTTCTCACACTACCTCAATAATGTTGAGGTCTGGGCTCTGGGGAGGCCAATCCATGACTGATAGTTTTTCTATCCAGGTATTCTTTAACTGGATTTAAGTGTGTTTGGAATCATTGTCAAGCTGAAAAATTAAGCTGTTGCCAATCAAATGCTTTTCCAGATGGCACTGTGTGGTGGCTCAAAAAAAGGAGGACCCACTGCACATCATGCTGTTTTGTTTTGGCTGAAAGAATCTTGTGCAAAAATACAATTTATATCTTTCAAACCGTGTTATCTTTGGCAATTTCCATAGAATTGGCTACAGAAATAGGAAAAATTGTGTTTTTACAACAGGCTGCTTGTAACAAAGTGCCTAAAGAAGCAATTTAAAATGGTTTCTTTGCTAAGTTGTCTGTTATGCGTAGACAAAAAACTGGTTCATCTTTTCAAATAGGTGCATTTTTATGCTTGAATGATTCATAGGACAGTATTATTTGGCCTAACTAGCAAAAAACATTCCTTTGGAAATGGTTGGGTACAAGGACTGGACTGAAAATGAGTGAAAAAGCAGAAATCCTGGAGAAATCCTGCTTACTATATAGCTGGGCCTTTTTTCCTTTTACGCTTTGCAACAGATAACTTTTTGGCAAATGAAATGAAATTCTGGTAACTAATACTATTTTGATGATGATGATTTATATAAATAAAAAACCCGACGTAAGTATGAGAAATGTATTTGGAGGAGTTGTACTGTGTAAACCCCAAACAGATGGGGTGTGCAGTTCTATGCAGTAAACTTCAGAAATGTGGAATCTGCCCCCCAACCCAAAAAAAAAAAAAAGATTTTCATAAAATTAGGGAAAAGTAATGAACTATTAAGGTGAGAAAATAATGTTAAAGTTTAATCCCAAACAAAACATTGCCTGTTTTGGCCTAAAGTCTGAGCTAAACTTACAATAACATGCAGGTGGTGCTCTGCGTCACTTTAAATCGTTTTCAAGGTCAGCGTTTGCAAATGGAGAAATGCTACGTGTTGACATAGTTGTAATGCAGATTAATATGCTGGCATTTCTGGGACTGCACGGAAACATTTAAAAAGGTTTATCCAGGAGATGTTTGTCAAAGCATCACATCGCTCCCAGTCATCCCAGAAACTGTTGGATCTGCATGGGGGACTACTGAGAAGCCGAGCAGCCCTCTTGGCTTCGAGACTGTGGGACTCCTCATTGTATTGTTTTCACTCTGCCTATTTATGGCGCATTCTTAATTTTGTTTCACACGCACTCCTTTCCTCCCGCTCTCTTGGGTTATTTCACAGAGCGCTCCGTGGCTCCTTGATGAGGGGCAGAAACACGGCTGCTATGAAAAGCCCCCGACTTCTTAAGGCTTTCTTTCTAAACTGGCCCTTTCTTCTCCACCTGAAAGGTTCCTTCAGATTCTAGTTTAAGGCATTGTGAATACTAATTTCTCTCTATTAAAAAGCCCTCATATCCCTGCCATGCTCTCATTTGAATGACAGACTCAGGGGAGACCTCTTAATTCCTTTATAGTGGGATTCAAGACCCTTCACTTCAAAAAGTATAAATCATACTCCCAAATGAATGAGGGAGAGGGGGATTGACGAGAGGGGCTTCTGATGTGTCCCATTGGACGGCACGAGCTGAATCCATCTCCCCAAGCTGCTCAATTCCGCTCTCCAGCGAGATGGCAGCTTTGTCCCGATGACCCAGCTTTGCACACATTGCACCCATTTGGGTACTTTAGACTTTCTCCACAATGCTCTTGCATACAAACAGTTAGAAATGTTGTTCGGCATGACAACGAGAGCCGTCGCTCGTGGCCGTTCTCGACAAACTTTAGACAAACCGTCAGTTTGTGATTCGCATAATTTGTTTTGTAACTCTCACCTGTGTTATAAGTTTCCAGCGCTCAGCCCCCATACCGCACGCGTGACTTTTCTTTGTTTAGACACCCTTGAGAGAAAGTGAATTCTCCGTGGCCAGAGTTTGAGCATTTAATCTTGTGCTGTATTGTTGGGATGATATTGTGATTTTTGTTGTACGCAAGCCGACAGCAGCAATCACACATTTGATATTAAGTGATAAAGGCTGCGTAAGGTTGCATGCCATTTATCCTCGCATCTGCGCGTGAATGGGCGCAATGCTTTGTGGGATTTTGGCTGTAATGCTCTGAGCCGCGTTAAAATGCACAACCATCTCCCACCTGAGCCAGGCGGCAGCAGCTTTTATCTATTGACTTATTTATTCCTAAATGACACTTGTGCTGTGAGATAAATCATAGTCTTATGCCATCCCTATCCCAGTTTTCTTTTTAATTGTGAGATCACAGTGTCAGCAGTTAGTATATTGGTGTGAGTGGCCTATTGATTATTGATTTGGAGCTATTGATTATGTTCCCTGGAGACCCTAATCCTTTCTGATTCATTTGAATGCCTCTATTAATCTTGAGATCCTGCTCACACCTGAAGCGCCATGTAACCTAATGAAAATAGATGGCCATTTTGTAACAGCGGCCTTTCACTCCTCTTTTGATTTATTATTTTTAATTGATATATTTGCTTTTGGATGTGGGCGCCAAAATTACAATTGACCCTGTGTCAGTGCTGTTTTACCCCGCTCTCTTAGAGACTGCACTGCATTTAAAAGTGTCTCATGTGACCTGAAAAAAATCTATTTTGGACACTTTTTCCCCCTCAGTGTCCTTGTGGTAGAATTTAGTAGTTGCCGACCATCTCTGTTACTTTGTACTTGTTTTCTCTTTGCTCATTACCTCTGAGTCAATCTTTGCTTTCTCATTACAGTTTCAGTAAATGTAGGCCGTCATCTGTCAAGCTGTTAAAGCTGATGAAGAAACAGATGTTAAATAATAACACTGTTGTGCTTTTTTTAAGCATTTCTCTCAGTTTTGCAGTGAGCCATGTAAAAGGCTTATACAAAGCCTTTGGTTTCTGCTCTGAGATGAATGGTAGTGTTTTTCCTTGGTTAATGAGGCAGCTGATGGTATTCTCATGTTTGATTAGTATTGTGCTGAGTGGCTCACTGGGCCCCTGGCGGACTAGAAGTGACTCTGCATCTTAGCTCTCTGTAACGCCGGGGTGGGCGGGCGGGCGCTTGAGGAGGGGGCCAACATGTCTCGGCCTCAGCGCGAGGAGAAAAGAGATGGAGGGATGGACCACCACACATTAAGACCAAATGCATCAGGGTATTACTTTTAATACCGCGGGCGTGCCTTGTGAAATAATGCGACGTTTAAATGTGGATCGATTTTAGAATTAAAAAGTTAGTTTGCAAAGATTTACTGTGAGGAGTTCAATGCCTGAGCTCTTTATCAGGGGCGCAAATGGCTGGTTATGTGCTGTCCGACAGAGGTACGATTGAGGGATCGATAGGCGCGTGATTTACTAACTGGAGTACAGGTAATCAATAAGTATAAAAGTAAATGAAATATGCATTACTGGGATTTTATTAGAGAGGGGTAGCAGGGAGAGAATAACGGTCAGGCCATTTATTTTTATATCTATTGATTATACAACATAGAGACTTCGCTCAAAGCATGCTCCGCACAGCTCTCAACGCCCAGCGCCTGCACACCCGTCATGTGATTTATGGGTGCTGAGGTCATGGAACAGGCCGCAGTTAAAAGGCTGGTCTGACGGGGCCTCATTGTAGCATGTGCCTGTTAGGGTTGAGCTTTAGGTAGCCACAGTCTTGGTTTGTACCAGCTAAAAAAGAGAGAGAGATCTTTTATGCATCCTTGTTGTTGAGCTGCCATGAATTCATTTTTACATTTTTATCCATATTTTCATAAAGGATGCTTATCATTCTTTATGGTGCTAAATTAGCTCAAATATTTAAGTCTGTCAGCGTCTCTTATCAGGGTTCACTCATCCTCTCTCTGCTCTACACAAACACTCGCACTGCCCTGATCACATCAGCTGCTGCCAACCCCCTTGTGATGGAACAGACCTTGACCTTAACTTTACATCTCAGAAGTCAGGGCTATTAAGCTCATGGGGGAGCTTTTCCTATTTCAGGGCCCCTGACATATGACACACAGGAGGCACAGAGCAGGTGTAATTTGTTTATGTGAACTCTGCGATGACTCGGGCGCTCGCACCCCAGCATCTCACATTATTCTTGTGAAAATATACATTAATGAAGAAAAATTAACACACGGCAAAGTTGTATTGAGGTGAAACGCGAAGCTGCAGCGTTTGCAAATGTGCAGCGGTTGCATTTATCGACTTTTGCGAAACTATTAAATTTCTTCATGTTTATGTGTTTATTCTAGGTCGGAGCTGCATCATAATATTGTGAGTAATGTGTTGTTTTTTTCCCTCTCTGTGTCTCACTCAGACAGACTAGTTTCACTCCAGGACTGCTGTTCACAGGAGACGTGAGGAAGCGGAGGGAAACCGAAGCTGTGTCCATCACTTCATCAGGTAACACTCTCCACCCCAGTTTAGCACGTGACACAGCTCAGAGAATGAGGTAAAAGTATCATGTTTGAATTGCAAAAACTTTATACCTTTGCGTTTTGTTTGTTTTTTAGCCATGCTGCGAGTAAAGCTACTTCGATGTCACTGCACCTCAATAATGAACTCTAATTACTTAATTGATGCCCTCACTTTTCCTCCAGTTCCAAAAAGATTTGTTTAAATTTAGTGAATGATTCAGGAGTTAAATGTAGCATTCAAAATGGTGATAGGTGATTTTTTAACTATTTTCCTTTCTATAACACCTTTAGTTTGTAAGTTTTGCCTCTGTATAAAACCATGGTAGATTTTCTTTTATACAGTCAGTATGTAACATATATGGTTGAAGTCCGTTTTAATAGGAATTAGAGCCATTTTTACCCCTCAGCTGTAAAAGGCTGATGGGGTATAGCCATCATGCTGCTGGGCGGGCGAGTCGGGGGTGTGGACACCTAAGTTTGTAAATGCGATACCTCGAGAATGAGGTGACATAGGAGCTCCAAATACAATAGACGTAGCTCCTAAAAATGTCAGACCTCAGTTTGAATCTCAGTGACCTTGGCCTCAAGTTTAAGGTTGGAGGTCAAGATTTCTGGAATTTTCAAGTTGATACCACAAGTGCATTTACTAAATACTCTGGATGATTTTGAATCTTCAAGGTCACAGTAACATTTTCTAAAAATCTTCTGAATATGATCACTTGAGAACAAGATGATGCTGGATTTTGAAATTGATGCCATGGGTATCTATTTTCATGCATAGTCCCTCATTTTCAGAGGCTTTCAGACTATTTGTACAATTACCAAGTTGTTTCATGGCCAAACGAGGCATGTTCCCTTCTGTTTTTTTATGACATCTTAAGTAGATAAAAGATCTGAGGTTTATTCCAAGGGTCAGATTTACTAACATGTTGCACCAGCCAAAATTACTTTTGGTACTACAAGGAAAGTGCGGTGACAAGATTCCATGTAAGAGGTGAGAACTCAGAGATTTAAAAACAGACGTGAATGCAGAGAGACCCACAAACAAGAAGCAAAGCAGAACATCTCATTGGAGGAAACAGCATTTGGTGCTGTCTATGGTTTCTACACTTCAGGCAGTTAGTGTCTGCTGCAGCTTTTCAGCCATGCATTAAAAACAGTCCTTTAAAATTTAAAGTCATGTTAGTTTGTAGAGCTTGCAGAGAACCTCTGAATGCTTCAGCTTTAACGTGACTTTACAAGGTGAGAGCATTAAAAAGTGCATCATTGCATAGGAGTCAGATTTTCAGGGGGATAATAATACTGAGCCTGGTTCTTTTATTTCTGAAGTAATTCTGTTATTGTGTGTTATTTATGGTTTCTAAAGGAAAGTATGTTTAGAATTGCCCCAAAATCCCTCACTTGTAGGAAAAGCATTTGACAAACTTTTCATTTCAATGTGGCGGGGGGCTAATAATTTTCTCCTCATCTCTACATCTATACCCCCTTTTATATTTGACTGCATTTACTTATGTACTCATGAGCTGTGTTTTCCATGGTCACAGTTGCCTTACACTCCGAGCAGCCAGCGTTGCGTGTGTGCTTAGACCAGTGGAGCTGCCTTTTTTCATTAGACTGATGGCTCGGGGCCTTTTGTCTTTGCTGGATTGAAATCTGAATTGGTTTGTCCACCTTTTCTTCTCGCGTCCCCTCTGTGTGCTCCACTCCTGCAGCTGCTGTTTGTCATTTAAATAACAAATGCTGGTGGTTCTCTGATTTAGTGAGGGGTGCAGGCCTCTGATGTATATTAATATTGCTCCACAGTGCACTGTACCAGGGTCCATCATTCATTTGGATAAAAGAGGTGGAATTTAAAAACAGCCACTGCTTTACATGGATACAGATTGCATCCATTTATTGCAACGAGTGATGGAGGGGCCAGCGACTCCGTCCTTCACCTCCCAAGTGCTAAACTGCTTCACATAAAAGTAAAAAAAAAAAAAAAAGGACGGACCCCTGGCCCCTAAGGCCCTCTGATACTCAGCATGCGGAACGAGGAGCATACCTTGTTTGTCAAAGGTTAACAGGCCCACGGTCTACTGTAGTCATTCTTCATATGTTATTGTAATGTAATCTTTGTGTAAAAATGATCATAAAGCTTTTTTAAAAAAAATAAATATATTTATCATCTTAAATAAATATATTTATCATCTTATATGTAAAAGACAGAAGTAGAGTCCCTGATATGCACATCCCCCTCAGCCCTGTTCAGAGTGTTTTCCTGCTTCTTGAGTCTAGTGCCCCCTGTCCACCATGATTTATCATGCATCCCATGTCGTCCAATGTCAGTTTCTGCAGCTGCAACTGCTCTGTATAAATCTTTACTTTGGCAGCCTGCTGCACCATGTCTCTCCTCAGTAATCTCACCTCCCACCAGGAGATGCACATTCACCCTGACAAGCTTTCACACGCTCTGTGTAAAAATTTTTGGTTTGCTGCCGTTGTGACACGAGCGCGTATAGATTCGGTGATTTATCGAGCAGAAGCGCTGTCTGGTAAACATCTTGTTTGCATGGAAAGATTGTTTACTGCATTCAGTAAAAAGCGCAGCACGGCTCACCGTGTTGCGTTTAGTGAACACGACAGCTGAGTCTTCGAGTTAGCCAGAGGAAGTGGATTGCTGTATGTGTTAGTGGCTGATTTGAAACTCTGTAATCAGGAGTGAAAATAGTCTGCGACTGAAGGTATCCTCCAGGACTCTATAGGGAATCACTGAGGTGGTACCCAGCTGTTGCTTTGTCTTCTTTCTTTAACCTTTTAGCACCTTCACGGCAGTGCTTGAAGCCTGTTGTGGAAAAAAAAAAAGACAACAACTTATCAAGCCAGGTATCTGTTTGGATTAGATGACCACTCGATTTCTCAGCCTTAAATTGACCATTTTCTACTTTTCTCACCACCTCCATCCACCCAGAAATCCAACCGAGCCCCTACTAGATTTGGAATAAAGAAAACCTTCTTTCTGCTCTATAGGATTTGAAAAGTATTTTTAAAAAAGTGATTACAAAAATGCAAAATCAAAGTTTGCAATTATAAATGTATTAATAATTGCATTGGCTTTTATTAGCGAATTGTGCATTTTAGCACATGGCGCTCATTGATGGTGAATTAGTATGAAGAGCATGTACACGCTACACAATTGGGGGATTATTTGTGAGTCAAGAGATGAATCAAGAAGTGTAAAGATCTTGATGGAATTTAATATCCTTGGCTGGCCTGACACACAGACTAATTAATTATTGCAATTTTACTCCTCCCCTGCTGTCTCGCACAATGCCCTTCATCTTTATCTCTATAAAGTCGATGCTAGTTTAAAAAAAAGCCTTAATTTCTGTAGTGTGTTAGACGTCAGGAAGATTTTGTCTAAATAAGTGCGGTTGAAGTCAGTTTGCGCTTAACCTTGTCAGACCGCTTGTTATCTTTATATGTTGGTAAGTACCACATGTGGGTGTCCATGTGGAGGCCTGCCCCACGGTCAGCTTTGCTGCCTCTCCTCTCCCCCTCTGTCTTCATGTGTCTCCTTGCCTGAGCGAGACGGCTGCGTGACAGATCACCTGCATTGGAGGCCCGCCGTGTTCCTGCCCGGTCCGGCCCCCTCTCATTAATGCCCAGGCTGGTGCGAGGGCCGTATGGCAGCACAAGACAAATAACGCTACCACTCAGCCATCACTTCTGCTGACAGAAATGCAGCCCACCGCACTATTTCGCCCTCTCCGGCTCCACTCCACACCCTGCTCTTGTCCTTCAACCCCCCCTCCGTCTCCACCTGCACCTGCCTGCACGGCTCTACCAAACTTTCATGGCGTGCTTTTTTCTTTTTTTCAACTGTTGCTGGAGGCCCAGCTTAACACTGAAACCCACATGAGTTGATGTGCTATAACCACAAACCTGCTGCGGCTGTAACCTCTCTGATTGTTTTTCTTTTTTTGTATTCTTTCATTCTTCTGGAGGTAGATTTACCCGGCTAGACTGTCAGGTGCTTCTTGTTTGTGTGCAACCCTTCTCACCAGGAGGTCTGATTTGAACGTCCCTTTTATTTTTTCTTTTCTTTTGCAAAAAGAGCAGAGTGTGTGTGTGTGTGTGTTAGTACACGGAAGAGAGAGAGAAACACAAAGGCTAATCATTAAAGAGCTATTCAGCCCTGTTCATTTAAGTGTGGGAATCAGCAGGCCCATTACTGTCAATGTGTAATTAGCTGATTAATAAAGGGGGGAAGGGGAGTGCTCCAGGAAGGCCTGCAATGATTGTTTTTAGAGAGCATCACATGAGAGCTTATTAAGATGGTAAGATGGTTCCATTCAACTTCCCATTATCGTCCACAATAAATGTATGTACTGTAATTCTCCCATTGACTGAAAACCTTTGCATTGTAATGTCTTTATTGACCTTGATGTAAAACCAGTTGAGTGCAGGTGGTAATCTTTTATTCATCATTTTTAGATTACCTTGTAATCACATTAATACACTAAGATGCTAAACCTGTATCTCTTCACATGGTACACTTTGGATGCTATTTTTATATTATTATATGAAAAGTATAGTTGCTACAAAGACGACATGTTGTCAGCATGTTTTGGACCTCCATCGTGCACTAAATGCACTAAATGTTGTCAGTGGTGACAGCTCTGGGTTGCAAAGTTTACCATGCGCTCTTTACTGTTGAGTTAATACATTCAAAATGGGATTTGGCATTTTTTTGGTAGAAATAAGCAGGGCTTAGTAAACATGTTGATTTAGATAGTGTTAAACCTGTGTATTCTCACTGAGTACTTTAATAGGTATAGTTGTTAATATGATTTTAAATGCAAATCAGCCAATCACATGGCTGCAACTCAATGCGTTTAGGTATTAAAATGTGATCGAGATGACCTGGTTAACTTTAAACCGAGCATCAGAATAGGGAAAAAAGGTGATTTCAGTGATTTTGAATGTGGTATGGTTTTTGACATGAGTCAGGCTGGTTTGACTATTTCAGAAATATTTGTTCCCACATATCCATCTCTATGGTTCACAGAGAATTGTTAAAAACGAGAAAATATCCAGGTCAGTGGGGGGAAAATGCCTCCTCGATGGCAGACTGTTTTGAGCTAATAGGAAGGTGCCAGTAACTCAAATAATCACTTGGTTCAACCAAGGTAGCAGAAAAGCATCTCTGAATGCACAACGCTGGACCTTGAAGCTACACTGGGCGCTACTCCTGTCAGCTAAAAACAGGAAACTGAGGCAATAGTTTGCACAGGCTCACCAAAAGTGGACAATAGGAGATTGGAAAAACATTTCCTGATCTGATGAGTCTCCATTTCTCCTGCAGCATTCAGCTGATAGGGTCAGAATTTAGTGTAAACAACAACATGAAAGCATGGCGCAATCCTGCCCTGTATTAACAGTTGAGCATTGTTTAAATGCCACAGGCCACCTGAGTATTGCTGCTCACCATGCCTATCCCTTCTTGACCCCAGTGTACCCATTGTCTGATGTTTGCTTCCTGCAGGGTAACGCACAATGTCACAAAACCTCAAATCAACTCAAACTGGTTTCTTGAACATGTCCTCAAATGGCCTCAACAGTCACCAGATCTCAATCGAGTGCACCTCTGGGATGTGATGGAGTGGGAGATTTGCATCATGGATGTGCAGTCGACAAATCTGCAGCAGCTGTGTGACGCTGTCATATCAATATTTATACACAATCATACTGTGAGTTTGAACTGAAGACGAACCTAAAGTTTTTCAGCGTAAGCATTTATTATGTTGTTTTTGTAGCATTTTCAGTTAAAGACTAAATAATTGGCAAAACACTTTATTCTATTTTGTTTTTAAATTTTACCCAGTATTTATTTTTGTTCTATATCTAAAACTATATCTATAACCTACCAAAGCAGTGATTTATAAAAGGAAGCAAGATAATTTATCAGTTGATATGAAGAAAAATATTGTAGTTTTTATGCCATCTAATGGACTAGCTCATTTAATCTGAAGTAAAACTTTGAATTCAGGACTTACATTTCAGGATTTCCACATAAAAACACACATATATTAAAGATCAGAGCACTTCCTCCACCACTGCATTCAATGTAATTGGCTGAATATGAGAAACATGAAGACTGATTATTCCACCAGCAGGAATGTTCCAACTTTAAAGCGTTTTAAAATAGTAGTATTAACGTATGAAATGGTAGTTTTAAAAATATTTATTTATTTAAATGTTTGCTGATTTGATTGGAAATACAAATGTGCATACTCCTCAGCAGCAATCAGTCATCATTCCCTCAGGAAATATTAATCATTTACCTTAACCTAAACATGACCTTGACTTTGAGTTAGTATCTGGTGTGTCTTGTGCATTTTAACATACTCAGACTTAAGTGTTTCCTGCTGTTTTTTCCTATTTGTCCAGTAAGAAATCCCCTGAATTTTGATCAAGTCCTCTGACTATGTTTAACCCGAATGTTTGTGTTGAACCTCAGCAACAGTTAGTCATCATTCCCTCAAGAAATATTAATCAATTATCTTGGCTGCTGGATCAGTTTGGAGAAGAAGTCATCTGGAAAGAGCCACAAGCAGATATAAGGAGAACGAGCAAAAGCACATACCAGTGAATGCTGTAATGCCTAATCCTTTGAGACAGCCCCGAGCCACAATGTCACTTCTAGTTCCCTTGTCCTATGTTATGGGACTGCCTGGCAAATGTCTTGTGTGACCGCCGCTAACTTTTTTTTTTTTGGTGGGGAGGGTGGGCGGAGATCAGGAGAGATTTATTTATCAAAGTGAAGTAGGAAAAGCAGGAAGGCATGTTAGCGAGTGCAATTGTTTTAGAGTTCCTCTGTTTTCCACGAAAATTGGTCCCGGCTCTCTTTCTGATATTTCTCTTCACTCGCGGCGAGAAAAAAGCTTTTAAGGTGCACGAGATCAAGAGAAAATGGGATCCTTTAAAAAGGAAGGTCATCAGCGAGATGTGAAGTGTGATGAATTAAGAGTTCAGAAACACAATCAAACCACCATAAGAGAAGCACAGATAGGTTTCGTTTTTTAATAACGTCTACAGTCATATGGGGGTGAAGCGGGTTTGCCTCACGTGACCCAAAATTAATATTTAACCTATTAGAAGAGGATTGCTTCAAAGTTTTATTTCCATCTACCTAAACCAGGGAGCGATCTGTGAGTCATGTACTAAATTTAATCATTTTTGAGAGGCTTGAAACAGTGAAGGGCAATGTGATTTATTTATCTTTTTGTTTGCTCTCAGTGTTTGGTTACATGTCCAGAATATGATATGTGCTTTTCTTTTTTTTTCTCTCTCCTCCTCTGCAGCTTACAACCCTTTTTACCTGGATCACCAGAGAGAAGAGGCACAAGGGCCCGGTAACACCTCAGCCCTCGAAGCTGTGGGACCAAGCGTACCTGCTTCACAATCCTCCACTTGTGCTCAGCCTGAGAGTTTATCTTTGCTCCAGTAGGACTGAATGGGACTCGAGAAGTACCATCTGAAGTCTGGAGGAAAGTGACAAAAAGAAGCTATTGTGCCAAGGAATGAAAAAGGCTTGAACTCCTATTGCTGCACAAACTTTATAACAAAGAAGTAAAAAAATACAAAGCAAATCATTAGTCTTCAAATCAGCATGTTACTGCTAGATCCAGTCCTTCCAGGTAGTATATTAAGCATGACAAATGTTAATGCAATCAAGCCTTGTTAAGCCCTCTGCCATCTCTTCAAGGAAGAAGGCAGCTTCAAGAGGCTCCTCGTTTCATTCTAGACTCGGCAGCTCCTCCTGTTTCCAAACAGAGTTTCCAGGCCACCTGCTACCGCACAATCCAACAATTATGTCCACTCTAGTTGCACGGCATTTGTCAGCAGGAACCCTGGGAAGGATGGTCAGGTGAGGATGGGTGGGCTAAGGGAGGGGGGCAGTCTGCTCTATTCTAGTGTGGCTGTCTGAGACAGACGAGCATCACAATGTTTAGCTACCACATGCTGCTACAGGGTTCACAGAGGCGACCACCGGTAGCGAGCCGCACAAAGTACAGGCCTCCTATTAGCATGGATTTGAAAAGCTACAGTTGGTACAAAGGTGCTCATTAGCACAACACAGAGGGAGTGTAGTAGCGGTCCTCGGAGGGCCGCCTCTGTTCTCTCCAGGTTACCTTCTATATTCAAATTTTGCCCAAATGTATTTAAAGTTCAAGGCCAGCTGCAGATCTGTTTGAACAGCCTGTTTTTCAGCTGTGCTGGATGGGCTGCTTTTGGAGCTGTTTAGAAGGAGCGCAGAGGCGAACGGAGAGAAGTGGAGAAGCTCTAGGAGACGGGAGTGGACATCCGTGCGCGCTGTATTTTCACCTCCCCTTAGGATATGGATTCCCCCACCTCTCGCAGCATCAGATGCATTAAAAGATCAATCGCAGCATACAGAGAGATCAAAAATATTCATACTAGCCAAGATGGTAAACAACCAGTTTATTTTTCAGAAAAAGAAAATACTGTGCATGTTGTGAGATACATGACAAACCATAAAGATACAGCCTGACTCCATTTAATAGTGTTAAAAATGCATTTTACACGGAAATTCTCACCTGAATTGAAATATTATTTTGAATGTTTTTTTAAAGGAAAGTTTAATGAATCTAAAGAAGTTACCAGGTATGCACTTTCTCTACTGATTACAAGATATCTTCTTAGTAAAGTGAAGTGCATAATCATCAGCTTCATAACGTGTCTTTTTCCGGCACTTTAAAGCCTTATTTAAGGGAAGAATCGCATTTAATAGAATGAGATTTGCCAATTAACATGAGTTATATGTCTGCAATAATCCATCTGAGAAGGCTTTATGTGATCATGTTGGAGGGGGATGACATTTATAAATGCTGTGTGTGCACACTAGTCTAAATGGATGCCTCACACAAGACATCCTGCCACAGAAATCAGTCAAAGTGCAGAGACCAGCCCACCCCTTTCCCCGTCTACTGCTGCTGCTTTTCCTTCTGCAGCTTCAGTCTGCCAGTTGTAACCAGGCCAGGTGGGAGTGCTTACGGTATACGTCTGATTAATAGGAATAAGAATAATTAGACCAAAAAAACAATAACGTGATGTGTTCTTCCCCTCAGCTTGTTGACAGGTATTGACCGTGCAGTGTTTTAAGGAGAGCTTTGCGCTGTTGTTTTATCCAACAGTATGTGTTTTGGTGCCAGGGCTCTGACAGGGGAGGAAGATGCATCAGGTCCGATACAGTTCCATTAGTAGGAGGGAGGAACACCTTACATGCCACCACGGCAATTAACAGTCACTATAATGACATCTCAGCCAGACCTTATGCCACGAAATGAATTTCCAATGGCTAGGAAATGGTGGAATGGCATCCGTGCAGCCAGTCAATTGTCCTGTTACAGTTAAGGAATCCAGCAGGCTAGTACCACTCATATTTCATCCCAGGTAAAGATTACCTGTCAGACCCATGGGAGATGTATTGATCTGTTTTCCTTTTTCCGCCAGCAATCACCTGACAAAGGCACCTAGGAGGCGAATGAATGAGTGATGCCTGGTCTGTCTGCTTCGGCGTGGTGGCTTCTAGTGTCCACTGATGGGTGGAGAGGTGATGAGGAAGAGGAGAGATAATGCAGTCATAAACTCTGTTTGAACCTCCTCTGTATGCATGCATGGCAGCCCCTTTGAGTCGAGGGTCACAGGTCAACAGGGAATTTGCTTTTTTTTCTCTCCCCCCCCCTCCGCACCTTGCTTGTCGGTAGCATTACTTCTTGCTGTGTGCACCGATGATAGAAAGACATGCAAGAGGCCCTCTGGTTCCTGCTGACAAATGCATGTTGCGAATCAACGTAGTTCAGCTCACTCTGGATTTCAAAAGCGATCCTTTTGGATCCGGTCGCCCTTTTAGCGACGTAATCCGGCCTTGCGTGGTCCTGCGATGATCACAGTGGCAACGATCGACGTATTTGACCATTACAGTATGTTCCCTTGGCAGCTAAAAAGTATTAAGATATTTACCTTGTTTAGTAGAATGTCAGAGTTGATATTATCCATGAAGCCATGCGTTTAAATTTGCTCTGCATAAAATGTGTAGTACTTATGATGTGATAATTATAGCTCCATTAATTAAGGATTTAGGTGCAAGAACATTTAATTCATAAATGCAATTTCTCGATAGATAGTACACTAGATATGTCTCTCTAATTTTTTTTTTTTTTTTTACTATCACATTTTTAATTTCATTTACAGGGATTTAAATATATCTAGCTGATATCAGGGGCCCAAGGCAGCTATCCACATTTGATACGTAGTGAAAATAGCATCTTATCTCATAGGCTGTTATCTTTATGTTTAATAGCAGTGGGGGCATGCCTAATTGCTTTGCAAATGATCTGAAGAGGATTACTCCACCCTTAGAAAGCCTGCACCATGTCGCTAGATCTTAGAGAGACATTACAATAGTAAAGTTCAATCAAATCTGAAGTGCAGCTCTGTGTTTGTGTTAAAGTACATTCTGGGAACAGCTGGGAACACTCTGCAATGGAGGAAACTTTGCGTAACAACATCATAGACTAATCAGGATGATGGATGTTTTAGGAAGGTGTAATTCCACTAATGTAATTTGTGTATTTTTCAAGTGATAGTGGGATTTTTAAGGACATCTTGCCTTTATGCCATAAGTGATATATGTGATATATTTATTCTTCCATGTCAGTATCAAATCCATTTTGAATACTGAATTTGTGTGCAATAAATACGTCTTGGTGATCAACATTTTTTGTGGGATTTTTTTGTGAAAATTGTGGCCTGAGATTTGAGATGAAGGTTGCTTGATATGCAAATATTTACCGACTGATGTAGAAAATCTGCAAGATGGAAACAACCAGCAAAAGGCCTCTGTGTGTATTATTGTAGGGTCCACCTTACAATATAAGGCGACTGTTGTTGTTGTGATTTGGTGCTGTATAAGTAAAATAGAATTGAAGCTAAATAGTTTGATGAGGTTTTAAAATAAACAGCGTGCAGAATCATGTGACTAGCGTGGCTAGCGCTAGCCTCTGAAGAGATAAGAAGCCTTTCCTTTTGCTGTATGATTCAAAATTTGACATATTTTTGCTGTGAGATTTAGGACCTCACAGTTTATACACTATAAAGTGATACAGTCAAATAATGAACTGCTTAGTTGGTTATGAAAGTAACATTCAATGGCTGCTCTGGAATACTTGTCATTGCAGATTGACAGTCCCTCCAAGATTTGTTATTGGCTTTGTTGAATACAAATGTTAGTGTAGCTTCAGTGTGGCTGACAGAGAAAATACTCCCTCAGCCGCTGGAGATTATCGGTAGATCCCCCACTGTTAATCTTCCAGCTGAATGCTGAAGACCGGGGTAGTCACTTTGCCACGTGTTGAGAGTCGAAGCAATTCTCTCTCTGCTCACTGGTGGTCCATAGTTACAAATCACATCATCAAGTGTCTGAACACCCATACCCACCTCTTCTCCAGCAGATTGATGGTGAAATGGAGGAAAAATCAATGGCTTCCCTCCCGTCAGAAGGAGCCAGCTCTGTCATGTTTTGGAGTTTGATGTTACCCTCTCTTACTTTCTCCCGACTACAGGAAATTGAAAGCTCAGTTTGAGCGAACTGACACACCTGGAGTCTCTCAAGTTGATATAATGAATGATTTCAATCTGCCGCCTTACTCGTGAAGTATCGGTTACGCCTTTTAAAAACACTTCTGAACCACTAGAGAAGATTACAGTGATCAGGTTGAGCTGGTTGAGTTTTTAAGTAAATGATTGTTAGTCTTCCAACCGAAGGCTTCTGTGTAGGTGACCCTTTGAGTAACAGCAGTCAGTTTTCCTGCTAGTCCCCCCCGCCGACCACCTCCATCACTTCATCCTTATCACTGTGACACACTGCAACTGTGAAGCAAGGTTTCATTCACTGCATTCAGTGAAATGAGCAAACATCACTGAGCTTTTTCACTTCGACACTTATCCCCCTTCCTCTAATGGGAAATTCAAATATCACATATCAGCTGAATGCAATATTCACTTAGCGAGAGATAACACTCTGCCTGATGTGTCTCATGTATCCGCTTCAGAATGGGCACGGCTCAGTCTCTGACACCAGATCTGACCGTGAGACTGGGAGTATAAATTCTGTCTGAAGCTCGTGTGCTGCCTGTTCGCTCGCTGCTTTATTGGTGCATGTGTTGGTCCTCTTGTATTCCCTCGTGTATTTGAGGGAGAGCAGATTCCAAGGCATCTGCGCTTGTCCTGCTGCTCCCCGGACGTTTTTTACACCGGCACCATCCCTTTTCATTTCGGCTGGCATTCTAATCAGAGCGTTATGAGCTTCAGCGGGTGAAGTACGCAGAAAGTTGTGTTTCCTGACAGCCAATAAAAACCTTATAATCTCCTTGATTCAAGTGGCCCACCGAAAAAAAAAAATACTAACTAGTGCTATCACTCAGACCGCCTCCCTCCCTTTTTCTTTAATGCTCTTTTTTATTTAATATATAGCCCATGAAAAATGAGAGACTCCCGCTTGGCCGTGTAGATATTTTGTTGCTGATGATGCGAGACGAATTTCCATCACAGCTTTGTTTCCAGCGGGTGAGCGGATAATCTTTTACAGTGCAGGGAGGGAGGGCGCCACTCCCATCAATCTTCAGGGGTTATAGCGGTGGCGTGGTTGCCTTACCTGACCAGAACACCTCCACATCGTGGCAATAGAGGCCTATTAAGGGTCAGGAGCCACGAGGGGGTGGGGGTGGCACACCGGAAGCTTACTGACAAAGCAGCTACCTTCCAAAACCCGTTTGAACCCCTCTGGAAACAATGCTTCACCTCTCTTCCATTACTCCTGTCATTGTTTTTATGTCATTTTTCTAACAAGGCAGTCACATCTGAGAGAGAAGCATTGCTTTCCCCACTGACAGCCCTGTGAAACGTTTCAGCCAGAGCCTCAGCTGCTCCTTTTCTCGACGCTAAACTGCTCCAGAGGTTTCACCCTTCTGTGCTTCTCGATTGTGTGCACTGTGTGCTGTAGAGCAAAAGGTCTCCGTTTTAGTCGTGGCATACTGCCCGGGCAGCCCCTTGAGAAGCATCCCCCACCCCTCTTGCACTGGCGTAGTAGCTTGCAGGCGTGCTGCACGCTCCTCTTCGCACCCCACTGCCCTGGCAATCGCCTACTTGCACCTCTCCCCCGATGGAGATGATGCTGCCCTGATTGACAATAATGGGAAGTGGCAGAATCAATGGGAGACAAGAGAAGGGGGTGTGCGTCAAATTCTCCAGGAGTTTCTAGTCACAGACCAGGGGGCTCTGGCACCAGTCACCTGTCATCCCTGCAGCTCCGGGATTAGGGCCTGTGACAGCACAGGCATCCTGAGAGAAAGATGCTGCGGTCATCATCGTCCCTGACAGCCTGGAAATGGTGCCTCTCCCGCACGCTTAGGACTACATATATGTCTCATTAAGGGCCGGATTCAAGCAACACAATGCTTTAAGGGAAGTAAATGTGCTGGAGCTTCTAAAGTCTGCATGTATAGATGAAAAAACTCTTAGGTTAAGATAAAATTACTGAACACATGATACTGTATATAGAAAAACCTGGAAGAAGTGCGTGACCTATCCTCTAATGAGCCATTTAACAGAGTGCTTTCAAAAGGTATCTTATTTCAAGGATTAAAATAGCAGTTCACCTTGTGCCTTGTGGCCATGTGACACGTGTGTGTGTGTGTGTGTGTGTGTGTGTGTGTGTGTGTGTGTGTGTGTGTGGAGCATTGAATGGAGGGCAGGTGGCAGGTGTCAAGACAGAAGGGGCACTCCATTCTCTAATTGATCAGCAAAAGATGCACATGAAGAAGACGTTAAAGCAAAATGAAGTCATAAGAGTGGATTGAGACATTTATTAAGTCAGACGAAAGGCCCTCAGAAACGTTGAGATTGTTTATTGATTTTTGTGTTTTGGCTGGCTGCGCAGGGGTAATCGCTCGTGCTTCTGCCACCGAGGCTACGCGGGCTCGAGCGCAGCCAGATGTTCAGGTGGAAGCGCTGACTTCCTCTAAAAGAGGCAACTTTAACCAGCAGAACACAGACTTCATTAGGGCTGCAATTGTTCTAGCATTTATAGAAGGGTCCTGACCTGATATGCTGCCAGTCCATTAGCTGGGAATGCCAGCAGCACGGAAATGCTGGAAGCAGTGAATTCTGTGTGCTAAGTTTTTCCACACTGGGTGAGCATACTTCTTTTTTTGCTTTTTACTAAGAAAAATACTGTATAATAATTACTGGGAATATTTGTTGAAATTCACATGAAAAACACTGATCGTATGATTTTCCATAGCTCCTGTTTCATAAAAGCGGAAGTGAAGTAACCTGTTTGAAAACTTTAAATTATTTTTGGATGTCATTTTCAACCACGGTCAGACCATTTCAATGTTTTATGAGATTTTAAAGACTAAGCCAGGGATGTCAAACTCATTTTACATTATGGGCCCCACACAGCCCACTTTGTTCTTAAGTGTGCCAGGCCAGTGAAACTACAGGATAAATGTGTTAAACTTATAGCACCCCCTTGCCCAAAATGTCCTGTAATTATGAAATATAAACTTTCTGCAAATTAATAATTGCAATTAGAAAAAAATCTATAAAACTTACAAAGCTACAGCTACAAGTCTAAATCCATTCATAACCTCAATCAGCTGTCCACTGGACCAGACTGGAGTCTTTGCCAGGCCAATTCTGGCCCCTGACCTTATGTTTGACACTCCTGGACTAAACAATGAATAAGGAAATTGTCAGATAGCTGACATATTAACTCATAATGACCACAATCATTAGTTGCAGCTCTCTGTTATGTATGTGGATATGTATCAACTCAAATCACAGTTTATATAATTTCTGTGCCAGAAAATTAAATAAAAATTATTTTCCTATTTCATGACCATGCTGCAGTACTGCTTCGCATGTGTGTGTGTGTGTGGTGCTGGTGAGTGTTAGGTAGAGTTCAACCATACTGGTGACATCAATCTGCCTGTTCTTTATTAGACGAAGCAGTGAGGTGTAACTGACTGCATTGTCCACAGATGGACTGGGCCCCATAGCACACGGGACCCTGGTCAGCCACCCTTACAATACAATCAATAACCACACACTCATTATGGGAGCCTTGCCTGCCTTCTCCTCCTGCCTGCTCCATGGAGCCTCTCTCTGTTTCACCCAGTCTTTAACTCCCCTTTTCAAACTACATTTTAATCTTTCTGCCTTTTCACGTACTTTTTGTTTCTACCAAAACATCACATTAAAAGCCCAAACTGAAAGTGCTGAATAGACACCTACACATCTCAGCTCCAGCTTCCCACGCTTGTTCGATGTTCTGTTGTCAGGCTGGACACTAGCGGATGACAGTGATCCAGCACAGAGCCTGGGGCCAATAAATGGTAATGCTCTCCACTTGCCTTCCTCATAAAGCATAATAAAAGGAGGTTATAAATCCTAGCAATTAGCTGCGTCCATCAGTTGCCTTAATTGGAGTGTCGTGACTGGCTAGGGGATGACCTTGTGTGCCAGAGAGCCAAGACAGACGACGAGGCCAGAGGGGACATCTATGTGAATGTGGAGGACTTGGGCGCCTTTAAACCACCTTTATCTATCAGGCCGTACCGTATTTAGGCCCAGATCACATGGTAGAAAAACGTTCATGCTGACCGGTGATGTCGATTTAAAAACTGATTTGCTTTGCTCAACTTCGACACTCTGAGCGCAACTGTGATTATGGAAACAATATGGCTGGTGCAACAAAGCCCCAAGACACCAATAATCCCTTTGATCAGTGAACACAGGTGTTCTGAGTTCAATAGCCTCCACTCATCCCGCTGTGCAGCACTTGTTCTTTCTTCCCCTCTGTCTTCCCGCAGGGCCCGGCCACCACACCTTTTCTCTCAACACCTCAGTCGCGTGCTCTCTGCGGCCACTCAAACCTGAGACTTCAGCTTCCGCTCTCGCTACGAAGATCCACTATCTCGTGACACCGCTCTCCCTGAAAGCAAACACTGAGGCCATTTGTCTGTGCGCAGACGCTGATGTGTCCTCACGCTGTGCTGTCTCTCCCTGCTCCCATGCCTCCACCACAGGATTAGGCAGTAAAGACCGGTTAACCAACCGGCTGTCGGGGACGAGTTTCTCCCCGGCTGACTGAGAGCTGACGACAGTTGTTTCCTTTCTCTCTTACCGTCCGGAGATAATTCAGTCAACAGACTTTGAACTGCAGATAAGGGGAGGAAGAGGATGATCCCAGGGACAGACCTGCTGTATATGGGGCAGGGGCAAAAAGAGAAGAAGGGTGCAGCCAAAGGGAAGCGTGGGGCAGGTGTATGGGAACTGGAGAGGGCCAAGTACGATAAGACCCAAGACAGATGCGACAGCCCAATTTACACTGCACTTTTAGTATTATTTGGCTCAGATGGGAATGTTTTTGAGCCACCTCAGTCAGGAGATCAAGTTTGCATGTTCTCCTGTGCACAATGCAATTTACTCAACCTTTTAAAACATTTATCAAACAAACAAGAAAAAAAACTAGTATATTTTTTCAGGATTGGGATCTGAAGGTTGCATCATACTTTAATATAACATTCACAGTTTCTTATAATCAACTTGATGAAGTACTTACACAGTCTTGTGACTGCCCCATGTCTGAGCGCTGCCCCACATCATCGTGTTCTTTTCCGTTCTTCAATTTACAGGCACAAAAAAAAGAATCAGGGAGAGGAAATTAATTTCCAATAAACGTTTGACAGAGTGGCTTTTGTTTTGTCTCGGGCACGTGGTTTTGCATACCTGCCAGGTGTTGTGAGGCACAACCCCCCCCGTGGGAGATGCACGATGAAAGGCCTCAGGTTGGCCCATCAAAGGACCCATTGAGCTGCAGCCATGAGTAGGACAGAGGAGCCACAGTGTGGGCCGTGGAAATGTGACACTCTCTGACAGAAGCTCCACACAGCCCACTCAGGACCACGCTGACAAGCCTCGCTCGGAGGAGATCAGGCGCTCGCTGGCTCTCTTCTACTGACTCACCACATGCTGACCCTGGGGAGAGAGAGAGGCTGCGCTGTGAAGAACACGGTTACACAGATTATTTTAAGTCATGTATGGTTTTCCTTTTAACTGACAGTCAAGCGCACTCCACTTATATTTTAATGTAGCTTCTTCACCAAAATCTGCAGTTGATTTTTAATAATATTGTCACTATTTTTATGGTTTAAAAACCACCAATAGCACTAACAATATAATAAGTAGCATCAACAATACAGGGAGTGCAGAATTATTAGGCAAGTTGTATTTTTGAGGAATAATGTTATTATTGAACAACAACCATGTTCTCAATGAACCCAAAAAACTCAATAATATCAAAGCTGAATGTTTTTGGAAGTAGTTTTTAGTTTGTTTGTAGTTTGAGCTATTTTAGGGGGATATCTGTGTGTGCAGGTGACTATTACTGTGCATAATTATTAGGCAACTTAACAAAAAACAAATATATACCCATTTCAATTATTTATTTTTACCAGTGAAACCAATATAACATCTCCACATTCACAAATATACGTTTCTGACATTCAAAAACAAAACAAAAACAAATCAGCGACCAATATAGCCACCTTTCTTTGCAAGGACACTCAAAAGCCTGCCATCCATGGATTCTGTCAGTGTTTTGATCTGTTCACCATCAACATTGCGTGCAGCAGCAACCACAGCCTCCCAGACACTGTTCAGAGAGGTGTACTGTTTTCCCTCCTTGTAAATCTCACATTTGATGATGGACCACAGGTTCTCAATGGGGTTCAGATCAGGTGAACAAGGTGGCCATGTCATTCGTTTTTCTTCTTTTAGACCCTTTCTTGCAGCCACACTGTGGAGTACTTGGACGCGTGTGATGGAGCATTGTCCTGCATGGAAATCATGTTTTTCTTGAAGGATGCAGACAAGCTGCACGCTTGACTTTTCTCAGTTCATGGGCAGTTATTTTGTCATTAGAGCACACCCCTTCTCATTACAGAGATGCACATCACCTAATATGCTTAATTGGTAGTAGGCTTTCAAGCCTATACAGCTTGGAGTAAGACAACATGCATGAAGAGGATGATGTGGACAAAATACTCATTTGCCTAATAATTCTGCACTCCCTGTAGTAAGTAGCATTATGCTCTTCTAGTAGTTGAGGCGGAGTGTCATCCAGAGATGCTCTTCTGCATGCCTTGGTCCTAACAAGTGGTTATTTGAGTTACTGTTGCCTTCCTATTAGCTTAAAGCAGTCTGGCCATTCTCCTCCGATTTGTTATCAACAAAGCATTTTAAGTCAAAGAACTAGATAATTTCTTGTTTTCAGGTCATTCTCTGTAAACCCTAAAGATGGTCACGTGGGATAGTTCCAGTAGATTAGCAATTTCTGCAATGTTTTATCATTGTTGTGTATTCAGAGATGCTCTTCTGCTTATCTCGGTTATAACCAGTGGTTTGAGCTGCTGTTGCGTTCCTATCAGCTTAAAGTAGTCTGTGGGTTCAACAAAACATTTTCACCCATTCTTTGTAGAGATGGTCTGGTGGGACGATATTAGTAGATTAAATATTCAGACAAGCGAGTCTGCCACGCTATGTGCAGCGTTGCTCAAACCACCTCTTTTCCCCATTCTGATACTCAGTTTGAGCTTCAGCGGGTCGTCTTGACCATGTCTCCACGCCTGAATGCATTGAGCTGCTGCCACATGTTTTGGCCGTCTGGATGTGATGTGGTTCGTGACAAAGTGTCTTAGAAGACAGTGTTCAGGGCCAGTGTCTGACAGAGCATTTATCGGCCAATCTACAACTATCATGGAGATGCGTACAGAGAAGTAGCAGTTTTTTGATTTTCTCAATATTAATTAAAATTTTGAAAATGAACCAAAATGCAACTCACTGACTCTGATGCAAATATATCAGGAAAATTCTTGTTGTATTCATCAATTCCCTCAAACTCTTTGCTCCACAGAGATTTGCCACAAATTAAGCATCCACTTCAAAGATGAGGATCAGAGTGATCTTATTACCCAAGCACTTCCTGAATGTCATTCCTACACAGATAAAAAAGCAGTGTGCTTTAATGAAGTGTAATAGAATTTTAACTGTGGGTCTCTCAAATTAGCAGTGGACGGGTCACGACTGGACTGCTGCTGCCCTCAAATAAGCCTCACCTGTCAGGCTGTAAAAGACCACAGAGAGCCTTCAATCACCAGCAGGCGACCAGTGGACAGGTCGCTGTCCCCCAGCCCACAACTACAGGTATTAATAGACACAAAGCATGAAAAAACACCTAATGCAGGCACCTGTATGCAATTCACTTTCCAGAGCTATAAACTTCCCTTTTTTACAGTATGTTTATGGATATAGTGTAACAATGTTAATCTTACTCAATATGAGGAGGATGAAACAAATCCATTCAGTTCATCAACTGCTCGGTTCCCGTAAATTAATGTGAACAACATTCATATCCCCCCAACCTCTCTGCACCACTCTAGCCATTCGAGCTCATCGCCTTTAAAAGACACAGCCCTAAATAATACGAGTTGTTTGTGTTGACACCCCGGCTGATGTTTGTTGCTCAGTAATATATTGCATCAGCAGAGCAGAGCAGTTGTCTCTGCTCTGCACCTGCACCAGCCATTCAGCCTGAAGTCTATAAATCCCAGTGCAGGGAGGAATGAGGGCGCTGAAATGCTCACTGGACTCCAGGGTTGCCTTTTCTGTCACCTTACACCACGTGAACCCTCAGATATGTGTTTTTGTTTATGCATATATGTCGGCTGTGGAAGCTAGAACCTTTACTGCGAGGGTCCTGCAGTTCGCTGCCCCTGCCACATGAGTAGATTCTCCCTCCCCTACGATCTTCCGAGCCACCCCAGCCCCCAATTCCACATACCACCAAGCTGTGCATATACAAATCACCACGGCCTTGTTAGCATAGTTTAGTGAAGATGTCAGCTTTACGAGGGCCAGGTTGCCTGCTATGCATGTCAGGGACGGCAGGGGAGGGGCTGACCCACAAGGGGGAGTATAGTGGGATACACAAGACCTGCGCTGTAAATTTAGGTCTGAGGAATGGAAGCTGTGAAATGACTGGCCAGGACCTCCGTGAAACAGACCCACGCCGCACTGTGTGATTTAACAGGGACACAGCAGAGCGGACAGAATGGGATTCCTGCATCCAATAAAATAAATCATTTAATAATTTAATTTAATAATAATTTAAAAAAAAACCCTCTCTGCTTTGTGATTTATCCTAAATAATTTGATCACAAATTAACGAAAAAGCCTCGTCCAGTACTCGTCATCAAACTACAATCAATGGACATTCTCTTATGAGCGCTGTTTTACCTGTGTGTGCGTGCATGTGTGAGCGAGTGTGTGGAGCGCCGGCATCATTAGATTGTTAATCTCATTTCCTTTCTGATGATTGAAAATGGAGAGAGGCTCTGAGTTTATCAGGCAGATAAATGGACGGCCCATCCTCCGAGAAGATCTAATCTGTCATGCGTCAAGGCTGGGGTTCACCCGCCGCCAGATAATAACCGTGTCGAAGGGCACCGATGATTTAGGGGAGCTCGGCTCTTTGTTTGCCTTTGCAAACACCTGATGGTTTCATTAATTAACTGGCCACAATTAGCCGGCCCACGTCACGCCAGGTAGACGAGAGATGTGCGATATTAAAAAGCAGGGAGGAACTCCATTAGAGCTGACCTTTTCTGTGAAATTACTGATATTTGAGATTTAATTCCGAATTCAATGAAAACTTCATTTTTATTCTTACAGCTGAGGTCCTTTCTGACTCCAGTCTGAAATGGGGTCTCCTGCAGCCTGCAGGTCATTAATTATGATCTTTATAAATTTAATTAAGAGGATGTCACTGCTTGATTTTTTTTTTATCTTCCTGTCCTACAGGTTAAAGAGTAGATAAGATATTTATCACCTCTCGGATGATGGGGAAAATATGCTCTTTTACACATTAATTATACACTGTACACCAAACTCCCAGTTGACTTGCTCTCTCATACATTAGCTTTTAAATATCAAATAAATATCTGTCGTATCCTCACCAGTTTATTTGCAGCTATCCTCTACAGCTTTTCACCAAAAACATTCAGCTACTGGATCTGTTTTTTGACAAGTGACAGATACAGACTCTCGGACGGAAAAGACAATGTAATTCTGAGGGTATACGTCCTGATAAAAATGCCTTTGGCAAGATTAAGCACAGAGTATTGTTACACAGCAAGGCTTTAAGATGTGTAATCCTCCAGATGATTTTTATACTTGCTGAAGGGAGGCAGGACTAGAAGAGTACTGTCCTTCCTCGACTCTCTCAGCACACATATAATATTTCTGTGTTTTACCGCCTCCTCTCGCTCTCTGCCTTTCACTGACTTTTTAAAAGTACACACGCTAAAAGCACATGAATATCACCACACTCATCTCCCACCACGCTCTTCCATCCATACCTCCTCCTGTGACTCGGGACCTCTGCAGCTGCCTGCTCTCATCTCATCCCTCGTTCCCTCATTCACACGCACACAGAAGCGCACATTTCCACTGCCACCCGCGTGCATTTATTTATTCGTTATATTTCCTAATTCAGTTTGACGAATGAGTGACAGCTTGACACTTCATTCGGCAAGATTAATAGAACGACACAATATTTACGTGGCAGAGACAGCCAATTATCCCGCCATCTATCATCCAGATTATCTTTCTGATTGAAAACTACTCGTCCATGTAATCGGAATTATTTGGAATTAGAAGGGAATTTATGGCTTCTTGTGTCACTTTTCCTGGACGGTGGTAAATTAGAAATATTAGATACATAAAGTGAGTATAGAAAAACAGGATAAAAAGAGGTCTGGAATTAATGCCACGCTTTCGCCAGTCTCCGTGCCCCGGGATGAACCCGCTTTTCAGTCACCGTTGTACGTACTCTCTTCGCATATATTAACACTTACAGTGGGTCATACATTGTGTTGGTAACACTGTGTAATTCACACTGGTAAAGAAGGCAGCTTTTTCCCTTTCTGCAGCATTTTTAAGGATATGCTTGGCTGTGCGATGAGTTATTCTAATCACAAAGCAAGCAGAATTAAACGTGTTCAACTTAGAAGACTGTAATGGATAGATCTTATCAGCAGAGATAGCCTTGCGTGTATTGATCTCTGGCTATGTTTTTTAAATGTCCATCTCACTCAAGGCAGAACTGACATTAGTTTACTCCTTCAACCTCTGTCCTTCAGCCTCTGTTGATTAATTCACTCGACTCTTTCCTATCTCACCCCGCAATACTCTGCATTCTGTTTTCATACATCACCTCTTCTGTACCATTCTCTTCTCAAACTTTCATGACTTGATTAATTTACCTAATCTCTCCGCTCTGTGTAATGTCTTTGAGTGTCTACTTTTTTTTGCAGCAAAAACCTTTAAATGAATATCAGAAGAACAGAACAGATGAATTGTACCAGCAGACACTACAGAAATATGATATGGTTGTCAGGCTGGGTCAAAATCAGCTAAGGCGCAATGGATGGATACAGCTGACAGTAAAGCTCCCGCCCTCCTCCAGCTCACTGCAGGAATCAATATGCTGCACTTCTGCAGAATTTGAAACTTGTTTTTAAACAGCTATATAGTAAATTAAAATAGACTCATAATGTAATCTGCTGCAAAAAGTGGCCAATAACCGCACCAAAAATAAACGTACCTAATTTTTCTTATGGTACATGAATTGACTAGGCATTTTTTCGCTGTAGGTCTTTAGTAATGAAATTTGAAAAGTGACGTTTCATCCATTTAGTAAATCCTGGCAGTCTAAAAGCCTGGCTCTCAGTCATTTCTTGTTTTAGAAATGGTGAAAATTGCCACATATAACCATGTTGCTGGAGTTTGATTTTATTGGCCAGAGTGCGTACAGACTTGTAAATGGGATTACGCCATCCCAATATAGTACTTCAACAACTAGCTTGTTTATTTTTATCCTCTTATTAGGGGAGCTGAATCCTTAAAGGGTGCCAAAATTATCCTGCAAATTGCTGACAGGGAAAAATGAAAGGTCTCTAATGGTTATTATAAGCAATCTGTCTGCACCGAAGCACAATGTGACTGCTGCGCTTGCGATACCACCGGGGTGACCTCGGTGAGATGTGGAGGAGAGGCGTGTTGAAAGTCAGACACACCGTCTGGATGGGACCACCAGGAATATCCACACACCTTGCGCGCCATGTTCGTACCATATCCAACCCCAAAAGGGCACTCGCCATTGGCTTGAGAAGTATTCATATGACTTTGTGGCATGTTGCCTGGATATTTAAGCAGTTTATGGCATTAGACTGAAGAATAATGAAAGGATGCAGTGAAATAAGTTAAGAATAGTAAACTATGGTAAACACGAGGATGGGCTGGAGTGAGGAGCATTGAGGATATACAATTTTTAAAAAAAGATTCTTATATATTTACACCAAAATGTCTCAAGCATTAGTGTGTGTTTGTGTGTGTGTGAGACTCTTGCAAAAAGAAAAATAAATAAATCAATCAAATAAATCCACTGAAATCAAAACTATATCATTTTTTCAATCACAAAAAAAAGTTTTAAGTAATTTGATTTTCCTCCGCTGCCTCACTGTGTCATGAAGCTCTTGGTCAAAGTTCTTTATGATAGATGACTGCAGACTGCCGGAGGAGTTGGTATTTTGGATATATCTCCTGAGTTACCCGACCCACTCCTTGAACCCCAGGGAGCAAATTAACAGCACTGAGCTCTTGCCTTTCTTGTAACCTTTCCCCATCCTGACTGACATTTGTGTTTTCCTTAGCCTTGGGCCTGGGCGTATGGCAGCTTGAGAGAGGATGCACAGAGATGCTGCATATGTTAAACGACTTCCTGCATGTGTTGATGCAGGGTGATGTCTGCGTGTGATGTGAGAATGTGTGCCAGTCCAGCTGTTTTATATATATGTATATGCTGTAGATGCCTCTGTGCAGGGCAGGAGGTATCTAAACACTTCTGGGGGAAAAAAGTTAACTTATTATTCTCAAATTAACAAATATTGTTACTGTCTTATTACATTCTCATTGCACCACTGTAGTGCAGCATGCTGTGCATCAGAGCTATAAGTAAAATGTTACTTGGGTTTGTATTTGATTGCCCTTGACGCTGACAAAGCTGTTTGATTGGGAGGGATGCACTCAGTGATGGAAAGTGCAATTACTCTGCATTTTACAGTGTTGCATTTTACACTATTGCTTTACTTCAAAAAGTATGCAAACACATTGTCAAAACCATGATGCCAAAATTATTTGTTTTAATAAAAGTTACCCACTTAAAATTGGCTTAAAATGTGAATCAGTGAAGGGTGGCGTCAAAATGGTTATCAGTGGTGGTGAAGGTTCTGGGTTTGAATCTCCTGGTTGGCTGGGGCCTGTCTGTGTGGCGTTTACAGGTTAGGTTAATTAGAGGTTCTAAATTAGCCATAGGTGTTGATGTGAGTGTTTATCTCTCTGTGTTATTTCCCCGATGGACTTGCAACATGTCCAGAGTGCACCACACCTGTTGCTACTCAGCTGAGATAGGCTCCGCCCACTTCATTGACACAAGCTGGATAAATTGTTAAGAAGATGGATTTACAGACACTAGGTAAATGTGACCATCAAACGCCTAGTTTTTTAATTTATGTTTTAGGAATTTAAGGTAAGACACTGAAGGCCAAAACTTTATTTCAAGGACTCGTTTTCAAGGCTAGTGGAAAGAAAATGTCAAGAATACAAATTTAGAAGTGTCAATTTAGTCGATTTATTTGGCAATTGGCCGTTTATACAACCCGATGCACAATTAAATATTAATGAGAAAACCTTTAACAAAATTGTACTTGATCAACTTTTCGAGTTTCGCAATGATCTGCTTGTTAAGATTTGTAACCCCATTCACCTCTCGGTCACACATATAAACATGTGGTGGGACGCATCTCATGCCTCATGTCACAGTTGCAATCCTTGCACCTCACAGACTGGACAGCAACAGGAACACAGTTTAAATCAATGAACAGTGGCTGGGAGTGGTGAATTGTTTCAAATATCTCAGTCTCGATGACCTATTGTTAGCTAAAACCTTACAGAAAACCCTCAAATATAACTGAAAGAAAAATCACAACAATGCTACATTGAAGATCTGAGCTTAAACATTAACAGTCAATCTCTGTGCTCACCAGTGCAGAGCAAATTCAAATACTAATAGTGTTTGTGTGCATGTGAGTGTGTCTACTGGCAAACATGATAGCTCAAATTTTTTTGAATGAATTCTGATAAAACTTTGTAGGAGTGTAGAATGGAGTCATGTCAACAATCCATTAAAATTTGCTTGACATCCACCAAGGTCTTCAAGGTCAACTTAACGGTTTATTAGGTAAAAATGAACAAAAGGCTTCATAACTTGGAAACTATGATTCTTACAAATGTGTACTGTCAACACATAAACGTGTAACAAGGTTTTACACTATTGCACTGGTAACTCCTACATATGTTTGGCCTCCACCAGTATTTTCTCCACTATTTGATCCTGTAGACTTACAGGTTGTTTTTAGTAAGGATGTAGGCACTTACTATGAGTTCTGAATGCCTGTTGTTGAATCAATAAACTTTGTGTGAGGTCTGAGTACACAGAACTTTATAACTTACATTTAGGCAGACACAGTATGTTTGCATTGTTTTCTGTTTTTTCTCCATGTGCCACGTTCAGTTCCTCGTATCAATCCGACTGCTAGATTCTAAAACCTGAGACTGCAGTGTGAGCCTGCGATGTCTAAAAACACTCTTCTGAATATGAATTTCAGAATCACTGCTGCTGTTACTGGATGATAAAGATCCACTTAAACACTTACCTATCTCCTAGCTAGGTAATTGAACTTTCGAGGAGGGAAGGGCACACAGTGGGTTTTAGTTCCCAGACCAGTTGAAGCAGTGTGGGAGAAGAGGGATGGAAATATGGTTGGGTATATGAACCTTACAGTGGAGCTGTCATGGTGCTAATAGAGGAAGTGGAGCAGAGGGTCAGGAGTCCTTAGCACCTGTGTGGAAGATTAATGACCACAGAGCCATGGGAAGGAAAGACAGACAGAAAAAGAGTAACTCTGAAACAGACGCTGGCCTATCTGACTAACTCAAAGGTCAGAGCTACTTGACCTTTGCTGGGGAGTTACAATGTTAACTATACTGTCTGAGCTCTGTCACCAGCGTTGGTCTTTGAAAATAATATAAATATTATTGTAATTTCTTTGTGTAATCCACTTCAACTGATATGAAAACCACACCTGGGATCGTCGCACTCCATGTGAAGTCTATAATAAAGCGGTGAGATTCGTATGCAGCACAAGCTGTTGTCCCTTTAGACCATAAAAGGTGCTCTCAGGCAGCGATGCCAGTAGAGACCTTTATGATTACCTCAGTAGCATGTAGCGCCACAGAAAAGAGATATCATCATTATCTCGACACAAAGGCGGCCCTCACATTGTTAAAACAATTTGCTGCTTGCTAATGTAGGCTGTCAGAGCACCGCACAGGTCTAGTTCCGAGAGTTAAGTTGTAGGAGGGTGTAGGGTGGGGGTGGTTTTCACCTCCCTCCCTGCCTGCCTGGGGAATCACGGCGGGTACGGGGCTCATTTCCTCATCAAACACAGGACGAGTGATTTGGAATATTTATGAGGCTCCCAATTTAAGTTAAACATTTAACAAAAAAGCATCCGATTAAAATGAGATAGCAGAAAGGGTTAAAGTCCCTGTGGGCAGTCAAGACTAAAAATTAAACATGGAATGCTACCAATGAATTAAAGTAGCAGGTCTAAGAAGAAAGATTTCAGCTCTGCAGCATTACTGTATAGAAGCAGTGGTGATATGGTATATGTTGAAACAAGGCTTTCAGTGACTGTGATTAGAATTTGAATTAGGTATGACGAGATAATGCTTTGATAAAGTGAATGCAAGATCATTTTGTGAACAATCTGCACGCTAATACGAGAATTTCATCCAAATGAGACGAGGCGCGAAATGCGTTATAAAAACTAATCTGTGTGTATATTTCAATTTATAACACAAAACGCATGCCACGACGAATGCACAAAAGCTTCCGATAGTCCGGTTAGATCCTTGAATGCCGATATCACGATAAGGATATCAGAGCTAGGAACCCTGCTTAGGTCAGAGGGCAGATGTAACACAATGCCGTATTGACTTTATTGATAATCTATGGCTCCCTTTCATGCTTTCCCCTCCTCTCTTCTTGTCTCTGTAGCAGCAGATCAGTCAGTGGCTGAGAAGGAAGGGTCAGCCAGCTCCTGATCTGCTCAGTGACTCTCCATACTTCCTGTTTAATCACCAGTCCCTTAGGAATACTCTGCCATCCATCTATCACGCCCTGAAAAAGTTCAGGTGCTCTATATATCGCTGACAGATGGAGGACTTGAGTCAGGTGTGTATATGTGTCTGTATATACAGCAGGTACCCCTACACATGTGCACTAGTTTCTCTGAATAGCATGAGATTATAAAAAAACTATGTATAATCTTTACATATATATTCTACATACTGTGCACACTGAGCACTTCATTAGATACCCCTGTTCAACTGCTTGTTAACACAAATATCTACACATGAGGCAATTCTGGCGGTAAAAGGGGTCCAACCAGGTCTTCTTTGTGGGCTGATTCACTGAACAGAGCATCTCCCGATGGAAACGCCAGCTTCTCAATATGTATATGAACATGTCTAATCTATGAGCAAGAGACAAGAATTTTGTTACCAAAGCTATCTGATTTAGCCTGCTTGCAGTCCAAACTCTGTGGATCAATTCTGTTTAGTCTGTGTGGAAAGAAAAAGTGAACTAGTACGTGCAGAAATGCACTGCATAAGTATCATCAGTTGTGTGATGACTGTGGAACAAAGGCAACGAACTTCCTAGTATGGTGAACTGTTCCTTTAATTTCCAGCGTCATTTGCTTTTCAAAGTAACATATTCTAATGAAACTGCTGTCCTTTTGCATTAGTCACTGTCAACAAATCCAGAGTCTTAGGGCTAAGATCCCAATGCAGCAGGTAGGAGGCAGACTGAAACAACAAAAGATTAGCTGGCTGCAGCTAGATAACAGACAAAGGAAGCACAACGTGAAAAACACAAAGGGGACGACAGGACTATTTATACACAGAGGGCTGATAACAAGACACAGGTGAAGCCAATCAGGACAATCATGGGAAGACTGAGACAAACAGGAAGTAAAGAGGAAACAAATTAAAAGCAGAAATGACCAAAGAACATGAAATGTGTTCATTTTTTGTTAAAATTATATTAAATCTTGTGTTTAAATGCTTCTATGGCATCAGACCAATGCTACGAGGACTCTTGTTTGTTGTTCTCTCATTACTTGCATCATTTTAACTTTCCTGTCAGTTGTAAGGGTAATTCTCCTCACCCACTGTATAGGCTGATTACTATTGCAAACATTTTATACAAAAAAAATAATTCTTGAATGTCCACCTGCACGGTAGGAACGCTGTTTATTTATGTTTTCACCGGCAGCCCTGAGGGAAGTGACTGATGTCTCAACCACAGAGACACTGCCTCTGGCCATCATATGCTACCCTCCAAGGTTCCTCAGTACAATCTGCATCTGTGTGTCACTTTTCCCCCCCTAACAATCCATGTAAGGGTGTTGGACAGGCAGGATGGACTCTGAGTGCCCTTGTAGCTATTGATGCATTGGTCATAAGAAATAATGTTTGAGAATGAACCCCAAACACTGTTTATACATATATAAGCACTGCCAGAAGTGGGATTCGAACCCACGCCTCCAGATGAGACTGCAACCTGAACACAGTAATTTTTAATTTTGGTGATTTTAATAATTCCACACATCTGCCAAGCTCATATAATTTCATTTCATTATATTGTATGTTATAAGTTTTCAGTTGCAAATACAGCTAGCTTACATTTATAAAACAGAGAAGACTTATTTATCTCTGTGCCTACTGTTAAATGACAATGATTGTGTGCCAGCTGATACCTGAGTGCCAGGCATTTAAAGAATTTATCACAGTGATTGATTTATTATAATATTCCCTTGGCTGATGCAAATCTTGTAGCCTGCTATGAAGGTCTTCCAAAGGCAGCTCCCCTGTTGCGATGGTGTGATCTCATTTTCTCGGCAGAGAGGCAAACTGCTAGCCTCCCTCTGATCCACCTGGCAGGAGGGAAGTTTGGACTGAGACAAGCTGGCCAGCCCACTGACCTCTGGGTAGAGTCTCTAGCTGTGCTGGGCAGGCAGGCAGTCGGGGTTGGCCAACGATGGGGCACGAATGACTGAAGCAATAGGGATGTGATTAGCTGACATGGCGGCTGGATTTTTGCAAGCTGTCCTATTCGCAGGCATGGGTGAGCAAAGGGGCAGAGCCGCTAAAATGGGAATGAATGTATTGATCCTGCTGCTGTTATGAGAATGACATACACAAGCTATTTTTACAGGAGGGAGAACACTCTGCTGGCGAAGGTAATCTGTCTGTGACGTAGATAAGCTCCTAAAGACTAGATGGACCCAGTGGGTGGGGAAATAATTCAGGTGCGATTTAAAGGAATAGGCAGGGGTGGGTTTTTTTTAGAAATAAAGATTGAATTAGTTTGTTGCAACCTTTTACATCGTTTCTAATTAATGAGCTTGAGGGGTGTGGTTAAATAAACTTCAATACTTTTGGACAGAGCCAAGCTAGCTATCTGTACTCAGTTTTTGTGTTAGGCTAAGCTATCTGGCTGCTGGCGATAGTGTCATTTCTTACACACACCTATCCGAGTGGTATAAATCTCATCTGAGCCTAGGCAGGGAACCAAAACAGGATAAAATATTCAGCCTTTCCTTTACATGGAACCATTTGCAAGCAATGCTTATTACTTATTACTTACTTTTCAAGGGCTAACAATTCAGTATGAGGGTAATGCACAAGAATTAATGTAATCATGGAACCAAATATGGCAGAATTGTATGTGCAACATCTAGATGGCAATACTACAACAAGGTCCCTGCCACAGAGTGCAGTAATGCTGTCCTCCGTCCCTTCTCGCAATCCTCTAGTGTCCAAGGGAAGCGAGATGGATCCTATTGGAATGCTGCATCAGGCCAGCAGAGTTCAGAAGAGGCTTATTCTTGCTCACGCCATTCACTGAACTTCTCCACTCTTTTTGCATAAAGTAATTGCTGTCAGGCAGTGAGCACTGCAGAGTCACTTGGGCTCCACAAGCGCAGAGGCTGAGATTAGGGAATAAAACAGCCAAGTCAGTGCTACTTAGGCACTCCTCTGTCATTGCGCCGCTATGGATGAGGGCTGACAGTGATGAATATTGGCCAAAAGTTGGTATTCCACATGATGATTTTCCCTAATGAGAATTGATGAATGCGGGACGGAGGGACTCGGGATTGGGTGATGAGAGGAGGGACCACTCATTAGGAGCCAGTCATGCTAAGCTGAGCGGCTTTAAGGTGGGCAGCACTGCTGGGCTGAGCTATGCCACTCCAGCAGTTCTTCAATAAACATCAGCTAATATCATGGATCAATACTGCCTCACACAGTACAGAGTCACATGAGAAAAATGTACGAGAGGAAAAAACATCAATACACAAACTCCCCCCTAAGAGCAAACTCTAATCATGTAGCAACCGTATCCATATAGAAATAGATTTACTGTTTGTGTGTTAGCCCCCTACATATGCTAACAGAGATCTACAACAAACTCTGTATCCATATGCATGAAGCTGTGGTAACACCTGGGTGTGGGACAGTCACAGGGCTTTGCTGTCCCAGCTGTAGCCACGTCAGCCCAAGAAGGAGAGCAGGGACACTGGACTAGCAGATGGTAGTGCGGGCTTTGAAAAGCCATGGCCCTGAACGAGCCGCAGGCAGCCCCAGAGGCCAGTGCTCAGCCAAAGCTCCACACGTGGCAAGCTAGGAAGGACATTAAGTGGATAATAGTTAATAGTGAACCAGGCCATTTACTATCATGTGCATACTTTATGGACCACAACCGCCACTCCCGTGTGCAGAAGGGGCCAGGTCTAAGAACAGGTTTAACTTTTAGATGGAGATAAAAGTGCTAAATGATCACATGAGCCATTTAGAGACTGTCACACTCTTGGATAAACATTGTGCAATTCTTCAGGTGATTTAATAGCTTGTTGTTCGCTTGATGGGAAAGCATATTAGTGGAAAAGGCTTTTCTTGCAGTCATATGACTGACCGCGGAATATTTCAACATTTTCCATCCAAGATGTTATTGTCCTTCTCCTTTACAAGGCCCGGGGTCATTGAATGTGTCAGTCTCCTGTGGTTAAGTATAGATGAAGAGATAGACTCTTTAATATCCAGGAGCTCATTTCACAGTAGCTGGCAGGTCACAGCATGATGACAGCTAAACAAGCCAATCTAGAGGATAAGCCACACCGAGCATGCGGACTGAGGCCTGCGCTGTCCTGCAGTGCACAGAAGATAACAACTACATGATGGATTGTTACAAAGATACAATTAGCTGAGAAGGCACGCGTTTGTGTTGTGTTCTGGTATGCCTGTCAAAATAAATACGCATAAGACTGCTAATCGCAATGACATTTAAGTCTCAAGTGTAAGTGTCCTTATCCAAGCAAAAGCTTTCGCGCTCCTTTGATAAGGACAGTTTGCTGGTTGTGTTTTGCCTTCTTCAGCTGCAGTGATAGAATTTGTCATTGGAAGATGCAAAGCAGGGATGTCTAGGGACACATAATAGGATTGCCTTGTCTACATTGTATTTTCTTTCAAAAGTGAATTAGGATATCTCTTTTCATCACAAAGTGAAATAATGTATATAATAGGTACATTCGAAACCCCTTAACCACTTTGCTCTGCGTTCATAACGGGATTTTAACAGCAGGCTCCTTCAAAAATCTAGCCGTCACCATCTACAATATTGGATTTTTCAAATACTTTTATGAAACCCTCTCTTTATTTCCTTCCTGTTGAAATGACTGGTTTTTAATCAGCCGATGCACAAAATGTCTGAATTCTCTGCAGCCATTAAACCTGCCTGCCTCCACGCAGATACATCCTACTGACTGCACAGCCTATTAGGGAGATGGAAGATTATGGGCTAAATGAAGCCATTAGTTACGCAAACCTAATGATCATCTTATTTGTATGTATAAATCTGATCCATTTCCCTTGCTCAAGGCAAATATTTCTTCCCTCAAATGATTTTGGGGGAACTGAGTAAAAACAACAGCAGCATCAACAACAAAAACAACATCAGGACCCATAATGAAAGGAGCGGAGGCAAAGGCACTCAGGCGATTGCATCCATTACCCCTCTCCACTATATGGACCCCTTCATAGGGATTACCCCTGGTTCCAGCGAGGTTGATTATTAGACGCTTGCAAAGGTTTCGTTTGAATCGCCCCAGTTAAACGAGAAATTGCAGGCTGAGGAGAGAGGCTAATAACAGTTATTAACCCCGTGCGGGCGGCGGTGTAAAAGAGCGCCACAATAACGAGGTGCACCACCAAGGTTTGAGGCGCAGCGCAGCTAGCACACCCCCGAGGAGAAGCTAACTTATTAAAATAATGAATTAGCCGACCAGATTACTGCAGCCTGCGGCAAAGGCAATTATCCCCCTCCAAATCCCTGGACACGGCTCCCTAGCGCCACCATAAAACAAGTGCTCAGAAAGCAGGAGCCCTCCGCTCCACACAAATGGATAGCCTGTTAATTAGGATCTCTCCCGCTGCGGGTAGCCTTCCCACTGCCATAACAGAAACCACTTCCACGACAGGGAAGAGGAGGAGGGGAGAAAGGAGTGGGAAGATACCAAATATGCACAACAGGAAAAGATAGTGAAATATGTAAAAAAAAAAAAAAAAAAAGCCAGTGAGTGAGAAAGAGTGAGATTGCAAATAGCTCCAGTGTAAAGAAACGCCTAAAAATGACAACGGAAGACGTGGACCATTAGCACGTAGGCTACAAAGAAGCAGCGGGAATCACCAGTGGCCTCAGTTTAGAGCTCTGTGTGAGGTCTCTTTGGAGGCAAATACAGTATGGGGCGTTCAATCCCAGCCCAGTATGTGCTCAACTTTTAACAGGTTTACTTTGAGAGCCACAAAACCAGTGACCAAACCACTGAGTTACATTTCACACTTTAAGTGTTACATCTAGGGCTTAATTGTGCACGCGTAAACTACCTTTAAACCCCAAATATATGTCAAATCCAATTTGAAGTAGCTCAGCTTTCCTTAAAGCCAGCCAATCTAACCTGTCCCCATGAAGTAGGGTTTATCAAGGATGTCAAGGATGGAAGCGAAGTAGGCCAATGGCCACCCAGAAAAAGAACCCACGGTTACTTTATGACACATATACCGCCTCTAATGGTTATAAATACTGAAGTATCACATGGTTGACATTGTGAACCAAATCTGGCCACCTTCTGCTATCACCTTCCAACTCCATATCAGTAGAAATCATAAAGTTTTGAAGGCTGGACTCACCTTGTCCTGCATAGCTATACTTACACAGAGCAGGGACATAGCAGTGAAAGTGGAAACTGTGCCAAAGGGATAGCTGTTACATACCAGTCCAGCTACCCATTATTATTTCGTCTAATATGTATTTAAGCTCAAAATTGTGACAGAGTTACTTATCTTGGGATAAATACATATATGGATCAAGACACAACAGAAATCTTTCTTTGCACTGATAATGCGAATCACACCCTGTCCATGTTTATGTTTTAATGAAGGACATTGTATTTTTGAACGTATTTATAATGGAAATGTTTTTTCCTTCAGTAATATCAGTTGCTTTTATGCTCAATACGCAACTAATATAAATTGAAACAATTGCCATATTTACATTACAGGCAAGTGACTTGTCCTTCCATTGATACTACATTGCTGCTTTTACTATACATATGCATGTCGTCATTTGAAAATGTATACATTATAGTTAGTAAACCACAGTCTTCATTGTGCAATTTTTTCCCAAGAGAACGATTATATAGTCACACTGATATGAAGTGCATGAAACAAGACATTATGCCAGTGTACTGTATGAATATGCCTGCAAGGCTTGACATGAATGCAATTTCATGTCATTTGAATGCCTTTCATGAGGCAAGGACTCTTTTGAACTGTCTTAAAAAGCTCATCCACCATAGTAGCTGCCAGTGGCCCTCGGTACAGAGGAGTCATGTCGACAGGCCCAATTAATGATGGGGCGTCTGAGAGTGAATGAATGAGGAGCTTTGAGAGGATTCCTCCACCTTAAATCCCCCTGTGCTGCTGCTCCCAGACTGCCTGTGAAGAACAATCAAATGGCAGCAACCCCCTCCTATTTATCACTTTAAGACATTAGCCAGACATGGGCCTGAATATTAACCAGCTCCTTTTCCAGGAGAGTTCCACACCAAAGGCTGCATGTGGCAACATACATTTTTAATCATAGGGGAAAACGAGGCCTCTCAATCGCTCTCATCTATTACTGTGTGCTTAACTCGCAGCATTTTTTTTCCTCCGGGCTGCTCAGAAAAAGAAAACATGCTCGGAGCATTTATGAGCTGTGCAACAATCATGCATTTATACTCTGTTTCATTCTACACTTAGTAGATGAATCTCACGAGTGCTTATTCAATGAAATTTATTTGAAAAGCATAATGTGCCTATCTCAACTGTGCTGACAGAGTTCATTTCCTTGGGTTGACTATGTCTCCACACCTAGGACAATTGGGCTGCAGAGGCAATGGAGCATGAGCGAGGCTTCTACAGCTTAATTGGAGTCATGTTCTCTAGAGCTTGGAGCTGCTCCTTTCTCCACACTGGCCTCTCTGGTGCTGGGCCTGTGGTGAGAGCACTAAGGGTAGGGCACCGGTACCAAGCGTGCAGGGAGATGATCTGTTCACCTCGTCCTCTCCCTCTGGGGCTCCCCTACTGTGACACACTGCACCCTGGTAACAAGGTCACTCTACTGTTGTGGCACCACAGGGAGAGTTGGACTTATTATCAGGAGAGAGGACAATCTTAAGAAGAATCAAAAGGAGAATCTGATCTCCAATCACATATTATCCACATGAGACCACAAGGTTTTCTATATCCAGGAGCTTTACTTCTAACTTTGTCAAGGGTAAGAGTTTAGTTAAATTACTAAAGGCACTGTGATAAAGATATCACCACGGATCCATGTGCGTTTTATAAATCTATACCTATGTTTATGCTTGAATTCAATAGCAGGAAAATAACAGCTCATAATCCATTAAAGCAGCCTCACTTTAGGCTTACGTTCAGTTTAAATAAAAACTCATTCATAAAAAAATATGTTTATTTTAAGCCCCAAATAAATGTAACAAATGTGCCCTTGATATAGAAACTGTGGTGGGCTAAGGACCCTGTTACATTATGCTAACTTTGTAATGCTTTTCTATTGTGGCGTGATTTATACACGTGACACCTCTGACTGATACCAAGCAACAAAACATTTGCTTGGTAGGTGCATAGCCTATATCTCACCGTTCAGGGGACACCTGGACCAGGGCAAATGAATGCCTTTAAACTGAACCATACCCCTTATTAGGTTGTAATGTGATGGAGTGAATAACACACAAATCAGATCAGCCTCTGCAGATGATGATGTCACATGTTAAACTGCAGAAATGTATATGAGATAATTATACTGCATCTTACAAATGTCTAACGAGTCATGGCCAAAGGTTTTTTTTTCTTGTCTGATGCACTCACTGTTAGAGTATGAGTCTATTCAGTGCCGATTTCAAGGGCGTGTTTATAAGACGAGCGATTTTTCTGAAATGCTGTTAAGAATTTCATCAAAACGTGCTCAGCAATATTTATTCTGTGGTCTATTTTTCTTTTGTTAAGGTAGCCAATTATTAATCACTGTTTAGTGAGGAAATTGCACAAATCAGTTAAATGAGCTACACCATGCATGGGCTGGCACTGCACTGCCAGCATTTATCAATCTCAATCTCTCTCCCAGCGTAAGAAAGTGAAAACTGAGGAAGGTCATTTTGTGCCCAATGAAAGTTTTCCTTTGGAAATTTTACCTTCCATTAAGAATCAAATTAAGCACCGGACCAGTGCCCACCGCCTCAAAACACACCGACTCGCATACTCCTAATTTACGTGTACTTAATATGGAAGAAGCACTGGTGTGTTGTTGAGTGAGAGGAAGTGGTTTAGTCTTTCCACTGTAGTATGTATGTTTGGATGCATGTGGATTTGCCAGTGTGTCCCTGAATCACAGAGGGGGGTGAAGCAGAGTATGCAGCTATCATTCACTGCTGTGGGTCAGCCCTCACACGTATCAGCAGATGACCAGTGTCAAGACAGGGAAGGTCACAGGCCTGCAATGTGCGGTCTCTCGCAGTTTATAGAGCTTAAAAAAATCCTGCAGACAAGCAGGTTAAAATCTGACTCTGTGAGACAGATTAGCTTCCTCTCGTGCTGTCATGGTACCATTCTAAGGTTTGGGTCAGGATGAGATATTTACTAGCTGGTGCAGGTAAACATGCCAGCTTTTATGGCCGGATGCCTCTTTGGCTGATGCGTTTTCTCTGTCTTGTCCTGCTGTCTCTCTCTCACTGTTTCACTTCCCTCGCTGTCCCCCTTTTTTCTAGAATTTCAACAGCACGTAGCCTTTCTTCCTAGCTCGTTCGTCTGCGTGGACCCCGATGACAGTGAAATCTGGAGGCAGTGTTTTTGAACATCTTTTACCCCAGCCGCTCTGTGGGAGTCCTCTGGCTTAAAGGTACTACCTTATTTGTCTAATGCACGACGTACATTTGACATTCACCTGTGTGCACGCCTGTCTGTTTGTCTGGTTCTTATTCTGTTCACAGTCCCATTTGCTAAATAGATAAAATGCACTGCTCCCTTTTCATGTCTCTACTGCCTAAGGGGTGTTTTTCCTTGATTGCATTACAGTCACAGGAAGCTTTTCCCTGATTTCCCTGATTAATTTCTCATTTTTTTGTGTGCGTCTGTGCACAAACGCATGATCACAAGTGGCCAAATTTTAAGCAAATTCGACGGTTGTTTTTGTTTTTATTATTGTATGACGATAACATCTGCTGAAGGAAGCTTAGCTGTTAAGTTTTACGTGGGGGAAACCTTTGTACTAGCTCCTCCATTGTGTGAAAAGGGCATTGATAGGAAGGCAGATAGAGCTGATCAATATGAAGTGCAGTTTTCTCCGCAGGCCTTTTTTTCAAATCTCTCTTGTTTGTGTTTTGAAGGGGTCGGGGGTAGGGCCTGGTAAAGTGGTGGCGTGGGCGGGCTTCTGCCCCTTTATCAATCAGGATTTTAATTACACACGTCTAGGGCGACAGCTAGATTAGAAACCAATCGACGCTATCGGCCACAAAATCTAATTACTGTTTATTGACAGATAAGGGCAGGCCCCCTTCACTTTTCCAAATAAGATAAACCTCCCCCCTTGTACACAATGAAGAGCAGCTCATACTGTCCATGAAAGACTCTATGATAAGTAAACCCCCACCAGAAAATTCCTCTCTCACCCATACCGGCTCCTTCCTGCCACAGGATCACCGTCAGGGAGCCAAATTATACTTCCCCTTTCAAACTTTTGGAATAGTGGAAGGATGTTTTCCAGCGAGCGCTTGTGTTTTTCCACAGTCTTATTTATGGAAATTTCTATAACCCTTCACCTCATGTTTCATAAACTGTACTTACTCCCGTTTCTGTAACTTACTCATAAATCAATGGAGTCTTAATGATGAGTAATGGGTGACCTTTAACCCTGCAGAGTGCACACAGGTGAGCCATCGTGTCTCCTGTAGACATACATCTCCCCGGGGGACGGTCCATCCTCGCCTACCTCGGTGTCCTTCTCTGCGAGCTAGAAACGCTCTCCTCGCAACATCACCCATATCAGTCGTTTTACAGCCTCCGCCACCGCGTGATGCACTTTGCCTTTAAAGCCGAGAATCTGCCTCAGGTAAATATGGAGTAAATGATTGGATTATTGTTCTTTCATTCGGCTGTGTAGTAATGGCTGGATTATAAACATTGCAGAATATAGATTTCCTGTCAGATCCTATGAATCAGACATCCTTATCTCATTTCCAGACTGCCGCTCCACCCAGCGCTACCATCTCCCAGCCTGGGAGTCAGTGAGAGCTTGGGGAAGCTATATACATGCATACACACACACACACACGCAGAAAAAACATAAACACACAGACAGATAAACAATTGCACACACTCACACACATATGGATGAGGCAGAGAGAGAGAGAAACTGTTGCCACCCAACACAGCACAGGCACTCCAAAGTCCATTCGAAGATTTCTAAAACCACTTAGGTCCCCTGTCCATATTTGTTAAGCAAGTAAGTCTAAGGGCTACAGCACACTGAATTCAAAGAGAGAGGAGAGGCAGCAATGTGTAGAGCATGAGAGCGAGGGGGGAAAGGGAGAAAGATGTCTTCTAAATGAAATTTAGGGAAGGGTAGGATGGAGGGTGGCTGACAGCAGGTGGAGGGAGAGCAGCTCAGGACCCCCCTGATTTGGTTTGAATCTCGCAAAGAAAAATGTTTGGACTTGAATTATGCAGCATTTTTGACCGGGACTGGAGATTGATGCGTGATTCCTCTGATGCTTGGACATCATATCAGTGCTTGTGTCTGATACGGTTCATGTTTTTCTCTCTCTCTGCTGTCTGCCTCTCTGTCTTCTCACTGGATTACCAACAGTGTAATTGAGTTAGCGAGCTGTGTGGACCAGCAACCGCTGCACAAACATGCTTTTGTTGGAATTCATCAAAACTCCCTCCACAACGAAAACAACACACGCAAAACTGGTGTCACAAAAATCATACACTGAAAGCCAACTGTATGCATAACTGCCCCCCCCCCCCTCAAAAAAAAGGAAAAAAGAAAAAGAAAAGCTGATCAACTGTGTAAAACATAAATAAAAACAAAACCCACGGATTTGCAATTCTGAGTCTTTCAGAAGTAAAGATAGGACAATACTGTGAAATACTGTGTGGTCAAATAGTTCAACAATTTAAGATTAACATTTCTGAGGATTACATTATCTTCTGCACATAATATCATAAAAGATTCGCAGAATCTAAAGAAATCCGAAGAAGAAATCAAAACGAATACACAGCGGCTGTGCTCTCTTTAGTGGAAATCACTGAATGGAACACTTCCAAAAACCAATCCATCACTGCATACACAAATGCAAGTTAAAATGCTACCAGGCTCATTTCAGATGGGCCTGAGGTGTAGCGGAGAGCTTTGTGGTCTGATGAAAGCCAAAAAAAACAAACAAAGTGTACACTGCATGACTAAGTTGCACATATGAGAGGGCACCATTAAATCTGAGCTATCAGCTGCCATCCCGACGGCATCTTTTTCTTGCTGATTTCAGCAAAATAATGTCTAACCATAATCTCAATGTTATGTATTACAGCAGCACGGTTCTCTTCTGCATTCAGAGGCATTCAGTGGAGACGTGTCAGCCATTGAAAGCATTTGGTACATGTCAGTGCTTACAGTGTACATTCAAAATAGGTGTTACAACAGGGGAACACAGGGCCAGACGTGCCCCTCTCTCAATTTTTTATTTATTTTAAAATGGATTGCTGATAAAAAAAACCCCATATTTTATTTTAAAAAACTACAAGTGTAGTATACAGACCTTACAATCAACTGTAAGGTCTGTATATTATTCTGTTCTGCATTTTATTCACAGTTCAAACTTTTCTGGGAATGAGGTCATAAGTGGTGACATTGACTCCAAACCTGTGGCATCAAAAACGGGAATGAGGAAAGATGCGTGTGAGCTTTCATTCTTTCAAATATAAAAAGTGTTTGAGCTCGAGCCGTGCCGTGGATCAACTCCAGTGCTCTGGTCATTTAGCCATCAAAGAAACAGGCGAGCGAGGATACAAGAGAAAGCACTGCACAGACCACCAGCGCTGGTTTCAGGGTCCGTTTGAACTCTGGCTGCAGCTTTTCATTCCTGATTAATCCTCCAATTATTTTCCCCGCATGATATTTAAAATAGCAATTTTCACTATATTTTTCATGGTTGTTTCATCTAACAAAACCACCGTCCTGTGATACAAGATGAAGCTCCAACTGTTAGCCAGCGACTGTTTATGTTAGTCGGACAAAAATAATAATATTAAGTTGCATGTGACCCGTTGCCTGATATTTCCCTTTACTGCACAGTGTGGATAATCTATCTGTGAGCCGTTCACCTCTAGTTAACACACTGGGAACTGAACAGGACCGCTGTTGTCATTCCTTAGTGCTGAAGCGCAGTGCCATTACATTTATAGATTTTCTCTTTGATGGGATAATTTGGTCTTTATATCTCTCACAAATGAAGTGATCCTCAGTGCTCCTTGCACAGCTCAATGTGCAGGTCTCATTTTCAAATACAGTTAATTGCATTCGAAAAGAATCAATGATACTTTCACGGTGACAATATCATTCTTTTAATGTCACTTAATTTCCTCAGTGAAATGATTACATCAATAGCCTGGAACCCATTTCTATCTTTCAGCATGAATTAATCTATTAGGGACAATAATTACACGTTTGTAATGGATAGGTTTTTGTACTCAGAGGCAAATGCACTCGAGTCTCCATTGTGCTCCCAGTTGCTGGCACTGTCCTGACTGTCATTCATTCAGTTTATGAATTACACTATCAACCTGGGAGAAATAAATAAATAAATAAGGGTACCTCAGATGCAGCTCCTTGGTGGCCTTGTTGTGAGATAGCCCTCCCTCTAGTGGAGATGATAGAGTTGGTTGCTGCTGTCAGATAGCTTTCTCCTCTCGTCTGCTGCTGAGGCAGTCAGTCAGCGATGGAGAATGCAAAATGAGAGGAGGAAAACAATTGACAGAAAATATAGAAGGGAAATGGAAATCTCTGTATTACATGTAGCACACGTGTCAGGACAGAAGGGGTGAAAAGTCAGGTGTAACGCCAGGGAAAACGAATTTTTGAAGAAGGCTTACAGTGAATGTCAAAATAAGGCCAAATATGTCCACGTGGGTTCATTCAGTGCTGTGGTGTGCAGCTGATTCACCTGCACAAAGCTCCATAACAAATTACAATAAGCGCGTTCACACTAATAAGTGTGTAATTCTGCTGAAAAGCCAAATCAAGTTTGTGTAATTTGTGGACGCCTGGGTTACCTGATACAGCAGCTGTGATATGTGCGACAGACGCGACGCTGCTTTTGTCCCGTTATTTATTCATTACCAGTGGAAACCAACCGACTGCCACGGCGTGCAGCCTTTTCACCTGGAGTTTTTTCTGCTAGGCTACCCACCGAATTCCGAAGGAGGGCTAAGGTTGACCAGATAGGCAAAATTAACTTAAATTAGAGCCTCTAAAAACCTAGTTAGCTCGAAACAGCTGTACAAGCATACAGAGGTACATAGGAAGCATCTGTTTCCGAAACTGAGCACTGAGGTGTCTTACCTTTTTTTTTTTTGGGGGGGGGGGGGGGTATAGGAATTCACAGTCTTAAAATAAAAAATATATTAAAAAACAGTATGAATAAAATGTGTTATTTTTTTTATACAAGACCTAAAAGAAAAAGTGGGTGAATCAGCTGCAAGTTTTGTTTTTCTTCGTAGCACAGCAGAGCCCCCCCCCCCCCTCTCTACTCCCTCCCCCCCGCGTTTGATTCACATTTGACCCCGCTCGCCGGGTCCTGCTGCCTGCCGGTGGAGGTGTTTGGTTTTGCCACAGGGCGCGCGCCGGAGGAGGAGTGGATAGTGCGGCTGCCGTTGTGTGACAGTTAAACGCGGCGCTCAGACACACAGAGCCACACTACCACCACCAACACCACTACAACCTGGAGACACCACCTCTACAGTGCGCGGTGCTCAGCCCGGGGATGTGACATGACTTGTCCGAGTAAGGTACACGGCACGTTCATCAACCGTATTTATCTTCCAATTACACATCCAACACACGTGATTTTAAGAGTTTGATTTAATAGGTTTAAAATTTTTATACTAGTTTACTTATCTTTTAGCTTGAATAACGTCAGCGTGCGGGCAGTTTAGCTCTTACTATTAAAGCATGCGCAGTGCACGTGCAACACCACCTTTTTCACTGGTCATATAAATCATATCAATTACGATATTTACGTGATTAATTCTGTATGCCTGCCATAGGGTAAAAACTAGTGAGGCCTATTATCAGGTTTAGTTTCCGAGGAAGGAAAAAATACGACTTTATAGCAGTCTTTTTAAGGACATTAAGTTGTTTTAAAGCTTTTCTGCTCATTATCCCACACTTGTTTACATAAACAGACTTTAATATCATTTATTTTTTAATAATAAAATTAACTTGACATTTAGAGAGTTAATGCCATACTTGTTGAAGCACACTGATTCTTCAGGTTGCCTCAGTGTTGTCAGAACTTTGTAATTTGCTTTCAGTGCTATTAGTGTATGTGTGTTTGTGTGTGGCGTTTTATGACACAAACAGGTGTAATTTTGTCAGTGTCGAGACTTTCAATGCAAATAGTACCAAGTCTTTAATGGTTGTGTAGAGGTTCTTTGCCTTTCTCACCTGAAGTGACTTTCAACACACCTTAATTACTGTTTTACTTGCATACATGTAGTACATGTGAACCAACAAACAGGCAGGTGTGAGGTGAGCAGGCTTGAAGAATGCAAACAGGAATCTCAATTTAAAAAACAAAAAAGAACCCGAAAAAGGGAAAAGAAAAATTTTAGTCTCTCAACTTCAGCCCCGTTCAAGTGTGATTGAGTGTTTGCCTACAACAGGTCTATTATTTATTTGAATCAGATCCCTTTCTGTCAAACAGCTGCCACAAGCTGTGATTTTTTTTTTTTCATAACAGAGCTGATAAGAAGCAGCGATAACAGCAGCATGGCTTTCATGGCTCACACTGCATGACAAAAGTATGTATGATGTCAAGTCCCGGGAGGCCTATAGGAAATATGCAGAAATGTGATTCGTCAAATGACGGCAGTTATCACTGTTAAAAAGTTAGAAACCAGTCTGTCATGAGACTGTTTGGTGATAATATGATCTCCTAACATCACTGCTACTGTAACGTATGCCCTGTTCAGCGCATTTAACACAAAACAATAATTTTTTTGTAGCTGTTGCACTATTTAAAAATATTTTACATCATTTACCAGACAACTTGAACAACAACCAACAACCTGAAATTGGCTGAATCTATACCCATGCCTTGTCTTCCTTATTATTCAATATTCAGCTCGTATTGAAGCCCAAGAACTGTAATTTTGATTTTATTCCTGAATTAGGTAAATTAAACTGACAGGTGTTTGATTTGGCATCGACCTTGATTGGATTTTTATTTATTTAGTCATTTTGTTTTGTCACAAAAAAGGGAGCAGATGCTGTGTGATGTGATGCCACCTTAGAGGCACCATTGCTGCACATCAATAGGCCTGTGATGATCAATAGGGATTGCGTGATGTTTTTGCATTGATTATAGAAACGTGAGCCGATGAATGGAACCGGATTCCTCTCCGGGGGGGGAGGGGGGGGGGGTGTTGTGCTGTTCCTGTTCGGAAGAGGAAACTGAAGAGCTGCAAAACGACACAACACACCCTTTTTTGCATGAATCTGTCGCTAGATCACTCCTCCTCGCTTCCTCACTCACTCAAACTTTACTTTTTTATTGAAGAGTCTGAAGGCTCTTATCAGCCGCCTTGTGAGGTTTTTTTTTTTTTTTTGTGAAATGGGCAAGCTGCTGTTTCTTCTCAGTTCAATTCGACCAAGTGCCAAGATACCATGGTAAGCTCTGTTCTTATAATGTGGGGATACAGTAACATGGAGACCCTCACTGACTGTGAAATGGTATCTGCATTCTCTGCATTCTTACTGAGCTTGATCAACAGCGAAGCACAGGCGCTTATAAAGCTGGGGTTAGAAGAGACAGAGCTGGATTTTCTGCTGCTTTAGAAGATGATGGGCTTCGAGAATATGAGTTATGGCTTGAGATCATCTCTCACAGGTGGTGAAAGGTTCACAATGGTCCCTCACATGTAACACCCGCGAATGGAGCTAATGACACCGCTCAATAAATACATTTACTGTCCTCAGCGCGGTTTGAAAGCTATTGCTTTTTGAAAGCGAAGTGCTGCGGATGCACTCGACTGCCCGCTGGAACTTCTATAGTGTTGCTCTCGGCTGGCGTCAGATCTGACTTTATCATGTGTTGTGTAACAGTGCAGGTATCATTTTGATCTTAAAAAAACTTGAAGTGTGTGACAGCAGGCTTAGTACTGCCGTGCAGTCATATCTCTGAGGTGTGTGTGTTGCTTGGTTAAGTTCAGTGTTCATGTGTGGTTGCTTTATGACACCACTTCAAATTAACCCCAGCACGGTTGGATATAACACAGAAAACTAAAGAGATACAGCAGGTAAAATGTCACATTTAAAGAGACCTTGCTTTATATTGTTAAAAAAACCACTCAATTCAGAACAGCAAGTATTGAAACTCTGATTTATTTTTGCTTTATGAACACTAGGAGCTTCCCCTGATACTTAAAACCCCTTACTTCTCTTTATCATCTTATTTATTTAACTTTCTAGCACCCATCTCTGTCATATCATGAGATGGAAACTTTGTGTGTTGACCGCTAGATCGCTGTTGTTCATGCGATAGCTTGTTTTGTCTATGTCCGTGTGAGCCATGCGTGTTGTGCATAGCGGAGAGTGTGAGCGAGCGTTTGGATCCCTCCTCCCCCAGTGCACCGCCGGCCCCCTCTGTCGCTTTAAGTCCTGCCCCTCAGAGCCAGCCAACAGCAGCTGTTCCATATTCATCAAGCCCTTGAGTCTTAAAGAGCCCTATCCCGACCATGGAAAGAGTCATTCCTCTTGCTCGCACTCTCATGCTCTCTCCATCTTAGCGCTCATCCCGCTGCTGCCTGCGCTTCTCTGTCTCTCTCACTCTCTCTCTAGCTTTCTCTCACCCCCCCACCCCACCCCCTTTTTACCTCTCCTGTCGATCTGTCCCTCCCCCCTTCACTCTCTCTCTTTCCCTCTCTGCCTCTCACACATACACTCAGACACACTCTTTCTCTCTCTCCCACTCATATATACATAAACACACGCGCATACACAACACACATGCTCAGGCACACACACGCCCACTCAATCCATCAGAGTCCAGCATACCTGTGCAGGCTGGGGGGAAGCGGTGCTGGAGGGGGTTTTCGGCAGCGTTGTCTCTGAGGGTGCTTTGCTATCATTTGGGAAAGAAGCGGGTCTCAATTGTTTTCTCTTTCCTCTTCCTCTCATTCCTGGAATGCTAAAACTGGACTGATGGACATTTCAGAACTTTGTCTTCCAGACCCTCTCAGCTATCATAACCAGTAGGTGCACTTGTTTCTCTGTTTTCCCCCTTTTATTTCTTTTTTAACCTCTGCCGTTGATCCCTTTGCTTTTTCCTGTATTTTCCTTTCATTTTTCTTCTATTTAAAAAAATATAATCTGCTCTTTACCTACTCTTCTTTTACTTTTCTACTAGTCGAGGCGCTGAACTTTTAACTTTCTAATTCCTGGCTGTTCTTTTTGTATAGCCTCTTAACGCCAACTCAAACTCCTTACCTGCACTTTTTTTCCCGTTCGTTGTTTTGAGGGATTTTAAATATCGTTGGACTTGACAGGATTGAGCAGCAGAGCAGGTGCAACTGTGTAAATGCGTGTATGGGTGTGTGGCACATCATGATGTATGTTTTATAAATATCTTTCAGAGCATGGCTGATTGATTTAACTTGGCCCTTTGAAGCAGTGTGTGTGTGTGTGTGTGTGCGTGTGTGTGTTTTCCTTTTTTCTTTCCTTTTTTTTTACTCTATAGAATTTGGGGGGTGCCTGTCCAGTTTGGTTAGGAGCTTGTTTGCTGATGGCTTTGTCCCTAGATCCGGCCACCCAGGCAGACTGAGAATGATATTATAAAGAGGAGAGATTAACGTGAATCCGTAGAACTGGAGAGGATAAATTACACGCTGTAATATATATTTGTAGCCAGGCAAGACGAATGAAAGGACCCTGTAACCTCAGTCAGGCGGCAGGTCTGTCCCAGTCAGCGGCGTGCCGGGCAAGCTGCTGTCTCGACAGCTCCTGGCTGCTGGGACAGTCTGGGCTTACAGTGCCTTCACCAAACTTTTTAAATCAACCAGTATCTTACATTTAAAACAAAACAAATTACCTTTAGTTAAGGTATTTTTTGTATCACCAGTTTTCTTTGTAATTATTATTATTCTTTTTTAGAAGCAGTTTTATCATTATGGTACAAATATATCTAACAACAACCAATAACAGATATAGTATGAAAACCAGCCTCTAAGACATTTGGCTGTTCTAAAGTTTTTTGTTATGAATTTAAGCAGGTTATAAATCATATATTTTGTAAATGATAATAATTATAAGGGTTATTATGTAGAAGTTTAAAGAAATTTCAGGAGCTTTTCCCAAATTAGACAGTGTTTTATAATAATTTAATATTTTTGGTAAATAATTTTTTCTTGTTAGTGTTGTTCTCATATTATTCAGTTTTACCATAAATAAGATATTTAGTTTTTTTTAATTAATTAGATTTTAAAAAATGTGAAAATCATTAACAGAAAACAGTTAGAGCTCAATTCTCTTAGTGTTTCTTACTTTTTTGACTTTTTTAGTTTGAGCTTTAATCACTGCAAATTCAAAGTTCTTCTAGGATACTTATGAATAATAAGGAATAAATGGAATCATCTCTGTTTTTTTCCCTTAAGATGTATTTTGTGTAGTTTCATTCTTTGATACATCTTAAAATTAAATTAAACAAACCCTAAAAAAGTGAACATTTCTATTGCATGTCAGGTACGATGGGCTCAAGTCATAATGTCTTTTTTGTATTCTTTTGTCTGTATTTCCTAATTAGGAAAAGAAAACCACTGCAATTTTTATTTCTTTTAGAAGAGCTTTACATATTTACACCAATATGTAATCACATATTTAAGTTTTCATTTTTTAATGGACTCATTAATGGTTTCCTGTAAAATCCAGTTTTCAGCAGAAATTGAACTATATGAATTGCACAAGGTGAAACATTAAACATTTAAATTTTAGGACAGTTTCAATTATGTCGAAAAATAATTGCTTAGTAAGTCTTTTAGTTTAAATCAGTTTGATCTTTCAGGTGTCAGAATTCAGATTTTTTTCATTGTATTTCTTAAAGAAATTACACATAATCTAGTATTTGTTTTTCCATTTTTCAGGTGTGAAAGACAAAGTTTATGTAGCTGTGCTGGGATATTTTTTAGTAATACTTAAAGAGTGAAGTATATTTATGTTTGTTTATTATCAGAGATGTAGTTATGTTGTGCTGATTTAAAATCTGTCTAAAATAATAGGAAACATTAAATATAATTTAGTGATTATGCTGAATATAAATAATTATATTTGTACTTGACGGTGAGCAGAAAATCTACTCTTTCAAAGCTCAGTTGTGAACAGGTGTTTAACATATTAGTAACTGTTTACATTTCTTTTGAAATGGCAATCAGTAAACCTAAAATATCTTAATGAAGGAATGCTCAGCAGTAATGTGAACGTATATCAATCCCCCAAAACAGTTAATTTGTGGGCTCTTTTCAGCACATGCTTGTGTGCTGCTGGTAATTTTGGCTCAGCAGTAGCTCTCTGCTAATTATGCACTGGTATTTGCAGCCTCTTACTGAGCGCTGGATGCGGCCGCGATGCTTAAGTGAGAGGATTAGTAGAACGTATGTGCTCTATGTTATTAGCACAACAGTGTAGTGCCGTATCACTGTAGTACCTATACTGAACCGAAGGCATCAATACTGCCTGGGAATTAGCTGGAAGGAGAGTTTTTATCTTTTAAACAGAGAGATGCTTCTCTTGTTTCTTTAATGTTGGAAATCAATTGAAAAGAAACGTCGACGTTATTGCAACTTGTTCTAATAATGTTTTATGTTCCCATTACATTCGCCCCGTTTTACAGTTTTGCTTCAGTTGTTTAAATCCAAGTGTTTTTTATCGTGTAGTGGAATTAGATTCTCTGCACTCACTTGTGTTGCACTGGCTGTTGCACTCTCTTTAGAAACCAGCTCTGGTTGAGGATTGCAAGTGTAAGTTTTTCAGTGCTTGTTAGAAAACACAACATTTGAGTGGCAGCGAATTGAGATGTGACTTCTCTCTGCTTCTAAATGTTCCATCAACACCCAGGCTTCCCTTAAGCCCTGGCAGAGGCACTGCAATAAACTAACTAGGCTATCCAATTTCCCTTCATGAAATAAGAGCTTTTTAATGTATTTTCAGAGAAGCAGAAAGAAGTTAACACACAGTGATGAATTAGATTTCAATTTATTTGACTTCATTCCCAGCTTGCTGCATTAAAGCCTGCAAACACCCATCTCTAGCAGTCCGTCCACTTGATTCTTATTAGGTTTCAGAAAACAAGGCGAGGGAATTGCATTAGTGTATCTTAAGTTAAAAGCTCCTTGCTCTTTGACCAAGTGTTTCATTGTTATAGGGTTAATCAGATTTTTGCTGTCTTCATGGAGATGCTATCACAGGCTAGAGGCAGTGGTGGGTAACCAAAGCAGCCGTGCACAGACGCTATCCAGATGGGATCAGCTTACGGTAATTTGGTTTCAGAATACATTACCAGAAGAAGCTCCTGGCCGAGAATTGCCACCCCGCTATGAGCCAGGAGCCGGTGGCCTCTGTAGCTGCAGCATGGAGCCCAGGCAACCCACCTGTCCTGCTCTTACTTTCCTCATCTCCCAGAGCAAATGTTAGGAGGTTTTTTGGGATGTGTGCCTTTTAAAGAGAAACCTAATGTGCTTAAGCTCAGATTTTTGCCAAATTCTAAATACTTCTTCCTTGTACCAACAGGGCTTTGTTGTCCAATTCATTAGAGAGATTCCTGAGTCCACTGGCCACGCTGGAGCCCTCTCATTTCTGGTATCTAGTATCATTACTTTCACTGTAAATATGTCACTCAGCTCAAGCTGAGCAGGGGGAGCATGTTGTCTCTCTCCAGGCCAAATGGTGATGCAGAGTGTGTTGGCAATGTCTAGATAGTCTCAATTCTCTAGCTTCAGAGGTATTTGGGTTCATAGTTGTTAGTGCTGAGGCTGGCTTTTAAGGAGCTGCCAAATCAAGCACCTTCTTGTGTTGCTTTATTTCCCAGGTCATTAACTGATAAAATAAAAGGACAAGAGAAGGTTTTAGGATCCAGGCTGGTTCTTTTTTCTGTATTTCTTTACTCTAAAACTTACTAAAGACCAGATTCTGAATGTTTCTTTTTAGTATTGGTCAGTTTTGGAAGATCATGCTTTCATAATAACATGCTCTCTCTTGAGAGCCTATTTGATGTTTGGCCTTTAGATCTCTTCATGATTACTTATAATACCTCTTTAGCTATTTTATAACATCCACCTGCACAGATATCACCAAATGTCACTGCATGCGTCCCTCCTGATTTCTCATCCATGGTAACCTTGGACACCTCCACCGCAGTGTGAGAATCTGTTTAAAAATAACCAGGCCCATTAGTCTAGAAGGATAATGCTAGCCTATGTGGGCTCTCATGCCCTTGTGGCAGCAGAGTGCTATCACTGACACAGTGCGTCAGCACTTCTTCCTGTTGCTCCAACACTGAAGGGCTCCTCTTCATTTACACACATCCATGCATGCATGCATCCTCACACACACACATACATACAGTCACATACACACACCTACAATAGAAAGCAGAAATTGGGAAATACACCACGGTCAAGAAAAGAGCCGTTAGCATGAGCTGTTGAGTGTTGCATTACAAGAAAACACCACACGGTGAAGATTAAAAGCAAAATCAGCCGTGATTACAAAGTTTAACATTTTTTGTGCAAACATTTTGCTTTCTATTTGATTGCAGTCACATTGTGCGACTCCAGGTTCAGTAATTCACACTTAGTTAAAAAATGACATGACGTAAGGTGGGTAACGATATGGGTGTTTATCATTGAAGGCTATTAGTATTGAGCGGTCAGTTGTTTGAAGGTTATGTTTCGGAGCAGTAATTGAAATGCAAAATAACATTAAGATCGATGCTTAGCTTTGTTTATTTATGAAATCAATATTGGAAGCGTCCATCACTGAAGCAGCTCTGATTCCTACTGACAGCTTCACCAGGTCTTCTATGCATGGTCTGCGTGAGCCTTCCACCCATTACAGCTTTTAGAGGAATAACGTTTTTTTTGTCATCGCTTTTTGGAGAGCTGTTCGAATGTTTCAGGTTCATGTGCTGAAACACGCAGAGCACAGCCTTAAAGAAAGCTGTAGGGCTCAGCTTCATGAACTGCTGAAATTGTTAAACTGAAAACATGCTGCGTGTACAGAGGCTGTCTTACGGGTGTGTCTACGAGAGAGAGAGAGAGAGAGAGAGAGAGCACTACTATTGCTTATCCCAGATTTGCCCTGGGCAATTAGATGTAACCAATAATCACCCAGTAACAGAACAGTGTGCAAAACGCCGGTCAGTGTCTCTGTGCTTACATATTTGGACCCTGCTATTAGAAAAATAAAAGCAACTTTTGTTTGAGATTTTAATTCATGTAAAAAATAAATAAATTAAAAAGCAGCGCAAAAATATTTGAATGTCTTTGTCAAATAAGAGTTAGTGAAAGTCTTAAATGTAAGAACATTTTACACATTTACTTCTGAGTCTTTGGTGTTGTTTAGACTTCAGTTTTTTAAATGTGGAGTCATTATAAATGATAAATACAGTATACTGTATAAATCAGAACAAGCTTCTAATTTTTGTGCTCTGTTTCCAAATAACCAAATTCTTGTCTGCTCTCCAAACTTTTCAGTGACACAAATATGGAAGCAAAGGGAAAATTAAATTATAACTCAATCTGAAAATCAGGCTGTTCACCCTTACTGTCATCAAGGGCAGTTTTTATTAGAGGTTAACATTTTTTTACAACTTTTCTTGTCATATAATAATTAAATCTGATAACTGACAGATTTGTTAGTGTAAAAGTGTGTGTGTGTATTCCTCTGCATCTGCCTTCAGTTTATACGACCGTGTGCTTATATGAGTATTTGCCTGTTGGTCACAAAACATGTGCACATTAAAACGTCACCTTAAGAGACCGCCCTTGCATCCTTAAGTACAATCAAACGTTCACACACTGAGTGGCTGCTTGTCGAAATGTTGAGAGGCCCCCTCTCCCACTACATCCTGTGACGCGAGACGTTGGTAAAAACCGCGTCGCACGTTTAGATGTCAACCCCCCCACCTCCCCACCCCTGAAGGAGATGCATTAATTCAGGAAATATCCCCAAAGTTTAATTATTCCTGAATGGTGTGGTGGTGGACACAACCATATAAATCAGTTAGGCCCACCCGCCTTTTTATTACCAGCACTATTTATGGAGAATGTGTGGCAGCTGGTAGAGATGAGCCTGTAAAAAGCTAGAGGCTATTGCTGTGACTGTGTCGACTGCTGTGGCGTGTGACAGTCATAACAATGGTGTTTCTGAGTAACAGCAATTCGTTTTGGAGTCGTCTGAATTGTGTGCCTCGAACAACGCTTTAAACGCGAGGAATCAAGTTACATCTTTAACTCACAGATGTCGTATCGCGCGCCGCGATGTGATTGCTCACTGACCGTGAGCCTCTGCAAACGCCGTCACGTCTGAAACACCTGATAAACCTCCGATTTTTGACCTGTTAATTTTGCTCTAGCATTTGTGTATGTACGCGTGTGTGTGTGTGTGTCTGTTTATATTTGTGTCCTCTTCTGATAAAGGGGATAATTTGTGGTGGAGGCAGGATTGGCTCTTTGTTTTAGGCAGGTAGTTTCCTCCTAAACAAGGACGGCCTATCAGAAGAAGATTAATGAAGTAATTTCATGCATGGCTCTATGCCTCCGTCCCCCTCTACGCACAGTGACTGTGTCTAAACCTGTGATTTACATTGCACTGTGTTAAATAGCCTTAACCCTTTATAAAAATATTTCTTTCTGTTTGTGACACACACAGGCACACACACACTTAGACACACAAACAATAAAAAAAATCATCCAGCACAGCTTGCAACTTTCTGTGAAAATTAGCCCTGTTTTCTCTCTTGGTTTGCTCCACAAATATCTCTGAATGCTCTCTGAACTGCAATGCATGACTTTTAGTTATGCGCAAACTTTTTTCTTTTCTTCATTATTCAAATTTTATAATCCCACCTCCCTCCTCATGGAGCGTGCTGTGGTTGATATCTGTTGGCTTTTTACTGGATTTGTTGCAGTTAAGCAAAACTTTAGCAGTCGGCTTTTATCGTGCAAAACTGAACGTGCAGTTTTTTTAAGAAAAAGTGTTAAAGTTCAGATTGTATTGAATCACACTGTTCATGAGGATTTGCATAATATATCACTATAATGCATTCCTGAGAATAATACATTATCTTTACAATTTTAGAAAAAACGACTCGTTGTTAGTGCATTTATTTGCACCGTGCTCTTATTTGAGTTTTACAGCCAAATTTAATTAAGCAGTTTTAATAAATGTTCACATTTTTAAAACCATCACATGACAAAGAAACGGTTTAGTTAAACCGTCTGTAGTAAAGGGGAGAAACCTCCATGTCACAGTATCGCAGGAGAACGTACTGTGATATTGTTGCCTGTGTATCGGTAACATATCACACAACACAGGGTTGTGTCCGATGTCATCACCTAACCCCAAGTTTTCTAGGCCCCAAGGCTAATTTTTTTTTTTTTTTTTTGCCATGCACCATAATTACTTTTTGTAGTTATCAAGAGCCATTGTAAATTCATGTTGCTAAATTATACCATGAGTGTGCCACATAATGGATGTAATGAAAAGTAATCTTTGGTAACGGCACGGCAGGCCGGAATTATCCCTGAACTTCCTTTTTTACATACAGCGTGATGAGCTGTCCAACTCTGCAGAGAGCCGTTCCCACTGGTTCTGCATAGAAGATTGTTAACTCCTTGCTTTCTGTCGTAAGAAGTTTAGACGGCGGTTACTTCCCCCCCGACCCCCCCACCCACACTTCCACTGACAGAAGCTCTGTCATTAGCCGGTTGCTTCCCTCAACATCCTGAACTCAGCCCCTTATAAGAACAAGATCTGCCCAGAGCGGCCCAGACAGTTTACGTCAGACAAACAGCAGCGCCTGTGTCACGAGAGGCCCTCTCTCTTCTGCCAGCAGCGTCTCTAGAACAGGAAGGAGCGGGAGGGGCGATCGATAGATGTGATCTGCTTCTTGGTCGACTCTATCTTGTGGTGCTGCTGGAGCGTGGGGCTCATGTTGTCGTAGTGGAGTGAGCTCATGGCTTTATAAAGACTACAGTAACATCGCTGTGAAGCAGCTAAATATAATCCTTTGCTAGAGCACCACGGAGCAGCAGCAGCGCAGTCCCTGAGAAGTGGTAACCCTGCCCTGGCCCCTGTAGCCTCCTGACTATCGATCTGGGACCCTCACTCCCCATCACAACAGTAAACACTCTCTTCTCTGTTTCTTCTAATGTAGCCCCTCACTCACTCTCTCTTTTCCTGTTTTTTTTTCCCTCCGCTTTCCTTTTGTTTGCCTCCATAGATCTGCAAATCATAAATCTCTGTCAGCGTCTTCTGAGTGTCTGGCACATCCGTTAATAAAGATGCCCCTCCCCTCTCCTCAGGTCCACCCCCTCCTCTCAGTCCTCTCCCTGTCTCCCTGCTAGAGCAGGACTAATGAATGAGAAACTCCAAAATCAGGGGCCTCTTCCTCATAGATTAGAATGGGTCCCTGTGGAGTGCCGGTCTTGCCTCCAACCAAACCACCGCCGTCAGCCACACGACACACCGCCAACCCCCAAATTTCCATCTTTCATATACTGTCTGCAGTGCAAATACACACTCGCATATGAGCGCATAAACCAATCTAACAGACACACACACTTATGCTCATTGCCCCAAGAGTCTTTTGGCCCTTATTCCCCTGGTGGTCATTAACCTGGAGCCAGTTAGACAGAGAGAGGCACACTCCATATTTCAGCTAAGTGTGTTTTGGAATCTCCATTCCCTTCCTTTCTCCCAGGGGCCAAACCAACCCCTCCTTGAGCCTCGGTCCTTTTTCATTTACATTTTCCCCCGTGTGAATGTGCGGCGAGCACCCTTGGTGGCTTTCAAGCCTCTGTGCGTATTTCTGTGACTTTTGTGGGGCCGTGTAGATTTTGACCATGATTTTCGCTTTTACAAAAAAATGAGTCCCTGGCTCTGTGTGTGTGTTGGAGCGGTAAAAGGTGGCAGTGGCCCCTGGAGGAGAGGTCAGCGTGGCAGCTGCCAGCGGGTTCTTGGCTGTGCTGAGGAGGCTGCGCTGGGCTGCAAGGGGGTCTGTCAGGAGCTAATTGAGTTCGTCCTACCACCGCTGACTCTGGGGCCAGTGGCTTATCAGGCCACATCGCCTGAGGCCCACGAGACAGATCTGCCCCTACTGGGGCATCTGATATCACCATCGCCCTGCCTTGAGATGTCAACCCCCACCGCCTACCCGTTCTTCCCCTTCGCTTGTGCAGTCTGATCAGGTAGCAGGAGTGTGACACTCTAAGATGAGGTGAGCAAATGTTATAAAAATTGTGTTTTTTGGCATCTGGCGGCCTTGAGAGTGAAAAGGACATGAGGAATGTACTCGCTGCTTGAGTTGAGTCTCTAGCGCAGGGTTGTACTCTGTGCTTGGGATTTATACATGAAACAGGGAGAGCGTGGCAGTCACACAGAGAAAAATGGAAGATGTCACTATCCTCCTGAAGAGAGCTGCTAGCTCTCAGCAGGCATACTTACAAATTGGCTCAATTAGATCCTGAATGTTCTCCGTTCTCATAACAGTGTCATCCAATGTTCAGAATTTCGCTCGCAGGCAAAGGGAAAGAGTGGAGATGTTAGGAAAGAGCGCTCCGTGGCTCTCCTCTCGGAAATCGCGGAACGGTGAGTGTGATACGAGCTGCCACATCATTAGGCCGGCTAATCCCAGTCACAGCAGCACTGGTGGAATGATATTAGGGATCTGAAATGCCGTTAGGAGGGCCAGGTGGAATCAGATTAAAACCAAACTGCGCAGTGTGCGTTTGCGGGCCCATAACCTACTACTCAGCATGAATTTTGATCGGTACAAAGGGAACAAAAGGAGGAGGAACAGAGGGAGAAAATGGGAGAGGGGGAGATACTGTGTCTTAGATGAGTGCTGCTCCTTTAGGCAGCCAGGCAGCAGATTTTGAAAAAAAAAGAGAGAGAGAAAAAAGCTCTTACCTTGAGGAAGGAAGAAAGAACTATAGATTTTACAGCATCAAGTCTCAGTTCAACACACCCTTTCCTGTCTGCTCTGTCTGTGGCACACAAGCTAATTAGCACCTGCCCCACATATTGAATTATTTATCGGGACTATTGCTGCTGTCAAACAATTTAATGTTCATAATTCATTTTCCCGTACAGTTGTATTTATAGATTTAAATTGGCCCTGTCCCACTAGAGATTACCAATATTTATAGAAATATTTTCGACTGTTTGATTAATACGCCAGGTTCTCATGGTTAGTATTCCCTCAGTATCATTAATCAATATATGCAGGCTTGTTAAAAATATAAGCATAGCAGTGATATAATGTGTCATAGCGGTGTGAGTTAAGGGGATTCTAGCCAGCACATTCATTATAAATGACCACATTGAGCTGGAGGGGAAACAGTTAAGACACTTATGCAATTATGCTAAGTGTCACCCTCGAGGTGGCCTTTGAACTTGGGTTAAGCTTACTCTGAATTTCTGAAATAAAAGCTAAATGGAGCCATCTTGTGCTCCTATGTTTTAATATATAGCCTTTAATAAGCCAAGTGCAGGTGCCCTGTCGCGCAGGTGCACATATCCATCCTGAAACGGAGAACATAAAGCAGATGAACACAGAGCGTGCATTAATTTATGGGTATGTAATCTGCATTCGTTATTAAGAGCGGCGAGATCTATTTTAGAAAGGCATGAACATGATTCACTTTTTTTTCTGCAAACCATTTAAGAGTAGAGGTAGGTAATTTAAAAAAAAACGGTAATTCTTAACAACCACCCGTTATACAGTTGCATGAATTGGTTAAATTGAGAGTAAGTGAAAGAAAGAGGAAATAAAGCATGTATTGGATTGCTTTTTGCGAAACAGGATGGCGGCTGTGTGTCAGTTTTATATTTTGAGAGGTTTTATATCACAAGAAGGATTCCAGGAGAGCTCGGGCAAAGAGCTTATTCCACAAGGTCAACGGTTTAACAGGGGACGTTTTTTTTATTTTTATTATTTATTTTAGCAGTTAACCTTTCTGTGAATTTCCAGAAGTGCTAGGCACCTGGAGCTCCAATGAATATACATGACAGCAGGGAGGGGAAACCCGGGAATGAGATTTAATTTGACACGCTGACCCCCATCTCCACGGGCCCTGGAATCCAGGGTGAGAAAATAAGGTTGACCCACTGACCCCTGGGCTTGAACCCCTCCGTCACCCATCTTCACAATTAAATCAGCCTCAGAGAGCGAGAAGCAGTGTGGCCAACCAACGGCGGACACCACAGCATACGCTTCTCGCTTCCTGTTTCCTCTGAAGTGCTCTGAGAGCAGTCCAGTCCAAAAGATAGGAGCCCAAGTGGGAAACAGCATCTTCTCCCCGTGTTGATGGTAAACCTGACATGTCAAATATGTAAACATTACCGTTAGTTGGCAATATGCTAATGAAACTAATGTGCTAAAGCACAACTTGGGCTTTCTAGCTGCCACTCATGAGAAACCCTTGAAACTGAATTTGCATAAGCCACGCAAGGCTCAATTTTGTTAATGTAGGCAAGTGCAGGTAACCTTTCACCCCTTCAGTGGTACCCTCATGCATAGGGGTGTGTGCGTATGTTAGTGTGTGACCTCGCCTTGACCCTAAGAGGTTACTGTGTCTACACGGCATCCCCAGCAGATTGAGTTATTCATCTCCTCCACCACTTCACCTCTTCAATACACTCTATTTGCAGATGGAAAAACGAGTTGAGTGTGTCCAGGATAAGTTTTTTTCCCCCTCTTCGTTGTTCTCTTAGTGCAATTTCAAGTTAAAGGTTATAGAGCTGAACTGAAGTAGATTTATATGGGCAGGAGAGGCTTCAGAGAGGATTTTGTGGCCGCAGTCAAAAGACTGCACTTTAGTCTGCACACGTTACAGCATCAGATTGCATGTACTCCAAAATACAGTTATTAGGCAGACAGTGAAAAAGTCAATATCTTCCCATCATGTTTCCTTTTGGTTGACTGCTGACTCAAGGAGACAAGCCAAGGTCCACTGTGCTCTCTAGACTACGGAGATGCCCCCATCTTTGATGTGTGTGCACGCTCTGTGTGTGTGGGTGTGTTAAGTCTTCAGAGTGCCCTTTCTCTCCTCCTCTTATTCTCTTTCAACTACCTTTTTTTCACTGGGTTTGTGTGGCGTACGGACTTGTGCCGCCGTGTTTGGTGTGTATTTTTGCTCTGAAGCGCTTTCGCAGCTGCTGTAATGTGTGGCTAATGAAGCACTTCCCTTCCCCCTGGTTGACTGGTGTAAAGGGATTGTTAGGGCACAGTGGTGTAGACAGACAAGTTGGAAAGATTAAAAAAAACAGAGATGACTACATATTTAAATTTCAATTTTAAACGTAAGGCTGCAACCACACGAAACTTATCATCTGTCCTCTTTTCAGTTTCCTCTCCTTTGTGAAAAGAAAATCAAACACATGTTTTTCCACTGTAAAAGCTGAGAGAGTGAGTTGTTCTGCTCTGTAGTTGTAAATAAGCAGTATGTTAGCGCTCATCTTTTCACACTCCATTCACTCCAAATTTCTCGTTAAAGGAAAGAAGCATTTCTGTTACAGTTGTTCTGAATTGCCATATAATCTAATAATTTGCTGTCTCCTGCACTTCTGTCACTTGGCTGGTTGATGAGATTCATTACTGCTCTCCGAAGACCTCTGCTAATCATCTTCATCTTCTCCACCCTCCACACCCTCTTTCCTATCAACCCTACCCCCCACCCCCTTCCAGGCTGCTGAATAGAATGGCCGCTGATGACCGGCATCTACCCTCCAGCTGTGGGTCCTACATCAAGACGGAGCCATCCAGTCCTTCCTCGGTCATCGACACGGTCAGCCACCACAGCCCCAGCGGCAACTCGGACGCCAGCGGCGGCTATGTCAGCACCATGAACAGCCACTCGAACGGCCTGGACTCTCCTCCTATGTTCACCCCCAGCGGGCTTGGGGCTGGCACCTGCCGCAAGCGCTATGACGACTGCTCCAGCACCATCATGGAGGACTCGTCCATAAAGTGCGAATACATGTTGAACTCCCTCCCCAAGAGGCTGTGCCTGGTCTGTGGAGATATAGCCTCGGGGTATCACTATGGGGTAGCCTCTTGTGAGGCCTGCAAAGCCTTTTTTAAAAGGACAATACAAGGTATTTTTCTTCTTTCACCCCGCCCGACAAACACTCAATACAAGATATTTCATCCCATGTCGCTGCATCACAGAACACCAAAACACCCTCCATACAAGACACCTTTGGCCTCACAACAGCACTGAAACATACTCAGTCCAAACACTTTCCTATGTAAAAAAAAAAAATCACTGGAGTGTGGAAGATGCCTCATACCACAGGGGACCAGTAGCCTCCAGAAACATATCAGGCTCTGTTTTTAATTTATTCACAACTCAACAAAACAAAACAGAAAAATAAAATTCTCTTTAATGATTAACAAATAATTATGCGTTTTGAAAAGAATCTTTACAATAAAACTGAAATAAAAGAAAAAGAGGGAGACTTGAACACAGAGGAGGCAACTGTTGAGATTATGACATCATCTGTCATGGTGGGTGGAGTTTGATGGAGGCAATATCATCACTCAGAGGGCAGATTTGGTGGAGGGTGGGGGCTGTTTGTCCAGATGCCTTGGGGGGGTGCAGAGTGCATGCTTTATTATTCTTGTTCTGACTTGTGTGTGTGGGGGGGACGGGACTAGTGTGAGACTGTTCTATCTGCAAGGTATGATGTATCACAGCTTCTCATTGGAGAGGCAATGAAAGGCCCCCCACTGTGAAACTGTGCGCTCCGCTCCAGATTAATCAGGGCGACAAAGATATTGTTGAGCAGAAAAAAAAAATTTGCACAACAGGCACAGCTGCCCAGAACTAAGCTGTGCTGGCTTAGTCGTGGAATAAATTCAGTGAAAAACAAACTAGATAAAACAGATCAAATGAACCTAAGGGTTTGGTTAAGGTGAAACAAAACAATTTTGTCCGCTGCTTTCAGGGAATTTTTTCATCAGCAAATAATTGCGGGCATTAAATGGAGAGCAGGCTGCCTGTCTTGATGCTAGGTGTTGATTTTGGACCTTACTTCCCTATCAGCTTTAGACAGTCTATGTACCTTTTGCAGGCAAACAAAAGCATTAGGCCAAATCCTCCTGTTTACCCATGCTGCCATCAGCAATCCTGTCTATTGACAAAAGATGAACATTTTCTCTCAAGTAACATAACTGGGCTTTTGTCCCTTCACTAAAAGTACACTGACGGCGACACAATGGGACAGAAAAGAGGCATCGGGAAAGAATGAGACGTCTTAAGTGGAGCAACGGCCCAAACAATTAAGAGCAAGGTACATGGAAAGAAAAAATTGAATGCTCCTCTTTTTTCCCCCCTCGCTTTGCATTGTCAATTTGAAATCCCTCTCTTTCTCTTCTTGGAGGGCTGCCTGTAATGGAGCTAATCTGCCGTCGTTTGTCCGAGCCACAGGAGTTTTGTCAATAACAATCAGCGTTTGGAAAGTGTAATTAAGGCCGAGGCTTTTCATTAGGAAGAAGGGAGGGGGCCGTCTCCAGGGACGGGCATGCCAATTAGAAACTCAGGCACGCGTCGCCGGGTAATTTCAGGGAAAGGAGGGGAAAAAAACCCAGGACTTCTTTAGATTGGAGAGGGAGCCTGCTGCTCTTTCAGAGGAGCGGAGGAGAGGCTTAATGGCATAATAATCAGACAGGGGTCCCAGGCAGAGGATGCAGGGCTCTTTTTTTTTTTTGGGAGGGGGGGGGGGCGGTAAAATCCTTCCGAAATGATGAAAGAAACACATGCAGGATTGCTAGAGGAAAATGGAAGCGGTAAAGAGCAGGATGTAGAGCCCTTGAAAAGAATGAGAGGGTGCCGTTGATGAGAACTGATTAATTAAAGGAGTAACGAGGCAGTCAAGGGTGGAGTGTGAGACGGCCCTCTCTAATGAGAAGAAAACAAAGGAGCTGTCTTTCCCAGCCCTTTCTCACATTGTTCTATAACACTTAGGGCAAACATGTGAAGTTAATGTTAACCGTGTACACGACAATTTCTTTATCACCTTGTGCTCACCTTGTGTAACTGTGATTTAGCAACTTATTCTTGACAATGCTATTAAAACGCAGGCTTAAATTATTATTATATAAATAAAATATTATTTTCAGTGAGTGTGTGCACAAATGTGTGCGCCTGTCCTTTCAGACTGCTTCAGTTCTCTTATGGCCTGTGCTTTTTTAAGGCCACGTCCCTACCGTTTTCAACAAACACGGATGGCACATCCATCTTCTGCCACCTATTCATCCAGTTTAAAAGCCCCTTGAACTCATATGTGGAGATAGTTGCTTTAGTCAAGGCCAGACCCAAATTAAAGTCAACCTAGATCTCCATCCATCCCAGAAATACCCCTGTTCTCAATGCGCCCTAATCATACCTCCAGCCCTGCACCTCGCGCGCCCCACCAATCAAAAGCATAAATGTCTTATTGAACCGTGTTTTCTTCCCATTTTGAACCCAAGTGCAAAATTGCTTGAAAACCGACTGAACTCAGTGGCCCTCTTTTATATGAAGTAACAGACCTTGACAGTAAGCCTGTAAAAGTCAGTTTAGATTTTGATGAGAAATACCTGCCATTTTACTGTAATTTACTTACAAGACCTGACTTTCCCCCTCTGTGCCCTGGCATGGGTCCTGAAAAGCCATAAAATAGATTGAGACAGATACTTATCAAGAGAAGAAGGAGGCAAATCTTTTTCTTCTCCCTTCACTCTGTAATGTTATTGGTAACCATACCATAACCTCTCTAAAGACAGATAAACCCCCGAGCATGGCCCTCGGGTTAAAGGGGTTCCCGCCAGTGCGCTTCGTTTTAGAAAATGAAAGTTGCCATACAGTCGCTCTAGCAGCCAGTGTATCTGTGCAGCGTTTCTGAACGGCAGATCTGTTGTATGACATTTATTACAAGCACACCATTAAATCTGTTGTCACCGTCTGTGTTTAACTCCTGTTCAGTATAGTGCAATTTGTTATTAGATAAAAGACAAAAGAGACTGTTAGAGCCGTTCAGCCATCTGTTCTCTTTTATACCCTCTGAGCCCTGATATTAGTTCAGTTTAGTTAATTTCAGTATAACTCAATACAGTTAAGTCCGCTGAATTACAGTCCAGTAAAATACTTTATTAATTTTTTTAAGAAGACAACTCAAGCAAAGACGATAATAATTCAGTTATGGCGTCTATGCAAGTAAATTAAATATTTAAATCTTTTAACTTTAGTTGACTTCATTTCACTTTGACTATTTAAGGGTCAGTACCTAATTAGCCATTATTTTGGATATAATGTAGGTTAAGAGTATGACCACATACAAGTGAAACTGAAGCTTTATGCTTTTCACGTCTGTGTTTACAAAACTGCTGATGGGAGCAAACCTTTTAACGCAATCAGTTAATATAATGAGTTACGTGTAATAAAAAAGATCTGCCATAGATTTGGGACTCGTAACGTGCTGTAGTCTTGTGCTTTAAACATGATTGCAAAGCTACATTTTTGTCTACATTCACGTTCATTTATTATGTCCGTTAGCATTTTCTTCTGCACTTATATTGACTTAAAATAACAGGTCAGAAGCAGCAGTCATGCTAGAAAGTGATACTTTGGTAAGGTTGCGTGTGTGCTGACACTGAAACAATCCCTGTTCTAAATATAAATCAAATGTAGGGATGAAAAATGAGTTAATCCACCTCTCACTCTGCCTTGAGCTATGAGAAGCCCCCTCTGACAGAACATCAGACGAACGTGGGGGTGGGGGGGAGTCAGCTGGGGGGGTGAATACGGTAGCGCAGAAGTGTGGGCTCGCATGTTTGCTTTTGTTTCTGGAGTGTGCGATATCAAAGGGCTAACTTAGTTAGTGCCAGGTGTGGTTTGTGCGGTTTGTGCACGTGTCCTTGGGATCCCCTGAGAAACGAAACGGAGAGGAGGAAGAAAAAAACAACAACCCATAAGCATCACCACACAGGGTCAGCTGTGCTGTATAAGCCCTGCAACATATCGTGGTGTGCGGTCCACAAGTTCCTAATTGTATAATTTAGTGAAATGCAAATGAAAGATTTTTTTTTTTTTAGCTTTAGTGCTTTACATCAAAATTAAAGATTGGTTAGTGTGTAATGGAAACACAAACAGAAAAAAGCCTCAGAAGATTAACTTCTGTGCAGGGCGGCACTGATTGCCTCCTGCCAGATTATGAGAAAGGGATAGGATTATTATGGTCTGGTTCTGCTATGACAACAGAGAAAACAGACAGAGGAAAGACAATCAGAGCTCATCAGCCACTTGCCTCACACATTTATTTACCCCAACCCCAAAGAGAAGAGGAGAATTAGCATAATGATTTCTAACCCAGATATAAAGAGGAATTTCTAATTATTTATAACATCTTGGGACCCTCTACTTGATCTGTCCAATAATGTTAACATAATTGCATAAGCTGTCAAAGGATGTTAGAGGGCTAGCATAGGAATGCCAGTGGAATATTACACAGCTTTCTGTACAGAAATGTGAACTCAGGGTCAGAGCTGGGGTGCAGCTTCAGGACGTCGGGGTGCAATCCTAATGTGCTTGCGTGTGAATGTGTCTGGACGGTGTGCGCACACACAAGGAAATGCTTCCCCCTTTGGAAGAGGTTGGTGGGTGGAGAGCACGTTTGCTACGTCCTGTTTGCTTAGATGCACTTTAATGGATAAGGATGTTTATGTTGTGGGAATTATAACGATTAGGTTCGATTCTGACATTAGATGTCAATCTATTTCAGCACTACACTGGAAAAGACAAACAATAGGTTAAAAGAAAAGTTTAGAAAATATCAATGTCAAAATCCTTCAAGCTAAAAGCCCACTCAAGATGAGGATAATTCAAATTCCTAGGCCGAAGCAACCATTACACTGAAACCCTTTATTGAAAACCCCTGAATGCAGTAAAATGTAGGGAATCAGGCAGCAGCGGAGGAACTGCCTCACATACCCTGCCCTTCCTATTGCTAATGCTAGAGTAGTGCGGAACCGGCGCTTTTATTGTGTAGCAATGAAACTCTTTTTCATTGCTCCGTCCTGGAATCAGACGCTGCAGCTGAATAATGCATAAGGCCTCTTGCCTGTACACTATGTAAATAGTCAACAATGGCAACAGTGGTAACAACAGGTTTGGGTCTGCAGGAGTATTATGTAAAGTGGTCAGGGGCAGTGTGTCTGGCTCTCTAGCCTGCTATTGAAGCAGTGGCAGGCCCCTCTGAGCGCAGAGGGACATGGCCTGCGCCCGGGGCCTGGAGGGGACATGCACAGAATTAATGAGACCAATTTAGTGTTGCAGTAGAGTGGCATCTGCTGAACGGTCCTAAAGGACTGTTTTAGATTTCACTCCACCCCTAACCTCTTGCCCTTTACTCCTTGCCCCCACCACCTCTCCTCAGACTCTGGACCTCAGTACTAGAAGGTACTCCACACACTGGAGGGCACATAGAAATTGGTTCTGTAAGAATCTATATGATTAACAGGTGCCCATACCAGAGTGGTTATTATATAATAGACCATCTAAACACAATGATGGTGTTTTCTGCATTTACTGGGAGCACCCAGCTAAGCATCAGGTCCAAAATGCTTGTACTTTATACTCTACTCGTTATTTGAATATGGCATTGGTGCTAAGCTGTGCTTCTCCTTCTTCTTCTTCTTCTTCACAGGTAACATAGAATACAGCTGTCCTGCCACAAATGAATGTGAGATCACAAAACGGAGACGCAAATCATGTCAGGCTTGTCGCTTCATGAAATGCCTCAAAGTGGGGATGCTCAAAGAAGGTAAGAAGAGTAAGAACATTTTTTATTATTCTTACACACTCATGTAGCATAGATCTTGTAGCATAGAAGCACACACTTTATACAAAAACAATTGATCAGATCAACAATAGTCTAATACATCATCATCGCGTGCCTGATGTCTTATGACCCACCAAGAAGGCCCATGTTATTTTTTCCTGCAGCAGCTCGTTTTATGCATTTCCACAGTGAGAAATGCATAAAACGAGCTGGCCGGCACAACAGTTCCCAGCCCCTTGTCCTCCCCCTCCTATCCACACAGCAGTAAATAATGTGCAGTTGAGTTGAGGACAGAAATATGCTGAATAGCTTGATCCCTGCCTTTGAGTAATAGAAATGTAACAGTATTCCACTTGGAAAGGCTCAGGCCAGGTCCCTGAGCACACACCCGCAACAGTCTCAGCTCTCCCTGGCATATTGATCCACTAAATGTTTTCCGAACATCTCAGCTCTCTTCCTGCGGATGGTTTTTTAAAGTCACGCCAACAGGGAATTCAGTGACAATTAAACATGCTTCCGATGGATTTGTCTGGCTGGTTTTCTCTCCCCCTCCCTTTCCCCACTGACTGACTCCCCCGAGACACAAACCTTGGCTGCTCTTCTAGCGGAGGCACCTGTCCACTCTCCCTCATCCCACTGCACTAGTGGGTGAGTTTTCACCTCCCTTACTCTTTCTGTTTCTGTCAGTTTATCATTTGCTGTTTGCTTGAAATATAAAATAAAATAAAAGATAGACAAATAACATAGAAATGACAATATCTGGAGGGAAGCAGTGTTGTTTTTGTTTTCACTCATTTTTATTTTGCTTCTCTCTTAAGTGCAGATAAAAGCAGGAAGGGTAGGTTTTTTCATCCCTCACGGTTGGGCGGTGGTATAAATGCTTTGCCAGATAAGAGCTCCGAAATCGAAGATAAATTAAATCCAGTTAAAACGTCCACTTTTAAATTCTCTGCCAAACTCCATGAAATTTATATACTCTGCTTTTATTCATCCCATTATTCTCTTCTATTGGAGAGTGGGGGATTTATAGATGCATACATACCCAGTCGCGACCTGAAGCCGGAGTCGTAGCCCGTATGGATCCCAACCCAGTAACAGAATCTGCTGGACTGTGCACAGCCAGATAAAGCCTCAATGCCAGAATGACAGAGTAATCGCATTACTATCTGATGAAAAATTTATGCCAATATATCACCTTGGAGAATAAGAGACTACAAAAATATGTAGCCGTTGCTATAAATGAATGACTGGTGTCAGGTCAGGCTAAAAATGAGCGTAAAACCTGAATATGCAGAGTACGGCTAAGCCTGAGGTTCTAATGCACTCCTCTGTGTACTCAGCACATTATCAGAATAAGAATAATTCTTCTCCTTTACATAGTGGCTGTCATCACCGCACGGCAGCTATTGTCACTGTGCGTGATTAAAGTCATGTGCTGGTGTTCACAGATCCCTCTCATATAACTGATTTTTGTCACAGTCGAAATTATGAAACATGCTGGCTGTGACCAAGAAAACGAGCGTTTGCTTGAGCTCTTGTCTTGGGGCTGTGTCACCAAGACTAAATGGAAAGAGAGACACGTGGTCTGTGCCGACTGTAAGCTCAATGAAGCCGTCGGCTCAGGAAATGGTGGCAACCGCTCATGTGGCTCTGGTTGCAACTTACTTTCATTACTGCAGAAAGGTCACATTGTGTCTCAATGGAAAATTGCCTAATTATAACTTTATAGCCCCAACAAAGTGCATTGCTGACCCCCCAAAGAAACATAAGTTTAAATCCTTCACTAGATTTAAACAAAAAAATAAAACAACTTAAGATTTCACGTCTCTGTTCTGTGTGGGTACACCTGTGAAAGCAAAGCCACTAAAGCCACATTTGGCACTTCAATATTGGAAACCGGATAGGAGGCATAAGGAAAATGGTCTTGGAAGATCAGCAGTCCGATTACAGGAGGCCTGCCTGAACCTTGTGTTGAGTAGCTGTACTTTCCCTTGACTGTGTAAAGGAGGAAGTGATCAATAGACTAATCAAATGTCAGATGCAACAGGTTTTTCCTCTGATCAATGGAAACAGATCAGAGCTTAGAGCAAGAGAGAAGACAAGATAGTATTGAGAGATTAGACTGACATCATTCAGTGGCAGTTGCTGTCCACCACGACTTCCTTTCTCTCGCACACTCACACTACTGTACATGCCTCCACATGCAAGAATGGGCAGGTATATTTTACATAGTGCTTTTTCTAGTCTTACTGGCTGCTCAGAGCTCAAGAAAATCGACCATTTCTGTAAAGTTAATATATATTTTTATCTGCACATCCACAGCATTGACCAAAGACAATAGCTTTTTGTTCCATTGTCCTAATTTTGGAATACTGTGTGTTAAAGGAATCATCTGGTTTTGCAAGGAAGCAGTGCGACAGCTGTGAAGATTTGCTGAACAAAGGAGTGTGTCTGTACTGATTAGGGCTGCCACAAACGATTATTTTGATAGTCGACTAGTCACCGATTATTTATGCGATTAGTCGACTAATCAGATCATCATCCACTGGACGTAAAACTACAGCTTATTGCACCAGCAGCATCTGCTCTTATATAACTATCATTAGCTTACAGCTTTAAGCTTTTAAGGTGCTAACTAAAAATAAAGACAAGATGATAGTTTATTCAATTTTAATGAAATTTGCAGATTGTTTCGGTAAAGTTTAATAAACTCCTTGCTATCTAAAATATAACAGGACACCGGAGTATATTCTCCAGCATCTCACACTTCTGATAATCAGCTGTCTGCTTGACGTTTATTCAGCTGTGTAAAAACTATAACTTTAATCTCAGCCAAACCGATTTACTCAGGAACAAATAAAATACAAAAAAAAAAAAAAAAGCCAAACAACAACATTTTTAATTTATCTAAGTGACTCATATATATTTAACCTGAGTCGCGAAAGACGGCGGTGGGTTTGAAAACAATTTGCCGGGAGTCCGGTGTTCTCACGGCGCTAGTGACCTAGCCCCCGGCTAGCTATCGAGCTAGTGGGTAACAGACGTCTCCGAAAACGTCGGAGCGCTTTTGAAAATATGTGGTGTCCTGATAAACTGAGCCGATATTTGAGGTTTACACAGCTACATTCTCGCCTGAAAATATGTTAAACGTTTATTTTGTGACCCAGAAAGAATAATAAGAGTAATACTAGAAAGCGAAAATTTCTGAAGAAATTTTAAGTGTGCCTATGCCGCCGCTAATCAGTATAGTTTGCCATTCAAACGGCTACAGAGAGCAAAACTCAGCAGAGCAGCCATTCTCCACCATGAACTATGGTAAAACCAAACACCGCTCGCGCCTCACAGATGACAGCTTACGGTTTTGTGTAAAGATGAGGTGACTTCGTACAGCCCCAATTTGTAGACGCTGTGCGCAGAGGTTCATAAGCAGACCCGACAATGTTTGCATGAACACACTTTGAAGCATTACGTTATGGACCACTTTTCACACATAGTTGCTGTACCCACACAGCCGGCTGTAGCTTTTCATCTCATAGCCCGACACATACACAAAAAAAAAAAAAAAAAGCAGAGAGAGCACAGACTTTACACCTGAGAGGCGTGATTGCAGATGCCGCTGAGGTGGGTCCACCTCCCCTGCAGCGGCACTGCAGACCACGCCCTGCCACACACATCAAACACGTAAAATAAATATTTATGCACTTTTCATTCACTTTTTGTTTTTTGTTATTTTTACACAGTGTTCTGAATGATTAACAATGGTCTACAGCCAATCTTGTGTATTATTATACAAACTTTGGTTGTAAGATTCAGATAACTATTTAATAAAAGCTAAATATTTTATATGAGAGTAAGAAAGAAAAGTATATCTTTGTCTCATACTCTCATCAGACAATACATGAACCTCTCAATAAACAAAATATATGCTCGGCTTAAATGACAAACCGCTATTTTACACAGTGGAACACTTATTTTTAAACAAAACCAATGCAGTTCGCCACTGACAGTGCTTACCTTTGCACATCACAGTAAACACTGAACCAAGATGGCGCCCACGCGAACGAGAAATCTGAACTACGGTGTCCTGCAGAGGACAAATGGTCAAAATTGCTAAAATTTACAACATATATGCAGCTCAACAGCGACACCTTGTGACTTATTCCAGTCACTACCTTACATATACATAACGTCTTACCTGACATTCAGTTCACCGGACACTCATACTGAATCACCAGCCCATATAAATGAAAAATAAGTCCAGCAGCCAACCAAGAGTCATCACGAAAGACTAGGGGTGACATGACAGCGTGAGCGGGCCTGGGTGTCAGCCAGCCCAGCCTGGGTGTCAGCCAGCCCGACCTGGGTGGCAGCCAAGCCGCACTAGCCAGCTAGCCGGCTAGCTGCCATGCGGCGGTGAAACGAGAGCGTGAGCCGGCCTGGGTATCAGTCAGCCCGGCCTAGGTGTCAGCCAACCCGCCCTAGCCAGCTAGCTGCCATGCGGCGCTAGCAGTAACATCGTGAGAGATATGAGACTTCTTGATAAAATATGGGACTTCTTGATAAAACGAGCAGATATTTGAAGTTTACACCCCTACATTCTCGCCTGAAAATAGGGGAGGCTGTCATAAAGTTCAAAATCAGTAACTTAGCGCGCACAGCTGTATAGAAACTCCGTCGTGCTAGCTAGCACGCAGTACAGTTATTGTAACTGTCAGCACAACGAAAATAAACTACACCTAAACTCGGTTTATATCTGACCCAAATAGAGTGCAGTTAATAACGTCTTACCTGAAATTCAGTTCACCAGCCGCCTGCTTCTCCTGCATTGGGTTTCCCTTATCCACGATTGAGCTCCGCGTTAGCCACCACCGGTCGATCGGTGTTTCTTTCCCCGCATACGAGGGGAAGAGACATATACCGGTGGCTAACGCGGAGCTAGCTAGCCACCGGTATATGAACAACTCAGTTATTTTTTCCACATCGACCAGCATCATCGGCCCATATAAACGAAAAATAAGTCCAGCTAAGACAAAGACTGTTTGCGGAGCGATCGGGGGTGAAAGGAGTTAGAGACGCCTCACTGAAAGCCAAGCCTGGGTGCTTTTGAGCGAAGCGGCGCTAGCTAGCCGAGCTAGCTAGCCGGCCGGCCAAACTAGCTAGCCGGCTAGCAGCAACATCGTGAGAAATCTGTTGCCAATATGGGATGTTTTGACAAAACGAGCAGATATTTGACGTTTACACACCTACATTCTCACCTGAAAATATCTTAAAAGTTTACTTTGTGACCTAGAAACACAAATAAGAGGAATATATTAAACCAAGTGGCAGCCGCCATTGTTTGACTGGTAGAGGCGTGCTTTGAATTGTGGGATATGCAGTTTTCCACCAAGCATACACCCTTGCCGTTATGCTTCGTGCAACCTTAAGAATTCCAATGGTTCCTGAAAGCACCGACGCTGTGCGCGCCGTTCGTATTGTTGTCATTATGGTAATCCAAATACGGGGACATACCACTAGAGTGAGCCAACACACCACAAATTAAGTGAGTGAGCAAACACACCACAAAGTAAGTAAAGTTTCACTTTCGTTCGTTCCCATTCATTTGAATGGGCAAAAACTTGCATTAAAATATTCATATTTAAAAAACTATAGAAGTAATAAACACCAAAAGTCATAGCACACCATTCCTGATCCAGCCGCACAAAATGATATAACATATATGAAGCTTGTGTCAAAACTGTGGGATGAGTTACGCGCGGAAATTTCAGGCTGAAAAAGGAAAATAAGAATAAGAATAATAAATCCGAGCAATAGTAATAAGTGTGCCTTTTGGCATAGGCACACTTAATTAAAACTAACTAGCTACCGCCATTGTTGGAAACTAAGCTGGGCCGCGCTATGAATTCTGGGACACAGCTGCTTCTTCTTCTTCGGGGTTTAACGGCAGCTGGCATCCTTGTACATGCTGTGCTGCCATCTTCTGTTTCAGTCCGTTATTACACTCTTAAATCCTGCTATTATTCCTGCGTCTTTTGCGATCTTACAAAGCTTCAAACGACACGTCGACTATTAAATCAGTCGTCGACGATTTTGATAGTCGACGTAATCGTGACTAGTCGACAAATCGTGGCAGCCCTAGTACTGATATGCAATACATTTTCATGCAGAGAACAAGCTCTAACAGTCAGTTATAGTAAAACGCACAACATACAAATGGAAAAAAAAATGTTTAGTGAAGTAAAGTACTAAACGTCATTTCTTCAAAGTTGTGTGCACCAGTAAGATGAATCCAGTCTGCTTCTAAGATCTATAATTGAAATAAGTAAGTAACAGGAGGCCTCCACTGTGGCAAACATCACTTGAAATGTTTTTTCAACAGTTTAATTTAGACTCTGAAGTGAGGTTTAAGTGCCGTTTAGTCTTTTCAATTAGCAGTACGAGCAAGGATGTCAGCTCACGAGGGATACTGTAGCTAACCTGTAAATGGAGTATGTGACAAGGGTGTCACTATGGCAGCCTCTGGGGTCAGCAGATGAGGACGGGGGGCAATGCGTGACAATTTTTCCGCTACCCCTGCTCATCACCACTCGTGATTAAAAATGCTGCGATGCACTTAGAAGCATGCAAAGCTGGCAACGAGGGCCCTTTGAAATAGTGCTGACGGCAGTTTAGCGGGCGGCTTCCTTGAAAGGCAAGGTTCACCATGCCTTGCCATGTGGCCTTCTGATTTTCCCAGCTAAAATAGGGACCGCCTAAGCCCCCCTTGGCATTGCCAACCATCCCAGACATCCTGACACTTTCCCCAGGGAGAGACACCCAGAACAGGTGAGGGACTCAAAATAAGGACCCCTACCGCATAAAGTGAGTGAAGACAGGCCCTTTTGTAGGAGTGTGCTCGGAAGGGGATTATTATTGTTTTTGGAGAGAAAGAAGAGCTGTAGGTCAGCTGGCCCCAGCCCCCACCTCGAGGCCTGTGCTAATCCGTGCACAAATGCCAGCCGCCTTGGCCAAAAGCCCCCTCCCTGAGCACCCTCCTTTGAAGAGATGATACCCGAGCTCACCCGCTGCTACCCTTGCCGCACTGTGTAGTGGGCCATAAAACAGCAAGATGACTGTGGATGAGGTGGCACTCAACTCGCTTTGCACATTTATAACGCACCTACTGTTTACTCTGGAGGGAGCACAACAGACTGGCCAGAGTCGGAGCGCTTAAAGCGTCACCAAAGGGGCATATGAACCTCACAAAGGCCCCTATAAAAGTCCTGGCTATAGTACCTGACAGCATGAGTGAATGAATCTGTCTGGCTGCTCTTAATCACTCTCTCTTCCTCTCTGCCTGTGTCTGGCCCTGTTGGACAGTAAAATGAGACAGGTTAGGGCGGAGCTTTAATTCCTGTCAGCATCTGTTAATTATGGCCAGGACTGTTCTAATTAAAAGAGGCACCCATCTACCTCCGTAGTTGGCTTTATGCTGGCTGACACAGCCACACGACTCAACCGGCAGAGAGGAACACGGAGAGCAGAAGCGTTGCCACCTGGCAGCAGCCAAGCTCATCTGGAGAGCCGGAAGAAACTGTAGAAAGTGGTGATAGCACATTTGACAGGACATGCATCCAAGAATAACGGTATTTTAGCTAATGCAGAAAGTTTTTAAGCAGTAGCCCACAACACTGCCAGAATTGATTGCTTGATACAATGCACATAAAAAATAAATTGTCACCAAGTATCCACGCTTGTGCATGAAATACAGGTAGTTGATGTCAGATGATTCCCTGGTACTCACTGGGAAGGATAGGCTCTGCTGGGAGTTGGGGGTAATTAGGTTAGTAGGTTGTCAGTGTCAGGAAATTGAAAGACAGTCCTAATCAGATTTGTGTTTCTAGGGAATCAAATAATTTATATAAGTAGAAAAAAATCTTTGTTTCATAGTTACATGTTAATACAACTTACTGGACTCCCCATTCACACAGAGAGCGAGTAGGGCTTTGTGTCTGTTGTATATAAAAATCAGCTATTTTGCATAAATCTGCTGCTGAATTCCTCTTTGTTAAATGAAGGCCACCACTTCTATCTTACATCATCTGATTTTCCCTTTCCCCATCCGTTCACCGGGCGACCTCCAATCGCCACGCATGGGACACATCCAAACTCATCCTCTCCAAGAGCACTTGCTGATGGGCAAATTGTATTAGGCTCATTTGCAGTGGCCACACAATGCCCAGGTTTGACACCGTCCTCCCTGTTATAAAGTGATGAAATCATCAAGGAAGTGCTCCAGCTGCGGGTGTTGTTCACTCAAAGGACACGGGAGGCTGACAAATTAACTCCTCCTCCACCGCAAGAATTTCATTGAGCCTTTTTCCTCATCCAACATTTAGTATTAAATTTGTTTGCACGTCTGTGTAAGGGGGTGGTGGTGTTACATTATGCATACAAGGTAAATTGAACAGATTCTCCTTCTCAGCTGGATTAAGATAGCCGGTATGTTTAGACTGTCCGGTGGCAGTGACACAATTCCAAATAAGGGCATGCAGGATATAAATGTTTGCATACAATTTCATTAAATGGCCAAATACCTGCCGAGTGGCATCAAATGAATAGAACGGCGCAGATGAAATATGTTTACAATGTTGAAAATTAATAGAATAGAAAAGACATCTTAATAGAAACATTCTTATCAAATAATGAGATAATAAATAACTTATGTTATGATGAGGCCAGCTTGACATTTACAGTATCAGTGTGGAACCTGGCCCCCTAGGTGTGGCTGCGGATGATAAGGCCTCGGTGCTACTCCTGTGAAAGAGGGGTGAAATAAGGGTCTTTTATTGGAAAGCAATACCTAGTTATCTATCTGCAGTATGACAGTGGATGCTTTGTACACTGTATGTGTGACTATGTCTTTGCTTGTTGGCTGGTTAAGTTTCTGTTTGTGGATATTGAAAAAGGTCACACCTGAGCACACACACACACACACACACACAAGCAAAGAGGCAAGTGGCTGGCAGCTAATTAGTATTCAGTCTGCCTCACCCCAAAAGCTAAATAATTAGAGGGCCAGTCTGTGAGATCATTGACCCTGCGTTAAATATTCATATGTTTAGACCTGCTCTGGGCTCAGCTGTGTCACAGTAGACCAGCCAGGCATGGACCACATATGGGAAGCCTGCCGCGACTCTGACACATCCCCACACACACACACAGACACACACACACACACACACACACTGAAAGTATGCTCATACACACGGACACATTTTTATACCTCTACGTAGTCCTTTTATATTCCTTACATACAAGCTAAAGGCCAGCACTGTAGCTCACATTTACTTTAATATATTATAATATAGAATATGTGAGGGTGTAATTTTGAACCATAATCCTATATTTTTGTCTTTACAACTTCATCACAATTTACACGGCGGTCTTATCTTTTCTTTCTTAGGGGTTCGTCTGGACCGTGTGCGAGGGGGCAGACAGAAGTACAAGAGGAGGTTGGACACAGAAAACAATCCGTACCTGGGCCTGACGCTCCCTCCTCCCACCAAAAAGCCTCGTGAGTACCCCCCACCCCCCGTCAATAGCCCATTGTCTCTTTCTTCCGCTGCCTCTCCTCTACCAGGCGAGCAAGCAAGTAAAACTGAGATAAAATTCTAGGACAGACTCGCGTTCCTCCATCATGTTGCATGTTTGGACAGTTGAGAGTTCGTTTGTCGTAAATATAGGCCACGTATTGTTCTGCTCGGAGCCGAGTTACGATAAGTCTCTGAACAGATGACTGATATTAAAGAGTGAGAGATCTCGAGGACACTCCTGTCTCACATGTTTTTTGCACACTGTAAATTTCCTTTGCACAATGTCGCGTTTCCTTCACACACACAGGCAAAAAAAAGGGAAGGTGGGACCACCATGCTACTGTTTCGTCATGTTGTCATGCATATCAGTGTTGCACATCTGTGTGCCTCTCTAAGCATTACGGTGAAATAACCTTTGACCTCTCCTTTTTTTTGACACCCCCACCCTCCTTCCTCTTCAATCCAGTCACAAAGATAGTGTCTCACCTGTTGGTGGCAGAGCCAGAGAAGATCTATGCCATGCCTGACCCCACCATGCCGGAGAGTGACATCAAGGCTCTGACCACGCTCTGTGACCTGGCTGACCGCGAGCTGGTGGTCATAATCGGCTGGGCTAAACACATCCCAGGTACAATACATATAAAATATTCTCTTATTGTCTTATTTCAAGGCATGCTCCTTTTCAATACTGTTTTATTTTTCCTCTTTCATCTCTCTTTGCCCCCAGTTTTAAACTTGCTCTGTGAAAATAAACATGCACTCACACGTAGATAATTAATGACAGCAGCTCATACAGCCTCCGGGTGCGTGGAGGATTGAGGGGTGTGCAAAATGGACATCGCTGTGCGAGAAACAAATCAATAGAGTGCATTTTAAATCCCTCCATTCAATGGAGAAGGGGGGACACAGACCCGGTGCCATTGTATGTTGTAATCACCGGGGAGATTAAGAGCAAAGTTGGGGACCTGCCCAGTCAAACAAGACATCATATCACACACAGGCACACATATGCACACATGAATGCACACAAGTGCAAGCACACACACATATTGAATTATTGATGGGCATAATCATGTTTCTTCCTTGCCCCATAGACATTCTGATAGAGGAGGTGTTAGGTTATAAGAGGCTGTTGAACTGAGGATAGGCCACCTCACATCAGCAGAGATTTTGCTTCCTTCGAGAGTTTTTCCTCTGATTTTGACAGAGTACATGTTGTTTAGCTGTTCTTTTTTGGCAACTAAAGCAGATTCCCGCTTGATCTTTCGCTCGACCCCCATAACTCTGTAGCACTGCAGTGCTGTAGAGACAAAGCGGTAACAAACTAAATCAATGTGTCCCTCGGTGCCAACGCCATAACCTCTTCTTCTCATCAGCATAACTTGGACAGGCATGCATCTGTCAGCATGCAGGAAATGCACGACATCATTACAACACTGACACATATGCACACTCTACGCATGGCACACACATGACTCTTAGTGACCTCGGGGTGGTGCATTGTGTACCGATAGGTATTAGAGTACTTCTCAGAAGAAGGGGTATTAATCAGGTACAGATCTGATAGTAAGGAGATTAGAGATGGATACGGTCCCAGCCCCTGGCCTCAGCCCCAGTCCCTTACGCGACTAAACCATTTGGATCACTCCCCACAGGCCATGCATGGTCAGCAGACTGAGAGTTTAACCAAGGAGCTTACTCAGGACTGGATCACAGCTGACCCGATAACACACTCTCATCATTGTGACCCAAAAATTACACCAGTGGCGCAGACATGCACAAAATTGACAGCATTCCCAGGCTGACTGTAGAGTACAGACAGGAAGAATCGTCACTAGTGCAAACTTGCATTTAGAGAGAATAAAGAGAGCATTAGTTTGTATTGTTCAGAGTCAGAAATGTTTCTTCTTCATAGATGGTCCTTTTAGCCAATTATTTAAAAAACACTAATATACAAGTATTAAAGGTTTTATCTCGCATCCCTGAAATGCTTCATCATTTTAATATGTGTACATGCTTACTCGGATTTTGTGTGTCGTGGTGTTGAAACGTTGCTAATCAGATTATACTAACACGTATTGTACAGTGGATAGATTCATAACGTTAATGGGATTTGCCCCATAGATTGCAGCTGACGACTCGTCATTCCAAATGTGGCGATAATGATCCTTTAACCCAAAACCTGAAGCACTAAGCCCGACTGTGTGCTCCACTGTGAGCCGGCGCGTGGAACTATAGCTGCACTAACTGATTTGCCCTAAATAATCTGCACTGGCTGCACGTTGACAAGACGGAAGCAGATTTTTCTCATCTGCTTCTGAAGAAGACTCGACACTGGTTTCGTTTGTGGCCACGTTTTAATGCTTTTGTTCGTAAAACCACACTCATTCTTGTTAAATAACAATTTAAGAGGGCAAAAAAGGAGTTCCACTTCAACTAAGTGCTCGGTCCGTGTCTGCATTAGGGCAGTGGGTGTCCTCTGGCCATGAAATGGCTGCATAATTGAGTTGTACATGGCTGAACCTGATCAGAGACGGTTCACTGGTTGAGCGAGACTCCATGCGCTAACACTGCATGCACTAGCGGTACCTCAGGGCAGCCTACCACGCTCCGCTCCTACTATATTTCTCTTCTCCAGCTACGACAGGGAAGAGAAGGAGGGGAAAAAACCTGCTGATTGTATCCTGATAGATTTTTGTGGCCTTGGGCAATGGAATTAAAGAGATTAACTGTTCATTATGAAGTAGACCACATTGATTAGGCCACTGACAGATGGGCCAGCAACTGAAGTCTGAGTGTAACAATTTAAATGTCATGAAAATTGGCAGTTACCTTCTCCCGATTGATTTTTAATTTCTCCTATTTTCAGCTAACATTTGGAACGAGTTTCAAAAGTGGCGTAATGTTGAGAAGAGTAGCCCTATTGGGTTTTAATGGGAGGACAATTGGAGGATAACAAAGCTGTATCATTAGTGGAGCCGATATCTGCCTTACAGGCTCCGATGTCGACTTTGTTATTTTGGCCGTGAAAGGTCGGCTTACATACGTGAAGTTCTTTTCAGGTGTTACAGAATTCTGCAATTTTAGGCGAAATAAGAACACGTTCAGTTGTTCAGATCAGCGTGGTGTCACATATCAGTCCTTTTTAACAGGTTTGCCATTGCAAAACTGCAGCCTTGCCCTCATCTGAAGAGCATCTTTAATTAACTGATAATCACCGCTGAGCTTTTAGTGTCACTGCTCCAAATGGCAGCACAAAGTAACACGGCTGTTGCCTTAGGGGCACGGGGTCATTAGGAATAGTGTTAGGGCAACGCTGACAGATGGTTTGTTGCTCCTAAGGTGCTAACAACCTTCGACACACATAGCAATCCTCTGGCCACCCCTTCTGGTCCCTTCCATCAATTTAGAGCTGCATTTTCCTCTGTCCAAGACGTTTAGTGAGCAACTAAGTGCCCTGACCACTTCAGTACACTAGAACCTGCTTACCAACTTGACACTGCTGCCTTCCTCAGCAGCAGTGAGTTTCAAGTGTAACCCCCCATAACCCTGTGCTTTCCCCACATGCCTTCACACCCGCAGTGGGAATGTCATGTGTTCATATGTAAAGAGTGCCGTGCCTGTTGTTTATACAAAAGGTGCTCGTTGGTTGGTGCTTGCCAGCTCACCTCCCAGCTTCCCAGCTCCGAGTGTTTTCAGCTGGGAGTTCTCTCAGGGCTAAAGGGCCAAGCAAACACTGACACTGTCCTACTTTGCACCATACAAAGAAAACACGTTTCAGTCAGGACCAATATAGTCAAAGGATTTAAGGTGGATGTGGGTTGCAAAGCGGATTGCAGATGCATGACAATTGTATAGGTAGACTAAAGGAACTTAAATAGTGTGCGCAGTGTGACGGTGCCAATTGGATGCATAAATGGGTATCATCTGAACAATAAAGTGATGTTGGCTGACACTGAGTGAGGATTGTTTATTTCTCAGGTCTGTTTACATTTGTAACGTTAAGAAGTTCATTTGTCACACAGCTTTAATTATAATGAATTATTATAAAATATACACGCAAAGGATTTTCTCGTATTAGATTCAGGCCAGAGGAACCTAATGAATCAGACTAGTTTGCATTGTTCTTTTCATCGCTGGTGTTTTGGGAATATTCATCGTCTGTGCTTTATTGGATTTCAGTTCATCAGCTTCTGCGTCTGACACACAACTGCCTGGCGCGTTATTTGTTAGCACCGAGGCACTGATGTCGAAAAAAGATTGTGCCTCTTGTACGTTGTCTTGTTTTTGTCAGCTCAACCCTCCACTATAGTCGCCTGGCCTCCTTCACCCCCCCCCCCCCCCTCCTCCTCCCGGGCTCCTGTTTTCTCTTTGCCATTAAATTGTAAAATCTACTTACTGTGTTGCCAGCCTGATCCCACTCGAGCTGCGTAATCTCCTTGTAATAGAGTGTGAATACTGCCTGGCAATAAATCAGCACCTCATCAGTGCACTTTATTAAATATAGACACCAACAGACAGCTCTTAGTATATTCAATTTACCCTCTGACGTAGGCTTCAACACAGGAGATAAAGACAGATTGAGCAATCAGGTGGATGCTGAGGCCTGAACCCAGTCAGAGAGTGGAAGGAAGGCAGAACCCCCCAATCTCATGCAGGGAGATTGAGATGGGGGACAGGAAGCCAACAGTGTGCAGGACCAGGAAGCCAAGCTTGTTTAGTTATTGTGACAGATGTATAGCTAGGTACATCCGGCGCTGTTATATACATATTTTTAATGACAAAAATAGATCAAATTTAAATACTTTCTTAAACTTTAACATGTGTGCATAATCTTTTTGTGTGAAATCTTTTTTGCCGATGTGCCTTTAAGTGATGATCAGCAGAGAGACATACCTCATTAAGCAGTGTTACTTGATGGCAGTGGAGATAAATTATGTGTAATTATAGCAATGATTAAAGCCTGATTCGTCCTGGTCTTTGGGGCTAAGAGATATGTAAAGTCAGTAGTGGCCAGTGGGACCCTGGGGAGAGCTAAAGACTTTGCTGCCCGGGTCAGGAGGTTATAGGGTGCAGATTAAAACAAGGGGATTACTGTATTTAACGTTTTTCAACCTCATAACATTCACAGGCTGCTGGTCAAATCACCCCATTCTCCAGCTACTTACAATGGGATAATGGGCTGGTTATCACGTCAAAAGAAGGCTGATAGGCGCTTCCTGAAAACGCAATTAATTTTCAGTCATCAACCTCTTTTTCATCTAGTCAGCTTGTATTGACTAGACTTTACTCAATAATTTTTTTTTTAAAAAGCAGCATTTTGTGTCATCAAATCAATGTCCAGAGAAAGCTCGCAGCAAACTGAGCTGTCTGTGTTGTACATGTGGCTGGATTTCAGGTCAAATTATTTACGTCAAGCACAGCAATTTATTACCAAGCTGCTATTGATTGGATCCTCCTGACGCCGTCATATAAATGCAAAAAAGGGTCATAGTCGGCATGCGAGTTATATGCACAAAGGTCCATGAAGACGAGTTTGCGCCATCTGTAAAATTGCTCAAAATGGACATTTCTTCCTATATTGCTTGTATGTCTTGTGTGTCACACTTGGAAGTGACAAGAATCCATGCAAAACAGAGGTGCACGCACATTTTCCCCAGTCCTTTCCCCCTTTTAAACTGTTATCTGAAATAAAACAAAACAACAACAAAAAGCTTTGATATAGAATAAGCTTATGGCAGTGTGATCATTCAGCCCAGTTTGAGGTTAGAAAAAAGAAAGATGTGCTCAACCTCTGGGGTCCTGTTAGGGGCAGTTTTACTCTAACTGGAGCCCGGAGAGCACTTGACTTGGCTGAGGTGAGATTGCCGCTGGGCAGAAGTCTTCAGGGCCTGCTTGTCCTTCTGATATCTGGCCATGATAGATCAGCCCCTGTCCAGCCAGAATTACTCTCTTTCCTCTTTCTATCTCCTTTTTTGCCTTTCCCTTATGCTCTGGTCCCCCTTTGCTCTCTCTCTTCCTTATCTCCCTCCTCCCTGGCCCATATCTTCTCCTCTCTTTTATCCCCCATTTCTCTAGCTCTCTCCCTCCCTCTCTCCCGCCTGCCATCTTTTTTCTTTTTCTCTCCCTCGCTCTGTCTGCTCTGTTGTCTGATTGAGGTTGAGTTACGAGGGGGCTGCAGCTGGAGGGGGCCACCGTGCCTCGTAATTACATCTCTTTTTATTACCCACGCTAATGGCCCTCGGGGAGAGGGAAACAATAATAAATTAATAGAATATGAACTCCAGCTCAACAGAAATCTCCAGCATTTCATTTTGGACAGTCCTGTGCTCTGGCAGATGAAACAGTGCTCTGATTAATCTCTGCAAGGGGTTTAAAGCAGCCGTCTGTAGGTTTGGGCTGCCCCCTCCTGCTCACAGCCGAGGGCTTTTGGGGAGATAAAGGAGGAGATGATGGTTTTGGCTTCTGTTGTTGGACTTTAGTGGTCTGATTTTTGCCCTTTGAGCTATTAATGATGATGCAGTTGACGATTAGGTGGGCCATTATGCGGTGCTGTTTCTTTATCACTCGTATTTATTTGTGCTCCTTTGTCTCGATTGAGTTTTTCATTCACAAGCAGTGTAAAAAAAAAAAAGTCGCAGCAGAGAATTTTGAAAGTGAACATTTTCTTTGAGATATAAATGCTCCCTATTTGAGCGGGGTGCTTAAGTCAAAGTGAACAAAGAGAAACTCAAGAGCTGCATTGTTATTATCTCCTCGGCCGCAAAGACTTTCAGACAGAAAGCTGCCGGTGCACTCAGCAGTGGAGTGGAAAAGGCCCTTCAAGCGCACCGACAGGCCTCTGTGATTTGGTCAATATTGTGTCATGTTTGGTCAAACCCCGCCAAGGCAGTGGGCTGGAAATGAAGATGTAAATATTGATATTTCATTAGAGGAAATCACCCACTCCGACGGCACTTAACTGGGCCACCTTCAGAGTGCGGCGGCCGGAGCGGCGTGTGACCTGCGGAGTCGGGAAGTCACTTCATTACTCGATTAAATTGAGTGGAAAAAGGCGAGGCAACGACATGAGATCCCATTTGGAGCGATAATTTAGGCCTTGAAGAGAGAAAATGGAGCAAGGGAAAAACACTACCTCTCCATCTCACAACACTGGATTAAATTCAAGGACTTTTAGCGTCAAAGGTAATTGTAGGCTGCTGGAGCCGCATGTGTGCATATGGCTGAGAGGTGTCTGTTGTATCAGAACAACTCCAAAGCCACTTCAGCGAGCCCTGAACAAGGCCTTCACACGAGCTGTCATATTGGGAACAGCGCTTTAGTTCCGCTTCACTCCTCCTTGGCATTAAAAGGCTACACAAAGCCTTTTCCTGTGATTGTGATGCCAACCTGATGCGGCAATCAAGACCACGTCCACGCTTGCATGACAATTTTGCTCCGGCCAGTCCACATTCTGTCCGACATAATGGCCACGTATGCAGACAAGGAAATAACACAACAAAGAGTTTTAAGATGCTGTCTGGATATGTGTGTAATGGCACAGGCCTTTTTAAAATATGGCTTATTGCCTTCACTGATAATAGTAAAGTGTTGTGAGTGCTTCTGGCAGTTTGAATTGTTGGGTCTAATTTGGACTCTTCAGAGACAACCTCTGACCAGTCCAGCAGGGCACTGGTACCTTTCAGTTAGCACTCTATTTTACTGACTATTGATTCCCCTTCAAAATGTGAAGGCCCTCACATTCTGATCACAATCTGTTAATTAATGTATCCTCCAGCTCTTCCCCTGCAGTGGTCATCACCACGATAAGGGAAATTGAACACTCGGGTACTTCTCTCCCCAGCTCTTCTTTTCCGCCCGTCTCCCTCGCTCGCTCTCATCGTCCTGTTTCTTTTTCGCATTCTCTGACGCTTCCTCATTATGTCTCTTATTCTTCTTAAGCTGCATGCGTGCGTGTGTGCGTGCGTGTCTATGCGTTTATGTTGTCCTGGCAGAAAGAGATAAACATCAGGTTGGTGGCTGCACCCTAGTAAGATCATTTATATTTAAGAGAAAATGTGGAATGCGGGTGCAGTGAGCGCTCTGGTCAATACTGTAATCTATCGCCCTTAAATCACACAACGGCTACGCAAGTGTGGCAACAGCAAACTTGTAAAAGCAATCTTATTAATCGGGGGTGGAGCCGAAGAGCCTAATATGCTGTCAGAATGAGGCGCCTGCAGGAACGCTGTGCAGGAGGAGGGGAGGTGGGAGATTGGGGGGAATGAATATGGGGAGTGTTGGGGGATGTCATGCGGTTTATTGACAGCTAAAGGGAGCTACGAAGGGGAAAAGGGACGAGACGATTCCTCTCTGGCTCTCTTTTTTTTTGCTCTTATTAATTTGTTTGAATTTCTCACAGCTCATCTTTCAGGGATCTCACACTTTGTTTGATTTAATGTTCTATTCTGAGCATATGTCGTGGCGTTGGGGTAGAAAGAGACGGAGGTGTATTGTCCTCGTGCCGATTTCAGCTTTATTCTACTGCTGTCGAAGAGTTTGGCCCTGGGTTTAAGCAGGCCTTTGGGCATGACTTGCACCATGTGACCCCGGCTTCGTTTGTGTCTCTTGATGTGCGTCGTTTTACGTTTATGCATTCATGTGCATACATGTAGATGCCTTTATCTGAATATGCATGCATGTCTGTTTTCTTGCACTTCCGTGGATGTGTGTGTGTGCATTCCCTCATCACCTCCTCTTGTTACACAGTGCGTGTCATGTCCTCAACCCCTCCAATGAGGATGTGTCTTGGTGCTAATCCCCCCTCACACCAATACAAGAGTGACAGGATACAAGGGGTAACCACATGGCTTTGTGTATCCCGGACCTTTGCACCGATTTACTGTCCTCACTTACACTAAAGCCCACTCAAGTGCTCTGACACCAGCTTCAAAGAGGACCTTGCACTGTGCATTTGAAATTAAAGACCACTCGCTAACATGTGCATGTACATGTGTATTTGTTTTACTGATCGCATCTCCGACATCCTACGGTTTTAGCTTTCTTTCCCTCTAATAAAGAAGATTTTTTCTAAATCGTGGAAGAGATAAAATTACGTACATCACATAATTGCTCTTTTTTTGTCCTTTTCTTTAACATTTGACTAGAAATATAAGCTTGCAGATTGTGCTCAGGTTCTCTCGCTCAACTTCCCCTTCTCTTCCTGCCCAGGCTTTTCTACTCTCTCTCTGGGAGACCAGATGAGTCTGCTGCAGAGCGCCTGGATGGAGATCCTCATCCTCAGCATCGTGTTCCGCTCGTTGCCGTACGAAGACGAGCTGGTGTACGCCGAGGACTACATCATGGATGAGGAGCACTCGCGGCTGACGGGCCTGCTCGACCTCTACGTGTCCATCCTGCAGCTGGTCCGCAAATACAAGAAGCTCAAAGTGGAGAAGGAGGAGTTTGTAACCCTCAAAGCCATTGCTCTTGCCAACTCAGGTGGGTTATCTTCAGCACAGTGACGCATCATATATGACACGGAGTGCGCTTGAGTTTTTATTGAAATACATTTTATTTTATACTAATGTAGACTAAAAGAGAATCCTCAAAAGAGTTAAATTACAATATAAATAAAATTGGAGTTTTTAATAATTTGATTTAAAAATTTTGGGGAAACCAAATATATAATTTTTTAAAACTAATTTTTTTTTTTATCCAACATTTCCTCTATTTTTGTTTAAAAAAATCACCTTTCTTTAGTTTAATCACTTATTTAAAAACGATTGTAAAATAAAAGCCATGTCTGTAATTAAAATATTTTGTTGCATTTTGTTTAAAAAGTGTAAGTATGCAAATTTGACATACAACAACTAATGAACCATACAGTAATAAGAAGCAATGAAATTTTAAGCTTTTAATTCACCTGAATTAAAACAAATGAATACACGCACACTATCCTAAAAAGGACACAATCTCTGGGCTTAAACAAAAGTGAAGGTTTAAAAATATTCTTGAAAAAAATCCTCATGGGCATTACTCACTCAGGACATTTTACTTTTTCCCGACTGGACCTCTGAGGAATGCACACTAGTCAGTGTAATATGGGTTTTGTCTAACACAGTTTCAGAAATGACATTTCTTAGTTTTTCATGAGTTTTTCAGTGTAACCTTTAGTTTGGAGCGTGAGATGGAGAGATGGAGAGAAGATAAGGCCAGTGTACGAGAAAGAGGGACGGAGGGAGTTTTTTTTTTTTTTAATTGAACACCTTCAATGTTGTGGTATTTCTCCAGCGCTCCCTCTCCCTCCTCTTTCTCCATCTCCATAACAGTAGCTGCAGGGCACGGCAGCCACGGGAGATAAATTTAGCATTTCATTAGGAGCGCAGGGGGCTGTCAATAAAATGTGTTAAGTCAAATGGAATGAGTATCAGGGCGTGATGGGGCTCGTTTGTTCCAGTGCGAAGACGGCACGCCGCTATTGACAGGCGCCTTTTTGAGGAGTCCTCCTCTGATCAATCCACGCCTGGGTCACCGGGCCAGTTTTTCCCTTGTTTTGTCCGGGACTGAAAAACGAAAATGCTGATGCTTGGACTTTGCTTTCAGATAACAGAGCGTTGGTAGGGAGGTGAGGTGAGAGGAGGAAGGAGAGATGGGAGGAGGGGGAGGCGGAGGGTGTCCAGAACGTTAGAACAAGGTCTCTGGGAGATCACTCTCCCGGGAGCCCCTCTGTCTGACAGCTGTGAAAATTCATAGCAATTGATTTTGTAATTAGCAGTTTATCAATCGGATCGACGTGGGCTCACTGATGGATTGCGAGGAAATTGTTTCTTCAAAGTTATTGTTTTCTTTTTTACATTTTAGTCAGCCCCCTCCTCCAGTGTTTGTAAGCTGCTCGCTTTCTCTCGTGCCCCATTTTCTTTCCCATTTGTCGAGATGTCTCCATCCCTGTTTTTATTTTCTCTTCTTCTCCCTCTTTCGACAAAACCTTCCTTTAAAGCGCAGCGCCAGTCAGGTCGGTTGTTAGAGTGTGCGCATGCCTTTGCTGCTGAGAAACTAGAAAGGAAAAAGAAAAGAAAAAAAAATTGGTTTGATTTGTAAAAATGCAGCCTGTGTGAAAAGAACAAGAGATAATTATGTCACACCACATCCTCATCAGAGTCTTTTGTTCTTCCATCCCCTCCCTCCTTCACCCCCCCTCCTTTTCCCACATTCACTTTACAAAACGACCTACTTCATTTTACCACTGTGGATTTGAAAACCGTCAGGGTGAGAAATGTCTCAAGGTCTTGGGAATACAGTTGTTCCAGTCAATGAATTTGGGGCGAAGCCTGAAATCTGTTTTGCCTTTTATTGTCCCGTGTGGTAAAATATGCGCCGCCAAGGTGAGTCGAGTCAGGCAGCCAATGACATGCTGCCTCCTGAGTGCCAGATGCCAGTTAACCAGTGAAAGAAAGGGCGACCCCTAGACTGTCCCTGAGAGAGGTGGGAGCAGAAAAAGGCGAAAGTGAGAGGGGAGTACGGTAACACCATGTACAAGAGGATCGCTTGAAAAACAGTGGCACTGTAGCGAAACGTTATAGGAGCGAAGAACACCGGAGGGAAGCCAGACTGAAACTGCAGACAGCTCTAAAAAGAAATGCCAGGAGGTGAGGTGGGAGAGATTTGGACTATCTGAAGCTGAGAGAGAAAGTGAGAGAGTCATATTTTAGCTGTTTGCAGGAGAATGTAGTGAAGTGGACACTTTTCGATAATACAGCGCAAACTCGTGGAGAAATGTCCACATTCATCGCTTTCGCATCCGTTTTGCAGGAGACAGTATCAAAAGGAAGTGTTGCATTCATCTCACGTTTGTTTATGGTGTCCAATTCTCTAATGGAGCTCCCTTTTTTTCCTTTGTTTTTTTTGGAAAACACTCTGTCCTTTGGAACAGTCAGGTGTTTAATGTGTACTCACTCAGCAAAGATTGGATGCTATTCATGCTATTGTTACTGGAGGATAACATTGATTTTCAGTCCCACTGGTCAAGGGCCATATCAATACCCTACCCAATCCACCAAAGAATAAATATATAAATAAAACAAAGCAGATGTTGTTGTTGTGTGTGTGTGTTTTCTTTTTTTATGATCTATTCTTTATCTTGTCAGGGTGTGAGTTATACTGATAATGTGTTCCTAACCTTGCTGCAACTGACCGAGCAGTTAAGATCACTCATGAGATTTTATTTTGTTTTAGAAGACTCTATTTCCCATGACTGCTGTTACATTACCACCGTCTAGAAGAGCAAACTGTATTTCTTACAATTTCCCTTTTCCCTCTTCGTCTCAAATGTAAAAAATCCATCATATTCATGCTCTTTTTTTTTCTTTCTCTCCTTTTTTTTGTCAGACTCCATGCACATAGAGGACATGGAGGCAGTCCAGAAGCTTCAGGACGCGCTCCACGAGGCCCTGCAGGACTATGAGAGCAGCCAGCATCAGGAGGATCCACGACGGGCTGGCAAACTGCTCATGACCCTGCCCCTGCTGAGGCAGACAGCCACAAAGGCTGTGCAGCACTTTTACAGCATCAAAGTGCAGGGCAAGGTGCCCATGCACAAACTCTTCCTGGAGATGCTGGAAGCCAAGGTCTGATCGGAGGGTGGCTGATTGGCTGCGGCAACAGAAAGTGACTTGAACCAAGGCTGAGGGTTCTCAGGAGAGAGGGAGACACCCCTGCTGAATCTGCTAGGCAGGATGGAGACTGACCTCTCTCACTCCTCCTCTTCCTGGAACCCCGGGACACAAAAAGAAAAAAAAAGGGAAAAAAAGAGCAAATGCAAAACTTGGTTATTAGTATAAATATAAAATGATGCAGATTAATTTAAAATATATAAGAAATACTATGTACAGTAATAATTTTTTTTGTTAATTAACTGTCAGTTGTCATGCTGTATATGAAGAAGGACCCTTCTGCCGCTCAGCATCTGGCAACTACTTCAGCAAGTAGTTGCCAGATCTTGATAACAAGACTTTTTTTTTTTCAGAAAATTTAAAGTTCCAAAAAAATAAAAAAAAAAACGTTCTGAAGAGGTGTCAACCATCATAAACACACCTACTTGTCTAACAGCTGATTTTCTTTTTTGTGGTCTGGAATATAATATTTGTAAATATTTATTATTTGAAAGACTGAGTGTACAGTTCAAAGTCTGGTGAACTTGGTGGCCATTTTCTCTTGTTCTTCTTCTAATGGGGGGAAAAAGAATGAAAGTGGTTACTTATATGTGAACTCTTATCAGTTTAAATGTCCTTGGATATACCTCTCCAGAGCATTATGCCGTGTGATCGTCGTGGATCTATGCTCAGACTGGAAGACTCGCTGGTCCCATGTTTAACCAAACTAGCGTAGGCAGGTACAATAGTCAGTTGTTCCTATTCTGTAGTAACTCAGCAATAAAGCGAGCCATTGGGGAGCCAAGCTTCAGATCCTATCTTTTGTGCGCTTTTCAGTGCTGCTGTTACTAAAAGACCATATTTGCGTAGCCCCGTCTCAGCGGTGGAACACGCCGCTGTACCTCGGTTAACCACCGTTTCTCCTTCTCCAAAGCGGTTTGTGTTGCTGCTGCTCGTGCAAGCCAATGAACCCCAGACTGAACCTCAGATTTGGTCATTGTTTGAGCCTTTGAAAATTGCCTCTTTACATGCAAATGGATGACCTGATTCAGGCTAGGCGAAAGTTAATCAGCGGGTTTTGGTGTGGCAGTATCAAAGGATTTATGCCGAGTGGCAGAGGTCCAGGAGATTCCGTGTTCAAACAATCAGAGGCCCATATGTCAACCACTCTATTTTGGTCTCCTTTAAGCCTGTGGCAGAGTCATCCCACACACTGGGAGCAAGGTGCCCAGCATCTGCTCTCACCATTTTAGACGCCTCCTGTCTTTTAATAGCTGCGCCTGCATTTATAGGACTTCGACGAAACAGAGGTAAATGGCAGGTGCAGAGATGCGGTTGTGGCGTTTCACACTGGGTTTATTTTTAAGCCAGCAGGAGGTTGTTGTGTGCGCAGTGTCGCACCACGATAGACACGTGGAGCACTTCTTCTTGACCTCGCGTTGACACCACGGCCAGCAGCACCCCTCCCGCCGGACGAGAGGCAGGTAGACGTCAGTGAGAAAGAGCTCGGGGTGCTCAAGTATGTACCTGTGAATAGCTATGCAAGAAATAGAGGGTCAGTATGCTACAACGGGTAGCAGCAGCCCATCATTGTGTCAGTGCAAGGTGTGGACTCTGGTGGGAGAGAGATCCCCCACCCCCACTGTGTTTAGCTGTAGGTCCATTGTGCTGGGTGTGAGTAACACTGTAGTCCAGTCCACTGGAGTCATGCCACTGGTCTTCGTGTGAGAGGGAACGTGTTGAAGGGGGAATGCTTAGACTGCTGAAGGATTTTATGTGATGTGATAAATTGTGGCGCTGTCACAACAATATGATACCGCGATCAAAGGAATCCCTGACATCGCAGGAGGGTAGAGTTGCCGCCACGCTTGTGATATCAGTGTTTAACACTGATCCAGCCGCCGCCATGACGGTTTTTTTTAAGTAGCAGTCTGATTGGCCGTGCATCCAAGGTTGACCGCCCACTCCCTCTCCAAATTTTCCCGCCCAATTCCAAAACCTGAGTTAGCCGCCATCGAGTAAACGAGCTCCGCTGTAAAGGGTGACATTACCAACTTGACTTGTTTTAACTGTTGTGCAATACAACAGGGACCAATTCTGACTGAAACCATGCTAAAAGCATGCTTTTACTTAGGTTTTGGAGAATTTGTAAGCGATCAAGTGACATATTCTAAATCCGTCTAATCAGTAACATGTATCCTGTATATCAGAACTGTATTTGATTTGCTCCACTGATGACTTTTGTGCTTGTTTCAGTGAAAGCGCGGCATTAATGAAAGCATCTGCAGAAAATCTCGACAAATAGAAATTTGTAGTGGCCTAAGATGATCAGCCATAAGAAACTCGATTAGATTTTTTTTCTTCACCTTGCAATATGACACTATGTTAAGGAAAAGACAACATGTCTTACATTAGAAGCTGTGTCTAAGTGTGTAAATATATCAGCGTCAATACAGTAGGTTGCCGAAATACCACTTAAAAAAAAAGAAGTATGCAGCGCCCTGCTGACTACTACCTCATTATCATTTTGTCAATATTTCTCTGATTCAGCACTTTCTGGTCTTTATCATCCTCACGTCTGTGACACACCTGAGCCATCCATGTTTTTATCAAAGACTTCTTCTCTCCCGCAGTGCTCCTGCCAAAACATTTGTAGTTGTACATCTCCTCCTCCCCGTCATTCTTCATAGATCTCTTTGTAAAGGTAAAGCATGCGTTCACATCGACCATACGACTTGGCCGTCAGTGGGCATGACCCCCACGCTTTGGTTACTAAGCAAGTGTGTGTTTATATGAACATCAGTTTGTCAGAATTGGTCCCTCGATGATGAAACTGCAGACAGGAGCAGGTGACTGATTTGCTGCTTCTGCGCTGTGAGTATTTATGATGTGAAATATATCATTTGGCGATGGTGTACATTGATATCTCTGATCGTTGAAATCACCAATATCTGTGTAACTTTTATGTTTTGATTTTCAAAAAGGTAAAGGATCAATGAATTAAATACTCACCGACCTCTGTGATTATTTTGTGTTCTGGCTTTAAAAGTCTGTCGAGTAAAACTTTGAAGGAAATTTCACATGGATGGTAATGTTTAAGGGTGACAGTTTTTTACAGGGGTTTTTTGTGTGTGTGTTCGCAGCACTGACGCTGTTGTGTATCTACTTAATTCAGTGTAGCAACTTCACCTAACCTTGTCCTCTGCTTGGTGTAAATACCCCCTTTCCACACACACACACATTGAGAGCGAGTTCGGCGATGGGACAAAACAAAGAGCACACAGGAGCTCCCAGAAGACCAGAGATTGGTGGCAGTAAGTGAGGCAAGCCAGTGAGAGATTCACGCAGGCCACCCAACCATCCAGTAATCAACCGCAGCCTCTGCAGGGCCAGGAACTGTTGAAAATGGATCCGTCACAGGAAACAGGCAGACAGACATGTTAACGCTGATGGAGGCGGCGGTGGAGAGTAGGAGGGGAGGGGGGGAGTGAGGGGCTGGAGCGCCATTATTTCAGGAAGCTGATATTACAGGGAGTTAAAGTATTCCCTTCACTATATAATTATAAGAGCCAATTTCCCTTTTTGAAATAACGTCTTGCTAGCCAATTAATCGTGATAATCCTCTATGTGGAAACAATGGCATCACAAGACAAGAAACAAGATGAATTGAGGATGAAAGGGAAAGAAAAAAGGAGATCTGGAGGCCAAACACAATGTAGAGCGCTGCTGCCAGCTGCTGTCATTTTTATTTTTTATTTATTTATTTTTTAAAGTAATGCGCTCCTCATTTCTCATGCAAATCATCCAGTGGGACCGGCTATTGCCATCGATACGTTTCGCACAGATACAGTAGCGAGGCAATCATTTACCTCCACTGACAGGTCAAAACACCTTTCATTAGAGTTACGAGGCATCTCATCAAGATGCGGCCCCGCTCGCAGCTGTACGACTGCTGCGTATTGCTTAAGTGTGTTTCATTATTCCCAAAGCAACGTTGATGATGGTGAGGGAAAGGATTACACGTCAGGGTGAGTGATTGGGTTTGAACAGAGCTGCTGCATACACTTTGTATCAACCCAGGGCTCAAATTACACTTAGGTTGAAAACGGAGCACGTAAATGCCCAGGAGAGCTGGTGGCACAGAAATGAAGAGTGGGCCACCATCTTCCTGGCCCCCTCTCCGTTTCACTCTCGCACGCTCACACTTTTCATCTCTTTCTTTTGTCAAATTTTCTTTTTGACCCCCCCTCCACTCCTTCCTTCTCCTCCCCACCCGTGCTCCTTGTTTTTGCCCAACAATTCTTTATGGCCGTTCTTATTGTTCCACTGATTCTGTTATGTGTATTTATTGCTCCATTTGTGAAATTGGAGGCACCGGCCGACAAGCCTATTACTATTCAATAACAGGAGCTGGGCATTTTCACTAGCGTTGGGCTATCAATGGTGCCAGACAGAAAACGTTACGTCACATCACTTTGAGAAGGCAGACAGTTTGCTATATTGTTGTTGTGTATTATATCGGAGGAGAAATTTCAGCCATCTCTGCAGGGAGGACTGTGAAAGTCAACAACAGGTTTGATCTTCAACGAAAAGAACAATGTGATTTGCTCGACAGTGGATCTGTTTCCTAATAGATCCTAACGCTGTGCTGTATGTGTCCCACTAACAGTATCTGAGCCATGCATCCCCACACCTCTGACCCCACACAATACTCTCTTTGGCTGATCAATAGGCTGTCAAAGTGCCTAGCAGGCACACAGGCCCGACCATCTGAGATTTCGCCCTCTCATTGTCCATCTTCACTGTTTTAAGTGCATTTATCAGGTTACACTCCTGAGCTCCTCGCCACTTAATGCATGGCTGAGCTGCTGTCCTAAAAACCCAATGGCCATCAGCAGACCTTTGTCCCAGTTTGTCAAATGACTCTGGTTACATTTTTTTTCATCAGAGCCATTACGCAACGATGTAGTGAAAGGTGAACGTTTAAAATCCCCGTTTTTAATCCGATAGCAGACTCTTAAGTGTCAGAGTGAAAAAATCTGGAACAAAAAGAAAACGGGAAATATTATATCGAGCTTTGTGTCTCTTAAACGACGGCGGCCTGTTTCTGGGCCAAACTGCGGTTCGGGTCTTTCACCGTTTTAGCTGATAAGCACTGTAGAAATTAAGCAAACCCACAAAAATCCACTGAGAACAAGTCCCTGCGGAGACGCGACACCACACAAGAAGAGTGAGGATGAGACCACACTGACCTGCTAGTATTGCAGAGAAAATGCCACGTTTAGCGGAAATCAGTGCACTTGTGTTCTCCCAGCACTTAAACATTGCAGGAACACAAGTGCTATGAGAGAACAGGTAATAAACTGCACACACACACACACACACACACACACACACACACACACACACACACACACACACACACACACACTGATAACTGCTTGTGAAGGGTTTTGTTCCTTCATTTTGAGATTTATTTACCCACCTATATCTTTATCTGTGCTGCTCACTGATATGAAGCTGTGGAGGGAGTAGAAATATTTCCAACTATCTGCTCAGTGTATCTGCCTCCACCCAAGAAAAACACTGTTGTGGGATGTACAGTCTGTGTGTGTGTGCGTGTGTGTTGGAGGCGGGGGCTCTTCTTCCTACTGTTTTATTGCCTCTGCCATGTATTCACACGTTCTTATGGGCTTTTCCAATTTAACCACTGGTTAGGAAGTAATGAAGGGAGATAAGGAACATTGATAAGCATGGATACGTCCATCAAATGGAGAAAAACTCACACTGGGTGCTGTGTGTGCTCACTTCACAGGCGTTTAAAACAATTACAGTGTTTTTAGAGCGTTTCCAGCCTGTGTTCTGAATTATATTAAGACATTTGTTTCATCCGAGTGTGCAGGTGGGATTGTTCTACAGTTTCAGAGCTGGGATTGTTCATTAATTGTTTTATTTTATTTATTTACATGTTTTAGGCTAAAACTGTGTGCAGATTGCTTATCTGCACTATGCTTGTTAGTAGTGTGGGTCCTGGGATTGTACCAAAGGTTTCCAGCGGTCCTAAGAGCAGGGAGAAAATGGTCCGTCTTCACTCCAGAAGGAAGGAAACCACGGATAGGCCTGACCTTTTCGGTGTGTCAAGCAAAGGTTAGAAGTCTCCATTGGCCTTAAAACAAATGCACTTGTTTGCCATAATGGAGGAGGCCCCTTACCTTTTTTGAGCCAAGGACCAGGTCTGGTCCTTAGAGACTTCCCTCTGATGGAAATCTTTGCACACATACACTGAGTCTGCTGTCTCCGGCCGCCTGCTTTGCCATATAATCACGTTCAAGTAAGTGTCACGCTCTTCTGTATCAAGCAAACAAAACTCAACATGCTTTCCAAAGGATAAATGTGTCACATCATATTTCACATTATGGCCATCCTTTTCGTGTCATCTCAGGAGGAGATGAACAGGGAGTCAAACAGTCAACATCACGATAAGCACGCATGCGAAGTCTGAAATAGATACGTGATCAGCCACGTAAGACCCCCAGCAAGGAAATCGCCCATCCCTTATCCTCTGATGAGATGTTCTATAGAAATCTCATAAATATTGGTAAGGCACTCTGTCTGGGGCCTATAGACGTATTGTAAATCATACAAACACATATGACCGCTTGTAATTCACACATTTGTATTCATAAATGTGATTTTGTATTTAAAATATGACTCATAAAGTGTGATTTATGGAAATTGACAGATCATATGTGATTCCTGAATTAAATATCATCCAGATCGCACGTTTTATGTCCTTTCCTCTCCCCTGTCTCTCCTTGCCTGAGAAAGAAGCCTTGACCATGCAGGTAATTTACAGTGTTATGGGACGAGTGCAAAACATGCTGTAAATAAATAAGACTCGACCCGTTTCATTTTAGGACAGTGGGGAGGTCAGCTGTCCCCCCCCCACCACCACCACACCCAACCCGGCCCAACCCCAAAACCTCACCCTGCTGCCCAGCTAACACAGTGATGTCCCATCACTGGGTGCGTCGGTATATCACCAGGAGGAAGGGGACCACAAATGGTGCAGCAAGCTACACTCTGCAGTCCATTTGCTAATTTCAATATGGTGTCCGTCTCCACGGGTATGGCCTTGGGCACAGTAGCAGTCCCCCTCTCAGTTCACTGCCGCTCCCCCGTCTCTCCATTGTGTCCCTTTGACCTTGCACTCAATCACAAACAGACTTCACACACATATTGACAGCATGAGAAACTGCACACAATCCACAGCACACAAAGAAACTCTGGGGTAAATAAAAAAAAAAAGATTCATATATTCATTTTAGTTTAGTGCCACTTATGCAAGTTTTCTTTTCTTTCTTTTTTTTTTATGGAGCAATTAAAAGCGCCTCTTATTGTCAGACTCAGGCAAACAGAAATCTACCCGAGCCTGACAAACATCCAATATTTTTAGTGTACATGCTCTTTTTTTCTTTGTGCAGTAAGAGCTCATGTATCTGCGAGGCGTTTTAGGACACATTCAACGTAATTAATGAGTGAGCAGTCAGAGGATGAATAATTTTAGAAATCCCTGTGACCACATCGGTGAGTATGTGTGTGATCTGCAGCTTGTCTCTTGGCCCCAGCAGCGCAGACACACACCGCACATACCTGCATTTGAATTACTGTGACTTGCTCACAGCTCTCTACAGTGACACGGCTATGATCATTGCCCAGGAAACTGGTTTCTCTTACTGCTTCTCACAAACTTTCAAAGACAGACAGAAAAACTTAATTTGAAAAATTAAATGAAACTTTTTCCTGCGATCACATCACATTGTTTTGTCCTCAGTGCCCAGCACATCTGCCTGCCTGCTATTTAAAGCTTTACTGGTTCATGAATCGTGATGAAAACATCTCCTGTGAAATATCTTTTACGCTTGTTGCAGTTCGCGCGTACCCACAACCTCCTAACTTATAAGTGTCTGTACATGTTCTCTCATCCTCCCCTTTCATTTCATCTGTGTGTGTGAGTGTGTGAGTGAGAGAGAGCGTAACGAGTTCATGTGTGTGAGGGATAGGTGTTAGAGCAGAAGCAGAGGGAATATTACACAATCCTCTGTGCATTATTGTAATTAGATTTCCCAGGATAGCTCAATTAAGTCATACCGCTCCAGGGACCCGGTGGTTTGTGGTTTGACACTCACCCACAAGGGGTCCAGTGTATTAAGTAAGGCAGAGAAACACAACTAAAATGGTCACTATAGCCGTTTAAATGTTTTTTCTTCCTGAAAACGGCAACACTTTTGGGTTTTTTGTTTTAACATGGAGCAGGTAAAGGTTGAGCCTACACCACAGCACAGCTCTTGTGATGCTGTTTAAGGATGATGGACGGCGCACAGTTACCGGAGAAGAGCCTTGTAATGTAATGTAATGCATATTCTAATGAGAAGAGCTCCATCTATGGACCACCTGTTGAACTGCATTCATGATAAAATCCTGTAAACCCAGCTTGGTGTTGGGGGAGCAGAAAGGCTTGTGTGGGGCAATTTCAGATTTCAAAGCTCTATTTTTAGCAGCCACGGGATAAATCTGATGGACACTCAGTATTACTGTAGAGGTCAGCCTTTAAAGGGCCCTCCTGGCTTCCTGTGATTATTTATTTGTATGAATGCAACAAACATGAATATGTTTGGAGGAATTGCATGTCATGTGTGGTGACAAAAGGAGATTCAGCACTTTTGATGATATGTGGTTACATTACTGGTCTCAAGGCTGGCGCCGAGTTTAAATGCTCCAGTAACATTTCCTTTTATTTATATCCGCAGACCTTGGCTGAAATAAATGAGTTGAGACAAGTGTGAGGGGCCGGTGTTACGAACAATTTCTTCCTGACATCGGGAAACGAGTATGCGCAAGACATTCAACTCTTTCACTGCCAGTGGCTGACAGGCCGTCCCGGCTCGGCAGCAGGAGGCCTCTTAAAAAGATTCAATGTCGGCATCAACGTGAAAGTCGTTGTGTCATTATCTTAAATCTTAACTATCCAGCAGGATGAAAGTGTGAGAGACAACCATATCTGTCAGGGGTCGGCAGGAGATGTTTTATTCTCTGTGTACAGTGAGTGCCCCCTCTCACACGCTGAGATTAGCAGTCCCAACCGAGGAAGTCACTCTATAAGGGTCATTCTGCACCCTGCCTTCAATTTACTGCCACTTTTAATATTCTGTCATAGTTAAATTTTTTATTGCCCTCTTTTACGACCATATCCTTATGTCCCGTGCTTATGAACTTTTCTATGCAAATCACTCACTTGAATCAAAAATGAAGGCCCGTGCTCTTTGTTTTCAGGCAGCTGAGGCATCAAGAAAATCAGAAGCTTCTTGTCTTCTGTGCACAGTTTCTGCAAGCCCACCCCGTTTCTGAGACAATGTGTGGTCCGCTGGATGGAAGGGGACAGCTGTCCAGACAAAACAACTGAGGAACAGTGTCAGATATTAGGAATTCAAAATTACGTCAACTCGACGCTGTGTTTGGTTCAAAACATTTTTTCCCCTTTAGTAAAAGTGTATGAGTCTATTGTGGGAGCAAACAACACAACCTGAGCTGAATGCAGTGCTTCCATCCCATGTTTTTCTCTCTCTCTCTGTAACGGTGCACATGGGCTCACGGGGGACTGGTTTCTCTGAGCTCAACATTTGTACTTCCTTCACCTCGCTGTATTTTCACACTCTTCTTGCTCCCTGACAACTGCCCCGTCTTGTTTTCTCTTCCTTTGAGGCTTGACAGGCCAGCGGGCATCTGTCCCTCTTGAAGAAAAAAAAAAAGAGCGGCGAAGAGGATGAGCCAGAGATTTACGGCTGCATCGATCTGCCACCCGGAGGATGAAGTTTATGAAGTTTATGATTTTGTCCTCTTTATAGGTTACAACGTTAAATGCAGAGAGCCGTGCCTTTTGATATGCCAGAAGCATGGATCATACAGTCTGCCACGTGGAGGAGGAGACTGGCGTGAGACTGAGTGGTCAGCAAGGCTGGACTATTGTCCTGGTGCCATGGTGACTGGGACCAATCGATACTGTATTAGTTTGATATGGATACGAGTTGGTGGATGCCTCTCTCCACACTCACACACCCACAAGCACACATGGACTTTTAATGATAGTTATCTGATTGGGAAAGGGGCATCGAGGAGAGGGCAGACCCCACCAGGGTGATGTGTGGATGTGCAGGGGGCCTCTAAGTGCTCATGAATGGCCCTAATGAGGGTGGCAAATGGAGACATAAAGAGGGAATGGGTACACTTTTCACTTTAGCCTGACATACCGTTGCTGCCCCCTAAAGCCCTTGAGGGGGCATTTGTAGAGGGTGCAACCATGCTTCAAATCCTCCTCCTCCTCGGACTAATTGTTGAGGATATTGACCTTGGGAAGGAGGAGAGAACGAGGGAGGGGAAATTGGGTGAAGGGTTGAGGTGGCTCACAGTTCATGCCGGTTGCTTGACCTACAGCTAGGCCATCTCAGTGCGGCCCACACACATAGTTTACAGTCTCAATGATGTTTGCAACCTTTGTGGAATCAAAGGAGTGCAAATAACATCACATTCAAGAACATGGCACCAAATCTGTTGGAATCAATCACTCCATTTTCTGGCCTGATTTTTGCGGCACTTTATTGATTTTAAACACGAACGCAGCACTATTGAATGCATGAAGCCGAATGTGGGGGTCTCACACAAACATTCCCTTCCCCTGTCCCTTGCCCTGACCCTGATCTGCGTTAGACAAGTTCACCATCCCGTTCTTCTTCAACACCCAGTCAATGAGTGTCAATAAGCTGGATTGTCCGGGCGACAGGGGCTCGAAAGGGAGTCGATGAGGGGCTGAAAAGCAGGCTGCTTTGTTTTAGTAATGACGGCTTAAAAGAACGCCCGTCGGCCCTTCCGTTAAACCAGAGCCTCAACTCAAACAACAAGCTTACATCAATAAAGGGACAATAACACATATCTCTAGTACGGCTTCATCCTTAAAACATTTATGACACGCAGTTTTGCACAACCTCTTCAGATATTATTTTGTCAAGCCCAAAGTTCACAACGTCCTCATCCAGATCAAGGGTTGCAGGGTCTTATTTCTCAGCGCTAACTAAGAAATTAGAAATCCAGCACTAAAACCCTTCCTTTTTATTTTTCATGCTGATTAATTGCCAGCTTAATGGCATTTTATAATGTTACATTAACACTTTAACGATTTAATACTCTTGGTTCTGCATTGTAATATCCAAAGTTCATTAGAAGTAAATCATATCTCATTACTGATCATGCTGGAGTTATTGAAATTGTAATTCTGATTTATATTACACCGAGATATACGGTATAGCAAGAAAAGCCGTGGATGCGGATGCAAATGTTTGATCAGAGGTGACTACGCATGAGCGTGCACATGCAACACAGCATGTATTCACACCACGGGAACTTAATGCACGCTTATGCTGATTGCACATGAAAAAGCAAGGGCGGCCGTGTGTCTGTGCTCCATGCATGGTTTTTAACCACTTACGTACTCGTTCCGTTGCTTTAAGAAAGATGTTTACATTGCATGGCCTCCTGCTGGGAAATCACCTTTCAGTGCCGTAATTTTTCCCAACTGTTAATTGTCATTTTTCTCATTTAACTGTCTCATATACTCCTGCTCACAGTGTTAATTTTACTATGTATAGACACGGCTTAAAGACATAACAAAACACTATGATGAAGTTAATCACGACAGGCGTATAAAAGAGAGCTGCGGTGATATATTTATTACATTAATATGTGAGGTGTTGCGGGAAAAAAGAATAATGTTTTCAATGGATCATTGCCCCTGTTAACATTTAGCCTAAAGACTGCTTTGACCACTTGCTGTGCTGTACTGTATGACTGCAAACAATAGCCTTTTTACAAGAAAGCACTCCTCCCTCTCTCTATGACAGGCTTTTATGGTGTGACAGTTGCACTATACCTCCGCAATTACTTTTCAATTAGCACGATGAACATTTCCAACACTGCGGCACAATTATTTTATAGCCCAGTGTCTTAGCCCATTAATGGTGCTACCAACAGCATGGGAAGTGATAAACCATCTGGCCAGGCTCCCAAAGAGATAGAGCACACTTAATGGAGTGAAAAAGTAAAAGCAATTAATGTCACATTAATATAATGATAATAATGCCTTCCCTTACAGCTCTGGCAGGCAGAGCAGGATACTGGGACAGGGCTTTCATGAGTGCTGCAGAGCTGAGGACAGGAACTCTGCTGGGACTCTGCACAGCCCCAAACAACCCAGAGGATAGGGAAACAACCTCACTGCTCCTCCAGCTGGAACATGAATGGAAAGAAAGTCCTGGCAAGGGAGGAAAAATGTGAATGGAGAGGGAATCGGATACAACAGCAAGAAACGAATCCTGTTAGATATTTAATTCCTGTACAATTAGGGAAATTCATAAGCGGGCGATTGGTTTGAAGAATGTTTATGTCTATTGAAATATTCCTCCATCAATTTGAGTGTTTACATCTATCAAAGGTGACATTCCCTCAAAGGTGTATTAGCGCGTGCACCTGCAAACGTGTGTGTGTGTGTGTGTACATGCTCAGAAACATTAATGGGGTTCATTTTATTTAAGCCTGTGTGTGTGTTGCGTGTGTGTTTGTGCGTGTGTGGGGCAGTGCCTGTCTCACGAGCAGCTTCCCTGTCCTATCTCCTGACCCCTCTGTGTTCCCGCCGCCCTGCTCTGTTTGTGTTAATTCCTCTACATCTCCAGGGTGGCTTACATTAGAATATCTTAACCACTGGGCTGCATTAGCATAGTGTGATGGATGCCGCTGAATCTCCATGCCAGATAATGTCCACATTTTGCATTTTAAACTAAGCTACGCTATGGACGTGCTATCCATTTTCACAGGGGGAAATTAGGTCCTGGTGGGAGAGCGCCTGGCACTCTGTCATCCCAAGCAAAGCTCCCTGCCCAGGTTTTATGACACCTCTGGGGCACCATACAGAGACAGGTTGAGGGTCATTGTCTAGCACTGGTCAGCTGTGATGTCACATAAACACTTCGTAAACTTGGCTGTCAGTTTACTCCACTTGTTTGTTTTTTTAAAGCTCACCAAAGTTGGGGATGGGATTGTTGTGTAGCGTGCACCTGCAATATTCATGCCTTTCTGTATGGTCCACCTGTCCGCCAGTCTTTCTGCAATGCATCCTGTAATTCTTTCCATGGAGTTACTTGCAAGCGGAGCGTGATAAATCATGCATAATTTCCATTTTAATCCTTACAGTCCAACAGATGACTTGCGTGCACATGTGTCTGTGCAGTCAGACTGCCTTGGCTTTGAGGGAGTGTTGATTTCCGTTACGAGGCTGTCTCGGCCTCCGGCAGTTGATCAATAGGAATAAATCAGTGGGCTCCTTTATATGACATGAGATAGTTGTACATTTATAAGCCTCTTTATGAGATAAGATCTCAACACTTGAGATTGCATCATCCACGCTGACACACACTCGCATGCAGTGCCAGGTTCTCGGTGCTTATTAGGCAGCAGAATAATGGCATATCTGTATACTTTGCCTGAGGTGTGATATTCCTCAATAAACATCCACAGACGGATTTTATCACTTTTATCCTTATTGACAATGCTAACAAATGTTCCGACGGTGTTTTATAAAGCATCAGCCTTTAAATCAGATTGCACAAGCTAAAGAAATAAATTTTAAAAAATGACAACACTATGATTATGAAGGGTCAGATTGCATTACAGTAAAGAGCTGGATGGTTTTCACCAGTATATAAACACCACTTATATGCATAAGCCTGTGCAATGACTAGCTCATTGATTAGTCGTCTCCTTGCTTTTTCTTCACACAAGCATGAAAGGCATTGCTCTGCAGCCTAATAATTCCGTAATGTTCTGCTAATTACGTTTGACTAATTATGAGTCTTTTATGCGGCAATATAAGCTGGGAGTTTCCCCTATTATTACAATATAGGTCCTGGCTGTGCTTCATTGATTCACGATTGCACACCAAGGTCTCTGCTTTCTGTTTGTTTTGTAATTAAATATTAGCTTTAACCACGTTGAGGGTAGGGAAAAAGGGGGGTAATTAAACTATTACACCCCCACGCACCCAATGACCGCTCCAGAATGTGATCAAGTGAGACTCAAGCTTTAATTAGACGCTTGGACATCACTGTTTTTTTTCCCCAGGTTAGGAAAACCCAGGCAGGATGCTTTCAACACCAAGCACATTGACTGAGCTCAAATTACATCCGCCTTTAAATAGTGGATTGATTGGGGAAAGGATAGGCTGTCTTTACAAGCTAAGTATTTCTGAATAGAGCTGCAGCATATATCTCCTCTACTGCCCTTTCATATTCCCCCATAAAAAAAGGGCTCCGCTCAAATGGAGTGGGGAGTATGTGAAAAACAGAAGTGATTCAGATGTTTACAGTTTAATGAAAAAAAAGAAGGAGAAGAATCCATGACCCTAAAAAGTGAGGGTATCCTGCAGCTTTGTTGTGCTTTGTGGGGCATTTTCCAAGCCTAGTTTAGGTGTACTGTAAATCAGTCCAAAACCTTTTTAATGAGTATAATTTCTTCAAGACATGAAAATCATGTGACTAAAAGGCTGTGGTCATCATTGTCGTGAGACCTCGACCAACGATTATCAAATTTGATAGTGCATGCAACTATCTTTTGGAACCATGTTGTTCCAAATGTTCCCTTCAAAATACCCTCAGAGAGGTAGAGAATCTGAGCTAAGGCATATTGAAGCTCTTCCTTTGTCGCGCTTTGGCCTTAACACCATAGCAGGACACCTAATGTTGTTGTTGGTTTTTTTCCTTTAATTTGTCACCCGCCCGTAATTGAACAACACTTGTGTAGATGAAAAGGAGGGGGCCAGCGCCGTGGCAAAGACAGGATGTCTCAACAGAGAGTTCGAGAGAGGAATGTGCCGGGAAAGGTGTGTGCATGTGTGGGTAGGTGTGAGCATGTGTAGGTGTGTGTGTGTGTGTGTGTGTGTGTGTGTGTGTGTGTGTGTGTGTGTGTGTGTGTGTGTGTGCACGCGCTGGGGTGGGATGGGGGTGGAAAGCAAAGTGCCACTGTGCTCTCTCTCTCTCTCTCCACAGATGATGGATAGCAACAGTGGGGAGAACAAAACCAAGCATTCCTCATGCTGTCACCACAATGAAACAGGGACATAACAGGATTTGGTCACAATGCGAACGGAGCACTTCAGAGAGATGCCAGGCCATCATGCCACTTCTACTGGAAGTCAAAGACTCCATCCATCACATATAACGTCCCCTTAGCATTTGACTGGGGCTGGCGCTGCTGTCTTCCATGGGACTTCCCAGTCTAACTTGCTAGCCTGTGTGATGGATTTATTTCCCTGCCCATTGTTTAGCTTCTGTTGTTATTCTATTGAGGGAGTTGTGAATTGGGTGTGCAGAACAGTTCATGTAACATATGCAAACACAGGAGATAAAATTAAAAACCTATTGTGTCTCTTCTTGAGTCAGTTTAAAGTATTAATAATAATTTGTTAGATAGATGAGAAGGTCACCATCCCATTGGTTGATTAGTGAGCTTTGAATCTGCTGGTAGCCAGATATGGGTTTTCAGTCAGGCTATATTTTTTCCTCCATTTCTTATTCTTATTGTAAGCTAAGCCAAACAAGTAACTGTATATAAAAGATGGACATATTTGGTGGTCTGAAAACTGAAACCAGGGCAGAAATGTTGTAAAATGGCATTCATATGCTATTTCAATTCAATTCAGTTTCATTTTACTTATATAGTGCCAAATCACAGCAACAGTTGCCTCAAGGTGCTTTTTATTGTAAGGTCAATACCCTACAATAATATAAAGAACACAGAGAGAACCCCAACAATCATAAGTCACGCTATGAGCAAGAACTTTGGAGACAGTGGGAAGGAAAAACTCCCTTTTAACAGGAGGAAACCTCCAGCAGAACCAGGCTCACGGTAAGAGACACTCTTCAAATCAGTTTCAGCAGCCATGGCACAACGTGCCAGGAGACGAAAATTGGAAGGTGAACGACCTTTGTCAGACAGTACTGTGTGAGGTACTGCATGATGGGTATAAAAAGGCCCTTAGTGTGTCGCTATCTTGTCTAGGATATGTGCATGCAGGGTACTCAGGTTCTCAGCCTCACTTTCCTCGCAAATAACAAAAAACGTTTGCTAAGATTTTTTTTTTTAAACAAAAATCTTGCACCCTGATTATTATCATAAAACAAAGAGCGATGACTGTTACACCTGTCTTTTATTTACAGTCTAATGGGACAGCTGTGACAGTACCATCTACCTTATCATGTAATATTTAGAAAGCAAACAAATATTATTTCCCGAAAGTATGAAAATATAATTTGAAGCAAACTTCAAGTTTAAGATGCATAAGAATTATTTAGCATATTCTTCTTTATACCATTTAGTGATTTAATGTTTGTTTTTGCTATGATGTTTTAAATCCACTTTGTCGGTCCTTTCTATTGATGGGTGTAGTCCGTGCAGCGCAGTGCTAGCAGGTGTTTCCCCTTGTGTCCCGAGCTAAGAGATCAGCTCTATCTATAGTCATGGGCTGTGCTCCTGTCTGTAATGTGAAGCCCCCCAATCACACCACACAAAACGAGGACCCTGGGGGGGGGGGGGGGGGGGAGGACAGCACTTACAGCCGAGCTCCGGAGTGATAAACCCGATTGTGTAACACTCCTGTGATAATGTGAATATTGTGATGTGAGGAGCAGCTGGGGGTGTGGGTGCTTGGAATGAGTGATTGGAGGAGGGGAGTTGCATTCTCAAAATTAAAAATTGTAGCCTATTAGTCTGTGTTTGGTAGCTGAGCACGCGCCCATGCCTAGCACGCCTGCTAATAGGAAAAGATGTGTGGAAGTGTATGATTTATGGTTGCACGCAAGCAGGGGTGGAATAATTTGGTGCAGAACGGGTACTTACTGAACGGCAACAACTCGGCTACTTATCCGTACTTTCTGGTGATAAATTAGCTCTTGTTTAAAGTAGCTGGAGACCCATTTTTCATTTTGATTACTACACTTGATATCTCTTTCTTTCTTACTCTCTCTTTGTCAGCAGTGGTTCTTAGCATTTCTTTTGTGTGTGTATATGGTTCGGTGTATGGTGTATGTGTGTATTCAGTCAAGCCGCTGGTCCTTAAGCCCTCAGTGACTAGACACTGCAGCTACTCTCATGTAAAAACGTTCCTAATTACGCAGAAACGCAACATGGTCAGAGTGACATGGCTTTTCTCATTGACCGTGAGCTGTCCTGCTGCCAGCTGGATGCAGGGCTCCTGTCAATCAGTGGCTGACCCCTGCCGGGACCTTCCCCTGCTCAGACAAGGTTCCCATTGATCCCTTCGTCGCCCCTCTGACAGGAAGCAGCTTCAGTGGGGGAAATAAGAAGATAAAATATTAAGTTATAAGTCAACTTCCAATCAATAAACAGAGACAGAAGGGGAGGGGTGGAGTCTGCACAGCAGGGTCCCCACTAGCCAGGGGGTAATGCGATTGAGGTCTGCGGATCACCCCAAAGACCTGCGGCAGAGCCGAAGCTACTTCTCTGCTCCCTGACTGAGGCTGTCACACTGAGTACACTGCCAAGTCCTGCAGCACTAGCTGGCACCCGCTCTTATAGACCTTGGCTTGGCACTGCCACCCATGTTAGTGCCCAGACAGAGCTGGACACTCTACAAACGGCATAAATAAAACATATGAGAGCTGTAATGAGAAAAGAGTTGCAGGGCCAACAGAGTCAGGGTGCACTGTCCATTGATACACACAGAGAGACAGCTAAAAAGGAGTCCGATACAATTACAGATGTAACAGAAGGCTTGCAGAGCCAACAGCTCCACCTTTGGTTTTCACCGGGAACCGCAGAGAAGCACAGGTCGTATGTGTTTGAAGCCGTTGTCCTGAGTAGTTTGCTTAAATCGGTGAGCCTCTAGCCTTGGGGTTGGATAGCTTGGCAGGTGTCAGCGGTTATCTTGGATTGTCTTCTGTGGACAGGGCAACTGAGGAGGTAGCGATGAGCCCTTGTCAGCCCCCCTCCCTGTTAGGCCTGAAGGGGCAGGGGCATGGGGGCAGTAGGGCAGCTCAGAGAGAAGGCCTTTTTCCAGCAGGGCTACATCTCCAGGGTCTGCTCCTCCAGCCCCCTCCCCTCTCCACTCCCCCCTATGCTTGTGCTTCTGACTGACAGCTATCTTCCAGCTGCGGGACATGCACCCCAGCAACCCACTGCTGATAAAATGTTAATGTAATTAACAGATAATGGCTGTTGTTTTTAGCTGTCAATACTCGGACTGGGAAGGGATAAAGGATTGAAGCCGCACAAAGTCACATTCAGATATCTGCCAACCATTGTAGAATTCAATTATTCGGCAAAGCTATCCCCCACCTGTCCCTAGCTGCTAACCTCCACACCACCATCTCAGAAATCTCTTTTCTCACCTTTATTAAGCAGAAGCGCACATCCGATCGTCTCTATGTGATATTGACAGCATTTCCTCTGGCCCGTTATTCAAGGGTTACGTGACTGGAAGACGGGCTCGCTCTCTGGCCAGCCATCGGGAAGTTTTTCCATATTCAACTGCTGCTTTTGGATCATAAATCATGTGACTGAGGCAGGCAGCCACGGGGCTCCTCTCACCTCGGACAGCACGTCGGACACAAACAAACCCAGCCAGCCAGCCTGCCACAAGACAAATGTATTTTTATTTGTAACCAAAAACACAACGGCTATCAGGACATGGTCAGTGCTGCTTTGGACAGCGCCTGCCTGACTATTCTGGTATTTTAATAAGTATCAGGCCCAAACAAGATTAGGCTCTTCCAGTTTACGAAATGTCAGCGAAGGCAGTGCTATCACTCATAATAAATGGGCTTATGCAAACAGTGGGGTTTTTGCCATGCATAAGAGCTTGTTTGGTGTGCTCCACAGTGATGCTGTATGCTGATATGCAATTATTCTAAAGAGTATCAAAGTTCAGGTGTGAGTCTACCGTCTTACTGGAGCAGTGGGGGATGCTCTGAGCAGCTACAGATTACCACTGGAATATTCCATGAATAAAGAGGGGAAAAAAATTGTGACGATAAGCGGGAGCCTGGGAGTATGATAAAATACATTCCATAATGGATGGTTCTCTGTGTAATCATATTTTGTTTTTGGTCCAGCTCTATGGCCGATGTGAGTGATAACTCTGTAGCCCTAGCCTTAGCTGAATTTACTCCCAACAATGTCAGACTGGAACTTTGATCAGTCCACCTCAAGTGTTTGTGCTCCCATTCCCTAATTAACCCAGTTTGTATGTGCTAATGACACCTAATTATCATTTGTGTAACAAGATTGCTCTCATTGCCATAATGAGAAAAACTCCTTCAAATGTTGCACCGCTTACAAGCGGCTTTCTGCTGTTATTAGCGGAGTGTTTATGCAATCACATCTAATTGAAGCGTTGATTAAATCAGGAATACCATTTTGCTAAACAAAGACGCTAGGTAGCGGGAGAAAGCTAAGGTTAAAAGCCTAAAGACACCCCCTTTCTCGCCAAACATATTTTAGGAGCCTCCCCCCCCTTACCATCCCCCACCACTCAAACCACACATCGTCTCACCCTTTTACCAGCTGCATCCACAGATGAGGAAGGAGAACCAAATAGAGGTGATTGGCACTTTGACTGGCTAGTTGAAATCAGGCCCCTCCCTCGCTCCCTCCTGCTGATTCACTCTTAATTGCCATGCACAAGAAAGTGGAAGGCCTGACGACTCTTGACCTTGTCTGCCCATCAATAATCATGTACCCGCTGAACGAGGACAAATATCAGTAGTCAGTATGTAGATAGACTGGACACGTTTTAGAAATCTAATGTGTATGTGTGGCCAGCAGAGACACACATTTGTATATTTACTTGACTAATATTAGCACAACATTAAAATGTAACATAACAAACACTGACTGTGACTATTATATTGTCTTGGATTTTTTTTAAATGGCATGAATCATCAAAAGTGCCATAAACACGTATCTTAGAATTTTAATTTGACATAACAGCTCACAAAGCTGAGAGAGGATGGAAACTCATTTCAAACTGCAGGTTTGTGTAATTTAGAAGATTTCTGGTTACTCCAGATAGAAAAAAATAATGCAGCAAAGACATAAATACTGTTATTACACCAAGTTTGCCTCATTCTTGTTAAAATGTGGCCTCTACATTACCCACAAAACACTTTTCCAAATCTTAGTGTGGCATTGTTGTAGCCCTTAAAACAAATTGTCTAGTACGGTGGCCCATGGAGCTCAAACGCACTACAACAATGCAAAAAAAATGCAGCAAAGGCACAAAAAACACAATGGAAATTGATTTAAATACAAAGGAAATTAAAAACAACAACAACAAAAACAACAAAAGTGTTTTGGGGAAACAAAAATAATGTGACTGCAGAAGAGACATGCTAACAGATAATGGCTAAAATCAAATTAAATTGTGATTAAAACACACATTACCTTGCATCTTTTTCTACCTCACAACAATGAATCCGTTGCTTCTTGTGAGCAAGTATCAGTGCAGACCTCTGCAGCTGTCCCGTCACATTATTGTCTCCCCAGAAACACTTCAGTTGTGTTTCGTGTGCCTTTGCAGCATTTTTATATTTGCTGGTGTTTTCTTAATCGGCAGTACAATTGACCTCTCGGGCTATTACTGAGATCTTGGGAAAAAACAAAACAAAAGATATTCCCGCTCTGTACTGTGCAATTCAGTGTGTTGCATTGCAGTGTTTAAAATATACATGTGAGACCTTTAAAAGCACCTGAGATCACTTCTTTCTACCTTTGTGGTATTAAAGTCAATACAGGTAAGACAAGTAACTCAAACATGCTATTTAAATTCTCAGTGCAACGCTCAGGAGCTGGCTGTGGAGAGTGTTGTGACGGAAATGTGTGTTTGTGAAATGTGTGCGTTAAGACTACATACACAATAGGTCATTCGATATTGTAGCAGTGATACACACATCTAAAAAGAGACAGATATTGCAGGTATTGGCACACACACAGAGAAAAAGCTTCAGTTAGGAGATTATGAATTGATTTCTTCCGCCCTATAAAGCTGATGTCTTCCTCGGTGAATGCAGTAATGTGTCCACTTGACCTTTCTTGGTGGACTCCTTTCTGGTGAATTGACTACTAAGTGTTTGGCCCTGGCCTTTTCAGCACCATGGGTGTCCTCCATCTGCAGAGTGTGGCCTGGCTGGCAGACATCAGCAGCCTGTCAGCGCGTCACGCTCGCCCTTACAAATGCAAGCACGCTCACTCTCACACGCTAAGTGCATTTAACTGCTGAGGCATAACACAGAAGGCCTTACTGTATAGTAATACAGTATGTCTGTATAAGGCTGATACAGTGAATCCAGCTGCAGGCAGACAGAAAACAAATCAAATCAAATCACTTTTTATTGTCACATCACATGTGCAGGCACACTGGCACAGCACATGCGAGTGAAATTCTTGTGTGCGAGCCCCACAAGCAACAGAGATGTGCAAACACAACAACACAAACGAGCAAAATACAAGAATGGCCAACCTGAAACTAATAAATATATGTACAATATATAATAGTGTATGCATTTCTGGATGTGTATACTAAATATTTTCCTACGTGTGTGTGTGTGTGTGTGTGTGTGTGTGTGTGTGTGTGTGTGTGTGTGTGTGTGTGTGTGTGTGTGTAGATACTGCATGAGAGTGCCATACGACTGAATTTATTTTGTTGACCTACACCTATTAAACTGGACTCTAGCCTATAGTTCTACCCAGCATAGTTAATGCATTATGCAGTGTAAGACACATGTATAGAGTATTTGCTGCCACTGAATTTCCTGGTCTTTGTCCAAGTGCCGTCTCAGGTCTGTGGAGTGTGGTGGAACTGAGAATGGTCAGTGACACCGAGGTCTCGGGCATCTGAACTAGCATCTGTTGCGGACAGGAGCAGCACAGCGGCCGCCCTGTCCTCGCTACTGGTCCGACATCCTCCCACACCGTCCACTGTCTGTCACATTCAGCACCACGCAAAGTTAATTGTGAACTAGAGTGGCGCGTTGGGGCCCTCTCGCTAAGCAGCCCCTAATGACAGGCAGAGAGACAGCTACACATGTTTGCTGGCTCTCCCTCTGGAGGAGGCTACAGATAGCGCTCCGGCACAGACACTGACCTGTCACAGTGCTGTCAGCAGCCAGCCTGTCAGCCACGCAGCCCAGCACGCGGCCTAGCTATCCCAGGTGCTCAGCTGACAATCTCTGCATCCTGTTCTGTCGGCTTCTCTGCCAAGCCTGCTGCCACTAAGATTCATTAAGGCTTTATTCAAAGCAGCCTCGGCCACTTCATTATGAACACACCGAAGTGTGCGGGACACACTTTACAAGCTTTGAATTGCTGTTCAGAGGCTTCTAGAGTCAATGTTGTTTAGTAATCTTGTACGGGTGTTAGATTTTGAGAAAATTCTCACCCCCTCTGTTCCACTTGGTCTCCCTTGTTGTGGCGGCTCCTGAGATGTGCGTTTTGTGTTTCTGAAGGATTCTCCTGGTAGTGCAGTGGAGCTCAGCACAGACGTATGGAACACATGTGCTAATATCTCCTCATAGGAGCCCAAATGAGCCATTACAGAAGCTAATCTGACAGGCACACTGCATTCAGTTCCCCATCTGCCATCCGCGGTATTGAGAGCCACATTGTGTTCCTTCTGAGTGCAGAGCTGGAATGGATCGGCCAGATGGAAAACACTCTACTTTGGAAACAAACTACTGACCACGGATAGAGAGCGATGCACGGAGGAGGAGGACAGTTGATAGCATCGTGGAATTACCTGGTCAGGGGGAGATGTTTGCGGGAATCAACGCACAATTCAGCACTTTTGTGAATGAGGTTGAAGGAAATCCTTATTTAAAATTATACAACACCTTTTCTACCTGGCTACATGGACCCTCTGCATCTTCTGCTTCCATGCAGTTTCTCAGTTTCCTCCATGCTCTTAACCCATGGATATTAGGAGAAGAAAATGTGGAAGGAACAAAGGAACAGTACAGGCTGCTGCCTACCTCTTGAGGAAGAAGACATATAACATTAACGGCATCTGTTAACATCTCCTTAACCCCAATCCTCTTGCTTTTGGAGCACCTCCCATCCCCTGTGTCGTCCCCCCCCTCGCAGCCAACCACAACCCAACACGGTCCCTTCTACCTCCACCCCACCCCTCAGGCTTTGCTCCCTGGGGGCCTGTTTGTTTCCCTGCCAGGGGCACAGGCGGTGGAACACTGATGAGGTGCTCAGGCCACCGTGAAATGCACCATAACCTGCCAGCGCAGGGGCCTGGTGAGATTGCCGTATTTACTTTTTAATCTGGCCGCCTTAATACATGCGATAAAAACTTTGTCACATTAGATGGTGACAGATGGGCCCGGAGATGTTATTACTGGTTGGGGGTGGGGGTGTCGGGAGGAGCGGGCGCGGGCTGGGGAGCACAGGGCGGGAAAAGGGGGGCAAGAGGGAGAGAGAGGCAATGCCCCCAATCACGATAATTTTTCATCACCCCAATTACATTGTTGAGTGCGTCTCGCGGTGGCATGTGCGCACCCAGTCCTGTTGCTGGGAAAAGAGCGAGGCAGAGAGACATAAATAAAGATAAAACGAGGTGCCCTAGGTCTTCTATCCCGCTGACTATTCCTCTGCCATCTCTCCAAACTGATGGAGGCCCTGTTTAAATGAAGGCTAAATCTTATTTAGATAAGAGAACTGAACTGCTGCCCGGGACGAGAGCATCATTGTTTGTTACTGATGGCTGGAGAGGTGGAGAGGAGGAGGAGTATGGGGAGCTTTAGGGCGGGGGGAGGGGGGTGGTCTTTGCATGTTCTTATGCTATGAGAGAGATTGAATGTTGTTTTTGTGTTTGCAGGAGAGCAGGCGAATGATATCTGACACTACAGAGATAGACAGGCGTGGTTTTTGCTTTCCAAGTGTGCATTTGTGAAGTCAGTCCCATGGTAATAAAATTTCATTGCAGTATATCTATCCTAATGTCATTTCCTACCTGGGAGCTCTTTTTGGCTCTGTATTGCACGGAATAAAAGATCACAATACAGCTGTTGTTTATAGTTTCCCTTTATAGATGAGCAGCCGAATGTTTGTTTGCGTCTGTGAGTATTTGCTCCACAAACAATTTGCCTGAGCCGCTGAGCATGCCGCACTGAGAGGCCTCAAGCAGGACAAGTTTAGCAACTGTTTTCCTTTTTAATTGTTGCGGAAATTAAATAAGAGAGTTTGTGACATGAATGTTGGAGGTAATGAGAGCCCAAGAGCAGCTGGGAGGCTACGGGCCTGGCGTGTGCATCATTAGGAGCTCAGAGGCTCCCGGGCTCCACGCTAGCGTAAGCCGCTAATGAAAAGAATGTAGTCACAGATCTCATTTTTCAGGCAATTCTTGTGTAAACTGGAGATTTTCCAGTGTATGCACAGTGGAACAGGGGCCCCACATAAATCACGCGGGCTGGCTGCCCTCGGTAAGAAAAAAGAGGGGGTTTCGAGCGCATGCTAACTGCACAGACATATGCTGCAGAAAAGTGGAAATCTGCAATGGCACAGCTAGAGGGAGAGCAGCTCACAACACCTACACCTGTCTAACCCACTCACCCCACCCCAACACATCTCTCCCCATCTCCTCAAGCTCTCTATCCATCTCCACTGCCCCTGCACAACAGCCCAACCCCCACCACCACACCACCCCCAGACACACACACACCCATAACATCCCCTCCTACCCGCAGGCAAACCAGGCAACCGGCAATGCCTGCATGCAAGCTATTGAAATGGGTCATTTTTTAATTAAATACAATATTAATTACTGCGAGCATCATTACCGATATGTGAGATTTGACTAATTAGTGTAATAGTTTTGGAGTCACGCTCATTAAATATGAAAATTACAGCAGTAGAAAGGATTGGTTCCGTGATCAATCTTGTATGGACAGAGAGGAAATGATTTAGAGAATAGCTTTTATTGTACAATTAACTCCATTACAACCTGCCAGACAAGAATAAAGAGAGCAGGGAATTTGGTCGATGTTAAGAGTTTCACACAAGTGCTGCCTTCGGGTGCTGGCTCGCTCACTTTCAAGCGCAAATTTTTTTTCCCTCTAACTAAAAGAGACACTTGCCAAAGCATACTGTACAATACCCTCCCAAGGAACCTCAGCCTCATCACCCACTCAGTTATGACAGCTGCTAAATGGAGGACTTGTTGATCTCTTCTATTTGACACCCTAAGAGTTCTTTGTACTTTAGTTTGGCAGCTTTGCACGCAAAAGGGCAAAAAAAGTAGGTCAGAATTGTTCTGGGGAAGCTGCGATTCGTTCTGAGGTTCATCTTAGCTCAAAAGCTGTCCCTGGAAATTGCCGATCGACCCCCAAGCAAAAGATCATCAACAGGAGAAGGAAGGTTCAGGCAGGAAAAACGTAGCAATTCAAATAGACAATATTGTACAAAATAAACGTTCCACATGCCAGAAATAGATTATGGATGGTCTCCAAGGTGGCCAGTGGGCACAGAGCTCTATGTTATTTGTGTGCATCAGGGTCTCTCTCCACTGCCCTGGTAAACACATTGCATAGGACCACAGCCAGTGCATAAGAGCTGAACAGAGCTCCTCTATGTCCTCACCATTTGTATTGCTAAACACTGAGAAATTGGCCCCTTTTTTCTGCAGTGGGTTTTTTGTGTGTTTAGCATATCAAAGCTGTGAAAATAACCGTGTTTGCATTGCCTCTTCCCTTTCCAGGTGGTCTATCATATCTGGGCCCTCAGACCGAATGGCACGAGCTGTGTGTGCTGATCAATATAGCATCTGGGTAAGGGGAACACCCCTGGCTGGCACTGCAAGTGTGGTAGTTTCAATAGAAGTGATGGCAGCCATGGCAAAACAAACATGTGAAAAGCCTCATTCAAATTAGGCTTCTTTTTACATACGGTAATTGAACATTTTTTGATGGACAAATATCACCATACTAAGAAAGATAACCTTGCAGTTACCCTTTGATAAATTATTGACTGCAAGTCACCTGATAAATGATCACCCCCTAATAATCATTAAGTTTATTTATGTAATGCATCGATCCTTGTTCATCAGTTGCTCTCAGTCGTAAATAAGCTAGATTGTCATTTTTAATCATATTAAAAGGGATCTAAATATTATTCCTGTGAACTGTTTTGTATTAATATTGTACTTTATTGGCATCAGTTTGAATACAATTATATCCTCCTTGCAGTAAAGCTCCCTATTGTTCATGACCTTGTACCTTGAATGTCTTTGCGACCCTCTGCTTGTATACGTATGTACCATAAACATTTCCCCCCTCTTTGAATATATGCAATAATCCTATCTCCAGCCACATGAATACCGGCCCTCCATATTATTGTAATGCTAACCTCCAGACTGCATGCCTGATAGCCACTATTTTATCACAGCTTTGCCTTTTTTATGGGTCTGGTGTCTCTTTAAAATGATTGCCCCTGTTTTGATCTGATTAATTTTGTGTGAGCACAAACAATTACTTTTCATCTTTATCTGCTCAAGGAATCACCCTTTTTTTATGGGTATCATTTATTACAGGTGGACAGCTACTTGTTTATTAGAATTTCAAGCAGCCTATCGCTGCTGAGATCTCCCGCGGTCTATATTTACATTTCAACTTCAGCTAAACAGGTATGACAAACACACACAGCAAAGGGCCAGCCATGGCCACGCTTCATTTTCATATTGCCTCCTCACGAGCCAGCCAGACTGGACCTAATGCAAAAGTTCCTGACATGGTGGCAGAAGGCGCTGAGCGGGAGGGAGAGAAAAAGAGAGAGGGAAACTGAATGAGAAAGGAAGCAAGAGGAAGGGAGAAGGAGAGAGAGGAAGTGAGAGGGATGGGAGTGGAGGAGGTGGGATGGCGAGAGCAGGTTGACTGAGTATGTGTTTAAGCTTTCAGGTGAGTGTCCATCATTCAGGGAAAGAGAATGGGTTCATGGCCTCTGAAATCCATCCATGGCAAGGGGGTCTTCACAGTGAATATAAATATATGTGTGTGTGCCACGGCCAGGGCCACTCTTGACAAGCCAACAGCTGTTAATTATGAATTGGCCTGCAGCGAGGGAGACAGGCTAGTGAATATGCAGAGCTGAAGGAGCGCGCAGAGCCCGTGCAACACAAGTGTCAGACCCCCACTGCACCTAGAGTGGCAGGGGTTGACCTGGGTGTCAATCACAAGCACTGGCCAAGCAACAGGACAGAGTTTGCTTGGAAAGGACCCAAAAAACTGCAGTTTGACTCACACAGAAATTAACTTTTCTATTTGACGACAGTGAGCAGAGGTAAGTGCAATCCTTACCTCGTAAATATTGGAATATTAAAAATTAAGACTCGAGGGTGAAAGGAGGGATAGTTCAATCTTTGTACAGTGCTTGTTTTTAATTTCTCATGACTAACTGATGCTGTAACAAGCCAGTCACTTTTTTTTTCTTCTGTCTGCAGGCATTTTATCCAACCTGAATCATAGCTAAATGCATGTTAAACATCCAGAATGGAAGACGGCAGGTACATTTTAATTAAATAGAAATGTACTTCAAATATAAGCACCATAAATCAACATTCAAAAAGACACATGGGATATTACAGGTAAGAGAAAACAATGCTAAGTTTACATTCTTGCTAGCTGCTTTAGTAAGGGCTTTGAGCTAATTGCTAACACAAGATTAGCATCAGGCTTAGCTGTTTTTCACACTGTTTATCTTATTTGGTTTAGCCTGTTAGCAAAGATAATAAGAGCTAATGAGAAAATAAGTCGCTAAGGGCAATGGTTTGGGAGACATTTGGAATCAAACACCAAAGATGCCAGAATTTTGATTTATATTTTATGGATGAATTTCTGTATACAGCTTCCTTAGAAAATCCCATAGCAATTGTTATTTCATTGCTGTGTTTTACTGTATTTTTTAAGGTACTGAGTTTAAATCAGAGCACTAAACCAAGTAAATGATATGGCTAAAAATGCACAACTAACAAAGACTAATTTAGATGAGAAGCTTCAATTTAAATATGTCTTAATTTCTTATTGATTTTGGTATTGGACATTTATAGCTAATGGTACTTTAGTTTTAAGTATGGCCTGATTTTACTGATAGTCTTCTACATTTGGGATGTAATGGCTCTCTAATGCAGACAGAAGCCTAACTATGCAAAGGTTAAAAAAATGTCATCCCTAAAATATATATATGCACATCTCCTTCCATTCACAGTGGAGAGCCCCTGTGTATACACTAGCTATTCACAGTAGGACCAGGGTTAACAGGGCCTGTGCCTTTAATGACAGGGATATCTCCAGGAATTTTAATTAATTTTCCACTCTTAGCAGCTGAATCCGCGTTAATTTCCCCCTCAAGGACTTTTATAAATTTCATCATTAATAAAATCAGACATTCAATTAGTCCCAAAATCCAGATTGCCAACTGTTTCATAACAGTCGTGGTCTGATTTTCCCTTTTTTATTGGGTTGGGTGAAAAAAAAGTTAAAACTAATTTCATTAATCTAATTGTCATAACTTCGAACCATCTCTTAATTAGTTCAAATTAATATGATTAATCACAATAATGACAAAAACTCATTCAATTACAGGTTTTCAATGGCAAGTGGATGTGTTCGGGGTGATAGGGGCATAAAGGATGAGGGCGGGAAGCTGAGCTGGCTGCGAGAGTTGGGATTGGTGGTGATTATTCCAATGACTGACAGGTTATCAATCATGCTGCACTTTTAATAAAGGCTGCCTGAACTTCAGTGGAAGGCCTGGCTCAGTTGTCTCCTTTCTTGTTTTATTTCTTCAAAATCCTTTGGAACTCTCCTCATTCCTCTGTGAAATATGATCCCTCTTTGAATGACTTGAGCTGCACATTTTAATGAAGAGAGTAGTGTGCGTGAAAACAAAAGTGGACTCATCCATATGTAAATAAAAAGATGGCAGTGCATATGCTCATCTTCACTACCCCATTATTGCAGAAAATTGCATACGTTTATGCACTGGAATGATATCACTTAATTTTCATTTGTCTGAGCCTTTCGCTAAAGCTGAAGATGAGTCTGCCCCCTCTTGCGTTCCTTTCTCTCCGATCCTCTGCAGACATATGGGTGTGAGAGGTGCCTGCTGCTTTGCTTTCAATCAGGGCCACCGATCTAACAAAGCAGGGAGCGGAAGCATGTCACCATTTGTCACATGCCACTGGGGCACAAGTCGAGCAGCAGGTACACCCTCGGGTGTGTTAGGCCAGGAGGGAGTGCTGCAGCTGCCAGTCTCAGGCAGGTTCCCTCTTGTCCCGTGCTGTCCCCCTGGGACCAGCCACCCAAATGTCCCCAGTCAGTTGTCTGGGACGATTTGACCTGTGATCCACCCATCTGGAGAGAAGGCTGCATTCTAACGGCTGCTTAGTTTCCATCACCCTGAGGAGGAAGGAGTCAGATGATCAGTAAGTCCATCTGCGGTTTGAGATCCCCCCCCTGGAGACTTCGGAGTCCTAGAGATGTACCTGTTTTGGCTATTCGTGCCCGCTTATTCCCTGCATTACTTCAGACACCATGCTTTGATCCCTTCTCCCGTGGGGATTGGTACTCAACAGGGGAATTCACCTGCCACCCCAGGTGAAGCCAGCCAAAGCCTGCTGGAGCATTAAGCAAAGCATAGCATAGATACATATGTTATGTCTCTGTGACAGTGCTTATCATGAAGCTCAAGGGCTCCCATCCTTTACCCAATGGTTATATCTCACACAGCATTGGATCCATGTCTGATGCATATCATGGGTGACAACATAGTTGAAAGCCTGGAGCAATGATAGACATGTAAAAGTGTATATTGTATATTGAACTGCTCAAAGCAGTGTACACTGCAGCTTTTAAGTCGCTCTACTCTGCTGTGGCATTTGTTTATAGACCCTAGTGATTAGAGGCTGCTGGATGTGATGCAGAACCACATAGTGCCATACTTTCTGGATGTGGGGCAGCATATGGAGCAAGTTCCTCTTCTCTCTCCAGGACTTTTTAGACATGTCACTTGGGCCTTAATCATGCGTTTTTCTGCACAAGGAGAGAATTGGAGTATCTGTGCCAAGCTGGCTTTTGTGCCCATGCAGTTTTTCCACCAACAAAGTCAATCAATAGTGCCCAGCATCAATATGTACACAATACACAAACACACAGTCACAGACAAGCGCAGTAAAACACATACACACACACACACACAGTTTACCTCAGTCCTATTTAGGAGTCCGAGCTTATGCTGTCTGTTATTCAGGCCACCGTGCTTTAGACCATTCCTTATTGTCATCATGCTTTTTAATTAGAAGAGAGTGAACTGGTGGATGGGGGACCATACCTCAGTAGTTTAGCCTTCCAGAGACTCAGGGACAAAAAGGGCATTTTTCAAGGTCTAAACCCACCCTCCCCTAATATGCTCAGCCATCTCCAAGTCCCCAGCCACCCTTGAGAGGGAAGCACAGCCTTCCATGTGCATAAAGTTGAAATAAACTGCAGTCTGTATTTTCATTGGGGAAAGTGAACCCAATTTACATGCTGCTCCATTGAAGATGAGCACTCTAGCATACCCTAGCTGGTAATCTTGCCCAGATTCCCCCCTTTGTGTCCTGCATTATTGTTGAAATAAATAACCTTTCACTGCAATCAGTGTGGGGATCTTCACTTAAATTATCGCCCCACAGATAGCTCACTCATGATCTGCTTCTATATCCATTAACTATCTGGGAAAGTGATTTATTGGTGAAGGGTAAGAAAAAGGGAATGAGGAAAAGCAGAGGATTCGGTTGGGTTAGACAATAGTGCCCTCTACTGTCTGAAAGTGGATCAGCGTGACGGAGTGAAGACTGGAGTCCTGCACTGATAACATCTTCAGCGGTGATGCTGCGATGGAGTTTTAGGAACGGCTTCGGTATCTCTTGTAAACAAAAACCTTGTTATATCAAAGTCTAAAAATTCAGTTAAAATGATCAGGCATGGCAGGATGAGCAGATTAGATAGACAGCAATATTAGCGCACAATGTAAAGGCCAGTATATCCAATACTCTATTCAGAGAGACAGCAAAAACACAGAACTTTCATTTCAGATGGTAGCATGGGCATCATTATGCCCTCTCTCAGCAGCAATTTAAGCCAGGGCTCCACTACCTACCCCCCTCTTCATGCCTCCATCCCCTCCTCTGCAGGCCCTCCATCCCCACACTCCTGTGATGTGTCGTTACACGCTCGACTGGCTCCTCTTCCATGACAGACTGTTACTTCCTGGAGCGGAAACACATTTGATTGTTAACATCTGGGCCATTACAATTGCAAACTAGGGCTCTGTACATCAATCAGGAAGTGATTTCAAAACAAAGAGACCGTCCTCCAATCAATCTATTGGGAAGCGGGGGCATTACATGCTCCTGTAATCCCGGCTAATTAGCGGGATAATGGGAATGAGATTTATGAATCTGCTGAGGAGAGTGGAGGTGCGAGGGAACACTCAAATTAGCGGGGATGCGCAGCAGCCATTGCTGCAATAAGGAAGATGTGCTGTTGATTTTTTTTATAAACCTCTTGCTGCCTGGCCACCTTTGGCTTGGTGTCATTGTGAAGGAGGCATTACAGGGTAATGTACAGGAACTATGTAAGGCAGGGGTACAGTAATCACAAAGAGAACTAGGACTATAAAACCATGATCAGATTCTTAATGCTCCTGTTGAACATCTGCCACTTTGCAAAGGAATATGGTTTACATGTTATTAAACAACAGCACTAAAATGACCAACGTACTTTAAAGACTTTTTATATTAGATGTGTTTTTTTGCTTGCTCTTTGTATGGTTGTTGCTTCCTCGGTCCCTACCTAGCTCAGGTTTTTACATCTTTTTCCGCTAAAAAAATACCCACTTTGTGAGCTGTATAGCTACACACATCGGTCGGTGTTGGATTGGAGATAAAGGAGCTCTGATGATTTGAATGGGAAGATGCAGCCTGGTTGTCTCTGTCACCTGGAGTGCAGTGTATTCAAAAGTAAACATTTTGGGAGTCTTGACTTCTGGTTATATCATCAACGCCATTGTCTCTTCCCTTTCTCTTTTTATTGCCAGCTACTTAAAATCTATGATGTTAGGAAGAAAATTACAGTCTAAACTAATTCGATGTATAGTTTGGAATTTAAAAAATGTGGCAAACAGCCACCGGTCTCCTCTTTTCCACAGCTGTCTGTATGAGTGTATGAGAAAGATTATGTGTACGACACTTGCTGTGTGGTAGGCACTGTGTGTGAGGCAGTGGATCCCTGGAGGTGGCTGTCTTGGTGGGACCCTGAAGCCTCTTTCGCCCCAGCGGGCCCCGGGCCTGACCTTGCCCGCTGGCGGGGGGACATCTCCCATTAAAGCAGTGCATTGTGATAAGGCCATTTCTTTTCCTTCAGCATCCCTTTAATGTCATCCCTGAAATATGAAGTCATTAAGCGATATTAAAACAGTGCTGACAAACTAATTAACAGAAGACATTATACGGGATGGGCTCGATTAATCCGCTTTAATTGCTCTTTTAAATGGGGGCTCCAATTAAAATTAATAAAGATTTACTGGTGATCGCACCAAACTACACCAAGAAGTGGTTGTCTGAAGGGCAGCCTAAAGTCAGCGGCTTCCATTCTCAAGTTACACTCCCTTTTGCTCCGAGGGCCCTCCCTGTGCGAGCCTGCCAAAAAGCTCCTATCCACGAGCAGGAGATTAAACAGAGGGACTCTCCCAGTGCCCCGAGTCCCACGGCTCCTATTGTTTCTAGCTCAGGGGTCTTTGATCCTGCCTTTGTCTTTCCAGGACCCCGCTAAGGAGACCAGATCTTTTTTTTTTTTATTATTTTTTTATTTTACAACGCACACACTGACAGTGCAAAATCATCCATGCTTCTCCAGCATCCAGACGCACATTTTGCAAATGAAAAATCTGTTATGGCAAAACATTTCATTCAGTACTTCATAGGGTCAGTTTGCAGTGTTTGCTGTCCTAATTCTCTTGGCATCCTCTCAGATTCTACACAGTGACAAGTGCACCCCTGTGTGGAGAATAGTGTGCATGACGCAGTCTGATGCTCGATATTTAATAGAATTAAACATTATATATGCAGAAACTTAAATTTATAAAGAATTGTAGCAGTTGGTTGAAATGTGAAAACATATTTGCATACAATATACACTTAAAAGTATTCAACTTACTCCGTCGGAGTTGAATCAGTCAAGTTTGGGTCAAAGCTGAGATGTATGTGCGATACAGCAGACAATCACTAGATGATGCTGTTACCCTTCTGTAAATACATTGCTCTATTTCTAGGAACTGAGCGATTGGCTCTGATTTTTCTTTGTACTGAAAACAAAAATCACATTGTCGAGAATTTCCACGAGGTTTAATCCAAACAAAAAGCATCTGCTTAGCCAGTGTTTTTCTTTTCATTTTATCACGTCCCCGTGCCTTTTACTTTCCATTTCATCTTCATTACACAGCGCGGCGTTTTATCTGAGATTCTCTAATACAGAACATAATTTCATATCGCGCCGTTTAAGTTGAGGCCTCGTCAGCCGGAGGCAGTTAAACAACTGAAGGTATTTTCTTTGTTTTCTTTCATTATTTCAGAGGTTACCAAGTCTTGTTCAGAAAATGTCACACAATAAATTAATTTGAGCAAAGCACTTTGGTCCAGTCGGAAGCATTTTAATTGAGTTGAGAATGTAAATCAATTTGCTGAAGAAGACTGATCTAATTGAAAAGAAATGTCTATTAAAAGATTAGTGAGGTTTATTGTCTCCAGTCTTTGTCATCAACCAATCCAACTAATGTTTTAATTTCCTTAATGTTATCATTTCTGATGTAATTGGTGCTTGGGTGCCTAACAGGTTTTCCAATTAAATGTTTGGTTTTGGGCACTGACATTTGAATCTCACGCAGTGGAGAGAAACACTCAGCCTGCACTTTCGAGCTGTTGTGCACGCTGCGGTCCACCTTTCTTTTTGAAATTTTTAAAACTTAAATGCATTTTGCAGCCTTGTTCCTAGAGTTTTACTAATGTAATTACCTGCAAATATTGAATAATATTATAAAAATTGTCTATTAACTCATTCACTGCCAGCCATTGGCAGTGAATGAGTTAAACCCATTGACTCATTCACTGCAATTGACGGCTATAGACGTCAATGGCAGTGAATGAGTTAAAAGCGACACAAAAAGGAGGTGGCAAATTTGGCATTTATTTCCCCGCTGTGTGTTTATATTAAGCCCGGGGCATCGAGAGTAGCCAATCTGTGATTTCTGTGACATCACCAACCTGCGTGCGTGCGCGTGGTGTTTGCGATCAGCGTGGTCTGAGTGGATGCCTGGAAGAAAGAGTCAACGGGTTTGTGGAATTTTGCTTTGGTGGCACAACTGCGATATGAGGTCACCTCGGGCATTAGTCATTAGGAGGGAATGCATTGTGGCTGTTTTTAAGACATGGCAGTTGTCCGCATCCGCACAATGAATGCAGGCCTTAGAAAGTTGACTTGAATTGGCTCTGGTGAACAATGTGAACAGCATAGTTTGGTGGGGCATTTAACAGCTGGCTGTTGGACGTGGATTAGAGGCACCTTAGGGGCTCAGTACTGGGCAATACTGCTTTCACAGGAGGGTTAAACATTTACAACCCCAAATAAAGTGTGTACCTGCTGCTTCTTGTGTCTTCAAATCATGAAAATATGCTCAATATAGTGGAAACTGTAAATTAAAAAAACCACAACACACTAGTTTATATTATAATTTAGTGCATCTTTAATTTTCATCATCATCCAATACAATGTCTGTGACTGAAACATCAGAAAATGATTGTTCTTTACATAAGAATCATACCTTTACACGTGGTAATAAAAAAAACACACACATTATTTTCACATGCTTTCTGTCAAGGTAGTAGTTTACAGCATACAATCTGAAACACAGAGTAAGTAAATATACAGTTACAAGACACGCAGAGCAACAACAAAACAAAAGCAGAAAAATGGAATTAAAACTAAACTAATACCAGCATATCGAATGAGTTCCAAGAGGCTCAGGCTACGCTATGAATGAATACACATCTGTAAAACTTTATATACACCTACAAACTCAAAAAGCTCTTTAAATGTGTCGAGGCAGAATATATAAGTGAACACTACAAAAATCCACAAGAGCATTGCTGTGTGTTGTTTTCAGACAACAGATTCGTAACTCTTAAAATTGTGTGTGCGTGTGTCGGGGTGGGGGTACAAATTTCATCTACAGTTCACTTCACTAAGATACACTACAATAAATTATGATATAATACTGCCAAGTGACTAATTTCAAAAATCACCCATTCCTTCACCTGTACATTTCGCTACTTCAGCCTATAAGTAGGAAGACGTCTTGAACTCCTCCGGGACGTCGCTGTCCAGTTTACAGATTACCTTGTATATGGCTTTTTTCCATGACGGGTCTGAATCTTTAGTTGCGGAAATGGCGTTGTAAAACTCGTGCAAGGTAATCTCAGCAACCTCCAGAAACCTATCAGGGACCTGGAAGAGCAAAAGGAAGTGAAAGTAAGTCTAGTTAAAATCATACTTAGTGGAGAAATGCTCTTTGTGTAAAGCTGTGTTGCAAATGTGCCAAAGCGCCTGCCTTCAGATTTCTCAAAGTCAAAAACATAGCATGAAGAACTGCGGTGCAAACTCTTCAAACACTCAAACTGATGAAAGGCAGCTCTACTCTTTGTTCTCTGCACAAAATACAATAAATGTAATGCTTCAATAATTAACTTTAAATTAGGGGCCTCTTTGATTAGCTTTTTGTGTTTTCTTGAACCTTAACTAATTATAGGTAAGCCTTCTTCCCAGGGATTCTTCTCAGCTCACCTAAATAAAGCATTAGTATGAATTTCAATAGGAATATAGCAAGAAGCTGAAATTCGCTCGTATAAACCTTCAGACGAATAAAGATAATTGTGGATAAGTAAAGATTTGGAATGGTTATTGCTGGGGGCAAGAATATGGGACTGATAGGATCCACAAAAACACACCAACAAATAAAGGCTGGATGCAAGTGATACTGGGAGGAAAACTATCCAGCAGTGCAGCACTTGTTTCCCATCCATTGGCCGGTTAGCACAACAGTTGTTGGCATAAGTTATTTTTCTTTCCCCTCATCTCCTGACACAAAAGCATCCCTGGGAAAGGAATGTCTTGGTCCCAAGGTAAAGAAAACGGTCTCATCCCTTTCCCACCAACCGGCCTTCTCCCTCGGAATCCACAGCGTCTTTCTCAGCATTCCGCATCAGTAGCAATCTCTGTCTCGCTCAGGCGTACTGGTCCTCTAATCCCAAGTTGTTTTAGTGGGATTTTGCGGCTTCCTCTTCCCACAGTTTGATAAAGCATCACTCTGGAGTTTAGATAATGGCTGTAAAGGCTGGCCAGCCACAGGTGCAGTGTGACACACAGGTCAGCACACAGACATACATGACTGCAGCCACATGTTGGAGGTCCGACATGGTTACTAATAATAGTTGGTAAACAATGAGTCAGCCCTGGCACTTTAAATGAATTGCTTGACATACTGGGAAATACACATTTTAGTGATGAGTTTGGTGAGATTTGTATTACCCTTACATCTGTAATTACAATAACAAGGCTACAAGCAGCAACTAGTGATCTCAGCCTACTCTGTAAACAAGGGGAACGTCTAGCTTGACGAAAAGTAAAATAAAAATCAGCTAATACCTCTAAAATCACAAATGAGGTTAGGTAGATACATTCGTCACAGAAGAAGTTCAGAAGAAGTCATTTCAAGTGTTTCTTGGCCTTGTACGATATCCTCTTGGAGTTTCTGGAAACAACTGCGCAACATCAAGAAAATGCCTATTCCAGCATCCCAGTAAGCGATAACCTGAACAGTTTGTTAGACTGTCAACACTAATACGTTTTTGTTTTAAGCCTAGCATCTGCGCTCCTACAATGTTTTGGAACCCCTTATAATAGAAGTTTCGGAAACACTGCTGACACAGTTTTACTTTCAATCCTCTGATTGCATTTTAGTCAGGATGAGCAGAAAGCTGGGACTGTAAACAATAACACAGACGTGCGCGTTCACAGGACGAGAGCGCTGCTTCTTTTGACTAAAATACCTCCTCAGCGAAAGCATCAGCAAGATTTGTCAAACAATGCAAACTGGAAAACAAAAGGTCGGTGACTAACAGGTGACACTTACGTGAAAGTCATTGGCTTTATTGTAGTGCATGTTCAGTGCCCGGAAGAGCTCCGAGTCCCTGCTGACTGAGATGTCTTTGATGTCGGTGACGCCGTCAACGATGGCCTGGCGGGCAAACTTCTCCATCTGGATGTAGTAGAACTCCCTGAAGTTACTGAACCACTTGATCAGCTGAGAGGTGATGCAGCGATTAAACTGGAGGTGGAGAGAAAAGACTTGTTTGACATAATGTAAATTAGACCAAGTTCACAGCAAGAGACTGCCCTGCGACTGAAGCTGCAAGCTGAGAAGAAATGCTCCAGCCAATGAGAGTAGCTCAGGGGAAAGTGGCTGTTTTGTTGCTAACTCTGACCTTTGTCCTCCTTGCTTGAGCAGACAAATAAATGCAGATTTCTTGAAATGGAATATATTATTTCAGAATTCAATTACAGAACTCAATAACGAATCTTGATGCTTTTTAATTAAAAAGGTCTGGTGTTTTGGCATTAGCAGCCATTTCCATTATTGACTAAAAAAATTAATTTAGTACCTGTAGGGCAAAATGTCACCTAATGGTCTATCACTAGACGGAACATTAATTGCTCCAATCTTTTCCCACCGATGTCCGGGATGAAAAAACATCTGTCGGGGCTCTGTGTTTCTAAACTCAGTCTTGACATTAGTCTTGTTTTTCTATCTTGTCATCCAGAAAGACAGAAAAAAAATGCCTAAGGGCTGGGCAGGCATCAAAGACGCTTCTTCTCTCTAGTGTGGTGGGTGAGAAAGCGGCGGCATAAGAGCAGAAGGAAGCTTCCCTCTCATTGACTCGGGCTGATAGGATGGAATCAGACATTGGGATTAGGCGCTCTTTTGTTCAGTGCCACTTCCCACCACAGGATTGTAAGCAAGGAGGAGACGTTTGCAGGGCTGCAGCGACAGCATCCTCCCCCCTGACCCCAGGGGTCAGAGCAGATAGAGAGGCATGGGGCCCGCACTGGCTCACAGATCCAGGAGACAAAATAGGAGAGGAGATGGGAGAGAAAGTTGAGAGGAAGCAAGGAAAGGCAGTGAGTATTAGTTTGTGAGGTAAAAAGATGGAAGAAGAGGAGCGTAGAGGCTAAATTAAAAATGCTAACACAAAGAAGGAAACAAGAGAAAGAACAAAAAGATGACATGAGACTGAAGCCAGAGCACACAGGATGTTGTGTTTAGGACGAGCTCACCACAGCCTGGTTGCTACCGCATAAGTCTCTTAATACCAACTCTCTGTTGACACTCAATAGCAATGCCTTGCCTACAGAGTCCTTTGTCAGTCCATTTGCTGACTGGAGTGGCTTTTTTTAAAGAGAGAATACCCCCGTATCTCCCTCTGCCCCCAGGACATACTAGCAGCTCAGTGCCTTTGTTTTTTAAGCCCTCTGCGTTTTTGTTTCTCTCCTCCAACACACTGCTGATTGTTTCTGCCCCAAACACACACTGACAAGTAGATACCAGTTAAGTTAAACACAGGGCAAACCTTCCATAAACTGTTCGACATGTTAAGATATTTGTGTACGTGTACATATAAGAAAAATTACCTTGACATCAGGGAAGAAGGTTTTCAGCACGTTGGAGCTGGGGTAGCGGGTGTAGAAGAACATGAGCTTCGCCTTCTTCAGATGACTCGGGGTGAGGCCCTCCTGGATGTTCACGTTAATGTTAAGGAAAAAAACCCAACTGAGAACTATACAGCACAGCATACAGTCCCACGCAAAGTGATAGGAGACCAGAGTATTGTGTTGCCTCAATCTTCAGCTAAATTGAATTTCACTAAAGAACAGCTTGGCATTAACTAGCGAGTCAATAATGACCCTAACATGTGCTTATTGGCAAAACAGAATTACGAATTAGATTAGGGATTTTTAATTAGAGAGTGAAGCACTTCATGCCTGGCAGTTAAGACAGCTTGTTGTGAAATGTTTTGAAAAAAGGAGACGATTTTCTGATATAATTGAGTTGATTTAAAGGCGGCTTATGCTGCTGCGTGTTGTTTTTTCTTTTTTTTTACCCCATGAAAAGCCGCAAAAATGAAAAAAAAAAAGATTTTAAACAGCTTAAAATAATAAAATACAATAATTTAATGCCGTAAAGGAGTAAACAGTTTAACATGTAACAACATTTCCTGTAATTAACACATTCATAATTAATAATTGAAATTTTCTTTCTAGGTTTTCGCCCCCCTCCCATGGCAATAAAGGTGCTCTGGATCATTTCCTCTGTAGTCCACCATTTCGCCTTCGGTCATAATATTTCCTTATCAGGTCACCGCACTACACATTTATTAGGGAATCCTACCTTTGAAATATGAAAGTTTGATAAAAGATTTATGTGGTATTGTTCAAAGAGAAGCAGAGCTCTTTACACTGTAAAGATAAAGCAACTCCTGACAGGATCCACACAGTATTCATCTCTAATGCCCCGACAAGACAATCACAACACTTGTGGGATTTTCGTTTGGTTTTTTTTAGGATTATTTACTTGTTAATGAGCAGCACAAAATTAAATTTCTTTCGTCTAAGGAAAAGAAAAATGAATATACACATTATTTTAATAGCATCAATCGTGCATGCTGATGACCTGAAAAATGCATATAGTTTTCAAACAATACCCATTTTTCTTCTTCCCATAAGAAAAAAACCCAAAACTTGATTTTCTTTGAGTTCCTGTGAGGTACAAATACTGTTATCTTACACTCAATTTCAATCATGTACGTTCTGACAAAGGTATCCAACAACAAATGCTCAAGACAAGAGCTCAAGTGTTATGGTTTGGAAGCACTTGTGGTTTCCACCAGCACTCAGATGTGACCTTTTAGATGCACCCCTATCACTCTGATGATGGAGAAATAGATCCTGCACCTTTTCAAGTCTGAAAAAACCACGCTTCCTGAAACAGAAACCGATGCTTTCTCTGCCTTTGAAAAATTGGCTTTTGTTCCTGGCAATTCTTATCAAAGCCTTGTATTCCTTTTTATTTGTCTTTTTCTAGACTTAAAGTCATTACTCTGCTCAGATTAAAGAAGATGCTATAATTTTCTATGGGGTTAGTGAGATCAAAGAAAAAATTCTCCTTGAAGTTTTTTACTGGAACTGCTCATGCTGCAATGAGCCTCAACCGAGCATTGTTCAAATGGAGAAGCTGAAATATGTGGGGTTTGTATAAAAGAGAAGGTAAATATGGTCTATATATATGAAATTATCAAACATAATCTGCGCTGCGAGAGTCAGGTTTTCGCTTCAAATTTTGTTTGTGCAGAAAAAAGAAAAGATAAAGAGGAAGTCTTAAATTAATACATTTGATATTGCTAGATGTTAAAAATGAACATCATAAAGGTGATTATGTTTATAGATACAGATGCCATTCTGACTCAGCTGTTAGCGAGTGAAAGGATATGTTTAGAGACATATACGGGTTTCTGTCGGCCATGCCCTGCAGTTCACCACACTCGATCTTGACGTGAGGGAGACACAGGTTGTCGACCGTCACCCCCCCAAGAGAGGAGGGACGAGCGTGATGGCCGAGGTGGCTGGATGTGACCTTGGATCTCATAGCAATGGTCTCCCAAGGCAGGTCGACTGAGTCTGGGGAGGTTCTGTCCATAGACGGGGGCAGGCAGGGGAGACCCCCGAAGTTGGAATGCGGCCCATATTTGAGAAGATGCTCGAGGATGTGGCTGTCGTGCAGAGGGGTACTGTAGCTGAATTGAAAGGGTGCCTGGTGCACAGGGTAGGGTCTCTTCACTGTAGGGGTGACGGAGCTCATAGGCGGCACCGCAGGCTTCCGTACCACCAGTGACAGCGCCTCGGTCTGGTCCTGTGGGCTGTGAGCCTCAGAGCTTTCGTAGTATTCTAACGACCGGGATTTTATCCCGACTCCCTCCGCCTGGGAGTGGTCGAGGGCAGAGCTGGCTTGCTGGCTCTTCCTCTCTGCACCTGTGCTAATTTGCATCTCTGGTGACGAGCAAATGCGCTGCTTAGGGGACAGGTCGAGCCCTTTGGAGGACACGTTCTTGAACACCCGGTCGACACAATCATTAACAGCTCTGGTGAGCTCCTGCTTCAGTGTTTCCTGTAGGTTCTGACTTTCTCTTTGCTGTACCAGATAATCGGCTACTTTAATACGGTCCTTACACTCTGCAGCCACCCTGTTATTTTTCCTCTCAAAGTCATCTTCAGCGCTTATGTAATGTGACTCTGTGCTTTCTTCCAGGATGTCACGCTCAACACCAACTTCGGTCTCATCTCTGTCATATTCGGCTTCTTCCTGGTGGTAAACTTGAAGAAACTTTTCCTGGAGGTGGCGCAGGAGACGCTGCATGCTGTGGAGCTGTTCTTTCAGCTTGTGGCACTCCTCATCCTTGGTGTTGCAGTTATCACTGCTGCTGCTTCCAGGCTTTCTGCTCACCTGCGCTGAGGCGCTGTGTTCCTGATGCTGAGGCAGCCTCTGCTTGCGTTTGTTCTCCCTGTAAGCTTCTCTGGCCTCTCTGGTGTCTCTCGCCTCATTTTCAGACCTCTCACTGTCTCCATGCTGCCTGCTGTTGGGAGAGCCAACCATGACTCTGATAATGTTCTCCACTCTGGCCCTCTTGGCCTGCAGATGATCGGACATTGCATGCTCTCCCTCTGGGCTGGCTCCTGTAGGGGCGTGACCACTGGGCGATGCAGCTTCGACAGTGCTGTCCTTTGAGGAGACACTGCTCTGGTCCTCCTGGCTGCAGTCAGCGACAGCAGAGCTGGAGAGGTAGAAAGGGCTTTCATCTAGTGCCCTCTTGCTGTGGATTGTCTTACGGAGGAGTTGGGAAATGATGGATCCGTTTGAGTACGAGGCCAGAGGCTCATCGTACATGTTTCGGTGGAAGCACGGCAGCATGACATCAGCTTTGTCGTCCTCTATGCAGCCTTCGCTCGAGCTGTGCATGCTTTGGTCAGGAAGACTGAGGTTCATGGTCTCTATTGGGCTTTACAGTACACACTGATGAATAAGATACGTAATACACAAGAATCTGAAAAGAGAGAAATTCAGACAATAAATTATAAATAATAACAACACCTCTTTACTGTCGTTAAATCCTGCGGGTGACCTTTTTTATATTAGCCTATGTGTTTATAAAAATACTTACCTAATACTTTTAAATGTTATTTTCTGGACACTGGGAAATTAAACATGCCTAGTAATGCTGTGGAATTATGACTATCTATCTATTATCTATTTATGTTTTCAATAGAATATATAAATGTGTGAAGAAAGCAGATAAATGAAAAGGTACAAAACATGTAATGCTTTAATTCGGTCTAAAACTTGATATTATAATTGTGATTGTGAAAGCAACTATATCACTATCACACCAACGGAAAAACAAGGAGACCGATGATATTTTCATATCTTCAGTTAAGGAAAAAACAACCACAACAACAACACCCATAAATGCTGAGCTTATATAAAGGAGCATATTCTTTTATATCCTTTCAGCTTTGGATTGTAATAATGGTTGACACAAAGGTTAAAAAAAATTGTGATAAAATCATGAAAGGTTACATTCAGGTCATGAGAGCAAAGCGCTATGCAAAAGAAAGAGCTCTGTCTATACATTATTCACAAGAGAAACTACTCTGAAAATGTCTTTCTCCTTCTGATTTCACTCTAAGTAATAACAAAGATCATCAGTGCCGGTGAAAACAAAAAAGCTCATGGGGTGGAGACTGGCTTTAGCCACGTTTTGTCATAAAATACACAAATTAATCAAATCAATTTAAAAAAATGTGAATAGGGATAAAAACCAAATTGATGGTTTCAAGGAGAGCAGGTTGAACTTTAAATGTTCAAGTCAGGAAGTCCCACCTGTGTCTGTTTCTTGGTTTTTATATGTGTTCACTACAGTGTGGCAAATTAAATAAATACATAAATGAATAAATAAAAATAAAAATTACACTAAAAAAATCTTAGGAGTAATTTCTGTATTTCCTTTACTCGCAACAATTTTTTACAGCTTCTGCAATATAATGTAGCTGCAGTCCAACTGCTTGCTGGGCAAATTGTAATTTCGCTAATGCGCACTGCGTAAAAAAGGAGCATGCACTTGCAGTTTAGATTCATTTTAAAATTTCAAATTCATTTAGATAAATCTATAACAGATTAGAGTACTGACGGGTTGTCTATAGCCTTTTTAATAAACATAACACCCACAAGAAAACACTCGTGAAACATTCTCTAGACAATAAATAAACACTCAATTAGTCGATCAAGACCTTCAATATTAAAACCATAAAACACGCATTTATTAGCTGTAATGTGTGTGAAAGAGTGACTATTATTAAGCTTATTAAATTATTTTTTTTAAAAACCCCACTAAACTTGAAGAAAAGTGAGCTGCAGGCATGCGTTTTCACACTTGTAGGGTAGTGCAGCTAAACCACGGTTCGCAGACGGAGTGAGCGGCGGTGATGGGACCTTACCTGTTGCGCTGCGTCGCTGGTGTCGAGCTGCTGGCCTGCGCAGACTGTGAGTTGGATAGGAGAGTGCAGGAGAGTCGATGCGATGAGAAGGAAACTGAGCTGGGGCGTGGCCACATGAAAGCAAAGATAGTCCAGTCAACCCCACTCAAAAAAAAAGGCCCTGCAAAGGAGGAACCACAGCAGTAATGTTGTGTAGTTTTCACTTCTCTTTATGCTTTTAAAATACTGTTTCGTGGCGTTGAGGAAACATTTATTTTCAAGTTTAACAGCAGCGATGCCCTCTGAGTAAAACATCGTTCTTTTTGTGTGGTTTGTGCACACATATTTAAGATGTTGATATTTTTGAAGTCAGTCTTTCACTTTGTTTCACTACTTGAATATTTTTAGGTGGTGTTATGCCACAATATTGTTTGCCAAACTGTGATAGTGTTGCACTTATATTCATAACTTTAAAGTGTTCAGACATATATCCAAACAAGCTCGATGTATGAATAAGTGGCCTTTATTGGCCTATTACAGGTCAGTATGCTTTCATTTTTGCCCTTTTTGTACTGATTTAAAAACGTTTTTCATTACAGAACATAATTCAAAACAAAAGAGAAGAAAAAGTACTTTAGGTAATATAGAAATGTTGTTATTGTATAGTTTGCCGAGCAGAACGGACTTCTTTTGTTTACAGTACTCTGCAACACCTATAGCAGGGCAGGTCTGAGCATCACAGCTTAGCAGATGATGATGAGACACTGCTCCAGTGTTAGCGTTCATAAAAAATGAAATACATTTTCCCCTAAAAATATCAGATTTTTTTCATTCTAAAATCAAAGTGTTTGTTGTTTGGTATCTGTGTTATTAATATTATTATTATTAGTAGTAGTAGTAGTAGTGATGTGCAGTGAAAGCACTTGAGCTGGTTACACAACACCCCCACCCTTTACATCCAAATGTTTTATTTCATCATTATGTTTAATTACAGTGCAGGTTGTGGCAAGTTTAAAGACCCAGACGTAGTCTGATTTTTCTATTTTTTTTTTAAAGTGGATCACCTACCCGATGAGCTTGTGAAGAAAGCAGAGGATGATGACTGTGCAGGGACATTTCTTTACCAGCTGTCAAGGAATGAATTTGCTCAGAGAAACTTTCACACTCACGGAGCAATATTAGAAGCCAGCTTACTCCTGCTATGAAAGTAACAGGGCCTAAAGGTAAGTTTTAAGAATCAGTGCTGGTTAATTGAGTAGACTACTTCATTTTCTTATTTTCGTGTTGCATTGACAGGATCGGTCAAGATATGGCACACAGACTGTATGTGATCACAGCGCATAGTACAAGGGAGGCACAACCTCTTTCAGCTCTAAGATATCAGGATATAATGAAAAAAAAAACATCTGGTGCTCGTCAGATAAGTACAACCTCAGGTCAATGACAAATGACATATTAGACCACGTCATTATTTATCTGACACAAATTAAGGCAAAATACAGAGGCAGTGTGTGAAAAGCCTTATTGCTTCCACAGGAATTAACTGGGTAAGTAGCAGCCGGTGCTGCTTATCAAATGCATTTGATTAATTGATCATCAGCAAGTGTGAGCACCTATATAAAAGAAGAGGTTTTGGTAAAGTGCAGTTATAGAGCAGTCAGATTTAGTAACACTATGCCGTAGAGGAAAGCATCAAACATCACTATATCCCATCATTCATAAACTTGTTGAACCCCTTTGGTAGACATAATGGGTAATCATTTTCTATTACGTCTTGTGGTTTGTTCAAATGCAGTTTTGGAAACCTGAGACAATCTGTCATGTTCTTTTTAAAGAAAAGAGGCCTTGTTCAGTGTTTTTTACGCCATTAATTTTAACATTTAGCATGCTAACTGAGGGCTGTAGTATCTGAAATGTAGCTCTTGGGTTATTTGCAGTTTCTCTGACCTTTGCACAAAATAACCTTGGGAAAGATAAGTGGGTATCTTCAGCGTTTTCCACTTGGAAACACTCTTTCTCACTGCAGAATGGATGAACTTCAGATTGTTTGGAAATGACCTCATAACCTTTGCATTTGGTTAGTCACACCTAGATGCTAACTGAATGCATGCAGTAAGGATGTACTTAGCTTTTCACATGCTACTTTTGCATTTTAGCTGAATTTTTTGTCAAATAAATAATAACACAGTCTAAAAAGAAATGCTTTGTTGTTCATCTGAGGCTGTGTTTACCTAATTTTGAGACCTGATAAGGGCCAGATGTTTTTTGATTATGCACTGATATGTAAAACTGTCTCATTTCAGAAGAAATCTCTAGAGAGGAAGTGTTGTGAGGAGCACTAGAAGACGAAGGCTGGAAGATTAAAAAGTACTTCAATGGTTTTGTCCATTGCAGTAATTGAGTTTACTTACCTTCACTGAAATAAATCTAAGGGTTTTGACAATTAGTTTGCTGCAAAGACTCTGTATTGATATTATATTGAATGTGTTGAATTTGAGGCTTTAGTAGAATCTCGCCACGTTTTTGGCTACAGGAGGTGAAGTTTAGGGTCTTTTTGAATCGACTGAGCCTGATGGGCTTCTGCTACAGCTGCTGATCATCTCAGAAAAGGTACAGAGAGTATCTAGCCAACATAAAGGAAACACGGGTCTATCCATGTTGCTTTCCACCTACCTTCAGATATGCCAGTGAAGCATCGCAAATTACAAGCATTTTCAAGCTTGACGATACTTACCTTTTCACCTAGCATCCTCACATATATCATCATCTGTAAGAATAAGATAAGTTCTATGTGAAGAAAATTTAATGCAACTTAATAATTATATTCTAATTTAATCAATTATGTTGATTCTAATTTAATCAATTATGTTTATTAAATTAGGTCATTTTGATTCCTTTTTTTTCTTTAAATAACATGGATGCTTCAGTTATATCTGTTTGCATGTCAAACAATGCAGTGAAAAATGCAAATACTTTCATAAATCCTTTGAAATAATGTTCAGATAGAGATAAAAAAAAGTTGACAGTGCAAAGCTCTGACACTGGGGACCTAAATTCAACCCCAGAGTTTGCCGTAATCTGATAACTACATAACTGTATATTTTTAATATACGGTTAACATATTATTTTAATGTGTCATTTGGAGACGGCAGTTATGCTATACTGCTGTTTAATGGTAAACATGACAGTTAAAAATAAAATATTGATCTTATGATAACATTGTGTACATAGTTATACACTCACTTTAAGTACATATACTCACATTTTAGGTGTCAAATTAATAAATAATCATAGTCAATAATTTGACTGATGGGCTTTAAATTCTCGTTTGTTTCCATTTTTATACATACTGCATCAATATTCTTATTGTAACTTATTTTGGCCATGATATCAGACTATTGAAAACCTGGTATCACATAAACTCTTATGCAGTTACTACTGCAAGTCACACTACAGTCACTGTGAGTTTAATCACTGACTAGCCACCCATGTAATGCCAAAAAAAAGAAACTCCACTGAAAGCTTTTTTCAAACAGAATGGGCCTAAAACGACGGTGAATCTGTTACAAGTAAACTAAAACTGTGGCAAATAGATGTCAAACATGATGCAGGCCTTTATAAATGAACATAAGCCTCAACCTCTTAATTTTTTATTTTTACTAAATAAATTACCACATTTGTCTTTAAATCTAAACGTCGTTAAAATCTTGAGGATAAAGAAGAAAACAGGAGAAGAACAGTGAAAAAGTTTAATATTTTAGGTTAACTACAGATTTAAATATTTAACCAAAAAAATAATTATCTCATTACGTTTTTTTAAAGCTCACCAAGATAAGCTTTGTCAGGTGAAACCCTAAATTATCTGTACCTTACCTTAATTTATTCAGTTCTATATTACTATTTCCGCGTTTACGTTGATACTTGTTGGCTGCCTGCGGGTGTATTCATGGGTGTACTGTGCGTACACAGTTGGGGGAGTAAAGGCTCGGGGGGGCAGTATGGACTCCCCTACTCCCCCTCCAGTAGGAGCAGTTGGTTTATCCCATAGTACTTCCTCAGTTGTTGCGCGTGCCTAGCTTAGCTGGTCTGTGTGACCGGAGTTTCCCTTCCGCTGACGGGCTGCTGTCACACACACACACGTACCATGTTTTCCCATTCCCGGTGTCTCACCAGGAATTTTGGCCGATCCCTCTCTGCCATCCGCCAGGTAGGCCGCAACCTCATAAAATGTTGTCTTTGCCATTCACAAGGGAATTGTATCCTGCGGCAATCTCTTCCGTTCATCTCTACCAGAGCTAACGTTAGCATTAGCCGGCTAGTTGCTATAGGCCAAGGAGAGGCCGTAACATTGTAAGCCAAGGACAGTATGACACTTCCGCTCACAAGTACTTGCTGCAGCTTAAAGTTGGAAACCGTACCTTCTGGATGTGTTTGATTTTGCCTTTTGACATACGTGTAGGAGGCTTGTGGTTTAGGCAGAGAGTAGTTGATCTATGTTCATGCAAAATCATTAAAAATGATTTCCACAGAATATGCTAGCTGTAAGCTAATTGTATGGATAACATAGCTAGCTGTCATTTTTCCGAGGTCATGTCAGAAAAGTAAGAGTCTGGTAGTGTAGCTTTCTGTGGCTATGTTAAAAAACTTTCAGTTAATCAAGACAGGTCCAGTTAATATAGACTGTCAGGTTGTTAGTGGGATTAGTAGTAAATAATTAAGCGTTAATGCAGCCAAGAATCCCCATGCTGAACACTCGGTCCAGCTGTCGTTCACTTCATTTTATTGATCATGTCAAAGGTCATCTTACGTCAGTGTGTGGAAGTGACTTTTGACCGCCAGCTTTCTCCAAAACAATTTATTTAAAATTAAAACTGTGGGTACTGTTTAACTTGATGGTGGATATTTGTGCATTTCCAAAGGTTGCAGATGTTTTGTAATGATTGACTTTGTCTTTTTACAGGGGAATAATGTGTTAGCTCGTCGGGCTGCAGCAGGTATGTATACTTACTGGTCAAACATGTTCATCCCTTCTCTAGAGAAGTTCTTTACATGGTTATCTTGTCATTCCTCGAACAGCTCTGTCAGCTAGCAACTCTGTCATCATCAACAGCAACAATGTGTAAGTGCATACACTCTCTAGAGACTGTCTGAGCTACAGTCAGAATATGAGGACACTTTTACAAGAAATATGTGATAATGAGCTGAGTGTTATTCTATTCTTAGCTGGTAAAGTTTAATATAAATTCCATTTATCAGTGTCTCTTTACTTTTTTTTTTAATTATTCAATAAACACTGCATGCTTCATGCATATGTTTCTTGTCTGATTGTTTTTTTTTCTTCCTCCCTTTTATGTTTAGAAAACATAATCCCCGATCCAGTGTCTTCCAAATTCAGTACTTCAGAACATCTGTAGCCTACAGTAAGTATTAACTTGATTTTGTGAGGGCTGTTTAGCATTTAACATATTAGAACAGTGGACAGGGGAGCTGTGGACAGAAAACGGGGGAAGACGCGCAGTAAATGTCTTCAAGGGAAGTCGAAACTTGGGCTTATAGGTTATCTGGTCAACCCAGTGATCTAAACTGGCGCCTCAGCATTAACATATTTTAATGTTTCATTTTTACTCTTGTCTAACTGTCACTAAAGCACTTTCACAATACATTGAAATGAATGTCCTTTTACTCGTCTTTGCCCTTCAGGAGATGAAGTTGTCACAGTTAAGACCCCTGCATTTGCGGAATCTGTCACAGAGGGGGATGTGAGGTGGGAGAAAGGTAATGCTTTTAATTCCTAAACATAAACTCATTGTTTCTACTATAGACATTGGCAAGATTGTTACAATGTTTTCTCCTTACAGCTGTTGGAGACACTGTCTCTGAGGATGAGGTGGTGTGTGAAATTGAGACCGATAAGGTAAAACTAAATAAATGTTAAACTAATTCAATATGTTTTTTTACTGCTGGTGGTTGTTGGACTTTGAGGGCTAGGATATATTTCCTAACTTTACAATCTGTTTTGTATTTACCTATTCAATACAAAAATGTAAGATTGCAATCAAAAGGTGGTTTTTAAATACATTCATTCTTAATTTCACATGTTTTAATTTGGCACGGTTCACCTCGCAAAGGTAGACTGTGTGATATTGGGTTAATATCCTGGAACTTTGTGTATTTCTTTATATATTTTAAGCATTTTTACTGCTTTTCCATGTTATTAGACATCAGTGCAGGTTCCCTCTCCTGCCTCTGGAGTGATCGAGGAGCTTTTGGTCCCAGATGGAGGGAAGGTTGAAGGAGGAACTCCACTTTTTAAGCTTCGAAAAGGAGGTCTGTGGATTTTTGTAAAAAATTTTTTTTTTTATTGATTAAACACACTCTAAAGACTGGGTTGTCATAACTGTTCATATCTCCATCTTTTAGCTGGTGCTCCTAAAGCTGCAGAAACTCCAAAAGCCGAAGCTCCAGCTGCTGCAGCCCCTCCACCGCCTTCTGCTGCCCCTCCACCCCCTCCCCCTTCATCCGTGGGCCCAATTCCCACAGCCATGCCCCCTGTGCCACCTGTGCCAGCACATGCTCTGGACAGCAAACCAGGTTAGTTGCCATCAGACAGACGGTCTGTGTCATGTGAGAACTGTTTTGCTTGACAGCTGCGTTCTTGACCTCCAGCTTACTTGATTAAACGTTGTTTGGTGCTCTTTCAGCAGTTGTAGACTGTATACTGATGTCCTTTTGCCTCATCAATTCTCACAGTTTCAGCCATCAAGCCCACCCCTGCTCCAACTGCACCAGTGGCACAAGCAGAGGGAGGGGCCAAAGCAGCCAGGACAGAGAGCAGGGTAAAGTGCAAAACATGACATTTAGGTGTATTTGAAAATTTCAGAGTTGTTTGATTTGAAGTAGTGTAGAGATGAAAAATATGCAACATAATTCTGTGTGTATTTGTGTTTTTTTTTAGGTTAAGATGAACCGCATGAGACTGAGAATTGCCCAGAGACTGAAGGAAGCCCAAAACACCTGCGCTATGTTGACTACGTTTAATGAGGTCGACATGAGGTAGGAAATTCGAAATTAACTGACCTACATTATTAAACGCTCTGTGCTATTTTAGATAATCAATGTGAAGTGTTCCTTGTTACATGAACACACACAAATGGAAATTTCTAAAGAAAAAAACGACAGACTTTGCAAAGTTTATGAGCCAAACTCTGCAACTGTGCAAACGTGTATTTGTTTGTGGTATTTTGTGTATGTAGTATACATACTGTATCACCGTTAAAAGCCAAAGCAACACTTTCACAAATGGTTATAGATTGGAATCTGTCCAGCAGGAAAAGCTTTTTGAAACCCAATATCCTCTTAAACACTGGAATGTAAATATTTGGTCGTAATTCCATCTAAAACAAAGATAAGAATTGTTAAAACAGGTTTTATTAATTTACAAGGAAATGTTATTGTCTGCACTTGCCCCCTGTGCTGAAGAGGACACTTTGAGGATTTCTTTTCCCCGCAAATGTGTGGTGTCAGCTTTCAGCTATTCAGGGTTTTCTATGTATCCTAATTAGATTGACATCGACGGTCTGGAGGAAGACTTCCCAGGCTAGGGCTCATCTGGAGCCGAAGGAGCTAGTCAGAACAGGAGGCTGGAGCATCTGCAGGGGCCCACAGAGACCTGCGCTCTGAGTGGAAGAGCTGCCTCAACCGATATGGGCTTTTATGACAGCCCAATAAGATTTACAGGCTCTAGAAAGTGAAGATTTTTATCGCTTCTTCTCTCCTTTCTCGGAGAGTCTGTGTCTTGGGAGGGGCTAATTACGTTAGCGGCGAAACCCTAGAGCTTCAACAGGGTTAGATACAGGAAAACAAACAATTAAGAGATACAAGAGGAAAAATGACCAATAGTGAAACAATTAGCAGGCCCAAAGCTTTTTTCTTTTTTTTTTCCACTACTATCAGAGCCAACATTCTTTTATAGCCATCAAAAAGCCATGTGTTAAACTTCAGAAGATACAGTATTTAAAACTCTTAAATAAATACAATAGTGGTGCACTTTGTAGTAGAAACTTGCACAACGGACAATTAAACGCTGCTCTTGTTTGTCAGCATGAGAAATAGGTTGTCATACTTTATTAAATTGTAGCTCAAAGCTTGCTAACCATTGGTTCAAAGATGCTGCCTGGCACAGCTCTCTCTGTGTCTCAGGAATTTAGACACAGTCAAGTTAGACCAAGACAACCAGAGTAGTTCTGCAGTATTTTGATCTACTAACTGAACTCTGTCAGCGTTAACTGAGCTATAACCACTTAACCAGAAGAATCCTCAAACGTGGTCTGCACAGACACGTAGATGCTATCCTTCAAAATTCATAACTCTGCTGGTGCTAGAATGGCCAACATGAGCCACACTAAACAAGCTAGCTATTTAAGTTATATTGTATAAAACCATGTCGTTTAAATGGCCTTTAAAATCTTATGCTAAATTTGTACAGACAATGTTTATTCATGTTCCTTTTAAATGTGCTCAAGTTTGGAGTTTGTTTTTACTGTTAGACTAGTCAGGTAGTGTTTTTCTTCTTTTTTTATCACTTTGTAAATTAGTCAGCAGGAATAATTTCGTGCCTTACTAGCATGAGTCATGGATTGTCTGCTGCTAAATACTAGTGAAATCCTCAGAAAACCATTAACTTAAAAAAATAAAACTACTAAAAAAACTAAAACTACTACTAATCAAGTCAATCAGGGATTGTAATACCATAGAAATGATGGCATTTCTAAGTAGAATATATATATATATATATATATATATATATATATATATGGCCATTACATTATATTTTTGGTTATGCACCACCTTTTTGTTTTTAAAGAAATCAAGTTTTTTTATAAATATTTTACATCTTTTCATTCATATTTAATGTGAATATATATATTCAAATACTGAGATCTTGTTAGACTGCACCAGTTAGAATTCCCTCCTTTTTTGGATTCCATCAAATCCAGTGTCTGTAGGCTTGAACTCTGCTTAATCCCCAAGTTGATGATTTTTTTGTTTTTTTCCACAGCAACATCACAGAGATGAGGAAGACTTACAAAGATGCTTTCCTGAAAAAGCATAACATGAAGTTGGGCTTCATGTCTGCATTTGTGAAGGCTGCTGCCTACGCTCTTTCTGACCAACCTGCTGTTAATGCCGGTATAGATCAACCTCAAAAGAATGAGAACCCTTACTTGGTGGTATCAGTTTCGCACCACTGCTTTGCATGTTTGGTATCAAGTCATAGCAAGTATGTGCGGTGAAGAAAAAGATTTAAGTTTCAGTATCTTTCATTGCCCAACCACAAAACCGACTCTAACTTATTTACTGCTCCTAGACCACCCTGACCTATTTAGATAGACCTCGGTGAAACATGGGTGGTCTATATTTCTGCCCTATCTATAATTGTCTGTGGGTTTTTCTTGCCATGAGTTTTTACTTGCATGTAAGTGAAAATGGTACATAAGAAAGGGAACTTTTGGTTGCATGTAGTAGTGGAGATTCATAATTTAAATCTGCATGTAGATTTTCAGTAAGTCTTTCTTGTTTTGTGTTTCCAGTAATTGATGACACAACCAAAGAGATTGTGTACAGGGACTATGTTGATATCAGTGTGGCTGTGGCTACACCAAAGGTAAGACAAGTGAATTTTATGGTCGAGCTCATTGTGAGTGCTTGATGGCTCGTTTCTGAAATCTGACTCACGTGACTTTTTCTTTCAGGGTTTGGTGGTTCCTGTAATACGAAATGTCGAGGGAATGAACTTTGCTGATATCGAGAATGCCATCAATTTGTTGGGAGAAAAGGTAAGATTGTGAAACATTAAAAATTTTGTTATAGTTTGTTCCTTTTTTCTGTTTCTTTTCTAAAGTTTTATTGTTTTACATTGTTTTATTTACTGTTATATTGTTTTTATATTCCCATTTTCTGTGTTGTAAAGCACTTTGTGATTTTTATCTGTGAAAAGCGCTATATAAATAAATTTTACTTACTTACTTAAATCCTTGTTGGTAAAGAGTTTCTATCCATGCGTTTCCTCATTATATAAATTATGCGTTCTTAGGCCCGTAAGAATGAGCTGGCTGTCGAGGACATGGATGGAGGAACTTTCACCATCAGCAATGGTGGCGTGTTTGGGTCTCTGTTCGGCACCCCTATAATCAACCCACCGCAGTCTGCTATATTAGGCATGCATGGCATCTTTGACAGACCCGTTGCAGTCGGTGGAAAGGTTTGTGCTCTCATTATTAAAAAGAATCATGCATGACAGAATCACTATTTAATGAAAATGTGCTGATAAATCTCTTTGAAAGGGTACAGCTTGGTTTATTTATGAATCAGGTTTAACCTTTGTGCACATATCTCACTAACATGCATTGGTCTCCAACTTGTCTGGGGAGAAACTTCACATTTAACTTAATATGTACAAACAATATTTTTTTTTATATACCGGTACATAAAAATCACTGTAGTGCATACACATTGTGTCAGTAGTTATCTGCTGAATAATATGGTGCTCCACGGTCTGAGTATAGAGTGGCCTGGGGGGGGGGTTTAATTACCCTTTGTACAGACTTCCTGTTCTCAGTCGTGCCCCCTGCTTACCAAACACCCAGCCAGCAGGAGAGCCACTGAGGAATAGTAGAGGGCCAGCAGCAGCTTCTGGTCCAGGTTATTCTTCCTCAGGACAAGGAGGAAGTGCAGCTGCTGCTGGTCCGCCTTTACCAGGGCATTTGTGTTGTGGGTCCAGGTGAGATCGACTGAGATGGTGATGCTCAGAAACCTGAAACCTTAAGTTGGAAAAAGGATCCCACCTGTTCTACATTTATAACATTTATAAATGTTTTTGGTGTTTTACTGCCAAAACTCAAATATAGTTTTGAAACATACAAATATGAGAATGTAAATACATTAGAAAAGTGGGAAATAGGAATGATTCACATTATGAAGACTGTCCATTGTTTTGTTTTGTTTTTTTTCACATGTACAGTAGAGTGACACTGATCGGGCATAACATTATGACCACCTGCCTAATTTTGTGTTGGCACCCCTTTTGCTGCCAGAACAGCCCTCATCCTTTGAGGCATGGACTCCACTATACCCTTCTCCAAAGTGTCTGGCACCTAGATATCAGCAACTTTAAGTCCTGTAAGTTGTCAGATGGGGCCTCCATGGGTCTGACTTGTTTGTCCAGGATGTCTCACACATGCACGATTGACTTGAGATCTGGGGAATCCATTTTTGCTCCGTGGCAGGGTGCGTTATCCTGCTGAAACAGGCCGCAGCCATCAGGGATGACTGTTTCAATGAAAGGCTGAACATGGTCTGGAGCAATGTTTAGATAGGTGGAATGTGTCAAAGTAACATCCACATGTATGACAGGACCCAAGGTTTCCAGCAGAAAATTGTCCAAAGCATCACACTGCCTCTGCCAGTTCCCATAATGCATGCTGTTGTCAGGTGTTTTCACAGGATAAGCAACCAGGCCACCTTTTTCCATTGCTCTGTGGTCCAGTTCTGAGGGTCACATGCCCACTGTTGGCGCTCTTATGTTGTTAACAGAGGTCAGCATGGGCACCCTGATGGTCTCCAGCTATGCAGCCCCATATTCAACAAACTGCGATTGCAACAAGCTCAACGTCAAAAAGAGTAAAGGTCGCTCTCGAGTAGGACTGCACGATTAATCGTTAGAAAATCGCGATCTCGATTCATACTTATGTGCGATCTCATTTCAAAAAGACGACGATTGTACCGCTTTTTGATCCGGGATGTAATCTGCATGAAAACAAGCGCTCACTCTTCCTGCTCAACAAATGACAAGGGCGGAGCCTTATACCACGTGATGCAGAAGCTGTGCTGTGTGATGCTAAAATTAGCAGGGAAAACCAACGGAGAGCACGTCAGGGATGACGAGAAAGTGACAGTTTTTATGTTCAGTCTCAACTGTTACGAAGTTGATGTGCAGTTAATAAGTGCAATAAATATTTATATTGGAGAAAAAAATCGTGAGAGAATCGTGATCTCAATTCTAAGCCAAAAAATCGTGATTCTCATTTTATGCAAAATCGTGCAGCCCTACTCTCGAGGATGCCGCTGTTCACATTTTGGACCCGAGAAGACACATTCGGTAAAAGACGCCATCTACGTCCACTGTAAATGGCTGTCACTGAAAAGAGGTGGTGGGTAACAACACCAACTGCCAGCCATCTAATGTGTGCTCTTGAGATCCCTTCCCACGGTCCTCAAACCCCATTCACATCTTGCGTTAGGTGACCTCAATAGGCCACATGATGGGGTGGGGCAAGGTCTGATAGTGGTTTCACCTGAAACCTTGGGTGGTATAACCCACACCTTTTTTTAACACTTTGGCTCACATGATTTATAGTGGGTCAACAACCACCTCCTAAGAGACGACCCCCACTAGGGTTTAGTACCTGGGCCTCTCTGGCTTTTGGTTTTTCATTTTAAAAAGTTAAAAAGAAGTTTGCTGAACTTCTTTAAGCGCTTACCATGACCTGGATGACTGAGAACCTACACAGACAGCTCGTCTGCCCAAACAGGCCAGCCTTCGTTTCTCATGTGCATCAGTGAGACTTGGCAGCCCATGACCCTGATCGCTGATTCACCACTATTCCCTCCTTGTATCACTTTTGATTGATAGTGACCACTGCAGACCGGGGATACCCCACCAGAGCTGCAGTTTTGGAGATTCTGTGTTGTCAAGGCATCACAATTTTCCTGCTTCTAACACATCAACTTTGAGGACACAATGTTTACTTGCTCACTAATATATCACACCTTAACAGGTGCCATGCTGAAGAGATAATCAGTGTTATTCACGTCACCTGTGATTGGTCATAATGCTGTACCTGATCAGTGTATATCATTATGACTCCTCTCTCTTTTTTATTAAACGAATTTTTATGTACAATATTATCAAGTAAGTTAAGTTAAGTCTTCACTTTCTTCATCATTATCGTTTGGTTGTGTCTTGTAGGTGGAAATCCGTCCAATGATGTATGTTGCCCTGACGTACGATCATCGGCTGATTGATGGAAGAGAGGCTGTCACTTTCCTGCGCAAGATCAAGTCCGTGGTGGAGGACCCCAGGGTGCTGCTCCTTGACATGTAAACCTCTGTGAACTCCAGGCCCAAACAAACAAACCACCCACACAAATAGTGGCTGTACTCATCTGACGAACATTACTACATGTAATTTTGTAATGTGTTGTTGTATTGGTTAACTACAGGGGGAAAAAAAGAAGACAACACTTGGGTTGTGCAATGGACATTTGCAAAACTAGCAGTGATAAAGGGTTTTGTGCTGCTGTGGAGAATTGTTGGGGTCTGGGGTTTCTGGTGCTGGTCTATAGATCAAAAAAAGAAAGAAAATTGTCATACTGATGTGCGCCATATGTCGTTTTCTACATAGGACTGAAAGATTTTCAACTTATTGTGAGACGAATGGCAGACACAGTTAAAACTCCATAGATTAATGTTATTGTTTTAGCAGAGAGAAAAACAAAGAGCACATATTGGGCTAGAAACCAAGAAAAGCTGTTCTAAAATCTCCAAAGTGATGAAGTCCTCAGAGAATTTACGCCACCTGCTCAGAATAAAAGAAAAACGGTCTCGTTTTGCTGTGTAAGAAAAACTATTTAAGAAAAAAAAAACATTTTAAACAATAAAAGCTGAATTACTCGACTGTAGTCCTTGTCTGGGTTTGTTTTATTCCTTCCAGATTAACCACAAGGAATAGATGGCTTAGAAAGTAGCTGATTGACGTGTTTCAAATGAGGGGTGGATATGTTGCTTTGTAACATGAATGACAAAAATATGGGATGTAATCCAGCCCAGTGGATGGTTGCAGAGAGAAAAATGTTTGAAATGTCCACTGCAATTTACACCAGAAAACATGGCTGCAAGTGCTTCAGAACCGATTGCTTTGCATAGGTTTTGGTCAGAAATGCCAGATGTCTGACTCATTGTTAGCTTGAAGGCGGCCTTACTTACAAATTACCCGTGACCTGCCTTAGTACGCACAAAGGTCTGTAGGCCAAAGCGCCATGCTGACACACTGCTTTGAGTTATGACAGTAGTGTTCCTTTGTAATGGCACATTGTGTATTTTTTATTTTATTAACCTTTATTTAACCAGGAAGATCCCATTGAGATTAAAAACCTCTTTTTCAAGGGAGACCTGGCCAAGATAGGCAGCAGCAGATGTCTCACAGTTACAGAAATTATTCAAACACAGGCAGCAACATCACACATAAGTGAAAGAATACAAATAAAATAAAATAAATAAAATTCAAAAACAAAAAAAGTCAGTTAAAATGACAATCAATAAAAAGCTTGTTAGAAAAAACTAAAATCCATTTAAGATAGTAAAAAAAAAAAAAAAAAAAAAATACCCCAAAAATTCAAAGCAGACATTCAACAAGGAGACATGCTGCTGCCATCTTGGACTGTGGACATGCAAAATGTATGCATGTATCCAGGCAGAAAGAATCCTGAATAACTGCAGTTATTTTTCTGAAGACATCTCAAGCTCTTAATGTGTTTTGTTGATTTAATGTGAACTTTTTAAGAATCCAGTTGTAATTCTACTAAAAGAAAGTGGGAGATGTTGGCAAAGGATTTTGAAGTTGGAGCTGCCAGGCAGTAGGAGGAGAGACCAGAGAGAAGATTCATTGATGCAGTGGAGGAGCACATGAGAAGGACTTGTGTGACAGAAGAGAATGAGCTGCTGTGTTGACCCCTAAAGGCACCGGCTAGAGGAAAAATGCAGAGTAGTTTTAAATTTCTGACCCATTTGAGATCAAGTTGCACTTCATGTGACTCATGTGGGGGCGATACCATCTGTTGTAAATAACTTGTTTATCCTAGTTTCTGAACATACACTCACTGGCCACTTTATTAGGTACAACTTGCTAAGAATGGGTTGAACCACCTTTCAACTTAAGAACTGGCTTAATTCCCCATGACATAGATTCAGCAAGATGCTGGAAACATTTCCCAGAGACTTTGGTCCATACTGCCACGATAACATCACAGGGCTGCTGCATATTCATTGGCTGCACACCCATGACACAAGTCTTTCATTCCACTACATCATAAATGTGATCTATTGGACTGAGATCTGGTAACTGTGGAGGCCACTGTGGATACTCAAACTAGCCCCCGTGTCACCAATAACTGCACCATGTTCAAAGTCACTTAACCCACCTTTATTTTCCCATTCTGATGCTTGGTTTGAACTTGACCACATCTTCATGCCTAAAAGCACTGAATTGCTGCCACATGATTGGCTTATCGGTTTAATGTTTGGGCTAATGTGCAGTTTTAACAGGCTTACCCAACAAAGTGATCAGAGAGTGTAGGTATCCATGTCAATACCTGTACATTTTGAGTCATACTGCTGCAAATCTAATCTCAATAGGTTTAATGTATCCCTGATAGTATTACTGTTGTTTTAAAATTGTGGAGCCTTAAGACTCAGTGACAGACTTTGTGAACATATCCGAATGTACAACAAGGAAACACAACTCCTGAAGGGAAGGAACTGTCAACTTAAATGTAAGTTTCAGAGTGGTCTGTGGAGGTCCACAGCTATGGAGTGAACTTGAAAGCACAATAAAAACCCTTCTCTGTCTTTAAAAAGTGTTTTGCACCGTAGCCCAGTCCACACCCTAATGAATCTACACTTTTCATATTTTCATGTGTCACTATCAAGAGATGTAATCATTTCATGATATGATACTTTAGGATCTAGTTTAGTATGAGAATGCATGTTCAAAATGATATATTTTAGGTATTATGCAAGTATTTGCTGGTGTTTTGGGTCCCTGGTTATGAGCCCTGCATATCTTTTGGGGAGTCCCACTTCACAAATGGCTACTTTATATGTAATCATATTTGAAAAAGTTTAAAATTCATTTGAATAAACCAAAACTTAAAATTGTGCCAATCTTTGGAATGATAACCCAAAATGACAAAGGCTTTATAACAGGAAGGGATGTTCAAAGAAGATGTAACAATTTATTGCCTATTTATTCATTCTTCATTATTGTTTTTCTACATCAAGTAGTCCAAAATTAGTAATTTTTTCAATTGTCACATGTTAGGTTTAGTTGGCATCGGTTTTCATGCACGGTGATACTGAACTTGTAAAACTATCAAAATGACATCAAATATATATTAAGTTACATCTCAAGGGTTTAAAATAATCCATCTTGTTTCACTGTCCATGTGACAGTTCACCATTTTTGTTTCAGTTTTTATTTTGTCATATTTCTTTGGGAAGCACAAAATTCAAATGAAACCAGTATGCGGTGCTACAACTGTTAGGGCCACGTTAGGATGCTCGGATTCAGCCCAGTGTTTCAAGTCCAGTGTAACACACAGGGATCATCTCCTGCTAGCAGCTCAGAGCCTTCCAGGAAACTCCATTGAAGAAGGGATGACATTTGATGTCACTTACACCCCCACCTCCAGAGCCAAGGCGATAACCAGCATCGAACTGGAGCAACTGTAAGTGAAAATGAGTAGAAACACAGTTTAAAACTTTTTGAATACACTCTTTATAACAAAAGCCTTGCAGATCTTTCAACCCTTAACTCTAACCTCGGTAAGCAGAGAAGCGGCCGCGGTGCTCAGGTGGTCGGGGATGAGCAGCTGAGTGTGGGAGTGGATTCCTGCTGGGTGGAGCTGCCACAAAGGCTGCGGGAGAGTCAGAACCAATATTTTGCAGGGATGGTACAAAACTTACAAAATTCAAAAGTTGCAGACTATTACATTATTAATATGCTTGGAGAGCGTTTAGCTTACCATTCCTGTAAGAAGTTCGAACAGCAAAGCCCCAAGACTCCACCAATCGCAAGACTCTGTGATCCGGGACACTCCGCCAATTTCTGTCAACAAACATCAAGCTGAGCTGAGTTCAGGTATCACTGATGTTTCCTGAAGGTGTGTTTCTTGTTATCGCTTTATATTCACTTGCAATGTGTCGAGTTGGTTGAGATGAATTTAAAAGGCTCTACAGCTGAGTGAATGTGGCTCAGCCAATAGAGTGGCCAACTGCCTAATTGGAACGTTGGTGGTTTGATCCCTGGCTGCTCCAGGCTGTGTGGCAAAGTATTTTTGGGCACGACACTGAACCTCTAAGTTTGTCCTGATGCTGGATCACAGTGTGAATGGTAGACAGAGAGCACTTAGATGTAGAAAAATGTCCTTGTGTGAAGGTGTTTTGTATAAGAAGAGTAGAAAAGTGATATATAGAGACCTCTCCACTTACCATGAAGTACCCAACTTCTTGTTCAGGACAAAGTGGACCAAATGGACATTGCCACTAGGTGGCAGTTTATGCTAAGGAGTAAGCAAGGGTGCCAGCTTAGAGTGAAGTCTTACCGGGAGCACAGTACATCTGTTCCATGGATTTGGAGCTGATCTCTGACTGAACCTCACTCCACTGGCTGAAGAACGTCAAACACACCTTTCCTGTGAAAACATTATAGCAAATTAAACTCAAATACAGCACAAATTGGGTTTTTTATCATGTGGTCTTTGACAGTTGCTAGATTTGATAGCCTTACCGTTGCTAGTGAGCAGAACATTTCTAGGGTTAAGATCCCGACACAGGATGCCTTGCTGATGCAAACTCTCCAAGGCCAACAAGATCTGTGCCCCCCAGATGCGCACTTCATTCTCAGGAAGCCCCCAACAGGTCTGCATGGCCTTATCTGCAGCCCCGGGTGACTTGATAGGGAACCGAGGCAGATGGCACCACCCATCCACCTCTATGATCTGGTCTTCTCTTTCACCATCTGGTCTTTCTGGTTTTATAAAACCATCCACATCCTCTCGCTTCCTGTTGGGCGGGGCATCATGAGGGCCAGAGGAGAACCAGCCTACAGATGATCCCTTTGTTGTAGGTGCACGCTTCTCTCCAGGGCTTAGCAGCTCACGGGCTTCCTCTACTCCTTCTTTTGCCTCACTTGAGCAGGCTTCCCCTTTATTACTGAGCCCTGAAAAAGCCAAAGGAACCCTGGAAAACATGTGCTTTTTTTCTGTAACACTGAGGCAGAGTGAAGCTGAGGAAGGCCAAGAACTGTCCGAGGTGATCTGTGTATCTCTGTGGTCAGAAAATACTACTCTGTCTGTACTTCTGATAACTACCATTCCATTTCTTTCTTCCACAGTGGGACTGCTGCGTTCCTGCTTTGTGTTTAATTCTGCTGAGTTTACACCTAAAACAGATCCCTGGGGAGAGCCATTCATATCCCATGAAGCCCTGCCATGGATCTGGGTTTGGCAATGAAGAGGAAGATGCAAGATGGCAGGACTAGAACTCAAAACATTTTCACCGTTTTGTGACCCTGCTTTAATAAACGAGTCCAGATTCGTATGAGGTGCAGTTCGTTCTAGGGATAAATCAGCGTCAGTCAGTGCATAGGGGTTTGTTTTCTCACAGTTGTGCACTGGATCCGCAGCTTTCCAAGCCACTTCGAATTCGGAGCTGCACTCTATCAGCCCCATTCCAGGTTTCTTTTTATGGAGCTCCGACATGACGTCGAGAGCTTGACTGACACGAGCGCAGGAGAGAGGAAGAGCTGGCTTTTCCTGAGTTTCGCTGGAGTGCAAACACAAACTAGGAGCTGGTGGATGGATGTGAGTTTTGACCTGTGTCCTCGTCGGGCCAGACAGCAGAGTGAGCCGATCAAGCTTGGTGTAAAAAGACGCCGCCGAGCGTGTGTTCTGCAGACAACCCGTCTCTTCGATGTAGGAGTGAGTCCCGCAGCTCTCCAGTCGCTGCTGCGTCTCATCCCACGAGGTAGGGAAGTCTGCGTCGGGGCTTTCGTCGTTTAGTTTCTCAGGAATCACCGCTGCACTTCTGCTCTGCTGGTAGTCTGCGCTGATTGCAGGTGAGGTCCGGCTGGTCTTCAGCTTGGTGTTATGATGGCGAGAAGCGAAGCATTCTGGGTGTTCCTTGGCCTTCTCGTTCCTCAGTTTATGCAGCTTGGAGAAAAGCCTCCCACCTACAGAGAAGGAGCAATGCAAAAAACAAACAAAACAAAAGAAAAAAACCCCTCTATATTACACTCCATTACTGTTACCAAAAATCCATCCACATTGTTCCAGCAGCAGTGAGAGCAGTGGTTAAACGCTCACCTTTGACATGCTCCAAATGCAGATACACAGCATCCTCACTGACGTAATATCTTAGCAGCTTAACCATGTATGGCACCCCTTGAGGAATGATGGTTGGCTGGTCCCTGCTCTCCCAGCTAGACTTAACCAGGCTCTGGAACATAATGAGCATGACTCATATAGTTATATATAAATTAGCATTTTCTAGATGAGAAAGACGCAGGTGCATTATTACTCATTCAGGCGTAGATTAACCACTGCTTGGATTGACCCTGTAGGTCCAAGTGCCTGTCTGCTGCAATGTCTATCTGTACACTGAAATATGAGGTGCACTAGCACTGGCTAAAAGGGTGAGAGCTCTTAGCCTTGATTAATGTGGAGTGATACTCTGGGAGACAATCAGCATCGACTAGCCTGCAACAGAATACAACAACGGTGTTGCTGCTAGACAGCCACCCTCCCCCTCAAATCATATCAACTATCTGTGGACACGTGTTGGCCAATGGATGTGTTTTTATAGGTATAATTTTGTTGATCAACTGGCTACTATAGAGCGCACACTCACCTTTACCACAAATGTCTCCTTGTTGACCATACTTTGCACAATTAGGACCTTAAGAATGAGAAATAACACCTTTAGCCTTCCACATAAAAGCGGGTAAATTATTACAGCAAGTTTCAAGGTTGGAGCGCAGTTGATCATTGACACTTTCACTGTGTGCTACAAGGAGTGCAAAAAGGCAAAAGAAACAATAAAAATCAAAATTAAAACAAAAGTCTTTCATACCTTGTCAGCCACACCCACAACCTTACACATCTCCAGATCCTCCACGGGTGAACTCAGGTGTCTGATTGGACGGAACCTCAGACTGCTGTAGCCCTGATGACACAGAAATCAACCGGATCTCAAGTAAGAATTTGAAACTTGGTTTGTGATAGTAGGCACTAAATGTTTTGTCCTTTGAGAAGAGTACAAGCAAGGACTGCTGAGCTACAATATGTTACAACCCTGCATACAGATCAACAAACAAGATGCCTTTTTTTCTTCTCTTAAAAGCAGCAAAGGATGATTGTCTTACCCCTAAATGAGAGCTCCCTTTCCCCAGGTTATCCTGTAGATGTGTTATAAAGATTTCTTCTGCTCTCTTCAAATACTGGGTTGTTTTCCTCTTCACAGCCTCCCGACGATCCTTGTTCGGATCCACTGCAAAACAATTAAACTCAGTCTCACACCAGTAAAAGTGGGTAAAACCTTGGCTTTGGGAATATATTAAATGCCACAAAGTACCTTTGATCTATAAAACAGCAGCACACACCTAAAATATTTGGCCAGCAAGCAAATCTGTGCTTAACCTTTGGTTTATGACTTCCTGTTTTTATACTCGTTCACATCTTCCCATCACATGTCTTGTGCAAACATGCATTTCCATGTTCCCTATTCACTCTGTCACGCAGAAAAGAGACCAGATATTTTCCACTTACATTGAACCCCATTTAGCAGCAGGTCCACGCCGTTCTTGTAGTAACTGAAAGCTGCCTCATAGTCCTCATTCACCTCACTGTCCAGTGCCATGCGGATCTGCTTGGCCGCCTCCACCAAGTAATCTCTTTTTGCCATCACTTCTTCTTTTGGACCCGTCAAGGTCCAGCTGGGCCTGTGCATAGCAGGGAAAGTTAGACATTACTCTTAAATAAATGGAACTATATTTAAATATAGTTGAGATATGAGCAAACTGCCTAATCACAGAAACAGAAACTGAATATAAAACTTGGGTATGTTAATCACACTGCTGCTGTGAGGCTTTTAAAATGATATTAAAACAACACAACCGTTCAGATTACCTTTGCTCTTCAGTCTTATCAACAGCAGGGCTCATCTCTGCCCTCGATCACTGGAATCAGAGCGTGTCTGCTCCCAGTGACTCCAAAACGTGGGTCTCTGCAGAAAGGCATGATCATCTGAGCGAGCACAAGCAAAGATTTAACCGTCAGAGCAGAACAGGAAGTGAGTGCAGGCTTTGCTCTTCTATTTGTGATGAATGGAAAGAAGCAGAGCAGAAAATGTCCAAGATGACAGAGAGATGACTCAGAGCACTGAGGCTCATAGCTGTATGTCTCATAAATGCAATGTTTTTTCCTTAAAATATGATAAATACGCAAAGGCTTGCCTGAAAAAGGTGTAGACACAAGGACTCCCAACTGTACATGCTATAAAAACTGGGGTAATCGACTCGCACAAATCACATGACAGTGATCACTTCCAAGGAGCAAAAGTATGTGCTAACAAGAGGCTTGATTAAATTTTTAGTATGCCATTTATAACATTAAATGAATGAATTATCAGGCTGCATGCGGAGGCTATGGCTCAAAAGAAAACCTTCTATATATGAAAATCCTATATCCCCCCTCCAGTTCAGTCTACACTGAAACATCAGAGCCATACACACCCCATCCAGCCGTGGAGGCGTCATCATCTGAGAAGTGTGAGCCACACAGACCCATCTGCAGTCTCCTCCATTATAATCCATCATCTTCACAACATTCACCTCATAGCCAGTAAGCTAGCAGTGTATCATGATACATAAGTGCACTAACACCACAGAAAACACGTGTAACCCGCACAAATGCACGCTGTGTACCTGATGCAAGGCGAGCATGGCCTGGACCCTCCGCCCCAGCAGCATCAGCAGCAGCAGCAGCAGCAGCCCGTGTCTTTAGCAACCAGAACACATCATCCCACAAGCAGGACAGGAGGAGAGAGCTCAGGCGAGGCTGCTGATTGGCTGAGCATGATGTCACTTTAGGGTACCATTCCACACACAGAGACCACTTCCCCCCTGTCATCCTGACAGATGCTAGAGGATTTAAAGAGAGAGTGCTGTATTTGTGTTGACTGACTGAAGGCTATTTTCAGCCCAGATTTATTTATTTATGTAATTAAAAATAATGGATTTTCCTCAGATTTCTCCAGACAAATCGCATTTAAAATTATTCATTTTATACAACAATCGATTATTTTATTTTTTTAATGTCGACCATGTACAGTTAATGAAAGGTTCCTCCTGTTTAGAATTGATAAGCTGCTGGGTTTTGGTGGGTACTTGGTACCAGATGGAGCCACGCTCCAACCAGAGCACAAAGGCAAGTCCTCCCCCACCCCCTCACCCACCCAAGGGAGGGATTGGGTTACGGAAGTGGGAGGAAACTCCAGCATGTCCCTGGAAGAAGGGGGAGAAAGAGGGGCATAAGATCAAATGCTGTAACCTTATCCAAAAGGGGAGGGGTATTAGTCACCACAGAGGGTTTTTTTTTAACCCATCCACAATTAAATCAAATCAAATTTTTATTTTGTTTTAATTCAAACTGAAGCAAAATAACCCAGTTGAATGATAAACTTTGATTTTAGCACAATGTAAGACAACATTTATGACAATCACAATACAGGAGACCAAGAAGATATCCGGGTGTTGAATGTTTCATGATAGGAACCATGATGTCACTGTGTTTGTAGATCGTCTGATTAGTGGGATTGTATGCAAGCTGACAAATTTCTCCTGAAATATCTGTAAGATGATTCTCACTTCCCTCAGTGTCATAGGTAGTAGAACTTCAAAGTATCTGGCCTTGTGACATAGATATCGTTTCCCACGGCGATCGTGGCTCAGGAGTTGGGAGTTCGCCTTGTAATCAGAAGGTTGCCGGTTCGAGCCCCGGCTCGGACGGTCTCGGTCGTTGTGTCCTTGGGCAAGACACTTCACCCGTTGCCTACTGGTGGTGGTCAGAGGGCCCGGTGGTGCCAGTGTCCGGCAGCCTCGCCTCTGTCAGTGCGCCCCAGGGTGGCTGTGGCTACAATGTAGCTGCCATCACCAGTGGGTGGATGACTGGATATGTAAAGCGCTTTGGGGTCCTTAGGGACTAGTAAAAGCGCTATATAAATACAGGCCATTTACAGTTACAGGCATGTACACAGTTGTTGTATTTCGGTTTTATTGAAAGAGCAGCATTAAAGACAAAGCAGTTGTGCTCTTGCTTGAAGAGCTTCTAACGTATTCAGATGTGACAGCTGCTGTTATCTGTAGTCTAATACTCCTCTTATTATCTGTGACATCATTTCATGGCCATAAACATTTTATTAGAACAGCATCACTGACCCTTGAGATTAGTGCACATGTGTGCATTATGCATACTATCCTTGGACTACTACAGGTCCATGACAGGGTTCCTGTTGTTTGTTTTCTTTATTTAATCTGATGTATGAAAAAAACAGAATTAAAAGAGGATTATGGCGAATCTTTATCTTAGTACTTATGGTGAGAAACTTGAGTTTTTAGTATCAGAAAATAAATCCTGTATGAATTCTGTGAAATGTGTGTATATGTTTATTTGCATCGCATGATAACAGCTTATCTTCAGCTGCAGTTTAAAACAGTTTATTATCTCCTTTAAACTCCTGTAAACTCTCCAGTTACATGAAAGAACTGCTCAATTAGTTCACTTTGATCAATGAAAGCTAAAGTGATTAATCTGCAGTAAAAATCACATTTTATACTCAACTTTATGCGCATGTTAAATTCTGATTGTGAGTCTTAATGCCCAGCCGCAGATAGAGCACACAGTTATTTAAACCCCTGTTTAACATGTGAACACTGGACAAATGTGCACCACTGTGTCCCTATTTGTCATATTTTGGTTCATGTTTTTCTATTGGACTTGTGTGCAAAAATTTTTATCTGAATACAGTAAGAATTGTTTTATCAAATTCATGCATTTTTTCCTGTTTCATTTGATTATCTAGAACTATTTTAAATCTGAAGCTAAATTTGTGTGGCATAATTTCATAATGATATAATTTATGTGCATAGACAATTGTTCACTTTATTTGAATGCTTCAGTTTGATTTTATTCAGGAAAAGATGGCCAAAAGCCAGTGTATCACAGAAAACACAGGGCATAAGAGATTACAGAAGACTCGTATCGATCACAATACGGCAGATGACCGAGAGATAAAATTATTCTTTGTCAAATTTCACATTATAGGACACATAATAGCCATTGTTGTACATGTAGAGTTTCTGGTCGGTGGGGTTGTAGTCCAGGTTGGTGTATTTGTCCTGGAACTTCTGGAACTGAATACTGAGGTGTTTCTCCTCCTTGGTCTTCGTGTCAAATGCGTAGTAGATCTCCTCTGTGGCAACATCCACTGACCTGGTGGCATACATAACTCCACAGGCCATGAAAGAATTACCCACCATCTCCTTAAACACACCAGTATTCCACTGATCTTCAACACCAAAAGATTTTTCTTCTATCTTAGCAATGACAATTTTCCCTTTGCTTGCCTCTGAAGCATACATTACCCACATTCCATTTTCATCAGCTGCAAAGTCTAAGAACTGACTGGCTGAGTAACTGTAAGAGAACTTCGAACTAGCGGCTGAGATCACTCTGTAGTCATATGTGGAACTGGTCAGGTTCAGTTTGGCCATACTGAGAGGTGCGTTGCGCTGATAGTATAGGCTGTTACCGTGAACAATAAAATTGCTCCCAAGCCCTGCCCACCCGTTTGGTGTGCCATGGTGTTTGAATGCAGACCTCAGAATCAGCTTATCATAGTTAGAGTACAAGTAAAAGTCACTGATTGAAGGGGAGCTGTATGCACCAAAGAAGTACATGGACTCAGAACCTCGAAGAGGTTTGGAGTCTTTTCCCCAGCCCCCATAAATGGAACCTGGGGTCAGATGAGCATTCAGCTGAAGCACCATTGGCTTGCTGAGGGCCAAGATTCCCGTGTGATTGCAGTTACCTGAAGAGAAAAATAAGCATGTTTAAAATTATTAGTAATGTCAAAACCGTACACCAGCGTTAATCCAGCCAAGGCAGTGGCCTTACCAATATCTGGATTGATGAGCTCCTGCTCCTTCTGGCAGTCCTCCAGCTTCTTCTGCAGCTTAGCCAGCTCAATGCGGAACACCGCCAGGTTGCTCTCATCATAACTCTCCAGTTGGTTCACAATGAGGGTCATGTTGTGGATCTACAAAGCACAGAAAGACAGACACATAAATTAGGTGCTCTTAAAAATAAGTCATTTGCATGTAAGTTCAAACGCAGTTTTTACCTCAGTGTACAGGCTGTCAAATATGGGTGAGGAGGAGTTGAGAGAGTTTTTGAGCTGAGATACCAGAGCCTCAAATTCTCTCAGCTCAATCCTGAGCAGCTCAAAGTCCAGTTTGATGTATTTGTCAGGACTGCTTTCCAGTATGTTCACTCTAATTGTCAGCTCAGTTAGGTCCTGCAGGTAGACCGCCAGCTTAGCCTCAAAGCCCACTATCTGGAAGGGTGAAAAAAAGCAATGTTAATGTCTTACTACAGCATATGCTTTCAAATGTCACATAATTATTTAGTCCTACTGCACCTTGTTCATTTGGATTTCCACTTCCAACATCAGATCTTTAGTGACTTCTTGCATGTGCTCAACCCGGTCAGCAGGGAAGGTTGTGTCAGGCAGAAAAACATGGCAAACACACTGACCTGACTCACTCACTGATGCCGTTACATTTCCAGACTCCCAGTCCTCCACTGGCTAAAATTAAAAAAAACAAACAAACAAAAAAACATTCAAAAGACATAACTAATCACTGTGCCTGCATGCTTTATTAGAAAAGTAAAGGCACTTACAATCCAGGCCAAAACAGGGCTGAGGGCTGGCAGGAGCAGCAGCAGAAGAGCTGGCAACATTATGTCTCTGTTCATCTCTCAAAGGTTTTCTCCGTGGCTTTCTCAGAGTGTTTTTAAAGGTAGCTCTTATCAGACCATCTCAAACACCTTCTCTCTTCACAAATTTATTATCTTAGTCCAACATACACTCAGGCATTGTATTTGTTTGCTTATGACAAGCACAGAGGAATCCGCCACGTCACGTTTAATACAAATGTGGGGTGCGGATGAGAAGCACAGCATGTGTTGCTGCTGTGTTGTTATGTTTATGACCTGACAATTTGGACAAGTATTCATTCTATGATCCCGAGTCCTGTTTGCACAAAGGCAAACACAACTTTTTTTAGGAGTAGATTGCTGTAAGTCATAAAGGTTTTTTAGGACATCGTCCTAAAAGTGTGAAGTCACAAGTCCATTAAAATGGAGCAACTTATACTTCTCCATCTATGCCAGTAATTGCAAGTGACTTGGGTGGAGTTTTTGAACACCGTAGTTTGTGGAAACGAAGCGTTTTGCCACAAAGAACTTTGAATAAAATGCTGACTCAGCTCAATAAAATCACTATGTTTGACAAACCTATCTGAATCAAAATGCTGGTTTAAAGATTTCCTCATTAAATAGCATTAGAGTTTAAATGTATTAATAAAAGGCAGATGATACTCGAATGCATTTTCTTGTGAAAAGCTGACTGTGAGTGATTGAAAATCAATAAAGAAGGCAGTAATTGAAGACTGTAAACGAGCAGAGACAAGTGATAAAGCCACTGCTCTCATGACACAAACCTCTGAGGGCAGAAGGACTCACTGGATCATTAGATGAAGTATGTGTGAATCAGTCAATTTGGGCTTTACAGTTACCAAATGTACCAAGTCTACCAAAAGTATTTTCTATATCAGACATGATCACGTCACTCAAAGAAAGAATTTCCAGTAACTGAAGCACTTTGGATTTAGTTTATTTTTTTTGTAACAATTTCAAATGTTTGCCCTCATTAAGGTCTTTTTGGTTGAACAGCTATGGGAGATTTTGCCTGTTAGTGTGTGGTAGCACCTCACCTGTGAACTAGTTCACTATATGAACTAAATGATTTCTGCCTTTCTTGCTTTGACACACAAACATATTTATGGGGCTTTTATTTATTTGTTTGTTTGTTTGTTTGTTTATTTCACATATTTTTGAACTCTTAAATATGTTTTCACAAAAAAAAAACACCCTGCTATTTGTCATATTAGAAAAACTGAAAAACACTGAGGGACAATCTTGCAATGACAATTCGAATGAGTTCTTGAACAATCTTCAGACTTGGCGTTCACACCTGTAAAGTTTTGAGACGACTTGATTTCATGATGAGATACAAACATGGACTTGCACAAAGACTCAAGAGGTGAAACAATACCAGGTGTGAGAAATATTGATCTTTTTTTATTATTTATGTGGTATCAAGTCTGAATGTCTCCATCCCATATATGCCTAAGAATGCCCTCTAGTTTATTTTGTAAACACGATAAAGTTCAGTGCAAGGTGGGATCACGTTTGTTATATGCAGGAATAGAACCCTGTGTTGGGTGTCTCATTTACCCAATTGCAGAATAAGTTCTCTCTCCCTGAGTCACATTTTTTCGATATTTACAGATAAGAAACTATGTTCGTCAGAGTATTTTAAACTTTCCATCTCTTCCAGAAGGGGGGACCAATTTTTAAGCTCCTTCTGGGCTCCCCGAACTCTAACAAGTTGGTTTCTGGTTTAGTGAATGTTTTTCCAGAGTATTTGAATTCTAAATCTGACTTTGTGAAGAATGCATGGGAGGAGCTGGGTTTGCAAATTGGGGATGAGGCGTGGGAGAGGAGTCCGTGTAGGAATCATCATTGGAAATGGGGTAGGATGTATTCTCTGACTGTAGCAGTTTTTAGTCAAGTTACTGCACATACAGGATGATTATTCCATTGCACTTTAAATGCAGACATGCATACAGTGGTTCAGTTAGATCATTTATGACTGCAGTCAACACAGATGTTATAGTTTTGTATGTTCAAGTAAGTTTTATTTTTATTTCATTTTGACATTTTGTTTCTAATTCTGCATAATTTCAATTTCCAGGGTGGATTTCCACATTTGAGTTTCATTTTTATTGTGGGAAAATGTTTAGTTGAGTTTGGATCAGTTTCAGTGTTAGTTTTTTTTTGTTTGTTTGTTTTTAATCTTTTTAAATTTTACTGAATAGAGGGCAAACATCTGAGGCAAGATTGAGGAAAATGAGTACAGGTGTTACAATAAAAATATAGGTTTTGAAACCGTGGACTCACACTCTTGTAGACATGCCTATCAATGATTTGTCAGGGAAGTTATAATAATTACAAATATTGTATTAATAGTTAGCAAACTAACTAAAACAACAGATATTACCTCTACAGTAGAATAGAAGTGTTTGAAGGTACAATTAAGAACCATTTTTATTTTAATTCTGTTTTAGTTTTCAAAGTTCACAAAAAAAGACACTCATGACACTTGTGTGATGCTTGAAATCATTTATTAACAATCAAGAAGGATTAGGAGGTCATTACTCGACAAGATGAGACAATAGTTGGCTCATTCATATGATGTGATACTTCAGAAAATATCAGATCTTCAATTTAGGTTAAAAGAACTTGTGGCGCCGTGGTGGTCGTAGCCACAGCTGTGTGGTTAAACCACAGGTGATACTGGACATAGTAGCCATCATTGTACATGTAGAGCTTCTGGTCAGCGGGATTGTAGTGCAGGTTTGAGTACTTCTCTTGGAACCTCTCAAAGGGAATACTGATGTAAGTTTCCTCTTTGGTTTTAGTGTCGTACTTGTAAAATATCTCTTCAGTGATGGTATCGATTGTCCTGACCGCATACAAAGTGCCACAAACCATGAAGGCATTGCTCACACCCGGCTTGTAGATACTAGTCTCCATTTTCTCCTCTATCCCAAAAGACGCCTCATTTATTTTAGCAATGACCATCCGACCGGCAGACTGCTGTGTGGCATAGGTCACCCACAGCCCCGTCTCATCGGCAGCAAAGTCAAAGTTCTGACTGGAAAAGTATGCATAAGAGAAGCCTGAACTAGCCTTGGGGATCACCCTGGACTCATATGCCATTGTGGTGAAATTCAGTTTAGCTAACCCAAACGGGCTGTTGATCTGATAATACAGAGTGTTGTCACGGAAGATAAAATTGGTTCCTGTGCCACGCCAGCTGGTTTGTAAGCTGTGATGCTGAAAGTGGTTTCTTAAAATGAGGTTCTTGTAGTTAGTGTAGAACCTGATGTCAATAATGGAGGCACTTGTATACCCAGAGTACCAGTACATGGACTCTCTGTCTGGAATAGGTTTTGAATCTTTCCCCCATCCACCAAATTTGTAGCCAGCATTTAGATGGGCATTCAGTTGGCTTACTATGGGTTTGCTGAGCTTGGTGATACCAGTGTGTGCACATGAACCTGCAGAAGGAGACGAAAATTAGGTTGTAATCACAAAAACAGGGATTACAACTGGAATGACGGTATAAGTGAGCTTACCAATGTTGGGGTAGAAAAGCTCCTGGTGACGTCTCTCACACTCCTCTAGTTGCAGCTGCACCTTAAGGTATTCTCGGCGTGTCACCAGAATTAAATTCTTGTCGTAGGTCTTTTCCAGCCTGTTCAGGGTCTCCACCATGACTGTAATCTGAAAGATAACACAATGGATCTCCACTGCTTCTGCTGGCTTTGAAAACACCTTCAGCTCGGGACATACCTGTACACGCAGGGATTTAAGGACAGCAGTGGAGCCGTTGATGGAGAGCTGCAGGTCTACAATCAAGGCCTCCACTTGTTTAATCTCAATCTTTATCTCATTCCGTTCACTTTCACTGTAGCCATCAGGATTCTCCTCCATTTTTTCAATTTTTGCTGTGAGTTTTACGATCTTTTCTTCATATTCTGTCACTTTGATTTCATATTCCCCCAGCTGAAATTTAATTGGGAAAAAAAACATTCAAAAATGTTTTTTGTCACAATTATGCAATCTTTTAATGCACACGTTCCCTTGTGACTAAATACCTTGCCCATTTCCAGCTCCAGTTCATGTGAGATCTCCACTGCTGTCTGCTCTATCACCACCAGATCACCTACAGGAAAAGTTGAACCGGGCAGGAAGGCGTCACAGGAGCACCTTTCACCACCTCCACCTCCGGACTCATTTCTTGGATTCCCTTCACTCCACACGCTCCTCACTCCCTAAAAAAGAGTTAGATGGAAGAAGTCGTCTCACCTAAATGTGTACGGAGCTTTAAAGAATAAAGATGAATCGCTTGATCTATCTCATGCCATGCGTACCTCCCAGGCAACCGTGGAGCTCAGCAGTGCTGAGAAATACAGAGTGACGATCATTCTGCTGCAGTCAGAGTGGTTATGACTGAGATAGGTGGATCATTTGAATTTATAGATCCTCCTCCATCATATCAGAGGACACAGCACCTGTCTCAGTTCACAGAATTATTAGTTGAGGAACATGCCAGGATATAATGCTCGTTCTTATCTACAGCAAACAGAAATTTACGTCAGATGTTTGTTTACAATTATCCTCAAGAGTGTGGGCTCGCATGAGAACACCATTCCCGAATACCATGATGAAATATTATGTTTCTGAAGAAGGCCCATCCCACTCAGTGTCGTTAACTGCAAGGTGGCGAAGACATGACCGCTGATAACTTATTAAAGCAATAAATATAGATTTTTAGATAAGATTGATAATCAAATGTGTTATTTATTCATTTAAAAATATTGCATGACATAATAACCAAGGGAAAAACAAATCACATGTATAATATATCACGTAATACAGCATTATACAGTGTTCATGTCACTTGACCGTTACTGCAGGGTTCTTTGAAGCTTTGTCTGCATTCTTCTTCGGTTTCTTTTTCTTCATTTTCTTGGCTTTGACTTTACTTTTACCCTCTGACTGCTTTACATTGAGAGCGGGCCTGGATCTCGTCAGGCTGTTAGCAGTGGGGCTTAGCTTGCTGTGGCTCATCTCTGGATCTGAGCGAACGCCCTGAGCAGAGATGGACTTGTCTGGAGCAGAGCGAGGGGAATCGGCCGACAGGTTTGGCTGGGAGTACGAACGCATCCCGGAGGAGCTGGTGGGACGGTAAGGCGTGGCGCCTCTTAACATGGGCAGGTGGATGTTGCTCATGTTAGTGACAGAGTAGCGGCTGCTGTTGGACATGACAATGTGGTGCCAAGAGCTGAGAGGGGTGGCGGAAAAGTGTTGAGGGCCACTCGAGTCTTCTTTGGCACCTCCTGGAGACATGACTATGGAGCTGTGAGGTGTCACCGCCTCCACAGCACTTTGGAAGGTTTTGAGAATGCGGTCACTCTTCTGCTTCTCTTTCTTCTGACGGGACTCAAATTTCCTAAGCTGGCGGCGGTGATCCCTCATCATTTGTTTCCTTGTATCTGCCAGTCCCCTGCACAGAATGGTCAGATTATAGTATAAACATCACTGACTGCTTTTAGATTCATACGCCAACCAATTATCTACCTGTCTCTCCACAACTGCACTTTTCTGTGAAGCCTAACAACTTGAACAGCCTCTCCTACCTCACTAACAACGTCACTACAATTACTGCTTGGGTGTCCTTAATATTCTCTCAATTTCAATCTCGACAACTGAGGTTCTTGTGTTCGGACCTGACAGCTTCTCATTCCACTGGCTGAGTTAGAGTTAATTTCAAAATGTTAGTATTTATCTATGTGCAGTGTGGCAGAACAATGAGGCAGTGGTTAACACTGCATGATGGTCCTAGTTTGAACCCACCTGTGTGTGGAATTTTTGCACGTTCACTGTACCCCAGATGAATTACATACAGTATAAAGCCCATCATACCCAGGCTTCTGTATGCATGAGGATCTGCTTTAACCTTATTCCAGCAGTAACCTCCCTGATCATATGATCAGGGTCTTATAATTGTCATATTTATATATTTTATGCTCATATTTAAATCTAGAGGCGATCATGTTTTTGAGACTGTAGCTTCTAAACGTTGGTGCAACCTCCCTCAGCCTGTCAGGATGGCTGAATCTGTGGTCTGCTTTAAACAACTGCGGAAAAGGGTTAGCTTTTTCTTAAACCTATGATCATTACTTTTCATGTAGTTTATAAAACACCTATATAAAAATATGAATGTATAGACCACATGGTTTACCATCTGTTTGCATGTTGAGCTACGTGGACTTCTTTAACATGTGTTTTTATCCAAACTGTGGAAGAAAAGTTCCCATACAAGTTATTCTTAGCTTATGATTCTCTCTGTGCTATACATAACTATACATATATAACACTATCACTACTTCAGTGGAGCTTCTGCGATTAGTTTGGTGTGTCTGTCTGTTTGTCTGTTAGTAGGATTACTTAAAAAATGTGATCAGATTTCTTTTCAGGCAGATTTGCAAAAAAGAAAAAACAACTTCTGTAGTAAATTATATATACAGTAGATCTGTGAATATTTGGAAAAAGCTTTTACCAGTGCGAGAGACAACCCAATATCCTAATATACCAGTCAAATAGACTTCTGCCGCAAGTGAGTGAACTTTTCAGGCTTGAAGAGGTTTTCAGCTACTCTTAGTTTTGATAGGGTCAGTTGAACTTAAGATCTGGGCAAATTCCCAGGTCATAACTAAGACACTCTATGCCCAGCTGTACTATCAGTAAACGAGAGATAAAAACAATCAAAATGTTAAAATGATAAGCTTTAACACGCCAAAGCTCCACCTTGTAACGTAAATATTGAAGCGTCAGATGTGAGTATATTTAGTCAGTATGGGAAATGCTCACCTGTAGTCCACCATTCCTGTCCTGTCCCGATCAAGTCTCTGAATCAGCTCCTCAATCTGGTATCGGTCCAAGGGAATGCTTGATTGCTTACAGTTTCACACAAAAGAGGAAAAGGGAATCAGTTTCATAGTTGCTCTCTTTATCACAGTAAACTCTCAGTGAAATGCACTGACTCTACACGGCTCCATATACAGTATCACAGTTTGTTTGGAAAACCTGAACTGCTTTCCTGAAGTCAGTAACAGACACTCTCATGATGCCATCTTTATCGATGTTTCGAAAGAAATCCCACAGCCGCAGTTTCCGTTGGTCCAGATAATCCTTCAGAAGCATTGGTAGAAGTGATTTTGACAATAATTAAATGCAGACCAACAAAATAAGTAAACATCAGAACAGCAAATATACTCTGAATAAAGAAAGAAAGAATAAAAATAAAGATATATTGTGTATATTTTCACAATAAAATTCATGCAGTATGTGTCAGATGCTCATTCGACCAACTGAGACAGACCTGAATGACTTTCATTGGATCAACACGTTTTGGTGGCTTCTTAGCCATGAAGCCTCCTACGCCTCCATACTGTACATCCAGACCAGGATGCTCCTGACACGTCACCTCCAATAGATGCACAAAGTGCTCATTTACCAGCACATTCTGTTCAGATAAAAGACAACATGATATACACACACACACATTTTGCTTCCTATGTCAAAAAAAAGGAAAAAATTACAACTTTGACTTAATATGAACACAAAATTGAACTGAAATCAGAGCAAAAAGGAGTTGCTTAAAGAGAAAGTTCCCCTTATAATTACATATGTTTAAATCTGGCCTGTAGTGCAGTTTCTCTGTATAGACTTTTTAGATGAGAGTTGCTCAGTTTCAGTGGCACTGAATATTTCCAGAAATGACCTGGTTGTGAGCAGTTTCATTACTATTTTTTCTCCATAAAACAACACCTGCTGACTGCATAACTGTACAGAAGGAAGTGTGCATTTACCCATGACGAGAACCTGGTGATTGTGACAGCTTGGCAGGATGTAAACGCTGATAATGCTTTCTGCTATGGTGTAATATCAACCAGCTGCATGTCTACATTAGATTATGTCGTTTGGTAGAAAGAAAAAAGGACGTCGTGCAAGAATTGCTCTGAATTGCTCAAGAATTGCTCGGCTCTAATTGGGTCTTGATCTGCGGAAAGAAACATAACTGTGGGTTTTTCAGATGTATTATTTGAGTGCTTTGAGCATCACAAGTCAATTTCTATTAAATGTAGACACATCTCTACAACCAATAACTCAAGAACTGGGACATTTGCACCAGAACAATTCACATGGATAAATCCGACTACAGGCCAGCAGAACAATATGTAAATTTGATTTGTGGATGCACTGTCCCTACAGCCTGTGGTAATCTGTCATGACATGGAGCAGAGCAGGATGCACAGCCACTCACACATATGTTGATCTCCTCCAAGGCAGTTTTAGGTGAGTTCTTCACCACGTTGACTAGAGCCAGTGCGCCCTCTACTGTCAAAGAGTTATAAGCCAACTAAAGAAATAGAAGACATTATCCGATATTTCACTTGAAGCCATGACTGTGATATACGTTACCCTAATGCAATTTCATCCACCCACCGTCAGGACTCTGAGTGTGTCATTGAATTCAAGACCCCTGCACAGCATGCTGGCGCCTTCATTGGTCAGGCGGTTATTGTTGAGGTTGAGATGCACCAGGGTGGTGTTGAATTTGAGGGCTTCTCCCATTGCCAGAGCACCTTCGTTCCCAAAACCGTTCCACGATAAGTCAAGGTGCTTTAACATCATATTCACCTAAATGGGAAGACTGTGATGAAATGCTGCACACAGAGTAACTAACAAATTTTGTTAATCAGCCCTACTTTTAACCCAGCGCAAAAAGCCACAGCCCCTTTCATTCTTAGATGATTCCAGCTGAGGTCCAGCACCTCCAGGCCCTCATTGTTTGCTGTAGAAATAAGAAAGCCAAGTCAGTGAAAGAATACATCTATACTGCTATTAAGAACTAGTCTTAGACCTATTAAGACCTTTTACCATACCCAGCAGCTGTCCCAAATGCTCCCCTCCTTTTCCACAAAACTCATTATGGCTCAGATCCAGTACCTTTATCCTGGAATTGGTCTGAATGTAACAATATGTGACAGGTGCAAGTAGCAAAAGAACAATTTATGAATATAGAAATGACTAAAATGGGTTGTTATGTGTGAAAAAGCAGGACATAACTGATAACTTACTGACAGAGCATCTGCAAAATATTTAGCATCATCATCAGTAAATCCATTCCCTGCAGGGAAGAAAATGCATTCAAAACAATCATGAAAAAAAAAGATCACAATAATTATCGCTGTTAAATAGACAAACCAATCAGAAACTAACCTCGACTAACCTGTCAGGAAAAAGGCAACCCCGACACAACAAATGTAAGCTGACTGTTTGTGATGCCAGTCATCTGTCACGTAACATCTGACAAGTTAAATGCATTGTCACGTGCATATTACCTGAAAGCTTCACAGATTTTAACGAAATGCTGTCCAGCAACATTTTAGCCACATACTCAGCCCCAGCAGATTTCAGATGGTTGTGGGATATATCCTGCAAAAAATGTATTATTAAAACCAAACTTGATGTAGAGTTCTCAGATTTAGACCTGAAATACACTTGTGCCCTCCAGTGGTCAACCTGCAGTCTTACATACCAGGTGCTGAATGGTGAAATTAGCCCTCAACGTCTCCATGAGGTATTTGGCTCCCTCAGCTTGAATTGAATTGTCTGCCAGTGCCAGGGCGCTTATTTGTGTATCAGTCTAAATAAAACCTGATCATCAGTTTTCTATTTAAAAGTGCCTCATTGATTAACAGCTCTTAGATTTGAAACATACCACTAAAGCAATAGCAAGTGCCTTGCATCCCAAAGGTCCGAGCCCATGGTGGGAGAGTGTCACAGCTGGAGAGTCAAGGTTTCGAATAAAGTAAGAGACCGGCACCACACCTACCAGCTTGCAGGCCTGCATGTACACCTCAGCAGTGTCCATCTCCTTGTTGATCTTATTTCCTGCATATTATAAAAGTCATAAATTAATATAACCAATGTATAGATTTATAGTAATGACTACTAAATTACTTAGTATTTAAACAAGAACCTCAAGGATTATTCCATGATTGAATTTAATATGCTCACCATCTGATTCCAAGTCTTTGTCAAACTCATCGCCAAAGCTGTCGAGATCAGTTGGGGATGGACAGTTGTCATCGTCTTTTAAGCAGAGGGACTCAAATGACGGTATCGACATTACGGCCTGTCTTTAAAACTTGTCCTTATTGAAACGGTTCCCACTCACAAACATCAGGCTGTGATGTGCCTGGTAAGAACAGGGCCTGTGAAATGAAAGGGGCCTGTACTATGCCCCGGGTAATTCTACCCCTCAGGTTGTGTGTCTTGTGTCGTTAACAATTTATGCATCACTCGGGTTACAATCCTAAGCAAAACCTACAGTTATAGTGTGCTGTAATTTAATTCATCCAATGTTATTTATTAGTACAATCTCCCACATTTACAAAATTCAACACATGACTGTCACAAGCAAAGTATGATACGTGTGCAGAGGAAGTTTCATAAAAATGTAATTTGATCTTCTTAATTGAAATTGTGACAATCCATCAGTTTGATGGAAGCAAGTGTATGTTTATGAGCAAATGCTAATGCTAACAGATAGAGCTACCAGTCGCTGCACCGTTGAAGTGTTAATATATAAAGAATTTAATGGGTCAATACTGGATCAATACTGGAGTTATTTAGCAAAAAGAAAATTGACTGCATTTCCACTGTAATGATTACTAACTGGTGTTATATGTAAGCTTTACTCCTTCTAGAAAATATGGAGCATTCACAGCCATTATAATGCTGAAAAAATCATGAAATAAATGCACTTATTCAAGAATTCACCAGTGATAGAGAAACAAGGATTAATTCATTCATTATGTCAGAGATTTATGGATTTCCACACAAGAATTGGCCAATTTCTGAATGACTGTGGGCAAGTGCAGCGCTGAGGTCTAGATGCCAGCAGATATGAGACAGCAAGCTGAGAAGGAAATTTAGTTACTCGTTTAAATTTACTAGTCAACACAAGTTTCAGTTTATATGAAGATTTAAGGAGGAAAATCCATCTTTGAAACAGGTTTCAGTTCAAATATACATGTAGTGTAGGTAGTCTCTAAACAGCTTAGAAATGAGTTTTTTTAGATTACTGTAAACACGTAGTAAAGGCTCATAATCAAGGGAATAGGGGGGGGAAAGGCACAAAGTTTTAGAAACTTGCTAGGAGCAAGTGAAAGCTTTACTAGTGGTTGAAGCTGTAACTTCTACATCCTGAATTTGGCACCAAATGGACCATTAAATAACAACAGTAACCTAGCATTGTGTTTCAGCCCACGCCAGGCTGCAGAGTGCAGCTGTCTTCATTATGCTAAAAATGAATCTTTATTTTTGAACAGGAACTTGTTACTTTGTTAAATACATGTGTTTAAAAAACATGCAAACAATGAAACCTTTATTGTTTAATAAAATGCAAACAAAAAACCCTAAATTAATTAAAATGTTATTGAGTGAATATGGTGAAGAAAAGTCCAAATGTATTATTTTTGAGGGCGTCGAATCTCAGGAGGCTATTTTTTTTTTTCATATACAAATATATGCGTTTTAAGGAGTTTGTCACGGCTGGGATAGCTGTTTGCAGAAGGAGGACTCAAGTTGCAGACACAAAGCAGTGATGAGAATTACAAAGTAAACTGAACTGGGAAAGCCAGTAAGCTGACCTAAAAACATAACACAAAGGGAAGACATGAGGCGAGAAACAGAAAACAGAGAGACACGGAGAAACACTAAAATAACACAGACGAACCGGCGATGAGCACAGACCGACACCCAGGCTACACACACACACACACACACACACACACACACACACACACACACACACAAGGTAATTAGGAAATGACACAGCGGGGGGAAGCACAGCTGATCCTAATCACAAGATGACGGGGAAACACAAGCTAAACACAGTTAAGTCACACACGGATCTACAAAGTAAAACAGGAAGTTTCCAGACAGAATACAAAATCAGAATAAAACTAGAACACGAGAAAAATAATCAAAACAAAACCACTGCGTGTGCAGACTCAGGACCATGATAGTTACTTAAATACAATGAAACAATAATCTTTTTCATGTTTATTCAGAATAAAATTGTTCATTTAAAAATTAAATACCGTATAAAAGCTTCTAATCTACTGGTTGTGAAACAGAGGCTTCTCTATTGGGTTTTGGAGGTGAACATAGGCCTCAAAACACACAACAAAGGATAAAGGGAGACTGACACAGATGTAGCTGGCAATGGAACAACAGGTGGGAAGACAGCTGAAACTAATCACAGATTAAAGAGACAGGGGAACCAAAACTGAACAAAACACACAGGGGAAAAGGGAATATTAAACAGGATACCTGGCAAACATTAACAAAAAATGTAAGAATATTTAACAATATCCAGAATACATTTAAGCTGGAATCACTGCCTCGTGGTTCTTTGCATCAGCCAAATTGTTAAGTTGTGGTTTAAATTCTTGTCTGTCGAATCATGTCTAGAGTCACTTCTGGCCAAATACCAAATGGCATTTATGTCATCAATGAAGCCGAGACAACATTTATCCTAGATTAACACTGTAGGACCTCTACCTTGCAATTTGAAGCAATAGAGATGAGTTTTTGACAGTTAAGCGGTGCTAAATGAAAATAAAATAAAAATAAAATAAATAAAACTGAACAGATCTAAAGGTGTTCCCGTAATTCGGGTTTATTAGAATAAAAGATCGATGAGGAAATTTTAAAAAAATATATGAGTTGGGTCAGTCATATACTCTGAATAAGTTCACTACATGTCTTAAAACTGAAACAACATTATCTGATGAGGGTATTTCCAAGCTTTGTGAGGCGGTCAAGGGATCCACATATGTGTAACAGGTGAGCAATCAGCTGAGTCTTCATCAGATGTACTGTGTGACATTAGAGATGGTAAGATATTCAAAGTAGTTCTTTTTTTTTTTTTAAACCAAAATCCATTATGTTTCAAACTACTGCTATACCAAGATGCCTTTGAAGTTGTTAATCCTTTAGGTTATGGAAATAAATAGATAAAACTGTAGTTAAAGGGACCATGTTTTGTATGCTGTAGATAATTTGGGCTCACATTGCACTGGTGGCTTCTGCTTTAGTCGTACACATCATTTCTGTAGATATTGTTTAATGATGCAATCTGTTTTTCAGGGTGGTCCAAATCAGTGTGGAGCAGAATGCACCACAGAGATGTACAACTCTCCTGCTGAACACCTCAAGACTGAAGGTACACCAGATATAGGAGGAGTAAAGTTTGAGTCAGTTTTCAACTGTTTAAAATATTTTCACATCTGTCAGCCAGGTTTGCCATTTTGATTAGGACACAAGATTTTTATGGCATTTTGTCATATGATGTTGTGCTGTTTCTTAAATTTTTTTGTGAAGAAAAAGAATGGTTCGCCTACTCCATTCTGAATTGGAGCATTAAACAGTTTAAATACTCTGACTCTGGTACCTCTTCAAAGCCGTGTGAGGTCAGTCCTCAACAAATTCTCAGCACAAACAAAACTGGAACTTTTTAAGGCTGTTGCCTCTCATAATTGGTGACAGAGTGGAAGATGGAACAGATGACTTTTACCCCACTGCATCCAGACTGCAAATAAATCGCGCATGTGCGAAGGCACTGCTGGCATGTGATGCACAACAGCAGAAGAAAAGGACCTGTGAGGCTCAGTAACAGAGATTTTATTAGAAAACTAAAGACATTTTGCCCCGAAAAATATATATTTTTCCCAATGCATCATGATAACTTCATTTCAGTTTTTTCTTTTCATCAACAAATAAAGGAGGTTACATATAAGCTACTTTTTTTTTATTGCTCAAAACTTGTCTGAACACAGGCTGCACGTGTTGGTCCACTGTGATGTATGTGGCTGACGAAAACAAATTGTAGAACCTAAAAATAACAGCAGTCCTGATCAAAAGTTTTAGATCATTTGAAAAATGGCAAAAAATCATATTTTGCATGGTTGGATCTTAACAAGGTTCCAAGTAAAGCTTCAACATGCATGCAACAAGAAGAAATAGGAGTAAGGCAAAACATTTTTTGAGCATGCAATTTATTAAAAACAACGCTTAAACTGAAACAGGCTGTTTTACAGCTGATCAAAAGTTTAGGACCACACCTCCAAAAAACATGGGTAAACCCCCAAAACAGAAAGTTCCAAACGTGAACTCAATAATTAATTGGTCCGCTGTTATTGTTGATCACTTCATGCAAGCGTTTCCATGAGGTGAGTGGGAACATTTCTCCAAGTGGTGAAGACGGCCACACGAAGGGTGTCTACTGTCTGGAACTGTTGTCCATTCTCAGTTGGATTTAGATCAGGGAAAGACGCAGGATGGTCCAAAAGAGTGATGTTATTCTCCTGGAAGAAGTCCCTTGTCCTACGGGCATTGTGTACCGTAGCGTTGTCCTGTTGAAACACCCAGTCGTTACCACACAGATGAGGGCCCTCAGTCATGAGGAATGCTCTCTGTATCATCTGGACATAGCCAGCAGCCTTTGGACACTCCTGCACCTCCTGAAGCTCCATTGTTCCACTGAAGGAAAAAGCATCTCCCCAACCATTGTGGCACCCCCTCGTCTGTAGGGCGTAGAAAACATCTCAGGTGGGATGTGCTTGTCATGCCAGTAAGGTTGGAAGCCATCAGGACCATCAAGGTTGCATTTTTTTACAGGAGAAAAAAAAAGGTTATATTTTTTTCTCATCAGAGAATTTTTTTTTGAAGCTCTTCACCACTAATGGCCTTAATTTGGGTTGAGGATTTTTTAGGTCTTCCACTTCACGTTTTTGTTCCATAACCCCCGGGATTAGTTAGGAAATGACCGTCTTAAATGCATCCCACCTCAGCAGCGATGGCGCGCTGTGAGCGACCCTACTTATGCAGTTCAACAAGTCGACCATGTTCAAAAAGGAAATTTTTCTTTGCTTTTGCCATCAGAACATCCTGACAGTCTGACTACCTGACAGAAAATGACAATGAATCCACAGTTTTGCACAGATTTGGCCTTTTAAAGGCAAGTGGTCCTAAACATTTGATCAGCTGTAAAACAGCCTGTCCCAGTTTAAGTTTGTGAAATGTAAGTTAAATGTTTTGTCTCACTCCCATTTCTGCTTGTTGCATGTTGTTGGAACCTTGTTAAGATCCAGCCATGCAAAAGATGATTTTTTGCCATTTTTCAAGTGGTCTTAAACTTTTGATCGGGGCCGTATTTAATAATCAATTAGTTTCTTCTGAATGGATTAAGAATGCTTTATGTCCGCATTGCAATGCATCACAATTGTAAATCATTACACGATTAATTGTGTCAGCTCTATTAGATGTAAGATTGTATATTTGCTTTTGAAATGGGCAGTTTGCTTTATTGTGCTTTGTATTTGCTTTCAGACTGCAAGGAAAGAACGCTAATGTACACCGAGCATCTGAAGAACAACATGCAAGTGCTCCAGCACATTGGATCCAAAACCTGTTCCAGTTCCTCAGACACCGTCAGAGACTGTTTTGAAAGCCCTCTACTATCAATCTGGAGAAAAAGAAACTTTGCCAACCACTGCAAGTATCAAGTGTTTTAAATTTTGTTTGACTGTTTATTATGTACTTATTTGTTTTTGGTTGTATTAAGTTTGATATTAATTAGATCAGTGCCTTTTTAGTCATTAATTTGATTATTAAATATAAACTGTTTAGGGCAGCATGGTGGCACGGAGGTTAGCACTGTTGCTGCACAGCAAGAAGGTCCTGAGTTCAATTCCACCATCAGGCCGGGGTCTTTCTTTGTGGTGTTTGCATGGTTAATTGATTAATCCAAATTGCATAGGTGTAAATGTGAGTGCGAATGGTTGTCTGTCCCTGTGTGATAGCCCTGTGACAGACTGGCAACCTGTCCAGGGTGTACTCCGCCTCTCGCCCTATGAAAGCTGGGATTGGCTCCAGCACAACCCTGAAAAAGGATAAGCGGATGGATGGATATTAACTGTTTAATTTAATCATTGTCTCTACTGGTTTTTATTAATGTTTCTAGCAAATTATGACAAAAAGTCAAAGAATGTAAGTTTTATGCCTATTAGCCCTATTGTGTTTATTACCTCATTTGTTGGACCTTAATCTTTTTAGACCACATTCTGGCTGCAACAGCTGCCAATAATTTCGTGTAAATATGAACTTTTGAATAAAAAGGCATGTTTTGTATTATACAGTTCTTCTGTGCTTTGTCAATAGGAGACGGTAAACAAGCTTATTAAAATGTATTTAAACTGGTTTACTTTATAATAGTTTTTTATTTCAATGTAATAATTGTACAAAAACCAAAGTTCACTGTGAATTTTACATTTATCAACAAATATACCGTTATGTATTCTGCATTATCACTATATTTTCCACGGTGAAATTCTGGCAACCACAGCTGCCAGTATTTTACCGTAATATTCAACTTTTTAGGTATGATACCGTATTATTTTATACAGTTTCACTATATTTAACAAAGTAAGACTGTAATCAGGTTAACGGAATGGCTGTTGTTTTCACATGAATTTATGTTTAAAAGTTAAAAGTTAGGGGTTTTTTGTTGCTCTTGTTTACTTTTAAGCCAAAAATAAAATAAATAAAGCTACAAGGTAGGGCTGGGCGATATAATTTGAAGCATGTGCGGTAACGATATATATCACGATATATATTCTTTTCTTCTGTATAACCACACAAAAAATCCTTTAATTTTCTCAAAAATCGAGAGTGCGCCTTATGTATGAATTCTGGTTGTGCTTACTGACCACGAACCGATTTCTGCGTGCAGAAATCTGTTAAAAATGTTTTAGTACAACTTTGGAAAGCCGCACTGCTTGATGGATCGTCAGAGCATTACGGCTGCTGTAGTGAGGAGCTTCGTGGAGTAATCTGGGTCCAAAACTCCTTCCTCTTCAGGTCCCAAAGTCAAACGAACACTGAGAGTTAAAAACGGTCTAAATTCTTCCATCTTTAATAAAATCATCAGCGTTGCTGCTTTATCGGGTGTAACAATTAAGTTTAACATCCAGGCATCCATGAAAACAGAATTTATTAAATTTAAAGGAGTTAGAAGTTAACAGGAAGTTAGCTCGCTAGTTTACACCTAAACATTTCATAGCATGTTCTGACAGAGATTTTTGAAGCTAATTAAAACGTACAGCTCTGCTATCACTTCCAACATAAATGAAGACAGAAAACTAAACAGCAGTGGCGTTTGCAGGGTTACTGAAGTTGGACTACCTGCTATATAATGATGTGCTACGTGATTGCTAGCGACACAGCTATGTTAGCATAACATTAGCACAGTGAAGCTGGAGGATGAACGCCAACTTTTTTCCACTCGATAAAAGTTAACGTGAGGGATTCTGGTGGTCAGGGACAAATGCAATCGCATAGCAGGATGCTGTACACGGGCCAAACTTCAGTCAGGAGAACAACTGAGATTATTCATCCACAATACGAGGTTAGTCATTAATATACTGCAACAACATGGGAACAGAACAGCTGCGAGAGAATTCAACATTAATGAATCAATGTTACGGAAGTGGAGGAAGCGCAGTTTTTGGCTTTCCCCATATTTCAAAAGTGCTTCATCTCTTTGCTATGACTGTCGCCCAGCATAATTTGCAGATGATAATGGTTTTAGCTGCAGCTATGCTTTCGACCAAAACAGGCGCAGCTTGATGACATCATCAACATGCGCTATCGGATAGAGCGTCAAAGTCGCTATCGTTGGCCAAATTTATATCGTTTCTATCGCCCACCCCTACTACAAGGTTTAATATTGAGAAACTTGAGGTGGAAAATGACTTGAGCATTGTATAATTCAAGTAACATACATTGAACATACCATCAAAAAATAAAATAAATCATAACATTAAACTCACCTTGCTAAGTTGATCAGGCTTTTTCTTCATCCCCTGAGACCAGCTGCACTGAATCATCACCAGCTTTCCTCATCTTTTTCGCTCAGTGAGGTCTTTCCTTTCCTTGGCCATTCCTCTGCCAGCTGCCTTTGCACTGGAAAACCAAAGTGTGTGATCACAGGTGAAGTAAGGGATATTTTTTCCAGTGCAGGGTGTAGAGTAGTGATGGTAAATTTGATTCTTTTTACTGAATCGGATTTTAATGAGGCGCTCACCAAAGTGAATCGGTTTTTTTGAGTCATTTGATTCACTGAGTCAGTTGACCAGAGAGTGCAAAAAATTTACATTTTCACTCAAACTTAATTTGTCTCTCTTTTCATGTAAATCCCACTGCTAAGATGAATGATTCTAAAAAACAACCCAACTATTTTATGGAGCATAAAAGAGCAAAAACATTTCTAAAATTAAGCAATTTCCTATCAAAATTGCTTAATAAACATTTATTTTGTTTATTTTTATTTTATTAGTATTTTCCTTAAATGTGTTAAATATATATTTTCTCATCTAAATGTCCACTGAGCTGTGAGCCAGGGGGCGGTAATGCGCCTTAACATTGGTTGCCAACCAAGAAGAAGAAGAAGCTGTGAGCCAGGAGGGAGGGGGTGAGTGAGTGAGTGATTCGTTCGCTCGCTCTATGATTCAGCACAGGAGGGAGGGGGTGAGCGAGTCCTGAGTGATTTGCTTAAGCTTACGATTCAGCACAGGAAGGGAGGGGGTGAGTAGCTCAAATGTGTTGTTAGCATGTTAGCAGAGCGATGCTACTGTGAACCAAGGAGCTATTTTCTTGATGTGAGCTTCTACTCAGGGTTTTTTCTTCCAGTTCAGAGCAGAAATGCTTTTGTTAAGAAACTGGCTGTTGTTTTCTTCCCCCCCGCAATTTTAATTATAAGCTAGATATATTTCTACTAAGCAAATTAGTTTGCTAACAGAAACAGGGATGAGTCAGTGAGTCAGTTGGGCTTGTGAATCATGATTCACGAGTCAGTAAAGTGATTCTCGAGTATTGAACATCACTAGTTTAGAGTGCTCCATTTGGTGATAGCTGTTGAACAACATTTCTAAGGATGTTGAAAAAGACAAATATTTCTGTTTACTATTAGGCAAAATCATCAAATAAATCACATTTTCAACAAAAGTTAGAGCGAAGGCACAGTTACAGGGAAAATGTGTCTGTCTGTGACTAAATGTACTGAGGTGAGTAATTTGCTATCAGCCTGCTTATTGATTCATTGTACTGATGCTACAATGATTTGTACAAATTTTGGAAATCTACAATAACATTTCTAAATAAAACTGATGATGTACAATGTTGTCAAACCACCTGATTTATAATATTGTTACTTAAGAATAAGAAAAGTAACAGTCTTCAACACTTGCAGATAACAAACTCACAGACACTCACCTCACGCTCAATGATACCAAACGCATCAGCAAAGAGCTCATCAACCTCCAGGATACTTACAAGACTGCAGTGGAAACCATGAAGGATGCCAGGAAGCAGCTGGACAGTGAGATGAGCCGTCAGACACAAACCAACTGGGAGCTTGAACACCAGACAAAACGAAGCAATGACTATAAAAGTCAGATGGAAAAAGTTACAAAGGAAATTGAAGCCATGAGAACACGCTTATCAATGCTTAGTAAGACCGGTTTCATTGTTTCTGTATATGATAAAATTGTAAAAGCATAATGATTTATTTCATAATTTTTTATAAAGGTGGTATTATTTTTTGGAAACAGGCGATGGCTGCAAACACTGTCCTGCAGGATGGATTTTAATGAACTCTGTATGTTACTACTTCCCCTTGAAGTCAAATGAATTCAAAACATGGAAGGAATCCAGAGATTTCTGTCAGCTGCAGGGAGGAGATCTTATAATCATAGACAGCCAAGATGAAGAGGTTTGTTAGTATTTCTGTGGAGCGGTGTTCATGCAGATTTCTGAAAATTTATCTTTGGTTTTGTTTCTTTTTTTGTTAGAACTCAACAGTCAATTATTTGAGAAATCAGCTACTTCCGTGCAACTGATATAAGATGCGGTAACCTGAACACAGCTTCAACCGTCTGTTTGTTGAAAAATAGTAACTGTAACGGCGTTGTAACAATAGGAATAGTAATTAGATTACTCATTACTGAAAAAAGTAACGCCGTTTCTTGTAACGCCGTTATTCCCATCACTGGTCTTTCCTCATCATAAAATTTAGATTTTGTGGTAACAAACACATTGATGGCTTACATAATTGGGATAAAGAAGTTAAAAATATGTACAGCTTCTGAATTTAATGTAATTAAAAGATAAAATTCACAATATGCCCGCTCAAGTATTCACCAGAGAAAGAGAAAATGAATTAATTCATTTACTATGTCCCAGATTTAGGGGCTTCAACACAGGACTTGGCCAACTGGAAATCAGGCCGAGAAGGCAAAAATACTTTTAAAATTAAAATAGTGTTTACATTTATTAGTCAAGTTTGACTTTATATCGAGACTTAATGAGATAAAGGCAGGTTTCAGATCAAGTAGACATGTCAGGTGTGTGTTTGAATCAATGCCTTTAGAAAATGTCTGTTTGCTCCACTCATTGCAATGAAATGTTTGTAAAGCATTTTAAAAATATATAAATATTTTCCCGTTTTTGTCCGGACCAGATTATCAAATCAAAGCAAAGTAACAACTGAAAGTAACACACTGGAAAAACAAAACAAAAAACGTGACTTTTGCCTTCAGGCCCCTACCCTCCCACAGCTATCACCAAATTCGGAGTGCGCATGCGTTGATTTTTGTACCGCAACATGATTGGCAGTCTGATGTTTTATGTGCTCTACTATTTATCACGGTACCTGACCGTTCGACCCTCAGGTAAATCTAACAGTGGATTTGCAAACGTGTCTGAACTTGTGATTGTCGGCTGAGCAAATACGGACTGAAAAAAAAAAAACTACGTATTACGTATGTATTTCCCCAGACACGCTGCCTGGAGCTAATAGTGCTAAAGTTTAGTTAGCACTTTTTTTGCTGTCTGCTTCACCGGCATGAGGTTTTTGGTAATGTTTCCCGTTATAAGCTCAGTGTGACACACGTTGTGGTGTCCCCAATTTGCCAAAAGTTTCCTCTTTGTGAAAACGGTAACGAAGAACATATTTAGCTGTTGCAGTGCAGCTAACTTTATGAAGTGCTACATGAGTTAACTTGCACCTGTTCTTGAGGTCTTGACGCCCCCTTGTGACGCAAAGACGCTATCACATGACTTTTATGGTGTTGTTTATGTTCCGTAAGCACGTCTGTGTTTTCATGGGTTGTCGTTGACCTCTTAAAGTATAAGGTTTAGTAACTTTTAGCATACCTGCTTTCTTACTGTATTCTTGGCTTACAGGGGCCTCAAAAAAGGGCCTCCCTCCTGCCGTGGTTAATGACAAAGCTGCGTGGGATGCCAAAACCCGGAGGTTCACCGATTTGCAGACAGAGCAGCTGGAGCAGCGGCTCCGCCCAACCGGTGGTTCGAAGGGAGAAACGAAAGAAAGGGTAAAAGATCCAAGCCCGGAAGTGGAAAAAACTACAAGGAGCAACATGGACAAAGAACCTCCAACGGCTGTCCCGGATAAAGATACAATGAGTGACGGAAACTCAAACATTACTTCAGAAGTACCATCTGAAGTAAAAGAGGAAGAAGCGGGGAAGAGACATGGAGCAAATCAGGAGAACCTTCAAGATTCAAAACAGGAGGATAGAGAAATAATTACCCACCTTAAGGTGCTGCATATGGATGCAGAGAATGGGGGAATCTCACCAGCAAAGGAGACGATGCCAGAGCAAGCACTCGAGGAACAGTTAAAGTGTCTGCAGACAGAGGACAGCATAAAAGATACTGCATCTCAAGTACAGAAACAAGCCATGGGAGAGTCTGGATCTCCAGCTAAGAAGAGCACACCGGAAATGACCAGCTCAGCAGAAGACCAAATTCAAATACCATACATGGAAAAGTTAGAGACTACTTTTGAAGAGTGCTGGGATGAATACATAGTCCCAGCTGCAGATGAGCCACATGATGGAGTCAGCATTTCCGAGACGGTGTTTCCCTCCCTTCTCTCTCATCCTCAGGCCCACTTTAAGCTCAGTGAGCAGCACCATGCACAAACCAGCTGGCACTTCCCTGCAGGACCTGGTCTCACAGAAGAGGTGCAGTGCCCACTTATAACTTTTCCTTCTATGAGCTATTACCCTCCTGTAGAGCCAGCACTTCCCTTGGAAGGTGAGGATGAAGGCTATATTTTGTTTTTAATTTAATATTTTTACTTTTTTTAAAAACTAATTTACAGTTCAGTAACCCGCTCCATGTATATCTGTCCTTCTTCCAGTGATGTGGAGAGTCTGGGTAGAGATGGATGAGAGTGCTGCTTCAGCAGAGCCTGCCCTCATACCCTTCACAAATGCCACTATGGACTTCACTGTAATGTCCTACAACATCCTTGCTCAGGACTTACTAGAAGCCAACCAGCAACTGTACACACACTGCCCCCTGGAGGTGCTGGATTGGCATTACCGATGTAACCTGCTTTTAAAGGAAATAGAACAATGGCTACCAGACGTGAGTCATGTCAAATTCATGTTTCTGAAATTTAACTTGCAAAATTTTATATCTAATGTTAGGTGTCCGCTAATACTCTGTGTAGATTTTGTGTCTTCAAGAGGTTCAGGAGAACCACTACCATGAACAGCTGCATCCTGCCCTGTCTCAGATGGGTAGGTCAGCTGAGACAAAACAGTGGAAGAGTCATGTTGGGGGATGTTTTGACAAAGATGTTACACATATTCTGTTCATGTTGTTGATCCAGGCTACACTTGTGTGTACAAGAGGCGTACGGGAACCAAGACAGATGGATGTGCTACTTGCTTTCGTAGCAGCTTCTCTCAAGTGGCTGCCACTCACCTAGAGTTCTTCAAGCCTGAGACGGAGCTGTTAGACCGGCACAATGTGGGCATTGTTTTGCTTCTTCGGCCACTGGTCAACCGGGGTTCACAAGTGAAGGAGGTGGGCTCGCCACTCTGTGTAGCCAACACCCACCTGCTTTTCAACCCCAGGAGGGGGGACGTGAAGTTGGCTCAGTTAGCAATATTGCTGGCTGAAATTGACAGCGTGATCAAGTCCTGTAAGGCTAAAGGTGAACACTGTAACGTAATAATGTGTGGAGACTTTAACTCTGTCCCACACATGCCTCTGTACCAGCTGATCACTACCAGCCAACTCCACTACCAAAACCTGCCAGCATGGATGGTAAGAAAATATAAACTAATTAAGTAACACCTTGTCTCAATTTTTATTTATTCATGCCTCAGTAAGAGTTTCTGTATTCACTGACAGGTATCAGGTCAAGAAGATCTGTCATATAAGGCCAATTGCCACAGACTGTTGGCGCCACTTTGGCCCAGCTCTCTGGGAATCACTGGCAGCTGCCAGTACACTACTGCCAATGAGATATTTGAGAGAGAGAAATCAGGTAAGGTTAAGTCAAGTGCACTGTTACTATAGTAATATTGATCCATAGCGCATGTCTCATTCTTCAGTGGTATCTTTTCTCCATAATTTCTATTGATGCTTGATGATTTCTTCTTCTTGCGTAGGGAAATGTCAGTACAGCCACGACTTCATGCTGCAGCTGCGCTACTGTCCAGCTGCTTGTGTCCGTCCTCAGGGCCTGGAAGAGATTCCAGGGGTGACTGACATCACACCAGGTAGTACAAAAATACAATACAGAAACTGCACTCGCATTTTCATTTAAAGCTCCTGATTTCCTTACCATGATATGTTGATTCTCTGTTCATTTTTTTCTTATTGTGCACAGATGCTTCAAGGGCAAATCATCTTGATGATAAAAGGTCAGTTTACCACAGAAGCAACAGACAATAAACAACATAGTATTAAAGTTACTGTAACTGAATTCTTTCTACCATTTAGAAAGTTACATATCACACATGGAGCTAATGTATGATGTACAATATTATCAAGCTTACGCTGATTTTTAGCTCCATGTTTTTAGTTTTAGACTCTCCTATGGTAGCTTTACATGGTTTAAAAAGCCCTTATTTATGTTGAAGTGAACCTCGGTGGAGAGCTCTGCATCATCCGCTGTCTGAAAAAAGTAGTTTTAGCTCCTGTCACTTTGAGGCCACCTTACCTTTAAGCCCTTTGTTCTGTTTGCTGCCCTTTGTAAACAAAACATTACGTAGCAGATGTATGGTGCTGCTGTTTACCTGGTATCTAGTCGTTTACCTGGGATGACAATATTAAGGATGTCCACACTGAGCCTAAGCTTTTGGGTCACACGGATCACATTTCAGTACTGTGTAAGCCTCTTTACATTTCTTTATATTTCACCAGGAACTTGGGAAATGCAGAGATTTATTGAAATGCATACAAAGATACAAAGTTTGTTCAATTCTAATGAGCTTTTAAAGTCAATAGTTGGTATTCTTCAGCACTCTATTAGGCAACTTTATTGTAATTTATTTAAGTGGTCTTTATAAATGGATCTTCAGGTGTTTTGAAGGACATTCAAAGCTCTTCTTTGGATGTTGCCTTTTATCTCATTCTCTGTCAAGATGATCCCACAGTGCTTCAGTGTTTTTCTTCATATCCAGGTATGCTTATACTGCATTGGTACTATGTTTGGGGCTGTCTTGCGGAAAATTCTAGCTTTTGTCAATCAGTTGCCTTCAGATAAGTGAGGCACAGTGGGTGAAAACTTCACAGTATTTTTATACATGCATAATTCCATTGTTTTGACAAGATCCCCCAACACCACTGGCTGAAATCCCACGACAGAGCCTTCCTGTATTTTACAGACTGCTTTAGAGGCCGTTTGTACCTCTCTTCTCCCTCCTCTGTGCATATTAATAATGGTTGGGGTGAGAAATTTCAAATTTGGATTCTCATCCCACAGCGTCATGGTGGTTAGGACTGTTGCCTCACAGCAAGAAGGTCCTGAGTTCAATTTCACCATCAGGCCGGGGTCTTTCTGTGTGTACTCCAGCTTCCTCCCACAGTTCAAAGACATGTAGTTAGCTAAGTTAGGTTAATTGGTAACTCTATAGTTAATTGCCCATAGTGAGTGCGAATGGTTGTCTGTCTCTATCTGTTATCCCTGTGACAGACTGGGTATACCCTACGACAGCTGGGATAGACAAAGATAAGTGGAAGAGAATGGATGGATGGATTCTCATCCCACAAGACCTGCTACCACTGACTTTCAGTCCAGTTCTTGTGTAATTTGTCATTCTTCATCCTTTTGGTATGGTAGCTACCCTTCCAGTAATTGTTTCTGATGAGGCTTTAGCAATAAGGATTGGCTGAAGGGCCATCTAGAATTTTTTTTCCTATTTCTTACCAAAATAATTTTCAAATACTGTCCATTTTCTGTTGATAGTTTCTTTTTGACTTGTTATTGCATCTTTTTTTCTGCACTTGTGCCGTTATCCTATTTTCTTTTTAACGACACTCTGCACACTCTGCCAAGTTTTAGGCTAATAGCTTTTTGAAATTTTGCAAAAATACAGTACTATGCCTGTCAGACTTGTTATCACTGGCACTTTTTGTAGATTCAGCTAAAGAAAGTACACCTAATTATGTTTTATGTGACAGACTGCTAGCAACAAGGTGCCTAAAGAAACATCCCTTGAGTTTTTATGCTTCAGGGATCCATGGGTCAGTGTGAAGTGGCTTAATAAAGACCAAAAGATATTTATCTGAAAATGGTCTGTTTCAAGGACTGGACTAAAATGAGTAAAAAGCAGCCAATATCCAAGTAAGAACTTTTTTTTTTTTTTTTTTTTGTTATTACTTTATTCTGAACAAAACGAGACAGCAACTTAGAAGAGACAGATCCAGGACAAGGACATAGATGACTTAAAAACACGGACGATACAATAATTGAAACACGGGGGATATAGGAGCGAGTGTAGAATTTATAATGTGCAAGGAACCTCAATGTGAGAAGTGTCTTTAACCAGAATCTGTCAGTGATCAGGTGAAAGATGGTGGGATGTGGCAGCCCAGCAAGTAAGACAGCTGTGCAGTAATCTGGGTCCAAAAGGGCTTCATGTAGGTGCAGAGCCTGATTGCATCTCAGGGTGTTCTGAGAGCACTGTATGCAAGTATCGGTGTCGCTAAATCCAATTTTGCAAAGGTGATGCCAAGAGTGAGATGAGTAATTCTTTTTTTTTCTTTCCAAATAGTTGAATTGAACAAGCTATAATTGAATACAAAGTCTGGGTTATTGAAGATTAGTGACTTAGATTAGTGGATGGTCTAACTACAGAGTGTGTGATCTGATATGCATCCCACCAGAGTTGACGCTATTGTTATACTTTGGAAGCATTTATGTTTTTTAAGAGGCTGGGTGATAAGCGGTAGGTCTGACAAATGTATATCTTTACCAAGTACTTGTTTGGTATCTAACCAGATGGTTTCATGTTGGGAGTGCAAGTATAACTTTGAAAGACCTTCAGAAAGCTTGGAGAACTACTGCTCAAGAACACTTTAAAAACACGAAAGTGTCATTTGAAGCAAGATATCCAGAAAGGAGGGGGTGGCTCAAGACTTTTGCACAGAACAGTACATATGTTGACCTAATTGCATCTTTGGCCAAAACTAATGAGCATCCACCACTGTAACAGGATAGACAGATGAAAGATGATAAGTAACAGCAAAATATGTCCACTGGAAGTATAAATAAGATCTATTAATCATTAATTCTATGGTTTTGCAGGTTCAGACACACAGTCCACCATCGGTTAAACCTAGAGTCGGTTTATAAGCACATTCTCCCAGGTTCTGGAAATCCAGAAGTGACAACCCTGCATTCGGAGGTCGGACACACAGTCAACTACATCTTCTATTCTCCAAAACATGTTCTTACTGGTCGACAAGGTATGAGGATGTCTGACACGAAGAATATTTAAGATGTTCAAGCTCTAAATTAATTATTTGTGACATTAAATATATTGTGTTGTTTATTGTTTCTTTTCCTTAGCTTGTGCTAGCTTTCTGAACGATGGCCTGAAACTCATCGGGTCTCTTTCTCTTCTGTCTGAGGATGTCTTGTGGTCAATGAATGGCCTTCCCAATCACATATTCCCCTCAGACCATCTCAGTCTTCTCGCTAAATTTCAGCTGGACCTCAGTAATGCTTGACGGGAAGAACTGTGATTGAATGTTGGAACATATTTTCTTTCCAACTGTTCATTTATACAGGTTTTTGTTATAAATACATTTTTTCTGCTTCACTACTGGCAACAAAATCATAGTTTTGCAACTGAATAGACCTTAATTTCTTTTCCCAAATAGCAATGTAAATAATGGACACCATTTTTCAGTCTACTTTTTTTGTGCTTTTCATTAGATAAATACTGAAATGTCACAATTCTTTAATGATGCTTTAACAGTTTCTTTTAAAAATGCAGCCATTGATTGCTTTGTTGCTGGTGTGGAAACTACATGGACCTGTTCATGTTGCTGTTGGTGAATGTTGTTTTGTTTGGGGTGGGATTTTTTTCTTCTTTTAAATTTAGTCTTGAAACTATGAATATTTTTTAGATTGTTAATAATGCTGAATAAATATATTCCCTAAATGTGTGCATCTCCCTGTGTTTACTGTCTGGTGATGTCTGGATGACATGAATTAATATTTGTGTGGTGTTGATTTGTTAATGCATGATGAATCTTAGTGTGAAAGGGTAAAATGTAGGCTGTAGAGTGTGTCATCACCCCTGTCAGTATGCTGTTTAGATATATAGGGTTATGATGAAGGAAAACCATGAACCCCTTACCTCTGCTGGTATGATTTTGTTTACTTTGTGTGAATTGCAGTTAAAGTTCAGTTCATCATATACTAGTGCAGCCCCTCGATTAACCCACTGTTTGAGACGAGTCATTTTAAGATAACATACTTTTTCTCCCTAAGTTAGGACATTCCCTTGCCCTGCTAGCTGCTTGTCCTGTGTGAGCACACCATGATTATTATTTCTACTAGGAGTAAAACTATAAATAGATTATTCAGTTTGGGCATGGTCTTACTTTTTCAGCATTTTTTCCAATTTGAAGGTATTCTGAAATCTAAAAGTCCAGTATGTTGAACTCTGCCATCGCAGTATGACAGTGCTTTAGTTTGCTGAGGCTTGTGTTTCCCCTGTTATAGAAGTGTTTGCTTTGTATAGTAGTCCTGACAGAGATGGTGTTTAGAGAGCTCAGTGCGCTCTTGTTATGTGCCTCTGTTCTGGAAGGATCTGCAGTGCTCATTATGAACTGCTGATAGATAGAAAACCAAAAAATTCCCTGCCTGGCACAAAGACACCAAATTACAGTGTGTCTCCTTGTTAAGTATAGAGTTTATGATCTTGTTAAGGATTAGCAGACATTTTAACCTTTTTTTAAGCAAGGTGTTGCGTAATCTCCAGGCATTCAAAGTTTTTTCTTTGGTCATTTGCTGCTTTTCACAAATTTTCAGTCCAGTCCTTGTACCTGACCCGTTTCCTAAACCACATAACACTGACCTATGACTTATTCAAAGCATAAAAAAGGCACGTAATTCAAGCAACGAACCTGTCTTGTGTTTACACATTATAGAAAGCTGAGCAAAGAACCAATTTTAAATTCTATATTCAGAAACTTTGTTACTAGAAGCCTGTCACAAAAGCAAATTTGTTTCCAGTTCTTCGGTTAAATCAAGGAAAACAACAAAAACTTGGGATATCTCAGTATAGCATACAGTGTGTTCTTAAACAGTCTGAGGAACCTGGACAAGTAGAAGACCAAAGACGTGTCAGGCCTAAAACTGTATCTACAGCAGATAAGCACCATCGGAAATTCCTTTAAAAAATTGGACAAATTCAACAAAGACTTAACCAGGGTCCAAGAGACCCATCTAGTGTCATAAAACTGTCCACAACTTGCAGTTATCACTAAAAAATAGATATACAAACACACTAAACCACTGCCTTAACTTTCTTGTTGGAGGTAATAAAAAAAACCCATAAAGATGTGTTGCCATAATCAACGTGACTCTTTATTGTGATTCTGCAAATCAACAGTTTTTGATACAAAACAACCGTGTTATAAGACATGAGAATGGACAACACCTACCGTAGAGATAAAAACGTTGGCTGCAGCAACATTTGAAACAGGGTGATAAACAATAAGTATTTACGGGTGATCGTCAACAACGAGGGTATAAAATGACGGTATTTCCAATAAAAAAAATACAAAATGCAGGTAAAAGTGCTGTAAACAAACTGCTATACACTTTTGTTTAAATGGAAGTCAGTTACTTAGGTTACCACTTAAGGCAAGTGAAGCATTTGATAAAGTTGCTACAAATAAAAGTACAGTTCACACAAACTCGCCTCGTTGTTACTTTACAATAAATGCAGCTGCATTACTCATCGGCTTTAACTCATGTGAAAGATGTTATATTTATCAGTTAGAATAACTGATGACACGTGTGTTTATGTTATAGTGATTCAGACGGGCAGAGCTGCTTTGTGTTTAGTCGGGCAATAAGAATAATGGGTTAGATGTTTTTAAAAAAGTGTTTATCCTCCTCTTTGAATTATCACACAAGGCACGAGGGAAGTGGTTTGCAAACTAGTCACTACACAAGTAATGGTTGCCCAGCAGAGTCTAAGTGGATATATACTACATGACATTTATTTGCACACTTACAGTACAACTAGACAGATTGCAGACGAGCCTCGAGAGCTTCTGTAGACAGCACAGGGACCTGTGATATGTCCAGCAGCTGAGCCGGTACTTTTTGTCCAGCTTTAGCTTCTTCGCTTTGTTTTACCAAAACTTTTTCAGTCATTTATAATGTTTACATATTACTGCACTTGTGCCCCAGCTCTGTTTTATGTTGGGAGCACTGCCAGCACCAATTTCTATGCACAGTAACTGCTACAGAAAAATACTGTAACAACACAGGGAAGCTGAATGAGGCGTTTGTTTGCGAGGAGTTGCTGGTAATCTATTCAACACTGAATCCTGTGAACGGGCCAGTGTGTACAAAAAAATAAACCTTAGGTTAAATCACTGGCCCCTGGAAAATATCAGATTCACGTCATATGACATGTAACACATTAACCACCACTTCCATGATCTAAATCTAAATCTGTGGGCACAAATTCAATGAGCAGCATTGGAATCTGTGAGCAAGAAACAAAACAAAAGGGTAGGAAGGCATAGAGGGGTACCTGTGTGTACAAAGCTCAGATCAGCCCCAAGCATGAGGGAAATTTATACACAAGTCAACTCTGCTTAAAAAAAATAAATTCTGCTTCTGCTTCTCTCACGACCTGATTCGAGGATTAGAAATCTCTCGGCCCTACTGTGATTGGTCACCGTAAACACAGTCATACCCACATGGAGATTCTTGTACTGTCACTGACAGCTAATATTACAGGAAGTCCAGAGGCGGCGGAGTTAATGGAGACTCCAAATTAAGGGTCCACATAACAAATTCAAGTAAAAACATTTTTGTCAAGTAACATATAAACATTGTAAAACTGGCAGGGAAAAAGTGCATTGTAAGATTTTCTTTAGCCTATCCAAATGAATAGCATTCCTTAACTGTTTTTAAGCCTGAATAGGTAAGGCTACACAGTGGGTATAACTGTTTTGCAGCAAAACACTCAACTCACACGCTCTGCCCTTTGTTCCTGATTGGATCATTAAATTGAAATTTAATAGAAGTGAAAACATCAGAGCAGGCGTTTTTCTTTTTACACTGAGCTGTGGTTGCACCTATAGAGCATCCATATTTCACTGCTGTAATCAGATTTTTAAAAATTGATATTGCATTTTTTATGTTGTTGTACCATTATGCAGCATACTGACTGTTTTTATGCTGCATTTTAGCGCTTTTTCTTTTAACCAAAACACATTTGAAAGATGATGTCACTTCACAGCTTTAGCTGTGCCATAGCATTAACCTGTATGAGCACGTGTGTCCTCCAGCACCAAGCAGAAACGCTCTCAGACACATGTCCCATTCTTTGCCTCTCCCTGTGTTTTTTGTTTCCAGCTTGCAGCTGCTTCCCGGTCATTGAATTTGTGCATGAGGACTTGTGAGTGGGTGGCAGTTAATATGTGCACGTGTGGAAATAATCTAATTTTCTAATGAACGTGTTCTGTTACGCTCGTATTCTATGGCAAAATCTAACACCCTGTGTGGCGCTTTGAAATCTGCTAATTATCTAAAAAAATAAAATAAAATCTTCCTCAGACTCGAATCTGGTATCCGTTCATATCTGTGGAGGATTTTTGTTCCAAAACCTTCTTGTCTCCAGAGGGGCTGCAAATAAATAAATAAATAAATGTTAGAAACAACAACGAGGTTTATTCATATAAGAAGCAAACTGTGACTAATTTAGAAGCTCCTTCTTTTTGCCTTCGATCATAAGACATCTCCAGCGCAAATACTGAGAGCTATGCAGAGCATGTGATTAATCATACCGCCTCTCAACACGGCTGATCCTCCGTATGGGGCTGCCTGGTCCTCTGAGGGGTGAACCCATGCTGTTCCTCCTATCTTTGGTGGGAGATGGAGGTGCAGGCTTTCCTATCTGCAAAACCACAAAAGAACATAAGAGCTTCATTCACTTGAAAACATCATGAGTGAGCTACCAGTGCTTTCACCATTACTCTGAGTGTCAGTGGCTGAAGTATGTCTCTGTCTTTAATGTGATTGTGTAATGCACTGAGTGCACAAGATCAGCTACTGATGGACAGAGCCACCCTTGAGTAAAGCACTGCAGAGCAGCGTCAAGTCATTAGTTTTATTATACACCGAGCTCAGCATCCAGGCTGCCTTCATTATATGAGCATCAGAGGTGATGAGAGAACAGCATTTGAGAGAGATTGCTCTTCAAACAGCAGTTCAAATCAGTGTCACCACGCATGAAGAGAGAGCACGTCAAAGGGAATTTGATAAGCAGAAAGGGCAGTCCACCTGCGCCACTCTACCTTTAGCCTCATGTCTCGAGTATGTCTCTCCAGCTCCTTCCGTAGCTCCTCCTTGGTGAGCTTGTCCACATCAAGTATAGAATGTTTCCACTCTATCTGCTCCACGCTGTGAGGATCGTGGGAAACGTACTGGCCAATCTTGACTTTTCGTAAGGTGTGCCAGTAGCCCCTGTATGCTCCTTCAAACTCCTGGACCAAGTCCAGTAGTGTTCGAAATTCCAGGGGCTTAAACATGAGTTCCTCTCTTCGGCTCATGCCCAGCGCTCCAAAGCGCCCCCCGCTGTGGACTCCCAGCACAATGTGGTGGAAGTGGTTCCCTGAGAACTGAGATTTAAAGCTGAGGGGGAAGCGCTCCACGGCAGGCATGTTGTTGGTGAGGTAACTGCATCAAGCTGAGTCAAGGAAACGTACAACTGACCTTCAAATCCTAAGTCTAAAAAACGTCTGTACAAATTGATCTAAAACCGGGCATATAATGGTGAAGCCTGCTGCTTCTTATTATGTAGAAAATCCATCTGTTTTGTTCCGCTATACTAGATAATATCTGAAGCCAAAATTTGATGAGAAAACATACGGTAGATCTGCCAAAAAACAAATTTATGAATCCATTTGTCAACCCATTCTGTCAGGCTCCACTGGAGTGAAGCAGAAAACAAAACAGTAACACTTTATAATACGGCCGTGACTAAAGGTGCAATCCCATAGCAATTAAATGGAATTTCATTGAATTTTATGCATATGTATTGATGTATCCATTAATGTTTTAAAATTACTGTTTGTTTTTTCACTAAACTACCAGGAAATTATGCAGTACTTAAATTTACATACAGTATAATTATTTCTTGTTTACCTACCCTTAAGTATTTGTGTAGAAATATAATTACATTGTAATTTTAAATAAAATTAATTGAAATTTAATTTAATTACAGGGTAATTACGCCCTTAGTCTCAGGCTGTATTGTAAAGTGCTGCCAACAAAACAATAAATTAAGACCTGCACCACGTCCTCTGTGGTCATAAAGATACATTCCCAAGATCACTGCCTCCAGACATTTGATTGGCAGAGCCTCCCGCGTCATCTCCTTAGCAATGTCCATTAACCTGCGCAAAACAAACGAAAAACAAGAGTACCATTTAATGTCATTCTGAGTTAGGGGACAGCAGCCTACTGCACTACCAGTTACAGGAACACATTGTTATTGATTTCATGAAAACAAAAGCATTGTCATTGAGCCAGGGAAATAATATTGGCGCTACTAAATCTAATAAAGTGAGGTCAGGGAAAGTGTTTTCCAGCCCTGTGCTGATTGACACACACTCCTACACACAAAGCCCTGAAGTAAACCAGAGAGATCCATATGCATGCACTCACAGCAACACTGGGTAAATATTAAGAAATCAAAGACCCTCATCCCAGACATCCTGTGATTGCTGCTGTAAATATCTGTGACTGAAGAACTCCTTACGCAGTAAGAGGGCGGCTTTTCTTTATTTCAAAAAACTGCGTTCCTGTGTGATTGTACCTGTAAAGCACAGTTAAGGTCATACTGCGAGAAGGCAACATGACAAATGTTTTAAGAGAAAGGAAAAGGCAGCTCCTTAAAGTGCTCTGTGGGAGTCATAGGCTGTTGGTTAATAATGGATGAAATCCTTCTCTGGCTGGAAATCAAGCTTTCACCTAATATAGCATCTGTGGTGGCCTACATTATATTTCAGCTGTCTGGCCCATATTTTAAACTGTGAAAAAAACAGTGGGTCAGTGGGATTCTGCACTTTAACATCCACATTTCCTATGATCGGTGTGTAAAATCTATAAACAATCTATATAGTCTCAAAATCATTTTAAATGCACCCTGTTATCACTGATTTAGTTCTAACCGGCTTGCTCAAAGGATACTGCAATTCCCTGATGTACTTCTGTATGGCTTCCAGGCGCTGTGGGATAGTGGTGGTAGGCTGGTATGTAGGCACACTTGGTATTGGAATCTGTGGGACAGAGCATCCGAACAGCTGCATTACCATAACACAATCCCAATATTCATTGCAGCTGGTGAATGTAGCATTGTTTGACCTCTGTGCTCTTCTGTTTTGTATAACTAATAGCAAAAGTAGCAAAATAGAAATTTCCTGTGCAGGGAAGTTTGCACAAAACACGCATTATATATTCAGTGCTGTGCGAGCAGCTGCATTTCCTTCCTCCTTCCTTCGGGCTTTACCTTGGGCAGGTCAGTGGCACCTCTTATCTCCTTCGCCAATGCTTCACCGCTGGGATGGATTCGAGCCACATGGCGCCACATCCTCTCCCAAGTCTCCTCATCCACCGGGAAGCCACTTCTGTTCACATAGAAAGGCACCCCTCCATCCCTCAACTCTTCGTCGCCTTCATCCTCCTGCTCCTCGTCTCTCTCCTCCAATGAGCCAACTGTGGCCAAGAGCATCCCCTCCTTTACCAGGAAGCCCAGCAGAGTTCTGGCACAGAAACGTCCTGACTGATGCCTTTAAATCCTTACACCTTGATTAATCTGCTTGCAGGTTTAAGTAGGTGTCCACGACAGATGGCCAACTCATGACACCGAGTGGATTATGGCATCAGTATTTCATAAAAGAAAGGCTGATCTGCTATAATTAATATTCGCCTGTGTCACAGCACGTAAATATGAGGCAGTGGTTTAATAACGTGTATTAAAATCGTACTGCAATAAGTATTAGACACTTTGAAATAAACAATAGTAGACTAAAGGCATTCAATGACCAGAAATTGAAATAAATAAATCGAGACAATAAGGCTACTTAAGGTATAAAATGCTTGGCCTTACTGTTAATGTTCATCAACAACCAAACACAGGCCAGCCAACATTAACACTCTCGATGCGAGGATTGACTTTGCAGACAGCAAAGTATAAATTCCTAATTCCCCCTTTCGTTAGAGGTCATTCACGCCACAGACATCCAGCAAATCGCCGCTCTCCTGCATTTCCATCTCCCCGGCGCTGCTCACACGTCCGCTTTGTCCGTTTCACCAAACGATTTCCGTCCAAGTCCGCCGGTTCATTGTTCACACAGATGCTCTTCTTGGCTTCAGCGTCTGCGGTTATTCACATCCAACGAGCTACTCAGACACTCCCCAAATCTCTTCTCCTGCGCATGCTCCCTACTTAGCGGATGATCTCAGCAGGGGTACGATGATGCATTTAGGTGCTCCTCGTAAGCTGTCAACCTGAGGTCTGCTTTAGCTTATATTTCAATTTTCCAATTTAACAGTATACTACAAGTAGAAAATAAGGAAATGTACTTCTTGATTATAAAATGTCACATTACTGTTAAATGTTAAATTAGCTCTGAGTAAACATCACTTTACACATTTAACATGGAAAAATGAAAGACAGAAGATATTTCAATAACACGTTTATTCAATGAAAAAAAAATTGTAACAAAATGTTTCAAGAACAAATCACTCAATTAAATTATTTTGCAGTTTGAAATGTGATCAAATACACCCCATCCTCACTAAATGAAACTTCCATCCATTCAAGGCTTATCTAATCCAGCTGACACTGGGTGAGAGGAAGGATACACGCCAGACAGGTCACCAGCTTATCACAGGGGGTGATGATCACAATCATTCACACTCAAACTCACCCATACTGTCAAACCACATTCCCCAGTTAATGTGTTTGTTATATTAACCTAACATGTACGTGTCTCTGGACTGTACGAGGAAGCAGGAGTATCCAGAGAAAACAAAATAAGCCTCAATCCTCAATATTTTTTAATACAAATGAAAGGAATAATCAACAAGAAACTTCAGTCTATTTACACTTCTTGGTCAGCTGTAGATACATTAAAATCTTGGAGCACCGTAGTCATCAGGCATCCGCTCAATGTTATACCTGTTTTTAGAATCAGAACAAATTGATTTCAAAGTTAGCAATAACATTATTTTAATTTTATATTTGAAAAACACTTGGAAAATAAAATAGCTACAATCAAAGCTGCCATATATTTTAATTAAAATGCAGAACCCTGCTACCTGTGGTTTGAGATGTACATGATGGGAACTCCAGGGATCTTCCTGACCCTCCTCTTCAGATCTCGGTCAACAGTGGCCAGGATGTAACACTTGTGCTGCAGAAATATTTTTACATAATTTACATCTCCCCTTAGCAACATAGCCAGCGTTAGAAGATGGACATTTATACACATCACAGTTACTATTTGGCAATTTGCCTTTTATCAGAGAACTGTTCCAGAAAGCAGGATTAGTGTAAACTTTTAACTCTATCACACTCCTCTTCTTACTGACTGGTTTTCTTTAATAAACCTGAACTGCTTATTTGATTCCTTCTACAAATACACACATGCATATATATTTTATCCTGTTTATTTACCAAAATTTTTAGTTTTTATGTTTTGTACCTCAGAAAATGTTTAATAAGATTGCCTTCTTTGCATATAATTTAGTTGCACTTTTACTTTTGTATAATGACAAAGATTCTGAATATATGTGCTTTGATATCAAGGTATCCATAAAGGAAAATTCAAATCAAGAGTAAATAATAGAAGAGTGGAACACACAAAATAAAATGCAATTCATGGACTTTTTTCCCCTTCCTGTTTTCTAATTCATTTGATCATCCTGTTTTTTGTTGTTGTTTGTTTAAATACCACATATCACTAATAGGGCTGCCACGATTAGTCGACTAGTCACGATTACGTCGACTATCAAAATCGTCGACGACTAATTTAATAGTCGACGCGTCGTTTGAAGCTTTGTAAGATCCCAAAAGACGCAGGAATTAGTAGGATTTAAGAGTGTAATAACGGACTGAAACAGAAGATGGCAGCACTGCATGTACAAGGATGCCAGCTGCCGTTAAACCCCGAAGAAGAAGAAGCTCTGTCCCAGAATTCATAGCGCGGCCCAGCCCAGTTTCCAACAATGGCAGCAGCTAGTTAGTTTTAATATTACTCTTATTATTCTTTCTGGGTCACAAAATAAACGTTTAACATATTTTCAGGCGAGAATGTAGCTGTGTAAACCTCAAATATCTGCTCAGTTTATCAAGACACCACATATTTTCAAAAGCGCTCTGACGTTTTCGGAGACATCTGTTACCCACTAGCTCGATAGCGAGCCGGGGGCTAGGCTCACTAGAGCCGTGAGAACACCGGACTCCCGGCAGATCGTTTTCAAACCCACTGCCGTCTTTCGCTACTCAGGTTAAATATATATAAGTCACTTAGATAACTTAAAATGTTATTGTTTGGCTTTTTTTAGTATTTTATTTGTTCCTGAGTAAATCGGTTTGGCTGAGATTAAAGTTATAGTTCTTACACAGCTGAATAAACGTCAAGCAGACAGCTGATTATCAGAAGTGTGAGATGCTGGAAAATTTACTCCAGTGTCCCGTTATATTTTAGATAGCAAGGAGTTGATTAAACTTCACCGAAACAATCTGCAGATTTCATTAAAATTTAATAAACTATCATCTTGTCTTTATTTTTAGTTAGCACAGACCTTAAACACTTAAAGCTGTAAGCTAATGATAGTTATATAAGAGCAGATGCTGCTGGTGCAATAAGCTGTACTTTTACGTTCAATGGATGATGATCTGATTAGTCGACTAATCGCAAAAATAATCGGTGACTAGTCGACTATCAAAATAATCGTTTGTGGCAGCCCTAATCACTAATATAATATACTCGGAACATATCACAACCTGAACTCAGAGTGATAACACAGAATTAACTGATCTAACTACAATCAGCTGTTCTGGAAACTGAGACTCTGAGGTGATTTTTGCACATGAGACCTGGACGATCTTGAGAAAAATCTGGTTTTAACTTTGTCTGAAAGTGTCCTTTCTCACATGTAGCACACAGCAAAACACTAATCGCTTCAGCTGGGTTCTCACTATTGGAACTACTCTGTTTAATTTCAGCCTGAGTACAGGGTAACCACTCGCCTCATCAAATCTGCAATCGGTGTCTGCAAAGTCAGACTTAAGAGATGCAGCATCATACCTATGTTTTATCATCTGTTTCTTACTATCAGCAGATCAGACAGATAGACATTAGATATCTGACATTGCCATTTCCGGAAAGCTGACAATGAGCTGGCTAAACAACAGCAGCTGATTATAAGCTAACATTATTCCAGCTACTGTTAGGCTAAAGTGTCCTAAAAATCAATTTTCCATCTGTTGAACAGTTTTATTACATTGTCACATTTTATGAAAGTTAATTCAGTAAGTTTCTAAGTCCAACAATGTTTGTTCCACTTCAAAGAAAGTCTTACTAACACCACTAACAGCGGCAAAAACGGCAGCACTTAAAACCATCAGTGTCACTGTCATCAGACAGAAGTGAGCTCATATACTCATATCAGATTCCTTTCACGATATTTTATAGCGTTCTCCACAGTAAATGCACAAGGACACCAGCTGAGGTAAACAGCAGACTGCAGCAGACATTTTCTCTACATCCTTTACCTAATTTCTTTGTTTAGGGAATAGCTGCAAAGACTCCACTCTAGAGAGTTTTGGAGTTGGTTACGTAGTTCCTTTATTTTCTGTGGTCAATTTTTAAGGCTACCTAATTGTGTTATCTTACTGTTCAGCTCTTGTGTGTGCTGACAAGCAAACAGCTGGTGCAAAAAAAATTAACACTGACATTTAATTGCATATATTACCTGTGTTACTCGTTGGACTAAACAGTCATCGGCATAAGTTCCCTTGTGTGTGCAAGGCAGACGCTCAAATCTTGGATCTTTTGCTATCCTACAAAAAATAAACGAGGTGAAGACTGTTTCAATAACAAACATAACTTTAAATGCATTCAAGTTTGAAACACTTATTTACATCAAGCAGCCTTTACCTGAGTGCGACTCTGTATTTCATTCCAAGCTTTTCAATCTCCGCCATTACACAGTCTGTAATATATGGTATACCTGGATGGGATGGAATTTATTTAAAAAATTCATATAAACTTTCTGTTTTATTGGATGCTGATATAAAACAAGTGACATACAGCAACTTTATTATTTTCATAAAAAATTCCCACTGAACACTAATACTTACATTTGGCATAAAGGCAGTCCATCATAGACTGAACAATGTCCAGTTTGGCCTTGATGGAGAAGTTTATAAAGTTTGTGTCAACCAGAATGTGGTATGGTGGGCCAAGCTGAGTGTTGTATTGAAAAAAGAGGCACGATGGGTACTTAGTCCTGCACAAAAATCAAAGAAATGAAACCAAATTCATGATCAAACACTTTTTAACGATCCAATGCGTATTTCTGTTTCGTGGCTAACTTACACTTCTCTCTCCTTCAGCTGCGAAGGGTCTTTCTTCTTTTTCTCTTTTGCTTTGGCTCGGTCTGTCTCTTTTCTACAAAACAAACGATGAGTTGTGGCAGCTTTTTACGTGGGAAGTGGGTGAAGCAATGAATCACATGGCTCTAAATAAAGCAGAGACGCAGAAAGCACTGGCGAAACTTACATTCTTTGGTCCTTGAGACTGATCATTCTTTTCATCGCTGCATATCTCTTCGTTTTCTGCTTCCCCTGCATTGATGAAGCCCAAAATTGATCACAACCAACACTTAACAGCAGAAACTTCAACTGTGTTAATATACAATTTCTCTAAATAGAGTGACAGAACCTACTCAAAACCTTTTGAAACGTTAACGCTCGTTAAAAAAAGATACCGTTCACTGTTTAACCTTTAAAACGTCGCGACTAAAGATCCGATGTGGAAACATTGCATTAGCATTAGCATGTTAGCTTAACGGTAAATCTGCCAAAACTTTCTAACCTTCAAGTTAAAAAAAAAGAAGTTATCTAACAACAATTGTTAAGTCGGTGATGTTACTCTGATACAGTGAGAAACTACGTACCATTTCAAATTTCAGTGACTGAACCCACAGACCGGCTACAAGTACGACTTGCTACCCTCGTGTTAGCAATGCGCAGACGTAATCAAAAATCGACGCCCGTTCTGCGCATTTTCCGGTGGCTACGCTAGCGCCTCGCAGACGAAGGTAACTGCAGTGTTTAATAATAGTTTGGCTATATTACAATATTGCATTTGTTCAGTTTTGTTTTGTGTAGTCGTGGTTTTGCAAAAGGCACCTGTGACGATATGCACCTTAATAACCATTTTGGGGCAGGCGACGAGATTTCTGAAAGGACGCTGACATTCAGGGCTAACTCTGCTAGCTGTTAGCGTTGTGTTGTCTGGTCGGAGTGCTACTGTAGCAGTTGTGAAGGGTAGCCTTCCCACTGTGTCAACAGACCAGAGAGAATTGATGATGTTGCAGTTAACCTTCCGAGGCTTTTGACCTTCCCAATAAATTCTAGTTAAGCTTTCTGTTTGAATATGTTATTTCTTTAGCTAGCAGATAGTGTGAAAACGTGCTGGCAGCTGAGCTAGCGAGACCAGAATGGTTATCAATATCTGTCATAATCAGTAGCTGCACTGTTGGTCTCTCATTGGATTTGACTTGCATATCTTTGACCCTGTTTGTCCTTACTAAAAGGTTTGTCAGAGCCTCGTTTTTCATACATATTTCAATGCCACGGGTTTCGTATTATTCTGGACATTTAAATATTCATGTTTGTTGACAGAACAGTCTACAGCCGGGCTCCTTGGTGTTTCCATCTACTGCTTGTTTGAGCAACTTTTTCTTTAAAATCCCATCTGGCTAAACTCGTTTTTCCTCTGTTGTAGGAGATTTGAATAACTCGATGGTGTTTGGTGTTTGAGCACGGAGAAGTCTGAGTGAAGGCTGAAAGATGGTCTGATGGACCGCCGTTTCTTCCTGACCTTCCTCTTCTGCTCACTGTCGTGGATCTTTTTCTGGGAAGTGCGCTGGAAGAAAGGAAAAGAGAGTCAGATCGAGGAATGGCTCAAAGGACATAACCTCTCTCAATACAGAAACTTATTTGAAGGTCAGTGGATCACCTTTGACTTCAATCCTACCTGACCAAAACAATACAGACATTTAGCTGATTTCTTTTTCTTTTAAAGAGCAAGCTGATGTTAGTGATATGTGTGAGAAGACTTGAGTTTTTGCAGAAATAACAGAGGCAAAAGTATCACTTTCAACTGGATTTACTATGGGTTTATTTCAGAGAGATTGCATTACCTCTAGGTTTGACTCTGATGATATTTTTGTTTTGATCAGTAAACATTCAGACTAAATTGATGCCAGTGGCATGCACATACAAACAGCACAGGCTTAAGCTTTCATTATAGTAGGTTTTAATGAGGATATAGACGTTTCGGGTCATTATACTGATGTGGATTTACTGGCAAGTATGAGTATTGGAGATTTTATATGCTGTTCATGTGCCATCCAGATGTACACACACTTGAGGAACTGAGTCTGAGTGTTCTTAGTCGTTTGGAAGAGGTGGTGAAGGAACAGCAGCGCTGGAGGGAGATCGCAGAGGCTCACATCCAGCTGCTCCGAGACTTTGCCTTCCAGGAGTGGCTTTGCTCCCAGAACCTGGAGCACTATTATCATACGTAAGCAATGAAAAGTCTTAACTTCAACATTTCTACTAATCTGGTATGAGCAGCAACCCTTTGATGTAATCAATTACTTTTTGCCTTGTCATAAATATAGATTATTCCAGGTGATTTCTAAGATTTTGTTTATTTTTTTTAACGCTTTTTAAGTTGTTTCATGTTGGTTAACACACACTAGGTTTATTTATGTCCACTTGAGGGCACCCTCTCCATTCACGGCTAGCTGAGTCTGCTGACACGGAGCTGTGTAGGCTGCAGTGTTTTGGAGGGTCACTGCAGTAAAAAGCATTCTTTAGAGACTGCATTTGTGAGACCCTGCAGTAATGCAGATGTTTCTGTATATGTGTTGGGTGCTTTATTCTGATTCAAACAGAACCAGCTATGATTAGTATTAGTTATTGCGCTATCAAAACAATAAGTGTGCTGGGATTCTTTTTTGAGTAAACTGTTATGTTTCTAGAGATCAGCTTTGTTTCGGAAACATGGAAAATACTGTTTGTTAGGAAGATTCCTGACATTTTTAGTGGGATACAGTGTCACATTTCTGAAGGTCATGGCTGCAACACTATAGCTGCCTCCACTGCTGTTGGCTTTTATGTAAGCCTTCATTGCCCACATCATTTTTTTCTGTGCTTTTGGTTCAGTAAAGAACTGAAAAAGCCAAAGTTAATTATTAATTTTTTTTTTATCAAAATGTAGTGTAAGTGGGGATTTAAAGTTGCTTTTAGTATTAGTTGTACCATTATTGTCAGTATGTACATATTAAACTGAGACAGCATCGCGCATGCTGATTAACAAAGGATAGAAAAGGCAGTCTTACAGTTGATTTGATTTTAGTTATTCAGATAATATTTTATACTAATCTCTATTTTTGCCCATAAAGATCATGCTGTGAAAGCGTAATTAGAAAGTGTACTTTATTGATCCCCGTGGGGAAATTCCTCTCTGCATTTAACCCATTCACTCAGTGAAGCAGTGGGCAGCCACTGGGCGCCCGGGGAGCAGTGTGTAGGGACGGTACCTTGCTCAGGGGTACCTCAGGGTAGCTGTTCAGGGGAATCGAACCCCCGACCTTCCAGTCATGGGGCCACCACTCTGAGCTATCCCTTTTCCCTGCATGATCTCGGTGTCAGCTGACACAGAGACAGTATGAACATTTGTTTTAGAGGATTAAAGGTCTTCTTTGTATTTATTAATACACTGTATTTATCCAGTCCATTGTTGCTGATCTGATTTCGAGCTAATGTTGTCAGGAAGATTTTATAGGATGCCTCTAGCTAGTAAAAATGTGTATGAGGGATCATTTGTGCCAGATGCAATTAGTGATGCTGTGATGTTTTTTCTGAAGTTTTCTGTTGTATATTTATTAATGTGTGCTGATAATTATCAGTATATTTATTTATTATTGATTTGTGACTTGGTGAACCAAAGATGATTTTCCATTAATCTGGACAGTAGCGTTATTATAATTCTAATAATCTTTTGCTGTTGGCTCATCCAGTATTTTCCTCCTCCATGTACACCACAGGAATTAGATTTTTTTTTTTTTTTCCTTTTATTCTATTTATTTTGAAAAAGGCTTGTTGGAACATGTCATCCGATGTAGCTTTTGCAATACTGGAGTAGTTTAGGAGATAAGATTGAGGCTCCTGGCCTGAATTGTACTTAAACCAGATTTTGTTAAGCATGCCGGACGGGTTGTGTGTGTGGTTGGAACTGCATTCTTGTTTAACAGACCTTGAGTTAAAGTTAGGTTTCAGTCCCGACGCCTAAAAGAAAGGCGGTTGCTTAATGCTAGATTCATTTCTATTACCTGCTTGACATACTTTCACTTTTTGTTTTACACTGCAGACTGAAGACCTTGGGTTGTATGAATTTGGATGATCTCTCTCAGTTTGACAGTCAGCTGCAGCTTTCTTTAGCTGCCTGGGGCTACTACTACGAAGACTACATAAAGTTGTCTACAGGCATCAAGATCCTCCAGACCTCCAGGGGGAGTCGTGACCAGGACTACGAGATCCGGCTGGTGCACAGCCTCGCTGAGAGACGTCTGAATGAGAAGTGGTCATTTGGTGAGACCCTGATCACGTTTTTATTGTTGCCTTTAAAGAGTGTTAGTTGTGGTTGTGTTCCCCAGCTGCAAAGTATCAACAGGCATTCAGATACAACATATAAACCGAAGTACTGTTTGCTTAGTCTTTTCAAGGGTTTTCACAAATGTTACTCAAAGAAGCATAGATCATTTGAAAGCAGCTCAAATTCTCTAATGGAGAAGTTATGTGTTACTTCATCTGTCTGACAACAAAACAACTCTCTACCTTACCAGCTTTCCTGTTGTTTAACAGGGTGTGGTTTTTCATACTAAAGGACAAAGCTGGACATTTTTGTCACACCCTTTCTTTGCATTTGATTTAAAAATAAATTTAGTGGTATGGAAGACCTACCCGAATTTACATAATAAGAAAACTATGTGCTAGAGACAAAGGAAAGTGCAAGCATTGACACGGACTCTGCAGACAAGGAAGAGGAAGTGAGTAGTTTCTACAATTGAAGTAATCAATAGTGCATTGTGTTACTGTCTTCTCAGCGGGAGCTCTCATATTTGGCTGTAGTGTGGCACTGTGCTTCTTGATAAGGGACCTCATGTTTTACGTGATTGGTGAGTACAACATTATCTGGTAGTGTAAGAGTTGATATGGTTGGTGTTTACTTGTATGTGACTGATTTTTATTCCTGCTCACACTTTGGCTTTAGTTGGTGCTGCTGTTTTTTTTTTTTGTTTGTTTTTTAAATAGTTGGTGATGAAACGTTGCTTAAACTTTAGTTATTTTAATACTGAAATGTTTTTTTGCAAAATGAGTTCCAACTCTTGTGCTTCTTTCCTTCTTGTGGCAGGTGGAATTACTGTTTCCATCATAGCGTTTGTCTTTACCATCAAGTTCCTCTGTGAGCTTGCGGCAAGGGTGGTCAGCTTCCTGCAGAATGAGGATCCAGGGCGACGCGGTGATCGTAGCATCTACGACTATGTCCGGGGAAACTACCTGGACCCACGTTCCTGCAAAGTGTCGTGGGACTGGAAGGAACCACAGGAAGTGGGACAGACTATGAGTTTCAGAGTCCAGGTCACACTAGATTCTAGATGTTGAGAAAGGAAAAAGAGATGATAATAAAATCTCATTTCAGTATTAAATGGCACTTTTTATTTTTCTATTTTCGCCTTTTCAGCTGTTCTATAAGAATGGTCAGCCTTTCCCAGCACATCGGCCTGTGGGGCTGAGGGTCAACATTACCCACATTGAACTGGCCCTGGACATCCCTGTCACACAGGAAGTCCTGCAAGACCCAGAGTCCAATGTAGTCAAAGTGGCTTTTACAGTACGCAAGGCTGGACGCTATGAGGTTGCAGTCAAGCTGGGTGGACTGAATGTGGCCTATAGCCCTTATTACAAGATATTCCAGCCAGGTAGATGCATAAAATGTTTTCATGCAGTTTACATGTCAAAACAAAGTCTTTATTTTGGATGACTATATTTCTGTTCTCTTTTTCACTTCAGGTACAGTTGTTCCATCCAAAACCAAGATAGCCTACCATTTCTCCACCCTGGTGCTAACAAACGGACAGCGGCACACTTTACAAATTGAGCCCAGAGACGAGTATGGAAACCCTACTAGTAACTCCACATCTCTGACAGATGAAGCAAACTACAGTGTCCATGTGCACTCTGTAAGCGAGTGAAACTCCTGTTCTTTTACCCATTAAACTGAGATTATTTTCTTGATGATGACGAGTATAAAACCTAGGATTAGTTTTTATTCTTAAGTTGCACAATTGCACAACCATTAGCTTTAGAACTAAGCTTGGATTCATTTGTAGTCTTTCTGCTCTTTCAGCTAGGCACAGCAGATGATGACAGTCTGGAGGGCCTCTACAGCAAATCTGTTTCAGTCAACAAGCAGCAGTGCCAGGTTCTGTTGAGACTGACCCTGAAGAAGACTGGTTGTTTCAGGGCTCGCATCTCCTACAAGAATCAGCCGCTCAGCAATGGGGAATTTGACATAATTGTTCTCAGTGGTGAGCAGCTTGTACGTGCTGAAGAGAAATGTATTAGCTACTGTTTTCATAGCCTAATGCTCCTCTTTGCATGTCACATTGCAGAGAATGAAAAGGCCTGCGTGGAGAAGAATGTATCCACTCCTGGCATAAGCATCTACTTTGAGGCATACCTTTACAGTAGTGGGAACTACAGCAGTTCATCGTGGCAGTTACCAGCCTCCTCTTTGTTGGCTCCCCAGAGGAGGCCCTCCATGGGAGAAGAGGAGGATGAACATGACTCTCCTGTGGAGGGACAACCTGAGAAGGTCAAGAAACCAAAAAAGGTCTACTGTTACATATCGCCAAAGGTAAGTGACCGGTGGCAATATAATGGTTAGGTATTGGAACCAGAATCACCTTTACTGTCCTCGTCCTCTAGATCAGTGCCCACATACATACAGACCTATTTACACAAAAGCTTTAATACCTGGATTATATTTTATGAAGTAATAATTGAAACACTTCAGTTGTTCTTGTATGCTTATTGTCTCTTCCAATTTATTTATTTATTTTAAATTCAGAGATTTTAAAACTGCCGGTATGAAAATATGAGGGCATTGAACCTGAGTTTTTTCAAACAGCAATTATCCGTGAAGGAATTCTACCTGAAAATTATTCCATGGCGCCTTTTCACCTTTCGAGTATGTCCAGGAACAAAGGTAAGCAGAACTAATGTTAGACAATCCTGGAGAATCGGGTTTTTTTTTTTTAGATCGCTTTGTTTTATACGTGGTTAATGTTTAATTGAATTATTTTCTTTAGTTTACCTATTATGGTCCTGACCCAGTTCACAAGTACCTAACTCTAGTAGTGGATGATGGGATACAGCCTCCTGTGGAGCTAAGCTGCAAGGATAGGAACATCATGGCTGCCACCTTCATTCGCTTCCTGCACAAGAATATTGGTTTGTTTGAGTGGAACGCCGTTACTTTTGCACGATCTGCACTTAGCAAATACCGTCTCTTTGGAAAACTGTAGTAGTAATTTAATAATGTTGTTTTTAGGCGGCTCTGAAACGTTCCAAGACAAGGTGAATTTCTTTCAGCGTGAACTCAGGCACATCCATTCCAAGAGACCTCGCACCAAGACCTGCCTAAAAGTCAGCCGACACGCCATTCTGGATTCAGTAAGTCTTACGCCGTATGTTATTCTTTCTAGTGGAAAAGCAGAAGAATAGACATAATTTGTCTAATCCAGTGTGTAATATGTGGTATGTAATTTATTTCTCCAAAACAGTGCACCAGAATGACGTTAAGCATTAAAGTCCGAGGTTTATTAACAAAAACATTTATTACCAATGTTTTCTGATTTTTTTTTTTTAAAAAAAAAAGGTTTAGAGGAAAGCCTTTTTAAATATCAGCTCACATGTCACTCTGACCTTTTTCCAAAATGTTTTTTCTACGATGCCAAACACATGTAGTACACATGTCTGATATATTCCTGCATAAGAGTTGAACTTGGCAGGAGTTACAGGATTTTGCATTAACCAAATGGCGCGTGTTAATCTGAGGCATGATTTCACCATCTGAGTATGAGCCAGACACACACACACACACACACACACACGTACGTACGTCCGTCCGTCCTCTGAGATTTCAGTTTCCAAGTGTTTTTTGCTTTACATTTAGGACGTTCTATTTACTCAGATTTGTTTTCTTTTTTTTATTATAAGCTATGTTTTAAGACCACAGGTGTAATCATAACAGTGACGTGACCATTATGATCATATAGACTGTTTCAATTGTCGTTTTTGTTCTTTGTTCAGTCATTGAAGGCCACGAGGAACTTCTCAGTGTCTGACTGGAGTAAAAACTTTGAGGTCGTGTTTCAGGACGAGGAAGGTAAACGCACAATCAACACGAGGCCTATTGGAGAAATGACATTTTGCCTCAAGCACTTCACTTAAAATCAGAAAAGGATTTAAGGTGCGTTAAAATCTTTCCTCTGCAGCTCTGGACTGGGGCGGTCCACGCAGGGAGTGGTTTGAACTGATTTGCAAGACCCTCTTTGACACATCGAATCAGTTGTTCACCCGCTTCAGTGACAACAACCAGGGCCTTGTGAGTTTCTGTTTTCAACCCTTTGTATATTCTGTATACACCATCAACACTTAGTTTTGAAACTCACAGAGAGTATTCGTCTTCATTTTCCAGGTACACCCAAATCCCGAGAGGCCACCCCACTTGCGCCTAAAGATGTATGAGTTTGCGGGTCGCGTTGTAGGGAAATGTCTGTATGAGTCTGCTCTGGGTGGAGCCTACAAACAGCTGGTTCGAGCTCGCTTTACACGTTCCTTCTTGGCCCAAATCATTGGCCTGAGAATGAACTACAAGGTATGGAACGCAGTGCATTCCAATTAAAGAGACACTTTGCTCAGAAGTTGGAAGGTCACATCTCTATTGTTTATCCTCTAGTGTCAACTGTTCTATCTCATCACTTAAACATTCCTGACAAAGCCAAGAAACCTCATTTCTTTCTTGGCATTATTTATTTAACAGAAAACTACCCAATGTGTTTGGCTGTTTATCCAAATAACTTCGCTTTCAAAGTTGAGAACTCCAGTCCACCCAGTCATCTTTTTATCCTTCCCTGCTAGAAGATGAAGTACCGTGTTTATTTAAAAATTTAATTTATTTTTTTCCTGGGTTTTCGTTTGGTTTTCCACATGCAGTACTTTGAGACGGACGACCAGGAGTTCTACAAAACTAAAGTGTGCTTCATCCTAAACAATGACGTGAGTGAAATGGACCTGGTGTTTGCCGAGGAGAAGTATAGCAAGTCGGGACAGCTGGAGAAGGTGAGGCAACACTTTGGAAAGGAACCTCCCCTTATTTTTTTTTTTTTTAAGTACTGATGTAGGAGATCCCAGGAGATCGAAGCAGTAAACCAAGCAAAACAAACCATATTGCTTGTTTGGCTAGAGCCTCAATTTTTCTTAAAAGAGGAAGAGTGGTGAGTTTATATAAAAGGATGGACGAGTAGAGTTTGGCATTCTTTATAAACTTTGTTGTTCACTTGTAAAATATCACCCAAATAGCTGGCTGCATAAATCTGTGATGAAACAGAGCTCAGACTCGCAGATTTTTAATTAAATAACGACGTTACTTCATCAAATTGTTTCTTTAACATTAAAATGAATTGCCCAAATATTTATAAATTAGCTGAGAAGTAATGTGACATTTTTCAATGTCTAATTCTTTCCTCTGGTTCTTGCTGTTACTTGCCAGTTTTCAACATACCTTAAATGTCATTTTCTGTCATTTTCACCCCGTCGTCCTCTCTTCCAGGTGGTGGAGCTTATATCTGGTGGAGCTCAAATTGCTGTGACCAATGAAAACAAGATGCATTATCTTAACCTGCTGGCCCAGTATAGACTGGCCAGTCAGGTAAGAGATGAGGTGGAACATTTCCTTAAAGGTAAGGAAATGAAGCTAGCACACAGCTGCATTTTTGCATTTGTATTTTTCTTGCCAGTTCCTCTCATTTGAGATCTCTGGTAATGTGCACATAATTGGTGCATTTTTCCTGATCAATTGCAGGTTTGAATGAACTGGTTCCAGAAAACCTGCTAGCCATATTTGATGAGAACGAGTTGGAGGTATGTGCGATGTATTGTAATTAAGTCCTGCTGACATTTTAATCAACACCGGATATTTATGGAGTTTTGTGCTTCTAGCTGCTGATGTGTGGCACTGGTGACATAAACGTACAGGACTTCAAGGCCCACGCTGTGATTGTTGGTGGATCATGGCACTTCCGAGAGAAGGTACGTCACGGACGCTTTTCTTATCTTGCCTTCTTCCCTAGCAGCTGGTGGAAATGTCTGATCTTGTTTGCTTTTCCTTTTTCCTTCCCTCAGGTGATGAAGTGGTTCTGGGCGGTGGTGTCCAGCTTCACACAAGAAGAACTGGCTCGTCTTCTGCAGTTCACCACTGGCTCCTCTCAGCTACCCCACGGCGGGTTCAACACTCTTTGCCCCTCGTTCCAGATCATCGCTGCCCCCACACATAGCACTTTGCCCACTGCACACACCTGGTGAGTAGAAGCACACATACTGAGAGAAAAACATGCCTCAACAGTGCTGCTATGTGTTTTTCTGACTGCTGCCAAATCCTGCATCATGTCTAAAACCAACAGTCTTCTCACTGATGATATAAATCTTTAAGACCAGATCACACGTACGGTAAAAATCTTTAATTGTACAAAAAAAATGTTATTCAAACAGGAGAAAATAGCACATTTCTGTGGAATAGCTTCAGTGGCTTATTTATACATACTAATGAGTTTTTTTTTTATGGCAGCAACAGGATGGCATACATGGGACTGAGTCAAAATAAACTGTGTGAGAGAGTGGAAAAAAAATCCCCACTGCAACACCATGGCTCACTGATATGTTTTTAATAGTTGTTGGAAACAATAGAGCTCTGTGATGGTGTGTTTTGCTGTATCACGTCTGGAAATGTTTAAAATCATTTCCGTTTTTGGTCTTTTAATTTGATTTTTTTTTTCTCTATACATAAGAAATAATGTAATATCAGCCCGTTCTCCTTTTCAAATCAACAATAGTTCAACCACATGCTGACTCTCTGTGTCTGTCTAGTTTTAACCAGCTGTGCCTCCCTACCTACGACTCCTACGAGGAGCTGCACAAGATGCTGAAGCTGGCCATCAGCGAGGGCAGTGAGGGTTTTGGCATGCTCTGACTCTTCCATCAACTGGCACTGTGGTTTCACACATACAAGAGACCAGCACTGCTCCACTGCCCTGGTTTCCTGCATTCGTTCACATTTAACGGGTGGACTTGTTGGCACTCTCACCCTCCCTAATAAATACCCTCTCTCAAGATGAGCGAGCGTTTCAGGAAGTCCCAGGAGGCTGTAGTGAATCTCGTATGAACTCTAGTGCTACTGTATATAAAATATTCCACTTTTGTATAAGGAAAAAAAGACAAAAATGACAAAATTCCAACTGCTGAAAAAGGGTGTTTGGACAGTTTTTATTTCCTGATGCTAAAGTTTGCTTAGTTTTATATGCTTGAGAGACGAGTAATACTAGAGCAAAAGCCTTGAGTATAACTGTATAACTGCTTCTTTGACTGAGGAACACTTAAGTGCAACAGCAGCCTACATGTGACGTGGGTGACACGTGCATCTACAGCACTTTGGCCTTAATCGATCAGGGACTGATGTGTGTATGTAAATATTATAATATCACTCTTTAATTTGTACATACTAGCGCGTATACAAATGTTTTCATCTTGTTACTTTTTGATTTAATATTTAAGGAGAAGGGATTTACTTTACTGTTGCACGTCTGATGGGTTGAGATTTAATATAATTTCTACAAGTTGTTGTTTTGTTTTTTCTATCTGAGCAGAAGTGGTTTTAAAAGGAGCCAAGTGATATTGTTTCTATATTTACATTTTAACTTATTGTGTCTTGAAGGTAAAGTTTCTGTTGTCCCTTAATCTTTGTTTTTATGTTTTATAAACCCGCCTTATTCTTGCCCTTTGCCTCTGATTGTATCCCGGGGGGTGTGTAGGTGAGAGAAACATACTCAACAATAGTAGGTAATAGTCATGTTATGATTTTTCTCTTATCACATGCAGAGGTTACTGTGGATGTGAAAGCTGTTTGGGTGTTGGAGGGCTGAGCCCTTGTATAACATTTTGTTATATAAAGCTTTTGACTGACTCATTCACAGCCTTTCATGGGTTTACCTCAGAATCTCCTTTGCCACCTATGCATCCTCTGACACAGATGTGTGTTTTCATGCACATGCATGGCAAACGTGCATACGGTTTGTTCATAGTTGCCTCCTTCCAGCCCTGACTGTACAACCTTTAGCCATATGCTCCATCATCCTGTAAGCTGAGCAAAGCATCTTTGAACAATAAGCCCTGTTTGTTATATTGTTGTAAAACTATTTATTTTTATTGCTGTTAGTTTTGTTGATATCCTGAGCCAACAGAAGTGTTTCCTTTGTTTGTTTTATTAAGTTTTTTTTCTTATTTATTAGCACTTCCTTTTGTGTTGCAGAGTTTACATGGTCATTGGCCAATTTGGAGAAGTCTGCTGACAGCTTGTAGAGCATTTAGGAAAAGTGATGTTTACTCATAGCAAACAGAAAATGTTAATAGGTAATGATTCTTCTTAGTAGTGTTTTGATTAGTTTTGCCCCGTAAGCAGTCAAATTTGATTCAAGAGATTGAACTTAGTAAATGGCAAAGAAATCCCATTTTGACAGTAGGTGTTGGATTTATTTGCATTGGCTCCTCAGTGCCAATCGAATGTCAGAGCTTTAGCTGATCTTACAGTGTTAAAGAAGTTTGTGAGGGTTTAGGCGCTCGTGTTTGTTTGGGTTGTGCAATGTTGACCTGACCTTCAGCACCAGTACCAAAAGCTGACATCATATTTATCCAGCACAAAGCGTGAGCATTACTTGTACGACTTGATCAGTGTAAACAAGTATAACTGAGTTCTGTCCTGTAATTTTATGTTGTTTAATGTTTTGCTCTTCATGATCATTTACTACTCTGTTTTCTGTTTAGATGCTTTTTGGATCAGATGGCCTGAGTGTGATTTTTAGCGATTTAGATGTTGTGAAATATTTGCCTATGAAGTTGAAGATGGGTGGGGTCCGGGGGGGAGGGTGGGGGTAATTTTTTCCTTTTACTTCTTTGTTTTTGTTTGTTTTGGGTTTTTTAATGAGCCTCTGCTGCTGATGAATGTTTGAGATTCTCTGGATGGAGCTACTTTGTTTATGGGAATAAAAATGATGGAATAAATTCTTGTCATCTTATTTCAACCTCTGTATTGTATTTATCTTATCTGAAGACGTGTTATTACACACCCCTATTTCCACCCAAAAACCCAGTCTATGGTTTGGTGCCTCACATGTGCTGGTTTGAAAATTGACCTTGATCTGACCCTAAAACACCCTGTAAACTAAAGTGGCGTTCATTTAGAAAGCTGGGATACGTGTAGTGCTTGAGAATAAGACTTTCTTGGCCAGATGAATGCATGTTTTAGACACAAGAGGGCACTGGCTCTACATGTGACATGAGCTCACCATGAGTGACAGATGCGTGCTGCATCTTCTATAATCCCCACAGACAGGTTGGCTGCAGTGATGAGGGAGCTTTCCTGTCTTCAGATAACCCTCTATACTTTAAGTCTTCCACACAGAGGGAATCTCTCCATTTACGAGCATTTCTCATTCTCTCCTCCATGCTCGCAAATACAAAATAAAGTTAATTTAACTTGGAGGGGTAAATTAAAATTTGTATGGTTCCTAAATGCAGAAAGCATAATGGAGGGGATGGCTTCCATCATATGGAGGCAGCCGCAGCAACACAGGATGTGATAGAAGTACACTCTTGCCCTCCTGTTTGTTTTCTCAGTTGATGTCTGATAAGCCCTCAACTAAGAAAACATCTTTAATGCCTGTGGCTATGCAGGTCCTGTGGCCATCAGCACGATACCCACATATTCCTGGCGCGACTCCACGTACTGTGGTCTGAACACTATCAGGAGCCGGGAGAAGGCATCTTGAAGTACTTGGAGGCAGAAGTCCAGTTATTTGGTCTTGGCATGCACCTGTGGATTTGCATAATGGTCTCTCTCAAATTTCCCCCAGGAATGCTCGCTAAAGAGGGACCACAAATCAGAAAGTCGTCCTCTGGCATCTAACTAAGAATAATGTACCATGTTGGAAAGGCCTTCTTTCCTTACAGAACCCGTGGGAGATCGCGCAGCAACAGTACAGTGTTGTTTTTTCGGTGTGTTTTTTAAATAAATGTAAATCTGATGATAAAAATTCCCTAGAAAAAATATGTTTCTCAGACAAATTTTCCATGCACTATTCCATAAACAACTCCAGACCCAACTGTAGCTTGGTTTGGAGGTTTAGGGTTTGCCAAGTTCCTGGAGGGGGGGGGGGAGTCAATTTATGGGTGGTTCTCTTCGACCATAGAATTTACTTACTCATTTCCCACTTCAGACACCCCCTGCCTCCGAGGAGATGTCCGTCGGTTTCTCTGATCAAAGATAATTGTCCGCAGACAGGGATCCACACAAGGGAGACAACACAAATGTGGCACGCCTATATGCATCTTTAGAACATGACCGCGCTCTCTTCCCTGCTAAACAGCCGTGGGGGTTGTCTGCTTCCCATTCCAACATGCAGGTCCTCATTACCTGATTGGACGGTGCTGATTAACTGCCAACTGGATTGGCTGCAGATATTTATCATCTGCGATGATTGGGCCAATTTAGACTCCAATCTTAATCAGGGTTGTTGAAGGACAGCAGCAGGCCGGGACTTCAGTTCTCTCCAGGAAGTTCACCGTTACTGTACACAATCTAGTGATTTCATGTTACATGCAAATGCGTCCAAACCCTCCCAAACATCAGCTCTCTTCATATGCTGGTCCTCTAGAAGAAGCAGAGTATGAAAGAAGAGCCTCCCTCCATCCGCAATGGCTTACCACAAACGCGACTTTGACTGTTTTGGCTTTTTGGGGGAAATTCTGCCTCAGCTGTGCCTTCCGAAGTTGGCCTATCAGCATCTTAGAAGTGTGGTTCTGCTATTGACGTTGTTGAGGATTATGGAGAAAACAGCTGTAAGAAATGCACATCACAGTGATGACAATGGTCTGGCAACTGAGTGCCGCACAGGAATGTATGGATGGGATGTTACTGCTGATTAAAGAGATTTTTTTCCCCGTGATCTCTTAATATTTCACAGATTCTCTGTTGCTCCTATCAATTCTTCTGTTATCTAAGTGATGAGATCTGGCTCTCAACACTTAGGCTGAGATGACTGCAAGTCTACCTGGAACAGCATGTAAAAGCGGCCTGACAAAGGAGAAAGGGCCTTGTTTGAATACATTCCTCTGCCGGGAACAGGACCGCCAACATGTGCTTTGTTTTGAAAGTGATATAAACGTCCATGCGTACAGCTGAGGTCAGAGACAAGCAGAAGCACGCGTATTGAAAAACGGCTAGCGCGGAGATTAAGTGTCCCCCAGCTGATGGCTGTCTATATTATATATGATGCTGGAATGTGCCTATTGATTCATGGGGTTAGCTGTCCTGCTGGGATGTGCAGCTGCACTGTATTTGATATGTTGGGAAACATTTCAGTAGTTATATTTCTTTTGTAATAACAGGGACTCTAATGTTGATTGTCTAACTGTCTGAGAAATACCCCATGCTGCTCCGCCCTTATTGTTAGCACAGTTGTCACTATAGCGTGTGTGAATAGGCTGTGAATGTTAACAGCATGGGTCGCGGTCTAGTTGAGTCTGTCACCTGACCATTTTAATCTAGACTGAAACATCTTGACAGTTTTGTACAATTTGTCTCCTAGTGACTTTCCTCAACTTTTCCCCATAACACTAGGCTTTTCTTTTGTGTCTGCTGGACTCATTGTCAGTGGGACAGACTTGTCCTGCATCCCTCTCAGAAAACTGAAATATCTCAGCACTACTCTGTACATTTAGGCATTTGTGGTTTCCCCAAGTTAGTGATGTTTGATTTCTCTTCAGCTGCTGAGTTTGACACAGATCTGCTACAGCTCATCTAATGCTATCACTAGATCAAAAAAATCTATTTTTAGGGGATTTATGATAACAAAAAATTATGATAATATATTTTCTAGTGTAATACTATAGTACTAAAGTCTTTAGCCTGAACTCTCTTAGGCAGCTTTCTTGTCAAGCGGTCTTCAGGAATAGTTCTCCAGGCTTCTTGTAGGACGTTCACTGCTCTTCTTTGGATGTTGGCTGCCTTTTGTTCTGTTGTCTTTCAAGATGATGTTGGGTGTTTGGGATTACTGTCATGTAAAAAGAAAATGAATCGGGTGCCATTCAGATGCTTTCCAGATGGTATTACATGGTGGATCAAAATCTCACTGCACTTTTCTGTTTTCATGATTCCATTAATATTGAGAAGATCCCCAACCCCAGCGATTGAAATGCAGCCCAACACATGACAAAACCCCCCCACAGTGTTTTAGAGATGACTGTCACTCTCACTGTTGTTCCTCTCTCCTGACCTCTTGGACCTATTGGTGACGTTTTGAACCAAAAACTTCAGTTATGGATTAACTGATTTTACCACAGATTTTCAGTCCAGTTCTTGTGTAATTCTTCTCCCCATTTCCCCTCCTTAAGAATGGCTTCTTGATAGCCAAACTTCCACTGAGACCATGCTTAGTTATGCCAAGTTTTATGGCTTTGGGAATCAGCTTGTTGTTTGAATGGGGACAAATGATGATTTTGCAATAGGCTGCTTGTAAGTGCCTACAGATACAATTTAACATTGGTTCTTTGCTAAGTTGTCTGTTATATGTAGACACAACATTGACTCATCCCTTGAGTTAGGTTCCTTCTTTATGCTTGAATGTTTCATAGCCCAGTGTTAAGTTTCCGTACAAACTGGACTGCAAACGAATGAAAAAGCAGAAAAGACTTCAGCAAATAATATTGCTGAAGAGCACTTTCAAAGTCACAAGAAAGTCTGACACCTTGGAAGTGAGATATAAAGAAATGAGGGGTGGCTCAAGACTTTTGCACAACACTGTATACTGCAAACACTGTTGGATATTTAATTCCAATACAGCTTTACAGAGCCACTAGTCTGACTCTCAGCTCTTTTAGTACTTCTGTCCGTATCCTCATAAAGTTTCCCATATCAAATTGTCCCTTTTACTGCGCGCATGTAAAATGCTTCATACAGTTTCTGAACCATGAAGAAGAACAGGACTGTTTACAACAAATTCTTCTGGCGTGATAAAAAGCTGCATAACTCTGGTTTTTGTGCCACAAGGTCAGGATCAAACTAGCTGTCATGAATTCTGACTCCCACAGTTATGCAAATAGAAATATTAGGGTCTAGTAGAAAATGACCAATAATAAGCCTGGCATTGGTCCTCTTTCCAACCACATCCACTCCAAGTCAGTAGAGTGCTCCAGGCCACTGGGCTGATCCCAAGCACTGTAATTATTCACCTAGGAAGCTCAGTATGTTCAGCACAGTCGTCATATTTTGTACTGTCCTCTACTCTGTGTATTACAACAAACTTGGCTTATTTGGCAATTCGCTTCCAAATGACAATACAGGTGCCTTTAATATATTTTGATTTATAAACTGTAACAGTGGATTCAAGTGCTTTATTTCCTTATTAAACTAAAATAAAAAGAGCTGCTTAAGGTTTACCCACAGTTCCCCTGCACAACCTAGAGCTCCTTATTTGTAAAAAGCACTCCACTGCTGGTCTGCGGCTTGGGCCAGATCACTACAACGTGGAACTCTGACAGCTTTTAGTCATCCTCGGAGGTACGGTTTTCTTACTCAGGGGGGTAATAAATCCATTCATACTTTCTCCGGTAAGAAAAAAAGAGGCTTTAAATGGATTTCACTGACCACAGCAAAGCAAATACAACAATAGTAACCACATCTGGCCAACACATGTGCCATCTTTTTTTGTGTACATATCAGCAGCATCCAGCTCACAGTGTGTTTACAGCACGGAGCCAGATATCACCTTCTCTTCTGTGCTGTGAAATTGAAACTGTTGAGAGGACAGAAGAAAAAGAAGAGTTTGACAGAAGCATCAAAAACAAGCCAAAGCATTTTATTTGCACACATCCAGCTCAGCCTAGAGGTGCCAGTTTGGGAGGGCTTAGGCCGGGACTGAATTACACTCTACATACTGCTGCAGATGAAAGAACGGGAGAGGTACAGCACACCTGCTGGAAACTGCTGATTGAAGGGAAGTGTGTTCCTGCCTGCTGCGGTGATCTCTGCCAAGTCATACCGACAAGAGATGGTCGACACAGTTGGGACCACCCTGAAAAGAGAGAGGAACAGGGTGAGGCCTGGACTGACAGAAAGATTGACGGCATCCTATCAGCTGCTACTTCCCCAACATGTACAGCCGTTTAGATAATGGCAGGCTGCTTCCTAAACCCTGTGAAAAAGAGGCTTCATGTTCTCCCTCATGACTGCATTTCAGCTCTCATGAATAGCAGATTCATATGGGTCTTCTTGACTGTCAGTACACATATAGAAGTCTGATGATTGTAATCTTGCTGAATAATCTACACTTTTCCATCCATTTTTTTTTTTACTGCTTATGCAGTTCAGGGTAACAGCAGGGTTGGAGCCTCTCCCAGCTGTCACAGGGCGAGAGGTGCTGTTCACCCTGGGCAGATCGCTAGTCTGTAGCAGGGCACTTTTCATGTGCAAGCCTTATCACGATATGATGTAATGTATCCAGGCTCCTTTCTGGGATAGCACTGTAGTCTGTCATGGCAGGGCTCGCTTCCTCGTTAAGGCTGTCATCGCCCAATGGGATGATGAGAATGCCATCCAGAAATAAGCGTGGACATCAGAGAGGCCACAGACATGGCATCAAGTGTTTGTTTTGCTCTGGGTATGAATTACACAAGACACTGTCTGTGTATTTATCAAGGTTAGAGAGGGACTGCTACTAAGGCTCACCACACGTCTATATTAATTACATTAGAGATGTTAAAATGAGGACTTTCAACAATACCTTTCAAACGTGTGAGTTAAAATAATGTTTTTCCTTTTCTGAATGTTCTCTAGATCATATTTTAAGGTTTGTTTTACTCTGTAAGCTAGTCAAGTTATACACATAGGTTTAAAACAATTTGTAAAAAGAGAAGCATCCTCTAAAAGAGGTCAGTGTTGTGAAATGCCTGCATAGTAATAGTCAAAAGAAAAACATACAATTCTTTATATTTCACTAGGAAGATGAGAAATATGTGGAGCAATTTATTGGAACATTTGCAAACATATGAAAATACAGCATATAAAACAAAAGCAGAATTTTTACAATTTTAAGAACTTGAAAGTCAATATTTGGTGTGATCATGTTTTATTCTTTAACATAGCCTGAAGCTTCTCGTCATTTCTTTAGGTTTGTCATACTCTTCACAAATAGGTCTTCAGGCTTCTTAAAGTTGTATGTTGGCTAGCCTTATGTTCTGTTCTCTGTTAAAATGGTTGCACATCTTGATCATCTATGTTCAGGTCATGGATCTGGGAAGGCCAATCCATGACTGATAATGTTTCTGCAAATTAGGAGGCTGGAAGCTCACACAAAGTTGCTTTTACTGCGGGCATTGGGCCAAAATACAAAGGAAACAGCCATCAATAATCTTACAGTGCATCTGGGTTTATTTCACTTTACATTAAAGGTAACTAAACTGGAGAAAGAACACAAATGGAGTGCTCAACTCTTAAATAGAAAAGAAGGTTGGACCATAAGTCATTAACTGAGAAGAACAATTCTCAAAATTCTCAAAACTCATTTCAGCTGCAGGAGTGAGACGAGCAAGCTAAAGGGCCAGGTGAGCTCAACGGTCAAAGAAGCTCAGGAACCAATGATGAGAAATCAAGAGAGGAAAGGAGGTAAATATGGTAATAAAATAAGAATATTAACTGCAGTTTTGTTGTGTGTTTCTCTGTGCACTTATGGTTTGACTGAACTGGGAGTGTGATTTGGGATCATTGTTAAAAACGGAAGCTGTTGCCAATCCTACACTTCCCAGGTGGCATTGCATGGTCTATCAAAATCTGACCGTACTTTTCAAGGTTCATAATTCCATCAGTTTAGACAAGAACGCTGACAACACTGGTTGCAATACAGCCTCAAAACATGACAGAGCCTCCACTGTTTTTTTACAGATGGCTGTAGACACTCATTGTTCTACCTCTCTCCTGATTTCTTAAGTACACATTCAAATTTGCCACTGATTTTTAGTCCAGTTGTTGTGTAATTTGGCATACCTCAGTCTTTTTCGCTTCCTTAAAAAATCTTTACAGCCACCCTTCCACTGAAACATTTCCGATGAGGCTTCAGTGAACAGGAGATGGATTAATCGAAGGTCCAGATGCAGCTCTCAGGTCCTGTGTCAGGTCTTTGCTGGATTTTTTCCTGTTTAGGATGTGACTTTCAGATACCGATCATCTGCTGCAGATAGAACTGGCAGGCCCAAAAAACTTTCAGGAATACGCTCCAAAACCATTCAGATATACTGTATGTCAGGGTTTCAACTACTAGCTCTTTCCTGATGCAAAAATATCATTTTATGTCGTCAAGCTCATATTGTTGCTACTTTTTGTAGAGTTGGTTAAAGAAATGGGAACAAATGATGTGCTTTTGTGACTGGTTTAAAAAAAGAAAAAAAATATTTAAAACTTTTTTTTTCATAGCTTGTCTGTCATGTGTAACGCTTAAACAACACAGTCTGGCTCCTTGGAAGCAAACTATAAAGAAATCAGCGGTGACTCAAGACTTTTACACAGTACTGTGCATGCATATAATCCTCCTCTGGCTAGACTGACAGACGAGAGAGATGCTGACATGCTTGTAGTTTGGTTGCCGTATTTGGACAATGAGGAAAAAAATATATTGGGTAAAGGCCCACTGTTGACATTGTCCAAGCTGTGAAACCCAGTAAATACACAAAATACTGGATATTTATTATATCTTCAGCCATTAAACTGTCACCAGTCAGCCCGGCTGTTAAGACGTTACATTTCGTGCCAGTTAGTTCACATAATTCACAGACTGGATGGAATCCCCCAATTTTTTTTAAAGTCGTCCAGGCGAACGGCCGTCGTCGTTTCAAAATCGCTCACAGTATGGGCCAGCGTCTCCACAAGGGCATGCAAAAACTTTTCAGATGTCCAACATTGTACATAAAATGCGGTTGAGACATTTTCCATCCACCAAATTCATCAGTGATGTTGTTATGGTCGTTAGAGAACGCAACAGCAACATTTTTGTGGCAAAGTAAACATTACCTCAACAAAGAATTTGCCCAAAGACTTCTCCGAGGAGGTTTTGCATGGAAATAAACTTCCAAGTAAATACGGTGTGTGTAACACTTTTCAGTCAAACTCCACAGACGCTCTGTATTTATTACAGCATAAATATGAAAGCCTCCCATTTTTGGTCCCATTTTTTTCCCTAAGAATGAAAATGGCACAATAAAAGGCTGTTATGCAACCAAAGATGTTTCTGGGTGTTTCAAACAAGGAGATTGAGCTATTTTCTGTTTAGGTTTGTGATTAACAGCCCCCAGGTTGTCTCCAGATGTGGTTTGGCCTCAGACACACACACACACACACGCTGACTCTGATCAGCAATAAAAAAGGTGACCCCTCATGACACTATCCATCATCATAAGAGATGACGCGGTGATCTAATAAGAAGATCTGACTCTTTGTGCAAACATGAAATCATTATTTAAGCTAAATGGTGGACAGCTGGTTGAGCGTTTAGAAGCACAGGCAACAGTTACCAAACTTCTCATCACATGCTATTAACTGGTGACATAAAAACAATAAGGTGTTGGGAAACAGTAGGAGAAGTTATGTGAATTCAACCATCAGAGCCATCTAGGTCTTTTGTACCTCCATTTATTTTATGAGGGAGACTTGGTCACAATCGATCTATAAAACAACAAATAGAGACCGAGCTGTTTGTAAATAAAAACTGCCCCCTTCCTTTCCACTGTCCAGTTTGCCCATTCCAAAATCCTCTGGAGCCTTACATAATTTCCAAACATAAAAATCTGGTACACAACAAAAAACGTGCATGATTTTAATCCTTTTTTAAAATTGCTCTGAAATGCATCTAAACATCCCACGCACCATTTACTTATATCATGATCTATCACGCAAGTCTTAATATACAAGCCCTGTGATTGATTCCTCTTGGGTTATCTTATCTTCAGCTAAGTAGAAACAGTTGAAGGACAGTTTTATGACTTTATCCTTTTGTTAACAGCTCTCCATAATTGCCGTGTCACCGTGTATTTTTCTACTCAGCTGTCATCCTGTTTTTATTCATTTAGTAACTTACCTCTTCCTATGATAAATACTCTTCCGGACCGTGCCAAGACAATCCGTGGAGAAAGGGGTCCTGGGTACTGCAGGGCGAGTGCAGAAACAACACTGCATTAGTTATCCTAAAGTCAAAGAGCTCCTTAATGACAGAGTGATAAAGTGCAACCTTGATCTCGTTTCACTGTGCTATATATTACTGGTTTCTTGCATCTTAAGATTAGTCACACGAAACAAACCAAAGCTCCCGTTGCGGAGATCCTGTTTTTAAATTTGGATTTAAGGATATAATTCTTTGATAGACTGACTGTGACTGAACATGTAGTAGGCTGATAGACATGATAGAGCTGCAGATTCGTGTAAACACATTGGAAACAGTGGTGTACAGTAACCATGAAGTTTACTGTAACATCAGCAGCAGCATTATTAAGTAAAAGGGTTCTAGTTTTATTTCAGAAACTCAATCTGATATTATTCAACCTGCAGGTGAGGAAAAATGAACAGGTAAGCACTTATCATCTGTCTCTATAGAGAAGCTACAGCAGGCAGAGAGTTAGCTTGGCTTAGCATTACTGTAAGACTGGAAACAAACAGCTAGTCAGGCTCTGTCCAACACCTCTTAAACTGCTAGCTTTTACACTTTTCCTGGGTTTCATAAAGATTAACATGTATTAAATCTTGATGAAAGACCTTCAGCTATGTTGGCAGGTGAATTTGGAGATTTGTATCTATAGCTTCACAAAATCCACTTTTCGTCACCATAACCTGGTGACTCAAGAAGCCCCCCCCCCAGCAGCTTTGAGCAGCTTTGTGTAGGAAATTGTTTCTAAACTGATTCTTTATATATCCTTTATAGGTCTTAGGACTTTTAAAGCAGTGCTTTAAAATAACTTTAAAATTATCTGAAAAGTTCTTCCAAAACCCTTTCCTTCCTGATAAGAGAAGCAATACCCTCGCAGCAGAAAGTTTCATCTAATTGCTGGTTTAGACTGCACGGCCTGCTGGAGACTAATTTGAGGTAAGCAAATAAACAGATTTAACTCTCTTGGATGACCTTGAGCTGGTGTGACTGTGAAGCAAGCGTGGCACACTCAGTGAATTTTCCTCTTATAAATAAAGGTTGAGGTAAACACTGCTTAATCATTTTGTCTAAATTCATCAGCTTATACTAAGTACTTATTTACTTATTTCCATCCTGACAGTCAATCGTGTACAGTATTTGATTGTTAGGTCCTGTAGATATTTAGATGTGTTGCTCATGATGCCATGAAGTCATGAGGATCAGCACAATAAGTAAACTCACCTCTTCTGGCACTTGAGGCTGTTTAGCAGCATGTCTGTCTGCGGGCTTATTAAAACTTGGCTCCCTAATGAACATTCGCCCTTGAAGCCTGCTGAGTGCTTAGTGCTGCTCAGGAGACGAGGCTCTGGACGCACGGGGCCTCTCTTCCTGCTCCCTACTGAGCGCTCGGTATAAAACTCAGCTGTACCGGCAGGCCGGGTTAGAGTCATATGAATACTTTTACATTACAGTGAACTGGAATGTTAACAAAAGACAGTCCACAGAATAAATTCTATGCTTGTTCCTCCATGTTTTATTTCAGGAGGAAATAAATTTTGTGAGCTAATGTGGAGAAGTGTTGCTTTGGCTTGGTGACAGTTTCTGTATGTCGTTTTGTCATTGTCATCTTGTCAGCTTTGCCTTGGGTGATTTAAACCCCACTGCTGCAGCAGCATGGGAGAGCGAGAGCAAAAAAGCTGTTCCACATGGGCTGACTGAGACCCTGCAGCCATGCCGTGAGTTCACACTACACCATGCCAATGTGTGTGTGCATGTGTATGCATGAGAACTGTAGCTGAAGCTGAGTGTGATGTGGGGCAATGGTAGACAGAGTTGCTCAATAACATAACCAGTCCAAGATTTCTCTCATGGGTGTGATTCACAAAGTGGGCAGTTATGGGAAACATCCAAGAAGTCCAACTTAAAAGACATGAAAATCCTGTTCTTTTTATCTATCCATCCATCAAGAACATCAAACCAACAGTCAATTGTTCTGGTAGTAGTGTGATTGTCTGGGGCTGTTTTGCTGTGTGAGGACCTGGACAATTCATCAAGCCATGAATTCTGCTCTCTACCAGGAAATGCTGAAGGAGAATGTCCAACCAACAGTTCATGGCCTGTTAAATTATGCAGCATGACAATGATCAGAAATGCACCAGCAAAATCACCAAAAAAAGGACAAAGCACAGAAGAGTGGGCTGAAATTCCTCCACAGCATTTTGAAAGAGTCATTGGCAGTTTTCAAAAACACTTTATTGACGTTGTTGCTGCCAATCTATCTATCTATCTATCTATCTATCTATCTATCTAAGTCCTCTGGTTCTGCCAAAGATGAATGTGACGCTAATTTAAAAAACAGTTCAAAGACATTCCTGAAAAGTGCCATGATGAATGGGGCAGTTTTCCCAAACATCTGTTGGAGGCCTCAGTTTCTGTCTGCCTGGAGGGCTCTCGCAGACAGGTCAGGGTAGTCAGAGAGACTTCCTCCCTGAACCTTGCATCCCTCCAGTCCAGTCCCATGGATCCCATGGTCGTAACAAGGTTTCATTGATAGCTGTTCCACTGACTGGACTAAAGTTTAGCCGTTGTTGAATGCTGCCGTTGATGTTACCCTACTGACCTTCACGCACTCAACACTGGCGACTGATAATTAACAAAAGCCTGTGGCAGAGAGCACTTTGAAGTCATCTCTGCTAATCGTCGTGTCATCCCCTTTTTACTTGAAGTTTGCTTGTGGTAAACAGAGACTAGGCTATGGTGGGCCAGAGGTTTGTTCTGACTAAATGGACTATGGGGAAAAGGTTTAATGGATTGAAAAATAACAAATTTATCATGCTTAATAAGAAGCTATTCAGGTCAAATTGACCTCATGCGGGGGGTTAAATCGCATCATAACTTTCTGGTGCTCGACCTTCACTGTTAATTGGGGGCAGTGAAGAAGATTTTTCATTCTCCTAACCGCTGAAGAGAGCACATGATTCTCTGCTCACAGCTAACCAAGCATAAGGCCCGTGCAGCAGGACTAGCAGGCCTTAAACACGAGCATTACACGAGTGCTGCATATGGAAAGAAGATTATTCCTTCAAAACACAGCTAGCAATTAGTTTGCCTCAAACTCCAGCGCCATACCAAGTTTATGTGCTGTCATGTTGAAGGCTGGGAAGCACGTGCCATCAGTGAGTCAGCCACCAAATAGGGTTTATGTCTCATCCATTCCCAGCAGTAAAGATAAACAGAACTTAACCTGCATTACTCAACAGGCCTGCAGTCTAATATCAAAACAACTGACAATTTGTTCAATCTTTGCTTTATGGTGCGTGCAGTCAGACTAACACATGGGTGGCTTAGGGGTGAAATAAAATAACACAGTCGACGTGTGAACTAAAAAACCCTGCAGCAAAACAAGGTTTAAAAAGCAACAAAAAAAGTGAGTTACAGCTGACACTGCTGTAAATAAAGATAAGATTTAAAGGCAGATGTACAGTTTATTCACCACACAGGCCTATACTTTCCATATTATAAACATTACAGGCTGTTTGTTGATACTAGACTTAAATCATCGTGACCTTCTGGAGGCAATTAAAGGACTCTAATGGGAACAGCGTTTTTTCAGGCAGTTTTTCAGATGTATGGTCTATTTTATAAGACGCTACCTGACACTAATAAAGTGTAAAAGAAGAAGAAGAAGGAGAAATCGCTCCTTTATTGCTTTTTAACTTTTCCCACTGAAAAAATAGTCCTTTTGTTTCGAGTGCACTCCCTGAATTTAGATGCCAGGTTGGTGCCACACAGTTTGCATGTACTTTGAAGTGCTTGTCTCACCTTTGGCCCAGTTTCTAAAAATACCTAATCTAATATCACCCCTTGCATCTTTCTTTGTTGTGTGTTATGAAAACGTGATGAACAGAACCATCAGTTACCATTTTTGCGAGATACACGTGTGGAGCAGTTTGTTTTTCTTCGGTGGGCAAGGGGCTGAGGGGTAAATGCAGCAGATATCCATTTCTGTCCACCTGGTAAAGCTGCTAATGTGGAAAATGCTTGACCTTGATTTTCCACGGTCGGTTGGTAGAGACAGCGTAAAGCCGTAAAGCAACGAGAATAGGGGCCGAAGCTTTGAGGCACGGCCCATCTATAAACCCTTCAAGACAAAACAGCAACAGAGTCAGCCCAGAGCGCCTTGCGTCCAGGTCACAACCAGGGGGACCAGAAGGAAGAGAGCTCCAGGGGCTCGGGCCAGCGGCGCGAGATGCACGCTTAAATCGAGGGTAAGGGGCCAGGAAAATTGAAAGGGAGGAGACAGAAAAGCAGAGAGGAGGAAGAAAGCTCCGGTTGAAACGCCAGAATGATCTATCGCACACATTAACTCCTCCCTCTGCTGTTTTTTTCTTTTGTGAACTGAATACTCAGAATTTACAAGAATGCATGTCACCAAGGGCACTCCATCGCACTCCTATTTAGACATTCCTGCCAGTGCTGATTTATGCTGTGACTGATTTCTGAATCTTTTAGGCTACATCTGGCTAATGAGTAGAAGGCCCCCACATCTTTAGAAAAATGTATGTTTTCTGGAAAGTTATTGCATGTTCTTATTTGACCTAATTGGCTGCCAGCATGATCCACCCTTTGAATCCGCTCCAGCAGCATTTATCATGCAGCGGTGTGACATCATTCTGCATATTGTTCATTGGAGACATTTTTAAATCAAACTTCAAGAGACAGAAGGACTGCACAAGAGAATTTCAGGCTGAAGTGGAGCAGCAGACACTTAACCAAAGTGTAAAAAAAACAAAACAAAGGCAGCATATTACACAGCCTACTGAAGCCATACAAGAAGACAACAATACATGGCAGCAACTTTAATGTCATAACCTAGAATTTTACATTTGAATGAATCCAAAGGAATCTTCTATATTCTTTTTTGTGATGCAGGACTTTTGGCGTAATCAAATATAAACCTTACATTTATTATCTGATTTCTGGATCAAAATTCAAGTAGCATACATTATTCAGCAAATTAACACCAAGAAGTATCTAGACTGGGGTTGTGAAATATGAGGCCCGGGGGCCAGAATCAGCCTGGCAAAGACATTAACGAGGACATGCGTTTGAAAATCTTTCCTACTGATAAAAGTCAACGTCAAGTTATAAGCGTTATTAACACCAAATATACCTGACGATGCTCTTATCACGCGCAGTAGAAACCATCTTCCCACTGCTGCAGAAGCTAACATCCACGGTTTTCCTTCTCTCCGACTCTTTAATCTTAATGTACCAGATTTTTTCCTGGATTGGCTGCTTTGCAAACGCCAGCCAATAGCTTGTCAAGTCAAAAAATCTGTGAATAGATGAATTTTCCATGAATACGTTCCAGAAATAGGTGATTCTGTGAATACTGAACCGTGGATAAAAAGACCTCCCCCATGACCGCTCATACCACACCATACCACTTAGGTTAAACTTCTTCGTTGGTTAAATACCTGTAGTCTTAGTATTATAACTAGTTGAACTGATGGAAAGAGGAGATTCAGTGGTCTGGCCCACTTAAGGTTAAAGTGGGCTCTACACACCTTTGACACACCTGGTCTAGACAAAACCAATCAGATGAAATCAATTTTTTAAGTACCTAGATTGAATCACAGAAAGAAAGACAGAGTCTATGTCAGTAGACTCTATCAAGAAGTTGTGCAAAAGCTCCACGGGGGTTCATTTGCTAGCAGGTACAAGAATGGATGTCTTGTCTTTGTCTACTATACTGTTTATTATACACAGTTCTGCTGCTAGGAGTTTCTCCGTTTCACAGACTGTGCTGCAATATGGGTTATAATAATACATAATTATTTCTGTATCAAAGCCAATCTTTTGAAAGGGGGCAAAAGGATAATTTGTAAAAGGGAAGTACTTAATCTAATCTTTGTTACAGTTTTCATCATTCCAGTCAGCTAAAGGTCTTTGTTAACTTAACAACTCACACCCATAAATGAAAGAGCCGATCACTCAGCTGAGGCGGACGCGTTGCCAGTGCTATGACATGCATCAGAAACGTTGCCAGTGGCGCTACAGTCTGTCTGACTGTAGCGTGTTTCTGGAGTGCTCCGCCATTTGAAAGTGTAGATGGAGCTGAAAGATTTCCCTCTAGATCCAGCACCGTACAGTATGGCTCGGAGGCAAACGCACACGCATTTCTCAGTTGTTTCACAGCTGCACTTCTAACACCCATAAAAAGTACGAATATCACGAAAGGGAAAGTGAAGGTGGTTGTCTTAAATAACACCCATGTGACCTACTTCTATTATCCAGCTGACAGCTCTTTGTTCACACAAGCTGGGAAAGACCCTGCAGCCCAAGCCCCAAGTGCATTAGATTGATCCTGCTCTATCTTTAACTGTTTCCTCTAGTTGTGCGAATGCCTGTTTTATGTACAGTGCTCAATCTATTATGAAGCGTGATGGAGAACTTCTGTAATGATCCTTCTAAGGAAAAGCTGCCATGTTCGATGAAAAATAACACATCAATAAAGCACGTAATTCGAGTTTTTACAAAGTGGTTTTCTGCCAAAATGACCCTCCTTTTTCCACATTTTCCCTCAGGTCCTCACCACTGCCCAGTCTGAACAATGTCAGTATTATGTTAGCTCCCGGGCAAAAAGAAAGGAGAGTTGAAGTCCTTGATACAAACAGCAAAAGGTAGCTAATGAAGAGATTGGCGCTCCTTGTTGTTAGTGCTCTCTATTGAAAGTCAATACAAGAGCCCGATTCACATAGATCACTTAAAATTCTGGAGGAGAGGCTAAGAATACACAGTTGATACTTGGTTATAACAGGAGCCCTACATTCTGGTAATGATACTGCTTAGTTGTCTTGTGTCTTACACTTGACCTCTGACCCCTCGCTCGTGCAGCAGTGACAAGGCCGTCAACTAAACTGATGCAAATATGACATTCACGCTGACAGCGCGGATTCAACTCGATGCAGTTAATCAGCTTCCATCTATTTACGCCATCGAACGTGAGACAATGAAAAGCACTTAATAATGTGGAGGCAATTCAAATCCACTTCAGGCTTGCTGTATCAATCACAGGCACGCACACATAAGCGGATTGTCGGTTCAGTCATGGGACTTGGATATTTTTGCTGATTTGACCCTGCGCTTTGTGTGAAACCTCGCAGTGTAATGCAGTTATATTTCTGCTCTGCATTTGAAAGATGATAGGAGTGGCTCGGTTGTCATGCCAGAGCTTTCAAAGGACTCTTTGTGTAGAAGCGTCGGTCATAGCCAGAGACATCCTCCTGGTATTTATTCTAGAGTTCCTCCAGATGCTGCAAATTGAAGCCTATCAAATTGGGCCACATTAAAGTCCACTTTCATAACATTGTTGCTCCACAAACTTTTAATGATTCCCAAACAAGGGTTAGTTAAGGGGTATGTTAAAGACTGTATCTAGGGTAATCTGAATCGATCTATCTATCTATCTATCTATCTATCTATCTATCTATCTATCTATCAGATAAACAGATATAGATCTATGTGTCTATCTGCCAAGTTTGGAGTAGTTTGCATCAAGAGTTCCTTTGATAGCCGAAGAGCAGACAGAGACACATCTACCTAACGTTCATCTCACCATCAGTCTAACATGGTGGTAGTAGTGTGATGGTCTGTGACTGCTTTACTGCTTTAACACCTGGACAACTTGCTGTAATTGATGAAGCCAGCTCTCTACTAGGAAATCCTGAAGGTAAATGTCCACCCATCAGTTCATGCCCTGAAGGTTAAGCAGTCTTGTGTTCTGCAGGAGGGGGTGACTGTAAATGCAACAACAAGTCCTCGTCTGAATGGTTAAAAAAAGATGAAAGTTTTTGGAGTGGCCCTGTCAAAGTCTGGACTTAAATCTGATTGAAATGCTTTGGTGTAACCTTAAACATGTCGCTCATGCTCAAAACCCTTCCCATGTGGCTTATTTTTAAAAGATCCTGCAAAGACCAGCGAGCCACAATTCATCCACAGCGATGTGAAACTAATGCACTTAATCAGGTCTCCCAACAACACACCTCCCAAGTTTGGAGTAGTTCAGGTGAAAATTTCTTTAGATGGCTGAGAAGAACATAAATTATGGATTTTTGACAAGAAACTAAAGGCGTTGGACAGATAACCTGTTGACATATTTTCTTGTAGCTGATAAATAAAACTAAACTAAATGTAACTGTCTAAAATGCTTGTCGATAAGTGAGAATCCAAGTGGAAGAACAATTAATAGTGTTAAAAAACTTCTAATAAAAGCATCAACTGACTGGAACATAAGGAGGTATTTAAGTGTGACACGGGTGTACACCTGCCAGGAAAGGTTGGCAACGTCTGCCCTACACAGATACAAGAGCATCTAACATGACTCAGAAACAGATTAAGACATTGATTTAAACTCAGCAAGGAACACTTGAGCAGCAGCCAGCTGCTCATTCGCACAGGTCACTGAGGAGATCTGTCTGTCCATGTAGGGGTAACCCTCATGGATGCTGGGGTCAGATGGCTGTGATCTTTTTGTTGCTATCTGCATTAGGAAAGCATGCTTGATTTAACTGTTATCAGGCAAAAATAGGGTACAGTAGCAGGCAGCAAGCTAGAGATGCATAAGACAAATGTGGCATCCTTTGTAATTAGATTAGTATGGGTTGGAAGATAAGCTGTAATCAATTGTAGTGGTCAGTCCGAGCCTTCACAGATTTAGTTTGCATGGATCGCTAACAAAAAAAGGAACAGAGACATCACTTTTCAGGGGTTTTGGATATTTCATGGCTGGGAAAAAGAATGAATGGGTAGAAAACAGCACTCTGTGTGTTTTGGATGGCAGTTCTGTGAGTGGTAATGGTGCTTAGGGAGTAAGGAGAGCGCTCATGAAAGAGACAGGCGTGCATCTTTGTGGGCTGAATGAGAGAAGCGAGCCAGCTCTCTTTGGGTAGTTTAGGGTCTTATGGGAGAAGAGAAATGTGTTATTTCCAGACAGTGAGAAGGAAAGTGATGATGCAGCAGATGAAAAGAGGAGATGAATTAGATGTTACATAACTTGACCAGTTTTCCAAGGTTTCAGTTTGAGGGAGTCTGAACTGTGAGCTTTTTACTGCCAGATCAAAATGTGTGTATGGTCAGGAAGCACGTTTTACATATATCCTGCAATCTATAAAAGCTTAACAGTACCACTGTAAATTAGCTTTAAAGTGCCCTTACACTGCACTCACAGTGTGTCCTACCACAGAAATGGGTTAATAGAATAATAAGCCTAATTAATTAAAAATAATCATAAAACGGTGACTTTGAAATAATGAAACAATCAGCTCTGCGAAAGGAAGAAAAAACATCTGGAAGTTGTATAATATTTTCTACGCTGTCAACTTAAATTTAAATTGAAGGTAATGATTAATGCAGCTGCATTCATAAAACAGTCCTGCTCCGAAGAAATTCAGAGCAACAACATGTAACTTGGCAGAGAAAGTGCGTGTGGGCACATGGACCGAGCGATGCTGTAAGTAGAAGCAAGAATACATCCGACAAGGGGGAGTTTCTCCACGCAAAGCGCATGCAATCCCTACAAAAATTCCCAGTGACTTCAGATCCAAGGAGGTGGTGATACTCATGCGAGCACGATTCAAACTCTCTCACTTAGAGTAAGAATACAGCCTCAGAGCCCAGAGCCAGCGCCCCTCTTTTCTTGTTCAACATAAACTAAAGAGACGCAGATAGAATAATGTTTGCGTAAAACAGCATCTTTTTTCAGCGCGGGGGAAAGAAAAAAGCTGATAGTGTTTTCGGACTGTAGAAAAGTAAAGACTTGATAACCTGAAGACATTCTGTTTACGTCTTACCTGGGCATTATGAAGAGGTATCCGGGCATTTTTCATAGTTGGGAGAGGATGCGGTCTTGCTGAGCTCGTGTAAAACGGTTTCTCGTTTTATTTGTATTTTCTTCTTCGTTTTATTTTTTATTTTTTTGAGTTGCTCCTATTTCAGTGGCTCTTGATAGAAACGGTAACGCGTGTGTCCTTTTACGCGGTAGTTTCAAAAAATTTTGCATGCCCAAAATGGACCGTGCAGGATTTGCTCTTTTAATGATTTTGACTGTTGTGCTCGTGCGAGTTGGTGACGGTCAAAGGGACGCGGCAGGTGGGAGGAAAGAGGGTGCGGGGGCAGGCCGGGCGGTCTGGGACCAGCTGCAGTCCCGGGGGATCAGTCGAGGTCACTCGCCGAGGGGACCGCGGGACGGTTCGTCCTCGAGAACATCCAGTGACTCTTCACCTGGGACCAGTCAGTCGAGGACTCTGGTCCGCCTGCCCAGGGGGACATCATCTCAGGAGAATCGCAAGCACATATCCAAAGAAAGACCGGTCCATGCTGCTGCCACCTCCGGGGAAGATCTTGTCTCTGCGCCGAGGGATGGTGCGCGGCGCACCGCCAGACACCCTACCAGCCAGCAGCAACGAAACAGAGTGAACCGCAGGCAGAGCAGCAGGCACAGCTCTGCCAGCACTAAGCGACTTATCGGGTAAGAGTGACGGCCAAGTTCCCCACTGTCAGCAGTCTAAAAGTTTTACTTTGCTTTATCAAACTCTGGGTGAGCAGCAGTGGGCTACTTTAGGAGGAACGTGTGACCTATTTAGCTGTAGCGGTTAGTCCATGTGATTTACTGCAAAGTGATGGTGGCCCCTTTAGCGTAATCTTTCTTCCTGTAAGGTAAATCAGCACATTCCCCCAAAGCACTCCGTATACTGCATTAATTTGTCAACCAGTAGGTGACAGCTTTAAGCCAACTAAATATGAATTATAATAACGTATGGGTTTTGTTATCAAGGTCATGGCAGAACATGAAATAATAGCTGAGGTCAAACACCGTTGATTACTGGGCTGATGTGGCGGGGGCAGTAATGAACAGCAAATGTGATGCATATGGGTGAACTGTGTTTGAACTATTTAACATTGCATTATCACCATTTCCTCCCATTACTACACACAGTATATTCAAATTGCAGGAGGAGAGTGGCTGCAGCCTGCTTCAGTGCGAGTGCTCCAGTTTTAGGCTTTTGCCTGTGGCCATGTATTGTAGTGGCTCCACCAAAGCGTTGGCTGGTGAGCATTTAAAAAATTTGCTCGGTGATCAGAAACACCTGTTTCTCCAGTGGCACTCGCTCCAGCCTGCAAATCTCCTGTTGGGTCTCTGTTAAACTCTAAACAGGACAACAGGCTGTTTCCATATTAGACCTCTTTTCTTTTTGTTAAATGAAGCCTCCTGCATCCACTCCTGTTTGTTCCACTGGGACAAAGCTTGATACACACTGGAGGGTGAATGTTTACATAATAATCAGAGGGAGATTTGAACGGCTCATCTTGGACTGCTGTCACAGAAAATATATAAAAAGCATTTCTTCTGTGTGGCATAACAGGTCTATTATTGATATGTCCAAGTTATGGAGGATTGTTTAGAAGAAATAGATGGGCCTGCATATGATATGCACTTACAGCCTGCTACCCCAGCTACCTACTTGCTACTGACTCTACTGTAATGCCTTTGGTGAGCAGGACCTTGAGAAGTAGCATGCCCCACTAAACTCACGAGGCTTCACAGACAGGATATGATGATGTCAGCGCTCACATGTACCTTTCTCTCTGCGTAGCAGATGTGTTATGTTGTTTTGGTCTGAACCATTAAACCTGAAAAAACCAGCACATTCGGACCAATCCATCACTCAGACATCGAGGTGCTGTCTGTTTAAAGCAGCGTGCAAAGAAAATCGCTCGGCACAGGATTAGATCCAACATGCTTTATTGCAGGATAGGGCGAATGCCTTACTTGATGTTGCCAAAAACACATATTCCAGCGTTGAATGAATGGGGTTCTTTGAGTTTTCGAGCAACATAAAGGAGGGCGTTGCGTAAATCTGCGGGAACATTACCTTTTAGTAGTCTGCGTGGTGATTTTAACACTTATTAGTTCAGATGAATCATCTGCTGCTTGTTAGAGAAAGTGTTCGCATGACACATTTCCTCTTTGGAATTCCCACTCGCTCATTTACCGTACCCCGCAGCACTGGCAGAGCTGGGCTCACTTAGCTCTCCTTTACATTAAACTTGACTCAGTGTGACTCCTCTTTCTGTTTTCGCTGCACCTGTCAGATAGGTGATTGATCCAGATAGCTCAGCGGTGAAATAATTCTATGCCTCCTAATGTTAAGGTTTAAATAAAAATATAACAAGGTGCGAACAAGGTGTTATCTACCTATATTTTAGCCTAGGGCATGCTACTAATATGTTGTATGAAGGTCTCCATTACATGCATAAATCCCTTGATGGAATTTGAACGTGATGACTGATGTCTTTGGCACGAGCCTGACCTGATGTGTTTGATTTATGACAAAACTAATCTTGCCAGAGGGTCCAAATAACTGCATTTTATCCCTGTGACGCCTCAGTAACACTCAGAGCATCCACTGAGCGCGATCCAACTGAGGTCAATGAGTCAATCCCCGTTATCTTCTCAAATCACCATGAGTCAGACATCCACTTACTGTAATATCTTGTGAAAAGATGATGGAGCACAGAGCCATGCCAGCGTGTTGACTGTTGCCCCAGAGTTGCTCTTGCGGTCTGGTGCCTTTTCATCTATCTCGCCGCAAAAATTGGCCTGGACTACCAGTTAGGATTAACGAGTAAAAGAATCCAGATATAGCTGTTTAAAACTTGTCATCTCTCATTTGCTCTATGATTTATAGAAGATGCAGGGTGTTTTTTCGTGTCCCGTTTGCCTCGCTTAATCCTTCCAGGGCTCAGATAACTCTGTATTTGTCTTCACCCTGGACTCTCGCATAACAGCACGAGGGACTTGTGGGTCCACACGCAGATAAAGTTTCGTGACTTGCCCTGAATTTTTTTTTCATTATTAAATAAAATGCAATTATAGCGTAATCTCCAAGTTGTTCCTATCAATAGCCTAGCCACATCAGAAGGATTTGAAACCCTTAACAGCCTTTGCAATCAGATCAGTTTGTCATGCGAGGAGGTTCACCCTACTCACAGTTATTGCCTTGTGGATTAACACCTGAGAAAAAGAACTTTTATTTCACCCTGTTTTTCTCGTCTTTTGTGATCTTTTGTTCAGGCCGAATGTCTGTGGAGGTCAGCAGTGCTGCTCTGGTTGGGCTTTGGCACCAGGAACCAACCGCTGCATAAAACGTAAGTGTCGTTAACTCAGTACCCTGTGTAAACTTTAAATAAACGTACCTTGCTTGGATATCCTTTGATTTGGCTGCTCAGTTTGGCAACCGAGGACACACAAATTGGTGAAGCGGCACACAAGCACACTGCCATGCATTATATAGAAGAGAACTTCCTCTGCTAGTAAACTTTGCAGACAGAGAGGCTTTACAATCTAAGGCCCTCAGACTGAAAAATAACATAGTAAATGGCTACTAATGACTATCCTGTCAAGCGGAATTGCCCTATGAAAGTTTTCCCTGAGTGTTATTGCCCCCATGGTCATGTTCATCATGCAGTGTTTGCCTTTTTCTTTTCATGTAAGACCCTCGCTTGGAAATTACCGACACTTAGCACTTGGCTGTCTTTGTGACAGCAGTCCTTAATTATGGGTGGAACTGCTGCTTCTTTTTATTCGACCGCAGCAGTATTGAATAACCAGATAATTAAAAGTGGAACAGAAGACACAGGCTGTGAATGAATGCAGAGCCATATCTTTAAAATGTAACACTGACCTGGGCTGAAAAAGCGCTTTTCAGCCCAGGTCAGTGTTGCTGTTTCTTTCTTTAGCTTGCATATGGACTATCTCTGGTAGGGCTGCCACAAACGATTATTTTGATAGTCGACTAGTCACCGATTATTTTTGCGATTAGTCGACTAATCAGATCATCATCCATTGGACGCAAAACTACAGCTTATTGCACCAGCAGCATCTGCTCTTATATAACTATCATTAGCTTACAGCTTTAAGTGTTTAAGGTCTGTGCTAACTAAAAATAAAGACAAGATGATAGTTTATTAAATTTTAATGAAATTTGCGGATTGTTTCGGTGAAGTTTAATAAACTCCTTGCTATCTAAAATATAACAGGACACTGGAGTATATTCTGGAGCATCTCACACTTCTGATAATCAGCTGTCTGCTTGACGTTTATTCAGCTGTGTAAAAACTATAACTTTAATCTCAGACAAACTGATTTACTCAGGAACAAATAAAATACTAAAAAAAAAAGCCAAACAATAACATTTTAAGTTATCTAAGTGACTCATATATATTTAACCTGAGTAGCGAAAGACGGCAGTGGGTTTGAAAACGATTTGCGGGGAGTCCGGTGTTCTCACGGCGCTAGTGAGCCTAGCCCCCGGCTCGCTAACGAGCTAGTGGGTAACAGATGTCTCCGAAAACGTCGGAGCGCTTTTGAAAATATGTGGTGTCTTGATAAACTGAGCAGATATTTGAGGTTTACACAGCTACATTCTCGCCTGAAAATATGTTAAACGTTTATTTTGTGACCCAGAAAGAATAATAAGAGTAATATTAAAACTAACTAGCTGCCGCCATTGTTGGAAACTGCGCTGGGCCGCGCTATGAATTCTGGGACACAGCTGCTTCTTCTTCTTCTTCGGGGTTTAACGGTAGCTGACATCCTTGTACATGCAATGCTGCCATCTTCTGTTTCAGTCCGTTATTACACTCTTAAATCCTGCTATTATTCCTGCGTCTTTTGTGATCTTACAAAGCTTCAAACGACGCGTCGACTATTAAATCAGTCGTCGACGATTTTGATAGTCGACGTAATCGTGACTAGTCGACAAATCGTGGCAGCCCTAATCTCTGGGAGAAAATCCATTTTTTAGACATGCTATTTCAGATGATCCTAAAGTAAGATTGCTGCAACTCATTCCACATTTGGTTCTTGCATGTTGTGCTGTAGGCAAAAATAACAGGTTGGAATGAAAAACCTTTTTTTTAGTAAAACTTATCTTTAAATTTTACAAGCGCAGTAAAACCCACACTGTTAAGTGACATCCAGTAAAACTGGCCATGGTTTTTTTTTTGACTTGTTTACTGTTTTCTCTGTTTTGTTTCTGCTAATTATCTCCCCCTCACACACGCAACCCCGTTTCACGCACATTTCAGCCGGTACACAGCGAGCTGATTGGCTCCAGCGGTCTTCTTATTAGATCTGCCTCCCTCGTGCTCAACACAAAGCTTCCCTCCATTTTTCCCCCCCTCCCTCAATGCAGAGTTAAAGGCACACTTACCAAGGCGTAAATTACATTTAATGTGGAGCTGGAGTTACCTAAATTAAAAGAGTAAATACTTTTAATCTGCCAGATAATAACAGGTTCAGCCTAGCGCCCCTATGTTAAACAAGGCGGAGGATCTGAGCAGGCCAGGGGACTGTCTGACCATCTGGACCCTCTTACGGCTTGGCCCTGACCCAGGTCTGACTGGAGGCTATGCTATCATCAGCTGAGTGAAGCGCCACAGCCGGCAAGGTGCCAACATAAAGGCCCCAGACTGGAGCGCGGACTGGAAGCCCCCATGTAGAAGACCTCCGTGGAGGAAAACAAGCTCAGGATATCTATACTTCGTCTTTGCCCGACATCCAGCCTGCTTTACTGGGAGAGGGCAACCTGAGAAAACATGTTCACAGTGGGGGAAAGAAAAGGAACAAACGTGCCGGGCGGGAGCAAGAAGTAAAAACATAACGTGGCTGAGTTGTGTCTAGGAAATTTTCACTGAAGGGATTGAACTATTGTCTAATACAAAGTGGCGGCTGAGGGCTTCACCCGCGAGGCTGCATTGAGTGTCTAGAATCACGCTTTCCTCACAATACCTCCTTGTTCAGTTGCGTTGAGGTCAGAGAAAACGTGACAGGAACTGGATCACAGGTCGTCCCGGGAGTGCGCCTATTTTTACGTTTAAGAGCCGTGTTTATTAAAAGGTTGACGTCTCAGTCTCGGTCGTGCGTCTGATTAGAGATCGTCATCTGGTTCACTAAATCCTCGGTCCTGCCCACATCCTGGAAGGTTTGGTGCTGACTATCTCTGTTTTCAAGTTCAGGATTGATGGTTAGCAGACTTGTTTATGTATTAAAGCAAATTCCATGTGCCAAAAATAGCCAGCGAGTTCTGACTGTTCGGCTTTGAATCATTGAGAAGAACATTGCATTTCCTCTGCTGTGTCATGCTTGTTCGCCTTCTGGTGAAGTTAACTGCCTTTATTACAGATGAAAGCTTATAGGCTTTTATTACCACAGTTTTACCTAAAGAATATTAATTTTATTTATGGTGGCTTATAACCAAAGATGTATGTGTGTGTGTGTGTGTGTGTGTGTGTGTGTGTGTGTGTGTGTGTGTGTGTTGCGTTTGGCTGGTAAAGTGAGGCCAGGTGCAAGCTTGGCTATATTTCCATCTGTTTACTCGTAAGTAGAATCGAAGCTCCTGGTGAGTTAAATGGGGAATCTTGTTTCTGGGTCAGCACTTAAGACTTAGTTCCTCAGTGTGATGATTCACATCTGTTCATCAAAAGTGCAGTTGCACAGAAAAAAGGAGCAGAAGGAGCCCATATTGTAGCTTCCATTACTGGTGCTGTCAACAACCTCGTGACTATCTGCAGCTCTCAGATGGAAAACTGCAGATAGTTCATGGTCAAAACTCTAACTAAAACATAAGAATTTCCATCAGTTTAAAGTGTTGTTTTAACCATCAGCTCGACTAAATACATCAATAAGTAGTAAACCATAAAAAACGAGAGAAAGCAGCATGTTTGTTTAGTACCGACAAATCTGTTGCACCGGCTTCTAAATAACCACTATTTACAAAACAGTGAGATACTTAGATATGGAATTAGAGGGGAAGTTTGAACTGCTGGCATGTTTTAGAATAAATACAGTAACCCTCAATTAGACGTCTTGTACACCAGCGTAAAATTACTGTTTTAAAGTTTTGGTTTAAAACACGTTTTGAAAAAAAGAACCCAAACTTTTAAAGCCCCCTGTAACCGGAATGTAGATTTAAATCACACTACTGTGTTTTTTCCACTCATATCTTTGCGCTCATGTGGCTGGCAGTAAATCATTTTGTGGATAGGGTACTACGGATTGCTCACACGGGGGTTTTTTGTGCCAAAATGGAAGCAGTTTACTGTAGTTTGTTTAGTAGCAGCCACAGATGCTCTGTCGGGCTGCACCTAAAGCAGTCCTGCTAATATGCACAGAGTGATAATGTTAGCATGACGACTGCAGCCCTGAGCTTGTTTGCTACAATGCAAATGGGCAGCTCAGTACCACAGGGCATTCAGTGCTTCCTAGCCCAGGATCATGCAGTCAGTGTGATGTCCGTTTATGACCATGTGAGAACTGACCTGTGAATTCGAGTGGTCGTCATATGTGTTACATCCTGTGTGCTCAGTCTGAGCTCCATCCTGTTCCTCAACAAAACTGAGTATTTCAAGCAGAGAGAACACTTCTAAGGAAGGCCACCTTCTTTTGTGTGCTACATATGAGAAAGCACGGTCCCAATCTGAACTCTCTGAGTTCATGTGTTGAGTGACTATGCCGATGATTACCAATTATTATATGCATTTCATTTAGAGCTAAACATAAAACATAAAACACAGCTGTAGCTGATGAGGATTCTACAAATAGGTGAGGTATTTTCTCATAAAGCCAAACTGAAGGAAAAGGACACGAACATCTTTATAAAATTTCATCAAATACTTATGTCACTTAAAATTGAACAGTGTACACCTCATTATGGCAGCAGAGAAGACGGGAGAAGACAGATGTTCTTTATTTTAAAAAAGAAATAGAAATTTATTCAACTGCTGTTGAAATATTTCAGTCCGCGTGCTGAAAAGGATGGCTTTCCTGGGGCAACCATATCACCTCAGTTGCACGGAAGGCCCAACAGCGCCTCTACTACCTGAGGAGACTGCGGAGCGCACACATTCCCAGATCTCTGATGTTGAACTTCTACAACTGTGCCATCAGCAGCGTTCTGACGTATGGATTTCTAGTGTGGTTCCCCAGCTGCACCAAGGCCGATCAGCAAGCACTCCAGCGGGTGGTGAAAGAAGCTGGCAGAATTATTGGAACTAGTCTGCCAGAGATCAGTAATATCTTCCCCACTCGCTGTCTGAGGAGGGTGCACAGTATCCTGCGGGACCAACATCACCCTGCGCGCCACCTTTTCCATCTGCTGCCCTCAGGGAGAAGGTACAGGTCTATACAGGCCAGAACATCCAGACTGGCCAACAGCCTGTATCCACAGGCTGTGAGGCTCCTGAACTCTCTGCCCCCCTCTCACGGACAATAACCATATCCAACTTCTTAATAGCAATGAACTGGTCTGCATTGGTGCATCATATCTTTATTCTCTTCCCCCTCCTGCCCCCCCCCCCCCTCTTTCTTAAATAGATAACTATCATATCTGATATCATATCTCACAGTACAATAATATTGAATGGGTGCATTGTTGTATTTTGTCATGTTTCTCAGGTCTTTGTCTGAATTTCTACGAACATTATTGCTAAGGATTGTCTTATTGCATTGGAGTCACACTGGGTTAAATATGTACACTTGGGTTTTAAGGGGTATTTATTATTTTCTTCTTTTTTTGGGTTGTATGGAAGCCCCAAACGCAATTTCATTGTTCTTGACAATGACAATAAATAAATACTACTATCTACTTTAAAAGAGCGCACTAAAGTTGTTCTGGGTTGTTCTGGCTTCGAAGGTTGATGGCTGTTTTACTAATCAGATTAATGGCATGGTTTGCCACACACAGAGTGAATGCATGGGACAGTATAGAATACTTAAGGGCAGGAAACAGTGGGGAAAGGGTAACTGCAGCACTGACAGGAACTACCGTTCTTTATACCCCCAGCTCGTAGTGCTCCCCGAAGCATACGCTTTTGGATTGAGCAGCAGAATTAATTTCACCACACTATACATCACAGTGTTTTGACAAAAGCACGTGATACATATGGCAACATGCTGCAAGTACGGCTAACAGTGAGAGCGTGACCCCACAGATGGCTCCTGATTTAACCCTGTTGTTTCTTAGAGAGGGCAGATGAAAGGTGCTTCATTCACATGGAGGAATAAAGTTGTTGTCAGTCTCTTAGGCTGTTGTTGATTGACAGAGTGTAAGGTGGTAGAAAGGAGTTTCTTTTTGATTCCCTTCCAGCTTTCTTTGGCCTGCTGTGCTCTTCAGAGCACCATCCTGGCTCTAAAGTAACTCCTCATGCAGAAACATCGCTCTCCCTCAGTTTTTACCTTTGCCACCACAAGGTAACTTTCCTCTCAAAGCAAAAAAATAAAGCAAGCAACATTTTTCTCTGATTCCATCATGTCCCCAGGGTAGCTTGAGCAGGATTACAACTTTCCTGTCTGGAACACCGACAGTACAGTAAAGGCTCGACCCTGCTGTTTAAAATTTCATGGTTATCCCTTCCTACAAAGCCTTTTCTTTATAAATTAATTCATTAATTGCATTCACCGTAAAAGTATAAGACCATGCCTTCTTCTTTGTCTATTTATTCATCACAGCACTTCACTTTTGAACCTGATCTTATGTGTGAAATGCATTTAATGCTCATCTTTGTTATAACATGTGGGAAGCAGCTGGCAAAGAAACAAGTACATGCACGTGTCTTCTGACCTTCAAAGCAGTTCCCCGAAATGCAGGTCTGCCATCTTTGCTTCAGCATATTTGTTGCATCACTTTCTATTTTTTAAAAGTCTGTGACTCCCAATACTTTGACATATTTAGACATATCAAGTCATATCAAGTCAAATCTTTTGACATATGCTGAAATGAAGAATCTGGACTTGCACATTAGTGTTATTTGCACCCTTGTCTACACACGCCACATACACACTGTATGGATAAAAGTACTGGGCCACACCTTTCAATCTTTGAATTCAGGTGTTTCCAATCTCACTGAATAGGTGCCTGAATAAAATCAAGCACCTAGCCATGCAGTCTGCCTTTACAAACGCTTGTGAAAGAAGGGGTCGTTCTAAAGAGCTCTCTGAATTCAAGCCTGGCACTGTAGTGGGATGCTACCGTTGCAACAAGTCAGTTCATGACATTCCCTCCTACATATTTTCCACAATCAATTGTAAGTGGTGTTATTGTTAAGTGGAAGCATTCACAGCAACTCAAGTTGCAGACTATCTAAAGTTACAGAGCGGGGTCACAAAGTGCTGAAGGCCACGGTGTGTAAAAGTCACAGCGGCTCTGATTCATGAGCAGTTCCAAACCTCCTCAGGCATTAACATCAGCACAGAAACTGTGTGCTGGGAGCTTCACGGCATGGCTTTCCATGTCTGAGGAGCTCCTGTAATGTGTAGGTGACCTAGTTTGTCTATTATGTGCAAAATGAGAATATTTTATAGAATATTTTATTTATTAATGGCAGCAGAAGAGTTACTGATGATAGGAAAATGTGGAAATGTGAAGCTTCTATGGGATTTCCAGGATCCCCTTAATGTAGAGCACTAAGAATTTAGTTCCCAACCAATATGATGAAGACAAAGACACTAAAGAAATCCTGCATTCCCACTGATTAGTCATTCAAATTCAAAAAAGAAGACTCATTAATACTCTGAAGGAGTGAATTTTAACTGACATCAGGCCTAATACCAGCGAGATCCTGGCCAACATAGCACTATTCTCTGCTTTACAAAAACAGGAAGAGGTTTTTAGGATGCTTGTGTTTCTGTTGACGTCATGTGTCATATGTGTGGATTTGTGGGGGTTGCACAGTTTACACTTTTGGGGCATGACACTCCTTTGGCAGTCTTGTAGAGAGTTATGGCCTGTTAGACAGATCCTGTAATCAATACACACCCCACTGTCCCAGACCCCATCATTAACATAGACACTGGACAGCCCGCTCTCAGTTTGTCTTCCCAAACCAGGAGTGCTGTTTTCTCCAGTCCAGCTGGTGCTTCTCATTGTAGGTTGCAATTGGGCCCTGTTTTGGCCTCCTACACCACATGTTTTTCTAATTGCTACCACAGACAAAAGTGTGGTGAAAACTATGTACTGCTCAGTGTCTGGACCCAAACATCTCCTTGTAAAATGCCTCTTTTGTTTATCATCGTTGATAAGCTGCTAAGAATTAAATAGAGAAGCGAGAGGGAGAGCGCAATTAGTCACACAAAGCTACTTCATTAACACGCGACACTTTATTCGTGACATCGTGTTGCGAGAAGTCCATCTGCTGAAGTAGATCGTTCAGCGACCCCAAGAAGAAAGCCTGAGCTTGAGTGACACTTACAGATGAACATTAACAGCAAGCACCGCTCTCCTTCAGTCACACACCGACACACACACACACACACACTCTCTCACTGAGGCCACAGCCCATAGCCAACCATATATCACAGCACCCTCCTGCTTAAAGACCATATGGAAGTTGTTGGGATTGTGATCCCTCACGAGGATGGGGTTTGTGGGTTTTTGGAGAGCACCACGTCTCACAGAGTCAGCTTTACTAGCTGCAATCCTCCCCGATCCAGATATCCTCAACAGACTGGCCCAGCATGTGACCCATTAGGGGCTGAATGTGGGAGATTGAGGGGCGTGGCAGAGGCACACAGCAGCATGGCTAAAAGTAATGTATACATTGTTATGGGTCAGATGTAGGTTAACAAATCCCCCCCTTCCACACACACACACACACACACACACACACACACAGATTTTGGAAAAGAAAAGCTTTTAACTACTGTACTGGAACAAACAAGCAAAGAAAAAACCCACATTGTGACTGTAACTGCACGTCTATGACAGAAGCACCTTAATTTAGTGAAATATTACCCTTGTAAGCTTCACCACAAAGAGAAAATATGGGATCAGTCACACAGCGTCAGGCGCACTCCCCCTATGGTTTTAATTATAAAAATAGAGATGTGTGTTTATGAGCATTTAATGAAGGCTTGCAAAGTTACAGTAACAGCAGTTTGGGTATAGACAGCAAAGTTAGCATTCGGGGAATGCATGAAATGATGGCACTCGCTCCAGCAGCCATGTGGAAATCACATGTTGCGGAGAGATTAACACTCACTTGAAATGGTTAGCATTGAAGGTCAATTGTATTAACTGCTCAATAGACCAATTCTTACTTCTTCCGTGGACAGGGAGTCCAGATGAGCGGAATTTTTTTCAGCTTGTCTCTTCGCCGTGGCCCCCACAATCCTGAACACTCGACCTATTTCATGAGATCTGTCAGGTTCTGTGGTGACTCCTAAAAAGAGCCTCCTGCTGTCATCACATGAGGTTTACCCCACTACATGTTGAGTCACAAGATTTTTACTCATGCCTGCGATGCTCTGAATGCCTTTCAGAATCTTGAGCCTCTTCGCAAACATTGCATCCGCATGCATGTGGACGGAGATTGCAAACTTGCAGCAAGTTGCTCAAATTGCACTTTCATTCTTATTTTCCAACTTCCTGCCTCTGAGATTCAGGGTTTGTAGTCGAGCCCTTTATCACATTGTACTAAATTCTAATCTCCAGAGCAGCTTTCAGCCTCTAAATCTCATAATGGTGCATAATGCTCTCAGCCTGTAGCGGGTCCTGCCTGAGATTATTGTGATTAGGCTTTCAATACTAATATTATTTTCAGAAATGTCAGGTTACCTCTTGCTTGCTCTTCTGACCTGTGTAAAGCGAGGAGATTTTTCTACAAGTTTGTATTGTGTCAGATATGGTTTCAGGTCACCCTTTGCAGAATGAAAGGACTGTAAAGATTTAATGGGTTGTGTTACTTTGAATCAGAGAGAAGGGAAGGCAAATCTCTGGTGGACTGTAATGTGCTGGAAACGAGCGCTGAGCTGGAAACGAGAGACCAGAGGAAGAGGCACAAGAATCTGTCTGACTTACGTGCACATGCAAACCTGAAGTTATGAGGTAACTGTAACCCAGTAAAGAAACTATAAACAGTAAAACCCCTGGCATTGCTTATATATTGGTGAGGAGTTATTATGCAAACAAGAACTTTCCCAAATGAAGCAATTTAAAGGAAAGTGTTTCTTCACTGCATGAGTGAATTTTGGATGGAGATTTGCTTTAACCGTAGCTGTCAAGCACTTCCTTGAAGATGCCACTTGGACATTAAAGACTAAAGATTTTTTCCTTCATTTCTCATGTGTGTGGATCAGCGTGTTTGCGCTCATCGATCAAAGCTTTCGATACCCGTCCAGCAGCCCCCCTCTTTTCAGATGACTGGATGTGGACGCAAACTCCAAAAACTTGGCCCGTCTGCCTCACTCATAATTAAGGCTGAAGCGGCAAATGCCAGGAATGTTTGCTATTTCTCCTCTTTTATTTCCAATGGATTCTCATTTTATTATTACTCTCGCAAAGTAATAATTGCTGCGCATATTTGTGAAATGGATGGAATGCGAGGCAATTAGTTTTAATGATGTGCAAGACAAATCTGGACGGCAGCAATTACTGTGACAATGTGCTCAACAGCCCAGAGGCAGGGCACAGAGACAACACAGATACCCACGGTATACGGCGTCACGGCCTATGTGAGGTTCGTATGGGGCATATGTCAGGTCCAGAGTCACTGACCTGCCTGTGCTGCTGTCAGCACAGGCAGCATTTGTTTGTCTGGTGTCAATTATGCGCCTCGCAGCTGAAAACGGGTCACGCGATTAAACATATCTCATCGTAAGCCAGCCGTGAATCGGTTATTTTTCTCTCCGTGCACTTTGGTCATTTTGTTTCTAAAAGCCTATTTGAAGAATACAGTTTGATTACACCTAGTTTGTCCCTCCAGCATAATGTCCCGGGAATCTGTGGCCTAGTTGATCCACTGCTTCATCCACAAACTTGAGGTTAAGCAGACTCCGGACAAGACGGTGGCATCCAGCCAGCTCGTGCTTTAGTTAGATGATGTATTTTGATTCTTGCCAAGTAGAGCTCAGACAATCCCTGTTTTATCCCATGATGGAAAATTCGGATCACATACCAAGTCATACAAATCTACAACCACATTTCTTCTCATGTGTACACTTCATCAAATGGGGTGTACATTTTCCTCAGAGTAATTAAAAAGAAATGAATTAGGTGGTCTAAATAAAATGTGCTCCACCATGAAACTGAAAAGAGCGGTGAATGTCTGATATTTAAGCCGCAATTTGTTAGGATTTCTGATCATACCACAGCCTGACGATGCATAATGTAGTGGTTTTCAATTAACTATTCAAGGGCTCTAATGTGAAAACCAAAAAACAGAGCTACAAACGCAGATTTGGCACTCATATCTTATCTTTGAAAGTAAATGTGTGACGCCACAGTTGTTACACAGCGCTGTCGTGTTTCCTCCTGTCAGTTTGATCTGCTGTCATCAGAAACAGCATCCTCGGGGTCCTCTTGTGCTTTTGCTCAAGACTAAAAGGAAACATAAAATGTCCAAAGTCATACCAGTATTGCAATAACAGGAAGTGTGCAGCAGGTAGAGCGCCGTTCGCACCCAGTGGGGTCCATCTGACTGCCAGCGCTCCTCACTGCCAAGAGCTGTGGCTGCGTTCCTGCCTGTGATTTGTCAGTGTCCACTCCAGCATCTGTGTCAATAGCATTCCATAGCCATGTTGACAGAGCGCCGCTGTTTGCTTTAGCCACTACAGACCAGTGGCTCGATTTAGTGTTTGAGGATAATGCCATGAATCCTCGAGGGCCGTCAACTGCATACATTCGTATCCCGAGATTGAGAGCTTATTATCTGTATTAGAGCTGCTTGATATTGATATATATATGGTATCAACATAAATATCCTGTGGTACAGTCAATATGAAAACTTTGCGGAGCAATTCGAAAACGAATTTTGACATCACCACATAAGTTTGAGCAGCCCTGCCTCCACTGAGCGCTCTCTGTAGCACATGTAGCAGAGTATGCAAATCATTGTGGTAGCATCTTTACGGCAAGTTGCTAAGGAGTCCATGAAATACACTTCTGGAAAGCTAATAAGCAGTTATTGCATATTTGTTTGTGTTTAATACATCATATGCAATAGACAGGACTGAGTCTTGTTCAGGGTAATTTGGCATTTTTCAACTAAAGAAATGGGAGCAAAGACTGGCATGTCTTGGCACAGTGTGCAGTGTGTCCTTAAAAAAGTCTGAGGAAACTGGGCGAGTGACAAAACAGGAAGTATTAGGCCTAAAAGAACAGTATATCAGAAAGTCATTTCCTTAAGAAAGAGACCCCCCCCCCCCAGCAAAAACCTGATATAGGACCTGGTCCTTCAGCTGATCCATCGACTGTTCATAGAAGCCTCCTGAGAAATGGTGTCAGTGGAAGGGTGGCTGTCAAAATGCTGTTCTTAAGGAAGGGAATGTCTCCAGCCATTGGTAAAACATGGTAAAGCTTCTGATGGGCAACAGCTTCAGTTTTCAGCTTGACGATGATCCCGAACACAGTACCAATACTGTAAAAGTATGCCTGCATAGAAAAACATGGACTGGCCTTCCCAGAACCTGGACCTCAACATTACTGAATCAATGTGCGATTGTCTTGACAGACAATGAAACAAAATGCAGCCAACACCGAAAGGAGACCTTTAATGATGTTGAACTTCTACAACTGTGCCATCAGCAGCGTTCTGACGTATGGATTTCTAGTGTGGTTCCCCAGCTGCACCAAGGCCGATCAGCAAGCACTCCAGCGGGTGGTGAAAGAAGCTGGCAGAATTATTGGAACAAGTCTGCCAGAGATCAGTAATATCTTCCCCACTCGCTGTCTGAGGAGGGTGCACAGTATCCTGCGGGACCAACATCACCCTGCGCGCCACCTTTTCCATCTGCTGCCCTCAGGGAGAAGGTACAGGTCTATACAGGCCAGAACATCCAGACTGGCCAACAGCCTGTATCCACAGGCTGTGAGGCTCCTGAACTCTCTGCCCCCCTCTCACGGACAATAACCATATCCAACTTCTTAATAGCAATGAACTGGTCTGCATTGGTGCATCATATCTTTATTCTCTTCCCCCTCCTGCCCCCCCCCTCTTTCTTAAATAGATAACTATCATATCTGATATCATATCTCACAGTACAATAATATTGAATGGGTTGCATTGTTGTATTTTGTCATGTTTCTCAGGTCTTTGTCTGAATTTCTACGAACATTATTGCTAAGGATTGTCTTATTGCATTGGAGTCACACTGGGTTAAATATGTACACTTGGGTTTTAAGGGGTATTTATTATTTTCTTCTTTTTTTTGGGTTGTATGGAAGCCCCAAACGCAATTTCATTGTTCTTGACAATGACAATAAATAAATAAATACTAAATACTAAATGTCCGTCATGAAGCCTGGAGCACTATTCCTGAAGACTATTTAAACAAAATTGGCAAGAATGCTTGGATAAGAGAGTTTAGGCTGTCATAAGGTGGTCATACCAAACATTGACTTTCGAGCTTGTTAGAATTGTGCAGACTCTGTTCTTCCATTTATGTCTGCATGTTTCTAAAAATCTCTGAACCCTTTTTGCATTTTTGTAAGAAAATATGAAGAAAAGAGAGATAGCTTGAGACCTGCACAGTACTGTATGCATGTATGTCAAGAACATTGCGTGATAAAACTGTAATATTCAAATATTAATACATCAAAAAATTTTAATTGCTGAAAATTGGTTTCAAGTTTCACTCCAAAATATCAGTATAATATTAGTATCAGTCAGAATTTCCTGTAAGTTGCGTGCCACAGTGTTTTTCAGTATTTGAAGTGTCTGGAGGATGTGGGTGGGCTTGTAGAGTGACATAGATTATTTTTCCATGACCATGAAATAACCTCAGTACGTTGTATTTTCAGACTATTGATAAATATTATGCACACATTCATCTCTTAAGTACCGTAAGCCCCATCAGATTTAGTTTGTTTTTCAGCTTTACAAGACATTTCTTTGATGAAGTGTCAGATATTTGCAGTTGGCCTTCTGTACAGTTTTTCCTATTTGCTCATTTTTTATGATTGCTTGCTTTTATTACCTTTTTGAACTGGCTGCACTATAGTGAACGCACATACTGGACTCTAGATCAGAGACAAAAGGTCTTTTTAGGAAAGCTCTGTATATAGAAATACCAGCTTCACTGGAAAGAGCCATGAACTTGTCTTAAAGGCTTTACCTCAGAGTGAAATTGGGTAAGGATTTAATCTAAGTGATTATATACATTTAGACTAAACAGGTCAGTTTAAAACACAAGAGAAATTGTGCTTGACAGCCCCTACAGGCTCTTAGGTCGGGGCTCTGCTGAAGGAATAGGAGCAACTTGGTTAAAAAGTGAAACTAACGACCCCTCGATTAAATCAATTTAAAGTGGACCCTTGTGTTCAGGCAAAGCCTTTTCTGTTTCTGCCCTTTCGTACACAGGGGGTACATGCTTTGACTTGACCTGCTGATAACTTGATCTCCATCTGTGGTCTCTCTTCAGCTGACTGTCAGCCCCCCTGCCAAAACCGTGGCTCATGCAGCCGGCCACATACTTGCGTGTGTCGCTCAGGCTTCCAGGGCGCCCGCTGTGAAGAGGTGGCTCCAGAACAGGTGTACATCCGTGATAGAGGTGCCCTGAGGCGTGTTCAACCTGGCACCAACCCCTTCCAGAAAGACCAATCACAGAAAAGGCCCTCAGAAAGAGACACCGTTGATACCACAAAGGCCAAGACCACACGACCTTCGACTACAAGACAGCCAGCCCACACTGCGTAAGTGATTACCTAACTCTTCTTATTTTAGGCAGAAATAGCCCATAGCTTTGCCAGTGCTCAGAAGACTAAAGCCTTTTCTCAGCTAGAAACTGAGGCCTGCCACACTGGAAAGGTTATGACATACAGCAGGTACTACTCGTGGTTTGCAAGCTATCAGCTAACAAACTAGCAATAACTTATTATTTCATTCATTAGATTTACTGAAAAGTGCAAGAAAGTGTAGAAGGTCCTATATCAGTTTAAAAAAAGAAAAAAAAGCTGAAAATGAGAAAAGCTAAAAAATGTGAATTCATAACTGGCCACTGGAGACTTGTGAATGAGCTCTGACTAACTCTCATGTTACAGGGAATTTAAAAGCATTTTAGCAGCCTGGCACAAAAAACGTTTTTGTCACTTTAGTTTATTTCCTTTCAGGACAGTGATTCATGGGACACGGTGATGCACTGGGTAGTAGGTTGATTATCCCCCCCCCCAAAAAACAAAGGATATTCAGATTATTAAGATACTCCTGCAGCAGTATTGATGCCAACAGTGCCATCTTTGCATCTTCTACCTTACTCACAACTGCTACAGACAGACGAACACAAAGCTCCTCTGCTCACAAAAAGCTGAAGTAGTTAATGTTTATAACACTGAACACTTTATGAAGGTTTTCAGTAAAGATACCGTTTCAACAACACCGAAACTATTAAACCGTTATCTTTAGTGTTAACATGTTGACGTTAGCCGTGTTACTATTAGCAATTACCAGATTAGCCATCTGTTGTCATTCATGTAGCAGCTAGCAGACTGTAGTTAGATAAAAGACGAATAATTATTTCAGGCTGAACGGGACACAGATGGAATATTGAGACGTGACAGAGCAGATTATGGACACATAGAGAACCGGGCAGGTTGCTGGCTGTGCAGAGCAGCAGACAAACCATAGCTGAACTGAGCAGAGAGCTGAGAGTGTGAAAAACTAATCTGAGCAAATAAAGAATAAGATTTCAACCTGCTTTTTTATCTCATCATCAGATTTTTCCTTTCACTTCACTGTTGAATGCATGTGAATATACAGCTCTTGTGGTTTTGAGATATTTATTTCAGCTACAATTGCTCTCATACAGACAGGCTTACAGAAAATCGACACGTTGTGCTTTTAGAATTTATCTAAAGGCTCATGAACAAACAGCAGTTCATTACCAACAACTTTAGTGCTGGATATGTTTACCATTGCAATAAATCAAGCCAGATGACTGGGTTCATATGTTAAATCCTTAATACACACTAAGTAGAACTAATATCAAATAAAGCAAGTATGAATTTTCTGACTTGCTCTGAAAAGTATTAAGTTAAATCTGTAAAAGGTAGGAAAACCTAACATGGTGCGTCCCATGCTATTTGCTCTTAAAATAGTACAAGGAGATTATTTTCTTTCTTTAAGCTTTGACCAGTTCTGCTTGTTCTTGGATTTATTGGAATAACTTTGCGACTATAATGTATCCAGCTAATAATTGCTCAGATGAAGGCCTCTTTCACAGCGCATTCAGCAAATTCTCCAAAGACTGCTAATCAGACAGGCTTAATAGTTTCTTGGCTTGGATGACTGACTGTTTTAGTTCCAATCTTGTTGGAAAAGGCTTTTTGGTTTGATTAATCACTTTACCATGACTAGAGCCATATTTTTGGTCAATGATGTTGAAATGGAGTAATTGTTTCCGGGAATATTTTGATGGATTTTTATTGCTTACAGCTTCAGACTTATCTTGTCAATTTGTGCTCTACTTTGGGCTCGGGCCCAGTGCTTTTCTAATCCGCTCAAAGTCAGTTTAAGTGCCATAATTCGTTTGGGCACTGAGATCATCATTTCCTTTTTTGGACAATTTGTCATTTGGGTAATTTCTCTCCACCAACCCACTGAAAAATGCTCAATTATGTCTGACATTTATGGCGCTCCTCTTGCTAATTGCCAGGGTCTTGTGTCTTTTTGGGCTTTTTCGCTAGTATTATGGAATTATGCTGGATGAACTATGCACGTGTTTGTGGTAGCACAATAAAACTTAACGAAATGTTTTGGCAGATGGTTCATAAAAGAGTTTTTTTCCCTTTCCTCCTTCCTAAAACAATTATCTTGAAGTCATAGTAAATCTTTTAATCAATACAAGACTTCTGAAGATTGCACAGTTGCTATGCATATGTTTGCTTTGTTCTTGACTCACAGGACATATTTGCGTCCTGACTCACCGATCTGGGATAAATAGTGAGACTCGGCTGCAGGTTCAACATTGTTTCGAAGCCGACAGTGTTTCTGAATCATGAATACCCCAGCTATGACTTTTTCACTGTCGTGTTTCTGCCGAAGCTGACTAACTGCTTGTAAGAAGTGCTATTAAGTTTCCAAATTTCCAAGCATTAGTTGTTGTGACCAACATATTTCTCTGTCATTTTCTGAACAGAATAAATGCTTCGGCCAACATTATAAAATGTCTTCATTTAAACATTAATCAAATAGCTATTAGAATACTTGACTCTGAACACTTCCAGGAAACTATTTGAGCGCTTGTATGATTCACATTTAAAGCTTAGCCCTTGTGAACTGTTGCAGATTTTCTGCATTGTCAGCCTAGAATGATCTTTAAGGGGTGGAACAGTGCTCCCTCTGGAGAAGTGGTAGATGCAAGTCTCGGTTTCATATATCAGGCTGAGGTTCCACTGTTTTCAAAGCCAGGAAAGCGTGAGCAACGTGAGGTCACAGAGAGTGAGAGTAAGCTAGAAAGACTGGTGCCAAGGCTCAATGAAAGAGTAAGAAGACTGGAGAGGGGAGGACAGATGCTCAGGCTGAGATAGATCATGCTGGCCTTGCCCTCACTTATATACTGAGATAGCAGCTTCCCGGTGCATGCAGCATCCAGCCAGTCTCCTGTAATTATTCTACTACAGAAGGTGTGAGGTACTATATATGTCTTACTTGGAGCAGGGTTGGCTTGTTATGTCAGCAGCATCCTGTTACTAACCCTGCCTGTCAAGTGGCGCCAAGAGTAAGAAATAGTGTAGAAAAGGAATGAGTCAAACAAGGAGGGAAAGAACAAAAACAATGATAACAAGAGAAAAAGTCAACAAGGTAACATGAAGTTCCAGGATATACTGTAGTCGGATCTGTTGTAATTCTTCTGTCCAGACACGTTGCTTGGCCTCTTCACTGTCCAGTCAATACTCAGCTTTGAAGCCCAACTGCGCAAATGTCAGGAGGCGGCAGACAGGGAAAGTGTAGTGTCTGCGGCTGAGGTTTGTCAACATCTCTGAGAATCTGATACTTTCCTCAGTTTTCGGCAGGCCAGCAAAACTTCTGCGTCTGGACTCAGGCTTTTTTTGATTAGGCACAGAGTAACCGAAATTCATATTGTGGTTTGGTAAGTTTGTTACAGAGTGTTTTTACTTAACTATTTACTCAGTAACCAAATAGAGAATGTTGCAACATCATCTTTCAAATTGCCATTGCATGAAAGAAATTAGGATGTCAACACTTGACTAAAATATTTATTTTCTTTGGTTTTCCATTTATGTTTTTAATTGTGTTATATAATAAATAAGTAAATATGAAATTACTTGGGCCTCAGACACACAGGCCTAGAGTGTAGCTAATGAACTCCTGCCAACTTCCTGTCTAGGGAAAAAAAATGCATTCCCCACCCAGTTGGTGAGTAGTTGCTAGCTGGAAAGAGGGTGCGCTTGTGATTACTTTGGTCACTAGGAGATTGCTCGTAGTTTGCATGGAAGACACAGACTTGTCTGTATTTACTTTTCAAGCTGTAGAAATGAGGAACTTCAAAGTAAAAGTTTTGCCTTACTGCTGCAACCAACACTTTTTTTCAGTGAAAACTACTAGCAACTACCAGCAACCACTTGCCAACCAGTTGCATAATGCAGACGTTGCCCTAGTGATGGTTAGTTGCCAGGGAGTCACTGATTAGTCTCTAAGCCTGTATGAATGGGGTTGTACCGGTTTTACAGCAATTGGCAGCGACCTCCAGCAATCACTCGCAACTGGTCAGAGAATGCACATTTTTCCTTAGAGACCGGAGGTTTCCAGATGTTCGCCAACAGGTGTGACTGAGGCCTCACTTGAGCATTGTTATGCACAAACAACACAAAATAATTTATTTTGGGATTCAAAATACCTTATCATAATGTTATAATGTAATATTACTCAAGGTTAAAAGAGTCAAATATCACTCTGGAGGTATTCTCACCTTGTGAGGCAGCTGGATTGTTGCAAGACTCAGGAGAAGTTCATCTTACAGTCTACGTATGACTTTTCTGCAGTCAGGCTTCTTTTGAGAACTTTTTTACACCTATCACCCTCTTTTTCTTAAAAGGACCAGATTCATCTGACAGAGCTGCAGTGACTTCTTCCTAGCTTTCAAAGCTCCTCACACCTCGGCTTGCTTTTCCTCTTCTGCACTCTTTGTATCCCACTTTGCTGTTGATGTGGCTGGTGGATGGTGATAGCCAGGTTTTTGAAACTGCTTGGTCTTTGTCTTCCAGGATGGTTCAGTGTACAGTCCATTCCTATTACACGCCCCTGTTAATCCATATCAATTTGATTCTGTCTTCTCCTAAGCTCATGCATGGATCAAAAGTATGTTGTTTTTTTCATGCAAAATTTTATGTTTTCTTGTTGCAAGTCACAGTATTCTGTTATTTTCTAGGCTTCCATCTAGCTTTTTTTTTCTCAAAAAAACCTCTTTAAGTTTGTTTAGAAGAAAAAAGAATTAAGCTCATTATTAGCTCATTGTGTAAAAATTGTTTATTCAGTTACCTATTCAGATGTTTAGCCCAACTAAGCCAAATAAGCCAAATGTCTTTACATCTGTACAGGCAGCCAGTTAGCCAGCATCATATACAGTATGCCAAATGCGTGCTTATCAACAGTGCTTGACTGTTTGAGCGGCAGCTCAGCATCTGTCCGATCTCATGACCAACCAAGTTAAGGTCTTATAATTTTGTCCTCATCTCTCTGCATTTCCTTCTAGTCTTTGTACATTTATGAAGTAGAATAAATCAAATCTGCCAAAAAATGTGGAATATTTAAAAACCATTCACATGTCTTCTCTTCAGTTAAGACCCTCACCTTCTATTCATGGCCACGTGTCTTTATGTTGACCTAGGTTTGACTATGAATAATTTATCTAAATTATTTTTATCACATATTTTTTAACTTCTTATTTATTGTGTGGATGCTTTAAGCATCCACACTATTGAGTTCCTCTTGGGACTTCCGTACACTTTTTGGCACTTAACTACTTCCGCAATTTTCAGCCGATTTTCACCGTTCAAATTTTAAAATATTCTGCTATTTCTGCTAATTCCTGCTATGTCTTTTGGTATTTTTCACTATTATACTTTTTAAAATATTAAGCTTAATTTGTCCCATTGAAATGAATGGGAAACTTCTGCAATTCTGCTAAAATTTGCTTGTTTCTGAAACTTAACTACTTCCTCATATTTTCACGTAGAACAACCATTCAAACTTTAAAATGTTCTCAAATTATTGGGCTATTCAGGTATGATTCAGCTTTTTCAAATCTTTTACCGTTTTACCTTTATGCCTCTTAAAGTTTTCAGTTGCAAAATTGTGATTTTTCACAAAATACATGCGTTGTTATGGTTGCTATGCACTTGGCTTCCAGTCTGCCACTGAAGGTTTTGCAGTCTTCTCTTCATGTCCGAACAACTTCTTGCTACTTGCTCAATCTTCACTCAACTTCCACAAATTATACATCAAAACGTAGGTATTTTTGCTGGGTTTCCGAAAATGTCACTATCATTGTTGTGGGATTTATAGAATTTTGGCAAATCTCCTCAGACCAACACAAAGTCGCAAAACTCTCCATAGAAAGTCAATGGAGAGCTTGTTCAAAATCACCGCTTGATTTCTGTAATGAGAGGCATATTCGAATCGTCATATCTCCTTAACGAAGCAAAGTTAAGACATAAGGCTTGTCCCAGTATATCTTCAGACACTCCTGACGCTCACAATTCAAGAATTATTTTCTCACCTATTACCGTTCTGAAATGAGTTAGACTTGTTTGAGGGTAGGAAATTCGTCCTTCGCTCAGATTTCTTCAGATTTCAAACTCTGGAAATGAACCACTTTTTTCTTTCGTCATATCTTTTTAATGGATTTCCACAGAGACCTGAAAATTTCCATGATTGTTCACCAAAGCCTGCTGTCTCTTACGGTGAAAGAATGATATTGATACTCCAAATAGATTTAGAGTTAGAAAGCGTTGTTTGAGGGCAAGTCAAGGCAGTTTTTGCTTTGCTCTACTCAGTTATGGTGCATTAGAAGTCAATTATCTTTAATAATTCATATTTTAATGATAAATTGTCAACACTTTAAGATTCCCCCATCTCTTCTGAACAAAACGGTGTAAGAATGACCGCTCTAGCCCCTACGGTTAGGAAATTATGGTCATTTGTTTGAGGGGAGTCGTCATTATGAGAAATAGACTGCAAAAATCCTGTGTCTCTCTGTGCTGCATGCACCTGTTTTGGCGGGAAAAAGTGCACAGGCTCTCTGATTGGTGGATTCAAATTCAGCAGCTCCAAGGCTGCTTGACTGAGCTAGAAACTTACTTCTCTGTGTGTGTGTGTGTGTGTGTGTGTGTGTGTGTGTGTGTGTGTGTGTGTGTGTGTGTGTGTGTGTGTGTGAGTGAGTGAGTGAGTGAGTGAGAGAGAGAGAGAGAGAGAGAGAGAGGAAGCCTTTTTATGGGATGATCTCATTGTAAGATTCAAATTCAATATATTTAGACTGGTTGACTGAATTGGATCTTGTGTGTGTCTCTCTCTGTGCATGTGTGTTTCCATATGTGTCCATATTTGTGATTGTGTGGCTGTTATATTTTTTTTGCCAATTTTTTTCATTTAACAAGTATATTTGAGGGACCCTTAGCATGTTCAGCATTTTTTCAGCTGTCCATTTTGCTTTTCCAATTTTTCTGTTTAAGTTATTACTATTGTGCTAAATCATACTATTTCTGCTATTTTATAAGATTTGTGCTAAATATAGTATTTCTGTCAAATTATAGTATTTGTGCTAAAACATAGTATTGATTTAAAATTACAATATTCATAGTTCATCACAGTGTCTCTGGTAATCACAGTATTTCTGCTCTGTTGTACTATTTTTCTAAATCATAGTGTTTCTGTAATGCTTAAGTATTTTTGGCTAAATATATTCTTTCTGTTATCTTATACTATTTCTCCTAAATTCTTGTATTTTTGAGAAGTTATCATGTTTCTGGTAAGTTACAATATTTCTGCTAAGTTCTGCTATGCTATTGTATTTCTGCCAAGTATTATGTTTCCTCTAAGATATTGCAGTTCTGCTAAGTTATTCCATTTTAGCAAAGTTCCTTTGCTTCTGCAAAGTTTTTACAATTTCTGCAACTTTTCAGCTTTTTCAGCTAGTTTTTGCATACAGCTTCAGCTTTAAAGCATCCACACTGCATTTTCGCAGGAAATGCAAATCTTTCTAGTTAGAAATGATCTCATCCATGGCGCTAAATTCTTCCATCCAGAAAAACTGTTTCTTTTGTTGTCTGCCTTTTTTTGTGGGGGGACTGAGAATAAAGTGCACCATGAATACCCCCACTGAATGAATTTATGCTTGACGGCATAAAATAAAAGTCTTGGTGGGATGGACAAAACATATGAGGAGCCTCCTTTGCTGTGGGATTCTGGGAAGCACAATTCCTTGTCATACTCCCTCCTCCTGTATTCCTGTCTTCAGTCTTAAGCCTCTCTTCCGACCCCCTTCAGCTTTGTCCCAAATGTCCTAACTGCCTGTTTTGTGGGATTAACCATAAAACGTAAAACTCAGCACATTGTATATGGCAAGCCAATAACTGCTTCCTCCTCTGACCTGTAGAACAAATGCATTTCAGTGTTTCTTGTAATGTCTGTGGTGGGATGTCAGCATTAGATTCTGTAGATCACAGTTGGCCCCTGGTATGAAGGTCAGGGCCAATGATCATGTGTAAAGGGTGTATTCACCACCACCACCATGAGTCCTTCATATAATCTTCACTGCCTTGCCGTTCTCTGACATCAGTTCTCTGCAGGAAACAAAGCTGGGTAGAGCAGGATGTATGCTGCATGCAGGTTACCCCTCTAAAGGTCATCTCTCTCTGGTCTGTTACATGATCTGACTCAGGGCCAGCGTCGGCAGCTACATAGATAACAAAGCTGCAATTCATACCACATAGAATTCAAGCCGTTATGTTTAGACTAGACTTCAGGTCTGAAGACTTTCACAGTAGAAAATAAATGACACACTTTCAGCAAAAGAAAGTACATTATTCTAGCTATAGTGATACATCGTGGTGCCCATGATGGTACTGCTACTATACCCTTCTGTAACATGGTGGTTTGTACCTTACTGAGATTATGCTTAAACCTCAGTTTTACACAGTGCAGTGACATTGTACAATATGAAACCTTTTAGAAACGTACAAACCAATTAACCTCACATATATTTGAACTGTGGGACGGAAACCCACCAGAAACAGGCCCCATAATTTGTTTTTGGTCAAACGTAATGTCTTCTAATTTTGGAGAAAAGGCAGATTTCTAGGCCTGAGGTAGAGTTTCCACTTTTATCTGTCCAAAGTTCACTGTTTAATGTGAGAAGAAAAATCAGACCAGTAAATTAAAGCCAACACTTCAGTTGATTTTTGATTGTCATCCATCGTTTTCCACTTACCCAATGCAGGGCCTATCCAGCAGCCATAAGGCAGGAAGCAGAGTGCACTCTGCATAGGTCTAATACAGAGAGAAAGACAACCATTCGCTCTCACATTCACACCAATTTAGATAAACCAAACTCCACCAAATTCATGTAGCTGGACTGCGTGCGGAAGCAGGAATAGTCAGAGAGAACCTACAAACATGACACGGAAAGCCCAAATGGTTGGAGGTAAACCCAGGACCTCTTTGTTGTGAGGCAACAGTGCTAATCCACCAAACCACTGCTCCACATAGCGTAGCAGGAGTTTTATTCTTTCATTTTAGATTGTGGTGGCACACAGATAATTTGACTGTTACAGTGAACCCTAAAACATCTTGTTCATAGACAGACAATGTAAAGCAAATTGAACAAAGTGATCACACTGATTATATTGAATGATTGCAGCCACAATGCTAATAGTAATTTAATCAAATTTATTATCATTGTTAGAATAAGTATAAAACATATAATACAATCAATCTGATTAATAATCACTATGATGTTCTCAAAATGTACAACATAAAGTCGTTCAGTATTGTCAGATTCAGTCTTTTCACAAAAAATGATTCAGTGCAGTCAGGTAGGAAATATAACTTTGGGTTTAAATGCCACTAATATTGGAAGTAGTGGATAAAACGAAATTGGATCATTGTGTCATCAACACTGGTTCTTTGTTTGAATTTCCTCACAAGTAATTCACTTGAATTACTACAAGAAAAAGAAAAACGCCCAGTGTTCTGGTCATACGTACAGGTTCTCTGCTTATATCGGCCCCACCATTTTCCTAGTGACTAATAGGGCTGGCGGTTATGTGGCTTGTTGACTCAAGGCTTTGTACATAGCCACACAGCCATTTCTCAGAGGAAACTGTGGTTGTAGTGGCAGTTTCCATGTTAATCATGGATCACTGGTTGCTTTCACTCCCACTCCAGACAAACCACACCACCAGCGCTGCTGGGACTTGTCAAAATCCCCTAGGTGTACTCTGCACCTGCGCTGAATTATTGTTTTGCTGTTATCGCCAGTTTTCTTAGGAGCAATGATCACAATGCTTGCTGAGGAATTTCAGGTATCAGACGCAAGAGAGACAAAGAGCTTAAATGCAGAAAGGCAGGAGTGGATATTCGCTCAGGAAGCCTCTGTTAATACAACTGAGTTGAGAGGATAATAAATTAAGAGCAGCCCAAATCCCACATTAGCTTTACATCACATGTTGCACTTGAAACTTATAACTTTGATCAGATAAGTGTTTTCTTATGACTGAAACATATATCCAAGGCTCAGCCTGGGAAAGTTTTCTGACTGTATCACCTGGCAGTCTGCTTTGCTACTCAAAGAAGAACTGTATAGAATCATCCTCTTTTTTTGGCTGCTCCCAAAAACAAGGAGAGCTACACAGGAAGTATGGTTAAAGTATAGTAAAGGGGTAAAAGTTAATTCCAGCAGGTTGTGTGTGCTGCTCTCCTCTGAATAGGGCTCTCTTCTAAACCAGGCATATGACTGCATGTCTAGAGGACTGATTTGTCTCCCGGCATGGGAGTGAAATTGTGTGGAGTCAGGTTCACCGGCTTTCTGCTTGTTTATACAGTATTTTGTGCTGATGTTGCAAACTTGACATGTACCCTGAAGCTCAATCCCTGGTGAGCTTTTTTTTTTAAAATTTGTGAATGGCCCAGGGCTTTCTGGAGTATGGCTTAAGGTCATCTGTTGTGGTTTTACAGGACTTGATGTGGTATTGGAGGATGCAGGGGGTCCCTTTGCTTTTGCATTAATATGCCAGAGTAGAGCTATGGAGGCTACACTGTCCTTAAGTGAACCCTCCACATGATAGAAAAGGCGTGTTAAATTCGTCTCAGCGTGAAATAGTAAAGATTGATCAGCTATTTTCCATTACACTTATTACTATGCACATCTAAATGTATTCTAGATTGCTGTATGTGAGCAATTTTAACACACAACAATACTAACCGAGCCAGGCCAGGAAGAGTTGGTGTTTTTTTTTTCCTACAATCACAGAGCCAAACGAGTCCCATGAGTGTTTGGCTTCCTGCTGGGCCAGAGGGAACAAAGGACCATAGAGAACTCAGCAGTCAGCATGGGACAGATATGTCTTTCTCTCCCCCGTCCCACCTCTCCTAAAGCCCCATCTGAAACACTCTCTCTGAGTCGCCGTGCCAGCGGGCTCTGTGTCCGTGGCCAAATCCACCTCATCAAGCTGGCCTGTGCAGATGCAGCTGTCAGACGGACAAATACTGTACAGCAATTATAGAAAGAAAGAAGCACGCCTGTCCCGGAATGCTCTCCGGCCTCCACCTCCGGCACTGAGGCAGATGGAGATAGCATCAATCAGACACATCTCCCAGATATGGGGCATGGTGTTGAAAGCATGAATTAGCAGTATGGCTATGCATGGGACCAGTTAATCCATTCAGATGTCAGGATGTAGGGTTCCTGTGGGTTCCACTGGGGGATGAAGTAGACCTCCAAAAGTTTAAAACTATACAAAAGTAGACCTCCAAAAGCGGGACTTGTTCATGTCTACATTTCTGCCCTGTGGTCCCTGTAAAATTTCTTTTCAAACCAGCATTATATTCCAATTCAAAAATTTGCTTAATCACTCTTCTAAATGGAAACCCTTTTTGGCTTATCGTGAAAGCAGTCTGACATATGACTCTGACCAGCATATATAGCCTCAGTCAGCAGTTGGTAATGGCTCTTCCTGCTGACCTGTCTTGCGGCATTTTTACTAAGTTAATGATCAGAGCAACTACAATAAACGGGAGAATATTAAATGGCTTCTCAGCTCACCAGGCCTGCAGGCATTTTGGTTCTGGCCCCTGAACCACAGCAACCACACTGATTTTCTTTCATCCAGACTCACTGCTTCCTGGATTTGAAAACCCTGCTTTTTAAATGCTGAGGCGAAAACTTGGCACATTGGCACGGCTACTGCCTGCCCCCTCCCACCCCCCGGAGATAAAAAAAGGGAGCTGATTATTTCACAGGTGCTGGCCTGCGCTGCGTTTGAGCAGACGGCAGGAGTCATGTGTTTTGATCATGTAATGTCGGCAAACCTCAGTGAGGTCAGATTTACAGAAAATCTATTTTCATGCAGACGCTGGGGGAAGTTATACCTATAAAATTAAGTGGAACTTCATCTCTTCATTTGTCTGCGCGGCACTTCGGCTGATCCAAATAACAGTCTTTGCTCAGTCAATTTCTCAAGACCCTTTTCTGCTTTCCATGGTGCACCAGGCCCAGTTGTTGCACTAATATAAGACTCTTCCCCTGGGGGAGAATAAAAAGCTTTCTGAATCAATCCAGCCCCACTGTAACTCATTTCACCCAGGCTCTGGCTGCTACTAGTGGGATTCCTGGAAGGCCGTCCAGACAGAGAGAACATGATTTAATCCAGCCTCCGTGGCTGGTGCGATAAGCCCTTAGACACACCCATATTTTCACAAGGGGGAATATTCTGCCAGGACCCACAATTATCCAAGTCATAATGACTAGAGATGTTATCAAAGAAAGACTGGGCCTTAATTGCTCACTGATGTTTGGCCTTATGCGGCCACGTATACGAGAAAAACCTGTTTTAGTAGAGAGGAGCTTATCGTTAAAGCAATGCACATGTTCCAGTGACTAGGTGTTTCCTTTTATTCATACTTTATATTATGGGACAGATGTTGGACCACTGGCACTTCTGGCACATTTAAATTGAATTTCAAAGGTGCACTCAGTTAAAATTTGTTCATTTTCATATACAGTGGAAAGAGAAAAAGTCACGAATATTGGAAAAATTCTTTATTTTTTCTTGCCACAACTTAAATGAATAGACCGTTATCACTCTCTTGCCTGTGCAGCACATTTAAGCTTGGTCGAGGAGGAGATGAGGCATATTTTGTGACCCGTTAAGATATTTGCTTCAATCTAAGACTCAGATATCAGCATGATTATCCTGCAAAAGATGCTGCGACAAACGCCAAGACTCTGGAGGTCAAAACATTTACTACCAGACATTAAACATTCACAAAAAGCTGTAATTTAGGGTAAGACTTTAATGTGACAGAGGCTGGTGTTGAGTTATTTTTGAAGTTTCACTGAGCACAAACTTTACCACTATGCCATTGCATGACCTTGTTGCTATGAGGAAGGACACAACAACAATAAAATGAAAGTGTCCTTGGGGTTGGATATTATATTTATTGGTGCATGTTTAGGATCAGACCTCAGGGTTTTATTGAAAGAAACACACAGGGACCTCGGTGGCGAATGATGAATGGATGAGAGTGTTCTCCATAAAGTCTGAGGAATGAGATGTGTGACCGCAGTGGGGTTTTGGCCACCGGTGGTGCAGATGGTTTGGTGCGTTGACTGGGTTGGTAAGAAAGAATAAATTCTGTTTCAGACTTCTTTCACCTCCTAAAATACACCAAGGCTGTTAAGTCAGACCAAAGTCTCCTAACCAAGCATCTCCCCCATTTTCCTGGGGGGCGGGGGAGATCGAATATGGCAAAACAAGGCTATGATTTCAAAGCAAAAACCAAAATAGACTCAAAATATCCAATGAGTAATTAATTTCTTATCAAATATCAGATACAAACAGCTCAGATTTAGCTAAATCAAATTCTGAAGCAAACAAGTCATAGTTGGCAACGAGACTCTTAGCCATCCTTCAAGTATCATTACTGCGAATCTGGAATATTTTCTATTTTCCTTGCTACATTGTGGTTGGAGTCTTGGACCATCACACAGATTCACAACACTACTGGGATTTGAATAGCAAAACACGAACAAGAGTCAAGTGTGTATGTTCTTGAATAACACCTCCTGGGACTAGTTTCAACAGTGTGCACTCTCCCTCCTTGTCTGCAGGCTTTAGTCTGTGTAATGCGGAGCACCATCTGCTGTAGAGATTTTGCTGAAAAATGTCCTTGCTGACGTTCTCAATTGTAAAATATTGTACACAAAGATGGATGATTTCTGTCTGTTTCAAAGATGTTCTCGGTTTAATGTTTTTTTTGTTTGTTTGTCAGCTGCGTGGCTAATTCTTTCCGAGTTCAGATCTCGTAACCGTTACTTTGCCGCATAGTAGGAACCTTTGGAAAGCTTTGGAAAATGGCCAGCATACTTTGTTATACCCCAAACTTTTTGTACCCCCTCGCAAAGTGCGCCGTACAGTTCACAGTGCTCCCTCTTTGACTGCGAAAGTGCACGTCTGTCGTGAATACGCTCATAAATCTTCTCTTTTCTTTGTTGCCAACAACAGTGTTTGCAGTGGTTGAGTAGTACAAGGTTTTCATTGTTTCAGCTGCTCCCCCCCCCTTCAGTTTGAGCGATGATATGCATATCCAAACATAACTTTTTGAGCCGAACAACAGCGTTTAGCGCTTCCTCGGAATGAAATGGATGTGAGTAAACTTTGATTTACACTTGGTCTTTGATGACCGTCATTTATTTCCCCATTTAACAAGTAGGCTTCAAATTGCCCTAATTATGCTCAGCTCTTATGTAATAAGGGTTCTTTTGGCTGATGTTCCATGTTGGAAAGAGGTAAATGGAGCTATTTAACTTTTTGTTTAAATAAGAAGAATAATGACTCGATTTTCCTCAGCGCTATTGAGTGACTCTTGTTGATTGGTTTTAAACCTGCTGATGGATTCAGAGGTTTGCCACTCATCGCTCCAGAGGTTATGTCCTACTCCACAGAAAGAAAACTAAAACTGGACCAAGTGACAAGGCTGAGAGCCACTGTGACCCAGACTGGGATGCTCGTGCCAGACACTTCTGCCTACTGTCAGACTGTCTTGTTTTGACAGTCTCGTCAAAGCCAAATGGCTCCATCTAACAAGCAGACAAGCTCTTCGTATCAGCCTATTTTCTGCATTAGCTACTAGAAGTCAACAACCCAAGCCATTACATGTGGCTACAGACTTTGGTATTCTCAAACAAATCAAAATGAAAAATGTGCTATACCAGGTTGGACATGTGCTGAGCTTCAAGTGGTGAGCAAGCTAGTGAAAAACCATTTAATATCACACAGTCCTGACCTTTCCAACTTATTCAGCATCCTGAGGCCAGAAAAAACGGTTTCTGCCTGAAATACTGACAAGTGTGCTTTATATAGCAAGGAGATTTATAGAGACAGTGGGTAATGAAAGCGCCTCAGAGACAGAACTGTTAGTGAATGAATCAGCTGTGGCCCATACATTACTGCGCTGTGCTTCACATAAACACTTATCTGGCGTCGTCATGCAGTGTGGGCTACGGAGACAGTTTAAGGTGTAAACAGTTCTTGAAAATCTGGGTCACTGCATGCATGTGTGTGTGAGCGAGTGCTCGGGGTGAGCAGGATCATTAGATAAATCTTGAATTTCTGTCGGAGCAAAAGGCTAGACACCGGGCAACTTACAGAAACAACAGTCACCACTGGGATGGTTGGAAGCGGTGCTTTTCGAGCAACTGCTGTTGGAGTTTCGTGGTGCTTAAACAAATCCAGATAGCTGACTTTATCCACATTTATCCTCGCCCTTCCACAGATCACAGTCTTAACATGAAAATTCATGCTACACCTGCTATTTTGTTTGGAAGCGTCACTGAGTTGGAGGATCTGTAGTCCTTTTGACTGTCCTCCAGTTCTTGATATTGGCTTGTTTTCACAGTGCTTAACTGTGTACTGTTTGTGCTCCAAAAATGCCTCCTCTCCAACTCATTTGAGCCTGACGAGGCTGGAACAGGCATTCACGCCAGCTGTCATGCCTTTGTGAGAGCTAATGTTCACATATTGTAATGCTAAATGAGTTCAAAGATACAGTATGTCGCAAGCTGAGTGCCAAATAATACTTTTTGCAGTGTTTTGGAAGTGTTGCAGTGTTGATTCATGTAGAGCTTATATTCTTGGCCCCGAATGTGATTTGTAATTTCTTCAGATGTGATGAGGTTTAGCTTTAAATGTTTTCCATGCATGTGAAATGAATGATAATGAGTGATAGTGGACACTGACAGTTACTTCATGTCTTAGTTGGAGGCTTCCTTTGCTGTCAGATACGAGCTGATGCTTTGATCAAGTGTTTGGATCAAGATTTATCAGAATTCGTTCTCTCTCTGTGAATATAATTACCGAGCACATGTTCTGAACATGAATTATTTCATTTCATGGGCTTAACTCAGACAAACTTTGCACTATATGGTAGTGTCCAAGCACAGAGCATCTATAACTATAAAATGGATATAACCTCATTTTACTTTATGATTTCAGAAGCTTGCACTACTTTGGGCCTTGCTAGTGAAATCATAAATTACATTATGTGTGCTTATTTTGGAGAGTGATATCTGATGACTACCAATTTTACGTCTGCATGTGAAGTGCTGCAATTGTGCTTTAGGGAGATGGCGGGGTCTTTCTCATGCTATAAAAGCGTCTCACCAGAAAGTCAGATTTAATATCTGGTATACCGGCATGTACATTTTACTGATGCTTTAGCATACGCCCACCCACTGCCTGCTTCTAAAGCTTGCATTGGATTTGAGAATGGTATTTCCAGTCTTGGTGTCAGTTCATATTTACTGTTTTTGTTAAAAGGTTCTGATTATTCAGAAAGGGAAGTAGATGTCCCTGCAACCTTTCAGTATTTAAATAACATGAAGCAGTACTAGTCAAATTTCTGGAGATCTGAGTAAGTTCTTATCTGTCTTTTGGTGTCAGCTCTTGGGTTTCTACACTTCATTATTAGTACCTGCTTGGGCTCCTTTTGCCTGCTTTAAATCTTCAAACAAGGTGCCGGAGTATCCCTCAGAGATTTTGGTCCATATTGACATGATATCATCACACAGTTGCTGCACATCCACATTATTACTCTCCTGTTCCTCAGGCTCAACACAGCAGGATAGATTCATACTTTTATGTTGTTTTCACTCATTTCTGATTGTAACATCCTAATCTTACTGTAGAAATTTAGACTCATCTGACCAGGCAATATTGTTCCACTTTTCTGCTGCCAAATTTTAGCGAACCCACGTGAATCTTAAACTAAGTTTCCTGTCTTTAGCTGCCTTAGTCAAAAGTTCAGCTTTTTGTGCATTCAGAGATGCTCTTTTGCATAGCTTTGGCATTTGAGTTACTGTTGCCTTCTGACCATTCTGCTTTGACCTCTGTGATCAATAAGGTCTTTTAAACCAGAGAACTGCTGCTCACAAGATTCTCCCTTTCTCACCACAAACCCATGAGATGGATGTGTAGAAACCCCCAGTAAATCAGTAGTTTCTTTTTTTTTTTTTTTTTTTTTTTTAAATGACATCAGAAACAGCAGTATGCGACATTACGTGATGGCAGAGCTTCAGTTCATCCTTTGTCTTTTTTTTTTTTTTTTTTTTTTTTTTAATAAATAGGACAGGGGGAATGAATGAGAGAAAGAGGGGGAGAGAAAGAAAGAAAACCAAAGGGGAGAAGAGACGGTGAGAAGGGGGGGGAAGAGAGAGAGAAAAAAAAAAAAAAGAACTCCTGGGTCACCTGTATGGAGAAAAAACACAAACAAACAAAAAAAACAAACAGAGGAGACAGCAAACAACAAAGAGCAACATAATAATAGAGAAAACAAAGCACCATCACAATAAACTAGCTAGTCATAGATATCAATATTTACTAAATAATAAACGATATTGTGCAGCACGCAAGATAGACAGCGCACAGTGTGCTTTGAGGCAGCAGCCAAGAAAGCTTTAGTCCGCGTCTGTGAATACCCATGTGTGCATCAGCATGCTTGCATTCCAAAGGTTTCTCCATGTAATGATCTGCTAGGGAGTGTGGGGGGGCCACAGCCCCGTCCTCCAGGGTGTGAAGCGGAGGGCGCTACTGCACTGGGCCCCGGTCTGATGGGCCTGGGCCCCCCTTCCCTGGCGGGTCGCGGAGTGTGGGAGTGCCTACTGGGGTCAGCGGGGGAGCTGGCCCCAGGGAGGGGTTACCTGCCCCTCCCTTCCTTCCCTCCCCATCTCCAGCTGCCTCCCTCTTCCCGCTCCTCCACAACCACCCACACATGCAGGGCCTTGGAGTGGGGGTATGTCACCAGGGTGCAGAGGAGGCTACCCCCCCCCCCCCCCCCCCCCGTCCCCTTCTGGCTGCCTCTGCCTCAATTTTATCCCACAACTTAGACATTCACATTATTCACACTCTCATTACACATACATATAGGATCTTGGGGGTGGGCACAATCACGGAGTCCAATTTACCATCAGGGTGTATACCTCACCCCTGACGTCGTTGCCCACCTCTCAATTTTAAATACACTTAGTCATTGAGGGTTAGCAGGAGGGACTATGCGCTTACCTGCTGCTCCATGGCAGGTAGCTCCATGCCCTCCTGGGTTTTAATTGCACCTTAGAACACATATGCATCAACATTACAATGAGCGGGTGGAGGGAGGTTTGGAGTCTTCTCCCACCCCCGTTCTCTGCGGCCTGCTGGAGCGGGAGGGCTAGTAGGAGGAGTTGGCCGTCCGACTGCGGTCTGGGGTGTGGGGCCTCCCTGCTGCTGCGGAGTCGGGGTGGTCTGCCTCTCCCCACCGCAGGGAAAAGGGTAACACCACCTGGGTCTGGGTGCAATTCCCCCCTCCAGGGGCGGGGGTACCTAGACCCGGTTTGTAGAGTACGCTTGGGGAGTGTGATTGTGTGTACAGCGTCTCTTTATGTCTGTCTCCACGTTGGTTGAGTGTGGAGTAAGTGCATATGAGAGCATGAGGGTGGGAATGGATGTTTGTGTCTGTGTGTGCCTGTATGTCTGTGTCTATATGTCAGGTTGGGTATCAGACGCCACCTCTCTGGGGACACCTCAGGCCCTCCAAGGTTTGGAGGCCTATCTCCACCCACCACCACTTCCCCTGCCGGTGGCGGACTCCCTCAGGTGTCGGTGTGTTGGTGGTTCTTTGTGTCTGGGGGTGGGCGTCCGGGTACACACCGGCTCACTCCTTGGCAGCCGCTTGTCGGGGCCTGGGGCCAGGGGCTCGCTCGGGCCCCTTTGGAGGTGGGGTGCCCCCGGCCTCTCGGCCTGGGGCTCGGTCACTCAGGCGCAGCTGGGGGCCGGCGGAGCTCACGGGCGCGTCACTGCAACTCCCCCTGACTGCTGGGCGAGCCCTCATCTGGGACTCTCCTCAGCTCTTACTGGAACAGTGGCGCGGCTGCCCCTCTGTTGGTCTTCCATGGTCTCTTGTGTTCTGGGGGCCTCTGGATGTCTGGAGTTTTGATCTCCTCCATACCCGCTTCAAATCAGTAGTTTCTGAAATACTCAGAACAGCCTATCTGGCACCAACAGCTATCCCATTTAGAAGCAACAAAGCCACTTAAATCCCCTACTCGGTTTGAACTTAAGGCAGGTCGTCTTGACTATGTTTACTTGCCTAAATGCATCGAGTCACTGCCATGTGATTGGCTGATTAGTAATTGTCCTTGACAGTTGAAAGGTTGTACCTAATAAAGTGACCAGGCAAGTGAATGTGTTTCCTCTTTACCAACCTATATTACATGCTAGCGTTGTCTGTTCTGATTGGTGCTTGGTGAGAGCTTTTTGGATTTCATAAATGCTAAGTAGCTTTGTTGAACTGAAAAGTGTCAGATGATACCAGCTGCTGAAAGACTGAGAACTACGCAGCTATTATTTTTTTTCCCATTCATTTTTATTTGCCTTATTTCAGAATTTGTACCATGTGCTCAGCAGCTCTGTTATTGCTGACTTAAGTGATTTAATTAAAACTGTATGGCCATTGCTTGATACCCCAAACATTACTTCCATCTGTCTGTACAGCCCATGTCCCATGTAAACTTCGAAATTGCTTTCAAGTCACCCAGAACAAGGGAGGGGAATGATTCCGCTTTAAGCCACAGAGGCCTTGACGTCAGAGTGAGGTTGTGCTTGCCCCGTGTGCTCCCTGATCTGCAGGCAGAGAGGGTAAACATGAGCTCACACTGGGAGGAAACCACTTTGCCATTGAACATACGAGAGGTAGACAGAGCAACATCTGGCTAGGCCTAGGAAGTGAGGCAGGATGCTTGCAGGTCAGGTGTCACTGTTAGTGATGGAAAAACCCAATCACATTTGAGCATGGAAGCGTAATGGTCTTTTGCCACCTCCTGTCCACCGTTATTACCTTGGCAGTAGCACCTCTTGTTTCCCTGTGTCACATCCTTTCTCCAAAATCTGCCCATATCTACGACAGCTGGGACATGGTGTGTCTGTGTTTGCTTTTGTGTGGACAAATATGCATTTTTGTGCGTGTGCGCACATGTTTATTTGCTTGATTATTGTTGTGAGTGTGTGTGGGGGTTAACAGAGCTGATTTGTGATGTGTGGTTTAAAAAAACACAGTTTTGTACAAGTGTTTATTTGATCTATCCAGCATAGCTCACCTTTGTCCTTCACTGCCTGTCTGTCAGGGCAGATCAGTGGGATCCAGATGTTTTTTTTTTGTTTGTTTTTTTGTTTTTTTGCAGGGCTGAATCCCGGCATTCCAAAATCAGTCTTAGACCCAGGTAGGCTTGTCTGCCTGTCTGTCTGAGAGGCACGCGCCTCCTCCAGGTCACTCACATGAGCTCAACTTCCAGGTCGTGCAACACTGGCTCAGTAATTGACCCAAATGAAATGCTCACTGGGGAAAAAACTTGGCCCCTTGCAGCCCTGGTCGAGCTTTGTTCGTCGACCCCAGTTTTAATACTTCCTCCAGTTCAACGCAACACTCAGGATGTTGCTCTCTGGTTGGCCACAGTCAGACAAAACAAGGAGTTCATAATCTAGTCATGCAGACACAATGTGTGATGGAAAGATCTGATGTGTTTAATCACACACTTTTCTAAGACGAGCCACACACAGACTCTCTTTGGCTGCCTAATATTTTGTTGGCCAATCTATTCCTGTGAAATGGCTTTAAGATGTCTGCAGTGTGCTGCCATATGTACACTGATACAATGGTGGGTGGTCATTTTAACCATGTTCAAAGATTCAAAGAAGAAGGTCCGCTTGTGTGAGCCAAAAGTTCGACCTTCAGACTGCCGTTACTGTTTTCTTCTCTTGGATTCGTGCAGGAGAGGACCAAACAGAGATCTCTGCATACGATTATTCGACACGTTTTTTGTGGGTGACAGTAGAGACTTTTGTTCTCGTACAACATTTGACTGAAAGACTAAGTCCACTAATAAGCAGGTAATGAGCGTAATAGTTACAGAGAATAGATGTCCAACTGATTTGAGAAGCTGACAAAACAAGAAACTGAGTTTTGTTTAAAAGATTAAAAGTTTGTTTTTGGAACCTCAAAACCGGGAAGTTGAGGATGTGGTGCTCACAAGCACATGAGTCTGTTTGCAGAACCCGACAACCAATCAGAAGTAAGTTTGCTTACTGAGAGGATGGCCTGAAAGATATGGGAGCTAAAATAACTTGTTTCTGATGGTGATAAAACTGAGGGATTGCATACAAATAAATAATAGCTGTTCTAGTGGAGATCCAGAATAACAGTATGGCGCTGAGAATACAGTGTTAGGCCCACTGTTATTTTATTTTAGCATTGTAGTGCTTAAAGAATGATTCAGTAAAATCAGTTCCATTAAACTTCAATGTTTATTCTATAAAATTGATTAAGTATGATTAAGTAATCTATGAGCTAGATGCCATGTTTGTCTCTTAGGAGTCCTACTTTCTGTTGCACACACTGAGCACACTTACACTCATGGTGACGCGTATAAGATGCTCATGGGTGTATCTTTGTGACTGCATATATGTGTGTGTGGGACGTTAGCTTTTGTCTGAGGTCATGTGTTTATGGCCTTGTGATAATTTACAGGACCCAAGTGAGACGGGGACCCCCTGACTCCTCCCCTCAGCAGACCGGGACCTCCCGTACTGTGAAACGTTATCCATCATCCTCTGGGCCTATAACCTCCAACGCTCTGCCCAATGGCAATGGCTACTCTAACAGCAACGAGCACGGGAACTGGTATGGAAACAGGAACGGGCATACCAACACACATTCCCACAATACTCACAGGCCAACCAGCAACAGCCAGCTGCACGGACAGTTCAGCAATGCATTATTACCAGCAGGTAAGTGTAATGAGACTGAATACATGTATGTCTTCCACTAGAATATTTGTGAATATCATAAATCGTGGCTCTGTTATCATTTCACATCCTCTGCCCCTAGCTACCTCAAAACAAATGCAATCGCTACGAATGCCTGACGAAATTCAGAGTGACCACAATACATGCATACACTTCCTGTGGTGTCATTGTTCAACATTAGCCACGAGGAAAAATTGGCAGCGTCCCAGGATGCACTTCCTTTCTCCCTCTGTCCAAACACCTCACACCCTCTGTGGTCTTCATCACATGCACAGACGTTTCGTATCAAAGCTATTGCAGTTTGAGCATGTGCGAGATTGCGCAGTTACGTACTTCAGAACCTTTGGGAATTTACTCAGACACTTCTCTGACATGATAGACACTGGACCCTGGTTGCTGTTGGAAATGTGATGTGAACGTCACCAGTTTTTCCCCCCCTTCTCTTTGATCCAACGTGCACAGCTGTCTGCCGTTCCACATCCTCCTGTTTTTAGCCACGTACCGCAGCGACGGCTGTTGAACAGCTTCCCACCATTACACAGTGCTCACCTACACTCTCTTTGTTTCCTTCACCCATACACATATCCAAAACACCTTCTCTCAAAGATAAAGGGCTTGGAGCCTAGCCCAAAAACCTAATAGCCTTCTCACCCCCCCTTTTTTTTTTTTTTTCTTTTGCTGGTCTGTGGCACATCGCACGTTCAGCTGCAGCGTGCCACTGGCCAACCGTCAGCACACACCCTCGCACTTATAAACCTCCCTTTTGCCCAGACGGGGAGTGTGTCACAGTGAAGCTGAAGGTGGAAGGATGCAGCTCGTCTCTAGCCTGTCTCTGCTGCTGCCCCTTCTCAACCAGGTGTGTGTGTGTTTTCCAGGGGCCAACCTCACCTCCAACCTGGATCGCATCAAGATCGTCTTCACACCTATGATGTGCCGCAGGGTGTGCTCTGGAGGGCGTTGCTATAATAGCTGCGAGAAGGGAGACATGACCGAGGTCTACAGCGAGACCTCGCCCCATCAACAGCCGAAGAACCAGGGCTTCCGACTCTGTGAGTGTCGACCCCGGCCCTCTGACTATCAGCAATGCCTGTCTGCCTGCTTATCTCTGTGATACTGCTCTGTGTTGTCCCTGAGTGTCTCTCGTTCTCCCTTTCGATTCTCACACACAGTCTGTGTTTGGTATCTCATTATTTTTTTTATTGGGTGAGCTAGATAAAATGGGCATGCTGTCTGTTCTGAATACCAATCTTAGACAGGAGGCAGAGTGGTGTAGATTAAGCATGAGAGCTATGCTGAAAACTTTCACTGTCAAAGAAAAAGACGGACAGGGGAGAGCAGATTAAAAGCAAGCTCTGTAAAAGGGGCCTAATCTCCCCTTGTACACAGACACGTGGACCTAGTGGTCCCACGCTCCCCAACACTTAGCCCCATCCCTTTTGCGGTTTACACCTCGCAGTTGGCCTCGCCGTTAACCGTTTAACATGCTCTCTGGGAGGGCAGGAATGGATGAAAAAGGAGAGGGATAGGCTGAAAAGAGAGAAAGAGTAGCAGCATGAACAGGGTTTTACAGGGATTACATTAAACCTGTCATTTATCCAGAGGGCTTTGCTCCAAATTCACACAGGAGTGTCCATGGGATAGCAGGGGGCGGCTAGTGCCAAGACGAGGGTCGTACCCCCTGCGTGTTTCTGAGTTTTCTCATCAGGTTTAATGGTCCAGCTTAGACCTCAGACTAATTATGGATTAGAGATGAAGGGCGCGCATACCACACACACACATATATAGATCCGCTCCAGTTACAACTCTCATAAATATAAACTCAAACAACGATACAAACATGCAAACAACCCTCACCGAAATGCACTAGCTTATTTAGGGAGGACATCGCAGGCTTATGAATATATAAACAGGTCGATGTTGCAGATTTATGTGCACATTAGCAGGGTTTTGGAACACGGTGTAGATATTCTAAACACTTCAGCATCCTGGCAGAGACCCTTCACGAGATTACATTCCCGGCATTTCCACTTTTTCCTCAGTGGTTAGTTTTTATGTCCCACTTTTATTCTCAAACAAAAAACAAAAATCCCCTGTCTTCGTTATGTAAAAGCATGTGTTAAAGAGCACATTAAAAAGAGATTGCTTTCCATTTAGGCTCGCATCCTGTTATTGCTCGGGCCTGCGTGTTCGTCCAGGAATGTCAAGTGGACAGCAAACAGTTATCTCATGCTGTTGTTACGTTGCTTAAACGGCGCAGTAAAAACAGCGCAGTAAAAACAGCGCAGTAAAAACGGCTGGATAATTGCAGCAGTGCCTCTCGATGCACAGCCTGTGTACAACACTTACTTAAAGCTGATATTAGATTGGTAGAAGTCTGTTTATTGGGTGAGAAGTGTGTGCGCATGTGCGTCTCGCTCGTTAGAGGTTGTTAAATGGACAGAAAGATAGGCAGACATGGAACCTGCTGCGGAAAGTCGACAGTAGGATGTTGTCTAAGAATAGTTCCTGCCCCATACCAGGGTGGGACTGGCCTGACACAGACCAGTGCAGACATGCATCCAACACTGAGAGGTTTTAATAGCCCTCCTTGAGTTAGTATTTAGTATTTATTTATTTATTGTCATTGTCAAGAACAATGAAATTGCGTTTGGGGCTTCCATACAACCCAAAAAAAAAAAAAAAGAAGAAAATAATAAATACCCCTTAAAACCCAAGTGTACATATTTAACCCAGTGTGACTCCAATGCAATAAGAGTTGATAATTTAGCCCGCATGTCGAATCACAGGAGGTCTTTCTCTGTGTCTGGACATATTTAGTCTTTCTGCCCGTCTCTGTCCCTGCATTGTTTCTCCTTCGTTTTATTTCTGTTTCTTTTTATTCTGTTTTTAATCTATTCTGTTAGCATTCTCCTGCTAATCCTGTTACTGTCCCATCTGATACACGATTCTATTCTTGTTCTATTCCTCCCTCTTTTCGTCCTGTGGTCTCACTCTTGTTAATGTTATGTGACAGGGAGCTCATTCCCTACATGCCATCAGAACCCGCCAGCATCTCCCTGTTCCCTGTTTGCACCCTGTTAGCCTCAGTGAGACACAGAGGATGAAGTTCCCTGTTTGTTTCCATGTCTGGCATTCTCTTTAATCTCATAGCATGCAGGCCATTTGAATCTGTATCTTGCAAAACAGTCTCTTGTTTTTGTAGAAGTGCATTGCTTCACTTTCTCATCCTTCATGCTCCAGAATAGTTCTATATTCGTCATAGTTGGATAGATTTTTTTTCCTCATTTGATTGTCTTTGATGTTTTCAGTTAGGAGAGGTCAGGTCAGGGTGAAACTGTAGATGGGAACAGGCCCAGGTATGTAGGGCGCTGGGCTGGCACCCATCCCTTATGCCAAAAGATAAGGCAATGAAAGGGCTGTTAAAGCACTACTGTCAAACACCATCTGGCCACTGCTGGTCTGTTCTGTTTTTCTTTCCACGGCAAATTACAAAATATAAATCAAATTGTAGACAGAACACATTTTGGACTTGGATTTACTTGGATGGCTATGAGCCAGTTGCACTCCTATCAATTTCTGGACAATATTTGATATTTAGGGGAACTTTTTCGCCTTTTGTCATCCAAACACGTGTCCCATATGGTATGTTGTTATTATTTTCTGCAAATTATTACAGCATGAATCATACATCATCACTCATCATCCTGCACAGGAGCATGTAATTACTGATGAGAGGCAAAACATGCCATTGAAGGAGGCACAGCGTGAGGGGCATGGCTCTGTCGCGAGGACAAAGTTGAGATTTTATAAACGTCATGTGGAATGAGGTGTCTGGTAGTGCCAAAGCAGAGAACAGCATGTTGCTAACCGTTTGCAAACAAAGGCTGTCCACAGGAAGCCCTAGCACATGCCCTTCCTATTAGGACTACGCCTTCTGTTTCTTATTACCAGATCCTTGTGTGTAAGGTTAGATGATGCTGTGCAATTAAATGTGGTATGTTGTGTATTCTAAAGATTCCTCTCATTCATAACCCCTTTTTTTCTCCGTTTCTTGTCCTTCATCTTTGCAGTCTTCTGTCAGATCCCCTGTCTTAATGGAGGCCGGTGCATTGGCAGGGACATGTGCTGGTGTCCGTCAAACTCAACAGGACGGTTTTGTCACCTGCCAGTCCCTCCTCCTGCCCGACCCACCCCTCAAAGCCACAGGAACCACCAGAAACCAAAATCTCCATCCCATTCCATGTACACTCTCCCACTGTCCAATCAGCCAGGTAATCACGCTCCGGCACGCCTCCCCACTCACTCTAACTTTATTAGCATGTCTTCACATTACGAGTGCTGTTAGCTTGACACTGTGTGTGTGACATTGGCCATCACTTTTCATTTAGGATATTGTGCATATTTAAGAGACCTCAGATTGACTGTCAGTTAGCTAACATGTTCATTTCTTGATGACTCTGGCTGTACTCGTGCCTCAACTGCAAGGTTTCCATTCTTCTAGTAAAGCTTACACTCCAACAGAGAAGTGTCGAAAAAAGAAGCAAAACACAGTTAATAAACAACAATTGTGGGTTTCCTGGCTGTTCCTTTCTTCCAGAAGCAAACGATCTCATGAATGCCTGCGATTAATCCGTTTCATTCAACATAAAATAATCACCTGACTTGAATTTTGCAACAGAAGTTGCCTTAATAAAAAAAAAAGGAAGAAAAAAGCATAGCTTCATTTTTAACATTGTTTATAGTGTAGTGTTATTGCTTTCCTTGCCAACAGCAGAGGTCACTTTCTATTTTAAGCAGAACAGCTCATAGATGACTCAGTACAAGTCATCTTATTGTTCACACAATGCCGCGTTCACCAGACAGAAGATATTAGAAACAGAGCACGGCAGCAATACGAATTGTTGTGAATAAAAGAGATAAATTCACTCTCATCTCCTGGTGTAAGCTATCGTGTCCTCCTTTCTTAGTTTCTCATTTTAGGGAACAGTTAAGTAGAAGCAGAAGGTCAGTCTAAATTCATTTAAATTACACTCAGACACATTTCATCCTCTTCTGAAAAATTAATTACTTAATAATTGCATTTAATGACAAATCCAGTCAGTGTGTTATCATGGTACAGGAAAGACATTGTTTGTCCTGCCTGTATGCTTTATATATGAAATGGAGCCATTCTTGTCCTGGACTAAGTTTTGCATTTTCTCCTTGGATTCTGCTGTCTGTGTGTGAGGTTATGATTCATGAGAGTGGGTCGGGATTCTGGGAAAAAACCTGGCACTCCCTGAAGATGGATGCTTACCCCGTGTCAGAAGGACAACAGAGCCTCACATTGCAACATCTTCTCAACTCTTCAGCAAAACTGTTTTCAGTCTTTAAAACGATTTGATTTAAACCAGAGAATCCGAAACGCTCTGTGTTGTTGTTGTTTTGTAGCATCTTAAGGGCCTCTTCACTGCCAGGAACTACCAATATGCACCAAATCTCATGACTTGATGATGAAGCAAGTGTTTGTGTAAGACTTTAGCTGAGATCTCATGCACTGCAGTATATATATACAGATTTTATCCCTTGGCAGAGGATGCTTCCCCTTAAACGGTTCAAATTTTGACACTGTAAACTATCTACTATGCTGTGTAAGCTTTGGATCTCTTCTTCTCCAGTGTCTCTCCACCCATCCTTGGTCAACGTCCACATTCAGCATCCTCCAGAAGCTGATGTCCAGATCCACCAAGTAGCTCGAGTCCAACCTGGGCAAAGACCAGCCACCACAGAGGGGGCTCACTCTGTCCAGCAGCGCTCCCAGCCTGGAAACGGACACGAACACGCCAGCGAGCACAGCAGCAGACACCCACACGCTAACGGGAATGGCCACGGCCACGCCACAACCCACATCCGTCAGAATGGAAATGTTGGAAGATGCTTTCAGGAGACGGTCGATGGACAGGTACCGTGTACACTGCTCTCAACTTATATCAATACACATAAAGTATTGTGGTCTAGGTGTTGAAACGACTGGAACGCAGTGTTTTAGCCACAGCTGCCATTATATAGTCACATCCCTTAACCTTCTCTGCTAGCTGTTGCTTCAAACAGGAAGTTTGTGAAAATGATTTATGTGTAAAGTCCGGGATTTATGAGGCTTGGCCACACTGGCCATCTCATGTTCCACCGCTTCCTCAACAAAAGCATGTTATGAGTTAGGATGCATTCAGAAGAGGTGAAGGTGAGGCTTGAAACCTCCCCATGTGGCCCAAACGGTGAGATTTTCATCGCCTGTGTGCTCAGAGTGTGGCACATTTTGTAGATTTACTGTGCTTTGCTTTAATGTATCCTAAAGCACTTGGGAAAAGGAAAGGACTTTAAGTGGCAGTGCGTGAGCTCGGCTAATCTCAGACCTCATACAGCATCTGTTAGCTTGGCTATTGTTGGGTCTTATTAGTATTTCAGTTGCAACAACACAACGAGTTGTTTTTGCCAGAATTAGTTCTTGAGTTTGTTTGTGCTCAAGTGCTGTTTCCATTATTTCCTCTCTGGTTAAGTAAGGCAATTTAAATTAAACCACTTAGTCACTATGTCAAAGAAGAACTAAACTTCAGCAAAAGAGCAGATTCACCCTGCAAATTTCCATATTATTTAACCATAATAGATTCAATCTGGAGGAAAAAATATCATCTCTTAAGTTTAATTTCTATCAGACAAAATCCGACAAGTAGGGTTTGATAGGACATTTAACCAAGAGCCCTTAATGCAGCACACCAGGAGTTTCTTAGCTGTTCTTAGGACTCGGTGTGTTTATGTCCACCTCTAACTAAACAGTCTCCGATGTGTCTGGTTCTCTCTGTCCTTGCAGAAAGGTACACACGCACACCCTGACACAAAAACATTTGCACCCTTGCCAGCGCGCATACGCGCTTGCACACAAACAAGCGTGCCTACCCAAACATGTAACACTCATTCTCCAAACTTGTTTCATAGATTTAACACAGATGTGTCTTGTTGTAGTGCGGCAAGCCTCTTCCAGGGCTAACCAAACAGGATGATTGCTGTGGAAGTATTGGCACCTCTTGGGGCCTAAACAAGTGCCAAAAGTGTCCGACCAAACCAGGTAAGCTGTTCTGACTAATCCACCAGAGTTATGTCACTTTTTTCATACAGAATTAAACTAATCTGGTTTAATTCTGTTTTGCTGTTGATGTTTGTCCTTTGGTAATCTTGCTCTGTGCCACACATCAACTCAAAAGGTAGAGTTTTCCCACTCTGATTGCTTCATATTAAGGTGTCTAAAAATTAATGCCTTAGCAGCCATTGTTTATGGTTGGTGGAGTTTTATCAGAGCATGTTTTACAGGCCTAAACAATGCTAATGAGCGGTGATGACTAGAACATAGCGGCCTTTGTTAGATTTCTAAAAACCTTTGAAAGCGGCTGCGTGACTCGCCCATGCTCCCAGTTGTTAAAATGAAGCTGTTTTCACTTCCATAAAACCAAAACCGGGAAGCAAATGAAAACACATTTAGCATGAAGATGAGAGCCTGGCAGGCGTGCCACCCACCCTGCGGGCAAAGCAAGCCAATGTGGCCTTGAATGAATGAGGAAATGAGCAACTGGTTCCCAACCAGAGATGCGGTAGGTAAGTGAAACAGCAACAGGGTGGTTGTATGTTGGCAGGAAGGCTTGGTGGTGACACTGTCCACTGTAGATGGGGGCTCTGACAGCTCTTTTTACTACTCGGAGAGCACGATGTGGTCCATGCACTGGTTTTGGCACTCCCACAGCGTACAGTGCCACATGGGAGATTCAGTTATTTCCCGCGTATCTCAATCATATTATGGTCATACCCCGCAGATTTGCTAGTTTTACTGTTAGATTGACTGTACCCTCTTTAATATCTGACCAGACGTTGATCAGAAGCAGACATCATCTCTCTCTCTCTCTGTCTCCCGCCTTGATAATAGATGTCGATCTATTCTCTTGCCTCCCACGCACTGTCTCCCCAGGCATGCCAGATTCCAATTCTTTCTAAGTCCACGGCATGATCTCTTTTGGCTCCCAGATGTTTTCCCCTGCTCCCTCCTTTGAAGTTGAGGGAGAAAACAGAGTGAATACCCAATTTGCTCATTTTTGTGGCTCCTTTTGGGGGGCAGCATATCGTAGGCCAGGGTCACACAATGGCAAAGAAAGAAAGAAAGAAAGAAAGAGGGAAAAGTTAAGTAAAAAATGAAGTCATATACTCTCTCCCAGAAGTCTTTGGGTGAGTTTTAATACGAGAAATACTTTGAATTCCTCCAAGAGTGCTATTGTTCTCAGGGTAAAGACTTGGGCTTTATCTCTAAGCTACATTCCCTGCTTACTCGTCTAGGTGTGTGCTTTCTCATGCGTTTGACAGGAATGATGTGGAGCTCCTGAAGAATGATGTGTCTCTCTTTATTTTATAGCGACTGAGTCAGCCATCGGCTCGCAGTGAGGAGAGAGGTCGTGTAGCTTAATAGGACTCTCCCGTGTGTCCTGTTGAGTACGTGATAATGATGTCATGAAAGCCCAGTTTGTTTCTAGGCATGCATTACTACCATTGGTCAGTTTATTGCTAAACATGCTGTTGACTAAGAGCAAGGCTTGCTACTTCATTTTTTATGATATTGGTAGAAGATGCCAGAATGACCACAGTTTAATGGGGTGCTGTTGCAGACAGGACTGCTAAGTCTTTGCTGCCTGCCTGCACATCACTGTCAGTATATCTGCATCGCACTCACTCGATACAGTCATATAGATCCAGAATGCATTGCTACTGTTACAGTCTGGCTGTGTCTCAAGTCCGTAAATGTACAGTTAGTTGTGTTACACAGCTGGATATGATATATTATTATGCACCAAGAACACTGTATCGCTTAGGGATATTTTGTGGGCTTGTTTTACTGTTTGTGCATGTGTTTGTGTGTTCATTATATTAAGAAGGTCTGACATTGCAGAGGCATAAATGCCAGTGTGTCCCATCTCAGTGGGAGATGAGGTCTTAGCAGTTAGTGCCTTTAAAAGTCACATGCTGAGGATTCCTGGCCTGTAATGAGTTCCAGATCGACCAGGCTGAAGTCAGCTCCATTTCTTTAGTTCGGATGATGAAGTGGAGTAACAAAGCAAACCCTGTGCTTTTCTTGGATTTTAAACCATTTCATTCCATCACTGCAATTTCTTTCAGCAATGCAGAGGTCCTCAAGTTTGAGAACTAACCAGTGACTTGTTAAGTCAAGTGAGAAAGAGAATAGGTGAGTTGGACAGGAGGTGATTTGGTTACATGAGTCCCATTAAGAGAAACTGGATCCGTTATAAGCTGAGAGGAATTTTATCCTTGAAAAGCAAGTGATAGGGCTGTTTGTGCAAATCTCTGGGTTAAGGATACATTTCAATCAGAAAATTAATCAGAGGTTCCCAGTTATCTGAAGGCAAATTGCTATGGCCCAAGTCTGACCTATACTGTCGTGTTGGCATCACACTCTATAGCTGGCAGCCTTTTCCTCACTGTGTTTCACTGCTCATGGAATTTCACAAGCCATTTGTCTCCCCATCTGTCACTGATGGGCAGCTTTCCTCTCAGTGACTCTCTCCATGAGCCAGGCTGAAGCCTTGGGAGGCTTCCCAAGGAGTCGGATCAGAGGTCCCCAGGGACTTTAAGTAACCACCACACCCACGGGAGCCTTGGCTTCCTCTCTCTAACCCTACCTTCCTGGGTCACCGAGGTCACCGTGTTGTCACTGCCCTCACACTGTTTTGCCCCACCCTCAATTCGACCTCTGTCTGTGTAAGTCATCTGCCTCTTTTTGCTCCCCACTCCTCTCTGTTTTCTCTCTGTAATGAGGAAGCTATTCTTCATGAGGTTTAGATCAGTAAAGTCAGATGAGGCGAAGGAGGGGCGGTGGGGGTCGGGGGGCACTCGGAGAGCTCCACAACTTCCAGATCTTCCCACATGAACTCATCCCTTCCTAAATCTTCCATCTATTCCTGAGACATTTAAACTGACCAGCTAAAGCCTGTGCTTCTTGCTTTTTATTAGCGCTGATCAAACAAGAACACTTGTTAATGACCAACAAAAACCAGAGATGCGATTACTTTGCCTTAGAAACAAGCAGCAACAGAACAGATGCACTGGAACAACTTCACAGCAGCTTCTCGTGGTGATCAGATAGAGATGTCGCATCTCTTTGACAGCATTTGATTCATTGATGTTGACTTAGCGTTATCCCTTAACAACTCAAATTATGGAATCTATTAGCTGGGCAGCAGTGTAGCTAATCAGCGCTGAGCCGACCTAACCACTACGAGAAATAAATCCCAGTTGGAGGCGCATGGATTTGAAATTTGCGATGCTTCTTAATTCGATACAAGCTACGTTAAGCATGTTTTTTTTATTGGGAATGTACCGTGGCATGCCTTATTTTGGAAGAAGCCCAGGTGGTAAATAGTCCACAGATATCATGGAGGAATGTGGTTCTGTTTTAAATGTGTTTCATGCGGGTTACACTGCCATCAGCATCTTGGAAAAGGACATTATTAAGCAAAATTGTCAAACTACAAACACTGACATGACATGCATACTTTCGTGAATAGAGACAATGAAAAGTATGTTTTCAGTAAAAGATTTAATGTGGCAGAAAAATGAAATAAACTCCTCATCAAAGCTGTTTTTGTCATTGCATCATATGTCCCATGGGATCGTTGTGTGAAAGCAATACTATACAGATGAGACTGCTGTTGATTGAGCAAATGCAGTATGTTGCAGCTTTTACATTGGTATGCATTCGCAGTGTGACGCTCATGCTAACCGCACGTATCTTTGCTGATTAGCTTTAGCTTCACTTGCAGGGACGTATTTACAGGCCGTGTGATATGGACTGTGCCAGATTGGCAAGTATGGCTTTTGCCAAGGAAACATTCTGTTTTGAGAGAAAATGACTTGTCTTTAAGCTGTTTGCTCCAATCAAGTATTGGCTCAGAGGCCAAGAAGAGATGGCTCTGCCATCGTTGCGATTCAAAAGACCTGAAACTCTGTGATGATTAAAGAGCTCCGTTTGCTCCTTCTTTTAGTTCGTCCTGTGGCGGAATGTCAGAAAGTAATTTTATGGAAAGGATCATGAGGTCTTGGCTTTGCTCTTGGGTCTTTTCTTAGAGTATACCCCGATGGAAGAGAAAGGAAGACTGTCTACCGTTTGCATCCTGTGGATGGCATCCATCCCTCCTCCCTCTTGTCCCACAAGTTCTCAGGTTTTCCAGTTGGTTAAGAGAAGAAGCCCAACACTGAGGCAAGTCCCTGGAGAAGCTGGTGAAGGGCTCTGAGCCCTGTGATTGATGGACCAGACCACTCAATCGTCTTAGAAGAACTGCCTGCAGGCCGGGTGGTCTACATTGTGATCGCACCAAAAATCTGCAATTAAAGATTTCTGTATGGCTGAGAAACCCATCTGACTCTAAGCTTTCTCCCTTCTCAGCTTCCTGTCTCTTTTTTTTCTTAGCCAGCTCTCTTATTTTGCATAAGCTGTCCTTTCATTTGAAATCCCAGCAGTGCTTTTCACTAAACAAATTTTACTTAAGGGATTTATTCAGATTTAAGTTGGGATAACACCAGCTATCAAGAAGTTTCAAGGAATCTGAATTACACTTTCAGGTCAGGGAATTTGAGCAAATATTATTGAACAGCCTCCAGTGGAATGCACAACACAACTGAATGGAGATGGACAATAAATTAGTGAGGCGTGACGAAGTCTTTTGTTGAACAGGGCTAAATGGATAGACAACAATTGAAAGGTTTTGTCTGTTCCCTCTGTGGATACAGACACGTCTGAGTTTACAGTCTTTGTAACCAAGGGCGACACTAATGATGCGCAGCTTGAGCTCACTCTTGCAAGCCACTGGCTGTCGAGCTCTATATTTTCTACACAAATCATTGTAGAAACAAGCATGGGAACTGGCACGCCATTAAATCAGGACACAATCATGCTTTACTTTTTGGATATTAATGAAAATTACATGGCCAAGTTGTCACCCATTTTTAGTTTTGGGGCTGATTATCTTTTCTTGAGGTTAGAAGACAAGGTTCTGATTCGCAGATACAGTTTCAACCAGTAATTAGGAAAGTCATTGTGAACTTTGGCAGGCAGAGCGCTTTTATGCAATTTCTTTTTAACTAGCCACAAACAGCTCAACCCTGTGGACCAATAAAACTTTTACTGAACTTATCTTAAAGTTCAAGCATTTTTAGGTCCAGGATATGCTTAAGGAAACTCTAAGTACTATCTGCCTGTTAGCTTGTAGTGAGGAATTGATTTAAGTGCAGGATACAGAATCTAAAGCTTTATTAATTAATAAATGACACTTCAAAAAACTGGCAGAAGAACCTAGAAACCCAAAAGAGGAGAAAACCGACCTTTACTCAGCAAACTAAACTGACATCTAAGGAAACAAACAGGAATTTTAAAAAAAGTCAAGGCAAAAACTTGGAGACCTGGTAGGCACATGAGTGCAAATAACAGATAATCTAACAAAGACACAGAGGAAGGAGGACTCTAAATACACAGAGCAGTGATTACATGATGAGACACAGCTGGGAGCAGGCAGACAGGTGAGAACAATCAATGACAGGTGAAGTCAGTCACAAAGGAGGAAGTAAAACTCACACAAGACAGGAAAGAGAACCCTTCAAAGTAAGGAACTAAAGGTCAATTGAAAAATAAAATCAAAACACTAGAACGGGGATGTTGAACTCGTTTTACATCATGGGCCACATACAGCTCAGTTTACAATTGAGTAAAATGTTTGGCATCACTGTCAGTGAAAAAGGGTTTAACCATGAATTTAATCCCTGAGATATCTTATTATTAGAAACATAAGTACAATTTCAACAGCATGTCTCAGTTTTTTCAAAGAATTCAGCTGTAGCAAATCAAAGACATTTGTCAGCACAACTGTTTGGGCTTCACGTCTAAGAAATAAATGTGTAAAATTTACAGAAAAAAGTTCTGGTAGCTCATTGCCTATACTGTCCTGTAATTATAAAGCAGAAATGTCTGTTAATTCACAGAAAATGTCCTTTTTGGGGGTGTGGTCCCATTGTAAGAACAGAAATTTCTTTAGTTAGTAGTGAAAAAACAGGAAATTTAATTCTTTAATCAACATTTAATTTAATGTAATTATTTTGGTGTAGTGTGAATAGCCATGGGTGAGGTCTTTATCAGCAGGAAAATCTGTAGAACTTGTTAAAATACATTTAAAAGTCCAAATGGCCTCCTTCACAATTTTTCAAAGCCATCCACTGAGCCAGTTCTAGCCCTTGGGCCTTATGTTTGACACCCCTGCACCACGAAAATAGTTACCCAAAGACGCACCACAACTAGATAAACATAAGAAAGGTGAACTGGAAGTAGAATTATAATGATAAACTCACCGTTACTAGAATAAAAATGACATCAATCGAGAATCCAAAACTCAGATACACGGAAAACCCCCTAAAACCATAATGACACCAAAACAGAGTCTGTGCTAGCAGTACTTTACTGTTAGCATGCCTGTATATGTGCCTGTATATGTGCAAATATTTCAGTTTTTCACCACTGTTACTCAAATAATTAGGCTTTAAAGATGCACAAGCACAACATATTACCTGTCTCTCAAATTCATCTTAAAGCTGTTCATCTCTGCAGGGAGTCTTCTTCTCCCTGCTAATAAGCTTTATTGAGACTCCCGGACCTCCCCCACTGTGCTTCCCTTGGCATGTGCGCCCTGCTGTCACTCAGGCCAGACTTTCCTTGATCCCATCACTGCGGGAGGACGTGCCCGTCGCTCCTACCACAACATCTCATTACTCAGAAACTTCGGAGGGGGATTAGGAGGGTCTGGAGGAAGATGAGGAGGTGGGCAGGCAGGAATAGGGGCGTTGCTTTGACACAGTTCCCCCCTTTTCGAGTTGCCCGCTTCACGCTTCTGCTCTGTCAACCCTCAGGTACATTGACCCTGCCTGGTCGACTGGGTCACAGCGGGACCAAAGCACAACTCAGCTTCCAGGACTTCATTCCCAGAAGTGCCACACATTCCAGTCACTCCTGGGAAAATGGCACAAACTCATGACTGATTGCTGGGTTTTGGTTTGATGGATTGCTGTCTTGGCATTTTGACTCTTGTACACTATATAGTAAATAAGGGAGCAGCTGAATCAATACCCGAAGCATGTATTTAACACTGGTGGCATGTACAGACAGAAAGAACTGATGGATTATAGAGATAGGTTCTTTTCTTTTAGGGCAGGGATAGCTCAGTAGGTAGAGTGGTGGCCCCATGATCGGAAGGTCGGGGTTTGATTCCCCTGAACAGCTACCCTGAGGTACCCCTGAGCAAGGTACCGTCCCTACACACTGCTCCCCGGGCGCCCAATGGCTGCCCACTGCTTCACTGAGTGAATGGGTTAAATGCAGAGAGGGATTTTCCCCACGGGGACCAATAAAGTACACTTTCTTCTTTCTTTCTGGTTCTTCTTACCCTGTCAGGTATCATTTACATCTTACTAGAGCACTCTTTCAGTCAACAACACATTGGTTTTCTTGGGCTGAACCGAATTGACTTCTCTCCCTTTCCCAAATACCTCTGCTGGCAAAGCAGTGGTGTTTTACGTTCTTGCGTGCGTCACGTCTTTTCTAGACCCTTCATCACTGTGGCAGCAGATTCAAAGCAATGCATTGCTGTGGTATAATGTTATTTTTTACGCCCATAGTGTGAATCAAAAGATTGTCATTGCTGTCATTCCTTTCTTGAGCAGAAAACCTTCATGTTTTTTTCCTCTCAGTGGATGATGACTTGAAGAGGGCGAGTCTTTAGCCAAATCTGTTTGGTTGTGTGGGCGCTGAGTGGCAGTTGTGTTGGCATGGTTAAAACTCCTGACTTTTCATGTGCTGTATGCTGGTGCATGATCACTTGCACTTAATATCCTCCCTCAGATGCTTAAGGCTATTACACAAATTCAGCCTTACCAGTCTGAGAGAGTAATGAGCATACTGGTGGTCATGCTCTGCACCTGATGCCCTATTTTCAGGCTTAGAAGTAATGGAAGTGCTCCAGAGGTACACAAGGAGATGACTTTGAATCAGACAGTGACCAGATTTAAATAGTTTTTGCTTTTTATGGGCGGAGAGAGAACTTTTGATTGCACCTCATATAGTGTATATAGCACAGGGTGTTGTAATCATTTCTCTGAGCTGTCTGATGTGTGTCACACTGTACAGTCTATAATAGCTAAAGACTCTTCTGTCTTGCTAACAAGCATATTGTTATTCTTTACAGTCCTCTACAGCCAAAAATACATGTTTTTTTCTTTCAAAATCAGAAGTTAGATATTATCTTTTCAACAGTCATAGAGAATCTGAGTCATCTGAGTCATGGAAAGATCTGGTACCAATAATCACTGTCTATGTTAAGAAAGACTTTCATAGAGTTCCCCCTAATCTCTGTTAAAAAACACAGATATGGATACACACACATTTAGACACTAACAGACTTACTCTTTGCCACATTGACCCCCTGTACATTTAATGGAGCGTGCCGGGGCTTGACTGGGTGCCGAATAAGTAATGACACCATGTTTTCAGGCTTCTAACACTGACAGTTTGCCCGCACTGGGACAGTAACCGAGAAATGTGTTATTTACTGCAGCACCTCTCAAGCGCACACCTGAAACACACACATGCCACGTGATTTGTACTGCTTTGGCAAAAAACAAGCGTTAAGACATTTTGGCCAATCATTTTCCTGTGAGCAGCACATTAATCGTCATTCTTTGTGCGCACATTTAAAGGTTTAGTCTCTCGTTTAACTAGATTTGCACCGTGGTTGATGAAAACGGTCAGGGCTGTCATAAAGGCTTAGTCAACAAATTTATGATGATGTGCCTAGGGATTTACACAATTATGAATGGCATAGAGCATTATTACATTTTGTTGGATGACAAAGCTGCCTTATAAATGTAGTTGATGGGGAGCCCATTTGACTCTTGCTGGAGTCCCTCAAGGCTCAGTTGTGGGTTCCTTGTTTTTCCTATTACTGAGACCTTAAATTCTCCTAAACTTGAGCTCCTTCTCTTCTCCCTCTCTGATGAAAGCACTCCTCTGTACCAAAGAATCATAGCACATCATTTAAGATCACTGAGCTTCTCTGAACTGTTGTTTTTGTTTCTGTTTACAGCATATGCAGTGATTGCGAATGGACAGGTGGAATGTTCCAAAGGTTTTAAACGAATGAATGTCACACACTGTCAAGGTAAGCCTTTGCATGAAATATGCTGGAAAGGGTTTAAACATTTTATGAGCTTTAAGTGACTGCATGTTTATTTTAGCAGTAACAAAGATATATTAAAATAATTAAATCACTGTGATCAAATAAACTCACTGTCCACTTCATCGGGTATATCTTGCTAGTACCAGGTTGGACCCTCTTTCACCTTCAGGACCTCTTTAATCCTTTGTGGCATAGATTCAGCAAGGTGCTGGAAAGATTTCTCAGAGATTTTAGTTCATGTTGACATGACAGCATCACACTTGCTGCTCCTCCATTATATTTATTTACGGTTCCACCACGTTGGATCGAGGTCAGGTGAATGTGGAAGCTAGTCGAATAAAGTGAACTCATTGCTATGTTCAAGAAATTAGTTTCAAATTGTATGAGTTTTTTGACATGATGTGTTCTGATGGCTTTGCCGAAAGCAGCCATCAAAACATGGGTGCACTGTGGTCATGGACAATACGTAGGTAGGTTGTGGCATTTAAATGATGCTTGACTGGTACTAAGGGGCCCAAAATGTGCCAAGGAAACATCCATCCACCATAACACCACAAACGCCAGCCTGAACTGTTGATACAAGGCAGGATGGATCCATGTTTTCATGGTGTTTACTCCAACTTCTGACCCTACCATCTGAACGTCTCAGCTGAAATCAAGAGGCATTAGACTAAGCCCATCTGCTTCAAGGTTTAACATTTTGTGTGATCAGAGATGGTCTTCTGCATACCTTGGTTGTACCAAGTGTATCTTTGAGTTACTGTTGCCTTCTTATCAGCTCATAGCAGTGTGGCCATTATCTAACAAGACATTTTCTCCTGGAGAACTGCTGCTCCCTTGATGCTTTCGCTTTTTCTGATCATTCTCTTTTAACCCTAGAGATGGTTTTGTGGGAAAATTCCAGTAGATCTGCAGTTTCTGCAATACTGAAGACCAGACAAGCCTGTCTGGCATCAACAACCACATTCAAAGTCACTTAAATCAAGTTTCCTCCACATTGTGATTCTCAATTTAAACTTAAGCAGGTTGTTTTGACCATGTCTACATGCTTAAAAGAACTAAATACATGCCTGTTCTAGTCATTGATAGACACCAAATCCACTATCTTGAATGTTACTCGTGATAGCTACATATGAATCATTTCTCCACCGCCTAGAAGGGCTGCTTATAGTGGCCATCTAGCTCACAGCACATTTCTAGAGCAGAAGAAGGACTGCTGTTGTCATTTGCAGGTAACAACACAAAATGACATAGAAGACCTCCAGCAGCAACCTGGTTAGCCCCCCAGTGGGGAAACTCGAGTTTGCAAAGAAGTACTTTCAAAATCTTCAAATGTTCAGATTATACTGTGGTAACCGATGATGTACCTGGAGAACACACTTAATTAAAGTCCTTGCTTGGGAGACTGACTTTTTTGCCCCCCACTTCCCATGTCTGGGAAACAGGTCAAGACCACAGTTAGGGTTTGTCTGGGGTCAGAGTTCAGCAGTCAATAAGCACCTGGGGCTCCTGTTTTAATTGGTCTTGGGGTTCTGAGTTAATGTGGTAGGCTGTGATCGTGGCATGGATGGCTCTCTGAGTACTTGTGAGCATCAGATTGCTGCTTTGCCTGCTTTTCCCGTCCATCTGTATGTAAAACAAACATGGTTGTCCCTGAACATATACACTGTGTTATCGTCCATTTCAACATCCCAGCAGTGGCTGTTTGTCAGCTTGTGTTTGGTTTAGGAATCAGTAAACACCCACGGTGTCAACTCTCCCGCTAAAGAATTCCAACCATTTGCATTTGTTGGTGTCAGTAAATAGCCTTGGAAATGGCTCAATGATGTATACTTTATTGATCCCCGTGGGGAAATTCCTCTCTGCATTTAACCCATTCACTCAGTGAAACAGCCACTGGGCGCCCGGGGAGCAGTGTGTACGCACGGTACCTTGCTCAGGGGTACCTCAGGGTAGCCGTTCAGTGGATTTGAACCCCCGACCTTGGGGCCACCACTCTACCTACTGAGCTATCTACCTAACACTGACAACTGAGGCTAACAGTTACAAACTGCAGCTTTTCTGATGGCTCACATTATCATGTCATGATCCAAAGGGCAATGCTTGCTGAGGCATATGGAGTAGAACAACCTAAAAGTCCAGTTTTGACTCTCCGTATAGAAGACCTCATCCTTTAGTTCAGCAAGTTCAACATGTTTTCTGCAGAGAACAATCACAATATTGATGTTTTCAGGTAATTATTGAGCAGGACGCTCCTGTTTTCCAATAATGTGTCGAGCAGCCAATGAATGTAGAAATTTATCTTTCTATTATTCATGCTTTTCTTCTGTGATTGCTTCAAGATGTTTCCCTCTTCCAGTTGCTCCTTTCCTGAGTTCCAAAAAAGCAAAGCTGACAGTTACCCACAATATTTACTAAAGTGCTTTAAATCTGTGTTCTGCTGCTGCTCCGTTCCCCCAAAAATTATTTCTAATTTTGTTACACCCCGGCCTAGGCAACCGGAGTGCAACACGAAAAAAGTAAAAATAAAGGAAAAAAAAAAAAAACACACACAAAAACCCCCCACTAAAACTCACCACCAAAATCCCGAAACGAAAGTGTCTCAAAACGAAAGTATTGACAAAACCCATTTACAGCTATTTACAACAAAACACCAAACTATTTACAACACGGGGGAAAGATCGCAACCATGACATACTGAAACACAAGGCTTAAATACATAGAAGAAGCAATCAGGGAATGGACCACAGGAGGGAAACACAGCTGGGGCAAATTAGACCTGACGAGACAAGGAAACGTAAACTGAACACACTAAGATAACACAGACTTTCAAAGTAAAACAGGAAACACATAACAGTCACGCCAAAAAGAACACACTGACAACACCGAAACGTAACAGTTTCCCCCACCCAAAAATCAAACATTTAACACCAAGTGAAAAGTTTGATCCAGACAGACGAAGCCGATGAAGGCTGGAGCGGTCCCACTGACCCTCCAGCAGACGACGAAGGCTGGAGCGGTCCCACGGACCCTCCAGCGAAGGCGGATGAAGGCTGGAGCGGTCCCACGGACCCTCCAGCGACGACAAAGGCTGGGGCGGTCCCACGGACCCTCCCCTCAGCGAAGGCAGACGAAGCTGATGAAGGCTGGAGCGGTCCCACTGACCCTCCAGCAGACGACGAAGGCTGGAGCGGTCCCACAGACCCTCCAGCGAAGGCGGATGAAGGCTGGAGCGGTCCCTCGGACCCTCCAGCAGACGACAAAGGCTAGGGCGGTCCCCGGACCCCCCAGCGAAGGCAATCCCGGACGAGCCCCCATATGTTACACCCCGGCCTAGGCAACCGGAGTGCAACACGAAAAAAATAAAAATAAGGAAAAAACACACGACAAAAAAACCCACTAAGGCTCTCCACCAAATTCCCAAAACGGAAGTGTCTCAAAACGAAAGTATTGACAAAACCCATTTACAGCTATTTACAACAAACTATTTATTTACAACACGGGGGGAGATCGCGACCATGACACACTGAAACACAGGGTTTAAATACCTAGAGGGAGCAATCAGGAAAATGGACAACAAGAGGGAAACACAGCTGGGGCAACTCAGAACTGACGAGACAGGGAAACGTAAACTGAAAAGACTATGATAACACAGACTTTCAAAGTAAAACAGGAAACACATAACAGTCACGCCAAAAAGAACACACTGACAACACCGAAACGTAACAAATTTAAGGACTTTTGCTATCTGCCAAGAAGGGAAAAAAATCAGCTTTTTCTGAGATTTTGTCATTATTATTAGGATGGGGTCAAGCCCTCCTTCCTGTGGCTCCAGTCTCGAGCTGCTTGTAATGTGTTTTATTGGAACAGAACAGGGCTTGTCTCGCATTTGGTAATAGTCCTGATTTACTGCCAGTCTGCCTACATCCGCTGACCTTTGCGGTCAGTGACATCGTCGCCACAGCACGATAAGATTTCCTATCAGCATCATGCTCTCAGGTCTCAGACTTCAGAGATGATTCCTTATCTTCAGAGGCTTCCTTCTCAAAAATTTAGGTCACTGAATTGGCCATTTGTAGCTGTGGTTGTTAGATGAAAAAGCCCGCAGAGATGCATGTGCAGGCCCTGTTGTGTGTGGTAAACTAGTGCTGGGAGCAGGTCACATTACTCATACACCACTTCAAAGAGGAGATTAATGAAGTCTTATGCAACTCTTTGGACATTTTTGATCAAGTTAATAAAAGCTGCTTATGATTTCACAACACTGACATTTGACACTCATCGTGTCGACTTGCTAGCCTGGTATTCAGGCTGCAATACTGATAGAGAAATATGTTGAAAAAGCCTGGTTTTCCCAGTAATGGCGCTTTGGCTAAATTCTGACCATGTGTATTCACTTCACAGACTTCCAAAGTGGTCCAAAGGTGCTCTCTTTACTCACAACCCAAAATACACAGTATAGGGAGCAATGTTGCCAGTTTGCTTTACATAGTTTCTGTAGATAATTCTGTAGGTGTTCACATGGGTTTTGAACAAAGAGGGGAAAGGTCAAGTAAGCAGCAGACTGATGCTCAAATCAGGGAACTTTGTCATGTGCTGGTAGACTATAAAAACAGTCACGCTAAAAGCCGTGAGCTCTTACCACAAGTGATGTTTGTCAAGAAGAGCAACCAAGCATAAATTCAGAATAGATGTTGAGATTAGCGCTGGTCATGGAAGGTTGCCACGGAAGCCGGTTTCAATTTAAATCAACCCACCAGCAGACTGTAACACTACCACTAATCTGGGACTCGACTGAATCATGGATTAAAGACCATGAGATAAACGGTGACCTGATTTCAGGTGTCCAGACGCTACCTGAACTAAAGTTAAATCACTACAAAAAGTGTAGACTTGGGGGAAACCGGCATGACATCAGTCGTTTCTTCACAGTACGTCACTGTAAGGTGGAAAAGCGCAACGAAAACCCAAAATGGAAACGAAAAAGGGGCGACAAACAACAAGAAAAACATTAAGGCTTTCCCTGGATTTCTTTCAGCCCATTGATTTTATCAGCCCCGACCTTTTGTAAGCTCACTTTTTCCAGCAGGAAGGAAAACAACAAAACAAGAGCAGATTCATTCAAATTGGGGGAAAATCTGTGGTGGCAGGTTGTCGGGTTCTAGTCGTCAATGCAGTGGGAAAAGACCTAATGATGTACTCTTTGTTTAACACGGTAGAACAACAATCCTTGCCTGGTCCCAGTGTGATCACATGACTAAGCGCCTTAAGCATGTCCCCCTATGCTTCTGGCTGGCACACTTGTTAGCTTGTCTCCGTTTACCTTAGGGACTCAGGAGCTCTTGGAGCGAGAGGCAAACTCCTCTGGCCACTCTACCATTTCTGCATGTGGTTTAAGCCAGACAGAGGAAAAAATAAATACATTTTAAAAAATCTCTTTAATAACTTTCACTTATTGACGTAAGCTGAGGATCTCGTAACCATATTGGACGCTGTGAAGGAAAGATGCTGAGAATGAGGACAATCAGAAACTCTCAGTGATATGCTCTATGTCTACATGACTGCACGTGTTCCCACAGCTGCAATATTTTACTTTCCAAGCAAGACAGGATTTTGAGCGTCAAATGTGTACGTCTCCCTCCTGTCATCACGATTTCATGCACTTGTGTAACCTTAATGTTTCCATATTTCATCGCCTCCCCACAGCGAGCGGCTTTGCTTACATGATCTGTTGCAATTTTCTGACACCTTTCAATGTGTGAATCATTGCTGCCCAGTGTATTGGAAAGAAAATGCACCAAAGTTGATATTGATATGTGCAGTTTTGGTGGGGGGTGAGACTGAAAATCGTTTTTTTTTCCTGGGAATAAACATGACTTCATGAAATTTCCATAAGCCAGGATATATTTGAAATGACTGATGTACTCTGCCTATTTCACAGACATCAACGAGTGCCTGTTGCCTGGAATATGTAAAAACGCTGAATGTCTCAACACCAAAGGAAGCTACAGGTGCACATGTAAACCAGGCTATATGTTAGATCCTGCCAGAAGCCACTGTGTCTGTAAGTATTGCTTGTTTTTTTGGATTCGTAACACACACTTTAAGACTAGGCTTTTTTATGCCTTTCTTGTGTTCCAATTTCTCTTCTCTACCAGCGGACAAAGCAGTGTCTGACCAGAGGGCGCCGTGCTACAGGTCTGTTTCAGCGGCGACATGCTCTCTGCCACTCACTAATCACCTCACCAAGCAGATCTGCTGCTGCAGCAGAGTGGGCAAGGCCTGGGGAGCTGGGTGTGATCGTTGTCCTTTACCAGGATCAGGTACAGCCCCAAAAGCTGCCCTGTGCTCCTCTTCTGCTGACCCAAAAAATGATCTTGTTTTCTATTTCTGCATTGACTGTACTCCCCTTCTTGAGTTAAACGCTTTTGCAGAAATAAAGTGTTGCATGCAAGCTTATGCAAGGGCTAGCAATGGTAATGAAAGAATAGGGGGAAAAAATATTTACCGCTCAGTCACCATTCTGTTCTTTGCCAGGCGTGTAATGCAGTTCAAAATAGCTAACTGTGTTTGGAGTGGAAAAGGACCAAAAACATAACGGTTTTCATATTTTGGAGGCTACATAAGAGTGGGAGTCAGTCTTGTGTTATCGCTCCAACCCTCAGAGAGAAACCCCACTAATAAACCGGCAAAGCTTCACAGCAGAAATGCGTGACCTCGCCAAGTGAAACATGGGAAGTAGTTGTCGTTTTTTCATACTGATTTAATCTTCAAAGTCTCTGAGAGAAACAAGCTGGTTTTATTGAGTGTCTGTACTAGCCAGTGATTCATGGGGATTGTCATAGATCAGATATCATAGACACAGACCTCCACGGTGCTGCTCAGTTAGGACCGACGCAGTGCATGGGCGCACGGCCTTTGATTATTTCAGACGTTAGCTTTTTGGATGGCCTGAAAAGCTGTTAGACCCCTGAACAGAGCAGCCAGAGCCATTACTTGTGACTCGGTAACAGGAGCCCAATGAGTTTAATTCCATATTTACGCCGATTCTTCAGATGTGGCTTCTGATCATATATAGCCCCATTTCCCTCCACTTTAAATTCATCATTCAGTAGCCTATCATATCCACGTTTCCTGTATTTACACAAGCGTTTACAGTGACCGCATATCTGTCATTACTCATATCTCTATTCCAGACTCTTTTGGCATAGAGTAGCCGGGTTTCAGGTCAGGTAGGGGACAAAGAGCCTCTCACTTGTAATGGATTCACCATTGCTGAGGCTTTTTGGACTCTGATACAAAGAGGTGCAGTCTCCTGCCTTTTATCTAGCCAGCCAATCCTCCATTAGCCTCTCACTCACATGCCTTTACACCAAAGAGTTCAAAGGTCATTCAGCATTACATGATCCTCTACTTCCCACAGTTTGAGAGTGCCGATATGCCCACATGTTTTCAAATCCCGTCGCTGTTAGCCTCCTCTGACAGCTGTCACTGGCCTGGCAGCTTGCTAAGTTCTGCAGCAGTCACCGAAACCCAATCTCCCTGTTCACAGCAGAGCATAAAGTACAGCGTGCCTGTCGTAACTGTATTACATGGATGGCTTATGGTGTTACTTTGAATATCAGATAGAAATAAGAGCCACGATTATGCTGTCAAAAGTTAAATGTCAGTTTTTCGAGCTGAAGCTCAGAATGCAGAGGTGATGTTTTCGATCACTTACTGGTCGCTCCTGTGTCTCCTGTGCTGCAGACCACTTCAAGGAGATCTGCCCCGCTGGCCACGGATACACTTACTCGCGATCTGACGTCCAGATTTCTCTTCGACAGCTGGATGATGTCGAGCTGCAGAGCATGGGAGTGTCACTCGAGGATGAGAGCCCTACTTATCCGCAGTTTCCATTTTCTCAGCCTTCGTTTCCCAGTGGGCCCCAGTACCCCAGCTACCCCGAAACACCGCAGCTACCCCAATACCCCGAATACTCTGAGACCCCACAAGCACCCCAGTACCCTTTGACTCCACAGCATCCCTCACATCCAGCCAGAGAAACACCTAGACCGCCACACACAGATGGTAAGAATAAGTTTTATGTTGGTAAATATTTGCACTGTATGACAAAGAGTTGAAACAGTGTTCTTAGCGAATGCGTAGGCCTTGGATGTTACCTAAACATGGTATTCATTTAAACCCGAGGATGTTTCAGTCAGGACCACCATGCAGTGGTCAAAAGAAGATTGTCAATTCTCTGGCAACGATTTACATTTGACCGTATGGCTCTGATCTGGGACCTGGAAAGCACAAGTCAGCCTTTCATGCCAGGCAAAGCAGCAGCAGGGCCATTCAGATCAGAGCAGGCATCACTGAGAGCAGATGACATTCATTAAGTCAGACCCAGAAGAAAAGGGGGAAGCTGGGGTGGAGCTGTTCTGCAAAGTGTCTCGAAGATGCAAAGCAACTATAAGTTGGCTAGAGGAGCTTAAGTAGTGCTTAAACAACACATACCAGCTGGATGCATCAAAGGGGATGAGCTGACCCATCAACTGACATGGGCTGGCACGTAGATCAGCTGATGAGTTTAGTCTGTCAGAAGAGTGACGAGCTTGATTTTTGCCACAGCCCGTGACATAAACAGTTCAGAGCAGCTGCAATGATTGCACAATGGCAGTTTTTTATAGACAGGATGCAGTGCATTAACATTATTGTGAAAATGTAAACATCAACAAGCTGCTTTGATCTCCGTGAATAAAAGCTTGATAGATGGAACATATTCACAGCGGTCTAAGTGAAACCCCAGCGAGCATCAAAAAAAGCCTGCAGCAACAAGTAATCCACACGGATCATGAAGCTTAATCCTCAGGATTTTAAGCAAATGCATCTTCCCGATTTAAGCTTTGTGAGATACTGTATTGGCAGTGCTGAAACATTTTGATTTGTATGTGGAGACAGTTCTTTAAATATTTTGGGATTTTTGTCTTCATTATCGGAGATATCTAATTCCATGTTTTTCTTTCATTTTTCTTGGCCAACAGTGTACACTATCTCTCACAAATATTTGAAAAAAAAAATCTGGCCAATTTTTGTTAGGGAAAAAAAAGGATCACCAAAGCTGCAGACAAGTGTCTAAAGGCAACATGCGTGTATACATAATTGAACAAAAATGTGTTTTGTGATGGCACATGTTAATGCAGATGTAATGTGTTCTCCACTGATAAACTTTTCCTCTTTTTTTGTGGTAGATGTGGAAAGTCTGAGCCCGGTAAGTTCTCCCTCCTTTGGTGCATGCTTCTTCTCGGCATGTGTTCTAGCTATTTCAGCTGGAGGGTTTGTTATGATTATATAACTTCTTCAGACCACATTTTGGTAGATGCGCACATCTAATTAGCACAGAATTTACCAACAAATACCGGAATGCTGTGAATATAAATATGGTGGTGAAAAATGTAGCCCAATGTTTTTTAATGAGTAATATTTGCTCGTTTTCCAGCCAGCTGTTGGGACAGAGTTACCGCCACAGTATCCAGGTATCTTCTCTTTTCCTTCTTTATTCATTCAGATCATACGAGACTGGTAGTTGAACAAGTAAGATAAGATAAGATAAGATAAGATAGAACTTTATTAATCCCTCGGGTGGGTTCCTCTGGGAAATTCGACTTCCAAAAAGCACAGCAACGACCGAAGTTACAGTTACAGAATTGTTATATATATATATATATATATATATATATATACACACACACACACACACACACACACACACACACACACACACACATATATAAATACAGAGACAAATATAAATAAAATATACAAAGGGGATAAATAGAATAAATAGGAATAAAAAATAAAAATACAAGTGAATTGCACATTTCAAGTATTGAGTCTATTGCACTGTTGACTATTTACAAAAAGTATTGCACAAAAGGTATTGCACAGTGAGGTGAAGAGGCACTACAGCTTAGTTGTTCCCCCCTCCTTTGTCCTCCTGTTTCCCCTCCCTCTCCCCTCCAGAGAGGAGTTAAACAGTCTGATGGCGTGTGGGACAAAGGAGTTTTGCCTCCAGCTGTTGTTTATTGCCTCTTTGGGTTTGATTTACAATCTCTAAGCTTTCTGTCAAGCACAGACATGTTGTGTAATTTCTATAAACTGCTCCCACACAGTAGTGGCATTCACAGTCCTTACTTTGCCCTCACGTCAGTGAAAACACTGACATTCAAGTCTGAAGGCTATGTTCAGTGAGTCTACCTGATTTATTTTGGTCATTGTAATTTGTTTTAGCCCGGAAAAATGACTAGATCGCTTTTATAGTCTTGAATAGGCAGCTAAGGCATTAGAGTGGCTGGCAAATCAAGCGGCGTCTTGTTTTGGTTGTAGAGACTAGAACCTGTCAAAGTTTAAGAGAGATTTAGTTGACTTTGTCATTTGTGCTTATCTAGTGCCCCATGACTCACCTTAACTGTCTTAATAGATATTTTTCCGGACTTCCCGAGCATCAACCCGAGGCCGGATTCAAAGGAACCATCCCATACTGATTCAGCTACAGGTAAACAATAGATTAAAAAGTCACATTATAGGAAATCAGATATATTCAGCCCCACTTCATACATCTAAAACAAAACAAACAACATGACAATGAACAGGTGGACAGGAAGTTGCTATGCGAAAGAGCACCACAGGGCTCAGCTCTTCATTTTTTATACACTCTGTAAACATCTGGCAGACAGCAGCACGACTCATAAGACATTTTTGTAGGCTTACCCAAAGTGAAGCTGGAGAGAGCTTAATTTGACCTCTTTTCCCAGAGCCAATTTGGCTTGAAGCTGCTATTCTGCACAGAGGGTGAGAGGGCGAGAAACCAAGAAAGAGTGTGCCTTTTGGAAGAGGAAGCTACTCTGAGTGGACAGAGGCCAGATTTATGAAAAACTTAGGAAGAGCACGGGACATGGTGAAAGCGTGTTTGTGTGACAGACTCAGCGAGAGAGTGACAGAGAGATTTAGGAAGTGAGAAGAATTTTTAGTAATCTTATAGAGAAATGGGATTTTTTTCTTTTTTCTTTTCGTCAGCCAGACCCAGAGGCCCAGTTTAACATGGCTCTTTTGGACAGAAAAACACAAGTACAAAACTAATGTCAGGCTCTACTGTGCATGACCTGTTTCTTGCCGAGCACTTTGTACGCGCTCCATACCACCTGTTGGAACGCTACAGTGCTGTAAAACCAGCGCTCCCATCCACGACTCCACCTATAAAACAGCACGATGAGTTCCCCTGGAGAACAACATGTGTTCGTGGAATGCACATTTATATATTTTTTAGTTTTTTTAAACCAATGTTGCGCAACCTTAGGTCACAAATAATCTTGTTTGTTTTTCAAGTGACAACTCTGCACATCTTTGTTCCTATCCATAGGTATTGACAAGTGTGCCACGACCCCCTCTATATGTGGCCGTGGGAGATGCGTTTCTGTGCAAACGGGCTACATTTGCCTCTGCGAGCCAGGATTCAAGCTCAGTGCACTGCAGACCAACTGCATTGGTAACTAACAAATGGAGCAAGAGCGAAAAATGAAGCAAAACAGGGGTAACAGTGGGACACTCAAAGAGAAGGAGGAGCACACAAACACACACAGACATGCTGACACCAGATGCCACGGCATTTACTCATCACAGTAAAAGCCAGTCTTCATCACCAGTGATTATAAACCTTTGAGAAATTAAGTGAGCCAAAATGATAGGACTCTGTTTGTTTATGCTACCCTGTCCTGTGATGCTTGACAACAGCTCACGTCCCACCCAGAGAGCTGATGCTGTGGTCCTTTTTTTTTCGCAAAGGCTTTTGGACACAGCCTCTGCTCCACACAGCTGGGTTTTGGCCCGTGTTGTTTCTGTTTCATAGAGGAAGCTCTAAAGTCGGTGCTTTAAAAGTGTACTGTGCTGGTGAAGTGCAACAGCCACGTGCTTTCCTTTCTTTTTCTGCAGATGTGAATGAGTGCGATGAGGATCCATGTGAAGGAAAGGGACGTTGTATAAACAGCTATGGGTCCTACACCTGCCACTGCCACAGTGGCTACAGCCAGGTGATCACTCAGAACAGGAAGTTCTGTCAAGGTGAGACACAGCCCCAATCAGCAGCAGGAGATATAAAGTTTCCAATGGAAACTAAGCACTGCAAGTCCTCGTCTGTCAGCGCCGTTCATTTTAAAAGTATTCTGCCCTAATTAATGCTGCGGAACACAACAGTAACTTTCTTTTTTCCCTTCTCCTTGGTTTTCATTCAAATTGGCAGACATGAATGAGTGCAGCATGCCCAACAAATGCCAGAATGGCAAATGCGTCAACACAGAGGGATCTTACACCTGTGAATGCAACGCTGGCTACGCCAAGTCTCGGAGAGGCGTGTGCGAAGGTAACTTGCGTGCGTGCACAAGCAGCTACGCATACAGGCTCAAGTTCACATAACAGGGCAGTCCTGGCCAGGCCTATTTGTTTGCTTCCATGAATTAGCTGAATGAGCTGGGCACTAACAAAACACATATTGTATTTTCCTTTAGTCAAAGCCAGGAAGAAAACTTTGCTCATTCTGTGACAGACGGACTGTGTATGTGTACATTTGCGGCCTTACACCCTCTCTTTCTTCCATGCATGCACGTATTGTCTTAGTAACATTGTTTTAGCAACAACTCATTCAGATTTTTCTTTTTCATATTTTCCACTTTGTCCCGGAGCAGATATAGATGAGTGCAGAGATCCCAGCTCCTGTCCCAACGGTGTCTGCGTCAACACTCTCGGCTCCTTCCGGTGCCAGGTTTGCGGACCAGGGTTCAGGCCTGTCGGTGAAAGATGTGTGGGTAAGGCAACCTCACACCCCATTATAGCAGTGGCACCAGTACCCAGGATCCTAAGGGTGTTTCCAACCGCTGCATGGAAACAAACAGGGCTTCCCTATTATGTATTAGGTAACTTTTACCTACTTGAAGCTGCTGTTCCTGGTTGGCATCACTCGAAAAAACCTAACAAAAAACAAGGCAACAGGCCATGCCATTAAAGATGTGTTGACAGCCGATGATGCAGTACAGCTCCCCAAATATCACAAGCAGAACTAAATTTGCAGGATTGTGGCTTTTTGCTCAAAGGGACTGCTGATGTGCATTAAAATGATAAAATAAATAGTATTTTGCGCTTCAAACGACTTTATATTGGATGTTTTATGTCGAGCAAGGAGCACTTCTGGGCCCCAACGACAGCCCAAAAACCACAGTGATGATGGCTATATAGCATGGACTGAGAGCACGACTCCACCGCCTTTGTCTATTCAGTGCTTCCACGTATAATAAATCGACTCCTCCACCCGAGCAGCCCCAGAATATCCCAAATATTGTTTAAACACATCCACCGTGCTATTGCTGATCTTTTGATATCACTGGCCCTGTAAAAAGATTGTTTGTAATACTTCAATTTGGGAGAGTCCAAATATTTTCTCTTGGCTACAGCCTTGAACAAACAGTGTATTATTGTTGGAGAGCTCTCCCGGCAGAGGCGAGCGAGGCTTTATTACCACTGCTGGGCTAGGTGAGTGTTTCAGGAGACGTATGAGAAGGTCGAAGGCTCTGTTCCCCCGCCGCTAAAAGGTCCCGGCACGCAAACAAATTTTCTCACTCACCCGTGATGTTGTCTGTGGCCCGCTGTAAAGGTCTCACTGCAGATTACTAGACGTGACCACACAAATGGCTGACAGATTACACTCGGTATGTGTTTTGTTTAAGATTACACGCCAGCGGCTACCAACCTAAAAGTGGCCCTGTTACATAACAACCCAACTGCTGTTAGTTACCACATCCCCTCCGTATGACCTTGCACCCCTCTAATTTGTTTGGAAATAACGCAGAAATGCTCGCACGGCGAAAAAGCACGACGGAAAATATGGAAGTAAACTTCAGTGACACTTATGAGTTCTTTAAAAATTGATTTATCAGTGAGTCAGTTGAGCGACGCTCAGGTTTAAAGTCTCACAATTTCTCGTGCTACCAAAGAAAACACCGCTTTAGCCACTTTCATGTTTCTGCCAGTCTACTATTATTATACATTCTCTGTAAACCCGTGGTGTATAAATAGTAACTGAGAGGAACTTCGTAAATGAGGGATAACGCCAGAGGTAAATATTTTTGCTCTGGACATTTGCACAAGCAGCGCTAACAGTCCTGCGGCATAGGTCTGCCGCTTCGGGAGTCACATAAAACATACAGCATCAGCAGCAAGTTTCCAGCGTTTGCTTCAGTCAATTGCCGACAGCACAGTGCAGTAGTTTGAATCCAATTGACCAAATCGTGGATAAGCCTAATTGTTGGCGTGATTGAGAAAACGGTTCCACTCCCTTGTCGGGGCTTATCGCAGGCAGGCCTAAGAGATGCCGGGTGATAGCAGAAACAAAACACTGGGCCACACTGACAGACATCTGGCAGCGCCCGTGGTTAAGCAAACAAAACCCGCTCTGTGACTCTCGTGCAGTTTCCAGCGTGTGTGCTCAGTCTCCGAACATTTATCACCTCTCAATACGATCTTCTCTTCTCCCTTCCTCCTTTCGCAGACCGCCTCCTTCCTCTTTGATAGTCTTCTTCTCAGTCGCCCACACGATCACACTTCACTCTCATTCTCTTCCCGCAATTTAATCTAACCTAAAAAATAAATAAATACGCCACTGTTAACACTTGATAAATTCCACTACAATGCTATAAAACACTGTTTCTACATGAGATTTTCCACAATTATGATTCCTGGGTCAACAGCTCTGACTCATGAGGTGGAAAAGACAGCTTCTTCAACCAATAGTAAAAGGCTTTCATGAATGAGGCATGGTCTGCGCACTGATGTAATTTAATGACTGCTGTTTGTAGTCATTACACACACTAATTATGCTGTAATTGTTTCCCTTTTCCTGCTAAACAATGCTGACACGGCCCTTATTTTCAAAGGAGATCTAGAGCGTTTTTTGCTGTGTTGTGCTTTTTTCATTTTGTCAGACTTGTATTTTTTTAAAGGCTTTATTTACATAAAAGTATATTTTTTCATTTACTCCCAGTGTCATCAAGCCAAACAGAGACATTTTTTAATTTTATATCCAAAGATTTTTGTGTGCAGAGGCCAATTTCTGAAAGTATAAAAAACAAATCTATAATTTTAGATTCTGCAAAAGTGGTGAAAATGTGTGTTTTTTGTTCTATTTTCAGTGAGCTAAGCCTTTTAATTTATGCTCGTCCCACAGCACAGTTGTGGCAGGGTGAAACCTAAAATCTGTTCATCCATCCATTTATCCATCCATGCATCTGTCTTCTTAACCGCTTTTCTAACTTATGGTCAGAGTCGGGGCTGAAGGTTATCCCTGTTCTGATGACCGGTCCATCACAGGGCAGCAACATGCCCGCAGATCCACACGTGTGGCCTTTTTAAAATCACCAAGCAACCAGAAAGCCATGTGCTCGACAAAAATCTTGCAAGAACAGGGGGAACATGCAAACTCTACACCAGGGATGTCAAACTCATTTTAAATCATAGGCCAGATACAGCCTGCTTTGATCTTTAGTGGGCCACACCAGTGTAAAGAAACTTAACTACATATTTAACCCCTGCAATATCTTAAAATAGGAAAAAAGAAGTGACATTTCAGCAGCATGTCTCATTCTTTGTGCGTATTAAAGACATGCTTCTGTAGTAAAGGAAAGAAATCTGTTAGCGTGGTTTTTTTGGGCTTAAACTGTAAGAAATAAATGCATAAAATTACAGAAAACGTTCTGGCATGTCATTGCCCAGACTGTCCTGTAATTATAAAACAAAGTTTTTGTTATAAAACTTTCTTTTTTTCCCCTTTAGTCTGAAATCACTGTGAAAATTAGAAAATTCTTTATCAGAGAGTAAAAAAAGTAGGAACTTTTCTGTCATTTTATTGTTTAACTATCTCTTAATTACATTGAATGTATTAGTTATTAGTATGAGTGGTCTTGTGTGAGGTCTTTATCATTTGGAAAAGCTGAAAAACTTGTGAAAATACAGTAAAACATCCAAAACGGATCCCAACATTTTCCAAAGCAGTACAACGGGATGGATTGGAGTCTTTGCTAGGCCATTTCTGGGCCCCCGCACCTTATGTTTGACACCCCTGCTTTACACAGTCACCCAGGAGGTGGTTTGAACCCAGAACCTTGTATGGGGTGTCAAAGCTAAACGCTGCACCATGCTACTGCCCTTTAAACCTAAACATCCTTCCTGTATACGTTTTCAGATATGAACGAGTGCTTGAACCAAAGCGTGTGCGGCCGTGGGCGGTGTGTCAACACCGAGGGCTCCTACAGGTGCAACTGCTTCCAAGGCTACAAACTCTCACCAGACAATGTTTGCCAAGGTATATGTCAGTCAGAAGATCGGTCAGACATTATTCACACCCCATGTCAAAGTTACTTCTCTGTGAGTAGTTCTCCACAGGGCAGTCGTGGAAGCCTTGCAGTACTGTTGAAGGTTTATTTAAAAAAAGAAATCTACAAAGAGTTAGAGGTTGGCTTTATTTTCTTTTTTCCCCCTATGATTTCTCTCCAGATGTGGATGAGTGTCTGCTTCCGGGAGTCTGTCTCAACGGCCGATGCGTCAATCTGGACGGAACCTACAGATGCACCTGTAACCATGGCTACCAAGTCACCTCAGACAGCAAATCATGTGAAGGTCTGCAAAGGATTATCTAGAGCTGTTGGGTGTAACTCATCACCGCATACTTTTCTGCTCGTGGCGCACTCTCGACAGCAACTTAATGGCTGCAAATTATTTCCCTGCTAGATGTCAATGAGTGCGCAACTGGTAATGCCTGCCCTGCGGGAATTTGCATCAACTCTGCAGGTTCCTACACTTGCCAGAACTGCAGGCCTGGGTTTGAACCATCTGCTGACAGACTGAGATGTGAAGGTATGAAACTGGCCGCCTAATGGTTTACACTAACGTGTCGTTTTAAGGTAACACCGGTAGGCGGTGATGATATTTTTGCCCACTTGTGATGATATTCGCCCCTTTTTCGCTTTCCAGATGTTGATGAGTGTTCCCAGGGCGACTTGTGTCTAGGTGGGGTGTGCGCCAACACAGAGGGGTCCTACATTTGCACCAGGTGTAAGGCTGGTTACAGAGTGTCTCAAGACCAGCAGAGGTGTGAAGGTAAAAACAGTCTCCAGCTGTTTCCAGCTGTTCTCGTCATTCAGCGAAAGTCATTAGCATTGTTGTGACTATTAAAGGCTTACTCAACACGTTTGAGCAGCTTGTCGTTTCCCTGTAAAATTGACTTTCCCTCGAAACTGCATTTCCTGTATGTACGGAATCTTTACACTGATATACACGGTGTGTTTTTTCCAGATATTGACGAGTGCCAGTCCCTGTCTACTTGTGTCAACGGGATCTGTCTAAACTCAGAAGGTTCTTACACCTGTGAGAACTGCCCCACGGGGTACAGAGTGTCGTTTGATGGAGAGCTCTGTGAAGGTTGGCTTATTGAAAATTACTCACTTAAATGGAGCTTTTTCTTATTTTTGAGTTTGTTGTTGTGAAAACATTGCAATCTGCCAGTGAATGTCTAAGTCTCCATATTGTTTCCTAACAGATATTGATGAGTGTGCCCTGCCCACTGCCTGCCCCCAGGGAACATGTACAAATAGAGAGGGTTCGTTCACATGTGTTGTCTGTGAGCCCGGTTTTAGAGTCTCTGAGGATGGACAGCGGTGCGATGGTGAGAGTTTGTGGTGGAATGTCTTTGCTTATGTTTGCATGCTTGAGTCCAGGTGTGTGTAGATCTGGCTTTCCAAACATGCCAGACTTCACCTCTACACCTAACAGAATCTCATTTGCTCTGCAGATTTGTTTCTCAGCTGCTTTATGTTGTATGTAAATAACATGAGGTGTGGTAGCATGAACCCAAAGTCTCCTCATCTGAGGCAACAGCTCTAAAATACTTCTAGACATCACATCATAGCTGGATCCTGGACCCCTCTGGCTCTGGCACCAATCATCTGTTCCTTGCTCAACACAATGAGACACCAGCCCTCAAATAGAACAGGATGATGTCAGGCAAATATCCTGCAGATAGCTCAGCTAAAAAGATAGAGGTGTCGACATTTGTGATTCCTAGCCCTACTGATTACCCATCTAACTGATTACCACTGGCAAGCTTTATTTATTTGAAGCCAGAGATGGTAATCTGTGCTATGATGTGCCTTTGTATCTGTGTCCAGATGTGGATGAGTGCTCAGTGGCTAACTTGTGCCCGGGTCAGCTGTGTCTGAACACTGAAGGATCGTACACCTGCAGGAGCTGTGAAGCCGGCTTTCAAGTGAATGAGGGCGGCCGTTACTGTGAAGGTAAGAGGGCATCTGTACTTAAGTACCTGCCTAGAAAAGTTTGATATTTCAGTATGCTGCAAAGTTGAGCCAAAGTTATAGTGGACCACAGTACAAGAGGAATGCATTAGGCCCAGAACATGATTACAGAAAATCTTTACAGCGTCTGGTAATTTTTCATGACATGATTTATGGGATAAATGCAGGGAAATGGCTGCTTTGAGGAATCCAGTAAAGTCTGTCATGACTTCATGGAAGCAGAACAGGAATGATTATTTAAATGGATTAAAACATGGTCTCAGTTAGCCTCATATACTTTGGTGTGTTTTTAAACAGAAGTGTGGATCTAGCCTCAGAGGAAGATCCCACCCCCCCACCGATGTATCTTAGCGCTGGGAAAAAGTCGCACAGTAAAAGCCCGACTCTGAGTCAGCCTCTGATAGGATTTTAATGGATGTCTCTGATGCCATGGAAAATATTAAGGACTTAATTTGAAATGAAGTCAGCCACTCCCCTGCTTCTCACTTATTGCAGCAAACTCGCCCTGTTGAACTCACTCTGTTCACCCAAAGGCAAAAAAAAATCGAGCCATCTCAATCACTTAACAATGGCCCGCACTATTTTCACCACAAGAAATACAATCCTACCAGCTCGAGGAATTTCGAGAGATCACATAACAGTGAGCCAGTGACTGTTTGTAGATATAGTAATTATACGCCACCTGTAATAGCTTGCTGTTTTGGATTCAGTGACTGTCCCACATACTTATCTTTCTACCCTTTTTAATAAAACACTGTCAGTGTGATCTAATAAGGAGGGCTCTGCTTACTGTACATTAGGCAGCACAGTAGGTTAAGCTGAGCTCATTAATGATTTTTAGCAGATAAGACAGTGGAAGCACAAAAACGGGGCTCTATATACCTTTTTGTTCAAGATGATAACCTAGAGCCAATCTTTTCTTCTTCTATCTCTTAGACATCGATGAGTGCCAGTCTCCGAGTGCTTGCCCCACAGGTGTTTGCGCCAACACAGAGGGCTCCTTCTCCTGCATGGCCTGTGATCCGGGCTTCGAGCTGGCATTTGACCGGCGCTCATGTGAAGGTACACTGAAATGGGCGGCTCGCTGCGGTCGCTCGATTTTATGATCTCGATGCAATCATTTTCGCAGTCATCTGTTCCAATATAGTAAGTCATTACTTGCCGTCTTACATGATGCACGACTTCTCTCACATGTTCAGTGTGGTCTGGAAGTTTTTCGGTCTAGATGTCAAAACTTGGGCAAATTTGAAGTGACGCACGGTGATTTACAGCTGGTGTGGATATGTCATGCCGGTGACGTCTGTGTGTGTGTCAATTCAGATGTCAATGAATGTGAGGACGCCAGGCTGTGTGTGGGAGGTCAATGCACAAACGCCATCGGCTCCTATAGCTGCTCCTGCCCCTCTGGCATGGAGCTGGTGGATGGGACGTTCTGCAGAGGTATAAACATGCAAATGCACTATAGCTCTAAAATATGAAATTAGTGGTTAGCCGTTTCTCGTGGCTTACCTCATGTTGGGATATTGACACAGCTGTGTAAATGTACTTATGTGTATTTGTGCTTGTTTGTGACAGATATCAATGAGTGTTTAACCGCTGGAGGGATCTGTGGGGAAGGAGACTGCCTGAACACTGAGGGCTCCTACTTATGCATCTGTCCTAATGGGTATACCACCACCGATGGAAGCCCCGGCTGCCAAGGTGCAGTATAGCACTGGAGCTAGAACGCTTAGAGCAGTGGGAAATCTTGATTCTCTTGGGCTTTGTGTAAATAAGTGGAGTAGACTAGGGATTGGAGCAAGTTGTTAATAAAGTAATAATGGATTTTTCAAATATTGCTTAAGTCATTTACAGTAACATTATTGGCTTGCTTCTTCTTTTTTTTTTCATTGAGTGCAGACAGGCTGTTCTCGCCATGCTCTCTTAGGAGTTGAAGCCAAGCCTGGGACACCTGGCATGGGTGCACAGGCTGTAATGGGCCGTGGCTTCATCAACTATCTCAGCTCACCCTCCCTCAGCTTGGACAGTTTGATGTTATTCCAGCCGCACCCAGTGACCCACTGGTAGTAGCCTGATCATCAGCTAAAGGAGGGCTTTACAAGAATCTGGAGCAATTACTAAAACAATACATGAAATAACTCCGGCTAGGATGTCAGAATTGGATCAGTGTTATTTCTGGTGGGTCTTGCAATCTGGTGGAGGATGAGTTAAGTAAAAGATGTCTGGCAGTGAACTGTTCTGTCATGATATGAAGCAGGTAGGCTGGCCTCTGCGAGATGCTGGCATGGTCATGGAGTTGGCAGAATTTACTTGCAGCAGAGGACAAGGGTCACTCCTCGTGCAGGGGCGTTCTTTTGGCCTTGGAGTGCTTCAGATATCACAAACTGAGCAAGTTGCCCAACATGGATCAGGTACTTTGGCTATTCGCCCCAACAAATACTGGGCCCTAATTATCCTATAAATCAGCAGTTGTCATATATTTTCTTGCAGTCTGCCATTGTGTGTACAGTGCTGACACAATAAAAGCCAGGCCCCCTTCTGACATGAGCCTGAAGGACGCGAAGAAGGGAGGACGAGGGTTTGTGAGGTTATGGGAATGAAAGATACGTTCAGTCAGGTGGGGCCAAAACGACGCTTGGCCTTTCCAGACCAGCAAAAAACAGCATGAGCAATAAAAGACTGACAGCGGACTGAAACATACCTCAGCTTAATCCAAATCAACAACTTCTGCCATGGCCTTCCTGTTCCTTTCAATAAGACTTTGAAGGATTTGAATACACTCCAAAGCTATCCAGTCACAGCATATTTATGTATTTACCTAAAGTCTGGAGTGCTGCTTTTTTTCCCTCCCTATCGTTGCAATCGGGTGTTTACCTTGTCGTCTCTGTAAGATTCATCTGATTATCAAAAGACTGGAAAAGGAAGGCAGGCATTTTCCTCAGTGATGAATTTCCTCTGGTTTCTTGCGTTTTCCCTCACCTTTCACCACAAGTCCAAGTACTGTATAAGCTATGCTGTAATGCCGCAATTATCCACCCATCTACAGCTAATCAGGCATCGAGCATTCGTTATTAATTTTAACGAGTCTGGGGGAAATGTTCTCAGCCTGAAAAGCTGAGGTAGATCTCTCTTCTGCTTTGTTTCCTGTTTGCAAGTATACCATGAAGCGCTCCAAATGGCCAGCACGCCTAGTGTTCAGATGAGCGCTTGATTACACATTCTTTTTCTGATACGAGAAGAAGCCGCGCTCCCCGTGGACTCGCTGAAGATGGAGGATCCGTGCGGATAATTGCTGTTAATCAATCTGTAAGATCTTGAGCCGCACTTTCCGCTAATTTGTCTGCTTTTCTTTCCCCACTTTTTGTCCGTCGTAGACGTGGATGAATGCAGCAAGGATGATGTGTGCATCCGAGGAAAGTGCATCAACGGCGAGGGCTCGTTCTTGTGCTTGTGCGAGGCCGGCTTCAAATTCAACACTGATACGGCTGACTGTGAGGGTAAGACTGATTAAAACTTCCTTTTGTTTTCAAGTTGTGTTTGTCACGGTTGTTATTGACCCTACCTCTGCCCAGAAGTTTCATCTGTCTGACTAAAACAACATGTCAGCTTTAGCTGTTTGATTGTCACGCTACATTAAGGCTCAAACATACGCAGTATAGCACAGTTGGATATGATTGATTATCTATAGCACGTCAGGCTCCAGTGAAAGTGTCCAAGCCTGGCTTAGAGGCTTTCCTCCGTGGTCTTGGGACTGAGGGGTGCCTGGATTACATGGCTGGAGCCCTCAGCTCCCTCTCCCCAGTGGGAAGCATGAATGACCCCATTGTGAGCAGGAGGTGTTTCTCCCTCTGGAACGTCTCCCTTTAGCTCCTTCACAAGTTCTTTGGTTGCTGTGATAATATTGTTCTTGGCCATTCCCTTTGCCTGCTGCGTTTACTGAGGACAGCTACACCACAGGCCTCCTGGCCGACTCCTGCTTTGCAGCCATTACACCGGGAGCAGAGGAGCAGTGGTGGGAATACGAGTTTGCGTGCGGGGGTGCGCGCATTTGTGTCTGATTGCACATGTGGTTACGTTTGCGCCTCTGTTTGTCGGTTACTGACAAACATCTGTCTCTCTCTCTCTCTTTTCTTCTTCTCTATAGACCAGAACGAGTGCAAGGAGTTTGGGAGCTCAGTCTGTGGCACCTGGCGCTGCGAGAACACCATCGGCTCTTACCGGTGCTTTGTGGGTTGCCAGCCTGGCCTTGAGGGAGAACTCGCCACAGGCTGTGGTGAGTTTTCAAAATTGCACTGTACTTAAAAAGACTAGCACGCTCAATTATGTGGAGAAAAAGAATTAAACAGGCATTTTTAGCCTGTTTTTGCAAATTTAATTGTATTGAAAGGGGGTTGATCTATTTATAGACTGTGCATGACCTAATACTTCATTACTCCATGGCTGTAGTTTAGTATTCAAATCAAGTCATCACCACCACACCACTCTACAGGTCTCTCACCCCATCACACATATCAGGTTGGCATGCACACATAGGGACAGATGCAAGTTAAAAGCTATCAAGACCTCTGGGTCTTCCTGCACAAAAGGCCACCATGGAAGATAATGAGAAATAGCCCAATATTGAGGCCCTTTGAAGACAATACCGCACTGTCATTGGAAGCCAATTGTAAGGCCAGAAGCTGATAGAAGATAATGGAGCACTCTGGCAGAGTCCCAAAGTAGAACCTGATCGCTGCAGTTCTTCTAAGAGAAGAAAGATGAGATAGTCAGGCAAGGCCAGCTTACTGTTTGTCCCCCCCACCCTCGTAGAGAAGCCACAGTCACCTGGCATTGGCTGGATGGGTTTGTACTCACGCTACATCTGTGAACACAGCTAGCCAACAACAACAGGCACATGTCCATGACTTCCAGAGTCCACGAAGACTTATGTATTTCCTGGCAGGACTGAACACCTTGGGCTCAAGACATTTGCAAAGTTTGTTGCACAACAAATTGGATTTTTTTTTTCTCTTTATTTTGTAATGTGGTATTGCTTGTCTTTGTCACTCTCATAGCACCATAAAACAACAAATGGAGTTTATGACCAGAAAAAAAGAAGGTCTAGATATTTTCCTCATGTTTAGAGAGGATCCAAACAGTCACTGGAGAGTGACAGGCGAAGAAGGGAAAGCAGACTGAGAGCATCAGAATGGAATGATGTGTTGGACCGTAGATTGAAGCTGTGGGTGTTTGTGGCCGATTGCGTGTGCATGTCAGCGTGACTGTGTGTGTGTGTGCGCACGTCTGTGGTTAAGTGTGGGGTTATTTTTGGGGTTTTTTTGGCATCCTCCCGTGTGTGTTTGTGTTGGAGAAAGAGAACCAGAGACTGTGGTGGTTGCAGAGATGCACTCAGGGCAGAGTGTGGCTTCACATGTTTTCATGACCCAAAGTTTTTATTAGACTATCAAGTGATGCTCTGGAGAGAAAATGCTGCTGCGGGCAGTGTTGACCGGTGACAGATCGTAGATCTGCCCACCACCCCTCGTCTACTACACTGATCCTGGCTATGTGTGGCTGCCTCCTCACTGCACTTTATGATCTTGTCTGTCTGGCACCGGCTAAAGAGTGCAGAGGCCTTTAGTTCAACAAGACTTGATTGAAGCCAGCTGCTCACCTCTGCTCTTTTGACTTCAGAGACAAAACACTGCTAAGCAGCTCACACAGGTTAGATTTTCATCATTGCTTGCTGTGCATTAGGGCTTAAGGACTTTGCCTGCCATGATATATGCATTTTATTTAAATCACCCCATGTGCCCTTTAGTTGCCTCTAGTGTGATGATCCCTTTTATACCTTTATTTGCCCAAAACCATGAAATTCTTGATGCTGAAAGTGTCTTTTGAAGGAGTTGTGCTGGAATTTAGCAGAGACACCCAATCTCCAGGAGAAAGCTCATACAGACATGTGGAGACTCCACACAGAGCTGCCTGGGTTTGGACCTCTTAGTCCGATTCCACTTCTGAGCCACTCACCCAGTTGCTAACATGTCTGACATGCTCCTGAGGAGTCCTGAGATGTGGCCTGATTACAAAATCTTCTTTTATAGTTCCACAAAACTCTATTTATCTCATCTCTGTGGGTGCTTGACCATTTTTCTCCTGTTGCTATGTTGTGATGCTGTTTTCACTAGATGCTACAACAAACACTCGCACAGCTCAGCGTTGACTCACAGCCCCGGTTTGAGAACCAAGCCCTCTTACGTTTAAAATCACTCAGCGTTACACACAATAGTGGCTTGTTTCACCTCGCGAATGGAAGTTTTGGGAGATGCTGCCGTCACCTCAATAAAAAAATGTTTAAAAAAAGCCCAAGGATGGAGCCCAATTACTCCCGGGCATTTTTTGGTGGCTTGCAAAAAGAAAATCATCAAATATTCAAGAAGAGACCAGACGTGGTAATTTGCAGTTTCTGCGAGGGGGTATTGCTTTATTTTTACTCACCCGCCTTTGAAAGAGGCAGCGGTTGTCGTTGGCTCTGCTCCCTGCGCTCATTTAGATTTAGAGGCCGTGACACAAAAAGGGAAAAACAGAGGGGCTTTTTTTTGCCACAGCAAATGCCACCGCAACTGTGCTATAAGGTCTACGCTCAAATCTAACACGATGCCGTACATAAGTGTTTGGACGCGTGTGTGTATGCGTGCTGCACATCATTGTTTTTAGCTTTAATTCACCATCACGCTCGTAAATTCCCCCGAGCTATGCCTCGTCTTTAATAAGGCTTTTACCCAAGGGCGGAAATTGTCTGCGGTCTCACTCTTGCCAGCCTCCCACCCCTGTAAATGTATAGAAATCTGAAGACTTTAACATGTGTGTGACTCCTCGTGCAGTTGTACTTTCTTTTTAAGATGTACACTGGTCACACCGCAGGTTGGTCATCAGTGTAGTTAACCCAGGACCGGTTGTTGATGTAATATCTGATAAAGCCCGCAAACATGCTTCCCTGAAGGCAAATACCTCACCTTATCCTTAACCGATCATGTGTGAAATAACCTCTGCATATGGGTCCAATCAGACAAGGGGTTGCCCGGAGAACAACGGAGAAGTGTGGACTGCGGCGTGGTGAGTCAACAGTCATTGATGTATCCCTGTATTCTCTTTGCCTGCCGCCATGTGCTTCAGATTAACACATGGCACAGAGACCAGTTTTTAACACTCCTCCACACCCAAATCCACCATCACCGGATCCAGGAAGCATGTCCTCCCGGGTCAGGCCGTTAGAGTAGGTTGTTTTTGGGCCCGTGCTGCCCCTTCATCTCAGCTTTCCTGCCTCACTTCTTCCCCCCAGGCAAATTACAGCGCTGCATGTGTCCTGACGTAACTGATGATCGCATGGAAAGACTAAGAAAGGCAACCCCATGTCGTGCTAGTGTGAGACTCGCTCTTGGTGGAGTTATCTCATGCTGTAATATTCATTTTTTCCCACAAATCATTAGTGCTGCAATTATCAGCCTGACTGTCTGTGGTTGACAGACCTAAATGGCTGGTCAAGTAATGCTATCACTCAAACACTGCAAAAAGACGGGCACAGCAATGACTAAATTCCAGTTTTCGTTTTGGTCCAGATTTTCTTGTTCCTCTCAGATATGATACTTTGAGTGCTTCTCATCCCAACATGTGGTTTGCAACAGATTTTCTTCCATGTCACACACGAATGAAAATCCGCCTTCAGACACTGATTATTTCACATATTAGCAGAGAGCTTTCATCGACTTCCCTCCCCGGACCTCCCAGCTGGTCTCTGCTGTCAATTCCAACATTCCTAACTCCACTTAAGCTCTTCACACTTGAGAAAAATGTTCCTTAAACCTTGGTATACAATACTTTCCCCCCCTTTAATAGAGAAACATGGCTAACTAGGCCTTTGAGATGTTATTCCCTAAAAAATTTTCAATTGTGTGCAATTCCTTAAAGTATTCAAAAGCACATCCAGTAAGTTGGCGGTTCTTAGTATGTGTCCGTCCATTTGAGCCCACAAGTCTATTCTAGCAATTTCAGTCCTCCTCAGCCCTTCCAGGGAAACATTTTACAAATGACAAAGGCAATTTTGTCTCCACAGTTTTATTAGCTGGTGGGAGACCCTGTCTCTGACCCCAGAGGCATGTTAGAGAAATGTCCAAGTCAGGACAGAAACACTGGTAGAGGATTAGTTCCCCCAATGAGCCTGAGAAAGGAGATTTCTGCGTTGGAGGAGAGGACGGGGCCCTGGCCAAGCGTGCTGTTCAAATCAGATGGATTGCGGTTTCTCTGTCCCACTTTCTTCCCCCTTTTTTTTTTCAGCTGAAGCGGCCTGTATTAGTCCTCATAGGCAAAATAGAACAGGGTTAGACAACATGTGAATGATGGCGCTTTTTACACCATAAATCATATTGTCACGAAAGTTTAAGGTGCCACTGGTCTTAACATCTTGTCTTTATTACAGTTAGAGGCAGATGTATGAGAGTTTTTAGTGGAACGGATCAAAAATCATTTAAATATTCAAGATGTCGTGATTTTTTCCATGTTCAGAATGTTTTTTAATTTCAAGTTTTGTTTTGTTTTTTCCAAAACCTATTATCACTCCAGTGGAGTTACTATTAGTCATGGAAACTAATAGTTTCCATGGAAGGTTATGAAAGTTAAAAAGAAAATATTAACAAAATCAAATTACGCTTACAATAAAACAGACACAGTAAAGTAGTATTCTTTAATTTCATCTGTACAATTCATATCAGTTGTGAGGCCTGCCTGTTGTAATGTTTTTAACTTGGTGCCTTGCAGAAAAAGTACAAGCACTTAACTGTGTTTGTCACTTTTACTTTATCCAAATTGTTGATCAAGTTACCTGAATTTATATTCCAGCAACCCAAGAAGGAGGGAAACTGACCAGAGAATAATTTCATGTCACTAAAGTGTGACCATTAAGCACTGTGAGTGTTTTTTAAAACAATTATAATCAGCTTTACCCCCCTCCCTGCAGCATCAGTCTTTGGCTTCTGCTATGCTGGCGATGCCAAGAAATACTAAATCATGTATGTTAGAAATTGCAAACAAATGTTACCTTTCAAACAGCAACTGGTAGGGGGAGTCAGTGCGGTTACGAGGTCCGCTGTTAACAGTTTCGACAAGCCGAACTGACATAAAGCATATAGTTTCTGTTGGGGGAAAACTCTGTAAAAAACCCAGGAGAAATAAAGACACAATGAGACAAAGTTACTTTCTTTATCAAACGTGTACACGGGTGAGCTGCTAAGAACAACTCACACCATGCACAGTGGCTTGGTAATTTTTATAGGCACAGAGCACAGAGACAGTGAGAACAGGATAACAAATAATAAACAGATAAAATAAAACAACTCCATATATGGTGCTAGTCTCGTCAGCAGAGAGCTAGGGAAGATAAAACAATCTAAAACAATATGTCCCAGAAACAAGATGTGTTTGCTGGGAAAGTCTAAAAAGATAATTCTAAACTAATCTAACCATAGGCAAAGGGCAGACAAAAGGCATCTTTGTACATTTAAAAGAAGGTAAAGAAACATAGAAACATTTTTCCTGTAACATTCCCTCCTGTTTTAACTTATTTTAAATGTATACAACAATTGTCTGTGAAGGTTATTTATTAAGTATCTTAAGCAATTTTTTAATTTTCAAAATGTCAGCATAGCAGAAATGGAAGTCATTTGGTCTAAAGAATAAAACAAAAGAAAATAATAAAAAGAAAAACATAGTAAATGAAAATCATAGTAAATGAAATAACAAGTGGAATAAACAAGAAAAAATAATAAAACTAAAACTACAAAAAATAAAGGATGAAAACCTTATATTTAAAATGATGCAAACCTTAAATTGAAAACTTTATATGTAAAATGATGAAAACTTCATATTTAAAATGAAAACTTCAAAAAATAAAAGGATGAAAACTTTATATTTAAAATGGAAAACTTTATGTTTAAAACTGAAAACTTCAAAAAATAAAGGATGAAAACCTGCATAACCTACTAATGTTTTAATCAGTGCGTGATCACTTGACAAGTCATTTTTAATCACCACGTCATTCATTAGCAGTTACTACAAGTTCTCCTCTAACAGAATTGCAACGGGATGCTGTTCTTCTTCAGGCACGGCAACATAAGCAGTCATTGTAGTTGTTATCATCTTTGAAATAATTAGTCTTAGACATGGCGGTGTAGCTGCTCCAGATGTGTGGTCAGTGACATATTTCTGCAGAATGGTCAAATTCTGCAAAGCTTCATAAGTGTCTCCGCTTACATACTCCTCCTTGTGATGCTGTTAGCAGGTCTAGTGTCAGTCTGTTCTGCAGCACCATCGTTCTGATGGCCTTCTGTTCTCCTGCTAAAGCCGGTCCCAGGGTCTTTGTCAAAGTTGATGCGTCGTAGCAGAGCATATCGGTTGATTTCCACGTGATCCCGCACCTCGGCAGCTCCAATGCCGGGGATCAAGCTCTGTAAGAATTTCACTCCTCCTCAGATGCGAAACTCTGGTTCCTTTACTGCTTGGTGCCGTCCGTGCACATCCTGTCTGGTACTGAGTCTTTGTTTGTAGTGGCATCCGGTAGATAGGTGAGTAGGCAGCTCCCCCACTGCCCGCGATCCATTGTTCATCACACATACTGGCAGTTGCGCTGCGTTCAGCTTGTTCAGTAGAATTACATCAGGCAGTGGGTCTGAGACTTGGGGCCAGGTCAGTAGGTAGGTCTGTCCGGAACAGTTCACATTTGTGGGTGATGATGACCTCCAGGTTGCTTTTGCTGGGATGCTGTAGTTGGCCTTGGACCAAAGAGTACCGTAGCCTGGATGTGTTGCCAGGCCCAACAGACACCAACTGCGATCTTCAGGTATGCTGTACGGCCACAGGCCAGACGTCTGCGAGGATAGGGGCATATGGGTACATGCATAGCAGTCAGTTTTATTATTCCAGTGAGCTGTAGTGTTCATAAACTGCCACCAAAAGTTAGTGGCGTAGCCATGGGGAAACTTGGTGTACTGTCCTTTGTCATACAGTGTCTGCCTTTTCTTCATATTGCGTGACTTGTTGTCCCTCACGGAAGCAAAGATGAGGAGCCCGGCCATGGTCAGGGCCACTGCAGTTATTAAGAGCCACCACCTCATGACGACGGGACACACCCTCCTGTCGCGAGTAGACCCCCCGGCCAGGAAAGCTGACCCCTCCACCGGGCGAGATCACAACAAGTGGGCAAGCCTGCTGTCAGCTGTGTTTAGATGGCTTCACTTACTCGCCTGCAGTGACTCTGATGGATCCAGGATGGTCGTTCCGCAATTTTGCAAGCGGTCGGTGTCGTGAGGAGGACTTGGTATGGCCCCTCCCACCTGGGTGTGCTCCAGTTTTTCCTTTGGAGCACCTTGATCAGAACCCAGTCACCGGGCTTTAGTCTGCAAGACACTGGAGAAACATCATCAGGTTGTTGATTATGTACAATGATCTCTTTGTTTTCCAATAGCTTAGACATCCATTCTGCTAATGTGTTTTCTCTGATTGCTTTGTCTATTGGTTGACTGGTGATCGGCAGTGGGAACGGCCTGCCATGAATGATTTCAAATGGAGTTAGTTTATGGGAGCCTTGCGTTAAGCGCATCCACATTTTCACTAAACCCAAACATTCAGGCCACGGCCTTCCTGTTTCTGCCATGCATTTCCTGAGCCTTTGTTTTATAGTGCCGTTAGTTCTCTCTACAAGGCCTGCGCTCTGAGGGTGATAAGCACAGTGGTGTTTTATGCTGAAACCGAGTGCTTCAGAGACCTTAGTGATGACATCATTTACAAAATGAGTGCCGTTGTCTGATCGTATCAAAGCTGGGATGCCATATGTGGGTATGAAGTGATTGCACAGGCACTTTGTTACTGAAATTGCATCTGCCTTTTTCACTGGATAGATTTCCGGCCATTTTGAGAACACGTCTATAACCACTAGGGCGTATTTTGACCCTTGACATTCGCTTAGTTCAATAAAATCCATATGAATTGTGTGAAAAGGATAAGGTGGAGTGGGAAAACGGCCTCTTTTATATTATTTTTTTTTGACACGTCATGCACGTTCTGACAAATTGTTTTGCTGAAGTTTCAAAATTTACAGTGTAGAATTTACAGTGCAGAAATGAGAGTTGACAATACTGGTCAGTCCCCCCGTTGACAAATGCGTACAGCCATGAGTCACTAATGCCGCCATTTTGTGGAGGAATTTTTTGGCAGCACTGGCTTGCCATAACACATCATTAAGTCGTTTGTCAGAACTGCACCGTGTTTTAGCCATTTTGCCTGCTCTGCTGTGCTTGCTGCTTTATGTTCATTTTTCAGCACATCCAGTGGAATCTGATGTGTGTTTACTGCCATCAATGTGATGTTTGTCTTTTGTGCCGCCTGTTTTGCTGCTCTGTCTGCAAAATTGTTGCCTGTAGCAATGAAAGAGGCGTTGTAAGAGGTTGGCATGCTGAACTGGTTTTCCGGTTGGTGTAATCATTCCTCTGGTTTTCCAGATTTTTTGCAAAATGATGCACAGCAGAGAAAACATACTGGCTGTCTATATAAATGGTTATTTGTTTATCTTTGTGTATTTCACATGCGCAAATCACAGCTGACAGCTCAGCGCTCTGTGCAGAACATGAAGAAGAAAATGGTTTTGCTTCTATTATTTTACTATCTGTGGTTACTGCGTAACCTACACAATTTCGGCCTGTGCTGTAAGGTCAAATGCTGTTCTCCTAGCTTCCACACTTGCTGATCATAAGGTGGATCTGGGCCTGGAGTTTGTTTAAATCTCAGAATGTTGTGATACTCGGTCGGTTTCTGGAAAGTGGATGTGGCGGGTGTCATTTAGCATGCACTCAGGTGTAATACCAGAAAAGAATGGCATGACTGCTATCTTAAGTTTTGTCAGAGCGTCTCTACCTAGCAAATTTACTGGACATGACGGGTCATATATGCATTTAATAAAGCACCTGCGGCCACTTGCTGTATGTACTAGTTCTAAAGGGGCAGTTAATTGTTGTACAGTTGTGTGGCCTGAAGCTGACTTTACAAATAATTTGTCCTTTGAAAACTGTAAGTTTAAGTGGCTGCCTCGAAACTGTTTTGCATTATTTCTCTGTGGCCTACTCCTACAATCTCGTGTGAAGTGACCTTCCTCTCCACGGTTCTAGCAGGCGTTGTCTCTAGGTTATCTGCTGTTTCTGCGTGGCTGTCTGCAGCCTTGGTGTTTGTGACTTTGCTCGCCTCTCTGTTCCTGATAGCCACCTGCGGATTAGTGTTTTAGTCTGTTGTCAACAGTCAGCCTTATTTCTAAGTTACAGAATGCTTCTTCTCCTTTTTTTTTTTTTTTTTTGGTTTGGGAGAATAGATGCAACTCTACATTTTCACTTAAGGCATTTTTAGATAATTTCTAGTTCTTCAAACAATTCATGGATCTCACACATTTCAAACTTTCAAGTTAGGGTTGTTTCCCATTTATACAAATATATATATATTTAACTTTGCATTGCTCACAGCTCATAGCTCACAGCTCTAAACCTAGGCATTTTTCAATCATATGCCTAATCACTATGTGTCACTGTGATTCTCAAGTATTGTCACAAGTTCGTTTAAATTCGTTTCCAAAACCAACAAAATAATCAAACAAAAACAAAAAACATAAACGTGTCAGGACACAAAAGAAAAAAGAAAAATGCTGCCACCCGAACAAGGCAGAAGTCTGCATATGTTGGCTTGTAATAGCATGCAGCTTGTAACATGGTAGACTAATGTGCCTGTGTTAATTCAGCTCCATATTATTGTGTGAAGTTGCACTGGGTTGTGAGTGGTTTTGTGTGTGTCACATTTTTGGTGAGCCAATGGCTGGAATGGGGTTGGACTAATTAGAGGCAGGTGTACTTGATTGCACTGATACACTGGTCTACTTATAGCCCACACTACAAACACTGCTGTGTTGTTTTGTCTCTCTGTGCAGGTATGTAATGTGATGAAATCAGATATGTTTGGGATGGATGGGTTTTGCCCTATGAATTTTATATTAAGTGTGTCGTTTTGTCTCTCTGTGCAGTCCAGGGCCTATTATATGCCACAGCCTAAAGGCAGCTGAGTTGCAGAGGCTTGAGTGACCACTGACTATATGCTTGCAGGGTGGTGGGTCTCCAAGGACAACTTCTAACCCTGTTAAAGGCAACATGTGGAGTGCAACTTGGCTGTGTGGCATAGCTGGCTCTGGCCTTGGGACTGTGTGTTTTTATACAATTCATAAGTGGGACACTGGACTGTTTTATCTTTTATCTCTTGATATATTTTTTGTCAATAAATTATCTTTTAGAATTTTATTGACTGACATCTTTTTGCCCACGACTGAGACGGTTGGTCAGACCTAGAGTCTTTCTTTGGGTGTGTTACAGCAGCTTCTGCTCTAAAAGAAACAAATAAATAAAAAGAAAAGAAAATGTGTAACATGCTCATCAGCTTAGCAGTGTCTACATATTTAATTCAGCTTCTCAATCCTGTAGTTGTAGCTGTTGTCTACAGGGTTTTGCTTATTGGTTGTTATTATAGGTGTGCTCTATCTCAGCAATGTGTCATTCTAGGATGATAGGTTTCAAGCTGGTCAAGTGCCTCTATGCACTTCATTAGTTTAGTTATTCTCTGTATTGTCTTCATCTCACATGTCATTACACTGAGTTTCAGCAAACCTTAAGCTTGATGCAGACTACTGCTTAACAATTATCCACCTCACATCATAACCGATTAAGGTGCCTCTTCATATTAATATTATGTCATTGTTAATATTATCCTCTTTGTCTTATATAACAGCAATAGCATATTATAATATTTTATCAGTGTGTACCATTATACTACTCCTGAGCCAATTTGTTAGTTAGGATCATCTTATTCAGCAAACAGATAATTTTGAATTCATCCAATCTGCGGTCACATTTGTTCTCTCTGTTGCATGGCGGACCAGGCAGTTCTATTATAATATATTATTTATATTTTATTTTGTATCCATCAAGGGCTTCAGATGACCTGCAGAATCATCCTTTTCCCAGGGTGGAGACAGTTACCTTTTCACACACTGTCCTTGGCTGAACAGTGACACAGTCTTAATATACTTTATTTATGTTATTAAAATATTTTCATGTGAATTATTTGCTTTATATTCATTTTATACATGCTGGGCATGGTCATCATGCCAACTGTGTTTCATTGTTAATATCACTTTACAGGTTGTTATCCTTGCTATTATTAATTTCAAATACTCTAAAGATAATTTCTACTGTAACTTTCCCTTTGTTCATCTTTATTTCGTACTTTTTATATTTATATCTACTCAGTGGGGTCTGTTTTCAACCCTTTTAAACTACTACAAAACTACTGTGATCTCTAGTTTTCACTTAATAAGGGATTATTATGTTCTTCCTGATATGGGTGCTGCTGCAGATGCGGCTGCAGGAGTGAGTGATGGTTTACTAAAAGGATTGTGGGAACTGCACAGTGTCTCGTCTTCTGGTTTTACTAAACTGGCAGTTGAGTTCTATTCTCCTGACTGTTTATATTTTGTTTTCTTAAATCTCTCAGTTTACAGACACTGTTTTTGTCCGGCGTCTGGACTTTTCTTTTCTCACCACTGCTCGTCAGCAGGAGTGAGTTTTAATTTCACTTGCTTGATTACCCATCTTATTTATGTATTTACTTATTTTTGTTTAAGTAATATATACACGATACAGCTGCTATCACCTTCGCTGGTATTAGAGACGAGAGTGGTTGCTCACACGCCCTTCTACTTTCGGACTATTTCCAAAAGCGGTGTGAACTTTACGAGACGGAACTCGACCGTTCTCTCAACTCACCAGCACGTCAGTGAACAGCAGTAAAAGAAAAACACAGTAGGAGCAGCTCAGTCTCTTATTGGACCGTGAAAATTCAGCTTGCTCCATTAATTAAAACAATACACACACACACATTCACATTCACAGCTTCGACGCGCGCGCGACCAGAACCCTTATGATAAGGGGAGCTCCCAGAGCTACTTACTCCCTAGACCCAGTCTAGACCCAGCTGGGGGAGCTACCCAGAGCTCCAAAGCTACCAGTCGACGAGCTCCCAGAGCTACCAGTCGACGAGCTACTTCCGCTATTTTAAATTCCCTGAATTCAAAATGCGCTTTTACGCAAGATTGTGTCAGTGTGTCTGTATCTACCTGGTCAGTGTCGCCGGGTCTGGTCCACCTCGATCGGGTCCCACCACCGTGGGTCGCTTTCTAAGACGTTGGCCAAGACCCGAATTTAAACGCTCCTGGACTTTTATCACACACCTGGTGTGTGAGCTGTCGACAGACGAACAACGTGGACTGGTCACGGAGATGGGACACGATGGAGGCGCTCCGGCTGTCGAAGGACCAAGAAATGTTGGGGGAAACTCTGTAAAAGACCCAGGAGAAATAAAGACACAATGAGACAAAGTTACTTTCTTTATCAAACGTGTACACGGGTGAGCTGCTAAGAACAACTCACACCATGCACAGTGGCTTGGTAATTTTTATAGGCACAGAGCACAGAGACAGTGAGAACAGGATAACAAATAATAAACAGATAAAATAAAACAACTCCATATATGGTGCTAGTCTCGTCAGCAGAGAGCTAGGGAAGATAAAACAATCTAAAACAATATGTCCCAGAAACAAGATGTGTTTGCTGGGAAAGTCTAAAAAGATAATTCTAAACTAATCTAACCATAGGCAGAGGGCAGACAAAAGGCATCTTTGTACATTTAAAAGAAGGTAAAGAAACATAGAATCATTTTTCCTGTAACAGTTTCTCTTGTGATTTTATCAACCATGTTTTATGATTTAATGCCTTGCAAACAAGAAACTACTGCAGACCCACCAGATTCCTAACTTCCATTTCAGGCCCCCACAAAGTCCCCCTATGCTCTCAGTCCTTTCGTAGTAAGAGCCTGTTTTTCAGTACATTCATTGATTAGATTGGAAAGTGGTTCATGCCAGAGAGCTGCTCTTAATGCCAGATCTGAACTCTCCAGCTGCTTGTAAAGTCTTGGTGAGTACTGAATGTTGGCTGGATGCTGCGGACTCCTCTGTCACTTCCCACTCGGCTGACACAACTAAAGAACATTCACCCGCAGCTTTCCAGACCCACATCACGCTCACTTTACACTGTGTCCATGCAGAGAGAGAGAGCGAGTCCCCATGAATCAATCCATGAGGAGCAAAGTTTGAAAAGCTTCTTAACGAATTGTCTAATCTGTACACTGTCCCTGACATGTTATGATGGCAGTGATTTCTCTTGTTATTGTACGGTCAGAATGGTAGTGGTGTTTATTTTGGAGAAAGCGGCGTAGTGTTTACGGAGGCAGTCCGAGAGTCTGTTGTGCAGAATGACACTGTAAATATTAACGCTGCGCTCACCTCTCTGCCTGCTCTCGCCTTGCAGATATTGATGAATGTGACAACGAAACCATCTGTGGGAGCAACGGCTTCTGTGAGAACACAGACGGCTCATTCCGCTGCCAGTGTGACCGAGGCTACACCAACCCTCCGGGAGATATGACCAGATGTGTCGGTGTGTTACTGCTGTCCAGAAAGTATCCGCTGTAGACAAGCTAAACTAGCCTGTTCATATAAATGTGTTTTTCAAAATTAAATACACTATGTTGAAATATATTCCAATACAATCCATAATTCGTTGGTCAAAGTAGTAACATCCACCATGGAGGTGTACAGAGGCATACTCTGTACACCTCCATGGTGGATGTTAAATCAGACAAACAAAGATGCAGTTTAAGCATAAGGAGTTTTATAAAGATAGTCTATGAACTGTTTAGGAAATACACTCGTTTTTATACGCAGTACCCCATTTTCAGAGGCTCCAAAACCTAAATCTTAAATATGATATATATTTTTTAATACAGATGCTGTCTTGACTTCCTGAGGTTTAGAACCCAAGGCCCAAATGCTGTGTTTCCTCCCCGGAGATGCTCTCCTAGTTCTTTACTGCAGCCACTTTAAGCTGCTGCTTGTTTGTGGGTGTCTCTGCCTACAGTTTTGTCTTCAGCAACTAAAAAGCGTGCTCTGTTGGACTGAGACTGACTTGGCCATGAAGAATATCCTATTTCTTTCCCTTGAAAAACTCTCGCAGTATGGTTTGGAATTCATTCAACGCTGTGAAGAGCTGTCTGATTACTTTTGCAGCGTTCGGCTGAATCTGGGCAGAGAGTGTAGATTTGTACACTTCATTTATCCTGCTGCTTCACAACATTAGTTAGATGCTATAAAGTGTTTGTTTTTTTAAATTATTAGATATGTAAGTAATTTTGACATGATTTACTTTAGTTGTCTTCTGGTGTTGCTGAGCTGGTCAGTGCATTCATTCTTTTTAAAAATGCCCCAGTTTGACGATTCGCCGACTCCTAAAGTTTTTGTTTTTGCCTATTGGTGGCGTCATATTCATATTTAAACACCCTGCATCAGTTTCAGCGATTATGTCTGCTTCATTTTTCATGGAATAAGAATGGAGCAGGCCTCTCCTGGACATGAACCTGCTTGTCAATTGTCCAATTACTTTTGAGCCTCTGAAAATGAGGGACTGTGCATAAAAATGGGTGTAATTCCTAAACAATCGATGCAGCAGTTTTGTTAAACTTCTTCAGTTAAAGTTGGACCTTCAGTCACATCTTAACTGTTTGCTTTAAACACTGCAGCGGTATACTGAGACAAAACTACAAAAATTGTATCTTTGTCCAAAAAATTATGAAACTAACTGTTAATAGTCATTCTGAACCACTTCCACGTATGCACTCTCATAGTCTAAATCTTAAAAGTACATCTTTTGTGTACAAATCTGCAAATGAAAGACTTTCTAACACATACACTGTTAACACTCATGGTAAAAACTACATCCTCCAGCTGAGAATTTATTGGCTGGTTATTAAACAATAAAAATTTACATTTATCATCTATTTGTAAAAAGTCAAATCTTTCTTAAGATAGATAGATGTAAGAATAGATGTAAGATAGTTTTATAAAGAAATGCATGAAGGACTTTTCTTTCATTTGAATATCAAGTACTCTTCTGACAACCGTGTGCATGTTCCCGATCCTTTACTGACCTAAAGCTTCCTCTCCTGCTTTTCTCAGACGTGAATGAGTGCGAGATGAGCTTGGCGCTGTGTGGGGAGGCCCTGTGTGAGAACTTCGATGGCAGCTTCCTGTGCATCTGCCCCAACGACAATGAGGAATTTGATCCCCGCACCAGCCAGTGCCGTTCCATGGGTAATAGAGCAGGACTAGAACTCAATCCCGTCATTGGGAGACGAAGTTTTCCCTGATTTAATGAGCCGTCTCTCATTATCCAAACAAGGGCGACTAGGTGGACATGGCTTACTCCACGTCTCTTAGAGTATCTTTTGACCTGCGTGTTTCCTTTTTTTTTTCTTTACAGGCTGGGGTTATGGTTGGGTGGGTTTCCCGCAAAAATTTGTATCAGCCTAATCCACCAGACAAACGATGAAGTAACTTCTCGATCGGAGCCAAGCAAATGCCCTGGGGCCTTAGTTACCGTAAACCCATTTCCCCACCAAGACAAACAGGGATAAGGTGTAGCTATTAGCAATTAGAGCTAAAGACACATTGCTCTGTGCTCTTGTGCTAAAATAATCGGAAAGTGCAGAGGTTAAAGATATGTAATGCAGTGTAATTTCAGGATGACTAAAGCCTTTTGAGTCATGGAAATATCATCACATTCCCAGTTTGATAGGCACATGTGTACACAAATTGGGGGTATTTACATTATTAAGCTACGTGCCCTCAGCGGGGATGTTTTTTCTTCTGCCTGGGCTCTAAACCCCAGTTATGCCTTTGTGTACCTTTCTGCCACATTCCACTGTTTGCTTTCGACGTGTGTTAACCAATCATGTGAGACTGAATGGTGTGTTGACTCACATGCCAGTGTTTCCATTTGGCTAAGCCAGCAGCTTAACGGTGAAATGCCTGAGCCCATGCCTTTGGACAAATGAGCAGGCTCAGCAGTGGCAGGCGAGGGTAATGCACTACCTGCTGAAGGGATGTGGACGGATGAAAGAGCGGAGGCCCTTTGACGCTGTTACGGTGTGATGATGTGCACCTCAAGGTTAGGATTTATTGTAACTTTAGCTTCCTGGAGAGCTCGTCTGTGTAGTGAGGTATGACTTCAAAAAGCTGTATCAGAGAGCATTTTTCCTTCCTCAAACACCAGACCGTGACTAAATCCACAGATGCTTTCACGACCGTGATCTCTGACATCGCCTCACCTGCTTTATTCTTTGTTCACCTACAGCTGAGAGGGACACCAAACCCATTCCTGCATTCCCCACTTCGGCAGAGGAGAGGAGGGAGTGCTATTATAATCTGAATGACGCAAACTTCTGCGACAACGTCTTGTCTCACAACACCACCAAGCAGGAGTGCTGCTGCACGGCTGGAGCAGGCTGGGGCGACAACTGTGAAATCCACGCCTGTCCCGTCCAAGGAAGTGGTACAACAAGAGCTTTATTATCGGAATAAAGTGAACATATTGTAATATTAGAACAGCGTTTTTCTGTGTTTTGTTAATCTGCTTGTCTTTGTTTTTCAGATGATTACAAACAGCTGTGCCCTTACGGCAGTGGATTACTACCCTTGCCTGTTTCCTCTGTACAAAGTTTTGGAGATGAGCAACGGGCTTACATAGGTACACACTCTTCGCTTGTAAATGCTACCTCGTTTTGTAGATTTTCCCTGTTTTAACCCCTCAGCCGTTAAAGCACGATGGGGTTTTGTTCTCACACTGGGGTTGGGCATGCAGCATGGACTCCCAAGTTTGCAAATGTGATAACTCGAGAAAGACACCAGGTTAAATAATGGAGGCCTTGAGTCAAGTATTCTGAAAATCTCTAAAAAAGATGTCACCTTAGTTAGTTAATATTAGTAACCTTGACCTCAGAGTCAGGGTCACAGGGTCAGGTTTTCTGAAAATCTTGTGCAATAACTTGAGAAGGAAGTCAGGATTTTCAAATGTATACAATAAGTGCATCAGGGGTTAGGACTGGCTGTCAACAGCATTTTTAATGGCACAAAAAGGTGAAATGTTTTATTTTCACCTGCAGCAACTTTTAAAGCCAGATGGACCGGCCTCATGGTAAACGTGCCTCTATACCTGAGTATTTACTGTAATTGCAGCTTTTAAAAAAAGAAGCGAATGACAGTTCTAGCACAGGGTCAGGATTTGAAACTTTTTCAGCTCACACATCGCAACGTGACGCACATGACGCAGCTCTCTCTGTCTTTGCCCCTTAGATGCAAATGAATGTGAGATTTTTGGGCCCGACATCTGTAAGAATGGGCAGTGTTCAAATCTCTTTTCTACGTATACTTGCTACTGTCGCTCCGGCTTCTTCTACGATAACATCCGGCTTGAGTGTGTGGGTAAGAAAGTCTTTTTTTTATTACCTATTATGTATGGTGTATGTATAAATGTATGGTCTCATTCGTGGTCTGCTTTGTATTACCATGCTAATGTGCTAAAATGCAATGATTTTGGTGACGTCTGAGTCTCTTTGCACTAATTTTTTTAAGATTATGATGAGTGTGCATTTGGAAATGTCTGCGAGAACGGGGTGTGTGTGAACACGGCCGGGTCATTCAACTGTTTCTGCAGTCCTCCGTTGGTTCTCGACAGCACACGGCGACGCTGCATTGATCTCAACACCACAGAGGGTGTGACACACACACACAAACCGATTCAATTTTTTTTTTTTGACAATTTATTCTTCTTGGATATTCAAAGAAAAAGTATAACTTGGTTAGCTGACTCTTAAAGTGATATTTTTCTGATTCTCTTATTTTTTCTCTTAAACCCTTCTCATTGTACATCCCAGAAGTTGTGGACTCAGAAGATGACGTGCACGTGGCTATTTGCTGGCAGCAACTCGAGGGCGACAACATGTGTGCCAAACCGCTATCAGATCGCAGAACTACATACACTGAGTGTTGCTGCCTGCACGGTGTTGCCTGGAGTGAACACTGTGCCCTCTGTCCCAGGAAAGACTCTGGTGAGAAGCAGGAATCAGATAAGATAGTGATTTTTTAGTTTCATAATGAATCTATGTACCATGTTCATAGCATAGCGTATTCATACAGTAATGATTTTGTAATTTTCCATTTGATTTCAAAAGTAAATGATCATTTCTATCCCTTGTTTGCTGCTGTGTACAGCTGACTATGCAGTAATGTGCAACGTAAGAGGAAGTTCAGATAGTCTGCGAGAGCGAATAGGATATGAGTACGGTGTTGAGGGGATAGATGACCCTGCAGAACATTTTGGCCCTCCATACTGGGATCATTACGGCGGTGCTGGTGGACCCTATGATATTTCTGAAGGTGAGAACTACTACGGCATTCAACAGCCACCCCTCCACGTCCCCGTCCGTGTGCCCAGTGTGCAGCCGAGAGAGTACCAGCCGCAGCGAGTGGATCCATATGCTGGTGACTATATGCATGCAGTTGTGTTCTGTTTTAGTAGTTTAACATAATATTTCATAAGCTTATCAGGTATAGGCAAATATACCTACCTGGGATTCAAAGTAGCTTTAATATATACAGCAGCTACAGTACTGTGCAAAAGTCTTGAGCCGCACCCTGCTTTCTTTATGTTTTGCTAGGAAATCAGTACATCAGTTTATTAAATTGTGCAAACATACATGGATATATAGCATATTAGGGAGAAACTTAGCAGCTTGTACACTTCTAACAAGCCTGAAAGTCAGTATTTAGTATGAGCACCTCTATTCTTGAACGCAGCCTGAACTCTCTTAGGCAGCTTCCTGTAATTGCTTAAGTAGTCTTCAGGAATAGTTCTCCAGGCTTTTTGAAGGACATTCAAAGCTCTTCTTTGGATGTTGGCTCATACTTGTTAAGCATCATGACAAGATGATCCCACACCGCTTCAATAATGTTGAGCTCTTGGCTCTGGGGAGATCAATGACTGACAGTATTCCATTCTGTGTTTTTCTATCCAGGTATGTTTTTACTGTATTGGCAGTGTGTTTAGGATTATTGTCATGCTTAAGAATGAAGCTGTTTCCAATTCAATTCAATTTTATTTATATAGCGCCAAATCACAACAAAAGTCGCCTCAAGGCGCTTCATAGATACAGAGAAAAACCCAACAATCATATGACCCCCTATGAGCAAGCACTTTGGCGACAGTGGGAAGGAAAAACTCCCTTTTAACAGGAAGAAACCTCCGGCAGAACCAGGCTCAGGGAGGGGCGGGGCCATCTGCTGCGACCGGTTGGGGTGAGAGAAGGAAGACAGGATAAAGACATGCTGTGGAAGAGAGACAGAGGTTAATAACAGATATGATTCAATGCAGAGAGGTCTGTTAACACATAGTGAGTGAAGAAGAAACACCCAGTGCATCATGGGAATCCCCCGGCAGCCTACGTCTATTGCAGCATAACTAAGGGAGGATTCAGGATCACCTGGTCCAGCCCTAACTATATGCTTTAGCAAAAAGGAAAGTTTGAAGCCTGATCTTGAAAGTAGAGATAGTGTCAAACCAGATAGTATTGCATGGTGGATCAAATCTGATCTATTGTTCATAATTCTAACAGTTGTGACAAGATCCCAAGATGATCACAGATGCCTGTAGACACTCACTGCTGTACCTCTCTACTGTCATCTCCTTTGTACATTTTGACAAGTTGAACCCAAAATTTCTCATTTGGATTCTTTACTCCATAAGACCTGTTATCTCTGATTATCAGCCCAATCACTGTGTCATTTTGGATACTTCAGACATTTCTCCTTCTTTCCCTTCCTTAAGAATGGCCTTTTGATAGCCACCCTTTGAATGAGACCTTTCCTGATAAGGCTTCATTGAGAAATTTGTCCAGTTTCTTAAAGACGTAGCTTACAAACACTCTTCATCTGCTGTAGATCATTTTTTTGTTTTAAAGACACACCGCACACCATTCCAATACATGTCAGTTTTTCATCTAATAGCTCTTTGTAAGTCACCTTGTTGGTGCAATTACAATACAATTTTATGCTGTCAAACATCATTATATTTAAAATTTTATGCAGATTCAATAACAGAAATTAGAGCAAATGATGTGTTGTTGAAAGGGTTAATAGTAGCAAAATGGCTGAAGAAATGACCTAAAATTGGTTCTTTGCTAAGTTGTCTCTTAAGTGTAGACACAACACTAGTTCATCCCTCAAGTTTGGTGCTTTTTTAATCTTGAATGATCGATGGATCAGTGTTAAATGGCTTAAACATTGCTGAGAAAATGGTTAAGGACTGGGGTGAAAATGAGTGAAAAAGCAGCCAATGTCCAAAGAAAATCTTTGAAAGACCTTTAAAAGCCTGGAAAACTGTAGCTCAAGTACAAGATAAGTCTGGCTCCTTAGAACTAGGATGTAAAGAAATGACGGGTGGCTCAAAACTTTTGTACAGCAACGTATAAGCCAGAATATTTTATATTAGTTTTGTGAACGAGGATATCAAATGACCCATTAGTGGACTGGATGTCCTAACAGGTCAACTGACATCTAGCATTATGAGAGTTTGAAAATATTTTCTTTAAATAAATGTTGCAACAATATCATGTCTGTCTGTATATTTGTCCAATCAGAACGCTATGAAGGTTTTGAAGGTCTCCGGGCGGAGGAATGTGGAATCCTGAATGGGTGTGAAAACGGTCGCTGCGTTCGAGTGCGAGAGGGCTACACCTGCGACTGCTTAGACGGTTATGAACTTGATCTAGACAAGATGGCCTGTATAGGTGGGTTTTTCCTGCAGCATCTTTAGGGGCCTTCTCAGTAGGCTGCCCACATTTAGATCATGTTTTCCTAATAAAGAATGTTCAGGGGCTTCCTTGGATCAATAGGAGAATCAGTCACTTCATATAACATCATATCTCATTTAAAAATATGGTGCTGAATCTTGAAAACAAACCACAGTGAACTCTGCTTTCATGTTTCAAACTTCTGGAGCCAGTAGGTTAACTCTTCATGCAGTAAATCTTTGCCCTCAAGGAGAAGCTTTAAATTTAACAACCTTGCATTAACTTATGTTTTATGGGAAACTAATGAAAGCCGTGTACTCCACAAAACCATCGTGTGTTACCCTTTGGTTTGACATTCCCTGGTTGTACACTGCCAAGAGCAAGGAGGCCTTGAATCTTAGCCACTTGTGTGTTACATGAGATATTTTTTATAAATGTACTTTGTTTGTTTTGTAAGAAAACAGAGTCTGTCTTTTAGTAATGAAATTCTATGATTGCAAGATTGTGTCCGCTACAGGGTTATCGACTTCAAGGTTAGCCAGTTTTCCCAAGAAAAGTCATTGAAAACCGTGGAAACATGTGGGAGCTATGCAACTCATGCCCTGCCTCCTTTTATAAATCTCACCGCTAGCGTTTCCCCAGCAGAACATGACATAAACACAAAGAGGGTCATTTGAGATTGACTGCTATGAAATGACAATCAGACCTCCCATGCTGGAAAAGAGAAAGAACAACCTGTTGAAGGCCAAAAGGAAACACAATCCAGTGGATTGTTAATTTTACCATCATTCTTAGAAGTCCGGCTCTCAAGATGGCTGGGAAATCGAGTGCAGATCCTGTCCAGCTGACACGCAACATGACGGCATGTTTGATTAAAGATATATGAGATTCTATGCAACACGTTTATCGTGTTGAGGGAAAGTAACTCCAACAGCAAACCTTTGTGAAAGTAATTAAAACACTTGTGTTGGTCACTTGTTGAGCAGCTACGGCTGAGGAGATAGGATGAGCTGTCCACTTATCAGAAGGTTGGTGGTTTGATCCCCACCTCCTCCAGTCCACATATCGAGTGTCCTTGGCAGGAAGCTGAACCCCAAATTACCCCTGATGCATTCACTGATTTGTGTACTGTATGATGTGAGTCGAACAATACTTCAAGAGAAAGGCAAGCACCTAATCCTCACATTTGAGAACTATTAGCTGTTTGATTTATTTTCTTGAAAAACAAGTAATTATCAAAAGTATTTTCATGTGTTTAAATCATAGTTTCTGATGTGATCATTTATCACGATGAAAAGTTAGAACAGAACTCAAATTTGTTGGAGTTTAACATGGAAAGGACGGGAAAGGGAAGAATTATAATTTTGAGGTGACCCCTCAGCAGCAGACGTGTCATAGGCAGCTTTTCCTTCTGGGATTCTCCCTGCTGACTAACTCATGCTGTGTCCTTTCTCCTCAGACATAAACGAGTGTGAGGACATCAGCGACAAAGTGCCTTTGTGTCAGAACGGGGAGTGCACAAACACAGAGGGATCGTACAAATGCACCTGCTTGCCGGGCTTCGTGGCCTCCGCCAAGCCACACAAATGCATCCCGGCGATCCCAGAGTCTAGGCTTAGGGAGGCAGGAAACTGAGTATGTTGGAGTGCCGGCTTCTCTGCCCATTTTCCCCCAGGGCTTGACTCTAAACCTCCAACAGTAATGCTGAAACGTCCAGTCTCGTTTCCCTACATACCACACGCACACATACTGACACATGTACATATAGAAAACACACACTTGCATTCAGCACAGGATGCATTATATCCCCCTCACACACATTCAAGAGGACCAGGAATTGTGCAGTGAATGTATTACATGGGATTTAGCATTCTCCAAATGTCCATTTGCCTTAAAGGGATTTTGTGGACTTTTTTTATTCAGTAAGCCCAGGCAATTTGATATGCAGATATATATATTTCCACTTTATTTTCTCTATCACCTTCTCTTTTTGTGTGTTATTTATTTCATTTACATGACGGGCCTCTGCTAACTAAGAAAGCAAAATATTTCAGATGGCGTACTTGATTCGTCTCGTTTTACTTGTCTCGGTAATTGATGTCAGAGACAGTGTGGGGAAATAATAAATGTATTTTGTAAAAGAAGGAATGTCATCAGAAATCAGCCATACTGTATATCGGGATGCTCATCACTGTCAAACCTCTCATCAATTTCTCAGTCTCAGTTACATTGGACTAAACAGAAATTCAACACGGAACTTTTCCCACAGCTGTCTTCCTTTAAGATGACCTACAAGCTGCCGTTGAAGAAGCTCTGGACTGAGAACTGGGAGGTCAAAGCAGCGAAGCTTCCATAATACCAGCTTCACCCTTTATGTGGGCATGGAGAGACTGTAGATGTATAAGATGATCTGTGTGACACATGGAAAGCATTGTGATGTACTCTCACTGACCAGATCATTAGGTGTACCTTGCTAGTACTGGTTTGGGCCCCCTTTTGCCTTCAGAACTGCCTTAATTATTTGTGGCATAGATTTAACAAGGTCCTGGAAACATTCAGCAGAGATTTTGGTCAGTTTAAGTGCAGTGATCTCATTTTCATGTTGAAGAAACCAGTTTGAGATGATTAGAACTTTGTGACACAGAGTATTTTCCTGCTGGATGCAGCCATCTGAAGATACACAGTGGTCATAAAGGGATGGACATGATCAGCAACAATACTTTGGTGGACTTATTTGGTACTAATGAGCCCAGGTGGGATCTCTGCTTATGCTCCTGAGACCCAGCTTGTTCATTTATGTCCTCTGTAGTGGACAAACAAATCACAAAAAAAGTTCAACTAAAAGATTTTTTTTCTCTCAGTTCTCAGGAGTAGAAATGTGCCAAGAAAATATCCCTCACACCATTACACCACCACCACCAGAACCAATGATCCATGCTTTCATGTTGATTATTCCAAATTCTGACCCAGCCATCTAAATGTCATGGCAGAAACGGAGACTCATCAGACCAGGCAGCGTTTTTCCAATCTTTGTTTGTCCAATTTTGGTGAACCTGACAGGCCTAGCGCCCAGTCTGGTCGTTTGCTGCCGTAGCCAATCTGATTCAAAGTTTAACATGTACATAGACCCTTCTTCTAAAACCTACAGATGGTCATGTGGGAAAAATCTCAGCAGCATCTGATGCGTACTTTGATCTTCATCAACTCGTTATGACCAGGTCTATTTACTAAATTGTAGAGTCGCTGCCATGTAATTGGCCGATTAGCAAGTTCCATTAAGGAGCAGATAAACAGTTGTACCTAATGAAATGGACAGTGAGCGTATAGAACCTGTCTTCTTATGTTTGACTCCATTTTCATGCGATATCAGCAGCAATGTAGGAAAACAGTACCTTTCTTATTAACAGTATTAAGCTTGTTTTACAGTAGACGATCACAGCGTTGATTCTCTTTGTTGGCTTTGAAAGTGTGCGAGGGCAAATTTGTTTCATGCAACCACATCAAACAGGCAAAAGGATTTCTTTTTCCACACATAACATATTTGGTTTCGAATCTCACATCCAGACACTTCCCATGTCTGCATCTCTGAACACATGTAAAGACAAAGGCTTCATTTGTTGGAGAGGTTTGGTATATTTTGTACAGATCTAGTACTATGTATTATTTTTGTTATATATTCTCTCATTGCATTATAGCACAACAAATATTTTGTTCAACATAAAACATAAAATGTAAGAAATATCTGTCATTATAGCTTTTTGTAGATTTATATGTCTGTAAAAATGTTTTTTAAAGCATTTCTTTTTATGTATGAGGAGAGTGGCTGACACTGTACCAGAGGAACTGTGTGAATACCCTGCCCTGTGGAGCAGACAATGAATTATATTTTTTGGAAGTGGCAGCACTGTTCTAATTACAGACATTCTGACTCCTCCATTGCAAAGACGATGCTTTTGGAAGGCGAGCACCCACTTCTGCACATCACAACTTTACAGCTAAATATTAGTCGTTGTGAGCTTTAGTCTCTGGTGGATCCTTATGTCATGAATGTATCATAGACAGTATCAGCTTTCTGGTTTCTGAGTAACCACACGTGCCTTGTAGTCTTGTATTTTCAGGATGAAATTGCAGCAACACAGAAACATTAAAGTCTAATTCAGAGTCTGGAGGATGACTACATTTTGCCATTAACCTGCTTCCCCAGCCTATAAACCTACAGTTGTATAAATATTTTGTGTTGTTTTCTACATCCACTATTCTCTTCTGGTTAAATCATCACCTGAACCATAACTTTAAGAATTAAAAGAACTAAAAGAATATTTAAAATCTTTCAAAACCACAAATAACCTGAGATAAATGTAAAGCTGTGGTCAGTGGAAACATCATGCTCATTCATTTTGTTTACCTCTTGACTGTAATCACTATCAGTCATCAAAATAAAACATAAAAAAAGATCTACACGTTTGATAATTTACTTTGACAAATAGCACCCAACACACATTGCATTCATCATGTGTATACGCGCAGAGTAATTTGGGGAGTTTACTGGGATAAAACAAGAACAGTAAGTTTGTTTTAGTATGCAATATACAAATGATGATCATTAAAGTCATTAGGGCTTATTGCTACACAAAGCTGTGAGGTTCCCAAACAGTGTGGTTAAAGTATCTACACCAATCATGGGCATATTATTTTGTAATCATGATATGTTTGGTGGTAATTGTTGGAACAATTTCAATCAATAAATAAAAACTAATAACTTATTTTATATTTTTAAAATAGAGTTTAATTGTACTATAAGCTTTCAAATCATTCTGAAGTAAAAGTATTGATGCAGAAACACATCTTGTCGTTAAACACGTGTAGGATTTCTTTCTTTTCTTTTTCACAAATGTCAGTGTTTTCCCCTCTGAAATAAATTAAGCCTTATTAGGAACTACTGATGTTACTGAATTATTATTAAAGTAAATTTGTTTGAGAAGCCATATAAATTGAAGCAGAGTTATTTTGATTTTTTTATTACTTCTGCTAAGGAGGTTACGTTTTTGGTAGCATTTGCGTGCACGCCATTCTTTCTGTCTGTAAACACATTAGCTCAAAAAGGCTTGAGAAACTTTGCAGGGGTGTAGAATGATGTGATGTTTAAAATCCATTAAAATCTGGCTTACACCCACCAAGGTCTTCAGGGTCAGCTCAATGATTTATTGGTCAAAAATGGACAAAAAGCCTTATGACTTCGATAAATACTGTGATGACTATGATTCTGTCACGACCGCGGGTGGCAGACGTGTGGAATAGGAGATAGGACCCAAAATGCGGCAGCTCTGGTGCAGATGAGTATTTATTAAACAAAAGAAAATACAAACAGCAATGGTGTGGGTGATGGTGAAACAGGAAAACCTAAACTGGGTAAAACTAACAAAACAAACCAGAAACGAAGATGCAGGGAGGTCCGGGGAAATACACGTGGAGAGACGCAGGGAGACCGAGGGGAAACAACACAGACGAAATAGCAACTACTATGACAGAAGACACAACTTAAAAACACTCAGAGAACACAGGGAGATTACACACAGGTGGGGAACACAGCTGGGAGTGATTAACGTGACGAGACTAGGGAGGCAAACTGAAAACACTCACATAAGACGCAGACCTTCACAATAAAACAGGAAACACATACACGCAATGACATAACACACCAACTTAACACAGACTGGGGGACACAGAACATAGGAACATGAACCATGAAACAGAAGAGTACAAACACCCAAGGTAACCAAAACCACAGAATACTAATAAACTAAACATAAACACGGAGTCGCAGACCATGACAGATTCTTACACGTATGTTGTGTCCTGTCAACATATAGAAAGCAACATAAAACAATAAAAATTATCTTGTCACATTTGACCTCTGACCTCAGCTTCAGGGTCAAAAGATTGATCTGAAGGCCAAAGTTTTATATAAAGAATGATATATACGTATATTACAGTAACAAGTTATAACAATATGAATACATGTTCCTGAATGAGTATTACTATTTTCTGGAAAACAAAAAAAACCCTCTAGATTTTTATTACTAAACATTTAATCGAATTTTATTAAGTAATCAATTGAATCCTACCCATATATAGCTATAGCCACGTAAATAAAAAATAATAAAAAATAATTGTACTCAAAACATAACAAAAGCCTACAATTTGCACCTGTTTCTACTGCACTACAAATTTCTTAAACTACGTTTAAAAATACAAAATAAAGCTAAATAAAGATAATACTTTTCCTTTTGTTTTGACAACTATTTGTTAGGATGATCTATGACAAAATAACATTTTATTTAAATTAATACACTTGTTTTAAATGCAGGGGTTGACAGATATGAACACACACAAACATGCTGACCGTTTTTCTTCAAACTGTGGTAAATTAAAAGCTTAAAATGTCAAAGAAAAATGATTCAACATTGCAGCGCAAGACTGATCAGTGATGGACCAAATCCAGTTCCTAAAAAATGTGTATCCACTAGGCTAACGAGTGTGGGGTCAGCAAGTGCATACTGTGTTAACAAAATCTACCGTGAGATGTTCTCTTATTAATTAAACGTACTTATTATACTATATTTCCCTCTAGTGGGCTTACTTCTGAACTACACCAACGTATTCACGCCTTTCCACATTGGCCAAATTTTAAATGCGTTTATTCGCAGTCTAAAAAGCGGCTCCCTGATCTGGTGAGTATACCATGAGTGTATTAAGGAAAACGGAAAATGTACAAACACAATATTAAACAATATTAACAAACAATATTTTAGAAAAATCTCAAAGAAAAATTCCTAACATGCCAACATGACCCTTTCAGGGATCCGTAGGTATCCCTACGGCATCCCAGAAGGATTTTGGGAGGAACTTACGTTTGAACAAGTGGTTAAAAAGTTAAGTCGTGGTGAAGGGAAAGTGGTGGTTTTTCGTTTTTTGAGAAGTACTGGTCTCATCATGAGGATCTGAGGGTTCAGGAGTGACGGACGGTTAACAGCCAGGAGATGGCAGTAATGCAACAGTTTTGGATGCAAGCTGCCGTTAAACTTGACTGAAGAAGAAGAAGAAGAAGAAGAAGAAGAAGGATTTTGGGAAATTTAGTTTATTCTTTCATCATCCATCGTCCACATAAATACGTGGATGTATTACACAGAAATACATCTCCTAGAAGCCAGCGTGTCTCATTGACTCGAGCTACAACCTCCCGTAAGGTGCCGGGCTCCTCCTAATGTAAAACCACTGATTAATTAAGCAGTAATTGTAGACTGTTAGCTCCTAGCTAATATCGTTCTAAATGTCGCCATTGGACCAGCGGCGTACTTAGCTAGAAAGTTAGAGAAGGGGGTTATTGAAGAAATTTGTCATTAAGTTGGGGGCAGTGTAACTGATATCATGTGTTGTAATTTGTTGAGTAGAGTAGGTGTGACGTTCACTGTCTGTATCGCCTGTTTTGACACACAGCTTTGAGAAGTGCTGCTAGCTGTTCAAACGTTTCTTCCTATTTATATCCGTGCTGAGTCTAGCTCCTCGCCCCCTGACAGCGCAGTTAGGTATCACCACATATCATATGGTTAGGTAGTATCACCCAAATACTGATTTACCTGGTGGGAAAGGGATCTAGTCGTTTGTATTACAGGATTATTTTCCTAATGGCAAAAGCAGAATGCACTCCAAAGTGGAACACCTTAGCACTACGGAACAGGAAAACATGCCCCACACCAGAAAAGAGCTTTCAGACCACATTCACTCCTGTGTCCAAGGACAAGAACAGTCAAACTGCTGGACACTTAGCAGGAGGTGACACACAGTCCTCAAACGGACCATCTGGTCAGTTTTTGGCTCGAGAAAGCATTGAGTCTCCAAGCAAAGTGCTGCTAATGCTGGTGGCAGGGCTGTCTTTTTCTACACGCCTCTACATGATAACTGAGCCCCCTCATGTGTGGTGAGTGACATTTACTCCATGAAGCAATGCTTACTTTGAGTCTTGTTTACAAGATGAGTGATTTGGGTCTTTCAGCTGGGATGAGACTCACTTTGGAAAAATGGGGAGCTACTACATCAACAGGACCTTCTTCTTTGATGTCCACCCTCCTCTTGGGAAGGTGAGATGGCAGAGTATGTCTTTGGTCTGTCTTCATGCAAGGCTCTTCAGTCCCGTACCTGTTGACCTTTGACACTCTGTTGCAGATGCTGATAGGGCTGGCTGGTTACATGAGTGGCTACGATGGCACCTTTCCTTTCATAAAGCCAGGAGATAAATATGAAAACCAAAACTACTGGGGGATGAGAGGGGTATGCTGCTTGTCACACTTGGAAAACTGCTTTTTGGGTCAAAACATGAATTGACCAAATATAAGAATTCCCTGTCTGACACTCTCTGATTTCCCTGATTAAAAAATCCTGGTTTATGATATGATTCTTAACAGTAAATCTGCTAAATTAAATTTTTATTGAATTGAATTGAAATTAGTTTGCATGTTAATACAAAAAAAGACTTTTTGTGCTGATCCCAGGGGCCTTTTCTGAAGTGCATTTTCTGCGTAATCACCAGTTAACCTAACCCCACAAACTGTATCTTTCTGGATTGTGGGAGGAAGCCAAAGTACCTGGAAAACATGCAAACTCCACTCAGAAAGGTCCCAGTAGGATGGTCGATTTGAACCCAACGTTCTTTCTGTGAGGTATTGCTAACCACCATACTAAATGTATGCTCTTTTTCATAAAGTCTGTCAATTTCACAAGTATTGAAATGTACCCTCTGGGGCTGTGCTTATAAAGAAAAATGTAAATATTTAAAAAATTAGTTTGGGGAAAATGTATAATGCCCCTAACTTCATCACAAAATATGTATATTTTATATGCAAACTTAAAATATTAGAAAGCTCAAAATTGGTAGTTTCTTTATGAAGAAATGTCTCAGAGATTGTCAGACTGGAAGCATGTATGCAGTCGACATGGAATTTCCTAATTGATTGCCGATACAGTTTTAATAGACAAATGTAAGAAATACCTAAGAAATGAATTCAAGGTGCTGATTTGTTTGTTCTTCCTCCTTTCCTGCAGTTTTGCGCCACGCTGGGCTCCTTCCTCCCCATCTTTGCCTACCTTATAGTGCTGGAGCTGTCTAACTCCTGCACCGCTGCTATCATCGCTGCTACCTTGCTCATATTTGGTAAATCATCATTTAATTGTCTTATGATGAAAGTTGCTATGGATTTCTTACACATACGAACAGTATGTAAGCAGTGAAGAAATGACTACACTATGACTCTGACTCAGAGTGACTTAAAAATGATTTTCCATCCTGGTCATCGTCTTCCTTTTCAGCTGATACCTCCTTTGATTACTGTGTATGTTGAGGTGAATCAATATGTTCAACACCTTTCTGACAGACACTGGCTGCATCACCATCTCCCAGTACATCCTGTTAGACCCTATACTCATGTTTTTCATCATGGCAGCAGTGCTGAGTATGGTGAAATTCAACCAGCAGAGATATAGGTAGGACACCAATAGAATCTGTTTGTCAAAGGTGAAAGGTTCACTATGGCCTGTTAATAATATTAACTACTTTCCTTCTTCCCTACTGAATCTTTTCTTTTCTTTCTTCTTTTTCCAGGTCCTTCAGTGCCTCCTGGTGGCTTTGGTTGGTACTTACTGGTATAAACCTTGCTGGGGCTTTGGGGGTAAAGTTTGTGGGTCTGTTTGTCATCATCCTGGTGGGACTGAACACAATCTGGGACCTATGGAGACTTCTGGGAGATATGAGTCTCTCGCTGGTAAACAGCAGGATATTACTAAGCTTACTGGTGCCGATATCGTCAGTGGTTATTGGAGGTTTGACCGCCCTTTTCCTCATGTTTCCTGGCACCAGGTGGACATTGCAAAGCACTTTCTTGCTCGGGCTTTTGCACTCATCCTGCTTCCCGTCATCCTCTATGTTACAATATTTGCTGTCCACTTTGTTGTGCTGAACAAAAGGTGAGAATGGGTGTTTAATAAGTACACATATGTTGACATTCACCGTATTATGTGAGTAATCATTATGTTTTTTTTCTTGCCAGTGGACCAGGAGATGGTTTCTTCAGTTCGGCCTTTCAGTCTCGTCTAATTGGGAACAACCTACACAATGCATCTATGCCTGAGTGTGAGTTGCAAACAGAGCTCTAAATAAAACCAAATGTCACTGCAGCTGTGTTTACTTAAACGCTACTCAGAAAGTGGAAAAAGAGGTCAAAGAGAAACGTAGACATTCCTCTAATATGATAGCCAGATGGGCTGAAAGGTTTGCTTACATTTTACTGTCCTGGGAAAGTTTTATAAGGATTTCACTATCAAGGGTTTAATCCCTTAAGCGGTTGGTGCAAGGACCACTTGTTACTTTTCAAAACATTTCAATAGACACTCTGAATAAATGTGATTATTTTACTTGTTTCCATGATGTAACACCTTGACATCAACTGTTGCTGATAAATGGGAAATCTATCGTTAATTCAGCAATTGTTAATAGTTATTTACCGTAAATGTCAAATGATATATTGATTACTAATCATTATTTACTAATTGTTTGATCATTTGTTTGTAGAACGCAGTCCGAGTCTTTATTACAAAGTCGAAGCCGTTGCAATACTACATTGCATCACACAAATTTATGTTTGTGATATTTGCGGTGGCATAAATCACAGAAGACTTGGAGACAGCAATTTGGGTTCTGTTTCGCTCACTGATAAGTTCTGTTTTCATTTTGTGCTTTCCTCTAACTGTATGGTTTGGTTTCGGGAAAGGCTGTGGGAAGACAGATCGGTCTCATTCTCAGGATCAGTGCAAAAGCAAACCTAACAGCTTTGACTAAATGCATTTCTTAAGGACATGACTTTTAGATGCTGTTGATCTCCTACAGTTAGTTTTTAGACCTGGCATTTCTTCTTTTGTCCTCCACTTGTCCAGTTTCCTCAATTATTTTTACGGCACACTTCACATGATGTATGCCAGCTTTTCCACTTTTACTTTGGGAATCACCTTGGTGCAATAATTTTGTGCCTGTCAAACTGTGTTATCTTTGCTAAATAAATGGAAACAAATGGCATGTTATTGTACCAGAGTTCTACTAACAGTGTGCCTAAAGAAACAATTTAAAATTGATTCTTAAGTGGCTTAACAGACAAAAAATATTGCTGTGATCAGAGACGAGGACTGGACTGAAACTGAGTGAAAAAGCAGCCGATGTCCAAAGAAAGACTTTTAGAAGAGCACTTTTAAAATAAGGAACTGCATTGCAACAAAGTCTTGCTCCTTCGAAGCAAAATATAAAGAAATATGTTCTGTAAGATTACAGATTGGGGCGACCGTGGCTCAGGGGGTTGGGAATCGCATCTGTAACCGGAAGGTTGCCGGTTCGATCCCTGGGCTCTCTGTCCTGGCCGTTGTGTCCTTGGGCAAGACACTTTACCCTACTTGCCTACTGGTGTTGGCCAGAGGGGCCGATGGCGCGATATGGCAGCCTCGCTTCTGTCAGTCTGCCCCAGGGCAGCTGTGGCTACAACTGTAGCTGCCTCCACCAGTGTGTGAATGTGAGAGTGAATGAATAGTGGTATTGTAAAGCGCTTTGGGTGCCTTGAAAAGCGCTATATACATCCAATCCATTATTATTATTATAATATAAATATTATTAAATGCAAATTAATTGTTTAACAGTAAAATAATTGGACTTTATTAAGTCTCTTAGCTATTTAATTTTTTTTTGATTGTGTGCATTATGTGGTTATGTGAGACATAACAAAAAAAAGTTTAATTTAATTTATTAATTTACATTTTCTGACGATGGTAGTGATCCTATGATTTGTTGATTTTCTCATGCAGACCTGGCATTTGGCTCTACCGTTACGATAAAAAACCTCCGTATTGCTGGAGGTTATTTGCACTCTCATTGGCACTTATACCCAGAAGGAGTTGGCGCAAGGCAGCAGCAGGTCAGGCTACTTGTTGAAAACTGAAATATTTTATATATTTATATTTGTAGTTTCTTTGTTTTTTTAACTTTAAATGTTTTCTTATAATTTCTTTGCTTACAGGTGACAGCCTACCTCCATAAGGACTACAACAACTTGTGGGTGGTTCACAGACAACAAGATAATAATTGTGAGGAACTGACGTTGATATATTTAACAATGTTGCCAAATACAATGTTAAAATCCAGCTGGGATAAAGAGTTGTTGTTTTATTGTTCATATCTATTGTTTTGGGGTTTTGTTTTTTTAATAAGCTCAATCTGGCAACCCTGATCTTGTTCGCCATGGTGATATCGTTCGACTGGAGCATAAAGAGTAAGTATTATGAGTGACAAGAAAAATGCACATTTTATTTAAAGTGATTCAGTCTCAGTTCTATCCCAAATCTCTTTGTGTGTGTGTTTTTCTTTCAGGACAACTCGTAACCTTCACAGTCACCTCCATGAGGCGCCTCTGACCAAGAAGCACTTCCAGGTTACAGGTTATGGCATTGTAAGGAAGGCTTTAACATAACATCTGCACTAAAAATACAGATTCAGTTGGACTCAACAGATTTATTGCATATTCTGTTTTGGGGTTTTATGGGTGTTCTGTACCCCAACACTAAAATTATTTTTGGTCTGTTCTTAGAATGGCACAGGGGACGCCAATGACCTGTGGCAGGTGGAGGTGTGCGGAGGTCGGAAGGGTGACCCAGTAAAGGTGCTGCGCAGCAAAGTTCGCTTTCTACATCGAGCTACCGGCTGTGTGCTTTACTCCTCTGGCAAAACTCTTCCAAAGTGGTAAAACGAGCATACTTTTAAATTTGAGATGACTTTGTACACAACCGATCAAAACGCACTACAAGTGTTGTTTCTGTTTAGGGGCTGGGAACAAATAGAGGTGACCTGTAGTCCCTACTTGAAGGAGACCCCAAGCTCTCAGTGGAACATTGAGGACCATATTAATCCAAAATGTATGATTAATTCATTCATTCCTATTTTGTGTTTGCACTTCTTGATGTCAGACAGCAGCTAACATGTTGTGTATTGTGTGTTCTGGCAGTACCCAACATTAGTCTGTCTGTGCTGAAGCCCAATTTTCTGGAAATCTTACTGGAGTCCCATATTGTTATGTTTAGAGTAAGTAATAATAAGAGAATAAATAAGCTCATCTGCTTTAAAAGAAAGTGCATCTTCATTTCTTTTCATTTTATTTTATTGTCTTTTAGGGAAATAGTGGCTTAAAACCCAAAGACAATGAGATGAATTCCAAACCTTGGCACTGGCCAATCAACTACCAGGTGCTTTAAATATAAATAAATAAAATTATTTTTTTAATATCTTTTAACTTCATGTAATTTCTTTCCGTGAAGGGCTTGAGGTTTTCAGGAGTAAATGCGACAGAGTACCGCGTTTACCTGCTGGGGAACCCTGTACGTTTGTTTTTAAGTTTTATGCTTACAATCTCATTTAACCAGCAGATCAGTGTCCTCATGGTGAAAATGGTTTTCAGGTGGTGTGGTGGATAAATCTGGCCAGTTTGGGGTTGTATCTCACCATGGTGGCGGTGGCTTCCATAGCCACCCAAAGAGGTTTTTCATTGGGCCAACAAAGAATAGGTATGGTAAATAATGGTGCCTTAACAGTATGTGTTTGCATCGTGACTTTAAGTAAAGCGTTATTGTCCTGTGATTCAGAGCATTCTCTTGTGCTTGTGAGAGGAGGTGGACTGCTGATGCTCGGTTGGCTCCTGCATTATGCACCTTTTTTTACCATGGGTCGTATCCTCTACTTTCACCACTACTTCCCTGCAATGCTCTTCAGCAGCATGTTAACAGGTACCAAACTGTGCTGGATTTCTGTATTCCAACTATAACGTGTAGAGGGGAGTGCAGGGGTACAGAAGTGAAGTAGAAGCCACACATAAGAACCTTTTTTCAGCAGGTTTGGTGGGTGAAAGTGTCGCCAATACTTCACTTACAGCTTACTTCACTTAATGGCTTGCATTAGAGTCGACAGTGTTTAGGACACAGTTATCTCAGTTTTGCATACTTGACAGACAGTTTTTGCAATTTTGGTTAAATAATTGTATTTTTTTCCTCCAGGACTGACGTTAGACATCCTTTTCAGAAGTGCTGACCTTCTACTCCACCCACCTTATTCCTATTGGTTCCAGCGAGCTGGGCAGCTGCTGCTTCTGTTTAGTATTCTTTATAGGTGAGCTGAGTACTATGAAGAATCAGCTTGTTCTTAACACTGTCAGAAACAGCCTATCATTACTGTGAGGTATCTGCTACATAATGTAGTTCCTTATGATAGTCCAACTATTGTTTTATACTTTGATTGATGCTCTTGATGGTCCTAATGGTTTAATTAGCCATGAAGTTCTTGTAGCAGACTCTGTTTGCTGTGGATGAAAAGATTATGAATTATTAAAGGATTGTTATTGTTTTGTTGAGAGTTAATGACAAGATTAATACCTACAGCCCATCATGATTGATAAATCATTTAAGTTAAAGGAAGCAGGTGCTCTTAATATGCTATATATTGTCATGTATATCATGTAGATTTAATACAGTTTTCAAGTTTGGATGGACTATCATACAGATATTCTAATAGGATTACAACCTTCTCATCTGGCTCTCAGAAAGAAGCTTCTCTGCTAATTCTTACTAAATATTAAAAGAATAATTACACTGAACTTCTTGCTGCTGTGACTTTAGATCTCATAGCCCATTTTAGCACAAGAATGGAAGTATTTCATCTACTTAGTGTAACTGACTTTGATCCATTCACTGTCTGTCAGTTTCTACCTGTTTCATCCGCTGTCCTATGGCATGACGGGTCCACTAGCACACGAGCCGGGCAGCGCCATGGCTGATCTGAAGTGGATGGACTCCTGGGAGTTCTAGTCTGCTTTGCAGGAAGATGACACTAATGATGTGACTTGCACCTGTTCTGAGTATAAGGGACTTAAAACTGACAGAGTAGTGTTTGCACAAAGAAGTGATTCTTAAAAGGTACTGACTGAAATTCTACGTGTCTTAGTATTTGTGTCACAGCATTTGCACCTGACGTTGTCTATCATGCATGAAGAATGCTTGTTAAGGCAGACCTAACTCAATGCAATGTGAAAGCCCGATTGTGGTGTAAGTGGGAATCTTAACTTTGTCTCTGAGAGGCCTTAACTAACATCACAACTTCTGTTCCTAGATTTAACGTGTACTGTAATTAAAAACAATAAGCTAAAGTGCCTGAAAGGAAAAAGTTTTTAAAAAGTAAGTTTTAAAGGTTTAAATGCTACATCTCCCTGATTTTCGTTTTTAAATTTTGTACAGTTAGAAACTATTAGACTGTATTTTGATTAGGGATTTTCTGATTTTACTCATTACTTAGTATTTTGGTACTGTATTTAGCCATTAGTGCTGTGTGTTACACACTATTTTTATACTATGTAAGACTATTACCGACTCTGTTTACATTTTAATGTGATCAATAAACAGTGATACTGCATTCTGTATCTATACATGTAAAGTTTTCTACATTTTTGAAGTTGAAGGAAACCTTTAAATTGTTTTTATGTTCTGTACAATAACATGAAGCATGTCTTTACTAGACATGGTATTTTCAGTGTTGATAATTAAAATATGATTGACTACTTGAGATATCCCCAAAAGCTCAGAAATGTTTAGAAATCTGATAAAAGTCATAGAGTTCAAAAGATCATTCCAGTAATATCCATGTAAAAACATAAAAAGTAACACTGCAACAGCTTGATATTGGTCCCCTTGAAAATAATTACATATAATATAATACATTGCTTTGGTTGCAGGTGTATAAACATATTCCTGTGCTCCCAAAGTTATATTGTTAGTTTAAATGTAGGAACCGAAGTCACCCCGACCCAAATATAACCGTCAGTTACTTAATGTTCGTTGTATTTTTTTCTGACTTGAACTTAATGTTGGATATAACAATAAACCGGCGGGCCGCCTGGTGGCGTGTTTCTGAAGTACACCACATACACTCGTCAACTGTCAGAGCTGCTGCTGCCGCTGCCATTGGCTGTCGTTTATCACGTGATTATTGTGAAGATGGCGTCTCCAAATGGAGGTAAATTCTAATTCTTTACCCTGCGACGCTGTGTATAAAATGTAAAATTGAGATCTTTAAGCACATTAAACCGTTAAGAACTATAATCCTGTTTTATTTGAAGACCCACAGACGACAGAATACGCATGTTAGTGCCGTATTTTTGCTGTTTGGACATGTTTTTCCGTTGGCTAAAGCCCTCACTAGCCCCGGTGTTCGGTCCAGTAAATGGGGAAGAAGAGCGGGTAGCAAGCTTGAATTCTTTCGTGTAGTCTGACTCGCAGAGCTGAAGCTGTGCATCCTGCTAGCTAAAATATTAGCTGTTAGTTACTGCTGTACTACTAACAGGTTAAATCATCCCTCCTTAGACCAGTTTCATAACAAGTATAGTGTTTTTGTTTTGGTTGTATTGCTTCTTCTTTTTTTTCCCAACGTTTTTTTTTTCTGTGTTGTACATCTCGTTATTCTTATTACTGGAAGCTGTGTACTTGAAATTGATCATCTTGTATGTTTAACAGTAAAGCACCGTGTGTTTTACAGATGACTGTAGACACTCACTGTTGTACCTCTCTCGTGATTTCATCCATACAAATTGAGAGTAATTTGACCCAAAATTTAACATTGCAATCCATCCAATCTAGTCTTTGTGTAATTTGACATACTTTGACATTTTCCTCAGATGCACATTGCATTCTGTAAATATGCCAGGTTTGGGGGTAATAGCTCTTTGGGTTCCTTGATGTGCGAAATGCTATTTTATATTTTCAGTCCGTGTTATATTTGTCATTTCTTTGTAGATTCAACTGAAGAAATTAGAGAAAATTATGTTTTGCAATTGGCTGCTAGTAACAAAGTGCCTAATACCTCTTGAGTTTAGTGCTTTTGTATGCTTGAATGAATTCATAAATCAGTGTTAAGTGGTTTGACAAACAATCCTCTGAAAATGGTCAGCTATTAATCATAAGGTGGAAAATAAGGGGAAAAGTAACAAATGGCCAAAGAAAAACTACTAGCCAACACTGGTCAAATTTTCCTTCCACTGAGCCAGACCAGTGGAAGGAAAATGCAAAGAAATGATGGGTGGCTCAAGACTTTTGCACTGTACTGTACATGACATTAAACATGGAAGAAGATGCCCAAGGCTGTTAAAATAAGGTGTTATCACACAATTTGCCCAACAGATTGGCTCTGACCCAATTTTCTGCCTGTATTGTCACTACTGTGTGCAGGTCATGTTACTGCTGAGCAGATAATGGTGCACAGTCAATCAGTGTTTGTGAAAGTTTGTGAAATACATTGTTGGAAAGCTGGTAAACAGCCCAGCATTTTTCACTTTTTATATAATTGTGACATGCTGTAAGTATACATAGACAACTTAATTCTATGTTAATTCTTAAGGCTATTACATCCCTGTAATTTCACTGAAACACCATTCTTGCTAAACATAGATCCTTATCTGTTATTTTTTAATGGAGCGCCTTGTGATTTATCAGTCCAAAATAAGGTTTAGTGACTGTGAGTACCATAGAATCTGATATAGATGGGACCATTGTTATTCTATAATCAAAATAGAATTGTTTTTAATTATATGATAAAGGTGATTATTAAACACAGCTATGTATTGATTTTAGGAGACCCATGTTTTTCTGAACAAGTGAACCCGAATCATGCTGACAAAATTCCCTCCTCATAACAGAGACACTTAAACCCTGCTGGCTACAGTTTAACAAGTATCTAAAAACCACTTATTCAGGATTATTCAGTGTTGCAGGGAGAATGGACCCTATCACAACTGTCACTGGGTGAAAGATTTTTTTTTTTTATAAAGATGTTTTTACTCTGTAAAAATCCATCCATCTATTTAGTGCCTAGCTCGTCAGATGCCTGAGGTGGCTCCTTCTGATGCAGAGGAATATTAGCTCTAAGAAAACGCTGAAGCATCATTTTGCCACTTGCATCCACAATGTCATTCTTGTATTCGTCGCCCACAGTTCGTCCCTCGTGGTTACAGTAGGAACATAAATCTACTGGCTCTAATTTGTTTTCTTTGTCTTGATAGGTGATGATTTTGAGTCGTCATTGCTGAGTTTTGAGAAGTTGGATAGAGCGTCACCAGACTTGTGGCCAGAGCAGTGTAAGTTTATCTCCTGCTCCAATGTGACTGGTTACCGTAGCTTTTATTATGCATAAACTTTATTATTCTCTGATCTCTCATACAGTGCCTGGAGTCGCAGAATTTGCTGCATCTTGTAAAACTGTGAGTTAGATTTAATATGGCTGAGTTTGAGTTACACATTAGAAACATAAATAGGCTTGTCACACTTCATGATGTGTGATCTGTAACTCTTTATCACAGCCCATCTGCAATTCACCTCCAAAATGGATGTCAGATCTGGAGAGTGAGGATATTGAAATGTTGAAAGGTTGGTCCAAATAGCTAAAATTATGGGGTTTTTTCCAGACAGATTTTTCAATTTACTTGTTACAGTTGGTGTTAAACAGAAAGACTGGTGGACAGAAGCAGACTTAATATATAATCCTGTCAAAATGGTTAACATTTTGCTGAAGTTAGGTTAGCGCTTTTATTATGGGTCTTGTTATCCTTCTGTAGAGCTGGGTAGCCTGACCACAGCCAACCTGATGGAGAAGGTCAAAGGACTTCAGAATCTAGCATACCAACTGGGCTTAGAGGAGTGTAAGTACACAAACAGCACACACATGCCAGTGTACAGATAATCCAGCCTTTATACCTTTAAAATCACTGAGAGTGCGAAAAGGATGTGGTCACATGTTACCACTAGATGGTGCTCATAGGCCTCTCTTGGGTTTTGCTTCTCTGTCTGGAAGAAGTAACTTCCCAGCATCTTTAAGAATCATAACACTGAGAAATCCTAATAGATTTAAGTTCACGTGGGCCTGTATGCTTTTGTCCAAAGACAGAAAAAAAAATGAAAATGTAACTTCAACTCCCAAAGCTTGTGTCTAACAGCAAGCATGTTGACCTCAACGCCTTAAATACCGTATTTAGGGTAATATTGGTAAACTTGAATGGTAAGAAAGAAAAGTATGCCCAGAGGAGACAAATGCCTAAGCATTTGATGGATGCAAAATCTATTTTTAATCCATTCCCCCAGTGCCACCATTGTCATAATCCTTGTGGAGTGTGGATTAGAGAGATGTAGCTAAGTGCTCGTATTTCCCGAAGAGAAAAATCGGTTTTAATTTTTCCAGTTTAGAAGCATGCAAGTGGTGAAAAACTGTGATATACCCCTGTCATGGCAATACAACCTTAGCATTTTTTTATGTTTACAAATATACATGGAAAGTTTGCTAACTCAATTAAATTACCACCTAAGGGCAAAATGGTCAGATTTTGGCTCAATTACACTAGAAGTGCAGTACTTTGTAAGAGTCAATAAAGACAATCTGAGCCAAATAATGCAAAAAATAATATGGATAGGCTTTGATAAAAATTTGAAAGCAGCACATGTTCAACTGTCTAACAATGTGAGATTTTTAGATGGTTGAGTGATTTTAATGGCAAAGATTTGCTACAATGCTCTCATCTACAAATGTCTGTCGGTACATAAATATTAACAGGGTGCCTGTGCTTTAGTTGCATAAGCCATAACTTTAAAATCTATTTAGTTGAAAAATGTCTGATCTCCCAGCCTTTGCCTAAACCAGGAGAAGCATGTAATCTGGCTGGTATAAAGATGTTAGCTGTCATAGGTGCAGGACTGCAGGCTTTGCAATCATGTCATGTACCCCGGGATGACGGGACGCAATGACGGTTATTATTGGTGTCAGAGCAGCCCTGTAATCGGTGCCTGTTTAATGCTCTCTGGTTTAATTTTCTCCTTTTCCGGGCTGTCAGGGGAGGCCTTGTAAATCTCAGCTACTTTTTCATCATGTTTGTGCACTCTTCAGTACCCGTAAACATACTCCGCAGAGGCATGGCAGAGCGAGGGCAGAGGACAGGATTTACTGCCCTCCCCCCTTCAACATGTGGACCATTAAAGTTGGAGCTGGTTAATGGCAGAGCACAATCAAGTAGTGAAAACCCGCCCACCATACTGCAGTGAGAAAGGAGATTTGAACCAGAAATGTCCCTTTTCCTAGAATGCGCTTAAGCAGAATTAGTGTAGGTTTTTGCTTTTTCTAATATTTGTACATATGTATGTAACATGGATATGAGGGGGATAAGGACACAGCCTCCTCCCACAAGCAACCCTGTGATGCTGGCCCAGTTAGTCCCAGAGGGTTTGGCGCGTGCCTATTCCTCAGGCCCCATCTGTTACTCCGCCCCATGATGAATACCCCTGTCGTGGGCCACTGAGCGTGGGCATCAAGCCTGTGGTCTCTAGGGAAAGCTGAGGACTCTGATAAGTGCTGTTATTGGAGGTAATTGAAAGCTGAGTGTTCCTTTGGGATGCACTGAAGGGCCTCAGCTACTGACACGACTGGTAACACGGCTGCTGGAGCTGGTGGGATTTTGCACTCTCACACTTGTGGCCTCAACTGACTGCCATTTAACATGTCTTCCCTAGAATGTGTCATTAGTTGTTGTTATTGAAGATTCATATTACACAGAACAACAGAAAATTTGTTGTTGTTGTGGTTGTTGAGTGTTTTCATGAACTTATAACAGTGACATCAGATGTTTCTCAGCAGTGGTTACTATAATATATTCAGAACATGCACCCTTTTAAAGTTTTAAAGTTAACCCTAAATATATTTTCCTCCCTCAAAATTTTGCCAGGCGCTAGAACTAATCAAAATAATTTTGTCATCTCCACATTGTTATAAAAATTGTAAGGAAAAATATCACTTATAATTCGATTCCAAAAAAAGAAAAACGACACGACTCGTTGCCTTCTGGGTGTGCAATCATATGTCGTGGCTTCTGTTGCACCCTGCGTTACCTCTCTCCTGCCATGATGCCACCCAGCACATACCCCGGCCAACTCTGTTGCATCTTCTTGTGTGAAGGTGAGACTGAAGGTCACCCTGCTTTGACAGCTCCTAATGGGGCTTCATCCACCACCACCTCCTCCACACCCTTAGGATCAATCTCCGGCCTATTAGAAGCATGCCGCTGCTGAATATGATTGCATTCACTGGGCCCCACTAGTGCTAATGTGCCTCCATCAATCCATCAGGGCGGGCTGACCGCAGGGCGGGTGGTTATGAAGTACCTCAGATGACAACAGCTGAATGAGGAACAGAGGATACCTCCCCACCACCGCTACCACTCTTCCTCCTCCTCCTAACCTCTGCTAGTTCCCTGTGCTAGCCTTTTTACCTGTCCCCTGCTTTTCTTTGGTCTCATAGTTAGAATGAATGGCAGCGTTGTGGTGCATCTCATTCACAGTGGCACCTCATGTGTGCTGAAAGTAAAATAAGCATCTAGGATGGTTCAATTCTTACCTTCTTAATCATCTTAAGCACTTAGTACCTGTAGGCTTTCTGTTATTAGCTTTCTGAAATTGGCTCCCGCACAGGCATTGCTAAAATATGGATGGGTTTTATTTCATAACTAGCACTAATAATTATACACGTCATCATTCATCATCTTGAAAACTCTTAAGTAGTTCAACAGACATATTGCAAAAGGCTGACATGAGCATCTCCTTCCATGGTAAGCATGTTGCAGCTGTATCTGACAGAGCTTCGTCATATCTTATACAAGAATCAGTGTTGGGGCTGTGTGAGAGAGGCAGAGCTAACACACAAACACACATACTCACTGCTCCTCAGTGCTGCCTGCCTGCTGCTGCCTCCCTGAGCAGATCGGAAATGACACCTCATTTCCATAAAGGCATTAGGAATTCATTGGATTTTCTTTCCCAGCTAATCATAGTGCGGGTGTAAAACCTTTTAGGCTTTTTAATGAATGATTTTTGACTGATTGCCTATTAATAAGGACACCTCTTGAACAGGCATAGGCTGGGGCAGGGGTTGGGAGGTGCAGATGTGTTTGTTTTGGTGTGTGTGTGTGTGTGTGTGTGTGTGTGTGTGTGTGTGTGTGTGTGTGTGTGTGTGTGTGTGTGTGTGTGTGTCAGCCGGGCGAAAATGCATTGGAGGTGGAGGAGGAGGAGGGGTGGGCCTCTCTCGGTTGGGACATAAAGAGGAACCAGTGGCTCCCCTGGGAAATCACAGCTCGTGTCTGCATCTTAAATATCCCTGTGAAGTATCAATAAGTGGGTAATTGAATTTTGAACACAAACATGAGCGTCAGGTGTATGTGTAGCAAGGCGGGGGTGTTCAGCGGGTGCGTTGGATGAATATGTGTGCCTCCAAGTCCTTCCATGCTTGAGTGTTTGTGTGTGTCATTTCCTCTGTGTCTCCCTCATCCCTGGGGACAAGGGCAGTGAAAGTGGATGTTAAATCCATTAAATAAAGCTTACACCCCGTAATAGCTGAGCACCTCTCGGCGATGGTCATTGAGGGTCAGATAAGTCCTCTTAACGCTTAATGAAAGTGAATCGGGTCCGTCAGACTTGGGGTCTGCGACTTCAGTTAACCCAGGTGGTCATCGGTCCTGGCTTCTAACAGGCATCCGGGAGCTCACTGGGAGCATGTCATTTGGGTGGTGGTGGGGGGGGGGATTTGGGTTGGGCAAAGTGATGATTACTCTCATTTTATACACAGGGGATTGGTAGGAGGGGGGCTGTTACAATGGCACGCAGATCACTTGTTGTAAATGAGAGGAAAGTGAGATGTTACACCACTGCGTTTCCTCTGCATTTTCCTTTCGTCCACATGGGATTTGGCAAGTGAGGATGATTTACCAGTGTGGAGCAGAAAATTGCAGCAACATTTGGGTTGCAACAGTGCAGGCTCTGATACTTCAGAGGGCATATTTCCTGGCATACTTAGCCGCTTGCAGATATAGGTTAATCTCCATTGTTTCAGTGGACCAAATCAGAGCCAAAATCCACATCCAGAGGGTATGGGGCTGATAAGGTACAATTTCTTATTATTTTTTTTAAATTTGCAAATCAAGCCAAGGGGAATGTTTAATTTAGGTAAAATTGACATATATTGTATGTTGTGGCTGTGTTTGATAACCTACCATAACATATGATGATGGAATCTGTGGCCATTAGGGCTAAATGATAATTAGATGGTAACAAATCAACAGGACAAGGCGATGGCCTGCAGAATCCATGAGGTGCCATTTAGTATGGATGGTAGTCGTAACAAGATGCTGATTAACTTAGTGCAAAATTAGTGATTGACCTTTCCAATCAACTAAACAAATCTCTAAGTCTCCCTAATCAGTATTGATCTGATCTCTTCGGGTGTATGACAAAGCCTGTGTGTATGTGTTTGTGTGCGTTGGTCAGCAAGCTTTTGAGTGAGTCAGGTTTTCTGTAGTAATGCTCTTTTGTTTATTTTCCAAAAATGAACAGCTATTGGAGTCTCTTTTGATCAGTCATAGAAAATCTCGAAAAGACAGATCCAGCAAAATAAACATTGTAATTAAGATCAACCACTTATTGTTACATTTTATCTGAGATACATAATTTCGTCTGAGTGTGTTTACAGTATATGGCAATCTATGTGTGATTTTTGGGTTGTGAGGGTACCACTTTGGTCCGTCTATACTTTGTAAACATGGATGCTGGGCTCAAATCCAAAATGAGTTACAGGGAAAAGAGAACATGGATACGAAGTAGAAAACACTGGCTGTATCCCAATTCAGGGTCTGCAGCCTTAACGGCCCACAAGGGCCGCGTACTTAAAGACCGCTAAGGCCGGAAGTGCGAGGCTTGTGAAATGGGACGCTCTAGCCTCCGTTGCGCTGCCCAGGTTGCCTAGCAACCATGATACTAACAGCTGGAAACGTGTCATACAGCTGTGTTTGACAGAAATGAAGGACAAAATCTTTTGTTCATTTGTTTGTTCCTACATGAGCTTTGATCATTCTCTGTGAGATGAAGCTCAGCTATTGAACGGCGTATATTTTAAAGTAAAGGCTGTAAAACCAAGTTAGTACAAACGTCACTAACGTCACATAACTTTGCAGACATGTGGCCAACAGGAATGTTTTAATGTTCTTCGTTATTAAACATTTGCACATAAATAAGTGACATAATATTCAGTACTTACTTAAAGTTTAAAGTTTACTCTTCGGGCGCCCCTCATCCGCCGTTTTTTTCCGGCAAAATTATCCACACCCAGCGCCGCGCTATGCATTCTGGGATACGTTGGGTCACGAAGTCTACACCGCCACGTCCTTAAAATTCAGGGAAATGAAGGACGCATTTGAGGGCCGCATTTCGAGCAGCCCTTGAATTGGGACAGCCTTCGTCGCGTCGCTGTGACATAATCGGCCTTAAAATGCGGCCTTTAAGGCTGCAGACCCTGAATTGGGACACAGCCATTGACGTGCAAATGCAGTCTGAATGGGAGAAGACAAAGGCTGTCTTCAAAATTTTATTTATGTCTAGTCTACTCAGTCCTGCAATAAAAAGTGTGATTATTGTGCACTAACTAGATAACCACTGCAGACAGCTGTTAACATATATCTTCCCTTGCAATAGTTTTTGTCTTGTCTTTCCCCTCAACCCCCAACCAGTCATGGCATCTGGCTGCTCTGTCCTGAACCTTGTTCTGATGGAGGTCTCTTCCTGTTAAAAGGGAGTTCTTCCTTCTCACTGTCACCAAGTGCTCGCTTATATCTGATTGTTGGAGTTTACTCTCTAATATTGTAATGTCATTACGTTCAGGTCACTCTTGTTGTATGTTGGCGCTAAAAAATAAAATTGAATTGAACTGTGTGACTGAGAGATTTTGTACTTTACTTCAATATATCATCACTCCACAAATAGGCATAATTTTTATTATCCCTGTTGCATGAACAGCAGAATGCTGCACCACATTTAAGGCCATAGACTCTACTACGTTGCTGTTTTTTCTGTACATTGTAGCTGTCATATCTCTGAGCATTTATAAAAATTCTGTACATGAGTATATTACAGAAGCATGCTGGAGGCTGCAGCTGTAACAGTGAATGAGACATTCAGCAGGGCGCGTAATCTCAGGAGAGGCACTGCTATCTTTGATCTGTTTTACAGGTTGAGCTCGTCACGGGTTGGAGAAATTGATAATAAGAAGGAGAGAAGCATTTCATGTTAAAAATGCAAATATTAACTGCTGCCCTTTTACCGTTCCTTCTGATGCTGCTTCAAATAATAGTGACACCATCTTTCTGCCAGTTTAAGGGTCATCCCAGTGTAATTGCTTTCCCTTGCCTAATTTTGATGGCTTCACTTCAATCTAAAGAATCCTATGCGTGGCCAGAGGTCCGTTGATGACTCCGTTTAGGGTGATTTGAAGAGATGGAAAATTGGAAAATGAACCCATCCCATTCCAGTTAGCATCATCTTCAACCTAATGATGGACACCTCAAGGTGACATGGCCCCCACGCCCAGATGCACCATTATCATTCCACCCTGGGCAACTCATCTAAATTACTAACTGCCCTGGCTTTTTCATTAGCCACATTGGACAGAGGAGGCGGGGCCCCTCTGCACCAGCACACGCAGACACCAAACAGGCGTTATGAAGGTGGGCGACTTTGTGCTTAAAGCCCATTTAAAATAAGTGCTGTCTGCTGCTCTGTCATCATTTATTTGTCTGATGTACAACATTTGTAACAGTAAAGAAGGCGATCTAAGCTTTGTGCTTTTTAAAATCTGTAGTTGAAGCAGAGAGGCTGATCGTCTTCTTATCTCGAGTAGAGTAATTACTGTACCAAGAAGGTGCCTCTGTGGGGTTTATGATGATGCTGCAGGAAACTGTCTGTAGTCTCTATATTCACACTCGGGTTTGTCTTTGATAGAAAAGCCTCAGCAATGATTGGTCTCCCAGAGAAAGCCATTTTAACAAAGGATCTTCAGCAGGGACGATTATGTTTCAAGACTCGGTGCCAAGATGCTGGCAAAACCTTGTTCACTGAATCCCACTTGAATACATTTCTTTATCTGGTGCTATAGTGACAGTAAGCGACTGTGTTGGTAGGGTTGGTCTTTTATTAGTGTGTGGATGTGATAAAATTGCTGTTCATTATACACATTTCAAATTAAATAGCTTACACTCTGTTATAATGGAAAATCTAAACGGTATGAAGACTCATCTCCTGTAGATACAATATAGAAGGATCTATTATGCTCTTTTCCACCTCTTTTTTTTTAAATTTTCACATTTTATTCTATTTTCAGAGTTGAAAATAATCCTCCTTACTGGGCTCTTCTCTTCTTTCCTCAATTCTCCCCTTCTTTCTGATTGGCCGCCCCTTAATAACATAACATTTTAATAGCAAGTGAGGCTGCTGCACTCACTGTGTATTATGTTTAAATTTCTTCTCATCTGAAGCATCAGCTTCCACAGAGTTAAATTATAAGAAAAAAGGGAAGAAAACCAACAGATTTAAAACAGTTGTATCCAGAGTTTTAACTAAACTAGCAACTCATAGTTTTTTAGGACAGTGTGCATCTTGTCTGAATAATGTAATATTTCTTGGGGAGGATGACCTGTCACAGCCCCGTACATTTATCAATGGGACCTCTAGGCTGGCAACTACTAAGTTCATTGCGCAACCCTAACAATGAAGCCTTCACTCACTCAATTATTCATCTTAATACTTGAATGAGTATTATGTTTCTGTTAGTGTCTGTCACTATTCATAACCTGTAATCATTTTTGCTTCTTAAATCACATACACATTAATACTTTTATACATGCATAGGTCTAAGTACCTGTACCTCACTACAGCGAGCCAACAATTTTGTAATCACAAGACTCTTTGGTAGTTACGTCTCAATTTTATGTTGATTTTCATGTCCTGGATGAACAGATGTTTGTATAAATTGCCTCCCGATGTGACACTGGAGATATTAAATACATGCTGTGCATTACTAACAAGCTTTTCTGAAGTTGTTAGAGCTGTAACCAAGTGTTGCACAAGACTGATTTGTTTCTGATTTTAACAACTTACTAAGAAGACTGTTGAAAGGTCTCTGACACTGTGCTGTAGTTTATCTAAAATATGTGTTTTCTTGTTTTCCAGCCAGAGAAATGACCAGAGGAAAGTTCCTAAACATCTTGGAGAAGCCCAAGAAGTGATTTATCTTTTTGTTTGGATTTCACAGTGATTGCAGTCGTTGCATTCACCAGTACGCTATGAACATGTTCAGACATTCACAGTCAAGTCAAGGACTGCATTCTGATTAAATAGAGCAAAATGCTCACTAACATTGCTGATGTCTTCTCATCAGACTCCTCTGTACAACTGCTGTTCTCTAAATAATCTTTTTCTTTTTTTTTGAAAGTTGTTGCTTTTCTCTGGATTTCTCTCTGACTTGTAGATCTACCTTGATTAAATGTTCCCTAATTATTCATACTTTTGAACATGAAACTTTTTTTCAGTTTGTGAAATTATTTAATAAACTATTAAAATGAAAAGATCTTTGCTTTTTTTTTTTTTTTTTTAAGAATTTAAGTCTCCTGTGACTTGATTACGTTTGCAGCCAAAGGAGCCAACTGTAGTGATGCAAAAGTTTTTAGAGACTGTTCAACTTCTTTTAATTAGGGCAATAACTTCATGCCTCTGCCACTCCACAGAGTGCAGCACCTCTCTGCTGTGGACATGTAAGGAGCTCCGACGTGGGAGTACTTTCTCGGCTATCGGGGCATGTTTTCTTTTTAATGAGCATTGGAAGCAGGGTCTCCTACACAAAACATTGAGTAAAAATAATATTGCTCATTGTCATCGCCGTTAATAAGAGTTGACATAATTACTAGGACCATTTCTTTTCTAATTAGCACACTTCAACGTTGTCGGAGCTAGCGGTCGGGCAAAAAGAGAATCAGACAGGCATGCCGAATGGGAAACAAAAAGAAGTCCATCCGCCGTAATTAGGTAAGACAATGCCTCGGACTGTTCTCGGCTGGAGATGTCGCAGGGGCTCTGGCCGCTCACTCCCAACAAGTTACACTTCTCCCCAGGCCGGTAATAAGCCCCCAGTCGTCTTTCCGATTCACACGGACAGAGGCCGCCATTGCCTCACTGGCGTCACCCCTCGTGACCTACACGGACCCTGGCTCACCCCTCCGAAAATATGTATTCATGCAGCACTTTGGCTTTGTCCGTGTTTCTTACTGAAGTGTCCTGGGACGCGCAGTCTGGCGAGCCGCTGACGCAAAGCGTGGACAGAAAAGAAGCCCAGCCCGTCTTTATTTATGGCCTCAAGAAGCTGAAGGCCTGTGCACGCTTCTTAAGCTGGAGTTTGTCATTCGGGTGCTGAGAAACATTAGAAATAAAACCAGGGATCAAACTGAAGAATTATTTTTTAGATCTGATCCCACCAAGTGTCACCAATGACTTGTGACGCGGTGGCTTTATGAAGTTAAAACATTTACTGATAATTTGTAGATATTTTAAAGCCACAAAAAATAAACTGAGTGTTTCCAGTTTTATCGTCTCTATTCTCTTTTCGGAAGGCCTTCGTTTATTAATGCATTCAATAACTTTAAAGCGCATTACACTTCCTAGTTTGCTAAAAGGTGAAGTCCCTCTAGATATAAATATTAAAAACTACTTTCATATTATCTGTGAAAGCCCCCACACAAAAACGTGTAATAATGTTATATCAAAACAGGACAAGTTAATAGTTTGTGAGGGGATTGGTTGAAATCATGCAAATTCTATTCATATTAAAGTGCAGAAGCTTAGATTATGCATTCTTTTATTTATGCTCTACAGAGTGCATTTGACGATGTTGTGATTCTAATCGTAGGCTGTTGCAGAACTTATACACATTATAAAAAAGTGCATTATTTTAAAGTCAGTGTGTCTGCATTTCCCGCATTTATGCATTCAGTGCAACAACTGTGCCCATTTGAAGTGCCCCTGCCGTCTGTGGGACTGGCTGAATGTAGACACCTGTTGATGCTGACTGGCGAACATTGATCAGTCTGCTGAGCGCTGACGTGTTAAACGAGCTGACATCCTCAATATGGTGTACGCACTGTGGCTTCCTGTCACCCGTATAGCCTCAGTCCAGCCAAGCAGTCTCTTCGAGAAACGGGTCAGTCCCCGCAGAGCTGGTCATCCATATGGAGGGAGAAAAAAAAGAGAAACACTCCATCCATCCGCAGTGCGTTGCCCTGACCTCACGTAGCCTCTGTGCCCCGACAAACGTCAATCCGATGTGCCCCGAGTCCTTAAATTAGCTGTCAATTAGTGCAAATTAATCAACTCCTCGCCTAATTAAGCAATGCCGACGGGCAGCTACCAAACATGCCATTGTGGAGGAGCCATGAGAAAGCTGCGGGGCTTGCAAACTCTTTCAGTATACCGGGGGAGGAGGAGAGGGGAGGAGGGCATCGCATAACATCATGCCCTGGAAGTGCTTTGGGAAAGCAGAGGCTTTTGGCTGAGCTTTAGTAGTCCCCCCCCCCCCCCCCCCCTCCCTGACTCGGCGCTACATGTGCGCTGTCATCAAGTTGCCTGCACCTTGTTTCAACACCGAGGATTCAAACTGATTGAGCATAAGACGTTTCTGTTTTGTTTTTTGAACAGTTTGACAACAGTCAGATTGGACACCTCAAAAGAAAGCCACAGGCAGTCCATGTGACTTATCCGTTCACCAGTGTGTGTGTGTGTGTGTGTGTGTGTGTGTGTGTGTGTGTGTGTGTGTGTGTGACCTTCCCGTAAATACGCTGCATTGGCCTTTTTATTTTTAACATTTTAAATCTCACAGCTGTTTTAGCAGAGCCTCACCTTCTGCAGGCCACTCCTCTCTGAAAGCTGCTTTCATTTCCAAATGTTTGAGGACACGCAGCACGGAAGCACGAAGAGCGGGGGGAAGAAAAGAAATGATGTAGGGTGTGTGTGTATGTGCGTTCTCGGAGGGGGGGTAAATAAACAAACTGAAAAAAACAAACAAATCCAACAGCTGTTTTCTTTTTAATCTACATGCGTTAGATCCTGCAGGTCTTTGATGGGCAACCTAATCTACACGAATGACTGAACTAAATCTTCCCTTAATCTCGAGCCTTATTAGTCATCCTCTCTTCTGCATGTAAATCCGCACGGACCAGTTTTCAGAGGAGATGGACTAATAAAAGTAAACACAAAGGAGGAACCATCCTACTACCGACAAAATCATGAGAAGAGAAGAAAAAAACGTATAGATTGCAACAGGAGTGATGATTGAGTGAGAGGGAGGGAACTAAGTTCCCTGTAGTTGCCATGTCCCTGTGACTCGCACTCTTCCTTGTTAATAAATGACTCGATCCCAGCGGGCCGATGTGCCATTAGCATATCCTAATAACATTGACTTCGTCATTAATAGAATTTCCACCAAATAGGGCCTAATTAGTTTCAACTGGCCAACCACTGATTGCAATAAATATTTTTTTCTCCTTCTTAATAGTCAAATTTTAAAGTCTTGATCAGCTGAGGCTCTGAGCTCCACCAGACTCTTCTTTCCATAACGGAGACCCACGCTTTCACCACCCACATGACTCATTCCCACAGGTTTTAATTAGAATGATATACCTGTGACGATGCTGATTTTACCACACAGATTGCTTTTTTGCATAATACTGGCACGTTTACCTCAGTAAAGAAAGTAAATGAAAAACATTTGCATCATCTCTGCACACAGCGGGCAAATCCCTGTCCTCTGTGCTTTCCAAATAAATGTATCATAAGTATTTTTTTTAAAAGAAAACTGTTAAATTATCCTTATAAGATTTTTTATTTTTAACATTTTGGTCCGCATCTTTAATAATAATAATAAAGATAAAGGTCATTAAAACCGTAACGCAAAGAAACATTTTTTCTTTTGTTGTGTTATTGCAATAAAATGAATGAAATTATTATGTTATAATTTATTATTATTATAATTTATTATTATTATTATTATTATTATTATTATTATTATTATTATTATTATAAAACAAAAAAACATGCTGTGGGAGTTTCTTGTTAGTTTTGTATTATTTTGTGTGTTCGTTGCTCATATTCTGTTTAATTTCCCACATCCTCCAAGAAAAATCCCCCTGTGGTTTATAATCTGTGTAGTCTGCTGCTGCTGTGGGATTAACGCTGTGCAGGACCGTGCAGCGCAGACTGTGTCCATGTCGTCCAGCTGTCGTTTTTGGGAGGGCCTTTGATTTGCGTGTGATGAGTTTCCCACAGCATCTGGAGATCAATTATCCACTCCTATGAGCCAGTGGTTGGGCAGAGAGAACTGGCTTTGTGTGTGTGTGTGTGTGTGTGTGTGTGTGTGTGTGTGTGTGTGTGTGTGTGTGTGTGTGTGTGTGTTCCATCGCTCATTGTTCGTATTTCTTCCAACAGATTGCAAACTTAAAGATCGCTTGTTCCTCTTTACCACGGATCTAGTCTTCATTTATCCACGCAGTCCTCAGGAAAACACAGATATCCATTCGGGAGGGCGTATAATGCATCCATGATCCACAGGAATCCCGAATCCTTGCAGCTGATTGGCTGCTGGTTCTGCCTCTTGTTGGGATGGACCTGTTGGATAAAAGGACCATTTTCTAAAGGGCTCTTGTGTGTTACGCAGAGGATCATGCACTGGGGACCGTCCTGTTAGACGCCGTGATAAGAAACAGGCCTTTCAAGGAACATCGGAGACACTATGACGGGGAAACAGGGCTCCGTGTTGTCGGAAAGTTTAAATCTATCGGAGAAAACCTCTCTGGGTGTTAATGGAGGGAGTAACAGCCACCAGCCGAAGAGCGGCGCGACCAATCCACCGCCCAGGTGCACCGGCTTCGGCATCCAAGAGATACTGGGTCTGAATAAGGAGCCATCCGCAGCCCCGAGGAGCCCACTGGCCTCGCTGCCGGCCGGGGCGCACCTTATCGCCGCCAGGTCCATGCTGGGCCCCGCCGGCGTGGGTGTCGGGATGGGATTAATCGGCCCTGGTGGGATTCCATCGTTTTACAGCCAGCCAGCGTTTTTGGAGACTGTGCTGTCTGACGGGCAAGATGTTCACCTGCAGCCCCACAGCAGGTCCGTGGGCCCGCTGGACACCAGCCAGTCTGCCAGCTCAGGTGATCTGCAGTCACTTTCTAATGATTCATAGCCGTGAAATTATTACAGCAGTTATATTATTATCGCATTTCCACTCACTGTGTTACTGTGGATTAAGACAGATTCCAGATTTCTTCCATTTCCTCCTCCTCCTCCTCCTCCTCCTCCTCATCATCATTATTATTATTATTATTATTATTATTATTATTAATAATAATAATAATAATAATAGTAATAGTAGTATTAGTATCGTGTTTGAACTGGAATGTTTTAGGCTGTGACAGGTTTATTTAAACCTGTGCTGTGTCGTTGCAAACATTTGCTCTGATCTTTTAATTTCATTTAACATTACGTCTTCTTCTCAGACTCTGAAGATTTGTCTTCTAATGAACGAAAACTCTCCAAGTCGTCAGTAAGTCAGAGCAAGAAAAGGAAGAAAAGACGCCACCGGTTAGTGCTGATTTCTGGATTTCAGGGGGAAAAATGATGAAAATGTTAAATTTCATGTTAATACAACATCCCTTTGTTCAACTTAATAAAATAAAATAAAATGCACAGTGGCTGTTATTCTTACATTTTTAATTTCTAATTTTTGGTCTTACTCTTTCTTTGGCACTCACAACTGTGCACATAAGGATTTACTGCACGTGAGCTTTTATTTTCTCAAATTATTGCCATCTAGGCAAATTGAAAAAAAAATTATCTGAAAAACAGGGTAATGTTATGATTAGTTTTTATTTAAGTTATTAAAACTGGCACTTAAAGCTGAACGCCTTTTTAGCTTTTCTCCAGTGCAAATTGTGTGTGTTAAAACATGCACATGTATTCATTAGTTTGTCAGAAAGAAAAAAATCGGGTTTTTGCGTGTGCGTGTGTTTTTTGTTTTCAAAGCACATTAATATATATTTCTCGCCTGTATTTAACCTGTTTCCACAGGACCATATTCACCTCGTATCAGCTGGAGGAGCTAGAAAAGGCATTTAATGAAGCGCACTACCCGGATGTTTATGCCCGAGAGATGCTGGCCATGAAAACAGAGCTACCCGAAGACAGGATACAGGTATAAAAACCCCTGATAATTATAATAAGAAATTATAAAAAAATTATGAATATTTATTGAATTAGAAAAAAAGACCATGGAGCTTTTCCAATTTTTCTTTTTTTTTTTTGCTGTTCAAAGAATTTTATTTTATTTTATATGAAGTATAAAGTTGTTCGGTTATTTCAATCTACTTTTGCCCAGTTGTGCCTGTAAAAATGCGACGTTTCATATTATTCATTTAAAATATAAAGGAATGCTTCATTTGAAGCATAGTTTTATTTGTACATATTTTTTTTTCGTACAGCTGCTTTGCATACGAACAACAGGCTAATCAAAGCAACAGCAGAGTGAAAGTATCTCATAGTGTTTCACATTCATTTCGTTGTATTCAAAGGATTCGATCTAATTTTACATTTTTAAACAGCGCATCTGGGCTTTGTGGGCCATTCTGAAAAAATAAGCAACAGTCTCTTTAAAACCGGGTTCATTCTGAACTCATCTGCCGTAATGATTTGTGTGAATATTCTAATCGCTCTCCTCATGAATATGCACCTGTTCGGGCGAATGCGCTTCGCTCATCCTTCACCTTTCCATCAGTGCTAATAACCCGCTGTAATATTTGAGTGGAGGCCGCCAGCTGCCCCTGATGCTGCTCTGATGTTAAAGGGACGATGGTCTAAGTGAGCCCCAGCAAATCGATCAGCGATGGGGCCCCCCTTCCTCCTCCCCTTCCTCCTCTTCCTCCTCCTCCCGTCTGAACAAAGACTGCTCTCCTCCAGCATCCTCGCCAGGACAGATAATCTCTCATCAGGCGCAGTTGGATGTGAAACAATTTGTTCTCAGAGAAGGAGCCGCTAACGACCTAATCAAGCTATCAAGGCGGAAGAAGATTGCAGTGTGACCTGGACCATCCATCTGCCGGGGTGCCTTTTAATCTCGTTCTCATTACCGGGCTGCAACAGTAGGGCCTGGAATAAATAATAAAAGGAAATAAATAAATAACCCTGCTCCCATCCTAAATAAAATTAACACCCAATTTTCTCATTGAGTGTAATTAGTTAAATCAGACGAGCTCGGGAGGCTGGCTGCTGCTGCTGCTTGGAGAGAGACGCAGGGAGTTCAAATGAAATAACTACATTGAATTTATTAGCATGGGTCAATAGCGCTGATCCCACGAGTCCCGGTAGTTTAATTTCCCGTGATATTTGCCCGCCTGCCCACCATCGATTGGGCCTGAAATTAACTTATTTTTCAATCAGCCTCGGCGTGCCCCTGGGTCGCTCCTCCTCGCGGCTTACACACTGGCTTCTTTTTAAGGGGCACATAAGCAATTTCTCATTAAAAAAAGTATCTTGTATGAAATAAGGGTTATCCATCAGAATTACCAGAAGAAAAAAATCTAATAAAAAAGCTTGAAAACGATTTGATCGCTTTCGATTTAAAATCTGTCCTCGCTCGAGTCTTCTTTCTGCCCTCCCACCTTCCTCCTCTCTCAGAGCCAGAGGTGCCTAAGCTGAGTGCTTAACAATCCTGTGTTGTGCTATACAATCAATTTGGCCTCTCTCTTTCTCTCAGCGCACACACAGACACTCCGGGCTTTAAGCAGTTTGCTGGCTGTAGCCAAGTGAAGTGTCTTGTTGTGTCACACCATCTATAATGCCACCAGGTAGTTTGCGATAAGCAGTGACAGGAGGCAGAGATCTGTTACACCTGGAGCCTGCAGGCTATGGGAAATCAATGGACTCAAGCAAAACAGGACTTAAGTTGTTATCTTAAGTCCCTTTGAATCGCACTGGATTCCTAAATGGATCATCTTTAAAATAGCTAAGACTAGGCTTAACATTTCTAAAAGGGTGCTTTTAGAAAAGCCTAAAATGGCAGTAAGTGGATGGAATGGATTAATTAGTTACATTTTAGGAGGGTTTGATGATCCCTTCTGGAAACGTTTGAATTAGAATTTCTTTGTCATCGTTAAGCGTTTATTATTGGACTAACAGCACGTTTTGGCTGGATAAACACAACTCAAACCGATTTTTTCCTCAATATTTGCTCTCATCGGTGGCTTAGAAGATATGCAGACGATCCATCAAAAAAGCCCAAACCTGTTTAGGATACAAATTGTTGCATCTTGCACATAATGCAGCAGATTCAATAAGATTGCCATTGTGAAACAGTCTGCCACGGTGAAACTCCTCTGATTTCCTCTTCTTGTGGTTCCCAAATTACTGAAAACTCATTCCCAATATCCTCTGTAACAGTAATCAAAAGCCCCAACACTATTCAAGTCCATCTCGGCTGTTTCCAAAAACTATTCATTCAAAATTAAAAGGTTATTTGAATGAATCAAATTGAATCTCTTGCACGTATTTTGGCCTCTGCTGCAGTGACCTGAAATCTGATGAATATGATGACTTAAGCGATATAGCTAAAAACTGGGGAACTTCTTCCTGTGTTACAGGTGTGGTTTCAGAACCGGAGGGCCAAGTGGAGGAAGAGGGAGAAATGCTGGGGTCGCAGCACAGTGATGGCTGAATATGGACTGTATGGAGCCATGGTGAGGCATTCAATCCCTCTGCCAGAGTCCATCCTCAAGTCTGCAAAGGATGGTATCATGGAGTCCTGCGCCCCCTGGCTGCTTGGTGAGGCTTTTGTTTTACTTTTACTGATTTTTCCGCTTTTGTTTTTCTAATTCATCCATTTTTGTAGATGTAAAGCACATCTTAGCTGCACAGTTCAGTCAGTTAGTGATGACTGAGTAATCATAATTTTAAATAATCAGAGGTTGCACTTCATTGAGTTAACAAGCTGAGATTAATGCGTTTATTCTGACTTTCCACAAGTTCCCTTTCCCCCCTAAGCATGACCTTTTAAAACTAATATATTTCCTAAATTGAAATCAGCATGCAAAATATTTTTCATCCAGTACCCTGGTCATGCATTGCCACTGTCCATTTAAACATTATTTTCTAAACCGCAACTGTTTTTGCTTGCTATTTTCAGTCCAGGATGGCTTACCAATCAACAGACGCTATTCTAAATCTGAATACCCGCAACTCTTTGCAGGGATGCACAAAAAGTCCGTGGAGGCTGGAGCACCCCCGCCGTCAGGAAAGGACGATGCACCCCAGCAGCCGAGCTCTCAGAGGGCAGAAGACGCCGAGGCGGAGGAGAAGAGGTCAGAAGGCAAGTCCGTCATTTCTAAAGAGGAACTGAGAGAGAACAGCATTGCCGCGCTCAGGGCCAAGGCACAGGAGCACAGTGCCAAAGTGCTGGGAACAGTTTCTCATGACAGACAGTTGGAGGGCAAACCGGAGAGACAGGAAGCCGAGGAGAAGGCCAGCGACCCCCTGAGTTCACCAGAGGAGCAAAAAAGTCCATAGAGACTGTCAAATTCGCTGAGGACTCTTGTTTTCACGAGTGAACCCAGTGGTCTGGCTGCTTTAAGCATGGACCTACCTGGTATGACTCACTGTCCTGCAGATGGTCTGCATCTGGACTCCTTTAAGGAGAAAACTCATCTGGTTTGCTGCTGCACACAAGATGCAAATGCACTTTCCCCCCCTCCCTGATTCACTTCAAAACATACAGCTGTTGCTTGATCATCATATAGAAAGGTTGAAAAGAGCAAGAGTGAGAAATATCCCTGTATATAGATCCCGCAATTATATAGAGACAGCCAGATGAGCAGAATTTCATCCAGTGCAACATGAAGTACTTGCAACGAGCAGTCAGTGTGTCAAAGTCTGCATTTCATTTTAACCTTTGCTTGTACAGTTACTAAGTGCTGGCGTTTTAGATAAGAGGCGCCCCACCGACAGAACTCTTTCAAGAGAAAGAAAGTAAATGTTGTCCTATATCGTGCTGTAAATAATTGATATATTAATCGCTCCCACTAAAGACACAAATTTGAAATATGTTTTCATGTAGTCTTAAAAATGTTTGTGTTTTCATTTCAAAATATGTATCACTCAAAATACAAAGCATAAAATAGAAATCACTGTTTATTAAATGCGGGTTTTGGTGTCAGTTCTTTTGCTTTAAATGATTTGATTACCACCCTGTTGCTCTAACTATTGAATGGCATTGAAGACCCCCTCCTTGCTGGAGTAGCTACTTGCTGTCACTTGCTGCTCTGCTGGCTGGGCTCATTAGGAGACCGCCCCTGGCTACATGCTTGGGTTAGCCCCCCATAATCCGTCGCAGTTGAGAGCCTTCAATTTCAGATTAAACTAGGGGAACCAGAGCTTTTGGGACAGGAGAAGAGAGTGAAGCAGGATGACCTTAGCCTGATTTCAAATCACTTCAATAGATGCTGTTAGCATCCAACACTCAAGCTCTTTCATCCTCTTATCTGAATACTTAGCCAAAGTCTAACAGCTTCATTTGTTGGTAATCTTCATTTCTCCCCCGGCTGTTTATAAAACTTTCTATCAGGGCATTTGAATTCAGCTTTACAACACATCTACGTGGTCGCATTAGCTATAATCCATATCACATTTCACACACTTTCTAATGGGGCTTCTTAATGAGTTGAACAACTGAGTTCCATTCCAATTAAACAGAGAGCAATTTCAAAAGGCAAGGGATGACTGCGCTCAGTGTGGCCCCAGAGTGAATGGCTCTCAGTTCGAAATCATGATGTCAGTCGATAGGGAAAAGGTTGTTAATTACTTTGTTGACAGAGATAAGTATACATACAATCAACAATGATGGGTAAAAATGCTCTGGGATGTGCCAGGATAGCAGGAAATGTTGATGTTAAGAAGATTCTTCTCCACTGATGAGTTAATTTGTGAGCAGCAATGTTAAGGAAGGTTTAATTCTTGATTATAACCTTAGAAAGATATTTCAGATGTCATCATTTGTGATATTTGTTCCCGCTATATTTTCAGGGCAGAGCATAAAAATAACCAGCTGCAGAATAATCTTCAGACCTGATAGATCTAGCATTAAGGGACACTGCAGCAGATACATTTCATGCTCACAAGAACCATTACTGGTTTCAAGCTAATCTTATTTCGTATCCTTTGCTAACCTAGACATATGTTTCCAGTTTATGTATCACTAAATGATATCTTATTTTAGCTTTATACCCTTCTGCTGGTCTCAACAAACTGTTGGATGAACTGCAATCAAATGTTGCACTGACATTCATGATCCTCAGAGGATAAACCCTGCTGGTGGTCTCATGACTTCTTCTGTGGTGCCAATAAGAGGCAACTGCCAACCAATTAACAGTACTTAATTGGCGATTGATGGTTCCTGTCTTTCCTAAAGCGCCCTGAAGTTAAACTCTTGAACTCTTACAAGTTGCTATCTCTCTCTCTCCTTCTCAATCTTCCTCTTTCTTACTATTCTGAAGAATTTAAAGCTGAAAATAAACATCACATTAAACTGCATCCTCCTTACTGCACCATCCTTGAAGAAGAAATCGAGTGAGCGTAATGAATGGCAATATACATACACATCTACTGCACATACCCTCAGCCCGTTTCAGTTATTGAGGCCAAGACATACACAGAGCTAGGATTATTCCTCTAAAGTGCAAAGCTATTTAATCCTCTGAGAGTGAAATAGAAGGTTATTATAGACCAGATTTGGTGAAGATCAAGCTGTTTACATTGGATATGAGGAGGTAATTCACAGTATCCCTTTTGATGGGCAGTCTGCTTGTTGAAGACCATGATAAGATCATCTCAATCCATGCAAAGTGATATCTGGGGGAGCTTTATGGAAAGATTTCTGACTAATGCAATATTAACATTCAATTTCTTTTTGATGGGGTTCTGAGCGATATGACTTTATGAGTGAGATTAAGTGCATACAGATCATTTTGGAAGCCTCTTGGCTCCAGTTTCATGCAGACTTGAAATCAAACGGAGATATAGATAAACCGCAGTGTAATGAAATGTGGTGCTGTTCTGCCCCCTGCTGCATAACCCTATCAGTACAATCAAAAACCTGAGCATCTGGCTGAGCAGATGGCTTTTCATTACATCTTTATTTGAGAACATGATGACAGGTTCTCTGGTGGGTTTAGAAATTGCAAAGTATGTGGTTCAAATGTCAGCACACAAGCAGGAGTTAACAATAAAACCCCAAACCATAGAAATAAAGCCACTGCACAACTAAAGAAGTCAAAACTCTCACCTCAAGTGATTCTTCGTGTGATGAATAACATGCCTTTCTCTTGTGCATGAAGGTTTTGCCACAAGCTAGATTTAAAATGACAATAATACTAATAGGAAATAATAAAGCTCCAGGTGAAAACTCAATATCTGCTCAGGAGATTTCATTATCAGCACATGGCTGAGTTGTCTGCAAACTTGCAAAATTTCCATTTCTCTCTTTTTTGTTTTCCTTTTTAATCTGAACGATCAATCCACATCTCATAAAATAATCGTTATATGCCCATAACCATAGCAAAAGCATGTGTGCCATGATTTGTGCACGTATTCATGCACTGGTATTTTATTTTCCCACATACTATACACTAACATAACATTTATAAATACAAACAGTGTGCATATACAGTCTGTTAACATAGATAGGTAGAGTATTTGCACTCTATCTATCAATACCATAAAATGTAAAATGCTCTGGGTTGATAAAGAAATCGATTATTCTGGCCACACGGTGGCAGTCTTGAGCTTCAATCTTGAGCATTTAAAATCAAAAGCCCTGAGTTCACGTATGTCCATGTAAATTTAATTAAAACACAGCTTCTCAATTACATATTTCACAAAATCCTGTCCATGTACAAAAATCCAAGAAAATCATTTCCATCTTATCATCGATTCATATCTGTCAGGATGAAGAGAAAAAGGGTCGTATAACAAGCTTCTGAGCAGACAGGATCTGATATCTTGATCAATATTTGTCATCTCTTGTCAGTCTTCTGGTGCTCTCTGTGATGAGGCTGTCTGCTGTGGGTTGATGGAGATGGAATTGATACTGTGGCTAAATGATCTGTGCTGCCCGGGGACTGATTTCATCTCCAAGGTTCTTTTTTCTTTTTTTTTGGAAAGCCACACTGACCCAGCTGGCTGTCTCTTACAAGTCTCTGGATTAGAATTATTATCTCTTTAATATTTAAATTTCACTGAAATCAGTGTTCTGAGTGTCTGCATGATATATTAGTCTCTTTGTGCAATAATTATGCTTCTTTAATCCTCAAATCATTTGATTAATCTGTTGTTGACGTCTGCTGCATTGAATAATCCTCTATTGTCTCCCCAGTATAGCAGATTTATGAGTAGCTGGTGTAAAAAACAAGAACATTTCATTATGTTTCCTCACCTGCTCACCTGTTGACATTTCCTATAGCATCAACATTGTGAAATTAAGCAAGAGAGAATGATTTTTTCACAATGTTTCTCCTTCAAAAATGTTATACACACATTTCCCTTGCATAAAACACACTGCTGGATTTCAAATTTCTCTAAATGCTGTGTGTCAGATTTATAGCCCGATTAAAGCAGCATGATGGGAGTTCTTTGTCTCTGGATGTGTGTCCTCTGTCTCATCTGAGTGCTACAGACAAAGACTGCTCTTTGTCACTGCTGCCTACTCTACTAATGGATATCAGTTATCTCTTGAAGTTGGACTTGACTGCTTGTCCCAGAAAGATTTATGATGTGTGGCATGACACCAGCAGCCATCCACTGCAGCCGCCCTCCAGCCTTCGGTGCTTGGTATTTTCAGCAGGCCATCTGTAGATAGTTTCAGATGCCAGCTCCAGTCATCTGGGCAGACATAAACTGTGTTAGACTCTGTTTACGTTAAAATGATATTATTGGCTTTTATTACTTGCTGCTTCATATTTCTTGTCTAGGAAAATTACATTACCACTACCCGTAAGGTGTCAGGCACTCAGGTTGCAATTAAAAACCATCACATCTTCTAGAGTCTTATCTTAGAGCTGTATTAAATGCTTTGGCTGGCATAAGACAGCAGTTTTGAGGAATGCTCTGAGCAAAGAGGCAAAAAAGAGGGAAAAAAGTGTCCAGTCTGTTCTTATCAATGAAGAGAACCATGAATGCATAGACCGTGCTCCCTTGTTGCTCAAGGGTGATAAGTGAAGCCAGAAGATGAGACTGCGAGGCCCTTATCAATCCAGTGTGCATCCTGGCAAATGCCGGCGCCACAGAGAGGGAGGCATGTTGCTGTGCGACAAAGGTGCGAGGGCAGATAAGCATGAATCTGTGAAATGCTTCAAAGATGAGCTTAACGCTGATGTGAAAGTGGGGTTTGAAGGGAGGGAGAGAAGAGAAGACAGATGGGTTTACAGAAACGGATGCTGACAAGTGTTGTGCTAAGAGTTGTGGGGATGTCTTTATTTCCTGATGCATACTAAAAAGTGCCTTGGAACACCTGTTTGGAATACAGATTTTTCCTACTAAGTTACATGGATCTCAATTACAAGGACCGTAGGTTACAGTGTGAATGATTAGGTGAGCCTGGTTCTGCTGGAGGTTTCTTCCTATTGAAAGGAAGTTTTTCCTTCCCACTGTCGCCAAGTGCTTGCTCACAGTCTCATTGTTGGACTTTCCTCTGTATTATTGTAGGATCTTTACCTTAAAGCTCCTTGAGGTGACTGTTGTTGTGATAGGGTGCTATTTAAATAAAACTGAATTGAACTGAATTGAAGTAAAGGTGGGCTATGCCACCAAAATATCAATGTTGTGTAACATTGTTTCCCACACATTGCAGTTCAGAGCCCAGAAAACAAGTACCTTTATATACAGGAAACACCAAAATGAAACACTGAATATGGTAACCTCTTTAAATCCCTTAAATTCACTGAAATGAAATAATCAGAGCAGCAAATGAGTAAAAATACTCATTTGCTGCTTCATTTCAAAGGTAGGAAAGGTCGTAAACCAACAGCTTAAAAGAACAGCCGGTGTAGTGTTAAAAAATGTAGTGGCGTGACAAGTACAATATTTCTCTCTGAAAAATAATGAAGCAGACCCATGAAACAGTATAAAGTGGAAAAATAAAGTACTGTAGAAGTACCTCAAAACTCTACTGAAATAAAGTACTTGAGATGTATGTGTGCGTGTTTTATTATGGAATATTACACTGGGTATTTTCATAAGATTGTATTTTAAAAGGACTCAAAATGACTGTGCTTCATTTTAAAAGCTAGAAATGTTGCAAAGTACTAGTTAAACAACCAAAAGAGGAAAAACAGACGAATAAATTACTCAATGATGTCACAAAATCTAGTGTCATTTCCCTGTGAAGTCTAATGAAGTAAAACCCTGAAAGAACTTTAATGTAAACTCAACTGTACTCATATATGATACTTTAGTAAACGTCCCTGGTTCATGTTCATAACTTATTGCACTGAATATTTGATATGACTTTTTTAAAGGGGTGCAAATAAAAAAGTTTTGATATTATAATTGATACATGTCATAGCTTTGTTTCAGTCCATTACAGACACAGAAGCATAGCACTCCTTCACCTTGGGGTGAATTTCCTGGGATGACCACTCCTGGGTCACTTCTTGCTCACTTGTGAATCATCTTTCTCACTGAATGATGGACTTTAAATTGTTCAGAAATGACTATATAACCTTTCCCAGACAGATGGGCAGCAGCAATTGCTTCTCTTAGACAAGCGCTGATGTCTTTGCTTCTCGGCACCAAACGAACACACACCTCAATATACTGCAAACTAAAGCTTGTGCTTTTATGGAGGCATTCATACTTGTTTGCTGATGATCAGTTAATCAGATGTGACTGGTTAGCAGCAGCTGGCTGCTACTTATCCTCCTAATTCCTATCGAAGCAGTTAAGGTGTGCTTAGTTTTTCAGACATTATTTCTGCATTTTGGTTTAATTTTTGATAAATAAATAATGGCACGGTCTAATATGTCATGTGCTGTCCATCTGATTTCAACCTACTTTTAAGACCCACCAATGATTATTTTTATGATAGTCTGAAAAGTACCTTAGAACTGATGTAGGATGTGCTTTCTTTTTGCCATAACTACAATACTGTAACCCAGCACTTAAAATCAGAAGGTTCTCTTTGGACTTGCATATATTCAGCAGCAAACACAGTTTTAAGTTCAGTGATCGGAGATTATTTTATGCCTTTGAGGACACATTGCTAGTACAGTGTTGGTCCCCCTATATTGTCTTCAGAACTGTCTCAAGTTTTCACGGCACAGACTCAACAAGGAGCCGGAAACATTCCTCGGAGATTATAGTCCATGTTGACATGACAGCAGCACACAGTTGCTGCAGATTTGCCACCTTTACACCATCAGCAGTAGCACCAGCAGCAGCAGCCTGAACAATTTATACAAGGGAGGATGGATCCATGCTTTCATGTTGTTTACTCATCGACCATACAATGTTTATCCAAACTTCTGTTGTCCAATTGTGATGAGCCCATTTGAATCATAGCCTCAACATCTCAGTTTCTTGTTCTTAGTTGACAACCTGTGTGGTCTTCTGCAGCTGTAGCTCACCTGCTCTAAAGTACAACATGTTATGCATTCAGAGATGCTCTTCTGCATGCATTGCCTATATAGAGTGGTTATTTGCATTACTGTTGCCTTCCTGTTAGGTTGAATTAGTTTTGGTCATTCTCCTCTGACCCCTTGCATCAACAAGAAGTGTCACTCTTTAGACAATTGATCTTTTTTACAGACATTTCTTTGTAACCCCAGGGATGGCTCCAGTAGATAAAAGGCTGATTACATATTTGTAATATGTAACTATTAAAGTGGCTGTGTGTTTATGTAAAAACATAAATAAAAAAATGCATCGTTTAATTAAGCAATCAGAGTATTTCTCTCCTGGCATATGCTGTGGATTGTTAATCCTCCTGTTCTTATATTTAATAAATATATTTAGAATGAGCTGCCAAAATGTACCTCAAGTTAAAAGGGACCCTGCCAGCCAAAAAAACAAACAAACAAAAAAACTCTTCTTTATAACTTTGTCAGTGACAGACAGCAACTTTAATCTCTAAGATTTGGGATTCCTTTTGATAAATTCTTTATCTCATAAATAAAATAAAAAAATTATATTTTCTGGCTGTTACGTGTTTCCTCCTGCAGTATTTTAATAAATAAATTCTTCCATCCATTTCCAGTATCTACCTATTTAATGCGGCATTGTGGGAGGTTGGAGCATGTCCCAGAATATTCTTAAAGAGTGTGTATGTGTGTGGGGTTTTCAAATCCTACAGGGAGGACATCAGTCTGTAAAATAAATACAAATGGAATATAAATAAACACATTTCAGTAAAGAGAGGAAGAAAAAAAGCTTTTACATTTGAATCTGAATGTGCTTGAATGGCACCATCAAAAACTGCTGGCAATGTCGAAATGCTGACTGAGGACTATGCCGCTCTTTGCTTCTTGTGTCTGCATATAAACAGCTGAAATCTCTGAGGTTTCAGACATCAGTTTAGTTTTACCCATTCCAGAGAAGTCATTGGAGCTTTTTTTGACCTAAAAAATGTCTCCGGAATAATCAAATATAGATAAAAATTTTACATTTATCTGTCTACATGAAAGCTGATGAACTTCAGACAGAATGAAAGAGTCTATAATCTACCAGCTGAACTATGTGCTTTTGATTAAAGATCCGTCACACAACACCAAGCAAAGAGGTTTTGCCACTTTAATGAGATAACCGCCACATCTCAGGTCACAATGTCCACTTCCTCATTTACAACGTCCCTTTGAATGGTAAGTTTAGATTGTGGTTTCTGTTGAGTCTTATTTCTTTTTCAAAAGAGAAATGTCCACAATTTTTTTCTTCAATAGGTCAATAAAAAGAAGGGGGGAAAATCACAACATCTGTAATAAAAGATAGCAGGTATCGCTCTTTCTCGCAACCACTTCAGCCACTAAAGATATCGCCTACTCGTCGGTCGTCTAGTTGTGAGCAGGAAGAGGTGACAAGTATTTATTAAAGCGGTGATGATAATCTGAAAATGCCTTTCAGTTGCGTGATGATGCTCGCTATTTATGCAGCACTCAGCTTTAATGTGTTTTTGTGTTTCCACTCCATTCCAGTTTATTGGGCTTTTTGTTGCAGCTCATTCATCACTGTTATTCTTCTAGAAATGTGATTGTCCCACTTTAGTTCTGCGTACAAGACGCATTCAGTCTATTTTCATGATGTGATGTGACAAGGTGGGGGTGTGACTCGACAAAATTGGATAATTATAGATGCGATTATACTTAGAAACTCGGTACAAAGAATGTAGTGTCCTTTCAAAACGAAAAGCCTGGATTGCATACAGTGATGCTTACAGTGCAGCTCACATGTTCGCTGCAATATTTGAAGAAGTACACGTTCAACCTGCTGCCTCTTGGAAAGTTTTTATTCACGTGGGGGTGGATGACTAATAAAATCAGTTTGCTTCTGGTGGTCTGAGCTTGCTATGGATGCTGTGAGTGAGCTAGCAGGCGTGGGTGAAGCTTCCTATCTATTGAGGGAGAGAAAACACATGCAACGCTGCACTTTCTCTCAGAGTGAGCCCACTTCAGCACCCCATACAGCTCCCATTGATGAGAGCGGCACTTTCGCCCCCGTCTCCCCCATCAAGCCACATTTCATGCATTAGAAACTTGCTCGGGGAGAAGCTGAAAAAGAGAAAGCAGATGAATTTAGAAAAGGTGCAGGCTTCCTGTAAGACTTGCTATCTAGTCTATCTGATACAGAATGGGGTGTACATACATGTATATATATATGTATAAAACAAACAGAGGTCAATAGTCACTCTTCTTATTTGTGCTTAAAATAGTAACATAGGCATTCTTTTGCCTTAATTCAAGACAAACAGGTATGTATATAAACGTAGCACAACATAAAGTAAGAACATTTGCATTTGTATCAATGATTTCTATGTTGTAGCAATGCATCTTGGCAATAAATCTTGAAGATTTGACCAAGTTCTTCATGGGTGCAACCCACATGCTCAACTCTGCTGCTCAACCCACAAACGCATTTTCCTTACAAATGTGTCACTGTGGTGAACACAAATGTGCTACCACATTTTGGTAAATTTTATTATTTTTAAGAAAAACATACGTCAGCAATTAAGACAATTATTATTTTACATTCATTACGTGTAGTCCATAACAATTGAGGAGAGTAAAAGTGAGAAATAATAAGCGGAACTGTTGACACTGTAGTCGTTCGCCCGCGGTTGCCTAGAGCGGACCAACTTCCTGTCCTCTCAGATGCAATTCGGGAAAAGACACGAGTGCTCCTGTGATTCTTTCTCTGAGACTCTACCTTTATTTTTACAGGTCAGTATCGTCTTAAAAATACAGTGTATGAGGGTTTTGTGCCTTGTTCTACTTCGGTGTTTACTGAGAGTTATGTTGACACCGCCGATGTAACCTTAAGTGGGGTTTAGTTGAAAATTACTGAAGCGCGGCACCGCAGCGGTGGTAAAGCCGAGCCGCGCAGCCCCAAGTCTCGCGAGAGTTACCGCGAGAGTTCGCCAGCCCGCGGGATGTATTTAAACTGGGTAAACTCCATTTAACAAGCAAATATGTGTGTGTGGTGCTCCAATTTAACTGTAAAGGCCCTGACATCAGATTATTTGAGATTAAAATATCTTATATACACTTTATGGTTCAAGTGATGTGGAAATGTTAAGAATAAGCTGAGAATGAATGTACATTTATGTTGTTACATTGCAAAGTAATACATCCAGGTGTGTTTTGTCTAATCTAGTAAGATTTATGCACTTATATCGGATTTGTGGATAAGCTATTTTGAGTTTGCCCTATATGTGAGAGAGCAATAAGACAGTTAAGGCATTATATGGTATCTGCACTGCTGATGTAAATGAGTGAAGGAATAGTGTGATTAACAGTGTAAACTGGAGAAATGTAATGACCATAGATGCATATATTTGCCAAATGCCTTTTATTTACCTTTTACAGTTATTGAGCATATCTGACAAGTGAAAGCACTGGATGTAAATTATATTTGTTGATCTGAAATAAGAGATGCAATTCGGGAAAAGACACGAGTGCTCCTGTGATTCTTTCTCTGAGACGCTACCTTTATTTTTACAGATTTGTATTCTTTTTGTTATTGTGGTCTTCACATCTGGGACCCGTAACAAACTGTGGGGGCTCGTCCGGGATCTCTCCTCTACAGTCGTCGAGGGCAGATCCAGTGATACCAGAACCACGACACAATTGTGACAAGGCCGTTACTCCAGCCAAGCCAGCGAGTAGGTGTCCAGGTAGTGAGGTGAAAAGGGGACCTTTGCCTCGACGTGGAACCGTACTGCAGTGAGGGGAGTGTGACGCATCCTAGTCACTATCGAGCTGAAGGATAATCAGAAATACATACAACATGTCGACCGAGAGAAAGGAACTCGCCTGGAATATCAGGAGACGCTTGTTTTCACTCCAAGGTCAAGACCTCTTCGAACTCGCTAAGAGCCTCGCATCAGAAAACAAAGACACTACACAGCTCAGTCAGGATGATAAAGAAGGTTGTATGGACTATATCACCTCCTACATGCAGTCAAATACACTATTGCAACTTGAAGATGAGGGCATGAGTCATTTGTTGACGCTGAATGATTTGATTAATCTAGTCATCCAAGGAAGTAATCCTGCCGTGCAAACAGCTGGTGAGAATGAAGTACATGCCATGCCCAGTCCACAACCATCCAATACCGTGCTAGACCCACAACCGCCGGAAGATCCACCAGATATATCACCAAACCCCTATGCAAACGCAGAAATACAACAGTTAGAGGAGTTGAGGAAAGCGTATGAGACACTGGGTGAGAGGCTAAGACTATGTGGAACTGTAAGGGCCCGGTCACCTGCTGTAGCACGCCAGCAGAGCAATTTGCAACCACAACCAATCATAAGATAAGATAAGATAAGATAACCTTTATTAGTCCCACACGTGGGAAATTTGTTTTGTCACAGCAGGAAGTGGACAGTGCAAAAGTTATGAGGCAAAAATTAGAATACAATAAGAATAAATACAGTACACAACTGTACAGAATAGAATAAAATAAAATACTATATACAGTAGAATAAAATAAAATAAATATACAATAAGATAAAAATAGAATACAAATACAAATACTATATACAACTGAGTAAAAATACAACGATGACAGAAAGGATTATTGCACTTGGTATTATTGCATATGTATGGATGTGTGTGCTTGATCAGTTAAAGTCTTTATTATGGAGTCTGACAGCAGTGGGGAGGAAAGACCTGCGAAATCTCTCCGTCCCACACCGTGGGTGCCACAGTCTCCCACTGAAGGAGCTGCTCAGTGCTGTCACAGTCTGCTGCATGGGGTGGGAGATGTTGTCCAACAGGGATGACAGCTTAGCCGCCGTTCTCCTGTCACTCACCACCTCCACTGGGTCCAGAGGGCATCCTAGAACAGAGCTGGCCCTTCGGATCACCCTGTTCAGTCTCTTCCTGTCCCCAGCAGAGATGCTGCCGCCCCAGCAGACCACACCATAAAAGATAGCAGAAGCCACAACAGAGTCATAGAAGGTCTTCAGGAGTGGGCCCTCCACTCCAAACGACCTGAGTCTCCGCAGCAGGTACAGCCTGCTCTGCCCTTTCCTGTAGAGGGCGTCTGAGTTATGAGTCCAGTCCAGTCTATTGTTCAGATGAACACCAAGGTACCTGTAGCTGTCCACAGCCTCAATGTCCATACCTTGGATGTTCAGTGGTTGCAGTGGAGAATGCTTGTGCCTGCGGAAGTCTACCACCAGTTCCTTGGTTTTACTGGCGTTGATCTGGAGGTAGTTCAGCTGGCACCAGTCCACAAAGTCTTGGGTCAGACCTCTGTACTCCTTGTCGTCCCCATCAGTGATGAGGCCGACTATTGCAGAGTCATCAGAGAACTTCTGCAGGAAGCACTGGGTGGAATTGTGGGAGAAGTCTGCAGTGTAGATGGTGAAGAGGAACGGAGCCAGAACCGTTCCCTGTGGGGCCCCCGTACTGCAGACGACCCTGTCCGACACACAGCCCTGAGTCCTCACATACTGTGGTCGGTCGGTGAGGTAGTCCAGGATCCAGGTAGTGAGGTGATGGTCCACTCCAGAGTTCACCAGCTTGTCCTTTAGAACCGAGGGAAGAATGGTGTTGAAGGCACTGGAGAAATCAAAGAACATGATTCTCACAGTGCTTCCAGCGGTCTCCAGGTGAGCGAGGGAACGATGTAGGAGGTGAATGACGGCATCATCCGCTCCAATGCCAGGCTGGTAGGCAAACTGAAGTGGGTCCAGTGATGAGCTTATTAGGCGCCGAAGCTGAGCCAGGACCAACCGCTCCAGGGTCTTCATCAGGTGGGATGTCAGAGCCACCGGCCTGTAGCTGTTGAGGTCCTTGGGGCGTGAAGTCTTTGGCACTGGTACAACACAGGAGGTTTTCCAGAGCTGTGGGACTCTTCCCAACCTCAGGCTCAGGTTGAAGAGGTGCTCCATCACCCCACACAGTTGGTCCGCGCAGGACCTGACGACCCTCGAGCTGATGCCATCTGGACCAGCTGCCTTCTTGCCATTAATCCTCCTCAGTTCCCTCCTAACCTGGGTGGTTGAGAGAGACAGGCTGGAGCCTTGTGTTGAGTGTGTATTGGATGCTGCAGTTGGGGGTGGGGGGGAGTGAGCAGGGTGAATAGAGGAGGTGTGAAGTGTCTGAGGCGGAACAGCAGCAGTGGGGGTGGGTGAGTCTGCAGCCGATGTTGCAGACTGCCTCATGGCTGAATCAAATCTACAGATTAGCCCTAAGCAGCCAGTCACTGTAAGAGACCTTTCGTACTTGCCACGCAGAGAATTCAAAGTGTTTGGAGGACAGATTGGAGACAACAGTTCCGAAATCAGCTACAACAGTCTCACCAAGCAGATTAATGAAGGAGTTAAAGAAGGATTTGTGGAGGCTGAAATTGTTCGAGGTGTGTTGAGAATTGTGAAGCCTGGCACTTTCCGGGACATGTTAATGCTCAAAGATGACCTGTCTCTCCATGAACTTCAGGGCTTTCTGAGGTCTCATCTCGGAGAAAAAGCGACAACTGAAATGCTCCAGGAGTTAATGTGTGCTAGACAAAGTGAACAAGAGACGCCCCAGCAGTTTCTGTATCGCATGATTGGACTTAAACAGAAGCTTATTTTTCAGTCGAAGCAGGCCAACACTGAGATCTCCTATGACCCAAGAACCGTCCAGGAAGTTTTCCTCCACACAATCTATCAAGGCCTGGGGGCTAAGTACGCAGACTTGCGACAAAGACTAAGACCTCTCACCTCAAACAACAATGTCACTGACGAAGAGATTCTTAGTGAGGTCACAAAGATTATCAGTGATGAAAATGAACACCAGCGAAGGTTAGGCCAAGTCGCCCGCCAAAAGAGTGCACAAGCCCAAAGTGCTGGGATCGAAGCAAACAACAAGATAGCCAAAGAACAATCCTCACCAACAATCAAACAACTCGCCGCCCAAGTAGAGACTCTAACTAACATGGTCGCCAGCCTAATTAAACAACAGGAGGCAAAGCCTTGCCAGCTGTCCCCACAACCACCTCCCAACCCGCTTTTCCAAACCCCAGCCAACCCCAACAGACCTCCTCAAAAGAAAGCGTTCCTTTGTCCAAAGTGTACTGAACAGAACTTGCAGGACTGTAGTCATTGCTTTGTATGCTGCGAGTCAGGACACCGAGCGGTGGGATGTTTAAAGCGGACCAAAACTCAGGGAAACTGGAATCGGTCTCTGTCGAGGGACAGCCAGAGGCCGGCGCAGAGTCACAGTCCCAGCCAGTAAGGTCTTCCTCTGCACAGCTTACTACTGAGTGTGCAAGACGTCGCAGTAAGCTAAAAAGAAGGCAGCCAAAGCGAGACCAGAGAAAGCAACAGGTAACCTCTTGCCAAAGTTTAACACCAAACAGCTGTAAAGTCCCCCTAGTTGGAAAGAAAAGCCTCCTCAAGTGTTTGATTGGTGGCTATCCAGTGACAGTGTTATTTGATTCTGGCTCACAAGTGAGTTTAGTGGACAGACAGTGGGTTCAGCGGTTTATTCCTAACTATCAGGTGAGACCCCTCCAAGAGCTGTTAAATGATGGACTTGAAGTTTATGCGGTTAACGGACAAGCAGTTCCTTATGATGGGTGGGTTGAACTTACAGTCACTCTTGCTGGTCACGAAGATCCCAATCTTACTGTGCAAGCCCCTTTCCTTGTCAGTAAGCTGTCACTCCCTCAGCCCCTCCTGGGAGCGAACGTGCTTGGCGCCATTATCCAAACACAAGAGTCAGACCGAGAGGCCAGTGCTTTATTGTATAGTCTCCTACGCAAAGCTTTTGGTACAGACGAAGAGCAAGTGATGGCTATGGTAAACTTCATACAAGTACCACAAAGAGCAGAATGTGACCCAGCCACAGTGGGAATTGGGAAGAGCAATGTGACCATTCCTGCTGGAAAAGCAGTCCAAGTGTGGTGCAGAGTACCCCAAAGTTTTGACATTTGTGACCCCCTGGTGCTGTACGAACCCGACGAGAACACTGCCTTGAGACACCTGAGTGTTGGGGAAGGGCTCCTGGAGATCAACAACCCTCAAAGGCCATTTGTTAAGGTCCCCATCTCTAACCACTCCAAACACGAAATAATTCTACCGAAGAGAACAGCCCTGGGTACTATTCAACATGTCGCTAAAGTTATTGAGGCAGACCGACCCACAAACACATCAGAGCTGACTCAACCCACACAGAGCCCCATCACCATAGCTGAGGTAAGCGCAGCCACCCCTGTTTCTGAACTGTCCACTGAGTCATGGCTACCCCCAGTTGATCTTAGCCACCTGAGTCCGGACCAACAGAAGTCAGTTGAAAAGGTGTTAAGGGAAGAGTGTGAGGCGTTCTCTCGTAGCAGCACAGACATAGGCTGTATCCCTTCACTACAAATGGAAATCAGGCTCAAAGATGATACACCAGTCCAGAGGGCCTATGCTTCTATCCCTAAACCCCTCTACAGGGAAGTAAAGGAGTATATTCAAGAGCTGATTGTCAAGGGATGGGTAGTGAAGTCACAGTCGCCGTATGCTGCTCCAGTCATTTGCGTAAGGAAGAAGGATGGGTCTTTACGTTTGTGCATCGATTACCGTCTCTTAAACAACAAGACTGTGCCAGACCGACACCCACTTCCCCGGATCCAGGATCTCACAGACTCGCTAGGTGGTTACAGCTGGTTCTCGATCCTGGATCAGGGTAAAGCTTATCATCAAGGTTTCATCGCAGAAGGCTCAAGGTACCTGACGGCATTCACTACCCCGTGGGGCCTCTACGAATGGGTGAGGATACCCTTTGGACTGTCTAATGCCCCAGCAGCCTTCCAACAGAGCATGGAAGAAATGCTTGACACCCTCAGAGACGAGTGCTGTATCCCTTACCTTGACGACGTGCTTTGTTTTTCCAAGTCGTTTGACGAACATGTCCAAGTGCTACAGAAAGTCCTCCAAGCCCTACAACGGCATGGTGTAAAGCTAAAACCCGAGAAGTGTGAGCTGTTCCGTAAAGAGGTTCGCTATGTCGGCCGATTGGTATCTGCAGATGGAGTAAAGGTGGACCCCAAAGATACCGAGGCAGTACAGGCACTCAAACACAAAAGGCCACAGACCGTCGGAGAAGTCAGGCAGCTTCTGGGATTCCTAAGCTACTATCGGACGTATGTGCAGGACTTCTCCCGCATAGCCAAACCGTTGTATGACTTGCTCCAAGTCCCGTCCAACACACTGCCACCAAAGCCAACTAGAGGCAGAGCAAAACACACTCAGCAGCCTTCTCGAGCCCTGATACAGTGGAACAAAGAACACCAAGAGATCCTTGAGAGTGATTGGGTACGGGTCTCGCACGCTCACACCTGCTGAACAAAACTACCACTTCCACAGCGGAAAACTAGAGTTTCTTGCCCTCAAGTGGGCAGTTTGTGACAAGTTTAAGGATTACCTCTACTATGCTCCACATTTCACCATTTTTACAGATAACAATCCCTTGACATATGTCCTCAGCACAGCAAAGCTCAATGCAGTTGGACACCGTTGGGTCGGACAATTGGCAGATTTCCACTTCGACATCAAATATCGGCCGGGAAAAGTAAACATTGATGCAGATGTGCTGTCACGTTGCCCACTTGACATTGAGAGGTTCATGGGAGAGTGCTCAGAGGAACTGTCGGAGGAAGCCGTATGTGCAGTTTGGGAAGGGAGCAGAAGAGCGAAGCAAGGAGACGTAGCATGGATTGCAGCCCTTAACCTCACCGCACCAAACCTACCCATCAAAGAACCCCTACAGTCAATCAGTCATGACAAACTTGTACAATCGCAGAGAGCAGATCCAGCAATCGGAAAAGTCATTGACATGGTAGAGAAGGACATAAGACCAACAGAAGATGACAAGGCTGACACTAACACAAAGAGACTGTTGAGAGAGTGGAGTCGGCTGCACATGGAGAATGACCTTCTCTATAGAAAGACTACAGGACGCAAGCAGCTGGTCCTACCTACTCTCTACAGACAGGTAGCTCTCACACACCTCCACAACAACATGGGCCATGTCGGCGTGGAGAAAGTCTTGAACCTGGCTCGAGAGCGGTTCTATTGGCCTTTCATGAAGAGAGAAATTGAAGAGTACGTCACAAGGAAGTGTCAGTGCATCAAGCAGAAGAAGCCAACGACACACGAGAGAGCACCCATGGGTAGCATAACGTCCAGCTCCCCTCTTGAGCTTGTTTGCATTGACTTCCTGCACTTAGAGCAGGGCTCTAGACTAACTTTTTGACATGGGCGCACCGGTACGCCTAACTTTAAAAATTTAGGCGTACCGGCACAAAAGTTAGGCGCACTCAAATTTTTCAACCGCATCGCTTAACACCGCAGTTTTACATGTGCACTTTCTTTGGGGGGGGAAGTCCATACAGACAATATTAATTTCTAAATTATTAACTAACAAACTTGTGCTTAAAGTGCTTTGTCAATATTGTAGAAAATGTTAAAAACTTAATCATCATCTTGGCCTCCTCTGACGACCTGTTTGCTGCTGTCTGCTGCTGAAAGGCCGTGGGGAGAGGGGACGCTTGGGCAGTGCATTTATTGCAGCATATAATGTGTTTTCTGGATACACTGTGCTTTTTCAGCATTCAAATATTGATGGCACCGTGTCAGAGCACTGGCTATGAATTTCAGACAGATCAGGCCTTAACTTAACAAAAAAGTTATCAATAGTTCTTTTCATCTTTTCTTATTACCCACAGCTACAGTACATCCACTTCTCTCAGGCCTAGGCTGCTCACTAGGGCTGAGTATCATCACTGATTTCTATAATCCATTCAATTCCGGTTCTCAAAGTCCTGATTTGATTCAATTTAGCCTCAGACAGTCAGAAATATTATAATTCTGATCATGTATCAGTACTGATACACATGAGACTTCATCAGAATTGTGAAAATCACAGCAGATGCCTTTGTGTGAAAGTAACTGAGAATAAAACACAGGAAAACATGAAGGAGATTTTCCTGGTCTGGCTTTTTATAGCAGATAACCTTAAAAATATTCTGCAATTTTGCATAATTTTAAGAAATTTAAATTTCTTCAGTATTGAACAGCAGAAATTAGGCTTTCTTGTCCGAGGTCATTTAAGTGAAAAAAGAAAAAGCGCTGTAAACAACGCTAGACTGGTGGGTAATAAGCGAATGAATAATGCAGAAAACAGATTTGAGACGGGAAACTGTTCCTGAAGTACAGAGAGAGAGAGAGCTGTGCAGGAAGTGTGATTTTTATCGTGGTGGAAGCAAAACAGCAAAAGTCAGAGGGAATTCATGACGACATTGATCAAATGTGAAGCGCAGTTTGCTGCTTCTTTTGCTGCAGGCTCGGTGAATTTTGGTTGGAGAGAGGCAAAACCTGCAGCTCAGAATCAGCGCAAAAAGACGTAAACACAGCGCGGACCCGAAGAATCGCTAAGCTCCGACAGCGTGTCCGTGTTCAGGCCGTCGGGTGAGAAAGCCGAGAAAGACGAAGCTGATTCTGATGTGTTGGGTCCGCTCCGTGTTTACGTCTTTGTGTGGAATCCGTTAATGAATTGATATCGCTTTATTCAAGCTACTCACCTCTCTCTTCCACCTGCACTTTCAACTGGACCACGGCCAATCAGAGAGGTCCCGCCCCTGACTATCTCTGATTGGTTTAGTCCACGATAGGGGCATAATGTGTGTCTGTTGTTGACCACACGGAGAGTTACAGAGATTTTTTTTTTGTTACCGGAACAGTTGGTCGCACCTGTGCGACCAAATATTTATTTTTAGTCGCACCACTGAAAAATTTGGTCGCATTTGCGACCAAATTGGTCGCACTCTAGAGCCCTGTAGAGTCTTGTAAAGGTGGGTTTGAATATATACTGGTTGTTGTAGACCATTTTACCAGGTTCGCACAAGCGTATCCCACCAAGAATAAGGCCGCAAAGACCGCGGCAGACCGCCTCTTCAATGACTACATTCCCAAATTCGGCTACCCCTCCAAGCTCCACCACGACCAGGGTCGCGAGTTCGAGAATCAGTTATTCAAGTCCCTAAGAGAACTCGCAGGCGTTGGTCACTCAAGGACATCCCCCTACCATCCCCAATGCAACCCTACTGAAAGACTGAATCGCACCCTGTTACAGATGCTGCGTACACTGGGAGAAAAGGAGAAACAAAATTGGAAGGAACATCTACCCCATGTTATCCATGCTTACAATTGTACCAAGCATGAATCGACTGGCTTCTCTCCGTACTACCTCTTGTATGGTCGACACTCTCGTCTTCCAGTAGACCTTCTCTTTGGTCTCATGGCAGAAAACAACACTGAGACACCACATGGGTATGCAGAAAGATGGAAAGGGAAGATGACAGAAGCATATACCGCATTGCAAATGCAAACAGTCAACAGTCAAGTTCCAAAGGCAAAGCAAACTATGACAAAAGATGCAAAGGAGTAATGCTACAGGCAGGAGACCGAGTACTGGTACGAAACCTGAGTGAAAGGGGCGGCCCTGGCAAACTGAGACCCTACTGGGAGCAAACGGTCTACATTGTGAGGGAGCAAGTGGGCGACAACCCCGTCTACAAAGTGAGTCCAGAGGCGGGAGGCCGTCCTGTTCGCACCTTGCACAGGAACTTGTTGTTACAAGTAAATGACTTGCCAGTGGACATTATCCAAAGTCAGGCTACAAGACCACACAAGAGAAACAAGAAGTCCACCGGAAGACCAATGACACCAGAGCAGAACCCTGACACAACTGACTCGGAAGAGGGTGAGCCATTGTACTGGCTTGGTGTACCCAGATACCCTCGAGGGGGCCATTCTCCAGTCACACCAGTTCCAAGTGGAGCGCAACGGAGCTCTGGTCCAAGTGAACTAGGACAAGTCTTAAGGGCTCGTGTCCAACCTAGAAAAAAAAGTGCCATGGTTCCGGAAGAGGATCTAATTGTGTTAAGAGACCCAGACCTACCTCAACTAAGTGACGATCAGGAGATGCCTCAGGTTCAAGAAGAAGTTGACGTCACTGAGTCCAGTCCTGATCCAGTAGAGGTTCCTGACCCAGAGCCGCAACCCAGGGTGGAGCCAGGGGATGACATCCATCCAGAGCCACCATCTCATCTTAGGCAGTCCAGCAGGCAGAGACGTCCCACCACACCTACCCATCCTTGGGTCAACCAGCCTATCAGGCTCATCCTGCGGTGAACACCATCAACGTCCAGCCTTCGCCATATCCTTCCCTCTACTACCCTCTTCTCTACTCCCAACCCCCCTACCCCTCTCCCCTCACCCTTAGCCCTTACTTACCTGTTTCATATGTTGTTCCTTGCTATTGAATCGAACAGAAATCTCAGGAAGAAGAATGCCTGAAGTCTAAGGACACCTGGGCAAGAGGAATATTCCAGGGACTTCTGTAAAGAGACTTTGTTAGTTTAAAGGGTTTTTTTATAATTCAAGTTAAGTGTCAGGAGCCACTTTTGCTGTTGGGGAGCGTGTGGTGAACACAAATGTGCTACCACATTTTGGTAAATTTTATTATTTTTAAGAAAAACATATGTCAGCAATTAAGACAATTATTATTTTACATTCATTACGTGTAGTCCATAACAATTGAGGAGAGTAAAAGTGAGAAATAATAAGCGGAACTGTTGACACTGTAGTCGTTGCCTAGAGCGGACCAACTTCCTGTCCTCTCAGATGCAATTCGGGAAAAGACACGAGTGCTCCTGTGATTCTTTCTCTGAGACTCTACCTTTATTTTTACAGGTCAGTATCGTCTTAAAAATACAGTGTATGAGGGTTTTGTGCCTTGTTCTACTTCGGTGTTTACTGAGAGTTATGTTGACACCGCCGATGTAACCTTAAGTGGGGTTTAGTTGAAAATTACTGAAGCGCGGCACCGCAGCGGTGGTAAAGCCGAGCCGCGCAGCCCCAAGTCTCGCGAGAGTTACCGCGAGTTATCGCGAGAGTTACCGCGAGAGTTCGCCAGCCCGCGGGATGTATTTAAACTGGGTAAACTCCATTTAACAAGCAAATATGTGTGTGTGGTGCTCCAATTTAACTGTAAAGGCCCTGACATCAGATTATTTGAGATTAAAATATCTTATATACACTTTATGGTTCAAGTGATGTGGAAATGTTAAGAATAAGCTGAGAATGAATGTACATTTATGTTGTTACATTGCAAAGTAATACATCCAGGTGTGTTTTGTCTAATCTAGTAAGATTTATGCACTTATATCGGATTTGTGGATAAGCTATTTTGAGTTTGCCCTATATGTGAGAGAGCAATAAGACAGTTAAGGCATTATATGGTATCTGCACTGCTGATGTAAATGAGTGAAGGAATAGTGTGATTAACAGTGTAAACTGGAGAAATGTAATGACCATAGATGCATATATTTGCCAAATGCCTTTTATTTACCTTTTACAGTTATTGAGCATATCTGACAAGTGAAAGCACTGGATGTAAATTATATTTGTTGATCTGAAATAAGAGATGCAATTCGGGAAAAGACACGAGTGCTCCTGTGATTCTTTCTCTGAGACTCTACCTTTATTTTTACAGATTTGTATTCTTTTTGTTATTGTGGTCTTCACATCTGGGATCCGTAACATCACCATTTAAGTGGATATAAATAAGCTTTCCAGTGATATTGCCAAGATACATTGTTTCAACAAAGATATAATCTACACAAACACAAATGTCCTTACTTCATGTTGTGCCTGTCCAATACAGTCTTGATGAGCAAACAAGATTTTGCTAACACAGGCTAACATGTTCTGCAGTGTGGGAGATGGCCAGCTGCTGTTACTTGCTTGTCTGGCAGTGGAAAGCCAGCTAGGCCTCTGTCTTCCTGTATTTGGTTCCACAAAGGTTTGGACAGCAGCTGAGGGCCAGTTTGAGACTTATTTTAGTTGTTCGTCCATTTTCGCTTCTTCTGTTCCTCTTTTTATTGTTCGCTTCAGCACCTGAATGTGAAAGGTGGATGCAGTCTCAGTGTCTGAAGCTATTAAAGAAGTGCCTTGAACGTGAATCCTTTCTAATGACTGGGAATGGGGGGCAAAAGGATGTGGAATTCTATGTGGAAAATTAAAATGCACTCTGATTTATGACCTCAGTAAACGCTTTGCTGATAAGGCAGGATTTATTATATGAAGTGGTTACCTGTGCTGCTGCTTTAAAGCAACATCATGTGCACAATTTGTCTGTTGCAGGACTGTGTGTGCTTCATATGACTCAAGAAATTTTTTCATTAATGTGCCAGATATTTGCCTGAATTGATTTTATGATGAGTAGGATTCTTAGCATTTAAATATTAGTGTCTACTACATTTGTTTGTTGTGATCTGTTTTCTCCTGCTTCTTGGCTATGCTGTCTGCAGAGTTGAACCTGACAGCTATTACTCTGAGGCTAATGAACTGTATGCATGGCAGGTGGGGCAAGAGAACAGGACGTGCGTGGTGGTGGTTCCAAGTTTTCGAGCCGAGTGAAGCGCTGGTCTAATTTTGTTTTGACATTCTGACTTCAGAGTGTAGGCACTGTTCCTGTTCCTGCTCACAGCATTCTGGCAGCTGAAGTCACCTCGAGCCCCGACAGTGAGTGATGCCAAACGACAGTGAAGAGACATGCCAGTGACTGCACTGGCTTGTGCCTGCAACAGTAAGTGGTCAATCTAATGCTCCGTGGTCGACAATAAGCTTTGACAGGCTTTGCAAACCACACAATCGGTGTCCTGTTTACTTGTTTCCAACCTTTGTTCTCTGATGTACCTTGACAGCCTTATAAATAAGCCAAGGATGCCTCCATCAACCGAGACTTGGAGCTGTTTTAACAGACGTTGCAGACTACATTAAAAATACATCTGCTGCAGAAACGGTAAACATTTTTCACGTTGTAACAACATAATCTCATACATTCAGAATGCCGGTTCATAAAAGACAGAATAAATTACCTTGGATCACTTCTTTGAAAAAAAAAAAAGTTGTTAATTTTGTCAAAGTGTAACTATCTCAAAGGATGAACCAGCATTGTGTATTCACGTAAATATAAATTGTGTCTTAAGGCACTGTGTTGCTAGCAGCGACATAATTTGCTCCCATTTCTTAAGTTGAATCTATGAAAAATCTCAAAGACTGCATTGTTGGACATGCATAAAATAGTATTAATGTGCCAACAAGGTGATTCCCAAAGAGCTATTAGCTGAAAATTTGTCATCTCTTGGCACAGTGTGCCGTGTGTCCGAAAAGAAACCAATTGCGGAAACTGAATAAAAGCACGAAGGCTTAAAAACCTTTCCACAGCAGATGGGCAGTATCTGAAAGTCATGTCCTTAAGAAACAGGAAAAACAATTCTGCTAAGACATGGCACAGAACCTGAGAGATGTATCTGGCCCTTCAGATCCAATCTACTTTTTGCTGAAACCTCATCAAACAGTTGAAGGGTCGATGTCAAGACTTGGCATATCTCTCAAGAGTGCAGTGTGTCATTTTAGGAAATGGAGTGAAATGGCTGAGGTATATCAAATTACACAAGAACTGAACTGCAAATCAGTGGCAACAGTTCTTATGGATTGATGAATAAAAATGTTACATTTTTGACAAACTCATTGTCAATATGTACTGACGAAATCATGAGAGGTACAACAGTGAGCATCTAAAGCCATCTGTAAAACACTGTCATGGTTTGGGGCTGCATTTCAATCAGTGACGCTGAACATCTTGTCAAAATTGATGGAAAATTGATGGCCTCCCCACAGCCTGATCTCAACATTATTGAAGCAGTGTGGGATCATATTGACAAAGAAGAGCTTTAAATGTCGTTCAAGAAGCCTGGAGATCTGTTTCTGAAGACTTCATAGAGTTCAGGCTGCCTTACATGCTGTGATTCAAGACTTTTGCGTAGTGTTGTAGGTTTTGATGCAAAATTTTTCACTATGACTAGCTTGGATGTTTGAGCCATTTTACCATTACATTTTTCCAACCAATAGTTTTGTCTGTTTGTTGATTACATTGAGGTAGCCGTCAGCTCACAGGGGTAAGGCAGGTCATCTAATCAGAAGATTGGTGGTTTGATCCATGGCCGCTCCAGTCTCCAGTTTCTCTCTGATGCATACATTAGGGTGTGAATGTTAGATAGAAAGAACAAGTGCTTGGATGAATGCGTTAACGAGGCATGTTGTATAAAACGCTTTGAGAACACAGCTAGAGTAGATAAGCGGTGTAAGAATGAGTCCATTTACCAACCATAGCTATTGCTAATCTTTCATCAGTTTAGTTATTAGTTTAAGCTTTGCTTATCAATCACCTTTCGTCAACAGCTATGTCAAATGTAGCTTAAGTAGTTTAAGTCTTTATTGTTCACTGCTAACTATTTTAGCCCAACTAACTGCTGCAACTTTCCATCATTCAATACTTTTAGCTAACCCCTTTAGCCATTTAGCTGTTCAGCTGTAGTGCAAGACTCTCCCCTCAGTCCATTCTGTCTCTGAAACAAACCATTTTAGTTCCCTTCCAGTTAAACCAACTTTGTCGTGATTGGCTGCCCATCATAAACAGTGTGTCTGAACAGCAGGTGCTGTGTTCACATCTAGAAACAGAAATCAAGCAGCTGAGACAGTCTAAGCTAACTCTGAGCTTTTGGTCCACTGGGATTTTGTACATAAACACATCCCTTAATATGTGAAACTTTGTGTTGTGAATGGGGTTTTTAATTTTGTTTTTTTTAAATCAAATTATAATCTGGAGTTCAGTTAATTACTTGCTTTTTTCCTAGCCCCATGCCAGTGCAGAACTATCCCTGCTCTGAGGCGCACCTGTCAAAGAAAATTGAATAAGGGAATATGAGACATTAGAGTGTTTAATTATTCATGCCAAATATATTTATTGACTAAATTTACAGTTCACAATAGACACTAATAAATTTCTAGTCCACTGCTTGGCATCTTTGTGTACACTTGACACATTTGTTGTCTTTCTGTCAGGGGTCCACTTATCACGTCTTACTAACTGGATCCCTTTCGAGTATTCCTTAAATGAACAATCACCCAGAAATCCATTGGCTGACTGTTTTTCCAAGAAATTCATTTACAAAGAGAATAATACACAATCTGCAACAGTAAGGACAGATAGTACACTGAATGTAAAGGTCAAATAAAAATGCTGTAAATGATTAATGTGATAAAAGGTAGGTAGTGTCATACTCTATGAGTTCATTTTTTTCTTAGATAAGTGTAGCACAGTCTTTGTGGAAGAGTAGTCATCTTTCTCAGCACTGTCTTTTTGTGTTTTTATAGAGGGATCGGGAGTGTTGCATTCCAAAAATAAAGATTCAATCCAGATCAATATGCTGTCCAAGTAATACTCCATCCACACATATTTTCTTCTCTTGCTCTCCTTCTGTTCTTTCTCTTCATATAGCTTCTGCTTTTGCAGAGAGCCAGCTTCGACAATGACGCACACCTTCAGGAGAGGCAAATATCTGTCCACCCTTTCCCTTCCTTTCATCTTTATGTCTACCGTCTCCACCCTCCAAGCATGTGGTCCTAGTGCTATACATGTCCAGGCTTGGACAGGTAGGCTATGAGGGCCACAACCACCCCCACATACATCCCTGTTCCAATGGTAATGGAAAGTGCAGCCAGGAATAGGGCTCTTCTGGAGCTCATCCCTGCTCTGGAGAAGTCTCCCTTTGCAACGGCCTTGCCAGTCTGACAAAACAAAGCAGAGAGTGAAATGAGCTGGTGTGTTACTCATCAGCACCGAGTGTCTGAGTAGGTGTAAAGCCACAGTTAAAAGAGAGAAAACAAGAAATGCTCTCAGGGAGCCATTAGTTACCATGGCAATTAGGTCATTATCCCTCTGACAGTGACAAATGTGTTGTTTGGGTGTTTTGGTTTCCTATCAAAAATGAGGCTGGCCTTTATTTATTCTTTTGACACATTATTTTCTGTTCTGCTATAATTGTCTCTGCAATTATTGTGTTTCAAAACTACAGAGAAACACTGTGCTGCGTTTGAGGTGAGAAGGCTTGAAGCTAATGGTTTTTTAGACCAGCAGGATGCTAACCATAAGACCAACCAAAGGTGCTGCTATAATTGCAAATGAGTTCTCAGCTATGAGCAAAACAAGTTAAAAAACAATATAATGGCAGTCGGTCGCTCACACAGGAGCGCACTGTGAACCAAAACCTTAGAGTTAATGGTTTCCCAAAGTGAACACAGGTGACTGACAAGTGGGCCGAATCTGTTTAATTTACATAGCCAATCATCTGAAACAACTGCAAGGAGGGTCACAGGGTGGAAAATGGGCTGCGGCTGCACTTGTCTGAACGCTTGTGCTCACTGACCTTAAATAGAATGCAGTGTAATGTTGGTTTTTTTTTGTGTTTTTTTTCTAAATTTATTTTTTGGGTTTTTGTGTGTGTGTGTGTGTGTGTGTGTGTGTGTGTGTGTGTGTGTGTGTGTGTGTGTGTGTGTGTGTGTGTGGGCAGAAACTGGTTTTCTGCAGTGTTTTGTCTATTGTAGACCTGGTAGGGGGAGAATTTGGGTTGGGGGGTTGGAGGGTATAATGGACATACCACTGTTCTGAAATCAAGATGGACTTAGCTGTTGCTAACTTTGTATGTCATTGTTGAAATTAATAAAACAAAGTTGAAATAGAATGCAGTGTAATAAGAGTTGATGACATCCTTGAGATCTCTGGGCCTTTACCTTGTGAGAGTAGTAAAAGGCAACGATGCCCAAGGGCCAGAAGCAGCAGAGCATGGAGAAGATGGCGAGGCCCAAGTAGTCCCGAGGGGGCAGCACAATGAAGTTGTCCTCACTCTCACTGTCACTGGAGCTGTCACTCTGGAAGACGTTGATTTTATACAGAAAAATTAAAAGTCAGAAAAAGAACGGATGTGGAACCTTATATATAAACATAATAACAGAGTATGGCTGACGTATAAAAAGCCAGGTGTACTTTGGACAGCTTTATGGTGTCGTAGCTTGACATCTCATGCTCCCTCTCTACTGTATCTAACCTTTTCTACAACCGCCCAGGACAGGATGTGCTCAGTCAGCCAGAGAGGATTTGGTGCCTCTGTCAACACACATGAGCGGTCTGACAGATAACACAGGATTAACGGATTGTTCCATCATTGCAAGGTGACAGGACAGAGCGTCATTTATGTGCTAAATTGCTTTTACACTCTGAGAGACCTCCACCATCTTTCCTTAATGCACCAGGCATCTTATGAGGTGTACAACAGGAGCCTGTTGAACGCATCGTACCTTGAAAGTCAGGGCCACGGGAGCTAATGAGTGATAGATCTGAATGCCACTTAGGCCACATGGGCACACCGAGCCTGCAGCAACGATGGCAATGTGACTACTACACAGGTGACCTTTAAGAGAAGGTGGCCTTACTTCTCTTAGCTGTCCCAGACATGGAGAGGATGTTTGTCTAAATAAACAGCCCCCACAGGAGCAAGGTTTCATTTGTTAGTCTTCCTGCCTTCGGATCAATCAAAGCAGGGAAAAAGAAAAGTGCAAAAACAGAAATCGATGTGTAAGGCGGGAACTGAACCGACCATTTTAGAGGTAATTAAGGAACAGGCAGTGAGGCAAGCAAGAGAAAAAGGAACCATACTTGTAAATAGCCACATTTCACAGAATATTCTAAACTATTTTCTAGCGTCTGATCGCATCCGAATTAACCAAAACACTGGATGCAATGTAATAACTTTGAGCTATATTCAGAGGATTTCCGCTCAGAAACCTTATTTAGAGGTCAGCGGGGGGTCCAAAGAGTTTACAAACAAATACCTTTGCCAAGAAAGAGATTACGAAGCTCTCTCTTATCTGCTTTATGAACACTGTCCACCTAGACAGACGGGTACGATCTATCAAAACAGCAGCTGGTAGTAACTGCATAATCTGACATCACATGAATAAACTGGTGAGTACAAACAGCAGTAATCTCCTTTTATCTCCGTAGCAAGAACTGATAACAGTTCTGAGTGACTGCTGCATTCAGTCTTACTGACAGCTTGCCTGACACAGAGTCCGGTCGGCTGGGAACACGCTCCCAGTCTGGTCTGCCAGTATAACGGATGGGGGTCCGCCGAGGCTCAGTGCCTTTAACAGCCCTGTCACAGCTCTCTCCTAGTCCTTGTTAATGTCTGAAGGGGACAGACGACTCACCCCGGGGCGCGCACACACACACACATATGCACGTATCTGTGCACCTAGTTAGCAGGGGCAATCACAGTGGCATCATGCACAGGGTCTTGTTACTTTGTTACCTGCAATTTATTTTGTCTGTATCACCCAAATGTCAAACATCACCTGCCAGAGACTTGGTCTACGTTTTCCCCCCCCTCTCTGTTGCTGATTGTACACAAGGCCTGCAGCAACATGCAACTGTGAAGGGAAAATGTGTAAACACAGCTGCCACAGACAATATATGGGTAATTTTGGAACTATATGGACCTTCCCCAGCTGCTGCTCTGTTTCTCTTATTTATATTCCCATAGCTGTAAAAATCCTCTTAATCACAGTTTCTCTGAGTCGGCATGACTCGAATATTAGCGCTGCGGCACACGGATGCACGCACAAACACAAAGGCAGGAGGAGAAAGTAAAGAAATGTAGGTGCAAAAGGTCTCATATTCCATTTGGAAAGCCAGCTTTTTATCAGAGCACTGTTAATCACATTCATTTGCGCTTTTGAATTGACATGGAATAACTTTGGCTCCGGGCTCACCTGCTCTGACGGCCATGAATCAGCACAGCCTCGCTTAACACCGTTAAAGCACGACATTACTTACGGCATTAATGGCAGTTGCTGCTATGTCTCAATCTATCTGCCAGGCCTCCGAGTGACAGGAGCTGGCGTGATCATCAGCTCGGTAAGGGTGCTATACTTCTTCCTCTGCCAGCTCAGAGCCCTGAGTACTTCACAAGCCTCCCTGGGTGAAATTAGATTTTCACCACTTCTGAAAAGACTTTGCTCTTTTTTGCTGTCATGTTATCTTTTTTGTGACTATATTAACCCCAAAAAAGAGGGGAAAAATTGCGAAATAGATAAAAATCAGATGTGTCATTTTCTTGGAATGTAATTATAAGACAAAAGCGAACAATTACCCCGCACCGCATTTCAAAGAGTCACAAGCAGATTGACCATTTGCAGAAAAGAGTGAGAAATGCGCGTGAATCACGCCGACAATCTAATAGAACAGCAAATGAAATAATAAGCATCACTACAGCACCGTGACTCATTTTCTGCTGAAAGCTGGCCCTGACAGTTACAAGCAAGTGTTGAAACGCATTTAATTTCATATAGTGACTCAATATTCAATTACTCTGTCAACACTGCCAAACGGTTCTTGCTTCGGTCTGCTGCTTATGCATGTATGGCTACAGTAATCATTCCTGTATGCCTTGTATAAAAAATGAAGAATTATAAGTTTATTATTTCTCTAATAACTTAATAACACAGACTTCCTCATGTTGCATCAGATGCTTGGAGCTATGGATAACATGCCTATAAAGCATGGTGCCCTGCCATTTATGCAGACGACATATTCATGTTTTCCTTTCATGTGACCTCTGACCTCATACTCAGGACCTTGCTGCTCCTCCTCCACCTCATAGGATACCGTCTGTATCTTGGCATCCTTCTCCTCTTGCGCGCTATCCACTGTGTTTTCCGTGGAAACGCCATCTGACGCCTTACTCTCTGTGAAAGTGGTTTCAAAGCTCTCGCTTTTCGAGTCCTTGCTATGAAGGCTGATGTCGTCCTTGCACAGGATGAAGCTGGGCCTGTAGAAGGCCTCCACTGCCAAATGGAGAGAGGTGGCATCCAAGAATTGCTGAGCCTTATGTTTGCCATTGGCCCCAGTGCAGTAGTAGCCAATTAGGCTGTCCTGATAAGGCTGGCTCGGGTAGTCACACTGGTAGCCCTGGTAGTCGTTAGGAACTGCATGACTGCTGGTTTTGTCCAGCAGGGGGTTCTGGAGCTCGCTGAGGCTCTCCATGAGGGCTGGTTCAAACGTCTTGTGGATCAAAGGATGGAGTCCAGAGAATATCGGGCAGTCTGGCAGCTGAAAAAAAAGTCATCTAGTTAATAAAACCTGAAACATAAAGAAAGAAGTCAAGTCTAATCACAGCACATTCTAGGGAATATAGAGTTAATCTAGGTGTGGTATAGGTCTCCAGTTTGATCTAAGCATGAAAATGTGCCCTCTAGAACAGATTTCTAATGCAGGAAATATTTCATCTTGTTTGACAATCAGGATCCCTCTCCTAAGCTCTCACCAGTCTGAGCCATAAAAATCACCATCTGGTGTATGTTCAACTGTTGCATCTCACACACCCCCCCCCCCCCCCCCCTCCTCCAGTTTTATATAAACATTTAGTGAAAAAATATCTTCCACGTGTCACAGCTTCCTATAATGAATACGCGGAGAAAGGATGATAGTTGGTGCTGTATTTCGCGGTGCATACTAATTTGACAAGTCTGAAGTGGCCTCCTCGACTCCGCCTGGATGTTCAAATGCAGCTGAAGAGTGGGACTAATGAGTAGAAGATAAAAAAATAATAATAATAAATGACTGCTTTATGTAAAATAATAGCAATTAAAAAAACACAACAACAAAAACAAGAACGCTGTCAGGAAAGGCAGTCACTAAGGCAACCAGTCCACCAATGAGAGGCTCTGTGATATGAGCGTGTCCAGATTTGGGGTTAAGCAAATACACTACTTTGTTTTGCAAAACGGTCAGTCCCTGTGGACCTCGTCCATCAAATTCATTTTTTTCATCCCGTGACTAATGGCGAAATGAGATAAAGGGGCTGCATTATGTTATGAAAATAAGTCCGAGTTGTATTTGTACAAATACAGTTGTATTTGTATTTGTATCTGTACTTGTACAGCTGCTGTTATTGTGTATATATTTATTTAGATTTAGATTTCTTCATACATTCTTATATAGTTCTATATTGTGTATTTTGTTGTACAGTTATTTTATTTTCAACTTTAATTTATATATTTTATCTTATTCTTCCCAGTTAAATTTACCCTTCATTCTAATTTGTGTTGTACAGTTATTTCATTTTTAACCTTAATTTATATTTTATTCCTTCCTAGTTAAATTTACCCTTTTTAATTTTTCATATTTATTTCCTATCTTATTCATAGCCTTTTCCTTTTTTGTTCTCTTTAGGTCACGAGCAGTTGTCCAAGCATTTCACTACATATCGTACTGTGTATGACTGTGTACGTGACAAATAAAATTTGAATTTGAATTTTGAATTTGAGTTATGTCATGTGTTTGTTTAGTTGAAAGTCTGAAAACTGAGAAACAAGCTGCAGGGATGGAAATGCACAAGCACATTTGGATGCGATTGTGATTTTGCCCAGAGATTTTGATTTTTGAGGTCTGGAAGGTGACTGAGTGGAGCATAATGGCATACAGAAATACATGAGTTTGGCAAAATATCTATCTATCTATCTATCTATCTATCTATATTGAAAATAATAGTATACAGTGTGGCATAAACTACACCCTTTAGACTTCTCTGGCTGCCTCTGACAGTCTCCACAAACAGTAAACAATAAAACAGGCAGAGGGTGTTGTAAGAGATGCATTATTTCCTCCATATGCAGTGACTTCCTGGCCGTCAGAGACAGCGGTCCTTAAACACATGCAGATTTACAGGAGAACTTTGGAGCCTTTGACCTCCTATGATTAAAAAAATAAAAAGCTCATGCATCCACAGTAGCTTTCACAGTTATTTGCAGTGGGGAAGCATGAATAATGTGGGCCAGTGGCTGAATGTGAGCCCACACACTCACACATATGTACACGCGCACAACACTCAGCTCAGTATCTTCAACACTGTGTCCATCCTCATATGCTCCTGTGCCTGAGCCGCTCTTCAGATAACAAGGAATTCCATTACACACTACATTAGACAACAAAAATCACATCTCACATCCACAAATAATTCATCAGACTCTGGAATGAGTGCACTTAGCACATGAGAGTCTTGGACTCCGCGATTATTAATGACCACCTCTGTCCCTCTGTCTATCTACCTTGTCTTTGTTTAATCTGCTATGGGTTATTCATACATGACACTTTCTTAGCCACAAACACAAACAAAGGCACAATATATTTCCCCTATTGTGGTGCGTCCGCTTCACGTAAAATTGGAAAACTTAATTTTCAACGTACAATGGAGGGAATTTCCTATTTGTTCCCACTCTACTACTCTCAGATATACATCTATCCTAGAACAGCAGCCTAAGAACATATTGTGGCAACCAGCAGCTAAACATCGACGGTCATCTTACCTGTAGTTGAAAATCCTCCGGCAGGTTTGCTCAGCATCATTCCTCGACGCAACTGAGTCGAGGTAGACGGAGCAGTGGACCCACCTTCCCACTTCACATTAACAGTTTTCGCAAAACTGCCATCGTAGCAACAACAACAGCTCCCCTTCAAACGGAAGTAAGTCCGTGTGTGAGAGAATGGACTCTGGATGCTGTGACAGTGCCGCTGCTGCGTTTAAGGCAGATTTTACGCACAGTATCTCACCGAGGCTCGGGCTCCAAACAACTCCAACGGAGGCTGAGCTGACTCCAGCCAAGTGATTGGCTGCGTGAACTCTATTACCGACTAAGGATTTGACATTTCTAAACTTCCCTCTTGCTTGGTCGTCTAACTCTATTCAGCATCTAAAGTGTCGGCCGGTTTTCTTCTTTTTTCTTTCTTCTACGCCTCCTCCCAGCGGTTCTATTTTGCATTGTTGCATAAGAGTCCTTTTCGAATCAGGTTCTTAATATAGCCTCTGAAATGTGTGATCACGTGAGCCACCATTCCCACTTTGCAAACGCATCTGATTTGTATCGTGAAATGATCGCCCTGCTTCTAACTTTCGCACCTTCACAGTGAAACGATTAGGTGTTATTCTCGCTGAGAGCGCCCACTAAAGATAAAAACACAACACGGAAACATTTTTGTAAAGCTTTCCTTCTGCTACATTAATTTTTAGGGTTTCCCATTCTTCGCATGAGTCCAGCTGTATCACTAGTTTCGAGAAGATTTGCCAATTTAATTTTATTGTCTCCTGTCCCAGCACGGCTCTGAACTGGTTCCAAATATAGCCCAGGAGTAAGCCACTATCAAATTCATTGCACATTTAGATTTGATTAATATTTTAGACAAATCCCATGCATTTATCATGAGACTGCCAATTTGGATGTGCCTTTCACCCCACTCCCAGGAGCTGCTCTTGATTACATACAGGAAAAATGGGAATCAGATCATACTCTAGAATAATATAATAATTATACTGATCAGAGGAGCTATAGCATTTACAGGGACTCAGTCTGTAGTTTAGGGGCATGAAAAACACACTTAAATCTGTCTATCAGGGGACATCATGCTGTGGCAAAAAGTAAAAGACTGATATAGTGCCATTGAACACCGGACACATATCTTATTCAGAAGGAGCACTCTGTTCCACAGGCTCATAAAAATGTCTGGAGTTAATAATGTGCGAGCCCAGGCTCTGTCACTTTCACTGGGAGATGCATTAAGGCGCTGATGGACACTTTATGGGGGAAACATGGGGCTGCATTCATAAGACTGGGCTCACATGAGCTGCTTCTCTTTTAGAGTCACCTTGTGTTCACATGCACGAGGCGACATGGCATAACAGCCCAGCCGTCTCTGTGATGGATACCACTCCCTCAGGAGACGAGTATATTAGAAGAGGGGGTGAAGGGGCGAGGCGGTACCTGTAACAGTTTCCTTCCTCCTTCTCCTCCTTCTTTCTTTATTTCTTGTTCTCTGTCTCTCTCCTTCTCATTCTCTCCCTTCACTTTCATTCACTGCAGGAAAAAGGAACATTGTCTAATGAGGATCTGATTCAAAATGACCCACCCCTCCCGAAAGAAAAAAAAATCAAGAGAGGAAACATGTAAAATATGAAATCTTGAGGAAAACCAGTCAAGCTCAATGGGGGCACATTAAGCATGGTTTAGGACAAGACAAGATTTCTCTTTAGAGGGCGCTTTTGCCAGTCTTCTTTAGATGGACTGTGAATATTTATGGTTTTCTCTGTGTCCCTTTCTTCTGCTCCATTTTCCGCTCTATATTTAGGCACTGTGTCACTACATGGCAGATGCGCTATTTGTCAAGCACCCCCCCCCCCCCCCCCCCCACCACCACCTTTAGAGTCATCAAATTTCAAGAAACATAAAAGATAATTAGAGCTGAATATGCAGATATGTGTGTGCTGTTAATTGGCAAAAAAAAAAGAGAGGGGGGGGGGAGCAAAGGTAAAAGCGATTATAGGTTTTCACATTTACCTTTTTGTATTGATTCTCCTTCACCTGTGTTTGATATCGGAGCCGACTCTGACACCGTGAACTTTCCTAAGGCCCATTAACCAGCTTTAATCATTTAAACACTTTTGAGAATTAATCAGCTTAATCCGATTGGCAGAGAAAGTATCAAACCACTTAATTTGATCTGGCCTAGCTGGCTTCTGCGAAGAAAGGGGGTGGGGGGGTTGAGGATTTAAGCGGCTTTTCCCACGTGACCATTCTGTGTGTTATTTCATGTTTGATTAAGCACTTTTGCAAGGTCTATGCCAGCAGAGCACCTCTGACCACAGAAACAGCCCATGGGATTAGTAAGAGGCAAAAATAAACCATACTGACTGTTAGTACTTGACAGATTGCTTAATTTAGACATGTTTGTGTATTTACTGCACTGTTTCAGACCAACAGTCCTACTTCTCTTCATTACAAGTGTGAACTAGTTCATATTTGTGGTTATTTTACCGCCCATTTTTCTGCTCCCGGTCTTTATTGTAGACATTAGGTGCTGCGTGAGAAAGTCATCATGCACAGAGAAGTCAGTTCGAGGAAAACAGCAGGACTTCACTTCCTGCAGTGCCAGATTCAGGTGCAGGAGCAGGAGGAGGCTCTGCATATGGTGAAGGTTTTGGCAGGAACACAGATTGGAGCTCCTTCCAGCCCCGGAGGCATAATGCAAGCCTCAGACTTGTGAACTCACAGAAGCGAGTAAAGCTGCAGGTAAATACTGCCTCATACTCACACCATATTCAGGGTGGAATGAGCTGGCCAGGAAGCACATAACAGAGTTGTGTCCTGTCATGGTCAGAAAAAAAGAGTACATTAATCTATGAAGGCCTCAGATAGAGATGTTTTCTTTTAAAGAAGCAGATAGCATTAAGACACAACACAAGCCCCCCTCTCCCCTTTTTTTTGTTAAATAAAAGGTCCATTTATTTACCATAAAGTGACCTATCAGGCAAATTAATTTCAGCGAGCCATATTATAGAAATTTACTTTAGTATTTGTTGGGTTTGATAATAAATCCACATGGTGCAGAGCATTAAAGGAAATGGATTTACTGCCCTCTTACATCCAGAGAAAATGAAAATGAGCTTGACTCCCACGGAAGGTTGTCATAATGAAAAACATAATAGTCAGTGAATGCCAACATTATGAGAAGCAATTTCATTAAAGCGTTAGAAAGTTGCGGAGTATGTGACTTCTCAAGGTCCCTCCACAAATGTTCAATCAGAATATTAACAGTGTGTGTCTGGAAGCTGGCCCGCGTCTGCGTGCCGGCGCAGTGGGAGTGGATGCGCTGGAAATCCCAAGAGACCCGCAGAGGCTTTTGGCTTTTGCAATTATCTAACACACAAATGCAATATGTGTCGAATTAGCTGAAAGCGCTCCATCAGGAGGGGAAAGGTCGGAGTTTGTCATCCACAATTTGAGACAGAATCACCACTTTGTGGCTCTACCCTTCACCTGCGAGCACGCTTCCCTTTAGTGGCGCATAACAAATGCAAAGTGTGCAACTTGGGAGAGATCCAGTCTGGAGTCGCAGCAGTTAACGTCACTTATAATTGGACTTCATCCAGCAGACGGAACCTGAATGAGGACAGTGGGGAGTTTCTCATCTTCACAGATCGCTGGCACCGGTACAGTAGCCAACTGTCCTCTAGAGAGAGAGACGCACTGTGCAGATTAATGGCATCACTGTGCCTAGATTTGAAAACTTCCATTAATGGAACACCAATGATAATTTATTTGGACAGCAGAGCTGCTTCTCTGTGAATAATGAAGTGGCCTCAGGATCATTAATATGATGGATTTGCTCTAATGCAGTGATGCTGTGCCAGAAGTCCGAGCTGTGAAGGAAAAGACAACAAAATAGAAAATCAAAAATCACAGCTTTGTTCATTGTTCGCTTGGATTCACAAAAAAAATGCTATTAAGTACTGACACTGCTTCTTTACAGGGATTTAAGGGTTTCCAAGAACCGATACCTCAGATGATTTTTTATTTGGATCTCTCCTAATGAACTACACACTGTTAATCCTTCTGAGTGTATTTGCAGGTATTCCAGGTGATGAGTCAGCCAGGCATGACAGTGCGCTGTATGACTTGCAGAGATGTGGTTTTACTCACTGTTACTCTATCCCATCAGTCTAAAAAGGAGAATTACCAATTATGCATGCCTGCCTCTGTCAGAGCTGCTGTCCCTCATTTGTCATGGGACCACCCAGCATATGTTACAGCTTTCCACTTTTTAAGATCATACACTAAAGCGTTTATTAAACAGCTCATGAATTAGCATTACAACTTCAATATGCTTCTGTGCAAAAGAGAGCTCAGACGAAAGCAGACTCCACCATCTGTCAGGGGTTGTGGGACTCATGCGGAAGGGTTATAAATAGGTAATCGTTCAGGAGCGGCTGCAGGTTAAGGCAAGGGAGCTCGCTGAGGGCGGTAGTGACTCATTGCCCTGTCTCATTGCATCATGTCAGTTACCTGGTGTTTGCACCTGTCACTGCAACCTCACCTCAAAATCCCTGACTGAAGAACCTGCTGGAGGGCACATCACTGAAGTCTATTGATGAAATGATGAAATGAATGTGTGAAATGCAAAAGGAGTTACTTTCAGTGACGAGCCCAAAAGAAAATAATACTGGATTGTGCAGTTTTCCTCAGCTCCTCGGAGTGTTTTGGCATTTTAATCTAATTGCTAAGGCCCCACCCTCAGCACTCTTAAAGAGTGGACTCAATGCATTTTCATCTGAAAGAAAAGAAAAGTTATGAAACAGACAAACTGCATAGATCTAGGTGATCAGTAGTTGATGATTTGGTGTTAAGTGACTCATCTTTAACACAAAACCAAAGTTGCACAGATTAAAATGCAAAAAGATCTTGTAGCACATACATAGATATTACTAATGAAGTTTAAGAAGGACTCATTTCTACTTTATCTTAACTAGCTGATCTCCTCGGCTCTATTACAGTGCTTTCATTTGATCAGGACTGTATTTAAGAAAATCGAATGCTTGGGTAGATTCAGTGTCCCAGATAAACTTTGTATTACAGCTTCTGTCATATATATGAAATCTTTTGGTGTGCAGCAAACACTCAAACTAAAATGCTGATGTAAAGGTTGTCATAGATTTCATCACGTTCTGCAATCTAATGTAGCTGAAAGCCATATTCTGCCGGAACAAAAACTGTAAAACTAATTATTTCATTTCATGAAGCTTATATTATGCATGCACCGTAAAACTCCTCCACTGATTTGGATCAATAGCCACACACTCCCTAATGTTCCTCTTTAATGTTCTTCTCTGAGCTGTAATTTCAGGAGGGTTTATTATCTGAGCCCTGCCAGACTGCTGTGGCTGCCCTTATTTAAAAAGCTATTTTCAGCGCGCGCTGTCACTTTGGCTGGTGTTGTGACAAATAAACAATATAACCCAGGGATTCCTGTGGGTGTCAAAAGATCAGGATAGGACTACTTGTTTGTGAGCGCTAGCCAGCCTTTCATTTTCAAAAGCCTCTAATGCACCCGCAGGAGACGTGAGTCTTGTTTCCACAGGACGAATATGGCTTAACACCCTGCCAGAAATCCACGATGCTCTGCCACACGATCGTTTTCTGTGTCAATGACATCTGAGCGCCGCGCCACAGGATGTGCGTTGACTTGGACAGCCTTTTAAGAGAATCAGTGCACATGCGTGTAACCCCTGGGAGAAGACTGATCATCAGGATCTAAGATGAAGGAAGTGCTTTCTGTAACAGCTCATCCATCGGAGCACTCTGGTCCAAGGCTCATTAAATGACCGGTCTCCTCTACTACATCATTTTGGTCATCTACCTCGCAACAGCTGTCTGCAGCAACAGAGCCCTGAAAAGCAATGTAAAGGGATCCAGCTGGTATTTGTCTTTTCAGTGAGGTCATGATCTTATTGCACATGCAGGATGCTGTAATTAGGACAGCAATAATTAAGCTAATACGATGTATGTTGGCAATACGTTCAACACGACCCTGACACAGTTTGTGAAGAATTTTTTCTCACATAAGATAGAATGTCATTGGGAGAACAATTACCGAAAGCTTCTGCACGAGCTGATGTGACTGTGGATGATATGTGACAACATGTCTGCACCATAATTGACATTGCGTTTCCTTGTTAGGCTGAAAAATAGATGTCTAGCTGTGCATAATTCATTGAAATGCATTTTTTTTCCTGCATTCAAGGCCAGAGTTGCCACATCCAGTGTCTGTGTTGTTTATTCTCGACATCAAGAGAGGAATGGAGGCGATCTGCAGGATGTAATGAGAACCTCACAACCACCATTGGAGCAATCAGAGCATGCTAAACCACAGAGGAGGTGTTGTTTTTTTCTTCTCCCGTTTGGTCCAAATTCTGAGCTGAAGATCCACGTTTGTGAATAAATATATGCCCAGAAGTCTGGCCCGTGCACCCACTTACAGATTTATTAAGGGTAATGGAAAATGAACTTGTGACTCCAGAGATGCTGGACACTAAAGTTAAGTCAGTTAAACACTAGGAACTTCTGGAAGTATACATATTTTATTGGCATATCCATATTTTATTGAAGTGCTCATTATGCTGAGTGATGGCTTTGATGGAGATTTAATCAGGTCCTCTTTAATCTCTCATTCATTTCATAATGACCTATTTTTTCACATGACATTGAGCCAAAGGTGTACATGGTGTTTCATTGTGGCACTGCAAACTGTCAGGAAGAAAGTCTCATGTAGATTTTGGCTTTGCAAGCGAATAACACACACAGGGAGCTGCTGGATACTGATGTTTACTGATAGCTGGAAAACCCAGGGACTCTCCCTTCATTTTCAAGGACATTTTCAACTGAATAGAAGCAATTTGCTGCTGAGGTGCAGGATATAAAAAGTTATCTTAGTTAGATTTGTGATTTTTGTGCTGAATCAGTGATGTATTTCTAATTGAAATCACTGCTTCTGGTTTATGCCCATTTGATAGCGTTTTGCTTGAAATCACCTGACACAACGGCCAATAAGTTTAAATGATACACACTGAGAATCTAACATGATCACAGTGATGAGGCTCACATGTTGAATTTTAGCTGAGGTAATGCTTCCCTTGTTGACCATCTCATTTTACAGCATGCCAGTGTTAATTAGCACAGACCTTAAAGTATGTCCACGGCTCCATTGTGCATGCATTTAGCTGAACCTCAGACAGTTACTTAAAGTTAGTGCAAGTCTTAACAGAGAAATTGCCTGTGACAAATCCAATCATGTTAAAACTAATAGTTGCCAAGGCAAGAAAGCCTGCAAACGCATTTGTTAAATTCATCCAGGATTTTAAAAAAGCAACTTTTTACTGGATTTCATGATATTATTGTCACTCTGGGTAGTAACTTTGACCTATTAGATGTGAGGCTACTGTGTCGTTTCAGTACAGTGAATGTCTGCTTTCATTTTCATGAAGATCTATTGCTATACTTGTTGAGATATTTCAATACCTGGGATATGAAAGATGGATGACACTTGCCAGTCTGAAAAGTCTAGCCAGTGTCAGAAGTGCCTTAAATCTGCAATCTTTCTAAAGACTGACAGGGGGGGTTGCTCTTCTGGTTTCAATTATAGTGGAAGTGGAAAAATACTCTCAGCTGGTCCAATCTGTGACCTCAGTAAACACTTTCCTGATCAGTTAATGGTCTCAAACACATTTTCTTAGAGTAAAAGGGGAGAATGAAGCAGCTTCCACTTTCCCACTTGACTGGCAAAATTAGGTTTAAATACATAGTTGAGCTAATACCTGCTAACATGTGCATATGTTTAGATTAGCCTCAAGTACTAAATAAAGTTACTGCACTCAGTCTTGATGGAGAAAGGAATGGCTGTAGTAAATTGCATTATCTTAATGAGTGTCTTGTACAATGAACTTAACACGGCCTGGTGATGTATTCACACTGCATGCACCATAAAGAGATTAGCTAGTGTTACACAGTGCATAACCAAAAGCATGACAAATAGGGTGGTTTCCTCCTACAAGGTGTGTGTGTGTGTGTGTGTTTGTGTATGTGTGTGGTACTCTATATAGGGGCCGATAGTTTCTTAAAATAGGTTGACAATGTGACACCCAAGGTAACCATGGTTACTAAGGAAGAGGAAGGAGAGAGGGTGAACCTGTCGAGGAAACACATGGGTTTTGTGGGTTACTACAACTGATGCACCAGAAACGCCGCCATTATCACAATATTTTGACATATGTTTCCTACATCTGACATATTATATTGCAGAAGTGTTGTATGTATATGCACAGATCTAATTTGGAAAAACGAACCCGTGCACACTGCAACTGATGTTAAAACTACATCTACTAAATGTCATAGTTCCATGCAAATGTTCCAGTAACTGCAGGCTTGCTCGCCAAGTTGCATTGGCAAGCAAGCGTGAGAGAAACAGGAAATCACAGAGACAGCAGACGAGACTTTTTTTTCTTTCAGGTGTATTTGATCTTCATGACAAAGCATAATTTGCTTTGTTAAGTGATGAAATAATTGATTGTTCTGCACCAAATTATCAAAGAAAGGAAAATTAAAAGCTCTTACCCAAGGAGAAAGGACTGATATGATATTCCACTCAACACTCACAAAGTAATAGTGTTCATATGTGTGATGGCACCACTATCCAAGCAACACTAGAGTCTCAGAATGATGAGAAGAGATGACAAAAAAGTACCATCTATTTCCACAAAAGTTTTCTTTTATTGTTATTCAGAAATCTTGTAAAGTAATAACTTTGAATTAGAATTAGAATTAAAGTGCATATTTAAATGTATTTAAAGTAGTTCAAAGTCCACATTTAAGTGAGATTATTACATGTTTTTACTGATTTTTTTAACTTAGAGTAGCGCCTTCGTTACATAACTGATATTAAAATGCATATTTAGATATATTTAATGATGCTCTGAGTGCATTCCAAAAAGTAACAAGGCCACAAAGTTCTTCCAGTGATCCTCTAAACGATGGTGGTTGCATTGTGACCTTGTTTTTGCTCATTATTTTTGTTTTTCCCTCTCTCATTGTCCACTTCCTTCCCCAGTTTTAAAGTATGTGTAAGGAGCTCTTGCAAGTAATTGCAACACTGCTAAGTCCAAAGAATAACATCTTTAACCAGGCGGTCACAAAAAAAGTATTCCAGTTGGGCTGGTAAAAGTGGGACACTCCTGGTGATGCGTGCCTTCATATCGTCACTCATCAAAATATCCCAAATTCTGGAGTTGACGTGGTCCATGCCTGATGTTGTGCAACCATTCATGGAGTCCCCTGGGATTTGAGATTTTGAGGTTTCTGACATGTCAGGAGAAAGGTTCCCGGGCGATGGGATGTATAAATGAAGAGCTGTGGCAGCGCTGTCTGTTCAGATTATCCGTGGTCCTCCCCTCATGCAGATGAAGGTCGTGATTCAGTCATATTTCTCAATCTTGCGGTTCGACTGGAAGACATTAAATTGTTATAGAAATATATACGCATGGCTCTTAAACAATACGGATATGTCTGCTTTTACTGCCGATTAAACCCACTCCAATTATTAGCATCAAGAAAAAAAGATGACCATCGTTCACTTCCCATTATCCTGCTCTGAAGGAAAAGTGGTTACACTGCTAATGGTCACTCTCCGGGGACTCGTGCAAGGAGGAAAGCATCAAATCACATTAATCTGAACAGTTGGCTGGTCCCTTTGGGCCGGATGCTTGCAGATGGCAGAGAGCTGTGCGTGAGGTGTTTAACTTCTCTCAAGTTGACCCGAATTAACTTGCGTTTTTGCACTACTGACTTGAGGGATCAACAAGGCGATCCTGGATAGTGATTATTGTGAAATACAGCATCAGAAATGTGACAAATAATAAAGCTGGATCATGTGATTGTGTCTGGCTTTGACGCTGTTAGCACAGATCACCACCTTGCATATATATCAAAATCTCTCTTTGCCTTTTGTGCTGCGCCAACACAATCAAGTTTGTTGGCTTTATAAATGTTTCTATTTCCTCCAGTGTGACAATGCAGCCTCCTCCTCTCCACTTTTTTCTGGGTATCTGACCTTCAAAGAAAGCAGATGTGTCACATGAATGATAGAAAGACCTCTGCTTCTGACCTTTAAGTGATGCATGCCTCTGAGCAGTAAGTGATATTAATGGTTTTGTGCTGTTATGATGCACCAGGTTCAGATGTCACCTCAAGGCATTTAAGGTAGACTGTGCCATGCACCTGGACATGTCCTTACATCTAAGGTCAATGGAGAATGCAACAGGCGTGGGTGGGTGATCAACAGTAGCTAAAAGGCTTTTAAACAGCCTGCTGGCCTTCATTAAAGTCTTTTGGCTATTTCAGCCAGCCTTCACGGAGAGGTGCCGCTGATGGTGCCAGTAAATGGATAGTCTCTCAGTCTGTGCAGCAACAAACAAACTTCTAGCACATTCCTGCAACGGAGCGAAACTCTGTTTAACAAATGATCACGTTAGCGCTCCCTCGTCCCTGAAATCTGAAACGAATTTGGTTTGATTGTAGCATTAACGTATCATGTGCTGAAGGGAACATTACAGGCTCGGTGAAGTTCCTGGGTCGTGATGTTCAATCAAAAGCCTGAAAAAAGCCCCTATCCCACCCCCAAACTGCTGCCTAATTAGAGAATAAAATCACAGAGAGATCCCTTTAAAATGTGCAACTTGCTTCCAGATTGTATCCTTTCTTTAATAGTAGACTAATAAATACAATTTCTACTTTCACTTCCTAAAGGGATGCATTCAGTGGCCATGGAGCAGTTACTGCTGATGATCCATTATATGTACTATCACATAGTGCTTGATTAGGTGTAAAAACAGTGTTCCGGTTATTTAATTTGCCTGCAACTATGAAATCTACAATGAATCTCCTGCTGCTGGAAAGCACATTCTGGAGCAAGCAATGATTGTTTAAAGATTCACTGTGCCAATATGTTGTGTACAAGCTGGAATATGCAAATTGAGTGCAGCAGCTATCTCAAATAAAGCCCTGTCGGTATTAGAGGAAATATTCGCTTAAAGTAAGCACTGTTTTAATATAGCATATTACATAGTAGTAAATTCATGCAACTATATTGAAAACCTACTAGAAAGATACGTCTTTATTGTAAACAGCAACAATCACAAGGCAACACAGACAGTCTGACTAAGGAACGGTGGAAGAGGTAGGGTGATGACAAAAACCAAGGGCAAGTAAAAAGACATGGGTGAGAAATAATGAGCACAAGGGAAGCAAATTACAAAAGGATACAAAAAACATTTGTAAAACAATCATGGACACATGAGAGACGGACCCAGTGACCGGCAAGCCAAGGGTTTAGATGAATGGCCAACAAAACGGGAGCAGGGGACAGAGGATTACAGGAGCATGGAGGGGCAGAGAAATAGCAGGGAAATCAGTGGGGCAGACTGCCCAGGGAAATTTGTTAAACATGATATATAATTTGTTTTGGATACATCTAAAGGGTAATATTTGGTCTGAATATGGCCTCAGTGTATAAATCTATTCCCAAGCCAATCAATTTCACAAAGGGCAAAGTTAAGGCTCTAGAGGTTAACATCAGAGCCAGAGGCAAATTTCAGTTGATGATGGCTTTTCCTTGTGGGGTCTCGTGTGTGGTCATTTTGATGATCCTTTAATCACATCTCTGAAGAAGCTGCAGCAAATTTCCAAGTCAGCTTAAGTAATCGGGCAGATGTTTCAAATTTAAATAATTAAATTCTTGTCCGATATCATCAATGCTACACGCAATAACAGTCTTTTAAACATTATAAATTGCAATTGCTGCTTAGCTTTTCCAATGCCACTGGTTAGGTCAAGAGGCCTAATTATTAAATTATGAAATATTTATTTAACTCTGCTGACTCATGACTCGTGACTCGTGCTCACCACAGTTTTGGTCAGAAGTTTACATCAACTCATTATGGCAATGAACGTTATAGTAATTTGGGGCTTTAAATTATTTCTTTGAAGAGCTTTTTTCAGAGTGGAAGCCTACATCTTTAATGGCTTTGAAATACAAGAATTGGTTGCACAAGTTTGAATTTATTTCAGATTTTCTAAAAGACACACAGGGTTAAAAGTAGACATACAGTCTCAAGTATATAGATACACCCCCACTAATATTTGGTTAAATGACTCTTAGCAAGTTGCATTTCGACCAGATGTTTTCGGCAGGCATCAATAAGCTTCTGCGGTAGTTCTGGATATTTGATTACTCTTCTTAAAATTTGGTTGAGTTCATTTTACTTGGTTGGCTTCCTGGCAGTGATTCAGCCTTTGAGTGCAGCCTGCAAATTTTCACAACTGATTTGACGGCTCTGGGAGAAGCACTTCAGAAGCTAGTGTCAACCTGCTTTATCAACTGGAAAATCAGTTTTGTTTGGGATTCACTTCATTGTATCCAAGTTTCACCCTCTACCTGCTCATTTGAGGTGAGGCTAAAGTATTTGGAGGTCCATCCACTTTGTACAAAACAGATTCAGAGCATGATGTTACCAACACTGTGCTTCACAGCTGGTACGGTGCTTTTGGGTTTCAAAGCCTCACCTTTACTCCACCAAACATATCGATGTGTGGGGCTTCTATTTGTGTCTTCAGGATCAGATCTTGTACCAGAGGCCTGAGAATTTAACCGTTTTTAAAGTGTCTTAGTTTTTCCTGTGGACTTGTCAGGCGTCGTGTGGAGGCGAGGAAGAAGGAACCCAAACGCAGGACTCGCAGGTAGGTGCAGATTTATTATGAGGAGTGGATGAACAGAACAAAGGGAGAAACTGGCTGGCTGGCTGGACAACTGACTGGAAGGCTGAATGGCTGGCTGGCTGAACGCAGGCGGAAACGACAACAGAACATCACATGAACATCAACATCAATGACACGACAGAGAACTGGTGAAACCGAGGAACTTAAATACACAGGTTGAATGATGACAATGATTGGAAACAGGTGAGTACAGGGCTGAACATAATCTGACTAATGACACGGGAGACAAGCTGACACAGGAAAAGACAGGAAGTGAGAACATTAATGTGGCAAACCAAACTGAACATGAACAAACTGAAATCACTGGGTCAACGACCCAGGAACCCTGACAGTACCCCCCCCCTTCAAAGGCCGGCACCCGACGGCCAAAAGAGAAAGAAAAAAAAACCAGAACAGGGTGGGCGGAGGGGGCCCAGGACGGAGGGACGGAGTCCACACCAAGACAGTTCAGGTGGGCGCCCCCGCGGCCCGTGGCCGAGACGAGACAGTTCAGGTGGGCGCCCACGCGGCCCGTGGCCGAGACGAGACAGTTCAGGTGGGCGTCCACGCGGCCCGTGGCCGAGACGAGACAGTTCAGGGGGCCGACCGTGCGGACGGCAACGGCGACAGCACTGGTCCGGGGGCCGACCGCGTGGAAAGCAACGGCGGCGACGTGGGCACAGTTCGGGGGGCCGGCCGTGCGGAAGGCGACGGCGGCCACTCAGGCGAAGGCGGTCGGGGGGCCGGCCGTGCGGAAGGCGACGGCGGCCACTCAGGCGAAGGCGGTCGGGGGGCCGGCCGTGCGGAAGGCGACGGCGGCCACTCAGGCGAAGGCGGTCTGGGGGCCGGCCGTGCGGAAGGCGACGGCGGCCACTCAGGCGAAGAGGGTCTGTGGGCCGCCCACGACGGCGATGGCGCCCGGCCAGTGGCCCAGCCAGCGGTCTAGAAAATGGCCGTTCAGCTCCAGACCCAAACGAGGCTGGGCCAGGCGAGGCTGAAGGCACGGAGGCTGGGCCAGGCGAGGCTGAAGGCGCTGAGGCTGAAGGCGCTGAGGCTGAAGGCGCTGAGGCTGAAGGCGCTGAGGCTGAAGGCGCTGAGGCTGAAGGCGCTGAGGCTGAAGGCGCTGAGGCTGAAGGCGCTGAGGCTGAAGGCGCTGAGGCTGAAGGCGCTGAGGCTGAAGGCGCTGAGGACGAAGGCGCTGAGGACGAAGGCGCTGAGGCTGAAGGCGCTGAGGACGAAGGCGCTGAGGACGAAGGCTCTGAGGCCGCAGCGGACGAAGGCTCTGAGGCCGCAGCGGACGAAGGCTCTGAGGCCGCAGCGGACGAAGGCTCTGAGGCCGCAGCGGACGAAGGCTCTGAGGCCGCAGCGGACGAAGGCTCTGAGGCCGCAGCGGACGAAGGCTCTGAGGCCGGGCGTGGGTGCAGCTGAGGCAGAGGCCGGGCCGGGCGTGGGTGCAGCTGAGGCAGAGGCCGGGCCGGGCGTGGGTGCAGCTGAGGCAGAGGCCGGGCCGGGCGTGGGTGCAGCTGAGGCAGAGGCCTGACCAGGCGATGCAGGCGCGGAGGCCTCTGGCCGGAGACAGGCAGGGCCAGTAGGCGCGGAGGCCCCTGGCTGAGGAGCGGCCGGGCCAGCGGGTGCGGAAACCCCTGGCTGAGGAGCGGCCGGGCCAGCGGGTGCGGAAACCCCTGGCTGAGGAGCGGCCGGGCCAGCGGGTGCGGAAACCCCTGGCTGAGGAGCGGCCGGGCCAGCGGGTGCGGAAACCCCTGGCTGAGGAGCGGCCGGGCCAGCGGGTGCGGAAACCCCTGGCTGAGAAGCAGGAAGGCTCACAGCTGGCTCTGGGTGCTGTGGCTGCAGGTCCGGGGACTGGACGGGATGGTGGACAGGTGACTGGGGAACAGGAGGCGACTGGACTACAGGGCACTGGGCGGCAGACTGGACTACAGAAGAGTGGAGGACAGGTGGAGGCTGGACTACAGGTGACTGGGGGACAGGTGGAGACTGGGCTACAGGTGACTGGGGGACAGGTGGAGACTGAGCTACAGGTGGCTGGGGGACAGGTGGAGACTGAGCTACAGGTGGCTGAACTGACTGGAGGGCAGCAGGAGACTGGACAGCAGGTGAGGGAACTGATTGGACTAAGGAGACTGACGGATAAACAGAGGCCGGTGAGACTAATGGCTGAGCTAAAGAGTGAGCTAGTGACGGAGATAAAATTACGGCTTGGGCTCGTAAGGCTGGTGCCTGGGCAGGGGACAGTTCAGCTAGTCTAACCAGTGATACTGCGAGGGCGTGAAAAGCTGGATCAGGAGGTGGATGAAAGGGTGAAGTAGTAGGTGGACCGGTTAGCTCTTCCAAGCCTCCAGGGAGGTCAGGCTGGGTTCTGGCTGCCCTCAGCCTGGGCGCTGGGACAGGCACAGAAGGTGGCTGGACACCAGTCACCCCCACCCGAGAAACAGGAGCGGGTGTGGAGGTAGACTGGGTCGCAGCTGCCCTCCTCCTGGGAGCTGGCACTGGTGTGGGCATAGACTGGGCCCCCATGCTGGTGGGCAATGGCTCAATAATGGGTGTGGAAATAGTGACGGTGTGTGTGTTACTGGCAGGTGTATGGGAGAATGTTCGGGTTTTCCTGCCACCACTATCTACAGTCTTTGGAGGAGCAGAGCAGAAAAACTCTTCCCAGTCCACTTCCTCCTCTAGGAGGGAAACGTCCCATGAATCAAAGACGGGTTTATTATTGGGTTGAAGTGGAGAGTCAAACGAGGGTGGAAAACAGTCGCTGGAACTCACCACCGGGAATTGCTGAAAATAGTCCATTTTATGGCGGCGTGTGCGCCGCTTTCTCCGGGAAGAGGAAGCGGCCGGGATAAACAGCTGAGCCTCTGGCGCGGTAGCCTCCGTCGAGCTGAGGTGGGAGGCGTAGCCGTTGTGCCGCGGCGATGGTGGAGGTCCGGCGGATGAGGCGGCGGGTGTGGGAGCGAGGAGCGGAGTGGCGAGAGAGGGAGTGGCCGAAGCGCGGCGTGGAACGTCCACTCTCCACGGCAAATGCTCCGGTACAGGTGAGGCAGCAGGTGGGGGAACGCGGCGTCTCCGAGGCCCGCCCAGAGCCAAGCGAGTGCCCTCGAAGACGTGCTCTCGCTCCGCGAAGAGCCGCTGTTTTCCCCTGAGCTCCTTTGCCCAACGGGAAAGCGCTGCCTCCTGCCGCTCGTAGAGGTCCGAGTCTGCTGGGTTCCAATCGTGTCTTCGTGGCACGGGTCGTGTCATTCTGTCAGGCGTCGTGTGGAGGCGAGGAAGAAGGAACCCAAACGCAGGACTCGCAGGTAGGTGCAGATTTATTATGAGGAGTGGATGAACAGAACAAAGGGAGAAAATGGCTGGCTGGCTGGACAACTGACTGGAAGGCTGAATGGCTGGCTGGCTGAACGCAGGCGGAAACGACAACAGAACATCACATGAACATCAACATCAATGACACGACAGAGAACTGGTGAAACCGAGGAACTTAAATACACAGGTTGAATGATGACAATGATTGGAAACAGGTGAGTACAGGGCTGAACATAATCTGACTAATGACACGGGAGACAAGCTGACACGGGAAAAGACAGGAAGTGAGAACATTAATGTGGCAAACCAAACTGAACATGAACAAACTGAAATCACTGGGTCAACGACCCAGGAACCCTGACAGGACTGCACTTTTTTTCCTCATGGTGCTGTGCCTTTCTCCCAGTTTGGGCTGTTTATAGCACTGGTCTTCACTCTTCATCTATTCCAGTCTTTTCTGGTTGTTCTGTCAGCCCCTGGTGTTTGTCTATCATTTCAGTCTGCTCCTTTTTTCTGATGTTGCTGTCAGTTGCCACATCTTTTAACCTCCCCTGGTGTGGCTCAGGATCTAGAGCAGATTGTCTATTAACTGGAAGGTTGATGGCTTGGTCCCCGGCTTTTGTAGTCGGCATGTTAAAGTATCCTGAACCCTTGTGTGAATGTGTGAACGTAATGTTAAAAGTTCTTTGTTGTAGAAAAAGGCATTTGAATGAATGGCTTTGAGAGCTCAAATGGAGTACCTAATCACATTCAATCTGCCTCTGTTAGAGCATCCCTAAATACGGCCTCACAAATCTGGTTGTAGTATTTTTTTAATTACTCTAGAGTTCATGTTGTAGTTTATAGTAATGGTAAACTGTATTATTAGATTTTCTCCAATTCTTATTATAGCTCAGCTGTTTTTGAGCACCCCTGGTTTCGATGTATTAATAAACACGAAATAGCATCGAAATGAAATATGAAGTGCTTTATAGTTTAGTGAGTCTTTATTATGTATCCTGCAAAACACAAGCTGTCCACAGTATCACAAACAAAGACAAGTGATTTCTCATTTTAGTCGTATATAAAGCATTTATGGCTTTTGCATTAATAGAGAGAAGGCTGCTGTCACACGTGGGAACTCCCACTGTGACTCCCTGCTCAGAGGGGATGTTGAATTCAAAAGTCCAGGTGGAGACTGGCTTAGACGGCTGCTTGATTTGTTCTGTCTCACCTTCATAAGCAATTCCCACTGGGAGGAACTCACTCCCTTCCTACCTCTATCTCCCATTTATGCTCTATATTCAGAGCTTGTATGTTGCTTTGCATTTGCTGCAGCCATGCTTTGCTTCACTTTCCTTGATTTTGCCAAGGAGTTCTGCTGACTTTTGAGAGCATTTCTGGTTGCCCCAGCACTGCAACATCTGTTCTCTCATCTCTCATATACAGTTAGTGCAGAATTATTAGGCAAGTTGTATTTTTGAGGAATAATTTTATTATTGAACAACAACCATGTTCTCAATGAACCCAAAAAACTCATTAATATCAAAGCTGAATGTTTTTGGAAGTAGTTTTTAGTTTGTTTTTAGTTTTAGCTATTTTAGGGGGATATCTGTGTGTGCAGGTGACTATTACTGTGCAGAATTATTAGGCAACTTAACAAAAAACAAATATATACCCATTTCAATGATTTATTTTTACCAGTGAAACCAATATAACATCTCCACATTCACAAATATACATTTCTGACATTCAAAAACAAAACAAAAACAAATCAGCGACCAATATAGCCACCTTTCTTTGCAAGGACACTCAAAAGCCTGCCATCCATGGATTCTGTCAGTGTTTTGATCTGTTCACCATCAACATTGCGTGCAGCAGCAACCACAGCCTCCCAGACACTGTTCAGAGAGGTGTACTGTTTTCCCTCCTTGTAAATCTCACATTTGATGATGGACCACAGGTTCTCAATGGGGTTCAGATCAGGTGAACAAGGAGGCCATGTCATTAGTTCTTCTTCTTTTATACCCTTTCTTGCCAGCCACGCTGTGGAGTACTTGGACGCGTGTGATGGAGCATTGTCCTGCATGGAAATCATGTTTTTCTTGAAGGATGCAGACTTCTTCCTGTACCACTGCTTGAAGAAGGTGTCTTCCAGAAACTGGCAGTAGGACTGGGAGTTGAGCTTGACTCCATCCTCAACCCGAAAAGGCCCCACAAGCTCATCTTTGATGATACCAGCCCAAACCAGTACTCCACCTCCACCTTGCTGGCGTCAGAGTGGGACTGGAGCTCTCTGCCCTTTACCAATCCAGCCACGGGCCCATCCATCTGGCCCATCAAGACTCACTCTCATTTCATCAGTCCATAAAACCTTAGAAAAACCAGTCTTGAGATATTTCTTGGCCCAGTCTTGACGTTTCAGCTTGTGTGTCTTGTTCAGTGGTGGTCGTCTTTCAGCCTTTCTTACCTTGGCCATGTCTCTGAGTATTGCACACCTTGTGCTTTTGGGCCCTCCAGTGATGTTGCAGCTCTGAAATATGGCCAAACTGGTGGCAAGTGGCATCTTGGCAGCTGCACGCTTGACTTTTCTCAGTTCATGGGCAGTTATTTTGCGCCTTGGTTTTTCCACACGCTTCTTGCGACCCTGTTGACTATTTTGAATGAAACGCTTGATTGTTCGATGATCACGCTTCAGAAGCTTTGCAATTTTGAGACTGCTGCATCCCTCTGCAAGATATCTCACTATTTTTGACTTTTCTGAGCCTGTCAAGTCCTTCTTTTGACCCATTTTGCCAAAGGAAAGGACGTTGCCTAATAATTATGCACACCTGATATAGGGTGTTGATGTCATTAGACCACACCCCTTCTCATTACAGAGATGCACAGTAGCCTATACAGCTTGGAGTAAGACAACATGCATGAAGAGGATGATGTGGACAAAATACTCATTTGCCTGATAATTCTGCACTCCCTGTACCTGTGATTTCTCTTCTTCTTCTTTTTTTAAAATCACCACCTGGTTTCATTTTTTCATCAGTTACGGTAATCTGCGTTTTCTCCAGGCTGTCTTTGAAGTACTTGTTCTGTTAGATGCTATATAACCATCAGTGTTTGCCTTCAGATGTCTCTTGTTTTTTGGCATCTTTGTATTGAGCAGCTTAAAACAAGACATAGATTTGCCAACAATCTGCTTTTCAATTTCACACAGATGTGAGCCAATATAAAAGTGTTTGTTTCGGGGCAATTATAACTTTTAGAGTTTCTTTTTTTGTTTATACCACTCTCACTTTGCACCAAAGTACGCCTTAGGGAACAACAGGGGAGTGAATATCTATCATAAATCATACTGGCAGCTGCACTGGTGAAGCGTGTACATCTCACATCACCTAAACAGCACCTAAGTCTTTTCCTTGTGATGCAGATCACTGATGCTCTAGGTTACAAGTTGCAGGAATGCACTGCAAACACAAAACAACCAAGAGGAATTATGTATTTTTTGGCTTTTCACACACACCATTCTGTCACTGTGCCTCTTTTTCTAAGCCTCGAAAATATATGCCTATTCCAAAGCCGCCTTGCTGGTATGCCAGCAAGATGAATAATATGAAGCCACTTCACTGGATATTTACAGGATATGAATTTCCTCACCCATAGGTTGCATTGTGTGTGTGTGTGTGTGTGTGTGTGTGTGTGCATAGCTTCTTTATTTGGAAGCCAGAGCCAGAAAGGGCAGCCTGATGTTTCTCTCTGTGTAAATGCACACACAGTGGTGCCCACACATTCATTACCTTCATATCAGGTTCAGACATAACTCTTCTCTTGCTATTCTGTGTTTACCTTGAGCTCATAGGTGCATTAGCTTGCATTAGAAACCTAAAACTGACTGTTTTAGGTTTCACTGACAAAGGTTGGAAAGAGGGGGAGGCAGCTGAGCAGTACTGTTTGCCTTTGCAGAGCAGAACTCCTCCACTTCTCTTCTCCCGTTACACTCCTCCGCTATCATCAAGGTTAATTAAAAAATGTAACCACAGCTTCAGTTTTAAAGCCACCTCTGGAAGATTCCTTAGAAAAAACGTGTCTTTCTCTGCCTTTCCTGCACCTTCACTTGGGGTTTCTCTCTCTCTCTCTGCTCTTCCACAATGGTCCTTTGGCCATCATTAGAACTTGATGAACTCTGTTTAATAATCAAGGGAATATGTGGAGCTGAGTTTGGCTGTGGTGTTCCTGTATCCTACAGGCACTGCGGCGGTGGCGCTTGTTCGTGTTTGAAAGGAAAGTCCCCTGTGTGTGCTCCCGATGTGTTTTCTGCATGCTGTCAGGGGGGGACATAAAATGGTCTGCTCACATCTTTGTCTGATTAGTTTTAGAGAGTGTGTTCATTAGACTTAGCACATTAAGTTAACTTATGGATATCTCACAATGGCCCAATTCCCCCAAGTACACAGCAACTGATGTCCCATCCATTCGCTTCTGCTTATCCTTTCCAGGGACGCGGGGGGCGCTGGAGCCTATCCCAGCTGTCATAGGGCGAGAGGCGGGGTACACCCTGGACAGGTCGCCAGTCTGTCGCAGGGCCAACACACAGGGACAGACAACCATTCGCACTCACATTCACTCGCACATTCACACCTAGTGGCAACTGATGTCTGGGTGATAAATCATTTCAGTCTGCCTGCTTTAATTGGTTGGTCATATTTCGATCTTAGTGTACGTAGAAGGAAGTCATACTCTGTATCACTTAGCCTACATGTGTCTTGTGGTCCCTTTCAGACTTAAATGCACCACAATGTGTTATGTTTACAGTCTCTGTTGGGTTTGTAAATGGATTTGTGTCTGATATATTTATCTTTTTGACGACTACTTTAGCACACCGGGGCAAAGACATTTCTCCTCTCAAGCTTTTATCACAGCCTTGATTGAAAAAAAGCAGCCTTTGAGATGACATTTTCTCTCAAGTTTAACACGTGTTCTTTCTGTCACTTTCTCTCAGCCAGCCATGGTATTGGAAATTATTCAGCATTAGTGTGCATGGAGCCTGGTAGACTCGAGGAGCTACTCCCCAGCAGCTGGATGTCACATTCAAATAAAAGTAAATTAGCTGTCACCACAAGGCTAGGCTTGGGAACTGCTGCTGTGCCTAAGAAGCTATCCTGGTCCAGGCAACAATACAGATGCAATATATGTGGAAATGCTTTATACTTTCAGATAGCTGCCTTCTTATCTGATGAAATACAGCTATAGAAATATAGACATGCTGAATCACAGCACCGGGAATATAGTAGTGTATAAATCACCTGCTGTTTGCAGTGAGCAGTGACAAAAAAAGAGAATTATTAGGTTTGAGTCCTTCCTCCTGCAACAGCAGACAGTTGCCCTCTCATTATCTACTGGCCAACATGTACTGTGGAGTCAGACTCATTACCTGCAGCAAAGCTCTAGGGACAGGCCAGATTGGCACAGTTGGCAGACGGGGTGATACATGCTGTCTTTAACGGTTTGTTTCAGCACAAGTCTGTGGATTCTTGCAAAACAATGTGTTGGAGATGTGCTACTTATTTTAACTAGTAGTGGATGTTGTTAAAAACGATATATTTTAAACCTAGCATTAAAAAGGATGTTATTGAAGTTAACTACCACTCATATTATTTGCAGGGCACATTCTTAGAAATAGACATACAACAGCTAACTCGAGCATTCACAGAATATACCTCTATGTTTAGAAACTGAAAACCAGCAATCACTAAAATGAATCTGAAAACCTTCTTATGGTGATGCTTTGGTGACTCCCGGTGGTCACACTGAGTAACACAGGAAAATGTTTACTATAGAATATGAATTATTTATTAGAACAATAAGAGAACAATACTGAGAAATAGGATGAACCTCGACATGAGTACAACGGCACAGTGTATACGTTGTATTTACAATACATTACATGTACATCACAAACACATATCTCAGCTCACAGTACAACACTCACACGATGGGCCACACTACATCAAAATAGCATGGCTGCACCAGCCATTTTTTAAGTATCAATATGAAGCCAACATAAGCATAAATAACTCCATGAAAGTACCACTATACTGTACAAAATGTTCCGATATCTCACTGTTCTTATGAAGTGTGTAGTGTTTCACACAATAAATATTGACAGAAGCATGTTGTGCATTGAAACGAGCAGTGAAAACAATATAAAGCAATCTGTACAACTTTCATTCTGCTGCTCTAAGCTCAGTGGGTTCCTGTCATTGCTAGTAACGACATGCACTTTTTGATGACCTTTTCCGCTGCTCACACATTTTACTGCAGCCTTTGATTTCCATTTTATGTTTAACATAAATAGCTAAGCTCATTAACTGATCAAGAATTGATCAAACACATTCTGCAAATGCCTTTTCCCCCTCTAAAAATACTGCATTCCTTCATTCAATGATGCCTTGTGTTTGCACACTAGCTAAATAAATTAAGTAATGCTCAAGCTACTGATTGTCACCTTTCTAAGCTGCTGAAAACATTAAAGGGGCTTGTCCTGTTTACTTCAGATTTGCAATTTAAAAAAGCCTTTTTTAAAACCATCTTCCCACTAAAAAGTAATTTGGATAAATGTGCATTTAAAAAAAAACAACAAGTTGTTAAATTGCACCGTATTTAGCTTTAAAAAAATCCACCACCTTTAAAGAAATTCCTTAACCTTATTATTGGTGACACACAGATTTTCCTTCCTTGATAAAAACAACTTGTGCAGCGTATTCTCCTTTATATCATGTTATCTTCATCTCATTATACTGATAAATACTTGCACTGTTCATGATCAAATCAGGATTCATACCTGCTGCCACACGGAGGCAGCACCAGTCCCCTTGCTGAAGCATCAGTGTATGTATAAGTCTAAGAGGAGGAGTCCTCCTCCACTGGGTGGAGAGCGTGCCTCTTCAGCAATGTCTTTAGTATCTCCACCTCCCGCTCTGTCTCTTTTAGTTTCTTACGTAGTGTCTCATTAGCTTTACGGAGCTTCTGGTTCTCCTGTTAAAGAAACCTTATATTAAAATAACAAGTGGGCGATATGGTGCATAAAAGTAGAGTATAATTCATAGTGTGATACTCACCAGTTCCAGAGTTTCGTAGGTAGGTTTGCTCTCCTCCTCTGGCTCTTTAGGCTTTTGCACAACAGAAGCTCTGTTTTCCCATTTGGCACAGTATCGCTGTTTTCTTTGGGGTATTGGGCTGGGACATGAGGTGAGGGTGGGTGTTGCTGGGACTAAGAGAGAAGCTGAGGTGGGCGATACTTCAGGTCCATCTGTCTGGGTATGGCTATGGACTCTCCTAGGCCTCGAACTGGAAGTGACTGGGGAGTCCGGGCTCCAGTCTCTCCTGTCATCCGGAGGGTAGGGGAAAGGACATTCTTCTGAACCTGGGCAGAGGGACACGCTTAGTAATTATTTCTGTTAATTTCAAAATGCACATTAACAGACGGAAATAGCTATTGTTCTCATAGCCCTGTAAAACCTGAACCATGAGCTACATCCAACATTTTTGTGCAATTTATTGCTCACAGTAGCACTGCTTGTGTCTGATTGTATACAACACATTTTTCAAAAAAACAAAAATAAAAATCACGTTGATGATGTAGAGATCTCAAAAGCTCATGTATGAAATATGATACAACTAAAATGAAAGGGCTAAAATTGTCTAATGATTCCTTTTTGCTGATCACGGTTGTCTTACAAAGCTTACCAATGCGTTTGACTTGGTTCATCAGCATCTTCTCACTGACAATCTCCATGCTATTGTTCTTTCCCAACAGGCATTGATGTGGTTTAAGTCCTATTTGTGCAACAGAAAGCAGCGTGCAGTTTTTAAGTGGGTGCAAATCGGATCTGATTACTCAGCAGCAAGGGGTGCTGCTAGTTTCTATCCTAGCACCACTTCTTTTTGTATTCTATTCAACTAATTACTCTACGCAACTTTACGCAGATGACACTATTGTCTATACATCAAAGACCTCTGTTTTACAACCTCAACAGTTCTGCACTTTGACTTTAAAACTCTTCAAACCTGGTTCTCAGCTAACAAATTATTGCTTTGTAGATCAAAAAAAACTTACTCTATGCTCTTTAGCGTAAAGACAAACCTTTAACTAAAATCTTTTGCCATAGCCTGAATATTTTCCCCTTCAGAAAGCAGAAAAATATTTACATTGCACTGACTCTAAACTTACTTTTAGACCACGTATTGACTTTAATATTGGTATTCATTGTTCCAGACACTGTCTTGTTCACAATATTAAACAGAGATTTGTCTCACTTGCCACGTTACTAGGCACACCTGTTCACTTATCACAAATATGTTTTAAACGCAAAACACGTGCTCTTCTGCATACAAATACAAGCAGATGGGCATAAAAGGAGCGGTCTTCTGCTGCCCAAAGGTCCCATAAAGCCCCTACTGCAATGTGGCTCAACGGGAGCTTTGCATGATGTATATGAAACCGACACATCTGCAGCAGCTGTGTGACACTATCATGCAAATAATGGACCTAAACCTCTGAGCAATGTTTCTAGCACCTAGTTGAATCTATGCAATAAAAAGGCCAAACCACTAGTGGGAACTGCTAGTGTACCTTATAAAGTGGCCAGAGAGTGTATATTACCAATTATGTGGTGGCTGTAGCTCAGGAGGTAGAGCAGGTCATCTACTAATTGGAAGGTTGGAGGTTTGATCTCTGGCTGCTCCAGTCTGCATACCAAAGTATCCCTGAATACGATCCTGAACCCCAAGTTGCTCTAAGATGCGTTCTTTAGAATGTGAATGCATGTGAATGGATGTAAATGCTAGATATAAAGCACTAGAAAAGGCGTAGAATGAATGGGTGTGAATAGTTGAATGAGGCATGTTTTACAAAGTGCTTTGAGTGTGCGAGTAGAAGATCGCCCATTTACCATTTGAACTACAGTAAAATGGATCTTCATCCTCGTAATATTATAAATAATTGTAGTAGATTTGGACATATTTTGAAATGTAACTTTGATTACCCTCATAGTTTAAAACATTCTTTGGTTTCTTTTATTTCATGTTATTAACTAAAAAGCTCCTCTTTAAAGTAACTTTTATGCCTAAAGAGCAATCAGTGATCCTTAAAGAAAATGGCTCAGATCAGTTATCACACCATATGACAAAACAGTACGTCAGAAAGACTAATTTTGAAAGAGCCTGAGTCTCTTAGTTAGTCAGCCTATAATAAGCAAAAACGAAAGTTTTTCTGCTCCGAATATAGAAGCATTTTTAAAGCCGGTGGGCAGCTTGAGTTTTACTGTAAGTGAAACTGTTCCTAGCGATAGATGGAGGGAAATCACCCTCACAGCAGACCTGACCTTGCGTTCAAGAATTGTTTTTTCTTACAGCTATTGCAAACTCTTTTTGGCACAGATGAGAAAAAAACAACTTTATTTTCTGTGCAGTGTCGGAGGCAGTGATTACAGGAAACAAAAACTGTCTCACCAATGAACAAGTGGCTTAAAAACTTTCCGCCAGAAGATGGCACATGATACAGAAAATTAGTGATTACTCAATGCCGGGTATTTGTTATTGTCTACATATTTGAGGTGAGATTGTGCGGTAACATGTGCAAGAAAAGCATGGCGTGATTAACAGTACTGAATGCGGGTGTACCCCATCAACACAACCCACCCTCTGAAGTGCCTGTGGTGACCGGCGTGGAGCTCGGGGTCGGACTGTCAGTGGCGTTGGTCACTTTGGTGTTCTTCTTGCACTCAAACGCCACCTGGTCCTTGCACAGCTTGTGGCAGTTCATCCCGCAGTCTGTGCAGGCCCAAAAGAATGCACGACATGTCACAACAGGAACCGAAGTTGATCTAGCTTCAATAAACTGACTTCTCACTTCTCTTTGAACACTATCTGTTCTGCAAATGCAACTCTCAGACTCTTGTTTTTGCATGCTTACTGTCAAGCAAACAAATAGTTCTCAGATCTTTAGAAGGACGGGGGAGGGGGAAGAAAATTGTGGTTCTCAGTGCAGTCTCTTTCTGTCATGTGCTGCAAGGTTCAACTAGCAACATGCAACGCAACGAAAAACCACACTCCATTTCACCTGCTCCCCACAAGACAGAGTGTACCTCTCCAAGTATTTGAGTTAACTGACATTTGGCCAGAGATACCAAAGTTACACGAGTGAGATCACCATATTCACCTTTGCATCTGTAGCCTTGCTTGATGACACCCCATAACTGTGAGAGAAAAGAGAGAGAACAACATTTATGTGACTAAACATAAAAGAGCAAAACCCAAATGACATTTTTTTTAGAAAACAGCACCAAGGAGGTTTGTGTTTCCTTACAAATCCTGAGCAGTTGTCACAAAAGGTGGGTTTCATGTAAGTGGTCTCCTGGAAGTTGTGGACAAAGCCAAGGCCCAGCTTGGAGCAGATGACACTGGCCCGCATAAAATAAGCTGTGATCTCCTCTCTGCTGACTTGGCCTTCCCTGAAAAAACCACAACACATATATTGTAAGCTGATGTTTAAAAGAGGAAACAGAGCTGTGATACAGGATGATTGCAAAAGAGCCTGATATACTAAAAATATATTAATAGTAATAATTTACATGTTATTTTTGTAGGTTTTTTAAAAATTTTTCATTAATGTCTCTCCATATTTATAGATGGCTACACCCACTCATCTGCCCAGTGGTTGTAAAAAAAAAACATATACCACTTAGTGACAATGTTTTTTACAGCACCGGTTGCCTATCAGTTGTGCTGGTTTTCATGTACACATTTAGCGGCAGCTTTATGGTTAATTCCGCAGCTATTTTATGTTTCCGGTTGCTAAACTCGCCACTACACATCTACAAATGCCACTTTTGCTTCCTCTCCCCTGAAGTCATAAATAGCCTCTGAGCGAATACATGACCTGTCAAGAGACTCACTTCTCTTTGTCCATGACACAGAAGGAAAACGGAAAGCTAGCAGCGATTTTCTCAAAGTCCTCCTGATTAATGAAGCCGTTCTCGTCGTGGTCGTAGTTCTTGAACACGGACTGCGAATGACAACAAATAAAAAGCATTGTTGCTCAGTTGTTAGCGAACAATAGCGGGGAAGGCAGGCTGTCAGGATGGCATCATGCAAGAGAATAGTTGAAATAAGGAGGCTTGAAAACTGTGGAGGCTTGAAAAAGGGAAGCGCTTACATCGACCATTCTTTGCACGTGTTTGCTGATGGTTCGAGGATCGGGTTTAGGAGCCACTCCTGATGCCCAGTCCACAAACACGGGAGGTCTAGAAGGTGTGGCTGGCTGATTAAAAAAAAAAGAAAACTAAGTCTCAGGAGATATGCAAAATAACATCTGACCAAAGGAGTTTCAGTTATCATACACTCCATAAAATAAGGCCCAAATGACGACAACTTTAAGCAATTTAATTCCATTTAAATCTGTTACGTAGGTACGATTATGAGGGCAAAGACTCTTTTTCTGAGTGCATGGGTGAAACAACCAAGACATTACAGGCTAATTACTGCGCTTAAGTTAGTCAGTTTAACAAAAGCATAAAAATTCACTTTCAACAATGTTGCACGGATGTCAGGCTAGGCACTTTCTTATTTTCAGTCTTCAGACTAAGTAATTGCTTCATTTTTAGCACACACAAGAGACAGTGAAATCTATATTCTCATCTCTGAGAGAAAGCAAATAAGCCTTTGCTTCCGTTAAGCATCATTACACTTTTGCTTAACCAATCTCAGGTCCCAAAGAGGTGAAAGGCTTGCTGTTTCTGTCTCTTTGCATTAGGCCAAGATAAACAGCTGCTCTCTCTAAAGAAAGAGAGTGAATAATCCTGCTTTCCAAGACAATCTATTAGTTTGTTGATATGCTGAATTTTTCCAGCTGGTAAACAAATGTTTACTTAAATCGTGTCTGTTGCTATCACTCACAGGTGCTTTGCAGTTCTTGGGTTCCCGTGCATACGACAGTTCATAAATCTCATCCTCAGAGTAGTAAAGATCCAAGGATAGCTGCAAGACATTAAAAAGCCACTTATTGCTGCATGGAAGGTAAACAGAATGAGAAAAAGGTCTCTAGATTTCTCCTTGAAACATGTTTTGGTGAAGGTGAATTCAGGTTGCGGGGTAATTATTATCTCTTCACGGGCATGCTGTCATTCAAGTAGGATTAGCACACTGCACTCAGATAATACAACAATACAGCAATCTGAACTCACTCTCATTCACATTCAGCTTGTCACCCACACACTCATAGATCATAGACTCTAATCACACCCACACGAGAAAAAGACAATCCACATGCTGCACTCATTTGCATCTTTGTATGTGTTCAGCGCTACTTGCTGAATCACATGAAGCTGCATAACAATTTCAAATGAACCCAAAGTCGCCGCGAGCAGTTCGCTACCGTCAACAGGTGAACCAGGTCCTTGTTGGCATCCAGCCTGGGTGGGATCTGCTGGAGTTGGATCAGCTCGTTGATGTGGTTGTACAGGGCCTGGAGCTTCTGGACGTTCACCTTGTTGTCCTCGACATAATCCGACATGGCCTCATTGACTGAGATCAGGTCTTTGAGGTGGACACCCAGGATGGGGATTTTAAAACCTGTACACTTGTTGTAAGCTTGTCTGTAGTTGTCATAGTTTCTGCAAGAGGACAGCAGGTCTGTCATCTCGTTCAGTACCTGGGGAATGAAATCATTTTTATCATTGTGCTACAGTTATTTTTCTCCAGTATTTTGATCCTTGACTCTAAATGAACTGGACATCGCGTTGCCAGTTACCCTTTACCTTAGTGACTTCACTCGGTACGTGCGACGTGGTGTCTTTCAGTCTGGAGATTGAGCTGTGACATAGGCCTCCCACCACCGCCATTAGTGTGTTGTAGTTGTGCATAAGGTGCAGACTCTGGCGGACACGCACAAGAAACACACGTCAGTCCATTCACGCACACACACACACGCACTTATAAACGCGCAATTAAACTTGTTTCAGGTAGCCTTGGTTATATAATCCACAACAGTGGCATTACATAAGCCACTTAGATCGTTGGCTTTTTCTTACTGCACTCTGATGGTTCGCTCTTTTTTTGGAAATGCTTTTCCCTCTCTTATTTTTTATAAATTCTCCAGTTCTTGCTGTCACTGGAGCATTATGGTGTGAAATTCGTTTCCACACCCGTGGGTTTCGAGGTTGACAGCAGTGAGCAGCAGCAGACTGGTGCATTAGTGTTGCAAGAGGTCCTCCAGAGTACAAGCCTGCCTAACGGCTCCCCAAAGCCAGTGTATCACTTCTCAGCAGGCTGCACACAGCTTCACGTTGGAGTGGTTTTAACAAGCCAGCTCTGATCAGAGACTACACTCACGAGTCATTTCCTGCTTTTCTTCTCCTACAAAGTCCTCATTGTTTAAGAGTGTTCCACTTGGTGACTTCATTAGCTTGCATTCAGATAATATTTTTCTATCGGTAAGATATTTGGATACCCTAAAAGCCTGCAGCACAGCTCCTGAGAATCACTACAAGCTCTCTGAATATGCATTACACAATTACTAACATGTGAGGGGCTTTCAGAGTGAGACAAAAGTCATATTAACACTAGTTAGATAAGGTGCTGGAACAACCGCACATAGATTTAAGCGAAGAGGAAATGTAAGCACAGAAAGTATATGTGTAGTGGAAGTGGGGGTTGATTTAACCACTACCTGTGCAACGTGGATAAACTTAGTGAAAACCTCAGCTCTCAGCTGAGCGGTTGGCCGGCTTAGCACCATCAGCTGAACCCACTGGGAGACACCGTTACACAGCGCAATGGAACGCTCCATCACGGGGATGTCCTTCATGCAGCAGCTGCGGATGTAATGCTGATAGTCTACAAACTGGCAAAGAGAGCAGAGACAGGAGCATAAACCGCTGCACGGAAACTGCAAAGCATTTCCTGTCAGGAGGAAACACTTAATGGTTCTTAGTAAATGTAATTTAAAAAAAAAAAAACAGAGAACAAAAACAAAACAGCAAAGTGTTAATGATAAGCTACAAACAGGTGCGCTTGTTCTTTTAAGTTGGTGTGTGTTTATACTCACTGATATTCTGCAGAAGGATTTAAATTCAAGGTAGGTGAGATGCTCAGCCAACTCAATGGGCTCCAGGTGGTCAAAAAGGAGCGACACCTTCCTCTTTTTACTGCTGTTAGCTTTAATCTTCTGGCTGGCTTTCCACGACCAGTCTCGTTCGGTTCTGGAGTACACAACGAAACAAAACGTGACTGCATCAGAAGAAAGGTTATGTAGCAGCAAAACTTCATAGACTGAAAAGCTGCAAATGGATTTCTTTGTTTGTTGATTCATGGAAGTCTCCCACAGAGCGTTTCATTACATTTATTTGCGGTCACTTCCTGGAGAGAAAAATGGTGCAGCTACAAAACGTGCAGTTTGGAGTTTTAATCTTTTAATTCTACAGTTCAATGATTTTAGCTTAACAAATGTAAGTATCTACCACTTTTATTAATGTTGCTGCTTTAGTATTGGGCTGTTGATCAGACACAATAAAGCATGTGATATGCGTGAAACTGATATTTCTCACATTATATATAAAACAACTCTTTGCATCACTAATTATTAATTGGCAGATTATTCTCTAAATATAATTATAGTTAGCTGCAGCATCAATCTGAGTATTTAACTTAAAACTGTGCAGTCCAGTTTCATCACAGCAACCTAAATGATAAAAAACAACAACAATAAAAAATGGAAGATTTAGCATGCTTACTACGGGTCTGTGTTCTTCATAGTGAGAGTCTCTATTCTTGATCGTGACTGATTTCAGTACTTTTATGACTGCAACAAGCAACCGAGAGTTCTGTAGACCTAATGTCTCAGTTGGCCAGCTGGCCGGAGATTAACACTTACATCCATTTGGTCTCTAGGAGAGAGCAAAGTCGCTCCTGTCCGTGCTCTCGGATCAGATCCCGAAACTCATCCAGGCTGTCTGACAAGCTGTGGTGCAACCGGAACATCATCCAGAATTCCTGGATCCAGTGCCTGTAAGAGTAAAGAATGATAACAGTGTGAATGAGATGTAAAAACAAGCCAAATTGAACTCTGAGTCGGTGTATTTGTGGGACTGACCTGATGAGGTAGCATATTCTCTGGCACTCTGCTGGCTGCTCGCTGTCTACTGCCGTTTTAAACGTGAGGACTTCAGTTAAGGAGCAAGTGACATGAGCATAAACCTGATGAATATGAAAGTTAAAGCTTGGATTCACTGCTGCTTGTCTTGCCAGCAAGTTATTCTAGACAATTTTTTTCTGGAGTAAATAATGAACATATGGTTGATGTGACTGTGCAACTTCTTTCCAGCAAACAAAGTCATTAATAAAAAAAAACTAAACTGAAAAGGCAAACACAGGTGACATTTGTTAATGTGGGAGGAGGCGACTGCATGAAGCAAAACTCCCGATGAGCATCACGGAATGAATCATTCTGGCTTACAGAGGTAAGAGAACAACATAATGCACAAAGAAACCGCAGAATCGGTGCCTCGTATATTGTAGAAAAACTGTTTTGCGACGGATCTTTAAACGTGCGGCAGTTTAAACAGTGCTGTCAGCTCGAAAGGCTATTATTTATTACGGAGGTCACTCTGCCTTCCTTTTAGCACATGTTGCTCAGAAAAACACCGCCCTGTGAATTTATATCCAACCGACTGTATAGCTCTGCGCTGGCAGGAACGAGATTGCGGTGAAGCACATAAAAAGGCTAATTGCGTCATAGGAGCAGAAGAAGTGCCCACGCAATTCCAAGGCCAGACTGTGATGAAGACTGTTAATGGCCCCCTGTGCCTCTTCCCTGATCCTAACCCACACACTGTATTTATTTGATGCATCCTTTTGGGTCTCGGGCACAGAACGAGAGGGTTAAAAATAGCAGAGAGGGCCATTCGGCCGTGCGTGCATTGACGTGGGTCTGCGCGAGCGGGGGGCTCTTTAGGCAGTGGAGGGTCTGTGTTTATATATAGCTGGAGAGAACTTGTATGTGAAAGAGGCAGAGGTAATTAACACCTGAAACCACAAGGCTTTCTCACCGTGGGGCTGATAAGCTCCTCTGAGGGGCTTTGTGATGCCACTGCTGTTTCCTGAATGAAAGCTGAGATTATAGATCCTCCCCACAAGTCACAAGGCATTAAAAAAACATGGGTTTTTTTTGGTGTGAAGCAGAGAAAATAAAAAAGCACTGAACCAAACATTCTGAAAGAGACCAAAATGCTGAAAGGTAATAGACTCCCCGCTATTGAATACACCAGCTCAGAATAGAGGAAAGTTGCACACTGAAAGCAACTGATGTACAAAATCTAAAATGTCTGACAGGAGGAGCAAACACGAACTGCCACTTTCCTATCACATTTTACACACTGACAGCTACAGGCTGCATTGTGAGCCAAGTATGAACTTGACAGCGTGTTGCTGTTGACAACCAAATGAAAGCAGCACACGGCAGAACAAGTGGTCTGATCTTGGTCTACATTTTCTGCCCAGAATTGGCCGCTGATTTGTTTGAATCACGTCCCTGCCTTGTGACAGCAGCCCCCCCCCCCCAAAGCTTTTATGATGCACTCCACAAAGGATATAAAAAGACGAGTTTGTCCAGCAGATCACCGGAGGAGATGAGGTGACGGTGCATGGTCAGGGTGATGTTCAGCAAGTGGCCGTTCCCGTTTACACATCCGTTTGCGTCTGCAAAAGAAAACGAACGCACACGTGCTCGAGTTAGGCGTCGCCGCTGTAAAGAGGAGGAGGTTTACAAAAACACACGCCACCCTCTCAGATAAAACCTGCTCTGATGGTGAGAATTCTTCTGCCTGCCTTTCATCAAATACAATCAACCAGAGCACATCACATTAAAATGTACTATTAGAGCTGCTTTTGTTGCTGTTGTTGTTTGATTATCAGAGATCAGATGGGGGTTTGTGGCATGGTTTTTGTTGCTTTTTTGGGGGGCTGGTGGGTTTTGAATATCAAATGACTCAAAGATGGTATATATGCACTCCGTTTGGCCTCTCAGGGCCACCGTACACACACACACACATACATACATACATATATACATATACATACATATACGTGTGTGTGTATATGTGTGTATTTTTTAAATACAGAAGCCGCTACTAGTACTAAGATAAACCCCCTTTTGGTTTCGCATCATGTTTAACTCAAATGTGGTTTTCAGATCCATCACACAGTTTTCTCACAGAAAGTTAATCGCATAGCTGATGATGTTTTGAAGGCAAACAGAATAACATGTTGCCATGATGTTTCTTGCTTACAGCAAATAAATCTGGATCAAAATGTATATTTATGTGGGGAAATGCAGGCCAAGCTGAGGGGGGAGTTTGAAATTTTGATATTGTGAACTAACAGAATAAACACACAAATTTTGCAAGCTATATAGATTTTGCATTCATATAATGTGAAGACCAAATATTGTATTTCAGTGTTTTCACAACTTTACTCAAGTGAAACTTTGTGTTTATAGACTCACGTAACAGTCTTTGTGCTCTTGCGTCTTCTGCTTTTTCTCTTGCAGCATCTGCTAAAACTGCAAATTGTTATTTCAGCTACTTTTCTGTGTGGTATCTTTGAGTTTCAGCAGCGATGCACACATACATAAGCCCCTCATTTCCTATAATATTTGTTCACTTCGCAAACTGGAGCCAATCAAAATGTGGGACATTATGTCAGCATGCTGAACAAGAGATAAAGGTGCTGTAAAGTCCAGAATAATATGAGACGCTTGGCCACCCTATCCCCAGCCAATAGTCTTGCATGCTAGATATGTTGGTGGGATGAGGGTCTATGCATCAATAATGTTAAAGAAATACCCTCCTCCTTCTTCATTTATTTTGTACTACATAAATCCAGCATAGACATTTTCATCACTTTACAAGAGACAGTTAGCTTAAACTTATGCCCACATTCTCGTGCCATTACCTTTCCGTTGAACGCTTACCTTTTCCTCTGATTGTGTTTACTTCTGCTGCTCGCCTGTCTCACTACCTTTGTTTTGGCTTCCTTTTTCCTTGCATGTATCTGACTTCCTCTCTTTGTATGCAGACCACCTTTCCTTATAATGCTCGTCTGACTCCACGCTATGACTGACATCTCGAAACCGCGAAAAGAAAGACAAATTTCTTATCAATGACCTCTTAAAATCGGACAAGATGAGCACAAAAAGTGATTTTCCCACACACTCAAACAAACCACTCATCTTCAGCACAAATTCAAAAATGACTGTATTGTTCCGTAAATTTGCGGTTGACGTAAAAAGGAAGTGAATTTAATAGCAGCTCTAGACTATTTGTGTCTTTCTTCCCCTGTGGTCCCTGAAAATGGGCTGAAAACCTTAAGAACAACATTTGCGAAGTCTCAAGCTGCGTGCTGTTTCCCTTTAAGCTTTGCCAGTGTCTTTACACCATCAAGGATATCAGGCGTCTGAGGACCCACTTTTAAACAATATCACCTTGGAAATACCTTGGACGCCATGGCAACATGTTTTCTAATCTTTGTTATCTGTAAGCAACTTGCCACTGCTGCCGCAGCTGACTAATCCATCCCTCATATCCTGCATCTGGTGTGTTTGTGTTTGTAACACGCAGGCTCTGCCATCTAAACCCAGCGAATGTCAGTGACCTTACCCTCCAAGTCATTAAGAGAGTAAAAGAGACAAGAAAAACACAGGGCTGCTTATAAAATGACACATGTGATACAGGTTGCAAAAATTTGGTGCAGTTAAAGTTAAGACATATGCATGCAGAACAATTCCCACTCCTTCTTGGCATTTCTGGTAAACACAAATATAATAAGATTGCTTTAATCAAATTATCAGTTAATACTCTCTTAACTTACTAACACTCAGAGTCAGACCTACTGTAAAATAAAGCACAGCAGGAGGCTGTGAGTCTCCATAAGGCAAACAATTACGCCATACTTTTTTCACAACTTTCCAACCACTAACCCTCCCTGTGCAGGGTTAATTGTGGGAGGAAATCCCCTCCGGACTGGCTGTTAGTGACTGGAACATTAGGAAAGCTGCTGCCCGGCGAATGATGATAAACACTGCAGTGGGCATGCGGCCGGTGGCCTACTTTTAAGGTTATCTTCGACATTCATCGGCCGATCCAAACATGCACGTCATGTTTCCTTGTTTTGACAGAGGCTATCAGATTGGACGGTCCTTTTGTTTTAGAAGAACCCGAGTCAGATTGCCATCTCTATGTACTCTGGGCAAAATCTTCCATAATATTTCGGACTCTGTGAAACTGTGTCGACAACACTGTTTCCATTCGTGCTTTACAACAGTAATTCCCAAGCAGGAAAAAAGCAAACAAATAAACAAAAAAAAAACTACTTAGATGGAGAAAGTAAAGTAAAAAAAAAAACTGCATATAAACAAATAGAAAAGGATGAATTAAAAGTGGATTTAAGTGGTTAAATAAACTAAAGGCTAAAGCTCTCTGAATATAAACAGCTTAAAAATGAAAGAGTAACTTAAACCGTTATCTAACAGCAAAAGATGTGAAATAGATGTTGTGATCTGTATGCAATATGTAGTTATGTAAAGTCATGAGCAAGCAAAATTAACACATTTTAACAGAAAGCCAGTTGTAATGAATTTTTAAAAAAGCTAAATGTCATGGCTAAATAACCATTAATGTTACATAGCTACAAATTGGGATTTGATGTTAGTTAATGAAGTGTCCAAGCAGTAGATACATTGCAACAAAAACATTAAAATTAAATAAATACTGAAACATCTGCACCCGCATTTATGTGGGAGTAGATGGGTAAATAAATACAAAAATAAAAATATTCTTATGCGATAAACAAAGTGTTGTTTTCTTCACAGCTGTGAAGATTGAGACTTTCCATCAGGCCAAAAAACCCCACCACTGTTTCTTGACTTATATAGCGCGTCTTATTCTATTGGCTTATAAATATTTTGCCAAATTTGCAAAAAAGAGGCAAATTAAATGCAAGCAGTACTGTAATAAACAAAAAAGAAAGCAAGAACAAAAACAGAAAAAAAAATATGGGTGTGTTCTGAGCGGTCCAAGGAGAAAGATGATGTCAACAGCTATTGATCCACACCTCGCAGTGCTCTGCATTTCAAAGGTTGGTCAGCATCTGAGGACTACCGTTCAGGGATCTGACCTTTCAGCTCAGCCAGGCTTGAAGCTGCCATCCGGTAATCCTTCAAATAGCTCTTACGTGCACTCTCACATTTGAAAAGGTGGCAGGACTCGAGGACCTTAGGGGTCCCCTGTGATGTGAGTCAAGAGGACCAGAACTGTGATGCATTTTATCAGGAGAGGCTGTGCAAGGAAAACCCCAGTCATAACACATTATCCTGACAGAGAGACACTGTCACACACTGAGGGTGTAACTTTCAAGCGTACGGGGTCTATAGGGCTAAAACCCCTCCCATTGATTCTGTATCCTGCCAACGGGAAGCCGACTGTGATTAATACCTGCATCTCTGCAGATGAATGTAGTTATGAGATGTCATTTTATGTGCAGTCCATTGTAACACTTCTCCACTGCTCTTGCTGCATTTGCGTAACCAGGCAACGGCAGTTTGAAAGCTTGTCTCTTCAGAGATGCAATCACCATAACTCAAAGAGCACTCCAGACAACTCGATGAAGCCAATGATATCTGCTTGATTGATCCAACTATAGCCTACACAATCACTGCTGTGCTGTTCTTTCATTTAAGTACGCCCTCTATATATCATGCAGCCAGTGAAATATTAATGCACAATTAATAGAGTGCAGCAAAAAGCATTTCTAAAAAATTAGCAAGCCTCAAACACCGTGTCCCTCAACATTAAGGCACAAAATCAGACCGACAAGAGACTTTATCTTCAAACCATGAAATCTTACACTAAACAAAAATAAAGTCAGCCTTGGTAAGAAATCACTTTTTTACTTTCCAACACGAGGCACTCCCTTCTTTCTTTAGAGGCCTGCCTAAACTTGTTGCTGGTGAGAGAAAGTGGTGAGAAAAACAGACTCCTTAAGCTACAACATTCTGTGATCTCGCTTAACCTGAAGGTTTAATGTCTTCTGATATCCGAAGGACTGCATAACCTGTTACACAACCATAGAGCACAAACACCCTCTGGAGTCTTTTGTTCACTGCAGGACTTCACCTTGTAAAACAAACCAGCCAAGAAGGTCAGCGCTAACTTACCAAAAGACTGCAGGCAGGCTTGGATGAGCTCCTCCCAGGTTGCGCCCTTGGTGAGGTGTCCCAGAGGCATTACTGATTTACTCGGCGGGGTATGGGCCGGGCTAGGTTTGTGGAACCTGTGAGGCCGACCTGGAGGAGAAACTCTAGACCTGGAGGTGCATCCTTGAGTCACTCTCCTTGAGAAACACCAACACAAGAAGAACAGTGAAGGGCGGAGGAGGTACAGGAGGGTTAACTGCAGTGAAAGTGTGCCTTTCTCCTTTTGCTATTAACATGTATGACTGTACATGCACACTCCTTAAACCATGATTTTACGAGAGCACGGGTTATTAGCCCACACGCATGAAAGGATTTGTCCCACAGTCACACAACTCGAAGGTGTTATTTACACTTAAGAAACCCCCGTGGTGTGTTTTGCTATTCATTGTTCTCATTTCCTTCCTTTAACTTGGGGAAATACCGGCTGATTGCGGACATCCACATAAAACTCTCGAGTGACCAGAGCAAAGAGCTTACAAATGGAACAGTTTTACGCATGTAAGCGCTTCAAGCGTAGCAGGTCTGGCCGCAGAGAAGCGGGTGAACTTGAACACGCTTGTGCGCAATAACAAGTGGAAAGCATCAGTTTTTGACACCATTTTGGCCAAAATTCCACATTTACTATTAACAAATAGCTGATAGTAGGATTAACCTTCCTATACCTTCGATCAGGTGCCCACGTTTTCACCAGAGAAAACCAACCAGAAACTCCTCAGTAAAAGCACAAAAAGATGAGCCGACTTACGCTTCGTCTCTGCCCTTTTCCTCTGATGTTATACTTTCGTTTTGGTTTTCTTTTGACTGACATCCCATTGCGAGGTACTGGGCGACGAGCGGTTGAACTAGGCTGTCCATCTGTGTCCTCCTCGATGGGAGCATTACATCGCTCTGCTGGGCTCGGTGCGCCTCCGCGGTCTCACAAGCATTGTGCTGACTCGTCAATGAACGTTACACAATTAAGATTCACCCAGCCTGTCTGTGAGTGGGCGGCCGTGCTGCTGCTGTCGGGCTTGTCACTCACACGGAGTGGACTCCGCGCTTCACTAGTCATTATACTTGCGTCAAAAGTCGTGCTCTAGATTTATACTTGAAGATTTTAATCACGGAAGCGGCGCGGGGGGGGGGGGGCTCGTTGAAGTCATTCCATCCAAGAAAATGAAAAGCACATGTTCCTATTATCTTTTGGCACTCTAACAATGATTTAGAACTTGATCACATATCATTTTTATTTTTTTAATTTTCACATTTTCCTGCTATTCCATAACAATTCACATTATATTCACATAACCAGAGGTTAAAATATCCCTTTAATATGAGTACATTCTGGATAATCACTGCGTAATGTGATTCTTCCTTTGGTTTACTAAAAGATGTTGTTTGTTCATTCTGCACAACAGGAAAGGGTGGATCTTCCTTTAACAGATAACAGAGGTTGCAGGTTCCATTACCACTACAGCTTAAATCAGGGATTGTGTTATTGTGCTGTAGGTGGTCCAAAGAAGATGTTTCCTGAAATCTTTCAGGAGCTTTAGGAAGTCTTATCACCTTCATCCAAACGTAGATATGGGGATTATGGCTGCTCACATTTTACTCCAGAGGCCACGATTATATGAGATCTGAACGTTTTAAATTGAAAATAGTCTCATTAATTTTAAACTGAAGCCCATTTCTGAGATATTTTTCCTCAAGTGAGAAATGGATGTACCTGAGTTGGTTTCTAAATTACACTCAGGCCAGCTGGCAAGTTAAAGGTAAGAAGAAAGCCTGGAGAAGTTTGATCCTCTAGTTCTACCCCCTGTCATAAACAGATAAACAAATGATCATCCAAATCATACTAAATCAGCTCTGGAGCTTTGCATTTGAATTTTCACAACACCATAAAAGAAGGATGCATACACATCTGTGAAGACTGTGATGTAAGAAAAGCTGAGGCATCTCTGTCATGAAACCTATCTCCACTCCCTGTACGTAGTTCCCTTTAGTCAGCATGGCTGTGAGGGGAAGGTGCACGCCTGAACCTGAAAAGGGGGAGTTTAAAAACATCTTAGTGGATGATTATTGTTTCCTTCTGTAATGCTTGTTCATGACAAGAGATTTTTTCGTGTTTATCAACGTCACTTGCAATGTGAATCATGCCCCTTGACTGAGTGAATTCGACTGGCATCAAAGCGCTATTAACTCCACATCAACGGATTTAAACACATGAGCCTCCCCCATTGGCCAGACGACAGGTATGAGTATAAAAGGTTTTGAAATCCAGTTATTATGTATTTGTCTGTATTCAGTTTAACTGTGCAGGTTTAATCTAATTATCTATAATCTTAAAAAAAATTGATTTGTACTTTTCTGTGTGTGTGTATGTGTGTGTTAGTTGGGCTATTTTAAATGTGAAAATTAACACACTGGTCCATTGTTCTCACTCACACACCCAGGATTACTCAGGTCAAAAGGTTTTCTGCTTCCTGCACACCGGAATATCCTCCCTTTGAATAGACGACTACATGCATGCCATCTACAGATGACCAGCAGCTTGGGTTCATGTGTTAGTTTGAGCTCATGCAGAGTGAAGTCATGAGAATATGTGTAAAGACCAGCTGGCTGCTTGTGATAAGATAGTGTATCTGCACCCTTTTTTGTGTCTCTGCTGTTATCGGACTGCTTGGTGATACCTTTACAACTTGCCCCCATGCATCTAAGTGCACTTCTGAAGCAAACTTCTCACTCATCTTATCCCAGTGCTACTTGTAGAAATGTGCTGCTTGAGATAAAACACACACACACACACACACTAATTTTCTATTACTTGAAAATACTGCTGCTCTCTGAGTCTCCACCCAACCTTAAACAAACAGAAAAAGGATCCTGATGTGAAAGAAAATGGTAGCCTTTTAAACACATGCCAGGTACTTTTCTTTGATAAGCTGCACTGTTTCAGACATGTGATAAATTTAGGTATATCTGTTGATTGCCATGCACTCCAAGTGAATGTGCAAATTTTGAAACATGAAAATGACATTTGATGATTAAAGAAAATAAGACACCGACAGTCACACAGTACATCAAGTAGGCTATGTTGCTATTCTGGTAGTCAGTGGTCACTGGTGTAAATGATGTCACAGAGTGTCACATTCAAGGAAGAAAGAGTCAAATACCTTGGACCTGCAGCCGTTAACTCAATAGTTGAGCTGTGGACACCCCCTGGTGGATATATTGAATCATCTGCTGTCCAGCTGAGAGGATGATGTCCTTTTGCAGGTACTGGAAATTAGCCTCAGCATCTTTTGTACAAATACATCAATCACCATCCAGGAGAAGACAGTACTTTTTGTGCAAGCTCTTTTCTTCAAATCACAGTTTCCCTTCAGCAGGGAGATTAATTGAACTTGGGTCTGACCACCAACCTCTGTAGCAGCTGTTTTTGTCGAGGTTTTTATGCTCATTTGACGAAAATTGAGCTGAACTCGTGATTATGGAGGGTCACGAGTGAATTTAACAACTGAATTGTTAAATAGTGAATTAAATGGGTCATTAATTAATAAAAAATGGAAATAAAGTACTAAATAATTTATCAAGTGGTTTAAATGATGATAACATAATTGTAATCATTTATTTATATATTAAATTAATTAATAATTTCCCATTTTAATTAAATAAAAAAAATTATAATAATAATTTTGGCACTCGTTGCCCTCAATACTCTGTCATCCTTGTTTTAAAATGTTGGAAATACGTAAGCACGACCCATAACTGACTTGTGGAGTTACCTTCATTTGTCATGGGAAACAAAAACATTTTTTAATCCCAGAGAGCGTCCCTACAGTCAGAAATAAAATTTAAAAAAAAAAATCGGTTTGTTGCTTTACGCAAAGTTTCCGATAGCCGTAAATGTAATTTTAAAAACTGTGTTAGTTGTTTTTTATCTGGTGATGTTTTTTTTATGGAGTCAAGGCGCTCGAACAATTAAGTAACGACGAGCTCATGAACGCAACATTCCCGGCCAGCGCGCTAATCGCAAGCAGCTAACAGCCTAGCCGCTAACCGTTGATTGGGGATAAGGATATCTCCAAATCAACAAATACACTGTTTTATTCGCTTGAAACAGCTCGTACATGATTTAAAATGGTTGTGGATGATGTAAAACTACTGACTTACTTCAAGGGAGCGAGAATCAAATTGATCCTCAAGACTTCATCGTTCTTCGGGGTCGTGAAACGTATTTACCCCAACAAAGCTTTGATTTTGGCGGACGGTTAGATGTTTTTAATTAATGTTGTACTTTATTTATGAATTCTTTCTGTAATATAAGAGAGTAAAACTGCTAAATACTTTATATTAGTGTCTTGGAAAGATAGTTGGGGTTTCTGGTTTGTTGCAGTTGTCAGTAGTGATGGCTGGAGGTTTCCCGGAACAAACATTTTCTTTGGCCATGAGATTCTGAATGGTGAGTTCACTCATGAAAAGTAATACCTGAACAGGTTTGTACCAAGCTGCACAGTATTCTTTCATTGTCCATTCTGATATCTGGCTTGACTTTTTATATAATTAATTCAACAGTGGAATTTAGCAGTGATGGGAACGGTGACCGTGAGTAAGTAAGACATGCATGAGGTGCCACTTTTGGTGAGAATGCCTTTTGTCCTGGCTTGTAATAAATTTCAATGTACAAAACTGTGCACAGAAATATTCACCATCACAGACCAGAGGACCACTTGGATGTAGCAAAGTTTCAGCCATACAGGAAGACAGGCACATTGGGTGAGTTCATTTATTCCACTAAAGCTAATGATGAACCAGTTACACCAGGGGTGTCAAACCTAAGGCCCGGGGTCCTGAATGGGCTTTGGAAAGCTTTGGAAAATATGAAGGAGGCCTGTATGCTAATGGTCATTTATACTACACCAAAGTAATTAAGTAATAGATGAACACCTAAACTACATGTTTGCTTGTTTTCTACCCACGGTAAAGAAAAAAAAATCAAAGTAAATTATTGAAAACTTTAAATTTTATAATTAAAGGAATATCTGGTACCAGATTCTTTTCTATAATTTTATGCAGTTGTGAAAACACAGTTGTTTGTTTCTTACAAATTAAGCCAAAAAAGATGTCCTGACAGGATTATTTTCCTTTATTACAACAGCATTTCTTTATTGTGCAGAAAGAATTTGACGTAGTGTTGAAATTACCCTTTTTTGCTCATATTGAGTCGTCTCGGGGGTTACATGTGCCGTTCGCATTGACACAAGGTTGTCCGGCCCACTAGGTAACGTGAGTTAGACAACCCTGAGCTACACATTTGTTTTGAACGTCTCACTTTTGAGAGGATTTTTCTTTTTCTTTTTGCAGATGATGACGAGGAGGATGAAGAGTACATCAACTACGTAGTTGTTGATGAGTTTCATGAGAAGTTCGGACCTACTGTGAGTTGATTTGATGTTTGCTTTCTACTGTTTAAATGACTCAGATTTCTTTGACCCATGTACCGTATCCAAATGTGTTAGATAATGCACATCAAGAAACAGCACGTGATCGGTGTGGGAGCAGAAGGAGTTGAGGTATTTAAGAATGGACAACTGTGTTGGCTGCAGGTGAGAAGGTCGTCAGTCTTTTGGTTTTTTGTTCCTTCTCCATCATGAGGACAGAAAAAGGAAAATAACTTAAACCTAATTCTTCTAGATTGCCACTAAAAACAAAGTATACCTATTTGATGTCCTGTTACTCGGAGCCCGGGCTTTTAAGAATGGCCTCGCTATGATCCTGGAGAGCAAGGACATTTTAAAGGTGACAAATAACTGCATTAGAAGCTCTCTTAAAATTATGGCAGTGATTATGATTACCGTAGCATATTGGTTTGATATTTGTTATAGGTCATCCATGACTGCAGAGCCATTGCTGGATGTCTGATCGCTCAGTTTGGAGTAAAGCTGGCAAATGTCTTTGACACTCAGGTACGTGCGCAGTATGCACATTATTGCTAATCTTTAGATTATTCTCTAAATTATCCATATTGTTCTTTTCATTTTATGTGTCTCTGTTTTGTCTGTTTGATTGAAATCATTTTTTTTGTCTTCTTTAAATATTTTAGGTGGCAGATGTCATGTGCTTCTACTCAGAGACGGGAGGTTTCCTTCCTGACAGAGTCAGTACTCTCCACGAGGTGTTAAGTCTGCATCTGAGGGTGCCCCCCTCCCAGCTTTCGTCTCTTCAGATGAAGTCACAGTTCACTAAGGTACACCACACAGACCTATCCAGGGTATTTTTTTCTTGTGCTGTATAGGTATTTGGTGCTATAACAGGCTTATGTTTTTACAGGAAGAAAGCGAGATGTGGCACATGCGGCCTTGTCCGTTACCCCTGCTGAAGGTGATGGCTCTATCAGTGATCCACCTACAGCCGTTCAGACTGGTGCTGCTGGACACGCTCATGAGAGACTACATGGCTCTGGTTGATTCCTACCTCAGCAGCAGCCATTACCAGCCCGATGAACTGGCGCATGTTGGCATGGTGGGTAATTAAGAAACAATTAGCTGTCTTCAAAGAAATAATCCTTTTCAGTTTTTTGCTCCAGTCAAAAGTCGGGCAACATGATAGAAACGCGCATGATTTAGTCAACACTGCTGGCTTCATCAGTCTGTTAAAGTGACAGCTTCCTGTCATTCACGCGTGGGACAGGTTTACGTTATCCTTCACTGCTTCATTCACACACTCCCACGTCAGTAACACACAGAAAGACATTTCTGCATGTTATGTACAGTATTTTCATATCTGGTAAAAATGTATGGCATTGATTCTAGTGAGATGTAACTGCACATTTGTATGTTTGGTTCTTTCCTCCGTCATCAGTAAAACACAGAGTATGGGCCTGTCTCTTAGAAAGTGTATAAGACGGACGTGGCCACTTTGATGTCTCAGTGATTGCTGATAACGGTGGCTAAATAATGCTCAGAATTCACAAAGTGGATTTTATATTTTATTCAGCATGATTCGAAAGTAGTGAGTGAGCCAATATAGTCATCAGTAAAGTGTTTGGTGAGCTCACAGAGCAAGATCCGAGGGCTGCTTTCCTATAGAGTTCTATACAACTGGGAGAATTTTCAAACATAGAACCCACATCCATCTTTTAAAGTGTCGATTCTGCCCTCTGCCCTTGTACAAGATGTCTGAGAGAGATTTCTCTTCCAGATTGGGAATAATAAGGAAAGAGATGATAGCTGAGGTAAGAAACAGGGTCTATGCGATATGATGCAATTCTCAGATGATTTTTAAGCTGTGCAATTCACAAAAGCACATGAGATAAATGCAGTCTTCTCGGTTGTGTCTACATATTAATGATCTGCACTCACGCAGACTTATGCATCATTAAATAAATGTTATTGTAGACCAGCGTGGTAAGGTTGTCCTTACCAGTTATTGGTAAGTCCACAAGTCATGGTCAACACTTTTCATTCAATTGTTCTTACAGTACCCTGCGTTGCATGCGAAATGGCTAATATAGCTAATATAACTTTATGTGAAAAAGTTAAAAATAAATGCCAAAAATAAACATTTTGCTTTTATCAGCTCTAATGTGTTGCAGGATTTCAGATTGAAATATAACATCCACAGATCACAGCGGGCTAATTGTGTGTGTCTGTAAAGGTCTTAAATCTGGCGTTTTCTTTACTCAAGCATTGCACAGATTTAAACTGCTTTGAGTATTTAATTGACATGTGAGGTTTGCAGAAGTTTAAAGGTTAGCAGTAACCGTCCCAATCAGCTGTTTGTATCCACAGGAAAGTGTGTTGGAGTTGCCCAGAGAGCTGAGGCAGCTGGAGGTAATGCGTCGCGAGAGGCACGAGTGGGCTTCCAGTCACTATCCACTCACAGAGCAGGGTCTGCTGGCTCGCTTTAGCCCCAAACCTCAGTCTTCATCCCAGGCCTCACCTGCTGTAGAAGAAGACCAAAGGAAAAACCATCCAGATGTGTCTGAACCTGCAAGTGTAGAATCTCCTTCACCATCACCACAGGAGCTTCTTGTTAACCAGTCTGCAACTAGCCCTTTGAGGGTCACCAGTGGGCCTGCTGTGGATGCTCGGGATCCTGCTCCTGCCACTGTGTCAGACCTCACCAATAAAGAGTCCATCAACTGTTCTCTGTCAGCAGGTATGAGCAGAGGGGATGCAGGAGTACGAATGGATCTCATGGGAAGAGGAAGGCTCTTTGGGAAAGAGCAGCCATCCAACGGCACTTTTCCTTTCTTAGGAAGAGGAAGAGGCTTCCTTCTCCACTTACCACCCACTCAGATCCCCATTGAGAGTGCTGGGGACTTCAAACATCAGTGTAGTGTGAAAGCGACTCCTTTCCAGAATAAAATGTCAGAACCTGGCCTCGGAAAGTAACCCACCTAAAGATGTTTGTGGTTTGAGTGGAGAAGAATTTACATTAAGTCCCCAGCCTATCTCATCTTCACTGAGCCAATCATTCAGATATTAAAGTAGTCATCACAAATGTTTACTCTTTTCCACTGTGTAATTCCTTAGCATGGCCAGTAGGTGGCAGTAAATGTTCTTTGTTTGTTTGTTTTGTTTTGCAAAGATTTGTTTGACATTTGTCATTTATGCTTCTGGAAAAATAAAAATATACAGGAGTTCTTATTGTTTAATACAACTAAATGTTTCATCTTGTGTTTTAAGTCGTAGTTGACCCCCTTTTTATCGCACACATTATGCTCTGATAGCATGTCACAATATGTCATGTGTGACGAGAAATGATGGGTTTGGCTGGTGGAACACCAAGTACACCCAGACAACTCCACAACCTCATTAATGTGCTAAACTTAGCGTGATTGATTGCCTGTACAGCCTGTGTTGCAGTTAATTGATTGTGAAATGCAGAAACAGGCACTGATGGATCTGCTGTTAATTGAGCAAAAACATTGCTGGCTGACACTTCTTTTGATTACTGATAATAATAAAAGGGGGGAAAACATTAGACTTGGTGCAGAAGGAACACAGAGAGGGATACAGATTCTCTGTATCTTCAGTCATTGCTGCTGTTTTAGACGTGCTTTGATCACAGGTGGTCAGCACCTGCCATATTTTGTAATAACAGAAAAAAGATGATGTTATCCTGTTAATTTGCTGCTTGACATGCCTTGCAGATTTTGTGCAGCCATTTTTGCCAGAGATCAAAACAAGCCATGGACACAACAGCAGGGCATTTCTGCAGAGCAAGCCCCCCACCAGTATTAATCACATCTTATTGCTATGGTTATCTACATGCAGAGGCTTGGGCCCTTTCCAAAGCTTTCTAATTGAAAGCATGAAACACATAATGTAGGATTTTAATTAACTGGGAGGCAGCCTGACACAAAGCCCTGCTTCTCTCGTAGCAACCACCCTGCAACAGGGTGGATCGTACCCATATGCCTCTTTCAGCCCTCTGAAACGCTCCCGTTACTCGGTCTGTGTACGCGAGGTTTCAGCAAGGAACAAAAGGGTTATCGCATCATCTTAATACCGATTTGTGTGATGTTATCTTTGAGCTGCTGCTCTTAAATCCCATCCCACAGCGAGAGAGGATTCATTCCATATAATGTGACTGGAGCTTGCTCCCCTCTATATTTATCTGCGTCAATCAGCAGTGAAGTTGTGGAGGGGTTGTAGTTTGTTGGGGGGGGATATACAGGTCTCCGAGGGGCCATGGAGGACAGGCTCCTGTCATTGACCACCAGATTGGAGCTCTTATTTTAGAGGACCTTGCATTTCCTCTCCGTCACAATAATGCCTTATGTGCAGCACTTCCTGTTTCTCAGGCCTCTGAGGAAGGAACTGCGCGCTTGTCACACGGTAGTCACCGTTTCCTCCCTCCCCCTCGGCCTCCCCTCCCCTCCACCCACAAACTTCAGACAGTGTTATGTCCTTCAGAGAGGAAAGATGACTGCACCTTCAGCATCACAGCAGGATGCGGCCGAGCTAATTTTAGACTAAAAGTCGGAAAGGTAGCGCACAGACATAAACACAAACTTTAGGATGTCCAGCTGTGTTGATTTTGCATCCGAAAATGGAGATCTCAACCGCGCAAGACCATTTATTGTTTTGACTGAGCAGTACGAGCCACGAGGCCTGAAGGTGTAATGGAAATGGTTCACTCACTGAACAATGATGAGCACTTTAAAAGTCACACTTTTACAAACTGCATACATTATTCAAAGACGGCAAGGAAGCCACCCAGACACGTGCCGAGCTGCATTATTGATCACCAGAGCTTCAGGCGCTGTTGTGAGAGTACCAGAAACAAAGGTGTTTGTCCTCCTTCCCACCCCACCAGCTTACAACTCTGAAAATGACACGACCTGGACAACACCTTCCCTCCTGATCGGGGTTAGGCTCGAGGATTTGTTCATAATTAATAGGCCCTTGTTAATTATTAAAAGTGAAAGGACAGTTGAATGAAAACCTTTGCTGTTGTAACACATCATTAAAATTGATCATCATGTTTGCTGACTAAGTGCTCACTCAGATCATGGGAGATATAGCTCAGCGCTGAAAAAGAAGGAAAGCTAATCAGAGTTTGGACCAGTGGCTCATCAGTAATCAGATTGTTTGTGAGCTGTTTAAATTTTTCCTCTCGGCTTAATCCTGCTACTGCTTTCCTCTGGGACTTTGTTTAGCCTGGGGTGGCAGACTTGGCCAGAAGCGACTTGTTTGATTGGCTTGTTGAAACAACACAATCAGCTGGTCTTACCTGAGTAGCTGCACTACAAAGAACCAGACTGATGAGCAGCATCAGCAGTTCTGACCGCGCCACGACAGGTTGTGTAGACACGTGTCAACAGAATAATATGATTTTCATTATTAATGTAACCACATGTAATCCTTTTGTATTTATAGGCAGGGAGGCATACAGTCAGATATCAGGTTCCACTGTGCCACTAACCGCATCCCTGCAGCCAGTCTTCCATCTGTTAGGAAAAACCTATTGAATCGTGCTCCGCTCCCCCACCCCCTACAGCCCCCCCTCCTCTCCCTTTCTTTTTCTCACGTTACAGGCAACCCTCCTTTACTCTCCCCAGGTCATATTCAACGGGACAATTAATATTTAACGTGAGAAAGGCCGACCTATCCAGATGGCCTCTCGAGTACAGGCGAAAATGAGAACAAAACACAGCATCAATATTTCAGCCGGCCTCACTAGTGGCATGCACGTATCCCCGCAGTCAGAAAGCTTTGCTCAGGAAGACCCCCTTCAATAAGCACACGTTCATTTAAATGCACACATACACAGATGCAGGCACACAATACGCATCTTTATGAACTGCTGCGCCATGTTTACTCAGGCGGCGTGGAGCATCGGGACCTGGGAGGGCCTCTCCAAAGGAATCAGCCATATTGTGACCTTCAGCTGGGATAGACGTGCACAGACAGGAGATGAGTGACAGGTGACGGAGCAGATGATAAAGGCCAGGATTTAGGAATGTCAGCCTTCAGTCCACCACTTTGGTCCAGTCTAATAAGTAGCCAGTGTATGGGGCAGCTATGACATAACAACGCTTCATATAGACAGCAAGAGGATGAATTCTATTAACTTTGGTGCAAATGTAGCTCTTTATTTTGGATGAAATATGATGGAAATAGATACTTTCTGTTTTTTTCTTACCCAAAGTACTCCATTCATCCTCTGTAGAAAAAGCCTTTCAACCACAATCAGCCCAAAGGGCCGAGGACACAGCAGGATTTAACTACAGAAGCTCTCCATCACATCAGAAGACCAGCTGAATGTTTCCGCATTTTGGCCGTCGCTTAACCGACCGCAGAGCAACTGGCCTGGCCGCAGTCCCTGAGGCTCCGTAGGTGCACCTTCACTCGCAGGAGATAATGACAAAACGAGCGGGATGTTAATGATTTGTGCAATGAACGTGGACATGTGTCAAAGACAAGCATGCAAATGACTCATGCAAGACCCCCCTTCTACCCCCCTACCCGAGCCTCTGATGCTGAGCAGCTTTGCTGTTTTTATATCATGTTGAGTAATAAATTATAGCAATTATGGAAACATTTAGAAATAAATAATAGCTGCGATGGGTCTTTTCTTTTCCTGTGTTGTTGGCTTTGAGAGGAGAGTTGACGATAAAAAACAAAGGTGTTGTCAAGGTGGAGTTATTAAATTATTGGCCACCCCCTTTATGTAAGAAAGTCTTTGATTCAAAAGATGAGCTATTAGCTGTTGGCAAGTTTGTCATAATTAAAACCTGCATTGTGTAATGTGGGTGTGTGCACACAGATGACGGGGTGATTGTAGCCACGGGAAGGGCCTGGAGAAGGAAGAAACTGCGGAGGGGAGGGCTCCCTGTGGCTGGCTGAATTAGTGCTCGATGGGTTTGGCCTGGCAGCTGCTCTGGGGGCCTGGCATGCTGACAGCCAGCACTGTGGCGTTGTGTTGTCATGGCCAGCCAGCACACAGTAAGGGAGGTGCCAACGCCAGGCACACCAACGCCGTCACCATTGCGGGGCTTTGTCTTCCAAGCATACTTGTTTTACTTATTATGGCAATATCATTGGATTAGTATGAGATTAAGCCGGGTAATGAAAAAGGGCAAGTTGCGTTCATGTCATCAGGGAAAACGTAAATGCCACACTAAGCTGGTTATGACATTTGGCCGTAATGAAAAACGTGATCGTTGTGTGTTTTAAACAGCTGTTGGTTCAAAAACCAGCCTGCTGTTGCTTTGATTTATCAAAAGAAGAGGCTGACGTAAAGTAAATGCCCATATGACTCACCTAAGATAAATTCGATTTAGTCTCCTTTGTCAAGATGTGCTCAAAGAAAACAAAACAAAACAAGGTGGTATATTTAATGTGACACATAAAGCTGTGGGAGCTTGCCTTTAGCTCCACTAACACTGGAAACACTGTGTTACTGTAATGTCAGTTTCACAGATTTACACAAGTCCAAGCCTGAGAGGATGCTGGAGAAATTTTATGATTAAGGTTGCAATCATCTTTATCCTTCCTGACATTAGACAGCGAGTTAATAGACATTTGACAGAGATTCATTGCAAAATAGTGACGTGCTGAAAGTGTCTTCGTGTATCTCCTTCAGGCTGTTAAAGGCCTTCATTGACTTTGACCACCCTTGTATATTAAACCTGTCCTGCTTCTGGGATTTGGGCAGATTCTGGGCCTGGTTTGCCAGAGCCGGCTGGGCCCATTTTGGCCCAGATGCCACGGCTTCTATCCAGGCATGGCACTGGGATATCTGTGGGGCCCAAGCACACCAGCTGCTATCTCTGTGTCACAGACAGCTGTATCTGAATATTCATACAAAGTGTAGATTAATGTGTATTTGTTTGGCCCCCTGTGCTGCGCCTTCAAACAGACCCAATTGAGAAACCACTCAAAGAAGTCATAGCAATAATGCCTGCCACAGCGCAGATGAAAAACCTCAGCATTCCTGTAACCTGTGCCTGAAAGCATGGCTAGAGAGGTTGATGGTTGGTGCATGCAGCAACAAAACACTGAGGTTTCTATCATTCAGTACCAATCTCATTGACCTAAGCTGTTGTGGCATGTTTGCTTACTAACTATTAGTAAGTATGTTTTGTCCTCATGCCTGATTACGAGAGGACAGGAGACCAGCTGCCCATTCTTTTTCTTTTTAAGTGAAGCTACTCCTGTGGCTGTCACGGCTGAGCTTGTGCTGCTCCAACTTTTCCTTTTGGCTCAAGCCATTCATGCCAAGCCAACAGGAGATGCGTAGGAAAGGACCTTGCATTCACATTCTAAGCAACGGCCACCTTACCCAGTAGCGGCTCAATCAACCTTGGCTTTCAGTGAGACGTGCTTTGAAGAGAGCGTTTCGGTGGGTGTTTGGTCAAATATGCTGCTGGCTAAGGCCAAATAGAATTGATGAATGTGCACTGGTGAAGGTTTTGAGGGGGAAGTTCTATAAAACGAGCAGATGGGCTTTACTTCCCCGCCTGAATAAGTGGAGTGAACCAGTGTGCACACAGGGGAAGATTTGTGGGTAAACTGTTTTACCTCCCCTCTCTTTGTTTTGTAATGAGAGAGTCGAAATGGTTGCTAACTGCTGACAGACAATGGCTCGCCCCTAATGAGAGCAAAGTGTTTCGGAGCCGCTGGTATAATGAGGATGAAGTGGTGCGGCTAATTATTGCAACCATCTGAAGCTATCACAGCATGTATTTTATTATTTCCTGTAAAACTCATTATACCGACCAATATGTTTTAATTCTCTAAAATCGAAATAAATAAACACCCAATCTAATATATTTTGACCATAATCAGGAAATACGTGCACGAGTGTGATTGTGAAACAGAAAGGAGTATCTTATCTCTATAGTAAGCAGCCTACTGTATGTTAATCCATCACGAGATAGTGGAAGCAGGTTACTGGGTGTGCAGTTTCTTTCCTCACGCAGGTGTGTTACAGCTCTTATCTGCTGTCTGGCTCTTTGTTGACCCTGAGAGTTTGTCAGGCTCAAACAATAACGCCGGTCGTAAAAAACCACAGATAGCAAAAAAGCTTTGACTTTTACTAGAGAAGACCTCCTAGGCAGCCATATCTATCTAGTGGGTGCTGTGGTAATTTATGGAAGGAAGTGGTGTGTGTGTTCCTCTTCTGTTTTAACCAGCGTCCTTCCTTCTTTCACACTTGGGTGTTCTGGTTGTCTATGGGCAACCAAAATGAATAGTAAGCTAAGAAAAAAGGTTCATAATTATTAAAAGGAGAAAAAAAATCCCTTTTACTCTGCCAAAATTCTGATCTCAGACAGTTATTATCATACTAGTTTGTTGTCCAGAAAAACAACCAACTTTATTTTGTTTTCAATCTGTGATTCATTACACCATTCCACGGTAATGATCTCTGATAATGAGCTTGATTTGGCTTCTGGAACAAGATGAACTCTTGGTTGATTACAGGGCGGGTTATGAGCAGAGTGCAAGTGATTGCAGTGCTAAAGCACAGGCAAAGTCAGTCCCAATCTGCAAGGTGATGGCCCTTGCATCGTTAGTGCAACACAAACAGCATATTATTCATAAGCAAAAAAGACAGTCTCATATACTGTACATACATATCATTGATATGTATGTATATGAGACTGTCTTTATACAGGTTAACCTTTATGGCCCTTACTTACTTTCAATGCTTCTTTAAATGGATTGCAAAAAACTGTAATTCCTTAATTTAAATCTACCCGCAAAATCTATAATTCTCTGCATTTTACCTGCAGCGTGCACACTTTGAGGATAAAAGTTTTTCGGACACTAGCAGTGCTCACATGAACATTCAGCGAGGCAGAAAAAACACTGTTCTCTTTCAAACAAAATTATAGAACTAGTTCAAGTTGATTTCCTCCATGAGAAGTTAGGGCTTTCTAGACTCTAGGGGTCAATTTTCTCATTTTCCCTTACGTAGATAAAATATTTTATATTGTGTAAATAAAGATAAGGTCCACATGCTATTTAATCTTTTGAAATTTATGGTTGCAGAGTGTGGGTGTAACAGAATTCACAGAGCCCTAAAAGGAGAAATTGATGCAGAGGCTTACAGTTTCCCATCAAGCTTGTGCCTTTGCTCTCTGTGGCACTGGGGCCAGAGCACTTTCCTGTCATTATGAGGGCTCCAGAGGAAAAAGAGTAGCAAAATGGTTTCCAGGTTTTACTTTAATGTGAAAAAGGAAGGTCGATGATGGGGATGGGTGGGGGTTGTGCGGGGGTTGCTTGGTCACAGGTAGTGGTATCGGTTGTAGCTGTGGGGAGGCCAGAATGAAAGAGAAGGCAATATGGGTCACTCGGTGACTGGACGCAGAAGCAATCGTCTGTAGTCCAGGTCATACATGCTTTTAAATACAGCAAATACTCACACGTGGTTCAGCAAAAACTGAGGGCCTTGCATGGCCATTGTAGTTTAGAATAGCTGAACATATTTCACTTCTCAGATTATCACTCACGTATCAGTCTTTCAGTTATTATTCTTGGGCTGTCAGCCAGAAGCAGCCATTAGAACAATGCACATTGTGATGTCTGACGGCGACATAACCTCACAATTCTATGAGTTATACCAGGGGATGATACCCATATTGTGGGGGGAAGTGGGTGTAGATTAGGAAGGAAAATGACACAATTTCCAATTTGAATTGTGTCACAGACAAAATTAAAGTCTCGAGTATCACCATAGTGTTGTATCAGCAACATTATGTTGTCTGTGGCGTTTTTCTTAAACTTTTTTTTTTGATTGTACACAATGAAATCATACTCAAATTTCTTTAGAGTATGATTAATTAGTTTTTAACGATTGCCATTTAAACTTCAGTTCAGGATACTCAACAAGGTAGGAAGGTTCCTACTATTATTGTCTCAGGGGAGCCATGTTGTCTACAGAAGGCCTCCTTCCCCTTTGTGCCCTGATACCAGCAGCAACATAGACTCAGGAGCCACTCTCTCCAAAAGGACAAACAGGAACCAGCCCTGTATGTGGCCCTGTTGTTTTATGCTAGGACTATTTCCTCTGTCTTGAAAACTAGAAGCCAATGATTCTAGAGAAGATCTATACCACTATTATGTCCATTTAGCTCTTTCCCCCATAAAGATGACATTTGACGACTTCTCCAGTACCCTTTGTGACCAGTTTGACACCTCATTATATACCAATAAAGTTCGATGACCATTAGAATGGTTTAAGGGGTTTTCCAAGGGTGGCTGCATATTCAGAAAACATCCTCTAACTTCTGATGAACATCCAGTCCTTCTGTTCTATAAGCAGCTTCTAACAATATGACAGAAACCACTAAGTTCGGAAAAGAGCTTCAGCTGTTACTCTTAGAGTGCTTTGAAGGAGGCAAAGAGTTGAAGCTTCAGCCAGGTTGGCATGATGACTTAAAACAGCAAGGCTGGCTCTTTCTAAATTTGCATCCAGGCACTTCTAATATTCATCATTTTACATGTTTTCCTGTACCTTACTTGCTATATATATAAAAAAAACAAGCACTTACAAGCTTTAACATTAATAACCACTGGCAGTTAAACTGAAGAACACTGCTCATGGCATTATAACGCACTGTTATACAGGAAAACTTTTGATTGTGGCATTCACTTGGTTTCAACTTCCACCCACATGTTTTTCCCGGCAGCACAGTTTATCCCATCCACAAGGTTTAAAAAAAACTAACCAATAATGCCCGAAAGAAGAAAAAAAATCTCCAAGTTTATCTGGCATCCAAACTCCCCAGATTCCAGTGTGATCAAGTGTCTGCGCAGATGCCCCACCCAACAACCCACAAAACCCAAATGATCTGCTGCCAATGTCCAGACACCACAGATATCGCCAGAGTTCGATTGTCCATTCCTTAATGGGTCAAAGCTAGTCTGATATCAGGCTGCGGCCTGCTGTTACACGCCGCTGGGCGGCACGGTGATGCAATGGTTAGCAGTATCAAATCCCAGATGATGATTCCTAGTTTGTCCTGTGGTTTTCCCCAACAATCTAGGATCTTATGAAAGCTGTTGATTCTGAAGTGGATGTAGGCCTGGCTGAGAGGTAAAAAGTTTGTAAGCATATTTTTTCCATAATGGCTTCTCTTTACTGGCTTCTTGTTAAATTTAGAATCAAGTTTAAAATAATTTTCTCACATAAAAGATCTTGAATAATCAGGTCCATTCTTATCGTAAAGACGTCATACTACCATATGAACTCAAAGAGCACTTTGCTCTCAGGCTGCTTGTGGTTTCTAGGGTATTTAAAAGCAGAACGGGAGGCAGAGCCTTCAGCTTTCACTCCCTTCTTCTCTGCAACTAGCTCCCAGATTGGATTTGGGAGACAAACATCCTCTCTAATTTTAAAATTAAGCTTAAAACTATCCTTTGTGATAAAGTTAGGGCTGGACCAGGTGATCCTGAACCCTTCCTTAGCGTTGTTCCAATAGGCCTAGGCTGCTGAGTGTCTCTTCTTAACTCAATACACCAATCTACATTTAATCATTAGTTGTAAAACTCTGGCTGTCTTCCACAGCATTTCTTTTGTCCTGTCTTCCTTTCCTCACCCTCAACCAGGCGCAGAAGATGGCCTCCCCTCCCTGACTGGCTGCTCGGTTTTGCCAGTTTCTTCCTGTTAAAAGGGTGTTTTTCCTTCCCACTGTTGCTGGGAGTCATCTGATTGTTGGTGATTTCTCTGTATTATTTCAAGTTTTTTGCCCTGCATTATAAAGCACCTTGTGATTTGCTAGTATATAAATAGATATATAAATAGGGAATTTGCACAGAATTTAGCATGTAGCTTTAATGTTGTAGCTGATTGGTTTAAAGGTTTTGTTTTTTCTAAGAATATATACGAACATATTCTAAAATTATATGTTCAACTATTCTTTTAACCCATAAAAAACAGCACCTTAAATCTTTTGTTGATCTTTTTTCCTTTACTCTTTCAGTGCCTTACATTTTATTCTCTGCCCAGATTTTGCATCTGCAGTCCTTCTGATATCTGGCCAGATTTGAGACTTAAAAACCCTCCACCTCCCATGCGTGGGATGCCCAAAGAGCACCGAGCCAAATCAGCAATCCTGTTCAATTTGAATCTGTTTGTCTCTCCGGCAGACACACCTGCTGCAAAAGGAGAGGGAAAGGAGCCAATCGATGTTTGCTTGCAGCGTTGTCCAGCATCACACAAAACACTGGTCACTTTAAAGTTGTCATCCTGCCATCTTCTCCTGCAGAACACAGAGTGCCATGGAAACCGCTATTAAAGGAGATTGATGATGGGTCAAAATAGGCCTGGCGTAGGAGAGCAGAGGGTGGCTATCTTCTCTTTTGGGTCTTGGTGGCAATACCGTAAGTATCTGAAATAGGTTATTTGATATTTCTTGGTATTTTCTGTCTTTCCTTATGCGCTCTAATTCTGCAAATCAAAGAGGACAATTAAAAAAAAAAGGTTTTAAAGATAGTTTAGATAAAGTAAAGATATGGCCAAAAAAACCCGAAATCCTAAAGTAAATCAGAAAATAGCCAAAATATACTCTGCTGAAATTTCGGTATGTCAATTGCTCTGTCGATGGGCTTCAGTTTGTAGTGTTTTTCATGTCCCCAAGGATTAATGCATTCTGATAAGGAAATCGAGAGATGCAGAGCTAAACAAATGCACGCTCATTCCAAAAGAGGCGTGCGATATTTGTTCCTGTACAAAACTAGAAGCACTTCTGTGATATATTGTGACATAATTTAAAGCAAACACATTTAGCTTTGCTTAAACAATCAAAGTCGGAGAACAATCCTCTCTCTATATAAGGGAGGAACTTCCCTCTGCTTTCCTTGCAGGAATAATGTTATTTTACAGTGGGGGAAGTTGTTTTCTTACTGAATTGCAGTAATTTTTCGTGCTCCTGATGATTGCCAGAGTCTCTTTTCCCTCGCCTTGCAACATTTCCTTATCAAAGCAACTTTGTAAAACAGTTACTTGTTTGGCTTTAAATCAAAAAAGCCATGCGAGGGTCCACTAGCATCAAGTTTTGTGCTTAACTTAGTTGGTTCCCAGCATAGTTCAGCCTGGCATGAGGAGGGAGGGAGGGAGCAAGCCAGCTGCAAACCGGTCCTCATGTATGACCTAACCCCCACTGTCCAGGGGGGGCATAGTTTAGAGTGGGAGGTTCCCATGTCACAGCTCAGATCATACTTTACAGCATGTTTTTATTTTTGCCACTCTGACTAGCTTCTTGACTCTTTAGAGACCTTTAATTCCTGGTCCCACTATGCTCGCTGTCAATCTCCGGATCCCGAGGGGTCCCTTTCTATCCATGGGAACATTGGTTGTGACAGCAGATTCCCCAGGGACACGGTACTGGGTACATCTTGACAGAATGACATAGTTTTGTCGCTCAAAAATTCTCTGCTGCTGTTTGAGGTCATGAGGGGCTATTTCATAGAGAGTCAACTATCAGAGATCCCGCAGCTCCCTCCCTTGTTCCCTCCATGAGACCTCAGAAGTAGAAGGATGTTTCACCCCCTTCCTCGAATTGGGCTTCGCTGTGGGACTTTGATGATATAGGTGAGAGCATGATTACGAGCCAGGATGTGCGTTAGACATCCTCTGATGTACAGGAATTCCCTCATTAAAGTGGGACATGTTGATAGTCAATTCAAAACAGCCTGCGGAATAAACAGGGATGGCTCATCCAGCGATTTCAAATAAACACACTTTTTATTTATGTAACATGGAAACAGTGCTCAAAAATATGTATATATTTTAATTATCCTTTGGATTAAGGAGGAAGGGGGATTTATTGTCTAACTATGCACTGTACTTGACCTTGTGGTTTAAAGGGGTGAATATAAAAAGAAAAGAAAATAACATGAAACTGTAGTCTTTGGAGTGAAGTGTAAAATGTTAAATACCTCCTCTCTCTGGGAGATGTTTTCTGAATAACCTGGATTGGAGCAATTCGAAAAAACCATTAACATATTTGCTCACGTATGGTTCGATGCTGGGGTTCACATCAAGGCCCTTTTAATGGTGCTGTTGTTTTTTTCCCTTTCCTGGTCCCCCCCATGTCTGACAAATCGTTTCCAGCTAATTTACGATGGTCAAACACTGGGAGAACAATACCTCGTGGACATAACATAGCACAAGCTCTACCACATGTCCCAGAGAAGAGCTAGGTGCTTGCAGGAAACACTTGCTGAGATAACAAGATAGTAAGGAAAGCAGGGCTATGAAAGGCCATGTGGAGGACTGCAGAGAGAGGGGGGGGGGGTGCTTACCATGTAGGTAAATGTCAGCAGTGTGAAGGTTCGCTTCAGGCTAACCACTAAAAATGAACATCCTCATATTGAACGCATGTCTTTTCTTTCTAGTTACAAGAATAGTATGACAGGGGTTAAAGGTTAGCATTAGCATAGCGTCTTTCACTGTGCTATGGCTAACTGTGACAATCAGCTAAAACCTTGCCAGAACAAATACTCCAACAGGGTAGTAGGAGCACCAAGCTGGGATCTGTGGCCACGTGTGGGTGGGTATTACATACACACAGCCACACAAGAGACTGTTTTCACTGCCAGTGTCTCCCAATCTCACACACACATGCACACAATGCTCGGACTTTCCTCCTGGTGACAATAAGCATTTGATAAAACAGTTTAGATGCACATCTGCTGAGGTTGATTATATGTATTTAGTCCAGATAATCAATTCTGGATCTCATGTGCACTGTAATTACACACAGCACCTGTGTCTAGCCCACCTGCAGTCATTATTATGAATGCCAAGCAGCAATTTAACCATAATTATATCAACAAGGGAAAAAGGAAACATTGAGCAGGCAGTACAGCTCAATTACTTTACTATTAAAAATGCTGCCATGTTTTCATCAAGAGAGGAAGAGCACTGTCTCAACAGAATTCCTGGAATAATGAACCACCAGAAACCCAGTGGATGAAACATGTAAAGCCCCGACCCCTGAGGCAGATCGGTCTTTAAATCTTTCCAGCTGGGTTAAGGTTGAGCAATACAGGGGACGTGGAGGACAGCAGGATCAGGGTTATCAGTCAGGCTAATTGATGAGTATAGTTGTTTTCACTGTGCCCAAGTATAAGCAAGAAGAGGAAAAGGAAAGCAGTCTTCAAGGCTGCCATGTTTGTGTTGCGAGGACAGAGGTGAGAGGTCAGGCAGGAGCTCTGAGGAGTTTTTAGCTTATTAAACTAGTTTGTCTTTTTGCCAACAAGCTCCAGGGTGGTGAAGGGTGAGTTTCATTGCTGCTGGTGGGAAAAGGAGAAACGAGGAAGTGGCAAGCCCTCTCAAGATCAATGAATGCGGTGGAAAAAGGAGTGGCTCGGGGCAGCCAATAGGGGCTGGGCCACAGGGAGCTGCGCGGAGATAACGTAAACAAGGAAACCACCTGATCTGAGCAGGGTCAGATAAATGCTCAGCTCTCTGCGCAGGCAGGTGCTTCCTGAGTCCTGCTCGCTCAATCAGTAGAGCCCCACTGCCCTTCTCACTCGATCGCCATTCCTTTTTGTGTTTTCTCAATCGGCTGCAAAGTTTTACTGAGTTTCAGGTCGAATCACAATTCAGCCACAGTTACTGCCTGCTAAACGTAAACATTGCGGGACAGTAAATAGCAGAAGCACAGAGGTTTCACTGAAGTGATTGCAATCACACACGCAGTAAAGATAAGACACCGGCTGTTTGCCACTGGGATTACATAATGTAATCTTGTTTTGTGGGGGGGTCTGTGTCTGCAGATAAAGGACGTTCGCCTTTCAATGGGACAGACAGGTGAATTTTGGAGATTGACAAGACAGTCGTGCGTTTCCAGCTCCAGCCACAAAACCTGCACAGGGTGAGAATACTTCTCCACAAAAGCTTACCTCCACTGTTGTTCTTTTTTTCCCCCTTCTTTTTCTTTCTTTTTCACTTTGCTGGTTGGTCTGGGATTGTTTTGTGCTGTCCAATGAGGAAGGAAGTCAGTGTGAGAAAGTGCCTGTTTTTTTGGGACCAACAGGAATTGGCCTCATCACAAGCGGTTCCTTTTTTGCTGCTGGAACAATGCACTGGCGTCACACCCCTTGACTGGACCTCGGCATTTCACATGGAAAAATGTTCCCAGAATTCCGCTCCCAGGCTTGGGGTAAGGCCGAGGATGGGGTGAGGGTGAGAGGGCGGGAGGTGGAGGGCGAAGGGTAATGGTTGTTAGCAGTGTGGGTGACACAAAGTAACCAGTGGACACTTCTTACCTCTACGACCAGAGAAAAGATCTCAAAGATCAAAGATCTCATTAAATCTTAATACCTGTTTGCTGAGGATGTAAAACTTTAAAGGACACCATGCATTCAACTCTTAATGGTCCAGCACACCAACTCGAACAATGCATTTTTGATTTGGTTCTTCAAATAAGCTACACAAATGCACATATAAGCCCATATACGTCTGATCTGACAGGCTAACATCAAGCCAGCATCTGATCAGACACTTGAAAGACTCAGTTGGGTTACAATCAAAGTTCATCTTCATATGTGTCTGTGATTGCTTTTAGATCCTCAGAGGTGAAGCAACTAGAGGTGGTGGAGGTATACGAGGTCTGGCTACCTCTGTGTAGGCTGCTGCCCTGGACCCTGATAAGCAGTAGAGAATTAATAGATGGATTGAGGGTAGACTTATCTGCTCCGACAATATATATAATATTCATTCATTACATTAAAGCAAACACACCAATGCAAGTTGCAGACAGATACAATCTTATATCTTATAAAAGATCTTTCCTTTTTGGTCACTTTGAAAAATAGAATTGATGCATTTTACTCACCATAACATTGGTAGAGGCACCCCATTTACAAGAAATGTGTGCTACATGTTCAGAATTCCACTCCAACAGCGCTGGGCAGCAAGATAAATAAATTACAGCCCTAATGTGCTAAGTCTACACATATGCTATCAGTGTCATTTATCACCCTCGCTACTAAATCATTGTGGAGTGTATGAGAACACAAACTCTGTGTAGAAAGATTAATTTGCACAGTACAGTAAATTATTCATCTAAATCTACCAGAAACAATAACATTGCAAATCCATATTTGTGTATTTTACAAATGCATCAATCCGTTACTATGCCACAAAATGACAGTGAGGAATCATTATTTTTACCCTCTGGATTTGCATGGGGGTGGGGGTGGGGGGTCCCACATAAGGGAGAAATTACTTCTTTAAAATGCAATGAAAGCAGAGCGATGCATTTTTAAAATTAGGTTATATTAAAAGTATGACATCTTTTGTATGAATATGGTCTGGAAGGAATAGAGATCTTGAGACATGTCAGATATTGAACAGCGATATGAAAATTGCTTGTAAGAGGCAAATCAAAGGAGGCAACTTGGGACTCGTGGGGTCAAGTTGGAACAACAGCCCATAGCTATTAGGGCCTGGCAGCGAGGGAGCCTCTCGCGCAACAGGCCTGACATCAGAACAGAGGCCCAGTGGTGTATCACTGCTGAAGCCCATTAGTAAGACACTGTGAGAACATATTCATCACTGTAAACATGAAGCCCTTCTACACGGGCTCATCTGCAAGGATTCAACCTCAGTGAGCCTTTACTGGACAAACAGGCTCCGCACAGACTTCTGACCACTGTGCTCAGACTCAAGCACCCTCTAAGCCCCTGCTGTCACGTTTTGAGGCTGGGTAAGCATAGAAGTGGGCCTAAATCATGTCAAACATGGCATAGCGCCCACTAATTCGCTGTCCACAGGAACACAAACTGGACGTGCAAATGTATACATGTGCAATCTGTGCGCTGCACTACTGTTAATATCACAGCCAAGCCTTAAGTTGACGTGGATAACAATCACTTTATACAAAAGGGTTTGCATCTGTTGTTTGTCCTGCAGAGTGGAGATGGGTCTGTGTGTGTGCGTGTGTGATGAGGTCAACTTCAGTTCAACTCATTAAACAGAATCCAAACAGAAGGTCACATTTCACTCTGACGGCCGCTGATAGTTTCTGGTAGGACCAGAGAGCACAGCGAGGCCTCGCACTACCTGAGCCTTTCGCCTAATAAGCCACTCATCTCAGTGCATTGCACACAAACATAACTCTCCCACGTGTAACTTCCAGCGGGACAAATTCCCAGGAATCTGTGTTTGTGAAATTGAAAGCAAAGGTAGGAAACTATTCATACATACACCGAAAAGGAAAAGGACAACTAGGAACTTCAAATCGTCAAAGGAAAAAACAACGGACCCTCCTAAAATATTCCTAGGTCCGTCTATATAAATAAACAATAATAAAGTGTAGTGTACTTTAGAGGTCATGTGCCCCCCCCCTTGCCCGCTCAGGAAGTGGAGGAAGAACAGTAGATAAGAGATCATTAAGTCTCTTGATAATTAAACCAGAACCACAGACCCTTATCACACAAGATCACAGCATCTAACAGCGTGGCATGCCAAGGTGAAATTACCAGACGCTAATCACGCTGATGGTGTTCAGTGATTACTGAGAATTTCCCCTACGGTGACACTGAGGCCAAAACTCTTGCATCTTTGAAGATTAATATTGCCAATTACTTTGATGGCAGTTTCCCGATTCTCAAAGCACAGTAACTTCAGTGAAATGTGTTTAATAAGAACCATTAAAAAGCTTGTACTGCACAGAACATTAAGGTTAATGCACCTGTTCTCGCCTACCCAATAATAATGAGGTTAGTGTGTGAATTGTGGGACACCAATTCATACTCTGTCTGGTGTCCCCGATTGGCTCGCTCTTGTGGTTTTAACAACCCTCTTCACACCAGCACGTTCTTCCCTCACATCCATTTATCTCTTTCCTCTTCCTGCTGTGCGGTTTTGGCTTGCGTAAAGCAATTATGCTTTGACTTTGGGAAAGGAGGATTTCCTCAAGGCTACAGTAGCTTCTTCCACGCAAACAACTATCCTTGCACTGGCAATCATGCAACAACTGCCTGGACACAAAAACATGTTTGGCTTTCATGCCGTGTCCTTTTCATATTTATTGTCTGTTTGAGGACAATGGTTAAAAAATACAGCGGCAGAAGGGAAATGCATCTGCTAAAAATGCAGCAGGATGTGACACTGCTAAGCTCACATTGACAGATGCGGTGATTATCCAGCATCTCTGCACGTGTCAAAGGCGGAGCTGTTCTGTTGAGATCAATACTGAACATTGAGGGGGTGGTTGGAATAATCACAGACCCTCATGGTGGGAGAGCGGAGTGTGCTATGCCGTTTTTTGGGGGGGCATACTAGCACACAGACAGCTGTTACACACATGATCTGGTCCATTTTAAGCGCTTCAAACTGAGCGGAACCTGTTGAAAAGGCGTGGCCCTGAGTCATAAATCATACACTGAAGGCATGCAGGATGCCTTTTAGCTAACAGACATCTTTTCAGCAAAGCAAAAACCTTTATTGACACCTCCATGGTTCACGACATGGTGCCAGTGACCACATAGTGTTGATTGTTGTGGTGCAAGTGTGGGGGATGGTTTTGTTTTGTCAACAGCTTCGAAGATGGTAGCTGGAAAGTTCCACAACAGCCCCTCGGGCTCTTATTAAACCGGCAACCACAATGTCAGGAGCTTTAAATTAAAGCTGAAGGTTTAAACTGAGTAAAAACAGACATGCAGAGCAATATTTAACATGGTAATTTAGGCCATATGTTCAAAAACTTGCAAACATATGCAGAAGCTGATCAGTAATGACTCTCAGGTCCAAAAGTGTCACATAAATCACGCTGATTTATATTTCATCATGCTAGACATGCACAATCATGCTTTCTTCTCTACAGCTAGAAGCATTTAATCTTTGGCGTAAGCACATAAAATCTCTCTAGAAATTTTTTTAAGTCTCCCAGACTTACAGTAACGTTTGAACAATTTGGGTTTGTATCCTTAAGGGGGTATTTTCTGTATGTTTAGCGTAAAAATAAGAGCTGCTTAGGCTGTGGATGGTGCTGTGAGAGAATGGAACCACCCCTTGTTTTTCTAATTGCAACAGCAGGTGATTTCTCCTCCCAGCGCGGCATGCTTAGAAGCCTCAGATCCACTGGCAGCGCACATCAAAAGCCCCATTGATTGGCCGGACAGATTGGGGCATAGAGATCAAATGTGCTGTAAAGAAGTGTTAAACTGCTGCGCATTAAACAGGCCAGATATCTGAACTAAAAGGGGGCCATCTGTTAGCTTTGTAACTTTCTACTGCACTTTACTAGATTGTTGATACTACTGGAACAATGGCCAAGACTGTGGTATAATGAGACAAAATAATGTAATGAAAAGAAAAAAAATGCTTCCAACTGGATCTAAAACTGACACATGACCCCACTGAGCTTAATGTTTTCATATCAGTCAAGTGGATTTTCACTTAGGTATAAGGTTCATTGTCCAGTGCAAATTTACAGTAAATACTTAGTGACATTTAGCGAATGAAAAATTAATTTAAGAAAGTCTTTGATCTCTGTTAACTTCATGAGGGACACAATAGGCTCGATGTGTTTTGTAAATAACAAGTACAACAGTGTATTGACAGTGGTCGCATACTTTTGAGTAAGCATGCTCCGACTCATATCCTCACACGTATTTAATAAAAACAAACAAACAAGCAAACCTGCTCTATAAACGTACAAACAGTGCACACCTGATTGGATGGCCGGCCTCTTAAAACCTATAACGTATGAGCAAGGTTTCCTGGGACAAAATGAATAAATAATTGAGACTTCCGATGATCTAAACAATTGCATCAAGCAGTTTCTCACCAATAGCAGCTTGCCAATAAGTCCAAAATGAGTCAGCAGCCGCTTTCATATCTCTTCATTTTCCAGTCAAAATGTTATTTTTAGGATTTGGATGCCAGCTAAATATATACATAGAACAATCACGAGTCGGCTTTACAAAATACTGTCACAAAGAAAAATGATGTCCCAGGCAAGGCCGCAGATGAAACTGCGGTGGGCCGATGTCTGTTTCCATGGTTGTGTTTATTCTAGAGCAGCACAGCAGAAAAGACTCTGTTATCCTATTGTTTGCATTGGCCAGGAGTAAATAACTCATAGAGCTAAGGACTAAAATGTCCGTATTAATCGAGGTCAGGGTTTCTCCCCATTTAGATAATAGTAACAATAATAATATAACGACAGTGATAAAATCACAATTTGTAAATATTAACAAAGTCTGGTGAGTGCATCACCCCAAAGGCACTTCCCCGTATTTCAACCAAGCCAGCGTTTTCACTTGCGTTGCACCAAGACGTTCCAATCCAAGCATCGCTGCGTGTTTAGCACAGTCCAATTACTTTACAAGGAATTGAAACCTGAGCTGCGCTTGAGAAACCTTAGCCAGACTCCATCAAATATTAAAGTGTACGGGTGTTTTGATGTGTATGAAGGGAAGGCAGGCACACCATTACACATGTCTTAAGAGATTGATGAGGCTCTAGAGTCTGTGGAAGCCATATATACCAGCGAGATGCCCTGTAGATAAGCAAATTCGGGTCCTTTTTGACACAAAGCAGAGCAAGAGTGCATGGTTGAAAGCAGGCACTGTACGAGGCTGCACTGATGCACCACTGCAGGATCTGTGTGATTCAGTCAATGGTGGGAACGCCAAATGCTTCAATACAGGAGAAGTATGAGATGTCTGGGTCTATTACTCACACTCCTCCAAACTCAATAGTCCATTGTCTCTGCCCAAAAGTGGAACCTCAAACCTATAAGTCAAAGGTGGGGGGGGGTTAAAGATGATGTCATCTCTGCAGGAGAGCCGTTCAGCCACACACCTTCATGGCCAGGGAACGGTTACTAAATCCTGTTCCCTCACTGTAAATCCTCCCAGACAAGTTGGCCTGCTGCAGGGGTGATAAAGGTAACAATGCCTGCGCTCAGCGTGAGTTTTCATGAGATAAAATTGCATATGGCGTGTGAATTTATTTGCTCTGCCGCCTTCATATACTGCTTTGAGTTCATTTTTCTTTTCCCTCTTGGAACAATTATGCACACACTTGAAAGAAGAAGACTGTTTTTCAGCTGCCATGTGGATGTTAGTTCAACAAACAGTGCTCAGCTAGAGGACAATCTCAGCTTTGTGTTTGTCCACACATAAGCGTTTCACATGATAACTGCCCATTTATAGAAATGGACTTAATATTTTACTTTATATGAGGGTCTTGGTCTCAAAAATCGTGGGTTCCTCATCTGATTTATGAGTGACACCACGTGTTTAACATTTAAATCCATTTTGGGGAGGGCTGTCTCCTGCTCCATCTTCTAAAATAAACACAGGGGAAAAGAAAGAGACACAAGCAGTGACCCCTGAAGACAGCAACAGTGAATCTAGAAATTCTGGATGCCTGAAAGCTTCATCTATATTAACACTATGAAACCCCCCTCCCCCCTCCCCCAGAAAAAACCCCCAACAACCTACTATTGAATTTTAGTTTACGCATAAACAGCGTATGAAAGCACAGAAAATCGCTTATTTTAAGCAACAAACTCCTCTAAAAATCATTATACATGTTAATGACACTCCATGTGTGAGAGAGAAAGAGAAACACACACACACCAAAAAAAAAAAAAAGTGGAGAGGGGAGTGGGCGGTGTTTACCCACTGACATTGTCTGTAACGGCGTATAAAAACTGAGGAGGGACGTCAAGCATCCTTCACTGGGAGTCACTATGCGCTGATGCTCCGCCACATGCCCGCATCACTGTTGGCAAAACAAGGCTCACATCAGCACAGCAAACTCAAACAACAACTAACCGGCACGATGGATGGGCAACATAAAGACCGCAGAATGAGTCACTTGTGGATATTGACGTTACTGATATTTGTCTAACCTCAAGCACACGGATAACTCGGTCTTTTCCCAACTTCTTCTTCTGGATACTGATTGTGGAGCTGGATCTTGTCCTACAGGCTTTGGAGGAAAAGAAAAGGATTCTATTTATTCTGATCACTTTATTTTATCATCACTGCATTTTTGGAATAGGGGCGTCTTTTTGTGGGAGGACAAACTGTTTTTTAAGGATACGCACATAAAACTAAAGGATGGCCGTTTGGTTCACATCTGTCCTCGCAATAGTTATTACAGTATCTACTCAGGTATTTTTGTTTTTTAAATCTTTGCGTTTATATTTTGGGAAAAATTTATTTTTCTGTGCTCACTCTTCATTTCCTTCTAGGTTTTCGGAACGGGTGTGTTCGAGATAGAGCTGAATAATTTTCAGAACACGAAAGGTTTGCTGGCAAATGGGCTTAGCTGCGGCATGAGTGGCTGCAGGACTTATTTCAAGGTTTGTTTGAAGAATTTCCAGAAGGAGGTGTCTCCTGGAAACTGCATATTTGCCAACGCCAGCACACCTATTCTGGGCACCGACTCCTTCAGCATCCGGCCGGACGCCAGGCTACGCCTGCCGCTCAACTTCACCTGGCCGGTAAGAGCACCTGTCCTGTCGGGCGCACTCGTCTGACGCTTTTACGCAGAAACCAAACCAAATCTACACGTTTAAAAATGCGCTCTTCACAGCTGATAAGTGCTGAAAAATGCTTCTACCAAACAACACTCTGAAATGTATTTTGCATATAGTACTTAGCTTTTGTCACACCAATTAAATGCAACGTTTTTGTGCCATTTAAACTACGCTTAAGGGTCAGAGGACTTGTTTTATCCTTTGCCTAAAACTGAGTCTGCGTTCAACTATGTGAACTCATGTAGGACACAATCCAGTCCCTATATCTGTTGCCGGGATCATTTGAATTAAGTGCAACTGCTTTCTTTTATATATATGTAAAGTGTTGTGCCCCAAACCCCGTTTCATCCAAACAAAGCTAAAGATATGAGATCTTCAGGTTGTTTTGTGACCATTGTTTCCCTCATTTGTCCCCACAGGGTGCTTTCTCCTTAGTTATTGAAGCCTGGTATTCTCCTGCAGCGGAGCAGCCCGGAGGTGAGGAGATGTTTATTGGGTTTTCGCCACTAGAGGGAGGCATTGTGGGTGTAACTTGCTTTACTTGTTACTGAAAAGTCCGCTTTTATCAGAAACGTGATGAACGTATGAAGTGCTGGCAAACGCATCTGGTGTTTCAGCGTCATGGGTTCGTGTTTGTTAGGATGTCATGAGTCACACGACAATCCTTTGCAATCAAATCTCGCCAAACACAATCGTACTTCCCTTGATTTATTTTTGGCAGGCATGGGAAAGTGTACATCGCTTAAATGAGAATTTGAACCCTTGCCAAAAGTCCCATGACAGGCTTTTCCTGGATTTTACACCTTTTTTTTCCCTTTTTTCTTTTCTTTTTAATCTCTGTGAACGCAGCGCGTAATGGCGAGAAGTGATGGCAAGGGGAATTTGAGGAGGCCTTTTAAGTATGCCTCTTAAATTGTGTATCGTGTTAAAATTTATAATTGTTAGATGTGTTAACGTCATAGAGCAGCCTAAATTTTAAACAGTCTCTCATGTGAGCCAGTTTGTGGCCTAAATAGGATTAAATGTTTTTTTCTGTTTTATTCACAGATACCACCAACCCCGAATTCTTGATTAGTTATTTTACCATCCAAAGGCAGTTGGGAATAGGGCGTGAGTGGTCCAAGGATGTGCTCAGCGGGAAGCAGACGGAGCTACGTTACTCATACCGGTTCATCTGCAATGAAAATTACTACGGGGCCACTTGTTCCAAAAGATGCGCTCCAAGAGACGACCGTTTTGGCCACTTCACCTGCAAGCCTGATGGGGAAGAAGCCTGTCTGCCGGGATGGAGGGGAGAATACTGCCAAGAACGTAAGCAAGAGTGAAGACACCATATGGGCACTTTTCTTTGTTTGTATAAAAGGTCATGAGTCAGATTTCAGGAAGGCTGCTTGCGCATTAGTCCTAAATGGAGCAAAAAACACAGGCCATTAACAGCTTTATATTAGGTAGTTACAAAGGAAGATAAGGGAGGTTCTGTACATTTGTTTTTCTCTCAATCCTTCCAATTTTTCTTTTTCTTGACTTCATTTGGCCCATATTAAATGACCTGTTAAGCCACATGATCACAGGTGTGCGTGGGACGCGAGGAAGCAGGGCACAATTTGCGCACAAGTGAGGTTCAGGTGAAATCTGACGACAACTAACTTGATGCTGCTTTCTTTCTGGGCGCGTGAGATTTAATCCAGGGCGGTGGTCGCTCGGCAGCACGCGTCGGGGTTAATCGCGGCATTATCGCCCGCCACGCGCCACTAAATTGCAGGCCCTATTGTGGAGGCGGTGTGGGGCGGCAGCTGCACACGGGGCTCGAACAGTGCGCCCGTAACAATGGGGCAGCTGTCCTGCTTCCCCCCCCCCCCCCCTTCTTTCTTTTTTTTAGAGCAAACATCTGCTCCGCTCTAACCAACAGTGCAAAAAATAAATTAATGAAAAATTAAAAATCATGCAAAGTCAGTGTGCCTCGCGACACTCAACAGGAAATCGTTTTTATTGATACACCAGCGAGTAAAATAAATAAATACTGTTTTAATAATTGCCTAATAAGTTAATAACACTAAATTATCCCCCCCCCCTCTCAGCAATCTGTCTTGAAGGCTGCAATGAAAGGAACGGAAACTGCACATTACCTGGAGAGTGCAAGTGAGTATTCACTTTGGTTTGGTGTCCCTCCACAATTAGCCAACGAAAAGGGTAAATAAAAGTCAACCCTAGTCATGAGAAATATAAAGTATTCAAAGCACAAGGGGACCTTTTTTCACTATTGTTCCCCTTTTGTCAGGCTTGTTGTAGCTCTTGTATGTGAGTGAGCAGATGAAAGTTGATTTGTGTGTGATCCAGCTATTATATTTTGTGTGAACAGATGCAGACAGGGCTGGCAGGGTCTCTTTTGTGATGTGTGTAAAATCCACCCGTCCTGTAAACACGGTACCTGTAAAGAGGCTTGGCAGTGCAATTGCAAAGAAGGCTGGGGGGGCATCTTCTGTGACCAAGGTGAGTGAATTAGAAAGCGACTCCAGACGTCTTTGTCTCAAAGGATAATGCAAAAAGCAGAAAATGTCTGGCTCATTTGATGCAATCCCTCCTTTTGGTTCCAGTAATCACGTTTTCTCCTGTTTGTTTACAGACCTGAACTACTGCACCCACCATAAACCCTGCGCAAACGGGGCCACGTGCTTGAACACAGGCCAGGGCAGCTACACCTGCACCTGCCTGCCAGGCTTCACCGGGGTTAACTGCGACTCGGAGGTCAGGGAATGTGACAGGCAGACCTGCCACAACGGAGGTCGCTGCCTGGTGAGTCCGGAAGTCTCTCTCTCTCCTTTCCCACAACACAGGCTTTCCTGTTTTTGTTTTTGCCTCCGTCTATCTGCTTGTCCAGGAGGATGCTATCGATTGTCAAGTCAGTGGGTGACCCAGTTCACAGACGATGTACTGTAAATAGAATTTGGTCTAAGGATAATGGGGTTTGTTGGGGCAGTCGTGAACAGGATGTGATAAAAAACGTCTGACACGGAGGGTTTTTAAAAAAAAAACCTTATATCTTTTCTCCTGCAGGACTCTGAGGATGGGTATAGGTGTGAGTGTCCGCAGGGATTCGAAGGACAACACTGTGAACACAGGGTGCTCACTTGTGCAGACAAACCATGCTTCCAAGGTGGCACATGCCAAGAGAAAGATAATGGCCGTAGTTACACATGCGAGTGTCCACCAGGATACACTGGACTTAACTGTGAGAAGAAAGTGGACAAATGTACCTCACTGCAATGCACCAATGGTAAGAGACCAGACGCACATCACTGCAAAAGCATGTATGGTGCTGTATTTCTACATCAGCAGTAATCAATAATGATGGTGTTTTTTGCACAGGTGGACACTGCGTGGTCCGCGGTAACCTCCGAGTGTGCAGCTGTCGCTCAGGTTTCACGGGACCGCGCTGCGAGATCAATGTCGACGAGTGCGCCGCAAACCCCTGCGCAAACGGCTCCACCTGCATAGATCGCATCAACGACTACACCTGCACCTGTCCCCTAGGGTATACAGGCCGCCACTGCGACAAGCCCACAGACTACTGTGCTTCTCAACCCTGCCTCAATGGAGGGACTTGCACCACAGGAGCCAAAGGCCAGTCCACCTGCATCTGCCCGGCCCATTACAGCGGCCCTCAGTGCCAGTTCAACAGTGAGCATCAAGCCAACACCCCCAGCCCCACAATAAGCTGGGAGTCCAGTGAGAAGCAAAAGTTGGTAGCCATCGTTTTGGGTGTGGGCGTAGTGGCTGCTCTGTTGCTTTTGTGCATGGCAGTGGCAGTGATGGGGCACATCAAGAAGCAGAAGGATAAGGAGCAGGACTCGGACACCATGAACAACCTCTCCAAGGTTGACCTTCAGAAGGAGAACCTCATCTCTACTCTAGAGCTCAAGAACACCAATAAAAAGTTTGAATTGGAGGTGGACTGTCCCAGGGAAAAGTCTAATCACAAATGCATCAACCACTACCACCTGGACTATAAACCCTCCGCGAGGTACAAGGATGAACTGTCCCTTGTGGACAAAGATGAAAACTGTGAAAAGTCAATAGAAGACACGAAACATTTAAGTAGAATGTACAGGTAGGTGGATGAGAAGAGATGCATATGTTGACTTATACCACCATGCACTGTTTTTGTGCCGTGTGCCTGACATGTTGTGTCTTTACAGTGAGAGACCAGAGTGTAGAATATCTACAATAAGTTCTTCTGGAGATTCAATGTACCAGTCTGTCTTTGTAATAGCAGAAGAGAAAAATGAATGCATCATTGCAACTGAGGTAAATCTATTTACTTGTTCCAGCCCTTTAATAACTGGTCATTTAGATCTTGCACGTGTTGCTGTGATTGTCACTAAATGTTTGGACTCTGTCTCTTTCAGGTATAATAAATTGAATATATTATTCATCGTCAACATTGGATTTCTTGTGGACTGTTTACAAGTGTGGAAAGACTGGGATTTATTTAAACGCAAGTTGCTGCTCTTGAAAACTTGATAACTGGATAGAGCTTGTGTGCTCTCTGAATGCAATAGAAGTAAAGCTACTAATCTATGTGCGAATGTAAAGACTGGGATTTCTTTTTTTAAAAAAGGGAAATAATGAGCCAATCAGGCTTGCTCTCGCAACCTCGTCCGCTCTGTTCAAGTTCCTCCGAGGGCAACGGGCCAAGATGCGTGTGCCCGCATGCTGAGTGGAAGAAGCGGGCTATCCCGATGGACGCTTTCCATCTTATTGCAGTAATCGGCAATCAAACAAATCAACTCACCGCCAACGGGAATGTGGATGGAGCCGGCTTTTTTTCCATTTCATCTGACCTGCGACGCGCTATGCAAACAAAAACCAGCATTGTGCTAAAGAAGAAAAGAAAAAGGGACTGAAAAAAAGAAAACTACTGAAAACGGTTCATTTTTGAGAGATGTTTAGGATTATCGTTTGAAAATTCAATCCGTTTTATAAAGAATGTATTCAGCCTTGATCACAAAGCCTTATACCCCCTTTTTTAAAGGGAATTGTTGTGCCCTGCTTATCTTGATTTCTTTGTGTGAAAGATCAAATGATGCAATATGCTAAAGCGCCGTGCAGGGAAAACTCATAATAAGGCCTTGTTTTACTTTATGCAAAATCCCCCTTAAATCAAGACAAAGAAATACATGTTGTGACTATCGTACCGAGAACGCCTTTAATGGAAATTACTGAATCAATAATGTTATTTTGTAAGATTAGTATTTCATTAGTAATTTAAGTATATGAAGCACTGATTTTTCTCTTTCTATGTTTTATAAGATTATTTTGTATATAGTGTATATTTATATGTTGAGATTAGAAGTATGACTTGTACATCTGTTTTTAAGTTGATGCCTCGCAAAGGTGAATATATTTTTAAAGTGTTTTTGTTTTGGTGTTTTTATTGTATTGTTATTATTTTTGCTATGAAAAGAAACAAGAACTACATATCTGGTACACTGTTTGTTTGTCGGTCTTCGTCGGTTGAGTGTCCATCTGGTCGAATAGAGATCCTAAATTAAATGTTGGAATCATCTAGAAGCTTTATTTGTGTCGCCTGGTGTGAAAGTGACGTCATTGTCTATAGATGCAGTAATATTTGGCCTGGTAGCTTCTTCTGATGATACTATGTCTATGAGATCTGTGTCTGCGTGATATGAAATCATTGTGCTAGCAATCATTCAGTGGGCAGCATTGTAATTGGCAGGAAATGTAAGAAAATACTCAAACATATATATATATATATATATATATATATATATATATATATATATATATATATATATATATATATATATATATATATAAAAGTCTGTATGTCATAATAAAGAGTCCTTGTTGTCTTTTCTGCTTAAATGGATCTTGGAACTGCTGCATCTCTTGATATCTGCGTCTATAATGATCAATAATTGATTCTTGTAGCTGACTGAAAGGTGAAAGGTGTGAGAAACACAGCAAAACTAGTGCGCGGAGAAAATCTATATGTCCTCGAACTAATGGCGCATGATCACAGCAAACAAAGGGCCCCGCAGCCAAGGCTCCATGATGCACACAGGGACTAATAACAATTGCACCCTCTCTTTGGAGATCTAACACTTTACTTACTTAACCCAGCCTTCAGCCAATATCAAAGCACCAGGCTGATGTTTCTCTCAAGTAAAGAGCCATGTCTTTCACAACCACCTGGTGGCAGTAGGTTTTATGTGAAGTAACAAGAAAGTAGTTCTCTCCTTTCTTAACCCATCAAATATCATCCTCACCGACTTACAGAGGACAAACTGATCTCAGTTATCAGCCACTGCGGTGTTAAGCTCGTCTATAGAGAACACAGATACCTAATGAGCTTAAGAGAGCACAGATATAACAGTCCCGGCTATTTATAGGTAATGTGATTACCGCTGCACTATGAGTTTGACCCTATGCTGTATATTGAAAGTGCTCATAAAGATTAAAACGTTAGAAACAAAGACAGTTTCTTTCTTCTTTTCTTTAAAATATATCTGCTTATTCTTCTTATTTCCCTGCCCCGGGTGCTTGCGTGTTCTCATGCGCAACGACTCAAAACTTAGGCGAGGCGTCGCCACAAAAGAGCCCCGCCCCTTCTATTTAATTGGCCAAGGTCGTGTCTCTCTGACGTACTTTGATCAACAAATACACATGTGTGCACGTCGGTATACTAAGGAGGAATGGACAGTATTTGCATTTTGATGACACTGACTAATTACTGATGTAATGATCATTGTGACGTGAAAGATGGTTCCTCCTTTCAGCGCTTTATTTATCTATATATCTATATATAGGAGCAGCCTGATGTATGAGACTCTATGAGGTCGTAGAAGACTGGAAATAACATCGAGCAGCTACTTGTGGACTTTTGTTTTTTCTCTTCCCAAACGAAGTTAAGTGCCTACAATGAAACCTCAGGACATTATAAAGGAAAAGAGCAGCCTGTGGATATTTGGCTATGGCTCCCTAGTGTGGAAACCCGATTTTGAACACAAGAGAAGAAAAATAGGGTACATTAGAGGATACAAGAGACGGTTCTGGCACGGAGATGACTTTCATCGAGGGGACAAGGAAAAGGTGAGATTTGCAGCCACACCTGGAACACAAGTATTTCCTGCTGATTCTGATCCTTTAGGAGTTCGCTCGTGCATTTTTAGATGTAGGCTACAGTATGTTGTTGTGAAGTATGAAGCATTTTCTTGTTGGTTGTTGAGTTCTCACTGTCGGTGTTTTTGCTCTCTACAGCCAGCCAGAGTTGTCACACTAATAGCAGATGAGGAGGTGAGTGAACCACTTAAATATTGAATGTGTAAGTAAAGCAGTGGATTCAGAAATTCTATAACCCTTAAAAAGCAAAACTAAAACTAAAATATCTTAAAAATATCTTCTTCTTCTTTTTTTTTTAAATGTCAGCACAACAAGCCCGATGAGGCTGTGTTGTTTACTCAGACTGGAATGTCTGACTGTGAGTCACTGGTCTTCTCAGATGTATTGCAATACAAGTGACAAATAAAAACAAATAACAAGTAATAACTCTGCTCAGAAAATAATTAGCTAACCGGCCAATCACACTAAAAGAACAACTTTGCTATTTTAAACTTTCCACCTTTCTGATTATGAGTTTTTGTGTGATGTGTTGCAATAAACTGTAACTGTGGCGTGATAAACAGGGAAAATGTTAAACCCATTATTTACTGGTTGTCTACTGTTTGTTCTACTGTTTAATGTTCTAATTTCTATTAAATTCTGGCACTGGGTCAAGTAAAAACTGGACTTTAAATAACATCCTATAGGCTCAATCAATGTTGTTTGACAAACCAAAACACTGTAGTTTTATTTTTAGGTTTTTCTCTCTGAATATGTTCACAAAGTCAAGTCTTGCAAGTGTTGCAAGTGTGTCAACCTCCACCTGTTTGTACTCTGCAGGCTTGCACGTGGGGCGTGGCCTATGAAGTGACTGAGTGCCAGGTCGAAGCGTCTCTTCAGTATTTAAACATGAGAGAGGTTGTCCAGGGCGGGTACATAACAGAGATGGTGGAATTCATTCCTAAAGACGGTCACGGTTCAGTGTTGTCCCTTGTTTACATCGCCACACCTGACAACCCCATCTACCTCGGGCCGGCCTCGGACGGGGAGATTGCCGCCCAGATTGCCATCTGCAGAGGCAACACCGGCCACAACATTGAGTACCTGGTCCGCCTTGCAGAATTTATGAGGCACCACTGTCCGGAGGTGGAGGATGAGCACCTTTTCTCTATCGAGACAGCTGTTTTGAACATTTTCAGCAACTGCAGAGAGCTCAGGTCCAACGACAGGAAATCCCTGCTGCTGGAAGTTATATAAAGAGTAAACTCCGCTTTTTATGAAAATAATTTTCATTTTAGTGGAAAAACAAATGAAGTCTTGGTAAATATTTCAAGGGTAAATGGTGCTTTAAAAGGAAATACTTTATTTGGTTTCAACTAAAAGGGAGAAAACTATCTCATGTCACTCGGAAATCTATGACATTCTCATCTCATCTCATTTTTCAACTGTTCACTTTAATATGCAGGCGACTCTCATTGTATTTCATATTGCACACAAAAATCAGCACGTAATGTTTTTAAGATTCCACACTATCCACAGAGAAGGTCTGACATTTTTATGATATGTTATGATATTGTAACCTTGTTAATATTATGAAATGTTAATGCACATTTTTTAAAATAAAGTTTTTGAATAAAAACATACAAATCTGTATGAGAAAATTGTGTTCGGGATTTCCTTCCCTGTTTATCTAGTCTCATATACATCTCTTATATTTTGTCCGTGCATACAGACCCTCCTGATTCATATTCCCACATCATATCGCCAAAGAAAGCCACCTCTGGCATTATGAAAGTGCTTAGTTTTCCTCAGAGAGCTGTTAAAAGCATGGGCCAAGAATCTTTAAGACACTCTTTTGTGAATTTATATTAAATTGGATGTAAGAAACTTCAAAGCCTCTCTATGCAGATTCTTGTGACTTATAGAATGCTTTAAAACTATTTTCCTTGCTGCTCCCAGTTTTATGCCTCTTAAATTGTTCCAAGCACAGTGGTTGGTCCAGCTTTAAAGGGTCATTTTTTAATTCAAGGCATTCCTCAAACACACAAAATGCATTAGCATCTCATTTTGTAAAACCTCATAAAGTCTTTTAACCGTCGTAAAGAAAACTGACGGTGAAAAATAGCAAAATACTGATAAACATGGTGCAATGTTCAGTGGTGTTGGCGTTGGGAATAATCTGTTTACCAGAGTGCACATAAGCTATTATAGAGGACCCACAGTCCTTACAGTATAGAGGGAGCGTTAGGGGCTCTGCGGGCAGGTGGGGTGCAGATAGGGTTTCTTTCCCTGTCTGGGCTCCTTCCATGGATAAACAAGCCACAGTTCTGTCGCACTGCTCTGCTTTCCTAGAACTCAGTCCCAAACTAGGTCAAAGGTTTAGAGCCATGAAAACAGCAGAGCAAAGAGATCTCACATGCACAAAACATGTAAAACAGACAGAATATCCTCTCAGGTAGAAAAATCTGTAGAACTCATTACATAACTCTGTTCTCAGAGATAAAGGTTTCAGTGAAAGTACATTTCTGTCAATACAAGTGCAAGCTCTCCCTCGGACGAATTACTGAACCGTAAATTATGTTTTCCAAGTGCCAAAAAAGGTACATAACAAAGCAGTAAAGGCTGCATATTTTCACAGTTTGTTCAAGACTTTTAAGGTGTCATGTCAGCTGCTAGTCAGAATTTAGTCCTACAGAAAAGGAGATTAGGTACAAATAATAATAATGAATAAGTCTTCAACTTATAAATGAACATATTTAGTGTATTCTGACATATCTGATTCTGTATCTGTCTTATTACGGTCACACGGGATGAAGTTCTGGGTCCAAATCTTTGTGTGCCATTTATTCTCACCGAGCTTGGTCTGATTCTTTGGTTTCTTTGTTTCTGTTTCTAAGTGATTACCCCTGCGCCCAGCATGCACTTTCTATTGTTGTTACTATGCTTAATTTTTCCAGCATTACATTAAAGAACAAAAGTGTTCCTCGAGATTCAGCGCTGGTCTCTGTTAGGTACAAACCACTGTCCAAGGTACAACGATAGTACCTGAAAGAGCATCACCCAAATGATAAGCCGGGGTTGACCATACAGTGACCCAATAAGATACTGTTTGCAGAAAAACAGTAAAGTGAAGCGAGCTATCAGTGTTGTCTGAGACGTGGCGTTTTCATTAAAACTAATGAGATTATCCAGATAAACAAGACAGAGTCATGTGTTTGTTAGTGGTTTTCTACACCCCATGTGGTCACATGTGGTACACAGAAACCTGGTACTGTGCAGTCCTGGTACAAGCTGTTCATGACAAAAATGTCAGATGACCGTGATGACTCAGAAAATATGAGTACTCGTTTCCCTTCAGTCCACGCCCAACATGCTTTTAATTTTTACTATTCATGAGTTTACTAAAGAAAGAGACGCTAAATGAATCGAGAGTTTCTGTTTGCACAGCATTCAGTTTCTTCTTTTTTTGATGAGATTTTATTCTTCTTCCAGTCTATTCTTCAACGTATAAGTAAGGCTGCACCTCTACTTCTTGCCATGTTAGGATTTGAAGACACTAATACCTGTTGGGTGCATCCTTCTCCAGCTGGCACAGCAGGCCTTTATCATAAAGTTCTTTCATTCTTGAGTTTTTATTCATTTTTGTGCTTGGTTAGGTTTAAGCATCAAAACTACTTGGGAAAAGTAGTTATTGTAGTATGTTGTAGGAGGGTTGTTTTCACAGTTAAGCTAAGGAAATAATGACACTGACATGGATCTGAGGTCTATTACAGGCTTTGGTCTAACGCTGGGCTGTACACCACCTGATCAGTTTTTCCATGCATTTAATTACAAAAACTCAAGACAGCCTGAGTCACACGAATCATCGGCAATCACACGCTGTGTGCTCAATCTAAAGTATAATTATGGGAGCTACGACGACTGGTAACAGATAACATTTAATGGACTGATAGCATTCAAAGCAGATGACTGCATGATTTACCGCTTACTGTGGCTATAACAATAAAGATAAGTCAGTCAATAAAACCTCTTTACCATACCAGTGTTTGGCAAAGTGCAGAGGAAATGTGAGACCTGGGATCAATATTCTTAGGAGGTAATTCTTCACCAACATATGTGCAAACATCTCCATATGTCTGACATTTTGCATTCTTTTTTTACTCTTAATTGCATTGCTATTTAAGCCCACAGAATTGGTTCTATGAAGCTTTTTCTTTTAATAAGTAAATTAAAAAGTAAAGTGCATATTTTGTGCTCCATGTGCATTGTGAACCACAATTTTAGGAAATTATGTTGTTAAAAAAGAGCCCTAGTTGTAAAGAACATTGACAATAACACAAAGAGACTGAGGTCATGTGCTCAGCATGTTCAAGCTGTTCTATCCACCACTACACAGAACAGTTGTCACGTCCCTAAAAAACACTGTTTCTTGTGTTTGGAGCCTCCACCTGCATGCTAATGTGTACTCAATCTGAACTCTTGACCTTGGTTTGGTCAGTCAATGGCTGATGGTCATCTTGGAAATATGTTAAAGAGAAAGTGATTAGGCCGCTAATGGAGTCCATCCACTTTAGAGCCCTTGCCCTCTTACACTGGATGGTCAGCTCTGTCTCCTGAGGGTCACCTCACCCCTCTATGAGAGGACCTGAGTGTTTTTTTGATTGGGAAGGCAACTTCATCGAAACAGGAAGACCATCTATTAATAAGACACAAATAATGTTTCAATCGTCTAATAGACGCAGAAGCTCGTACTTCACGTAGTAAGTGCATTATACGAAATATAAAGCTTTCAGGTTACTCAGATCAAAAGCGTAAATCTGACTTCTGGTTTGGGCCTGAGCTGCGTCTGATCTGGTTACATGTGGCAGAAGAGAAAGATCACAGTTGGTATTCATCCATCATTGTGCGGCAATCAACACAACTCATTCATTATCACTAGCAGTTTGCATGAAAAGTGTTTCTTCTCGTCAAAGCAGAACATGACTCATGTGGGCTGGATCTCTTAATTCAATCTGCACAGAGCAGGAACGGGGACCTGCTGCCTCGATCCCTGAGGAACGTCACTTTTGCACCACTTAATTTCATTTCCCTAATCTCATTTACACCCAAACTCACCGCGGTGTCACTGGTCTGGCCGAGGGGTGTTGTGCACTGAGGTGAGAGTTTCTAAATGTACGCAATCTGACTTTAAATCCAAAACACCACAATAACTGTTAAAATTACTCTACGCTGCTTTGTGTGATGTATAATCATGAATCGGGATGCCAGTGGTAGCAGGGCCAGTCTATTTGCCATCCTAATAACGAGCAATGAACACACACAGCACAGCTGCTCTTGAGTAATTACTGAGGAAATGAAAAAGAAAGAAATGTCACAGATGTTTGCACTCTGTTCTGAGTGACACCGTGAATACAACTTTTCATATTTCCTCTACTCTTTGGCAAAGAGTGTGGCAGGGAGCAGTTATTGAATGTCCTATCTTTATTGTTGTAGCTATAATGAGAGCTGCTGGAGGCAGTCGTAAATTATCAGTGCTCTAATGTGGCTCGATCGAGCTCTTACTCCAAATAAAACAGTCTTTATGAACTGGCAGATGCTCTGGGCAGCTTCAGTCAGTCACACCCAGAATGTACTGTCCCTGACACACATCACACCAAAAAAGTATCGGTGGAGTGTGGTACTTGGCATTGACAACAAAGAACAGAACTGGTTTTGAAGGAACAAATTAATTATAGGGTGTACTCTTACAGACAAATACTACATAAACAACGCCTGAGTCATCGGAATTTTTTGGTTGGAACATTTTGTAGCAGGTTTGGCATCTGGTCACTGCATCGTAACACTGGAAAGCAAAACAAACAAACAAGAAAACCAAAAACGAAGTTCACCCACACAGCAAAATCTCCAGTGTTAAATTAACACTGGAGAGTGTCTATATGGGTCCACACCTCTGAGTGTTAAATACAACACTGTTGAGTGTTAAATTAACACTTTTGACAGTGTTATATGTTTAAAAGTAACCTAGTCAGTTTTGAAGATCAACAATGGCTAACACTGAGCAGTGCTGATTTTCTAACACTGGAAAATAACTCAAAATGTTAGAAATATTTTAATTGATGAAATATGTTCATCTACTGGCTCATTTCAGACACTACGACGTCTCCAAGCTCTCAGGTAGCTTGACTTGATTTCTCAGAGTGAATCAAAAGGCCCTGGAGGTTTCCGGCCATTTTTCTCTTGAGTGTTTTCTCTCAAAGAACAGGAAAGGCTGCTCTGTTTCCCACACACTCACAGAGGTTCCATATCAGTGCTATTTTACAGGACAGCAGTTAATAATCAAGCAGCTGCAGGGTCACTGTAACTTTGTCTTTAATCTGAAAGACTGTGCTTAACCAAAAATGCTGGTCTGAAGTTTTCTAGAGGGAATACTATCTTTAAACCCAACCAACCATCCACCCATTATCTTCCAATAAATCCATTCAGGGTTTCAGGGGGCTGGGGCAGAACTCTACGAGTTAGGTACTCATGGATTTATAAGGGACTTATTTAGCGCTGTTTAATAAAAGCCAACTGTGTAGTTCATATGATAGTGCGAGCATTTCACTCACTTTGCTGTGATATTTGACATGATATTTAAGTGTGTAATCTTAGAAGTGAAATCCACAAATGATACTCTGTGTTTGTCTGTGATGTTGTGTCCATTTGGAAAGTTCATGTTCTCATGTTAGTCAGCCAATTACAGCAGAGCTTCCTGTTTGAAGAGATTGTAATCAGGCCTTGGGAGAACATATGCTGTGTGGATTGATGCGGAGCCAGTTGAAACTAAAATAAGGAGAAAGCACAGATGCTTCCAAAGGCCAAAGGGTGAAACCTCTGTTGATGTTGTTATCAATTTCATAAATGAATTATTGTGATTTGCAGGCCTTTCTGACAACAGGGTTCCTGAATATTATGGCAAAAGTAAGACTGAGATGATGCCATCAGTGACTCACCTGGAAACTAAAAGGTTCAGGTTTTCCATTTCTATAAATGAGAGCAGTCAACAATCCAGATTAAAGCTGACAGCTATGTGACGTAACCATAAAAAATACATGGGAATATCCAGCAGCTGGTTTTGTATTTGCATTGTGTAGCAGCTGGAAACTTTTCCTAACAAGTGTCTGAGAGAGTCTGCCAGAAAACATTTTGTTTGCAGGTAAAGATAACTACAAAATGGCAAAACAAAGTAACCGAACTACTGCAAATGTTCACAATGTTCCTCACACGAGTTTCTGCAAATTTAGTCAACCTGCGAGTTTTATTACATGTTCACAGTGTGAGGATGATCATGTGAATGTGCCCATTCACAGGCAGCTGGGGGCTTCCCTGCAGTATGTTGAACATGGACATGTATGGTTCATCATGGTGACGCTAAAACACACCTGTGAATCTGAGGTTTGTTCAGATCTGATCCGTTCTTCATCCTTCTCTCGTGGAAGTGTGTGAAAACTAGAATATATACCAGCATCTTTAAAAAAATCAGAAACCTGTGTAAACCCACATTTGTACTTTAGGAAAAACATATATTAGCTCAGCTTATATTTTTGTTACGGAGCCAGGTCACCTGCTGGCCGTACCTTTATACGTACTGCATAAATGTAAGTTCAGTATCAGTATTCTCAACTAAGTTCCGAGGAATTTCAAAACTATACCATGGAGTCCACTGTGTGGAAATATCAGCATTAGCTGACTGATTTTTAGAACTTCATTCAATATTTTTTTTTCATTCATATCTACAAAGCTAGTAAATGTGTAACTGCCAGGCTGCACATGAGCTAGTTTAAACTAAACGTTTCTCTGCAAATATCGATATAACATCCATAAATATTGATTAGTAAATGCATGTGAATCAACATAAAAGAAAGCTATTATTTATCCTTCTTAGAGTGATCTAATTCTTATTTTTAATTCAGACAACAAAATCTTCTCATAGTTTTAATATTGCTCAGTTGTGACTCATGTAAAGTCCCAGCAGGCGTAACATGTCGACGTTTTGTCTCGTCCCGCAGCGTTCCTGAGGAACGCGAAAGGAGACCTTCGGCGTTCTTATGGTACGCGGCGGGTTATGGCTGGAATCCAGTGCAATGACGCTCCCGCGGTAATGGACGTTCCAGCCCTAACCATAACCTTATTCCTGATCTTAACCAGGACTATAATGATGTTAAATAGCGTGTTTCGAAGCGATTTGAAGAAAAAGAGCGAACATGTGTAGACGGAGTCCAGACGGTTCTCATGTCCTCTTTTTTCCGAGGTCGTCATTTAGGAACGTGGTGGGTAGCCGAAAGCGTAATATGTTGACGATTTGTCACCTAGCGTAAAATGTTACGCTTTGGGAGCGAGAACGTGTTGCAGAAAGAAGATCAATCGATATCTACAGAAATTCATCAACTTGTCCTAAAGCCACTTTGCATAGAGGATGATTTAGAAAACATTTTTCAGGGCTTTTAAATGTGTGTTAATAATCCACATTCCCATGGTGCAGACAAATAAATATTTTTTTTAGTTTTTGAACAGGTTCATGGGAGAGCAGCTCTTTTTTCACTGAGGGCAGAGGACAGACCCCTTACGATGCTCTCTGGAGGGTAAAGTGGGATTAGTCTGCTGCTTCTGGACCCCAGCAAGGATTTAATGGAGCAGAGGTAACTAAATTGGCATGGGTTCTTGCTGGCTAACAAAAGCCCCCAAAATCATTAAGCTTTACTTAAAAATTGGGGCAGGATGACTTACCATAAGCTGGCTCAGATCCAAATGGCTACAATGTCAATCCAGATTAACTGAAAATGCACTGATACCACAGTGCATCTCAATAACTGGCAACAAGGCAAGAATACAAGCAAGGGTCATGTGCAGAACAGACGAAATCCACACAAGTCTCAACGTGAATCACTTTGTGTGGTGAGCATAAGGTGCGAGAATTTGAGATTCACTGAGAAGAGGGCCGCAAAAAAACTGAAGCGGTATCATCACACTAACCCAGCTCCCTACTATCCCTGCACTACTAAAAACAAGTCCAGGTCTGAAACTCATTTATAAACTGGAAGGTCACTCCTACTATATGAACAGTGCCTGGCACAGACTTCCTTCGTCATTTTTGTCTAGCGCTAATAAAAAGTTGAAAGTTTTGAGATGGTGTCAACAACATCAGGACGAAATCTTCCTTTCACTCCCTTGAGCTGGTACGTGTGAGTTCCTCAAGCTTCGCTCTTCTGGACAGAGACCTCGAGGTTGTGTTTTTTATACTAATATGCTGAAGCAATAGAGTAAGTTATGTCAAAAATGTACCTCCTTAACTTAGCATGTTAGTTTTTATGATTGTCTGGCATATCTGCTTTGGGAGTTAGCATTTATTAAAGTATTTAGTACAGCTGCTAGATTAGGTTTTCTCATAGATTCAGAGTGGAGCATGTTAGTGAGGGCCGCACGGAGAAGACTGAACACACAAAGCACTGTTTTGTGAGTGTTTGTAATTGGACTTTTCAGAGAACAGTGGTTTATACTAGAACAACTTAAGTTTAATGACGTATAAGGTAAAGTGTTCCTGTTATGTGGAGTGTGATGGATGCACCCCTCCTGCTCTAATCCTCATCTACTTAAAATGAGATACAGGAAATGTTATGCAAATGGCTTGTTTATCAATCCATGTCGGCATCAGCCACTTGTTTTGTGGCCTGAGAGTGCCATGCTGAGCTCCGGCTTAGGGGGCAGCATAATCTTTTAACACCTATCTGGCAGAGATTCCCTATTGTTGTCAGATTTGATATGAGACAGGAAGTGCAGGCAGATGTTGAGTTTATTTTTAAAATACTGGGCTAATAGTTTGGGTCGAGACGGATGCGTTTGTGCTGATCTCAAACTATGCCTTTAAATAAATAGACTGCAGTCAGAGCACACTGACAAGATTTATCACTACATATTGAAGGTGTGGAATTTGAAGTGAGCTCTATGCATGCCAGAGGGCTCTCCTAAGCCACACACACAGAGAGTCTCTTCCTAAGCAGATTACCTAAATAAATCTATGTCGGTATTCACTTCTGCATGTCTAGTTATACAAAAATAGACCGTGGGAATGCATAGACTAAACATGTTTATAGCAACGTATGCATCCCAGGACACTGAGCCATTAACACTCTGCTGACATCTGCTGCACGAGTTAAGGGTGATGCAAGCCTTTCACAGACATTTGCTTCTATTTGAAAAGCTCTGTGACAGATCTGAGATGATAAAAGAAAGTTACAGAAAAACAATCTTTGGATGCAAGGGTATTTAAAGACGACTTCCTGCATTTGACATTTACCTTGGATTAAGGAACAGCACATTGTGACTCACAGCTGTCAAAGGTGTAGCATGGGAGTTGAGCAAGCAGAATGATTTGTATGGAGAGGAGGTGGGGTGGGGACCAGATGTTGTCCTCCTACCACGGGGAATAAACTCTATCACTCGCACCGCAGGTGGTGGGAAAAGGGGGGAGAGAAAGGGAGAAGAGAAAGAGTAAGTGAGAAACAACGGCAAACAGGAAGCAGAGACCTTACAACACAATGCTCGCAGAGTTTCCTGCAGGTTCAGACAGATAAGGAGCAACACTTTGTTTAAAGCTGCAGTTTCAACCCCCCAAACGTTTCCCGGGCTCTAAAATATGTTGCGCCGCTTGCTGGTACAATTCTTCTGCAGTACAGCTGTGATATGTTGGAGTGCAAAATTTGGATTGTTTGCGAGGGAAACAAGCTCAAGGCTCAGTGCAAATGTTGCAACAAGACATGACTGCAATAGCAAGTTCAATTAAGGAAAAGTACAGTAAGATAATAACCAATTATTTTTGCAGACATTACTAATATTACCATAATGGCTTTTTTGTAAGGTCAGAGACTGGCCTTAAAAGTGTGGCGTAATGTAATCTAGATGCTGGATCATAAGAAAATGACTCCAGCTGCATTATAAACCAATTATAAATCAGTTGTGCAGAAGAGGTTTTCCAAGCCAAAGTTTTATTAATTTATGATTTTTTGTATTTGGTCAAAACTTCCATAACGTCAGGCTTAAAATGCTTTAAATAACTTATTTAATGCATTTGGTATTTCTGCCTAGAAACACAAATCAAATGCATGATGGGAATTCAGACAAACTACAGACTTCACAATTAAGCAGTTTCCCCTGAACTAAGGCCAGCATGTGATCAAAGAATTATCAGTGTGAGCTCCTTTAACGTACTGTGATTAGTTATACTAGCAGAGTAATATGCTGAGTTTCTGCAGATGTGGAAGTCGCTGAATTGCAGATGCAGTCTGTATGAGTGTGTTTGCAACAGAGGAAATGTAAATATGAGATTTAAAAAATATATATTTGGGATTTGTGTGTGTGTGTGTGTGTGTGTGTGTGTGTGTGTGTGTGTGTGTGTGTGTGTGTGTGTGTGTGTGTGTGTATTTATGAACCCAGTCACCCTGAAAAAAAAAAAAGACAGATGGGACCTGACGTCACTACTATGAACTGGACTTGATGACAAACAATGACCTCCACTACTTCCCTTCAGCTCTGCTCTTTGCTCTTTGCGTGGAAGAGTAAAGCTGGTATTGAAATGTAATGTATATACCCAATGAAAACAAACCGGCCTGAGAAATGTTGTTTGGAGCTTCTGGGTGCTGAATATTTCGCTGTGTACTGATTAAAGGAATATTAAAATGAAAAAAAAAAACGTTAAGCTTATTTTCTGTCACTTCAGAAAATAAAAAATAATTTTCTGAAAGTTGTGAATGAGTCAGAATAATTACCTTTTCTGGTTCGTTTCACGAAATCAAGAAACTGCACCTGAGTGAAGCACCGTGAAGTACCCGCTCCATGCTGGAGCAACACTGCCCTCTAGTGGCCGGCGATGGTATTACATCACTGTCGCGCGAACATAATGCATCTCCGCACAGAAGAGAATTTAGGAGTTCGTAAATCTACTCTCGCGATAATATCGACGTTATTACTACAGCTGTTCACGTTAGTATATTCAGAATTGGGCATGTATAGAGTTTGTAAAGTCTTCCACAAATTTGTGTGTGTTAAGTTTACACATTTACAAACAAGCACTCTGCGAAATAAAATTAATTATCCTCTTATGCCGTCTTTAACGTCCAGTTAAGTGACCTTTATTGGATGAGTCACATCGAGTGTTTGGTGGGAGTGACTATGTAAATCTGCATCAAACGGAAACAGTCAAAGTGTTGAGAAGAGGTCACTCATCTGATTGGGCGCCTTTGTTCTTTCAAATCGAGGTGGCCTTCTCCCTTTATTGCCACTAACAGGCCCCCGGGGTGGAAGAAGACATGTTTTACATTAGTGCTGCACTCCTGCATAGACTTTCGCACTGCTGGGATTCTAAGATAGTGCAGTGATAATATAAGGGAAGATGGCCTGTCATAGAACTGATAAAGCAAACAGAATGAGAGAAGAAGTGAGCTGCATGCTGGTTGGTGATGGAGCAGTGGGAAAAACCAGCATGGTTATCAGTTACATCTTCAATGGATACAACACTGAGTACAGGCAAACTGCATTTGATGTTTTCACAGGTAAGTGAAGGAGCTCTTTTATTTAAAGGTCAGATATTTCACCCAGCAATAAAGCCTGCTTGTCTCTACCTAACGTCCAGGATTAGTTCATGTGAATGGAATCCCAACCCACATTAAGCTGATAGATACTGCTGGACAGGTAATTATCACATATCACAGTTTTTTTTTCTAAACAGACAAGTGGGTCCAGTGCTTCTCATCTCTCAATGTTTGATCTATCAGGAGATGTTTGGCCATCTGCGCTCTCTGTGCTATGCCCATGTGGACGTCTTCATCCTCTGCTTCAGCCTCGTCAACCCCATCTCATTTGACAATATCACCTCCAAATGGATCCCACAGATTCGAGCCGCCAACCCAATCTCCCCCATCGTTCTGGTTGGAACTCAGTCAGACCTTCGACACAGTGTGGACGTCCTCATTCATCTGAACCAGCGGGGCACCAGACCGGTGCTCTTTAACAAGGCCAGACGGCTCGCGAGCAGGATCAGAGCTCATGACTACGTGGAGTGCTCGGCTCTCACACAGCACAACCTTAAAGACGCCTTTGACTGTGCTGTATTTGCTGCCATTAAGCACAAGCACGGTGGCACTAAATACAAAAAGCTCAATTTGCTTAACAGTTTAAAGTCTCTTTATGATGGTGGATGGAGGAAAATCTTTAGATTCTTGTGATCTGAAATCCAAAGTGCAGAGCGGGTATCCTCACTCGACCGTAACAAACCATGATTTTTGTTTTTTTAAACAAAGTGTCTGTCTACAAATTGTGGGCTGTGGATTTAAAGAACTGATCTCAAAATCTCCATCTTTGTGTGAAATGTGACAAACCGGACAAACGGTGACTTCAGCCAGCTACACTTCCTCTCTTTATACCTTTGTGTTTCTTGTTTCATATTTTGGCTGTTGTTGTTATTATTTATATTTCTGTGTGCTAGGTAAGTTTTGTAATAAATGGATTAAGAAATGCAGTGGTTGTGATTTGCTTGCTTTCAAAAAGACAACATCAAATTTAAGGATTTGCCTTTAGAAGTTACTGTCAGTGAAGAAACGGAGGGAAAGCGCAGACTGGCATTTAGGACAAATGGTCCCCTGCTGCTGCTTTGAAGTGCTACTTTACAAGATAAAAGCCATTTAAATCCATCCTGAGCCTGAAGCCTGATGATGGGACTTGTTTCCCAAACCTACTTTTAAAACACCCACCCACATTTTCCTAGCTATGGCGATGATTGGTAATGGAGTTTTAATTTCAGTGATTAGATTAAGGATAAGATTTGGCCAACTAGAAGCAACAGGTAGATTTGGATTAGATATTAATTTAAAGAGATATTTAGAGCTTTTCACAATGTTGTGCTTAACAGGACATTATCGTAGACCATGGGCTAGACCAACTGGTTGTTCTGTCAGTGTACGGTAATTTAAATGCACTTTTAAGATAAGAGAGAGATAAGATAAAACTTTATTAATCCCTCGGGTGGGTTCCTCTGGGAAATTCGGTTTCCAAAAAAGCACAGCACCGACAGAAGTTACAGAGTTACAGAATATTATATATATATATACACATATATAAGTACAGAGACATATATACATAAAATATACAAAGGGGATAAATAGAATAAATAGGAATAAAAATAAAAATACAAGTGAAATTGCACATTTCAAGTCTATTGCACCATTGACTATTAACAAAAGTATTGTACAGTGAAGTGAAGAGGCACTACAGCTTAGTTGTTCCCCCCTCCTTTGTCCTCCTGTTTCCCCTCCCTCTCCCCTCCAGAGAGGAGTTAAACAGTCTGATGGCGTGTGGGACAAAGGAGTTTTTAAGTCTGTTAGTTCTTGTCTTTGGAAGAAATCCCAAATTAATTAATCCCTGCAGTATGTGAATATAATAAAAAGAAGTGCAATTTCAAGAGTATGTTTCAGTTTTTCTACTTGATAAAGAAATGCTGTGGTTGACTAATGAAATCTGCCAACATTACTCTTTGGACTTAAATTGTAAAATTACAGAAATATAACTTTTTGGGCCAAATTGGAGTTTTTGCTTTATGTTTGACACACCTGGTCTATATGACATTTATATCCATATTTATATCCATATTTATATCCAGTTTATATCCATATTTATATCCAGTAGATATCATCTCTTGCAGATCTCAGTGTTATCTGCAAATGTTACAGTTCGTGCAGACTCCTGCCTCACCTCATCTGTCAGCCTGTCCGTCTCCACTACAAACAAGAAGGGGCTCACAGCCGATCCTATCCCCACCTTGAAGCCATCTGTCACTCCTACTGCACACCTCACCACTCTCTTCCTGTCCTTGTCATGTCCCTGCACAACCCTCACATACTTGTCTGCCATTCCTGACTTCCTCATGTAGTACCACAGTTCCTCTTTTGGTACCTGCCTATCAGCTTTCTCTAGATCCACAAAGACACAGTGCAATTTCTTACCACCTTCTCTATACTCCTCCATCAACACTCTCAAAGCAAACATCACATTGTAGTGTTCTTTTTTTGGCATGAAGTCATACTGCTGCTCACTGATTCTCTCCTCTCTTCTGGACTTTTTTTTAAAACTTTGTTTATATTATATTATCAGAATCAGAATCAGAATCAGAATACTTTATTGATCCCTGGGGGAAATTATTTTTTGTTACAGTGCTCCATTTTAAACCAACATTAAGACAAGACAGACAATACACTAACTAAGAATAGTACAATATATACATATATATACATACATACATACATACATAAGTCACTTATAAATAAATAGTTGGAAAAGAAACATGTGTAGCTGTTGTCATGATCCTGGGTCTTTTGACCCAGCGTTTTAAGTTTGAGTTTATTTTGTTCATTAGGTTATCTAAGTTCATTTGGTTATTAGACTCCTTGTGTTTTCTTCCCCTGTATTTAAGTTTCCCCTCAACCTTCGTGTTTCATGCTGCGTGTCATTTGTTATCAAGTTTGTATTATTATGCCTAAGTGTTTCTAGTTATTATTTTCCCCTCGTGTTTCCAACCATGTTAAATCTCCCCTGCTCTTCATGCGTTTCATGTCTGTGTCTTACGTTGTCAAGTTCGGGTTGTCATGTCTATGTCTCATTATGTTTCCTGTTTTATTGTGAAGAGGTCTGGTGTTCTGTGTTCATCATGTTCAGTTTTACTCTCCCACTGTGACGTCATTATGTTCATGTGTGCCAGCTGTTTCCTCATGTGTCTCCACTTCCCCTAATCACCTCCTGTGTATTTAAGTCCTCTGTTTTCAGTGTGTGATTTTCAGGTCGTCTGTTGTTCACGCCATGTTCTCCATGCCATGTTTCTAGGTTTCATGTCCAGGTTTTTCCATGTTGTTTGTTTAGTTCTCCCAGTTTAGGTTAATGTTAGTTTTATTTCTGTTTGCCTTGCCCTTTATTTGTACCTTTTCTGCCAGCCTCATTAAACGGCTCGCTTTTTGTTGATACTCAAGTTTTGATCCAAGTTCCTTGGTGTCTGCATTTTGGGTCCACTCTTCACTATACATACAGTCTGCTCTCGCCAGACTGTGACAGCTGTAGCAGCAAACAGTGTGTTAAGTGGATGCGTTGTACAGGGAGATGGCCACAGGCAGGAATGATTTCCTGTGTCGTTCAGTGGTGCTTTTCGGTAATCTCAGTCTCTCACTGAACGAGCTCCTGTGACTGACCAACATGTCATGGAGTGGGTGGGAGGTGTTATCCAACATTGTCTTTATCTTGGACAGCATCCGCCTCTCCGACACCACCTTGAGGGAGTCCAGCTCCATCCCCACAACATTGCTGGCCTTACGGATCAGTTTATTAAGTCTGTTGGCATCTGCGACCCTCAGCCTGCTCCCCCAGCATGCAACAGCATAGAGGATCGCACTGGCCACCACAGACTCATAGAAAATCCTCAGCATTTTCTGGCAGATGTTGAAGGACCTCAGTCGCCTCAAAAAATAGAGACGACTCTGGCCCTTCCTGTAAAGTGCTGTGGTGTTTTTAGCCCAGTCCAGTTTATTGTCAATGTGTACTCCAAGGTATTTATAGTCCTCCACAATGTCAACACTGACCCCCTGGATTGAAACAGGGGTCAAGTGTTTCCTGGTCTTCCTGAAGTCCACGATCAGTTCCTTGGTCTTTGCCACGTTGAGCTGCAGATGATTCTGCTCACACCACGTGACAAAGGAGTCGACCACAGCCCGGTACTCTGTCTCATCATCCCTGCTGATGCATCCAACCACCGCAGAGTCATCAGAAAACTTCTGAAGATGGCAGGTCTCTGTGCAGTGGCTGAAGTCTGTGGTGTAGAGGGTGAAGAGGAAGGGGGAGAGGACAGTCCCCTGTGGTGCCCCTGTGTTGCTAATCACCTTGTCAGACACACACTGTGGGAGACGTACATATTGTGGTCTTCCTGTCAGGTAATCAACAATCCAGGACACCAGAGAAGCATCCACCTGCATCGCTGCTAACTTATCACCCAGGAGGGTCGGCCTGATGGTGTTGAAAGCACTGGAAAAGTCAAAAAACATGACCCTCACAGTGCTCGCCGGCTATATTATATTATATTATACAAAAAATTCAAAAAGAAACGTTTTAATATGTGAGCTTTTAGGAGTTGCACAGAATGTAAACAGAGCAAACTATTAGCAAGAACTACGTTTCCCATGATGCAACGTGGCGTCACCCTGCTCTGACCCTGTGACTGAAAATAATCTGATCAGCTGATCTGACCTGGCAACAAAATAACGTAGCTAGAGCAATCTATCAGGGAGGGGGGCTGAAGAACAAAACAATGACACTGCTTGGAAGAATTTAAATACAGTAACTCTTCTAAAGACTTTTAAAACCGAATCGCGCCGATTTCCCTCCCGGTGTTTAGTGAAAGAGCCCACAGATATTCGAGCTTTTGACATCGACTAGCTGTTGTTTGTTGATATGTTGTTGCTGTTTAGTTGACAGACTGGAGGCTAGCTGCTTGCTTGGACGGCTGTGAGCTGTGGTGGTTTGCTGGCTCGCTAATTGCAGCTTTTGTTTGAGGTGGGGGGGAAAAGTTGAAATTGTCCGGCTAAAGTAGCTAGCTCTAAGCTAGCTGTTCACATTTGGTTGTCAAGTAATTTACTGAATTTGCAAGGTATAGACCCACAGAGGGTCAGCTTGCTAGTTAGCCTGTTGTTAGCATTAACATTTGCTCATTTTTGTTTTGGTATTTTTTTTCCCCAAGGAGGGTTCTTTGTGTCGTTAGGTACTGGTTACCTGTACACACTTATGTGTTACCTAACTGTTTCTTTCTTGCCTTAGATATATATTTTAGGTAATATTGCTGCTAAATGCTAACTTTAATGCATGAACAAGCTAACAGGATCAAAGGATATTAAACGTTACTGAAGAAGACGACGGTTTTTACTTCACTGCCTTTGTTAGGTGCACTAAATGGCATTAGATCAACCCGTTTAGGTGTCTGAATTTCATACCGCTAAAACTAATTTGATCACTTACATCAGTGTTTAAACTTTGTATTAAATCAGTGTGATAGCTGCCCTGTTATCATGCAGCTGTCTTAAGTTTATTTCATTGTATTTGAGTTTTTCAGTATTACTGCACTGTGCATTTTTCATTAACTGCTATTGGAAGTAGCTGGTGCTGTTGTCAAAGCTGTTCCAATAAGCGCCAGTCTGTATTCAAGCTCACTCCTTAAGAAACGATGAATGGGTATGGCTCATCTTCAGAAAAGGGAGTCAATACTAGTCTGATATGTCAGGAGAGTTATTCCTGTGGTGGCTCTGAGGAGGCGGCATTTGAGTGTGTTGATTGCAAAAGCCTGCAGTGTGTTCGCTGTGAGCTCGACCTCCATAGTCATGACCGGCTAAAGAACCACAAGCGGGTCCAGCTAGGTCCTGGACATGTCCCATACTGTGACAACTGTAAAGGAGGTAGTGGGGATAGTGGCACGCGCCATCGGTCTGTGGTCCGTTGCCAGAACTGCAAAGTTAACCTGTGTCAGGACTGTCAGAAACGTACCCACAGTGGAGGCAACAAGAAGAAACACCAGCTTACACATTATCCTCCACCACCCAAACCTGCAGAAGGCAACTCTGTCCAAACATCTGCCCAGCCTGCTGTCTGTATAGCCGATGAGACCAAATCTCAGAAGGCTAAACTTCTGGAGAAGGTATCAAGCTTTCTTCTGGTTGATGAGAATGAGGAAATGCAGGTAAGTTGTGCAAGTGGGCATTAAATAGGACTGTATTCCATTTTCTTTGTTTATGCTTTAAAGTTTTTACACTTGTTGTTTGTCCTAAGATAAAAGATGAAGCTTCCTTCATGAAGAGCCTCAGCTGCTCGCCCGACCAGCTGCTGAAGGTGGTGTCCATCTTTGGTAACACTGGAGAGGGCAAATCTCACACCTTAAACCACACGTTCTTCATGGGCAGAGAGGTGTTCAAGACTTCTCCTGCACAAGAGTCATGCACAGTGGGAGTGTGGGCAGCATTTGATCCCATCCATAAATTAGTGGTCATTGATACAGAGGGGCTGCTTGGGAACAGTTCCAAACAAGGCCAGAGAACACGTCTCTTACTCAAGGTGCTCGCCATCTCTGACCTCATCATCTACCGCACCCATGCTGACCGTCTCCACGATGACCTCTTCAAGTTCCTCGGAGATGCTTCAGACGCATATTTGAAGCATTTCACCAAGGAACTGAAGGCAACGACAGCACGCTGTGGCCTGGATGTTCCACTGTCCACCCTGGGTCCCGCTGTAGTCATCTTCCATGAAACAGTCCACACTAAGTTGCTGGGTTCAGGTAAAACACCTCCTCCTGTTAAAGGGTGCAATGCAATAACTTAAACCTTTTTAAAAATAACTTTATTTAACATTTTCACTCTGACACTCTGAATATACAGTAGTTATGGATCATTGCATCAAAGGACTACAAGTGGCCCCTTTAAAGTCAACTGAGGGTTAAGCATTGCATATAATTTGGGGTTTAGCAAATATTAGCCTTCTATCCCTGTTATCTGGAGGTCGAAATCAGCTTTCCAACTTTAGTTAAATCTGGAAATGATAAAGAAATGTACATTTATAGCTGTAGTCACACCAGTTTTTACACATTTACATCTAGTTTTAACACCAGGTATTGTACATTATTGGGAATCATTATTTGAATTTGTCTAAACTCTAATAGTATGATGTGTTTTCCAGTCCTCAGTATCTACTGGTTTGTGTTCCTCTCGCTCTGGTATAATAATCAGCTTGCAGAGACTTGCAATTTGCTCAAGTTAGATAAGCCCTTTTACTGAGGAAGACTGCCTGTTTTTACCATAGTCTCATATCTTTCATACTCTTTCTTTAAAAAAAAAAATCCTGTTTGTCTGGCAGCTTTTGCATTCAGAATTGTGATTTGAATTCACCGTTGTGCCAAACACATTTTGCTTTTCCAAGATGAGCTCTAAAAAATCTCCACAGGTTCCTCCTGTTCAGGGTTTATTTCTTCATTTCTATTCGTGTTTATTTCAGGTATTACATTATATGTGGTATACCTTGCTTACCATATATTGCTCTTTGGTAGATGCAGGCCATTTTATTACCCACTCTGTTTTTTTGGAATGAAAGGCACATTTGTATTTCTTATAAGGCAAATATTGTCTATTTCCCCTCACATGTCACATGCATTCTTTCAAGCACACTATTTTAAGAACTGTCGATAAATGCTAAATATATCTGCAGTATATTTTAGCTGATGTTAATAATCATTAAATTTTTGTCCTGTTGTAGATAAGTCATTCGAGTCAGTAGATCGGCTGCTGTTGGAGCGCTTCAGGAAGCTTTCACGCTTTCCAGAGGCCTTTAGTTCTGTCCACTACTGGGGTACGCAGACTCTCAGTCCTCCTACTGACTTTCGCGGCCTACAGAATAAACTGGAGCAGCTCCTGGATAACAACGCCACCCGTTCTCCACGCACACCTGTGGTCATCTTCAAAGCCCTGCAGGTAGGGCTGCATTTAGAAGTCTGCTTGTTTCTGCATCACATGGAAATGCATTTTTGAATTGGTCTGACAGCAGTTTATGGATTAATATCTGCTGATCTTTAATTTCCCTGCAGGCACTGAGCGAGCGCTTCAGTGGGGAAATCGCAGGTGAGCTGGTAGCACACAGTTGCTTCTTTCCTGATGAATACTTCACCTGCTCTAGCCTGTGCCTCAGTTGTGGGTAAGTATTTCTTGCCAGTCTTTTTTTTTTTTTAATCATTTTTGCTTCAGTCTTTTTCTGTTTTTGCTGTTTTACATTCTGCGTTAATACGATTACCTCAGCTCTGGCTGCAAGAACAGCATGAACCACTTAGGAGAGGGAGTGCGCCACGAGGCGAAGCATCGCTGTCGTTATTCTGCTCAGTATGATAATCGCATTTACACCTGTAAAGTAAGTGTGGTGACTCAGCTTTGACTTTTAGCTTTCTCTGTTTTGACCATAACACTGTAATTACTTCTGTGTCATTGCCAAAGAGCCTTAAATTGAAATCATTTATGTTGTGCATCAAATCAGGCTTGCTATGAAGGAGGAAAAGAAGTGATAGTAGTCCCAAAGACCTCAGCCTCCTCGGATTCTCCATGGATGGGCCTCGCAAAGTATGCCTGGTCTGGGTAAGTAGTAAGGAAATGACCTGCGAGGGCATCTGTACCTAGGCTTTGGTTAACATCATTTTAAAGCTCTGGCCTAAAATTAAATTCTTCTTGTCACTCCAACATGCATGCTCCACATCAGATTACATACCAGATTATTGTCACAAAAAATGAGTTTCATTTTTTTAAATATATGTTCAGGTATGTTATTGAATGTCCCAACTGTGGAGTGATCTATCGAAGCCGACAGTACTGGTATGGAAATCAGGATCCTGTTGATACAGTTGTCCGCACCGAGATCCAACATGTTTGGCCGGGAGTAAGTGACGCCAAGTATTTAATTTATTTATCAGATGCAGACTATATTTCACTGATTTGCATAGACCTTAATTATGGCTACAGATAACCTGTCTGTTTCTTGCAGTCGGATGGCTTTTTAAAGGACAACAGCAATGCTGCACAGCGGCTTCTGGATGGAGTCAACCTAGTGGCCCAGTCTGTGTCAGAGCTCAGTGTCAAACCCGCCAAGGCCGTCACCTCTTGGCTGACAGATCAGATCGCCCCAGCCTACTGGAAACCCAACTCCCTCATCTTGGTGAGTGACACACACAGCCCCATCCTTTGCCACCAGCTACCAACGGCCAAGTCAACACTTTCATGTTCACAAGGATGTTTACTGTCTGCGGTGTGCCTATTACACAATCTACATTTGCACGTCTCATGATGAAACTTGGATTCGTGTTGCATCCGCACTCTTTTAGCTCTTGCTCAATACAACACGGACTGTGATTATTTTTCTCTCATGCAAGGTGTGCCACAAGTGTCACACAGTCTTCCAGGATAACGACACCAAGCATCACTGCCGTGCCTGCGGGGAGGGCTTCTGTGATGGCTGCTCTTCCAAAGCTGCACCCGTCCCCGAGAGAGGCTGGGGTCTTGCCCCTGTCAGAGTGTGTGATGTCTGCTTTGAGCAGAGATCTTCATATGCAGGTACACACACTCTAAATAATGTCAGATCTCCTCTGTTTTTCTCAAACCTCTGTTATGCTGCCATTTAACATCTATGAGCATGGCTTTAGTAAGGGTCTTTTTTTTTTTAAATTTATCCAGAACTACTTGAAGCAGAGCAAGAAGAGGAAGAAGGTGGAACGCTTGCTAGGAAGGTTGGAGAAGCTGTCACCAACACATTCGGAGTCGTGGTCACTGCTATTGACATCCCACTAGGTGAATGTTTCCCCGAAACAAAACCTAAAGGGGAAGGGTTATGCAACCTAAACAAATGACCCAGTAAATGGTAGTACACCAGAGCGATGCCCTCTTGTGGCGGAGGCCCATTCTGCTTAATTTCAGTTAAAAAGAAATGAAGTCTTTTCCCTTTATTTATGTCATACTGGAGTCTCGCCAGGAATATGAGATGCCCTAATGGCCTAGTTTTAACATAACATGTACTGCTATGAAAAGCAGGTCTCTATGCCACAAATCAAGGAAACAGTTGAGCCATCTGAAGTGTTTTAAGTTAATGGCAGTAAAATGATTACATTTATATGGAGATTGCATTTTCCTGTAACTAGTTCCTCTTGCCAGCAAAAAATATTTATAAGCTAAAAAACTGAAACCCTCCCACACACACTGGCCACCGAACCTAAAAACGCCTTGGACACTCTGTTCAGGACATATCTGTGGCAACACCTCCATGCAGAAGTGCTCTCCCATCTAATGTTTAACACTGCCAGTGTTTCAGTTCTTGTATCTACCAGATGTCTTTAGTGCAGCGATGTGATCGATGACCAGTTATATTGTTCTTTTTGTTTATGAGACTTTGCCAGGCTTGTGAGTCTCCTTTGCTTTGTACTTGTTTAATATTGATGTTAGGTTGCCTACACAGCATACATCTGTGAGAATTCCTCAGTGATCGTTTAACTACTCGGGATCAATCATTTCTGTACCCTTTGAACTAACCTCCAGGATGCACTTTGGCCAGTGGATATGAGAAAAAGCTTTTGTTAAGTGTGTTTGTTAAGCCAGTGTGACAGGATTCTGCCAGGATTATCCAACAGAAAGAACAAGTTCTGCTTTATAAGAAGAGAGTGTCAACTTTTGTACTTTTTCAGTTAGGCCACAAACTTATTCAGATTTCTTTATTAGCATTCAAAACCAAAGTATTTGTGTAATCCAAACACAAGTTAAATATTTATAGATGTGAAGATACTATATATATACCTGCAGGTCTAAATTTACTGGTAAAGGGCATAGATAATTATGCTTTGGACCACATGATATCTCGCTGAAGATATCTCCATATCTGTGACTACCCCAAAAATACCACAGAGTGACGTCCTCTCCAATCACAACAAAATTAGCCAACTTACTTTTAAACCCAGCTCTTGTTTCTGTGTTCCCGTCACAACTTGAAACAGGGCTGCACTTCAGGTAGTACTGGGGAAAGCTCAAAAGATTTAAGCCGTTTTAAATTTACAGGACTGAAAGGAATAATTTAAAGGAGATTAATGTGAGTGTTTACTGACCACTTGCTCATCACCCAACAGAAATTCAGGGAAAACATTAAAAGAAGGCGACTGGGACTAACCCCATATAAAACATTATGTTTTACTAAAATTTTTGTATGAATTAATCGTGGGTATAATTAGATCAAATTAGAGAGCATTCATCAGCTGGATCTGTTGACATAGTTTATGGGGAACTTCCAGTGTTGCCAACAGATATCCAGGCCAGGACTGCTCAGTCAGCTCTGACCAGCTGTTCAGTGTTGGAGAATGCAAAAAAATAATGGATAACGATTGGATGAATGTTTTCAAGAATGCAGACTGCATGTAGCCTAGATCTGACATTGGTCAGTATTACTATAACAAGACTACAAGTGAAAATTTGAAAGAATTTGGTCCCACAGTTTTTGTCCCTTGCCTACATATTCTACATATTCATATGCAGATATCGTTTTACAGACAATTATTGCGTGACAGAGATTCTATTAGGTTATATTGCAGTATAAACTTAAGCGAACAGGATGTGGTGTCATATAAAGTTTCCAGACCTGTGAGTGTGGCGCATTTATTTTCCACCCTCCTTTTAGGCCTAGTGAAAGACGCAGCTCGTCCTGCCTACTGGGTTCCTGACCAGGACATCCTGTCGTGCCACAACTGCCAGCGCGAGTTCACTGCCAAGCTGTCCAAGCACCACTGCCGCGCCTGTGGCCAAGGAGTGTGCGACGACTGCTCCCCCGAGCGCCGAGCCGTTCCATCGCGTGGCTGGGACCACCCTGTGCGCGTGTGCACCAGCTGCAACCAGAAACCCGGAGAACTTTAACAGGGACTGCTTTCCTTCCTCAGAACACCGTATTGAACCGCTCACTAACTCAGCAGCCTGTCTCTGCTAAAGTATACCTCTCTTGCTCTACCGATTCTGTCTCGTATCAGTGGAAGGGAAATTTTTAGGCATATATGTAGGACATTTAGCAGATTTGGGATTTCAGCGTTCCCGTGGCCTTTGTAGAACAGCCAGAACGTGTGAGCTACTCGACTCGAGTGTGAAACCTGCGTTTCTACTCTGATCATCCGCGGTGTCAATGTTTTGATTCTTATTGACATGAATCCCTAATTTTACATGTAATAAGGCTGTCGAGCTATTTTTCTACTGTCAGAAAATATAACGAAAAACATAATTTAAATAATAATAATAGCTAGTTGAGAATGCTGGATGGGTTGGTGTGATTAGTTTCCAGCAATTCCTGTTATTGAGCATTTTCTCTGATGTCATACACGTAATGGCAAAGAGATATTTTAAACATATGCAGCTGACTGCAGGTTCCTTTGCATGCATGTACTGCAACATTTTAGTTTTTGCACTACGCCTTGTTCAGCTGTTATAGGCTGTTGCTTACCATGGCCAAAAAGCCAGATATCCAGGTGACAAAGCGGTCGCTGCAAACTCAGTTGAAATCTACCGCAGGAGGTCTTGAGTTTGGATATCTGGCGTGCCAAAAATCATTCAGGTCACTGTGTCTGTGCTGGTATTTTATCATGTAATATGTGGTCGTATGAAGACGTAGAACTATGTTAGAGGAAATGTTGAAAGTTATTTAAGTATCGACAATTGAAAAAAATATATATATTAGCACTCTGGCATGCATGACAGTGTGAGAGATCATGGCCTTTAATTTGTTCAGAGGACGGTCTGAATAAACCTCACTATCTCTTTTACTTAGCGGCATTTCAGTGTTCTTATGTTACAACATGTACTTCATGTTCAAAATGTTTTTATTGACAACTTTTGTTTGAATTATTATATAAATATTTAATATTTGCAGTTCCTGCCTGCGTTGCATATGGATGTTGTCTTTCAGAACTCAAAGATACACAAATAGTCTTCAAACTGGTTTTACTTATTCCACTCATGCCTCCAGGTCGCTGTAGATGCAGTCTGTCATGATAAAGCCTCTTGACAAAGCACAATGGTATTTTTGTTCTGCTTATAATGACTTGTTTTTTCTGTTACTTTACATCCGTTATTGAAAACTGTTTGCTTTAGCTTTTTTTTGGTTGACATCATTCACTGTATGTATATTTATAGACTTTGTAGTGACACTTTGTGAACCACCCTTTTTCTGTCTTGTTTGTTTTTGTGTTTCAGCGTTACGCAGAAATACTAATGCTCGAATGTGTCGAAGGCGAGACGTCGGCCCATATGTAGCGACTGAGAGCTTTAATTGTGTCTTTCATCATTAACTAGTTTTGTTTTATTGAGTATTGAGACCATTATCATATAAAGCACATGGCGATGCCTTTTAGACGTATGCTAATATTTCATTGTCAAAAAAAAGCAACAAGGAAAAAAAGGGGTTTGTCGATTGTATGCTTTGTAGATAAAGTTAATTCTCCCTTTGCCTAACGTGGAACTTTTTGGTTCTGATGTCTGATGAGAAGATGTTGTGTCTGCCTTGTCTCAAAATAGATCTATCTGTCTGAGTGTTTCATCACACACACACACACCTTCCTTTGAGATGCCAATGTTGCACAGGATAGAATAGGAAATGCATTATGTCAGATTACTAGTACTGGAGTTCATTGCCATGCATATCTTTGCAGACTGTTCAAATACCCGTTATAGTGTTTGAGATGTACATTTGATCCCTTTATTTTTAATAGGGTAAGGTGCTACTGTCAACGCTCCTGACCTACAGACTCCAAACCAAGCAGAAATGACTGATAGAATTTAAACTGTTGGAAACTAACTTGAAGAAATGGTGGAAGATTTGCATAAGATTAAAGTTGTATCAGCTCCCGTCTGTTAAAACATAATCTGCAACTGCCTCCATGTCTTAAGTGTGTGTGTGTGTGTGTGGGGTTTAAATCTCCCTGTGTCAAACCACTTACTGTACTGTATGTGGGAGGAATAGATCGTGTGCAACATCCTTGTGTTATGAGCCTTGCTTTCATTCCCTCCAGCACTGCAGTTTCAGATAAACGAGAGAAAAAAATCAAGTAATACTTGCTTGGTGCTTATTGATAATAATAAATGATTTATAATTATTTTAATAAATAATTAAACCCAAGCTTCCATGTTGATATTCTGTGCCAATACACTGCATGGTATCAGTGAGCCAATAGAGGAAGTTGCATGTGATATCTATCCAAAGCTACAGGGTCTCTTTAAAAGTGCTGTTATTCAGTTGTGTACAATATAAATACAAGGGAAAACCCTTTAAAATAATTTTGACAGTTTACCCCATTAAGCCACGCCCTATCCGCTCATGCTGCAGATGTATTGGTCCACGAATTCACCCTGAGCTCCGATTGGTCAATTTCCGTAGGTTTCCCTCAGAACTGCAAGACGCCGATATTGCGTTACATTGTAGCAAAATGGCGGCTGTCATTCAGAATCCACTAAAAGCGTAAGTAATTTAGACATTGAGGAAATTGTGAATATCTACTTTGTTGCCAAGTCGTACATTTAAACTGAGCGCTAGCGCATGCCATTTCCAGCCGTGTGCATATGAGCTATTAAGCTGTCCAAATTCATTTTGTGTACTTCTTGCATGGCAAAGTAACCTCGTATAGTTTCTTTTTTATTTTTTTAATTCCGCTACATTTCAACATTTGGTTTTAAACAACGTGCGTTCGGCTGCTTGACATTTTCGCTGTACTAGCGGGGCTTTTCCTCTACACGGCTTTGCATACAACACGGGAGAGTGTCGTCTTTTTCTGGGCTGTAAATTTATTTGGAAAAAAAAACTGTCCACAACGTGCCTTTGCGCCGTTACGAATAATTAAAAAGCCGAATTTCTTCCTTCGCTCGGTGGGGCATAGCGGCGGAATATCATCGGACATTCCGAAAGTCCTTTATAGTTGGTGTGAATTGTCGACATGTCAACTTTGGCTCCTCCGAGCGCAGACGTGGTCAGGACCCGGTAAAGCAAGGGAGGAGGCATTTTGTATTTGCATGCTTGCTGGCGAAATCGACAAAAGTGACAGCAGTTGACTCCGCCGCTGAAAATAGGCTGTCACCCTGCGCTCAAATAGTGCATGCACGGCCGTTTTTTGTCCCTCAACTTCAAAGAAATACTCCACCTTTCCCTCCCATTTTCTCCTTTGTTCTTCTGTATTGTTTTACCAGTTCCTACTGGTAGACGTATCACTGCAAGTTAGACACACTTGGCCTCTCGCTCCTTGTCATTTTTGTACTGCACATTGTGGTCTGTTAAATCTTTAAATGCATGTTAAGTTGCGCGGCTGTCACCAAGCAGTCCGCCTGTATTGATGTGTTATAATCACGGGACTGTGGAGGTATAGTGCAGGCTGTCTCCACTGTGCCTTTAAGTGGAGGAGTGCTGGAGATTAGCTTGGTCCAGGATCCTGGGCCCATCTGTCAGAGAGATGCTCCGACAGAGAGGAAGTGTTGGGCACAAGCAGGAGAACCATCTGCTCCTTCACAGAGGTACCCTGCCACCTCAGTGGACTGTGAGCACAAGGAGTGGACCTCACAGCACCTTGCACATCCATGCACCCCATGCTGCCATTGTTATTGAGGCATTATTACACCTAGGAAAGGATGCTGGAAAGGATGGTGTTTTTTGCACCATCTAGGGAGAAGTTAATTTTAAGCATCCAGAGTATATATGTATATGTATTTGTGATGATCCAGTAAAGTGGCCTCCTAGTAAGATAACCTCCCTGCACACAAAAAAAAAAGAAATTGGGGGGGCATGTTGAATCGTTATGTCCTCCTCAGTCGACTGCGCATGCTCTCAATTTTCGCTCAAACTGCTCAACAGTTTTACTCACCGGGGAATTGCCCGGTGCAATCACAGCCTCCTCCTGCTGGCACCTGAGCAGCTCAGCGAACACACTCGATGTTCATTGCAAATGTTCAATAAATAATTCCCTCCCCATCTAAACTGCTGCTGTTCTCGTACCTCACGCCTTTTCACGAGAGCACGCAGAGGTGCATTTCATGACTACCGGTGTTGGGCCATTTCTCTTGTGTCCCAGCAAGCCTCGGTATCTGTCTGCTGTCAAGCCGCTGCTTCATCTCACTGACATTTTAGCATTCTGATGTGGAATGTCTCCTTGCTATAAGCTGTGCTTAATGAAGTGTTTCAATCTGCTATAATTAGCCTCTGTCTCGGGTTTCTGACTTCATTTCACACGTTTGTCAGATTATAATTAGTCACACTTGACACTAATTGGATGTCGCTCCCGTAGACCAGTTTGACCTTTTTTTGTATTAAGATGATTCACTTCAGGGAAATGGAACTGCTAGTTTGACTTTGTGAGGATGAGGCTGATGGAGCAGGAGCATGCAGGCCCGCGCACGCCTGGTTGAGGTCTGTCCCCTTCTCTGAGCTCTGTTGGACGACAGTAATCTCCAGAATCTGCTGATTAAAATGGAGGCTGGAATATTTAATTAATAAGGGGAGCGCATAAAGCTGCTCATTAAAATTTGAGCCACAGCTGGAGTTTATCTGCCGCCTGGACACATCTTCCATCCGCAGCTCTCCTGACGTTCCACCCGCCGGATTCGTGTTGTCAGCTTTCTTGTCATTTGCTGTTGAGTAGACTTTGAGTGAGTCAGGCTTGCTGTTTATTGGTACTGCAGTGTGGAGGTGTATGGTCTGGTTTTTTTTACCCCTGCCCTCAGCCAGACTGTGTTGTTCTGATTGGTGTAATCAGAGGTTGCTATCAGGATGCAGTCACTCTGTAGGCCCTCCCCCTACCCTTGTTATGTGGTAGCTCTTGCTTCCTGTGGAGCAGCAGTGCACCTGCAAGTTTGAGATACCTTCTAAATAGAGCACACGAGACAGAAGTTGTTTTATATCAGATTTTTGTTGTTGTTTTGTTTTTGCTCTTACATATTCTCCTTACAAGCCGGGCTATTGTAAAGCACTAGCTTTTTGTCATGACTGCAGCTCACTCGTAGCTCTCCTGCTCTCTCAGTTTGTCGTTAGATATGCAAAACGTGAGTTGACACACGCTTACATTACGGACGCAGCCATGTGACACGGTGAACCGTTGACAGGAACACGCTGATAGCGGAGGCCCCACTGGCCACAAGATTTGCTTTTGTTCTTCACCCTCATGCGCACACTCACCTTCTCTGCTCAGCTGGAAGACATCGGGGATGTGTTGTACATACCTCTGAGGCTGTGGCATGCACACAAGTCTCAAGTGTTTATGGCTAATTCTAACAGCTAAATCTGGTTTAGTGCAAATTTGAGCTCATTTTTGTGTATTTTTCTTCTGTGTCTTGTAATAGAAAACAGACAAGCTAAAAATGTAGCCAGATTGTCTAAACCAGTGGATTGCACACCTCTCTAAGGCTCCAGAGATACATTTTAGTTGTCTGTAGTTGGTCAGAACATAATTGTATTATTCAGCTGCATACTTGAAAGCTTTATCCAATCATCTAACTGCGCATGTGTGATCAGTTCTTCTTCAAACTGTTGCTTCATTCTCTGATCTTAACTCGATTATGAAAATAATGTCCAAAAATATAAAGTTGAAGTTATCTTTCAGCCAAGTCAACAGACTAGTCTCTCAGAACAAGGCGGAAGGTTGTGAATACTGAGTTGGAGGTGGTGTCTGTATGTGTGCGCGCCCCCCCACCCCCCTCCTGAGTCGCTGGACATGTGGGTCTTGTCACTCATTACAGGTGTCAGAAAGTTCTCTCACCTAAGCTGGAACACCTGCTGCTGGGGGAGGCAGGGCTCTGATGCAGCTCGTGCTGTTGCGCACACAGCTAGCAACCACCAGAAGTCTTTCACCCACTTACATGTTCAGATGCTCCACCATCCTCCCTCCTCAAACCCCCTTGCACTCCAGGATTCACTTGAGACCAACCGGCATCCTCTCCCGCCTTCATTCAACTCGAGTAATCGCAGGGGTTTCTTGGCACTAGCGTGCGCCCGTAGCTGACTTCGGGGAGCACTCGCAGCCGATCTGCTTTTAGTAAACTGATATGTCACACTATGCCCCATCGCAGCTGTGTGTTGATATCAAGGAATGCCACTGAAGCACACAGGTTAGGTTGACAGGGATTTACTGTTGGAAACGAGACACTCCGCACATGGTACACATTTGACAAATCTAATTAGCAAGCCGCATGCTATTATTTTTTTTCATGAGCTAAACATTTCTCTTAAATCCTCGATGAAGCTACTAGCAAGCATGTCAAACCGCTGATCCTGTGTGGTCATGCTTTGTGGCAAATCTGTTTTGAGTCTATCCCTGTGTGAATACGCTTGTAAAAATTCCTGCACCTTAAAGCCAGAGAAAGCCCTGCTACATGTGAGAAATTTATGTTGTTTTTGGCTTTGTATGCAACGCAAATCAATCAGCTACGTCTTTATTAGGCAGGGAGCAGTAGTAATGCAATTATTCATTAGAATAAAGTCCTGTGTTTATTAGTCATGATCTGCTTGTTAGCTTTTCCTTCCCTCTCCCTTTTCATCTCCCTCACACTTTTCCACCCCTCCCTGCGCAAGCTCTGTACCTGCGACTGTTTACTCTTCTCAATCACACTGACACGAAGCCTGTCCTTCCCGGAAACTTCACACACACACACAATCTGGTTTTGTCTCAAATGCATAGCTGGACGTTGTCTCAAGGGTGGTGGCAAAGACGGAGGTAAAGGAGGAGTGTGGGATCCGAGCAGCACTGACAAATCAGCCTTCCAGCACCTCTACCTCCGCTTTAAAATTCCAGCCTCGACTCACAACCCGCAGCTCATTAGTTTCACTTCAAAATGGCCGTCCTTCTAATGCTGTAATTGAGAACACATGGAGGAACTTCATTATTTGGATGTGGGGATGTTTATACCAGAAGAACCAGTAGCTATTATTGGGCCCTCTTGGCCCTGTGATATAATAGCAAACTGTAGAAAACGCATCCAAAGTACCGTGTCATGATTTCAGAGTTGAAGCAGTTACCTTCGTCTTTGATATAGTCAAATTAGAACCTGCCCTTGTGCTAGGCACTCTGCTGAGATTAATTAAGTAGGCTAATTACCATACCAGGCGTGTGGCAGCGATTGAGGGCTTGAATGTGAAATTTCCTCCCCCATTTCACTCTGAATATTAACATTGAAACCCTCGGGGAGTGCCAAAATCTCAGCAGCACTAAGAAAAGTGGAACTAAAGTGCGAGAGTCTTGGCTGCTTGCTGGTCGGAGGAGTGACTTTATATCAGACCCCAGATTCAGTGTTTGCGTGATAATCTAACACAGTCAGCGTCAGTGTAGCTCACAGCCTGTCTTGAATCAGATCAAACAAAGAGCCCACAGAGGTAATAATATGTTTAACCTCAGGAGTGGGAGCAGCAGAGTGGTCGAACTGTTGTAAATGGGATGCATTGTTTTTTTCTCTTTCTACAAATTCCCCCTGTTGGCAAGGTGGAGACAGCAGTGAGAAGCTCAGCTGTCAGTTTGATCCCTAAATTGAACAGGGTTTGATGCTAACAGCATTGCTGGGTTCTTGGGGACTTGAATATACAGGAAACAGATAGTGTGAAAGATGCACTTTATCTTTGCGGTCTTTTTTTTTTTTTTAAAGAAGCAACGTGTTTCTTCCCTTGTTTTGTTTTGATCTGGCTTTCTATCAGCTTATAGCTGCTTCAGCTAAGTGATCTGCAGCCAGCAAAGCAACAGGCCTTTATCGTAGCATTTGTACATGATGAACATCTTGGATGTCAGATGCTGCGTATGTATAGTCGCCCTTATTGTTAGCAGCACAGCACTTCTTGACCGGTTCTTCAAAGAAGCTTCCACATCAGTGTCCCAGCTGTGTCAACAGTGGTGAGAACTACAAGAGTAGATTTACTCAAGTCTGATTAGTAGTTGCACTTTAAAAGAGCATCCCCATTTTCTACAGTCTGTTTTTACTCCACTATAGTGCAAAGGCAAATATTGCATGTTTACCGGATATATCATTATTAAATTCAGTCCCACTGGTGCTAGCTGTAATATGAATTGCTAATAAACCGATCTGTAAGAGTTGTTAAGCTTTTTTAACTTTTGAGTATTTTTAATATAGACTGTTTTCTTGACTTTTCTGTGCTCCTTTTTTGTTCTTCCACTACTCTACATAGACTGTATATAAAAGATGGATGTAGCTTGTGGGTCTTGTGGGTTGTGGCCAGCAGAGAGCGACTCCACCGATTGTAAAAAAGTATTCTGGAAGAAATACTTTGATGTTGAAATTATACTTCAGCAGTGGTAGCACAAAGGCAGTCCGTGGGCAGTCGTAGAGTGCCCGTCTACCTGCAGAGAGTGTTCTGTTGTCCATAGAGGCAGTGTGCAAAGTATGTGGTGCAACCGGTCTGTGGGCTACTCTTGATGTACTTTTGTTGGTCCATCGGCCAGCTGTGGAGAAGTTAACATACAAAGAACTGAAGTGAAACCTAGACTGTTAAAAGCAATGAAGTGTCCACTGCAGCCACAGTATGTACTTTTCATATTGTATTTTTGGCTCTGTGATGGAGTTTTTTAGACTGCCTTTCCCCGGTGAACTCCACTGTCACTCCCTTCCCTGTCTGGGTCCACTTGTCATTCATTCAGCATTCAACCAACACACAGGTCACCCACATCCAGCGATGTGCAGTTGAGTTTTTTTTCTGTGTGGAAATTCATATGCAAAAGGACACATTTGCTCTACCATATTCATGTACAGGAAACACTTTACTGCTGGGGCTATGGTCTCAATCCCTAGTTTTTGTTGAATACAATATGTTTTTATTGGCTGATTTAAATTTCTAAAAAAAAATGTAACATTAATAGTAGGGATGGGCGATATATACGATAGAAACGATATAAATTTGGCCAACGATATAGAGATTTTGACTATACCGCTCTACCGCGATAGCGCATGTTGATGATGTCATCAAGCTGTGCCTGTTTTGGTCGAAAGCAGGGGTGCCCAATCCCAGTCCTCGAGAGCTACCGTCCTGCAGCTTTTAGACGCATCCTTCTTCTGACACACCTGAATCAACTGAATGGCTTGTTATCAGGCCTTTGCCAAACTTGATGGCATGCTAAAGAGGTAATCACACCATTTGATTCAGCTGTGTTGGAGTAGGGATGCATCTAAAAGCTGCAGGATAGTAGATCTCGAGGACTGGGATTGGGCACCCCTGGTTGAAAGCATCGCAGCGGCTACAACCATTAATCACGTAGCCCAACACTATATACCAGGTAGTCCAACTTCAGTAACCCTGCAAACGTCACTGCTGTTTAGTTTTCTGTCTTCATTTATGTTGGAAGTTGTAGCAGAGCTGTACGTTTTAATTAGCTTCAAAAATCTCTCAGTTAGAACATGGTATGAAATGTTTAGGTGGAAACTAGCGAGCTAACTTCCTGCTAACTTCTAACTCCGTTAAATTTAATAACTTCTGTTTTCATGGATGCCTGGATGTTAAACTTAATTGTTGCACCTGGTAAAGCAGCAACGCTGATGATTTATTAAAGATGAAATAATTTTGACAGTTTTTAACTCTCAGTGTTCGTTTGATTTTGGGACCTGAAGGGACGGAGTTTTGGACCCAGATTACTCCGCGAAGCTTCTCACTACGGCAGCCGTAATGCTCTGACAATCCATCAAGCAGCATGGCTTACCAAAGTTGTACTAAAACATTTTTTAACAGATTTCTGCACGCAGAAATCGGTTCGAGGTCAGTAAGCACAACCAGAATTCATACATAAGGCGCACTCTCGATTTTTGAGAAAATTAAAGGATTTTAAGTGTGGAAAATACGTTATACAGAAGAACAGAATATATCACGATATATATCGTTACTGCACGTGCTTCAAATTATATCGCGATATGAATTTTAGGCCATATCGCCCAGCCCTAATTGATAGCGTGTCCTGTCAGTACCAATTTTTGTTGATCCCAATTTTCTTTCTATGAACCTTTCACGTAACTTTTTTTAGATTAAAAGACATTAGTACACGTTACAGTTTTCCCCAAACTGCAGCAACTTCCTGGATCTCCTCTCATTTAAACCCCTGACAAAAAAGTGCTGAAAATGAGATGCACCTTTACCTACCATGTTCTATCTTACCAAACAAAAGCAAATGCAATAGATTTCACCAGGTGTGAATTTTGTGTCTTCACTCACAGTGAAGTGAGTTTACTCTGATGACATCTTAGCACACGGCTGTGAGTTTGCACGTGAATTGCTTTTTGCTCATGTTGTTGTGCACGAAACAGTCCGGCTTCTAATTGGACATAAGTGAGATGGGTCAGGGGTAGGGATGGGTATTGATAAGATTTTAACGATTCCGATTCCATTTTCGATTCTGTTTAACGATTCGATTCTTTATCGATTCTTTTTAAAAAAGGAGAACACTAAGGTCGATTAGCTTAGAACTTTGTTTTATATCTTCTCTTTGAACAAGATAGAAATTTAGGAGTAACATGGCCTTACAAACCCAACAGTGAGATCTTAAGAGATCCAGCCTACGGCTCTTCAATGGGGCGTCACAGGGTCCCCAGGAAAAAAAATTGTAAATGTAAAATAATAAAATAAATATTCTTCTGTAGCAAAGTATAACATAAATTGTTCTGTGGCAATTACACAAGAATATCCAGTAATGTCCCTGCCTACAATTAAACACATTCACTTACCAAAAATCGGGGCATCTGCTGTGGCAAATGGGTGCAAGGCTTTGACCACAAACTTAGACACTGCTCGGTGACATTCGTCTATCCTGGCCTGAAAGGAGACGCTACCGGTAGACTGCAGCGAGAACTGCCAGCGAGCGCCAGCCAGACTCTGTCTGTCTGTCTCATCATGGTCACCTACATGCACAGTAATGGCAGGTCTTGTAATAAGGCAGATTGCGCTAACATAATATGCACTGTTAGTTGATTATTTACCTGCCGCATTAACGGGAGAGGACGTGCAAACGTTACCGCTGCTGCTGGGTTGAGAGTCACGAGTCCGGAGCGGAATTAAAAACACGTGTCATCGCGTGTTTTGTGAGCAAATGCTTTTGCATATTCGTAGTGTTTCCTCCCTTAAATGAAATATCTACTTTGCAAGTATTGCAAGTTGCCCTGTTGTCATCGGTTCTCATAAAGTATAATCAAACTTTTGAGCGTTTGAGCCGCTTAGGCGCCGTGTTTCCTGCCAGGTAAATGACGCTCCGCAACGTGGTGACGTCATTCGGGGCGACTGGAATCGATAAGGGAATCGTTTGCAAAAATGGCAAACAATTCCAAGGAATTGAAACAGTGGGAACCGGTTCTCAACAAGAACCGGTTTTCGATACCCATCCCTAGTCAGGGGTCAGCATGCTAGGATTGGACCGATCCTGGTCCCTGACTGATCAGTCGGTGCATCTCTACAACACGGTGTGTCTGTTTGCACATTGTCTGTTGTCCCCCTAGAGTCAAAATGAATGATAAAGCAGAATGTGCTTTAAGGCAAGCATACATTTTGATTGATCGCTTGGTATTGTTTGAGCAAGTAATGTTCGTCACATCCACCCCTTAGGAGTCCCATGTAGTGAAGGTGTGTTTTAATGCTCGTAGGTTAAAAACAGGAGTTCATTAACCAGCAGGTGATGTCATTTACAATTAGTTAAAGTTAACCAACCATATCTACCCTTGTCATTGATCTTTGCTTATTTTTGACAGGTTGGGCGACCAGTTTTATAAAGAGGCCATTGAGCAGTGCCGCAGCTACAATGCCCGCCTGTGCGCTGAACGCAGCGTCCGCCTGCCATTCCTGGACTCTCAAACCGGGGTGGCCCAGAACAACTGCTACATCTGGATGGAACGTCACCATCGCAGCCCCGGTGAGTGAAAACACCCACACTATGCATGCAAAAAGAAAGAAGACTTGGATCAGTTCGACACGGTTTTTAGTGTTTCCATTATTACCTGGTACCAGGTACTTTTCAAGTACCTACTTGACCGGGGTTCCAAGGGATCCGAGATGATCCGAAAAGGAGACATCAACAGACTGAATTCCACCGATTAGATAGTCAGCGACGTCACTCGATGAGTCATGAGAGCGTCTCCTTCATGAAAATCAAAACGGCGATCTTGAAGCCCAGCAGTGAGAGAAATGGCTACACAAAAAAAGTTTGACAAAAAGCCACAGACCGAGCAGCAGTTATGCCATCGCCTTGACTTCCTCCTTTGTTGTGGCATTTGTGTCCCAAACAAATGATGTCATGGGACGTTCGGTCACGTTACTGTAATGAGCCCTACGCATATTCGGTGGAAAACGAGTCGAGCCAATCAGAGTATATACTAATGGAAAAGGGGTATTAGTGGTTGGGAGTGGCAAGTAACCTTCAGCTAAAAGACATAAAATACATTATTAAGTGCTTTTTAGTGAAGTTTAGGGAACAAAACTACTTGGCTAGGATTAGTAAATGATCATGATTTGGTTTAGTTTGTTATGGTTTGGTGGTTTGGAGACTGTCCTGTCAGTGTCAGACAGAAAAATTGGTGCAGGCATAGAGAAAAACAAAACGTTTGAAGGACTTTATGTCGAAACAAACAAATTGCCATGAGACTTGAATTTTCATTCATGGCGTCCATTCTACAGGTGTTGCAGCCGGACAGATGTACACGTACCCCGCCCGCTGCTGGCGAAAGAAAAGACGGCTGCACAACTCCACAGATCCCCGCCTGGGCATTTACGGCCTCCAGCTCGGTAAGACCCTGCAGCCTCTTCTCGGCATGTCACCTGCCCACCGCTCTCTGCTCCACTCAGCTTCTCCTCCCACTCAGCCGGCTCCCCCTCGATCTCCACCCACCTCCTTCAGCTCATGTGATTACTGGTGATGATCTGGAATAATCTCACTAAAAGCATATCAGTCAGTCTCAGCGCAATGAGCAGAGCAGGCTGCCAGTCATTTTTCAGAGGATGAAATGTGGCTGTGTTCACCACGGCTGGTAAACTTGTTTTGTGAGAAGTAGAACATGTAATTAGATTTACTGCTGCTGGGAGCAGCGAGACAGAGTTTGGCCACTGCAGACAGTATTTAATAAATGTTATGGAATGAAGTTTGGTCTTCTCTGACTGCCACTTGAAACATCTCACTCAACACATTTACCCTCTCTATATTCTCACTCCATCTTATTTTCTACTTGCCACCTGCCTTGCTGATTGGGTTTGTCTCTTTCTCTCTGGCAACTCTTTCATCTTTCTCTCCCTGTAGCCTGCCACGCAGTGTGTCTGTGTTTGGTGGCCAGTCTTTCTCAACACCGAGTAACAGGTACATTCTGTGCCCAAAGCTTTCATACCCACTGGGAGGTTACACTATCCTAAGGAATAAACACAGAAATGCAAGGTTACATCTTTCTCTTTCAAGTAGTTTCTGCAAAAAGAAAATGGCATAATGTTTTGACAGAAACCTCCAAGATTGTGGTGCTGTGTTTATGTGTTTTGCATGTTAGAAGGAAAAATTGTTGGGATGTTGAGGAAGCGAGAGAGAGCGAGAGAGACTGGAAAGAGAAACCAAGATGTAGTGACAGCATGTGAACAAAGCCTTTGTTTCCTAAACACATCCCATTGTAGCCTATTGTTTTCCACTGAGCTTGTGCTTGCCGAGACCACACCACCACCCTGCTGTCCCTTCCCTTCTCCAATAAAAAGTGGATTGGTATGCGCTGTGTGTGAGTGCCCATCAGAGGGGAAACGTACCCCGATTTAACCTGGCGTCTCTTATATGGAGCACATTGTACAGCTGGCCAGAGGTGGCCAGCTCAGGGCAGCAACCAGAGTCTGTCTCACTGTCTGATGGTGTGCTAGAGGGACTGGGGTTGCATGCAGAATCAGCTCCCTGCTGCAGGCTGCTGCCGGCTCTATTTTTAGCCCCCCCCAGCTCCCATCGGTTGAGAGAGGGAGGGAGGGGGGTGAGGGGGGGTTGTCTCGTCGCGGAGAGTTGAAAGTCAACGTGTGCAGACACAATGGTGAGGGGCTGCTGCCACATGGTGGAAGGGCCAATTTTTAAGAAGCATAGAGCTTTCTCCCTCTCGTACCTATCTCTTTGTGCCTGCCTCTCACCTATGCAGTCCTGCTGTTTCAGGTCCTACGTGCTCAATATTCTGCAAAAGCTGGGGCTTTGAAGTATGTCCTCTTCAAAGACCCACAAAGCAACTGGATGATCATGAAGCTCTCTGTAGAGGAGATTGTGCAAATAAGATGTGTGGATCCGACTAGCTGTCAAAGCTTTTGTTTGTTCTGCTTTGTCTGCTCAACCTGCTCGCCTCCTACACTGTTTGTTTAGATCGTCAGTGTAGGAGGAGATATCTGCATGTGTTCAAGTTAAAGTGATAAGCCACATAAGTACATTCCTGTGGACAAAGTCAGCATAATGTCCGCATAGGGCAACAGTACCGAGAGCTCAGTGACTGTGCAGTCTTCCTCAGAGCCAGTACATGTATGTTTTGTTTTTTGTTGTTTTCCAGCAGTATATTGTTGTGGAAAAATGGCTGTGATGACACATTCTGCTGCAGGACAAAGAGATGATAAGCATTAGAAAAAACAAATGCTACACCAAATTGCCACATGCTTTCATGAGTTCTAGTAAGAGTGGAAGAGAAGGAAGATAATGGAATTATGCTGATAAAAGCTGCTCATGCAGGTCACAGTTTGTGACACTGCTGGTTCCTATCGAAATTATAGTGCTTGATGGTGATACACTGCACATGCTGTGTATTAGCACTCTGACGTTTTCACTTAAAGCGCACAGTTGACAAACACTAAGCCGGTGTTGTGATGACTCATCACATGTTGCCTGTTATTTGTCTTCATGCAGACGGCGGTCTCATGTCAAAGGACACGTTGCCGACTCAGAGCACTACACTGGAAGCTCTGCTTCGTGGAGAGGGCCTAGACAAGAGGAACGCCTCCAAGAACGACGAGGAGAGCCTGCTGGAGATCCAGGTGGGTCCAGTCAAACTGCGTGTGGATCAGTGCGGTTCATAGCATCCGGTAAACATTTTAAAATGTTAATCTTGTGTGGTATCAGTTAAACGATCGAAGGCCTTGGCACTCACAGTGATGTTTAGTGCCCCAACTGGTTGCCAAGGCAACCTGCCAAGTTTTTTCAGCTGACCTGCGGTGCTTGTTAGATGACTGTTGTCTCGCTGAGAGGCATTTTAGGAAAAGGGAAGGTATAGAACTTGAGTTTTCAATGCAGTAGCTCTGCCTGTGAAAAAAAGTCAGTATCTTTATTGTTTCTTGTTGCAAGTCAAAAGCAGGTATATCTCCTAGCATCACACATTCCACTAAAATACTCTTGTGGAAACATTCATATTTATGGAAAGAGGGTGCTTGGAGCATAATGGCCAAGTCCTTTCAGAAGGAAATCTTGCCACTCTGCAGCCGCTCTGGTAATACTATTTTGCGTGAACAAGACCAAAGCCCTTTCCAAATAAATGAGGAGAGCCATAACTTTCAGTAGTCACAACAACTGCACGTATAAAGACATTAAATCTTTGGGGGGGGGAAATGTGCTTAAAGTGTTTTGTTAATGCTTCAAATGTTTGTTCTAAACTAAGATTTTGAAAAGCTGTATAGCTTTGTTGTTGGGATCGAAATGAAAATGGAGATGTATTAAGATGTCAAGGTTAGGGCTGAGGGCATTGTTGACCCAAATCCTCACAGGCTTTGCAACTGATGTGATCAAAATCAAAACTTGAAATGTGCAATTCACTTGTATTTTTATTTTTTATTCCTATTTATTCTATTTATCCCCTTTGTATATTTTATTTATATTTGTCTCTGTATTTATATATATATATATATATATATATATATATATATATATAAAACAAACACCCAGCACGCCCCTGCGGGCGGTTTATCCTTCAAGCTCGGGTCCTCTACCAGAGGCCTGGGAGCTTGAGGGTCCTGCGCAGTATCTTAGCTGTTCCCAGGACTGCGCTCTTCTGGACAGAGATCTCCGATGTTATTCCCGGGATCTGCTGGAGCCACTCGCCTAGCTTGGGAGTCACCGCACCTAGTGCTCCGATTACCACGGGGACCACCGTTACCTTCACCCTCCACATCCTCTCGAGCTCTTCTCTGAGCCCTTGGTATTTCTCCAGCTTCTCGTGTTCCTTCTTCCTGATATTGCTGTCATTCGGAACCGCTACATCGATCACTACGGCCGTCTTCTTCTGTTTGTCTACCACCACTATGTCCGGTTGGTTAGCCACCACCATTTTGTCCGTCTGTATCTGGAAGTCCCACAGGATCTTAGCTCGGTCATTCTCCACCACCCTTGGGGGCATCTCCCATTTTGACCTCGGGACTTCTAGGTTATACTCGGCACAGATGTTCCTGTACACTATGCCGGCCACTTGGTTATGGCGTTCCATGTATGCCTTGCCTGCTAGCATCTTGCACCCTGCTGTTATGTGCTGGATTGTCTCTGGGGCATCTTTACACAGCCTGCACCTGGGGTCTTGCCTGGTGTGATAGACCCCAGCCTCTATGGATCTTGTACTCAGAGCTTGTTCTTGTGCTGCCATGATTAGTGCCTCTGTGCTGTCTTTCAGTCCAGCTTTGTCCAGCCACTGGTAGGATTTCTGGATATCAGCCACCTCCTCTATCTGCCGGTGGTACATACCGTGTAGGGGCCTGTCCTTCCATGATGGTTCCTCGTCTCCCTCCTCTTTCTTGGGTTTCTGCTGCCTGAGGTATTCACTGAGCACTCGGTCAGTTGGGGCCATCTTCCCAATGTATTCTTGGATGTTCCTTGTCTCATCCTGGACTGTGGTGCTGACACTCACCAGTCCCCGGCCCCCTTCCTTCCGCTTAGCGTACAGCCTCAGGGTGCTGGACTTGGGGTGAAACCCTCCATGCATGGTCAGGAGCTTTCTTGTCTTTATGTCAGTGGCTTCTATCTCCTCCTTTGGCCAGCCTATTACACCAGCAGGGTACCTGATCACGGGCAGGGCGTACGTGTTGATGGCCCGGATCTTGTTCTTACCATTCAGCTGACTCCTCAGGACTTGCCTGACCCTCTGCAGGTACTTGGTGGTTGCAGCCTTTCTAGCGGCCTCTTCATGGTTCCCATTTGCCTGCGGGATCCCCAGGTACTTGTAACTGTCCTCTATGTCTGCAATGTTGCCTTCTGGTAGTTCAATCCCCTCAGTTCTGACTACCTTCCCTCTCTTTGTTACCATCCGACTACACTTCTCCAGTCCGAACGACATTCCAATGTCATTGCTGTATAGCCTGGTAGTGTGGATCAGTGAATCGATGTCTCGTTCACTCTTGGCATACAGCTTGATGTCATCCATGTACAGGAGGTGGCTGACAACTGCTCCGTTCCGTAGTCGGTATCCGTAGCCAGTCTTGTTAATGATCTCACTGAGGGGATTCAGGCCTATGCAGAACAGCAGTGGGGACAGAGCATCTCCTTGGTAGATCCCGCACTTGATGGTAACTTGTGCTATGGGCTTGGAGTTGGCCTCTAGTGTTGTACGCCACATCCCCATTGAGTTCCTGATGAAGGCTCTTAGGGTCCCATTGATCTTGTACAATTCTAGGCATTCCAGTATCCAGCTGTGGGGCATTGAGTCATAGGCCTTCTTGTAATCAATCCAAGCAGTGCACAGGTTGGTCAGTCTGGTCTTGCAGTCTCGGCTGATTGTTCTGTCTACCAGTAGCTGGTGTTTTGCACCTCTGGTATTCTTGCCAATTCCTTTCTGTGTCCCGCTCATGTATTGACCCATGTGCCTGTTCATCTTAGCCGATATGATGCCTGACAGGAGCTTCCATGTAGTACTGAGGCAGGTTATTGGTCGGTAGTTATATATATATATATATATATATATATATATATATATATATATAACAGTTCTGTAACTGTAACTTTGGTCGTTGCTGTGCTTTTTTTGGAAGTCGAATTTCCCAGAGGAACCCACCCGAGGGATTAATAAAGTTCTATCTTATCTTATCTTAAAATGTTGCCTCATCACAGTGTTTTTATTTATTTCCCCCCCTTTCCTCTAGCTAGCTAAGCTCTAATCAGTACTGATCATCCATTACTCTATCTCTCTCTGTCCCAGAGGGTTCTGGAGGCAGATGCAGCAGAAGATGCTTTCAATGACGATGACGACTACGAGGTGGACACTCCCAAGCGGAGACATCGGGGAAAAGGAAGAGTAAGTGGCTGGAGAAACGATGATGGACACATACTGGAGATGCAGTTTAGAAAAATCAAAAAAGTCAAATCACAGTTAACTCAGGCTGATCTTTTATGTGTTACGTCTGTATGTTAAAAACACAGATTCCATAGCAGACAGTCTCATTGAATTTATTAATTTTTTTTGCCTTTCTTCAGGGTCGGGGTTCAGGTCGCAGGAGGACAGATCTAGATGATGATAAGCCATATGTCTGTGATAGTAAGTCGAGACAAATTCTTAAATCATTTAACCGTCATACAGATGATTTGTAGATAATCTGCTGAATTCTTTTCTTTCTTCTTCTTCTCATTTTGTTATCTAACGTTGTAACCTTGTACAGTCGAGACTAACAGTTTCCTAGAGTACTACTGTTTACACTCCTCACTGATAAAATAAATTGGACAGGCTTTTTACAGAGTCAGTTTGTATTTTAGACCTAATTGGAAGAATAATGTTTAAGCCGCTTTCACACTTTGCTCATGAGCTCATGTGAAAAAAGGAGCAGGTAATTGTTTGATGAATTCTGTGAGTGGGCATCATGTGTCCTGCCTCCTACACCCTCTATCCGAGCTCTGACCTAAACCAAGCTAGGTATTTTCAGTAGCGAGAACACGTCTGATGCAGAGATTGTCTTGCTGTGTGTGAGAAAGGATAAGAAAAAGGCTTTCCTTGGTTGTGAGGCTGTTAAGAGCACCTACAGATCAAGATTTCCTCTTCAAAATTCTGTCATGGTCAACAGCAACCCTCAAAGTCAGTTACCAACAATATAGCTAGACTTGTTAAACTTTAACAATTTTGTAGGTTTGCTATTGTACACCACCACAGTGGACTTTACAATTCGTCCTGTCTGTGTATCAGCAGTCACATCATCAATTAACACCAGTGACCCAATACTACCAGCACCTCTACATGCCCTACTATAACATTATCTCCACTACAGCTGACAGAAAGGGATGGGAATTGATAAGAATTTAGCAATTCCGATTCCTTTATCGATATTACTTATTGATTCGAATCCTTGTCAATTCTCCCATTGATTCTCATTGGGCTCTCACTAGCTGTGCTTTCAGAGTTACTGCCATCATATCAAAGACATTACATTCGTGCCAATTAATTGCATGTCGTGTGATCAACTGTTTGTGCGTGTTGGATGCATTTCCTCTCTTTGTTGTGAATAATTTATTTCACATATTACACAGAACACTTTTATTAAAAGTAATGCAGTACATTACTTAATTAAGGAGAAAATAATTCACTATACTACTTATAACATTACTTTCATGTTGCTCTGTAAAATGACCTGAAGCACACTGTCTGTTCATTATCATTAAACAATATAAACCTGAGGCTACAGCCCAACACACAAAAACAAATCCCTGTCCTAATGAGGCCACACATATGATCTTTCTTAGTATTTAGGTATGAACAGAAAGCAAACAGCACAAAGCAAAAATGAAGCACAAAGAGACTTCAAAGCAATTGCCACAGTGATTTTACGTCCCATGAACAGGTAGAAACGGAGGCTGCAGCTTGACTGCTCATCCTTTTGTTACCTGAGGAAGTTTAGCGGCGACTGACTTCACCGCTGCTCCCAAATGACGAATTACTTGACTCCAGTCCTGGGCTGGGATCGTCATTCACTCGGCTTTAGCACCACTCTGGGTTTTTGGATAGCTTAGCATTAGCATGCTGTCTGTACAGCTGCTTGCTAAGACCGAAGGTGTGTTAACAGTTTAATACAGTTACTTCTGTCCTGGATGCACTTTGCTCTTTACCATTACACTCTTGTCCTTTAGTGCAATAAAATTAAAAGTAATGTCCATATCCACTCTTTAAACAGCTCAACTATTTACCTCCTCCGACAACTGACATCAGCAGATTGTAGCGGAAGTGCAAGAACTGATAAGTGGGATCTATAGGCGGGCAGACTAACAATTCTGAGGAATTCGACTGCTAGGAGCCGGTTCTCGATTTCCATCCATACTGATAGATGATGTGGATTGCTTCAGATCATGAGTTGTTTGTCTTGTTCTCCATAGCTTTCTGTTTCAGTCAATCTGGTGCAAGTTGACCTTGATTTCATCTGTAGAGATTTTTTGTTTCAGAACTGTGCAAACTCTTTTTGATGTTCTCTCACAAAGTCTAATCTGACCTTTGTAATCTTGAGTGTAACCACTGGCGTGCAGCCTGCGCTATTTTTCGATTCATGAAAGCGTTTCATGGTCGTAGATCTTGATAACGATGTGTCTAGTTTACCTCCTGACTAGATGTGAAGCTGGTTTTCTGAGCTATGGAAATAATTCTGTCATCATGCGCTTTTCTGTGTTCTTTCAGAGGTTTTGGTGTTGCTGAGCTGCCAGTACAGTGCATTCATTCTTTTGAATCATGCACCAGATTGTTGATTTGGCCACTTGGAAAGTTTTTCCCATCTCTCTGAATGTTTTTTTTTTTTGGGGGGGGGGTATTTCAGCCTCATGACTGCCTCACTCACTTGCATTAACATCTCATTTAAAATCACAGTGGAACAAAAAAAATAGAAATTTAACACTTTGAATGAGCTTCCAATATTATATCCAGGGCTGCACATAAGTGGTCCGCAGGTGCGCATTTGCTGTCAAAATAAAAGACGCGCACCAGATAGGAAGTTGCAACGCGCGTTTGCGTCCATAAGATTTTCTGGAGGAGGACAGACATTTGTTTAGAACTCTTAAAGATGTCGAAGAAGCTCCTTTAAGCAATTACTTTGGTGTTCCTCCACCTCCAAAGAAATGTCAGGAGTCTGAACCACAAAAGAAGCACGTATTCTCGGAAAAGTGGTTGCAGGAGGTGAGCTGGCTTCAAACAAATGATGAACGCACAGAGATGTGGTGCAGAATGTGCCGTGAAAATCCCACTCTAGCAGACAAAAACAGTGCCTTTTATATGGACGCAAACGCGCGTTGCAGCTTCTTATCTGGTGCGCGTCTTTTATTTTGACAGCGAATGCGCACATGCGGACCACTTATGTGCACCCCTGATTATATCTGCTTTCTTATTAGTCATAAAATAACAAGACAAGTACTTGTCAGCCAATTATCCAATTACCAATGAGACCATGTATTGAAATGGCTGTAATTCCTAAACAGTTGATGCACAATTGTTGTAAAACCTGCTTATTTTAAACCTGAATGTTTGCACTTCAACGACATCTTGATTGTTTAATTTAAAATCCACTCGGTGATGGTGCACAGAGGCAAAACTACAAAAAATGTGTCTTTGCAAAACAAATTATGGACTTAACAGGATAAAACTTTGTGAACTACTGCGACTGCAGTCTTAGCTATTCTTGTACATGCAAGTTGCATGTGGAAAATCCAAGTAAGGGGTATTGGATTTGACTCCATTTGCTGACTCTGTGTGGAAAAACACACCCTCATCTTTTCTCTTTCTTCTTGTGTTTTTGTCTTTTCTGTTTCAGACAGATACAAACAAAGGCAGAACTCCAAATCTTCAACCTCAGGTACGTTGATTTGTTGTTCTGACTGTAGTTCTGTAGATATTTATTTTGATCGGTTGTTGAGTGGTATTGTTGCAAGAGTTGCCATTATAGATTTAGCCCTTACATTATGTTATTTTTCTCAAGCTGAAAGGTGCCCTTGGTGCTTTGAATCTGAGCCACGGTTATTATGATGTGTGGCTTGGTGTTTTATTTGACTCACTGTTGTAATCAGATCTTAAAGTGCTGGTGCCAGAAGTAGAATAGTTAGCTCCATTAGATAGAATTTCTTCCATTTTCTTCTATGCTCAATGATGCTATCAGTCTGCACTTTGTTGTTGCCTATAAAGACAAAAGGGTACATACAAATATTTTGTAGCTATGTTTCTTTGACATTATTACCATCTAAGCAGATGCTCTGTGGAATTTTAACTCAAAAGCTTTGTGAAGGTCTCTATGAGAACCAGCCATAATCCTAAAAACAAATGGCCAGATGATGCAGGGGGGAAAACACCTGCCCAACTCCACGTTTAGAAATGCTGTGTTCCCAGAATTATATTTATATAATGAAACGCAGCCACAGTAGTGAGACTGATCATCTCCCCTGTGTTTCTTGCAGTCTGTGCAAAGCGCTACAGGAACCGCACAGGACTAAGTTACCACTACACCCATTCTCACCTGGCAGAGGAGGACAGAGCCGGGGAAAGGAGCACAGTTGCCTCCCAACCCCCCACTGCACCACAGACTGACAGACACAAACGTAAGTAAATGTGACACCTGTGGCTCCTGTTTAGGTTCCTCTTTTTTAACACTTTAAGTTATATTTAAGTTATATTCACCCCGATTATTTTGCTTCTTGTCAACCCTGTTCTGGTTATATTTTAAAGTTGTTGTTTTCTTTTGGGGGGGGTTGTTTTGTTTGTTTTTATCCCAATGCAAAATCCTAATCCTTTTTTTAGGTGTAGACAAATGTAATTAAATTAAATGTAATTTTATTTAATGCAATTAAAATTGTAGAACATTTTTTTCTGCAAACTGGCTTCTTCAGGACAAATGTCACCTGGTTTTCACTTAAGTTATATTCTGTTTGTATAAGTTGTATAGGTACCTAACATAATCTGGGTTAAATCAACTGTCATTAAAACTTTGATTTCTTTCTGGAAATTCCTGTTTAGGTCCAAAGGGTCCAGGTGGGACCAGCATTCCCAACAGTTACTGTAATAAATGCCAGGGCTCAAACAAGAAAACGGGTAAATCTGTGTCTCCCTGCTCAGCCTGCCAGTGCACAAGTATGTTCACATATATCTTTGCATGATTTATTATGCTGTGATGATTGCCATATGATTTTCTTTCTTGACTCTGTTGCTCTCCTGTCCGGTGTTCCAGCTGACTGTGGAGAAGAGAAGGAAGACGGGACTTTTACTGGAGCTGAGGAGCTCTTCGGCACCACCTCAGAGAGCGACACTTCCACTTTTCATGGCTTTGAGGACGACGAGCTGGAAGAGCCGGCTGCAAACGGCAATGGGATACCCGGCCGTCACAGATAAAGAAAATCTTTTAGATTTAAAGAGACATTTTTTTTAATATGGATTAACCTCTGGCAAAAATCTGCTGCTTCTTTTTCAATGTTTTTTGTTTTTGTTTGCGGAAAGCACAAAGTGATGATTTCAGGACAGAAATGCAAGCAAGTGGTATTTTATCTACTGAACATTGTTAATTAATTTATGAACACCTTATATATATATATATATATATATATATATATATATATATATATATATATATATATATATATATATGACATTTAAGGTTACAAAGGACTGTCAGTTTTTCCTGACAAGTGACTCCGTGCAGAACGGAAGATGTTTTTGGAGTGTGGCTTTTTTGTTTTTTCTTCCCTCACTGGAGCAGAAGGGTTATGAACAAAAACACTGGAGAAATTGGAAAATTGCAGACAAGACTTTTTGTTTTTTAAGTGAATGATAAGTTTGGTAGATGATTGAATGTCATTGCAGACCCATACTTGCATTGCAGAACTACTGGATATTTTTGAATCAGTAGTCAGTGTGACTATGAAGACCTCTTCTTCTGCTCTAACTCTGAATTGAACGTATGAAAATGAAGGAACCAATGAAAGGAGTGCCACAGGCCACTGGAAATGTTTGGATGAAGAAACCTTTATAGTCTTTACACAAGGGGGACAAATCAAATCGAAGGTAAGCGTTTGTGGTACCTTGTCAGAGAACAAGTAGATTACAAGACAAGAATAGATGGTATGCGAGTGATTGTTACCAGTTTAAATCTGATTTAGACAAACTGCATTTTGCACATTGTACTGGACAATAAAACTAATTAAGGGTCATGCACGAGCATTTTGTAGTCCAACATTGGTCTAGTTTTCAGACATGCTTGCAACACGGCACAGTGGAGCACCACTTGTGGTCCAGACTGAAATCTCCCAACAAATCACAGATGTACTGCCGTGACATTTGATGCATCCATTCATGACGCTTAGAAGTTGAATCCTAATAACGTTGGTGCCTTGAGTAGTAGTAGTAGTAGCACAATGAGTTCACATTTGTGTGTTTAGTAACTATCTGAAGAAATATTTGATGAACTGCCAGGAAATTTGTCTGGTAATATAGAGTTTTAATTACCTCATATTTTGAGTTTGTCCAAAAACTTGCTTTATGCAAAATAAATGGCATTCCCATCGTATTGTACCAGAGCTGATGGCGCAAATATTCCACTTATGTTTCTTTGACATGCAGTGATATTTAAAAGGGTAATTATGTTGATGACTATCGGAAAACGTAAAACCACAATTGCTAAGAAACTGGGACACTCTGAAATATGTAAATAAAAATGGATTGAAATGATTTGCAAATCTCATAAACCCGTGTTTTCAGAAAGGTCAGAGCTGCAGGCAGCACCTGGACTCTTTGGCTAACACGCCATGCCGTTGTAATAGATTCTGTATGGCTTAGTATTGTCTTGCTGAAAAAAGCAAGCTCTTCCCTGAAAACATGTTGTTTGAATGGGAGTATATGTTGCTCTAAAACTTTTATATGTCATAGCTGATGTTTTTCCAGATGTGTTACATAGGCACTAATGCGGCCTCATACCATCAGAGCAGCAGGGTTTAGAACGCCGTGCTCTTTAGAAGAGAGGAGGCGGCATCTATGTTTTCCAAAATGAAATTCAAATTTCTGTTCATCTGAACACTAAACAGTTGAGTTCTATATGTGTTTCTGAGCTTGTGCAGTGATTTCCATGACAGTCATGCCTGTCTGAGTGCCTGAAGGTTACAGGCATCCAATACTGAAATCTTGGAGGATATCTACAGATTATCAGAATGTTTTGATAATATTAAATATTACAGATGATGAAATGCTTTATCTTCACTTGTAGATCATTTTTTGCAGAGTGGTGAACTTCTCCCACCTTTACTTCTGAGGAACTCTGCCTCTCTAACATGCTCTTTTTATGCCCAATCATGTTACTGACCTGTTGCCATTGAATCTAATTGGTCGCCGTTTCTTTATAGTACCAATTATTTTTGCAGCCTTTTGTTGCTTCCATCCCAACTTTTTTGCTTTTCAAAATGAGCAAATAATTTTCTTGAAAGAGAAACATGTCCCATGTTCTGTGTGTTCTATTGTAAATAAAATATAGGTTTATGAGATTTGCAAATAATTGCATTCTGTTTTTATTTACATTTTGTCTCAACTTTTTAGAATTGGGGTTGTAATTTTTGAAGGTTTTCTGTGGACTTCACCTTATTAGCGTATAGCAAAAAAATGTTGTTATGATTTGGGTACCTCCATAACTAAGATTTGATGTTTCTTTTTTATTATAGATATCCGCTATCAATTATTATGGCCGTGACAATTTTTTTGTAGAAATCTGATGTTTTGACAGCCCTGCTCCTGTTGTATTTGTGCTAAGCTAGTTTAAACTTGAAAAGCTGCTAGCATGGCTGCAGATCTTAACTCTTGCTCAGACATATTATGCGTGAGGCTTACTGTTATTGTCTGTGTTACATAGGAGCACTCAGCACATTGGCATGTGGCCCAGGGCTGGGGGGTGACCAGTGAAGAAGAGGATTTTAACCCTCAAAAACTAATGAGCCTTCATGTCCCTCCTGATTTGGGCCTGAAATAACTGACTGAAACGGATGAATAGGCATCCATCACTTCTCCCAGCCATGTGGCTTAATTGAAGCAACTGCTCCCTTGACAGTATATATCGACCCCTTGTGAACATTTGAAATGTGAGTATCCGGCTTCATTTTATCCTTTCTGCACTGTGCTGGAGCTCCTCTCAGAACTATGGGAACACTAAAGGCCAGGCCTTTGGACTGTTTGTGCCCAACGGGTGCATTTGGGGCCCCTGCGGCCCCGCCTGCCCACTCCTGCTCTGCGACTGTGTGTCTGCTGTGTGATCCGATGTGACACTAAGACGTCATTATCCTCATCACTGTGCCAGCTTGCCGCTCTGCACTGGAAATCAGCTCTGACAGCCATGACCCTCCAACCTGATTGGACCAGTGACCCTCTGACCTGCAGCCATAGAGATGGTGCTCAAACTCACCACTATTACATGCAGACCTCTGGACTACTGTAACAATACCCCGGTGTGGACACAGGTTTTCTGCTTCTGGCCCTCAACCTGTTTTTGCTCCCTTCTTCCTCTGCCTCTCTGATCTCAAATGGATGATTTAGCTCACTTTTTTTTGTTGCATATTTTCTCTGTTGTATAATATTTCTATGTTTTAAAGTTTGATGGTATGACTTCTTGCGTTTGCTCAGACTGTATTGATACCTCTGTCCTGATCAGGTGCATAATAGCCACAACTACTCAGGCATCTTTTCACTTCATCTGCTGTTGATTGTTCAGCCACTCAGCCCTGATTTTATGTGATTGTTCTCAGTTGGCAGAGTAACACACGTGGATCCCGACTGCCAGTAGGGCCTGGGAATACTGCAGTCTCATGCTATAGGAAAACATTGCAATAATAAGCTTCAGCTCTGTCTCTTCTATGCTCGTTCTACCTGCTGTCACGCATGGCATGCAAAAACTCTACAGAGATCGTGACACAGTGAGATTCATCTCGGATTTGCATTTGGAATTATCGTTACTAGAGTGACATTACTCCGCTGGGATACAGCTATTTACTTAGAAGTGACGAGTGTAAATCCAAGTTACTTGTGACATTTCCATTGAGTGCTTTAGAGGGCCTAATTGCTTTATGACATTTAGAAGGAGCTTGAAGTACTGTATCCAAAAGCTTTTTTAGGTCCGCTGGTTGCACATGCTGTCTGAGAGGTCTGTTTTCTTCCATGTGATTATTCAGTATCGCTGCAATGTAATAACAGCTGCTCCGTTTTTGAAGCTAACCATTAATCTTAGATGTGTCTGTTATGACTTGCGTAAGTGCTTCAAACCATCTTTCTTCACTTCCCTCAGGGACCCTCCACACACAGCAGTTTATCTCCACTGGACAAGGAATGCATCTGAGACATGTCGGTTGTCTTGTTTTCCTCAGTTACGTGTTGTTTCCACAGTTAAAAAAAGAAAAACTGAAAAAAAGTGGGTCATCGTGTCATTTATCTTCCTAAGTCAGTCATGCCAGTAAGTTGAAGCATGTGTCATCACTCATAATCTGCTAAGTGTTACCTACCGTATACATGAACGGGCCAAGTGCGGTGCAGTTCTGAACAAAAGGAGAAGCTCCCGAGTGCAAAAGTTAGCGATGCCTCCGTAATTTAACGTGTCACCAATCATTGAATAGCCTGTATACCTCGTCAAAGACAGCAATAGGCCCTGGTACTCTCTTGTCAAGCCTGCAGAGGGTGGAAAGGGAGGATCGGGGTGGGAACAGAGCCAAGAGGAGATGAAATGGACATGACCGTTTTAGGGGTTTTGTTTGTTTATTTTTAATTTGTTTGGTTGTTTTGTTTTTTTCATCTTCTGCTGTAAATAGTCAAAAAAGAGAGAATGAAGTCTTTGTTAAACTATTTTTATTGTTCTGAAAAAAATAAACAAAAAAAGGAATATTTTTGCTTGATGCTGTTTTTCTGCAAAAGGGAGATGGGTCATTCTGATAAGCACAGGATTCCTAGACTGGATCGATAAGCTGGAGTGACTCAGAATCTGTGAGCAGACAGAGCGAGAGGAAAAACATCTCTTGAGTGTGTGAGAGCAGGAGGCAGTGCTGGACTCTGTATAAGACAAAGATAACAAAAGTAGATCTCACTCACAGAGATCTTATTGATCAGTAGGTGCTGCTTGATAAATAACAAGTGAGTCTGAAGAAATGGGATGAGTAACAGCGTCTCCTGACAGGAATGTTTACTGGTGGCAAAAACATCATTTGAATGTTAACTGTGGTACACAGAGGAGATAAACGATTCCAATAAATGGCAGTAAAACAGCGTTTTAGGCAGCAGGTAGGAATAAGATCACAATACGAGAAACGTCAATAATATTTTTTTTTTTTAAGCCAGAACTCTGTAAAATTTTGGGATTGCAGCACGTTGCTCCAAAACATACTACTTTCTTGTGTCGTGCATGCTAATGCCATCTGAACTGTGCTGAAACCAAGCTAGGTTTCTCCTCTGTGTGTACAGAAAGCACAGTTCAGATGGCACGATGCAATGCCATCTGGTTATCAGCAGCTTCATTTTTCAGCATGACAATGATCCCAAACACTGCCAATCCAGTAGCAGCATACTCATATAGAAAAACCCACAATGGATCGCTATCAGTCATTGATTTTTAGTCATGAATAATTTTCAGTTGTTGCTGATCCTCCATATACTTTCTGCACTGAATGTTATCTATCCAGATGTAGTATTTAGTGCTCTGTTTTGCCAGTTTTTCTAGCATAACGAACATGATCACAGTATTTAGATTAACAGGCTCTGGGATGTAGTCGGTTTATCAGGTGGGCCTCTAGAATGGTTTACCTCCTAACTTTCTGGCAAAACATTCAATGTTTTTGCAAACCAGTCTCCAAGAGCCTGCTGTGTGGGGTACCACAGGGCTCAGTCTTGGGACCTATTCTCTTATTTTGCCCCTAGGCCAAATAATCAGGCAATTTTCTGATGTGTAATAAACTGTTTTAGTAGTATTAACCAGAGTCTGTCTGAAAACTACTTGTAGGTGAACTCTGATAAAAAAGAAAAAAGAAACCCTATTTATTCCCCGAGAGAACCAAATAACTGAAATCAAGCAATACCTTGGTCTATTGCCCTCTTCTGTCGAACCAAACCTCAGAAACCTTGGCATCATTTGTGGATTAATCAGAAACTGTTTTTTTTTTCCCACATGAGAAATGTTTCTAAGCTTTGAACTCTGGTGTCAAAAGCGGATTTAGAGATGATTATTCATTCCTCTTTTCGTCTTGTCTTGATTATAGTAGCAGCCTTTTTTATGTGTTTGAATAAGAAGGATCTTGACCGTCTCCAGTTGGTACAGAATGCTGCTGCTACACGAAAGAAACAGCACTCCAGTTTTAATCTCTTTACGTTGGCTACCGGTATATCTTAGAATTCATTATAAAATTGTAGCCCTGTGTGACCTTCTAGAACCTACACGTCTGAGATCTTCCAGTCAACAGCTGTTAATGGCCCCATGAACTAATTTTAGGACCAGAGGGGATAAATAAAGTTTATTATTATTTTTATTATTACACAACACCACTTAAACTAACTGTTATGCTTAAAAAATGCCAATGCAGTGTCTCTTTAAAAGCCTGTTTCAGATTCCTTTAGCTAGTAATTCAATTCAGTGATGTCAAGATGATGAATCGATGTTATAATATTAGGTCCATATTTCCATTTTGGACCTAATGGTTTGTTTTTTTTCTTCATGATTTTGTTTCCTTACACCCCTACAGTGCAATGGGGAGTGCGTATAAAAACAATCCCTAAACAGTTAATGTAACACTTTTGTTACACCTTTTAAAATCTGCACTTCAACCTCATCTTGACTGTTTGACTTAAAAATCCACACTGGTGTATATAAAGGCAAAACTACAACAAACGTATGGCTCGTTTTGACTCCACATATCTACGGCATGAAAACTGCTTCTCTAAATCTCTGCCAGAATCTTTTATGCTTTATGGCTCAAGGCAGTAAAAACACCCAGACAGCAGCACAAAGCAGACAGGTCCATAGTATTTATTATTTGGTACCCATGAATAGACAGCAGGTGCTTGAGTGTTTCAGAGTGCCAGTAGTTATCTTGCTGATTGCGAAACTAAAAGCACAAAATGCCCTGAATATGTTACATGCATAGTAATGTGCCCATATCATAATAAAGTGTGCTTTTGGTTAATGAAATTTAGCCAATTTACATTTACAATGCACTCGATACATAGTGTCATTGTGTCTTGTGCTGAGGATAACATTTGGTACATCGACTCGAGTTAAGCATATCTCTCTACCTTATACTCAACGAGGTTACTGGTTTATGTTAACAATAATTACTAATATGACCTGTACAGTGCATTGCAACGACTCTAATACAAAAGAATAGATGATTGACTCATTCAGCAGCGTAGTTTATCTCTATAGCAGTCACTGGCCTCATGGGGGAGCTGTGAGACCATAATCTCCTCAGTCCAAGCACTTTCTGTATGTAGAAGGAGTCTGAAGCCACAGTGGAGCAGAGAGGCCTTTTATCTTCGGTGTGCGTCGTCTATCGAGGGTCAAATATTGTTCCCAGTTGCAGTTCGGGGCTTAGATGTTGATTCGCTGAGGAGTGTTGCTCCGGTGCAGGGCTGGTCCCTGTCTGTGTGCCCTCTTTGGAGAATCCAACCATCCTTCCCTAAATTAGCACTCCATAATAGTCCAGCATGCAAATATTTATTTTTCCCCCCCATAGTCATTAAAACACGACAGATAATTCGTGGAGACAACAAAAAAAATGTTTGTTTTTTAAATGATCAGGTAACATTTTGTGATTAAAAAATATTCATGCAGTTTAAAAAAAGCAATAAGTGATCCTATATTGAGTAGCAGGCCTTGTAACGTCTCCAAGACGGGAGATCAACTTGTTCTGATATCATGATATGAAGACAGCACAGTTCAGTCTTTTAACACTCTGGTTTCTGGTCCTGTGGTTCAGCCACCACTAGATGGACCCATGGCACTGGATACTTTAAATACTACAGCAGAAGCCTAAAAAAAGAACGGAGATGCTATTTGGCCTGTGACTGTGTACGTATGGCTGTGACTAAACGGCGCTGCACACCACAACTGTTTGCACAGCCACGTTTTTGAACCTCTCAAAGCAAATGAATAATTTGCCAGCCAGAAGAAATTGATCATCGCCACGCGTCTCATTACAGAGCAGTGTTGTAGAAATGAAACATTAATTCTCAACACAGACGTTTGGATGAAGCACGCCACGGTGCAGTGTGAATGCTACATTAAGCCCTTATGTCAAATTTTGGAATGTAATGAAGCATGAAAAGTTATACCTCTAAAGATCCATTTTGTAGATGCCTCTCAGCGTGGAGAATACAGGCTTTGTACTGCGTCTTTTCACAGTGCTAAAGCTGTGCTCGCTGTTTAACTGACACGTGCTTCGCTTAGGACACAAATATAATAGAAAGATATAAAAAGAGGTTGGATATTTCTAAAAACAAAACAATCAAAAAAAACTGGACAGGCTTTATTTATTGCTGGCTGCTTTGTGAGTACAGAGGCAAATGTAAAACAGATTTGTGTCTGTGCTGATGTGCCTCTTAGACTTTGTATTTATGTCCGAGTTAGGATTGGCTGCAGCTATTTTTGGATCCCGAAATCATAAGACGATAGTCATCACTGCAAACGTTGTGGCGAGTTACACGCAGTCCTATCAAAGAATATTTAGCAGATGTTCTTTTCGTTTCTAATAACGCTTAATATAAAACAACCTGAAAACAATAAACTGATCAGCTTCATCGAGACTCACAACCAGTTTGCCGCCTAAGTGATGAAGAGCCCTGCACTGCATTTGCTTGTACTGTACGCTGCATGCCGTGCTGTGTGTTGGCTGAGGTTCCCCTTGTCGACATTGTCTCATCATCAGTGTTTCAATTTGGGGTGTTCACCCCAGCAAGCCCAGTGCTGCAATACCAATATGGCAGCAGTCCTCAGAGCAGTGTCTGAGAGCCTCCACAGCAGCCCTGTCCAGCCCAGCTCCACTGTCTGTGCCCGTGCCCCGGCCCCTGTGCGGCAGCCACCCACCCGACAGGGTCTGGCTGTGCCCCTGCAGCACAGGCTGTGTCAGGATGACTGCATCAGGCCTGTCAGGCGTTTTCCCGTCAATGACTTGCCCTGGAAAGTAGATTAAAACGAAAACTCGTTACCAGTCTGAGGTTCCGACAGCAAAAGTAACACAAAGAATCTCTACCAGCAATGTGGTTTGATCAAAAAGTGTTAGGTTGTGACCATTCAAAGTGACTAGGGTGTTAACTTATTGACACACACACACACACACACACGTCCTATTAAAGGTCTAAAAAAAATTCACAACAGAGTGTAACATGGTTATAACTGCAAACAAGCCACTGATAGTGAGCCAGCCAGTGTGGTTTGTGATATGAACAGCCCCCAGCTCCACATGACTTACCACACTGCGGGTGAACTTCTCCAAGGAGGTGCGGCGGCCCTGTTCAGTGTCTGCTGGCTGCTGTTTTGGAGGGGGGGAAGCAGGGTGAGTGTTTGGGTCAGGTATGGGTGTTGACGAGGGAGTTGGGAGTGATGTTGTTAGTGAGGGAAAAAAGGGGGGCCAAGCATTGCAAAATAAAATAAAAAATAAAAAATGAGGGCCAACGGAGAGTGCAAGGGGTTGCATTTATTATTTTTAGGGAATGAAGTGGAATCAGTGACAGGCCAGCACAAGGAGCAGTGTCCAAAGGGGGAAAGGGCAGAAAGGCTAGCATGAACAGAGAAGCTGTGATTTGCTGAAAAGCTCTGCATTACAGTTAAACAGCTAAATGAGTGCTGCTACATGAGATTTAAAGGTTACACTGAAGGAGACAGACAAAAGTAGCATAGAATTTTTATATAACACGGTAATACTTGTGCTCTGTACGTTTCTTTTTCAGGCTGGCTGTTGTTCCTCTTTTACACAGCGGTTTGTCTGTGTTTGGCATATGATCTCATGTTTTTTTCAAGACTGTTCCGTTGACATTTTAAATAATTTAGCAGTTTCCTTGCACCTGCATTTTGGGCACAGTGGTTGTGCCTTTTTGGGGCTCTGCTTGTAGCCTTACGGTGCTTTGAAGACCTTATTAAGAGCTGTGAAATGCTGCTACGTGACATTAAATGACCCACTTTATTTCAATGTGATCCAAATACTTCAGTAAGTCCCAAACCTTGAGTTGCTTGTTTGAATATGTTTGTTTCCCATGCATATATTCTTCTTCTTCTTCTTTTTTTTAAAACAGTCTGAATCTTTTGCAATTTTTTTGTTACTGCAAAACAATAAAAAAAAGAAAATGCATATTTCCTTTTGTTTTTCTCCTAGTGCTTTTGGAAGGGAGCTGCATACTGGACTAGTATACGTGTGCATGTGCTAGCAAGATAGCAGAAAGGACAGCATTTACATTGAGGAAGTATTTAAATTTTTTTGTCATTTTATGGGTGAAAAGGACAAGAAGAACATCATAATGTAAATTCTGCCTGATTATAAGTTTTTCAGAGGTTTTGTGTGGAAGCATAAAAGAACCCTATCAAGTAACATTTTTAATAGAAACTACAGTAACAAAACATCACGTTTAAAAGTGCAATATCACCCAACACTACTGACTAGTGGTGGAAGATCATTACATCCAACAATACCACAAAGACTTCGTTACCTAAAGTCATGTGAAAAAACGAAAGTACACCCTCAATTCTAAAGTTTTACATATGAGGGCATAATAAAAATTATCAGCTGGTCCTTGACAGGTTGTAAAATGATTAAATATACACCAGACGAACAGTTACACATGAAATATTACACTGTGTCATTATTTCATTTACAAAAATGAACATTTGTCTCCAGAATACTCTGATATACGAAGGAGTTTATGGTCGACTCGAAGTCTTGTTGCTGCAGAACAAGCTTACATCATCCCTCCACCACCGTGCCTGACAGTTGGTATGAGCTGTTTGTGCTGATGTGGTGTGTTTGGCTTGGCCAAGCACGGTGCTGAGCGTTAGGGGCATAAATCTCCACTTCTGCCTTTTCTGTAAAAAGGAAATTGTTCCGGACGTTTTGCAATTTGTTCAGATGCAACTTTGCAAACTTATGCCACGCTGCCATGATCTTTTTAAAGAGAATAGGCTTTCTCCTGGCAAATCTTTGAAACAAGCCGTACTTGTTCAGTCTCATTCTGATTGTATGCCATGAACCTGAACATTTAGATGTGAGCATGTTTTTTGTTTCTTTGTTTTTTGAGATTTCTCAGAGCATTGCAAATGTGAATCTACTCCTGGGAAGATTCCCAGCTGTCACGAATGCTTTCATCGTGTGAATAATCTTCCTCGCTGTATTATGATGAAGGAAATGACCTTACAGCCCTTCCCAGATTGATGAATTGTTTCTCTAAGGTCGCTGTTCATGCCTTTCTTCCTTGGCATTGCGTTAATACATTCTTTAACATCCCAGACCTGGAAACTGACAAAACACTTGCAGATTGGTGAGTTAGTCGAGTATATTTGATTGGCAGGACCTGGCTGCTACTTACCCTCTAAATTCCGATGGAAGCAGAAAGCGTTCGCTTAGTTTTTCACTCACTGCTTCAACATTTTGGCTTAATTTTGTTAAAAAAATAATGGCACAGTGTAATATTTCATGTGTTGTTAATTATCTGAAGTTGTATCGTCTAATTCTAAAACCTGGTAAAGGCCAGATGACATTTTTATTATATTTCAAACCTTGACAGTGTAGTGTATCAATATACAGATATAATACCAATAAGGACCAATGATTTGTAGTTAGCACTAATGTTGCATAACATGACATTGTATCATTATTTAAAGATGATTGTGTGTTTTTATTAATATAAAATGAAGCAGAAAACCTGAAATGTAAACGTAGTAATTTACATTCCATTTACCTTGCAGCATATAGTATAGATAAAATATCTACTTTTTGATTGATATACATAAAGTGATTATAAACCTGGCATGTTTATTAAATGATAGAATAAAATCAAACCAATATGAGGAACGCAAAAAGAGTGATTGCATCATGTTAAATGTGGAGCCGAAATCATGGTCAGCGAGTGCAGCTCACCTTCTTTCTGGCCAACAGGAGGTCTTGGTAGATGTTGGATCGCAAAAAGCGTGCATAGCTGTCACTTTTCATTAACTTGAATATGTGCTCCTGCAAGATAAAGAAGGCCACATAAGCGCGCGTTGGTCTGTGAGTGATAAAGGAGAAAGTGTGGTAAAGAAAATAAAATAAAATAAAGAGAGGCCTGATTATGGTAATGCAATGCATGCAAGAGGTGATGCAAACCGAGAGTACTGACATGAGCAACAAAGTCCTGCAAGGCAGAGCTGAGTAATGTCCTGCCAGTGAGAGGCGTTGCACGTCACACATCACCGACGCACTTTGAATGCAGAGGAATCTACGGTGAACCGACTCAACCACCTATTCATGGAATTAGTCGGCTCATTAGCTCCCCACACAAACACACTCTGTCATTCCTCCCTTCTCCTCTTTCTTTTTATTCATCCTTGCCCTCATTCATTCCGTTGTGTAACATGAGTATGGAGAGTTTAGCCAATTAGAGGGAAAGCAAACGAGTTTGTGCGTTGTCACTGGGGATGCAGTGTAAAGTAAATTTGAGGTGAACTCAAAATAGATCTGGGCGAAGAAGAGCGCCAAGATAAATCAAAAGTGAGCACGTAAAGCCACGTGAGTCCATCTGTCCCCCCCCCACCTGAGCGTCCTCGTAGCTGTATCGTCCGGGGTCTTTGAGGTTCTGGCTGGTGCGCTCGTAGCTGTGAGAGTCCAAGTTGATGGAGCTTGGAGCTCCTTCAGCCAGAAACTCCTGCCAGATCTCCTGCGCCCTGGAGGGAACTTCATGGAGTGGCCGTCGCTTAAAATCCTGCACTGCTAACCAGAACCTACAACAGTGCCATACACAGTCAATAACAACTTCCAGAAAATGTGTTTACAGTGTCAATTTTACATTTTTTATGACTTCTTTCACTCTTATCACACATGCCTTGTTTTCTTTAGCCACTAAAAAGCATAGCTCTGCATTTTATAGCAGCAGCATCATGCTACTGCAACATACCAGACTGCAAAAAAACATAAACCTTTACAGAAGTCAAATAATAGAGATTCTTACCGCAGGTTTTCTGAGCTGAATTCTGATTCCAGGAACTTTAGGAACTGGTCTCGACCTGCTGGGTCCTTTAGCGCCTCCTCCAGGGAGAAGCCCCATTTCTTCACACGCTGCTGGGTGGGTTCGCGACTGCTCACATTGAAACACATCCGAAAAAAACAGAATAAGATGGGATAGAATAGAATAGAAGGTCTGGTCACTTGGCCTACAGAGAGTCACGACCAGCAAGTCAGGACAGAGTGAACCTTTGGGAATGCCAGTGTTAGTGTTCATGTGAGATGAGATCCAAACAGACAGATCCCAGCTAATTCAGGATAGCAACAGTTCATTAGCACTGAGACCTCTACACTCCACCTGACCTTAGTGTGGGTTTAAAGCATCATTAGTTCCTGGCACACTCTCAGGTCACATCCCAACATGCTTTCCCCGTTTCAAGCCTCACCTTGCCTCCAAGTCCCAGAAGGTAGTGTCGTCACTGATCCATGGGTTCGAAGGCTCTACGGCTGACACAAAGGGGTCATATTCCATGAACTGCTCGGTGTAGGTCATGAGACTGTCGGCCACTTTGGAAACTTTCATACAGTGTCTCTCCAGCTGGATGTTCAAGAAGGTAATCTGTGGGAGAGGGAGGAGGAGTAATGAGGAGGTTAAATAAGGGAACGGCTCATCGGTCTACGTCCCCAACCGCGGCTATGTTATGATGGATGAGTGAGGCAGGCTGACGGTAACAACGCCCTGGCTCACCTCCTTCTGAACATCGTCTTTGGTGGTCTTCCTGGTCGGCTGGGAGCCGATGTGGACAGGACTCGGTTGGCTCTGGCCATCATCTGGTACTCCATAGACCGACTAGAGCGGGCGAGTGGAGACACACGTGGGACACGGTTTCAATTTGTTACCGCTGCCATGTTGTTAACCCCATTTTGATGTATGTCTGGTGATTGTTTTGGGAGCAGGACTCAGTATTGTGTCAGGGAATAAGGGATCTAAAGTGTCGAAGAGGACATTTTCACAGCTGCACACAAAGACCACTTAGTAAGCTTTGAAACAAAACCGAAAAGGAAATATTTTTAGATTAATTTTAATAGAAATAATAAAAATGCCATTTATTTTTTATTAGAAGTTTTTTTATTAGGAGACCGATGCTGATAACGATATGTGTTGAATTAAAAATCTGATCAGCCGATAGGTTTTTGTTTGTTTTTTTGAACACACAAAAGATGATACTCCAAGCAACTGATTCTCATGTTTATAATATTCCAAACAAGCAAAATATATATGTATATATTAGGGGTGCAACGATACTCGTATCGATATTGAACCGTTCGATACAGTGCTTTCGGTTCGGTACGCATATGTATCGAACAATACAAAATTTGTAATTTATTTTATCAACTTTCCTTCTGACGATGCTGTCTGTGTTGAGCGCTCAGTGAATCTGTGTTCGACTACTCCGCCTAGGCTGCACTGTCGAGCGCAGATCCACTGAGCGCTCAACACAGACAGCATAGTCAGAAGGAAGAGCACAGGGCAAGCTAGCGAGACAGAAGTTAAGCTCTCCTTGCAACATGGCAAATTAAACCTCCCCCACCCTCATTCAGATCTGGCGTTTGGAATTATTTTGGTTTTCATGTGATGTAGCGAGAGGGGTCACCCGTCACTATGGCAACATAAACAAAACATAACTGTACAAACAGAACCCCGAACAGCCCTGACCCGCTACATTATGCTGCTGAGAATATAGCCCAGGAGAAGCGTATAGTATTGCTTTTATTTTGGAAAGAGCCATTTCTCTGTAATAAACTCTCTTTTCCAAAGATGAGTGATTCCTGAATCAGATACATGACCCTGAAGGTAAGCGTGTCATGGACTAAAGTAAAACAGTATGTTGGATGTGCCACGCAATCCTCAATTACATGGGTGGGAACTAGTGTGTTAGCCAGTTAGCTCATTAACGGAGATTTGCCGTGTTGTGGCGTTAACGTCATTTCAACGACATTAACGCTGACAGCACTAGTGGGAACACAAGAATATGACTGCACATTTACACCGACATCATCCTAGTGCAAAGACAAGTGGAAGCAGACAAAAACAATAAGCATGCATGCTACAAACTTTACCCGAGTCATTTAGACAGCCGTTAGCACATGATTCTCCTTATGGGGACCTGATATGTTTAATATTGTGGCGAGCTCAGACAAGGAGGAGACGGAGGTGTCATTTGGTCTTGCTTCCCGTGAGCTAGCCAGGGAGCACAGCCGTTTATTGACATCTGCAGAAGAACACTGCCGCTAGCTAACTGCTCAGCGCGGCAACCGCACAGCAACAACAACAACAACACACAAGGCGCCCTCTGACCCCGGAAGGACACACCGTCGCAGCGAGAGGGCGTCACCCGTCACTATGGCAACATAAACAAAACATAACTGTACAAACAGAACCCCGAACAGCCCTGACCCGCTACATTATGCTGCTGAGAATATAGCCAGGAGAAGCGTATAGTATTGCTTTTATTTTGGAAAGAGCCATTTCTCTGTAATAAACTCTCTTTTCCAAAGATGAGTGATTCCTGAATCAGATACATGACCCTGAAGGTAAGCGTGTCATGGACTAAAGTAAAACAGTATGTTGGATGTGCCACGCAATCCTCAATTACATGGGTGGGAACTAGTGTGTTAGCCAGTTAGCTCATTAACGGAGATTTGCCGTGTTGTGGCGTTAACGTCATTTCAACGACATTAACGCTGACAGCACTAGTGGGAACACAAGAATATGACTGCACATTTACTCCGACATCATCCTAGTGCAAAGACAAGTGGAAGCAGACAAAAACAACAAGCATGCATGCTACAAACTTTACCCGAGTCATTTAGACAGCCGTTAGCACATGATTCTCAAACAAGGAGGAGACGGAGGTGTCGTTTGGTCTTGCTTCCCGTGAGCTAGCCAGGGAGCACAGCTGTTTATTGACATCTACAGAAGAACACTGCCGGGCCCTGTTTCAGGAAGCCGGTTTGGAAAACTCAGAGTGAAAAACGACACTCACGGTTGAGTAACCCCGAACTGTCCAACTCGGAATATTCCGTTTCAGAAAGGCTGATAACAATTAGTTCAGTCAACGCGGAGTTGCTTTAACCCCAAGTGAAGCGCGCGGACGAGGATACATAAAGCCCTGATAAGCGGAGCACAGATTAAGCGAGTCACCATGGAGACGGAGGGAAAGAAGGCGCGGTCAATGTATTTCACAGCGCTTGAGGCCGAAATTCTGATGGCAGCATATGCCGATAACATGCAAATTCCGCGGAAAAAAGTAACACAGCCACAGCTGCAAAAGCATGCATGGCAAAACATAGCCGACAGAGTCAATGCGTGAGTGTTAATTTAAACATTGATCTAGGGATCTCCACCCATTCAACACGTTATTTTATCATATGTTATTTTATCATATGTTATTTTATTTGTTATTTTATACATTTTATTTTGTGATGTGATGTGAGCGCAGGTGCAACCCAACAGGCCCCAAACGTGCCTGGCAGCAAGTAAAAATGAAATATAAAAATATAGTCCAAACAGGTAAGGTGTAATTGTATTATGAGCCATAGTGCTTGGTCTGTTTGTCCAATGTAAATCAATTGCAGTTAGAGGCTACATTAATTTTCTTTCTGTAAGCACTTATTGAAATTATCTGAGCACATTACAAGTACATATTTGCTTACTCTGTATGCTCAAATGTGGCCCGTTATAGCCAACAGAAAAAAGCGGAGGCCCGAAAAACAGGTGGGGGTCCTCCACCACCACCACTCACAGAGGCTGAGCAGTTGGCCCTCAGCCAAAACAGTGGGCGCCCTGTGGCTGAAGGCATCTCTGCGGGGACATCCTCTGAGGCAATAACCCCGCAAGACACAAGTGCCTACATAGGGGGTAAATTCAAAATAATACATGATGTGCATACATCCTTTCTTCACAGTCACCTTTGCAGTGCTACTCATTCATTTGATAAACTCTTTACCATAATGGATTATTTTGTAGTGAAGTTATTTTCCGACTGATTTTGCCTTCCCTCAGCCTTGGTTGTCTTTGAGAGCATAATGACAATGAAGTGTAAGGTGATTGGTATGTTTGTTAATTGCCATTTGGTCCCTTGTAAGTTATAAGTGACCTGTATAAACCTCATATTCTATCAGTTGATGGTGATGGTGTACTGCATCTGGTGCAGCCTCCTGTTGAGCCAGACCAACATGCAGTTGTGAGTAATACTCCACAGATTATATGAGTTTACAGTAGAACAGCAATGTTGTCTATTTCTTTACTACAGGAAAATGAAGAAACATTGACAGCTGTTACAGAGGAGGAAGCAACAGAGACACTTTATGAGGTTTACATCTTTTAATACTTTGTGTACAGGAAATACAGGCGACCAATAAAGCCAGTTGAACAAAAAATCTGTTTATTCTTCTTTCAACATGTTGAGGTGATGGGTCAAAAGAAATGATTGTGACATATGGTGTCTCTGACTGCTCTTCCATCTTGTATGTCCGTGGGAGGGTCAGGATGTTCATGGTTTGGATCACTGCTGATGTTTGGTTCAGAAGGACAGTGTTCTCCTCTAATTGTGGCAATGTTGTGAAGAATCACACATGCCACAATAATGTCACATGCCCTTTCTGGGGTGACCCTGAGTCTTTGCAGGCACTGGAACCGGGCCTTAAGCATTCCGATAGTCATTTCAATTCTGGCTCTTGTCCTGCAATTAGCCAGATTATATCGCTGCTGTGGGCCCGGTTCAGGGTCAGGGTAAGGGGTAAGCAAATAGGGTAAACATGGATACCCCCTATCACCAAGCAAGTAGCCAGTGAACTCTCCTAAGACAGAAGGATACACTTCAGTTCAAATGTCCCTGAAGCAATTGGTCTTTATATATTTTAAAGTATTCTCAACTCACCATGTCCAAATTTTGTGCTCAGTGTACATTCACGGAATATTTGTGAGTCATGGACAGAGCCTGGCCACTTGGCTTCCACATTTGTGATAATGTTGGCAGCATCACATATGATCTTCACAGTGCAGAGAACACAAATTAGCATCCATTACTATAATGAAATAATTTGTTAGTTTGACATGCTACAGGGAACTATGTACCTGTACATTAATGCTGTGGAAAGACTTCCTGTTCACATAGTCTCCTTCATTTACTGAAGGAGCAATGATTGGAATGTGAGTGCCATCTGTACAGCCAATCACGCCTGGGAACCGTGAAAATAAATGTAAAATTTAAGTAGTAGTTCAAGTATCACCACATCATACATTAAGTTTTGGTCATCCTGATACCTGCAATTTTGTGGCATCCCTCTTTGATAAATCTTGTGGGTCTGTGACCGGGGAACACCACAGACGAGTACAGGAGACGTTTCAGTGCAACTGTAACATTCCTGACTGCCCGACAGACGGTAGCCTTGGAAACGTGCTCAGCGTCACCAATATTATACAGAAAGCTCCCGTTTGCAAGAAACCGAAGTGCAATACAAATAATATGCAATGAACTGAGAGCATGTCCGCGATGTGTCACATGCGTAATATATGGCCTGAGGATGTTATCCAAATAAATTATAGATTGTGCTGAGAAACGGTAACGTTCGCACAGAAAATCATCAGGAAATGATAAAATGTCCAAACGCGCTCTGATCACTCTCTCCCGGCGGAGAGCTCTGCGGAGAATTTGGGCTTCACGATCTACTGGCTCTTCAAGGAAGTGGCACGCCATGTCCGACACTTCCTACTGTCAGGTTTCCGACAAAGGGGCGGAGACAGTCAGGGTTAGTTGTAGTAAACCTGCTAGGGGGCAGGTTAGCTTCACGGAGTGTGTCGTCATAGTGACTCACTCAGGCTGCAGCTGAACTCGCTTTGTGAAACCGAAAACCCAGAGTTTTCGTTAACTCAGGGTATACTTACTCAGTTTTTCCACTAAACCGGCTTCCTGAAACAGGGCCCCGCTAGCTAACTGCTCAGCACAGCAACCGCACAGCAGCAACAACAACAACAACAACACACAAGGCGCCCTCTGACCCCGGAAGGACACACCGTCCAGCGAAAGGGGTCACCCGTCACTATGGCAACATAAACAAAACATAACTGTACAAACAGAACCCCGAACAGCCCTGACCCGCTACATTATGCTGCTGAGAATATAGCCCAGGAGAAGCGTATAGTATTGCTTTTATTTTGGAAAGAGCCATTTCTCTGTAATAAACTCTCTTTTCCAAAGATGAGTGATTCCTGAATCAGATACATGACCCTGAAGGTAAGCGTGTCATGGACTAAAGTAAAACAGTATGTTGGATGTGCCACGCAATCCTCAATTACATGGGTGGGAACTAGTGTGTTAGCCAGTTAGCTCATTAACGGAGATTTGCCGTGTTGTGGCGTTAACGTCATTTCAACGACATTAACGCTGACAGCACTAGTGGGAACACAAGAATATGACTGCACATTTACACCGACATCATCCTAGTGCAAAGACAAGTGGAAGCAGACAAAAACAATAAGCATGCATGCTACAAACTTTACCCGAGTCATTTAGACAGCCGTTAGCACATGATTCTCCTTATGGGGACCTGATATGTTTAATATTGTGGCGAGCTCAGACAAGGAGGAGACGGAGGTGTCATTTGGTCTTGCTTCCCGTGAGCTAGCCAGGGAGCACAGCCGTTTATTGACATCTGCAGAAGAACACTGCCGCTAGCTAACTGCTCAGCCCGGCAACCGCACAGCAACAACAACAACAACACACAAGGCGCCCTCTGACCCCGGAAGGACACACCGTCGCAGCGAGAGGGCGTCACCCGTCACTATGGCAACATAAACAAAACATAACTGTACAAACAGAACCCCGAACAGCCCTGACCCGCTACATTATGCTGCTGAGAATATAGCCAGGAGAAGCGTATAGTATTGCTTTTATTTTGGAAAGAGCCATTTCTCTGTAATAAACTCTCTTTTCCAAAGATGAGTGATTCCTGAATCAGATACATGACCCTGAAGGTAAGCGTGTCATGGACTAAAGTAAAACAGTATGTTGGATGTGCCACGCAATCCTCAATTACATGGGTGGGAACTAGTGTGTTAGCCAGTTAGCTCATTAACGGAGATTTGCCGTGTTGTGGCGTTAACGTCATTTCAACGACATTAACGCTGACAGCACTAGTGGGAACACAAGAATATGACTGCACATTTACTCCGACATCATCCTAGTGCAAAGACAAGTGGAAGCAGACAAAAACAACAAGCATGCATGCTACAAACTTTACCCGAGTCATTTAGACAGCCGTTAGCACATGATTCTCAAACAAGGAGGAGACGGAGGTGTCGTTTGGTCTTGCTTCCCGTGAGCTAGCCAGGGAGCACAGCTGTTTATTGACATCTACAGAAGAACACTGCCGCTAGCTAACTGCTCAGCACAGCAACCGCACAGCAGCAACAACAACAACAACAACAACACACAGGGCGCCCTCTGACCCCGGAAGGACACACCGTCCAGCGAAAGGGGTCACCCGTCACTATGGCAACATAAACAAAACATAACTGTACAAACAGAACCCCGAACAGCCCTGACCCGCTACATTATGCTGCTGAGAATATAGCCAGGAGAAGCGTATAGTATTGCTTTTATTTTGGAAAGAGCCATTTCTCTGTAATAAACTCTCTTTTCCAAAGATGAGTGATTCCTCAATCAGATACAGGGCTCGCAAAATTGCTAGCCCGACATCCCGGAGCTAGCGATTTTTCCAGTCGGGCTACCAAAATCTATCTCTTCCCTGCCCGTGGGGCTATTGTAGGAAGGAAAAATATATGTCAATGCTTTTGCATTCTTTCAGAAATGTAGCTGGGTAATTATGTCATTGGCATCGGTGAGCCACTGTCAATATGTGACATATTGAAGTCACGTTTGAATTTGCGCTTGTTTTTTTGCTTTCACTTTGCAATCGCACAACTGTGTATAGAGAGCGACAGTACTGATTGGTGAGTGATGATAATTTGTGCACCAATTCCTCTGACATCGTCTTATCAATCGTTAGCTTACTATGCAAACATGACAAGTGAAATCTCCCGCAGCTTAAACATGTGAGAGGTTGATCGCGCAGAGAATCGCTGAGCGTTATGTGAGTGCGTGTGTAAAAGCAGCAGGATATATATTTTAGTTCTGCTGAGCCAAATAAGACAGGTCAGGGTGAAGAAGTGACAGCCAAAGAAAAGCTTACCACAAAACGGAAAAGTTATGAGAAATCAGACTATGAGGCAAAAAGAAAGTGCAGCTTTATGGTTTCATGGACAAAAGAATTTCTGTGGCTGCAATATGACGAGCTAAATAACCAGGGCTGCACATAAGTGGTCCGCAGGTGCGCATTCGCTGTCAAAAAAAAAAAAAAAAACGCGCAACGCCTGTTTGCATACATAAGATTTTCTGGAGGACAGACTCTTAAAGTTTAGAACTCTTAAAGATGTCGAAGAAGCTCCTTTAAGCAATTACTTTGGTGTTCCTCCACCTCCAAAGAAATGTCAGAAGGAGTCCGAACCACAAAAGAAGCGCATATTCTCGGAAAAGTGGTTGCAGGAGGTGAGCTGGCTTCAAACAAATAATGAACGCACAGAGATGTGGTGTGGAATGTGCCGTGAAAATCCCACTCTAGCGGACAAAAACAGTGCTTTTTATATGGACGCAAACGCGCGTTGCAACTTCTTATCTGGTGCGTCTTTTATTTTGACAGCGAATGCGCACATGCGGACCACTTATGTGCACCCGTGTAAATAACATAATGTTCTGCCGGGTGTGTTGTTGGTTTTCTCTCGATTTCTGAGTCGACAAGCGCCTTTGTTACTGGGACCAGTCACATTAGAACCCATGAGAAATGCATTATTGCTCAGTCTGCAATATCTTTCCCAGAACAAACACCAATTGCAAATAACATACTAAAAATAAACCTGAAAAATCTGTTTAGAACAGCTACTATGTTGCAAAGAGTGAACTACCACTGGCAAAATTTAGCAGTCTTTGCAAACTTCAAAAAGCAAATGGCCTAGATCTTGGTTCCACTTGTCTCTTACCCGTGACTTCAGCGGAAATTTCAAATCCAGGATCTGACACAGACTGATTCATGTCCTACACAGTTCTTACAAGTTCATAGAAATTTCTGTTCAATTAGAACCAAGTATTTGAGTTGATGATTGTAATTTTTATACAATGTTGTAATTTGTTTTTCAACAATTTTTTGATTAATGTTTTGTTTCCTTTACAATATTATACTTTAATGTATAATATTGTAAAGGAAACAAAACATCAATCAAAAAATTGCTCTCTTTTTTATTCGGGCTACTTACATTTATTTTGGGCTACCAAAAACTGAAGAGTCCCTGCCCGAAGGGCTACCAGGGATTTTGAAATTTTGCGAGCCCTGAGATATATTTATTTTTTTAATTACTTTTGTTTCAGCAACATTAAATTTAAAAACTGTACTTTTGAGTTAAAATATATATTTATAATTTTAATAAATGACAAATTAAAAAGGCATGAACATTTTTTTGTATCGAAAAAATATCGAACCGTGACACCAAAGTATCAAACCGAACCGTGAATCTTGTGTATCGTTGCACCCCTAATATATATATATATATATATATATATATATATATATATATATATATATATATATATATATATATATATATATATATATATATGACTAAGCAGCAGAGTTAATAAAAAACCTTACATTTAAAAATGAACGTGGTTGGTGGCAGCTTGTCTCTTCCTCTCACCTTTTTTACCCTGTGTGGGTTCTTCTCTCTCCGGCACTTGCGGATGTCCATCTCTGTGGTGTTGACACAGCCTGGCTGTGGGAGGCAGCAGCAGACAAAGCATGTTTCTGGGTCAGATAAGACTGTTTCTCCAGCATGTATTGTCTACACTTGTGCTGCTCACACAATACGGTGCTGGTGCTCTATTGAGCAACGCCACACTCACAAAAGACTCTTATGCAAATTGACTGGCACCAAATCTGATTGTGCTACCAACAACACAACATGGCTATCTGCTGGACAGTATGTGGAGCTAAATCTGCTCTTTTCAGTGTTTAAATGCTAAAACTGTCTACCTACAAAACATCCCTTCTTTTCTGTTCTTTTGTTGAGTTCATTTCCATTTTTTAGTTGAACCATGTGACTCTCTTTTTCCTTTCTGCACTTTTTCTTTTCCTTATTTTGGCTGTTACTCACCACTGGCCGATGAACGTCCCAAAATGCCCTCTCCTGGCTGTCAAGGATCTTCCTCTCCGCCTTGTCCTTCTTCCTGTCAATCCTGAGAGCAGAGGATACAGGTCTTTAAAATAAAACGCTCACGGCTCTGAAATATTAACCCTCTAAGGTCCATACTTGCTCTCTGCTGCCGGCATACGTTAAAAACACAGACAGGCCAGACAAAAGAGCAAAGAAACTCAGGAGTGTAGGTCTTAACCTGTCTGCTCAGTTCACCAAGAGAGGCCTGGTGGGACCTAGCTCTTACATAACTGACATTTACCAGCTGGCATTTGCTTGTTGTCGTTACTCTCCAGACATAAGAAGACTTTTTTTTTATATCCTCACGTTTACAGCCACAGAGCAGCAACAACTAAATGATGCCAAGACTTTGATTTTCTATTTTAAAAGACAAGAAAGGACAGCTACTGTATGCCATTAACTGCAGGACTATCTCTGCACTTGCACATTTCAGCCACCAGGTGTCAGGCTTACAAAGAACACAAACACTGTGCAGGCAGCCAAAGCTCAGCATTCTCTAAACCTGATTGTATCAACATCTATCCTGTCACATTAGTGCTGAAGTTAGAAAATTAACTGATATACTCACTTGACTTGAGCCTCAGCTTGCATGAAGATAAATTCCCACTTCCTGGCGAAAGCCCTCTGCAGCCTGGCGAGGTTCTCCTGGAGGAGCCAATCAGACTTAAGGAGTTTATCTTCAAGGGCTTGACTTTGATTTCAAGGCCCTTGGATTTTTCACTCTGATGCCTTCACTTTTATGACAAGATGCCGATACCACATGTAGTGTGAGTTTCACACAGGTATATTGTTTCAGTATACATCATTGATTTCATCTCCAGTAAACTGCAATGATTAAACGCATTCCCCACAGGGATAACTGTGGGAAAGTTAGATGCGCTTTATAATTAGGCACAGTAGATGCTTTCTCAAGACCTGACATACACGGGAATTAACTTGCATCAATAATGTTTAACATTTTATGAAACAAATTTAAGTTGCTTGGTTCTAAAACATAACATTAGAGTTAAGGGTTTACAGTCCTAACCAATCAAGGTATCCTGTGGTAATAAGAGAGGTGATAATGTGCTTTTTGTGGATTGTTTATCTCTCAGGTTTATTTATTACTATAACAATGATCATAAACAGTATTTACCTGTAGAAATTGCATTTTTTGGTGCCTGTGAGTGAACATTGGGTTCCAAAAAGCTATTCAAGCATTAATACAGTATGTGAGCTTGTTACAAAATCAGAGGGGGAAAAAAAACTACAGAAGCAGGCATGTTATCAGTGAAAGCAATGAGGCCTGAAGGCATAAAGTGACCTGAATAGGAGTGAAAGGAAGTCCACTGGACAATAGTTGCAGAGTCATTTAGAATATTAAAGTGTAGCGGATTGCTATTGTGTAACAACGAGATCAGCACTGCAGCAATGCCCCTCCTGAGACTGTATCGATCTGCTGATGCAGGTATACCTAAAGATATTTTTATTTACATTTGGGGGCCGGTAAATGACTGCATTGTATTCCTCAAAGTGGTGTTCCTGGAAAAGAAATCTACCTTTCAGAATTTGATGTTGTTGTTCTTCTTTTTTGTTGTTTGTTTGTTTTCCTTTTCTTATCCTCTTGTAAATACATTTTGTTATTTTAAAAGCCCAGAAGAGACTGCTTCAGCACGTTTTTGGTTTTTCAACAAAGTGAAGGAAAACAGGAAATCGAGAGCATCATCATACTATGGTTCATGCACTATGATGGAATTTAATTAGGAGCTTTCTGGCGATCGCTAAACCAAAACGACAGTTTACTTACAGCCTCGTAGTCAGCGAGCTCAAGCCTGGCTTTATTCTGCATCGTGCGCTTGCACAGGTAAATGGCTGCAGGGTGACAAAGACAAAGAGTGAAACATAGAGAGGGGAATAAGCACTGTCATAACTACAATAAAACAACAACAAAAAGAATACTTGCAATGCATGGTGGGATTTCTTTGTTTGCTTTTTTTTTTTTAAACCAAGGCCGCAGCTGTGTGAACTAATGCACATCCTGCCAGAGCAGCCAGGCAGGCCATGTGTTCTCTTTTGAAATACCAAACCTCGAGTAAATGCCATGCAGATAGCCAGAGATGCTGTCAAAGCAGTGACTGTCCCTTTATTTTGTTAAGCTAATTGTATCCCACAGGATTCTCCCTGGTGGTGTTAGGAGGGAAGGGGGTGGTGGTGGGTGCGGGGGTGGGGTTCCTCGGGGGCCAGATACATTACAGGGAATGGATCAATACTCAGTGAGTGTCAGCCACAGAGCTACAGATGTCAGTTGTGGAGAAAATGAGACAGCTGAAGGCATTAGGGAGATCTCACCGATGGAGAAACAGGGAATAGCGTGTGACTCACCATAGTCTGTGTTCTCGGGTTCCCAACAGTTTGAAGGCCAGAAGTATGGAGACTGATGAAAGCAGGAAGAATAAATAAAAAAAAGATTTTGCTTATTTACACAAATAATCAATTTTTTTTATCATCACGTAAAAAAACAGCAAATACTTCCACCACCCCTGCCCCTTTTATGGATGAGTACTCTTTGTTTGATTGTGACCTTTGACCTCTGCGCGCTCCAGGTAATGATCTGCAATGGCAATGGTAGCTGCAGTCTCTCTATCTTAAAGTCTACTACAAGTGATATTATGCATTCAAAGTTCATTCTCAAGTCCATTATTAATGGATCATTCACATCTATCATACGCTCTTAATAACAGGGCAAAATTAGAACTTATCATGGACATTTTTCATTCGCACTATTTGTCATAAAAGCAATTAGCTCGGGAGCAAAGGCCCGGCACTGATGAGTGTGCTGGTTTGAATGTAATGAACAGAAAAGTTAACGTGCTCTCATTCAGCGGTGTCATTTGGATTCGGAGAGGAAGAAATTATGACAAATCAAAAGAAAGTCACCACTCTGTGCACAAAACTGTGAATTTGTGACAAACAGCAGAAGGCACATAATCAAATCTGGGTCTTCTCCTGGTGTAGCACATATTTAAAATTTCTTTTTTTTTGTAGACTAGCAATTCAAAATTCCCCCTGACACTATTTCTTGCAATGTAGGCTGGCCAGCGCATTTCAAATCCACTGTGGACTCTTTTCAGAGGTTCCGATGACGCGAGCCTGTTGCATCACGACAACATCAGAGGGAATATTTTTAGCCTCTGCTGAATAAGGAAGCGCGGCATTCGCTGCCCTCGCTGCACAGCCGCAATAATGGCTTTTAATCTTGAGCAATAGGTGAAGATAAATGCATCCAGCGGTAGACTGAGGAGGGGCCGAGGGACGGTTGGCAACAGCAAAAAGTGCAGAGCCAGCGTGTAGCCAGCTCAGCGCTTCCCATAGGGGAGCTTGCCTGGCGTAGCCTGCTTGCTGGATTAAGATGCTAATGGCCCAGTCACAGTAATGAGTCATAGCAGAGTCTGTAGCCATCAGACAGATCTGTCAGTGTTCGTGCTGTATAAGAAGAAGAAGGAGCAAAGGAAAAAAAACAAAACAAAACCACCAGACTGACAAGCTGCATTACTGACCCATCGGCCCAGTTCTACAGGCCACCTCCTGCTCTGATGAAGCATCCAGCAGGGGTACACAGTATCGACCTTGGTGGGATGAGTAATAGGCTTAGGAGGGATTGCTCTCATTAGTATCACGCAATAAACACATCCCTCTGATAAACTGCCATCAGCTCATTATTCTATATTTAAAGGCCTTCTAACACATATCAAGGACAGTCCCAAGGTGGATTTTTTTTTCGTACCTGGAAGCGATAAAGGGTTCCGTCATCTTTAAGCGTCAGAACGTGGTCAGAGATGGGGAAGACGTATCCATGGGCAGCGATCAAACTGCCCAGATGGATGGCTTCAGCTGGTGACATGAAAGAAAGCAGACACGTGAAGCTGCCGTCGTCTTCGATTGGAAGCTCTGCTGTGCTTACATGTACTGACATTTACCTGGATCTTCTATGGAGAGGTTTTTCATCAGCCACTGAACAATGTCCGCCCCTGTTATTCACAGAAGGACACGGGTTAGAAGAGGCGTCACAATTCCAGCTCTGCAACAGTTTCAACAAAAGCCGCAATGTGGAAAACACAAATAAGCTTTGTGATTGACGTCCCTTTGAAGCTGTGGGTCAAAGCTGAATAGGTGTGTAAATATAACGTTAAGTAATCAGGGTGCGGTTCGTTCTCTTTTCGCTCCTGGACGGCTCGTTTTTTGGCCCCGTCTTACACATAGCAGAGGCTGGAGAGAGAAACCGCGAGGCTGTCGGTCCTGGGGGAGCCATGTGAAGGAGTGACTCAGAAACAGCCTCGGGACGGGGAGCAACCCCCTCGTCCGTGAGGGGTGACTCACTTCATACACGGGCACACAGGAGTACAAACGTAAATGAGTACAGTTTGTGGAGACAGAGAGAAAGAAGAGAGGAGCTTTTCTGTGATAGTTACAAGGGCAGCACGGCACCACGGGCAGTTTCCTCAATGGCCAAGGTCTTATTGGCAAAGACATCATCTGCCTCTAACAGTAGTAGCTGCAATTTAAATGAGCCCAAAAGGTCGTGCTTTCTTCACTGACTGCCTCACACACAGATAAACAGCCGCTGAAAAAAACAGATCCATTTAACCTGTATTATCTTACTTAACCAAAAAGGTGACATTTCAGAGTGGCAGGCACACTTTGCTTCCACCCTGACCACAGAAACTCACTCTGACACCTGCCTTCATGTGCAAAACGCAAGAGGAGAGGGCGCGAGTCTGCATTGTGTTCCTGCAAGGGATGTTTGACATTTGTGAATACTGCAATTACAAAAATATCAAATATTTTATGCAACTGTTCTTATATCTTAAATCTATGGTAGCATCTAATGCTCTTCTAAAAAAGCAAAGCCAAAGTCCGCTAAATGAGGCCCAGCATAGGTAAAGTTGGCAAATATACAAGTCTGTGCAAAGTCATCTGGGGGCAATCTTGGAAGATTAGTCGAATTTTTCCAAGTGGATAGGGAGGAGTGCTTTTGCTTGAAATGCCCCAACCCTAATCCCTAAGCCCACCTTTTCCTATGTTCTGTTTTTAGTCACTGATTGTGTTTGAGCTGAACAATCTGAAATCAGTCAACAGCAGCCAAAGTGTGCAGACACAGCTTCCAGTTAGACTGCACTAACAAGCGTTTACTTGTTTTTTTTTTCCCCAGTTGCTGATTTATGATTTTGTATAGATGGGGGGACAATTTAGAGGAAAAGCCAACATAAAGTGTCTTAATAAGATGCTGGTCCACCATGTGCCACCAATAACAGCTTTATCGTACCTTAGGATTGACTCTACGAGCCTCTTTCTTCAGAAAGGATGGTACGGTATTCTTCCCTCATGTTGTGTCACACTAATGGTGGTGATAGAGTACTGACTAAAAGGTTGATCCAAAAATCTCCCAACTCCCCAATATGGTGTCCCATCTGGTATCTGACAAAGTGACTCACACACCAAACCATTGTGCCTTGTGGTGGTGGACATTGTCGTCTGAGTTGGGATGGATAGTTATGTTTGATCATAGAATAAATCACTTGGGACAAGTTTGTACTGATTAGCAATGGGGATCACACACATACACACACACATTCTCGTTTTAATATCTTAGTGAGGACATCTAATTGACATAATGCTTTCCCTAGCCGCTTACCCTAACTCTAACCATCAAAAATGAGTGCCTAACCCTGACCCTTATCCTAAACCTAACCATAACCTAATTATAACCCTGACACTAAAACCACATTTTGAGTCTCAAAAATGCCTTTAAACTCATGAGGACAGGCACCTTTGTCCTCATAAGTGACTGTTGGTCCCCACAAAGATGTCTAAACAGGTGCGTGCACACACACACACACACACACACACACACACACACACACACACACACACACACACACACACACACAGTGTAGCAGAGCCAGCACTAACCTGTAAGCATCAAGGGTTTAGCTTTTCCCTATAATCAATCACCAAAAAAATGCAGTGTAGCAAAACCATAATATTTCTCCACTTGCTCCATTAGTTGGGTGTCTATGTGGATACACACACACACACACACACACACACACACACACACCTTTGCACACAAATACTAACCTGATACCACACTTGGGATCTTGGAGAGGAAGCTTTTGACAGTCCGTATGGCTACACCTCCTGCTTTCTCATCTTGGATTCGTGTAACAATGTCTTCAATCTGTGGGGAGGCCAGATGGAGGATTTCAATGAAATAGATTTTCTACAACAGCCAGCATTAACACAAAAAATAGAGTAACACAGTTTGAAAGAAAATATGTTGGCTGCCTTTTGTTCTATTCTCTTCTTTTGTTCTACCAACATGATCTCACACTGCTTCAATAATGTAGGTCTTGGGAGGACAGTCTGTGACCAATAGTGTTCCACTGTGTGTTTTTGTATCAAGGTATGCTTTTACTGCATTGGCAGTGTGTTTGGGCTCATTGTCATACTGCAAAATGAAGCCATTGCCAATTGGACACCAGATGGTACTGCATGGTGGAGTAGCATGCAAGTCTGATGGTATTTTTCTGCATTCATAATTCTATCAATTTTGACAAGATCTACAACATCACGGGCTGAATGCAGTCCCAAACCATGACAGAGCTTCCTGTCTGTTTTACAGATGGCTGTAGATACTCCGTGTCGTACTCTGCACATAGCGACAACCATTTGAACCAAGCATTTAAATTTGCCGCTGATATTCAGTCCAGGCGTTGTCATACCTCAGCCAAATTAGTGAAATTTTGAGGAGTCTGGCTTCTTGGAAGCAAAGAGTAAAGAAAGGAGGCGTGCCTCCAGCACTACTATAATTATAGTACTAGAAGGGACAGTAATCAAAACCAGTCTAAAAGTGGCAGCATGAATAAGTTAAAGCTTCACTTTGCAACTTGAGGGCAACATAACAAGTAGTAGTAGTAAACACATTATTATTGTTATTATCATTATTATTATTTGACAACCAGCCAAACACAAATGCCATCTAATACCTGTTGGAAGGACTGATGCTGGAAAATGACCTGAGGTCAGTCTAATCCAAGTCCACGATCATGAATCATCACATGTGTAGATGTGTAGTTCTTACATTGACATAAACTGGCACCCTGTGACATGTTCCACTCTATAAAGCTCAGTCTTGCAAAACAGGGCAAACCTGGACCAGAGGTTTGGTAGAATTCAAGTATTTATTGAAACATATGCAGGCACGATATTTGAATGGCAATATAAGCACACTGTGATAAAACTTACAGCAGCAACAGCAGCATTATTCAGAGGTTTTGACCAGTTGAAAAAGGATGTCACAGCTATTCCTGGAGGTAGAGATAAACATCACACCTCCGACGCAGCTATACCCCCAAACACATCACATAACAGCCGCCTATAATTAGGAACGCTCGACTGCTCGACACAGCACATCATGCTGCTGCTCCACAGGGAGAACATATACAGAATCAAGCAAACATCCATTCTCAAACACACACTTAAAGAAACTGAAATTTACACTAAACTGTTCTTTTTTTATTTTAAAAAAAGGTCAATTATAGTCACAGAGTCCATAATTTATAGGAACAGTCGGGTCATGTATTGAGCAGTGAGTGCTGTGGTGCCTGGTGGAGTCTCACTAGAGTCCAAAAGAAGCTGATTTTGCACACTTAACTGGTTCATGAGCAACCAGCCAAATGTAGGTTGTTTAGATGGCTATTAAATTCTTTATGGCTCTCTTAGCTTCTGTCTAGTAAGTAAACACACTGAAATGCTCACAGACATAATCATGCACACAGCTACTGTAAGAAAAAAGCTGATGAGGTGAATTCTGAGTGTCCAACTCGTAGGCATGATAACATTTTAGCAAAATTATTATGAATGCAGTCTATAAGATTAGGCTATATTTTGTCTCTTGTGCTAGCAAATGTCAACATGCTATAAATAATTTAATCATAAAAATGCACCTAATTGTAGGGAAACACTAGTGTTGTGTCTACACATGACAGACAACTTTGCAAAGAGTTGGTTTGAATTGTATGTCAAACATGCCAACAAAATGCCAAAGATAACACAATTTGACAGGCGTAATGAGCGTTTTTGCAGCACTAAAGTGATTTCCAATAACTTGGCATATCTCAATATGGCATGCAGTGAAACTAGACATGTGGAGGACAAAGGAAAATGTGGTAGCCCTAAAAAACAATCTATAGCAGATGAACACTATCTGAAAGTCATGCCCTTTAAAAATAAGAAAAAGAAATCCAGCAAATACCTAAAAAAGGACCTGAGAGATACATCTGACCCATAAGTTAATCCATCTACTGTTCACTGAAGCGTTATCGGAAACGGTCTCAGTGGAAGAGTGCCTGTCAAGAAGGCTTTCTTAAGGAAGAGAAACGGGGAGAAAGGGCTTTTACGCCAAATTACACAAGAATTAGACTGAAATTTGAAAAGTTTGGTTCAACTTGTCATTATTATGTACGGAGGAGGTCAGGGAGAGAGGTGAAACAGTCCAGATGCAAACAGCACTGATGCAGTGTATGATCAACATCGACAAGAGAACAGAACAAAAGGCAGCAAACATCCAAAGAAGAGTTTTGAATGTCCTTCAAGAAGCCTGGAGAACTGTTCCCGAAGACAAATTTCAAGAAACTACAAAAAAGCTTTTTAAGAGAGTTCAGGATGTGAGAAAAATAAAGGTGGTCACACCAAATATTGACTCTGAAGCTCTTTAGAACGATACAAACTTTGTGTTTATCTTATATGCTGTATTTCCTTTTCTATTTGCAAATGTATCAAAACATTATTGAGCCTTTTGCAGTTTTCTAGCAAAATACAAAGAAATGAGGGGTGCCACGAGACTTTTGCACAATTTATATTTGCAAAGTGATTAAATCTTTAATGGGATAACCAGATAGTAGATTTTATCTTCTCAGCTGTCCATCATCAGCTGAATAAAGGTGGCTGTGTACTTTGTATTTCACCTTTTTGTGAGATCAAAACCATTTCTTGACATTTTCTTAATTTAGCAGAATATCTTTACTAAGATTACCACCAAAACTTCAGAAACGTGCCCCGGAGTGTAAAGAGAAAGAAAACAAGCAGAGAGTTTTCCCACGGTACTTCCTGCCTACTCAACCACTTTAAACAAGGTAACCATCCTCCCTGGCAAAGCTTTAAATGGATGGTTCATAAACATACGCCATAAATCTACAATATAAGATGCAGATGTATATGAATTAATATCATACATAATGCAGAGCACAGAGATGATTGAAAGCATGACGACTGTGTGGCAAGACAATTACCAATCTCTCACCATAAGTATAAGAGAGTGTCTCGGCATAAATTATTGAGCATCCACAATGGAGACTGACTGCTTCATCTCTGTTCATAAATCTCTCACAAAGGAGCAGGGAGAGATTAGAGGAGCTGCATCTGCTCTACGTTTAAACCTGCTTTTACCTGCACGTGAGCCCAAACAGCACAATCAGGGCGCAGGGATTAGAAATGGGAAACATCACAATGTTGAAGAGAAACTTTCTGCTCAAAGGAGCAGGAAAGAAAAACTTTGAAATCAACTCTGAAGGACTCCTCAAATCCACTGAGGCACAACAACACGTTAATTCCTTTTCTTTTCCTGTGATTACAGGCATTGGTTTGAGTATTTCTCCATAGACAGAACTCATTACCTCCCAGTAGCAGACAAGAAGCTCTTGGCACAGCTACAGAAAGTGCACATTGTATCTCCTTGATGCACAGGCTAATGGCGTTGCAGCGTGGTGTGGAGGGTTGTTTAGCACCTAACATTGCTGCTCGCGAGCGATAACAGCACTTTGTCCCTTGCCACCGAGCTCTATAAATGATTATCAAGAGAACACTATCTTGTGTATCCTGCCACCATATTGTATGTTTGCATTCGCAGCACGTGTGTGCGTGCACCTTTGTGCCAGTGTATGAATGCTGTCACCTGTCCACCTTATCTTAAGGCAGGACCAGTAATTTGTCTGGCACCGGTAGCAGGTTAAGGATGAAGGGAGAAAGTGCGATGGAGCTTGAGGTGAAATATGGCAAAGCCAACACAACAAGAACATCAGAAAAACATTAAAAATTTAAAAATCCCATTTACTCCACGTTATTTAAAGAACATGCTTAATGAAGTGACATAAAAGCAAATGGGAGCATCAGCGGCATAAATAACCATCATGTGAATGCAATATGTTGCTGGGCTTTAAGTGTGGAAACATTCATTTCTCCTACTAATTGAAAATCTGGGCCCATTTTTTTTTTCTTTTTCCAAAAATGGCCAGAGATGAAGCTATTTAAAACTGGCCCAGCCTTGAGAAATAAGAGCGCCGCTGTTAAAAGACGGATCCGGCAGTAATAGTGCCATTAAAGATTCAGCAGTCATCAGGAGACTCGGGCACATACTGTGTCATTGTTGGAAGAGATTTGGGGGCAGTGAGGAAAATGACCGATGTCTAGGTGGTGGGCAAAGAAGAAAAATGTCTGGCCTGGAGATGATTCTGACATCAGTGTTAGGGTGTGTGACAATGAAACAGTGATGAGGCTTTGAAAAGTTTTCAGGTTTTCAAGTTTTTCCCTGAAGCAGCCCTGCTTTTGTGTTCTTTTCAGTATCCAAGCATTCATTTGTGTTTGGAGATGGCATTACATTCTCACTACAGAAGATTATGAAAAAAGATATTGTAAGTGAAAGCAGCTGGATTTCACTGCCAACTTCATGCTCCTATAATGTGACTAAATAAAAATCCACTCCTTATTTCTTTACTTATTTTACTATAATCTATAGGCAATCTGCTGACTTTACCAGGACCTCAACAGTCTGAAAAAATATGAATATGTCTCAGAAATAGTACAAAATATCTGACCTTAGCACAAACACATTATAAACCGATAAACCTTATTGTTTTTCGTCCTTTCTTCACCCACCGATCTAAAGTCAAGACCACATCTGTCTCTTCACAAACCTCCAGAAAACAAAGCTTTTTCATGACTAGCCAGGATTAGCACATCAAAAGGCTAAAGATGGCCACCATCGTGTCATCATTATGTTTTTCTTTTATCCTAACAGAGCTTCCCTCAAAGCTGCTAATTTGCCATTGCCCCACAGCATACTGGTTGTTTTTTTACTTCCAAATCATTTGTCGTGTCCGTTCGGTTACTACGTTCACACTTTCTTTCGACATATTGTTCTGGATTGCGCTCTGCTGCTGTGTGCCTGTGCACTGCTTTAAACTTGAACTCTGTTCCTTCTCAGCAGATGGCTGCACTGACCCCTTTTCTGAATCATAGAACAGTGACCTTCATGCTGCTTTCATTCCAACTGTGTTGTTATAATCTCTGTATTTTGCAGTACCTACATTTCCAGACACTTGCAGGCTAGCAGGACACCACTGGCATATTAATGTGGCCTGCATCCTTCCATTTCATTTTACATATATAATCTCTGTTACCACTAACTTTTAGTATTTTGGACTTATAAGATTTAAAGTAAGATAATTGTTTTAATACAAAATTATTTTCTAATATTTAACTTTTATTTCCTATATACTGGAGCTGAATTAGCTGCAGTATCAAATAATAACAATAAGTTCTGTTAGTTGCCAGTTACGACTAGTAGTTGTTAGCTTTATTAGTTCAACTGCTAATAAATGCTAACGATAACCAACCATTTAAGCCTGTGCTGAAGATTAAACTGAGCATCAGAATGAGGGCAACAGTTTATTTAAATAGATATGGCGTGATGTTGGCTGTTCTGAGATTTTCAGAAACTGACAATTTTGCTGTGCAACCATCTCAGGGGTTTGCAGATAATGGTGTGAAAAAGAGAAATTATTTGGTGAGGGCCTTGTTACCAGAGGTTAGAGGAGAATGACCAGACTGCTTCGAGCTGAAGGATGGAAACAGTAAATCAAATATTCACTTACTATGAACAAAGAAGAGCATCTCTGAATGCACAGGACACTGAATCTTGAAGCAAATGAGCTACAGCATTAGAAGACCACACCAGGTACTCCTGGTGTGTGCCACAATTTCCATGGGCTAACCAAAATGTGACAATGTAGATTGGAAAAGCGTTGCCTGGTCTAATGAGTCTCAATTTCTGCTCTGACATTCAGCTGGTATGGTGAATCATCCTGCCTTTTATCATTGATTCAGACTGGAGACGGTGTAATGGTACAGGGGATATTTTTTGGCACACTTAGGGCTCTTTCCTAATGAGAGTGTACCCATCTTCCGATGGCTGCTTCCAGCGGGACACTTTACCATGTCAGAAACCTCAAACTATCTCAAACTGGTTTCCCTGTACTCAAGTAGCCTCCATAGCTACCAGATCTAAATCCAGTGGAGCACTTTTGGGATGTGGTGGAACAGGAAGTTAGCATTACGGATGCGCAGCCAACAAATCTGCAATAACTCTCTGATATTATCAACCTAATATGGACCAAAATCTCTGAAGAGGTTTCCAGCACCTTGTTGAATCTATTCCAAAACAATGAGGGCATCTATGGGTCCAGCTCAGTACTAGCAAGATGTACCTAATATTGGCTGGTTGAGTAGAGTTGAGTTGCTCTCATATGAATAAAGAACACAATTTAAACATGTATGTAAGCACATATATACTGCAAAACAATTGCAACATTCTTCATAAAAATCAGTGTTCTCATCCACAACTTGGTGGATGTTGCTAAATAACTTAGACTGTCATATAATACTCCTCAGAGTGCCACTTTGACCTCTGCGCCAAACTGGGTGCATAATTAAGCGAGTTCCAGCTGGTGTGCGGTGCCCTGGGGAACGAGGTGAGAATAAAGCCTGCTGGAGAAAGAAGACGCCCCTTCTCTTTCCCATGGAAAAGCCCTGCCAGGAAATTGTGATGGCTGGAAACTTGGATGGTTTTAGAGATGTGTTAATGAATCACATTTGAGTGAACTCCCTCACACACTGGCACATAGCTGTGCGCAGTCATGTGGACAGGAAAGACACCAAATCACCTGCTACGTCTGGTATTGCAATTCACTGAGGCGTCGGCGGCCCGAAACAGACATATTCAGCGATCCATTTCTTCTCTAAATTGCCATCTCCATGGGAATGCCCTGCAGAAAAAGCCATTTCTTTTCTGCAATAAACAACTGTTTTCCCATCAGGTCCTGCAGCTGAAAAAAAATAGCTTTTTACACCCTAGTGAAGCCATTTTCACTTTTGCCAGCGCCTTTCATACGTAATGACCTGTAATCATTAGCGATAATGGATCATAAATGCACTAAAGTTAATTGCTAAACACGGAGAAAATGAACCCTATTCACTCAAATCTGCACTCTTAGTAACATTATTTCATGAAAGCCTGCTGAACGTTATGTGTGCACGTCCGTGGATCAGTGAAACGATCTGTGAACCTGTCACTAATCAATTAGTTTTTAGTGATTTTAAAAAATATATATATATTTACATTCTCTCCATGCAAACACACCCTGCCCCTTCAGGGGAATTTTTGCTCCAGCTGGGTGGATTCATTTGCAAATGAAAACGTAACAAACATTAAAAGTTTCTTGAGCTCCTGTCAAGGAGAACTACGTAGGTATAGGGTTGTATGGAAAGTCCAATTAGCCAGTACTGGGCTGCCCATACTGCCGGATGCTCTTCAGGGAAACTGATGAGATCCAGAAGTGTGCAACTGTGATGCCTAGCTTCACTTTAAACCAGTCAGACCCATGTGCTGGAACAGGAAGTGTTGATGAGGATGTTAGCTGCTTGTTTGGGCCGGTCGAGGATCCCTTATGGAAACTGGCGTACGTTTCTATGGCAACACTGGTGTCAAGAGGAGCAGAGCAATTCAAAGTTTGCCAAGTTAAGCTCAAATGCTGGGCAGCGTGCCAGCCTGACTAAATTACAATTACAGATCCACTTCTTTGCACAAGAGGGATAATCTTGTTTTCAAATCATTCTTTTACATTTTTGGGTTTTCTTTCTTTTTTTAATAGGAATTAATAAGCTACTTTTTTGTTCTCCAGCGTCAAATGAGATGCTTACAAATCAAAGCTTTGGGGCTGTGAGCAAACTGCAAATGCAAAGACGGCTTGGCTAAGACAGCCTATAGTCAGGCGAGCGTAAGCCTGCCCACAAACCATAGTGACTCATCAGGTCACCTTTCTGTTGATGAGACTCAAGGAGGACAGAAAAAGATCATCTCCCCTCTTGTAAATGTCTGTTGTTAGATACTCCATGGGTTGCTAAGGGCTCGAGTGCAGTGGGGGGGAAAAAAGGAGTCTGCTGCTGCTCTGAACAGATTGTCCACTCTAAAAACAAAGTGCACTGCACAGATACAGGGGCTACTTTTAAAACAAAAACTGCCTCAAATGAAGGACAACAGCAGCCTCGAATTGGACTAGCGGCTTTCACAGGCTTGCTCATACTCTGCTGTGTATGAGATCAGACATGTCAGAAATGAGCAACAGCCACAGGACCAGTGGGGCAAAGGTAATTTTCCCCACTGGGAGTGAACTGTGTATTACCTGCAGTTCATTCCTTTGCGAGATTTACCTCAGCGATCACTTGCTCATGGCAATTTAAATGCAGGGGTGCAACTTTGAATGCAAACACCTCTAACGGCACCTGCATTTTAAACGAGGGACTCGGTGTATGTCAATGTGGGAGCAGGAGAGGAGAATATCTCTGGTCTCTAGTCTCTAATTGAGACAGAAAAGCAATACAGGACTGTGGCATGTGAGAAATGAAAATGAGAGGCGGAGAGGGCGGTGGTATGATGCAAACAAATGCAGAGAAAGCTAACAGCCTGCACCACACAGAAAGCATCTGCGACTGTCTCCCTGACTGCCAGTTTCAAAGATCTGTGAAGAGAGGGTTTTCTGTCATTTAGCGGCTTTTGATTTCTTCGTGCACTCGCTGCTGTAACTTCTCAGTCACCGGAGTCTAAGGCTTGCCTCCATGTCACAGAGTGTTCACTGTAAAAGTGGAGATGAAAAGGGTATGAAATGTTGCGCTATTCTAAGGGTGCGCAGCGATTAAAGCACCTGGGAGTGGAGGGGCTCAGGTCTGGTGTGTGTGTGAGACAGAGGTGGTGCTGAATTCGAGCTCTCTTTGAATCGCTCTCATCTTCTTGATCAATAGCCTCAGTTCATCTTCAGATCTGGGGCACTGCAACTGTGTAATAATGTCCGCATGTAATTGGTTTGAGGTGGTACCATCTCTCTATATTCATGTTGTCACTGCCCCCTGACATGCCACTCTTTGAGTCCTCAGTCCCATTCCTTAAGTCCTGGTGGGAATTGGGTTAATAGGAAAAGGATGAGGCATGCCCAGGTTGGCCTTGTCCCTCAGTGGACACACAGGTCTGCTCTTGATGTGGGAGACGCAGGAGACTTTGCAATGCAAAGCTTTCTCAGGGGGAAACCAGAGGCCGTGGGGGGGGGGGGGGGGGGGGGGGGGGGGGGGTGCCTTGATGACATGTTTTAGCTTTAGAAGTTGAAAACAGTGAGTAATCATTTGATCCCGTGCTGAATTTGAAGGTTTATTCTCACTTACAAATCGAGAGAGACAGAATATCAACTATAGATTTAGAAAGAAGACATTACATAAAATCTATAAATTGCATAGCATGTTATTGAGTGAAATAAACATTTGATCCCCAAGCAAAACATTACTTAGTGCTTGATGGAGAAATCAATATTTGCGAACAAGTTGGTCATCAGGTTTGCACATAACTGAGGAGGGATTTTGGTCCACTCCTCTCTACAGAAACTCTCTAAATCTTTTAAAACTCAAAATCAACTCCCTCCACACATTTTCTGTAATGTGCTTCCCCTTTCCATTTTACCTTGGCGGTATGTTTTGGATCATTGTCATACTGGAAGACTCCTCTTCAGTGTTCCGGCTGAGGAAGGGAGGTTGGCGTCCAAGATTTTTATGGCCCCAAAGCTCAATGTTTCCATGCTTGACTGTATGGATGGTGTTCTTTATGTCATACTCAGCATTTCGAAGAGAAATGCTGAGTATGACACAAACATGCAAACATGGCGGATCAACTTGATGCCAAAGAGCTTGATTTTTCATCTCTGGTGTCATCTGACAACAGCACTTCTCCCAAGCCTTCTTTGACTCATTTAGATGTTCAGTGGCAAACCTATGATGGGCCTGTACATGTGCCTTCTTGAACAGGGGGCCTGCAAGAATTTAATCCATGGTCCTGCTCGCAGTGGTGGATCAAAATCTTATTTCAGTCAACCGCATGCAAACTAATTTGTAACTTTTAAGTGGTGTGTGTGGTTTTTAAAAATATAATGTTGGTTGATATTCTGTCTCTCTCCAGTAAAATGAAACTGCCATTAAACTTACAGATAAGCAAACTTACAAATTCATTAGGGAGTCAGTGATTTCCCCAATGAACCTCCTCCTTACTTGTAATATTTACTCTGGATTCCTTCTTTAGAAATTGGAAGTAACACTGACTTGTTCCATGTCCCTTTTTCAAAGTGATAATTTGATATTTGATCGACCTGCAACAGAAAAGACATGGAGCCAGCTCCCTGGGGCTTTAGTTGAGATTACATAGTGTTCTTTAGTAACAGTATAATAATAAAAGTCGACTCTCTGAACTCGATCCAAACCCATCTCATCCACATGCGCATCTATCCAATTCACAAACGCACTCACGCCTACATCGTCCGTACATATTCTGTATTAGCCTATCACCAGAAAACTGTTGAATCAGTGATGCATGCATGTGCATTTGGCATATAGCAACACTTCACAGCCAAATGATGTATCACATCTTAATCAGCTTAGCCAAGTTTTGATCCAAAGGATTTTTTTCCTCCCTTTCTCGTTTCATGTCATAATTCTATAATGCCATCTGCTCGACTGCTCCACATTCTTTCCCTCCAGGGACACAGAGTATGGCTCAGTCCTCCACACGTTTTATACCTCGGCTCATAACGATGCTGTTTTTCGTCTCTGTTCCTTTTGAATTCCTATGTTTACAAGAAATTCTCCTGAAAAAGAGGCCCTTGACCTCTAAAGATGTATAGGAGATGCTCTTTACAACAGCACTTTGTTTTATTAAGCGCCCTCCCCTGCATGCCCTTCCATTTTTCCTCATTGGCTTCTGTCATCCACACATTTTTTGCCTCTCTTCATGCACAAGGATCCTGATGGGTTTTTAGAGGTAAAGGATGTCACAGTGACAACAGAGGGACAAATTGAAAAAGGACCATAAAGGAAAGAGAAGGTGTTGTGGAACACAGTGGAGGCGGAAATGAACTTTAGAACCCACACAGATGCTGAGACACTCACACAAGTCCATCCTGCTATCAGACAGCACATTCACCAGCAGTTTTATTTGTAATATCATGCAACATTAGGCCATTTTTCTTAGAGGAGTATTTCAAGTTTGCCGAAGAGCTATGAAAACAACTCGACTCTCGCTGGCAATAAAGCCTTGTTACCTCCAACTTGCAGCTACAGGTGATGAAATCCAGGCAGCTGGGCGTACATGTGGTGATAAAATCTCATCTCGCAGTGCCGTGGGGCATCAAGCGGCGGCGTACACTCGTAATGTTCTTTGCTGCACTCAGTCCCTGAGGGCATGCCTCCTCTTCCTGATAAGGAGCTGCCACAGAGATGTTCACAGTTCTGGCCTTTGTCACCCTGTCATCCTCGCTCTTACACACCACTCGTCCAATTGTCATCCACTAATGACTTTTAATGAAACTACATGAGTCCTGAGGAAGCTCGCACAACTGCATTGCAGGCAAAAAAGGATATGTCACAGAGCTATGTTGGCTAATTGACTGAATAATGAAATCAATAGATAGTAAAACACAGAAGCTCCAGTCTTTTATAGCATCAAATCTTTACTTACTGCTCATCGATTGTCTATAACGTCAACAGACCACCTTTACTGCTAACCAAAGCATTAATAGGAAGCAACCAAATTTTCTCATAAATCTTTTATTGTTTCACCCCAGGCGAGCCAAAAATGAACCATCTATTACGCCTGCAAAGCTAGAACTTGCAACCTTACCATCACAGCCCCCTTGAATTATTGAATAGGCTTCTTAAGAAGAGACTAGGCATGCTTTGTGATCTAAAATCCTCTCAACATATTTCAGAATGAAGAGTGGTGTCCGTTTGAGTGTTTTTTCCCCCCACTGCACGCTATCTGCTTGTGACAGCAGGCTGTAATGCTGAGAAGGATTGTGGAGGGATTGCTCTGCCACACTTGCTTTGGAGGACATCAGAATTGTCTTACTATTTCCTAGACAGTGTTAAATCATGAAGGTTCTTCTTTGACCAGGCCTTAGGGTATTAGCAGCTCTGTAGTGCAATGGCTTCCACGTTCACCTTACAAGCGTAAGATCCCCGGTATGATCCTGAGAGGACGCACAAATCCCTTCGGGGGTTGCGTCGGGGAAGAGCACCCAGCATAAAAATCTGCAAACATGCGGAGTCACCTGTTGTGGTAACCTCATGTGAATAAGGGAGCAGCTAAAAGTAACTTCATGCTGTAATCGGCTATGAATTATTTTATGTTGATGTTTAAACTTTGTTTAAACTTTAACCATCGTCATTTCCATGGAAACACCTTGGAGAGGTGCGCCTTTTCTTTTTTGGACACTATTCTTTCAGGCTTTCTCTTGTTATATTTATTTATTTATTTATTGCCTCAAACTTATATACATATAAAACAGATTAAAGACTATATAGAAGAAAAAGGAAACGCTGTTTTACCTCTTCCAGCTTGTATTAGTCCACTTATGTCCACTAATCAAAGTACAAGTGATTCATGTTGCATGTGAACATGGCCTCGTCTGCATACAGCTGTTCTCTCTGTGCCACCATGCACAAAAAAAAAAAAAAGCTTAAGCTTATTTTATCTTTCTGCTATATCGTGTTATAGGCTCAGCTATGTCCAAAAGGAAAACAAATCTTTTGAATGAAGCCTCTCTCTGGCTGCGTTCCCGTGCCTCCGCAAACTCTTGCCAAGAACTCTTCTGCATATCTTAGAGGAGATAAATGATGCAGTTGGTGATAACAATGCACACTGTTAGACAAGGCATTCATAGGTTTGCTGTCAACTATGCACGCGAAAACAGATGGAAGGAGCTGAATAAAGCTGATCTACAACAGATTGCGACTATTTTTCAAAACTATATCTGTTTTTCTTATGTTCGCGCCTGGCTTGTCATTGTGTGAAGTAAGCATGGATTAGTAGACTCTTCATTATTTTCAAGTCACTGTGATTCCTCCACTGTAGCTGTTAGAAATGACAAACACGTCACCTGAACCGCATAAGGCAGGGGTGGGGGAACTCCAGGCCTCAAGGGCCGGTGTTCTGCAGATGTGTCCTTGATCCAGCACAGCTGATTTAAATGGCTGAATTACCCCCTCAACAAGTCTTGAAGTTCTCCAGAGGCCTGGGAATGAACTAGTGATTTGATTCAGGTGCGTTGACCCAGGGTGAGACCTAAAACCTTGCAGGTCACCGGTCCTTGAGGTCTGGAGGCAGTGCTGTGAGTAGACGGCAATGACATTTTTATGATTAGGAAAAAGCCTCTGAACATCCAGCCACTGCGATGAAGCCAGACTGCATGATTTAAAGTACATTGCTATGTTCTTAGCTGCCCTGAGAGTAATTCTTACAGCATTGTGTGACTGATTCTTTTGGGAGAACATTAACGTCACAGCAAAACCAACAGCAGCCGACAGCTCTTTTTGTGGAAAACAAATCCACACATTTATCAATACACGTTTTCTGCCTTCCACCAGCTGCACTTCCGAAATGTGGGAGTAACCACGTTGGATTCCTCTGGTGATACCATCCTACTCCACCATCATCACCGCCTTTGTCCCTCTTGCCCCGAGCCTGATCGATTCTGATGATTACGACGAGCTTAAAAGCTTCGGCACTCCCTTCCTCTCTTTTCTGCTAATAAAGACCAATCTGCAACTAAAGCAAATGCCGCGGTGTCAAATTAAAGGCAGGATGCCGGAGTGTCTAAATGAATTAAGCTCACACTGCATCCAAGTAACTGGTTGTAAAGGAAGGCGTGAAGCAGATCAAAACAACTACTTTTAAAAACCCTGAAAGACCAAAGTTTAAGAGCAGGTTTAACTTTCACCCAAGCCTCAGATTCAGGTTCACTTTCCCTCCTCTCACTTAGTTTGATAAAAGTAATCACAGCTTTGTTTTAAGCACCGGGGGCCTCTGCTGTATAAGTTATTGACAGAACAATTGGAGTGGAAATAGGAGTCAGCACACAGCAAGGTCTCCCGCAAGGACATTTCTATTATTTTCGAGCTGAAAAAAGGAAACAAGGAGAAATGTGCCAGTGATTATCTAACATAATGGAAACTTGTACAGCCTTCCTAATGTCACAGATTCAGTTTGAAATCCCCCCACGTACCGCGGGACAACAGAGTCGCTTTTGACAAATGGGTTATTTAGACCTTTATGACTCTGGCGGCAACTGCAACGGACAGATGTGCAAGGACATCTCAGTCGTTTGGCCAATTAATTTTTAAGTGATGGGGAAGTGTCGTGACAGTGCACAGCTCAACACAGGCATCCCAAGAGGCAAAGTTACTGAATCGGGGTGGTCTAAAGTGAACCCAAGTAGAGGGGAATGTGTCCCTGCTCTGGAACAGAACTAAATGGTCTGGTCCGACCTCCAAGCCATGTTTAGTCAGACGAGCTAGCCAGGGTAATTAACACTTGGGGCATGGGTGACTCATCCCTGCTTCAGCCTTTACCCAGAGACAATTACAGAGTCACACCACTCTACCAACTGACACTCCATCATTACCTGCGAATCAGCAGAACACAGATGATACTCGCCGTCTGTCTCTTGCTCATCTGAGTCAGAGCTTTTATTCTGAGCAACGCGTCTCTCTATCGACCCATCAGATGTGTCTGTAAACAATATAAATGGGTGTGCAGATGGTGCCACAATTGGAGTACATTTGTATGGTTGCTCAAAGTGCTGTCGATCGGTATATATCAAAGTTGTAATTGTGCAGCAGGCTGAAAGGTGCCGCATTGTGCTCGTCTTTGTCAGAAGTAATTAACGGCCATTTGAAAGATGTGCCTTCTTTTGTTGTTTTTCATTCTTTGAACGCTTCTTTTAAGAGTCTGAGCAGAGAAAGAGGCGTCTAATGAAGCATTCAGTGAAATGGCACATGCAGCGAGCTTCGTTTTTTTCCATCAGGGAGCCGTACTTCATCAGCTTGATTCAGCATATTGAGGACATATTCATCACTTGCCGATCCACCGGCACAAGGATTAAATACACCATCAGTGGAAAAGAAAAACTGTCTGCAGTGATAAAATCCTCATTCCACTTTGATGAGACGTGAAAATGGGACAAGATGGAGCATGGAGCAGTTCTAGAGAAGATCTCACTGGGTTTAAAGAAAAAGTCAGGTGACAGTTACAGCTGAAATTGACACATGCAGAAGATAACGTTGTAAAAAAGGAAGAATGGAGCGGTAGAAGAATACAGTCGCAGGGTCTCGTTCATAGGAAATGTTCAGATCCTTTTTCCATCTTTAAATGTGGAAAATCTCCACAGTGGACTATGGACATTGATTTTTAATGTGGCTTTAAAGATTGTTTCGGACAAATGAGCGGTCTGCTTGTGCATCCTTATTAGCCAATCAGCTGGCTAATTTAAGTCAAATGTGACCAATGGCTAATTATTCTCATTCTGTACGCTGCATGCACAAATGTACTCACTGACCTCTTAATACAGGTATAACTGTCCAACCAATCACATGACACAAGTATTTCAGGAACTGCTGATCCACTTTGATTTTCCCAAACAGATGCAACATAGAAAGGCAACAGTAACTTAAATAAAGCACTCGTTGTGACCAAAGTGTGCAGAAGAGCATCTCTGAAAACAGAAACAGCATAAGACCTGTTACACTTGCCACTCCTGTCAGCTAAGAACAGGAAACTGGGGCTACAAGTAACACAGGAGACTGGAAAAATGTTGCCTCGTCTGATGAGTCTCCATTTCTGCTCTGACAGTCCGATGGCAGGGTCAGAATTTGGGATAAACAACATTTAGGCTGCTGGTGCTGGTGTAATAATGTAGAGGATAATTTCTCGACACGCATTGGCTATTATTTAAATGCCAACCTGAGTCTGGAGCAGGAGATTCACATCATGAGAGCAGCAAACCTGCTGCAGCTGTGTATCTCTGAGGAGTGTTTCCAGCACCTTGTTGAATCTCAGTCATGAAGAATTAAGCACCAGCAACATGTACCTAATAAAATAGCCTGTGAGTTGTTTGTTTGGTGAGACATTTGAATGACCTTTGCTCAACAAATTAACAAAGTGAATCTATCACTGGCTTAATGACAGCAGTTGTAAAAATAAGAGCACATAAAAGCAAAATTCAATAAGTTACTGCTACAAATGCATTTTGATCTTTCAAAAGGAAGTAAGAAAAAACAAATTCACAGGGCAGATGTCACCTGTCAGGATCCTTCATGTCTCTCTGCTTCTTTTGTTGTCTCCGCTTCACCTCTTGGCAACATCATCTCAAATCGAGCATGGCTCAGTCTGACCACATCAATCCACAGCTGACTTTTTACTTTTGTGTCTGCAAGAATCCGGCTACAGATCCCCGTGGCTGCTTCTCAGCCCACCCTCATGAGGTGTGATGTTTCTCAGGAGGACATCCCTAAATAGAGGGCTCTTACCATGACTTTAGAAGTAATCGTCTTTGAGTCTGTGTTTAATGTGTCTCTCATCTGCGACATCCCTTTTAATCGCTTGTCCTCCTGACAAGCGCTTTGCACACTTAAGATAATATTAATACAGATGTGTCAGAAATTATTATTTTTGCCGCAATGAATGCATTTGTTTTGAAAAATGTGACAAAACCATGTTGTGCAGTAATAGCCTGCTCTCTCTTTACATTTTCCTAATTAAGCGTGTCAGCGCTACCGTGGGGCTACAGCTTGATTATCAAGTGGAGAACCAGCAACTTTTCACGCAGCTTACAAATGTCACAGCTGGTTTCAGTAACCCACTAGGATTTACAGCTGTGATTATACATCAGTTGATTCTAAAGTTAGCAGAAAACGTAAGGAAATTTGTGCTTGGTCGATTATTTCTTACAAATGGGGCACTATTTAAGGGGACATAGACAGACTTTCCAATTATATAATATAAGCTTTATCGCCATAAAGGAAGCAAATTTCCTTATTTTTTATGCTAAGTTTATATATCAGTGTCATTAAAAGCGGTTTAACTGGACAACAGTGTCCTCACTGATGCCATTAACCATCAACCCCCACTTAATGGGAATTTTATCTATTGTGGAAATCCTCTCTGAGTCAATTGCTGTAATTTTATTCATATTTCCAGTATTTCCATGTCATCCGCTCTGCTAGAGAGCTGTGAGTAGCTCCAGCCGATCCACCCCATCAAACTCACTATTAACGTCACTCTGTATACACAGCTTTATGCTGCGAGCCCAATAAAAAAAAAACCTCAACGCCGGCCGCATTTATTAAATGCGCTTCTTTAAGAGCACCTTGTTAGCGATGTTCAAACAGACGGGCAGAGCAGGAGAGGCACTGGCGCAGGGAGGACTATCCTCACTGGAGAAAAGCCTTTTATTTTAGTCACAGCGATTTTTCTATGGAAGAGGTGAATAATCCTGTCAACACGAGGGGCAGACTGCCAAAAACGCCAAATTATTATCCAGTTATGATTTGATTTCGGTGGATTTTCATGTGTTGCTCCATCTGCTTCACTGGAAATGTCATGGCCTGGGTCTAGGGACCCAGGGCTCAGGCATTTTCAGTGTATGTTTATGTTTATGTTTTCCGTGTGTTGTATTGGTTTGCTCTCCATCTCTCCATGTGTCTCTGTGTGAGCTTCCGGAGGTGTGGGTTCGCTGAGGAGACTGCGAACCCGGAAGTGGTCTACTCGAGAGACGGCCGCACCTGCCGCTCGTCGTCCTCTGCCAGCTGCAGCAGATTACGCTCGTCTAGGAACGGCATTTAGGACTGCAGCTGAGCTGAGGCCGACGCTGGATCCTTGAGTCAGAACTCGTCAGTACTGCCGTGAGCTTTTACGTAACCTCCGCGGAAACAGATCCCCTGCTAACCCTCTGCCTTTTGTGTTACCAGGAATCGGGAGCGGAGTACGCCTCTAAAGTCACGGTGTGGGAATTGGAGTTTTTTGGAGTCGCCACCTTTCACTTCTCACGGACATCTGCACTGTGTGGGATTCAGGGAGAATCACCACGGGACCACAGTGCTGGGATTTTGTATATAGTTGTGTGTTTTTCACCTCCTGTAAATAAATCCACTGTCCTTCACTTAGAGTCTCGCGTTTGGGCCCTGCTTTCACTGTCACTCCACGGTCTGCCATCGCAGCCCGTGACAGGAAAGAAGAGACTGGCTTACGTATTAAACACACCGGAGCTGGTTATATAAGAGATAAAGCTTTGTGCTGTTACTGTTGTTTTATGTTATTGACCCAACTAGGAAAGCAACCCACACTGACACTTAGCATACAGGCACACGGGCTTCAGCGTGACCCTGACAGTTCAGCCCATGCCAGCGCCTCAGATAAAGACTCCCATGCTGCAAGGGGAGACAGTGTTAAAAATGGTAGTTGATATCCAGAGTGTTTGGCTGGGCCTTTCTATCTTGAGTGCATACTGGAACAGTAAATAGTGGCTCTAGACACTTCGGATGGAGGTTAGCTTTAAAAGAGGAGAGATATACCGTTCACGGGCCCCCAGGGGCACTTAAGAGTGCCAAGAGAGTGTGACGCACGGGCAGCTACCTTCTGACCAGTGCAACTAGAGTGTCCTCGTGCCCCTTCAGATCCAAGCTGCAGTAATTCCCTGCTAGAGCTCGGGAATCAGTAGTTCAGGAAGTTGCCATTTACAGTAATTTCATCTTCTGCCAGTTGAGGGAAAGTTAATGTCCAACCAGTCGTGTGATTAGTGTAATTTTACACTGATGATGTAGGAGTGGAGCAGACCCCCTGTCCTGTTTCTAAAAGGTCTTAAACCGGACATTACTCTGTCACTGCTCCCATCATGACGTATCGTAATGCTGCACACGTGCAAGCAAATGTGAAGATGTGTCCAAACGATCCAGATACGCAAGTTTCTAACCCTTCATGCTAGGGCTGGGACCCAAAATTCATATCTCGATATTTTTTAACTGGATGGCGATATACGATATATATCTCGATATATATATATTTTTTAAAGCCATACAGTAAGAACAAAAAGAGAGTTCATAGTCAAAGCTGTGTCCCAGATGTCACACAGGCACTTTTATTAACATACAGCATAGATGTACATGAAAAAAACTACTCAAAAATAAATTAGGAGCATTTATTAAATAATAATGCTCCATAAATAAAAGAAAACAAGGTTGTTTTTGTGCATAACAAAGAGCTCACAATTGTGCAGTCAGAATGTAAACTAACAGACGCTGAGCACAATAACAAAGACAGATTTCACAGCTGCTCTGTTCCCAACTTGTACTGCGTGACTGACAACCTGGAGTTTGAAATCCGCTTCGTAACCACGTCTCTTAACAGGTGCCATTTATGGTCCTTATACACACACAATACGGTAATATTACGTTGAAGCACAGTACGTATCACTCCACGAGGCTCCTCGGTAGCCGTAATGCTCCGACAATCCATCAAGCGGTGCAGCTCCGTAGCTTAGCAAAGTCGTACTCAAACATTTATTGACAGATTGCTGAGCGCCGTGTACCACCTAAGATCGGTTCGCGGCCATCAAGCACAACCAGAATTCATACAAAAGGCGCGCTGTCAACTTTTGAGAGAATGCAAGGATTTTAGGCCGTGCAGCCCCTCTGGGCTGCATGGCGTTAGCGTGGTTAGCTCGTTAACACGTTGACGGCGTCCAGCCCCACGCACGGGGCGATGCGCAATAACTCGTTAACGGAGATTTGCCGTGTCCATCATGTCGCTTCCTGCAGGTGAAGCGATGGGGGAGGAGGGGGAGCTGTGTTCAGTGAAGGAGGGGCGAGGCCGAGTAACGTTGCGTAGAGACGAAAGAGAGGCAAACCTGCGGCTCCACAACTATAATTATAACGTAACATAGACTATATCGATATAAAGGATATTGTCACATCTTATATCTCGTATAAAAATATATCGATATTTTTTTTAAAAAAACCTCAATATATCGCCCAGCTCTACTTCATGCTTATACATATATCGTTTTCCAGCCTCTCTTCTTTTCCCCCAGCGGTCCGACTCTCCTCACGTTTAGAAGCACACACAGGAACAAAAATACAGAGCCATCACAAAAAAATGTGCTCGGTATGAATAAATGAACGGTGAGAGAGGGGATATGATGTCTCAGAGGACCCGATTTTTTTTCCAAGATGGAATGCTTGAAATGGACTTTAATTATTAATCATCAAGAAGCAAAAGAAAGGCTGAAATAAAGAAATAGGGACAGTGGAAACTAAAAGAAAGTCGACAGTCTACGGCAATGCTTGCAGCTCTGCGAGGCCGGGCTAAGTGGCACTTTCACTGTAGTTTCGTATTATAGCATGCTAATATTTTTGAAAACATTTCTGGTATTTGATAATAAACACAAGTAGTACATATAAACAACTTATGACCTCAGATGTTCAAAATTAAAAACAAAGCACCCAGTGATCTATTTGGGGCGATCGTGGCTCAAGAGTTGGGAGTTCGCCTTGTAATCGGAAGGTTGCCGGTTCGAGCCCTGGCTTAGACAGTCTCGGTCGTTGTGTCCTTGGGCGAGACACTTCACCCGTTGCCTACTGGTGGTGGTCAGAGGGCCCGGTGGCGCCAGTGTCCGGCAGCCTCGCCTCTGTCAGTGCGCCCCAGGGTGGCTGTGGCTACAATGTAGCTGCCATCACCAGTGTGTGAATGTGTGTGTGAATGGGTGGATGACTGGATATGTAAAGCACTTTGGGGTCCTTAGGGACTAGTAAAGCGCTATGTAAATACAGACCATTTACCATTTACCATATGGAGGAAAATTAACAGCTGCTTTGGAGATTATAGCGCACCGGCTGATTGAAAGAAACACATCAGCACAATAAAAGTACTGCCACCAGTGTAGACAAGTATCTGAGGTTCATCCACCTCTGTAGATGCAGTGATTAAATAACTGATCGGACACAGATCAGTACTAGACCACTGAAGAGAAAGGAGACCACTGTGGCTACAATCACCATGAGGCAGCGCTTCAGGTGACCAAAAATATCTGACAGACAGTTCATCCATTCACTAACCCACCCCTCACTGTCCTTGACAGTGTAGATTTTCTGTACTTTATCTTATGTGAGGCTTTTCTCGCACTAATGATGAAAACTTTTGGAGTGTCTTCACCACTGTAATTGGGAACCAGACTGCACTGTCTCTTAACAGACTGTTAAAGCTTACACGCACATCCCAAAAGTCCACTGACACCAAGTAGTGTCTTTAAACTTCCTGGTATGATGGTTCATTACTAATATTTCCCCACTAAGCCACTCTTAATTCCATCTAGATATAAGTCTCGTGGGCTGTAACACACACAAAAAGCTGTAAAACTCGTGTAACCCTGGAGAGTTACTAAGGGGTTTTAGTGTGTTATGAGTGATGTTAGTATTTTGAGTTCACTGTTAAGTTTTATTAAGTTAAATTATTTTGTTGAGAATTAATAAAATAGAAGATGTCTATAATGTCCTGATGGTCCTTGAAGTATACAGGGGGAAGTACCGCCTCCTGCCGTTCACTGCATAGCAGCTACGGATATCAGGAGAGAGGGAGAGGAAGAAAAGTCCGTTTTTCCAAGTGGAAAGCGTGGTTGTTTTTATCCTGTACGGTGGAAATAAGCTATCTAGGAATTGTTGTTACCCAGAAAGGAGTTTGTTACTGCTCGGATTCTTCTGGGTGAGTTAATTTGTTGTGAACAAGAATATTGTGAGTTTAAGCCACTAACGATGACATGCTAGCGGCTATCGCGGCTATTGCTATTAGCCATGTGGCTGTACATGTGTGATTGTGAGGATTAAACTGTATGTTAGAGTTTGTTAGCTTCCTATGATGATGCATGTAAAGATTGTAAGTCATATGTATGCTGTAGATGTTGATATGTTCCTATATCAATCCTTAATTGCGTTCATTGTGAGGTGAATACAGTTTAAAGAAAATGGGGTTATGTTTCTTTGTAGTTGTGCTACAACGCTTCACCATCGCCATTTTGAAGCTCCAGGAGAGTCCATTTTATTGGTTACTTTGGTAAGAAGTTATCATTGTCTATGTTTTGGAATATTCTGTCGTTCTTTCTGTATACTGGAAAGGTAAAATGCAAATTTGTTAGTATGTATGAACGAAACATAAGAAAGGATATATGTATAAATGACTAAATATAGATTTTTGAATGTTATTCTGACTGTGTTATACAGGTCAGGTTTTTTACTTGGGCGTACAGTTCAGTGATGATCCAGTCCAAAGATGGCGAGCCACCCCTCCAGGACCCTTGAGATGATTGCTCTAGGAAGAGAACTAAATTCTTTGGACGAACTGTGAACTGTACAAACTCTACTTAAGTGGTAGGACAGATTTGCACGTCATTCCTCCTTTGCACATCCTGCAAAGAGAATCCTCATTGCTGGACTCACACTTAAGGGTGTCGGCTGACACGAGAGAGAGAGACTGAGTCAAATCCCCCGGGGTTGTGTGTGTTTTGTTTATTATTTTCCGTGACTTGGGCCCAATTTTTCCTTTCATGTACTGTTATTGTTTTCATTGTATGTATGTAAGATTCTTTAATTGTGAATACAAATTGATCAAACCAAGTTCTCAGAGCGTTTCATTAGTCATCCACTGCTCCAGTAGTCGAACCTCAGCTATTGGCCCAACACACAGGTAACCATTTAAATCTGTATCCCAAGTGTTGAAAGGGGTGTTACAGAAAATTGGCGAGCCAGCCAGGAGCAGGTGGCAGACTATTGACGCTTTGTTTTCATTTTTTCTCCTTTTTGGGCAAAAATTCTTATCTTCAGTCATTATAACAGTAATTTGCCAAATTGGTGACATGGAGGTAGTGACACGTGAGCTGGTAAAGATCCCTAACTCTGTCATGGTTGAAGGGTTAACCTGGACTGAGGTGGACAATGAAGTACAGAGCTATTTAGAGACTCATGGTTCTATTAACCGTGTCCTGCGTATAGATGAACCAAACTCAGAGTTCCATAACAATGCAATTGTTGAGTTCACTTTTGGTACTGCGTTGCAAACGCTTGCTCCTTTGTTGCCATTTAAATACAAAAGCCCCACTCGGCCTGATGTGACTTTCCACGTGTGTGCGCTTGCTAGTGTCTATACCCCTGTGGTTAGCAATAGTGCTACTGAGAGTTACATGTCTGAGTTGCAAAACATTGCTAAGTTAACAGGGAAGTCATTTCAGCTTCTTTTGCAAGATGAACTAACTAAGTTGAGCTCTACAGTTGCAGCCACAGTAGAAAATGCCCCTGTGGACAGGAGTCAACATGAGGGAAGTCAGGCACCTAATTTCAGCTCGGCCTCATTACCGCAAGGTGCAATGCAATCTAGAATTGCTCCTGATACCACTATTCAGGGTGCTGCACTACGCTCAGCTCCAGAGATACAAAACCTGACCAAAGAGCAACATCCGAGAATACCACCAGTGACGGTGAGTTCATGCCCAGATCTAAGCCCCAGTGATCTCAACCCCCCTGAGATACAAAAGGTCGTTGTGGAGCATATTGTGCGAAATGAGGAGGCACCGCCACACCATTATGCTGCCTCACGCCTTCGAGTCTTTTCAGGCCGATTGCCGCGGCCAAATAATGAAACGGATTATGAGACCTGGCGCTCTAGTGTGGAACTTCTTTTAACAGACCCAGCATTGTCTGATTTAAGTCGCTCCAGGAAGATTGTTGACAGCTTGTTGCCCCCTGCTTCAGATTTCATTAGGCATCTTGATTCACAAGCTTTACCTTCTGCATATTTGCAGCTTCTTGACTCAGCTTATGGTGCTGTGGAGGATGGAGATGAGCTGTTTGCTAAGTTTATGGGTACTCTGCAGAATGCTGGTGAGAAACCATCAAACTACCTTCACAGACTCCAAGTTGTGCTTAACACTGCTACAAGGAGAGGAGGGGCCTCTGCTGATGAGTTTGATAGGCAGTTGTTGAAGCAGTTTTGTAGAGGCTGCTGGGATGACTCCTTAATAGCAGAGCTCCAGCTTGAACAAAAAATTAAAAACCCTCCTAGTTTTGCTGAATTATTGCTCCTGTTGCGTACTGAGGAAGACAAGCATGCTAACAAGGCAGTACGTATGAAAAAGCACCTTGGTACTTCCAGGCAACAGCCAGCCCCACCCAAACAGCATGTTTGGTCTCAACTGCAAACTGCCTGTGTTTGCTCTGAGTCTAAGGCTGTGGCAGAAACCAATCTCCTGAAGAAACAAGTTATTGAGTTACAGGCTCAAATGGCTCAGTTAACCCCCCACAGGAAAAGCAGGGGTAAGAACGCAAACTCAAATGCAAAGGTGACTGTGCAGACCAACCCTGCTCCTGAGCAGCCCTTGGCAGTGCCTGTTCCAGAGCACCAGCCACCTCCCAGGCCACGCCCGTGGTACTGCTTTCGGTGTGGAGAGGATGGCCATGTAGCCTTGAGATGCAGTAATGAGGCTAACCCCGTGCTAGTAGCAGCAAAAAGGAAGCAATTTCAAAGAAAACGGCAGGAGTGGGAGACGCAGAATGGCTCTGTGGATCCACACCATTTAAACTGACAGCAACTCCTGTTGTGGGACAGACAGGAGTTCAGTCTAACACTAGTCCCTCTACCTCCAAGCAAAAAGGCAAAAGACAGCCAAAATGTCAGCCATGTGGGCTGCCACAGAGGTTAGTTGGAAGCAAATGCACTGCTGAAGTGTGTGTTGCAGAGAAAAGGGTAAACTGTCTTTTAGACTCTGGATCTCAAGTTACAACGATCCCCTTGTCCTTCTATGAAAGCAACCTGAGGGACCAAGAAATTAAATCATTAGATGATTTGTTGGAGGTTGAAGGAGCTAATGGACAGCAAGTTCCATATTTTGGCTATGTGGAAATAGATATCACTTTTCCTAAAGAGTTTGTAGGAGAGGAGATTGAGATTTCTACTTTGGCCCTTGTGGTTCCAAACATGAGAGAAAATGCCCAAGAGCAAATTCTCATTGGCACCAATACACTAGACGTGTTGTACTCAAGTGTTGCTACTCACATGAATGAATTTGGCCTACCTGTCCAGTATGGCTACCGAGCAGTCCTCAAAGCCTTGGAGCTTAGGCACAGACAGCAACCCAATGGCAAGCTGGGCCAAGTAAAACTGTCTGGGGGGAAATCTGAGACGATTCCTGCTGGACGGACTGTTGCTTTAGAAGGGGTAGCCCTTGTTGGGAGCTCCTTTAATGAAAAGTGGGCCTTGGTAGAGCAACCAACAACACCCTCCTTGCCTGGTGGCCTACTGGTAGCAAATTGTTTAATCACATTGCCTAAGAAAAGGGCGAGCACATTGGCAGTGATAGTCAAAAATGAAACCGCCCATGATGTAACAATCGCACCAAAAACAGTGATCGCTGAACTCAGTGCTGTTCAACAAATAGTAGCACATAAGTCTGACACAAATGTACCTGACTCTGTCAAAGACAAGAACAATTCTAGTCCAGATTTACAGTTTGACTTTGGAGATTCTCCTTTGTCAGCTGACTGGAAGGAAAGAGTAACACAAACATTGAAGTCAATGCCAGAAGTGTTTGCTCACCATGACCTCGACTTTGGTCATGTAGGTCAGGTCAAGCATCACATCAGACTTCACGACCAGACACCTTTTAAGCAGAGAGCCCGGCCAATACACCCACAGGATGTTGATGCCGTGAGAAAACATTTAAGGGAGCTGTTGGATGCAGGCGTGATTCGCGAATCTGAGTCTCCTTTTGCGTCCCCTATTGTGGTGGTCCGGAAGCGTGATGCCTCCATCCGTCTCTGCATCGATTACCGCAAATTGAACTCACAGACAATCAAGGACGCCTATGCCCTTCCCAATCTTGAAGAGGCTTTTTCAGCTCTCACAGGCTCAAAGTGGTTTTCGGTTTTAGACTTGAAATCCGGCTACTACCAAATTGAAATGGAGGAGGCCGATAAGGAGAAGACCGCGTTCGTGTGTCCCTTGGGATTTTATGAATTTAATAGAATGCCGCAAGGAGTCACAAATGCCCCCAGCACCTTCCAGCGCTGCATGGAGCGTTGCATGGGTGATCTGAACCTGAAAGAGGTGTTAGTTTTTATTGATGACCTTATCATTTTTTCAGACACAGTTGAAGAGCACGAGAGGCGCCTTCTGCATGTTCTGAATCGCCTGAAGGAATATGGTCTCAAACTTTCACCAGAGAAGTGTAAGTTCTTTCAGTCTTCTGTCCGATATCTAGGCCATATTGTTTCCCAGAACGGAGTTGAGACTGATCCAGAGAAAACTAGTGCCCTGAAAACCTGGCCAAAGCCATCTAACCTAAAAGAACTGAGGTCCTTCCTTGGGTTCAGCGGTTACTATCGCAGGTTTATTCAGGATTTCTCCAGAATTGTGAAGCCGCTGAATGAGCTAACAGCTGGATATCCTCCAACCTGCAAGAACAAGGAAAGAAAGGCCAATGTCAAGTACCGCAATCCTAAAGAGCCATTTGGTGAGCGCTGGACTGCTTCTTGTCAACAGGCTTTTGACACCATAATCGAGAGGCTCACTTCAGCACCTGTCTTGGGTTTTGCTAATCCTAAACTTCCCTACCTGCTCCACACAGATGCGAGTACGACTGGGTTAGGTGCAGCCTTATACCAAGAGCAAGATGGTGAGCTTAAGGCTATAGCATTTGCAAGCAGAGGGTTGTCTAGAAGTGAAGCTAAGTATCCAGCACATAAGTTGGAGTTCCTAGCCCTTAAGTGGGCTGTCACAGAAAAGTTTAGTGACTACCTTTATGGGGCTGGTTTCACTGTGGTCACCGATAGCAACCCCCTTACATACATTCTAACCTCTGCCAAGCTTGACGCGACTAGTTATAGATGGCTGTCTGCTCTCTCCACCTACTCGTTCAAGCTGCAGTATAGGGCTGGAAAACAGAATGTGGACGCAGATGCATTATCACGAAGGCCACATGGTGGACTCATAGATGATCATATCTCAGTGAAAGAGAAGGAAAGGATCTGTAAGTTCACTGCCAACCACCTATCAGAAACGGAAACCTCAGAGGTCATTCAACCAGAGGTGATCAAAGCCATCTGTGAGCGGCATGACATCTATTTTGCTGGTGAAGGTTCTGAGTGCTCTGATCACTCAGTTGCTTTGGTTGAGTCCATAGCACTCAGTCCTGAAGCCCTGCCACCTTGCTTCCAAGGGAATGACAGTCATGGGCTGCCAGTTATCCCCTTTTTCTCATTTGCTGAAATCTCAGAGAAACAGCAAGCAGACGCAAGCATCAGGGAAATAATTACTCAATTGGAAAGTGGTGAGACACCTCCACCTCAAGTGAGAAAGGAGCTCCCTGAGTATGGACTCTTGTTAAGAGAATGGAACCGGCTAGAGCTCAAAAATGGAGTCTTGTTTCGCAAGAGACAGGGAGTGATGGGAGTGACTCATCAACTTGTCTTACCAAGAGAACTGAGAGATATGGTACTTGAAAGTCTACACGACGACATGGGCCATCTTGGTGTTGAACGCACCCTTGATCTAGTGAGAGCTAGATTTTATTGGCCTAAAATGTCCTCAGTGGTTGAAGAAAAGATTAAGACTTGTGATCGCTGTGTGAAAAGAAAAACTCCACCAGAGAGAGCAGCCCCAATGGTTTCAATAGCGACCACCAGACCATTGGAATTAGTCTGCATGGACTTTCTGAGTGTGGAACCAGATCAAAGTAATACCAAGGACATATTAGTAATAACGGATCATTTTACTAAGTATGCCCTTGCAATACCAACGCCAAACCAAAAGGCGACTACCGTGGCTAAGTGTCTGTGGGAACATTTTATATCACATTATGGGTTCCCTGAAAAACTCCATAGTGATCAGGGCCCCGATTTTGAGTCCCGTACCATTAAGGAGCTGTGTGAAATGGCAGGAATCCGGAAGACACGGACAACCCCGTACCATCCAAGGGGTAACCCTGTTGAGCGTTTTAACAGAACGCTGCTGCAGATGCTAGGCACTCTAAATAATAAGGACAAGTCCCGTTGGAGGGACTATGTTAAGCCTCTTGTGCATGCATACAACTGCACAAAGCATGAAGCCACAGGGTTTGCACCTTATGAGCTTATGTTCGGGAGACAACCAAGACTCCCTGTGGACTTAGCTTTCGGGCTTCCTGTTGATCCTCTGCCATTGTCTCATTCACAGTATGTGCAAGGCCTGAAGAACCGCCTGAAAGAGAGTTATGAGCTTTCGAGCAGAAATGCTAAGAAATCTGCAGATCGTAACAAAACTAGGTTCGACCAGAGAGTTACAGGGTCTAGCCTTGAACCAGGGGATCGAGTGCTAGTTCGAAATGTGAGACTGAGGGGAAAGCACAAGCTAGCAGACAAATGGGAGGCAGATGTGTATGTAGTTGTGTCACATGCTAATGACCTTCCCGTGTATACAGTGCGTCCTGAGGCTGGAAATGGTCCTTTGCGCACTTTACACAGGGACCTCCTGTTGCCCTGTGGGTTTCTGCCCGTAAGTGCTCCTGAAACCCCAGTACTGCCAACAGTGCGAAGGTCAAGAACCCGTCAAAACCCAGGTTATGTAAACGAATGCTTTGATGATGTCATGTCAGACGAAGAAGAAGTGTATCCTTCAAGGATTGTACTTTTGGATCCAGCTGCCTCCAACCTAATGCCCAAGGTTGATCACGTTTCATCCGACATTCCACCAGAGCAGCACGCTACTGACAATGTGATCCCTCTTAGCAGAGTGGTTGTTCCCGGAGCAGTTTCAGATGAAATTGAGGTGGAAATTCCCATAGAAGCAGGGGAGGAGTCCCCAGCCACAAGCTCACCTCAGGTCAGCTTTCTTGACCGTGAAGAACCAGGAAGAACTGGAGGTGATGAAAGTGAATCTTCTGGGAAGATTGGTGAGATTTCAGTGCCCCTCATTTCACCTGTTGGGCAATCTCAGCTGCTTGACATTGAAGGTACACAAGATGTTCCTGAAACTGATGACATAGCTAATTTAACCCACATAAAAGAGCCATCAGAGGGGTTAGATGAGGCCGTCAGATGTTCAAACAGGCAGCGAAGTCGACCAAAGAGACTCCATTATGCTGAACTTGGAAACCCTTTAATAGAGGTGGTTCAGTCACTTTTTCATGGTCTGGGTGCTGCTATAATAAGGTCAATGGATGCTGCAGAACCGTTGTGGTACAATCAAACCACCATCCCTCCTGTCGATCCAGTAACAACACAGCCGCAGAGAAGGTGCACGGGGACGTGCCACCCTTCAGTGGGGGAGGGTGTAACCCTGGAGAGTTACTAAGGGGTTTTAGTGTGTTATGAGTGATGTTAGTATTTTGAGTTCACTGTTAAGTTTTATTAAGTTAAATTATTTTGTTGAGAATTAATAAAATAGAAGATGTCTATAATGTCCTGATGGTCCTTGAAGTATACAGGGGGAAGTACCGCCTCCTGCCGTTCACTGCATAGCAGCTACGGATATCAGGAGAGAGGGAGAGGAAGAAAAGTCCGTTTTTCCAAGTGGAAAGCGTGGTTGTTTTTATCCTGTACGGTGGAAATAAGCTATCTAGGAATTGTTGTTACCCAGAAAGGAGTTTGTTACTGCTCGGATTCTTCTGGGTGAGTTAATTTGTTGTGAACAAGAATATTGTGAGTTTAAGCCACTAACGATGACATGCTAGCGGCTATCGCGGCTATTGCTATTAGCCATGTGGCTGTACATGTGTGATTGTGAGGATTAAACTGTATGTTAGAGTTTGTTAGCTTCCTATGACGATGCATGTAAAGATTGTAAGTCATATGTATGCTGTAGATGTTGATATGTTCCTATATCAATCCTTAATTGCGTTCATTGTGAGGTGAATACAGTTTAAAGAAAATGGGGTTATGTTTCTTTGTAGTTGTGCTACAACGCTTCACCATCGCCATTTTGAAGCTCCAGGAGAGTCCATTTTATTGGTTACTTTGGTAAGAAGTTATCATTGTCTATGTTTTGGAATATTCTGTCGTTCTTTCTGTATACTGGAAAGGTAAAATGCAAATTTGTTAGTATGTATGAACGAAACATAAGAAAGGATATATGTATAAATGACTAAATATAGATTTTTGAATGTTATTCTGACTGTGTTATACAGGTCAGGTTTTTTACTTGGGCGTACAGTTCAGTGATGATCCAGTCCAAAGATGGCGAGCCACCCCTCCAGGACCCTTGAGATGATTGCTCTAGGAAGAGGACTAAATTCTTTGGACGAACTGTGAACTGTACAAACTCTACTTAAGTGGTAGGACAGATTTGCACGTCATTCCTCCTTTGCACATCCTGCAAAGAGAATCCTCATTGCTGGACTCACACTTAAGGGTGTCGGCTGACACGAGAGAGAGAGACTGAGTCAAATCCCCCGGGGTTGTGTGTGTTTTGTTTATTATTTTCCGTGACTTGGGCCCAATTTTTCCTTTCATGTACTGTTATTGTTTTCATTGTATGTATGTAAGATTCTTTAATTGTGAATACAAATTGATCAAACCAAGTTCTCAGAGCGTTTCATTAGTCATCCACTGCTCCAGTAGTCGAACCTCAGCTATTGGCCCAACACACAGGTAACCATTTAAATCTGTATCCCAAGTGTTGAAAGGGGTGTTACACTCGCCTTTGGGTACATGTAGACTGCCAAGGATTATCCAATCTAACATTTAATAGCCTGACTTAAGCGAAGAGGGAGGTGGGAAGCAGTCAAATCCTTGACTCTCCCTGGGCAGGACAGGGGTACTTTAATTCGTCTAATTAGCTGCGTGTGTCAAAAGCCAGGCAGGCGTCACAATTCGGAAGAGTCGGGCCGAAGCGTGGAGGAGAAGAAGCGAACGACACGCTCAGGGACGAGAGATGTTGGCTATTAATAGTTTGCGAGCAGTGTGTGGCCTCTCTCCTCAGAGTAATTGCATTTCCCTGCACTGTAGTGTTTCTCGTGGCGCTTGGAGTTTCATTTTTGTGCCCCCCCCCCCCAGTGCCAGTCCTGTTCATCTCCACCATATGAGCGTGGCAGAGGAAAACACAACAATGAACAGGTAGCGTGCATCAAGCTGTCTCCAAGGGTGTGTACGTCTTTTTTCCCCTTTCCTGCGAGCTCCCGAGGTAATAAGACATTCTGCAGTTATTGGATTGTTTTGCTTCACTTCCCCTTCTTTTCATAGGAGGACAGAGACAGAGTAAGATAGTACTGCAGCACCTACGCCGCACGGACAGAGACAACCTCCTCTTCTTCTCTGCGAGCACTCAGCCTCTCTAATGGCTAAATACATCACTTTCACCTTTGTCTAACTGCCCACACCGATAACTTAACACTTTTTGCAGTAGATGTGGCAGCAGAAGGGAAGGCGTTTTAAAGCATCCATGCATTTTGCACTTTCTCTTTGCGCTATTTTTATCCTTTGATCGAGTCTGCACAGTCCTCCTTGCAGAAACATCCTGATGTCTCCCAGCTGTGGGTTTGAGCCTTGGGGATGAGGCTGCCAGTGTTTTCCCAGGCGGCGCAACATATTGGTGGCCATCTGCCTCTCTGCATGCAGCACCTTCACACTGAGCCAGGCTGCCCACCCACTGAGTCCAGAGGCCATGCGCGCTGAGCCCTCAAAGTTCCAGCACCTCTCTATTCTGCTTGACCTATTCGACATCTTAAATTAGACAGGCACGTAGGTAAAGCAACGATGCAAGAAACTCCACCAGGTTTAGACCGCAGCGAATGCTTTTAGTATTTAATCCTTTCCAAGATTTTGTCAAAGATACCTTCGATTATCCGGCTGCTTGGCTTTTTTCTCAAAAGCTTCAAATCAAAAATCGCCTTTTCAAAAACAGGAAAGGCGGAAAATCCTGTCATCTGAATCATCTGTCTGTTGTCACTGCATGTGAGTAAAACATGGAATGATGAATATTCCCTAAGGCAGCATCCCAACAAGCCTCTTAAATACGCCGCCTCCAGACATGTGTAGCATTACGTAACGAAGCTGTACAGTGAAATCCGTGGAAGTACCCGGTGTTACCGCAGCTATATGTTCTCCTCTACCAACTCGAGAGCCTCTCAGAATGGATGAACATGAACAACGCTGCATAAATAACCTGCTGCCGTGTAGAAGAGCCACAGTTATGACACATGGCATGAAATCTAGGTTTGGTAGCGCTGATTTGACGATCATTATGGGAGATTGTAAAACGCCCCCGCTGCTATCCGAGCAGGCAGAGTGTTTACAGTACGACCGAGTTGTTGCTGGCAATGCACTTCCACCGACTCTTATCTCGCCAAATGCATGTGACACCATCATAGCACAAAATGCCAACGGCATCATTATGAGAAGTGATTCATCAAGATTCAGCCTGACACTTTTTTCCAGGTGAGTGGCACACTCGAGTGTTTATTACAAAGATTTCCTCAGGCTGTCACCAGGCCTTAAAGCTCCACAGTGGCACATAGTTAACAACATGCCTAAAAGGAAAACATTTTTATCAAGCGATGCCGCTACTGTCAACATCTATTTCGCACCTGCTCTTCTGGATTTCTTCCCTAATCTGTTTGCCTGGACATATGAAGGGACGGTGATTAAAAGCAGGATGAAACACGAGACTGGGGGCAGCTTACAGAGGCAGGCTCGTAGCTCATATTTTACCATAACCAAGACCGATCCTGTAGTTAAAGTCTGATCAAATGATCAAAAGAAGCTGTATAATTCTTTTTTTTTTCTTTTTTGTTGAGTGGGCTGTCATAGTGCTCGCAAAGGAATAAAGAAGTAATTCGTGGGTTGAGGAGAAAGAACCAGCCCTGGAGAATCAGCCGCTTCTCCCCAGCCGAAAAACTCGACACCATTAACCTCCAATACTGCTGAACCTTTCCAATCAAACAGCAGCTAGTGGAAGTGAAGGCACTATGGGGATGTGGTAATTACACATGTCACCGAAGGCCCTCTTGCTGCCAAAACCATCCACCGAAGGGATTGAAAACTTATTAAAACTTTGCTGGGCTCGGGTTTGCCAGTGTTGGGATACAGTAGTAGGAAGTGGGTCCCGAAGAGACAGGAGCTTGTTGTAAGACAGTGGAAAGAGGCTTCCTGACACCTGACAGTGAAACCAGTGTGTGTGAGGTAGATACACATTCATACAGACCAGTGAGCTGTCAGGAGCCCGTATACGGGTCACTGCCTCTCAGCAAAGTCTTTTTCCCATCTCACAGAAAGCACACGCAGACTTGCCTTTCTGTAGACGATCATATTGGGGGAGTCCTCCTCGGGATCAGCGGTGCCCGTTCCTCCCTGGTCTTTGGACCCTTCTGCCATTTTCTCTAAATCCTGTCAAGAAAAGCAAACGCACCATTAGAAGACAGCATCCGGCATCCGCTGAAGGGTCGAAGAAAACAAAATGAAAAACGACAAACATCAGACGATAACTGCATTTCCCCCGAGAACCAAAAGTTCTCCAGCCTTTATCGGAGTGACATTCAGCTGTCAAAACGCATGCTGCTGTCTCAAAAGCAAAAAAAAGAAAGAAAAGAGGACGCCTGTCATAGCAGAGGCAGATAAAAGGGCCCAGGTAGGCCGATGTAGGATGAATAATAAATAAGCCACAAAGCCAGATCGTGAACACACAATACCTTAACCTCAGCGGGTGTTTCTGCAGTTGCCAGGGGCTGTGCGAGAGGTTGCCGTGTAGCTCTGTTTAATTTGAAAAATAAAGACTGTAACTACATAAATAAAGTCAGTGCTAAGGATGTGGTAACAGTTGAGCTGGGAATGCTCAACAGTTTGTGGATAAAGGTTGAAATAAATAGCTGGAAATAATGGAAGGACAACTGGAATAGTTAATAATTACCTCAAAGGAAATACTCAAAGTAGCCCAATGAAGAAGCGCTGATGTGGAAGAGTAGTGGGCTCAATAGCATAACAAAACACTGACGTATGCAGACAGGTAGATGCACAAGATATTTGCAATTAACACTATTAGATAACCTCATCTGAGTTCATCTTATATAAAACTGCCACTGCAGTAAAGTGTGTCAGCAAGGAGGAATCAGGAAGGCACTAATTATGTATAAAGCACAGACCCTACGCTGTGTCACTGCATCATTTCATGTCTGGCACTGATCACCACCTGCACTCATGTATATATCTTTCTACGTAGCACTCATAATTCTTATTCTCATGTATATATCTCATGTATATATCTCATGCACATATCTTTCTTTCTACATAGCACTTTAATTCTTATTGTTTGCACTGAAGCACCGCAGCAATTTCCTAATGTTGTAAACCTCAACATCTGGCAATAAACCCATTCTGATTCTGATTCTGATTCTGATGTCGGTGTCCTCAGCACACACTGAGTGCGGCTGCGACGTTGATGACTCATCTTAACAGAAAGCTGATGTTCATAATGAATGAACCTTCACCGAGGTGATACCGATAGTGGCTTTGAGCGTGGTTAGCGCTGGCCACTGTGTTTGTTGTTGTTTTTATGCTAAGCATAAGTAAATGTTGACTCCATTAGCTGCAATCATACAATGGTTACCTCTGATCTGCCTGCACTCCCAACATTAACCTCCCCCAGGCTTCATGCTTTGAGAGCCGCTGTTAAGGGATTTATTTACTTTCTCTAAGCAGACACACACACACACACACACACACACACGGAATTAATTCTGCTTAAGTAAGGATTTTCATAACCTGGTGACTGGTGCTTCACAAGCCCTCTCAGCTCCTTTTGCATTCGAGGTACCTGTAAAATGTAAAATGGCTTTTTAACCATTTGCTGGTCCTTTAATTGGGAGATGAGACTGGTGAGGAAGTAGATCACATAGTTTAACACATCCTTAATTTTTGGTGTGAGAGAAGAAAGCTGCAATTCATTGTTGTTGACAGTTATTCGTGTTTAAACAGAGCTGTGATAAGCTACCGAGGGGCAAAGAATAGTGGATACAGATGGCATTTTATGACAGGGACACGTGAGCGTGCTCAAATGAAACCTTCATACATTAAACCTGCAGCTGGCATGGGGGATTTGGAGTGGCTGTATTATATAATTGCAACTCGCAATGTTACAATTTACTTCAACTTTTGAAGACAATAGCCGTGACGGAGACAGGGGGGGGGGAATCATCGGTGTTACCGGTTCGAACGGCAGCAGCCGTGCAAGGTGGCTTCGTCACTGTAGCTTTCATTTATTACACCGTAGAGCATGGTGATGCGCATGAGTGAATAAGTAATCATCCGCTCTTTCCTCACTGTTTGTTATTGCCACCAGAAGTGCAGAGTGCAGCACTCCTCATTGGCTAACACGTCTGTGCTCTTTTTAGAGTCTGAGCACATTAGACAGCTAATCTTTGCGCCTGCCTCAAGGGTCGTATACAGACAGAGGAGGTATGGATTGCATAGCACCTGTTCGAAGAAAACAATAGTGTACCAGTAGTTCAAAGCTGTAATTCTGGAGAGCAACTTCCTTCTAATGAAGCTGCTCAAACATGCAAACCCACAGACGCCTGTCCAAGAGAAACAGATGAAACAGGCATACTGAGAGCTGCTGAAAGAAACCCAAGTGGGCCACATATGCCCTCATGTACACCACATGTGTGTATGTGTGTGTGCGTGTGTTTCTACCCATGCATATCCACAAATCTAAGCACGCAGCAAAATCCAATTCATGAGGAAACACAAAAGGACATTGCACACACACACACACACACACACACACACACACACATATTCACAGAGGCAGACCCCCTGTGAGTCCACAGATGCCCGGTCAACTGAAACAAACTGGAATAAAACTGGCAGAGAGTTTGCAGAAAGAGCCACGCAACAAGCCGTGCTCCAGTTACAGCCAGAGCCATAAAAACAGCGAGTCCCAAAGCCCTGTTCACTTGAGGCAGGCGAACGTCTGCAGTGCAACATCTGTGACACCTGACAGTTGCTGATACTGAAGCGTTTTATTACCTTAACAACAAAATATCGCCCGGTCCACTCGGCTCCCCCTGGCTGGCTTCCCCTTAGCAACAAGCAGCAGGCAGGTTCATGGTATAATTGGCACAGGGAGAGAGAAGGGGATGGAAGCAGTGGAGCAGCGAGAAAAGAGAGAGAGAGAAAGAAATACAGAAGGGAAAAGAAGCTGGTTGGCCACTGCAGTATTCCTCTAGTTCTCCTCCTCCTCTTCTTCTTCTTCTCTCTTCACCAGCCCTGCCTTGCCCCGGCAGTTCAGGAGATCCTCATGTGTGCACCTCGTTCATCCCCCCTCTCCCTCTGTCTGCATGTGCACGACTCAGAGCGAGAGCAAAAGAGAGAGTGTGTTAGGGAGGGAGGGAGGGAGATCAAGTTGAAAAAAAGGGGGGAGGGATGAAGGAATTAAAGAGAATATAAAGAGGAAAACAGAGGGAGGAGAAAGACAGGCAGGAAGAGAGAGCGAGAGAGGGTGTGCGTGCATGAGAGAGAGAGAGAAGTGGATGCACAGCACAGAGAAAAGGAGGACAGAGAGATGCACACTGCAGCAGCAGCAGCGCCCACTGATGCTGAAAATAAGAAACATTTCATTAAGCGGATATTGAAATGCTAATATAAAAACAAGTTAGTGAGCACACACTTACACACACACACACACACACACGCTGGCTATAAATACATATCCCAGACTCTTTGAGCAAGCAACCTCAGAGAAAATGCTTTCATTATGCATTCAAAGCTCATGTATGAGAAGCCGCCCGGGTCCCAAAATTAGACTTTTTCTTGTATTTCTTAGTGGGGTGGGGGTGTGTTTCTTTTATCACGGACAAAGTCCACTTTCCATGTCCTCGAGTACGCCGAACATCCTCTCATGTTTCTTCCTCCACCCATTCAACCCATTCTAAATGCATGTTCTCCTCCCGTCCTCTCTTCATGTACACTCATTCAAGCTTAAATGGCAAACCCAAACGAATGAACCTTTTTCTTTTTCCCCCCGTCCGCCATAAATTAGATCCCAAAAGCCCCCGAGAAACACAGCCCAGAAATACATGGCATGGCCAATTTGTGAGTGCACGCGTGCAGAGTGTGCACACACACACACACACACACACACACACACACACACACACACACACACACACACACACAGATGCCTGGGTTTGACAAAGCCGGTTCACCAGCTATCAAGGAATTGTGTAGCCTGCTCCTCTTCACTGCACTTTTCCTCCTGTTTTTTCCACAGCGTGCTGTTTGGCACGGACCTCTCCTCGTTGCTTTTTGAAAATATTTGAGGAAGCTTCAAAATGTTCTTCACAACACGCAGGTTTAATCAAGCCTGAGAGATAAAAAGCCGCACTTCTCATTATTAGAAGTACAATTTGTTCGGTGTGTGTTTCTTCAGGCAAAGAGCAGATTAAAATTTGAACAACCCGAAGCTGCTACTGTTCTCTGTAAATGTTGTAACCAAGGGAAACTGAGGTCACAGATACTCACCCTTACCCTGCACATTTTCCCACTACTTATAGACAGGGAAAGAGCAGGAGTGTTACATCCTCCCAAAACTACAAAACTACTATGATAACTACACATTTACCCTTTTCGTACATCTGCAGTGATACATAACACACCTCACCCGCAGAATACAAACTGCATATGATCCATGTACCATCTTTAACAAGGTGACAGACAGGCAGCCGGCAGACAGGCAGGGACTCTAATCTGCTTTGAGAGGGCCAGTCCTGCCATAATCTGCATTAATGCTAAATTATTAAACAGCCTGCTCAGATCCACACTACTGCTAGAGACCAACAGTGCTAGCCACACACAACACAGCAAAGATCTCGCTTGCTTTTAGAGAGACTTAAGAGGAATGTTTTTAGGCTTTTTGCCAGATTTTACATCTAAATATGTGGAGATACACAGAATAGATTCATTATTTAAAGAAATTATTGTGGATTAGTTTGCTGTTTTTTAAGGCTGTCTGAAAATATTATTTGCATTACTATTGGTACCATGGGAGTGTCATGCTAGTCTACAGTACTGTGCAAAAAAACCTCTCAATAATTAGTATAACCACCTTTATTCTACAAATCCTGAACTCTCTTCCACAAGCTTTGTTCAGTTTATTTAAGTAGTCTTTAGGAGTAGTTCTCCGGGGTTCTTGAAGGACTTTTTGGGTGTTTTTCTGTTCAGATATCATCTTACTGCATGACCACTGAGATTATTGTCATGCTGAAAATGAAGTTGATATTAAAGATGCTTTCTAGATGATCAGCTACAAGGACTGAACTAGAACATGAGGGAAAGGGCAGCCAATGTCCAAAGACAACATTTGAAAGACTTCAGAAAGCCTAGAGAACTGTTGCTCAAGACCGCTTTAAGTTTTAAGTTACAAGAAAATCTGCTTGGAGGTAAAATATAAAGAAACGAAGGGCGGCTCAAGACTTTTGCACAGTACTGCATATGCACTACTAGCCTTGCATGTCTGGATGCAGTTTTAAGATAACAGTGACATTAAGAAAAAGTGAAAGATTTATAGGGTATAATGTTAATAATACATAATTATCAATTATGTAAATGTTCTTGTTCGTTTTAGGTTTAGTTATGGTTACAGAGGCCTAATCTGTACACTCAACAACACGGCCTCCAATCACAAAACAAAAAGATGAATTTGACTGCTGGATATATACAATGTGTGTGTGTGTGTGTGTGTGTGTGTGTGTGTGTGTGTGTGTGTGTGTGTTAGCGATTAGCTATGAATTCTTTTAAACATGACAATTTGTTAACATCTGATCCAAAATAGCCCAGGAAGATCAGTCCTAAGCAAATGCGGCTTCAGCAGTCTGTGTAACACATTGTCATCATCTTACACTGATAGTCTTTCAAATACAAATTCCCTCTCCGCCGCCATGCTAGCAGCAGAGCTGTCATTGCCGGGTAGACAGCTACAATATATTACATTTCATGACTTTTGCAATAATCAAATCAGAAGCAGAGTCCACCCCACTCTTATGTCCCAATAGTGCCAACAATATAAACATTAACAGTTGAGACAGTTGAGATGTTCAAACACTACAAGAATCATATTTAGCTCATCTAAATGTCACTGCTAAAGGCACATAAGACTAGATTATCTTTCACATTTGTTTTAACTGGATTCACAAAACAAAGGGACTTCTAAGGCCAGTGTGGCCAAGAGAAACTACTTTAGTGATGATTACTTAGCAGTGGCTCAGTAGCCAGAAACCTGCAATCTCAGCAGTGACTATGTTTTTGCTACCCCTACCTTAGCTTTGCCATTAACCAGGGTAAAGCGCTTCATATGTCTCCGAGCAGACTGCTCTCTCACTTGTCATATTAGTAAACAACACTTGATGGCACTAACAATAGTCGTGGCAAAAGTACAGAAATCCTATACTTCATCAGACGTACAGATACAACTGTCTAAAAACAGTCCAGCAAAAGTTAAAGTACTGATTCAATTTCTTTACTCAAGTAAAAGTTAAAAAGTACAGGGTCTGAAATCTAAGTAAGCAAGTAAAAGTAGCTCTTTGAATTATGTTTCTACCAGCTGTTTTTTGTGTTATACTAATGTAATGATAAATCTTCTAATATTAGAAGAGGGGAATGCAAATTTTACTTTAATTTCTAAACAAAAAAATGAGGAAAATTTTAAAAAGAATCTTTATTTTCTGATGCCTACATTGTAGAACCTGATTGAACAAGATGTTTCATGAGTTGTCCTGGCTGATTTACATCCTCTTCACTGACAGTAACCGGTTATGCTGTCTTTTTTTCTAGATGCTATAAAGTTGGAATTCATCATCAGCTAAAATTCACATTAGTCTCTTCCACACTTGATGTATCTCTGACCATGAGCACTGCAGCCACTGTGCACTAACAAACTGTTCTTCGCCTTAATTTCATCACAACACTGATCTGTGTTAACCCCAGACTATGGCACGCGATTATGCATCTTTCATCTCTTCTTTATGCGACGTCCCCTGGTGATTAATACACGAACCAGACTTTCTTTTATTTGTTCCTGTTTAGCCTTAAATTGGTTTGATGTTTGAAGGCCCACAAATTGGTTAAACCAAAAGTAACAAGCCTGCTTTGAAAATGTAAAAGTACAGATATTTTTTAAAATGTAGGGCGTAAAAGTAAAAAGCTATCAGAAAAAAAAAAACTCAAGTATAGATAATTGAAAATTCTACTCAAGTACAGTAACAAAGTATTTGCACTTGGTTACCAGCTCTCTGGCAGGTTTAAGCCATTCAAAGCAGCACATCACTTGTAAAGATGTCTTATTGGTTAAAAATAATAGAGTGCTACCAAACATTAAAAAAAGACACCACCATCCCTTATTTTAATTTTACAATACAAAAATAAGCATTAATATCTATTCTATTTCTGCAGTCGCTGATTAAAAACAGGCAGAAATAGATTACATCTTCAGTTATGGCATGAACTCAGAAGGTCATTTTAATAATAGCAGGTTTGATACAGAATAACTGCTATTTGAATGACTAAACATCCAAACAGGCCTAAATCACACCAATCACCTGCTGGATGCATAACGGTCCACGTCTCCGCCCTGCCTTCTCTCAGGATATCCTGATCAATCAATCTGTCCCACGCAGCCCTGAATGTGTCTGGACAACCGCCTTGTGTAATCAAGCTTGAGTGGAAAAACAGCACCTCTCTGTTAATCACAATGCAACAGCGGGCAGCCACAAGGCCGCCAACAGGTATCCATTTACTCAAAGCCACCTCATATAACCCCCAGCAGTTGTGCTAGTTTCCTATTTTGCTCTTGTTGATGAATGACATGTCTAAATCGCAGTACATTAGTACAGACCACTCAGCAAGACAAAGTGTAATTGAACAAAATATCTTTAATAGATATAAACTTTTTTTGTGTGTTTGTTTTTACACATCACAGCTCAATGGAAACAGAATCACATGCTGACACACATGTTAAGAATGAAGGCATAGGGGCAATCTGCTACCGTACGGGCCTACGACTCATTTTGTCTGAGTCCGGCTTGTGGTTCCACTCTGCACTAGCAAGTAAAGCAGAAAGACATCAAAAATAACTGTAAAAAATAAGAACGAAGGTGCGATTTTGATGAATATTAAACTCTCCTTATATACAGTTGCACAGCATCAGGGTACAAAAGGAAATAGTTAAAGTATGAGGCTTAAATGAGGACTGAGCTCGGTCATCTGCAGATCAGATTCTGTGTGGGCTTTCGCGCAGATTTACAGAAGTACAGAAAACTGTAGCTGGGATTTCAGGATTTACACAGCATCTTATCTGCAATAATATAACAGTACCAACTGACTCCATCCAAAGTTTTAGGGATCAGATTGAGGCATTTTAGCGTGCTATGGGAGGAAAAGGATGTGAGCTCACTGTAGTAGTATTTTACATCTTGTCAACACTAAGTGGCGCTCTCAAATCAATCCACTGCAGCAGGCAAACGTTTTTAGGATTAGAAATATCAATATGTTCTCTAGCACTGTACTCTGGATCAAAAGTTACCCGGCTCCTGCTGGAAACGTTTGAGTCAAAGGATACATCTTGTCACGTAGGAAACCATTACTTGTATATACTGTACATATCTAACTGCATATGGCTGTTTTGCTTTTCTTGGCCATCATCTTTGACATAAATACTCTTTACATTATTATATCAAGGGAAGGCATGAGAAAAATAAATGTGAACATCACATATTTACAATAATCTGAATAAGTGACACTGAATTGTCGATTTCTATCTTTATGGCACCCATATTGTGTTTGTAATATATATATTTTTATATCTTTTCATGTGACCAGTAGTCCTATACAAGTTTTACTTGCAATAACCCTCGCTACACTTGCACAGTCTTTTACATAAGCGATACAGACAGGCACTCGACCTTACAGTGTTTACAGTATGTGCTATGCAAAGGGTCTGTCTGTCTATCTGTGCCTACCTACCAACACTAACCATCAAAAATGCAACTCCCATCCTCTCTTATAGTATTTACTTCACCTTTTTTCTCTTTGTTAGTAATACAAAAATAATCAGATCAGTGTTGTTATCTGTGAACTGGGAAAACTGGAGAATGTCTTAACGGCAGCACATTTACAGCACACCTGTCAATTAAGATCAGGGACTATATTCAGCAACTCTTGAAGAAATTTTAATTTGTGTTAGAGTTTTTTGTTTAATTGGAAATCCGTTCACTTAAAATTAGGTTACAGCTGGGGAGCTAAACAGTGACTTTAAATCCCTTTAGGTTTGGGTTAGCTTTGAAATCGTGCTCTCGCTTTCTCTGACATGCAGGAATACCAACAGTCCATTCAAGGGGGGGGGAAACAAAAACATTATATTTTATGAGCTCCTAAGTAAGGGAGAGCATGCCGATGAAAACTGACACACAGATACGCCGCTGCTCTTTTTTGTCTATCACCCTGGATTCTCCTTTGTCTTTTGTGGTCACTGTTCAAACAGATCCATGAGGCTGAGGAAGGATGATGTTTACATCCATGTTGGCACTAGTTTGTAACAGTACAAGAGCGACACTGTTTTGTTTTTTTATGTGATTCTGCTGTGCACCGAACATTACTGAAGAGTTTGAAATCAGCTTGAGTAGTGGTTATTCTCCCAGTGGAGAGCAGGTCAGCAGCAGCGTGCATCAGTTCATGTCGATGGTGTTAAAGACCCACTCTGTAAACTTCTTCAGCTTGGCGGAGGCACTGTAGGACTCCTCGAGGAGACGCTGGTTGTCCTCTCGCAGGCCCTCAATTTGAGCTTGTAGTGATGCCTTGGCATCCTTCTCCTAATGGTTACAAAAGGCAGGTTCATACTTAGATTTTGCATCTATGTTTGAGGCTGTGCCGAAGAGGAACAGGATCAATCTAGCATCACAAATCACCTTCTTTAGGTCCTCCTGTAGTGCCTTCACCATGGATTCTAGCTGGCTCACTTTCCCCATCAAACAAGCTGGAGTCTCTCTGTGAGAGGAAAAAGCTTGACATTAGCTGGGACCAACATCTCACCTTAAATGATGGGTAAATGTTTCTTAGTCCAGTCTTTCTCAGTGATGGTACATGTAGCTTAGCAATCCCCAACAAACACTATTGTACTACTGGCAGGATTCATCGGTGATGCAGTGGTGTGCGATTTGCGGAAAATCAGTGTTTTTGGTGGCACACTTCTGGAAAAACCAGTGGATGAAAGCAAACATTGGATCTAGGCCATGACCTGAGGCCTCTCACCCTGGCGAAGGCTGTCTCAGTGGAGCCGCCTGAGGCTCGGCCTGCTGGGGACTGGTGGCTGCTGCTGCTGCTGCTGCACTCTCAGCCATGGAGTTCTCCTCCTGGGCTGCTAGGAAAACCAGCCTCTGCTCTGATGTATTAAAAAAAAAAGGTCAAATGTTATGTTATCTGACCTAAACAGAGAACAAATACAGTGTAACAGTGCCCTCTTCTGATAAAAAATTAAGATAGCAGGTGGATTTCTCTATTACAAAACTAACTTAACCTTCACTTCAAATGTCTTTTTGTTGGTGGTTTGTTTTTAAGGATGAAATGAAAACATGACGCCTGGTTACCCTCAAAGGCCTTGGCAGCATCTACCAGGTGGGCCCAGTCAAGCGGGCCATCTGCCCCCGTGTCAGGCAGGGGCATGAGGACAGGCTCTTGCAGCTGTTGTTTCTTCCCCTCTTGGTCCAGCTCTGAACTGTCTGGGGCTGACAGGTCTCCTGGGAAGGAAAAGAACACAGTCAAACACAATGAATGAGATTTGTATCTGTTTTTAGGGGGCTGAAGATGGGAAACTTTATAGTCAATGCTTTTAGCACGGCATGGCCAAAAGACTTTTTCCGTAGCAGTGTGCTTAGTGTGTTTAAGCTTTTATTCCATTATCTGCAGATTTACGCATACTGTATATACAGTATTGTGTAAAAATCTTTAGCCACCCTCATATCTTTAGATTTTGTTGGGAAAACTGGAAATGGATGCGAAGAGGTATGCAAACGTACATGGTAATACAACATATAAGGCAAAAAAAGAGTTTGTACAATTCTAACAAGCTTAAAGTTCCAATAATACTTCGCATGACCACTTTTATTCTTCAACACAACTCTTTTAGACAAGCTTTCCTCTCATTTCTTTAAGTATCCCTCGGGAATAGTTCTCCGGGCTTCTTGGTGGACATTAAAAGCTCTTCCTTAGATGTCGGCTACATTTCTGTTCTGTTCTCTCTCAGGATGATCCTACACTGCTTGCGTAATGTTGAGCTCTGGGGAGGACATTCTTTTTCAATCCAGGTTTGCTGAAGACATCTTTAAAAAATTACAACAAAGTCAGGCTCCTTGGAACAAAAAGAAAGGGTTGGCTCAAGACTATTGCACAGTAGTCCATCTGCTCCATTATGAACAAGAGGTCACCACCGCAGCACATAACGAACCATGTTTGAGTTAGAAGGTTTTTTAACGTGGGAAACTCTTCCCGATTCCTGATGCGGATGCGTAAACCACTACGCTTTGGAGCCACTACAAGTTCAATCACATAAACTAGATGTTTACCGAGGGATTTGTGCGATGCTCGCCGACTCGGTCCGTGGCGGGCGATGGGTGAACGTGGCATGGTGGAACAGGAGAAAAGAAGGTCAGTAGGCGTTTCACGCTGTCCACTAGAGGACGGCTCCCTCTGCCCGCTGTAAATGCTCTCATCAGACAGGGTTCTCTGAAGGGAACGTCGACTGGGTGGGGGGCCTGGAAACAACGGCTTCACGAAGGGATGGAAGCAGACGAGAAGACTCAGGTAAAAAGCGAGAAAAAGAAAAACTGCATGAAAACACTGAAGGGTTTTTATTAATATTCTATTGGGGTTGTGTCATATCATATTGTCCGTGATAGTAATAATAAACACTTTTTAGCAGGGCTTTAAACAGCTGGTTAAAAACCTCAACCCAATATGTTATATCCCAGGTAGTTTCATCATGTGGTCTTGTGCGGCCCCTGAAGAGTTACAATATCAGGTTACATTAGCTGTTGTTAAACTAAAGTACTTTTTGTGTTTGTGAGAACCTTCACAGACATAAAGTATTTAACAGATATTTTATATTTTGCTTACAACTTCCAGGTTACCTAACATGCTATTGTGCTTACATTTGACTTGTGAAGCTTCGCTACTATGCAACCATAATACTGCTGGCACCTCGTTTTAAAACAGTCCTTGGTGAAATGACAAACACTACATGACCATGAACATATAGACTTCCTTACTTGGACTGATGATGAGGTGAAACTGATATTTTAAGCAGCACAAGATGAACATAATGTATACACAGAGACAGAAAACAAGCCTTAATTTGTTATCAAAGCAAATGTAGTGGTTTATTAGAGTGGTACCAGGAGCATTATCCATAATCATACAGTTACAGTAGCGGGAAAAGAGTAGAGCCTGACTGATAGCGATACTGTACCAATATTTGGTTGATTCAAAACGCTGATATTCTCTTATATCACCTGATTTTTTTTTCTTTGACACAGGAAATGTAAACATATTTCTTTAACATTTCTTATGTGTAGTTATTTATTTACTCGTTTAAGAGCTGCCCGACTTTGCTTGGATCAGCATGTTGTTTTGTTTGTGGTGTTCCTAACAGTTGCGGAGTGCCATCTGGTGGACAAAGTATGATAGCACAGTTAAAGGGTGTTTCTTCAGTATTGACCACTATAAATGCTAATACCGACAGATCGTCAAATTGCTAAGTAATATAATAGCTTATCGAAAACATCTCCCTGTACCTTCTCTTCATTTGTAGTGGGTGGAGGGCTGTCAAGTGTGATGAGCTTCTTTAAGTCTTCCTCCAGGCTGGACTTCGCAGTGTGCCGCTGGGGAGACTGGGAGCCCCGGAGATTGGCCCTGAGCTGGGGTTGACCACCCAGCAAACCATCACTCTGGTGCCGTCTGAAGATTAACATAAAAAAAACAAAAAACAAAAACGAATTCAGGCAGAAATCTCTAGAAACGACAAAGCATGTCTGTGATTAGCAGCAACCAGTTCAAATGTTCAGAATGGCAATGGCAGCTGTAACTGTTCCCAAACCAAGCTGTTGGCGATCTGTAGTCGAATAAATTACTGATTTATTGCGCCAGGAAAAACCGGTTTGTGTGAAAACATTTACCACCAACACAAAAGATAGGAATCGGCTTTCTGACCAAATTCAATATGTGAGAATAAGAGTGCAAATTTTTTTTGTCTTCCTACAAACCAAAGAATATTGATCTACAATATTACAGGGTACAATACAAAGCACCTTCAGAAAACTATAAATAAAACTGAATAGAGTTGAATTGATGTGGGAAAAAATAAAAACTCACCACACGGTGGCGCTGCTGACCAACTTTTTAAACAACACCTTTAAAATTAGCTGACCACTCAGTGAGACAAAGATAAAATATGTCGACATGATTGACAGCAGGATCCACTCTGCACTAAGTTATAATATTTTATCTGCATGCAATGGTGCTTTAGAAACAATTTTGAACAGATGTTTAGTAAAATAATTATTTCCATCTTACTTGCGAGTGCTGCCAAAATCCACCGAGTTAACAGTTCCCCCAGGCTTCCTCCAGCCAATGAGATACTTTGAGGTGGCTCCTTGACGAGGGTAGAAGCTCTTGGAACCTGGGGACTGGGAGTTTGAGGATGTGGGTGATGTGGGCACAGGAGCAGCCTCATCCTGGGGGGACATGGGCCTGCAGCCTGATGGACCAGAAGAGGCTGAGCTGGGGACAAAACAAAAAGCAAGGGCAGAAAAGTGTGACACAGCCTTACAATTTCATCAGTATCAAACACAGAGAGCAGACTGATTGAAAAGAAAATGCATTAGTGATGCATTTTCATTGCACTGATGTATTTTATTTTTCTTAATGTTTAACTATCAAATTACCTTAGTTACCTTTAATAAAGCTGAACAAACAACAAAGAGCCAGGCATCCTTAAAACCCATTAGTAAAGGTGTTCCTTCAATATATGTATCCAGATATCTCTGCAGACTGGATAAACCGATGAATTCATAAATATTAAATAAGAACACCGTGTCCTTGCACTTCATTTTCAGCTCTTTAAAATAGCATTCCTATAGAGTTTGACATTAATGCTTGAATTTTCCAACATCGAGTTTTGTGTCTGTGCACGAACTATAAAACAAAGCTGCCAATGTACAGGTCTGGTGGAGCCGAGTTATTTCTGGCTGAGTGAAGAAGAGAGGCAGGAAAGCTTTAGTTGATTCAAAGGAAGTGGGATTTAGAGGAGGGGGGAACAGTGCTGAGCTCACAGTCTGCATTTCTAGCAACTTCAAGCACTTCCTTTCTATCATGGATACCCAGAGACGGAGATACATGCAAATGCAAAACCACAGACACAGATATTTCATTCTTCCGCTCCCCCTTTGTTAGTGCCAAACCGCAGAGCTTTGGACTTCTTTTCAGCCGGGACAGTGCAGGATATATCTGGACTACAATGAATCACTGTCTGTTTAATGAAACACTGATGCAAAGGATCAGATTCCTAGACTGCCTATGTAGCTAAATTCTAACAGAACAGCAGCACACCTGGAGTGGGCGGCGCCATCACTTGGGCTATAGGAGCCGCTATCGGGACCAAGTGGCAAGGATAAGGGGCTCTTCCCTGGGATCTCGGTGCCTTGAGAGATGACAAGACAGTCTGGAGTTGGAGGTGAAGTGTCAGCGGCCATCTGGCCGTCTGGTGGCTCATCCTGCCAAGGGATTTTGTCTTTTGCCATGAAGGCACCAGTGGAGGAAGCCGTGCTGCTCTGCGTGGCAGTGAAGGAGGTTGCGTCAATGCCGCTGTCGCTGGAGGTACCCTGAAGATAGCCACTGAGATCCAGTTCACTCCGCACTCCGGAACGGGAGCCAACTTCGTACCACTTCTCGTCGCTGTGGGTGGAGCTGGAGGCGTTGCTTGACAGTGTGTTGCTGCTTGACTGGCTGGATGAATAGGGAGCATCTGCCTGTTACCAGATGAGAAATCTGCGATCAGTTTCTAGATAGAAAAACAGGACATTTTGCTGCAGCGTTCCCCCAAAGACTGTTTGTTTTTTGTCACCTCCCATAACTCCTCATGCTGCGATCATATTTACCCCAATGTTGGAAACATTTTAATTAGTGTGCTTAGCGTAGATTGGTTCATGGCACACAAACTTTAGCTCACAGTCATACGATGCTAACTGTGATTAAACAGCAGACCTCTTGTTAGCACAGGGCCTCCTTTATCAATTCAGGAAGGAAATTACATGTGGTGGTGTTGGCTATCACTCACCTTGGTGCTCTTGTTAGGAGACACGTGGCTGCTCTGCTCTGACGGCTGAAGTCGAGGAATCACCACCTTGGAAACCACGGTGTCTAAGACGTACGGAAAATTTAGAGCCCATAATGCAAAACATGTTTTTTGATTTACCAACACTGAGGTAGGAGTTCTGCCTACCTGAGCTGGGTTTGTCCCCTGATCTGCTAGCGGGATCACCCTCCCCAGGTCGTGACCATCCAACACCTGAGCTCGACGATACTTTGATCCCATTGGCGCCCTCACCTGCCACATGGCGCACAGATGAAACGGGGGACTGGCAGTTGTTATTAAACCTGAAGAGACATAAAAAATGTTATCTATGTTGCTGTGTAGCACACATCAAGTTTTAAGAAAATATATATTTATGAAATTTAGTCTGCATAATTTGTAGCGATGAACTCACCCGTCAGGCATAGACTTTTGCCTCCAGTGGGTGGAGGCCATGGTGTCTGTGTAGGAGAGACTGGAAGGGGAGTTTGTGTTGTGCAGTGTGCGTCCCATCACAATGGAGCAGGCAAGGGCATAGTTGTCATTCCCTGGGGAATATCTGTGGACACATATGGATGCGATTAAAGACATATGTTACAACCAGACAGAAGTTAGCTCTGCATGTCTGCAAGTTTCATAACAGCATTATCGTTATTATGTGACCTTTTGGGGTTGAGCGGTCGACCATCGCTAGACACACTGCGGGGAATAGCAGCAGGATTACTTAAGTCTGTGGGCGGGGCCTTGATGAGGGTTCCTCCAATGCCAGCAGCACGCGTTTGAGGGCTGGATGAGGTGCGTGGCCACTTGGTGTTGTTGTTTGTGGAGCGAAAGGGAAACTTTAACTCATAGGGCATGCCCTCTTTGTGGTTCTTGTAGTCCACAAGTGGCATGTGGTAGATTTCTGAGCAGCCTCTGTTGGCACATGAAGCAATCGCAGTCAGAATACTTTAAGGATAGCTTCAAAAGCCACAAACCAACACATCAACTACAGTCTCTCTTGTATCCATTTGTGACTTATATCCACAGTACCTGCGTGGCGTTGAGTCTTCATGTGGAGGAATGATGACCACCTTTACAGTGACAGAGGTTCTAAGAAGATCAATCATTTGCTCGTGGGACAGCGAGGCCACGGACACCTTGCAAATCTCCACTAAGCGGCTGCCCTGCCTGAGCCCAGCCTGCCAGGCATAGCCGTAGGGCTCCACCTCTGCTACGATCCCCTCGAAGTTGACATGAAAGCCCAGCTGGCCCAGGGCGTTACGACGTAAGGTCATCTCTGTGGTTTGGCTTCCCTTGGTCAACAACTAGAGAAAAGACGGTGTGAAAGATCAAGGTTGAGTCAGAAAGGTGGTGAAAAAAAAGGGTGGATGAAATGTATTGTTAGTCACAAGCTGACGCACATATGTCAATAACATAACACGCATATCATAATGCATTTTTCTGCACAGTTAGCCTGATCCATGGCTCCAAGGGTTGAAGAAAATTTTTTGAGCAATCCGGTTAAAATTTCTTAAAATTGGTGTCTGTCAAATTTTTCAATTTTTCGGCCCTTTGAGCACCACATGGAAAATGCTAATTTGTTCAGTATTTCCAAAAGAAGAGAGCAAATTCTGCAGGTGATCTCTATAAAACTGGACGAGCAATGTCAAAACAATCCAGATGAATCTGGATAAAAAGCACCATAGGCTTTTACACATCCTGTATATGCCTTTCTTTATTGAGTTCACCAAGTAGAAAACAGTGGTCTGAGTTTTGGATGTTAAAAAAAGAAGATGAAGAAGAAAGAGCTCTTTCCTGTACTGTCAGCAGGAAATCCTTTTTTACTTTATCATTAAGCAGAACTGCAGTGTCTGATGAATGATTGAAATATCCCATCAAAAGTGCCGCTTTATCTAGACCACAAGGAAACCCTCAGTAATGATATGAATTAAACTACTATGCATTATGCTTGGCATGACTTTTAATCACAGGGTCAGTGCAGCATCTGTGGCTTTCTGGTGAGTCCATAATTTCAGGCTACGCCCTTATGTTGCTGTAATCATCAACAATAGTTTTTTTTTTTCAAGCTACTGTTGTCAGGGAAGTGGACAAAGGGAGAGTGTGTCCTAACACTTAAAAAGACTTCACCAAGCACTTTTTGGCTGCATTATTGTTCACATACACAGTGACTCACAGACTGGGACTGGTTAGCTGGGTGATTTGGATTTTTACTAGATGATACTAGAAGATAACCAGCTAAAGAGTAAATATGCTGATATAAAAGTAAGAATGCTTTCACGATAGTCACAGCTCAAAGCATCTCTGTGTGTGTTTATTACAAGATGCTTGTCAGAGGTGCACTTTTTAAGGCCTGCAGCCTCTGATATCTGCAGCAGATGGTGTATGCTATACACATGTGTGGCTACAGAAGGTAACGGTGCCCCACTGACCTCCAGTCTTTTGACAACCTCTCCAAAGTCCTCCGTGTTGTTATTAATGGAGCGCAGCGATACGCTCTCACCGCGCTCATAGTAGATCTTCATAGAGGCGGGGCTCCCGGTTGACCAGCCAATCACATCGCGTGTGGCACAGTTAAACACGACCGCTTTGGCCTCTTGATCCAGCAGGATGATGAAGTCGTTTGAAATGGCCAACAGGCACTCGCGTTCAGCCCCGGCTACTTGATCTTCGGCATGAACCTGCCAGGTTATAGCCCCGAGGCTCCGTAGCTCCGCCCCGCTGTACGGACGCACCTTCTCCCGCCGTTTGTGTGCCAGAGAGATGAAGGGGAACTTCCCAGAGGGTTCCACTGATGTACTGGTCACGTGTCGCTCTGCCAAATCCCGCAGATACTCCTGCCGTGTCCGTGTTGCCATGGCGCCAAATTTATTTGACTTATGAGCTGCGTTCTCAGCGTTGATGACTTTGGCCAAAAGGAAGTCCCTGAACACAGTGGACTTGGGAAAGGTCACGCCTTTCGGGATTGGTGGGCCAAAGGAGGGAACGTCCTGGGAACGGGTGACGGCCACACTGCAGAAGAAAAAGAGAAAAAGAAGTTTTAAATACTCAAGAATTCATATTCTCTGGACTTTCCATTAGCAAAATTGTCAAGAAAGACAGCTGTATGTTTTGTTCCAGTTATAGATTCATTATGCATTCATTTTTAAAGGTTGCCATGACAGCGAAATACTTTTCTGTAAACACTGGGACACCATGAGCAACGTTATGGCTTTAAAGCAAGGGTGGGGAACTCCAGGCCTCAAGCGTCGGTGTCCTGCAGGTTTCAGATATCACCCTGGTCAACATACCTGAATCAAATGATTAGTTCGTTAGCAGGCCTCTGGAGAACTGCAAAACATGTTGAGGAGCTAATTTAGCCATTTAAATCAGCTCCATTGGATCAAGAACACATCTAAAACCTGCAGGCTTTAAGGCCTGGATTTCCCCCACCCCTACTTTAAAGGAAGGGCATTAGTCTAGTCATGAATTCCGAACTGACCAATCAGAATGCATTACAAGAATGCAAGTGTTTTGATGGCAAAATTTTCTTCCTGTAAGAAAAAATCCCAAAAGAAAACCAAAGGACACGGAGGAAGGAAGTGTTATTATGCATTGATAATTAGTTTTTGTTTCTTTGAGTTGGGGTTAAGGTCCAGAAGCAGGTATAAATAATTATTTCAGCCTTTTAGCTTCATTGACTCCTTATCATTGCGCACTATCTCCCAAGCGGCCAGGCTGAATTTCTTTGTAGCCAGATTAACAGAAAGTAGAATGATACCCCAGGATTGGCTCTGGTAAGGATGAGTTTACTGCATAAGCATGTATATTCAATTATTTTAAAAGGCATTTTAAAATTGCATATAACTTTTTTTTAAAAACACATTCATAAAAAGTGGAGTATAGAATATGCATATGCAAAGATAAATAGACTGAATTAACACAACACAACATACAGTTTACTGTATGGTTACCTCACCTCTGACCTTTGCTCTAAAAAGGAGGGTGTTCTAATTCCTACAGGCAAAGCTCGCGTCTTGTCCACTGCTCATATTACATTTCTACACAATGGCCGTTTGAGTTAAATTACTATCAATTAGTAACTGTGTGGCGATGCTGCCTTCTACATGTTCTTCATTAGAAATCTGGGAAACTTTACAAGAAAAACCTTTCAAAAGACTTTAAACTACCAATGAGGAAAAAAACTTGTCTGCCTTCTTCCTTTATATAAGTATAGGGGCTATATATAGCTATAAGTGCATACGTGCATGTACACTAAAAACCGAAAAAACTAAGACGTGGTCTCGGATAAGCTACTTTGACAGTCCTGACAAAACTCCATCCAGCCCATTAAACAGATAACACAGCCTCTGCCTGTAGCAGAAATGCTGCAAACCATGGCCGACTGCACTCAGCATATTAATGCTATACATCCAATCCTAGATGACAAGCCAGCTCCCAGTGATGACACCCTGCCACTCTCTGCTACATCATGGTATATGGAGGAGCAGCACTGTGGCTCTGGCTCGCAAGCACAAACAAAGATCATTTCCTAAATAAAGATCTGGTTACGCAATCCTGCCTCGCTGGCCCCGTGTGACTTTGAGGCAGCGGTTGAAAGCAGCAGATTAGCACCCCGCTGGCCCCAGGCCACTTACTCCTTTAATGCTCCGGTTTGGCTCAATATGACCTGAGAATTATCCAGATCTCAGCAGCAGGCAATGACAGGCTATTAATAACTAGATGACTCAACAAATAAAAACATGCCCTTTATTAATAGAGATTAAAGAGGCAAATGCATTGTATTATAGTAAAGGGAAACAGGGGAGGAAAGAATCTCTTCATGTAAAACAAAGTTTCAAGCTAGCATATATGATGTGCAACAATTTAAGGAAGGAGTGTGAAAGGGAGGGCTACTGAGCAGCTGAACTGTAAATCCCTGCATCAGGTACTCTTGTATGGTTTTGACCACCACACCATAGCATGCTGAACTCAACACAAACATGTGTAACTTACCTCCTGTCTTCATCAAAAAGTAACCAAGCTCTTCAGATTACTGCATCGAAACACTTATATTCAATCAAGGCGGTAAACAAACTGTGCCGATGCTAACTTAATTCTTCCTTGTTCCTATAATACAACACCCAACATAAACCACGCAATACTGTGTAGCAAATCCTTGTAACTGAGTTCTCGTGTCCAGACTCTTTTTTCTCCCCCCTTAAACCATCAGGGGAAGGCATCCAGGGAAAGACTTGTGACAAACAGTCAGGAGTGAAGTCTTAACACATGGTGCCTCAGTCCACACAGAATATGAGTTGAATTCGAAGACTGAGATTGTGCGGATGATTCTTGCGTAGGGTAGCAGGATTGTCTTCAAGGATTCGGTGTCTTGGGCCTCTCCATTTCTTCCATAAGGTAAACAACAAAGATTTCTCTCTTTCTTTCAGAGTATAAACTAAAAGATGAACCCTTTATGCAAAAAGAAAAACAAACGAAAGCAGCCACGAGTCAATGAGATGGAGTAGCTCATCAGAAAAAAAGAAAAGTCAGCACGGAGAAGAAAAATAAAAGGGCTCGAAATAAATTAGCCCAAATATGACGCCGCCGTGGCTGAACAGACAGAAGGTTGGCTCGACCTGTCTGCTCCTCAGGTTGGCTCTGTGAGCTCTGAGAAACACTGCTCTTAACAGTCCTCCCCACTCACATGCATGTCCATTGAAGAGAGCACTTCATGTGCATGGCGCTAACTCCTTCAGACCACTCCAACTCATGCTGCCCAAAGGCAAAGTGGCAAGCAAGGAAAGGAGGGGGAGGGAGGGTTGAGACTTGTATTTATATGAGTGTGTGAAGAGTGAGTCTTTGAGTGAATTAGTGTACGGCGGGTGGGGGGCAGTGTGTGCAAGTGAGCATGAGAAAGAGGTAAAAGGAGAAATGGGAGTAGGGGAGCGAGTGGGAGCAACTACATATGTATAATATCTGTGTGTTCAAAGCACAGAAAGAGCATGTGCAGTGGGGTAGAAACGCATAAGTGTCAACGCCACACAGCTCCACGGGAGAACCCCCATCAATGTGACAGCTACTGCACAAGTAATTTCTTCTATCTGACAATAATCAAACTAATTCACACACATACAGATGTGCAGTGGAAACGCAGCTCACGAAGACGGGACAGCAGCCAGGCAACAGGCTTTAATGCTAGCGTTTCCCTTCCAGTCAGTGCTTTTGTCTTAATGCTACTGTAGCTACCTGCATGAAAACACATCTACAAGCTCTGAAAAGTGGTGTGGAGCTTTTAAGAGTCCCATAAAAGGATCCGGTCCCAGACAGAGATGCGAAGCCAAAATCAGATTTTCATTCAACGTCACTGCTGAGGTTTGTCAGTTTGACCCACTTAAAATTGCAATGCATCTCGTTTTCACTGCACATGCTCATACACTGCCAAAGCATCGTCATTCAGCATAAAATTCTGCTGTCTGGTCTCAGACACAACCTGCTTTGCAAAGATATGCACAAGGTTTACTTTATGTAATTTATGTACATTAATTTATGTTAATGTATAACCACTACCTTTGAGGAGGCTAAACCTTGTTAAGGACTCTGCAGGTCCAAAGCGATGTTCTGTGCCTTTGAGCCTAAAGATCATGAAGGATCACACCAATAATCTTGCAGCAAAGCTACTTCCTCTTTTTAAGAAACAGCAAATCACAGAACAGGAAAGCACTGACTGCGAAAAGGAAGAATTAAATATTTTCACCATAATTTGCTTAAAAATAACATCCAGTGACTTTTGATAATTAACAGAAAATATAGCTCCTCATCTATAACATTGCTCATGTATTTATATTGCAGCACAGCTGCCACTAGACAGAGGAGTGATAAGGGAAACGGGCCCATTTCTTTAACCTAAGCCATGGTCACACCAGTTAACAAATTCATCTTGGCCCAGTCCCCAGAAATACCATAAGCTATGATTGTATACTCAGAGTATATATACTCTGAGTATACAAAAAAATGGTTAAAGTACACAAGCTTAAGTAGAAGATGAGGTCGTACTGGACGGGGCTCCCTGGGATCTGTTTGTTAGAAAGTATGTGAACCAACACACTGTGCTGAAATCCATATTAAAACTAAATATGAGCATGTGCTCTGATTCAGTATCAGATTTATCAGGGAAGAATACCCCTTTGTCCTTGATCTGTATAAACACTTAATTTGGTTCCAAGCTAGACTTTAGTTTCCTTAATTCAGTTAAGGAAACTAAAGTCTAAAGTCAGTCCTTTGTTCAGCCAGCTTTATTCCTCTTTTGATGATCTTCCCCCTCACAACAAGACAGCTTGAGATATAATACATAAAGGCTTGCTGAGGTATACTAGGCCTCTTTTAAAGAACCAGAAAGGGTACAATTAAAAGCAGAGTCACGAGCTTGTCAGCCAAGAGACCACAGTTGTTTTAAAACTTGTTTTCCCTTTATTGTCTTTTGTGAATTCTTTTCATTTTCAATTTCGGGTCAAGTTTAGGCACTAAAAAGTACTTGGTTAGTTTACAGATTCAAAACAGGCTGCTCATGTTTCATCTCTGCTGGTCACGCTTAAAGACCCACCTGTAGCATGTGCTGTCGGAGCAGGGGTTGTGTACTCGTACGATGATGAAGACATGTTGAAAGTGGGAGCGAATAGTCTTGGGAGTGAAAGGGTGAGCTCCGGGCTCCTGGAACACTATGGTCACTATGTCGTTCCCAATGTGCCGCTTTCTCAGCAACTAGTCATTGAAAAACAAGGAATTTTTAGAGAGGCGTGACAACTGAATGTAAAAGTCATACAAAGGATTTGGTACGTTCCATTTACTGGCATTAAAAAAAAACCACATTCTTTAAAATGAAACCTGATTCCTGAATGATAAGTCATAACATTCCTCTCTGATGTCTTTGTGGCGCAAATAAAAAGAAGTTTTTCCATTTCCGAAAACACAACTCAGGACATACCACGAAATACGTACTCCCCATCTTTACCTGCTGTTTGTTGTTGGGCGTGTAAGGCAGCAGAGTAGACACATGGAACATGATCTCATAATCCTTGTATGAAGTGTACAGGGAGTGAGTGCCCGTGGAATCTGCTGCAGGAAAAATAGGAATACAGTGTTCAGACTCATTGTATCGCTACTGCCATTCATTTTTCTTTTCAGTGCTTTTTTGTGCAAGACAGGATGCAATTTCACTGTAGCACAAACAGCTACACAATAGTCAGCTGTGGATCAATGTCAGCCTGTCAAAGCTAATGTTAATAAAGAGAACAATTAATTGTTTTACTCATGCATCCTGTAAGGGAAGCTCGTTACATTTTTCCCTGCCATTGCACAACAAAGGTCTAGAATTACTAAGCAGGGAAAAATAGGCCGAGACCACAATCGCAAAAAAAATAATAAACAAATATAGGAGCAGAGAGTTCAATGTGCAAATGTATGGAAGTTTAATTCATTTCCAGTGTTACAGCTGACCTGTCAGATTAATGTAAATAATAATTATTTACTATCACATTCTGATTAATCGAATGCTAACGTATTTATTGAAAATGTGCGCATCTATCTCATTTTTTTAAAATTTGCTGTGTGAGGCTGCAGATCTTTATTAAAGTCACGTACAGCACAGCCACCTGTGGGCAACAGACAAAATCTGAATTGTGGCAAAATACAAAATTATATTGAGTGAAACCTGAGCGTCATTATTACAGCACACTTCTCACATCTGTCTGAGTCACAATGGTAGTTTCATTTTGACATATAACATGTTATTTAATTGATCTGATAATAAAGAGAAGGTAGATTTGTGGCGTTTAAACACAGCTCTGCGTACACGTGCTGCTGGTTAAAGACCTGGAAACAGAGGATTCGAACCTGTCTGTATCAAATGTGTAAAAAAAAAAGATTACTATATGCTCTAAGTCCACTTCTGCTCTGTTACATTAAAATAACAGTATAGGAAACCAGCAGTATGTGTTTAGGCTGAGAACTCAGTGAAGAGGACAGAGGCCAAGCTTTAGCAATGCTAACCCCCACAGCTTTGAGCAATCCACCCATGGCAATTACATGTTAATTCTGATAACATCTCCCAATAAAATTCCAAATAAATCAACTCTCCTAGGAACAACTATCACAGCCATATCAGGCACAAAATAAGACATGCTTTTGTTTCAGCATTAAATAATGGCGCAATTTGCAGGAAATCACATGTATGATTCATTTAAATAACTCCTCCCCAAATTACGAGGTCTGAAAGAGGATTGTGTGTGATAAGCTCAGCTAAAATAACTCTGCCCATGCCTTTCAGTCAGAAACATCTTACGGCGTCTCTTTAGCAAATCCCAAAACAATTTTATTTGAAAGCCAAAAGTTTCGTACTATTGTAAACCAACAATAAATGTAGGGTAAATGATCTAGGGCCTCATTCATTCACCTAACGAATCTGTTTAGTCATGCCAGGCAACATAAAAGTCCTGATATAGTCACAACACATCAGGTGTCATTTTATTGTCTAGTGCCAGCACTAATAGACTGTTGTAGCGGGCATGTTGGTCAGAAGGAACAGAAAGTGAGATAAAAGCGGAGAAGATAAAGGCAAGATAAAGGGCCAAAGTTCAAAAACTATAAAGTGTAATATGAAGAAGGGGAAATCCAAGTCACCATTCACATCATGTCTTACTTTCACTACCAAAACGAAAGATATCTACACTCTTATATGCAATCAGTTTCAGTGATCAGCGGGTTTAAAGATGTGTCACAACTTAGTACTATTTACTGTGTGTGTCATCTATAAGTATGCTGGGGGAACTGTTACTTTTTGTGTCCAGCTGGGCTCTGTACTTGGTGAAGCCCCTGAGGCGAACCTTCTCCCCCAGCAGCTGGAGGAACTCTTCCAGGGCGGGACCGGCTACTTCGTTGTTGTACATTTCCTCCTCTGTGCTCTGCCCTGCTCGGCAGTACATCACTCCCACTTTTACCTGAAAACTCAGCTGGGAACAAGCAAAGACACAAACATGACGGTCAATTTATTTCTTTAATCTACTTCAGCAGTGAGCAGGTTGAATAAAAGAATTCCTATTCAGTTATTATAAACACACGTTGCAACACTTTAAACTTTCGATCCTTTGGAAAATTGTTTATTTTCCGCCTACCCCTTGTTCATCCAGTTTCATCAGCTGCTCAGTGACTTTGGGTGTGTTGAGAGCCAGTCTGAGGCAGGAGAGATCCAGCTCAGGCAGAAGATACTCCAGTACATCTTTAATGGGCAGACCTCGGCTGGTGCCATGCTTAGAGGTGGAAGGCACTGCATCTTCTAGTATAGAACCTCGAAGAGTTATCAGCTGGAAACGCAGAGATGAACAACAGGAGATTACAGTGAGGAGCGCGAGAACCAAAGGAATGCACCTCAGGAATTTTTAATGCGCTTTGAACTCTTGGAGATGAAACACAGTGATAACAAAACATGCCTGCCCTGACACATGGAAGGAAACACAGGCTGCTGTGGTTCTTAAAGTCATAGCTGCCTCTTATTCAACCATTAAGAAGTTATGTGAAAACACAGAACAATCACAAAGTGCAACCGAGGAAGAAGAGGAGGTGGAAGGGCTTGTCTAAGCGCTCTGTGTACACAAAGTGTGCATTGTGCCGGGCTCTGGGACTGAGCTCAATCACTTGGCTATCATGAGCAGCTGGAACGGATGGAGACTTTCTCTCTCCTGCAAGCTTGAGGCTGTGCTGGGCTTGTTTTTACAATAGACCTGTGTTCCCCATGTCTAGAAGGTATGGTGGGGGTGTGCTTAGGTAATTCAGGCTAAAGTGTGGGGGTTTAATCACATGCACCTGTCCTGCCTCAGTCCACAACAAACAGCCCCAGGCAGATGCCTTTATCCACTGTCTGGGAATGCATGTCCATATAATCCCATAACGCAAAATTCAAAATCCAATATCCCAAGCCAAACACAGAAGACAGGGGAGCTAACACAACTACTAAATATGACAGTCTATTTTTACTGAAACAAAGACGTAAAGTTCTCCGCACAGCGGTTTTAGGTTGCTGACAGGCCTTGGAGGCTGGAGGATGAGCGCACTTCCTGAAGTTTCTTCACACATTGCTGATTGTGACACAGCTGAATAGCCCAGGGGTTGGTTGCATAACCAAAAAAAAAAAAAAAACCAACCAAGGACTGAGACTTATTTTACCTTGAGCTGGTCTTCCTAATATGGGATGCATAGAGTTGTTGCAATAAACACACCTTCTATATGGTTATATAAGGTCTGTGGTGCATGTATGACACCCTAAATCCAAAGAAGCTTGCTTCACAGACAAGCAAAGTAATTTGTTTCCCAAACTGGTGAAATGCTGTGGGCATATTTTTCCACAGTAGACAGGAATAGCACGAAGTTACGCTGAGGTTCCATGCAGGACGGACACTATAGCTGACCTCGCTGGTCCTGAAGATGACACGATAGTTATACTGCTGGCCATGCTCCTTGTCCTCCTCCAGCTTCTCTCTGCGCATGCTCACTGCTACTGGACCCAATGCCTCATCTAGCCCAAAGTAGTTCCAGTGATCTGAGGTAGAAGTAGTAGTACAATTAAAAACTGATCATGTATATTCAACAGCACTACTTCTTTAAACAATAAATCCATCTATATGCTATGACAGCTGTAATGAAAGCAGGTGAATGCATCTCACCCCTCAGGTAGAAGAACTTCCGATAGTAGTAAGCTCCCAGGTCCACGTGCTCCACAATGTATTGTTTGCCCTTGTCGCCGAGTGTGCTCGGGCCCTCCTTTGGTCCCTCAAGAACTGCTACTCCAGCATTGGTTAAGTGTGTGCTCACAGATGTTTCGTACAAGTTATTTTCCCCACTCAGGGTCCCTGAGCCACAGTTTCCAGCTCCGCCACCCACAAGCCCATGATATCCTGGCCCGTTAGCCCCCAGCTTGCGCCTCGCAATGCCATCGGCACCGATCTCATTGCGGAAGCAAGGGCAGCTTAGCAACATTTCGTTGCTTTGTTCATCTCCAGCATCCAGGCTAGGACTGTCCCTGGAATTGAGATCTTCCTGGCTTCCACTAGGAGAGCTATAAGGCAGGCTGTGGGTGGATGACAGAGTAGAGGTAGCAGAGGCCACGGCAGCGGCAGACGCTCCCGTGGTGGTGTTTTTCCTCTTGCCTGCAGTCTGCCGCAACTGAATAATTTCATTGAGGTCAAAAAGCATGCTCTGAACATCGTAGTGAGCGAACCCTTTCTGACACACCCAGGGCTTGAGAGGAGGGCCCGTGTCATCCGTTCGGCTGTCCTCCACATCAGACCCCGCTCTGGGGGAGTCGGACTCACCTCGCACGTTCCTAAGTTTACGGAATATAGACTCGCCTCCTGTTTCAGACTTTGTGCGTCTCTTTGGGGGCTTATCTCTGTCCTTCGCCTTAGGAGGATGACCGTCTGTGACATCCTCCTGAAGATCAAGAATCCCTTGCTTGGATGCAATATTTAGCATGTCCTCCAGTTTCTCTGGAGCAGGGCTACGTTGATCAACTTTGTCGCCTTGATAGCCCTTAAGCATTTCAAAGAAGCTGTCTCCAGCTACTCCATGTTGATCTATCGAGGAGGTGCTGCCATATTCACGGTGAAGAGGGGACAATTTGGCTCCCGATGATGGACCCCACTCCTCCCCACTGTCTCCACTGCCTTCCATCTCACCAACAGTCATGTCACTATTGCTGCGCTGGCGGATGCGTCTCTGCCGTGGGTTTCTATGTGCAGGACCTCTATAGTCTCCTGGAGCGAGGTAACGGGTGTCAGGGCTGTAATTGTTAGCCTGGGACTGGGCTCGATTCTTTAAAGTGTTGTGGATGTTACGCAGCATTGTTGAGTCCTGAGGGCTCATTATAGAGCCTAACTTTATGTGACTTTTTCCAGCTGAGGGCACAGCAGAGTTCTCAGGCTCCGTAGATGAATGCCACAGAGGCATCATAACGTCTTTCCTTGGGGGCCAGTCGGCCACACGAGCCCGTACACCCATTTTAGGCACTCCTGTGCTCACAGTGGCGTGGATGTTGTCAGTGCGGCTTGAAACAGGAACCCCATTGGCCATACGCAGGTGGCGGGTGTAAAACTCATCACTGGCGGGGACCGAACCCCCAACGGTACGCTCCATGGGTGGGTGCTTCAGGCTGGTCATTACATAAGTGCCAAAGGGAAAAGGCACTCAGCAGGTGAGCATGGCTGCCTCTGGGATGGGACACTGCTCTCTGACCTCATGAGCCATTTGATTGTCTGGATTAAGAGGCAAATTCACCTCATCAGCGCTCAAGACGGCTTTATGCCTCCTTACATGTGTCGAGACTGCCACACGGCATTTTCCACACTCCAAACACCCGCTCCTGGAAACAAAAGAGAAATCAGTAAGTGCATAGAGTAATATTCTAAAGAGCCATAAATGAATACGCATGATGAGTCACAAGGCTTTTTCCTGTCATAAATAAGACTGGAAATAAAGGAAAACAAGCAGTGTAGCAGATATTATTTAGAGCATTCTTTATATTTATTAATTAACACCACCTCTGCAGTACATTTTATATTAGTGTAAAATATCTACTCTCACGAATAGAGGGCATCTTTTCTTCCAACCTTTCCCCAAAAACCAAAAACAAAACACACAAGGACAGAAATATGCAAATGCTTATTTTCTATAAAAAGCAGTATATATGTGGGATGCACGGACCTGCCTGGAGAACAGAATGTGAATTCTTTTCTCTTTTTAAAAACCGGTGAAAATTCAACGGCACGTTCAATTTCAGATAAGGGAGCCTACTTTTCAAACCAATTTCAGCATAACCATTGTGGGGAAACACAGAAAGTCTGCCAAATTATAAAAAGAGGTTAACAGTGAGTGCATTTTTTTTTTTTCCTTGAAAGTCGAAGCCATTTCCTTAATAAGATCATTTATGTAGATGGAACATGAGTGAGAGAACAATCTAAATATCTTCAGCTGGCAGACTTCTAGCTCACCCCTTCTCTGACATCTCCTCGAATGCCCCTTTAAATAGCCAAACATTAGTGATTTGTATTGCTTAGTCGCACTTGTCAGGATCAAATATGCCAAGCTGCACATCAAAAAGCAAAGTGGCCCTTTGAAAGTCATCTGAAAAGTGGGTGATGATCCTCTGCCTGACAAATCAGGCCAATTTGGCAGTGAGACACTGAGGGAGATTAAGGCTTTACTTTCACTTGGCCCTGACTGGCTGTGGCTGTGATCACATTAGCCACCAGCAACGAGAGCACTGTGACGGTCCTATAGCACAGCCACCTTCACACTGCATCAAAACATCAGGAGCAGCTCAAAATCATGCAGTCCTTAGCAGAAAGAAGGCCCTCACCTTTGTCTAAACCATACAGAATTAAGGAAATGGAAGCATTTCATCAAAGGCAACAAACTACAATGTATGTGAAAGTGGTGCACAGTATCACGTGACCGGCAACGTTGCCACAGTGGCACAGTTAAGTGAGAGATGGGCCAAATATTCCCTAGATGCTTTCCTCATATGTTTGATATATCAACATCGATTTATAAGTCATGCAAAGAGTGTAAGCACAAAATCTCAAAGCTCTGCAGATGATTCAGTTTTCAGAAAGCCTTGGGCAAATCAGCCAGAGTCAGCCTAGCTTCAGTACACAGAAGAGTGCTTTCTGACAACAAATCTTTAAGCCTGTGCATATTATGCAGCAGAGTGGGATTCTGCAGCCCAATATTGTGCAAAAAACATGCAGCATTAAATCATGCAGTAGCAATTAGTCATAAATCCTGCTTGCAAAATGTAGCATGCGGAGGCTAATGTGCTTACAGGCTTTTGCACTGTTTTTGCACAAACAAACTGTGAGCTGAAACAAACATGAAGACTTTCAAATCAAACCCAGTATATCATTTTAATGGGTAGAGCTTACAAGCAAAAATGGCCTCGGATCACATCATTCGACCTTCATGTATCTTTTGAAATCTTCAGCGAGAGCATAATCAAGTAGGATGACAGGCAGTATCTCCAATATGATCTTCAGTCTGTCACACAAGGAGGGTTTCCTGCTTAGCTGAATGGACATCAATTGTTTGGGGCATGGCAGTAGATTATGTGCCTGAAGCAAATTAATAAACACTCATTATTTATTTAAAAAAACTAATTCATGTCCTACTAAATCTCTCTTTCTCTCACGTTTATAGGAGTGAAAATAGTCAGGGAATGCAAGTTAAACCATGCGTCTAGTCCCAGAGCGTTGGGCCTCATTCCCTTATGCCGCCGAGCGTCCACAGGGACAGAGAGATGAATTGAACTAACACACGACACACGTGCGCACACACATGTCCCAGAAAACAGGCCTCTAATCTCCTCGCTGACAGTTACGCAGACAGACGGCTGACTTCATGGTCCTGTCAGATTAAAAGAATAGCTATAGCACTGAGACTTAGAGTCTTGTGTTGGCTGAGAGCGGGGAAAACTTTATAAGAAACAAAGATAAAACCTAACGATTCACAGGATAATGCCGTCTTGTTCTAAACCATCCTATCAGTCTTTTTCTATTTAAAAAAAAAAGAAAGAAGATTTTTCCACATCTCAGTGGGACGTGTCTAGACAGCTTCTGCATGCTGACCAAATTTGGTTAACTTCCTGTAATTGGGGCTCTAACCTCTGAGTGTAGACCATGTGACCCTACCTAGAGATGAGAAAAAGAGCAATAAAGAGGTGATGATTTTATGACATACCTCTCATGATCTACAATTTGTTGATTGTGTGCTTCTGGGGATGAGACAGAGTAATGAGTTTCTTGGAAGCCTCAGTGTGTGTAATTCAGCTCATACAGTGGGGCCTTCCAGACACCCATGAAATCAAAGGTGGAAGACAGACAGCAGTCAGTCAGCAGGAACGGTGAATCGTGCAGTGAATCACAAGCAAGGGTATGAGAATGTCCTGAGTCATCATCATTAAGGCACAGCTTGGCTTACTAGACTTATATTTAAAAAAAGACTGTCTCCTGAAGGGGAGTCCCATTTGCTGATGTTGATGAGAGAAAGGACAACATGCTGCAGTTGAAAGAGTCTTCCCCCTCGGGTCTCCCAACAGAGAGGGAATGAAGTTTCCCAGTACAACAGGCAAGTGTATCCAAAGCCGAGACAAAAGAGCCGAAGGATTGCCCTACAAGCTTGTAATTACTGCGTGCTTGAATGAGGCTAAGGGGCTGTTTGCCTGACACCATTGGCTTTCAAACAGGCACCCTACCATTTAGTCCATCGGCTCTCTCTGTGTACTAATCTTTCCCCGCTCTAAGGGTTGACAGGGCTGTTGGGCAACAGACACAAAGGTCCCTCTGTCCAAGCTTGGTCAAAAACTGGGGCCTCATTCCAGCACAGTGAAGTCTTTGAAAATTGCCTGGCACGGGAACCTCACTATAGCTGTGTGTATGCGGCCGCCAGGAAAAACCAGATGAATTAAATGCAAAGCGGAACTGGAGAGATAGAGATGGAGCAAATATCAAACCAGGATTTGGAAAGAAGGGAAACAGACTTATTTTTCTAAAAAAAAAAAAAAAAAAAAGTAAAAGGCAAAAGAATAATGTCAAAAAAAGGGGGAAAAACTATCTGTATGAGATTCATAACAGGACCGATTAGCTGTTCTGTAATCCACTCACTCACAGCTGCAACACATATTAACTAGCAGATAACTGAGGGTTAGGGAGAAAAAGGGAAAGCTATCATGTCTGGGAAAGATGAATACACTATAAAAGGAGCCAAAAAGAAAAAAAGACAGAATACATGGGGAAGCAAAAACTCATCTACAACTGGCCACTATGTCATGCACCAGTCAGAAAGAGACTGATGTAATAATAGTCAAGCCAGACTCCTACACAGCATTTCTTTTCGTGTAGGGCGTGTAAGTGAGTGAGGGGTGAACTGAGGTAGCCGCTGAACTTCCAGATGCACAGGACGTAGCAGAGCAACTTCACTAGCCTCTGTTTGACTCTCCCTGTCTTTCTCTCTGCCCTTCCCCACCTCTCCCTGCTGCCTCCTCCTGTTCACAGATCTGGCTGAGAACCAGGCACGAACCTGCCCGTCCATCTGATTGAGCAAACCTGAGAACCTGACACCTTCAGGGGAAAACAAGGCAGGCATGCTGGCAGACAAACAACACCAGCATCATCCAACTGCGAGCAAAGATCCTGGAATTCCACCAATTTCAGTGGAGGAAGTGATGAACATCTGTGTGCATGGAGGGGAAGAAGTCGGGCATGTTTAGGCAATGCTGTCTGCCCAAGAGTTATAAAACACCTTTTTAAAAAAAGAAAGAAAAAAAGCTTGTCTTCTATTCTTGCAGTTACCTTAGACTGAAAGCTTTGGTCTAGGTTGTACCGCTCTGGGTGAAGTGGAGTGCCACACTGAGAACTGGGCCGATGTGTAGTTGGAGGACTTGAAAACCCAGTGGCAGTGTATCGACATTCATCACATCCATTGTCCTGTAGTGCGCCGTTGTGCTAACGCTCCTCTGCCTTAACGCTGGGCCCCCCTCGCTATCACTGCAGCACAGTTCAGTGAGTAATGGGCAGCGCTAACCGCTGGCAAAGTGAATTTCACTCACGGCCGTACACGAGACGACAGTTCTGGAGGAGAGCCAGAACACATTCATTGCCATTATCTCTAGAAGGGCGTCCTCGTTCCTTCCTCTCCTCTTATACAGAAAGCACTTCAGCAGGGTTTCACGTGGGAGACACAGCAGAATAAACAGACACTTGAAACACTTTACATAGTTTATAGTTAGCAACAGTAAACCCATTCCTATATCCAATTATCTGGGTGGGCCCCAAGTTCTGACAATGAAAGCCTTTGTCCAACTCCTACAGTGACACTTTTTAAAAAAACAAAAAACCCAAAGCTAATTGCACAGCTAAGTGCTTAGGTGGTCTACTTATCTAGACTAAAGAAGAATTACTACCGCTTCTGTTTAACACCTGATGATAATCTGTCAAAGAAAATTGTCTTAAATAGGTTTATAGTTGATTTGAATTATGCTATGCTATAACATTATGTACAGTCATTTAATTTATGAAGACAATGGTTTAGAGCCTCATATTTGGCTGAGACAGTTTAGATATAATCCCATCATCTTTTACAGATTGTGGCTTAGAAAGAGCAGTGGAGAAGAAGCAGTGTGCTGCTGCCTGAAGAGGAATGTAAAAAATTCTAATGAGGTGGCCGCCTAGCTGCTGAACTGCAGCAGTTTGGAGCTGGGTTTTAAAAGTGGAAGTCTGCTCAAGGCTGTACTTTCCCTCTCCTTGCCCTTCCTCCCTGCCTGCCTACAACCCTAGGACTCCATTAGAGACAGGGAGCTACTGATGCACATAGACAGGTACATGCAGAGACAAAGACCCGAGCACACACACACGTGCACACACATTCATGCACAGCAAAACCTAGAAAATAAGACAGCAACATCTACACAACAACAGAGATTGTTCTCATAAGCACAATCCCTGGGAACTGATGACTGATGGATACCCGTTTCTGAAGCTAAACCACTTGTTGTTTAATCATAAACAGCACTTTTGTGTCTCGCACCGGTCCGCTGAGATGTTATTTCTGGAAAACCTGTCTCAAACCAAAAATATCTTTTCTTTGAAATTTCATGTTTGACATGCAAATTATGGTCTCTTTATGATCTCCGTGCAGAAACTACTCAGACTGCCCAGAATAAAAAGATCGCCCTATGCACAATTCAACTTTCCAAAGATACCTCTTAACAAAAATAAACAATAAAATGTAAAATGTCTGTGAAAATAAAGAGGCTGGCCAAATAGAATCTTTTTTAAATGCTTCTGTTGTCACTGGAAATCTTTATTGCCATTTCTTCTCAAACTGTACACTGCAGACACTGTTCCCAGGTGGAAGCTGGTGAGGGATTTTATTCTTGTTGCCTAGCGATGTGAGGATGTTGCAATGAGCATGTAATTTACACGGATGCTCTAACTAGCCTGCTGTTCATTTCCTGGTGAATAACCTGTTCTCTCACTACAGATCTGTGTTGCTTGTGGACTTTTACGGAGGTGTATGCTGAATTAATAAAATTATTTTATCCAAGTATAAGCGTTTAAGACTGGCCAGCACCGCAGTCTTGGATAAGCACCGAAAATCATGGTCAAATAATTAATTCAGCAAAGTAGTGAACAACTTTGTACATCCATTTCTGTGAACAATTTCTTCTTCTTTTTCAACACAGCATCAAGGGTTAACAATTTTTCTACCTCAGTACCAAGAGGCATCTTTGGAGTCTCCATTTCTGGGCACAGTTTACGTGCATTCACTTTCTCAGTTTCGCCATCGGAAACATGAACGCTTTGGAAAAACCTTGGCTCTAAAACAAAGAGATTCTCTGTGTGTGGCACCGGCACTATGTGGATATAGTGCCATGAAGATAACTGCAGGAAACCTTGGTACAACTGGTGGCATGTTGCCAGCAGCTGATGATGAAGACCAAAGAGCACTGTCACCTGACTCTCACCTGGTGGTACTCATTAAGCACAGTCAAACTGGCACTATCATTTGAGCTGTTTTTCCTGAGTAGCCACCAAACACAAGTTGGCCCACAGTAAGCATGTCCACAGCAGTTCTGCCCTTTGGGGCCCTTATATGGCTTTTCTACGGGTAAGCCCACAGAAAACCCATATGGTACCCTTATAGGTTGGTTGCCATGTCCCATAGGAATTTTGCTTTTTGGGGCACCTTAGAGGGAAATCTGTGAGCATCCCACAGTGACTTTGCCCACAGAAAACCCATACGAGGTACATGTAGGGTTGCCCACATGGGGCCCATAGCAGTTTTGCCCTTTTGAGTCTCCATGAGGGTTGGCTCATGCAGGTCAATAGGCCATTCTTAATAAATGAAAAAGGGAGAAAAAAGACTGAGGTATACCAAATTACAAAAGAACTGGACTGAAAATCAATGATAACAGGTCTTATGAAGTGATAAATCCACGACATGTTTAGTTCAAACTGGTGTCAAGAAGTAAAGAGATCAAGAGCGGTTAAACCTCTCTTGACAGAGGTTCTGTCATGGTTTGGGGCCGTACTTCAACCAGTGCTGTTGGTGATTTTTCCAAAATTGATAGAGTTATGAACACAAAAAAAGTATAATCAGAAGTTGATCCTCCATGCAATAGGATGGATTGGTAATTGCTTCCTTTTTCAGCACGGCAATGATTCCAAACACGCTGTCATCCCTGGATAGAAAAACATACAACAGACCACCCTCAGTCATGGACAGGCCTCCCCAGAGCCTGGAGATAAAATTGAGGTTACTGTACTCTAAAAATCCTAGAAATGTGGTTTCGAGCCAGATGCTTACTCTGAATAACACTTTTAGGAATCTTGGAGTCATTTTTGATGTCATTCAATACGCATTTTGAACAAATATGTAAGACTGCTTTTTTCCATTTGTGCAATATCTCCAAAATTAGAAATATCCTGTCTCAGAGTGACGCTGAAAAACTAGTTCATGTATTTATTACTTCCAGGCTGGACGACTGTAATTCATTATTATCTGGATGTCCTAAAAACTCCCTGTAAAGCCTTCAGTTGATCAAAACATGATGCAGCAAGAGTCCTGACAGGGACTAGACAGAGAGAGCAGATTTCTCCTATATTGGCTTCTCTACATTGGCTTCCTGGTAAATGCAGAATTGAATTTTAAATCCTGCTCCTCACATACAAGGTCTTGAATAATCAGGCCCCATCTTATCTTATAGTACCTTATTACCCCATTAGAGGTCTTCACTCTCAGACTGCAGGCTTACTTGTGGTTCCCTGAATATTTAAAAGTAGAATGGGAGGCAGAGCCTTCAACTTCCAGGCCCCTCTTCTGTGGAATCACTCTACTCTTAAGATTAGGCTTAAAACTTCCCTTTTTGATAAAGCATATAGTTATGGCTGGATCAGGTGACCCTGAATCCTCTCTTAGTTCTGCTGCAATACGTCCAGGCTGCTGGGGGATTCCCACGATGCAGTGTTTCTTCTTCAGCCACCGTTTTCACTCACCATGTGTTTATACACTTCTCTGCATTTACTTGCTTGTTATTATTAATCTCTGGTTCTCTTCCACAGCATGTCTTTTGTCCTGTCTTCATCCACTTACCCCCAACCGGTTGCGACAGATGGCCACCTATCCCTGAACCTGGTTCTGCTGGAGATTTCTTCCTGTTAAAAAGGAGTTTTTTTCTTCCCACTGCCTCCAAAGAGCGTGCTCATATGATTGTTGGGGGTTTTCTCTGTCTTCTTTACTGTATATTACTGTAGGGTCTTTACCTTAGGATAAAAAGCACCTTGAGGCAACTGTTGTTGTGATGAGGTGCAATATAAATACATATTTTCATATTATTGAACCCAAACTTTTATTTATAGCTATATCTATATAAGGCAGACATAGATGTCTATATAGAGCTAGCATCTATCTGTACATAATGAGTACTTTGGACACAGTCTGAACATCAGAAAAGTCAGCCTGCTGAAAGTCATACCAACTCTAATGTAAGACCTTTTAAAAAAGGAAGGAAAAGAAAAAACAGCTTGAGAAATGTAATTTGTCTGCCCTGCACCACACAGGAAATCTATTTAGAACCATTTCTAAAACAGTCTACCTCTCATCAACTATTCTGTCATTTCCTGCAGGTGAACAATATCTGCAATTTATATGGGAAAGTTTCCCTGCAACGTCCTGAGAGAGAAAGCTTCAGTATTCTCGACCAACTCATCTTTCAGCTTCTGCTTTTACAGACAACGACCAAAAGAAAATGAAAGGCAGTTCCTGTTGTTGTTCTAATGCATTTGAATTTAACCACAGTTTTACTTCTATTATAAAAGAAAACCTCAACTTTCCACACTGAACTGAAAAAAGAAACTGACCTGAGCAACGGGGCCAACAATGCAAAGAGAGCATTTCCCAGCAGCGGGCCTTGTTAAACACGGCTGTGACGACTGGGAGGTGTTTCTAGGGCTAGTCTGTTTACTTTATTCACCCTACAAAAGGTAAATTCCCTCTCTTAATATCTGAAGAGCAGTGAACCTATTTGTTACCAAACAAATACTCCCAGCTCAGCATGGGTCTGGCACACTCCACTCTATGTGCTCAAGTATATGTGCTGGGATGAAGCAGTTTCATCAATTGAGGATTAAAATAGAAGGATGGGAGGGCGAAGCTGCGGTATAATTAACAGTGTTGATGCAAGGAGGAGGGTTGAGAGAAGAATCTGTGGGCTTGCTGTCTATAATTGAGCCCCTTCACATGCTAAAAGACGGGGGATGGGACTCAGCCAGGGGTCCCAGCAAACACTTCCAAGCCTGCTATTACTTCATTCTTGGATCACAGGCACTTGTGAGCAAAGCAAATCAGAGTAAGCCCTTAGTGCTTCTCACAGTAACGTGCACAGATTAATTTTGACTGTTCCACTGGAGCAGCGTCTCTTCATCGTCATTTGCAGCACAACAGTGGAGCTGTATGAAAGTTTGAACTGGGATAAATACCGGGAGATGTCAATCAAAATGTTAAGTAGATCATGGTTTTCTGATTGAACATCACTGGACGCCCCAGGCTGCGGGCACCCAGTGGTCATATACACACTGCATGCCAGGAAACTCATGTCCTAGCTGTCCAAACACCAATAGAGTAATCAATAATATTCCTGAAAATCAACACACTTGGAAACAGAAAACACGTGAGCTACACACAGTTGTTGTTAGAAATCCCGTTTATGGCCACATTGTTCCAATTGGAAACAAACCAATCAATGTTAAAATTTTAGCCCTATGAGTTCGAGCTTAGGGCTCTCAGGATGTTGGCCAACCAGTTGGATCACATTGCTCTGTCATATGGGGTAAAAGGAGCAGCATAACCTACAAAGCACCTCCAGTGGACCTGCATAATCCTTGGCTTCTCTATTGTCTTGTGTCTGTGAGCTTCCAGATCAAATTGCATCAATGTGCTTGGACCCTGTTGTACTTCCTTGTAAGTCCATCCATTCACTTTCTTAACCACTTATCCAGCTACAGCCACAGGATCTGGAGCCCATCCCAGCTGACAATGAGAGAGAGGCAGCGTCAACCAAACAGAGTTTGCCAGACCGCCACCAGACTGACACAGACTTACAACCACCCACATCCACGCTTAAAGCCAATTTAGAATCACTAATTAACCTTTGGACTGTGGGAGGAAACCAGAGCATCCGGGGAAAGTCCACAGAGTCCAAGGACACCATGCAAATGTCCCGGAGAAAGTGTATAAGTCTGTATAAGTTCTATATTTACTGCTGCATAAAATGCAAAAAAGTTCAACTGTATTCATGAGCAAGACCAGTGGTTTGGAATGCAGGAAGGGTCAAGAGAAAGCATTTACATCTTTGCATACAACCGTGGATTAGCAGCAAGGTCAGCTAACGGCAACCTGTCACATTTTTACAGCTGAGGTGTTGATATGACAGATGCCTGCAATGTTTGGAAGTCATCCACTGCCCTGTCCTCTGCCTGATTGCACAGGTAGCAAACAAGCTGAATCACAGAGAGATGTGAAAAAGGAATCCTGATAAGATCGCCCTTACCACAGTAAAGAAAAGCGCATTTATTTATCACAAAGGCAGAAAACAATCATAGCATGGATAATGTAACAGCAACCTTGTATCTATTGCTGGAACAGACACTAACTCAACATTCAGATGCACTGAATCAGTTAGGAAAAAAGAATGAAAGCAGTGTGACACAGTCACAGCAGATACTCCGAGGGGCTGAACTCGCATTTATAGAATTATGTAGATTCATTTTAAATGGTTTGTCTGGGCATGTTGTAGCAAAGTGCTGTTAAAAGAAGCGGCGCAGTTCTTACAGTGTGATTAAGCACGTTGGGGGAGGCTGGGACCTTGCTGAGCCAACTTGAGAAACATGACCTCCACAGCAACAGCAGAACTGACCACGGCCTATTTAAAAAGCCCACAGAGAATGTAATCTAATCTACCATAAGTTGCTCTGTGCATCCTCTTCAGTTAATTTCCCTCAGTCAAACTGATCTTTCAATCGATCAACAGCTGTTTAGCCCCTAAGCATGCCTCTGCAGCAATAAGGAAATGCACATAAACTCATTCAATTACACAAATTGATGACTGGGATGTATTGCAGCAGTACGGATTTTACCACAGACAAACATATGACGGACACAATGGGACCTTTAGCTGAGAGAGCAGTGGGTAAAAAGGAAAATACAGCCAGTCATCCTGGAGTGCCAAAGTCAAGGTGAAGGCTTGATTAATAGCCCCTTACATTGGTATCTCCTCTGAGGCCACCACTAGTGCACAAGATGTCCACAGTTTTATAATTAGCCCTTTTAAGTTGAAAAATAAGGATTAGTTCTTGCCAGATAAGCATTTTACTAAGGTAACGGCAATGTGATGCAGTCAGTACAAAGGACATGGGTACTTCAGTACAACACAGAGACGGCAACAAAGGAAGACCTTCTTGTTGTTACTCTCACGGGAAAGCTCAGGGGATTCTCTGGGATGTCTCTCAAGAAGCCTTGCTGACTGTGCTGTCCCCTCAACGCCCTCACAGCTTGCAGGGCAGTCTAATTTCCGAACTGAAGGCAGGTATGCTTCAGTAATCAGGAGGTCAGAAATGGCAGGTAGCTTCTTGATGCACAGTTGAGCAGCTGTGAGGCTCGATGAGGACTCAAATTTCAACAACAGCAACAGCAGCAGCGTGGCAAACTTATACATGTAAACCGTTTCCAGTCATTGATTTGGGCACGTGTCCAGTGCACTTCCAGTCCAATTACAGTCAGGCCACAAGGTTAATCAATTCATACAGTCATTTGGACTACGATAAGTCAGCTAGTGTTGCATAACAGTGGTGCCCTGCTAAATCACACTCTGCCAAAAGAAAAAAAAAAAAATCACAGTGCAAACCTGCACAGCATGCTGCTCCTGCTGTACTGCACCACATTAATGGCACACTCCAGCCAGCCCTGCAACTGGAGTTTTAACCTATTATTGAGCCAGTCTTATGCAAACTGCATTTAACTACAAACAACAGCTCAGGGAGGAGGGTTTCTAATGCTTTTGTTCCCCCTGGTGCCAAAATGTACAACCCCCCCCCCCAAAAATAAATAAATAAATAAATACAAGTAAATTAACATCTGCTTTGCTAATCACACAGTGTCAGGCACTTGTCCCAGTAATTGTTCTGTTTTGATTTTGGTGTACTGATGAAGACTGAAGCTTTGTGTGAGCCCCTCATTTGCACCTTTCACTATGTTTTTCTAGCTCCTGCTGGGCATTTGAACACATTTAGCCTTCTAGGATCTTTTGAAAGTGAGGCAGAAGTTGGACATTTAGGACACACCAAACTAAAAATTTGTCCAGTTGTATGTGTTCGCTTTGTCAATAGCAAACAAGCCACTTCTGACTTCTTCCTTATCAGTATTCTACTCGAGTGTACGTACCGTGTAAACACAAGCAAAGCAACGACTTCACCTTACCTCCTCCCAGTGCCGATAAAGACAACTGCTGAACTAAGCACCAGAGCCATTGAGGGACTGAAAGAAGTGGCCAGCATAAGGTGACATATTCAACTTCAAGAATGTCTATCAAACATAGCACATGCCCAGCTTTCAGTTTCAGCTGAATTCTTTGAGTTGCAAAGCTAGCCTGGCCGGGTATCCAGGAATACATCAATGAAATACACAGGAAACAGGCAGTGAGAGAGGAAAGGCTGGGAAAGCAGCCATGTTTGTTATTAACCAGCTCTATCTGGCCTTTGCACCTGGAGCAACATGGAAAAAAACTATGGCCTATTTTATCAGAGAGCATACTATTGCACCCCGGTTAGACTATTTACAACATATATTTATATTTATAGAGAGAGACAGAGAGAAACTTACAGTATTTGCTCTTTATAAAATTGAGTGAGGTACTAAAAAAAAAAAAACTATTACAAGACAAGTGAGTAGGACATTCTCCTGCACACTTCAGTCAGTCCACTTGAGGCTATTTATCTAAAAAGTCATCTGAACCTTACAGACTGAGCCTTTGGTCCACAGTGGTCTCATTCTTCCCTCTCAAACAAGAGCAAAACAGGGACTCACAGAGTGGAAAGAGATTCCCTGGTTCCAAAGGCAAAGGATGTGGAATTTTGGAACCATATGAGAAGAGGGGAATTTCGGTACAGGAAACAAAGCACAACACGGACTACAGCTGGTGTTGTTAAATAGAGTTCTGGGGCAAACCTTACGCAGCGTTTTGTTGTGCCAGCATTCCAGTTTTACTACACGTCACATGGTAAAAGGCTCCTGAACATAATAATACAATCGTAAACATGAACAAGAATGAGGATAAGCTGATCAGACCTGTCTACGTATTGAGATCTGTTCTGAGATCAGCCGTGGCAGAGCCCTTGCGCATTCCTGCCTGCTTCTCAGATTTCGGTCCACAGGAGGGGGGACAACGGCAGAACCTCTGCGGTTTTTGTACGTGGAATTATTTTCCAAAGCTGCCCGCATGGTCTCTGTATGAGGCTCGGGCCTGCAGCTCTGCTTGATGTTTGGATTCTTCACTGAGTCGGAGTTCTGTAATCCATTCCAGAGAGAGTGTGCAGGCCAAAAAGAGACAGTGTAGCAACTGGCAGACATGTCGAGACAATACCAAGCACGTCGCTGCTGTGTGGCAGCGGGGATAGCCTGCAGCAACACATCATCATCAGAATCCCTAGTTTTCATTATGGAACATTTCACTTTTTTTAAGTGGTTGTTTACCAATCCTTCTTCTTATTTTTTAAAAACGTTCTCATCTCTGTCCCACGTCAGACTATTTTCAGCTTGTGTGTGAGGTTCGATGGGAACAGAAAAGGGGAATTACACAGCGTCTGATCTCGGCATGACTGTGGGTTTTGGTTTGGGTTTGAGAGTTGGAAGCAGGATGACAGAAACCAGAGAGGTCTCTTTAGTTTATGAATGCAGTGTATATTGTGACAGACCACCAAACGGAGACCAAACCCTTCAGTCAAGGTCAGAGCCCAGCCAGCTTGCAACACCTTCCACCTGTCCCACCGCTCAGCCTCCCAGGGTCAGCAATCTCCCACACCAATAATTACAGTGCGTCCAAACCGCTGCACATTTTTGCGAGGTCAGAAACTTTGCGTCAGGTGGGATGGAGAAGGGAGTGATTTCCTCTTTGTCTGGACCCATTTACTCTGTGACAGAGCTCTGAAAGGGGATTACATCATCACTATTGTGGCTTCCGAGCCCTCTGCTTTCCTCCGCCGGGTGGTATAAAGTGGACCGTCCCATCCAGACAAAGACAGAGCATTCCAACAGTTTAGCAAGCAGGAAATTCAGACCCACAGTCACACCTCATTAAAGTCAAACTCATCAACCTCTCAGTCACCAGCAAAAAAAAAGAAAAAAAAGACACTCACTCTGAAGAATCATCAGAGGCCATGTTACCATCAGGTCATTTGACTTCTGACTATGAGCTGACTAATACCAGTCAGACACTTCACTCGTAAAAACTGAGGAAGCTTCCCCTTTCTTTTCTTTTTTCTTTTGTCAAATCTGTTACAAAAGCTTCTGTCAAATCCAGGAAAAAGTGACTCATGTAGGAGGGGAAAAATCTGCCTTGTAACTGACATTGACCACATTGGTACACCACTTTTTATCCAGGGATGCATCTCAAGGTCTGTTTATTTTGCTGTCCAGTGCGAGAGGTGTGTGCGCAGGCGTCACAGTCTCAGAAATGACTTTGTGACGGTAAGAGTCACCACACCACAATGAATAGAGTTCAGTCAGTATCGACTTTAAGAGCGCTGATGCACTTTGAACCTGAGCATTAATGAAAAAATAATAATAATACTAACCTCATCTTTCTTTGTATAATATAAACAGTTAATTTAAGCATGTTATGAAGACCACTTAGCATATCTGCAGCGCACACATTCCAGAGTAACAAATTATAAATCAGCACAATGCTTCTCTTGTTGTTCCCTTTTATCTTTGCTCAAACTATTCCCTCCGAGCCAATGCACAGGAGACAATGATAACATAAGCTCAATTTAGCAACAGGAAGCATCCTTGTGTGAACGTGCGGGCACGTTATAGAAAAGACCCTACTACGAATGAAGAACACCAACAATTGTTGTGCGAGAGATGCAACACAAAGTGAAAATGGCAACACTGTCCTCCAGTAATAAAACAAGGGGAGGACTACGTATGCTGATAAGGAACGTGAGAAGCAGAGACTCTGCTAAACAAGCAGAGTTATCTATTCTGAAAGTAGTCTCATCCAAATCTTTGGGCAGATCTTATCAACTGAACTAGCCTCTCATCCCCAAATGAACCGTTACAGGCCCACACAGTGAAAGAAATAAAACAGAGCAAGTATTTTTTCCCATCCAACAAGATCATTTTCATCATCTATAATAAAAATAACAATAGAAAAAAAGCAAGAAGCAATCCAATGTATTTGCAGAAGGCAAAAAAGGAACAAAACTGAGAGTAACTAAGCAGTAAAAGTGGAAGTGAAGCTGTATGATCAGTCATGCCAGCCACAGTGGGTCGGGTCAGCTAAGCTTATCAAGAATGCTAAAAATCCCAGATCCTTGCCCAAAACCAAACTACAAAGTTTCCCCTTTTTCACCTGACTCAAGTTGTCCAACTGCAATAAACAGTGCTTCTGTAACACACACTCACACACCATGATTCAGTTATGAGCAGCCACCCCTCTATTGTATTTAATTCCCTACCTGCTTACTTGTAACCGTTTCACTGTAGTTGATATTTTGTAAAACATGGCCCCCTCTGGACACAACGCTGCCCTGTGAAAGTAAACTCTGAAAGGTTAAGGTCTGTTTGTTTCTGTCAAAACAAAACTCCCAGCCCTTCATTACCAGATCTTTCCTATTCACACGCGCTGCTGCCACCACTGCACTGGTGTGCATGCCCTCTGTATTCCAAAACAGCCTATGTGAGCACAGTTGGACACAGAGGCTGGAGTGCACTCCACACATCCACATCAGGCAGAAATAAACTGATAATCTCATCAAGAATGGCACTGGATACTCAGCGTGGAGGGAGGGGGGCATGACTTGCAGAGAGCCCTGGTGGCCTAATCTATACAAGCAGATGCTGAGCCAGGGCAGGCTGTAAACAAATCTCTCAAGACAGATGTGGCAATCACCTGGTGCCTGACAAGCCTTCTCGTGTGGCAACAACGCGGGATACGCCACCTCGGAATTTTTTTTCCGGGTGGTGACAGACGTATATCCTCCAGTATGTGGCTTGAACGATGCCACCTGTGAATCGCAGAGAACAATGCCCTTGACATACACGGCGACGCAGCGGATATGTTTTGACAGCCACCCTGATAGCCTCACCACGCCAGCCCCATTAGTTCTGATAACAATAATAACACTGCGCACTGGCTTTCCCCCTGCACCTTCACACGGCACGAGGATGTGCTTTGTCCTCCTCACACAGATGTTGGGTGCAGGTGTTCCAGATCTACTGGCGTTTAGATCAACTGGCGTTGGTCGAACAGATGTGTGTCAGTCTTGCGTTTCAGGAGCTGCTACCGACAAACCAGCAAAAAAACGCCAAATGTGTCATCTGTGACATTTGTGAGGTTGTCTCAAACACACTCCGTCAGTCTTGATGCTGTTGAACAACAAAATGCTTAAAAATGTGGCGAGTTTACCTGGTGAAATCCTCATGCGCGACGCGATCGCGAAAACAGCAAACAAGTAACACCACGCCGTTGTTGTTCACAGGACACAAAGAGTAAACGATCGGGAGACTCTTGTCGTCGTCATCGTTCCCCTCGCACGGTTTATTTCTCCGAATTCAGCGTTTTTGCTTCACAACTACAGCGAGCAGTTTACTTTGTGCACTAACATGGAGTCGAGTCAACCAGCGCCACCTCTGGCCAAGTGCCACAGCCTACAGCCAGATCAACCTGTGACACACATCTGCACCACGTTTGATTTCGTTTCTTGCACAACACATTTGTACCTTTCAATTGTGTCTGTCTGTGAATCATGCAAATAAACCTTTGAAATGAATGAAATGATATCATATATTCCTTATTGGCCTACATTTGTACAAAATTCCAAATTATATACACAAAGTCATAGAAATCACCACTCCAATTGGTCATCATGATTTTGATATTCTCTTTTCCCATAACAATGAAATACACCTTGGACAAATATGACACATCGATATTTCATTAGTGTCGTCACATCACATCCTGTAAGCATCATCTGCCTGTGTCCTTTCCCTGGAAATTAATATTTCCAGCCAATATAGGCAATCCATCAACATGGCTGGAGAGTTGGTAGTTATATATAAAGTCAGTGACTCAGGTGTGTCGCTTGGTTTGTCATCTGTTTGTGAGACTGGAGGAGACGCAATCTTTTGTTTTAAATCTTAGTTAGGAAGATTCCTGTTTTAAAACAAGCACGTATTGTGAGAAATGCAAGAAGTACATCTGCAGAAAGCACACCGTTACATTCTGTCCATCATGTGGACAAAATTGAAAATGTTGAGCATTGAAAAACTGAGAACGTTGGGCAAGTTCAAAAGAAATGTGTTTGTAAGAACGAAAAACCAAATTGTTCCTACAATAGTTATGGAAAGTCTAACTGTTGTATGTCTGTGTTCTACATGTTTATCTGATGGGAAATAAAGTTGCTATTGTTTCATTGCAGTTTTTGAACAATTCTGAGTGGATTTACACAGTACGGATCTAAATGACCCGCAACAAAATCAATGTCATTTTTTTGTTCTTCAACATAATACAAGGGTTCATTTCCAAAACTTGCCTATGATCTTCAATTTGTAGCAGATCCACTATCACACAGCAGCTAGAGCAGTTTCAAATGGAGGTCAGTCCACTGCTGCCATCTGTGGCCAAATACCATAGCCCACTACTAGATTAACTTGTGACACATCTTCACCTGCTGCTATGATCACATTGAGTAGAGGCTGAGTGGCTGCACTTACCCCTGGTACATTCAAATCTACCCACAAACATGTTGAAAGATGCAATGGCAGCAATGTGGATTGTCAACACTAAAAACAATCAGTAAGCAAAGACAACAGGGATCACTTTTTACTGTTTATTTAGCACCCACAACATTTGTAGTCGCCTTCTGCACAGGGAAAGTCCACACACACTGTGTGGTACCACTTTCCACAGAAGGTGCATTCAGTCTGCAAGATTTAATGAGATTGTCAGAGTCATTGTCTGACTGTTTATTACTATTCACCTGCGGTACATTCACAGTAACTGCCATCTCCTTATAAATGTTTATTAGATTAACCACACTTATACAGACTGTATATAACAACCAACTCTAAAATGTTTTTTCTCAGAGAAAAGACACAGACAGACTACGCTAACGACATGTGATGTTACAACACTAGTGAAATATTGGTGTCATTTCATTCTTTTCAAAGGTTCATTTGCATGACGCACAAACAGACACAACTGAAAGGTACAAATGTGTTGTGCAAGAAACGAATTCAAACGTGGTGCAGATGTGTGTCACAGATTGATCTGGCTGTAGGCTGTGGCACTTGGCCAGAGGTGGCGCTGGTTGACTCGAGTCCATGTTAGTGCACAAAGTAAACTGCTCGCTTTAGTTGTGAAGCAAAAACGCTGAAACCGGAGAAATAAACCGTGCGAGGGGAACGATAACGACGACAAGAGTCTCCCGATCGTTTACTCTTGCTGTCCTGTGAACAACATCGGCGTGGTGTTAATTGTTTGCTGTTTTCGCGATCGCGTCGCGCACGAGGATATCACCAGGTAAACTCGCCACATTTTAAACATTTTGTTGTTCAACAGCATCAAGACTGACGGAGTGTGTTTGAGATAACCTCACAAGTGTCACATGTGACACATTTGCCGTTTTTTTTGCTGGTTTGTCGGTAGGAGCTACTGAAACGCAAGACTGCCACACATCTGTTCGACCAACGCCAGTTGATCTAAACGCCAGTTGATCTGGAACACAGGCACCCCCGCGCATGACTTCGTAACGCCACTCACCTTTTCTCATAGTGGTTGTCACACAACACGAAGCAGTCTTGCTTTTCTTTCCTCTCCCCCTTTTGTTTCAACTCGTAACAAGGTGCTCCAAGTCCGAGACACAAACTACGCAGCAGCTCTGTTGGCTGCCCTCGCGGGGGGGGGGGACACACAAAAAAAACGTGCTGGCTCCGGTTCAGACCGAGGACGGCCCGACGTCTTCCTCTGAACGGCAACTTGGAAGTTTGATAGAAAGTTACGGCTTTGCCTCGCTGCGGTATGCAGCTGCTGGAGGGATGAGATCATTCAGGCAGCCTCCCCTCTCCCTCTCTCTCCCTCTCCCTCTCTTTTCTGCCCCGGAGTCTCGCGAGAAGGCTTAGCGGGGGGAAAAGCAAACGTTGCCGTGGCAACAGTGCTCACCTGTAGTGAGTGGATGGTCAGAGGGGAAACGAAGAAGTCTCACTCTGCTTCAAGTGACCCCAGGTTAAAAAGTACGCAGTTTATTCAATAGCAGATGAAACTTGTCATGTTTTAGCCCAAAGCTCTTTAAGCTCGCTCCAGTCACACCGCTCGTGCATGTTTACTGCTGCGGAGTTTAATGTGAAACAGACAGTTAAGGCCATTAGGTTTGACCTTTGAACCATTATCTAAATCGACTTCAGTTTCAATTGTTTCAAATCATCAGTCAAATCTGATTGGTTAAACAAAAAGCCCTTTTGAGTTTATGACGTATCCACGTTGCAAACTGTGTATTGCGACCTACAGCCCACTGTTGCAGGGTCAGTGTGCAATTTTAAAAGCATTTCATTGAATTGGAAAGCTATAGGAGTCCATATTTTTCTTAGTGTGTTCAGAGCTTTTACTAAAGCTGTCTTTAAACGAACTTTTAGAGTCGGAAGCGAATTGATGGATGGATGGAGGGAGAGTGAGTCACCTGTTGAAAATAACTGATCTTTGGTGATATTTTTCTGCAAGCTGTGAGTAGATGGGAGCAGTGTAGAGGGTTTAAGGAGAGGCCCCTTGCGCTGCTCCTCTTGCTTCTCCCCAACGGGCGTGAAGCTTTTCCTTGCAGTCACACTGAGGGAAATCAAATGCCCTGGCGCATCACGACAGCATGGATATGTAAATATAATATGCAACGAGACTAAGTATTACTACAATAACCACAGCCACTATAAGTGGAAGTAAAACCCGTGAAAAGTATCACTTTAGTGCAGAAACGGCCCTAACCAATCTGGCGCCCTAGGCAAGATTTTAGGTGGCGCCCCCCTACATCAGCAGTGTAGTGTAATGTTGTAACAAATAATATTTCTATTAAATAAGCTTTACTTTGCATTTTAATTAACGTGGGATTATTTTTTGTATTTAGAAATAATAGTACCAACTTTTTTTTTTTTTCAACATTTGTGGCACTGGCGTGGCGCCCCCTGATGGACGGCGCCCTTAGCATTTGCCTATACGGCCTATGCCACGGGCCGGCCCTGCTTTAGTGTTGTACCCACCTGCCATGAGGTCGCCGTGTGGCCTGTTGTGCTGACGTAGATGTCAGCATATGTGCACAAAGCCCTGCGCGAACCTGCAAAGCAGGCCTTGCAAACAGTGCAGACTTTGCATAAAAAGCTAAAGCTGCATGGCAGGTCATAACACAGGTAACGAGGTCACTGTTTACCCTACATGGATGACTTTGGGTTTGTCTTAAGGTGTCACTGTAGTGATAAAGCATTCATGTAGCTGCATGGTTTCAGCATGTTTTTACTTTAAAAATGTAGGTCTGGAAAATTAGTGTGGGAGGCTCTGAGATAATTTTAAAAAGGGATTCATCGGGCAAGAGGAAGCATAATTAGAAGATTGCGCTGTGAATTTTTTGAAAGGCTGTTTCAAATAATTCCACATCCTCCCCACTGTATTTAAAGCTTCATTATTATGCCTACTCCAGCTCTATTTTGGTCGTGCTTACATCAGTGGAGCGCATCTTTATGTTTATATATGGTCCAATTAAAAATCACACCTCAGTGGGAGACGAATTTGGTTTGAAGGTTTTATTCCAGTGCAAACATTATGTGTGTCTGATGAATGTTAATTCACGAGAGAAGTTTAGGATTAAATCAGCAGCACCATCTGCTGGACGAACAGGAAAAGAACAAGAAACAAAAGGATGTGATAAAAAAAACAAAACAAAAAACATCAAAGTGATCATTTGCCTCATGCATAATGTACATATGTGTAAACTTTTAACTACACTGTTCATTCATCCACAACTGTTAAGCACTTATAAGGCTTCCGATGATATTCCCTTATTCTGTTTTAGAACATCACCCTCATTTAATAAGACTCAACGGTGTGGAGGACAGCATGACAGCTTTGAGAGTTATGGATGAGAAGTCATTAAGAGATGGAGGCTATTCTTAGGTCTTAGTTAATCTTAGCAGTCTTTGAATGTCAGGCTCTATGTCAATGGTGGGGAATTTTTTGCTGTATCGCTTAAAGGGTTCTCCCTCTGGCCCAATGAGGAATTTCTCAAAGTTCCAGGAGATATCCGTCCTGCTGATGGGGCTCCAAACCAGAAATTTGGGGTCCTGAATGAGAGAATTTGGGTCGTCATCGGGATAGGGGAGTTTGTCTTTCAGATAGGCAAAAACTGGGTGGGTATTTGTTCCATTGACGTCACACTTCTCGAAGATGGTAAAGATGGGCTTGAAGCCTCCACCTGGACGCACGTGCTGCAGTGAATTCAGGATTTCACCATTGGTGCAGTTCTCCTGCAGAGCACAAGCATTCATTGGTTTCACTATGATAGCGAAGATGATTAAAATCCTACTTCAGTATCAAACCATCAGTACCAGATACAGTTTGCACACTATTAAATGATGCAATTCCCGTAACTTGCTTTAGGAAAGAGGAAATACACTAATGCCAATAATACAAGTCAGACTTTAACTCAAACCAGACCCAGGTAGGATTGGGAAAAGGAAAATGTCTGTGACAACAACAATAACACAGAACTGGTACATTAAGTAATACATTAGAGGTTTTTAAGTGACTTCAAACTCTGCTGCTGAACTCACCTGATAGCCAAACTGATTGCAAGGAAAACCCAGGACCACCAGCCGATGGGGGTACTTGCTCTGCAGCTGGTTGAGCTCGCTGAAGTCCCGGGTGGTGGTTCCTCAGAGCGAGGCCACATTCTCTATGAGGACCACCCGTCCTCTGAAGACGTTGAAGTCCACAGAGTCTCCCTCCAGCGTGGTGGCCCTCAGGTCGTAGAAAGTCTTCGCGATGAACGTCATCTCGTCCTCTGGTTCTGCCACAGTGGAGGCAGAGGGGATCTCGAGCTGCCTGTATCCAAGCGCTTGGTCACCTGATTCATTTAGGGCAGAAAGTTGCCTTTGACAAGGATCAAATGGCCCTGCGGGAAAGTGATCTCCATCTGCCATCCTATACTCTGAAGAAGTCCGAAATAGATTAACGTAACTAATTGTCTTCTTATCAGGATTTTTAAAGTTTTATCAAGTAAACTGACTTTCTTGAAGTGAATGTAATTATATTCTCAAAGAGTGTTTTAGGGATAAAACTTGCACGTACTTCCTACTTTACGGCATCTCTGTAACATGTATCAGTTTTCTCTGTCATCAAAAATTTAACATGATCCCCCGTCTTTCACGGAGGGTGATTAAAAATGAATGAATCTGTCTGAACTCTTTCAGGACTTCACTCCTTGCATTCTAATGTAATGACTCAGCAAGGTCCCGACACATCTCATTAGCTTTAATATGAAAACTTTAATTTATTAACCCGTACAGTGGTTTTGTTATTTTTTTTGTAACAACCTGCACATATCATTTAAAAAAAATTACATACAAGTGGCAACTTGGCAGAGCCTGAGTACATTACTTCAAAGAGCGGTAACACTCCTTTAGCACACAATGCCAATCACATTTGTAACGCAAATGCACACATTCGTGATGATAATGCATGAGCAAGCATTCAAGGTCTTCGAACATGGCACGACAGAGTAATTATGTAAATAACTCCACCCCTGCTGGGTTTGAATTTCGAGGTGTAAATAATTCAGCTCTGTCCTCCGGCTTCTTCGTCATTGCCTCCATCCTCTTCCTCCGCCCTCCTCAAATAAACGATTGTTGATTTGAATCCACAATTCATCTACAGCACCAACCAAATTATTCAATTTTAAAAAAATATATATTAACAAAATATGAAGAACAAGTGACGAAGCAGCTGCTCGGTGCAAACCTGTATTTTAAAGGAGGAAATTGTGGGTATGGATAGTTTTATTACACAAAACCGTGTTCTCCGGGAACCTCAGCAGCTTTAAGATTCAGCGATCATGGAACAAAATTGGCCCTCTGCTGGTAGCTGCTTCTAAATGCATTTAACACAGTGTGATAAAAAAAAAAAACTTGCAAAAAGTGAAACCCATTCATTAAACCCCTGGGCCAACAAGTCACAGCATCCACAAAGAGGGCAGAGGGGGACCGAATCAAGTCAGAGCGCCTTCAACTATAAGCTGTGGCACCATGATGGCCATCTTGTTTCTAACAGGCGCAGCTCCTCTGAGGAAGGTGAGGGACTGTGCTCTCTTTGTCTTCCTCCAGACCTGCCTTATCCAGATAGCTGTCCAGAGATCCCAACAGGTTGTCCACGTCCCTCTTGTGAGCCTGTAGCACGAGTTCTGTCAGACGTTCGAATGACTGGAGGAAGAAGGAAGAAAGAAAACAAAAGAATGCGGCGGGGAATTACCCAGAAAAAAATGTTGCCAAGAAAATCCACTACCTCACTGATGTTGATATTCTTGGAGGCACTGGTTTCAAAGAACTCCATCCCATAGGATCCTGCTAACTACAGACAATTGAAGCGCATATTTTTAGAAATAATAAAACTATTTTATACCTTTTTTCTCCAAAACTATATAAATATAATTTTAAAAAAATCAATTAAATGCAAAGGCGATACTCTGGCACAATAATACTGATTAAACAGCACAGGGTGTCAACAGTGTGAAGATTTATACATATTATGCACTTGCATGGATGTAGGTGTATCCTTCAGGCTTTGCTGTGTGCTGTGTTAATATTATAACATGCAGTAAGAGGTTTATAAAAAGTTTATCTTATTTAGCGATATGATTTTTAAAAAGATTTCACTAAATGTTTTAAACGTGGGAGGAAGCGTTTGTCTGTCTCAGCCTAACCAGTTGAACAGTATTCTATTTTAAGAGACATGCTGGTATCAGCCATTAGTTTTTGGAAGCTGGGACTTTGATAGTAGTGCCTCTAAAAGCCTTTTCTCCCTGAAATAAGTTATGCCAGAACCATATTGCATATTTTCTCAATAAAAGTTCTTCTCAAATATGCAAAAGTGTTTTTTTAAAACCTCAAAAATAAAGTCAACATTATTCCCAACATGAGAGCAGCGACTGAGTCTAGTATAACTGAATATTTTGTAGTATTTAGTATCTAGATGGTCCTGGTCTGTGTGAAGAGCTCGGAGGAACGTTCATTCTGATGAATGACATTTGGCTGTAATTCATCGTCTAATTTAACAGGGTCAGAAAGAGTTCATATTGGTGTTTCTACAACATGAACAACTACTCATCACACACATGATCTGTACAACCGTCCGGATTTTATTTGGGAGTGTTTTCAAGTCTTCACCGTGTCTTTGTGGTAAAAAGGCCTGAGGCTGTCTGAGCAATAGAAACAACTAAGAGCCTGCCAGCACAGAGATAGTTGTGCGCACATTTCTCGAATCGAGCTGCCAAGTTGCCCGACAGACAGGTTGAATTTGTATGCAGTGTGTGGATTGTTTGTGTAGACTGTGTTTCGAGCTGATCTGGCAGCTTAAGTGACATTTATGAAACACACAAAGCTTTCCAGCGCAGGTATTACAGTAATCATCATCAAGTTTAAGGAAGTTTAATGGAAGAAACTGGAGGCCACCAGGAGACTGACTTACAATATGGGAGTCTGTATATTATGATGTTGAGTACTTAAAACACAAACTCCAAATTAAAATCAATAATATACTAATTAAAGCACAGCGGAAAATAAGGCTCAATCAAACCTTGGTTCCTTGGTTCTTTGACACTTCCCTCCTGAGTGAATCATCACATTTGTTTCCTACCAATATGGTCTCCATTTTTTGGGTAGTATACTAGAAGAAAACAACAAAAACTGAAGTCAAGCACAGGGATAGTGGACTTCATCATCCTGTCAGTCACTCTAAGCCACTGATTGTTTAGCAAGCAGCTAAAGTTCAGTCAGCCAGAACACAAATACTGGACAGCTGCGAAGGGCAGCGAACAGAGTGCTTATTGCCTTACTTCATCCACATCACTGACCCACTCGGCTATGTGCTTAAAGGACAGCTTGTCTGTGACGTCGTAGACAAAGATGACACCCTGCATAAAAAGTGGAAAGAGGACTAAGGAATCAAAGCTGCGTTACAGAAATCTAAGTTTACTCTTGGCTGCTCATACTTGCGCCCTCCTGTAGTACTGTTTGGTGATGGTCTGATAGCGCTCCTGACCAGCTGTGTCCCTGCATGGAGGACCAAACACATATCAGCAAAAGGGAATCACCCATGGCAGCAAGTGTGAATGCAATGAAAGAAAAATGTCACTTACCATATCTGTACTCGCACCTTGGTTCCATCTACCTCCAGTGTTTTCATCTTAAAATCAATTCCTGACCAAAACAAAGAAAATGCAAATACAGATGTAAGCTGGGATGCAACCTCCAAAAATACAATCACAAACTGCCAACAAATGTCCCTGAGGTTCATTGAGGATTCCTCGGAGATACAGTTATCTAAACAGGTGTAAACGACACTGAGGGATTTCTGTGCTAGGAGAGAGAATAAAGGTTTGCAACGTAACTTTGCTGGTTTCTATTCAACTAGTTCTTTTAATCTACTTCTTATTTAGTTTTCATCATGCTAGCAAAGCAAAAATCCACTCAAAGACAAACATTTCTGATCCTACACTATGTACAGTCATGTTAAAGACTCTCTGCAGTCCTGTGAGGAAGTGTACTCAGATGTACTTAACTGATCATCAACAAGTGTCATCACATCTATAAAGCCAGAAGTTATGAAAGGTTTGCTGATCTGTCGCATATCCCAGAAGTAGACATCACAGTAAGTTTAACCCAAGTTCAGTGGCAGAAAATGGCAAAAAAAACAAACAAAAAAAAAACAACAACCCTAGAGCTACATCTCAGACCCTAAATGGTAAATGGCCTGTATTTATATAGCGCTTTACTAGTCCCTAAGGACCCCAAAGCGCTTTACACATCCAGTCATCCACACATCCACACACTGGTGATGGCAGCTACATTGTAGCCACAGCCACCCTGGGGCGCACTGACAGAGGCGAGGCTGCCGGACACTGGCGCCACCGGGCCCTCTGACCACCACCAGTAGGCAACGGGTGAAGTGTCTTGCCCAAGGACACAACGACCGAGACTGTCCAAGCCGGGGCTCGAACCGGCAACCTTCTGATTACAAGGTGAACTCCCAACTCTTGAGCCACGATCGCCTACATGCCTAAATTAGCATCCGTCCTAGGGCCAGTTTGGAATCACCAAACTTTTGGACTGTGGGGGGGAGGCAAAGAACCTGGAAGGAACCCCTGCAGGAACAGAGAGACCAACCAGCCAGTAGCTTTGAACACAGGACATTCTTGCTGTAAGAGGCAGCAAGAACCCAGATCGTACTAACCATCACACCTCCAATGTCTTTTGGACAAACCAGACCAAGGTGGAGATGTTTGGCCATGATGCACAGCACTACATTTGGCAAAAAACAAACACAGCATATCAGCACGAACCCCTCTTACCATCTGTCATGCACGGTGGTGGAGGGGTGATGATTTGGGCTTGTTTTACCTGGGCACCTTGCAGTCATTAAGTCGGCCATGAACTCCTCTGTATAGCAAAGTATTCTGGAGTCGCATGAGGTTATTGGCCCGACAACTAAAGCATGACCGAAATTAGCAAATTCAATAGTTTCTGTTATAGTCCAATGTGCCAATAAGCCATGACACTACAACTATGACGACTATACTACTGTCGATATATCTTGCAAGATAAGATTAATGAAAAGACTGAAGAGATCCTTTCATTTGGCTCCTGTGATGGATATTTATAAGATTTTTTAACACTAGTGGCATGATTGAAGTTAGAATAGGAAAGAAGTAGAGCAGGAAAAAAAGGAAACGTGTGATTCTGATCAATTGGACAACTTGGAATCTGTTCTCTGTTTCCTTCCATATTTGGCTCTGTTACATTTAACATTAAACCCTGAACAGTTTTTGTTTTTTTCTTTCCGTTACGCTGCCACCACACTTTGTGGAATCAATAAACTCTGTAATCCAATCCCAACATTGTGCTCATAAAAAAGTTTTCTGTCAGGCATTTCATATGATCATTGACCATAAATACATTTTTGTTGGCGATGCAGCTTCCTAGCCCAGTTTGAGTGAAACGACGAGGTGCTACTGAATCTGAAAATGCACCTACTTTACATAACAATCAAATCCCAATCTCACTGTTTTCAGTGTCTGTGAATGAGCTCCTCCTGTAGCCCGTTTCTGTCTCGCCCTAAGGATGGCTTTCCTCTTTTTGCAATTGTTCACTTTTATCATGTAAGAATCTGCGTTTATGTAATATATGCAAAGCTGTCCATTCATCCTGCATATCGGTATCCTTTTGTTCCAGCGCTTCTTTCACTGCCTGATGCAGATCTAAAGGCACGGCTGGTGATTTTCTTTTAGCAATTCCAAATATCCAAATCCCATGTAAAGCCTTTCCACTCTGCATTTTCTGGTGTGACTTGACCCTGATTATGCTCCACAGTCTAACAGGTAAACAGGGCCTACCACATTTTGTTCCAACTCATTAGTATGTGACACAATCAGGAAAAGTGGCAGTACTGATATGAAGCACTAATGGCCTCATCAATCCGCAAGTTCCAATCAAGGGGGAAAAGATATAAGATAGCATATCAAATAATTTGAGAGCAGAAGAAATAGTCGTCTCCCTTCCCATTTCCAGTACGCTCGTGACAGAGACGTAATTTATCAGACCTCTTCTACGTGTCTAACCTTTAATTAAGCAAAAACATTCCATCTTATACTTTCATTGTGCTTTAGCGTGGGCAACAGAAAGCCTTCTAGGCAAACTTTCCCATGTGAGGCTGTTTGAACTTGAGGCCCTTTAATCCTATAAGTAGGCCCACTTTTATATTCTGAACAAATGGGAAAGCTAAAATAAAATGCTCTGAATGTTAAAACCCTGCATCTACATTCATCCAGGGAAAAGAATTTCCCGGTGTTTAACTGGTTCAACCTGTGGGGAAAAAAACTGATATGAGTTTTGGAGAAAGCTTCACTGAAAACCTGTTGGATGGCTTACCGATGGTGGAAATGTGTGTAGTGTCAAAGTCACTTTCCGTGAACCGGCGCAACATGCAAGTCTTCCCAACCCCCGAGTCTCCGAGCATGAGCAGCCGGAACAAGAAGTCGTACTGTTTAGCCATGACCCAAAACTAAGCGATGATGAAAAAACATGCCTGTCTGATGCGGCGCTTGAAACTGGCTGCTTGTCCTCTGCTTGGGTGATGCGTTCAAGGCCCCTCGGAAACTTTCACGCTGAACTCAAAGAGCGCCACTTGATGCACTTTACAAAGTCAGATGTCTTGGAACGTTTTTCTAACATTTTTGTGGTTCGTCGTGTGCTTTACTATCACCTTCAAATATTTCAGTAGTACTTCACCATCCTACATGTCGTTCTTGGTTACGCCTGCAATTTCCTACGGCACTGGAAAGCAGCACACAACCTGCGTCTTTGAACGTTGTTTCCTGTAGAGGGAGCGTCAGGACACATCACACTGGCCCAAGTCTAAATTCAATATTTAAACAATGATTGATGTCATTTTATGTCGCAAATAAAAGTTTATATGTTCCTCGATGCTCATATTTTCTACTTTATCTCTAAATATGAGTGAAAAGACAAACACATATATCTCCGTGTGTAGCCAATCCAGTCCTTGTGATCTAGGAACATTTAAAGGTTTATTTCTACCAAAGTTTCAACAAATCCTTCTTATCATTTACCTTAATTCCATCAGCAAATTCTGATTCTCAAATCCTATTAAACCTGCCAGATTATTGAATTAACTGGCTCTTTAACTAAACCTGCATTTAACACCAAAAAAAGGATGCTGTTGGGGATGCCTAATGTGCAAAAATCAGGCTATTTTTTTTACATTAAAAACACAGGAGTCACAAATTCATCCAAAATGGATAAAATAGTTTATTTATAGTTTCATAATAAAGGTATGCCTTATCTTGCAAGACAACCGTTGGCAGTATGTACAACATACCTGTAATTTCCATGGAATGGAACAAACAAATCTTATAAGGTACACACTAATTTATCTCTGCAAAAAAAAAGAGAAACATTCCCAGCACAGGCAAATCAAAGGGAAGGCTTTTCTTTGCAGAAACGACACCATTTAAGAGTATACAGTGTTATATACCACACACTGAAAAGGAACTTCCATCGACAAAAATAAAGGACAATGCCTTTAACTGCATTGTGCAACATTCAATATCAATGAGGGGATTTTTTAACCACAATTTATTTAAAAATATTAAAAATAGAGGAAAATAAATAGCTGAAACTTTGAAATATCAAGCCAAACATAATGGGAGTTCAGACATCAGATTATATAGGTATATAGATATAAGGGTAAGAAATTCTTCTTGGTGCATGACTATAAATAGAGGGATTTCTTTGATTACACAACATTTCAAAAGACAAAACTTTTAGCCAACTACACAGAATAAGGAGGGCTGCATTTTGCATAACAGACAGGGTTTGTTTTTCCAAAAGCAACTTCACATTCTTTTCTGGAAAAATATTAATATTATTATTATTAAAAGGTAAGGTATTCCTACCCTTACCGTTTGTCAAAAGTCTCACACCTCCACCGGATTGGAGAGGTTGACCAAAACAACCAATAGGGAAAGGTTATTTTTGTAGCTTTACTCAAGTCTTGTCATCTCCACATATATGAATGGTTATTATGAGGTCTGAAAGGCATAAAGTCCTTCAAATCTGCAGAGCTGCCTCAATTTGGGGATTTTTAACTTTGTTGCTGGGCCACGAAAGGAGTGACAGGATGCTTGCCAGAAGGATAAAAGAAGGTAGAAGCGTTTTATACATAATAGCACCTCTCTCACACACGATCTCCACCTCGTCTCCTGGGCTAGCGCAAGAAGGCAGGGCTCAGTGCGGACAGGCAAGAGGAGCTGGGGCTGGTGGGTAAAAAGAGTCTGTCTAAGGAGCCGGGGTCCACCCAAATCTAGCTTAGCTCCAGGCGCAGCTTCTTCCTGTTTGGTGTCTCGTCTGATTCTGATTCAGAGCTGGAGTCGGACCCACCATCAAAAGCGGACACGGCGCTCCCTTTGCGGTTTGTGTACAAGCTGCTATCAGAAGAGTAGTTGGTCTGGAGCTGAGTGTTCCCCTTGGCCTTCTCAAGTGCACGAACTGCAAGTCGTACACAAAGATAGAAACAAACGTTGTTTACGGCATCTGAGATTGAATCCACGTGACAAAAATGTGCGATACTTATTTAACAAGAGCACCGCTTACCCTGCTGCTCCAGCAGTGCATTCTGCTTCTTTAGATCGTCAATATCTTGCTGGTGGGTGTGGTTTTTTCGTCTCATGTACTGGATGTACTCCGTGGCTTTGTCTAGAATCTGTGCTCGGGAAGCCTGTTTAACAGAATTCTGTGAGGCCCGTGTGAAAAAGCAGCCAATAAAGTGCATGAATCTGTTATACACAGTTCAGAGTGTGTTGCAATTTAATCTGGATTCAAATAAGAAGTTAACAAGAACTATTCCAGGAGTCAGCGACCTCGGGCAGATGGGTCAACGCTTGTTTTGTAGTACCGTATTAAACCAACAGCGCAGGCTGACCACAAATGTTGATGCCACAACTTTGCAGCAATGCAAACTTGAGCAACAGCGACTGTGTTTGTTAGAAATATGCAGTGTTAACACAGTATACAGATTACTAACCAGACTGAAAATCAGTGGCAGTGGGCAGTGATCAATTCAAATTAGAAATTTCTGGTCTAAATCATCTTCAGTATTAATCTGAGGTAAAAGAGTGAGTGGCTGCAGCAATCCGTAAAGGCTCTGTCATTATTTGGACCTGCATTTCAGTCAGGATAGAAAACAACGCAATTACAACACTCTCGGTCGTGGATTGGCCTCCCCACAGGCTGGACCTCAACATTATTGAAGCAGTGTTGGATCATCGTGACAGCAAATGTAACAAAAGAAAGCCAACATCCAGAGAAGAGCTTTCAATGAACTATTCCTGAAGACTACTATAAGAAAGCTGCCTAAGAGAGTTCAGGCTGTGCTGAAGAATAAAAGCCGTCATACCACATAGTGATTTTCAAGCTCATTAAAACTGTACAGACTCTGTTTTTAACTTACATACTGTACTTTCATGTATGTTTGCACGTGTTTCGACAGAATTTCCCATTTTCCTAGCAAAATATAAAGAAATGAGGGGTGGCTTTTAGATTTGCATAGCACTGCATATCTATTAACTCCAGGTTGAGCATTATCAGCTTCAGTTTCACTTGTGATGGCAGACCAGCGCAGGTACAAGTTAAAAGCAAACGAAGATAAAGCAGCTGGGATTCAACACAGTACTACAAATCAGGCTTAACAGAGGAGAAAATGATCTCATCTCCATGTTGACACAACAACTGTACGTTAACTGCCTTTTGAACTTGAATAGTATTAAATATGAAATGGACAGCATAAGCAGAAACATCACTCTTCATCCAGCATTTATTTGGCAAAGCTGCCAGAGTTTACAGAGCTGCTTGCTTTGACAGCAGTGTCTACAAGCTTGTTAAAATCCACCAACGAGATGAATGATCTTGTGAATCATTATCAGACACGTCGTTAATATTTGGCGAGGCATCTGTTTCTACAAATAACAATTTCCTCCTTCCTCTAGGCATGACGGAGAGATGACGAGCATAGATCTGGATTCTGGGGCACAATATGAATGGTCTATGGCAATATATAGATAGTTTCCTCACCTTCTCCCCTTGTAGTGCAGGCACAGAGTCTCGTAAACTGTGAAAGCTGTCTTTAATGTGGTCCCTGCGTTTACGCTCCAGCGCATTGTGATGTGCTCGCTTGTCTGCCTGCAAAGGGGAGAGAGAAAGTTTAGGTCATTTACAAAAAAACTACATACGTCCGCTTCTTTAACATACAGACACTTCACCCGTTGCCTACTGGTGGTGGTCAGAGGGCCCGGTGGCGCCAGTGTCCGGCAGCCTCGCCTCTGTCAGTGCGCCCCAGGGTGGCTGTGGCTACAATGTAGCTGCCATCACCAGTGTGTGAATGTGTGCGTGAATGGGTGGATGACTGGATATGTAAAGCGCTTTGGGGTCCTTAGGGACTAGTAAAGCGCTATATAAATACAGGCCATTTACCAGGCCATACAGAAGTGATTTAAACTGCAGTAAGAGAAGGCCTCATCTTTAGACGGTTATTGCGTGTATCTGGGTTAATATCAATATATGCACACAAGCAGGAACCTGTGCTGGAAGTATTTACAAGGACACGATATGTTTGCTTTCAGGGTTGCACCAGCAAATCTTAGTCATAACTAAAATTCAACATTAACTCAGTCTCAACTCTTCCTTTGCCTTTTTTTCTTAACACGGACTGGATGATAGATAAAAAATCCAATTTTTTGTCTTAAAACAAGGTGTTCCTTGTTTCGTGAGTCACTAAGAGTCATGTAAGATCCGTTTGTGGTTAATAACTAGCTTTTAAATGTAGTGATTACAAATATGTGTGAAAATTTTCCAAATGAAGAGATGGGGAGAACATGCAAACTCTATATGGAAAGGCTGCGGCTAGATTTGCACCCAGGACCTGTGCGTGTTCTCCCCATTTCTCTGTGAATGTGAGCGCGAATGGTTGTCTGGCTGTCTGTGTTGGCGCTGCAAAAGACTGCCAGTCTGTACCCCACCTCTTGCCCTATGGCAGCTAGAATAGGCTCCAGCTCCCCCATCCACAACCCAGAACTGGACAGACGGGATGTAGATCAGGTAAATTCAAATATTGGTATGGTATTATTGTAGCTTTTTGCTCTTCTTTAAATTAACCTCATTCTTATTTTTTAGGGTTTTTTTTCTCACTGTTGTATATATTTGATAAAAGATGTCTCTCACTAAGTGAGGGTTTTACTTTAACTATTAACTCACTAACTGTACTATTTCTATTCTGTATCCTGTCGCTGGACTTTGTCTTGTGAGATCAATAGAGTGTGTATCGATCTATCTATCTGGGCGGCCGTGGTTCAGGGGTTGGGAAGCTCATCTTGTAACCGCAAAGTTACCGATTTGATCCCCAGCTCACTCTGTTCTGATCGTTGTGTCCTTGGGCAAGACACTTCACCTACCACCTACTGGTGTTGGCCAGAGGGGCCGATGGCGCGATATGGCAGCCTCGCTTCTGTCAGTCTGTCCCAGGGCAGCTGTGGCTACAACTGTAGCTGCCTCCACCAGTGTGTGGATGTGAGAGTGACTGAATAGTGGCATTGTAAAGCGCTTTGAGGGTCTCGAAAAGCGCTATATAAATCCAATCTATTATTATCTATCTATATCTCACTCATTACAACATGTTGCTAGGCCAGATATTAAAGTTAGTATAAAACGGATCATTTTTAATTTAGGTACTGGCAGAGATTAGAAGGAACATTTTACTTTCATTTTCTTTGTTTATGTAAGAGCAACACTACATGTCAATGGATATCAACGTAAAAATGTAGATTCAAACATGGCAGATTTGACTAAAACTGCTAATATCTCGTGAACACATCATGTAAAACTACACAAAATGCAAAAGACAAACATATACATCAAAACAAACATAAACAAAAGACAAATACAAACAATCTGCCTCACAAAGTTAAAGCTCATCACTTGAAATATGGATGTGAAATTTGAGCCTTTGCTGAAAACTGTTTTTAGGAAGCATTTCTAAACTTAATGGCTCAGTAGCGTTAGATGCACGGCACAATGAGAGCTTATGAAGCCTTACAGTAAATGTATAGGTGGCTCTAATAGGATCTACACTAGAGTTGGAATCCATAGTTCTGAGAAATATGTGGCCATATTTAGGTCATGTTCTCAGATTCATGCTCAATTAAAACACCACATCGCACTTTGGGGTGGGAAAATGCAACTGCTTATTGCAACACGAGGAATTCAAACCTGCACGCACAGTGGGCGTACTGATACATTGGCAGAGTGGTTAGTTGTAATGCAACTACAGCGCTGGATTTTTAGCAAGAAACCACAATTTAACAGGTAACAAGGGCTTGCAGAGAAATACTGAATAAATCGCCGGGCTTATAATCAAGAAAACACAATAACATGACATGAATTCAGTTGTACGATAGGAGAACATCGAGTACTGTATTCTCATTGAGCCTCGGTTTGCTGTATTAAATGTGTGTGCATCATAGCCTGACTTAAATCACACGTCAGAGCTAAAGATACAACCAACCACGACATTTCAACCAGCTAGCTGTCAAGTATGCTAACTATATCTAGGTAGACGTGAAGGGATTACCCTTTTATGCAACGAATAAACAAGGGCTGCATTTAGCATCTAAACTAAATAAATAGTAAAAGCATGCGTGGTATAGCCGACAGAACCGTGTTATATTTCTGAAAGGAACATTATGTCCAAGCAAGCCGTCAGTTCACCTCTCAGAAGAGCTGACCTTGTGTCCTGGAAGAGCTTAACTGCTGTTTATGATTGGTTTTATTTATGTTTTTTTTTTCCATATTTGCAGTTTTAACACAGCGTTTTATTTCAAGTTTTATTGATCACGTGACAGCAGGAATACGGTCCACCAGAACGAGTGATTTAAGTTATAAGAGCATAAAACAGCCCTCTTTATTTTGCTGAGCTGCCCCAAATAAACGACAAATGTCGTAGCGAGGCTACCCAACTTATTCACCAGTTCCGTGTGCGACTTTCATTTGAAAGCCAGCAATTAAGAGCTCAAACGCCCCCCCTAACAGCTATCTCCATACAGGCTTCAAAACCTAGTGCTAGCCCAGAGAAACCCCCGCTAACTAGCTAGCACAATCAAATAGCATATTTTGAGAGGAATGTGAGTTACTGTGTAGCTAACAAACTGGCTAGCTACTTCTAGAAGAAACAAAAAGACATACATCGCTGTCGACTTCGATGTCATCGTTTTCGCTCATTCTTCGATTTAAAAAAAGGTATGAGGGGGGAAAAGAAATAGAAAGTATAGCAAAAGCTGGAAGCAGATAATTAAACCAAGCACGGAACTCTGCTACGGCAGAGACATGACAACCAACCGCTTCTCCACACGTGATTCGCCTACACACATGCACGGGGAAAACATCTACAGCGCAGGCGCAGTAAAGCAAAGGCCTATGGTAATTGAAGTAACTTGGTCCAACACAAAGCTGATTTGCATATGTCATGTTTTTGGAGCTGAAACTATATTTCCCACAAGTCCGCGGAGTTGGGTCGCCTTCAAAATACATTTTATCCCCTACAATCACAGCAGCTTGGATATGAGAAATCTCAGTGTGGTTTCTCAAATAGAACATGATGTTCTTTGTTGTACTGTGGTATATTACAATGGCAGAAAAATGATTTAATCACCTGCTGAATTTGTAAGTTTGCTCCAGTAAAAAGAAATGAACAGCCTCTGATTTTTATGGTAGTTTCTTTGTAACGGAGAGAGGCAGAATATCAACCAAAAATGCAGAAACAAAAAAACACGTTACATAAAAGTTATACTATTATTTGGATGTCACTGAGTGGAATAAGTATTTAATATCCAAGCAAAACATGACTTAGTTCTTGGTGGAGAAATCCTTGTTGGTATGCATAGCGGTAAGACGTTTCCTGTAGTTGGTCTTGAGGTTTGAACACATCTGAGGAGGAATTCTGGCCAACTCCCCTTTACAGAAATCCTTTAGGTATCTTGGCTGCTGTTTGAAACTTAAGCTCCCTCCACAGATTTTCTACAGGGCTGTGTGGAGACTGGCTTGACCACTCCATGAGCTTAACATGTTTCTTGTTTAGACACTCCTTTACTGCCTTTGTATGTGTTGGATCACTGCCATGCTGACCCATTCACAGCTCATTATAACATTTCTGAAGGAGGTTCTCATCTACATGTCTTTAATCTACATGTCTGTACTTTACTGTGTTTGGAGGAAGAGAAATGATGAGTGCGATCCAAAGAACATCATCCCTCTTCCTCCAAACACTTTCTCCCACGCCTTTTCTAAATCATTTAGATGTTCACTGGCAAACTAAAGATGCACCTTCTTGAGTGATTGGACCCTATGGGTGCACCATGATTTCACTCCATTATGTGGTCGTCTTGGTGACTGTGGTCTAACTTCCCTTCATATAATAAACAAGCATCTCCCTTGTAGTTTTGGAATGACCCAGAAGGTGATTGATGGTCATTTTATATTTTCTGTTTCCGAATAATCACACTAGCAATGGTCACCATGTCACCACGCTTCCTGCTGATGTTCTTATAGTCCATTCCAGCCGTGTGCAACTCTACACTCTCATCCCTGACGTCCTTTGACAGCTCTTTGGTCTCATTCGTGGTGGTGGAGACGCTGGAATAGAAGAAATTGATTCTGTGGAGAAGCGTGCTCTATACACATAATGGGCTGAGATCAGTAATATCAGTAATTGATTGACTGATTGATTAAACACATTACACAAACATTATAAACTGCTTTACATATCATTGAGTCAAATACACATCCATCAGTCATTTTGCAGAATCTTGACTGTATATTTACATTATGATATCAGACATGACATATTAGCTTAGATTCAACAGTCTACTGTTCAAGTGGAGATTATTAGCAGTGTTGTGTGCGACAATATCTGCTCTTTTCTATTCCCAGCATATAATTATAAGGCCAGATGGTGGCCTAGCTCATTTCAGCTGCCCTCCCCCACCTTCTACCCATAGCTGTTCATTGTCAGAGTATACGAACTTCAAATAGCTGCAGCACTGCAAATATACTCCTTAATAATCAGGAATGTTTAAGAAAACTAATCCTGATTAATGTTCACATTAATAGAAATGTCTGCAATACGTGTTTCTAAAAGGAGATGAAAGTTCAATAAAAAATATATAAATCAACTGAATCTTTGTGCTCAGTTAATCTCATTGAGATTCAGATGTCAACAGGAGGATATCAAGAATCAATTATTCATACTGCAAAATACCAAAAATACCCCAATATATCAAAGGTGAAGGCTGTCTAATGTTAACATGTTGTATTAACAGTAGAGTGTTAAGAGATGAGTATCACAATAAGCTATTATGGCATATTGTGAAATGACCTATATGTTGTTTATGCTCGTGTTTGACAATTTCTCCCACTTCCCCACATGACACTTCTACAGTCCTAATTGCTTTACAGCAAATCCTCAAACACCCTCGCACTCAGTGCTTAACGGCTCGTTAACGCTGCTCATGCTTTTGCTCCGTCAGCTCCGAGTCTCTGCTCTTTCTCGTCTCCGGCCCTGGCAGCTACTAAAATAGGGAAGGCATGATTAGATGATGTTCGCCAGCTGTGACAAGAGGACGATCTGATTTCCTCGTGTCAGCATTGTTCCCACATCATCATAATTAATGTTGTTCCAGGTTCAACATTGCAAGTGACCAATCACCTTCTTGTGACGTCATTCCTTTGCGACTTCGAAATACCCGCCTTCGAGTATTTCGAAATACAAGTGAAGAAGCGAAAAACCGCCGCCTGTCCGCCGAATTTGAAGTCAATTTAGGATACTTTCCTTTAATAAACGGTAAGCATTATACATATGTTCCTCACTTGGCTTGCTGTTTGTTTGCTAGCGATAGGCTACTTGACAACAGCATTAGCTAACCAGTGTTCTCTAGACCAGCGTTCCCCAACTTTTTGGGTGTTTCGTGGTCCGGGGGTTGGGTCAGGCAAAATTGCAGTAGCTTCCCTGATCATTTTACAAACATAAGTGAAGAGAATCTGGACTAAAAGGCCTAGACTTATGGTTGTGTGCTGAATCTATGAATCAAACTATCACCTGGAAACATAATTAACTGGTCCATAGCTGTGAAACTGGACATGAGTTCTTGATTCTATGGAGATTAACAGTAATCCAGAAATTTACAAATTTGTCCTGGTACATCGCGTAAATGTTGTCCCTGGGACATTGTGTAAATGTTGTCCCTGGGACATCGCGTAAATGTTGTCCCTGGGACATCGCGTAAATGTTGTCCCTGGGACATCGCGTAAATGTTGTCCCTGGGACATCGCGTAAATGTTGTCCCTGGGACATCGCGTAAATGTTGTCCCTGGGACATCGTGTAGAAGTTGCCCTGGGACATCGTGTAGATGTTGTCCCTGGGACATCATGTTAAAGTTGCCAGAGACATACCATATGAAAGTTTAGCTTCTTTTAGCCCCTGTTTGTTTTATATTATTTTATATATATATATTTTTTAATATTATATTTAATATTTACATTGTATTGCAAAAAACCCCAAAACAAGTTAAAATGAATTAATGAATATTGACTAATTAAACCTTCGTTATTTTTCCACCAGAAATGGACGATATAATTAGAAGAAGTGTTCTGAATGACGAAAAAAAAAGAACTGGAAAAGACACACAACTTTGTGTGCATGTGTCACAATGCCAGGAGGACCCATTCAGTGTTGTGTTAGAAAAATTGAACTCATTAACCCTTCATGGACATTATAAATGTTTAAATGTTGCCTCAGGTAAAGACAGGAAAAGAGACTATTACAAATTCAACTGCATCAGAGCTGGGGAAAAAGTCGAAACAGCTACAGAGCAGTGGGCTGTAAGGCCTATGTTTCATTTAAAGTACTCAAATGTTGGAAAGACCACACAGTCATCGTGCAGCGTACATATGATAAGCATGATGGGCATGATCCTTCGGACCCAAAAGACGCACATTTCAACAATATTTCCAGTGATTTGAGGAGGAAGATTGAGGAACTGCTTTCCCTTGGAACTAAGCCAGCCATCATACTAACCGAATGTCATAAATGGGCCAAAGAACATGGACACAGAGATCTTCACAACAGAGAGCATTTTGTCACACCACGTGACATTGACAGTGTTAGAACCTGCATGATGAGGAAGAAGCACTTTAACTGTGGAGACAGTCAATGTGTACATACCTTACTTAATGGAAAACATCAAGAACATGTTCTCTTCTATCAACCATACACATCTGACCAAGAACTAATGATTGTTTTACAGACACCTGTAATGAAATCAAACATGGAGAACTATGCAAAACAGTTAGTATTTGTTGACACCACGCACTGCGTTAACCAGTATTCATTTCCCTTATTCACACTTGTTGTAAGAGATGATCATGGGCATGGAGTCCCTGTGGCCTATGCTATTGTCAGCAACGAAAGTCAGAAAACCCTGGAAACTGTTCTTGGAATAGTTTGTGAGCATTTCCCAACTTCCCCGAGGTAAATAATACATTGACAGCTATTAATTTTGAAATAATTCCTTTTCAAAAAAGTTATAACATGCCAGAATCTAATGCTATAGCTGCAGCATGAGCTGCAAAAAACTTTCCTTTCCAGTTGTTAAAGTTATTCCTATAGGCTGTATGCAGTATTTTATATATCTACTTGTGAGTTGAAATGTTTAATTTGGCATTGAAGTGGTGCTTTGAGATAGCAAAAACATTTTCATACTGTTTAATCTCATTTAGTGTTTTCTTTTTTTCTGTAGAGCATTTATGGTTGACAAAGACTTTGCGGAAATAAATGCTTTGCAGAAGGTTTTTCCAGAGTCAGCTATCCTTCTATGCTGGTACCATGTCTTGCAGGTAAACCACATTGTTTTCTTTTCACGTTGTCTAAGATGCACCTGAAACACATTTTTACAACAGGGTCCTGTTGTTATGATTTGCCTCATTGTGATATTCACCTACTCAGGTTAATGAATATAAAGGGATAAAATGTTGAGTGACTTTGTCCATCCATTTAAGACCACAGTGCACTCATCTTCTGGTGGCTGCTTCCCAAAGCTCTTTTTGACATTTAAAAATATGTTTGCCTGGTTGATTTCTGTAATGCACAGGTCCTCTTGTCCAGTGAGTGACAAAGTTATTTTTGGACGTCAGCTTTCTTTTATGCTTTTTGTACAGCTGCTCCTCTGTCTCTCTCTCCAGATTAACTTTTTTTCTCTTACATTCACAGGCTGTTAATCGATGGCTTTCAAAATCAGAGTCCGGGGTCCATGGGCTTTCTAACACCCAAAAGAGAAATGAAATCATTTCTTTCTTTTGTAAGCTGAAAGCTTGCACATCTGTAAGTGTAATTTGTCTATTTCACATTTTGATTTCTTGATTACACTAAGAGCATAATAACTTTCAGTTGCTAAAAAAAGTTACAGAGAGATACAAAATAGATTTTTGAAACAATTTCTAAAACTGGCTTCTTATCTTGCTTATCAAAACAAGTACTTAAGCTGTGCAGAACATCATTGTGTCACCCACTGTGCAGTAGAACTTGTGAGTGGGATTCTTTCACAGACAGATGCTGAAACCAAATATGCTTATAGGTTTAGTGTTCCTTCTTAGCCATTGTAAGGGAAGAAATAATTGCTTCTTAATACAAAAACACGACATATTATTAATAACTTAAAATTCTTAATGTTATTCAATAAAAGGAAAAGGGCTTCAATACATAATATTAAAGATTTCAATAGGTCTGTTAAATGGATTGAAATATATTCTGTTGCATCCAATTCTCTTAGGAGGACGACTTTAAAGCCACATCAGCAGAGTTCTGCCAGACATTTAAGCAATACCCTTTGGTGTGCCAGTATTTTCAGAAGCACTGGGAAGGCATTGGCCACATGTGGTGTGACTACGGCCGTCGGTTCAGTCACGCTCGTTCTGAAACAAACAATGTGATTGAAAGGTATGATTTATTATTTTGACCTCATTCAATTGTATTGCTGAAAAAAAGATATTATGCTTTAATCCAAGAGGCTAAACTGAGTAGGTTCGTCATGTCATTGCCAGAACAGGTTTTAGGCAAATCCTTTAAATTCTAGCAGCGTTTTTTATGTTATCACAACAAAAAACAGAGTAGGTGGATTTGCCTAAATCAGCTAAACCGGCACAGAGCATTCCTTTATAAAAGACGTGTGCAATAGGTATTCCAATTTTTAAAAAAATAATACAGTCTTGATTAAAACTTTAAATTCCTTCAATTACAGTTACTAATCATTTCAAATAACTGTTTTTCAGATTTTTCCACCGCCTGAAATACCAGTTTTTATCTGGCTACAAGAATAGGCGTCTGGATGATCTGATTGAAGTGCTCCTAGGGAAGGCCGACGACTACTTCTCAGTCATAAAAACCCTGCAAGATGTGGGCCGCATGAAAAACAGGTTTGCTGACACCTTGTCTCAAGTTTCAGACTCTGCTTCAAGACTGATGGAAAGTGGTTGGGCTCTTAAAATTACAGTCAAGAACAGCCATGGAGTTAATGCATATCAAGTCCCATCTGAGTCAAGAGAAGACATGGTGTATGATGTCTGCCCTGTTGAGTCCTACTGCAACTGTACATATGGCTTACGAGGACTTCTTTGCAAGCATCTAGTGTTACTTGCAAAATTAGCAGAGGCTGACAATGACATCTATCCAAACATGGAAACAGACCTTGGCAAGAATTGCAGTGAAAGAAAGGCATTACTTTGTACACTGTGAGGACTTGAAAGTGATAAAAATGCCAAGTTTGTTTGGAAATCTGTGTTTTTTTGCATCGGCTGAAACACTTCAGTGCACTTGTTGTACGTTCTCTCACTATAACACATGTGCTTGCCTGAAGGTGGCTTGTAGCCATTTTAAACAAATGAAAAACTCTCTGAAAAGTCCTCTATCAACTTTGAATGACACTCCTGTAGTTGAAAGCACAGACAAAAAATGCACAGAAGATGCAGTTTGAAAACTAAATGCTGTTTTAGACACAGTTAAACAGTGGGCATTCATTCCAGAGGGTATTACTGCAATGATAGATGAACTGCATACAAATGTCTTAAAAACAAAACAAGTAGGCAAAAGTATATGCCAGTACGAAATAAAGACGACAGATAATGCACGCAAAATTAGGCCATTGTATTCTAGCAAGAAACGTTCGGCCAGCATCGACATTCCAGCAGTCTGTGAAAATGAATGTGAACAGTCGATAACCACTGAAAGAGAGACATCCTCTGGAGAAAATGAAAACCTTTTGGAATACAAAACAAAAAAGAGAAGAGTTAAAGCTAAGTATATGCACAAGTAGACTTTTGTGTGACATTTCAAAGGGACTGCATCCATTACTTCTGTTTATTGAAACCTAAAGCTGAATAGCTGTCTTAACTTTCTGCCAAGGAACAGATGAAAAGAAATTGTTTGGTCTCTCAAGCAGTTGTTATTTATGTGTTATTCATTACTTTGGCTTGGTTGCTGTTTTTGATACAAATTCATCTGTGCCCATTGTAATATTTTCATATGTTACTATTTTTATATTGCTATGCATTATAAATAAAGGATTACTTATTACTATTAAAGGTCTGCATTTGTAATTGTTGGTATTATTTATAAAATATGCGCTCTTAAGTTTTTTGCTCCATAAAACGATACCTGTCACTTTTTGGACATAGAGTATCAGCTGTTGAGAACCCCCGGCTCATACAAAATAGAAGTAAAAGGTTTCAACATCCAGCCTTTTTATGATTAAATACAAAGTGTAATAACAGAGTTATTGGGGTGTGATTTTGTTAATAGTTAGTCTTAAGTATAAGTTTAATAGTAATGAGTAAGAAAATATAGCCAGAATAATGGAATGAGACTAACACCTGACCTCACACTGAGATTTGGTATGAAGTGGCATGTTTGTGCTAATGCTGACATTGGGGCTCAGAGTTCCTCTGTGTATATATATTTGTGAACGTTAACTTGGCTAATGTCCAAGGGTTTGACTGCTTTCCTGTTGGATTGTATCACAAAGAACAGGGATAAGAGCACCAGTGGCCGTGCACACCCTCATCTCTCTCCTTCACCCAATCATTAGTGTTGGAAACCGGCATTAGCTCAGAGTAGATTAGACTTCAGTATAGTGCAAGTGATTTGATTTTATGATTATTTGATTCAGTTTTTTCTGTGTTCAAGCTCAATTACTTTAATAAAATATGTTGAATTCAAACAAATAAATAAACAAATAAACTGTGGACATTACCCTTTTAAACCTTTCTGAAACAAGACAGGTAAAAACCAGTGTATAAAAGTTTACATAGGTATAAATAGCTCTAACACTTTACTCCAGCCTGGCGTCCACACATGTGGACATCACATTTTGGGTTATTTAGACCAAAATACTAAATCTTGATCAACAAGTGCCTGATATACAGTTATGAGGACATTATACTGCAACTGTTCTATCGAAATTTCAAATTAATGTCCTCATATGTGGCTCTCATTTTTCTCAGAAACAAAAATTAGGTAAAAAAAACAAAACCTGGTAATTCTTTCTTTTTACATTCATCGGGTTCCAATCGGCCCAAATATCAAAGAGAAATTAAAAATGCATGCCATGGAAGATTTCGGGTCTTAGGGGGTTAAAATGACCAGACCCCTCCGGCCTGTTTTCCAGGCCACTAAATTAAACCCAGTCAATTACCAATTGAACAGAATAAAAACCTACGAGGTCCACTAATAGTCCAAAAGTCCAAATCTTTAATAGAAAAGACAGGCAGAACTCAAACAAACAATAATCCAAACGAGGAGCATATATACACACTGGAAAGTAAATAATTATAAGTTATTAAATCAGACTAACTAAATACAGTAAAACTAATAAGGGAAGACGAACACACGGGAAATAAAAATAACAGTGTAAACATACCAAAACTCAAAATAAAACAGGAAAGCTACTACAAACCGAGTGTGACACAATTACATTCATATTGAAACATATGTGATAATTTTCTTTGTAGCATTTTTAAGATATGTGTTAGAACAGTCATTATGCTGTTTGGATTAGGAACCAATCATTTTTGCCAAATAGTTAACACAAACTTAGAACAACAGTGAACAATTTTCAAGATTCTGATTTACAGAACAAACAAGTCACAAAAGGTTTCATTATTTAAGAGACAAGATCAAGTTTTTCACACAGGAATGAAATGACAGAATCCAGTGCAGCGGGGCCAAAGGTGTGTGTCAGCAAACTGAAGGTTGAGGAATCAGTCAGCTCATGTTTAAGATTGTGTTGGATTTTGAGAAGAGTCTGTCTGTTATTAGAAAGTAAGATTAACAATGTTACACCAATAACCCAAATACGGGGAAATGACAAATAATACCAAAAAAGATACAACTTTCATATTGTTTTACTAACTTACTTTGTCATATCAGCACTTGAATGGTCGATGCCTTTACAGACCATGTCTGTTGTGACATCGCAGGCCAATCTTCCGGCAAACCCGAGGGCTAGCTCCCCAGCCTCCTCTTCACTCAGAACACTAAACACTGTTACTTTAGTTTTGGCCTTCTTAGGCCTGTCAAGAATCATTGCGGGCAGTTTGGCTTTACGGCCCTAAAAAAGAAAAAGTGCAAACACCAAAAGAGCAGAGAGAGACACACACACGCGCACAAAGTTAAATGCTTTTGTTTACATGGTGTAATTGTGTATATGTTGCAGCAAATGCACAATTTCCAGCCACATTGTCACTTCATTGATACGAGTAACCCGGATTTATTTCAGGTGACATCAAAATCACGAAATGTATACCTACCCCAATCAAACCTCTGAAAACATGAACTGACATGTTCTCTGCGTTGATTCTGCGCTTGATCTCGTCTTCTGTTATTGTGTAGGTTTTCTTTTTTGAGCTTGGTACAGATAAGCGACCATGCACTCTGTAAACTGTACTAGTTCCTTCTGAATCAGTTTGGAATTCTGTATCTGCATCGATCCTGTCAACATCATCAGCAGCAGCATTATCTGTACTCAGACTTGTGCCGTATACTTCTGCTTCTTTTTCGTTGTCTTCAGTCTGTGTACCTTCATCTCTTTCAGTCTGTGTACCTTCATCTCTGACTGTCAGTCTTCCTATCTCACTGTTACTTGTCGATTTGCTGCAGATGTTCTCTCCCTTAGGAACTTTTCCTTTGTCATTCGCTGCCTGATGCTTTCCCTGATGACATTCTTCACTGGCTACTTCTATTGCTCCTCCTGTATAGCCACCCACTATGCTGCACAACTCCTTTCCCTCTGCTGTGCTGCACTGTGCTGTTACATAAAGAAGAATGATATAAACAACACTATATCAATTTAATTGTGAAGAGAAATCCCCACAATACGACACAGTTATGTCTAAAATAGTTTTGTGTAAAAACTGGATCTTGAAACGTCCACTTTAATTACACAGTCCTGGTGTGCAAAGGCAAAATTACGAAAAAAAATTTCACTTTAAACATTTTTGGACATTGTTTAGTTATATTGTGACTTACTCTCACAGAAGATACAGATGCCACAACCAGACTTTGAACAACGCATGTGCTTGTATGCACCACATTTCTGGCACTGCACCTGTGAATTAAAAAAAGAAAAAAAAAGAAGAAGAAATAAACAAACAAAAAACAAATGAACAAAGTCCATTATATAAACAATCTATATGGCTAAGGACATGTCATAGTGTACCCGGTCTTTGGCTGCAATCACACACCAGCACTGACTGCACTTCCTAGTTCGATCTGCAAAATATAATTTGTTTAAGTACAAGTTACATTTTCCAATGTTAGAGAAAAAGAAGGCAGCTAATTTTATCTTTACCTATTGAGGAAAATAAGTAGTGGCAAAGTCGGGACCTGAGCTTTGTGACTTCAGTGTTGTACTCCTCCACTTGTGTTTTACCGTCAATGAGAGATTGGGCAAACTAATAATTGACGAAGAAAAAAAAAAAAAAAAAAAAAAGAGCAAAAAGAATTAGATTAACAAAGAAATGTTTGTTTGTTTTTAACCCCCCCGAGAAAAAAAAAAACACACAAAAAAAACAGAGCAACCAAAGCAAAGCATTACTGCTGAAATGGTTCAATCTACAAAAAAAATTGAGATTTTACCATCCTGCCTCTAAGGCTTTAAAAACTGAATAGGCAAAAATGTAAACATTACTTATATAGGTTAAAGCTATAGTTTTCAGTACCATTATGACATGCACTCCACATGAGTTCCCATCCTGTTGATGTGGGTGGCTCACATGTGACAAGGTCCACTCTCCAGCGCAGCCTCTTGCTGAAGCAAATGAGTTGAGAGATCGCAGTTATTACAAATAAAAAGCATATAGAGAAATCAATAACCACGTTCGGTAATGATTTCAATTAAATTAAATATGTTATGTTAAATATGTTAATTAATTACCTCCAGTTTTTCAACACCGCACTTTTTCTGACCTCCGACTCGCCAAATGAATTCATATAGACTATGGTCCTCTTGGGTATGTCACAAAACTGTTTTGTAAAAAGATGGATATGGTAGGCTTGGGCCTTGAGCTTTCCTAATGAGGGACACTGAAAAGTATCATGCACTAGAGAGAGTGCAAAATCTGTGCAACTTACAAACAAGGTCCAGTGGCTGCCGTTTTCCAGACAGGCTCCAATCAATTTCTCATACATCTGAAAGATGTTTTTCTGGAAATAAAAATAATGTGACAAGTATGTTTTTCTGTCAAGAATGACACTGCAAAACTGCAAAAGCTTGTCAGGTGAGACTTGTGATTAATTCTGCAGATACACAAACATATAGAAAGTGTCATTTTTTGTTTACATTAATTAATTTCTATAGTGTGTACAAAACAAATCAAGACCACAGACTCAACACGCACCACTCAATTTTTGGTGTTCTTTATCAGTTGGCCAAGACAGAAATGTTTTAATCTGTGTGCATTGCTTTTGAACAAGTCTTTACACAGAAAAGGTTTCAGAAAGGTATTTTTCAGGTTCTTCTGACAAGGCTTCAATTTTGGAAAATGCTGTTTGTTTATAGTGGCAACTTATAAACCCTTTGTGATAAGAACATAGTTACCACAGTCCAAGTCATACCTTCAAAAAGTATGCACTTTGTGCTCTTGTGGACCCATCCAAAATTTTTCCAGTGATTTGGCTTGGTATTGGATAAATGTGAGGGAAATTCTATAAAAATAACAAATACACCTATGTTTTCAAATACATTACAAAAAACGTAAACATGCTATGTCATTATGATCAAACAAGCTTTTCAACATACCTCACACTGCAAATAGATTAGGCCATCTATTACCTTATAAAACAAATAAATAAATACATATAAATAAAAACAGAACTAAGGAATACGATTCATTAAGTAAATTGTACAATAAAGTGTATTTAAAGCAGAATTTAACATTAGTTTTATGACAACATAAAAGGATTTTTATGTCAAGAGGTACCTCATCTGAAATGTTAGTCTGGTCAAACAGGGATTTCAAACTTGAAATACCAATAGAGTTTGGTCCAGCTACTCCCACAAGGTAATCTGTGAGAAAGCATATGCTGTAGTCAACAGATATCATTTTCTTTTTGCATGCTGCAACCATCATCCATTTCAGTCTTCTAGGAGCTTTGTCTGGTTGTAGTTCTTTTTTCTCCTCCTCATCTATTAATTAAATTGTTTTCTGACCTTCCTAACTGTTTCCGACCTGTCTTCCCAATGTGATGTTTAAGCAATATATGTATGGTCAGAAGGGGGTGAAATTTTCATTGCAGTTGTACGTGTAACATTGCATGTGATAATAAAAGGCTTGATTGGTTGATTATTCAACATGAGTTGACATTTACCTGACATTGTGAAGGAGTCACAGTTTCTGTAAGGGTGTAAGAACATAACATGTGGATTTGTTACACTTCTTTTTCACAAGTTAATAACAATCAATAATTTTCATTCCATTATTTACAAGCTATCACACGATGTCCCAGGGACAACATTTACACGATGTCCCAGGGACAACATTTACACGATGTCCCAGGGACAACATTTACACGATGTCCCAGGGACAACATCTACATGATGTCCCAGGGACAACATTTACACAATGTCCCAGGGACAACATTTACGCAATGTCCCAGGGACAACATTTACGCGATGTACCAGGACAAATTTGTAAATTTCTGGATTACTGTTAATCTCCATAGAATCAAGAACTCATGTCCAGTTTCACAGCTATGGACCAGTTAATTATGTTTCCAGGTGATAGTTTGATTCATAGATTCAGCACACAACCATAAGTCTAGGCCTTTTAGTCCAGATTCTCTTCACTTATGTTTGTAAAATGATCAGGGAAGCTACTGCAATTTTGCCTGACCCAACCCCCGGACCACGAAACACCCAAAAAGTTGGGGAACGCTGGTCTAGAGAACACTGGTTAGCTAATGCTGTTGTCAAGTAGCCTATCGCTAGCAAACAAACAGCAAGCCAAGTGAGGAACATATGTATAATGCTTACCGTTTATTAAAGGAAAGTATCCTAAATTGACTTCAAATTCGGCGGACAGGCGGCGGTTTTTCGCTTCTTCACTTGTATTTCGAAATACTCGAAGGCGGGTATTTCGAAGTCGCAAAGGAATGACGTCACAAGAAGGTGATTGGTCACTTGCAATGTTGAACCTGGAGCAACATTAATTATGATGATGTGGGAACAATGCTGACACGAGGAAATCAGATCGTCCGTGACAAGAAGCCTCCCCCTGACACCACACTGTAAACCCGCTACTCCACCCCTCCTCTCCAGCCGAGTCACAAACCATACCACCACACCTATAAAGAAGTCAGTCCATCACTATATTTCTCAGTTTTCTAATTGTGTGGATGCCCTTTGAGTTCCTGTTTCTCTTTATTAAGTGTGCCTATGCCAAAAGGCACACTTATTACTATTTCTCGGATTTATTATTCTTCTTATTATTATTATTTTCCTTTTTCCGCCTGAAATTTTACAGCGTAACTCGCCTCTCACCGCGATCTAATTCTGACTGCTCATCACCCTTTTTTCCAGGCGCCTGGCCCCTTTCCAGGTGGCGTGATTGGTAATGAAACGGATCTTCGGGTTCAATCCCACCTTGTTCAACATTTTTTTTTCACTACAAATTTATACACTATCACAGACCTGTAATTTATATTGCTAATTTATTACAATTCTGCAAAGTTTTATGATTTTAGCAGCTTTTCTAATATGGACCTCAGATTCTTGTCAACAGTCCATGGCAGAAATACATACAAGTACACAGCCTGATGAAGCAGACAGAAGCCCTACCTCTGATTGGTTCAGCATTTACACCTCTTATCACTACAAATCTCAGCCTCTTCTGCTGTTTTCATTAGAATTTTAAGCTTTTCCAGAAATTCTGCTGATTGAACTCTTTTCAGCAAAATATTCAGGATTTTAACCTCTTTTCTGCCCAAATTTTGCTTATTCACCTCTTCTGCAAAATCTTCAGCCTTTTCACCTCTTATTAGCACAAATCTCAGCTGTTTTCAGAAAAAAACTCTTTTCATCAGAAATTCTGCTCATTCACCTCTTTTCTGCAAAGTTTTCAGCCTTTTCACCTCTTATCAGCACAATTCTCAGCCGCTTCTGCTCATCTCATCACAATTGTCAGTCTCTCCACCTCATCTTTGTGGGAATCAGTTTGGCTCAGTGAAATGAGTAACTGCCTTTAGAACAGAAGGGCCAGGTTTGAATCCTGCTCAAGGCAATTGTTTTTTTCAAACTTTTTCAGCTTTTTTCAGCTGACATCTTCAGCGTTAAGGCATCCACACAGCATTTTCGCAGGAAATGCAAATTTTTCTAGTTGAAGTTATTAGATTGTGATATACATTAAATGCACTCTTTATAAACGCACATGAAAAATAAACTCTTGCCTATTTGTCCTCTTTGCCTCCTAAAAGTACATCTGTGTTTGTTCATTCCTTGATTTTGTTTTACAGAGAAAGAAATGTGAAAATCATTTTGTTCCTTCTATTTTCAACTTGTCTTCCAGTTTCATTCATGTGGGTTTTTTTAATGTTTGTTCTCTTTGGGAAAGCAACAACAAGACTTACGACGATCAGTCAACACTAACACATAAAACTATTCATGAAATGAAGGCAAATGATTGAAGTGAAACGATTCATACATTTTATTTTCCAATGAACACAAGTTTTTCTCAAACTGCTGTCTGTTATCCAACTCAAACCTGACTCTAAATTCAGGGAGTCATGTTAAAGCAAGCTCAGTTAAAGTTATTCAGCTTTCTTAAGTACTGCTAAATGGTGATTTCCATCAGTAATGATTCTTAACAGCATGAATTTGAATAAGACGTTGAAGCAAAGTTAATTTATTAGAATATTTTATTGTTTATTTGCCCCTGAATGAAGAAGATGAGGCTACTCTTGTCCAGGCTTAACTTAAGAAGCAGCTGAGTAGTTCTTCCACAAAAACCCAATCTGCATTTTCTTCTGTTATAGGCACAGCTCCTGCAGGTCTTTGCTCTGTGCTGTGAGGTTGGTCACGTCACTAAACAGATCTTCATGCTGCACCTCCAGTTTCTTAAACCTTTTCTCCAGTTCTTCTAATGTTTCTCATCATTCTTGTCTTGCAGCTCTTTGCTTTCTTCATGCATGTCCTTGTTCCTTTGTTGTTCATTTTCATGGATGGCTTGTCATCATCAGCAATTCTTCAAGTAAAGACTGCTCGTTTTTCTGAGATCGCTCCTGTCGTTGCTTCTCCTGCATTTCAGTATTTGCGCACTGGACTTTGTTGTACAGTTCTTGTAAATGGGTGTTTTTGGTCACCATTTCTTGGACTTTCCACTGCATATCTCTGCAATTTTTCTCCAGTTGCTGTTCCTCTTCCTCCAGTTCAGTGTTTCATTGTAAAATAGTCATAATTCTGTATTTTTCTTTTCAAAGTCTGGGAGGATTTGTCTTGGATCTTGCATAGCAGCTCTTGGGGTAAAACCTCCAGCTTGCTTCTTGTTTAAAAGTTGTGTATTTCTTCCCAGAGCTTCATTAAACATCACTTGCAAGCCTTCATTTTTTTTTCTCATCACTGTAATTTCTTGCATTTTTATCATTTCTGCACTTTTCTCCTCTTGCATTTGTTTCATCCTGTTCTCCAGGTCTTGTTTTTCCTTGCAACAATTTTTAAATGCTCTTCTGAGGGCTTTAAATTCACTTAAGTGAGCAGTGCTGGGGTGATCCCTTTGGCTTGAGTGATGTTGTCTCTGAGACATCTTGGTACCTCGATACAGTGACACTGTACAAGATCCAGATGTTTCCAAAGTCTTTTGTGGTCGATGCCGAATGTTTGACAGCTACGAACAAAGCTGTGAACAAACTGACGTGTTGCCTTTAAGTTTCTCTTGCTCGCTTATGAGTTATGAAGCTGTGTGATGCGCACAACTTCATAACAAAGCTCCTTAACAAAGTACTATTTGTTAAGGACTTTTATTTATTTATTTATTTATTAATCTATTTATTTTATTTTTATTTATGTAATCCTTAGTTTATTTCATCATTTTATAATCTGCTTTCATTCAAATCTCTATAAAATCCTAGCGCTTCATTAATGTATCAGTCACTTGAAGTATTCTTTATTTTTTTACTCTTTATTAATTAAGAGCAGTATCCGGATTACAACCAGTAATACTGGACTCTTCACCATTTAGTGTTAGAACTGAAGAAGCATCTCACATGAGAGGTGAAACATTTTCAAGAAACTTAGTCGCTTTTTCTTTCCAAGTTCCTTAGGTTACTGTGTCCCGCATGACTGAGAACCTACACAGACAGGTCCTGGTAAGGAATGCAGTGAAATAGCTGCAGGTGGGCTACCATGGACAGTCTGGGTCATATTCTACAGATTTAAAGGTATCTTATCTTATCTTATCTTATCTTGACAACATTTGTGTTCTGTCTAAAAAGCACACTGATAACATGTGCTGACACAAAGACCGTTAACTTTGCCAAGTAACCTCAGTGTTCTGCCTCGTTGCACAATATTAATTGCACGTCTGTTTAAATGAAAGCAAGGATGAATGAATAAAAGTGCCCCTTTGCCTTTATAAACAGATCGTTGCATTCCTTTCACATCATTGTGCCCCACAAAAGAGGATAACTTCACATAAAAGCCTGACTGAGGGGAAATCTTTGCATGAATCACAGATTTCTGGATTGCAGTGTCAGCCACCTACCATCATGTTTTTCCTGAGATCATGTGATAAATAAGGGAGGACAAGGTTGGGGGGGGTAAGCACTGAGAAAAGCACTTGGACCACACAAGGCTAGCTGGACACAAGTGTGTGAGTGAGTAAACGCTGCTGCCAGTGGCCTGAAATTAAGGTAAGAAGGTGTTGTTTTTATTCACCTGTCATTTATTTGAAAAGGGAAAGACTGGCACCGATTCCAGTGTTTTAGTGTTGGACTGTGTTGTGTTGTGTATAAGACTTGTAAAAGTTTACTCTGCTTGGAACTGGAGTTTGTTTCGAATGAGAGCAACGTACACTGCTAAAAATCTTGAATTTTGCAGAACCTTCAATAAATAAAAAGGGATAAAGAGGCTTTCTTATCGTGTTATGCACATTCTGGCAACTCCAGTTAAAAAATTTAAGGAGTGCACTAAAAACACAATGCAAACAAATAAAAACAGGATCTAGAGTAAAGCTAGCACTGCAACATGTGCTTTCTTTTTTCACAGAACTGAAAACTTCTAGTTTAACACCACACACTGTCCACATTTTTAAAAAAAAAAATGGCTTGTTTTTCTCCCTGCAGAGAGCATGCCATGAATATTAAGTATCAGTTACTACTAGATACTAGACAACATAAGATACTTCACATGGCAGATGACAACAAAGAGGTTTAATTTCCCCCAAAAGATCCTCTTTGTGCACACCAAGCAAACCTTTGGAGAGAAGCTCTAGTCTCAAGGATTTATCTTTGACAGTGCTTTAACCACTAAAGTTGTTAATGTTCGTAATCTAGCTGGAACTTGGAACTTGCAACCATGCACTTCAAACGGATTAGCACATTTCGACAGATTGGTGCAGAGAGCAGGCTTTTGTTATTTGCCCTAATAAAACCAATTTTTGATATACATCACCTAATTCTGAGTATAATACTTTTTCAAAATCTATGTGGGTGTAGATATACACGCATAGCATTGTTTACTACAATTCATCAAATGGTTACTAATCAGTATCAAGTGATAAAAGTTAGTTTTCCAAAAAATAAAAAAGAAGAAGAAGAAACAAAGTTTCAAACAGTTTTATGTAGCACTTTGACCTTCAGATCAATCTATTGACCTTGAAGGAGAGGTCAGAGATCAAATGTGACATGATACTTTAAATCTTTATATGGTACTTTCCATATGCTGACGATACACAGTTCACTTGTAAGAATCAAAATTTTTAAGTTATAAGACCTGCTGTCAATTTTTAACCAGTAAATCGTTCAGTTGACCTTGAAGACCTTGGTGGATGTAAGCCAAATTTTAATGCGTCCCTAACATGACCCCACTCTGCACCCCTACAAAGTTTTATCAGAATTCATTTAAAACTTCTTGAGCTATTGTGCTTACAGACATATTGTTGACCTTTAATTCTGAAATGTTAATGTCTTTAACTTGTTTGCATTTCCTCTTCTTTCATGTGACAGGTGAAAGCCAAATCTCAGTAAAATCGCAACACTGGTGCAAGTGCTATGATGAACCTGACAGAAGTTCATGGCGGGAGCCTTTTTAATGAAGCAAATGCATCTGACAATGTCACCCTGGCCACCCTGAACATACAGGGACCAATAAACAAGACCGTCAATATACTGACTGTCCTCAACCTTTTTATCACCATGATATCCCTGGGCTGCACGATGGAGATTTTCAAAATTAAGGCCTATCTCTTCAAGCCAAAAGGAGTAGCCATTGCCCTGCTGTCCCAGTTCTGCATCATGCCCATTACCGCTTTCAGTCTTGCCAAAATCCTGCAGATGGAGCCCATAAAGGCAGTGACCGTGCTTATCTGTGGGTGCTGTCCCGGGGGAACCTTATCAAACATTTTTTCTCTTGTTGTGAAAGGCGACATGAACCTCAGGTAAGCTGATGCTCCTGTTTGCAGTAATTGCACTGCTTTTAAAGTAAATAATGCAGTGAGATACTTACAGTGCGATGATTTTCCTTCTTCACTTTATTGCCCTCCCAGCATTGTGATGACCACTTGCTCCAACATTGCAGCCCTGGGTCTGATGCCTTTGCTGCTGTATATCTTCTCTCAAGGCTTCACTGGATTGGAAAATGCCGTGCCGTACGCCGGCATCCTCACCGCTCTTGCTTTCACCCTGGTGCCTTGTGCTTTTGGCATCGCTATTAATCACTTCAAACCAAACACCGCAGTGACGGTCAAAAAAGTGAGACTCCCACACTCAGACACATGCCATCGCATGACTAGATTTAAGCAGGTTTCACAGCAGATGTTCAGATTTATAAGAGCAGTTGTTCTTATAAATTGCTAAAAAATCGTTTCCGGTTTCAGGACTTTGAAAATGACCCAGCCAAAAAAAAAAAAAAAGTCAGTTTATTATTTTCACCTGTGGTTTTTACACTGTGGCATGAAATATCTTCAAGTTGTGTTTACCAGAACTGATTTATTGCACGCAGTTTGGGTAATTTGCGGCTTACGTTACCAGCAGAGTTTGTAAAACAAGAAGGCTTTAGTGTTTCACTCCTAATCAAAACCAGTTCTTGACTACTGTAATCTGTTTTCTCTTTTTCAACAGGTTGGTCTCAGTATTTTGATCATCTCCAGCATCATTATTTGCATCCTGTCCTTCTATATTGTCAGAAATGTAATATGGATGATCCTCATGCCCGATGCTCTTATTGCAGCTTCACTGATGCCCCTGATTGGCTTTACACTGGGATATGTCATGTCTGTCTTATGCAGACTCAGTCCACAGTAAGTGAATACACACTAAGTGTTCTCCTTGACTCTAAAACAAGCAGGTTGTGCCTAAACTTTATGCTTCATGTTAAATCTAAACAGAGGCTCTCTGCAGTATATTCTGTTTCTCATACTGCACTGCTCTTGAACAATAGTCAGTGTTCTTGCACTGTTTATGCAAGAGGAAATAAGGCAGTTGATGTGTAAACTCTTACTGGAACTACTGCTGCGATGCAGTTTCAAAGAGAAAGCAGAACGTTTTTTTAAATATTGTCTTTCATGAATTGCTACTGTAAGCAGGTTTTATTTTTGCAATTTAAAATAATATTTTTGGTGGGGAAATGGCACCACAAGTGTACGCCTGCTACTAAACTGAAAGGTTCTCATGATGTTTCGTCCTGCTTGATAGCAGCCAGCAAAAGATGGATACACAGTGGCCATAAATGGATGGACATGGCCAGCACCAATGCTTAGGAAGGCTGTGGCATTTAAATGATGCTCAGTTGACACCATGAGGCCCAAAGAGTGCCAAGAAAATGTCACTCACACCATTACACCATCACGAGCAGTCTGAAACATTGATACAAGGCAGGATGGAATTGTGATACTGCCATCCCACTGCCACAGCAGAAGTCAAGACTTATCAGACCAGGTGTCGCTTTACCAATCTTATATTGTTCAGTTCATGCACCTGTGCAAAATGTAGTCTCAGTGTCCTGTTCGTAGCAGGCTGGAGAAGCATCCGTTGTAGTTTTTTGTTGCTGTAGCCCATCTGCTTCAAGCTTCAATGTGTTGTGGGGCCGGAGGGTCACTGTTGTCTTCCTATCGGCTTGGAGCATCAACGAAGGCATTTTACTGCCTGGATATTTTCTCTGTTAGACCATTCTCTGTAAACCCTGCAGATGGGTGTATTGAAACCAGTAGATCAGCAGTTTTAGAAATACTCAGACCAGCCTAACTGGCACCAGCAACCACACCACATTTAATGCTCAGCTTGATCTTCAGCAGGTTCTTATGACCATGTCGACATTCAATGTCATTTGCATTGAACATGCGTACCTAATAATATGGCCTCCATGTATTAATAAAAGTATGTTATGTTTCTATTCTACACACGCACACACACGCACACACACATTACAATACATTTCCCAGATACACTACCTAATTTAACCATCCCCTTCTGTGAAAATAGTGCTGCTATGTGTCTTGAGTTTGTTTTAGAACTTAGATTTTATGCTATTTATTTATCCATAACTATTGTTGCAATTCATTGCTGCCTTTTTACTGCTCTATTTAAACAGATTCTTTTTAAACCATGTTGCTTATTGCACTGTAGAGGCTGGTGAGAAACAGTATTTCGTTTCAGGCTGGGTAACACCATACGAAATGACAATAAACTTGTTGAGTCTTCTTGAGTCTATTCAAAAGAAAAATGTGTATAGATGCAAAAAATGACTGTTTAGGGAATATTTAATTATATTTTTAGAAATCTTTAACTAACCAACAGCACATAGATAAATTAACATTAGCTTCACCTCATCTAAACATATCAATAAAAAACTACTTCACACAACTGCAAAAAACAATCATAACCACATTTTTTACACTTTGCCAAAACTACTTGTGTTCTAATTACTAACCAATTTCTGCCCAGATTTGTGTTCACTCACATAAATAATTAACATATAAACAATTTACATATGAATGAGATGTTCAGTAGAACATATATTTTACAGCAGAGGAGGATTCAGCTCTCAAATTTAAAATATGTAGTCTCAAAAGTTAATAAAGAAAACTGCTTCACCTATTTTTAGATGCAGCAGGACCATCTCCATGGAGACTGGATGTCAAAACATCCAGCTGTGCGCTACAATCCTAAAGGTGGCCTTTCCTCTTGAGGTTATTGGGGCCATGTTTCTCTTCCCTCTGTTATACATCACATTCCAGTGCGCTGAGGTCTTTCTCTTCGCTCTGGGCTTCAGATGTTATCAAAGAGTCAAGCCACCAGCTGACGGTAAGTGTGACAGCTGCCTGCATGTTTTTCTGCAGCAAAGCTCCAAGGGGTCAGAGCAGATGCACTCACTCCACACTGTGATGTTCTGATCTGTTGAAAATGAGGTCAAACTAAATATTGTGTTACCCCTTTAATACACAGATACAGAAAAAGAGGAAGACCAGGTTGTTGATCCTCAAGACAAAGAGGCGAAGCGACCATGAGAGCATCACTGATGATATTCCAGCGCTGGCGAAGGGTACAAGGAACAGATTCGTACATCAGAGAATAAAGCCACCCAATGCCCTTACTTTATAAATGTCATCTGCCCGTTCAAAGATCAGGGCTGCGACACTGAAGGACTCTGTGTGTGTGTGTGTGTGTGGTGGTGGTGGGGGGGTCTCTTCATTATTATATCTATCTATCTCTCTCTCTCTCTCTCTCTCTCTCTCTCTCTCTCTCTCTCTCAGATGCGACAATGAAAAAACTGTCCAACAGCCAACTGTAACACCTTAAATTATATTTAATTAAAATGACTGTGGGATATATACAGAGGAAACTTAAATCTTTTGGTTTTTACATATATTAAAATACCATTTTCACAAAAAAAATAAAATCCATTCATCAATCCCAAGGTAAACTCAATGGACCATCAAACAAAGTGAACACTTAACATTACACAATCTGTACACTTATTTTTTTGTGTTGATCTTCCCAACCACATTTACAGTGTCACATATAACGTGCCTGCAGTAGATTTCAAAGTGAAGCTGCAAAGTGAAAATACCTACTTTTTAAGGTTTCCATGAGCCGCAGAGGAAAAAAAACAACAAAAAAGCAAAAGAAGCCATGGCTGATCAACAGCATTTTGGGCACAAATAAATTAAATACACCTTTTAACTTCCCATTTAGAACGAAAACAGGAATTCCCAAGCAGCCTGAATAAATTAATAACAAAATATTTACCTGTGTACAAGTAATGTGTCTGGCAAAGCCACATATAATGTCACTAAGCAGTGGAGGCATTTTACTGACATTCATTTTTAAAATTTCACAAATTATAGATACCTGTGCATAGAAGTGGAAAGCTAAGGCATTGGGGGGAGGGGTATGAGTATTAAGAGGAGAATATATTTGGAGGAATGAAGTATGTTGAATGTACACCCTGAATTCAGCAGTGTGAACTCTTGGGGAAGGAGGGGGGACAAAGAATTTTATAATATACAGTGAGACTCGAAAAATGTAAGTTATGATTAATCAGAAAATCTTTCAAGATGATGCTGTGAGCTTACATAACATGGACAGCAATTTATTTGACTAGCCTTTGTGTATCATTGCGACCATGTTTCATGACTGGTGTGACGAGTGGTTAAAGAAAAGAAAAGCAAATAAGACAAATTACTTTATAGCTCCTAAGATGAGTTTGCGGCTTTGCCCAGTCAACTGAAACACAATAGACAATTTACCCCAACAGAACTGAATATAAACTCCCTCAGAAGTGCCTGCTCCTTTCTGCTTTGTTCAACATTTTCAAACTGAGTTTTAGATATTAGACATACATACATAGTGTGTGAAATGTCATGAAACTGTAAGCATGTATGTACATGTGAATCCTTTCTGTCTTCTCCTTTGCAATGGCCAGATGAACTCTTCTGACTGACCCACAGCTTCCCTCGGGGCCTCTGTAGTTGAGTTTATCTATGTTGACAGCTGTGGTGAGAAACTCCTGCTCATCATTACAGGTTAGTCGCAAAGCTGGTTGTTTTGGGTAAGTCCAAAGGCTGCAGCATGTTTCAAGCCTCCTTCAGCAATGGAATATCTGTGAAGGAAAGACAAAAGTTTGATTATTACAAAATTTAAGAAGTGTTTTAAATAAATACAAAGACATCTAAATAAATTTAGCTTCACCATCAGAGTAATCCATCTCAGAGTCCAGAGACAGGCTATGGTGGTCGCTTCCTCTAGACGGCCTTCTTTGTGATGAAGAGGTGCCTGCTGCAGCACCTGCGTGCTCCAAAGCCCAGGTAGAGGAAGAAGGAGATGAAGAGGATGAAGACGGTGGGACGGGATGGACCACAGCCATCTCAGACTGCTGCTGCTGCTGCTTGAGGGAAGAAGGCCTAGAGGGGCCAGCCTCTGGCGCTGTAGCATGCTGACCCTCCGACAGCACTATCTGAACTCGAGATTCTGAACTGAGAGCAGAAGCTCCACTGCTGCTCACGGCTTCCTCATATGAAGGTAGAGTCACCTGTACTCCCTCCACCATGATTGACACAGGCTGTCCTGACACACCCTGATCGCGTCTAGGTGTAGAGGACAAGAACACAGTCACATTTTTATCTAGTTTCCATACTCTGCACCCTTTGTTCGTGGTCAAATTCAGGGGAATCTTTGGGCAGACTTACCGATGGAGAGACTTAAGTTTTGGCTGAAGAAGCACAAACAGCACAACCAGAAGCAGGATAAAAGCCACCGAACAAGCTGTGGATGCCACTATGGATAAAGTTGGCATCCCCAGTGGCAAAGTCGGACTGTGGTCTGTGGGACAGACAAGCAGTTATATGGTTATCTGTGCAGATTTTTTTAATTATTAGCTGAAATCCATTTTCTTATCGTCACCTTGCTTCATAATGCAGCTTAGCTTCATTTGGCTGTCCCACTCCCCATACTGACAGGTAAGATATTTATAGTCTCCCTTGAGAATGTATCCTTCATTGCAGAAATACTCAATCACAGTGCCATGAGAAAGTCTTTGGCATGGGAAGGGGTGGCAGGTGAAGCCTCCGTTCTCTGGCTGATATGGACGCTGGCATACTGTTAAGGGTAGAAATAATAAATGAGTGATAGGATGACAGAACAGCAAAATCAAACGGAATTCTGAAATAACTGTTATACTGAGATAAAATGGGCAAACCATCACTATAAACACTGAAAAGAGTTAAGACCTAGCAGGACAGAGAAACTTTATTCCCATTATTCATAAATGCCTTGTTGTTGAAGGTGGTGAACAAATGATCTTGACAACAATTCTTACCTTACACCTAGCATTAACATGTCACTGGTGTTGTATGTAACAAGAAAATTACCATCACTGTGTATGCAGCGAGGAGACTCAGAGGACCAGTGTCCCAGTGTGGTGCAGGTGACAGTTCTGGGTCCATCCAGGAGGTAACCGGGATTGCAGGTATACTGTAGTGCTGTGCCAACTGGGAAGAAGCTCCTACTGGTGTCTGTCAGATTGGCTGAGCCATGCTGCACCATCGAGGGTCTTCTACAACCTTAAAAAGGAGATGATAAGGAAAATATAGTTGATAGCTGTAAACAGCTCAACTCCAGCAATAACTACAGGCTTTGTTCATAAAACATTTTCTAAGCTATAAAAATAGATGAAAGAATAAAATAGTTATAACAGATAAGAAAAGCCTTTTGATACAGTATGAACTGATGTATCAGCGAATCCCATTTTACCTTGCTCAATGACGCAGCTGACTGGCATTACAGTGTCCCATTTCCCATACTGACAAGTGATGAATTTATAGTCTCCCTTCAGAATATAGCCATCATCACAGAAATACTGAATCACAGTGCCATGAGAAAATCTTTTGCATGGAGAGGGGTGGCACGTGTAGCTACCATTTTTTGGCTGATATGGAGGCTGGCATACTGTCCATGAAAAAGAAAGAAATACGATAAATGTATAGAAACAGTAAGATGTGTTATGTCTTATCTTATTTTATCTGGAATAATAAAAAAAAAAAAAAATCATTTTCTTTTAAGGATACAATGCACCTAAGAATTAGGCAAATTAAGAATTGCTAGGAGGTTTGTCTTTACCATCACTGCGTATGCAGCGAGGAGGTTCAGAGGACCAGTCTCCCAGTTTGGTGCAGGTGAGGCTGGTGGGTCCAGCTGGCAGGTAACCAGGATCACAGCCATAATGTAGTACTGTGCCCACAGGGAACAAGCTCCTGTTGCTGTCTGTCAGATTAGCTGAGCCATGCTGCACCATGGAAGGTCTTATACACCCTAAAGAAGGTGGTGGCGGCAGGGGTAATTTATGTTATTCATTACATTTTTATTATTAAATACAAACACAAAATGCTTTACAAGAAATTGTAACAGATAAAGAGAAAATAAATATATTTGAATAAACACAATTAATTTGAAATTATGTCTTTCGAAGACTTTTTTTAATTGCAGGGCAAAATGTGCATATGATAACCAGAACATCTCCACAAATCCAAATCTCCCTGGCATTAATTTGCTGCACGCTCATGTTTAGCCGATGTGTTAAACTTTGAAGAGATGGGATCAATCTAAGGACTGACCAACCTTGGCTTACACAGCTGATTTCCATGGGGCCGTCCCATTCTCCATCTTGACATGTCAGGTAGTTATAGTCTCCGCTGAGCATGAAGCCCTCATTACAGAAGAACTCAATCACAGTGCCATGGGCGAACAGTCGACAAGGGGATGGGTGGCAGGTGTAGCCCCCGTTATCCGGTTTAGAGAGGGGGAGGCATGCTAAAGAGAGGAGAAAAAAAAGAAGAACAAAACAACTTATCTTTAAAAGTACTTGTGCAGAAAAGTACTTGTGTAAAAAAATCTGGCTGAAAAAAATATTAGACAGCAAAGTGCAACATACATAAAACTTGAAAAGAACTGATGGTTTTTAAAAAAAGGGTTTAAATCATGAGATAAAGATGTTAGGTAAACTGCTCAAAACACATTAGCCACTCACTATTTTACAGATCATAAAGAAAGACAACAGTGGAGAGAATATCTTACCACCACTGCGTATACAGCGTGGAGGTTCAGAGGACCATCGTCCCACTGCGGTGCAGGTGAGGATGTTGGGTCCATCTGGGAGGTACCCGGGGTCACAGCTGTACTGCAATACTGTGCCCACAGGGAATGAGCCCCTGTTGGTTTCTGTGAGATTTACCCAGCTGTTCTGAACCATGTATGGCCTCACACATCCTGGGAAGAGAGGAAGAACTCAGAAGAATTTCTTTAAAACTGCTTTTTCAAGGCAACAAAGAGTTCAGATTGTTATTTCAGCTAATCTGAGGCGATCGTGACTCAAGTGTTGGCAGTTTGTCTTGTAATCGGAAGGTTGCCGGTTTGAGCCCCGGCTCGGACTGTCTCGGTCGTTGTGTCCTTGGGCAAGATACTTCACCTACCACCTACTGGTGATGGCCAGAGGGGCCGATGGCGCGATATGGCAGCCTCGCTTCTGTCAGTCTGCCCCAGGGCAGCTGTGGCTACAACTGTAGCTGCCTCCACCAGTGTGTGAATGTGAGAGTGACTGAATAGTGGCATTGTAAAGCGCTTTGAGGGTGTCGAAAAGTGCTATATAAATGCAATCCATTATTATTATTATTATTATTATAATAATCTCAAATCTAAAAGTAAACTACTGTATGAGGTAAGGCCGCTTCCAGACACACTTTTTCACACCTTTTTGCAATCTTACAAATCTAATTCAAGATGATCACATGAAAACTATTTTCTCTGGATTAACAAAAGAAACAGCTGGACATATTACAAAAGAGGGAGCCAAATGTTACAAAACAAACTGAATTATTCCTGCATGACTCACTGGTAATCCTGAACACTATTAAAAAGTACCTCATAATGATAAAGACTTTTTAACAAATATAAAGGACCTTATAAATGTAGAGCAGAAAGGCTTTTGTTCCAAGAGACTGACTAATCTCAGCTTTCCAGAAAATCAACGTGTCATTACAATCACTCTACTATGGAAGATACCACAACAACAGAGGCAAATTAGGAAAGGTCAGTGGATCACCAAAATCTGTTTAAGCTTTTCAAGACATTCACAATTTAATTAACATATTTATTAATTAACAAGTATCAATATATGATATATGATAACATCAGTCTATACGATCCATTTTTATTTATAAACCTCACCATGAAACTGAAAGGTATAGAGACGTCATGGCTGCCTTTTAATTAGCCATGTACGGGCAGACGTTAGAGGTAATTAATTGATTGCATCCCTGGTGTTATCCAGGTGAAACTTGTGGTGATCCTCTTCAGTGTTGATACATATGAAACCAAATTATTATTTTATTTATTGCCATCATGGCTTGATAACACTTTCATCTGAGGTATAATTGATTTTCTCCTCTTTTTTTAAAAAGACAACAAAAAAAAACAACAACAAAAACACAGCTTTGTATCTTTTCCCTCCCGGTCTCAGACATGGCTGAACGGTAGCCATAGCCTCTTTGATTTAAGAAGCGTATACAGAGCCTTTTTAATGTTTCCAATGCAAATTCTTCAAATTGCCTAACAACTCAAGAGTTGAACTAGAAATTTAAGTATAATAATTATGTAGTTGAGCTATAAAGTTAATAGGTATGCTACACAGAGCTGCTTTATTAGGGCTACAACATAATACATCTGATGACATCTACTGTGTAGTAGATGGAGTAGGGCTACTGACTTCTAATATTCACCCATTCAATCTGTGTCTTGATAAACCTAATTTAATAAGTCTATTGTGAGAAAAAGATGTCAACATAGCAAATTCTGTCCCATACCTGACCCCTGCCCAGTGGACACTACAATCAGAAACAGCAGCAACAGGAAGGACCGTTTAGTGGCTGAGGTGTGGGCCCAAAAGGCTTTTGATATTGACTCTATCATTCCATTGCACATCTTCCCCTTCAGAGTCAATTCAACCTGGCAGAATCAGAAAATAACATTATTACAAAACTGTCGATACACAATGCTTTAAAGGTTATCCTCCACAGCCTCTATATACTGACACCTGCTTGGTGCAGGTACACTGCAGAGCTTGGGCAGCTGCCAGCGAAATGGGTGTGATTATGGGGAAGTGCTACAATGACAGCACTGTAAAGATATTGGTATTAGCATCTGGCAGAAGAGCATTAAACAGAGAGCAAAACCAAACACTCGCTTTCATGCGTTAAATATACACTATTTAAGAAGCAATTGCTTTATCTAAATACATACGACAGATAAAATATAACTACGGTGGTTCCGTCTCAGCGATTACACACCCATTTTCACTGTTTCGTTTTTAGCATTCGCAGCTCCCTTTAATAACGTTACAGGACACAAGGCCCGGACAAAAGATGTCATTTTTACACAAATAGTATAAAATGTTGATAAGTGGGTACCGCTTGTGCTATAGCCAATGAAAAAGTATTATCCGACAAAGTATATCATCTGATTTCATTGTTACTGTAGTTCAACATTTACCGTTTTAGCTTGCTAATGCTAAATAGACAGAAACTGCTCACTTTTAAACGTTACTCACCACTAAAACACGGCCTCGAAACCTCCAACGTCGCACCCTCACAGAGCAGACATGAATAAGCAATATTCCAGCTACGCCGAAAGAATTTAATTCTACAACAGAAACAACAAAATATATGATTTAACGCGCCGAGCGTTACCGCCCCAGCTAAGCGCCAGCTAGCTCCAAGCTTGACCCGCTACGCTAGCTAGCCGCATTGATTGAAGCGTCAGCTGAGCCGCCTAGATTTCGTTCAGTAGCCATAGTAACAAATGTCCATAGCTACCCCATCAGAGGTGATTGCGTCCTTAGTTACCAAACATTTAGCGGAAAAGTCTTTGACTGTAGTTAGTTATTTAATGGTTACAAATACATCCTTGTAACTTTAGCATTGAAGCGCTGCTAAAAACACACATTATGGAAATCACCAGAGGCACTTTAGATGACATTTCCCGACCTGCGTCGAGCGAGCAAAAAGCTAGCCGCGTGTCCAGCGTATCATTACCTCAAAGTGACAGAATTTGTCCTACAGCTCCATTTTCCCTTGTTGTTTTGCCCAGCGATGCTCCTGATGCTCAGGTAATTAACTAAACACGACATATTAGCATTGTATATGTCATTGGTGTGCATCTCGTAACTTTAGACTACAATTTCCTGTAGATTCCGAACAGCTCTGAAGAGTCTACAGGCCACTCATCAGTCACATGTCCTGGCAAAGGTAATAATTCCACACAGTGTGCTGTGTCGTTGACTTTTATTGACGGTCACTCACTTACAAAAATATTGGACTGCAGATCAGTCTCACGCTGATGCTTCCGAGGGACAGAATGAACATTTTAAACTGCAGAGAGCTATTGAAGAAATTAAAAGACTCGATGAGATACTGTCTGCAAAAATCTTCAAACTAAAAGAAGTCCGGCGACAAAGAAAGGAGTTTCAAGCAAAACTCTGGCAAGAGTTCAAGGTAGACACACCTTTGTATCCAATCTCCTTCCTTGATCAGTTTATTAGACTGTTTTAAAACTAAAATATTTTCATTCTTATCACCTCAAAGTCAGAAGTCGAAGTCAGCTTGATTTTTAAAAACCATATGTACAGCTCATACGCAGGAATTTGAAATTGCAATACTCCCACGGCCCTGAGTGTTAAATTAAAACAATCTAAAAGATAAAAAAAAATCACCTATATGTGATGTTATACTGTGTGTTGATCTGCAGCAGAATAAACCTGGAGGTCACTCTGGATGTGCTCAGGAAGCTTTGAACACAAGGTTGTTTTTGGCTTTGGAAGTACCCGAAGGTAATATTCAGAACAGCAACAAGTGTGTGGGGAACATGCAGTTCATATCATCACTGAGTCACTGATGAAGACTTTCTTATCGCCCTCTAGGAACAGATGAGGACAACAACGTTATACCTGTGTTTGACACTCAGATTCCTGAACATGAGCAGAATGGAAACAACCAGCACTCGGAGCCAAGTGAGCTTGTGGAAAGACTGCAACAGAAAATACGTTCTTGTTTGTGCTTCCAAAATTGTGCACACGATGGCGCCACAGGGTCAGGGAACTTTAGCATTTGATTCTTGCATCACTTCAGCCTGCTGCAGGCATTAATGTGCTAAAAGAAATATTTCCAAGAAATGAATGTATAGCAACTGGCCCTGTGTGACTCATAAACGTTTTTCTCTTCAGGATCATGTGCCTTTTTTATGATATTGATTCCCTAAGAAATAAATCTCTTCCCAAAACAGCAGTCAATTCAATGCTAATTGCTCCATTCAAAGATTCTTAGGCAGATTAGCTGCTTGTTATCATAGAGGCCTAAGATGTAGTTAGTAGATTGTCCTCCTGCCTGCTATGCCACCTTGTAAGAATATTTTTAGTCTACTTCTTTACAAACTACTTATATTTGTATATTTTACTCTGATCACTCTGATTTGAGCAGCTGCAAACTCATCATGTCAATAGGATCACAGAACCACATTTGTAAAATAACATTATCAGATTTAACTGGTTATTAGAGTCTTGACTTACTATTTCAATATTTATCTTCATAAATGCATTGCATACTTTCCTTGACAGGTAACCAGAGGCCAGACAGCTTGATCAGATCATTTGAAGAAGATTATGAAGACACTAGGGAAGACCAATTTGAACGCAGCCACTCTGGAGATTCCAAAGGCATGAATAAACAGAAGGACTTTGTCAAGAAAAACATTGAGGTATGTCAAAGTTCAGACTGGGCCAAATGGAGTACTTGGATATATCGCATGACTTAAAGTGAGTCTCTCCACTGTTGGTTTTTCCACTGAGGAAAATATTTGGTCTCTTGTTAAAAAAAACAACAACCCCACCCCCCCCAATAATTTATACATAATAGGACACCACTAAAAAGAAAAGAAATGCCGGGCAAATAATGATTTTTAGTTTCTATCACAAATGTTGTGTTATGCAATAGCTTGTAAATGGCGGAGGAGGTGAAGTGCTTTTGACCCAGGCAGAGAAAAGGCGTCTGGCTGAGCTCCTCCGAGAAATAGATGAAGAGGAAGACGACCCTGCCAGAGGCGCAGACAGCAAGGTAGGCTGACAAGAAGCCCTAACAGGCAACATATGCTGTAGAATGAGTCTCTCTTTTTCAAGTTTCTTTGTACTTCCCTTTGTGTCTCAGAGGCCTTGTGCAATAGCACAGTCGGAGGAGATGATCTCATCAGCTGCCTCCTCTACCAACACGTTGATCCTTTCTGCTTTCTACATATAATAAAACTTATAATTCTTATAATGACCTTTTAATACAATCCCTTCATTTTTTCAATAAATAGTTTCTTTTGTGATATTATACAGTCCTGTAAAAAGGAGCTTTCACAGGACTGTATGCAGCCCTGTACATACAGTACTATAATCCATGAGTTTGGAGAATCGTCTTTACCCATATGGAAAAGAAATAGTAAAAACTTATATGATTTACTCATGAAAGTGGCCACTTTCTCATTACTTTTATATATTGTTTTAGTAAGTATCCAAAACATACAAGTTTCATTATATAATTTTCCAAGGGATCTTATATCTGTTTTCACTCTTGTATGCTTTTCATACAAGTTTCACACAAGACAGATACAAACTTTTATAAGATTTATATATATCTTTTCCATATGGGTAGCAGCAAGAATTTGAAGTATTTTTTTCTGTGTGACACTATCAGTCTGTCACATCATTGTGGAGGAATTTTGTTCCACTTTTCTTTAAACTGTTGCTTCAGTTCATTAAAGTTTCCATGCAGTTGTTTATTCTCAGCTCTTTTACAGCATTTTAGTTGGCTTGAGGTTCTGACTTTGACCGGGCCTTTGCAACACCTTGAATCTTTTTCTTTTTCAGCCATGCTGTTGTAGATTTGCTGCTGTGTTTGGGGTCATTGTCCTGTTGCATGATCCAGTTTGGGCCTAGTTTAATCTGTCGGACAGATGGCCTCATATTTGACTCTGTGGTTGACTCAATAACACCAAGGTGCCCATGTCCACAAAACAAGCCGAAATCAGCACTCCTCCACCACCATGCTTGACAGTGGGTATGAGGAGGTTTGCGCTGTTATGCTGTTTTTGGTTTGTGGCACCGTGCATTGAGGACAGACATTGCTCCAGAACTACTGGGGACTGTTCAGATGCAGTTTTGCAAACCTAAGCCGTGCTGTCGTGTTTTTTTTTTTAGCGAACAGAGGCTTTCCTCGCAACCCTGGCAAACAACTCATGCTTTTTCTCAGAGTACTGGCGCAACCTTTAATGTTTCACATGCTAACTGAGTCCTGTAGAGTCTGAGATGTAGCTTTGGGGGTGGGGTGGGTTTGCTGTAATGTCCACTATAAAGATTGTGGCACTATGATAACACACACATGAATACTACCGACCAGCAAACAGTAAAAACCTCATTTTTTATAGAGGTACTCAGATTTGGTGATGATCAGTTAAGTGAATTTGATTAGCAGCACCTGGCTGTTACTTAGCCCTTATTTCCTATGAAAGCAGTAGTGGTGTACTGAGTTTGAAACATTCTTTTTCACATAACTGTAGGTGGAAATATATTATCGTTGTTAAAATTGTTAAATAACTCAGCCACACTTTGCCTCTCAGAAGAGCATATGGGTCAGATATCCATGTTTTAAAGACTGCTTGGCAGCCGACGGGCAGAAGATTCTGACTTCTGAAAGCGCTTCACATTATGAGCCAGATGTCAAGTGCCACATGTGGTTCACACGGAATGCTCCATGTTATCCATTAGTTTTATAATTATGTTTTCAAAACTATTCCCTCTGCCGTGTTTCAGCACAATTCAGAAGCCAGGATCCCTACAGCTGCACACACTGTGCTGATAGAGCTTAAAGCTAAGAGAATGGACCTTTTGTTTTCCTTTGAGGATTTATCTGAGACCCTGCCACCTGGATTTCTCTGTGAACCCACCCACTCCATTCTAACTTCAAATGATTTTGTTTTCACGTTTAATTTGCCTTAATAACTCTTTTGGCAGCTGTGCGACCAGTTTGAAGTCCGATGAGATGAAACCCTCTGGAATGCAAGAAAAAACACCCTGCTTACCTTTAACATGCGGTTCCATTTAGTTCAACACTGACAGCTCTGCATCCGTGGCACAGCTTGCCAAGGTTTTGTAATGTCTCGGTGCTCTATTCGTGATGCTTCTCTTGACTTTTAAAACAGTACTGAAATCATTTTGGTGGCAGATACCAAACTGGGGGAAGCACAGATGCTCTGAGTCTTTTCATTGGCCGCAAGAAGACTTCCTGTTATTGCAAGACATGCTATTATGAATAGCAATAACGTAGCAAGCATATTATTTATGTCACCATGACTCTGGCAGCGAAGTGTTCTTAGTTCTGAGGACTTCACCAAGTTCTTGGTAGAGTCCTTTGGGACACATCAACCAAAATCTGCTGCTTACTGTTTGCCTCACACATTGATTTGGATGTTACTGACTCCTGTTCTCACAAGCTCTACAGTTTTGTGTAACCCGATAAATCAGGAGCAGTCAGTAATCGCAGAACGCGTTTATCCCTTAGGAAAGGCCTTGTGCGAGATCCTTTCACTATATAAGATAAGATAGAACTTTATTAATCCCTCGGGTGGGTTCCTCTGGGAAATTCTATATCTGGCTATAGGAAGCACCAAAGCTCTGTCAACACGCAGATTAACTCGGTCTTTATTTATCCATTTTCAGGTCTCTGTTCACATTCCTACACAGAAACTGGTCCAAACTGGAAGCTTCAGAGAGTTCAGTTTGCCCACCTTTACTTGGCAGAGGAAAAAGACGAAAAGCTCTCCATTGTGCCTCTTTTAGGCTCCTTCCATCTTGTATCGCAAATTTGACAGAACACATTAAAATATCTGTCATGATGTGAGTTTTACTCTGGTATTTTTTATTTTGTTGGAAACATCAGTGCTGTTTGTTGGCCACGGCTGGCTGTTTGTACGAATTTTTCCTTGACTTTGATAAATACCTACAGTATCACAATGCAGCTGAAATGGTAACTACTTTCACATGCGCATTTATGCACGTGGCGGGTCAATGAGGAAATCATTAACGAAGAATACATGGGGTAATAATGTCCCGTATTCTTGCACACATCCAACACAGGAAATTTTTGAGTTTTTGAGTGCTTTAATTGTTGAAACTGGTGAGCTTTGAGTTGCTTGGATGGATTTGGGCTTTTCCATACTGCTCCCTTTAAAGGCTTTGTAGATTCCCTCCTCCAGCATTATCTCTTTTTTTTTGTGACCACAGATGAAGATTTATTTAATATCAATTAGAGGCTTCATGATCAGACAGAGCTGTGCCCACTGGTCTGGGTTCAGACCTTTAAATCTGACCTCTCTATCAAGTTATTAAGGTGAGTTATATATCTGTCAGTGTTATATCTGTATATCAGTGCTGCTCAGTTTAGGGTAAAAGTAAAATTCTGGTCCAAGAGCTTGTTTTTCTTCTTTATCTGTGAATTCCTCTCTTCCATGGTGAGCAGCAGCAGGATTAAATCACTCTATGCTTGATGTTTTTATGCGATGTCTGTCAAAACCTCGCATTCTGTCATGCAATGGAACAAAATGCATGCATGTGAACCAAAAGGACATACGGACCCTGTCTGAAGTCTGGCAGCGAGATATTCTGCCATATCCAAGGAAATAATTGCAGCGACTGAAACAATAGAATGGATCGACATATGAAGCACTAATTTGTGTCATAAAAAAATTACGGGTCTCAGCTTTTACATTTTTGCGTTGTGATGTGTTCCACCTACTTAATAGACCCCAATGTTTGCTGTTTTCTTTTGCCAGTTTTCCTCCGAACCCAGTGTTCAGAGGTTACAGCTGCGTTCTTTGGAGAGTTACGATCCTCTTTGGCATGATAGTCTTATTGCGAGATCTTATCTCACCGCCGCACTGTGATGAGCTCATCATCCACACATTGTTTCCCACGTGAGCCCCACTGGGATAGACAGTTACTCTGAGGAAGATGCATTTGTCAGAGTTTGGCAATCGAGCCATCCAGACAAAAATACCAGGACCTAAAGTTGTATCGCTCTCATGTTTTTCCTTTTTTTTTGTACTTTAATATTACAAAGTTGCTAAATAACTAAGTTGGCAGATAATGTTCATCAGTCTCTCATTTAGGTTGCCACATAATAAAGCAGGCTAACACGCATTGGACCTTGTGTTTCTTTCAGGAGACCATGTGGGCCGTGTCTGTCCCCACAGTCCAGGGTTACACCCCGGAGCCCTCTGACCTGGAGCAGCTGATTGACATTGACTCCAAAATTGGCCTTCTCCTTCCTGTGGAAGAATTTCACTCTGTGCACAGCTCATACACCAACGTAACCATGTCACAGGTAAGCCAGTGTAGTAGAGTTGTAAGGGCAATTGGGTTTATACTCTATACTAGACCTCGGAGATCTCACCCCCGTTCACCAGTGGTGGGAGATATTATTGTGCAAGTGCAGAGGCTTTGTCTCATGTTTCCATCCAATTTTCCACATTTCCATGTAAGGAGCATATTACAATGCTTTTCATGCAGTATTAGCTGCTGGCAGATTTTAATGCAAAAAGTTTTCTTACAAACACTACCAGTCAAAAGTTTGGACACAGCTTCTCATTTAAAGGTTTTTCTTTATTTTTATGACTATTTACATTGTAGATTCTCAATGAAGGGATCAAAACTATGAATGCAAAAACTATGAACTATGAACTAACTCAAAGCATGTTTTATATTTTAGATTCTTCTTAATAGCCACCCTTTGCTTTGATTACTGCTTTGCACACTCTTGCTTCATATATTTGATGTCTTCAGTGAGTATCTACAATGTAGAGAGTAGTAAAAATAAAGAAAAACAATTAAATGAGAAGGTGTGTCCAGACTTTTGACTGGTAGTGTATGTTCTTCCCATGTGAGTAAGGGGGACTTGTATGTGCTAAATATGGTATTTATACAGTTAGAATCAAATGCTACCTGCTAACCTTTACCTCTTAAATGCTGTACATTTTCTAAGTTTTGACTCTGACCTGTACATCACTACAACATCAAATATTCCATTTTTACCGATATTTATAACTGTAAAAAGAATTTTCCAGGCCTCAGTCCTCTATCCTGGCCCAATCCTAGACGTGAGCTCAGTGAGTTATCTCAGGACTTTATATCACTGTGTTTTCAAAGCCAGATGGCATGTGTGTAACCTGTCGGTGGAAAATGATGTTTTTTTGAAGTCAATGTTGAGAACCCAGGGTGCCATTTTCTACTATCACTACTGGATCTAGTCTAGGAAAAACTGCAAACCTTGAATCTCGGTGCTGGAACAACATGCGAAGTACGTATGATATGATGTCCAGAATGTTTATGGCGTCGATCTAATTATTTCACTCTCACACTGTAAGTGTAGTCAATCATATGTGGAAATGGCAGTTTAACCAAGTGTAGCATTTAAAGTTGAGTTGGATGCAGTAATTATTCCACGTCGGTTCATCTATGCACAGCATCTGTCCGGATGATAAACGGATCTATAACCTGGCTGAGTAGAGTGCCAGATGCATACCATCAAAAAAGGTGAAGTCTTTGGCAAAGGTGACACACTGCCTCTTCAAACACCACTGTTTTAAATGGCTAAACTGATACTTAGGTTGAACCATATTATTATTACTGTCACTACTCAGTAATCTGGTACTATAAGTAATACCATTCAAAATAAGACGATCCTCTCTTGTGCAAGATTCTCCCCACATGATGTGAACTGGACTTCTGGCCAGTAGTATGAAATCGTGATAATAGTAGACAGCTGGATGTGTCACTTTGTGCAGCCTACTTTCCCTCCCTTCCCACCCCTTTAATCATCTCGCCTGCTCAAAAGAGATCCTGGAAAAGTAACCCCCCCCCCCATCATCCATCCATCATCTGCTCTCCATTAGTGTTGAAATGGCTAATTCAGGCATTCCTTTTCAATTGATGTAAAATGTGAATTGAACAATGACACTCAGATTATGAAAAGCAAATAACCAGTTGAGCAAATGATAAACTTCAAAATGCAGCCCACAGGTGTGAAAAATCAAGTGTTTTCTAACCTCAGCTCGCTCCCGTCTTGCTGTTGTGGCGCAGATTAAAAAACAGCCATCCGCAACAATAAATCGCACCAGTGGCTGTAAATCCTTAAGGTGCTCATAAAAGGAAATACGCCTTTGTTTTCAACTTACCTTTCTTCTTAGGCAGCAGCTCCTGAGCTTCTAACCGAAACCATTCGTGTAGCGTGGACCTGCTTGTTTGCCGACTCATTCCAGAGCCGACTGTAATGCACACGACGTTGATATATTAGTTTCAACAACACCGAAAGTGTTTTTTCCCCATTCGTATTAAGTCATGACCTAGATTTCCATGTTTTCCACTGTCTCTTCTTTTCTGGCTGTGTCAGATTGTCACGTTTTACATAGAAGAGGGAGTCATTCTCTCTCGAGCGTGCACTCCCTAATAAAGAATCCGAAGTCTTAAATCTGCGTGTTCCGAACTCTGCGGTGTTCTTTCCCAGTGAGTTGCGATTGATAATCCCTCTTTCATTCCTAGCCACCTTAATAGTAAATTCTCCCTGGCGACACAGCCTCTCTGTTGAGGCTATGAGGGCTGATGGAGTCTGGGAGGCCCGACACCAGCTGGGATGCTGCCACAGAGGAGAGTTGCTCCCCATTAGAATGTAATTTCAGACCTGGTGGAGGTAGAGGAGTGCCAACGTTGCTTTCCTCTTTCATTAGGCATTTCCTTTTCATATTAACACATCCAGCAATCTTTACTGCATACCGTATAAAGCCTACTGCGAGAGTAAACTACCTCATATATCGCAAATTATCTACTTGTACAATATTTGCACACGAGATTTTAATATCAATGCTTTGAGATTTGATATCACCGAACTTTTTCTGTGTTAGTCATTAGACTGTAATGACTGAATAGTACGCTATTAAGATATCCAAGCACATGTCCATGTATCGGTCCATAAAGCATAGGAAGATTGTTTTTTCAATGCACTGCATTCATCATTGCATTGCTACATGGTGAGTCATGGTGAGGCTTTAGTGGAAAAAGCAGTGTTTTCTTTGCCTCTGGTCATTTATGATGATAGGAAAAAGTTCAGGTAGCTACAAACCACTGAAGACCTGGAGTGAAAGGAAATAAAACACAACTTTAATCACTGTTTCCCTTGGACACTGTCAGTTTTGGGCTTATGACAGCACCGATCCCTTTGCATTCTTCACTCTGCTCCCCTTTTCTCAGGCTTCAGATGAAATAGCCTCGCTGTCATTAAAAACATCTGTTGGGTTGCAGAATTAATGTACAATACACCCTCCTACTGTACCACTGTGTGGTAATGCCTGCACCACCCACAGCTCGAAGCCAGCAGAGACGATTCTGTCATGAGAAGTAGCTGCTATTGGGTGTTTGGTGACATGGGTGTGTATGAGTTCTTTACATCAGAATTACATATGTCATCCTTTCAAATCTGGCTTTTTTTTGAATGTCTGGTTGCAATAAAAATTAACATTTTATGCTGTCATGGTTTTCAGTCTTGGTTTTCAATCAGTGTCACAGTTTATGTGCTCTGAAAGCCCCAAAAGCTTCTTCTGTATTTGAAGTGCAAGTCCAGCTGTGTTTTTGTTGTGCACCGGTCAGCTATATTTTGATGTAAGAGCATGAGGTCACTTAGTCACACTGTGTGGTTGCTGATGAGTGCCCATAATTCTAACTGCAACAAATGTTAAGTGGGAGACCAGAGTGCTGGGCAGAAAACGCCCTTTTGACTAACAGTTTGCAAACGTATCTTATTCAGTTCATTCATATAATTAAAGCTGTGGTAAAGATTCGTTTATATATATATATAAATATATATACTGCTCAAAAATAGATAGAGAAACACTTTTCAGAGTATAGACTCACGTTTGTTCAACTTCTGAGATATTGATGTGGTCAGTTAATAAACAAGGCATTGTTGTTAATTAGTTTAAGCTGCTTTTGTGTTAATGAAACGCCCCAAAACAGGGATTGTTTTACAGACCACTGAATTTTTTTACTTCCTCATCTTTTCTGATTGTTTTTTCACTAGTTGTGTTTTGGGCTAGGGTCAGTGTCACTACTGGTAGCATGAGGTGATGTCTGGATCCTACAGAGGTTACACAGGTAGCTTAGCTCCTGCAGAATGTCACATCAGTATGTGCCATTGGCAGAAGGTTTGCTGTGTCTTCCAGCACCGTCTCAAGAGCATGGACGAGATTAAAGACAGTCACTTTAGGAGAGCTGGACAGGGCTGTAGAAGGTCTTTAATCCATCAGGAGGACCGGTATCTGATCCTTTGTGCAAGGAGGAAAAGGATGAGTACTGCCAGTACTGAGTACTGCTTCTAATGGGGCCCGTGCTCGCTGATCAGTACTGTAAAGCCTGATTGGAATATGAAGTAGAATACCACGTTTGGGATTTTTATAGATGAGAGCAGGTTCACCCTGACCACATGTGACAGATGTGAAAGAGTCTGGAAAAGTCATGGAGAACGTTACGCTGCCTGTAACATCGTTTAGTACGGCCGATTTGGTGGTGAGTTAGTGATCGTCTGGGATATCCATGCAGGGATGCACAGATCTCTACAGGCTAGGCAACGGCACCCGGAATTATTCTTTTTAATGTTTTTTTTTCAGCTCTTCGCTCACCCCACAGGGTGCTGAGGATGTGTGTGGATTTTTCCCCCTGTTCTAATGCCAGACTGCCATTAAAACAGGATGAAATCCTTTAACTGCCATCTCCAGCACTCCCACCTGTCTTTTTGTTAGTGTCTATAAATTATATACCATAGCAGGTCTCAGTGCCATGTTGGAAACCTTTCCTTTTGCTCCTGCTGCTATTCTTCTGTCACAAATGGCCTGGTAAATGGCCTGTATTTATATAGCGCTTTACTAGTCCCTAAGGACCCCAAAGCGCTTTACATATCCAGTCATCCACCCATTCACACACACATTCACACACTGGTGATGGCAGCTACATTGTAGCCACAGCCGTCCTGGGGCGCACTGACAGAGGCGAGGCTGCCGGACACTGGCGCCACCGGGCCCTCTGACCACCACCAGTAGGCAACGGGTGAAGTGTCTTGCCCAAGGACACAACGACCGAGACTGTCCAAGCAGGGTCTCAAACCGGCAACCTTCCGATTACAAGGCGAACTCCCAACTCTTGAGCCACAATCACCCCTGAGACTCCACCTGCACGCACTCTCTTCTTCACCTCTCTTTTGCACCCTCTGTTGCTTTGAATGGTTGATCCCAGATATTTAATCTCATCCACCTTCACTACCTTTACTGCTTGAATCTTCGCTGGTGCACCCCTCATTCACACGCATATCATTCCTCTTCTCTCCAGAGCATACCTTCACCTCCCCAGGCTCTCTTCCTACCTGCTCCCTACCCTAGCAATTTCATATGTAAATAATGAAAATGGGGAGCGTCTTTTCATAGCTAAATAGAGTGGAAATCTAATAATAAAAATAAACATACTTTCACACTGCTTTTTAAATCCAAAAAAAGAAGACATATGCACATTTCCGCCTATCTGTCGACTCATAGTTTGAATCTTCACAGAGATTTAAGCATCATGTAGTACACTTTTAAAACAAAAACATAACTATTAGGTGAAAAATATTGTGTAAAATAATAATAAAAAATATGTTTCTTGTTAATAGTGATGACAGTTGGAAAACAAAAAGGACGATGTATCCTCAGAAGTCAGGAAGAAACGGTCCTCCCTGGAATACGATGTCATGTCCCCGCTGAAATATGGAAGATATGCTAACTCGCAACAGAAAACAATGTGACAGTGTTTCCTTTTTAATCATTAACAGCAGTTGAACTTTGGTATTCATCACACTGGTAACCTTTCTTTCCTTTTTTTTGAATAGGTTTATGAAACATCTAATACGAGTTTTGGCTGGACAGCTGGTCAGAGCTGAGGTGTCAGTGTTGTCGTGTGGCACGCCGGGTGTTTTTCACAAGGTTAACTTGGCTAAAAAGCACAGACTCCACACCCTTCCCCACCCTATAATTCCCGCGAGACCCAGTTTATTGTCTTCTTATAAACGCCTCTCCCGCTGGTGTTCTCCACACCAGCAGTTGTGTTAAGTGGTGTAGAGAGGTTTTTCCTTGTCATGGTTCAGATCTGACTGTTCCACTCATTATGGCCCTCGATGGTGGGTAACTTAGTCGCACAGACATCTGTTAACAATTAGCAAAGCTTTAAATATCTGCTGATCTCCTGTCTTTATGATCCAAATCACAACCTGCTATCCTTTGCATTTTAATACGCGGGGTAGAGCTAACCGTATTTTACGGAATAATTCCACATTTTGGAAAAAATATACTTAAATTGATATCATAAACTTCACAGGGTTGTATTGCCTTGTCAATTCTCACAGTCTTTCATTTTTATTATTGATATAAAAAAAGTCCACTCAATGTGTAATGTTAGCAGCTGAACTATAGGCCAGATATTGCCTGACAGTGCACAGCATTGATGGCCAAGAAGTGCAAAAAGATGCTTGGATGCGTTTCTTCTCCAGATGCTTCTGATAAATATTGAAAGTGGCCTGCTTCTTAAGCTCTGTGTTCACATCGATCTCAACTGTGTCATTATTTGGAAGAGAGTTAAACTACCTTTTGTTAGCAAAGTGGGGCTGAGTGGAGACACTTTTATGAGCAGTGTCTCTTAATAGTAGAATCAGACTGTGAAGCATTTTCAATGGTTTAAAGGGATTGTGAATGCAAATGTTTCTTTAGTGACCTGAGGCAGTGAAATTTTCACACAGGTTATTGTTCTCTGATTATTCTCTGGATAATGCTGAGTTGTTGTGAACACACAGGTGGCGTGTGTGTGTGTTTTCTTTAAACCCGTTTCACATTTAACATCCTTTTTGGACTGCCAGGAGGTTATGATCTATGCAGCAGTGATTGCTACGGACCACCCTCAATACTAAAAGAGAAAGCAACTATAAAATCCAGATGACCCACAAGTGAATCTTCTAATACTTTAGGAATGCTCACCAATCACCGAGTTATCTACAGGGATCCAAAGTACTGATGGGAAAACATGACCTCAGGAGGGGAAAAATGACAGCTTGGATACAAACAAATTTTGTATCTGGGACATTTTTAAGATTGTGATATACAAACCCTGACACTGTTTCTTAGGGTGCAGATTTGTGGCATAACTTTACAGAGGAGGGAGGAGTGGTTTCAAGAGGTAAAAATACGCCTCTGTGCGTGGCGAGTGGTGCAAAAACATGCACATTTGTTTGCATTACCTTGCTTCCCTGAGTGTCAGCTCCTAATGGGTATTATATACAGGCTGTGTATACCATACAGCTGTGTTGCAGAATCTCTGATTGAGAAATTGACACATGACTGCAGGTCATAGCTGGGTAAGAACGAGAAAGAAACAGGGAAAAGTGAAAACGCTCTTCTATAGCTACTGAACAGCTTGCTCCTGAGCTCTCACAGGGAGTGCTCGTGGCAAGGCATGCGGACAGGCCTTGGCAGGTAGCCTGGGTCCACGTGGCACAGCTTGAGCTCCTTCTATGCTTCAGATTTAAAAAAAAAAAAAGATTCAGTGTGAGTGAAAACAGAGAAACGCAGAGGAAAGAGAAGTGTGCTGTCCTGAACAACACCAGACATCTTTGCGTGAGTCAGCACGGCTGGCCTTCTTTTATCATCACAGCACGGCCCCTGTGCAGTGCATAGCCACAGGGCATTAACAAGTCAAACACAAGGCAAGGCAAGGCAAGTTTATTTGTATAGCACAATTCAACAACAAGGTGATTCAAAGTGCTTTACAGAGACATTAGAAACAAGAACAAATAAAAAGCATGATTTAAAATTGAATAAAACAAGCAAATAAACTAACTAACTAATTAACAAACAAACAAACAACAGTATATAAAATCAAAACAGATAAAATCAGAACAGTAGATAAAATCAGTAGTTAAATGTAAGTTTTGAAATTTAAGCTTAAAAGTGTGGATTTGGTGCTTTATTCAAATGCAGCTGAGAACAGGTGAGTCTTCAACCTGGATTTAAATAAACTGAGTGTTTCAGCTGATCTGAGGCTTTCTGGGAGTTTGTTCCAGATATAAGGAGCATAAAAGCTGAATGCAGCTTCTCCGTGTCTGGTTCTGACTCTGGGAACTGATAAAAGACCGGATCCAGATGACCTGAGGGATCTGGATGGTTCATACTGGGTCAGGAGGTCACTGATGTATTTTGGTCCTAAACCATTCAGAGCTTTATAGACCAGCATCAGAACTTTAAAGTCTATCCTCTGACGGACAGGCAGCCAGTGTAAGGACCTCAGAGCTGGACTGATGTGGTCCACTTTTTTGGTCTTAGTGAGGACTCGAGCAGCAGAGTTCTGAATGAGCTGTAGTTGTCTGACTGATTTTTTAGGTAGACCTGTAAAGATGCTGTTACAGTAATCAAGCCTACTAAAGATGAATGCATGGACTAGTTTTTCCAGGTCCTGTTGAGACATCAGATCTTTTATCCTTGATATATTCTTGAGGTGATAGTAAGCTGACTTTGTTATTGTCTTAATGTGTTTTTCTAAGTTTAGGTCTGCATCCATCACTACACCCAAATTTCTCGCCTGGTTTGTGGTTTTTAGATGTATAGATTGAAGTTCTCTGGTGACCTGTAATCGTTTTTCTTTGGCGCCAAAGACTATTACCTCAGTTTTGTTTTTGTTTAGCTGGAGAAAATTGTGGCACAACCAGTCATTGATTTCCTCAATGCATTTACCAAGAGCCTGTACAGGGCCTCGGTCTCCTGGTGACATTGTGATATATATTTGTGTGTCATCTGCATAGCTGTGATAGTTTATTTTGTTGTTGTTTATAATCTGTGCCAGTGGGAGCATGTAGATGTTAAACAGAAGGGGTCCCAAGATGGAACCTTGGGGAACTCCACATGTGATACTTGTCTGCTCAGATGTGAAGTTACCTATTGATACAAAGTATTTCCTGTTTTCTACGTATGTTTTGAACCAGTTTAGTACAGTTCCTGAAAGACACAAGGGGGGAGAATATTTTCCAATCAACAGGAATCAGTTTCTACAGCGTTACCAGGAGTCAAACTGAGCGGTCAGTAATCAACCTTCCAACAGAATCCCAAGTCATAGTGGAAAATATATTGGAGTTTTGTATGGGGCTTCTGTCAAACTGTGTTTTATTATAATGAAAAGTGTTTCTTGGATTTGGATGCGAATAACATTCTTTCAGAGTACTGAAGTCAACCACTAAGCACAGTCTGAAAAAAGCCCCGCAGCATATTGTAGATTTGAAACAAATAACTCAAGTTTTAAGGCTGGAAAGGACACCGATTATTGCAGGGCTATTGCAATTAACTGCAATCGATTGTTTAATAAACCGGTAGCTCAAAGTATAACAAAAGCAGGCTGTTTCCATTATATATGCAGCCTGTTTTCTTTAATGACCGAGTGACTTAATGTGACCAACAGGCACTTTTAATATAACAAAGACCCAGAGAATCAAGCCCAGTGAACCACTGCATGCTTGAACAAACTGCTGTTAGAAACGCTGGCCTGTGTTCACATCACATAATTGTTTTCCAAAGAAAAAACGTATTTTTCTTCTGTTTGCGTAACTCTTTGCAGTATATGTAGAAAAATATCCAGAAGTCGTCATTTTCCTGTGAACTTTGCTCGAGAGACCACACATCGTACCAATTAGTTTATTTGGCATGTGTGGTAGCTTTTATGATTTTACTTTTGACACTTCCTTGGATTTCCTGCCTCGGAGCATGTGTCACTGTTTAGCTTGTCTTGAAAGTGTGAACAAGGTCATCAAGCTGTCGCATTGGTTTTGGTCAGGCTTAAGACTCTCCTCCTTAATATCTATAACGTACTACGAAGGAAGCTGAAGTAACCGCTGGGCTGGTATGTGCTATTACTACGTAATAACATATGCTCGTCACTGTAGGCTGCAGCAGAGCACTGATGCGTGATGACGACCGAAATATTTGTTTTGTTTTCATGAGATGCATCTGAGAATGAGACCGGTCTGCCAATCTTACTGGCTCCCTTTGCTATTAAAGCTAATATGATTGACGTTATTTAATAAAATGCTGCTTTAATGGGAACATCAGTATGTAGCACATTCAGTATTTCTGAGTGTTGGGCATCCAAGATTTTTTTTGAATTAATTTGAAGCGAAGCTTTTGGCACAAAAAGCCCCCCGCTATTTTTCTTGTTTTGTCACTTTGGACAACAGCGGATCATCCATCAAACGCTGCAGCTGGTTCACACTCAAACACCGTGACAACGTCTGGATGGAATGTAATGCTTCTAATAGAGATCATAAAGCTGATCACGGGATATTAAAAATCAATTAGTGAACGTGAAAAGCACGCCTGGTTTGAGTTATCTGAAAGTCATACAAGCAGCATAACCGTAATAACCGTGGTTACGCTTCTTATTTTATACTCTGGCAAGAAAAAAAGTATGTGAACTGTTAGGTAAAACAAGGGCAGCTTCTCAGTCGACACGATATCATGCATGAATGACTGTTTTTCTTTTCTTTTTAATAACATTTATTTTGAATTCAAGATGTTTCAGTTTGTGACACCAGAGCAAAGTTCGAAGCAGTCAATTCACATTTCAGCGATTGGCAGACCTACTTTTCTGTATAAAGCTAATTATGTTTGACATGTTTTTCATGCTCAAACGAGACATATCCAGGTTTTTGAGGCCTCCCAGCAATTCTGTGACCCAGATAGGTGATGTGATTATTGGAGATCTAGTACATCCTGTCAAGTAGTTACTCCAAAAAGGACAATTACCACATTCACAACATACTTCATACCGTGTACATTATAACACACCATAATAGACCCATTTCTGTAATATACTCACATATCTATATTATTGCTAATATATATTGTAATATATCTATATCACTAAAGCACTTCTGGATGGATGCAAACTGCATTTCGTTGCCCTGTACCTGTGCATGTGCAATGACAATAAAGTTGAATTCTATTCTATTCTATTCTATTCTATTTCTTTGTGTTGTTCAGATAAACACTACCTCACTCGCTCTTCCCTGTTCTTTTTGGAAGTCACTCTCAGTCACATACTGAGTTAAAGCTATCAAGCATTTAAGAAGAAGACGCACAAATGCGGCACAAAACAGTAGAGCAATAGCTGGAGTATGCTAAGGTCAATGCACAAATCCTTCATTCTCTTCCAAGAGGTGATTACTACCGTTTAACTGGCACAAGAGCAAATGGTAATTTACTGTTAATGCTTGCCAATGTCCTGCAAAATGAACTAAACTTGTTGTGCTCATTTATCATAAGTGCCTAATCTATTATATTTTTAGAAACATTGCTGGAAAAGTAAGGCAATTAATAGACTGTAATCCACTGACTCTTTGATGGAACACACATGAACCACATGTCAGCTTATTGCACACATTTTTCACATGTTCCTCATCAAAGCAACAATATACAGAGGTCAGTAAAGGTACTGTAAGGAATTTTTTGAGGTTGTTTAATAGAAAAAAGGTATCAAATACTCAGAAATATCCATTCATTAGTGTGTGATTACATTTTCCAACTAAGAGCGGACGAGATGGTCATTGCCTCTGCGCCTAATCGTGTTTTATGTATGTGGTTACATATATTGTACGCTTTGTAATCAAAATCACAAATGGCTCTTTTAAAATATATCTGTCCATTTAACATTTGTACACGTAAGATATTGTCATCTCTTTCTCATTATGTCTTTCTCCTCCACCAGTGCTCTACTCCCTCGTTTCCATCTCATCCTCGTCCTCTTCACATTCAGCGTCATCTTCTGAACTGAAATCAGGGCTGTGACACACAGAGTCGGGGATAAACATGCTTATTTATTCCTGATATTGTTGCAGTTAATTATTGTCAGCTGTTCGCCTCCAGACAGCTAAACAACAGCAGCTGGTTATAAGCTAATATCGTGCCAACTAATGTTAGGCTCAAGTATCCTAAAAATCCCACTTCCCACTTCGCACATCATATGAAAGTTTAAAGAAGTTACCTAACGCCAACTAACAGCAGGTAACAGTTGCAAAAAAGTTTAGGATATCTTCAACAACTCATCTCATTATTGCTGCCATTGGACAGAAGTGAGCTTGAATATTTACAGTCTCTTCCAGAGGAAATACAGGTGGACACCCAGCATATTGACAGCTGAGGTACACGGCTCAGTGATGGGTTGTACTCACTACAAATAAATGGTGGACAGAGTTGTTTGTCCTATAGTGGTCACTATAGTTAGGTTCATGCACTTAGGGGGAAACAGGATGGGAAAGAAAACAGAATTCAGTTGACTGCAATCTGCAACCTACTGACATCTAGTGGTGAGATTTTACACACTGGAACTTTAAAGTTTCCAGCAATATAAAAACTATTTTACTTGGCACTTCATTTTTTAGAATTACAACTGATGCTGTATGTCCAGATGGACCATGCGCGACCAACTCACGCTCATATTAATCAATATAATGAACCCTTACTGTAATTTCAGCATATGTATTATGAACAGAACATACAGTTAACACGAGGGGGAAATAAGCTACAGGTCCTAGAGCTGTTTTGATATCAAGGAACTGGAGTTTTTATTAACACTTAGTATTATTAATACTCACAGTGTGAAACAAACTACGTAAACATCCTAAATTATCTTCTATCATCTGTTTTCTGTTAGCTGTTACCATGAGAGAAGATCCTTGACCAATGGACAGATTAGAAGAGTTTAAAAGATAATCTTTTGTGTGGAGATGCCCATCCTATCTGTCAGAAGGTGAGAGGTAAAGTACACCCTAGACAGGTAACCAGCTCATCACAGGGACAACACAAGACAATGAGACACTCGTCATTCACGTCACATTCACACCTATAGCCATTTTAGATTACCAGCTGCCTTAAACATGTCTTTGGACTGCGGGAGAACAAGCAAGCTTCTCTCATAAAGGACACAGCAGATCAGGAGGTTCCACAAAACAGAACCTTCGTGCTGTGCCTTGAATACAAAGTAAGTATTTTATAGGGTGTTAATTTAGTCAGAGGGTGTTGGTTAAGTTTGAAAATCTGTAGCAAGTCACTTGAACTGGCCAGTAATGGCTTATTTTATTGTTAAACTTTCGCAGACAGTTTTGAAGTTTGCAGCCTGTATGGCAGCTGTGCCCTGCATGTTTGCAGTCCTATAGTAAAAAGTAGGACAGCTGTCGTTTCCAAATTAAATAAACTGTTTCTCCCAAAGATTTGGGCTTTTTTTAGCAACATGCATTTAGTGGTGTGATGATGAGGGTAAAGCTAGACTTTAATTTTTATTTTTCCTGGTTGGAATGCTGTATCTCTCACTCTGGTGCGTGACAGGAGTCTGATCCCATCGTGGTCCTCGCTTTTGTAGTCTAGGATGACTGAGTCTGAACCGAAGGGCTCTAGTGACAACCACTTAAAAGAGACTTCAGATAGAAGCTGTCATTATTTCCTTATAAGGACACAGAGGGCACGGCTAGGTGAGGCCACACACACTTTGGAACATTCAGGAGATATTCGCTTTTGCCAAGTCTTGAGTATTAAAGTGCAGTCATATCACTAATTTCCAAAAAATCTGTGTAAATGCAATGCACAATATTAGCTGAATAGGCATGTCTGTTTGGCTTATTGACAAGGGAAGAGGCATTAATTCAGCTTTAGCGAGCACCCCCTCCTACCCCGGCTTAAACTAAGATTACATCCCACCATAAATGTGTCATAACAGATTTAGTAGCTCAGTGTTTAAGTTCATAATTTCTTCTGGGCCTCCCTGTCTTCACCAACCTACTATTTCGGTGTATGCGAGTCCCTATTGAGATGTCAACAATTTTATGAAATGTCCATCAATTTCAACGTTATTAGATCATACACACGCCCGCCTGCCATCCGGACTAACCGAGAGATTTTAACCACACGGCGCTGGACGAACACTGCAAAACAGTCGTGCGGTTGGCAACGTCCACACAGACCCAACAATTTTTGTTTTAAACCTAGCTGCATGCTTTTATGGAGAAGCTGTTTATTTTTAGAGGTTAAAACGCGACTCTAGCGGAGGTCACGTACCGGACAGTGTCTACAGCATTTTTCATGTTTGCATTATTACTTATGAAGGCGTAAGATAAGATAAGATAAGATAAGATAAAACTTTATTAATCCCTCGGGTGGGTTCCTCTGGGAAATTCGACTTCCAAAAAAAGCACAGCAACGACCGAAGTTACAGTTACAGAATTGTTATATATATATATATATATACACACACACACACACACACACACACACACACACACACACACACACACATACACATATATATAAATACAGAGACAAATATAAATAAAATATACAAAGGGGATAAATAGAATAAATAGGAATAAAAAATAAAAATACAAGTGAATTGCACATTTCAAGTATTGAGTCTATTGCACTGTTGACTATTTACAAAAAGTATTGCACAAGGTATTGTACAGTGAGGTGCAGAGGCACTACAGCTTAGTTGTTCCCCCCTCCTTTGTCCTCCTGTTTCCCCTCCCTCTCCCCTCCAGAGAGGAGTTAAACAGTCTGATGGCGTGTGGGACAAAGGAGTTTTTAAGTCTGTTAGTTCTTGTCTTGGGGAGAAGCAACCTGTCACTGAACAGACTCTTCTGGTTGTTTATGGCCGTGTGCAGAGGATGCCCAGCATTGTCCATAATGTCCATCAGTTTCTTTAATGTCCTTTTCTCTGCCACTGTCACCAGAGTGTCCAGCTTCATGCCGACCACAGAGCTAGCCTTCCTGATCAGTTTCTCCAGCGGGCAGGGTCTCTTTTCTTTTTCTTTTTTTAAGTGCCAACTGTTTTTCAAATACTGATGCTGATGTAGGATGACAGACTTATGATTTACAAAGAATCTGACATATATTCAGTGGCTTTAAAGAGGCTCTCTTTCGGTCTCTGTGCACGATACAAAGAGAATGGCGCACGCTTTGGTCGGGAAAGACAGACCTCCCACTTATCAGCTACCTGTTGATAATCCTCCAAGCGTGACTCCTATTTCCTCCTGACCCATTTTCAGGGTTTGTTTTGGATGAGAGTGGGGTTCATGTATCAGTGCACGTGGATGCCACAAACGGGTGATTTATGTTTGACCCCTGTTTGGACTTTTTCAGGTCTTTGTAATGAGTTCCGGGTTTTACTCCTCGTCTGTAGGAGTATGGAAAGCTTTCACAGGAATTAATTGTGGTGAACTGCTATGTGCTTTTATCACCATTTAAATGCTTCCAAGTGACAGCCAGAAGCCACGAGCACAACTCTAGGAGAGCACCCACGGGAGATGAGGTGTTTCTTCCCCCCGTGAGAACCTCTCGTGTCTGTTGTGTATCAGGGCCTTGGCTCGGAGGTTAGTTGGAAGTGCGATGGGGACCCGCAGCCAGGAGAGAAGGTCCTGCAGGATATAAAGGAGAGGAGAGGGCAGGAGAGGCGGCTCCAAGAGATCCAACGGCAGCTGGAGCTCCTGGGTCAAAGCCAAGAGATGACTGTGAGTTCAAAGCAGCTACACACTCACGAGAAAACACATGCTCATGCGCACCCAAATACTTGCATACACACAATATGACTGTGTTGTGTGCATTATAATGCTCCACAGCGCTCATCTGTAGACACGTGTGTAACAAATTATTACAAGCATACAGCTCATTCTCCGTCATTCTTAGAGTGAGAAGATGAAATCACATGCAACATTCGTGTCTCTGCAGACCCATAATTTTTCCTCTTTTTCCCTCATTTCACTTCTCTCTCTTTTCAGTTTACAGTCTCATGTCTGGTTTATACCGATGAGCTAAAGTTCGCCCTCTGCTTCTCTTGATGCATGGTTTTGATCAGAAGGCCAGGATGGTCATTTTCTCCACTGATAGCCTTTTTGTCCTCCTCCACGTTTAATTGCTTTCTCGCGATCTTTGCCAAGATTCAGTGTCTTTGCTCCACAGTGTTCCCTAGAAACCATTGAGCACCGTCTGATCTTAGGAGTCTGCAGAGTTACAACCAGAGGACTGTCACTAAAGGCACAATGCAAGAATGTTCCAAGAACAAAGGTGGACGGGCCTGATTTCTGTTCTCTCTGGCTCTTATGACTTTAAATTTTCTGTTAGATAAAAGGAAAACATCAGGGTTACCTTGGTGTTCATCTGAACAACAGACTGGACTGGACTCATAACTCAGACGCCCTCTACAGGAAAGGGCAGAGCAGGCTGTACCTGCTGCGGAGACTCAGGTCGTTTGGGGTGGAGGGCCCACTCCTGAAGACCTTCTATGACTCTGTGGTGGCTTCTGCTATCTTTTATGGTGTGGTCTGCTGGGGCGGCAGCATCTCTGCTGGGGACAGGAAGAGACTGAACAGGGTGATCCGAAGGGCCAGCTCTGTTCTAGGATGCCCTCTGGACCCAGTGGAGGTGGTGAGTGACAGGAGAATGGTGGCTAAGCTGTCATCCCTGATGGACAACATCTCCCACCCCATGCAGCAGACTGTGACAGCACTGAGCAGCTCCTTCAGTGGGAGACTGCGGCACCCACGGTGTGGGACGGAGAGATTTCGCAGGTCTTTCCTCCCCACTGCTGTCAGACTCCACAACAAAGACTTTAACTGAACAAACACACACATCCATACATATGCAATAATACTAAGTGCAATAATCTTTTCTGGCATCGTTGTATTTTTACTCAGTTTTATATAGTATTTGTATTTGTATTCTATTTTTATCTTATTGTATATTTATTTTATTTTATTCTACTGTATATAGTATATTATTTTATTCTATTCTGTACAGTTGTGTACTGTATTTATTCTTATTGTATTCTAATTTTTGCGTCATAACTTTTGCACTGTCCACTTCCTGCTGTGACAAAACAAATTTCCCACGTGTGGGACTAATAAAGGTTATCTTATCTTATCTTATCTTAATACATTTATTTGTTAGACTTTGTTGGTGTTAAAAGGGAAGCTCCTGCTGCTGTTTATGGAATTCTTTTCATCAGTTCTCACACTGATGAATCACAGCGTGATGTATATTCAGTATGCCTAATTCAAACATAAAAGATGGGCATTTCTCTGACAAATAGTGAGGTAATAAAACCACCGAGCGGCAGCCACACCCTTACATCACACGGCATCACGCCATGCAACTGAGGCCTATTCCTGGCCTAATTAAGGAGAGACAAGTGGAATTTTGTTGCTAATTAAGCCGAGCTCCATTCGAGGAAAACCGTTCTTTCATCGTGATTCCAAAACATCAAACCCACCAGTCCCTTAACTACTGGTGCTGCAACACACTCTTTGCGTTTGACCATGTGTCACTGCATTTTTATATAGTGTGACTAAATGAGTGAACCCAGCGAGTGACTTCAATGTAAACAGCAGCCTCACAGTGTATATATTTTTAGTGCCACGGGCCTTGTTTTGTGGCTAGAAAAAGATTTATTTGTACAGATTTTGTCTGGGAGGGCATACTTAACCAGTCTCACACAGCTGCAGTATACTCATAAAGTTGATTTGTATAACATACATAACTCAGAGACTCTCACAAGACTTTTGGGCCTCCACGTTGGGTGACAGCCGTCCCCAGAGGGATAATGTTATGCATATATCCCAAGATCCCATTCTTGTGAAGACAGAATGCCGTGAATGCCTTCGGGACAAATATTCACTTGAGCACTGTAATGATTTCAATAGATCTGTGTGTAAGCCATAGAACCAAAGGCTGTATTTCCAGTTACACCGACTGTCTGCTAGCTATGCAGTGTTTCTGTGTAGTTTTCTATTGGATTAAAAGTGTGATAAGAAGAAATTTATCCATCCATACATCCATCTGTTTTCTTCTGCTTATCCAATTCAGGGTTGTGGGTGAGACTGGAGTCTAAACCAGCAGCCATACATCCTGGACAGGTGGCCAATTTCTCACAGGGCCAGCACAGAAACAGACAACCATTTACATTTATAGCAAAGGAATCACCAGTTAACCTAAACCCTCTAACCTCAACTAACCTCTTCCTCTAACCTGGGGAGAGCCCACACAGACACGGGGAGAGCATGCAATCCAAACAGAAAGGCTTTGACCTTCTTGCTGTGAGGCAACCACTACGCTTCTTACCTTGTTGGTGCAAAAATATTATTTTATGCCTGTCGAACTGTGTTATCTTTGGCATTTTTCATAGACTCGACTAAGGAAAGGAGAACAAATAATATGCTTTTGCAACAGGTTGCTAGTAACAAAGTGCCTAAAGATACAAATGGGTTTCTCTGTTATGTGGTTCATCCCTTGGGTCGAGTGCCTTTTTTATGCTTGAGTGATTCATATGTCAGTGTTAAGTGGCTTAAAAAACATGTATGTAAAAAAAGTAAAATGGTACAAGGACTGGACTGAAAATGAGAGAAGAAAAGAAAAACTTCAGAGAGTCTGGTGAACCACTGCTTAAGAGCACTTTTAAAAAAAATTCCTTGTCATGGTCCTGGGCCATGTGGGCCCAGTATTCTTAGTTTCTTGTATTTTTGTATTTCGTTCCTTATTTAGGTCATGTTTCCTGAGTTGTCCTGTTATGTTGTTCCTTATTTGACTTCCCCTTGTGACTTTTATCCCCTGTGTGCCCCTCTATGTATCTGTGAGCCCTCATCTCCCCTCCTTGTGTTTCATTCCATGTTTCCCCAGCCCACTATGCCCGTGCTCTCTCTCTCCTCCTGTTTGCACCTCTGTGTACTTCCTGTTTTACTTTGACAGTCTCCCGTCAGTGTTGTTTACTCCTGCCTTGTCTTGTTATGTTTATATGTGTCAGCTGTGTTCCCATGTGTGGCCACTTCCCCTGATCATCCCTCTTGTGTATTTAGTCTCTGTGTTTCATGTAGTCTGTGTCGCGTCGTCTGTGTTTCCGTATCTCCAGCCATAGCTTTTCCTTAGTTTATGTCCAGTTTAGGTTTCTGTTTGAACTATTACTCTTATGCTGCCCGCACTCTGTTTTGTTCCTTTCATCAGCCAGAATAAAAGGCTCGCTTTTGTTTAACTCCACTCCTGCATCCTCGCTTGTGTTCGCTCCTGGGTCCACCACACACATTTCCGCACGGTCTGCCTCCGCAGACCGTGACATTCCTGTTATTGAGTTTGACCAAATTCAAGTGTGTGATTAAAGGAGAAGTTAGGAAGGTGAAGTATTAGGTTTTTCGTAGCTATTTATTTAAACATGCTTGAAATACGGTAAAACAAAGATATCTTAAAATAGCAGATTTGACGAGGTTAACAAGCCTATTTTTCTGAAGAAACTGTGTGATGCTCGACAGTTGATCTGGTGCTCGTTTTCCTGCAGCCTGTTTTTGCTGCCTTCCTAAATCTACAGCAAAAGGAAGGACAATCTCAGCATTTACTGTAAAACAGGATAGTTCCAGCCCAACGGTCTTGTTTTAATCAGGCCAACACTATCAGTCATACTTCCTCACTTACAGCAGTTTGTTATTACCTCATTATTTCTAGCATTTATCGGAACAGCAGTCTAGGTTAAAAAAATTTTTATAAATTGACTTATCTGGATCTGAATCTCAAAATCAATTATCTGTCTCTATGCATGCTTCACCACTTTCCTCGCTTCACTGCATCCACAGCTGATGGCTGTTAGCTGCTAGCTTATCTCCCTCATCGGCTCTGCTTTGTCACCGTATGATCTTTGGAAAGGGCTCAATTTGAGAAAAGTCTCTTCCCCACTGGTCTCAGGTTTTTCAGTGTCACTATGATCTCTCCTATCTCCTGTACATGCTCTATAACTCAACTTCAAATATACAAATTCAAATTTAGGAGGTGACACCGCTTTTGGATATATTTGCGGAAACAGCTCCTAAGCTTCAAGCCTCGGGACAGACCATGGCAGACGCTGTTTGAAATATGGATGCAATATAGGTTTAATGACACGGGGCACGTCTGAGCCTGCCTAGCCTCCTAAATATTGAAGTTATGATTGGTGATTAAGTAATTTTGAACTTTTACAACATGTGTCATTTGGGAGGATATGTAATATGTTAGCAAGCTCAGAAACTGAAAGATACTTTTAGCAGCAGCTCTCATGTGCACAGAGATGTTTGTCCCACATTAAACATAGGAACATTGTCTAGCTAGCGTTAGCCGTCTCAGGCAGTCAGCACTCCTGACCGCTGCACTTTAACCTGTGATTCAAACTATGGAAGTATACAGTAAAGAAAAGCCAGAGTCTTTTTTTCCCAATTACACAGTGTCATTGTTAAGTATGCAATCCAAAGCTCTCAACTTTAAATCTGTCAGATTTGAACCTTTTGCTGCTGCAACCTCTTCTGCTTCTGTTCAGGCTCTGCAAAGGAGACTAGGATGAACAAAACAATTGACACATGGCTCTTAGAGTTAAAACCAAAGACTATTTTATGTTGATATAGCTGTTAGAGTTGAAGCAGAGGCTCTTTGGGTATTTAGGAGAGTTACTATGCATTTAAAAAAAATGTTAAAATATATATTATCTGCTATTTGACATGACATATAATGTTGGTGCTATGCTACTGTATAGCAGAATGGGAGTGCAATAATTAAGTTATTGCACTCCCATTCATTCTAAGTTCTTCTTTCTCCCGGAGGAGTAACGTCTGGGTCTGTGGACTATAGAGCTCAGGTATGCAACTGAAGTCGGTGACCCTGAAAGCTGAGCGGCCCACACTTGTGCTCAAACCTGGTCTTGCATCCTGTGTGTACGAAGCGCAGGATGAGCTGTGGTAGAGGTGGTAGTCCTCTGCAGAATGTAGCTGGAGGGCTCCACATCTCTGTCTTTGCCAGATTTATCTCCCTGTGGAAAGCTGATCATGCTCTGAGAGTGGCGGAGAGTTCTGATCTTTCAGGTCAAGAAGTTCACTCGCCTTGCCATTGTTTGCTGGTGGAAGAACTGGATTCACTTTAAAATAAAAACTATTTAATGACCCCGGTGACAATAAAACAGAAACTGTCAAAGGCCTGTAACTTGACAAACTCAAGATTTTCCACTTCCACCTTGGATTTCACATGTTTATTACAGAGAATCATGGTTGGGATTGCCAGCTTAAGGCTTTGCAGCATACACAGCTCTTCTCTTCACTGTAGATTGCGTATGTGAGATGCTTGTATGTACGCGACCCAAAGCCACCCAGAAACAAAGTTTTTATCTATTCCTGCTTACTCATTCACTTCCCTTCAGAATCGCTCTGATAGTGAATTCTGCGTTCATGAGCTGTCATGTAAGCCCAGCATTGTTGTTCCTGTCTCACTGATAACCCAGTGGAACAAGGAGATGCTCCCTGGAAGCACCTTAATCAATTTTATCAAACATTTTCTTTGGAAAGCTTTCCTGTAATCCCAGCAGTTTTCTGTGCTGTTTACCAAAATTCATGTGTTCCCTGCTGCTAGGAAACCGAAACCTTCCACCAAGAAGAAATGAAGGACCTTTTTTTTTTTTGCCTGTCCCATTTGGTTCATTAGCCGTCAGAATTGTTGTCTGAAGACCAACAAGGATACCCAATGGATTTATTTTGCCAAATGGATCATCGTGGCATTGCCGTATTGGTCCATTTGATCGACCTTTGTTTTTATTATTTATTTTATTTTATTTTCAGATGTTACAGACGGGACAGACATGAGTGAGGGATAGGAAAGGGAGAGAGAAAGATGAAGGAAAAGAAAAACAGAAGGGGAGAGGGACAGTGAGAAGGGGGGGGGGGGGGGGGGGAGAATCTCCTGGATCAGCTGTTGAGAGAAAAAGAAGAGAAACAAGCAAAAAAAACCAAAGCAACATATTAAACACAACACCATCACATTAATCGAGCTAAGTGTAAACAGCAGTAAATACTAAATATTCAATGTTGTTGTGCAGCACGCAGGACCGACAGCGCACAATGTGCTTTGAATTAGCAGCCAAGAAAGGTGTAATTTAAGTCTACGAACAGTGAACACCCGTGTGAAGGACCTTAAATGGCTGTGTGGCAGCACGAAAGCACATATCAGTCACCCACAGACACCCCTGGCCTCCTCAAGTACCGAGGTCATCGGAGGTCAACCACTTTTAAAGAGTTGTAGCATTTTGTCAAAGCAGTAGAAAGAACATTCTTTCTTCCTTCTTTCCTTTCCTCTCCTCTCTGTTGGAAAGTCTAACCTGTTCCCATCTCCAAGACGGCTGGTATCAGTTAGAGGCATTTCAGACCATTAAGACTCCAGCCAGTGGGGCACTTTTTATTGCCCCATTCATGTACACAGAAAATAATGACAAGCCTCTAATTGACTTGTAATTTTTTTCTTCTGCCATTTGTCTCAAGTTGCAGGAATTACTCACTTACGTTCAGAAAAATGTACGTCTCCTTTCCTTAACAAACTTTTTCTGTGGCCGAGGTGTCAGTTGTTACATAAGAATATATATAAAGAATAGCTAAGCGGCTGTAGAATGGATAGACATTTATTTAAACTCTATATTTTTGTGCATACTCTATATTTATTTACGTTTTTTGTTTGTTTGTTTTTTTCGAACTTGCTCTTTTATTGTTTCATTTGCGCCATGTAGAAGCAGAGGTCAAGTCCACAGCTACATGAATGTTGAAGGGTCAAGATAATGAACCGCTCCAGGGGGGCACTGTGGGGCGTTTGTGTCTGTGGTGCCTGTGTGCTCCTGTCTATTGGTAAATGATGACATGTCTGGATAATTGTGAGGGTAAAGATGAATAACACCACCCAACCTGCAATGACCTAAAGGGTATGATTACATTCTGGAGGACTTTGAACATGGACGGGATTGTGTGGTAATGTCTTGTCAGCCCACTGACAATGGGGTGGAGCGTTTCAGTGGGTGGTCAGGTCAGCATATGACCGGTGAATGGTACTAGCTAAAGGGGGTAGATGAGACACGGGAATTACTCTGTGCGGTGTGAGGAAGAGGTGAAAAGAATTGCATTGCTTAATATCTTCTTAGGTGACTGTTGTTGCTTTTGGTTTCTAAAATCTATTGTTTTGGACGTCAGTCAGGCATTATGACCACCTGTATAATGTTGTGCTTGTCCCCCTTTTGCTGCCAAAACAGCCCTGACCTGTCGAGGCATGGACTGCACTAGACCCCTGAAGGTGTGCTGTGGTATCTGGCACCAAGATGTTAGCACTTTAAGTCCTGTAAGTTGCAAGGTGGGGTCTCCATTGATTGCGCTTCTTATACCAGCCCATCACACGGATGCTCAATTGGATTGAGATTTGGGGAATTTGGAGGCCAAATCAACACCATAGACTCATTGTTGTGCACCCTGTGGCAGGGTGTATGATCCTGCTGAAAGAGGCCACAGCTATCAGGGTTTCCATGAAAGTGTGTACATGGTCTGCTTAGGTAGGTAGTCCGTGTTAAAGTAACATCTAGATGGACTTTGTCCAAAGCATTGGGGGTTTTGGCAGTCGTAATGTGTCTGGGACTCTTTCTATCAGAGCCTGTATTACATTTTTGGCAATGTGAGCACCTTATGCCTTCATCAGTGAGCCTTGGCCACCCATGACACTACGGTTCCTTCCTCGGACCACCCTACAAAGAGCTGCAGTTTTGGAGATGCCGTCTAACCATCACAATTTAGTCCATGTTAAAGTCATTCAAATCCTCACACTTGCCCATTTTTCTGCTTCTAGCACACTAACTTTGAGGACAACATGTTCACTTACTCCCTAAAATGTCAGTGTTGTATTGTTTTGCTGATCAAAAGTAGGAGGGGGAAAGATCAGTTAATACTAACTAAAGACTGTGATTGAGATTAGGGACAGAATATCTGGATCGCATCCTTACTTCAAGGCCAGGGACATTCATTTCACTTAGGGCTGACAGCTAAAAACACGAGCGCAGAGAGAATGATGACAGCGATTTCTGTTCAACTCAGAGATTTAACGTTGTCACGGAAGGTAATGAGTCGATAATATTGGAACAAATTGACTGTTGAGTTGCAGCTGTTTAAACAAAGTGCAGAGTCCTTACACCGTGAACTTGCGCTTGTCTATGAGCACACGTGCGTAGGTAAATTAGTTACGGTCGCCAGGAATTCAGACTTTGCATATAGCGCCAAATGACGCGTCATTCCCAGGAATAGATTTTGATGTTTATTTAACTTTCAAGCCCTTTTCCTCATAACCTAGTTTTCTTTCATCCTTGAACTCACTCGCTGTCCCAGGCTGCCTGTGAGGAGTCTGGCTTATGCGTAGAAAAACAAAACTAGCATCCAAGTGGAAGTGTTTTTCCCACACACCTTCCAACAAAGCAGAGCGGTGCAGTACATCATTATGAAGTGCCACTGTTGTGTGAGGTCATGTATTAATACAGCACTTTGTCTGGACTTGTCAGAAACTAAGCTTTAGACCCAGTAAAATTTGTTTGGAAGAAATGCAGGAATGATGTCAGCAGTTGGTCACTTTTTATAATATTCGGCAGACGTGACCTGGAAACAGTTACATATCTACACATCCGCACCGTAGGCCTGCATGTGGAACGAATCTGCAAATACACACATATTGTTGTGTCTGTTTAATTGATTTTGAAACTCTAAATTCACACAAGCATCACTGAAATCTTACATCAGTTGGTGGGTTTTGTTTTTTTTTTGCAGAATGAGTCTCCGGACCTGACGGACGAACAGTTACTTTGCCTGATGGATGGATGTGAGCTGGCAAAAAGTTGGAGCCAGGACCTTGAAATGAATGACTCAACATAAAGACCTGAAAAAATGATTTGACTGCTACCAGACGGGATCATTTCTGGGACTTATTAATGATTTTATGTGGTTAGACTTTGGCATTAGATCTCTGATGATAGAACAGTCTCTTCATTTATAGACTTACAAAATTAAAGCTACCTAGGGGAAGTCGTGTGCGCTTGTTTGTGATATTAAGACATCCCTGGCCTGTGAGGATGAGGACGCTGGGCTTCTGGGGTGTCTTGAAATGACACTTCTAAGGTTTGGGCTTGTTGCAGCAGAACACATGGATGCTTGATGGGATTAAGTGCAGGGAGTTTGAAGATCGGGTCAATGCCTTGGGCTCTTGGTCATATTCCTTGATGTGTTCTCGAGCATTGTTTTGCATTGTTGCAGGGTGCACTGTCCTGCTGGCTCAAGGTGGTGCCGACCATCAGTGCAAGTTTCCACGAAAAGTGGGATACCTTTCATGGAAAATCCAGAGATTTTAAATGTTGTCTTGTAATGAAGTCTTCAATGATATCCACATCTCCTGTCCATTGTTTTAATATTGCAGCTGATCAGTGTATAGCAGCATAAACTGATGGATATTTTATATTCAATGTGTTAAAAGTGGAAAAATTATAGTCATCAAATTTGGTTACTTTAGGATGGGAACTGTTTTGTTTTTTTTTGTTTGGGTTTTTTTAATCCTAATTGGTCTGCATGTTTTGAACATGTAGCTCGATTATAACACTGCTTCTATTTGTGTTTATATGTCTGCATGAGGAAACAGAGCAGCAGGGCCATGCTTTCTATTAACCAAAGTATCATAGATCAGAACAGAAAATTGCTGTCATTAAATCTAATAACCGGGTGCTGTAGCCGCAGAATGTTCTAATGCACACATAAACATCAGCTTATAGCAGCGTGTCTGTGGGGGTGAACTCTGAGCGCTGCCGTGCATTAAAGCTTTTTCCGACAAAATATAGAACGTCTGTGTTAGTAATGTGTGGTCAGACATCCAGCGTTGCTGCTAATGAGAAGGGAGGATGTGTGCTCTACGGTGGTGATAGTCGGCTGTAGCTCAGCTCCAAGCATTCCGCTCATTCCTGGCTCTGTAGGTGATCTCCTCCAGAGCGGATGGGTTAGCGAGATCCTCTGAAATGGGACCCTGTGTGACCTCTTTCGAGCTCAGTTGTCATTTACATAAGTGGTTCACCCTGACAAAAGATTGGCAGCTTTAAGAATGACGAGTTTTGGTTTGTTTGAGAGACCTCTGGAAGCCCTTGACGTTGTTCCTTTTTTGCTCCGTGCATGCAAAATCTTAGGAGCTAATCCACACCCGGTTCAACCTCAGCCCAGAGGCCCTGCCTTTTTACTCCCCTTGCACTGGACACCTATAGGCCTGTTCATCTCACTCTTCACCTTACCCCCGCATTCTGACCTCGTCTAAACGGCAGGAATTATCTCACATTCCTCTACACTGGAATCAGCCAGGTGAACCTCCAAGGACACTTTCCAAACACGGTGAACTCTGCGTCACTGTTTTCTTTTCTAACTGATGGGACTAGATTAAAACTGTCTATTTTAAACTTTTATTTGTCATACATGTGCAACTCATGTCATTAATCACAGCATATGTAGCGTATTTGTCTCCTGTACACAAATAATGTGTGCGTAACTGAAACAGTATATTTTCAGAAGAGTAAGATAAACTGCTCATTTAGGGTAATGGAAAAACACTGAGCTCATTATGGCAAGAATGAGGTCAGTGCTAATGTAAAGAGACCTGCGGCACACTGAGAAAGTCTGGGTTTTCTGGCGGGACCCTCACTGGCGCACATTCCAGCTCTTTCTGACCCCAAGAAAGATTTAAATTAGCAGTCATATTTCAGTTTGCAGTTATATACTGCTGCGGTGTCTTACAGCACAGCAGCTAGCAAGCTATAGAGCTGGTCTGTGGATAGGAAGTCATCTTGACTTTTGACAGGTTATATTTAGATGTTTTTTATGAAAAGTATGGAATTTCATTGCAAGTTCTTAATGGCAAAAGTGGCACACAGCCATAACTTAGCTCCATATTCCTTAAAGTTAGCACCTTTATTACTCTGCAGGGCTAAATTCCTTATGTCTACCTGTCCAGTGGTAGTGAAGCAATGCGATGTGTGGCCATATCTGTGTCGATGTGCTGCTTAACAAGGTTATATTTCATGTTGAGTTTTGCTGCTGTTGACTCCCAAGGATACTCCCTTTCTCAGAGGATTCACAAGACCCAACTAATGGATTCCAGTTGTTTGACACAGCGTGACTTGGCTCTCTTTGCTTTTCTAAGAAGACCTTAGTTGAATTAGATATGAATGTCAAAAATCACAGCGACAGACGCTTGGGTTATCAAGTATTTAACTGTTTGTTTTCCCAAAAAGACACCAAGAACCTTTGGAACTTTTTTCTAGAGAGTTTAATGTTCACTTTACATAGTAAAATAACAAGTAGGAGTAAAAAACAGCACTTTGGGTAAAAACTATGGGACAAATGTTTATAGAAAAGCTTCACTAATATTAAAAAAAAGACATACAAAAACCAAAATGACAAAGACATCCTCGTGTCAGTGTGCAAATAAGTTTATACAGACAGAAACGCTTCCATATGAGGCTACGCTTCTAGATAAATTATTTAAATAGCATACATCTACACAAAATGAAATACCCTCAACATAAAACAAACAGAATAATTTATCAAGACGCCACAAATACATATCGCAAAACACAGTCAAGGCAACATTTCTTTAATCCTTTACGTTCCCGTTTGGGCTTCTTTTGCTACAAAAATATCTTATATACAGCATATAAATGATAGTAAAAGTCTTGCTTTAAAGAAAAAAAGAGAAAAAATAGAAGCCAACCAATTTATACTCTGTTGATAAGACAAGGGATTCTCGTGTATTGCTGGTCTCAGCACAAAAAGAACTAATGAGGTAATATTTGTACATAAAGGGTTTCCTTTTTGTTTTCCATTGTCAGAAATTGTACACACAAGCTCAGGCACACCAGCCACACACACTGCAGAAGTGGAATATTTAGAGATGGTGTTGTTGATGTTTTTTGTTTTGTGGTTTTGGTCCGAGGTTAATAACTCTTAATCTTTAGAGGATCCCGATTTCACGAGTTGCTGCTGACATTTAAAGGTGGAAAAATGAGCAACAATTAAAGCTATAAACAGTTACACTTACAATAATCTTAGGAAACAGACTGGCCCCTCACATATTCGTTATCCACGTTATATTTGCTCATAATTACTGTTCCAAAGCAGCGTGCCTGCCTTGGGGCCCTGTGCTGTCCTTAATATTGTGCTCTCCTTGTTTCTTCTAGTGCTCTTTTCCTGAGAAAACGAATATTTCGGGCCAGCCCTGCGCCTCGGATACACGCACGTGCCTTTAAAAAGGGGGCTGTCACAGGGAATTAAAATCAAATTTCGACTCGGTTATCTCAATAATTGCGCTCATCAGGTGGAACAAATGCACAAACACACATAGCATTCACTCTCTTTGATAGTAACAGTCAGTCCATACTGTCCATTGTCCCTCAAGAGTTCCTTCAAAGGGTAATCTCACCCTCCAAACTTAACAAAGTTCTCCTACTGTTTTCTTCATACTGAAACAAGTATATCTGAGTCCACAGCAGATGCATATTAATACACAAAAATATCTTTTCTTAAAAAAACAAAAACGAACAGAAACACTCTTCCCTTTGGTCCCTCATCCACAGAGGAATACCGACAACAGTTCAGGTGTGCAAAGCAAGAAAATGTGGCCCTCTTTCAACGCAGATCAGAGCAAACAGAGTGAGAGAGCCAATCGTCTTCTGAGCAGAGCCGTGCTCAAAATTTGAGTTTGGTGCTGTGGTGCAGAATTTACTTTCATTTGGCTTAGACTCCTGAGGTCACCTCACGTTAGCTCGCTTGCTCTTCATACTTCCAACGCGTATTTCTCAAAGGAAGGGAGTTAAATAAGTCGATCCAGGTCTCGTTTCACACTGATACATTCTTCTAAAAGCCTCTGTGCTCCGATTATGTATCTGAAAGGAGTCGCAGATAGAAAGATGTTAGGAATAAAGTTTCAGGTAAGTGGTTTCAAATGCATCTAACCTTCAAATGTGTACTTACCTCTGCATTCGTATTTGAGGTCTGAGAAGTAAACCATCTCCTGAGAGAAGACATACAAGCCTAGCCGCCCACCGGCGTAGGTTTTGTCGTAGATGTTTCCGGAGTCAGCCATGATTCTCTTGCCTTCATACATGACCACTCTACAAAATAAAATACAGTCAGTGGAGCAGTGGAGAAGTTTTAAACTATGCAACTGAATGAAAGAGCTTTTTTTCTTCTTCTTCTGGGGTTTTGGTCTCACCTGATAAGTCCAGTCTTGGGTCTGTGGGTCAGATGCCATCTGTAGGCAGTGAAGTCTTTCCAGCCAATATTCTTGCGGTCGTGCCACAAAGTGCGCACCTAAAAGTTACAATTAGCAAAAGTTACAATGAGAAAAGTCTCAAACGTTTTCCTCAATTACGCCTCAAACTCTGAGTCAGTTCAGCTGTGCTCACCTGTCCTGGGGTGTCTCCGGTGTGCCACAGGGCGTTCCTCAGGTGCTCACCGGGCCCTGTGGTGGAGTTGACCACTTTGATTGACAAGCCGGAGTAGCCCTGAGCTCTTGTGGGTGTGTTGGACCAGTACGTCTGGGTGATCTGTTTCCACATCACTGTGTAGAAGCGCGAGCTGGATTGGTAGCCAAACACGAAACCAGCGTAGTCATCGTCTCTGTCCGTGTTGATGAAGAATGTTCCACTGAAGTCCACCGCGCTGAACTCATCATAACCTGAATTTTAAAAAAAGATGGGTTAGTATCAATTTGCTACCAGTTTGTGTTCATTGCAGAAAAAACGTCTGTCCGTATATTACATACCGACAGCAATGCCAGGGTCGCAGTTGACAGTCTGGACCAGCTCCTTGCCCTGATGCCGGACAACCCAGTTGGGGTCGATCTGGGAGGTACCTTTGGGGTCCAGAGGAACCATCTGGAATCTGCGGAAGTCGGTTTCACTGATGGCAAAGTTTTCCGGGCATACATCATAGATGTCCAAAACATTATCTTGATCAAAATCATCTTTGCACACATCACCACGTCCATCACCTGAGAGGAAAGTAAATACATTGGAAATCAAAAAAAATGCTCTACAACAAAGATTTAGAAAATCAAGGCACCAGCGTTTTACAGGACTGTTAACCGAGAGATGGACTTACCATCAGAGTCCAGCTGATCAGGGTTAAAGGCCAGTCTGCAGTTGTCTTTGTCATCTGGAATGCCGTCATTGTCATCATCGTGGTCGCAGGCGTCACCCTTGCCATCCTTGTCGTGGTCTGCCTGGTTCGCATTCGGAATGTAGGGGCAGTTATCCAAGTTGTTCTGGTGACCGTCCTCGTCAATGTCCTGGTTGCTGTCGCACTTGTCTCCCACGCGATCCGAGTCAGAGTCGATCTGCAAAAGAGCAAAATTCCTTTTTGATGAGACCCTCGCACTCGCTTCACATAATTCCCTCCTCTGTTTTTCATCGGCCTCAGTATGAGAGGTGCTGCCCTGGTTGCAATTTTAAAAAGGAGACCCTTGTTTTCAGGTATGCAAGCAATGTCCCTCCAGACAAAGGAAGAGAAAAGAGAAGAGGGAGCACTGTGCTCGTTCTCTTTAGAGCTGTCACATTCCTCTCTTGATTAAAGCAGATGTGATTTAACCTTGTAAGTCCCCACAGCAGTGAAGTAGAAGTGAAAGATGATGTTACCTGATCAGGATTGTGCTCCAGAGGGCAGTTATCGCAGTGATCTCCAACGCCGTCCCTGTCGGTATCTCTCTGGTCCACGTTGTAGACATATGGGCAGTTGTCATTCTCATTCAGGATGCCTGTTGAGCAATTTTGATTTAATTTTTAGCCTTCAGAAACTGAATGCTTTTTTTGTTTCAAGATTAAAGCAAGAATATGGAGAAATAACTTACCATCACCATCAATGTCAACAGCGCAGGCATCACCCTCTCCGTTGTTGTCAGTGTCTGTTTGGTCAGTGTTGGCTACATATACACAGTTGTCACAGTTATCACCAACTTCATCCCTGTCTGCATCATCCTGGGAGGGGTTGTACACTCTTGGGCAGTTGTCCTAAATTAATGGAGAGATCACAGCTTAATTACTAAAATGGGTCACGACTCAGAGAAGTCATATTTATAGGAATAAAACTTTGCTCTTCCAGACTTTTTTCTTGCTTAAGCTGGAATGTGATATTCCACTGGTGATTTTTTTTTTTACCACTGCATATTTCTTGCCCAACTTTCCGAATCCACACTAAGAATTACGGGCAACAAGCCACGTTGTCCTCAATTCTGTTTTTTTTTTTGCAGAAATTATATTACGCTACTCCTCTGCTTACTTACTTTCCACTTTGATTCTATGGTGAAAGCACATAAACACTTTGCATTTCTACCGCCCAGAGGAAGGATGGCTACAGCTGATTACTATGTCTGGTCTCCGAGGAAAGCGTGGCTAAAAAAGAAACTGCCGTGATTACTCACCCTATCATCGGGGATCCCATCATTGTCATCATCGTGGTCACATTCATCACCCAGGCCGTCTTTGTCATGATCTTCTTGGCCGGAGTTGGGAAGGTTGGGGCAGTTATCCTGTAAAGAGACAAAAGGAGAGGTTCAGGAGGCAATCATCACAATAATAGAGCGCACATGGATAATAACGGCCTTTGTGTATTTTTGTCCATGTGGGGTCTGGCGTACCTTCTTGCAGTGATAAGTGGCATTTTCCACACACGGCAGGTCAGTGTTGGGCCATCCATCCAGGTCGCTGTCCTCTCCGCAAATGCGTCCATTCCCGGCATATCCTGGCTTGCACTCACAGCGGAACATAGACTCGGAGAAGACACCCAAGTAGATGCAGTTTGCATTTTTATGGCAGTTGTGGCTTCCGTCCTTGCAAGGGTTGCGAGGAACGCAAACCTAAGGAAAATTACAGATGATTAAAAAACATGCAAGCTGCTAGTGAACCAGGCAACAACAACAACAGAAACAAAACAGATTTAAGTAATAATCCAAACCTGTTTTTTAGCAGTTGCCTCTGCCACACCTCTTCCAAACGGCTGAGGACCAGAGAAACGCGGGGGACAGGGAAGACAGTTGTAACCCGGCTCCGTGTTTTCGCAACGGTGGACTCCGTTATGAATATGGCAAGCATCGGGGACCTCTTTGCATTCGTCGATGTCTTTGCAGGTGATGCCGTTCCCTGTGTAGCCGGATGGACACCTGCCACACTTGAATGAGCCGTCTCGGAAGCTGGTGCACTTTGTGCCTGGGAAGCAGGGGCTGGAGAGACAGCCATCTGCAAAGACAAAGATTTCCTAACTTAAGAATGAGGCTATAAATTGTGCTGCAAGTTTACGTTAGGCTAATAGGCTCAGATGCTCACCAATAGGACACTCCTGTTTGTTGCAAATTTGAGATTCAGAAGCATCGCCGATACAGTCCTTTCCGCCATATTTGGGGGCAGGGTCGGAACAGAGACGTTTACGGGTCTGAACGCCTCCTCCGCAGGTAACAGAGCAGATGTCCCAAGGTGACCAAGGTCCCCAGCCTCCATTGACTAAGGCGTACAAAAGAAATTAGTTTTTTTGTGCCCTGTATAATTATGCACTTTAGAATTCAATGGTGGCATTTGACTTACTAGGACAGGGCGACTTCCTGCAGACTTTGGTGTGACGTCCCTCTCCCTCGCAGTCCTTGCCGCCCATCTGGGGCGTGGGGGAGTTACAAAGGCGAATTTGAGTCATGACCCCCTCACCGCAGGTCACAGAGCAGGAAGACCAGGGTGACCAGTGGCTCCAGGCTCCATCCTGCTTGACTGTGAATGGACGTGTACGCCATTAATTCATCATGTTCTTGGAAAACGTACTGTAACAACGTCAGCGTTAAGAATGTTTGGCGACTTACAGCGTTTGTCACATTCTTGTGGGTAGCAGTCACGGGTCTGCACAGAGGTGCCCTCACACTTGCTGTTGATGCGGTCGCAGGAGCGGCCGCGCTGCTGGATGCCACGGCCGCAAGTCACAGAACACTGGGTCCACTCAGACCAGGCGGACCAGCCGTCTTCTGCGTAGTCGCTTGCTGTAAAGGGAGAGGAGGCATAAATGATTGGGCATGGGGGCTTGTTTCTTTGCTGGAAAGTCATCGAGGAAGAAAATCTGATTAAAGTCAGAAAAAATTAAAAACCTACGTGTTCCACAGCGAGGGCAGCACTCTCCGTCGGGCACGGTGGCATTAGCGCATGGGATCAGAGGGCAGGTGATTTTGCGACACACGGTCACAGATTTCTGGACAAAGGAAAACATTAATTAGTACAAGTATAATGAGTTAGCAGGAAGGGGAGAAAAAAACGAGGCTTTGCTGGTGCTATTCCAAGCCTAATTGATATATTTCACGACGGAGTGAACTTATCAGCGACATGACACTACTACTGTGTTGCTACAAGACATAATCCTCACTGAACACCCAACTCATTACACAACACGAGCACAAAAAGCCCCATGCTGCTCTCTTGATGCTTTCAGACAAAGTGTTGATAGCCTTCAGGCAGGAGCACGGTGATTATAAAGGCAGGTGATAATGTAAACCGGATTATGACTTTACTGCAGCGGGGACAGAGGAAGCTCGGCTATGGCTTTCCCCCGACCAATCCTGCATTCCAGCAGGTGTGATGATGCCTACCTGGCATGTGCACTCGGTGCAGCTATCGACGGTCCATTCATCTCTGTCCTGGTACTTGATGCCGTTGTGGATGCAAACTCCTTTGTGCAAATCCATATAAATTCTTCTGGATTCGCTTTCCTGGAGGGAAGGAGGTACAGAAAGGGGGTTAATTACTAAGGATGGAAAACTTTCACTTTGCCAAGGTTCCAGTACAAATGAATCACTGACCGATGCCGTGATTAAGACATCGCTTGAATTTAGCGAAGCAGTGCAAATGCCGCTGACAGCCAAACATATTTGTGTATTCACATGGGTCTCATTAAGGACTTGGCTGGGGACAAGCCATTACAGCGACAAGTGGTTACGCACTGGGAATGCATTAAGTGGAAGCAGAGGAGGAGAGGGAGCGGAGAGGGAAAAGAGGGAGTGAATTATGACAAAGAGAAGATCCTAATTGCCTTTTGCACTTACCAGTCTTTGGAGGTTATTTGACAGCTGTCTAACAACCTTATTGAGTCCATTGAGCTCGTTAAACATGTTGGCAATGTCTTCACAGGAGAAGCCGCAGACGGACTGCAGATCTGGATGTCGGAAGGAGGAGTTCATTGAATTATCTCCACTTTTAAATGTACAAGATTTGATTTATTACAGAAGACAGGTGTTACCTTTGGCTTTGTGACCAGTGTAATCGGTCCTAATGGCAGGGCTTGAGCCATTGACTGGGATATCCAAGGTCATGACATCAGTTATAGCAGCTTCAGGAGAGAAGAGGGGAGAAGTCTAAGTCTAATCGTATGCACACTATACTGATGTTTTATTTATGCAGTTTTAAGACTTACCTCCAGTTTGGCATCCTTTATTTCTCAGTATAGCATCCAGAGTTGTACCAAAGACAAAGCGCACATTCTGGAGTACTCCCTGAAATAAGAAATCATAAATATTTAAAGACACAATATAGTGCATTAAATGGTATTTTGGTTTATCATTACTGTTACTGGGTTCTTCCAAAATAAAGCACATCTTACGTAAAATTTGTCCTTTAGAGCTCCCTTCCCGATCCTGAGTCTGGCTGTGTCTGCCACCTCCTGGGAGAGCACTTTCTGGATTGGCACTTCCAACTCTGAGTGTTTGAACCCTTCACAGCCGACGAAAAGTTGCGCCTGGTCATCCTGAACGAACAGGGTGATGTTCTTCCATTGCCCGGTGGCCAAATCGACCTCATCGATAGATACGACCTGCTGCTGGTCAACGGTGGAGTACACCAAATCCAGCGTGTTCGCCTTCCCGTTGGAAATAATCTCGAAGATGGGCCCGGATCCGTCGGTTTTTTCAACAGTTAAAAGGCTGCCTCTGGTTTTTTTGAACTGCTTCAGGTTGACCAGGAGAAGGAAGCCTCGCTCTGTTTGGATGGAGTCGAGGAGGTCCCTGAAGGAGCTGTCGGGGACGGGGGGGATCAGGCTCGCGTTCAGGACCTTGTACGCTAGGCTGTTTGGGTCTTGGCCTTTGACCGTACTCACGCCATGGTGTCTCTTATTTACCCGGGCCAAATCAAATAAGTCATACACACTGTTATCATCCCGACTCTCTGCGGTCAAAGAAAAGAAAAGCAGCATTTACTTTTTTTTTCTCCTCGTTGTGTCTCATAACAGCTCACAGAAAACAAAGAAAACCACAAAAGAAACAGGCTATAACACGATAACGTTACGTGTAAAAACAACAACCAAAAAACACGTAAATGCATCAATTTTATCTTTAATGAATTAGCTGAAAACCACTTTCAATTTCCCTGCAGTTTTAATATGAAACAAAAGGTTTAAAAACTTAACAACAGGCAGTTTTTCCATTCTCACCTGCCAGCCGTGCGCCCTCACAACTCCAAAGCATCAAGAGCAAAGAGATGCCACACAGCATCATCTCGAAACCTCAAGTGAACCCTATCGCAACCAAAGAATAACAAACAGTTACTGAACACATCCGGACAAGATCCTGTGCATTAATAAAATATCAAATAATCGTCTAAAAATGATTTACAAACCTTAAAAAAGAAAAAATACCGCTGGAAGCTGGATAAAGAGGAAGAAAAAAAGTCCTTGCAATTCCTATTATTTATCCTGTTCTCCTCGTTCAGCTCTAACAGAAGCTCAGCAGATAGTAAAATCTCTTTGAGCTCCCGTTTATTTTGATGCTTCCACTTATTCTACTGACCTATCCAGTGGATATAAGCGCTATTTAACCAGTTTAAGCACATTCCTGAATCCACTCTGGACCAATCGGAAGAGAGAGGGACGGACTTATTTTGTTACCTCACAGCCAGTCAGAGGAATATCCGACACACACACACACACACACGGAGGAGGGAAAAATGCATTCCTGAGCAGAATTTCCATCATCGGACAAGTATTTCATCCACGCGCTCAAGCCAAGACTTGGCCGCTTCCGGTCGAATAAAAGTAATTATCAAATAGTCTTAATTTCATTTAAATACCATTTCGGGCGGGAAAAGTATATATTAATTTGACTGAATATGATTCAAAGGGCAATAATCTTTCTAGACTGGTAATACAAAACCAGCTATGAATGGATTTAAAAGCCATATAAAACATTAAATTATATTTCATACCCTGCACTCACCTATTAATGCGAGCCTATACTTATTCCTCACGCGCAGGGCATCATTACTGGTAAAAAAAAAAAAAAAAAAAAGTCTCCCTGCTTATTCTTTTGTTATTACTCTGGTGGCCACCAGGGGACTCATTGAGTAACGAACACGGTGTACTGGTCTGGGGGAGTGAGAGATACGTTGGAAGAATCTTGTCTAAATTTCTTTGTACCAGTGATGTGTGGAAAACAAAATATTTAAAGGGGTGTCCAGGAAAAAGCTTGGTTTTACTTTTGGAAAGAGTTTATTACTAAATATACAATAAATTTGTGATCTACGCACAAAAAGTGGAAAATGTAAATGCTGAGGATACCGAGGACAGAATATTTTCTCTAGGAGAAAATAGAAGCAAATATTTACTGTGGTTTAAAGGGATGTGCAACTATCTGTTAACGTTACATGAAGAAAATCCCTAAAACACATTTTATTTTGTTTTAAATGCTGTATTTTATGACATGTGTCATTAGTATTATGTTTGTTTGGACAGATTTTAATCTATAGAAGTGGCTGAACGCCTTTGTCCATTATTTAGGTGCATTTACCAGTGCATTCATATAAAATATGATGTATGCGTTTGTACACCATTTTGCATTTAATCTCTGGCTCTCTTCCACATCGTGTCTTCTGTCCTGCCTCCCTCTCCTCACCTCCAGCCGGTCACCATAGATGTCTGCCAGTCCCTGAGTCTGGTTCTGCAGCAGGTTTCTTCCTGTTTAAAGGGAGTTTTTCCTTCCTACTGTCACCAAGTGCTTGCTCATAGAGCGTGTGTGATTGTTAGGGTTTCTTTCTAATATTGTAGGGTCAACAATGTGATTAATACTAATAGAAAAAAATAAAGTGAAATCATGAAAATAGTGTTTGTTAAGACAACATCTCTGTCCACCATGTTAAAGGTTAAAGCTCTGTGCCTGTGGCCTCATGTTCTGTGTCTCCCTTGTCTTTCCCACGCCACCACCAAGTAAAGACAGTCCTCTTCACAGAGACTTGTTCAAAGTTTGCTGCATTTGGCGTTTTTCACTAAAAATGACTGTCTGCTAACTCTTGCAGACTCTTGCCGACAGGAAAGTTGAGGAGAGAGAGCGAGAGTATGGCAGAGATTAAAGGCTTCTGGAAAAACGAGGGAGCTGAGGCGTCTTGCATGCTGCGAAGACTTTGATTCTAAAATAGAGCAGATGACTAGAAATAGGTTATGGAGTTCTAATTGAGATGAGACGCATCTGGATACCTGTTCTGTGGCCAGTGTGTACATACCGCAGGAATGCAACAGTTTTATAACCCCCTGGCATTTCTGTGACATACAGGATTTACAGCATGTACTACTCACCTTAGTGAAACATAAGTCTGCAGGAGGTGATGAGGCAGCAGTGGATTTTAAAAGGTCAAACTGTTATTGAAGTGGAAAAAGGCTTCGGGGATGTGAAATGGGATTAAGGTGGGACAAGAGACTCTGGTTTCATGGAAAAGAATTTGGGAGATATCGTATGTAGGTGTGACTGGACACATTTCACTGTGAGCTCATAGCGCGGGGCAAGTACCGATGAATACCCAGTAAGCTGAGCCAAAACGGAAACGGTCCATAGATAGCAAGTGTTTACTCCGAGTGTATTCCCAAGCCAGTTTCTATAAACTGGGGGTGCTAAGAAGCAGTGTCCGTGGGTGGGTGTTCGTTTGTGTTTAATCTGCTCTTTTTCCACATGGATAAAACTACCTCATTTTGTTGAGTTTATCTCTGCCTTACTGGATAAATATATCTGTTTTTGTGCACCAAATCAAGCTGAGTTCCAAATAACTTCTGCATTTATTGTTTAAAACACTAGGAAGTTTTTATTTTATTTTACAGATATGAGTTTATATTTAACACTGAGAAAACCACTTAACATGATAGTGTGTTACAGAGGTGCCACTACAATAGAGACAGGCGCAAATCCCATTTTAGTTACTACAAAAAAATAACAAATAAGCGCTGAGACGTTCACTTCTAATTTGAATGCTTGTAAGCCTTGAATGTTAAATCTGAACTATTTTGTAGTTGGATACAAACTCTCCTCCATTGTTTATTAACTCCAAGCCGCTCTGGGGTTTTTCCATCCACTGTGTGTTTACAACCGCATTGGCAACAGCGTGCTTAACATCTGACAACGGGCAGCTTACGGGACCGATATTAAGCAATGTATGACGTAGCACATCGCTGGTATTGTATTGACAGGTTGAGGCTTTCACTAGAAACTCTGTATGACTAATTCATCAAGTGTCAAATACCAGCTTTAGCCTGGGCATAGTCTGTGTTCCCTGCAGCTATTTTTTTAAACACAGAATAAAATCTATTATTTAAATGAGAAAAAAAAGATGTTTATGAAAGACTCATTTATTAGCAGGATGATGTATCAGTCATCATCTTATCTGTCACAAGACATGCCCAGGGTGGTGCAAGCTTACGAAAATCGCTCAACACCCCCCGTCCAATCTGGATAAATAAAATATAAAGTGTTAGTAAGAAGGAAATGTGCCAACTAGTCAGAAAATGTAGTTCGTGATAAAAAGTGTAATTAATCTTCACAGTACTAACACTCATCCTGAACTCTTGCCTCGTCAGGTGTATATTGAATTTTGCGTGACACATGCTTTAACAAGGAATCTTATCTAACAGTGGTTAAAGGCTCTTCCAAGGAAATCTGGGAATCAATAGTATCTTTATGAAAAGAACAGAATGCATGTTGCCAAACTAAACTATTTGTTTTAATTCTTTCAGCTGTTTTGTCTTTGGAACAAGACAGGAAACGAAAATGACTTGGATGCGCTGGCTGTTGTAAATCATTGATCATAATCCATGCTTGGCCTTGGAGGGATGAAAGAAGGAAATGTGGATATTACCGGTGGCTTTCGAGCTTGGCAAAAATGATATTCTGTGAAAGAGAAATTTATAAGAACCTGTTCTGTCTGTTGTGTAGAAAATATTACATGTTTAAGCATTTCTGCATCAATTGCAACACACCACTGATCACTAGTTTTGTTAATATGCTTAACACCAAAACTGCAAAGAACCTTTGGCAGATTTAGATGCCACTTTTTTGTGGCACTGAGCTACATTGTCCTTGGATGTATGCACGGAAGAAAATAATTAATTGGTTTCAGTGACTCTGCATGATTCCGGCAAGTGATGTCAGAGTCTGATTATGTTGGACAGGCGCTCTGACAACCTCTTAATGTTTACAGATGGACATTGACTCAGTCACGCTGCTCATGGCACGCTAGTTGTCCAAGCGGCCCTTTCAGTGAGTGATGATGGTGAATGTTTGCTGCTGTGCCATGACTGTTCTGCTGCGGTGCTGAATGCAAACCTTTGACTGATGAGCTGACAGATCATCAGCCCCTTAGCTGCAAGAACTGTACCCAGGAATGTTAAAGATGTTTTGGAAGAAGAACAAGAGAGTGTTTGGTTTGTGAGAGACCCCGAGGCCCGTCAGGCTGGAGTTCCTGATGGCCACACAAATGGATAATGACTTTTTGGAAAGTGTATCGAAATGGTTTGACCAGAAGTTATACTTCCTAATAACAAGTCCAGCTTAAAGCAAAACAAAGAGAATGCTCTTTGCATGATTTTATCCAGCTAATTTTAGACCTTTAAGACATTTGGTTGTAAATAAGAGTGGAAAAATACAGCAACTGCATTCCCAAATATCATGTATAAAGGTGTTGGGAAAGTTGTGGAAGTGTTCTACAAAATGGGTTACAACACATCCTACAGTATCATACACAACACTTTGGTCACCATTGCCTCACTCCTTCCTGCTACCTTGCACCCCAGACGGTCCTGTTACACCAGTCAGTTGCAACATCTGGAAAAAAGTCAACTCGGAAGACCCAAACAGCAAGTCAGTCCAAATAGGCTTCCAAATTCTCAACTAAACAGCATTAAACTCCAAAATAGAGATTGAATGAATAGTTTCTCATGGCATTAAGTCAATACAATCTTGACAGACTAATTAAATCATGCTGTACAGATAAAGTAAATTATCACCCACCATATATTTTCACCAAGTTTAGCCAAAATACTCGCTGGCCTTTACACTGCACTTGCATGTGCAGCCAGATTGGCGGTGGTTAGTTTTTTGACTTTGAATGTTTTAAGTCTTAAAAAGGGAAAAAGGGTGTTTTTAAATGCAGTTCATTCCTTTTAACATTTATATCGTGGGATGTTGTGTCTGCTTATATCTGCCTTGTTGTTACTGTCCCAGACTGCGATGACCCTGAAAATTAAACGAACCATGGGCGGATGGGTTAACTGATAAGCACTCAACTTTGCTTTGACAATGAAGAATTTCCTTTCTGTCCACTTGATAAGCAGTAGCATTATTGACCCACCCAGACTGAAAATACATGCAGTATAATTGCTTGTCCTTTTGTATACTTGGATTGTGTCAGTGCAAGAAAGATTTAGAATTTTGCATTTTTAAATTTTTTTCCAGCACTTAACTCAAAAATTGTGGGCTGTAAAACCAAAATAATATGATGCCAATAAAGTAAATATGTTTGTAAAAGTAATGCATTATTGGGTAAAAAAGACCAGTTCTCATTTATAAGGGTTAAAATATCACTTCCAAATTCAATATACTAGCAGAAAGTTCAAGAAAACAAAGTTACACATGCATGCATCCCTGGATCACGTGTCTGTTTGTGGAATTGCTTTACACAGACCTGTTGCAGACCCATGTGGAGACTTAATCACGTGTGTGCTTTGAGATAAGAGGGTGTGGAAACCAAGTTGTATGCACACTTGGAAAGCATGGGTCATGTGTGGGATAAACATTCTTTATTATGTAGGTGAGACTATCAGAGAGGATTGAGCCAAGAGGGAGAAGCTAGGCATCAATCCCTTTACCCACCAGTGCACAGGGACATTCATTATCCTTTAGCAAGTCATGGCACCTGGCCGACCTACTTTGAAGACAACAACAAATCCACTACAGCACGGTGTTCTAGATGCTGTAACCTTCTTGATACTGATCAAAATAAATAAACTGAAAGTGTAATGCTGCTCCTCCCAAATTTCCAGGGTGCATTGTCCATGTATGTTAGCATGTTGCTAGCATGCTATGCTAGCAAGTACGCTGATTTAAATTAAATTTTTTTGTTGCTGTTTTTTAATGATGTAAAAGCCTGGGGTGTCAGGCAAAAGTCATCCTATTCCTTACATTCTTACACATGTTTTCGCTGAGAAGAACCAGGTGCAGTTTTCATATTTTCAAAACGCTTCATTGCACAGATTCTCCTTAAGCTATAGATCATCAGTTCGTGCTCCATTTGTTCAGGAATCTCTGGCTCAGACTCAACATGATAAGTTTATCTCTCACATGACTTAACATCTATATGCAAATCTTTGACACCTCATGTATGTTTGGGGGTTTTTGGGGATACGTTGGAAAAATATTACCCTTCCATATTTGCATGCTGTCCTTATGCAGAGATTTGCATGTGAAGACTGATGGCACGCACTCTTACAATTCTGCCCAGTTTACTTTGAGAGTTTTCTTTTTCTCCATTTGGTGCCACTTTTAGGGTCTGTAAATGTACCATGGAGTATTTACTGCTGATTCAAAACGGTTGGCTAAGTAAGGTAAGTGTCCACCGTGTTCTGGGGCGTATGCCATCTGAGGCCATTCCACCGCTCTTCTCCTGGAAACGGATGAACGGTTTCTGTCAGGTCCACAGTGAAGAAACTAATTAATAACAGCAGCTTCTGTTTATTATGTTCTTTGTGCTTGATAGAGACAAGGGCCCTTTTAAATTTATGACTGCTTGTGATGATTCTTCCAGTCAGCAGAAACTGCGTCTGCCAAACAGGCAAAGTACCACTGAGACACCTTTACACCCAAAAAAAACCATTTGCAAAAGTATTCAATATACTGTATACAGATCCGTGCTATCTTTTTTTTCCCTTGATTCGGTTACCGTGCTTACCATCTCATTCCATTTACTTTCCAATCTTTCCATCATTCACCAACGTGGACAATCTGTCAGTTGTTCCTGTATTTTAGCTAAACTTGGCAAACTCACCAGTGTCTCTGACTTCACTGAAGCCACTGTCGGTGTCTGGGAATGCTGCCGAAGAATGTACCCAAATACAGCTATCGTCTTGGATTTTTTTATTTTTTTGTTTTCAACACTAACTGAATCTGTTACCACGAGGCCTGCGAGCACCTCTTTACAGCTTGGAGAGCACTTAAAGGAAGAATAGCGGACTACTGTTTGGAGTCCCTGCATCTTGAAAAGCCATCAATGCAATTCCTCACTGGTGTTATTCCTTCAGCCACTTTTGCAAAGGGTCTCTGAGAACTGGAAGTTCCCACCAGTAGGCATCAAGTATGTGCAACAGTGACTTACAACAAGGGGTTCTGGTATTGTAAGCCCAATGTGATTTAACTTGTTTTACTGAACAACAGTGATGAAAAAGGAATCCTTTGCAAGCAAACGATTAAATATATGATTCAAACGGAGGCCCTCATACACCTCCATTACAATGAAACATATAGCATTATTATGAAGTCAATAACAGGTGATTTATTGTAATGCCAGGTTTAAGAGGTCACATACAATAACTTGTCTAAACTTGAGCTGTATTCAGCAGCAGCAGCCTGGGGTCTGAGCTTACTTTTGTGTTGCCCTGGTTGCTCTGGAGGGCGCTAAAACAAACCGTGACTGATTGTTTTCCCCACGGTTCAACATCAGTGAACCGCCACAACAGCGTCTGAAATACGGCCGTGCGATAAGTACAGAGCTGAACATGGCTGCTGGGTAATCAGTCCTGTTAAGATGAAAATAACACATAGAATGATGAGCCTCTTCATGTTTTCTGCCCTGGCTTCACTTTCAGACATGTGGAGAATATAATACATGTATTTTCCTTCTTTGAAGTCATTTCCATTCCCGACTCGCACTAGCAAAAAATTATTTCTAATGTTTGTTATTTTCCATTTTTTGGGATTAATGGAAGTTAGTGGGGATTTCACACCACTAACAGGAATAGCAGGTGCTACCTTTGACCAGGACTTTGTGTTACATATCCCAATTAAACTTCATGGTACATTGCTATTGTCTGACTAACACTGAGCCAATGTCCTTAAAAGCGCATTACTACTATGTTATTGTGCTTTATCGAGCCAAACCGATGACTTGTGTACTGGCTAAATTCTGGGTAACACGCATGTTGTGAAAAAAGATTAATTCCGAAAAGTTTTAGCAGGTCTCAGAGGGAGCGAGCATCACTTCCAGTCACTCGCAATGTGGGACACGCCAGAACACGCAGATGTTCACTCGAAGACCCGGGGCTTAAATTTATGTGTCTCATGTACATCACATCAGGCCGACTGGAACGCTGTCAGCACAGATTCATTGTTGCCAAAACTTTCTCCCATAATCACAACTACATTTATTTATTAAGAGTATTGGCTGATTAAAAAAACACAACAACAACATCAAGAGTAATTTTATGTGTGTACAGGTTTAAAGGTGAGCAATTCTTGCTCAATGTGTGTGCCACATGTGAGGTTTATTTCACAAAATATCGGTCAGTAAATATTTGTTTTTTAGATTCGATTTTATTTGCGTGGTGAGGGTTTTTATTTCATTTTTTTCAAACATCTATAAAAGAGAAGAAATTATTCGCCAAACAAAGATTCCAACATTTTCCACACGTTTTTAGGACTTCCCCACCTCCCCAACTCACAAAAAGAGGTGATTTCTCTGAAAAGGGCATAAAATATCGGGACGTCACCCTTGGAGAGTAACGGGAACCCCATCCCGCCCCCTTCCTTTTGTACATTTTCTTTCCATGCCCCACATCGGTGGTTCCCTCCACTGGTGGAGTTGTAACTCTTGCTGTCATGTCTGAGCATTCACGGTAAAAGCTGAACTATGCTCAAGTTATGTCTCAGGGGACCAAATGGAGAGGCTGCATTTTTTGGCCGGCACTTCTGAAGAGAGGTGAGGGTGGATGTCAGGTTGGACAAAACGGTTTCCCCCAATGAAAAAAAAGGAGGTTTATTCACCGAGTTAGGAGGAATGTAGTGTTGTTTCAGCTGCAAATAATTACTTTGCATACCACACCACGAGTAAAATACAGATCATTGAATGTTAGAGCTTCTTTACGGTGTGCAACCAAGTATTTCAAGCGTGAAATGGAAATACGCACATGTTCCTTATGACACTATCAGCAACAATATCATGTTGCACTTCTGCAGTTCATATAGGCAATCAGATAATGTCTGATCAGCTGCCAGAAACAAATGTCAGGGACTTTATTTCGCCTTGTGATTTGTTCTGCACACGAGGAACACTCGCAACCATGTCGCCACACAGCTGCAGGCAACATTTTCCACTTTGGGAGCGTTGGCAAGTTGGACAGTATAAACGGGAATCTGCTTGAAAGTCGGTGAACAGATCTAAAGAGTTGCATTTACGCTATTAGATCTTGAAGCAAGATGACAGTGGACATAGATGTGTAACACATTAGGAATCGGTGTGATCCTTTCTGGGGAGAGGTAACAGATAAAGCTACTAAACAAAAACACATGTTCAGATGCATTCCTGCATCTGCTCCATTGCTTCCAGCTGGTTCTAAAAAGAGGTTTCTTTCATTTATTTGTGTTTCTTAAGCTGCAGTATACACCAGCTTACATAAGGTATAAGGTTTTAATTTGCTAGATAAAGAAATCATGAATAATGTGTTTTTGTGTCAGCAAGTTTTACTCTGTTGCACAGGTTATTAGTGCAGCTTCACTGACCAAATCCAATTCTGAAAGCTAACTCGGGATTTCTTTCACTAACTATTCCAGATATATGAGAGGAAGAAAAACTTCCATCTAGAGCTTTAAGACATGCCGAGGGATGAGTAATGTTCCAAAGCAACAGAAAGGTCAAAATCTCTTTCAACAAACTTGAAATGCTCATGAAGACGAACTGGCAGTTCAATTAGAGAGAGTGCACCAAGAAGCACCCCTGCACTGAAGTCCTTTTGTTTTCCCTGACAACTTTCCTCAGACACTGCTGATTGGATGACAAGCGCGCCAGGAAATATCTAACCCCCTCCATTCCACCTCCTGTCATTTATTGAGGATGTTTCCTCTAACATTTTGGTTTAATTTTGATATTTACACTAAGATCTTTCCAATGTGCACACCAGCATCAAAATTGCGACTCCAGGATAAGAGATATGCAGTACCAAGCTCCGTGTGTCACAACAAGTCGATTAAACTGACAATCCAATCATGCAATGTGTGTTTGGAGATGGTGGGGTCTATGAGCGTTGGCCCTTTTAGGATATTTTGTCATCTGCTGAAAAGAGATTTAGCACAAGCCAACCGAGGCCGCTGATGGATGAGACTTTAAATATGAAACGACGTACAGCAGAGCAGTTTCTCCAAAGGAGCCAGACGCAAGCTTGCCGGTATTCATGTCTAGCTCCCCCCCCCCCCATCTCTTCCCTACAGCATTTTGTGTGACACTCCATTGGAGGTCTTGCGAAGTTGTGCAAGAGCCTTTGGTAATGTGCTGTGTCAGGAAAAGTGGAGAAACAGAAGCTTAGAGTTTTGCTTCCCTCGGGTTGCACGTGCCAAATACTTGTGACTGACACTTTCCGGTGGTGCTCCCATTAGGAGACATAATACAGTGGTGTGCTGCCTGCTGGGCCAAACCAGTGTGCAGCAGCATCTACTGGAGCCTCCTGCAGTGATATATGTTTTCCAGACTTCACTAGGAGGCAGAAACAGGGCCAAGAAAAGCTGCTAGCACGCCTAAGATTCACTGTAGGAAAAAAAGCTGTTATTTGTGTTCCATGATTTTTTTTGAAATAACTATCTGTCGTATCCAGGTGTAAAAAGCATGAAAAATCTTGTCTTTTAAAGACTGTAATTATGTTTTAAAATGTTAAATCCCTCAGTGAGTGTCACACACACAACTGACACAAAACAGGACTGAGATTCTGTCCTGATGAAAATGATGTAAATGTAATAAGTGGAAACAGGCAAAATGATGCCGTGCAACTGCTGAAAATAATTGCAAGTTAATTAATTAGTCAGCCAAGTCAAAAGGCCTCTCCTCTGGGGCCTGAATCACAACATCTCTGACCAAGTTAATGCAGATATCAATGGGTAGACATATTATGACAAATTAGCCCCTTAAGAAGAGTAATTCTAATAATGAAAACAAAAGGAGTTTTCCATAAGTCACTCGTGATATTCCTACTCGGAATATTTTACTTCATTTTGCTATCTTGGATGATGTTTCAGCAAAATAAACAGACAATTTGAGTGAAACACACTCAGCGACCACTTTATTCAGTACACCTTTGGTTGGATCCTCGAGCTTTCAGATCCTGCTTAATTCGTCTTGGCATAGATTCAACAAAGTTCTGGAAATGTTCCTCCGATTTTTGGGTCATATTGACATGAAAGCAGCACATAGTTGCACATACACATCCCATATTTGTCTGCTGCACATACTGTAAGGTAAAGACAATACACAACTGAGCAAGCAGCTGGCAACAGTGGGAAGGAAAAACTTACTTTTAACAGGAAGAGCCTTCTTCCAGATCCCCAGCAGAAGAAAGCTTACTGCTGAATAATCAAGGGGTCGTCTGGGTCACTTAATGCCCCCCCACCATATTTGACTACAGTGCTCAGGAAGGACCCTCTTTCTACTAATGGCTAGGGACCAGCCACATACGTAGTACACCAAAGGCGAGGAGAAGATAATAGTTATAGGCGTTCGCTCGTCATGGAGGGACATTTAAATTTGCACCTCAGAAACTCGTGGCTATGTTTTATCATCAGAAAAGGGGTTCCCTTTACCAAAGAAGCGAAAACATAAAGGAAAAAACTACATTTTAATAAATTTTCATCCTTTTCCTCCTTGCATAAAGCTTTAACTGAAGTCGGGGCTCTAATACAGTGGTACTGGTCTGTGAGTCGTTTGGTATACCGGGGCACAAGAGTTGAGGTTTGGGTGTGAAATTGATGGTTTTCAGGGGTTTTATCGTTATTTTTTAAATTGTTTTTATCATTAACTCGGTTTCCCTGGGTGTATTTATCCGCGACACCTTAAAGGCCGGGCTGTGAAAATATTGTCGGATATAAACCGGTCCGTGGCTCAAAAAAGGTTGGGGACCGCTGCTCTAATACACAAAAACATGCATAAACATCCTTATTTATCCTGGATATTGTCTCAGTTACTAACTGTCAGCAATTATCTTTAATGTCTTTATTTTATCTATCCTAATTTTTGTGTTTTCTTCTCATATTATTTATTTATTTATGATATTTGTTTATTTCATTTAATTTATTGATATTCTTTTTCTGATTACTGATTTCTGGGCTGGACAGAGCATTTGTGCTTTTGTACGTTCCATAACGAGTTGTTGCTGTGTGACTTCTTGCATGATTAGACTTTGCTCGTCTGTTTGAGAATGGTTATTTTCTGCTGGGCTTCTATGCAAATATTAATGCTTATATAACTTCTTTGTGGCTGCAAATTCCAACATGTAAAAAAGGTTTTACTATATATGAGAAGAATGTAAACCCAATTTCCAAAACTCTATCACACAGAATTATATAACAGCCCTCTATGCCAAAGCAAAGTGCCCAAACAAACAGACATTTAAAATCCCCTCATTCGTTTCTGCTCTCAGAATGGCACCAACAGTATAGAGGCTGAGAGTGCAATCAGTCATAGTGCCGAGCACAAAGACAAGCCGTGACAGCTGAGTGTTTTAAATGGAGGGCAGTTTTTATAGAGCTCCCTCTCCCTCAGCTGAAGGATTTATTTGAATCCCCTTTTCCTCCTGAGGGGCTCTCATGTTTCCCAGCCAGCGCCACAGCCTCAGTACAGGAGTCCTGCTACTGTACACCTTAGAAAAACAAAGCTCAGCGAGTGTAAGGTGTGACGTGGCATTTTGAGTGAAAAGACTATCAAATACACAGTATTGATAATCAGAAAGTCAGTGCATGTAGCTTTTCATTTTGATAAGTGGTTTTATTAACAGCAACATATCATAAGCATCAGTTATACAATTTCATATTGTGATAGTTATCAGAAATAAGCGTAGTATTTTTATTACATACTTGTCCACTGATTAATCACCACAGTTAGTGTCTGAGTAACACAGTACATATCCTCCCAGACTTGGATACCTTCTTGAGAAAATCCTCACTGAGTCAGTTCTGAGTAAAGTTTCAATTGTAAGAGAGAGTATGTGCACAGGAACACTCATCTTTCTCACTTCCTTGTTAATTGCTCATGCAATATGCATTTAGTCTCAGGTAGTGTCCGTCAAAGCAGTTGTTTGACAGATGTGTTGGGTTGTTGTGGTCTACCACAGAGGCTGGAAATGTTACTTTTCTAAAGAAGAGCATGGAGCTAGTGCACATCCTCTATTAATCAGAAGGTTGATGGTTTGATCCCTGGCTGCTCCAGCCTGCATGCTAAAGTCTCCTTGGTTGCTAATGAAGTCTAAATATGTATAATAGAGTAGAGCTCTATAAGAACCAGTCCATTTACTGAGAATCAAAAGATACGTCTTAAAAAATAGAATAACCCATAAGTTCTGTTTTACACAACACTGTGCGAGGCCTGCTCTCGACCCCAGTCCTTGACTCACTTTTGTCTTTGTTTTCCAGGATCATTAAGCCACGCGGGCTAATTTGGCTGCCTATTTTCCACTTTACAATACCAATGTGCGTATTCATTTCTCGATCTAATCTGTAGTTATATAAAAGTTCGAGCAAAGAGGATGAGTCAGTCACTCCTGACTGCTTGAGTTTAAATCTTATAGCACTTGAGAAATTTTGTCTTACTGTTAAGCAAGAGTTTGAGGCCAATGCCCGACAATAAAAGTAAAGGCTTTGCCATAATCTATGCCAGACTTGTCTTGGAGGAGATCCATGTCCACGTAATAAAGGATCATCTGCATAAATGGAAATGCAGAGCTTGGAAAGATTCTTTACTGCACAGCAATCAGCTGCTAAGACTACATTTCACAGAGGTTTGAATTTAAAGAAAACTGCTGGTTTGAAGAGTTTTGTCGGACAAACAGAGAGATGTGTGGAAGCTGGCAGGTAGAAAGGTTACCTGGAATCTGCAAGTGCTTACGCATTGTTCAACTTAGTAACAACTGAGCGTCGCGCAAAATTGTATAGCAACGGAAATGTCACTCGACTGTGGTCTGCTTTTGGTTCTTTTCTCCATTTTGGTCTTTCTGCAAAACACAGCTGTATGTATGTTCCCTGTTCTTGGAGAGCCAAAAGGAACGTTGCCTATTTTTCAGGACAGATGCCTGATACAGCTATCACACTGCAGATGCATAAATGACTTTCGCATCCCTTATCAGTACCTGGATCACTTTAACATCTCTTATTATGACTTTACAGACAATCACTGCTCTTTTTTCATCCACCCTGCAACACATCTAACAGATGTGTGATGTTTGAATGAGCTCAAGTGAAAGGTATATAGGAGTTTGACATCACCTACTTTGGCAGGAAAACTTAGATAAAACAGGATCAATACAAGCACTTTGAGAATACTCTTTGAAACGGATGGCTTTGTAGGTTTGTGAAGGAAACGACTCGGAGCCAGTAGAAATGGAAAATATCACCTTAAAACTCATCGGGTCGACGTCTCACGATTAGACAGCTGCGTTGTTCACTTTCCATCATAATATTGTTTCAGAGATTGTGGTCCGGACTGAGTGATATTTTTATGCAACTGTAGAAATACAGGGATGGGATTTTATGTGGCTGTAGTTGTTTAGTTTTCCAAAGTGGAAATTACTGGAGTTTTGGACATTCCTGTTTAGATGATGGTTTGACAAGCTCCGGCTTCAGCGCCACTAGGATAGCAATCACAAAAAGTACAAACAGTCCAGGAAATTTTATAATGTGATGAGAGTGTTGTTTTCTGTTGCTGCCGGGAACACACAGAGCTGCCAAGGCCACAGCCAGGCTCCACCATCAGCCAGCAGGCCACAGCCAGCAGACCCAGCCAGGCTCCACCATCAGCCAGCAGGCCACAGCCAGCAGACCCAGCCAGGCTCCACCATCAGCCAGCAGGCCACAGCCAGGCTCCACCATCAGCCAGCAGGCCACAGCCAGGCTCAGCAGGCCACAGCCAGGCTCCACCATCAGCCAGCAGGCCACAGCCAGGCTCCACCATCAGCCAGTAGGCCACAGCCAGGCTCCACCATCAGCCAGCAGGCCACATCCAGCAGACACATTAAAACCTCCCTCGGAGCGCTGTGCGGAGACGTGGCCGCAGTCAGGGCACAGCAGGAGCTGCTTCTGGGGCTTCTGGAGGAGGTAAAACAGCTACGCCTCCAAAATGCCGAGAAGGACAGACGGATCATGGATCTCGAGCGGCGGGTGGATGAGCTGGAGCAGTACACCCGTACGAACGACGTGGTCATCAGCGGTATTAAAATCAAGCCGCGCTCGTACGCGCGCGCGGTGGCCGGGATCGTCGGGGAGCCCAGCGACGAGGAGACCCGCTCGGTGGAGCAACAGGTGGCGTCCTTCCTCCAAAGCAAGGGGATAGAGATGGACCTGGAGCACATAGAAGCATGTCACTCACTGCCCAGGAGGAGTGACAGACTGCCGGCCATCATTATGAGATTTGTCAATCGGAAGAACAAGGTCGCACTGCTGAAACAAGGACGCAAACTGAAAGGCACGGACGTTTTCATTAATGAGCATCTGACACGAAAAAACGCAGACATCGCGAGGAAGGCAAGGCAACTGAAGAAGAACGGTAAAATACAACATACATGGGTAACAAACTGTAAGATTTTCATTAAGCTAAACGGGACACCAGAAGAGGCAAAAGTACTGATAGTGAGGAACATGGAGGATCTGGACAAGTATATGTGGCCCGGTCATGGGGAATGAGACAGGACACAGGAAATACTCTTTTGTGGGCTTTTTTATTCTCCGACTGTACTCGGAGGAGCACAGTTTTAATTCTGTAGTTTTGAGTGAAACGGCAAAATTTAACTATTCCACTGGCTCAGCCTAAACTGCCTTTCAGGGTCTGAGACAACAGTAACTATCATATGTACATGTTAAATCCAAACAGTATAGACAACAGTAGTGACCTGTCAAGAAACAAATACAACAAAAAAAGAGAAAACAAAACAAATAAACACATTGTTTACATCCCACAACTTCGCAGGTCAACTGGCAATAAAGTGCACTGTAAACTCTCTTTTAAACATACATTTCTATGGGAGAACATCATGAACTCACTTCGGTTTCTCCACACAGCTACTGTGCTAGGACAAGTACACACGCAGGAATCACACAGCAAGTAATCTCCCCTCTGAATCAAACAGAAACATACAGAGTTATGCAAAGTGAGTAAAAGTACAAACTTAACAACTTTGAAATCTGTTAGGACACTGTAACTACTCACGCCAACCCGCTCTTCAGTCCCTTTCACAGCACGTGACCATTAAACATGCACCCGTCGCGCGTTAAGAACTGTACAGAAATGGTCACAAACATGGAGTCATTGCTAAAGAAACTTAGCTAATTACAGTCTACTACAACACTGGTGACAATATTTTGCAGTATGCTACACTTTTTAGCACATTTACCTTGTGTGTAGCTAGCCACAGAATCTTTTGCAGTCTCTAACTCTCCAGTGCTCCCGCTCACAGCGCTCAGTGTGACACAAACTTGAGTGCATGCGTGCTCTGGCTTACGGCGGCTCTTAAAGGGACAGTATACCCCCAAAACGCGAGGTCTAGTCATCACCATGACAACCCTACAACAGACCTCCGGTAGACAGGCAACCAGTCAAAAACACAATTCCCTCTTTTTAAACCCTTTCCATGCGTAGTATTAGTTCACTTGGCTACATTCTCCCCTGCTACGAGTCAACGTCCTCGGTGACCCCCTGCTCATCCACCATTCCCCTGAGTTTGGTGGTGTAGAGAACCATACCGGCTAACACCTGGGAGAGTACATCTGGACTGAAGGATACTGCATTGCATGCTGACCTAGGTAGATTAAATGGGTTTGTGTGGACCCCTGCAGTTTCTCTCCTACTCCTGCGTGTAGCAGGTGTGGGTGGACCGGCCTCCGCTTTCTCTTTCTTTCCTTTCCTAGGAGCTGGAACAGGTTTTGCCACCGGTTCTTCACTGGAGAATCCAATGCTTCCTGGCCCAGGTGGAAGGTAAGCTGCTGGCTCCACCTCGAGGTCATCAGGGTTGTCGCTGCTCTCTTGCCCTAGCAGATCCTCACCCATATTTTCAGTTCCATTCTCCAATTGGTTTCCAGGCTCGTTGACCGTCGGAACCAAGTTCCCAGGTCCCTGAGCCACTGGCAGCTCCATTGGGTACTGGACCTCCTCCATCAAGGCAAACTCTGGATGCTCAAGCTCCGTATCAGACACTTGGTGCTCATCTGCAGAACTGACTTCCTGGTCACGTAGCCTTGGGTTGGGTGCAGGTATAGACCCCACGCATGGCCTCAAGTTAGATCTGTGGACTCTTTTCACCGGCCCTCCTTCCAGTGGCACTACTGTGTATGTTGTCCCTTGGATATCAACCACTTTGTACACAGGGGCTGCCCAGGCATCTTGAATTTTATTCCTTCCTGGTGGTCGGTAACGGAGATACACAAACTGTCCGATGTCAACAGGTGGACAGAACACCTTTCCTTGCTGCTGAACCACTCTCTCTGCAGCCTTCCGTTCGGCAAATTCTCTGGCTCTGGCATGTGCATCCTGGAGACGCTCCTGGTGCACTGCTAACCAGTCCAGTTTGTCATCCTTCACTTCCTCCCGGCCCAACAATGCATCAACGGGTAGATGTGGGTGGACCCCAAACAGCAGGTAATGGGGAGAATACCCTGTCGTTGAGTGCGGCGTGACATTGTAAGCATACACCAGCTCTGACAGATGCTCGGGCCAGCGCCGCTTCTTCTCAGGGGGAAGCGTACGCAAGAGGTTGTGTAAAGTCCTGTTGAACCTCTCACAATGTGGGTTACCCTGAGGGTGGTGGGGTGTTGTACGCGTTTTCTTCACTCCATACAGTTTGCATAGCTCAGCAATCACTGCGCTTTCAAAATTCCTGCCCTGGTCTGAGTGCAGGCGCTCTGGTACCCCATACTTCAGGAACCACTCTTTCAGGATAACCTTAGCTGTGGTATCTGCTTTTTGATCTCGTGTGGCAAATGCCTGACTGAACTTGGTGAACACGTCAGTCATTACAAGAACGTTTTCACGACCATCTGTAGCCCGCTCAAGGGTGGTATAATCAACAGCAACAACTTCAAGTGGGCGGGTAGCCAAAAATGGAGCGTGGGGTGCCTGAACTTTGGGTTGAGGCATCTTTGTTAACACACACCTCTGACATTTCTTCACCCAGTGCTCAACATCTTCAAACATGCCTCCCCAGAAACATCTTTGTTTCAACAATCCCAGTGTGCGTTCGATTCCCTGGTGTCCCATGTGATCATGCACACTCCTGAGCACTTTTTCTTTAAGACAGGCAGGTAGTAGCAGCTGATGGCACTGTCCAAGGTGAGCATCTTCAATTACACGGTATAGCAGTCCATCCTTTTCTCTGATCCGAGGCCACTGCTTCAGTAGAGAACGTACCGGTTTAGACAGACCCCCTCTCTCTCTGTAGGTGGGTCTCTTCTGTCTGCTCCAAAACTCTCTCAAGACACCAATTGTTGGGTCTGACACTTGGAAGCGATAGAGTTCTGCATTGGAATAACCAGGCATCGTTGGGGTGTTGCCCAGCACAGCCTCACTGACTGCTTCCCCATCTGGTTCGGAGGCCTGCAGCAGTCTGATCCTACAAGCCTCAACTCCAGCCATGACAAGATCTGAGCCTAGACTTGTACCTGCCCTTAGCACATTACATATGGCTATAGAGCCATCATATTCTGCATCCTCACTGTCAGGTTCTGCCGTGTCAACTGTTGGTTGCCGAGAGAGGGCATCAGCGGCAGTGTTGCAGCGGCCAGGGCGATACTTAACATCGAAGTCAAACACAGACAGCTGAGCTACCCACCTCTGTTGAATGGCTCCTAAATTAGCAGTGGGCAGGTGGCACAAGGGATTGTTATCCGTTATGATTGTGAACTTGGACCCCAGCAGATAACTCCTAAATTTTTCGGTGACTGCCCACTTTAACGCTAGGAGTTCGAGCTTCATGCTGCTAAAGTTTTGATCATTCTTCTCAGCCCCTCTGAGCCTCCTACTAGCATAAGCTATGACTTTATTCCTTCCCCCCTGCTTCTGAGACAGGACAGCGCCTAATCCAAGACTGCTAGCATCCGTTTCCAGCGTGAAAGGGAGACTGAAGTCAGCATAGCCTAGAACAGGGGCACTAGTCAACTTTCCCTTAAGCAACTCAAAAGCTTGTAAGCATTGCGGTGTCCAGGCTGAAGCAAAAAGCTGTTTAGCCCTGACAGGACTTATCTCCTTAACACAGACATTCACCACATCATGGAGTGGCCCCGCAGTTTGGGAAAAGCCCTCAATGAATCTCCTATAGTAGCTGCAAAATCCTAAAAAGGACCTTAGCTCTTTCACAGTACTAGGGATGGGCCATTTTGCCACAGCGCTTATCTTGTCAGGATCTGTGCTTATTCCCTGAGCCGACACTTCATGACCGAGAAACTTGACCTTGGGCTGGAGGAAATGGCACTTCTCAACCTTAACCTTCAGCCCCGTATCCCTCAGCCTTTTCAAAACAGTCTCCAGTCTCACAATGTGATCCTGGAATGTTGATGAAAACACAAGCAGATCATCCAAGTAGATCAATACAATCTGAAAGACCAAATCACTCATTGTGGCCTGCATAAGACGTTGAAACGTCGCGGGGGCATTACATAACCCAAAAGGCATCCTTAAGTATTCATACAGGCCAAATGGTGTGGTAAAGGCTGTTTTGTCTCTGTCTTTCTCATGTACCGCTACCTGATGGTAGCCACTGGCAAGATCTATGGTTGAGAAGAACTCTGCACCACTCAAGGCATCCAGGCTCTCCTCAATGCGAGGGAGTGGAAACGCATCACGCCTGGTCTTCGCGTTTAGTCTGCGGTAGTCTACACACAGTCTAAGACTCCCATCTGACTTGCGTACCAGAACAACTGGTGAAGCACAGGAACTCGAACTCTCCTGAATCACCCCCTTTCTCAACAGTTCAGAAATGTGCTCCCTGACCTCTTTGTACTGATTTGGTGGAATGCGCCTGTATGGCTGAGAAACAGGGGCTTCATCTACAACAGGAATTTCATGCTTCACACGATCAGTGTACCCCAAATCCTCATCATGAAGTGCAAAAACATCCGCATACCTTTTCAAAAGAGTTCTGACCTCGGCCTGTTGTCCTGGTGTGCCACCTATGTGTAATCTTCCCAATAAGTCCTGTACGCAGCTGTTGGCCCCCTGACAGTCCTTTTGGTTAAGAGTCACCTCCTCGTGGTTGGCAGATATGCGCTCAAATTTCACCTCGCATGGGTCACCCTCAATGCAGCGGCCAGGACTAATAATGCCTAGTCTAGCCTTAGGTGGAAGCCAGACATCCTCTTGTGAGATGTTCATCACCTGTACTGGGAATACCAGGCTGTTAGTTGACACTAGAGTTGGGATCACCAATAAGCCACCTGGGAGCTGAACATTCCCTGGTTCAACCAATGCGCTACCAAACTGCTTGCCATGGCCCCTTGCATAGACAGTGGTCAGGGATGAGGCAGGCACCCGCACTTTGTGTTTGCTTGCAACACGGGCAGTAGACACCTTTTCCACAAGCTCAGCAGCTTGTACGCAGTGGCAGGCCTTCCTCCAGCTGGACTCCAGCTCTCCCCCTAGAGTGGTGTCAAACTCTGAGAGTACTAACTGTCTACATCGTTTTGCAATGTTCATCCCTATAATGCCATGGGGTGACAAATCCAACCATTTGGGATTGTCTCTTTCTGTTTTATCATCTTTGATTATAAGAAAACCACATTCAGGTATAGTGAGCCCCATGACCTGTACATCTAACTCTACATAGCCTAAATAGGGCAGCGGCAACTGGTTGGCTGCTGTGATTTTAAGCCACTTGGCAGTACAGTGCATATCTTCATCCTCTCCCTGGAGATGATTTCTGAAAAAGCTTTCTGTCAAAGTGCTTACATTACTTCCTGTGTCAAGCAGACATCTAAGGGATACACCACCTATCTGGATATCTACTTCAGGGCACTGACCAACAGCATGTTCTAGAAAATGTTCCTTGGTTAGAGCTTCCTTTGAGCCTTCTGATTTGCCTCGCATTGCCCGGCTCATAGCAATGGAGGGTTCCCGTTTCCCGTTAGCGAGGAACTGGACATGGTTGCAGACTGGCTCGTAGGTTGTTGGGGTGCATTACAGTGTCTGGCCATATGTCCCACCCCTTCACATCGGAGACAAATAGGCTGACCCTCTCTAGTGTACTTAGGCTTGGGCTTAGCTTTAACACCTCTACTGTCTTCAGAACTGGCAGTCTGTGTTGTGAGCTCCCTCACTGCATTAGTTAACTCCCCTATGGCTTTACCCTGTTGTGTGATTATTTTAACCATCTCTTGCAGAGCCATGGTAAAGTCTGTCTGTACATCACTGGTGGAGGTTGTCTTTTCACAGCTTTCATCTGGCCTGTCACTCACTATATTTCTATGTCTGGCTACATTAGTGCTGCGTGGACGATCTTCCATAGTCCACATGATTGCCTCCTCTCTAACATCAAAGAGACTACACTCAGGCTTGTCCCTAGTGAGCCTACGTAGTTCACGCCGAAGATTTGGGGCATGCACACCTTCAATGAATTGATCCCGAAGTGCCAGCTGTGTGTTGGGTACTACATTAGGGGACTGCTGTATTGCAGCATTGAGCAACTGAGAGAGTGCATGTGAATAATCTCGCAGGTCTTCCCCATCTAGTTGGCGGCGTGCATAGAAAGCATGCAAGAGCTGTGGTGTGGTGCGCTTCTCTCTAAATGCCTCCCTCAAATATGAAAAGAGATCACTCGGTTGCTTCACCTGGCCTGCCATACGTAACTTAACTTCCTCTAGGGCAGACCCTTTCAGCTGTGAGAGGATAAAGTCGGTTTGATCCTCTCCACGCAGACCCCTAGTTCTTATTGCTCTTTCCACCTCTTCTATGAATTCATCAACAGTGTAAGCATCTTTAGCTGGTTCCCCACTAAAAGGTACAATCACCTTTTCTCTTGGAATGTACACGACAGATCTGGTTGGAACATTACCCATGTTAGCAATACTAGACATAACAGCATCATGTTTCCTACTCAGTTCGTTAATCTTTGTTTGTAGCTCCACCAACGGGTTACCTGCACTGTCAAACAACGAGGCAGCTTGACTGTCTTCAGTGGGGATAGCTCCGGCCCCTGAAGGACCTTCCCCTTCGTCCTCTTGCGACATACTGCAATGTCTCTGAGTCTTTACTGCAGCAGATTCCCACAGTCACTTGTAGATGAGATTCAACAGTCCAAAATCTGTGTCAGGCGCCCTCCTCGTCCAATGGCTGAAGCAGGCTCCTGTTGTACCAACTGCCACTGCACCGAACCACCTCAGGACGTCCACACTGCGATTGCCGCCCTCTGGGAAGGACTGGGATCTTCTAAGCCACTACTGTTGTCTATAAAGCCCCACTCACTGTGTCTCTCTATACTGAAACTCAAAACTAACCTGAGAATCCCACTTCTGACACCAAACTATGTGGCCCGGTCATGGGGAATGAGACAGGACACAGGAAATACTCTTTTGTGGGCTTTTTTATTCTCCGACTGTACTCGGAGGAGCACAGTTTTAATTCTGTAGTTTTGAGTGAAACGGCAAAATTTAACTATTCCACTGGCTCAGCCTAAACTGCCTTTCAGGGTCTGAGACAACAGTAACTATCATATGTACATGTTAAATCCAAACAGTATAGACAACAGTAGTGACCTGTCAAGAAACAAATACAACAAAAAAAGAGAAAACAAAACAAATAAACACATTGTTTACATCCCACAACTTCGCAGGTCAACTGGCAATAAAGTGCACTGTAAACTCTCTTTTAAACATACATTTCTATGGGAGAACATCATGAACTCACTTCGGTTTCTCCACACAGCTACTGTGCTAGGACAAGTACACACGCAGGAATCACACAGCAAGTAATCTCCCCTCTGAATCAAACAGAAACATACAGAGTTATGCAAAGTGAGTAAAAGTACAAACTTAACAACTTTGAAATCTGTTAGGACACTGTAACTACTCACGCCAACCCGCTCTTCAGTCCCTTTCACAGCACGTGACCATTAAACATGCACCCGTCGCGCGTTAAGAACTGTACAGAAATGGTCACAAACATGGAGTCATTGCTAAAGAAACTTAGCTAATTACAGTCTACTACAACACTGGTGACAATATTTTGCAGTATGCTACACTTTTTAGCACATTTACCTCGTGTGTAGCTAGCCACAGAATCTTTTGCAGTCTCTAACTCTCCAGTGCTCCCGCTCACAGCGCTCAGTGTGACACAAACTTGAGTGCATGCGTGCTCTGGCTTACGGCGGCTCTTAAAGGGACAGTATACCCCCAAAACGCGAGGTCTAGTCATCACCATGACAACCCTACAACAGACCTCCGGTAGACAGGCAACCAGTCAAAAACACAATTCCCTCTTTTTAAACCCTTTCCATGCGTAGTATTAGTTCACTTGGCTACATATAACTGACACCAATGTATCAATTACACCAGGAAATGACATGGACACGTTGAAATTAGTTCTTCAACAGAAAGTAATTGATCTAGATTGTGAATATAAGGAGCATAATATAATAGATCCAGAAATAGATTCTGAAAGTAACTTTCTCTCTTCTTTTGTTAAAAATTGTAATTATTTCACTCAGGAACAATATGAAAAAGAAATTAACCTAGACGGGAAGCTCTCATTAATTCACTTTAACAGCAGAAGTATGTACTCTAATTTTGATTTCATTAAGGACTATTTGCAACAATTTTCTCGCCCCTTTAGTGTTATAGCCATCACTGAAACTTGGTTCAATGTCGATAAAGGAATAGATTTTTGTTTGAATGGATATGATTTAAAATACATGAATAGATTAAATAAGGCGGGCGGCGGGGTTGCTATATATGTTCATAACTCTATAAAATATAATGTTGTAACAACTATGTCTATGGCTATTGATGGAATTTTGGAATGTTTGACTATTGAGATTATGAATGACAAAAAGAGAAATGTTATAATAAGTTGTATATATCGGACACCCAGTTCAAGTATTGACACTTTTAATGAATGGATAGAAAAAACGTTGCTTCGGTGAACCAAAAATTACTATTTATCTGTGGTGATTTTAACATTGATTTGCTAAATCCAACAAGGTTAAAAGCCATTGATGACTTTACTGACACGATGTACAGCTTATCACTATATCCAACAATAACAAAGCCAAGCAGAATAACTTCACATAGCGCCACTATTATTGACAACATTTTTACTAATGTCATGGATTTCCAAATTAATAGTGGTCTGCTTGTCTGTGATATAACTGACCACTTACCAGTTTTTACTTTGTGTGACTGTGATTTAAAAAAAATAGATACCAAGATCATGATAGCAAAGCGAACAATAAATGAAGAAGCAATTCATGCCTTCAATTTCGATTTAGCACAACAAGATTGGAGTTCGGTGTATGAAGAGTCAGATGTGGACAAGGCTTATGATAATTTTCTAGATATTTTTACTATGTGGTACAATAAACATTGTCCTGTAAACGAACACATGACAAAGAAAAAAAAGATAAAAAGTCCTTGGCTCACAAAAGGAATTATTAATGCTTGCAAAAAGAAAAACAATCTGTATAAACAGTTTATCAAAGTAAAAACAAAAGAAGTGGAACAAAGATATAAAGCATATAGAAATAAACTGACTGATATTATAAGAACGAGCAAACAACTTTATTATAGAAGAAGATTATATGAAAATAAAAACAATATAAAAGGAACTTGGGATGTGTTAAACAACTTAATTAAACAAGGATCTTCTGGAACATCATATCCTGAATATTTTACTGATGCAAATGGTGAAAATCACAACATGAGTAATATTGTCGATGGGTTCAATAAATTCTTCATAAATGTTGGCCCTGAACTAGCAGCGGACATCCCGTGTCATAAAAATGAAAATATCAGTAATATAAAATCAAATCCCTTTTCACTGTTCCTCTCAGCTACAAATGAGCAAGAAGTAATAAATATCACATTAAAATGTAAAAGTAAGTCTTCAATGGATTATTATGACATAAATATGTCTGTAGTTAAACAGGTTATTCTGAATATTGCTAGTCCCTTAACATATCTGTAATTTATCATTTCAGTCCGGTTGTTTTCCAAAAAAAATGAAAATTGCGAAAGTAATACCACTATACAAAAGTAATGACAAACATAGTTTTACCAATTATAGGCCTATTTCTCTACTGCCTCAATTCTCAAAAATTCTAGAAAAACTTTTTAATTCAAGATTAGAAAAATTCCTTGAAAAACATCAAATAATAAATGTTGGTCAGTATGGTTTCAGAACGCAAAGAACCACTTCAATGGCGATAATTGAGGCAGTAGAAGAAATTACTGATACACTGGATAAAAATAAATATGCAGTTGGTATTTTTGTTGACCTCAAAAAGGCCTTCGACACAATCAATCACTCAATTTTACTGGATAAATTGGAAAGATATGGTATTCGAGGGAAAGCTGGTAACTGGTTAAAAAGTTACCTAACAGGTCGGGAACAATATGTTAGCATAGGGCATTACCATTCAGAGAAACTTGGTATTACATGTGGTGTTCCCCAAGGGTCAGTGTTGGGACCAAAACTTTTCAATGTATACATAAATGATATTTTTGATGTTTCTCAAGTACTTAAACTCATACTGTTCGCAGATGACACCAACATATTTTTCAGTAGCGATGATTATACTGATCTTGTAATGACTGTAAACAGGGAGCTAAAATTAATAAAAAAATGGATGGACATAAATAAATTATCATTAAATATAAATAAAACTAAAGCAATGTTTTTTGGTAATTTAAAATATAATATAGAATTACCAATTATCATTGAAGGTGTACCAATTGATAATGTGAGTGAAAACAAATTTTTGGGAGTTATAATTGATAACAAAATTTCATGGAAACCCCACGTCAGACACATAAAAACCAAAATTTCCAGAAGCCTCGCAGTTTTGAACAAAGTGAAACAATTCCTTGATAAAGATGCACTTCGTACTCTGTACTGTACCCTGGTTCTTCCATATCTTACATATTGTGTGGAAGTGTGGGGAAATACATATAAAAATACAACTAATCCATTAGTCACAGTACAGAAACGAGCACTGCGTATTATTCACAAGGCTGGTTATCTAGATCATACTCACAAATTCTTTCTTCAGGCAAAGTTACTTAAATTCCAGGATCTGGTTAATTACAATACATCCATAATTTTGTATAAAGCTTTTACTAAACTTTTACCGGCAAATTTACAAACTAGATTTGAAATTCGAGAAAAGGTTTATAATGTGAGAGGCTTTGGAGAATTCAAATTACCCAGAACTCGAACAACCCGTAAAGGTTTTTGTGTGTCTGTATGTGGTGTGAGAATCTGGAACAGTCTGAGTTTACAATTGAAACAATGCAAAAATATTCATAGATTTAAATTTCTCTACAAACAGTTGGTCTGGTCACAGTATACTCAATGATGGGTTTTAGTGTGCTCTGTAATGTCTGTCCTCTTACCATTGCTGGTATGGATTCCAAAATAAAAAAAAAAAAATAAAGTGTGTGTATGTATGTACATATATGTACTTGTGTGTGTAGATATATATGTATGTATATGTATGTGTGTTTGTTACTTGTAGTTATTACTGCCTGTTACCTGTGGTAATGCAATTTATAATTTATATATTCTGTATTCAGTTATGAAGGCTCTAATTGTTGGTTGCGAGCTGCCGCTTAGATGCTTGTATCTGCCCGGGGCTGTTGATGGGTCTGTATGCAATGATGGGCGTAGCTGCGGGAAGTTTATTGTTTTTTTTTTGTTGATGAGTGAGTATAGGGGTGGGATTTAATAAGTTTTCTTCGTCCCACTCCTTTTTCAGGCAAGTTTTGTTTTGTGTATTTTATGTTCAATATAGGTATTTGTTGTGCCTGAAAATGAATAAATAAATGAATGAATGAATGAATGAATGTGCTGACAGAAAAAATGGGCAGACTGTAACATCAACATGAAAGTGCGTCTTTGCTGGAAGGATGTGATTGGGAATGTTTGGCAACCTTTTCTGCTTATTGTCAAAAACCTCCTTTAAGCAAGGAGATGTTCTCAAACCCAAAATCTTATTGTGGAACAAAAATAGTGCAAATAATAATGTTCTTCAACTTCCTGAAATCATCGTCTCTCAATCAGAGATGGGCAGTAACTGTAATCTGATTACTTTTTTCAAGTAATGAGTAAAGTAAGGGATTACGATTGCAAAAAAAGTAATTCGATTACTGTTACTTTCCCGTAAGCACGCTGGGTTACTGCACTACTAAACCGTGATTTTGTTTGTGAGTGTGTCTCATGACAATGACGTACAAGCGTGCAACGTCGCCAGTAGCAACAGACATGTGTAGCTCAACACTGGATAATATAGAGAGCGGGAGACAGAACGACCATGCAGTGTTAAAGCATGGAAGTACTGACATTACTTTGAGTTTGATTCTTTAAAAAGTGACAAAAAAAATTAGCGCTGTCCACTCTCTGTGGGAAGAAAACGTCTTTCTACAGCAAAAATGTATACCTCAAATCTGAGCAAGCACCTCGCACGCTGCCACGGGAATATAAAATTCACAGAGAAACCCCCGGATCCCCATGACCGCTGCGGCAAACCTCGACCCGCCCAACTCCTGCTATACAGGTTTTTGCTGTGTTTTACTTGAATTTATTTGAAAGAGTGAGTGTAAACACAAAAATTATGTTATTTTATATGTAGAAAATAGGTTTAAATGTTAAACAAATGTCTTCCAGTCAGAAACTGTTGCATACAATTTAATTTTTGCTTGATGCAATGTGTATAAAGTTAAAAGATTTAAAACTAATAAAACAAGTTTTTAAAAGAGACTTTTTCATTTGATTACATTGATTGATTCTATTGATTCTATATGATGAATTACACAGAAAAATTAGAATTGGGCTTAAAGGTCTGTTGCTTTATTACGTATTCAGATTGTGTATCATGTTTTTAAAAAGTAACAAAGTAATAAAGTAACTAATTACTTTTGAAAATAAGTAAACAGTAAAGTAATGGGATTGCTTTCTTGGAGAAGTAATCAGTAATCACTAATTACTATTTTCAAGTGACTGCTGTCAACTCAGTTCACCGTGCCAACCACAAAGTTAAAGCCACAAGTGGACGTGATCAAAAATGTTGCCACCTTCTCGAAGCCTGCGTCTCTAACTTCACCTCTGCCCCAATTTTTTTGAGACATGTTGGCGCCAAAAAAATTAAAATTCACCACATGAAACATTTATTTTTTTTAAATGGTACATACTTATCAGTTACACACAGTAACTGATAAGTATCCTAGCAGTATCCTAGCATTTTTAGATCTGGTTTCTAGGTTTCTAATGATCACTAAACTCTGTCTTTGCTTCCATTTGACACTGTCATTTTTTAGCAGGTTTATAAATGATATTGCTTGGCAATAACAATAGGAAGTGACTAAGTTTGATCCACTCTTCCATTACCCACAACCAAAACATTTACTTTCATATACGGTTTCAGTTCATGTCCCCAATCTGCTATCCAGGCTCTTGATGTGTGTCATAAGTTGCCATAAGTCGTTGATTTTTTGAAAAACGTAACTCGCTTCTCTTCTTTTGCTTGTCTTTTTCCATTGTTCCATTGACGTGCAGTTCCTCGCAGTCCATGACAGCAAAAAAGAGTGCTATTTCAGTCATAACAAACAATTTTCAGTGACAAGAAGAACATAGAGTCCTGCAAGAGACTGGTTTGGCTGCGGTCTTAATATAACCGAGTCATTCTTTGATTACATGAATGGACAAAAATCCACTGAAGAACTTTGGAAAGCTTTCTGTGATGTTTGAAATAAGAGAATGCAAAATATCTTGAAAAACTATGCAACGGAGCCTGTGTTGGTTTAAAGGCCATGGTGGTTGGTAAACTTTGATGAGAGAAATTTTTATTTGGGTGCTGCAGATAGACCCTATAAGGAGCGAGGAAACTGTTGCTGTGCATCTTTCTACATTTACAAGCCCTTTAATGGGCCAAAAACAAGCAGTTTCCAAGCTGGAAATTCCCTCCCTTATGGGAGGACTCTAGCTGGAATTCAAATTGCAAACTGCTGACACAGCAGCTGCTTTATAGTTCTTCTATTTGTCTCTCAGAATCCGTTTACATCTATTGCCTATCCTCATTTTTTAAAGTTCAGAACGAAAGTTTAAAATGCATTTAGAGCTGTGTGGTACCCAAGTTTAAATGATTTGATTAACTGGTTAATACTAAACTATATGTGCGACAGGTTAAGCTACTTGAGTGATAGTAACACTGGGTGATTCCTGACCATCTCCAGCAACCAGTGGAAGCTGGTTGTTTTTGGCCTTAAGGCTCAGTGAGGACAATGTCTTGTCCGTGAGAACTTGACCTGTGAACTGTCATTTTAAAATTACCTGTGCTGCTCCTGCAGGCACACGTATTTGCAGAGAAACAAGCATTGTGCTCTTCATCTGTGAAACAGTTTAACATTTTGGCAGCCTGGGAGCAGATAAAGACTTGCTGTAAATCAGGGCTCTGGATTCACTTCTGTTATTTAGTTTGACCACAAGATATGTGGTCACAATATGCACAACCATGCAACAATTAATCTTATCTTTAACAATCAAAAGCAACAAACTTGTAAAAAAAAATCAAGAAAAGCATCAACAAATGCTTCATGAAAGACAAATAAACAGCAAAAGTACAACTGGCTGAAGTCCCTCTGCAGCAGTCCAGGAAAAGGGTCTTTCCAGCCCGGCCCGCTGCCTGCAGGGCAGCTTGACACGGTTCTGAAGTTCAGATGAGAACCAGGGTCTCATCAGCAAGGCCACTCTATCAACTTGAGTTGATGGCAAAAGGCTATTTTGGGTTCATGAAGGGAGGAAATATTTGTTTGACAGCAAGTCGAGATCAGATAAGACAGACTCAAACATGCAATTCATGAATGCAGACAGCCAGCTAGGGAGGGAAGATGCAAAAATGTCACTTAGTTTTATCTTTTGGCGCGCACTGTGCACAGTAAATGGGCGACAAACCACAATTAATTGACAAAGGTGCAAAAAATTGCATGGTTTTTACCTTTATCCAAAGCACTGTGTAACAAATTCTTAGAGGACCTCTTTTAGCGTCCTGCCAGAAGCAAATGCAGACAGATCTGACACACTGTTACAACCACTGGGTGCAAGAGAGGATAGAAGTCACCATGCACTAAAATCATTTTAGGAACAGTGGATTTTCAGTGTTAGGATGACGTGCAGCTAATGTGGCTAATGTGGCCTTTCACTTTAACTGCATGTCCACAAATTCAGTAAACAGGGTCGGAGTATGGGTTACTGTTATTCGTGTCTTGACTCAACTTTGGCTTTTTTGTTAGCATTCTTTGATGTCAGACACGACAAAATAAGGATGGGACACTTCACCTCTTCCACCGTTTTAAATTAAGTGATTCGAATCTATACCACAATGTATTGTATTCTACTTTTGCCACATCTCCCACACCTCCACCAAGTTTCGTGGAATTTGGGTTTGTGTATTCTTTCCAACAGACTTACAAACGGAACTGTAAAAATAGCTGAAATAGCTGAAGCTTAAACCTTTGGTTAAGGAACAAATGATCACGATGCAAGTATTTCCTGAAATAGCAACGTGATGGCAGCCATTATTTCTCGTGTAATTTAACAACTTCTGCAGTCTGTTTTTTCTGGGCCTGGTTCTGGTTCAAATGTGTAAGATTTCATTAGAAGACAACAAGTAAATTCTCTGACTCACAGCGTGCAACCAGCTGACTAATCGAAACAGACTGGGCCTTTCTGTAGAAAGAGATCAAGCTGATCAAGTAGAAACTTGATTAGATGCAGGTTTTCTGATAAATCAAGGCAAAGAATATGCTCACCCCACACTTAAATAGCAAACGTGGACAGGGGACACAAAAATAAAATCTAAAATCATCTTCAGTACAACAACAGTTACCTCAAGGCACTTTATGTTTTATGGTAAGGACACTACAATATCAGAAAGAACCCACAACAATCATAAGACTCCCTCTGCGTAAGCACTTGGCGACAGTGGGAAAGAAAAACTCCCTTTTAACAGGAAGATCCTCCAGCAGACCCAGGATCTGCTATGACATACCCCAGGCAGTTTATACAGTAATTTCACCCAGATTGAAAAATGCATCTAAGAGGAGTTTTTATTATTCAGGTTCTTGGTTTTGATGAACAGTTGTTTTTGCCATCTGACTATATGCATTGATACCATGAACACAAAAAGTAACATGATAAATGAACATACATCGAATATACTTAAGTACGAAATAGTTATAGTGATAAGTAAGATGTTTACAGCAAATGAAATGCGTGATGTCATTTAAACAGATATCTGATTGCATATGTTCCCAATATAGTATTGTATGCAGTAATTACTGCTTATTCTACTTTCTTACATTAAAACAATGACGCAGCAGTGCATGCATTTAATGCCATTCACATTTATAGCAGCGGTGGACTGACTGGGAAATGACTGTTAGACTATAGGCTTTAAACAGCTGGATGTGTGTATATATAGAAAGCAGATGTGGCCTGGAATGTCCACCACATGGAAAAGCTGAATGTGTCTATACCTCTATAGTAATAGGGGGCCTAACAGCCAAAGGTTCAACAAACTGAGCTGAAAAAAGGCTTCTGGAAAGTTGTGGTATTAGTGCTTTGAACCTCCTGCATCCAGCTCTTTTCTGCTGTTCCGACCTTGTGTTTGAGCAAAAAAATAAATTGTGGGAGGCTATTTTTTTTCTGATCTTCGTGTTGCACACAAAAATCCCAACAGCAGAAATTGCTGTCACGTTTTTCTGCGTTGTTGTGTTGGGATTATTGCCCAAAAACACATTTCCATGTGGTGTCTGTCTGCACAGCAAATTATCTACAGCTAAAAGAATGTCAGGAGCCCTTTAAGCTATTTTCAGACCCCGTTTCCTTCTTAATTTTGATGATTTCTTTTACCGAAAGGCTTGGTTTATGACACAGTTTTCGCATGAGGAGGAAAATTCTTCTGTTGTTCAGTAGGAGAACATGGAGACGGCAAGGTTAATAAAAAGAACGAGGGATTCATCTATTCCCTTAAAATTATCGGAAACATGGCTGCACATTTTGTGAACTTTCCTGCAGACTTGATATAACATAAATACACGTGGAGGGTAACTCTTGGCTCTTGTTCTTCCAAGGATAAATGTTGAGCAGATTGTGCTCCAGTGAATTCAGCTTCAGTGTGATTCAGGCTTTTCAGCAGTGCAGCCAGGCTCCAGGTTCCCCCATCTAGCGGTGTGAGCAGTAAGCACCACTGCAGGTATTTTACACTATAAGCACTTTGCCAGGCTCTTTAAACGGCAATCTCGTGCAGCAGAGCAACAGAACATTTTACCTTGTGCTCAGTGGCTCAACAGAGAGATATTTATTGTGATTTGAACATGCAATCATGGAAAACTTGGGAGCATATCTCTGCTCAAACCTCTCTGTAGACATTAGACAGCCAATTTCCTTCTGCTAGATCACTTAGTGCTCTGATAGGGTCACTGCCTTTGTGTTGCTCTTGAGAAATGGCGAAAGATATATCCATACCACAAAGACTGGGTATCAGACCGTTAATGATTTTGACTTGCATTTGGACTCACAATAATGTTAATATTTCCAACACAACTTCCTCGGCAAGCTGGGAGATCTCAGTGAACGTGACCAGTACCTCACTCTCAAATAGCCCCGATGTACTATGATGATTAACATCTGAGACAATACCATCTTAGATGACATTACAAAGTGATCTTCAGGCTGCGCAGGGAAGAGTAAAGCTGTAATCGGACAGCCTGAGAGGGTTATGGAGTTAGATCATGTCTTTTTAAGCATCCAGCAACATAACTGTGGTGAGTCTGAAGGGCTCATTAATAAACATTTGGAGCTTTCTCAATGGATAAGTTGTTTCCAACACGTGATGTCTGAGGTTCACAGATTACTGCACAGTGGCTGCTTGTGAGTTTGCTTGAAGTCACCATTCAGCCTAATTCAAACCAATACTGGCTGGCTGATAGGCAGTGTTTCGCTTTGTGGTTCCTGTAAAAGCCCTTGATAAAAGACATAATAGGGTTCAAATAAAGGAAGACTTTATTTAGCACAACCCATATTTTATTCACAGAGGAAAGCAGAAAAATTCAAATATTTAAACTGAGAAAAATTTAATAAGAAGAAAAAAAACATACTTAACAATAACACATATCCAAAAAAAAAAAACTGAGACAGGGCCATTGTATAGCTTCCCCTTAACAAAACCTTGTAAACATCTGGGAACTAAGGAGAACAGTTGTTGTCTGACATACCACTCTTGTTGCTTAGCAGTCCTGGTTCTTCTTTGTCATATTTTTCATTTCATGATGTATCAGATGGTGAAATTTTAGGTGATGAGGTATTCAAATTCATCACAGTTTCAGTTAAATTCATTCAAATTCTGAGGAGTATGTGCATTCCCAACAAATGGGATTCCATGGTACCAAACCAAAATTAGAAACTCCTGGGTTGACAAATCTAAATCACACCAATTTGTTAAAATAAATATGAGATTTGCAAATTATTGCATTTTGACAAACATGCAGTCAAGCTGTTTGTGACCTCACCAGTCTAGTTCAGTCATCTTCTCCTTCGCCTTCGTCAGCATTCACGCTGCATGCTCTATCTTGCTGTGGATCTGTCATTCTCCTTTGCAGACGCCTTTGTGCAGCTGAAGTCCTCCCCATCACCGCCTCTGATCACTCCATCTTCATCTCCACCACCACCATCTCCGGTCCTGGTCTAATCCCTATCGAAACGGGCCATCAGAGTCTAACCGCCGAATACCTCTAAATTCTGTACATCAGTAAATCAGTTCATTCTTTCTATGGATCTCTCCCAAATGAAATAACAGATGGACTAAATGTAATGTGGAAGAGGTCTATCAGAATCATCCACAAATTCTCAGAAGGTGGCAAAAAAACAAAAGAAGGGTTCAAGAAATTAACTGACATTCTTATTGGTCAGAGTGACAGAGAAATAGCCTTTAAATCTGCTAATATCTAAATAGGCTTTTATGGAAGCCCGTTTCTGACACTAAAAAAAAAGTATCTATATTTTTCTCAAAATTTTGAGTTAGTTTCTCGAAATTTTGACTCATTAACTTGAAATTTCCACTTATTAGCTTGAAATATTGAGAAAAGTAACTCGAAATTTCAAGTTAGCTCTGCCAATCAGTAATCTACGTGAATGATGTCATTTTCTTGTTACCCGGAAGGATAAACCAGATCACAACAAATTGGTGACTTTGAGAGTACGTTTCCTGATAGTAACGCCATGTGATTCAGCTAATAAAACGAGGATTTCATCATTAGTGAAGCCACGCTGAAAATACTCAGCAAATATGCATTCATGACTGGCTGTAATACTGGTAGCTTAGCTGTAGCATCTGTAGCTGAGGGCTTCAGCTTCCGGGTAACAAGGAAATGACATCATTCGTGTAGATTACTGATTGGCAGCGCTAATCGAAATTACGAGTTACTTTTCTCGAAATTTTCAAGTTACTTTTCTAAACGTGTCAAAATTTCGAGAAAGATAACTCGAAATTTTGAGTCGTGGATACTTTTTTTTTTTTTTTAATGGCGGAAATGGGCTTCCATAGGCTTTTATTAACTTCCTTAATCGGCTTATATTAACATGTGTCATAAGTTATGCACCAATGTGGCCAGAAAGAATTTGTAACATGCTTTGAAATAAATTAAATGATCTCAAGCATTTAAAAACAAAACGTATTTTGTCCTCACCTGATGTATTACTATCGGTCAATAAATTAAAAAAATCCCATTATTTAAGACAGTGCAGCCCCGAGGGTTATACTGAGGTTTGTGCTTGTGCATGAACAGGCCTGCGGTTTGGCTTTTTCCTCTCAGAGAATGACGGCATTCATTATATTACTAAGTGGAAGAGAGCACAGCCATAAACACATCAGAATTTGATAAAATGTTCCACTCATCAACATCCAGATTATTCGCTCTCTATTAAAGCCCCGTTGTAAACAGATACAACAGGAGAAACACTGAAAAAGACAACCACAGAAACTAATCTATCCTCCTTAACAAGGAGATTTTCCATGGCTTCTCTCCATGAAATTGTATTCTGTTTTACCATGTACATTTTCTTGGAGTATGTCTGTGCTTCTCGTGAGAAGGCATACCGAATGGATTTTAGAATGCATGTAATTAAATGTCTGGAGCACCATGTTACATATGCAAAACAGGATTGTTTTATTGTAGATGTAACAATGGTTTATATAGGTGCATGCCAGGAAATATTCAATGGCATCCATCCCTTCCATCCCATCATTTCTTAACAGTTTATCCAACATCGGTTAACGGGGAGCTCAAAACTCTCCCATGCTAGGCTAAATGCAAGAGAGACGGACAACCACACACTAGCACTATACCAGAAAATACAAATATTTATTTTTAAATCTGAAAAGGTCATAAAATGATGGATATAATACTCAGTTGGGCTGTGGTGTTTATAATATTCAGTTGGTACTAACAAGCCCAAATTGTGCCAAGAAAATATCCCTCACAAAATTACACAACAGCCGCTGTCTGATAAAAGGAGGATGGTTTCATGCTGTCATGCTGTTTACACCAAATTCTGACCCTGTGATCTAAATGTTTCTGCAGAAATCAAGATTAATCAGACCAGGCGGTGTTTTTCCAGTCTTCTTTTGAACCATATGGTTCAAAACAGGACACCGGTTTGTCTCGCACCAACAACCGTCCCACATTCAAAGTCACTTAAAATGCCTTTCTTAACCATTCTGCAGCTCAGTTTGAACTTCAGCAGGTCATCTTGACCATGTTTACACGCCTGAATGCAAAGTTGCTTCCATGAGGTTCGCCAATTAAGTATTTGTCTTAGCAAGTGGCCAGCGAGTGTTTGTTACATTATTTAAGAAAATTTGAATGTTTTTATTCTTCTCTTGAGGCTCACATCAATCAAACACACGTCAAGCATCTTAAATACCATTTGAATTCATCATTAAACTGCAGCTGCAATCTAATATTTCAGTGTTTTGCCACAGAAGATGTTTTTCTGACCCTCAAAATGTCACAGTTTGAAATGACTTTGCAGACATGAGGTCAGTATGATGAAAAGCAGACCTGTAAGGTTACTAATATCCTTCTATTGCCTCGCGACACAAGCACAGCAGAGTCCGTCTGTGAAAAAGGAGAATATTTTATTCAAATATTCACATCAATCACAGGCGGAGCTAATAAAATGAACAGATCCGGTCTCCGTGCTGAAGGTAGTGTTGCAATAACGAACCCCATCCCCAGAGTTTGCTCTCATGTGACACTTCACATCAGTAAGGAAATAAACAAAAACCTTCTGTTCAATTCAGAATTTGTTGCCTGCCATGGTGCTTTTTTCTCTTCTTTTTTTAAAAAAATACATGAATAAAAGTGTTGTATTACAGAAATAAAAACGTCTTGAGGCACATGTTACTCAATACTCCACATGAATTATTGTAGTTTTAAAGCCAAAACAAAGTCGGTAATACTTCTTGAATAACAGTCCTTTCAGTAGCAGAAGACGTGATCCACCAAGGACCTAAAACTGAATTTTGATACTAATCACCTACATAATTTCTCTTCAATAGGCTTTCCAGATTGTTTAAAACCCCTCAATTTTATTAGGTCATTACCTCATTTACATAAAAAATAGTCTGAGGAATAAAAAACATCTTCAGTTGTAAAGGTGAATACTGCCACACAACATTCAAGTATATCATAAATAGTACATTAACAACAAATGCTATGGACAGCAGGGATCGTCTTTTTATTTGAATGGTCCTGACTGAAATATATCAACAACTACTGAATGGACTGCAGTGAAATTTTATTCAAAATATCCATGAACATAATGCTGCAGCTTATGTACAATCATGTGAAAAAGATGGTTTTCACAGGACTCTATAAACTCTCATGACAAACTAACTACACCCTCATGACTTCTATAGTAATTAATTTGATAAAGCAAGAGTGAGCACTGCTGTTACATTTCTAGTTGACTGTTGATGCTCAAGCTTTCCCGTCAGAAGACTTTTTTGCTAGTGACTCTGAGTCATGTGAATGATGACCAAGAGGTAACAGCCAACTGCTCCTCTGTCTTAACTAGTTTACAAGCCCTAACAATGACCCAATTATGTAATAGGTATCAGAAAAATGACACCATTGTCAAACATCAATAATGTGTCCATTACATAGTGAAGAAAGGCAGGAAGTCATTTTGCTCCTCATCTTACATGGTTTAGTTTGATTTACCTTTATTTATATAATGCCAAAGTGCAACAACCACTGCCTCAATCTGCTTTATATTGTAAGGTAAAGATGCTCCAGTAATACAGAGAAAATCCCAGCAATCAAACGACCCACTATAAGAAAACTCCCATTTTTCTTCCCCACTGTCCATAGTGGCCTGGCCAACTGCAGGATTTTCAAGGGTGTGAAGATGGGTCTCCAATTCACCTAGCTATTTCACATTCATTCAGGTATCATTATTACTAAAGGAGGATGAGGAGTAGCTAAACATCTGACACACTGAGCAGGAAAGTACAGGAGAACAGGTGAAGAAGCCATGCTGCTAGTGACTTGCCTAAGAGCTGAGCTAAGCTAATAGCTACATTAAGCTAGTTAAGCTAGCTAGATGCAGGGAGGGAGTATTTTGAACGTAGTTAACAGGTGATTTAACAGAGGGTGTGCTTTTGGATAAAACATGAACATAAAACAATGAAATAAATTGTTTTCTACGTGTAGCCGGTTTGCAAACAGGCTACACATATTAAGCTAGACGAAACACCACTGTGCATTGTAACGTGAACAAAGAGTGACAGAATACCACAGAGCCAATGCCAAGTGAGTTTAAAGTTTATTACAACGAATGTTCACTTATTTACTACTGCAGCTTTCTTTGTTTTATATAAATTTATGGGAGAAAATGAATACTTTGATATAAATTGTGTAAAATGGTCTGGAAGTTGGTTTTATTTGACCACAAATAATAGCATATTGGCGTTCCAATAGCACATCCTTTCTGACATTTATTAGCATGCCACACACCAGGAATTAAAAACCACACCATCTTTAAAGTCAAGGCGTATCACACCAGCAGGATTTACTTTCCCCCAAACTGCTCCCTTTATGGAGCTATAATTACACAATTCTCATTTCTATTAATCCACTGTAAAAAAAAAAGAAGAAAAAAAAAGCTTTGTAGTCTGAGCTTAAGTGTGACGACTGCATTGGAATTATTACTAATACTTCACCAGCTTTTGTAATCAAACCTTGTGACTTTCCTGTACTCGAGTATAAGCAATGCTTCACCCTTTTTCTTTTTTTTTACCATTTCAGAGGTGGCTGAATGGTATAATCATCTGGACAAATGGAATAATTATTTGGGTGACTGTCTGCTCCTGCAGCTTGTGCATATAAGCAGGTATGACTAAAATGGTATCTGTGGTAGGAATGCTGTGGCTAACCACAACTATGAGTGGAGAGAAACTTCACATAAACACTGTAGCCGTGGTTTAATCCAGTTTTATATTATTCAAACAAGACAGTTACAACAGTGCATGTATCATGTCAGGCCTATCACTGGATCTGAGTAAACTGTCTGTGCAAAGTTCACAGGCAGATGCACTGACTCACAAACAGTAATTTATCACTTCTTTCAGTCTATATAGATGTAATAGATCACTACATTTTTTTTTCAAAGTTATTCATCTTTAGCTAAACTCTATGCTGAGTACAATTTGTGACAACATCACAGCTACTGGGCAAATTATCTGCGTAGAACTGTGGGCTACCACCAGCCTTTAAGGACCCACCGGAGAATAATGCTGAATTACAGCATTTCTCGCTCATTTATCACAGCCCCGTTTTTCAAATTTGAGCTGCGGAGACCGTTCAGCTTGCAGCCAGGATTCTTCTCAAGAAGAACTGTGCTGCCAGCAAGAACAGCCACAGCTGGAGAGGAAAATAGAGCCTCTTTCTTCAACAGAAAGTGTGCAGCGCTGACTCGGTGTAACATATTTCTGCATTCGTTCCCAAACTTGGCACCTTGTTTCCTCTTCGGAATAAATGCCAAATGCCACGTCTCACCTTAAAAAAAAAAACCAAGAAAAAACTTTTGGTTTAGCTAAACAGGCGATTTGCTACAATTTGTCTAGTACAGAAAAATATAATTAGTCAAATTAAACACTCAAAACATACCTGTAAAAGTAGTTGCATTAAGCAGAGCTTTTATAATGCAAATTAAGCCTCTGCTCAGTCAGTACTGCAGTTTTGCTGGTGTTTCAGAGATATGCACGGATGTACGCACTGCATTTTTCAAACATCTCGTGTTGATGTTGGTCACGGGCACATTTTAATCCTAGCCCAGATTTTTCCATAAACCAAACCAAGCAGGTTAGATCAGCTAATGTTTGTAGTTTGCAGTCAAATAAATCTGTTTATCTCGCAAAACCTTCTTATCTATCCACACAGCTCCCAAACCTGCACAACCCCAGCAAAGAAACCGCACAATTTATATTTTTCAACATCTGTTTTTCTTCAAAAAACTACGTGGTGCAGTTTGGGTTTCCGAGCTCGACGTCAGCACCAGGTATTTTCTTTTCTTTTAAGCCCTACTTCCCAAAACTCAATTAAAACTTACTACTCATGTGCCCTGAGGCCTGCTACATTTTCATTTGTAGTTGGTTAAGAAGCTCTTTCCATAGCTAATCGCTAAATGATGCAATATGTTCATTAGTGTGTGTTTTCTGTTTTGACGTAGGGCAGCTTTTTTAGAGCTACAAACAGCTTCCAGGTGCACGTGGAAAGTGAGTGTGAGCGTGGCCTAAAATAGAAAAGTTGTGCACTGGTAAGAAGACCAGACACTCTGAGTTCATAAGGTCATGAAAAACCTGTTAGTTGTGGTTCGGCTAAAATCAAATTAACATTAGTTAATCTAGGCAATTCGGGTATATCACTCCCTTTACTCTCCACATGGAATAAAAGTCAAAGATCATGAGCTGCAGTCTTCATTTGTTATGTCTTGAGGAAGAGAAGACTTCAGTGCATATAAAATGTGGGCTGTGTAGCAACACATCGCAGTTTCAAACATTAGAGGCAGTGGTAGCAGCAACATTTTTTTTTCTTACATAACTTGCTATCAATTTAACTCCTACTTTGGCAATTTTCACATGGATTTTTATTCTTTTCTGACCTATAGACAGATGTTTCAGAGAGTGTAAGGTCAAATATGTGCCTCACAGTGAAAACAAATGAAAATTTATTGGCCACAGTGTCTGCAAACCCTGCACTAAATTAGTCCAGACAAAGAGGTGAAAATTCTTGGTGAGTTCATCAGAGTATGCTTTTCCTTACATTAACTTTTCCTTACTTTTAAGACTTTACAGCCATGCAACATTAATAATCCTTAAAATGTTGATGCTGCGGAACACTGTGAACTTGTGGTGATCCCTCACACGGAGGTTTTAGTAAGTGGCTGGACTTGAGGAGACCCAGTTCCAGTAATCAATGAAACAATGACTGAAGGCCAGCTGCACTCTTCTTTTCATCAAACATTCGCGTTTCCTTTTTGGAAAACTGCACCGGAGTGACTTGTCCAATAAAAATATGAAACGTGTTGTTTCATATTTTTGTTCCTTGTTTTTCTTTGTTTTTTTCTTAATTGTTGTAGCTGAAACACACTGGCGAAACAATGCATCTTAACTGGAAACAAAAGCTTTTTAATATCCCAGTGATTCATATCATATTGACCGGCCAGCACTGGACAGAATCCCACACAAAAGGGAACCCAGCAGTGGGAACTTTTAAAGCTCTTTGAGTCAAATAAATGACCAGTTTAAGTGCACTTTGGGGTTCCTGTTGTGGTTTCTGGATTTGGCCTGTGATACCCCAAATCAAATAGCCCATTAAGAGAAACCATTTTCTTTCAATACTGACCCTAATAAAATGCAATAATTCCTAAAAAAATCCCACAAAAACCCATAGTGTGCCTCGATACAGTTGTAGAACAAGAAGTGCTATGTTTGGTTTCTCCTGCGTAGCAACCGTGTTGTCTGTCAACGCAAACTCCCAAAGGCCACACAATTGCAAGGAATCTGTATTACTCTTTTTGGCTGTGTACTTTTATGGCCAACTTGGAGCAGATGTGTGATAAGAAATGTAGCAGTGTGAAAAAAATAGCACATTCTTGACTCTGGTACTAAATAATAAAACTTGCAATAAAGGATCAGAAATGCAGTTTTGTAATTTGCTTTTTCAGAACAAGCGTCCGCTGGATTTTTTACCATTAATCATCGAATGACAAATCAGTCAATGCAGACATGTTGTTCCCTATTAGTTTGTATCAGTCGGAGCAAAGAACAGTCAAGCACACGCACACAGAAAAAATTCCCATAATTCGAAGCGTGTGTTTTTTTAAATTACATTATTCCTTTGAAAAACTCTAACTCATGCCCATTCCGCATCGTAAGATAATCACATACCAAATAACCCCTTAGGTCGTTACTGGCAGAGGGGAAAAGCTTGATTTGACTTGTTTTGACTCTCAATTATAGACGTTATGTCTTTGCGGGCTGATTATTGGTTTCCTCGTAGTCTGGCGTGTTGATTTGCATGTTATTTTTGTTTGTCTGCTTTGTTTGGTCACGCAGCCTTTATAAAGCACTGTGGACAATAATAAAAGCCTGGTTTTTATTTGCTGGATTAGCAATAAGCAGATTGCTTGGGTTTGTATATCGATGGTACCAGACACGCTAGACATTCCAGCAACTGTTGACAAATCCTGCGTGACTCAACGTTTGAGCCTCTCGCATACATGCTTAACACCCCTGCCAACTCTGTTATGTAATTCAAGTTTGCTGTTCCTAAGACTTTTACAGTGGTTGCCCCTCACAGGACACACTTCATGGACAGCAGCAGCCTTATAAGGGCAGGGGTACTGTGTCACCGAAAAACGTCCCATAGCTTCCCAGGCACAACTGGTATGTACTATGAAAAATAATGACTCCCACTCTCCAGCTGTCTTCTGCCTGTGCCGTCTTGAGTGCTTTTTCTTTCTTTTGCATCTATTTTTTGCTCTCATCTGTGAGGATTAAGTAGTTTCCCTTCGTGAGACAGGAAAGTTGTGAGCCTGAAATTTGTTTATCTAAAGAGCTTCTTTCCAGTGCGGTCACAGATGACATCACGAGACTTTTTTTCTTTTTTTGCTTACGAAACGATTGATTGGTAGAGTCATATTAACCGTAGCTACTGGCAATGTGTTACTGGGAATTTCAAAGACATTTTAATGTATTGTCTAAGGATGATTAAGATAGTGCTTCAACAGATCTCGCCCTTGTAGTGGGAAGAGATCTGAAAAATGATGTGTCCGTAACACAGGAGGAGACACTCTTTTCCCGGATTCAAAGGGGGAAAGGCTCTGTATCAAATTTGTGGCGGGCCAGAGTTTATCCTTTTGATTGGGTTCAGCTGCTGTCAGCGGTGTTTACCCACCAGCAGACTTGATTCAAACTTTCCAAACAGAAACAGAGTTACACATGAGAAACCAGGGGAAAGATTGGCGTCAACTTTTTAAAATATATATCATCGTATCTTTGGCATCAATTCAATAGTGACAGGAAACAGGGGGCGAGACTAGAGCAATGACACACGACTCAGCTAATTTTAGCTATTCTTGTTCATGTGATTGTGCGTAAATGTGCAAACATTCATAGTGATCCAAAAACTGAACTTGTGCAATTTTAATGAGCTTGAAAGTTAATATTTGGTATTTGCACCTTTATTCTTCTCACATCCTGAACTCTCTTAGGAAGGCTTTCTTGTCATTTCTTAAAATTAGTCTTCAGGCTTCTTGAACATGTTTTTCTATCCAGGCATGCTTTTACTGCCTTGTCAGTCTGCTTCTGATCATTGCCATGCTAAAAAAACAAAAAATGAAACTACTATCAATCAGGCACCTTACAGATGGTGTTGGATGCATGGTGGATCAAAGTCTGATGTCTGTGTCATCTGTGTTCATAATTCCATCAATTTTGACAAGATCCCCAACACCACTGGCTCTCTGCACTGATAATATGACTCAACATTGTCAAATTTGGATTCATCGCTCTATTAGACTTGTTGCCACTGATTGTCAGTCCATTTCTTGTGCAAGTTCGGATAGAGTGGCTTGCAAAAGTATTGGGCCCCCTTGAACTTTTCCACATGATGGCTGAATGATGGCTTGAACAGTGCTCTGAGGGATGTTCAAGGCTTGGGAAATCTTTGCGTAGCCTAAGCCTGCTTTGAATTTCTCAGTAACTTTATCCCTGACCTGTCTGCTGTGTTCTTTGGACTTCATGGTGTTGTTGCTCCCAATATTCTCTTAGACAACCTCTGAGGCCGTCACAGAGCAGCTGTATTTGTACTGACATTACACACAGTAATCACTCTATTTAGTCATTAGCTCATCAGGCAACGTCTATGGGCAACTGACTGCACTCAGACCAAAGGGGGCTGAATAATTACGCACACCCCACTTTGCAGTTATTTATTTGTAACAAATTTTTAGAATCATGTCTGATTTTCGTTCCACTTTTCACATGTGCACCACTTTGTGTTGGTCTTGTGGCTGTAATGTGACAAAATGTGGAAAAGTTCAAGGGGGCCCAATACTTTTGCAAGCCACTGTACTAATGCCAACTTATACCTTTCCCTTCCTTGAGTTACGTGCCCTTTTCATGCTTGAATGATTCATAGGTCAGTGTTAAATGGCTTAGCAAACAAAAATAATATTCCCCTGAAAAAGGTCAGCTACAAGGCCTGGGCTGAAAATGAGTGAAAAAGCAGCCAGTGCCCAAAGAAAAACTTTGAGTAGCTGAAGACAACTTTTAGAAATTACAAGAAACTTGGAAGGAAAAGAAACGAGGAGTGGCTCAAAAACTTTTGCACAGGATAGTAAGTTTCTTAGTTGGTTAATAATAATATTAATAGTCCTGAAAACTATGAGAGCTTTTGTTTGAGCTGTTTGTATCATCATCATCATCATCATCTGTCAGAACACAGAATTCTTGCTATTGCCAGTCGTCAGACGCAACACAGGCTTGTCCTCATAATCTGTAGAGCGAAACGAGGACAGAGTGAGGGAGGAAAAAGAAACAGGCATTTGGGTCGCCAACATTTAGCCGCAAAGATAAACACATATACACAACAATCGTTTCTCTGTAGTTTCTGCTTTCAGTGATCTCATACTAATTGCTGAAATAACCAAGAGATGAACGCTTTTATTTGGACTTTTTCATCATATTTTGTTTTCAAACCAGATGATTACATTCCAACATGATTCAAGGGCAACGGTACAGGAACCTCGAATGACACAAACTGATATGGCGGACTTTAAATTGTTCAGTGAAGTGTTGCTTTGGCTGCCGCCCTGCTGAAGCTGGGTTTGTCTGTTCTTTGTCTGGGCGGGAGCTGCTGCTCTCTTCCATTTCCTTCTCTCTCCCTCGCTGAGGTAAAAATGAGTCACTGAGTCAGCAGCTGGTTTCTGTCATCCCTAATATCACTAGCATTCCACAGGAGACCAGCTGCCATCGTTACACTCTGACGACATCACTTCCCTTTGTCCTTTTATGGAAAAACTTGACTGTTGACAAAAGACCTACCAGGTTGATGATCAGATTTTTGTTCCTTGGTAAATCTGCGATTTATACGCTTGTTTAGGCAGAGCCTGTGTGTCTGATTGTAAAGAGTTTCTTTCCCTGTTAGAAGTCAGGTGAAAGTGTAGACCTCAAAGATCGTGCTAATTTTCTATGTGCGACCCCTAACATTTACAGGAGCCAATCAGGTGCAGGTGGATGATATAAGACTCGTGTTAAACAGCCTTAATAACTCTTTAAGGGCCTTCCATAAATTATGGCATCTATGCAGCGGCTCCACCTTCTGTTACAAGTCTCATATTATCCTTCAACTCTTGAGTATATGTGATCTATGACAGAAAAATGCCTGTAAGTATAGGAAACCAGTATTAATCTCATCTGAGGAACCATAGAAACGTGACATGACAATGCTAACATGCTAATTTTAACCGACATCCAGTGCTCACCATCGAAGTTAACATTTGTAAAATAGCATTAAGCACCCAGCAAACTTCACAGCAGTGATTTGAGTCTTGACTAAATGTCAGCAGCTGTGCAAATAGGTGCATGCTACATGTGCTGTACAAGAGTAGTTTTAATCCACTACTATGATAGTGAAGTGAGGGACTGATGCATGACTAAAGCGCTTTTCATTCGCAAAGCAGCTGTGCTGTGTCTTCAAGTGGAGGACGTGAACAACAAGAACCGCTTGTCAGCTTTGTTTTGGGCGTATCATTCTAAGAGCTGGAACACTTGTACTTTTTATTATTCTACCACCCTGGACAAAGGTGAATCACAAAAACAAAAAGGAGGTGCCTGTTTTTGCCAGGGCTGTCAACTACGGATGAGTGGATTCCATTATTGAATGTTTAAACCAAGATGTTTAGTTTTCCCATTCCAGTGGCTGAAGGGACAGGCAGGTCTGTGTCTCGCTCCATCTCATCTTCCTTCCCATTTTCCTGTGAAGGGAGGTGCCGTGCTGAGTGCTGCTTATTTGAGGAGTCACTGTGGAATCTGCTGTCCCTTTTATTTTAACCGTGCAGGCATGGTAGCAAAGATGAGACAGACCACTCTGCTTGATGTTTATCCACAAGGCTTTGAGAAAAATATGGCCTGAATTCTTGGAGACAGGCACATATCCCCTTCATCCTCTCACCTGTTTTGTTTTCCAGGTGTGAGACTCACCCAAAGGCCTTTTCTGTACTTGTTGAGCAGTTCATCGCTCCACCCCGTCTGTTCCCAGTTTTTAAGTAAAAGCAGCCCCAGTGCGAAAAAGCAAATGTGTTTTGTCATGTGGCGAAAACAAGATTAAAATCTCTACATTGCTATGAATTGCTGCTTAAAAAAACTAGCTTTATTGATTTTGGCAAGAGGTTGTAGCTTTAGTGCACAATCCACCAACACTGTCCAGCTTAATATTCAGTTGTGTTGTCTGAAGGGAAGAAACTCACTGAACCCAAACACTAAATTTCAGGATGACTGGACACTGTTTAGCTCAACAAATCATTCCTGTCCTCACTAAAAGTAGTGCCCAACAACAGCGTTTCTGGGTGAACCCATACTGAGTCTAATATTGTGAAACCAATAAAATTCCTTTTCTTATCACTCATGACCAGCTGTGGCAGATAGCTGCCCCTCCCTGAGCCTGGTTCTGCTGTCAGGGTCTTCCTGTTAAAAGGGAGGTTTTCCTTCCCACTGTCACCAGGTGCTCACAGGAGGGCCATCTAGTTGTTGGGGTCTCTGCTTTATCATTGTAGAGTCTTTACCTTACAACATAAAGCGCCTTGAGACAACTGTTTTTGTGATTTGGCACTATATTAAAAAAACTGAATTCAAGTGAACTCTCTTTCACAAGCAGCCACGGGTAGGTTTTTGATGGCATTCGTGGACTGTGTTTTGCAATAAATGGCTATTTTATCGACATCCTGTCTTGACTTCTGCAGTATTAGTTGCAGAATTTCCATACCAAGCTGTTGCTCATTGAATGCTCTCCTGCTGCTAATGCGTCACGTTAAAACCATTCAATTGTGTGAAACACGCAGTGGCTTGTATTGTTAATCAGAAAGAATCAGGAAACTGTGTATTTGTCATTGAGACCTACCACAATTGTTCTTCTGAAATCTATCTGCAAAACAAAGACAGTTATCATTTTATGCATTTTTTTAGCTGACAGCTAACATCTGTATGAGTGGGTCTTTGACTCTGTAGGAATAAACACGTTACATAAACAGCCCAGCAGTTACTATTTTCTGTGTTCTTTGCCTGAACAGACAGTGAAGCAAATGATTATTGAGTGTCTTGTTCGGTAAAATATGGCGTGTTTGTTTGGCTTCACTGTAAACAGATACTTCAGTTGCTCTTTGCGCTGCACTTTACACAAACTAGCTGTTGCTGCGGTAACAACAAGCATCATCAAATCAACAAGAATTGAAATCTAAACAAAGTGTGACTACCATTTTACGAACTATGTTCATGCACTTTCTCAATAAAGTCATCTCCATCCATTAAGAACTTAGTAACAACCAGGAGCTCTCACCCATCTTTGTGCCAAAAGATAAGTGAGAGCAACAAGCCTGATTTATCCACTGTTAAACAAAACCAATTAGGACCTCTAAAGTTAGCACATTTGAGTTCAACTTTCCCTCTAGCCCCTTAAAAGCCATCGCCGCGTACCCCTCTGAAACAAGATTACTTTAGTTGATTAAAACTAAACTAAGAAATAAAACTGGATGTGAATAAATAAATTATTTAACTAAAATAAAAATAAAAACTTGGTCTTGGTAGCTGGGGATCGGTCCGCCAGGACCTACGCTCCTGGCTGCCGCCCGGCTCACAATTCACCGGTCGGGGTGGACTCAGAGTAGAGCCGCTGCTCCTCCACATCGAAAGGAGCCAGTTGAGGTGGTTCGGGTATCTGTCAAGGATGCCTCCTGGGCGAGTTGTTCCGAGCGTGTCCCACCGGGAGGAGACCCAGGACACGCTGGAGAGATTATATCTCTCGGCTGGCCTGGGAACACCTTGGCGTTCCCCCGGATAAGCTGGAGGAGGTGGCCGTGGAGAGGGAGGTCTGGGCTTCTCTGCTTGGGCTGCTGCCCCCGCGACCCGGCCTCGGATAAAGCGGAAGAAAATGGATGGATGGAAAAATTAAAACTTGGTTTAGTAGACTGGACTGGTGAAAATTTTAGTAGAACTACCCCGATGAGGCATTGATGGACATACTGATAAGACTGTGAGTCAACTGCTTCCTGTTTTTATTGTAACATCTACGCTGATTTTCCTAAATCCTGACTCTGAAATATGCAATCCACACAAAAAGAATTAAAAACAAATTACAAACAAAAAGTCAAAATGAACTAAAAATTAAAAAAACAATTAGAAAATACAAAACTTTATTAACTCCTTTCTGAAGACTTCCATGTGAGCATTTGTGATTTTAACATGAACTTGAAACTTGCACAGAGAGCTGATTCACGTCTGACGAGTCCGATTTTTCTTTCCTTTTAGAGGCACAAGATTCATAAAAAGACAGAGACTCTTATCTTTGTTTAATCCATTCAAAAAGTACACTTTCAGTTACCTGGCAACTGGTACTCAAAGTATAAATAATCACTTTCCCAAAATGTTTGATTTCCCTTAATTACACACAAAAAGAAATGTTGATTAGTTTCCATATGAAAACACAGGGAACACGTCATTCCTTGATTAGAACGTTTTCCGACTAATGCCAGAAATCCTTCACTGCTGTAAACTGATTTACGGTTTGGATCAGATAACGTCTCTGAAGAAACTATGATGAGGGTTACCAACAATTGCCATTTACTCCAGCCTGGGGTTAATGACGGTGTCTAGGCTGAGCCTTGCCATTCTCCGAGTGAATCCCGATTGTTCAGATGTAATTTTTCAGCCATGAACACAAGACCATTGCTTGACTGTGATTTTTGACTGGTCGATTGGGGTTGAGATCCTCATTAAGAACAGGTACTGATAAAGCAACACAGCAAAGCTTACGTGGTCCTTTGCAAATGTTTAAGGGGACTTTTCTGGTTCTTGTGGGCTATGCAGAGAGCGGACGCCCCTCCCTGTGTGTGAGCTGCTCTGTGGTGTTTGGCTCCCGAGCTTACATGACACCATGCGTCTGTACACTGGCCAGCCTAACTTTCCTTCTCGTTTGACTTTAGTGACTGCTTTTATTACAGTCTTACATTCTACTTTGCAAAGAAAGTGAGAAAGTGGAGAAATGATTTCAAAGCTCACGCGGAGAGGAACAGGAAAGCTGTTTTACAGACCCTCGGGGCAGAATGTGTCTCATTGGAAAACTCTCAGGGCAAACTCCTTTAGTTCTTAGAATCTGAGGTCATTTTGTTGCAACCTCATTTCCCTCTCGGTCTGGGCCGTCCAGGGGATCGCTTCGCACCCCATTATAAATATGATGAAGTGGCAGGTCCGGAGAGATCGGTAAATACAGGAACCGACAAAGGCTCGACAAGCCGTGGAGCCCATCTTGTCTGATCGCAATCAGCCAGTGCTCAATGTGAATTGAGACAAGCAGAAATATGACTTCATGTCAGCTCAAGAAGCATCAACATCTGCAGCTCTGCTTCTCTTTTCCCATCTTCCCACAAAATATCAGAAAGCCCTCGGCCGAAAGTGTATCACCCCGTCATCTGGTCCTCTTTAACGCCTGGCAGAAGAACCACCCACTTGGGCTCAGTCATTGTGTGATACTTTAGCTGGACATGGCAATTTCTGTTTTTCTTTTTCATTTCTGGACCAATTTGAAGGAATTTCACAGTCTTTTTTTTTTCAAAGCTACTTTATGAAAGAGTCGATTCTTTACCTTCCAAAAACAACAACCTGCACGTGTTAATTCTCGCTAGAGCTGACAGTTTTGTGCCTGTATCAAAGTGATTTAAAACTTAAACTATCGATTAAGAGTATGTGGAATAACTGTGAGGAAAAAGTGCAACGTGTCATTTTAATGGAAAATTACAAATCGGTCCACGTCCATTGCCACCTGTTTGTCATTTCTGCATTCCTCAGAGTGTAAGTCAACAGACTGTTGCTATGTAGAAATGCTGTATACAATCCCACAGCTGACCCTTGGGGGAGAAGATCCAAATTGGCAGCAGGTCAAATGGCAAGCTCAAGACCGCTCAGGACAGTGGGAGGAAGAGGGGGACGTGAGGGGGCAGGGAAGAGAGGGCTTTGAGTCACGCAGCCCAAAGGAGTGAATCACACCTCTCTGCAGGACTGGCTGACAGACTGATTGACTGATCCGTGTTTGGATCCATCACAGGCGTGGAAATGGCTGCAATCTACGCCGCGACTGGGAAGACGCTCCACATGTGTATACTTGACAGGAGTGTGTGCATGATGGGCCACATGCACTTGCATCAAAAGTCACTTTTGAACATAGACGTGAAATTTAAAAGGGGCATTATGCAAATGAAATCTTTCCTATTCATAGAATCCTAATTGTAGTGTTTATCAACGTTTTTCACTGTCAAGATAATTATAAGATCTGTAGCTCTGGGTAGGACGGGACTTTTTGTAATCGCTACATTGGGATCTGAAGAGTGTGTGTTTGTGGAGAGAAAACTTCCAAAAAACAAGCTCTGTCTAAGATGGTTTACATACCACAGATGAGACAGATTATGTGGACACACAGAGCAGAGACAGGAACTACGACATCCAAACACAAGAGGAATATTTCACCCTAATGCTAAAGCTGTACTTGACCTAATGCCAGTTTCAGACTGGGACTGACGAAGCTAAAATTAGACACGGAGGGGATATAAGACGACTGTGTTAGATGAAAAAAGATGAGCTTCTGCCCCTTATTTTTCCCATCACTTCCTGTGGGCTTGGGAAAGTCGCTCGGTCAGACGTACTGTTTGCTGTCTGATGTTGCTCTCAGATTACTGCTTGTCTGAACCATCATGTGCATCCCACGTGAGATTTCTGTTGCTTAAAGGCCAACTGAAGAGACAGCCTGTTTCTTTCTCCACAATAATCAGATGCCCAAAAGTGAATAGAGGCATAATATTAAATGTGTCATATGAAGTCATTCTTGTAAAAGCAGGGTTGTGCTTTTTGACCCTTGAGATAAAACAAAACAGATTTCCACAAGTTTCATCACAGTAACCTTTGTGACCTTCTTCAGAAAGCAAATGCTCTATAACCACAGTAGGAAGGACGGCCAGTATTCCCTCCAAAATATTTTATCTTATTCTCTCATGTGCTGAAATGTGGAGGATAGCCATAGTTATCCTGACTGGGAAGTCTTAAATCAATGGCAGAGGTTTGCTTTTTCATTCTGCACAATCATCCTTCTCTTTCTTCCCTTTATGCAATCATATCGTGGCCTTATAAGCCTCTTAGATGTCATTTTAAAAGTGTTGGTCTTAGTGAACAACAAACAAGACTCAAACTGAAAGGAGATTTATTATTTGAGTATAAGGTACAAGCTGTAAAGCTTTTTAGTGACTATAAGAACATTGTTTATGCAGTGTTTGGTTTGGTGTTTGGTTCAGCAAGTTTCACACAAGAATTCCAGTCAGTGTTGGAAAAAACCAGGTCAGGACATTGTTCAAAGCTCAGACTTTCTCACATAAAATTCTCAGTTTGATTCAGGAAAAGGTGCTACTGGAGAGCATACAGGTGAGGCAGAATATGTGATGTTCATTTGTTACCATAAATTCACCTGGACAATTACAGTAAAAGAAAATACACCCTCTGTCTGTTCTATTTTTTTTCCTTCAGTCTCACATGCATTAGAGAGTTATCAGGTCCAACTGAGATGGGCATTTGTCTTCTCATGCAAGAAGCAAATGTTGCATCATTTGTAACTTTTTCAGAAAAAAATCCGCAGTAAGATTTTGTGCATTGCATTTGGTAGCCAGGGAATCTCAGAGGTTAGTATCCTGTCTTTTTTCTAATATTTTCTGACTTTGACACATCATTTTCTAGAAACCTGATCATCATCATTTAAATGTAGAAGAATATTCCATTTCAAACATAGGCAAGGCAAGTTTATTTGTATAGCACAATTCAACAACAAGGTGATTCAAAGTGCTTTACAGAGACATTAGAAACAAGAACAAATAAAAAGCATGATTTAAAATTGATTAAAGCCAGCAAACAAACTAACTAACTAATTAACAAACAAACAACAGTATATAAAATCAAAACAGATAAAATCAGTAGTTAAATGTAAGTTTTGAAATTTAAGCTTAAAAGTGTGGATTTGGTGCTTTATTCAAATGCAGCTGAGAACAGGTGAGTCTTCAACCTGGATTTAAATAAACTGAGTGTTTCAGCTGATCTGAGGCTTTCTGGGAGTTTGTTCCAGATATAAGGAGCATAAAAGCTGAATGCAGCTTCTCCGTGTCTGGTTCTGACTCTGGGAACTGATAAAAGACCGGATCCAGATGACCTGAGGGATCTGGAAGCTTCATACTGGGTCAGGAGGTCACTGATGTATTTTGGTCCTAAACCATTCAGAGCTTTATAGGCCAGCATCAGAACTTTAAAGTCTATCCTCTGACGGACAGGCAGCCAGTGTAAAGACCTCAGAGCTGGACTGATGTGGTCCACTGTTTTGGTCTTAGTGAGGACTCGAGCAGCAGAGTTCTGAATGAGCTGTACTTCAACATAGAGGATGAAGTATTCCGTAACATGTTGTGCTAGTTTTATACGGAATAGAAAAAGAAAACATCTACGGTGATGGACATGCTTGGTTGCATAACCAACCGAAGTGAACCCTTCCTAAGAACACAGAGTACAGAGACTCTTCAGAGCTTTTGATATCTGGATTGTCGTCTTTGCTTTGGCCTGGTCTAAGTTAGAGGGATCAAAATGTAGCAGCAGACCAAGTCTCTATCAGATAAAGAGGCCCAAAGACTTGAGAACATTTTACACACTATGCGGTCTCAGCACAGTTAAAGCCCAGGGAATGCTGGGTATGAACATAAGAAACACCCAGAGGGCAGGTCAAAGCCTATGAAGTACATTAAGTTTTTTAAGTTTTTCCAGGGATCCTTTCAAAATTATCCAGCAAGAATAGCAAGGAAGTGGCTTCTTACCAAAGATCAATTCAGCTGGAATAGTGTGAATTCTTTTTATTTTAGAATACAGACAGAACTGTAAGTCTTTTCCCTATGCTGCTTTCTTTGCATATCCACATCAAGCGCTGGTCAGCACGTGTTAGGCATGTGCAGAGAGAGCCTGGAGTTTTAGGGAAACATCAAATCAGCAAAAAGTGCTTTAAAAAAGGTGTGATTACATTAAGAATCCAATCTAAACTCACCACTACCTTACAAAACGACTAACTGGCCTTTAAGTGTGAGCTGTTCTGTGTCCGGATGCCGACGTCTAATTGGGATGACGTTAGTGCTAATGGTAGAACACGATTGAGGTGGCAGGAATAACACAGCAGGCTGCCACGGGGACTGCATATCCTATATTCTGTTGGTTTAGGTTTGGTGGGAGAACAAATATTGAATTCAGCTTTAAAAATGAACCCTGCACGCCTCTTTTCTCTGGAACTTGCATAAAGAGACGGCGACCGCAACGTGCCTTCCTTTCTCTCAGCAGCTGCACAATTCTCATCTGCGGCACACCAGCTTCAATAGACATCTCGTTTGACTGCTGTCAGCATGATCATTAAGTCTCTCGATTTGGGTCTGTTTAAACAAGCTCCTCTGACGTTCAGTGGCCGCACGAAATCATTTCCCAGCCACGGGATGATTTCCTTCTCTCTACCCGTGGTCACGCATTGGTCCATTTAACGGGTGGTCAAACATACTTACTGTAAGGCAGAATAAACACTTCAAGTCATGTTTGTGTTATCTCCCTTGGCTTGAAAGAGTGCAAAAACTGTATCCACCTGTTTCTGTTATCACCCACGGGGAATGTAATGTGTTGTTAGTGTGTGGCTTAAATTTGGTTTTACGCAGTCACTCTGAAACAGACTCCTCACATATTTACTGGTTTAACAAGCCTAGAATAACAGAGTTGTGGTGCCGCACAGAAAACAAAAGAAAGAATGACATTTTTACCTGATCTTAGTGCTTAACTGAAACATTTTGAGGTCATCAAACCTTTTACTATTCATCATAAATAGGACATAAACCCCTTGTGTGATGTGACGACATTTCACTCAAGCACTCCAAGCAAGACTTGAAGAACTACTAGGCTTTAACTTCTTTCCAATACTTATAGAGATATTTTGAGGAGTAAAGGGAAACTTTGACCTAGATAGAAGGTTAGTTCAGTTTCACCAAAGTCAACAGGATTACGTTTCATCCATCGCAAAAAGTGCAAAGAATGATTCAGATGGCGTACATTGAGTTCCAAGGTATCCTCACAGGTCTAGACGGAGGACATACCTTTCTGTCTGAGTCCAGTTGTAGCATGTCATCAGACCAAGAGCATCAATGTCCTCTCATGGAAAAACCATCTGCTATGCTGGTCAAATTCTCTGAATGCTTTGTGTTCTGTGATTTGAGACATGTGTGTTTTAGTAGCGGTGTAGTAGCGGCTGGTAAGGAGGAGGGGTTTCTTTTTTTTCTCCAAAATACACCGGAGATCTACATTATGGATTTATTTGATTCTCTGATTCCTTAATAAATGCTAAAACCACCTTGCCTTCGGTGGAGAGGTCTAATATGCTTTAAAAAGCAATGCTGGACATTATTTCCTCATGATGATTACCTTTACAGTCTGAAATGTGGCTTGGAGGATATAGATGCCACATCTTATTCTCTTTTATCGTTTGCCCAATGGCAGGCATCACACCGTGCGTGCATGCACCCTTTTTGGCCAACGCATCGGCGAAAGCCAGAGGCCACACAGGGCACAACTTTGTGGCCATCTGAATCTTCTCCAAGTCAGGGGAGGTCTGCCTTGTTGACACATGAAGTCAATCTGAGAAAAGAGCCTGTTATGCCAGACTCACCTAAGGTGGGTAAGGAAAAATGCAAGCTTTGGCTGGTTTGTGAGACGCTGCTGTCTCTGCTGAGTGCTGAAAGATCCATCAGTGTTTGCTTCCCTACCAACGTTCTCAGTACCAACAAAGTTTACTGAGTAATAACCTGTACGAACTCCCAATGGGAAATAAGGTGTTGAAATATTGTCTTACGTCTAGAGTCAGGTTATGCCCTTGTCATAACACTCCTACAAAGCTAAATAATTTCCTTTGGGTACTGCTGGGATTGCTTACCACTGGGTGATTGTTGTGTCCAATAGCAGCAGCAGGCATGTGCTTAAAAAGCCCCAGAGGTCTTGCGGTTTCTACTCTTCTATTTGTTTCCTAATGTGAGGAATATGAAGTATGTCCTGTACATGTGCCTGGCAGCCTGTAAACACTCAAAAAGACCTAAGGCACTGTATGTGACATTTTTAGGGGGATAAGAGTTTAAAAGTGCAAACCCCATTACAACCATTAATCATGTCAGACATTCTCGATTCAAGTAATACTTCAGTAAAAACTGAAGTATTCTTTCAACTTCTTTACTCAAGTGAAAGTGAAGAAGTACAGGCTCTAAAATGTACTCCAAGTATAAGTAAAAATTAGATTTTTGGGGGGCATTTTTACCAACTATCTTTGTGAAAAGCTAACTGAACTTCATGACCTATTAATATGATAATAAAATAATACAAGTGAATACAAACTCTGTTTCAACCTGAATTCTAATTCTAGTTAATTCACACAGTTTGAACACTGTTATGTAGAAGACAACCAGAAAGGAACAAAGGGAATTTAAAAAAATATAGTGTAGGTAAGTGACTTCTTCCACAGCTAAACAGAAAAATAAGTACAGTCAGGGGTTAAAGTTGGTTTTTATGGGTGAGGAAAGGTGTAGATTTCTATAGTGCGCTCCAATAGATTTGTGTACAGTTGACCTGTGCTGCTGCTGCTGCTCTGAGATTTACTGCTCTGTGCAGATTTACATCAAGATATTAATTTCCTCTTATGTTGTTTTTATTGTTTTACATTACTGTTTTATTTACTGTTACATTGTTTTATATTTCCATCTCCTGTGTTGTAAAGCACTTTGTGATTTTTATCTGTGAAAAGCGCTATATAAATAAATTTTACTTACTTACTATATAAGCAGAGCCATGAACTGATTTCCAAGCCTTAGACCGTATAAGGTTGGCTGTACTATACGGTACTATTACTAACTATGTCTATGGTTGAAGTTTACTATATCTCTGGACTGGATTACTTCATGGTGGCACGCTGGGTCGAAACCATGGTGCAATTTTGTTTTGATGTAGCTGTTGAGAACATGAGAAGAGTCCATATTTTAAATGTATTTGCTACCCAGCTGGTTTGCTTATTTAGGTATGGGTACATTGCAAAGACAAAGATCCTCTGTAAATTATTGCAGTACACAAATAATTTTAAAAATGTATTAGACTTTTTAGAATGTCTATTAGCATATTTACCCACATTTCTCATATAACTGCCTTAATAATTATCTGTTGGGAACAAAGCTTTTTTTTTTCTTTGTTGGGCGGTTAAATAGTTTGAAGGTGGTTGCTATTGGCCATTCCTGCTCTAGTTTTTGGCACATGCATTCTGGATATATTTTCAGTTGCCACGTTGCTTAGCTAATCACAATAAAGAAAACACAAGCACTTGTTAGCTGGTTGGTATCACTGCTTTAAAATGTTCCTTTAGCTAAAGCTAAAGGGGAAGCTAACTGTAGGCTACTGAAACTTACACATTTCCTGTATATAAGAACTCTGGTGCCCACCAAGGAAGTTTTAGCTTTCCCACAATATAAGCTGCATAAATAATATGAAAATACACAATCAGGTAATAAAGGTAACACTGACTATTTTTATCAGTGGTTAGCGCTGTTGCCTCATAGCAAGTAGGTTTGAACTTCCTGCTCAGCTGGGGCTTTAGGTTAATAGGTGATTCTATATTAGTCAAAGGTATGCATGTGGTTTCTGTTTGTCTGTGCTGGACCTTTGCTAGGTGTTCCCCATCTTTTGCCCTGTGATAGGCTCCAGCCTCCCCTGTGGCCCTGAGTTACATAAGCAGTTAAAAAAAAAACTAATGTGTGCCTGACCTTGTTATATTAATGTCATTCAGACATCTTGTGGTGACAGAGTGCACGCAGTTGGGCTCCAAAAGAGGTTTATCAGTTTGGGGCTTTAAACTTTGCTTTCAGTGTTATTTCAACCCAGCCAACCTGCTCCTCGTGGCTTTAGGAATATTACTTTCATCAAACGCCCAGTCTGATCTATTTTGGTTTACATTTTTCTTTTAGAGAAAATGTGCTTTGTATTTTCCCTCTTTCACTTTGTGCAAGTAGAAAAACAGAACTGTTTAAGCATGGGTGCTATCTTGTTTAGTCCAGATTTACTGTGGCAATAGACATGGTTCACATCTCCTGTTTAGGTTGATGCTGTGTTGCCAAGCCCTGTAGGTTATTGTGGTGTTTATATTGAGAGTGGAATTATGGTAAGAATGTGCCACGATACCACCAAAGCAACAGCAGGCTGTTCTGGCTGTTGCTTTGGTGGTGGTCTGAGGCTGCTTAATACTGGCACTTTGGTTCTGGAAGAGCATTGAGCCTCTGGATTGATGAAATACCGCCAAGATCCAGCATCTGAAGCTTGAATTCATTACACATGTTCCCAGTCTCCCTGTGATCATTTGCCGGGCCTTGATCACCCGTGGGGAGAAATACCACACAGAAGCCCTCCTGTCTCCTGAGGAAGCTTGTTGTTGAGAGTGAGAGCTACTAGAGACTCTGAAAATAGATAAATATTATTGGTAAGCCACAGAATTTAGCTGAAGAAAATTTAGAGAGTCTTCTCAAGAGGCTTCACAGCTTTTTTGCTTTATAGAAAGAGACATTGGCTTCCCAATCTCACATGTGGTCCAAGGAGAGTTCATTACTTTCTGGGTTTACTCACCAATAAGCTTGGGGTTGGATAAATAGCTGTTGTGTATCATTAGAATTAGCCTGCTGTGATGGAGTTAAGCATGAAGACAGAGTGGCCCTGCCAGTGTCAGGTTAGTTATCTAACGAGACAGAAGATCCGGTTTTACTCCAGTCATCAACTTGCCATGAACTTCAGCTGAGTTAAAGGGCAAATTCCAGTCAAATGTAACACATACTGTAGCCCTTTGACCTCTTGCACTGGTGTTTACAACACACGTATCTATACGATCAGTGAGCAGCAAGGTATTTTAAACGGTTGTTATCAGTCTCCTTAAGTCTTGTTAAACTAAGCAAATGAATCTGATTTCCATCGTTCTGACAATTTCGCCTCTAAAAAAATATTTTGCAATGTGTAAGGCAAGAATGATATCTGTTAACAAACGTCTTTGACCACAACACTAGAAACCTGCTGTGCCTCTTGCTGTAATAAGCCATATTTCAAGCAAAAAACGTGCCGTCTGAAGTCACATATTATTTTCTTCTTGGTCTTTTTTTCCTGGATTGTGATCAAAGAAAAGGAAATCACATGAACTAATTGATGAGGAATGTGTTCGCCACAGGACTTGCTCATTATTTAGGGCAAGAATTTTCCATTCGTCCAGTTTTGCATCATATGTTGCACATAAACAACTGTCTGGAAAACAACAAAGTCTTGCTGGATCATATATATTTGGTTATTTCCATGTGATCTCGAGCTCCAAGCTGGTCTAGACAGCCTGTACTCACTCAGGGCCTCCTCCTCTTCCTGGTTTGGGGTGAGTATGGAATGAGAAGGTCAAAGGTTAGGAACTCCGTAGTGGAGGGCCTACTCCACAGATGAACTTTTACAGCCGTGAAGCTGTGTGTTAGTGGCAGTTAGCAGTGGGTAGACATGCCAAAAAGCATGTGAGCGTGAGGTGTGATCGTTGTTCCCCGTGTGTCTTTTTCCTATGCCAGACACACTGCACTGTGCAGTGTCGACATCAGTGACAAATTCTCGGTTGGCTAGACGCCTGACTTTTGTGTTTCCACAACAACTATCAGCTTCTCACTAATTTGCTTTGACAGATCTTGCGGCCCTGCTCACATTTTGTCTTTTCTTTGATAAGTTCTTCATTTGTCTAAAATAAAATCAGTGCATCCACACGTTGCATTGCATGTGCTTTGGATGAAAGCGTATCTTACGTCGTTTGTAGCGTTCATGGATCGCTGCGTTTCTGCATGTAGAGCACGTTGTGTCAACAGAATTGTACAGAGAGATAATAATTGCCTTCTGGCGCTAACAGACAGCTAGACGGCTCAACACACAGATCTATGCAGATGTGCAATGGCTGTCTGCCAGTAGTCATCAGAAGCAGCATGGTGTTATTAGGGACTAATACTGCCACAGTGGTAAGCGTCACGGCATGAGAAACATTCTGGAGAGTCTTGTCTCACTCTGTATTAGCCAAAGCCACAAGCATCCCTGAGTTGCATAATAGTGCTTTTGTGCAGGCGTGAGGTTCCATGTGTCTTTCTGTCTGACGGCCACACAGATGTGCTATCAAATAAGGTTCCAATAACCTGATAGGATTAGCCAAGGGAGAATCTGTCCTCTTGATAGCCTGATAGAGAAGAGACCTGATATGTCTAAGTGCATTTGCAGGTTTTTGAAATGAAAAATATTCTCTAAGGGGAATGCAGATTTTTGTCTGCCAGATTCATCCTGTCCGATTCAGGCAGAAATAAAGGGACCTACATCTACTTTCTAAAGGAAAGTTCAACTAACAACGGAAGCTTACTGCAGTGGATGAATTACAGTGAGAAAATCCAAATATAATCAAACATAAGACATTTTTTTATTCCAATGTTCATAGAAAATCAGAACACCTTTCAGTAAATTACAGTCACATTATATACAGCAAATTTACAGTAGAGTATCAGACTACCGTATTTTTCAGACCATAAGGCACACCGGATTTTGCGCATTAAGCAAAACAAACCAGTCAGATAAGTCAAACTTTACTGAACTCATTCTTCTTGCTTCCTCCACTTCTGTACCATTGATTCATTAATGTTGAATTCTCTGGCAGCTGCTCTATTCCCATGTTGTTGCAGTATATTAATGACTAACCTCGTATTGTGGATGGATTATCTCAGTTGTTCTCCTGACTGAAGTTTGGTCCGTTTACAGCATCCTGCCATGCGATTGCATTTGTCTCTAACCATTAGGAACCCTCACATTAACTTTCGAGTGGAAAAAGGTTGGCGTTCATCCTCCAGCTTCACTGTGTTTGTTATGCTAACATAGCTGTGTCGCTAGCAATCACGTAGCACATCAATATATACCAGCTAGCCCAGCTTCAGTAACCCTACAAAAGTCACTGCTGTTTAGTTTTCTGTCTTCATTTATGCTGGAAGTGATAGCAGAGCTGTACCTTTTAATTTTCTCAGAAATCTCTCAGTCAGAACATGCTATATCATGCTTAGGTGGAAGCTAGCGAGCTAACTTCCTGCTAACTTCTAACTGTTAAATTTAATAGATTCTGTTTTCATGGATGCCTGGATGTTAAACTTAATTGATACACCTGGTAAAGCAGCAACGCTGATCATTTTATTAAAGATGAAAGAATTTAGACAGTTTTCAACTCTCAGTAATGCCATAGTGATCGTTTGACTTTGGGACCTGAAGAAGACGGAGTTTTGGACCCAGATTTCTCCACAATGCTCCTGACTATGGTAGCCGTAATGCTCCGACAATCCATCAAGCGTTGCGGCTTCGTAGCTTACCAAAATCGTACTAAAACGTTTTTTAACAGATTTTTGAGCACCGTGTACCATATAAAATCGGTTCAAAGTCAGTAAGCACAACCAGAATTCATACATAAGGCGCACCGGATTATGAGGTGCACTGTCAATTTTTGAGAAATTTAAAGGATTTTAAGTGTGCCTTATAGTCCAAAAAATACGGTAGGTGTTTTTAAAATTGCACAAGGCTCAGTGAAATCAAATGAGCAGGAATAAGTTTTATGATCACTGCATAATTGGTTTGGAGGCAAAAAGTACTTGTTTTGGGCTCAAAGTGCATTTGCTTTAAGAAAGACAGTCTTCATACCCGGGCAGAGAAGCCATGTTTTTCTTTCACCACCCATATGCTGTCAATCACCTTCCCATTCTGGAACACACAGAAAAGTCTTTGTCATCATCCGAGCAATATTCCTTGGTCGTAAAATGAATCGCACTCACACATTCTTCCTCGTGTGCTCACCTGGTCATCAGACACCTGCTCCAAGTACAGGTGGGTTCCATTGACCACCTGCATACGGCTGTAGCCGTAGTCTCTGCTGCGGAAAGCACTCCACTCTTTGGGGTTTGGATTGAACTTGTCAGTCTTCTCTCTGCAGCCCTGCAGAAGATTAACCAGGAATTACACAGAGCCTTTAAGATAGGAGCCACATGCCTTCCTCAGACTCTGACATTTACAACTGCGGCTGTGCCTCGGTGTGAGTCTGTCTGCATTTTAATATCCCAATGACTAATCCCTCTGTGGTTGGATGACAAAGTGTACTCTGCACTGTTCACCACCACATCAGAAAAGAGTTAACCAGACCAACAGATGGTACTAAACTCATGTAGCAGACCAGCTGCTGCACAGACAGAGCTGTTTACCATACATAACGGCATTTCTGTTGATTTCACTGTCACTTTGCGCACTGACCTGCACACAAAAATGTTAACAGTGACACAGTGACGTGAAACTACTCACAGCAGAGCCTGTGATAATGTGGACTGGAGCTTTGGGGTTCACGTAAGGCTGTTCTCTGCTGCCATTGAATACCTTCAAGGAGCAAAGCACAATAAGTTTGGAACACTAGTTTACAACAGGGGAATGCAAGGATGAAGGATGGGGTGAAGTAAGAATGCACCAGCTGACCTTATCACCATACACAGGCCACAGCCTCTCATACGTGTGCTCATGTGCCCACAACTCCACATCCACTCCTGTGGGGGGGAAAAAAAAAACCCTTTCATAGATGAGAAGCATACACAAACAGCTCAGTGGTGCAACTGAAAGTTCCTCAGAACCTGTGCCTATTTAATTTGCAGATTTCTCAACAAACAACAAAACCTTACGATCAGAGAAACAAAACCTGACAGCGATTCATCACAAATTAAATAATTAAAACCGAGCGAAAAGTCTGAGAAACGTAATACAGGAAAAACATTTTGAAAACAGGCTGTTAGCATTTCAGCCAGACAGAAGGCCTGGTGTTTGGTTTGCTCTGCTGTTAGGACATTAGTCTAAGTGTGCAAATTTGCAATATTAAACACCCATTAGCAGCACACAGACTAGGTAGCATACCATAACGGTAAAATAGATCCTCAAGACCTGGAGCCGGTGGTTTTGTGTCATTCCTTCCCAGACGGACCTGAGACATAGGTGAGAGAGGTATAATGACAATATGAATTGACATTAACATCCAAACCACTACCTGCTGGGTGAAACACTATCTGGCAGGCATCCATTACCTGTGCCTGCCTCACTCTCAACAATGCCAAGTGTTGAGAGAAGCAAGCCCCGGTGGAAACTATTTGCTCCAAATTACAGTGATTATGCCAGCACGCCGTGCTGCTTATGGGTTCTGTGGACTGGCCAGTCTGCAACATGCTTGTCATGTCTCCTAGCAGGGGCAATTTAAGTGTAAAGCAAGGCTGTGAAAATAAATCCTGCAAATAACATTATGTGATAAAAATAAAATGTTTAACAACACAAACATGCTGCTGTTTACATAACCGGGAACACAGCTCCCAATTAACAGCAGCTTCTTTAAAGCCAAGGCTCACGGTATTTTAAGGTAATGACAACATGACGTTTGCAGTAGTAAAATTACATCACACCTATAGAGTGAATTACCGATATGGTAATACAGAATAGTACTAGTAAAGAGTCTGGAATTTAGCTAAACAACACCACACTCATACCCCACAAGGCACTGGTATGGGTGGCACTATCACCCTTTACTAAGCTAGACATTCATTTTTCTATAAAATTTTAGACATAGTCAAAGGTTTAAATAATGAGCCCAGCTTATGTGAACCAAAGCTCAGCCTTCAGATTAATCTGAATGTTTAATATTGTCATATGAGGAACACAAGTCGGGCTTGCCCAACTTCTGTTTTGTTCAATCTTGTATTTGCAAAGGACAACCAATCAGAAAAAATCTTCAAAGGGGGAGTGAAGGAGTTAAAACATCTTCTTTCACACACTGTATTATCTGTGGGGATTGTAAATCATCCAAAGCTACTCTAGTCCAACAATAAAAACATCAGCCTGGGAGTTACATTAATAAGTGCCCTACACAATTAATTGTGAAAAATTATTATATAATATAAACCATTTCTCACTGTAGCAATGTAAGTAAATTAACAGACAACACTCTTACATACATAGGATTCAAACTTAGTACAGTCATCCTGGTCATCATCAGAGCAGTACATGGGCCGGTGCCCCATGGTTATGATCCAAGGACGCACTGCTCTGTTCTCGGGCTTGTTGGCCTCCTAGATGAAACAAAAGTGGAGCCACACATGTGCCACGTTAAAACAGGGAAACAAATTCAGCAACATGCTCTTACTTTCACTGAAATGAGAATTCTGAATATTATAATGATATAAAATGACCTTGGTCTTAAAATGAGAAAAAAAGAGGTCAAAGCAAGTGTGGGAACAAAAGAAAGGACTTAGCCACAGTGGACAGATGGAATTGTTGTGGTCATTAACCTCCAGGTCTTTCTCCAGCCAGTCGTACTGCTTGAAGAGGAGGTCCTGGCCAAAGTCAAGATAGAAGTAAACCTCGGTGGAAATGGAGATTATGTGCGCTGAGCCCAGGTTCCAGCTGCGGAGACATTGTTAAAATAATACACTGCACTGACCCAGGAGAGGAAGCGTGTTAAAAGTCATCTGATAAGCAAGAGCAGGTCTCACTTTAAACCGCAAAGTGTGAAAAATACTCCGAGATCCAGACGACGTTGCGTCACTCACATGTTGTTATAAAATAGACTAAACTGCTCTTTAAAAGGCCGCACTGTACTGTGAGTGCTTACATGTCCGTGCTGTAGGGTTAATGGAAGAGTGCCACTGTACATGTGTGCTTAATGTTATGAACAGTTTCCAGTTGCAGTCAGTTGCCTGGATGGAGTTTCTCTTTGCCTCCTAACTGTGCACATGAGTGGAAGGCTCTCAGCCAGCAGCCCTGCCCAGAGAGTGGGCAGCTGGCCTGTGGTGTAGCAATGTACTGTATTATCTTACTGTCTGACAGAAGGAGGCCTGTGGTGGGCGATGAGTCACACCTGTCAGATGTATAGCTCCTTTGTGTAGTCTCAGTGTGTGAGATAGGAGAAGTAAGCTATACTAAGAGAGCTCTATACTCCTCTGCTGACTCATTAATGCTTACTGAAATACAGCAGGACGTTTGACACACTTAACATGACACTTCACATGGGCCCGCTGTTAGAAAACAATGAATTACTCATCACGAGTGGTGTGTGCAGGGCTTGCAATGACATGCTTTCGTATTCGTTCACCTGCTTCGGTGCATTAATTGATTGCTGTTAAAGCAGCTCCCTTACCTGTACCACAGGCTCTCGGTCTGGCCTGGCATGCTGAAGCGATTCCTGTAGTTGGAGAAGTTGCTGTGAACAAACAATATAGCGAGAAACGCAATGAGATGGACTGATCGTGCACTCTACATTCCTTGAATAAATGAGAAGCAGCACTTAGCACCTCAAACTGCTGCTTTCTCATAGTTTGAGATGATTATACCAGCGCCTGGAAAAACTGCAATCCATTCAGAATAGATTTAAGATAATTCCAAGCTTTCTCTGAAATACAATAAACCAGCTGTTCGTGGAAAAAAAGCCCCTGCATTTGGTGCAGTTCTTTTGATTTATGTGCTTTTTCATTTGTCATCTAAACCTGGCAGAAGACTTGGCGTTATACCTCATCGGTTGAAAACAACCATCAACCTCTAAGACCTCCTGGAAGGTCATAGATATTTAAAGGAACTATAAACACTGCTACATGCAAGCTATCAGAGGATCCCTCTCTAAATTAAAGGCTGGGCAGAAACGCAAAGTAGCCTCTGTGACATCAACCTATAGCTTAGTGATGGAATAGTCTGAGGCTTAAAATCATGGTCAGCAAGTGGAGCCAGATAATCAAACTCTGGTCAACATGAGGGAGCTTGGGTGGAGCCGGACATGGGATAAGCGAGTAGGAGCCACCATGACCGAGAGTGCCACAGCTGTCAATCAAGAACATGTCTCTAAATATACCTCTCTTAAAACCATGACATCGTTTTAAAAGAAGACTGTAATTTTACATCCAGCAGTCATCAGAGGAATCCAGTTTTGAGGTAGTCCTGCAGTGGTTTCACCACCGAGTCATGGCGGTTTTTATTGATCTAGATATAGCCGGACACTTAAAGTGATCAGTCCATCGCTGCTCATTGCACTACATGAAACAGACACATACTAATTGGAAACTCGAGAGATGCTAAAACACTATCAAACCAGCATCTCCAAATTTTACAACGCAAAAGAGTAAAAATTAAAAAAAATATTTCATGGGAAGCTCTCCCAGACTCCAATCTGTCAGACTCTTTTCACAGTTTTTAATTTAGAAGGCAGGAGCCAGTCTTCTCAACAGGCCATTAACTAAGCAAGGTGATGGGAACAATTATTTTCTTATCTTACGTAGGGGAGGTGGGAAAAAGAGGCAATTTCCTCGGCAGCAGCCAGAGTAGGGTAGCAGATCCCTGAATTGACAAGTTTAATGTAGGGCTAGGGGTAATGTTGAGTTAGGGGTAACTTGAGAGCAGCAGGGTCAGAGGTTAAAGGCCAGGATTCAGGACCCAAAAGGAGGATCACAGAGCTCTTAACTAATGCTGAATAAGTCTTAAAGTAATGTCACCTGTAGTTTGGGTGGGCACCGAGGTCAGGTTTAAATGGTCAGCATGATAACCCAGCAAAGGTCAGTTTGTGAGCCGCTTGTTTCAACATCATTTCATGTGCACAATGGCAGGCTGATCCTACAGATGGCACCTTTAAAATGTTAAAAATAGCTATAGGTACGAACTTTATTTCAAAGTTATTATATGAAGGACATTTTTTCATCTTTTAGTATAGATAATACAAAAAAATCTTTACTTAAGTCATTCACCCTAACGTAAAAGCATAAGGATGAGCTCTTTATCCCAAACAAATCTGTTGTGATTGAAATTTCACAGCCAAATGTGATCACTGTGGTGAATAAGGAAGAGTCCTAATATAATATATATAATATATGGTGTGGTGTGGTGCTATCTTTTATGGTGTGGTCTGCTGGGGCGGCAGCATCTCTGCTGGGGACAGGAAGAGACTGAACAGGGTGATCCGAAGGGCCAGCTCTGTTCTAGGATGCCCTCTGGACCCAGTGGAGGTGGTGAGTGACAGGAGAACGGCGGCTAAGCTGTCATCCCTGATGGACAGCATCTCCCACCCCATGCAGCAGACTGTGACAGCACTGAGCAGCTCCTTCAGTGGGAGACTGCGGCACCCACGGTGTGGGACGGAGAGATTTCGCAGGTCTTTCCTCCCCACTGCTGTCAGACTCCATAATAAAGACTTTAACTGAACAAACACACACATCCACACATGTGCAATAACACTAAGTGCAATAATCTTTTCTGGCATCGTTGTATTTTTACTCAGTTGTATATAGCATTCGTATTCTATTTTTATCTTATTGTATATTTTTATTCTATTTTATTCTACTGTATATAGTATATTATTTTATTCTATTCTGTACAGCTGTGTACTGTATTTATTCTTATTGTATTCTAATTTTTGCGTCATAACTTTTGCACTGTCCACTTCCTGCTGTGACAAAACAAATTTCCCACGTGTGGGACTAATAAAGGTTATCTTATCTTATCTTATAAGTTCATACTCCCATCTTGTGGCTAAAAATGGTATCAGCAGGCATTTTAAGGATCTGGGAACACAGAAAAAGGTTTTTTGTTCTGTTTTGTTTAGTTTTGAATCACTGGATTTTTAGACATACAGGAAATGTATTCACTGGCTGAAACTAAATCAAAAACAAGCTATCAAGTCTGTAGTTCAGCAGTGGAAATGTAATTTAGCACAGACATGACAAGCGTTCATTTGTGTCATTGATCTGTATAGGAGTTCAGCAAAAAATGTGAGTCATTCTAAGTCAGATTGTCATCTTTCCAGCTAAATGTGTGGGTTTTTTAAATTAACACTGAGATAGAAATCTGGATGTCAAATTCAGAACAACCCGTCTGCTTCAACTGGCCCAGTAAGATTTTCCCTGCTCGTCAACTCTTTCCTTTCATCATCTGATGGGCTAAATCCAGGCAGTATGACAACTTAAAGGATCCAGTTGTAATATTCATGGAGCATATCATTGTTTCAGATGATGACCGTTGGTCTGCTGAACCATGTGCTCATCTTGGTGAACAAAGACAGCCTTGACTGGGGCCTTAGCATCTTCCGTGGACCGGCTGTTCTCATGCAGCTGGAATGCTGACTGAAAACCTTTGTGGTCGGCTCCGTTTTAATCGCCTTTAACTCATTAGGTTTTGAGGTTGGAAAGCGAGAGTAACAGAGAAGTACAGTGAGACGGAGCACAACAGAAAGTGAGGAAGAAAAGCAGGGCCCAGCTGCTGGGTATACTTGGATTCTGAACGACACCACAGAACGAAACACATATTTAGGTATAGAAGAAGAGGGGGCGGGGGGGAGAGCTGCATTTCTGGTTATGTAATGCACCGAGCTGGTTTTTGATATCAGGTTCTTATGTCGGGATGCAGCGCCAAGAAAAAGAGACTACTGTTAGCAGCTCCTTAATAAAGAGGCAGACAGTAGTCCTATTACACATGGCAAAGCCAAGAGAGTGAGAACGGTCCCCGTATAGAAGCGGCAAGTAAATATTATGGTGCAGGATCAGACACCACTGAAAGTTTCTAACTCCAGCAGATGTTGTTGGAATTCAGGGATCCATTCGCTGCTGATCCTCATGATAAAAACCATATGAATGTCTATAGAAGTCTGACTTTAACTATAACTAATAAATGTGTAATTTAATGTACTGAAACAGTTAAGTGACATATTGTAATAATGTGTTTTTTTATTTTATAAGGGAGAATTGTCAAGTTGTAATTATGAAGCTAATGGGGGGCAACCCACTGAATAATATCTATGCATACATGATTGCATGTAGAGTCGCACTGTAAGCTGGGGTTTTTTTTATCATCAATTAATCTGCAGATTATTTTATTACATATGGCTCTTTTGCTCTAAAACATTCACTGACTATTTACTGCACAGTTTCTTTAACCCAAGCTGACTCCTTCAGACTGCTTGGTATCTCCAAAACAGCACAAAAGCCTTTATTATATGTGATTTACTAAAGTGTTATAGATAAAATCAGGGAAAGCTGTAAAACCTGACATCTAAGAAGCTAGAAGAAGCAATGTTTCAGGGTTTTGTTTGAAAAATTATGAAATAGTTTACTTTAATTTAAGATTTTACCATTTAACTAAGGCTTTGTCTTGTGTTTTCATCCAGATAAGTTCCCACACTCAGATGCAAAGAGCACATTTGGTAACCGTGAGTGAAAATACTGACAGTTCCCACCACCGCAGGCCATCTCTGGAAACTCAAAAACAGATATTAAGCTGATGATTCCCAGTCAGACTAATGTTAGTTTTGGACAGTGTTGACTTGTTTAGAACTTGGTGGCTCCTAATGCTGCTCCAGACTTCGGAGACAAAAATAGCTCCCATCTGTTCAAACGGTACAGTAAAGACTTTTCAGGACTAACCGAGTGTGCTCTCTATTTTGCAGAAGAAAAAGTGCAGCTGATGGGGCTAGCCTTGAGATATAGCATGCACTGCTGTTTTTCTGTCCAAAACCCATTAATTACACTCCTGGCTCTGTGAGCAGAATGTGGTGCAAATATAAAGAAAAAGAAAAACAGAGCTGAAGGCAGACAGCAGACAAACAGATGCTGTGTGAGAAAGAACGTGTTTTTGTAATGAACGTGTGCCTGACTTCCACCTATGGATGCATCGTATGAATGAGAGAGACAGCAGAGAGATTCAGTTGAATTTCACCTACTATGTAGCTTCATGGTTGCCGGGACAGGTCATGTAGGGCACGTAGGCAGCTATGGACTCGATCTGCCTCATGAACTCGTCTCCAATCCTGGCATTATCCTGGAATCACACAGTGTCATTGAGCCATTAAACATGATGTCAAAGAACTTCCTGTTAAGACAGTGTTCATTTTTGCACATTCAGTCCATTTTCCAGAATGCTTCAGGAACGTAGCACAGGCTACCAAATAAACCTCAATGGAACTTGAAGAGTTCGTCTTAAATATCCCAATACTGTCTGCGGTGCTTTAAAAGCACACCGCGGTTCATTTCTCCTCTGATGGCTTTTACCTGCCACAGCCATTAACGACCTTTCAGGCTAAATTCTCTCTCTGTTTTTCTATTTATAATATCAGCGAAGCCGCAGGTGGTGCCTGCACATTCCAGCTGAGAACACAGCTCAGATGAATTATGGTTATTAATTTTTGCAGCAGCCTGATGATTGCATTTTACATTCTCTCCCTATTAAAAAACAGCATTAATAACGCGAAAAGTTATTTAAGGGAAAATGATATTAGCATCCGAGACAAGGTTATGTCCTCTAATATGAAAGGTGACAGCTGTGAGGATTTCATATGAGCCAATATGTTATTGGGACTTAAGATCTGTGGTTTTGAGTAGCACCACTTTTATTCATGAAATACTTGGGCGACACAATCCGTACTCTCATCTTTCACTGCGGGCTTAAGGCGTTTCACAGCAATGCTAATGTCCCAACCACAGCTGAAAGCTCTCACATGCCCTGAGGACAAACAGTGGTGTGCAGTAGAGAAAGGTAAAGTGGCTTATCTCTTCTGTCTTATTGGAATCAGGGATATATCAGAGTGATTTTAAGAGTATAAGAACTTTGCTGTCAGTGACCTTAATTGAAACTAGGTGCAGGTTTGATCACATTTCACAAGACTGGAAAGATAGAAGGGTAAATTACCTCATGCATGTCATAGGCAAAGTCTCCTGTAAAACAAGCACATAAAATCTATAGATTAGAATCTTTTACATGATTTCACTCTTTGCCAGCATAATGTAAAAACAAGATGTGCAGATTAAGTTTCCCCAAGCAGTACCATCTAATCAGCTTCACTAGATTTATATTGTCAGAATTTATTTCAAGAGAGCTGAACTCTTACGTAGTTTTGGCATTTTGCTGTTTCGTTTCTAGTGTTAGATATAAAGAAGCTAAACATAATGAAGCTAAAACCACAACGCAGCTAGAAACTGGGAGACAACTAGTCTGACTGTGCCTATCATCAAAACCCCAAAATGTATAAATGACAGTTTATAGTTTCACGGGGGATTACATCATCTTGCTTTTCCTTGCTTTCTGTTATTATGGGAAACTAAATTAAACAGTTTCTCTCTATTTTCTTATTCCCGGCACAGACACGATCGCTGCACCAGTCTTTACAAGAACTGCTTCCACAGTTTGGTGATTTAGATGTTGAACAACAGCAAACATGTCCAGCGATGACAGAATTATTGTAAAAGTATAAATAAACCATTTTAAGCCATCAGTCATCACACTTGAAAAATGTAAACTGGTATTTGAAGCAGAGATGTACATAAATCTGCTGATCTCTAACTTTGTGTAACTGCTTGTGATAAAGCGCCATTTGTCAACAGCTGCTCTCTTTCACTTTAAACTTCAGATGATCCTTAGAAATCCTGACTCTTTTTAACTCAAGAACAAGAAATGTCAACTTAAAGGCCAATATGTTTAAAACAGTAAAGTTTACACTTTACTGTTTTTTATTGGAGGAACTAGATTTCAAGGATTGGTTGATTATTATTTGATGATTTTCATGCATTTTCCTTTTTTCTTTCGTGATTTTTTTTCACAAAAATTGATACTTGTGTTTTTGTTTCTGAGCCATTAGCTTGCTCTGAATTAGGAGGATGGTTTTTTGATTGAACCAGTTTAATGTAACATTTTCTCAGGTTGGTGGTGCATGACATGAGCGTTCTTGTTCGTGAATTATTTAACAAAATATTGATATTTGATGTCACTGTACCAAATAGAATATCTAGCGAAATATTGCAAAATGTGAGGTAAAGGTTTTTTTCCCCACTTTTAATATTACCAATATTACACAAACACAAAATCTATGAATGACATTTGACTGGTACAAAATAACTAAATGCACTGCTTCACCCATTATTCATACATTATGACTTCACAGCATTAAGATCACTCAGATGTCTATATTTAAGAACTAATATATTATTAACCCCCTCAGCAAGTTGTGTTGCAAATTGTACTGCTGTGCCTTCTTGAACCAGCGGGAGAGGTAGTTCACTTAGTGTTTACATTGAGGAGAAATAAAAAGGTAAGAAACATTATTTCCTATTATTAAAAATGGAGAGATTATAAAAGCTGGCGATCCAGTGAATCAAAAGTAGGTTCTTTGGCACAACAAAAACCTACACTCTGCAGTTTAATCAGTGAAGTGATGAATAGCAGGCTAGTGACCAGAATCCATCCCATAATGCTCAAAGCAAATAAGTGCAAATGATGACTATGTGTTATTGTGGTAATTACAGTAATTACCACAATGATATATTGCCTCCTCATTAGATATCTCTGTCGGATGTCAGCTGGCTTAATTGATTTGATTTATGTTAATACAAGCTGTGGATGACTAATGCCTTAAGCTGCGGTTTATATAACTTAATGCCTCTTTTACAATGATGAATGATAAAATATCTAGAAGGGTAGAAGTTACCTATGTGTAAGATGACATCGTACGTTCCGAGCTGAGTTTCCTTTTGCAGTCGAGCCAGAGACTGGGGGTTCTCATTGCCGAGGTCACCATAAAAAGCAAACCTGGGACTGGACGTAGTGCTGTCATTAAGAGCAGTGAAGAAGAACACGTCGCTCCAGCCTTCTTCACTGCCACAGTGGTAGACTGGAAAAAAATGTAGGAAAAAAGTTTCACAGTTAAGTGATCCATGAGATGGTGTGAGAGCCAAAAGCTAAATGGAGAATAGATTCGTTTGTATAGAGTGCTCTTCTACTCTACATGAGTACTTAAAGTAAAGCTTTATATAACATCCCTCATTCATCCATACGTACAAGCATTTTTTCTACCTAAGTGCTTTCTATCTAACCTTCACACACCAAGGTGGGTTTCAGTATTTTAGGCATACTCACTGGAGCAGCTAGGGATCAAACCACCAACCATCTAATTAATAAAGGACCTACAGATACAGCCACCCTAATGTCAGCTATATAAAAACTCCACCCACCATACGAAGCTGCCGGTTTGAGGCCTCTGAGTGTGACCCTGTGAATGAACATCTTCCTCTTTTCCGTTCCCGAGTCAACAAACAGAGTCGCGTGTCCTATGGCGCTCATCTCAAAGAGCCGAGCCCCCAGAAGGCTATACTCCACCTTGCTCTCTGTCTCATTGAAGGTTGTCCAGGTCACTACCATAGTGCCTGGCATTCCTGAAGAAGAAAAGTCCATTTATTTGAAATGTGATGCAGATTTGTCTGACAGGAACATTGGATACACTTACTGGTGCATTTATTAAAGCCAAAAGATGCTGATGTGAAAAAGCTGACTTTACAAGAGTGGAACTTTTGATCTTGCTGCTGGCAAGATGAAGCATTATAAAGGCAGACTTGAGTTGGCCAGGTACTTGCATAAAGACATCAGTTCAATAATGAGTACCACATGTTTCACCTTCATAAGAAAAGAACAAAAGGGTTTTTATGCTGCATTAGATACAGGTTTGGAAGTTTAGGTAATTAAACGGTGTCCTCAACCTACATGACAAAAAATACAGTCAGGGAATATTTCTGTGAACCTGCCTGAAAAAAAGTCAGATGTAGTCAGTTAACAGAATATTGAGCAATTTGTACAAAACATCTGTAAATCTGCAAGTGACCTGGATACTTGTGTGTATTTCAAAGGGGAAAAATATGTCTGTGAAGGTTCTCAGTCATCCAGGTCATCGTAGTCAAAGGAGCTTGCAAAGAAAAGCGTCTGGACTTCTTTAAGTTGCTTGAAGACGTTTCATCCGAGAAGCTTCTTCTAAGGTCAAATGGTGGAGAGTCCCAGATTTAAACCTAGTGGGAGTTTCCCCCCAAAGAGGGACAAAAGGACCTCCTGATGATCCTCTAATCGCCTGAGCCAAGGTGTGAAACTGGGTGTGGGTCCCCACCATTTGACCTTAGAACTGAAGAAGCTTCTCGGATGAGAGGTGAAACGTCTTCAAGCAACTTAAAGAAGTCCAGACGCTTTTCTTTGCAAGCTCCTTTGACCAAGGGGAAAAACTGTATCCCACATGTGTCAGGTGGAAAAGGTCAAACACTTACCTCCATAGGAGAGGTGCACCTGTTCTGGCTGGGTCCAAATAGGAGGAACACTGAGCACCAGCAGGGGTGCAGCAAATAGCAAAGCACAGGCAGCGTGAACAGGCGACATTTTAATGCTGGACCTCAGGGAACAAACGTCTGATTAAAGAAGCCACACACACACACACACACACACACACACACTTGAATCACATGATCTCCGACTTCTCATAACAAAAATCACATGACTCTAAAGGCACTAGTATAAAAACATTTGGAAATATTGACGATATTTAAAGCCTTCCAGTAAATGACATGACCTCAGGGGAGGTTTACACATGCTGAGTAGTTAGGATAAACAAAGTCACATACTGTGTTTTGGTCTCTGTTGAGTATGTCCAAATCAGTTAACCTCCATTCAGCCCATGAAACTGCAGAACCAAAACAGCAGAGTCAGCAACAAGTTTAGAAATAGATGATGTGACAATAAAAGCATGTGATGTTGCTTTTCATTGTGCAGTACTGCAGTGAAAGACAGAAGAGGTAAGCTCACATGCTATGGCTTGCCTCAGATCAATTAAATGCAAAGGCAAGCAGCTGCTATGCTGGACTTACCAGAACAAAGACACTATCAGTGTCACAGCCCATGAAGACAAAATCGTGCTTTTTAATTGAGTCAAAATCTACTATACCAGCTGATCTGATCTATCAGTTACATTAATTGTCAGTTAGGCTGATCATTGACGATTCTCTTAGCTGTGTGTTTTGGTTGTGAAACGTGCACCAACACTGTGTCAATAGCCGATAGAGGGTGCACAGTCCAACAGCTGAATGATGAATAGGCTGCTTTATTCTCCAATGATGGGCGGTACCGCCGGCTAGTTGCGTAAAAAGAATCAAAGTGTTTAACTGTCATATCTCTGTTTGGAGAAGCAGCGCAAAGTGAGTACATCATATTTACTGTGAACGCTTACAGGTTTGTTTATTTATTTCACTTTAAATGCTGTGACGCATTTATTTTCACATGTATTTCCTCGACCGCTGGTTGGAACACAATTAAAAAGCTTCTTTCTTTTTGTCTGGTTAGCTGTTAGCTACCTGACTGTTAGCTACCTGGCTTAATTACTTGTTAGCGATAATTCAAAGCTAATACTTTGCATTAAGTGCAATAGGAAACAAAGAAATTCATGCCTCTGTACAACACTTACAGTTAAGCTAAAGGCAGTGAATGATCGTCTCCAAAAGCGCAAACGACTTCTGTTCTGAATAAATTACATATATTCAGAAAAATAAAAAGTTACAGCTAAGCTAAACTCAACCAGCTGTTTTGGCTGGAGAGCGCTTCCTGACCACGTCATGTGCAGAACGATAACAATGGCCGAGTGGATTGTGGGAGATGTTGTTTTTCAGCGTGTCGCGTTATAAACAGAATATTAGATGAATAATTAATGATTGATTTACTGGGAAAAATGTATTATTACTATCTTACTTTGTTTGCAGTGGTAAACGGTGTATTTGGACATGTGTAGCCCGTATGTTGTGGGGACAAGATAATGTTTACACTGTCCACAATGTGTAGCCATTTATGGCCAGAAACACAAGATTCATACACTGTTAACCTCTAAAATCCTGTGATATGCATTTTTTTAATCGCCTTAAAAGTTTTTATCTTGTCTTACAAAAATGGTAAAAGTTAGGAAATGAGCAAAAATTATATAAATAATACATTAAGTTGATCTTAGATGATTTTCAGGCAAAGGCTCTAAGGTTCAGTGAGGTATGTATGTATTTTGTCGTGTTTATAAATTTGTTAACTCATTCATATATCCTTTCTTTTTAGATATAATGGACCCCAACACTGAAGATGCAGAGAGCCAAAATGTTGAGGATCGCTTGCATCATGATGCAGCACAGTACAAAGTGAGCTATCCTAAAGGGAGAAACACAAAACAGGTGAGCTGGGTTGGTCATTATGTTGCACAAATCTATTTCTGGTTCCTGGTGCTTTTTATGCCTCTAGCTGTGTTTGTGCATCGCCATGTTTTGTCTTTTTAAATTCAGGCGGATGATGCTGCAAATGAAGAGTGCAACAAAAAGAGGTATTTCCTGCCTGTTTTGCATTTTTTTTACAGCCATTTGTTTTTGATTAAAAGCTATATTTGGAATTTTACCCCATCCAGATACCCGGTTAGCCGCTCTGGGAACAACCCAGGCAGAGTGAAGCGGGTAGTGTCATGTAAAAGGAAGACTCATCATCTGACTGTGGCTCGAAGAAAGCAGCTTGGGTCTGGGAGAACTTGTGATGCTCCAAACAAGGAAAATGAAACAAAAGTCTTGCAGGGCACACAGCAGGATATTTTCAGTATGGACCCCTGGGATTTCCCATTTCATGTCAATAATATCAATAACAACCAAGGAACTGATAGAACTGGTTGTGAAGAGGCTGACTACTGTGTACTGACTGAGGTCAGTAAGACGTTTGCATTGTTTTATGAATTACTTTTCTTGCAAACACGCAGCTGAAACTACTTAAAGCTGACTATGTTTTCCAGCTCACGAGGGATCACAACACGCTGACTGACGTGCTTTTTGGAAGAAATCTAAGACTCAAAGTGGCTTTAACGTTGTGGCAGAGAAATGTTGGAGAGCTGCTGACATACTTTCTGAGGTGTGCGCCGTGCGGCTGCTTTCAAACATGCGCCAATGCTTGTTTGCTAGTATTTCCAAAGTTTGATTACATCATATTTTTTGTACAGTATCCAAGATACTGGTGTGTTTGTTGACTTTCTCCCGCTCATAAGCAAATGGTGAGCACTGAGTTTTGCAAATATCCTAGTAACACTGAGATTATAGTGTTACTACAATAATTTTTATATTTTCCCTGCAGCATTGATGAGGATTCTTCAAAGATAACCATCGGCTGTTGTGTCGACCTCTTTCCTTTAGTTGGCAAAGTCCTCAGCAGTCCATATGAAGCGTGAGTAATCCTGCTGAATAAAACACTTTACACATGTACAATAACATTGTGTTTAGCAGCAGGATAATTATTTTTTGTATTTTCTTTTATAGGCATCTTACTGTTGGCCTAAAGTGGGTAAATTCAGTTTTAAAAAACTGGTGGGAGGATCTAAAAGATAGTGGCTTCAGTGGCTCAACAAACTCTCTGCTGGATGAGTAAGTTTAATATATTTATTTTTAATTAAAAAAAAAAAAAGCACAATCTTTTGACATTAATTTGCCAGAGTTGTATGATTTATTCCTTTGTTGCAGAAACTTTCAAGTTTTTAATCAGCAGTTATGGGAATTGTGGCAGCAGGAACCCTTTTTGAAGTCTGTTCCAGGACCTGCAGGAGACATGGCAAAGGTAAACATGCAGAATTTAACACTGTTAGTTATATGTGTATATATGTGTGTGTTTATGTTTTTGCATTTTATGTACATCTTTTTGCCCCTTAGGTCATCGATTCCTTCCTGTCTAAACTCACATGTCAGCAGTGAAGATCCTGAACGCATCGTTCTCCGTTAACAGTTCAATTCAATTTTATTCGCCTCAGGGCGCATGAACAGTCTCCTTAGTTTTGAAAGTGTTATTCATAGTAGCTGCTGACGTTTGCACTGACTGGCTCTTAGTGTGGGCTGGATGTATTTGCAGAGCAGCTTAAGCAACTAAAGAATTGAGCAATGTCTACAACAGCAATGGTGTGACAAGGCCGATAATTTCTCTCTTAAGTAGCAAAGTAGTATTTTGTAAATAATTATCCACTTATTTTCACAACGCAGATATTGTGATGACTGTAAGATTTTTGTCCTTTTAACTGCTTCATTAATGATTAACACTTTTTTGTCATTTGTGATTGATATTATAATGATATGTTACAAAAACACTAAAAAGGGATGCCACTAATATTTCTGTTTTATGGCTGCAAAAACAACAATTGCATCTTCCGTAAAACTGTATATGACTGTCTTTACCTTAAGTTGAACTAGGGGAGACCGGGGATAGTTGTAACATTTTTGACATTTCTGTCTGTAAATTGGAGCTCTTTTAAGGTAGTGGATTCAAAATGTAATGCAAAGTATTTACATGTCTCGGCTATTAAATAGTGCAGCTATTTTCTCTGCAGCACAATTACCCATTGCATGGTATGGTCTCAAACACAAAGAGTGAAATGTTACAATTAACCCCATAGTCTGGGTTAGTTGTAACACATCCTGGGGTAAAATGTAACACAATGAAATAAGGGTACTAACAAAACATTAACATGTAATCTTTGTTTATTCAACACATGAATGCACTTAGAGCCATTTATGTAGTTATGTGTGTGTGTGACAGAATGCAGAAATCTAGCTTTTGAACATATTCCAACCCCCCAAAAAAGACAAATTATGGAATTTTCTGCAACTGAATATTTCATTAATTTTGGTTGGTCTTCCTTGCGTTTGGCCTCATTGGTCCAGTGGGCATTATAACCTACAACTCTTGCACCAATTTTGAACATAACAATGAAGCTGAAAAAATGTAGTTGTTCACCAGCATCGCAATTCCATTACTTTTTATCATGGCTTACCTTGGTGTGGTTTGCAGAGTGCTTCAGAAAGATGAGGAAATCTGTTTCTTGCACCCATCCTGATTTATTTCCACTACCAATACTTCCTACTGGTCCATCTCTGACACAGTGTGAGAATGTGTATGTGTGGGAACACAAACAGTGGAGGAATTGTGTTGCCAATGGCATTAACCGCATATACAAAAGCAACCAGTGAACCTCTCTCTGCTGATGTCGTTGCCCCAACTTGTTTAATATAAGTTAAAGTAATAGTGTGGTAACATCTGCATTATTGTTACAACTAACCCAGACTGTAGCTGTTACAACTGACCCAGACTCCTATAGCCATGAACTAGCTAACATTACAGCCAACGGCTAAAACATTAGCACTAAAGACTTACACAGAATATATCCCCATAGACATGCAAATAACATAATTTAAGTTTGATGAGTTTAACTGCAAAGCAGATAATGCTATTACAAATTGAAATAAAGTAGAAAATCTTACTTTTTGGCATACAAATTACTTTTTTTCGTGTTAAATTGTTTGTGTTTGACAAAATGTGCTGATTTTTCACATGTGATAGCACAACTGAGTTGGGCATGCACAGGATTAATCACATCATTTGAAACTTAGCCCTGATTGGAGAAATTGGAAGTGTTACAACTGACCCACGTTACAACTATCCCCGGTCTCCCCTACTCTTGAACTAAACTGTCAGATTACAAGCAACACTCTTTGAAAAAGGTCAACTAACACTAAAGAACCAGATGTTTCTGGCTCTTTAGTGTTTATGCTTCTGAAATGGGTAAAATTTGAAGGCAAAAACAATCAGCAGAATTCACATGGGGAGGAAAGACTGATGGATGTTACATGACATAAAGAAATAAAAGAGATCAGAATTTAAAAAGAGGTCATTTAATCAATTCTATGTGTAAAATGCAATGAACATGCTTCAGTTCTGTGCAGCGTGCTAACTCAAAAATGAAACCGTACTCTGTGTACTACTCTAATACTTCTGGATATATACAAGTCCTATGGGGCAGTTTTTTTTTCTCATACATATCCCAGTGTCCAACAAATAACAAGGGTCTAAACTACTAATGATACAGGAGGTTACAGAATCACCAACGTTAAGTACTGTAGCAGAACACAACGCTTGTTAGATATAAATCAAGATAATAGGCTTGTGTTGAAGCAGAGGGCAAACACCAGTTGAGATCAGGGGCTTTCACACTCCAATTAACTCACAAAAACACTCAATAGGAGGAGGAGTGAAATGAGCAAAGGCTGAACCTTTAGAGTTCAGTCTCAGCTGGACTTTAAACCTCATTCACAGTTGAAGTGATTTAAGTAAGGCAGAGATATGTGTTTAAATGTGGGTTTTATCTCACTTTGCACAGATAAGTCGAGGACTGGTGTCTATCATTTTAAGGTGAACCTGAGGATAAAGTCCAACTCTAGCTAGGCACGGGCACTGCAATTCAGTCTCTCAATCCGAACTCAGCTGTCGGCCATTGTGTTTGTGTTTCTGCTGCTTGTCATTCGATCAGAGGAGACAAATACAGAGTGGGAGACGGTTCTGGTACAGACAACACATTTCTACACTGTGTTTCAGGACACAGGTGGCTCTACTTAATGTAAGCGCTTTGATTTTATATTTCTTCAGCACAGTTTTGTATTAGGAGGTGGCCGGGGAGAGGGAGGTCTGGGGTTGTCTGCTTAGGCTGCTGCCCCTGAGACCCGGCCTGGATACGCGGAGGAAAATAGATGGATGGATAGAGTTTTGTATTTGTTACATCAGCTCATATCACTAAAAAAATGCTGTTGGTTTGATCACAGAAAAAGTAAAGGATGAAGTATTTGAGATGCCTGTCGCCAGCAGTGGTTTTGCTGCTGCTTAGTGTGACTGGACTTGACATGGAGCATCTCCAAGCTGAAAACCTAAATCTCCTTTCACCAGATGAGCATAAATTGGTCCTGAACCGTGGAATGAGAGGTATTTATTTATGCAGGCTTTCACTTCCTGTTTGACTTTTCTTTCCTGTCTGTTTCAGTTGTGGATTTGGACAAAAGCTGAACATGATTTGGGAGAATTTTCAAAACACTAGTCTGGAAAATCATTTGATTTTTTTTAAACGCTGAATACATTCATATCTGTGATTATCTGTGAAGATTACTCTTGTGGATGTGAGTTTAATTCCAACCTCTAGATCCAAATCGCTTATTGACTCACTGATGATAAGCATTAGGTCCTCTGAGGTTATTTGTGCATTGTTAAAAGGCAATCTATTAGAAAACTTTTAGAAAAGCAATGTTTTATTGTGCTTACCTGGGAAACATTGAGAAATTATTTTGTACAGAAACATATTTTTTGAATGTGATCAGACAGACGGTCCTTTCACATTCAGAAATGTTGGACAGAATTGTTACCCTGTCCATGTAAAGCAGATCAGCAGACTTTATTCCAAGAGTGTGATTTGTAAGTAAAGGCCTCTCTCACATTGGTTAATATCAATGTTCTTAAGAAAATTATCAGGAGAACAGTGAACAAGAGCAGTGTGCATTGCAAGTGCTGCAAGCAGAAAGCCACGGCTCTCTCAAAGCAACATTTCTGCCTGTCTACAGCTTTCTGTTCACGTAAGGTTGTTGGTAATATTAGAAAGATTATCTTTGAAGAAAAGAAACATGACATCATAAAAATGTTTTCCAAGGCACAATTGAAGGAGTAGGATGGTTTGGACATGTTGTAGTCCATCTGGGCCATGTGTAAATTTATTTAAAGCTATTTATTGCTGCACAACAGCTGCACAATAAACCAGATTCCAAAAGTAGAAGATCTGATATTTTGTCCCTCAAATAAATAAAATGATCATTTTCATAAAGTACTGGATTTTTTATAGACTTTTAGCACTTGTGTTTAAATCTAATCATGCCTTGGGTGGAAAGTAATACAAGGTAAGCAAATTTTCAGACATCACTACAATTCCTGACCTGCATTGTTTGTACCAGACCGCAACTATTCACTGAACACCTGAGGGGTCCTTAAATTAGACATAACCAAATTGTGCATGGATTGGGTTTAAAGAAGTTGTTTGGCAATTTGAAAAACAGTTGGGGGGCGGTTCTGTTTCTCTAAGCTAGACGCTAATGTTAGCAAGCTAGTTAGCTTGGTGTAAAAACTGGGAAAAGCAAACAAAGCTTCTGCGTCTCCTTTTGAAGACTTCAAAACGAATGTGCAGCTGAAAAGCTCACCTACTAGCAGCTTGTAATTTGTTTAAGTTATTTAAATTTCACATTTCAATCACGATAATATTACAGAATTTAGAAAGCTACTCCACTGAGTCGAGGATCAGTACATAAACTTTGTGAAATAACTGTCATTTTCACACGTTAAACCTTTTTGTACTAAATGAAGACAAAACAAATATGTGGTAATTATCAAAAAAGCTGGTAATGGAGTAATAGACTCGATGTGTGATGTATATGATAAACCTGCCTAATTCTTAGCCATAAAGTAATTCTGATTGCCCTGATTGATATGACTGATGTTTAATTGCTCAACAGTGCTGCCCAGAGACTGCTATGAAATGCTGATGGCCTCTTCAGGCCGGGCCAGAGACGGAGTGTACCTGATCCAACCAGGGGACTCCCCCATTGTGGCCTACTGTGCCATGCAGGAGGGAGGCTGGACCGTGGTGCAGCACATTACTGTGAATAGCAGTGTGAATTTTGATTGCACTTGGGCTGAATATAAGAAAGGCTTTGGTTTTATCACTGGAGATCATTGGCTTGGGAATGACTACCTTCATCAGCTTACCCGTGGGCCTGCACGCTATAAACTAGGAATAAAACTTGTGGACCAAGATGCTGTCACAAAGATGGGAGAGTATGATCCATTCCTGGTGGAGGATGAAGCATCAGCTTATAGACTGAGACTGGGGTTGTTTGAGGGAACGACCGTAGACGCTCTGACGCTGGATACAGAGAACTATCTCCATGACAACCAGAAATTCACCACTAAAGACAGAGACAATGATAACTACTTCCAGAACTGTGCCAAACTGGAGTTTCAAGGGGTGCCGGGAGGAGGCTGGTGGTACGACGCCTGCGCCGGCGCCAATCTGAATCGCAGAAATGTCATCTACTGGCAAAAAGACTGCAACAAGGAGCGGCTGTGCAAGTATGCATGGATGATGGTGAGACCTTCTGACACAGTGAAACTGATTCAGAGTGGAGACTGCAAGAAGGATGAGCTATAAGGACGTCATTCCCAGGATTTGTGCCAGATTTGAGTTTTTGTCATTAAACACAACAATGGGTGATATCAGGGATTTTCTTGTAGTGACTACTGGACCTTCTATTGACCACATTTTATTCAAAAATGCATGGACATGATCACAAAATACTGAAAAGAAACAAAAACGCATCACAAACTTGAAATACAGTAAAAAGTCGCAGTACAGATTTAGCTCTAGCTTTGTTTCCATCACACACCAAGTCAGTATACTTGAAGCAAAGCATGTTTTTTAGTTTTGTTTTTTTCTTTCTGAAAATTGCAAGTGCAGACTCCTGGTTTATCACAGTTACCAAGAAGTGTTTCATGGCATTATAGCTTATGACAGATAATAAAAAAAAAATAGCCTGTGCAAGGCATCTTCCATTCAGTGGGTACACAAAGGAGCAGCGCACCAACATATTTTCCACAGTACATTACAAGTTTGCCAGAAATACAGTGATATTGATTTAGCCACAGTAAAACATACTGTAGTTCAATGCTTAATGAAAACGAAAATATCCTGAGAATAAAATGTAATAAAGAGAATTCATAAACAGTGTGAGCTGTTAAATCCTCCACAAAACTTCCAATGTAAACACTGATATTATTAACAAGTTAGTTATTCCCAATCGGTAAACTCAAGTGATCCATTAATGCCTTTTACGCATGATTCCTATAACCGTATTTTGCACTGGGATTTCGCACGACATGAAAATCATAGCAAGTGATGACAAAACAATGAAGCTGACTCTCTACACATTTATTCATTGGACAAATTACAGTGGCACACATTAAAAGGCTTTCATGAACATCAAGTAAGTGTCTTGACTTAACGAGCAAGAGTCCGACATCACGATGAAGCATATTAGCCCTTTTAAATAAAAACAACGACAGCCATTTGGAAATACACCTCATCAGTACAAGCACAATACTTTAAGAATTAAAGAGCTCTGTGTGTCTTGTGACATTTTGGGTATGAGTGCATCAGCTTGACTTTTTAGACTGGAGCAACTTCACGATGGTCTCCATATATCAAAGTGTGCTGCTGTGTAAATCAATGGCGTAAATGTGCTTCAACTTGGAGAAAAATACTGGTTTGTTTTGTATATTTTTGACCCTACATACAGTGTACAAAATATATAATATTCTTCCAGCAGCAATAGTTGGGTTGCGGTCACGTGGTTCTGATGACGTGCGGAGGCAGCGCGATTTTTGAGTGGAGGGCGGAAGTAAACATGGAGGACACTGTGGAGAGTCAGGAGAGCAGCTATTGTGCAACTTTAGACCCCGTTTCTCGGGAGAGATATAAACAGATAGTTAAAAAATATATCGGACGTGATCCGTATTCTTTGAAAATGTCCGAATACACCACAGAAGTAAAGGATTTGCCTACTATCGAGGCTGTGGATATCACCAACTACTTGGTCCTCCAGACTTCTTACTACACTAGGCAGCAAATGAAAGCTTTCAAGAGTCTGGAGGCGTACAATTTTTTTGTCAGCGGGTGGGTCCACAACCTTGGAACAAAACGTCTCCGTGATGGATACAGTTTGGTGTTTGCAAGGGTGAGTGTTTGTTCTTATATTGCTTTATCTTAAACACGCTAACAGTTAGCGGTAGCGGCTTTAACGTCAACAAACATGCCACATCCTTAGGACTTCGTTAGAGTGACAGTTGTTTGTTTCAAGGTAAACCATTCTCAGAGGTCTAACGAGACACCTCTGAAGACTTGGGTAATTGCAAAGGAGGATGGAGAAGTGATTGCAGCTCATTGCAATTGTATGGCAGGGTTAGTAGCCTAATTAAGTAGGCTCAAATCCGGGCTCTCAGCCGTCTGTTGCATATCCAAAATCGCCTCTGCACATCGATGCTGTTCTGCCTTAAGCTTCATTCTTTTCTCTCGTTTGAGAACTGATTCCGATCTGGGTTTTCGTTCGTAGCCGAGATTGACCGTCGGAGCCCAGTCCTCCGACTCTTCGTCATCCAAAGCACTTGGGCAGCCTATAGTCCCAATCAAGTCAATATTAGACTACTAACTTAAAAGCACTAAGTAAACGAGAATTTAACGACAACCTAATGCTAATAAGTTCGTTTGCAAACATAACATTACCTCTGACGAAGTGGTCGCTGCAGACACGGGCATTGGCAGACTCTGCTCCTCCCGACTGTAAACGTAAATTTAAAATCCATTTTTTCCTACGTTTTTCGGTTAGAATTTTCCATTTTTCTCCTCTTCGTTGGGCTATTTTTGGTACCCTAAAATACCGTTTATCAGTTTCTCGGGTCGACCTACTGGAGCATCCGTAAACACAACAGGACATAGGCATTTTGCGTACTGTCTGTCTGTGATTTTGCGCTTATCTTTTTCACTTCCGACCGCCAGTCAAATTTCGCGCTTTACGTCGACGTCACGTCTACGTCAAATGAAACCTAGCTATTACCATACACTATAGCAAACCTACTGATTAATGAGCAGCACTATAAGATGTACTAGGCTCTGGATATCTTTTGATATCACCTAATACGTATGCACAAGTTCATAAAGTTATTGGTGCAAACATGTGATTTACAGCCACTGTCTCACAACTTCTTCATGTCATTTTAGAGCTGACCACAGGGTTTTGTCCATACCAGTATAGTTTCTCTTCAATCCTTTTCTTTTTCCACTGGCAGAGTAAGAGCATGCGGAAGGTCTTTTGGAAGGTCTTGTTGCAAAGGGCGTAGCACATGGGATTGACGGTGCTGTTGACGTAGCACAGCCAGTAGCCCAGGTGCCAGAGGGAGACGGGGATGCATTGAGAGCAGAAGGTAGAAATCAGCACCATGATGTTATAAGGAGTCCATGTTAAGATGAAGGCCAGCAGGATGGCGCTGAGAGTTTGAGCTGCCTTTCTTTCCTTGATCAGCACCATCCTTTTTCTCTTGGTGATCTGGCTCTTCAGCGTTGTGTCTATGGGCTTGGACATGGTGGAGGTGGACGGAACGCTCATGGACTCGGCCGAGGAGAATGTTGGCGATGTGATTTTCGTGTCTCCGTTTCTGCTTTGGTGCTCCGTGTGACTTTCCTTGGTCACTGGTTTAAACTTGTAGGACACACACTTGCTGCTCTTCTGGGAGTTGCTTTTGGGTGGCGTCTGAAAGAAACTCTCTTCATCGTAGCTGCTGAGCTGCTCGCTCTCGCTGCATACTCCACTCTTGGTGGCTTTGCAAGCCTGGTTCCCAAAAGAGGTCTGGAAGCCTCCTGGAGACACTGGCCTGTCCTCGTCCTCAGAGGAGGCGTAGCTGTTAAAGGTGGTCAGCTGACCAGCTTTGGACCACTCATCGCTGGTGGTGGCCGCTGATTTGACCGCGTTGCTCCTGGTGGAGGAGGACCACGAGGCCTGGTTCCTGTCTTGTGATGCTGAACTTAGTTTACAGCTAAAACAAGATCTGATGATGGTTTTCTGAGGCTGAGCCACCCCAGACTCTGTAGAACAGTTAATCCCTTGAAGCTCTGCAAGATCTTTGGTCCTCTTTTCTGTCTCCTTGTAGATTCTGCAGTAGAGGATTGTCATGACAGATACAGGGACGTAAAAGGCTGCAATAGCTGTCCCAAAAGTAATTACAGGCTCAGAGAAAAACTGGATTTGGCATTGCCTCTCGGGTACAGTCCTCTTTCCAACAAAGTACTGCCAGCAGAGAATAGGCGGGGCCCACAGAACAAGTGACACTAGCCACGCTAAACCTATCATGATCCCAGCTCGTTTAGGAGTCCGTTTGGCCCTGTAAGTTAGAGGCCTGGTGATGGAGAAATATCTGTCAAAACTGATCACCAGCAGGTTCATGACTGAGGCATTGCTAGCTACGTAGTCCAATGCCAACCACAAGTCACAGGCGAGGTTTCCCAAGGCCCAGTAACCCATCAGTATGTAAGAGGTGTATAGATTCATGGAGAAAACACCTATGATGAGATCTGCAGCTGCCAGACTCAGCAGGTAGTAATTGTTCACTGTCTTCAGCTGGCTGTTGACTTTAAAGGAGACCATTACTAGAACATTCCCCACAATGGTAATGAGGCTGACTATAGCCGAGACAGTTGCAATGGTGATCACCTCCCAGAGACTGTGGGTGACCAGGTGGATATCCATCGTGCTGGTATTTACTGTGGAGTTCATGTTTTCTCCTTCCATGGCCTTCTCCTGGTTATTGGCATCCAAGTATCGCAGGAGTCTTTAATACCAGGTTTGTCATTTCCACTAAGCCCTCCTGAAAAAAAGAAGAAAAGAAGCATTACTCTGTATGTCTGCCACTAGATGGCAGCAGTTCAGTGTACATGAACTAGTCAAACCTGGACTTAAATTCATGTTGGGGTGTTAATACTGAGGCTGATATGTTTGTGTCTGTGACAAAATGCAAAAAAGGACAAATGATTTTATCTTGTGTTAAAACTGAAATTCTGAAACAGACAAGTGATGATGGGGATTGTAGTTTTGTTATTCATTCAGCCATTGCAATTTTAGAGAGTGAATATTTTAGTAATCATCCTTCTCTGACAGATATTCACTGCATTTTGAGATTCTTGTTGAGAAACGAATTGTTCGCTCACATACAAATATGTTCTATTTGTAATAACAAGTTTCTTTTACATGTGTAAATAAAACAGTATTTTAAATATCCCTACTCGAAGCGCCTAATATATTTGCTTAAGTAAATAAGTACATTTATTTATAAAGCAATATCAATTTATATCCAACAGAATGGAGCAGACCTATCAAGTGATGATCTATTATTTTTGTGTACTTACTATGTTACACGTTTGCTGCTTGTGATTGGCCCGAGCCTACAAACAATTGTCAGATGCTTGGAAAGGTTGTTGGCGCTACTAGTCACATGCATTGTGTGTAGTCGACATGATTGTCAATTTAACATGTTTTTGGAGGGAGCGTTAATCTGCTGGAAGATGTTTAATTTATACATATATTATATATCATTTCACAGATCCAGTATAGGTAGTAATTGCCTGCATACACTTGAGACTTGCTGTCAGCTTATTTGCATGTATCAGTCTGTTGTCATTTTTAGGATGGACCGCATTTAATTAGCAAGTAGGCAAACCTGATGTTTGATCATTAGCTTGGTTTCTCCTGCTAATGCATTTTCTTGGATGTAGGGGGGAAAGTAGCATATGAATGCAGGGACAGTAAGTGACCACTACAGCTATTAATTCACAACTGATCACAGTGAAAAATCGCACATGCACATGGAAGCTCACAACATACAGGGTTCCTCCCTCTCAGGTTAGACCAGGTGAAAATGTTCTTCTGTGCTGGAAACTACAGTTAATAGCGAGTGTGAGGCTATCCACCCAAAGCCCGTAGGAAATGGCTATGGCTTGATGCCTCGTCTATCATGGAGTACAAACACATCTGTGCGGTCTTGCACTGACTTTGATCAGTTTGAAATCTACTGAAGCAAGATTAAATCCTGTGAAACTGAATATATTTGCATATACAACTGATACAGATTCATACCCATTCATGTAGACTATTTGTTTATATATAAATGCTACTTGGCTGTGAGGCACTAGTTTTTCTCTTGTTTCTACGAGTTAATAGGCTGTCGTTCCCTCTATCTTTCTAGAGCGGTCAGTCTTCCCTCAGGAAATGCTGCAGCCAACTGGGCACCACGGCACTGGTATTTTCATCCCTGCCACTTGGTCTGCTTAAAATTAGGAAATCGCCATGTTACAGCCCAGCATCTGTGTCCTGTGTACGACCTTCCAAACTCTAAAACTTTATGTTCAAATTCACACTTATTCTGTTCGACTGAAAATAATACAGCTACGGCATATGGTGAATCTACCATCGGGGAGGTGCAGATGCTCTGAGACTCTCAGTGCAGAGCAACAATGAACTCAGTGCAGATAACCTCCATGTGGGTAGCAGCAAATGCAGCCTCAGGCTGTCAGCCAGAGTACTGGCACACATGTAGGTACAGACAGCTTTACATATTACCCTCTCAGCCAGCCTGTTCCAAAACACAGGCACAGCTAGGACAGCAGTCAGTGTTGTGGAACTGGGTTTCAGACACGTATACAAGCATTTATGTTTTAGCTGACTAAGCCTGGACTAAAAGACTACTTTCATTTACTAAGTAAATAACCAAATGTAGATATCTAACAGTATCCCAAATGGTAACCTTAGTTTAGGCACAAAAAATTGTTTAAATCTTTGAATCTAAAGTCGTTAAACTCCAGTTTACTTAAAATGACTTTGTCAGAGTTATTTTGAGATTATTTTGTGATCCTGAAAATGCTGCTGGAGTCTGAGCTCGGGTAAAAGGAAACTTTCTCTTAACGTCACGCTCAGGTGGATAACTCCTCCAGAAAGAGATGTATCGCTGTCCGCAATGTAATTCTCTGGATATAATCACAACCTCACTTGAGAAATAACGTTCTTATTCACAGGCATTTCTTGGACAGTGCCAGGTAAGCAGGAGTGCCAGTGGTAGCCTGAGGCCCGCACAAATAACATTACAGTGACGGTGCGACAGTTGGAGTCCTCCGGCAGGACTTCAAATGTCCCTCATCTTGTTATAGAATAGCATTTCATATCACATTACTCGAATCCCTGCATCATTACCCTGCTTTGAATAAACTATTTACAAATTTCAAATATGGGCGGCATGCTGTGGTTGGCGCTGTCGCCTCAGAGCAAGAGGGTTCAAACCCACCGGCCAGCTGGGGCCCTTGTGTGTGGAGACTACATGCTCTCCCTGAGCTTGAGTGGGTTCTCTTCTAGTACTCTGGTTTCCTCCCGAAGTCCAAAGACATTACCCACTCCCATAACAAGCCTCAAGCTGAGAGAGTTTTTGCCATCACCATCTTAGTGTTTTTAATCTTGATGTGATGAGTGACCAGTGACTCCTGTGAAACTGAGGATTAACGACTTCAGTCACAAATCTTAATAATTCACATTTCTGACTCTTGTAATCAAAATCAACCTAAAGTTCTAGTGATTTCAACCTATGACTAGTAATTTAATCCATAAAGTCAACATGAAATTATTTATTGAGATTATAGAGCAAGGTGCCTCTTGGACTTCAATATAACCAGAAGTCTTTGGAAACCAGAGTGTTCCCCTGTGGGCCATTTAAAATAATGTAGGTTAATGGAATTTCTTTGTTGGCTTCCTTTTTTAGACCTTTTATAGCATCAATCAACTATCAGTAGCCAATATACTAAGACTGGAGACACTAACATGCTAAAATAAGACACTGAATTGACGATGGACTTTGCAGCTAGTGTGATCCCATCAAAAGATGGATCAATTTGTCAATGTTCATTACACAAACTAATGTCAGCCTCAGTTAACATCTTCCAGATAACATCATGTTAGTGTCAATGTAGCACGACAAAAGTAACATGTTGAATAGCATCACTGTCATTTGGAGTCCATATTCACTCCCTGTTGGTTTCTTTTTATGGTCTGCTAAACACAAAGTAATTCTGCTGCTCAAACTTCCAACACGTTCACAAGCTAGGTATTAACTAAGCCCCATTCATAGACTGTAAAAACAGCACATATGTTGCCACCTTGATGCCATGCGTCATTTTGTAAAGTCCTGTTAAGTCTTTAAGTGCTTCCAATGTTGGCATCTTGGAGTTTTGAAGCCAGGTGTCAAACAGTCAGAGCTTTCCAATCACAAGGTAGGCCTGACCTAAAGTATACACTGTTTCATCATCTATTTTACTGTAAATGGAAGTGCTTTGGGAAAATCAATATTACAACTTGTCACGACACAAAAAGCTGGCAACTGAGACCACGAACTAATCAGACTTCTATATTCAGTCATGGTATCGGGCACCGACCCTTAATTCTAAGGGTTCACATATCAGGATATGATAAAAAATTATCTGGTTCTGAGCTGGTCTTAAAATTAGGCAAATATAACCCCAGATAAACAACAACATATGACATATTATACCATGTAATTATTTATTCAACAAAGACTAAAACGAAAAATGAAAAACGAACTATATCCCATGATTAAATAGCTTGTTGAATCACTTTTAGCCACAATAACTTGGAGTTTTTGTGTTCTGTGTGACTGTAACAGTCTCTCACATCATTGTGGAGGAATTTTGGCCATCTGTTCTATACAGCGATGCTTCATTTCATTGAGGCATTTGTTTATGCACAGTTCTCTGAAGGTCCTTGCTTAACTCTAGACTGTCTGGACTTTAACCATTGCAATATCTTGATTCTTTTGTTTTTCAGCCATTCTATTGGAGATTTGCTGGTTGTAGGTGGTCTCTCCTGACTCATTTTTGGCACGCTTTGGATGGCCTCTCACTTGTCTCTAAAATACTTTGGTATACACAGGTGTTCATAGTTAACTGCAAGGTACCCAGGTCCAGTCCCTGCAAAACAACACCAAATCATCACCCCTCAAACCCTCCGCCACTCGGACACTATGAGCTGATATGCTGTGTTTCATGTTCACCAAATGTGGCACTTTGCATTATGGCCAAACATCTCCACTGTTGGGGTCTTTGAGCCACATCACTTTGGGGTGGCAGTTATTCAGGAGGCAGAGCAGGTCCCCCAGGAATCAGACGTTTGGTCGTTCACTCCCTGACTGCTCAGTCCAGTCTGTAGGCAAAATATCCTTGAGCAAAATATTAACCCTAAGTTAGATGCATCCATAAGAGTGTGAATGTTAGAAAACACTTAAGCATAGAAAAAGGTGCCAGAAGTCTTAGTTTGTTCAGAAACAACTTTGCAAGTCATGCTAACTCATGCTGCCATGTTCTTTTTAGAGAAAAGAGGCTTTCTTTTGGCAAACCTTGTAAACAAGCCGTACTTCTTCAGACTTTTTCTAGTTGTACTGTCAGGAACTTTAACATTTAACATGCTAACTGAAGCCTGTAGGGTGTGAGATGTAGCCTTTGGGAGGTTTTTTGCAATTTCTCTGAGCATTGCACAGTCTGACCTTGGCGTGTGCTGTGACGTCCACTCGTGGAAAGTTGGCAACTGTCTTGATTGTTTTTCACTTGTGAATAATCTTTCTCTCTGTCGAATGACAGACTTCCAGTTGGTTCTAAATGACCTTATACTCATATCCAGACTGATGTTGTTGCTGACGTCTTTCCTTCTTGCAAATTCTGTTAACACATCTGACCAGCAAACAAAATCTCTTCTTTTATAGAGGTGCTCACAATTTCTGATGATCAGTTAATCAAGTGTATTTAATAAGCAGTACCTGGCTGCTACTTACCCTCTTAACTCCTATGGAAACAGTAAGGCTGTACTGAGTTTTTCATAAGGTCTCTGTGCATTTTAGCTAAATTTCCTCTAAAAAGGTTAATCTAAGGTTGTATTTACCCAATTTTCATCCGCCAAGGGCCAGATGATTTTTATTATGTCCTGATCCGTGAAACCTTATGAGAGAAAGAGGGCGCACTTTTACCATGACTAACTGGAAGTCGTTTTGGGTACTTTTAGCTTCTTGCAGAAGAATGCGGGTTTAAGACGCTTCTCTCATTGCTTACTTTTTAATCCTGCAAACAATATCCAATCTATGGTCACATCTTCTATTTTGTTTCCCATTTCTTCCTGAAACAGCCGTGTGTTTTTGCCACAAATGATGGTAAGTGAGAGTATAAATGTTAAATTTACTAGTGGACACCCTAACGGTTGGTTGAAGCTATAAAGCTGAGCAGCGCTGCCCATAGCTAATAAATCTTTATTAATCACTATGAGAGGCACACACTCTTTCCACATAGTCATCTGATACATTTTTTATTACAATGGTCATAGGCTATTTAATGTGGCCTGGAAAATATTACCCTCTCTAAACATGTTTGCTGAGCCCAGATAAGTCAGGTACACTCTCAAAACGCACAGGCGTGGACTATTTCTTAGCTGTCTTTGGTTTTTCTGTTAGTTTTTCCAATTTTGTGATGCAAGCAATCTGATTACCCTTTTTCAGAAAAGAATGAATTAATGATGATAGGTGCACAGAGATATTTCTGACTCACTGATGACTGATGTGTTCTAGGCTTACAGCCCGCTAATAGCTTCTAAATCGAAGCAGGAAGCATTTTAATGGTACACTCAGAACTCAGACTGTGGAGTAAACATGGCCTCTGCCTCACTATAAATAGTGAATATCGTCTGTTGTGTCCTGTTTTTGGAGCTTTTTATGGATGAAGCTTGTTATCAAATGTGACGTACACTGGGGAGTAGGCAAGTTTTGTGACCCCGTGACACAGGGGAGGTTTGAAAAATGTTTGATTTGAACTTACAAAAAGCTTTTAAATTATGGTTTTAAACAAGAGGAGAAAAGAGTGCATCAGCTCCAAACAGTGGTGCAAAGAAATCGTGTTGCTCTTGCCAAGGAAACTGAGTCTCCCTTATTAATTATACATACTAAGGCTATCAGACCATTCTCTCAAATATTGTGTTGGTATGCATAAGTAATGGTCATTGATCCAGTGATTAACAGTGTGAGTCCGCACAGGTAGCACAAATCTGGTCGAAGGCTGGCTTCCTGCAGGTCCTCTGGCACCTCGCCATCAGGGCTCCTGTGCAGCAGCCTCATACACTGCCCCCACCGAGCCTCCTAGTCACATGTAACCTTTCTTTACATTGTCCTTTGGTGGAAACACAAATGCACAGCACAGCGAAAAGCACAAACTCAAATAGCGCGTGTGTGGCATTAGTAAAAGGGAAAGGACATGAGAGTGATCATCAGAAGGAAGAGAAAGCAACACAGAGACAAGTCAAGGGAAAGCAAACAGAGGCAACCATACTGTAGGGCATGCATCTGCATGATGGGCGATGTGCAAATCAGCCCAGAGCTGATGGTTTGCAGTCAGCTCACTGGACTATTGCTAAGAGCTCTCGATTCTGGAAGAGGAGGGTGGCTCTACGATATTGCTTGAATCACGTTTGTGCCACTGACGGGGAAAGAACAAATAAAAATATTCACATTAAGAACTGCTGCCAAGCACAGATATTTAAGCATTAGCGGTAAAAGGATGATTGTGTAGGATAAAATCAGCTAAAGGAAAAGATCAAAATACGAGTTTTGCTGCTTAACAGTTTTGTTCTTCAAACCAGCACAAGTTAAATTACAGCTTTCCTCCCGTGAGAAATGAGGACCACGATCGTTAGGCGAATATTGTGATGTGCATAGATTTGGCAGCTACTGGAGGGAATAAAACAATAACAGTGAGTACTGTTTTATGAGTGACTACAACATTTCATTAAGACCCCATCATTTGGATAATGATCTGGCTCATTTGAATTCTTGTGTGAAGAATTTGCTAAATATCGTTTGTGCCTCTGGGTTTTCTGATGTTTGTTCCCAACTCGCCCCATTTCCTCTGCGCTGATATTACTTTTGTCTGCACAACAAAAGATATTGGAAGAACCAAGCAGCTGAGGGAGGAACACATGTGAGACTGCACACCATTACATGGATGATGGCAGGTTTCTTTATGGTACATCTGAGCATGAAAACTCCCAAGTTGAAAACGTGAAATGTTTCACCATAAAATCCTAATTTTACTAATATAATAGTGGATGTTTCTTGTGGTAAAACAGACTACTCGTCCATAACATTGCCATTACTGTTCCATGGTAACTGCTTCCAGGATTTTTCTCAAGAGCACGAGCACCTCTCAACGTTTGTTGTAACACCTCACAAGGTCTGTGGGGACAGGAAGGACTCGTTAAAATCACGCTTCACTGCTTAATCCTTCTCTGTTTTGTCATTTCCAGTTAATCAGAGAGGGGAAGGGAAGAAAAGAGCTTTAGCTTTTGAAGGAAAAGATCGATTGGCTTTGTGGAAGTGAATCAAAATGCCTTTTTTTCTTTCTTTGCTTGTTTAATTCAACTAAAGAAGATGAATTAAACATTTTAGAAGTGTGCAGAAGAAAATCAAATATATGCGCTATTATCAGATGTTTTAAGACGAGGCTAAAGACGGTGATTGGAGGGCTGGAGAGGAGATGGTGTGGGGTAGAAATATGATTGTGCAATAAAACAGCACAACTACAGACAGATTAAGCGTCTACATAAAAATGTGTGTAGGTTATCAAAGCATTCAGGAATCTAAAATTAAAACTCCAAAGCAATTAAGGAGAAAATAATTAAGATATGTGAAGAGTCAAGGCTTTATTGACTTAGCAATAATTAGGAGCAGCAACTTTTTTAAAACAACTGACATATGGCTAATAGATGCACATATAATGTAGTGTATGGTGCTTTTCTGGACAGCATGTCTGCCTGAAGAATAAATGTACAAATCTTTTTGGGAGCTCTGCTGCATTCATTAAGGTAAAAGGCTACATTAAAAAAACATGCCGAGACCTCTCAGACATGCACTTGTGCACACATGATGCTATTTCCTCTTGAATCCAGGTCATGCCTTTGTGCATTAATCAGAAAGGGCATGATTCTCAGGAGACTGTGAAACAAACCACTGATGTAAAGGGGGGGAAAAAGAGGAATACTCACAGTTGACTTTCATCAGATCTCACAGTCTTCTGTTTAAGGGAAGACCGTGTCTCCTGGTGAGAGCAAAGTTCATTTTTAATCCCTTTGTTTTGCTTGGGAAGCCTTTCTCCTCAAGTATGGTGCTGAGGAACAGGCTCACAACACAGTTGGAGAGAGGATTGTGGTGGATGAGAAATCCTGCTGACTTGACCCTTGCGTGCCGGAGGGGTCTTGGGGAAAAGTGTGAACGCAGAGGCTCAGGAGAAAGCTGACGGAGAGTGGGAGGAGGAGGGTGGGTACCGGAAGATTTCGGTCATCCCTGCTCAAGAGGCGCAGCGTACGGCATCACATTATTCTCAGCTGTCCAAAGCGGTCTGGTCTGTCCAGATGAGACAAGTATCCTTAAAGTTGCAAGGGATCCTTCCTCTGGCATTAATAAATTAAATAAGAATCTAAGCCAGAGCCAAAGAATAAAAGCAGGAGAGAAGTTTCCCTGCTTGTCTGAGCTGAGTGGAAACGGTGCTGCCTCTCAGTCAAGTTGAAGCAGAATGTCACTGAGAGCCAGTCTGATGCCTGAGCCAAGTCACTGCCATTGCCACACTGCTGCTGCTGCTGCTGCTGTTGGAACTACACAGACACAGATGTAGCTGACGCTAGCAAACTGGGAGGAGAAATTCCCATAGGGCTGGATGGTTCATCACGTTTCGGGACAGTGAGCATGCAGCTTAGCCCACAAAGTGTGAGAAGAAGAAAAGAAAAGGGGGGGAGGAGGTTGCCGGGTGGATTGAAGGGGTCCGTTTTGGAAGGTGTGGGTGTGGGAGGGAGAGCACGAGAGGGAGTGCGTGTGTGGAGGTGGCGGCGAGGGTGGTGTTTAGTCAGACCAATTGAACCAAACGTTGTTACTGTGTGGCTACATGTGTCACACGAACCATTAATTACCTCCAATGGTATGTCCTTTGTCTGTGTTTTACAGAAGTGCAATAAGAGACAGTGACCCTGGTTATCGCTGCTCCCGGCTCTCTCACTGTTTGAACAGCACTGAGGCTGAAGCAGTGTGGCTATCAGCAAACTCATCTGCAGAACATAAAACACCACTGCTGCCTTTGTGCTCACTTGGGAGAGTACTGCCATGGCTGGGCCAGATAAGCAGACTACTAAAGTGACAGATGTTTTTTTTTTTGTTTTTTTTACCAGCACCCTTGTGTGTGAGATTGTGTCTATGCGTGTGTGGCTATTAGGGAATTATTTGCTTGGGATTAGCAAACTGGTGGATGGGTGTACAGTCGAGATGCTTTAATCCGGATAAAGGGTGCCTATCAGTCCCATGAGCTCCAATCAGATCACCAGAGAGATACACCAATAAAATCAAGTTGCTGCCAATGTGTTACTTTGAACAGTAGAAAATAGCACATTTTTTCCTTATCTAGTTCATCTGTAATCTGCATATTGATTAGCTTGCAGGAGAAAATTGACTCACCTTGCGAGTCAGCACCCTGCTTGGAAACATGCAGATGAGGACAAAATTACTATTAGAAATGTAAAGTTTCTGTCAAAAATTTCCTTTACTTTTTTTAATATATATATATATATATATATATATATATATAAAAACTTCAGCAATGGTTCCAGTCATTACTTGAGCTGGGACTCCACTTCTGCAGAAGCATTTTAAAGACAAGTTGAACAAAGAGTGACTGAAAGCACATCCTTTGGTCATGAGATGAAACTAGAGCTGTTTCCCCACAGTGAGACATGGCGGTGGGTGTATCATGCTGTGGGATGCTTCAGTGAGTTTGGTACAGGGAATCTCGTAAAGCTGGAAGGGAAAAGAATTAGTGAAGATGTTAAAAGAAGAACTTCAAGCAGTCAGCAGCAAAACTGGGCGTTGTTCATCGTTTTGTCTTTCAACACAACTATGACCTAAAACATACGTCGCTGAGGATGAAGAATAAGCTTCAGGAAACCAAAGTGAACATTGGTCTTATTGACGGTAGCGAAGCAAATCTGTGGGGTGACCGAGGAGGAACAGCCTGAGATTGTTCAGGAGACATTTATGGAAACTACAATAAATGACTGCAAGCTGTTGTCCAGCTAAAAGGAGAAAAAACTGACTTTTTGCATTTTGACCCTGTGAAATTTTTGTTTCTGTTTGCAGACTACTGTAACATAATGTCAGTATTCAAAATAAAAACTGTGTTAAAAAATTCCTTGCTTTGTTTAACAGGACTTGGGAAATGCTTTTTTTTTAAATGAAATTTTCACGGCTAATAATCCATGGCTGCTGGAAGACTACATGTTTGGAGCGAGAGTCGCAAGTTCCATTCCCACCCTGTATCCAGTAAGGGTCCTGGCTAGACCCCCACCATGCTAAAACCAGGCCCTGGAATGGCGTGGATACGTCTGCAGCCTGTCCACAGTTTGGACACAAGCATTTCATTACATGTTGTACACTGCATGACTGTGTGTGTGGCAAATAAAGATTGTACTTGTTGTTGAATTCTGTCATAATCTGTACATGTAGCTGATTCATACATGATCGATTAAAAAAGAAAGAAAGGAAAATGATTTCACTATCACGCGCTGTTTTTTTTCTCCTTCTTCTTTTTTTTCTTCTTTAACATTTCAAGCTTCTTAAATCTTATTAACTGTAACAAAATAGTTGGCACAGCAGGCACCTAACAGAAAGCTCGGGAACAAGCAGTCTGAATACATCGGCTCATACTAATTTATTTACAAACTGGAATAATACAAGTAATACAAACTGAGTGAATCTTTGATTTTCACCATGTCTGTATATCAGCTAATAGAAAGTCCCTCACAGGAAACAAAATCCATAATCAGGAATATGGAAGTAATAAATAAAGCAAAGGCGAAAACTGAAAATTAATTACCCAGCTATGAAATGATTAGACTTCTGCGTTGCAGAGAATAGGGCCGCTCTTCCCCCTGTGGAGCAATACAGGCTGGCGAGTGGATAATATACAGATGACACTCACTCCTGCACTTCATATTGACATTTATTATAATGCAGCTCTCACACTGAGATGATTTTACTCCCGGATCAGAGCTAGATGCGAGTGGCGTGACTGATGTGCTTTGTGAAAATCCCACCACGTCCCTTCTAAAAAAGCACGGCATACACCCACCCCACCCACCGCTACACCTTCCGCCCTGCTTGACAGTCTAATCTAATGTGATTTCCAGGCAGCAGGACAAAGGACAGACGCCTTGCTCATCATTACCACAGAATCGCTGACCTGCACAAAGTTTACAGTGCAGCCATCATTTTTACGTGACAAATCCACACACTGAAAAGTGCAAATTTGCATACATGTGCATCATTGCCTTACCGGTGGTTAGAAATGTCTAACTTTTGAATTATATCCACTTTAAAATGTGACCTTTTGCCTTTAAAGCTAAAATATGATGACTTTCCAGCGCACCTCAGCGAGCTGCAGTGGATATCTTTTTGATTTGGACTCGCCTCAACCCTCTCAGCAAAATCACATTCCTCCCTATTGATATCTCATGAAAGCAGATGTCAGGAAAGCAGGGAAACCTCGCTAGCATCCAGGCATCATCCTCACCGTTCGTCTGCATCCTAAAGGCACGACCGTTTTTCCACAGGTCATGGTCTGGTCCCTGCCTGCCTGCGAGAGAGACAAGATGGGGGAGGACATCAACGCAGCGAGAGATGGATTGCATCTGTCCAAAGTCCACGGGGGCTTGCTTATCTCCTGACCCAATTGTGCACCCATATGCTGGCAAAAAAGATCAGCCTCTACTTTGTGCAGCTCTAATATCTCTTCCGTCTCTCTGTCTATCCTCAAGCTTATTATTGAAGTGTTTTAGGAGTTAAGGACTGATCCATTACTGCCCTCATCCCCTCTTTTTTTATTATTATTATTATTTTTTAGCCAAATCACATTAGCTTCTATCAATATAAACAATAAAGACGCAGCGATTAATAGCTCACTTTGGAGACCTCTTTAATCTAGCTGATCTCTGACATGCGTGGCCCTCCACTCTGGCTGAAAGAATCGACTCCTCTGATGTCCCGGCTTAGATGTGCAACAAATGTTTATCTGCTTGTCAGGCCTTTCTTTTCTCCCTACATCCCCAAGCAACAACTCCTTTTTGACAAAATGATTTGCCAATAACTTGCACTGTTTGAGCGGATTTACAGGTCGCCCTGCTGCGGCACTCTCCTTTATCCCCTATTAAAAAAGTGAAAAGAGAAGAAAAAGGCTGTCCTTTTTGGTGCTCTTAAGATGATAAGATACACAGAGCTTTTAATTTTCCAAGCGAATGACTGCACACATACAACGTTTAAAGACATATTAGAAATTTTCCACCATTTCATCAGAGCTCTGGATCATTTCATGTTAAAACTAGGCTCTAAATTAAGTGTCTGTCAAGGGCTTGGCTTTCCTCAATCAGCCGGAGCTGGGTGGCACATGAGCTCTCCCTCATTCCACTGCAACTTTAATGTTGCCTTGACAGAGGAGATTAGGTGGTAGGCAGCTCTGATTGAGCTCTTCTTGCAGACCTGTGGTTTCTACTCCTTTAAGGACATCCAACACCGACTCTTCAGACACTCCTGCGTCAACAACAATGACCTTGTCTGGATGAGACCGGGTCCAACCTGTGCAGGTGTGAGTGTTTGTCATGCAAAGAGAAAGCCAACCGGATAAAGGTTTATCCCGCAGCCCCACAAAGTACAGGATAATTATATTATAATTATATTAATTAAGAAGCCAAATATATACCGCGCACTTTCACTTCGAAGCAGCATTAATTGAGGCTCACTGGAATGCTCATAACACACAGATAGCATTTGCATTTTTATGTTTACGTTACATGTAAACAACTTATTTTTTTGTTTATTTATTTTGCAAAAGCATGCATGACTAATAGCAGTAGTTAATGGCTTTTTACTGTCAAGCGACAGTGCACTACCATTAGAATATAGCATTTCAAATGTGAGGCTGTCTGTAACACCATACAAGTGAGCAGTCAAACAGAGCCGTCCTGTCAAACTTTCTCCACTAAAATTACAGTTACTCGCATTTTTTTCATAGCACCAAAGCACAACTTTAGACTCAGATGTTACGACATTGTTATCACTGAACACTAGCACAATATGTGTAAGTTTAGCGTGCTTCTTAAACCTTTTCTCACACATCTCCTGCACACGTGAACGCTTGTAGAAATGATCCTAAGAGTCAGAATGTGCAAATTTCCAAGGCGTCTCCCTTGCGCCCATGTGTTGGTGTGCAGGTAAGTGCACGTACTACACGATGTGAATCTCCTGTTTCACCACAACCCAAAAGTATTCTGTTGGACTGAGATCTGGTGACTCATTGATGTGTTCAAGAAAGCAGTTTGAAATGATCTGAGCTTTGTGACATGATGGGTACACTGCGGTCATGCGGACATGGTCAGCCACAATGCTCAGTGTTTAAATGATACGCAGCTGGTACAAAAGGGGCAAAAACTGTACAGAGAAAATATCCTCAGCACCACCAGCCTGATATGTTGATACGAGGAGGGACGGATACAAGTTTTCATGTTGTTTACACCAAATTCTGACCCTACCGTCCGAATGCTGCGGAAGAAATTGAAACTCATCGCCTTTCTTCACCACTGTGATGCTCGTTTTACTTGTGCAGTATCTGAATCCCGTCTTCATGCCTTTATGCACTGAGATGCTGCCATGTGAATGGCTGAACACATGCATGCTTTGTGGTGCGTGTATATAGATAGTGGCTTTATTGAATTCTTTCCTACATCTGTCTGTCGCTATATGCAACTAAAGCATGAAGGTGGAGCTTACCATAAAGAGTCAAACTTTGTACCTGCGACACAAATTGATATCTTGTTTATTTGAGCCATAGAAAAATAATAATAATAATATATTATATAGTTATAAACATTACACTTTGTGTTGTCATATGATGATGGATTATTTCTTGATAAGCACAATGACGTCCTGTAGCTTTGTTGCCTTACTAATTATTAATTAGTGATGTGAGTTTTCTGTGACAGTGAAGCATTTTTCATGTTGGCTGTAAAATGTATTTCTTATTGCACAGTACTGTCTATCACCAGAATAAATATGCTAAACTTTGCACTTGGCATTTGTTTCGAAATAGCTGAAATGAACTTCAAAGCGTAAACAGTACGTGGATGACTGCACAGAATTTATTCGTATGGCGTAAAATATCTGGATTTGAACTAAAGTTAGGAGCGAATGTGCCTGACAAACACACAGCCCTACAAAATGAAAAGGAGAATAACAAGTAAGCACAGCTGGATTCGACTTTTTCCCCCTTTTTCACACCGCTGGCTCACTGACTCGACATTGTCCTTGTTTGTGCAGGTGTGTGAATTATGTATGTGCTCATGTGCATACTGAAGCAGATGCTGCTGGGCACATACTGTGTACAAGATGTCCAGACTCGCTATCAGTCACGGTCCGTTTAAATTATGGGCCAAAAATGGGTGTCAAGGCTTCAAATATGCTAGGTCGATGTCACAGAGACTCGTCTGAGAAGAAAAAGTTAAACACCTTTTCAACACAGTTAGCCTCGGTTTAACCCCAAAGTAAAAAACAAGAGAACGTGAAAAAAAAAGAATGAAAAACGATAAATATCAGATGTGTTTTGCTCTGCCTCTGCTTGCCTCCCTTGGCGCTGCCCTGCTCTCATGTGGGGTTGGCCTTGCAGGTCTGTCTGTGTCTTTTTAATTACTGTAATTCAGGGCCGCCCGCTGAATGCCTCCATCTGCCTCTATCCGAGGTAAGAGATGTAAAAATCCCGAAAAAGGGAAAGCACATCATAACAGCAGCAAAATAGAACCATCACGCCAGTAACTATCCTCTATGGATGAGGAGATGTCCAGAACAAAGCACTACTGCAATAAATCTTCTTTCTTAAGCTGATACTTGGAGTCTTTTTATTCTTCAGGGAGTCTTTATACTCACAGTTCATCAGTACTATCACCCCTGGTGAGATGAGTTCTTGCATTCAGCCACAGGGCGTCCTTCTAATGTGCTTTCCATGCAACGTTAACCATAACAGAAGCCCTGAATTCTTATGCAGTGTCCTGAGGTATAGTATAGTTCAGGGAAACACGCCTTGTTGGACGATTACACTATGTGTGAATGTGGAAACTCAGAAGCCAGAGGTTCTGATGAGAAATGAAGGCTTTCTACTGCAAGGGAAAGTTTGCATGCGAGCATTCACTCTGCTTGGTCACTAGGGCTGAACGATTATGGAAAATAATCTAATTGCGATTTTTTGCCCCAATATTGCGATTGCGATGCGATATGCGATTATTTTTTAAGGTCTTTGTCTTCTGTATTATTAAACAAAGACAAGCAATACATCATATAGTATGGCCAATACTATATTACATTAATTTTAAACTGTTCTTTCCTGGAAGACAGACCTCTGTTATGATGACATGAGGTGATGCATGAATTGATGACTGACATTTTTATTTAACTTCTTCAATCACAACAGTATATTTGAACATACACAATAGTTTATTTTTAGCTTACAAACATCTGAGCATAAAGTGCTGACAAGGAACCCTGGTGTAAACATTAAAATGAAAGTCAGTACAATGTGCAGATTGCAGAAATATACATAAAAAAAATCAGTGGCTTTACCACACTCAGTTTTTCGACATCTGTGAACTACTAGACAGTCATTCAATTAAAAAATAATATTAAATAAATAAAACTAATAAATAAAAAATACACACATCTTACTGATCTCTGCAGTCAGTAACATTACACATAAAGTGCAAACATAATAGCAATTGTATAAACACACACACAAACACGCCTTTAAAATTTAAAGGCGTGAAATTGGACGGTCTAGTTCTGATTAGCGTCACCGCTGTCTCGGTGGAGTTTAATAAACTCGGCCGTCTGCTTCTTGCTATCTAAAATATAACCAGACACTGGTGTAAATTCTCGACTGTCTCATACGTCTGTTTAATAAGTTTTCTGTTTGACGTTTAGTCAGCTGTGTGAAAACCAAGGAGGAACCCACCCGGGGGATTAATAAAGTTTTATTTTATCTAATCTAATAACTTTAATCTCAGCCAAACCGATTTACTCACGAACAAACAAAACACTGAAAAAAGCCCAACAATAACATTTTTAGGTTGTCTAAGTGACTTATATATCACGTTTAACCCGAGCAGCGAAACTCCGCGGTGATCTGAAAATGATGTGCCGGGAGTTGTGCCGTTCTCGGCCGCATCAGTAACCCTCGAGCTCCCGGCTAGCTGTCGAGCTGGTGGGTAGCAGACGCCTCTGAAAACGTCGAAGCACTTTTGCAAATATGGGATATCTTGATAAACCGAGCAGATATTTGATGTTTACACAGCTACTTTCTCGCCTGAAAATATGTTAAAAGTTTATTTTGTGACCCAGAAAGATTAGTATGAGTAATTTTAAAACTTAGTAGCGGCCGCCATTGCTGGAAACTGGAGTTTGGCTGGGCCGCGCTATGAATTCTGGGACTGTCCCACCAGGGGAGAGAAAACTTTAGACTTACTGTATGCTAATGTCAAGGATGCATACAGCTCCTCCTCCCTCCCCCCACTTGGTAGGTCAGATCATAACCTGATTCACCTCACCCCCCGCTATGTGCCAATTGTGAGGAGGGAACCTGTGACCACCAGGACTGTTAGGAGGTGGTCAGAGGAGGCAATAGCGGAACTACAGGGCTGTTTCGAGGTGACCGACTGGGAAACACTCTGTGAGCCTCACGCCGAGGACATCAATGGGCTTACTGAGTGTATCACAGACTACATAACTTTCTGCACCGACTCCATTGTTCCAGCTCAGACTGTTCATTGTTACCCAAATAACAAGCCGTGGGTGACTAAGGACATCAAAGCCCTCCTCAACAACAAGAAGAGGGCTTTCAGAGGGGGCAACAAAGAGGAGGTGAGGAAGGTCCAGGTGTTACTAAAGGACAAGATCAGAGAGGCTAAGGACAATTACAGGAGGAAGCTGGAGTGGAAACTCCAGCAGAACAGCATGAGAGAGGTGTGGAGGGGCATGAAGACCATCACTGGATTCAGGCCAACCAACAGCAGGGGAGCTGAGGGAGGTGAGAATAGAGCCGACGAGTTGAATCTGTTTTTCAATAGATTCGACACCACAGTGTCTGCTCCCACCCCCACAACCTCACCTGCAGTCAGCCTGGAATCCAGAGCCACACCACTGTGCCAGCCTCTCTCTTCACATGTTGCCTCCTGTGAGATTCCTGACACCCCTCCCCCACCCATCACCTTCACTCAATACCAGGTTGAGATGCAAATGAGGAGACTTCACTCAGGCAAGTCTGCTGGACCAGACGGAGTGAGTCCCCTTGTCCTCAAGACCTGTGCCCCCCAGCTGTGTGGAGTCTTTCATAAACTGTTTATGCTGAGTCTGAGTCTGCAGAGGGTCCCGGTGATGTGGAAGACATCATGCCTCGTCCCTGTACCAAAGACGCCTCGTCCCAGTGGCCCCCAGGATTACAGGCCCGTGGCACTGACCTCCCACATCATGAAGACCCTGGAAAGGCTCATCCTGGACCAGCTGCGACCCATAGTAAGACCACATCTGGATCCCCTTCAGTTCGCTTATCAGCCTCGTCTCGGAACAGAGGACGCCATCATCTACCTGCTCAATCGTGTCTACACCCATCTGGACCAGCCGGCGAGCACTGTGAGGGTCATGTTTTTTGACTTTTCCAGTGCTTTCAACACCATCAGGCCGACCCTCCTGGGTGATAAGTTAGCAGCGATGCAGGTGGATGCTTCTCTGGTGTCCTGGATTGTTGATTACCTGACAGGAAGACCACAATATGTACGTCTCCCACAGTGTGTGTCTGACAAGGTGATTAGCAACACAGGGGCACCACAGGGGACTGTCCTCTCCCCCTTCCTCTTCACCCTCTACACCACAGACTTCAGCCACTGCACAGAGACCTGCCATCTTCAGAAGTTTTCTGATGACTCTGCGGTGGTTGGATGCATCAGCAGGGATGATGAGACAGAGTACCGGGCTGTGGTCGACTCCTTTGTCACGTGGTGTGAGCAGAATCATCTGCAGCTCAACGTGGCAAAGACCAAGGAACTGATCGTGGACTTCAGGAAGACCAGGAAACACTTGACCCCTGTTTCAATCCAGGGGGTCAGTGTTGACATTGTGGAGGACTATAAATACCTTGGAGTACACATTGACAATAAACTGGACTGGGCTAAAAACACCACAGCACTTTACAGGAAGGGCCAGAGTCGTCTCTATTTTTTGAGGCGACTGAGGTCCTTCAACATCTGCCAGAAAATGCTGAGGATTTTCTATGAGTCTGTTGTGGCCAGTGCGATCCTCTATGCTGTTGCATGCTGGGGGAGCAGGCTGAGGGTCGCAGATGCCAACAGACTTAATAAACTGATCCGTAAGGCCAGCAATGTTGTGGGGATGGAGCTGGACTCCCTCAAGGTGGTGTCGGAGAGGCGGATGCTGTCCAAGATAAAGACAATGTTGGATAACACCTCCCACCCACTCCATGACATGTTGGTCAGTCACAGGAGCTCGTTCAGTGAGAGACTGAGATTACCGAAAAGCACCACTGAACGACACAGGAAATCATTCCTGCCTGTGGCTCCCTGTACAACGCATCCACTTAACACACTGTTTGCTGCTACAACTACACATGTTTCTTTTCCAACTATTTATTTATAAGTGACTTATGTATGTATGTATGTATATATATGTATATATTGTACTATTCTTAGTTAGTGTATTGTCTGTCTTGTCTTAATGTTGGTTTAAAATGGAGCACTGTAACAAAAAATAATTTCCCCCAGGGATCAATAAAGTATTCTGATTCTGATTCTGATTCTGATATGGTAGTAATTTGGACAGCCTTATAATCGCAGTATAATCGCAGCCTTTGCGGTTAGAAAATTGCACTTGATCATGTCGCGATATTATCGCAAATGCGATATATCGTTCAGCCCTATTGGTCACTGATGGAAAAAGAATTACACAGAGGTTAAAAAAAGAGTAGATATTTACTGTAACATAAGAAATCTATATCTGTTCAATAATGGTCACTATCTTCTTGAACTGATCTTAAATTTTCTCACATTCGTAGAAACTAGTCTGTGTGGCTGTCTCGCACCTTCTAAATTTTATCTCTTATCTAATTTCAAGTATCTCTTCGTTTTGTGGTTTATGTGACTTGGCCATCGCAACAACTCAATTTCCCTTGGGTTTAATAAAATCCTCTGTCTGTATCTACTAAAGAAGTCATTTGACATTTCAGAAAAATATTCTTATTTGCTTTCTTGACAGGAGGGACTTAAAATGTGTTGTAGCTATAGCCATCAGTTCATTTAGCTTAACTTAACATAAAGCTCTGAAAGTAGGAGGGAACCTGTTAAAACTCAGTCGAGCAAGTCGTCTGTCACTCTCATACCAGTCTGTGATTGAATGGGGTCAATTTGGCAATTACATGTAATCTGTTTCTGATAATAAGGAATAACTATGATAAGCTGTTGAAAATCACATATCTGTTTCTGTCTACACAGATAGAAATTCACACAGAAAATCTATTTAAGAAAAACGCTGCAAAAGCACACAAAACACAATGGAAATAGGAAAAACGACAATGGATATAGGAATTAACACAAGGGAAGTGTTTCTGGGGAGACAATAACCCGACGGACCAGTTACAGAAACCAAAATATGCTAAGAATTGCGCTGGGAGACACTTAAAAGAAGTGGAGGATCTATTGGTTTTGTGAGGAAAGAAAAGATGAGAGGGAAACGTGTTAGCCTAACTATGAGCCTCATGATAAAACACACCTACCATGTTTTGGCTTCCTGCAACTGATCCGTCGGATTATTGTCTCCCCAGAAACACTTCCCTTGTGTTTTTTCCTATTTCCGTTGTCGTGTTTCCTATTTCCGTTGTATTTTGTGTGCTTTTGCAGCGTTTTTCTTATTGCTGGTGTTTTCTTAAGTTGCAGTCCATTTGGCCTCTCAGGGCCACCGTACATTTAACTATTTGCACTAAGTCTTCCTGTTCTGTAAGAATATAATATAGGAGTCACTGAGAAAGAGTCAGTCTGATAAATTAGACAGCAATTATTTGCAGACCTCCAAAATCTCAGAGAATGAACGCAGTCAGCCTGTCAGACTGCAACTGTTTGTAGACAAGTTTGCTTTCTGTCTTGAATGTACAACAGTCATAAGCTCTGCACAGCAAAATCTCCAGTGTTAAATTAACACTTTTGACAGTGTTATATGTTTAAAAGTAACCTAGTCAGTTTTGCAGATTAACAAAGACTAACACTGAGCAGTGCTGATTTTCTAACACTGGAATATTTCTAACATTTTGAGTTATTTTCCAGTGTTAGAAAATCAGCACTGCTCAGTGTTAGTCTTTGTTAATCTTCAAAATGAATTAGGTTACTTTTAAACATATAGACACTCTCCAGTGTTAATTTAACACTGGAGATTTTGCTGTGTGGGGAACTATTTAGTCCACAACTTGAAAAAAAAAAAACAATCCAATCCAATCACCATAACTCACCAAGTTTTTTGTTGTTGTTGTAGATGTAAGGACTGAGGTTGCTGCACTAATTTAACCTCCTAGGACCTGCGTCCACATATGTGGACATCACATTTTGGGTTATTTAGACTAAAATACTCAATTTTGCTCTACAAGGGCCTGATATCCACTTACGAGGACATTATACTACCACTGTTCTTTCAAAATTTTAAACGAATATCCTCATATGTGGCTCTCATTTTTCTTAGAAACAAAAATAAGGCTAAAAAAACCTGGTAATTCTTTTTTGTTACATTCATCAGGTCCCAATGTGACCAAATATCAAAGAGAAATTAAAAATGCACGCCGTGGAAGAGTTCAGGTCTTAGGAAGTCATGTGACTGAGCCATAAGCTTGATCTGATTGAGGAGGTAGCTCTGTTGAGTTAAGTTTGTTCAGTGCTGGATGATTGTTTGGTTGAGCCGATCAACATTATCTGAGGGTGGTGTTGCATGAGATGAGCTCTCTTGTTCAGAGTACTTTAATTTATTTAATACAATACTGATATTTGGTATCCATGGCGATACAATATCGCAACACAAAATATTGTGATATAAAATAATCCTGTATCGATATTTTCCTCGTATTGTTGAGATAATTGATGCTATACAAATATACACACAGTACTTGCCAGCAGGATCCTTCACACCATGAGGGGCTATACTGGTGTCCTGCCGCCTTTCTTATGACCGTCTTTAATTATTTATGACAAGGACAAATGAAGAGGAAGTGAAGCATGATGTGAAATTTGTTCTCTCTGTTTTTTACAGGGTTTTATGTAAACTATAGACCTCTATTACTTCTTTTTTTTTTAACCACAGCAGATATAGAGGATATTCAAGGATGCTGGTGTTCACATTTTGGACAGAGAAGCCAGATGATTTGGAAGAGGAGTAAAAGAAGCATCTATGTCCACTGTGAACGACCATCTTTGAACTGCCTGCCATCTATAATCCAGTTTTGAGATCCCTTCCCAGACGCCTTAACACCCACTCACATCCTGGGCCATCTGACCTCAGGAAATCACATGATAGGGTGTGGCTAGGTTTACGATGGGTTCAATTGACTGATTGTGACCCCCACCCGTTTTCACATCTTGGCTTCTGTGATTAGTTATAGGATCAATAGAGGGACTCTCCACCACTTGCTCTTAGAACTGAAGAAGCTTCTCGGCTGAGAGGTGAAACGTCTTCAAGGAAACTTAAAGAAGGCCAGACGCTTTTCTTTCTAAGCTCCCTAGACTATGATGACCTGGATGACTGAGAACCTTCACAGATAGCAGATATAAACCCTTTTTCTTAGACGTAGTCTGTATGTAAAAGATGGAAATTATTTGCAGGTCTGAAAAGTGAAGCCACCGCAATGGTGCCTCAAAACTGCACTCTCTCTAGTGGCCAACAACGGGTCCCACCTCATGGTGAAACAACAAAGTCTGAATGTATGGAAATCTATGGTGATAACCCTATGTTTCACTTGATCTATGACCTCAGTCATCACTTTCCATGCATTCAGTCTGCCGATGCAAAGATGCAGGAACATCTCTGCTCACATCCAGATTGCATCTTCTAACCTAATTGCAAACACAAGATTCGAGATTCAAGCTTGTTCAAACCAATTTTGCGCCACTGCAATATCAGCGTGCTTGCTACAAAGCCAAGCTGCGTTCAAAACAAACAAAAATGGCCTGCCAGCATCTTTTGATTAAAATATATAAATTATTGCTTCAAAGATGGAACATATCCAAGCTCTGAAGGAAGAGGGCACACATCACATCAAAGTCCATCCACTTTCGCTACTTGTTACTAAATCAAAGACCTCTGTTCAACAAAGAGAAGGCTTTCCACGCAACAATCTTTGCTCTCTCATAGATAAAACATGTGCATGTGTCCTAAAAGACACTATTAGCTCATGCTACCAAAAACAGCACGGCCCACTTTAGAATGTGGGTTTGAATAAATGACACAGAGTCTTCTGCCTACAGCACTGAGAGCGCCAGCTGACCTGCAAGCGTAGTTCAGACACTTAAAATGACTCTTGTTCCACAGTAAAATCTGCTTATATAACCTACTGATACATTAGCACTGGGGTTGACTTTGGTTATGCTTGTGTGTGACTTTTCTGAATGCTGGTGTTGCTGTTAACCTGTGATTATTCTTGTCTTGACACCTCTGTTCTGACATAAAAGAGAAATGCTCAGAGGGCTGTCTCTTACCTGTTCACCAGTGCTGACAGACTGCTGTGCCAGCTGCATTAACAATGATGAGTCAGATGAAGGGCAGGCAGGAAGTGCATGACAAACAGATGTCTCGCTAACGCCTGAGTTAGAATGCCCGATAAAGTTTCAAGTTAAAAGACAGCTGGGAAGATTTTCTTTCTTCCTCATGATGACATCCGTAACTAGAAGACTAGATGCATGCAGGTGATGGCGTCTTGCATTTCTTTGCTGGTATCCTCATTTGAACGCGAGACTGCTCTTTTTATATATTTTACTTTTCATGACTTTCATAGTTTATGACACATCTTTGAGCTGTCCCCCTCATCTGAGCCCACCCCCCACCTACTGGCAAATCACTGGGACTGTTCTATTCACATAACAAATCATCGCTGACACGTGTGTCCACACCACTCGCTGTCACACACAAACTGGAAAACCTAAACATGTTATATTCAGAATGAATTTCTACAGTTTGTTTAAATGTGGAACAATTCAGAATTCTTTCATATTACTGGCAGCTGGTTAATGTGACTTAGCATGACATCAGCAAGCAAAGGCAGATCTATATACTGTATTCAATGGTAATATCTACCCTGTTGCTATTATCATTATTATTATTAATCTCTGTCTCTCTCTCACACACACATCATTTATTTGTCCTGTCTTTTTTCCCTTATACCCACCTAGTCCAGGCAGATGCCCCGCCCCTCCTGGAGCCTGGTTTTGCTGGAGGTTTCTTCCTGTTAAAAAGGGGGGTTTTCGTTCCCACTGTTGCCAAAGTACTTGCTCATAGGGGGTCATATGATTGTTGGGATTTTCCCTGTTTTCTTTGTAAAGAGTCTTTACTTTACAATATAAGGCACCTTGATGCAACTGCTGTGTGATTTGGCACTATATAAATACAACTGAATTGAAGTTAATATACTGTATCTGGTCTGTTTAATGCCCAAAGAACACGTGAATTATAAAAACAATGAGGTGGGTGATGGAATAATCATATTAGGGTAAAAAAAAAAAGTGACTTCACTGAATTTTTTCATGTTCTGCAAACCGATTGCAAGTAGTTGCTGTGACTGAAATATATATATCTTGATATCTTGATACTGGGTTGCAACATTTGAGGTTTAAAGAGAATTAAAAAATGAAAGTGCTCACTGCTTGTGTTAGCCATCTTAAGACTCCAAAGCTGTCCCTTTCATTCCTTTTTGTTTTTTTTGTTTTGTTTTGTTTTTTGGGGGAGGGGGTGTCTATTATGGTTTCATATTGATCAAGAACGCTGCAATCAGCATCCACTAAATGGTTGGAATATCATCCCATGGGGAAATTGTCCACATCAAAGTAATCGTGCTTGTTGATAAAAAGAAAAGAAAAGAACTCATTTTCTTGATTTAATGGTTTTGGGAAGTGTTTAAACCTGATTGGTAATCAAAGAATAAGCTGATACTGAGCTGCACTGGGTGAGCTGATGTGCCTCTTCATTCATCATTTTTCATTTTTAATCTGTGATAATGAACAGTGTCTATCTGCGGCCGTGTGGAACTAACGATCAATGATTTTGACAGACAATATGATCTTCCTCAAATTATTTCTCCTCTCTTTATAAATGATATGTACACTTCAATCAGGCTCGATGGTGTACATCACACAGCGATTTCAGGCGCACCTTATTCTTCCTAATCAAACCATAAGTGTTGCACCTCAGAGAAAACATCCATGCAAGAGAGCAAGAAGTGAAGTGCATTAGCTGAAGCTATTTAAAATGGAGGATCAGGAGATGGATTCTCTAAAAAGTTTTGTTTCAAATTACTGCAGTGGATTTGAGCCAGGATTGCTTTTTGCTGCGAGTACAGCATCCAGGAAGTTTCGGCTGGTTCGATACTCCCTGCCAGATCATTTTAATAAGAGGCCATTTCACAATAAAACATTTTTCATTGGACACTCCTCCTCAGTGTATGAGGGCTCACTGTGTTGTTGGCATACACAGTTACAAATTGTAGCAACTTTAAGTATTGTTTTAATTCATATTTTGTACTGAACAGCTGAGTTTAATCTCAAATCTTATTTTGCATGACACAGAAATCCTTATATTTGAGCCTTTTTAACAGTTGTGCTAAAAGAAGAAGAGCAGCACACCTTTATCTTTATCAGAGGAAGCATATTGTTGACATTTACTATAATAAATGTGTTTTGTAAAGCAAATTTGTGCTTATAAAGACTGAATTCTCTGTACTATGTCAAAAAGATTCTGTTTGAGAGTGAGCGGTAATATTTTCTATATTCAGCATATATCTGATGGCATATCAGCCGCAATTCTGTTAACACATTCAGCAGGACATTTTCTAAATAATGGGAGCATAATGCACAAAATGCTATAACATATGCACATGTTAAAAAAAGAACACATGGGTATCTATGCTGATGGACTGGGTGAAGTGTTTGATGGAAATGGAAATCGCCAACCTGCAGAGGACTGAATTCAAAGACACCCTGAAATTCATAATGAAAAAAAAAAAAATTATGGCTGGTCCATTTGGCCAAAATTTTATTGCAGCAACTCATAATAGTATTCAGTAGTTTGTATGTCTACCACGTGCCTGTATGCATGCCTGATAAAGTTGAGGTGTACTCCAAATGAGGATTCTAGTGCGGGCATGTCAGTGGTATCAATTCCCTGCAATATTTCATGAAAGGTGTACCTTTGATGACTGTGTTGAACCAGTCTTATTATTTGATGGTTTATTTCCATCAATCCATCCATTTTCTTCTGTTTACCTGGGGCAAAAAAACAAAACAAAAACCCAAGCTCCCACTCCCCAGCCAGCACCTCCTGTTCCTGAACACTAAACCATTCCTAGGCTAGCTGACAAATATCTCTCCAGTATGTTCAGGGTCTACCTTGGGGCCTCTTCTGGAACACCTCACTCGGGAGGCATCCCTGTCGTATGGCTGAACCACCTGAACTGGGTCCTTTTGATGTTGAGGAGTAGCAGCTCTAGTCTGAGCCCCTCCCAAATGACTATCCTCACCCTCTCAGTAAGGGAAATACCAGCCAGTCTTCAGAGAAAGACTATTTTGTGCCTCCAATCTTTTTCTTGCAGTAACTACTCAATGCATGTGACCATAGGTGAGCACAGGGATATAGATGGACCGGTAAATCAACAGCTTCACTTGTAAGTTCAGCTCTCTGTTCACCATGCCAGATCGGTACAGCCCCAATGTATCTCTCCCCTCACATTTGAACAAGATATTTAAATTCTTCCACTTGGGACAGCATCTTGTCTCTGACCATAAGTGGGTACTCCACTTCCAGATGAGAAACATGGCCTCAGACTTGGCGGTGCTAATTCTTATTTCCACAACTTTGCACTTGCCTGCGAACGAAGTAGTGCTCAGTAGAAACCAGCACATGATGAAGCCAATGGAAGCACATCGTATGCAAAAAGCAGAGATGAGATTATGAGGGCAGCAAATCCTTTCATCATTTAGCTCCTCCTAGAAATTCTGTCTATTAAATAATGAGTAGAATCAGTAATGAAGTGTGTGGAATTGATAAGGGGTTTTCTTCTTTTTTTTTTGTTGAAGCCTAAATTGTGCTCCAATCTGGAATGAACCATGGTTTTCCCAAACCATGCTTCAAGCTGACATTAGTACTATACACCCAGGTTAAATGAACTATTCTATATATTTAAATAGATGATTTTTTTGTGCATTTTTTTGCATTTCTAGGTCCACAAAAGCAGTTTGAAATAGCTCAGTGCTTCAACTGAAAAATAAAAATGCTCAAACAACTCAACTCAATTCAATGTCATGTTATGAGTTAACACAGCAGTTGGTGGAATACTTGGACCCACTTCCACAGAATACCCAAATCACATGCCATAAGGAGGCTTTTCACTATACTGCGGCCCCAGGGCTGTCATCATGCTCACTACACTTGGTCTCTTTGGCTCTTGGGCAAAGAAGTAGAGATAAAGCCATAGTTTAGATTTGCAAAATATTTGACATTTCTCCAAACATGGAAGTTACTTTCCCCAAAATATCATAGATCATACACTGATACGACCAAATGAAAAAATGTTCAGAAACAGCATTTTAAATTAATACATGGTGACTCATTTGCATGACAACAAAAGAATACGTTTTGTGTTCTGCATGGTGACTCACTCGCTTTTTCCGCCTCCTCTTCTTCTTTCTGTCATTTTCGTTCTTTATCTTTTTGCCCCTCTCTGTATCTCTGTCCACATTCCTTGGAAAGCATTTCATGCCTGAGCAAAGTGTGTCTGCTTATTCTCATCCATACCTCGTTGCCCTCCTCATGGCCCGAGGAGCTCTAAAGACTTACCTCAGTTCGCCCCGATGCACCTGTGGACCCATGTTTTGGGGCTTCTGTGTTTAAAGAGCCCAAGTGTATGACACAAAGCAGCAGTGAAAGTACTCTAAATTTTCCTACTGTACATGGTACTCACTTTGTTAAATGTGTGCACGGGGAGAGAAAAACATAGACACTATCAGACCGGTAAAACTCAGCCCTGACTCCTCTCTCTCAGTCTTGTCTGTATGCATAATGTCTGACACCTGACATTTGCTGGCAACTGTCAGAGCGCATCTCATCTGCCACCTGTCACAGTCACACAGCATCAGTCAACATGGGAGACCATAAAGCTCAATGGCAAAATGCCAGAGGATGAAATGGAATAAGAGAAATTATTTAATGGCTCAATCACAAAGTATCACAGTCTCTGTTTCAAGTTTTAAATGACAAATGCAGCAGAATTTCAGCCTGTGGTGTTGGGTTGTACTGGCAGATTTTCATTCACCAGCTGGAAAACATCTGACTGGAACTGGCTTCATTTTTCAGCATGATAATCATCCCAAACATGGTGATAATGCGGAAAAAGCATTCCTGGCTTAGACACAGACACACACTCCACAGTGTGAGAATCAGTTGAGTATTTTAGAAAAGAGCTATTTTATTAACAGTATTTGATCAAACTAAAGACGTTATGAGATTTCTTGCATTTAGAAACTATAATTCTATTACACGTTTGATCAAGAACATGATTTATGTTCTTATGAGTGTATCTAAGAATGAGAAAAGTGTGATAAATGATCATCCACAGACACCGTACCTGGCTTTGTAATATTGTTTCTCCCAAAATAATATCGGTCCACTTAACAGCAGTGGGATTAGAGAAATAGAAACAAATTAAGAAAAAAGTTACTATTATTTTGTTTTATTTTATTGGTTTTTTTATATCATACTTTGTCGGTAGTTCTATGACGACCTTATGGCAACGGATTATTTGCAAGTGTTGTTCTTTTTGTGGAGAAAATGATTTGACCGTGATTGTTGTGTGGAAGAAATGAATTGCTGTAACAGTAAGGAACAGATTAGTTTGGGGTTTTTATTCCCTCTACTTAATGAGCAAACTAGACTATGATGCCGTAGAAGACATATTGGCATGCTTTGACACATCAAACATGAGTAAAAGATTTCAACTCGAGCAGTGGATCTAGAAAGCAGATCTAGAAAATTTTACACGGGGGGCAAAGAGGTCCAGGCAGGGTGGCACATATATTTTTATTAAAGTATGTGAAATTTCCTGGAGTCAACAAACTATCCACAAAAAGCAATTTATTGTGTTATTATCTCTTCCAAGAAAACAAGGACATTTTTGGTATATATGAGACCAAAATAAATAAATACAGAAAAAGAGCTACTGTAACTGTAGCTTACTGTACATGACTAATTTCAGCCATGACTTTTAGGAGAGTGATGGACATAAAAGCTGGGAGGCAGCTATGGGGGGCAAGGCTCTACAGCAGGGGAGCAGTTGCCCCCTTTGCCCCCCTGTAGATCTGCCCCTGAACTCAAGGTATTTGTAATAATGTCTAAAAAGTATAGGAGCTCACCAAAGTAAATAAAATTCATCTTTAGGGGAGCATGCGTCTATAATAAATTGCATTCCTTCTCTTAGCTGTAGGGAGAACTTTGTGTCCAAAAATGTGGTCTGTCGTCTCGGCTTTTATGGAGGCACGCTGCTAGCTTGGTTAAAAATAAAGTGAAGCATTTGCTTTACATGCATGACCTACGTCCGCATCCACCATGGGAATTCTCTGATCCTTGTTCTGCCACCTCCGCTACACAGACTTTATGAGCCCATTTGTGTTCTTGTATTTTTCCTTTTAATTAAAAAAAAAGAAAAGAGAAAGAAAGATTAATTATTTGCAAAAGCAAAACACACAATTGCCTTTAGGTGCCAGACTACAGCAAAAGTGAGTGAGTACAGAAGCGCAGAGGTCTTTTGTGCGACTTTAATATTGCAGCGTTACTGCTGTGGTCAAAAGCATGTGTGCAGAGACATACTAAAGGCAGCATGGAGGCTTTTGATGTGAGGTTCTTTTGTGTGCAAGCTTCATGGCTTTTAATGAGGCAACCTGCCTCATTATCAAAGCTCTGCAAGGCCCCCGACACAGCCACATGGAGGGTCTGCCTCCACTCACTGTTCTGAAGCCGCAAATTACAGCAGCTTAGCCCCTCGCTGGGAACAGAGGCCAAGCTCGTCGCCCTTTCTAATGGCGCCCAAGGGACACAGAATTGTACGTAGACATATGTTTGGTCAAAACTAGTTTAATAGGCAACTCCTCTGTCAGTCCCATTAGAGTGAAACTTTGAGATGTGAGGCGTGAATTTGGGGATGTGGTCCCCACTGACTCGGTGAAAATATATAGCAAGTTTTGACACTAAAGTCAGCAGTGTCTGCTTTCAGCACAGTTTCTGTTGTGACTTTCCTCTCATTTTGCTTGGGATTAATTTGCCAGCACAGTTAGCTGGAAATAAAGTTTTGTCCATTCGTGCCAAGACTGTGGCCGAATTTGAATTTCACCTGGGGATGGCTTAAAAACAGCCAACCCAGCAGGGATGGAAACATCATCAGATATCATCAAATTAATATGCCTCACAGTCTATTAATTTCCGCTAACAATATTTCATTAGCTATGCTACGTCTTTCTTCAGCTAGTTTAATTGACCTTTTTAGATTAGGGTGAACTTTAATATGTAAATATCAATTTGTTCTCTGAAGTAAATTATTTTTCCCGTGCTCTTTATAGTGACACCGTAATCAACTCTGCATTTAAAAGCTCAAGTCCTAAAGCAAAAGCTGCTATCAAAGAACAATGCCCTTTTCCCAGGCCTGAGCCTCATTCTTCTGTTTTTTATTTCACTTCATAGCCGTTTACTTTTTTCCCTCTGTTTAACTGAAAGAAAGCAAAAGACTGTTAATGAGGGTAAAAAATGGACTGTCCATAGTAGAAAAGGTGCGTGATATTATGAATATAAATGGGGCTGTACTATTCATTTAAATTGTGCCATTTTTTATCACAGTAGGGATGTGACACTAATAACTACTGAACACCAGTCTCCTCTGCTCACAACGTAGGCATTTGAAAAACTTCCAATAACAACCAGCTTCCAATAACTTGGATACTGTTCAAAAAAGGCACGCTGTTCAAAAAAAGAAGCGGTCCCGGGAGTCTGTTCCTAGGTTGGCTGGGTTCAAATGAAGGGAACAGTTCTTGACCTCGGCCGGCCTCCCTCGCGAGTCTAAAGACAAAAGAGCTCTGTCTGGTTTTGCCGTGCAGTTGTACTTCAGACTGGAGCATGACCAAAATAGGATTTTTAAGGCTGGCACAATACAGATATTTGATTATTTAAAAATCTGATATATCAACCAATATTTTTCTTTTTCTCTTGGAAACATTTAATATGTTAAGTCATTTCTAAGTTCTTACTAAGATTATATAACAGCACAGTTCAGAAATAAACTTGTTTTATAACAAAGTACAAGGCATTCACGCTCTGTCCAACTCTTCTTGGATCAGCGGCTGTTGTGATTGTAGCAATCCAAATATGTGTGATGCCAGCAGGAAAGTTGCAAAAGACCATTTGACTGACAAACTATGCAACAATCTTAATATAGTTGAAGGGTTTTTATTCCATGTCTTCTTTACTTTTTAAATGGCCACTCATTGGCTCTTACAAATAGCTAATATCTGCATATTTTACGCGTCGGGAGTGAGAACGGGTTGGCTGATATATTGGTGACCTATATATCAGCCGGGTTCTATTTCAGGCTATACTAGCAGTTTTGCTACGGTTTATCTCTTTACCTGCACACTGTCTTTTTAACTGCTAAGCTTTTTTCAAGTTTTTGAAGTGACTTGAGACTTCAGGTCATGGTCCTGGGCCATGTTGGCCCAGTGTTCTTAGTTTCCTTGTATGTTTGTATTTTGTTCCTTGCTTAGGCCATGTTTTCTGAGTTGCCCTGTTGTGTTGTTCCCTAAGTGTTTTCCCTTCATGGCTTTTACCCCCTGTGTGCCCCTCTGTGTATCTGTGAGCCCTCGTCTCTCCTTATGTTTTATTCCATGCTTCCCCTGCCCATTATGTCTAAGTTCTCCCCGTGCTCTCTCTTCCCCCTGTGTGCCCTCTATGTATTTATGAGCCCTCGTCTCCCTTTGTGGTTGTTTCATGTTTCCCCAGCCCGTTATGTCTGTGTTTTCCCCGTGCTCTCTCTCCTCCTGTCTGAACCTCTGTGCACTTCCTGTTTACTTTGTGACTCTCACGCCCGTACATGTCATGTTCAGTTCACCCCGCCCTGTCTCGTTATGATTATCAGTGTCACCTGTGTTCCCCGTGTGTTCCCACTTTCCTCGTTAACCCTCTGTGTATTTCTGTCTGCGTCTCCCTCTGTTCAGCGTGACGTCGTCCCTCATGCTGTGTGTGATTCCCCCGTGTTTCCTGGTGAGCTTTATGTTAGTTTTTCCCAGTCTAGTTTTGTATCGCCTATCATCTTCTGTTACGCAATAAAGCTGCCTTTTGAGTTCATTCCCTCGTGCCTGTGAGTCCTGCATTTTGGGTCCTACTCCTGCCTGCCGCACAGCGATTCCTGACACTTCAGGTCAAAGCTTGCTGTGATCTAACCTTCTATCCGTCCATCCCAACACATTCTCACTCCCAAAGCGTAACATTTTATGCTAGGTGACAAATCGTCGGTATATTATGCTTTCGGCCACCCAACATCTCCCTATATTACAAGTTCGGAAAAATGAGGAAACACAAGAACCATTTGGAATTGATCTACACATGTACGTTTATTTGACTTAAATTGCTTTGGAAAACACCATCTAACACAATTAAGGTGGTGGTTAAGGTTAGGGTTAGGGATATTACGCGTCGGGAGTGACAATGGGCTGTCCATCCATAAACAAATTTTCTTCTGCCTATCCAAGTAAGGATCTTGGAAGGCAGGAGCCTGTCCCAAATATTTAGATGTATTTTAGTGAAACAAGCAAAAGAAAAGCATAAGTTGCCAGATTGTTAATTTTTTTTTATTCACAGTAAGCCATTATGATTTATGTTGTTAATATATTCAGTGAAAACAGTAGTTATAGAAGTAACCACTGCGCTACCATGTTGCCCCACACAAGCCATTGTTCCAGACACTTTTTGGTCTCTTCACTACACATTGTGATTTATTCAATTCGATTCCAAGAGATATAAGTTAATAGTGCAGCTTTTCACAAAATCCTCAGATGACTTGAAGTTGTGAAAAGGTGAACTGGTTCCAGGTACACCTGATGGGACTTGTCCTTATCCCTGTAAAACTAGTGTGCTCCTCAGTGTTAGTGCATGTTCATGCTTTTCTATTTTCCACCAGAGGCACCATTTTATCTGTCTTTGAATTCTAAAAACTGTTAATAAGTGTTAAGTGAAATATCTCCAAGTGTTTGTGTGCTTAAGTTCATGCCTAGACTTGCTGAACGTCCTTTTATACTTAGCAGTGGTCACCCTGCTTGATCGTGATCAAAATGACATTACATTAATGTAGTGTTTGTTTCCCAAAGCATTAGGATGGGCGTCAAATGCGTCCATGCTAATGCACCCATTGGGAGAGATGTCTGTCAGGAATCCTCAGCGGGCTAATACCTGGAAGCCATTTTCTCAGCACCACCCCAACTCTCTGCTAAGGTGTTTATTTTGGGCGTACAGCCAGTGCCCTTTATGTGGCCCCCCATCATTTATGCAGGCAATTTACTACCCCGGCATGCACCAACAAATAACTGCTCACACATACACAGCCTATCACGTGGCTTTCTCATTAAATCACACAATTCCCCATTTGCTTGAACCATGCGCCGTTTTACCTCAAGCTAGTCTTTCCATATAATGTCAGTCAGAAGTGGACAATTTCAGTAACGTGAGTCAGAAGCAGTGTTGCATTACTTCGTTGTGAATATGTGTGTTGGAATGCTTTCAAATATGAAACGGGGTTCCTTGTTGTAGATCATCCCATTTCAGCATCCTTAAATAATTAATACACATAATGTAAAGTTTATCCTTGATGAAGAGAGAAGAGAAGAGGGGGAGATGAGAGAGCTACTCTTAATGGAAAATAAACACAGATGGCTTCCTCAACTGCTGAGAACTCCCAATGCATTGGCTGTCAGAGGTATGGCCTCATACAGCTGGGCCATTGAGAAGATATTAGAAGTGACATCTCGTCAAAGTTTGAGGATGAACGGAGGCTAATTCATGAAGTGCACTTTGATGGTCTGAAGTACCTAACTTGTCTTTTTAAGATGTCTCAAACATGAATCTTTCATTTCTATCCTAAATAATGTGCCTCGGTTTATTAATGAGATTCACTTTCCTGTGGTGCTGTGTGCTAATTGGCTGAAGTTGCACGGAGCCCCTGAGTTGAATGATCAGAAAATAAAGACTAGACAGCTCCTCTGGATAACTTACACAGGTTGTGCTACTACAGGTCTTGAATAGCATTAGTGCAGAAAGTGCTGTCAGACATCTTTACAAGTAGCACGTGCAAAATTTTCTACTAGCATCTTTATACACTGCCAATACAACAGTGTCAGTGGCACAGACTGCATGGTAGTGTAATGTGCCAGACATGGAAATCTAGCTTTCCATGTCTGCTTTTGTATCATGTTATTATTATTCAGTTTGGAAATTCTTCTTCACTCACCCATTTTCACGCTCTCTACACCACTCTGCATTTAATCACAGCGCTTGTGCTAACGAGCTAACCGCGCTAACGCGTAGACGCCGTGCAGCTCCACGCACGGGGCGATCCGTGATAACTCGCTAAAGGAGATTTGCCGCGTTAATGCGGTTATAGCGTAAACGTCATTTTAACGTGATTAACACTGACAGCACTAGTTTTTATTAATCTCAGGTTTTCTTCAATGGTTTTTCTTTCATCTTGTCTCCCTCTACTCACTCCAACTGCTCGCGACAGATGGCTGCCCCTCCCTGAGCCTGGTTTTTCCGGGAGTGTTCTTCCTGTTCCTGGGGAGTTTTTCCTTCCCTCTGTCGCCAAGTGCTTGCTCATAGGGGCTTGTCTGATTGTTGGGATTTTCTCTCTGTTATTGCATGGTTTTACCATACAATACATAAAGCCTTGAGATGACTGTTGTTGCAATTTGGTGCTATATAAATGAATTCAATTCAATATAACTGAATATGAATTTACACATTTGTGAGCAATAGGTGTTTGTTTATGTTGAAATTATAAAGAAAATTTAGAAAATTTATGTGCAAAGGGTGTTTAAAGTGCGATTGTCTATGTGACAGAATACTTTATATTCATAAGAAGGTACAAAAATGCATATCTTCAGGTACTTTCGTAGATGAAAAGGTCTTAGGTGATTGTGGCTCAAGAGTTGGGAGTTCGCCTTGTAATCGGAAGGTTGCCGGTTCGAGCCCTGGCTTGGACAGTCTCGGTCGTTGTGTCCTTGGGCAAGACACTTCACCCGTTGCCTACTAGTGGTGGTCAGAGGGCCCGGTGGCGCCAGTGTCCGGCAGCCTCGCCTCTGTCAGTGCGCCCCAGGGTGGCTGTGGCTACAATGTAGCTGCCATCACCAGTGTGTGAATGTGTGTGTGAATGGGTGGATGACTGGTTGTGTAAAGCGCTTTGGGGTCCTTAGGGACTAGTAAAGCGCTATAAATACAGGTCATTTACCATTTATCCCTTTAAGCAATTTACTATGCATAATCCAGCCAAAGAGATAGTGGTAATAGACCTGTTGGATGCTTGCCTTAAATAATATTAATAGGATGATTAGGCTTGGTCTGGGCTTGCTGAATGTATGAGATAACTTATTTGTGCAGGTAAGGGAGATCTGAGGAGAATGAATTGTTTTATACCAGAAGCCTTTTTCTTGATTAAAGTGTGGTGCAACTGCATCTCAATCGATCCAAACTGACTAATGCCCTGTAGCCCCATGCTTAAGAGTTGGGCTCTAAATAAATCTGTTTGTTTTTGTTTAATATCATTAAATTAAAATATTAATGTGTCCAATCAGATCTTAAAGAAAGGATTCAGCATTCACAGCTCCCCTGCCTGAGCCACAGTTTAGAGCCAGTCATTTTTATCCTTTAAGTAGTTTGAAATACTTGTTCAATTTTAATAATGTCTGTTTGTGATTGCAAAGCACCTTCGCTTCACTTGCTTGTGCACTACTTAAGTAGTTGGTGCTTATTTGAACTACTGTCCTTATGTGGAAACTTGACCCCCAGTTTGATTTTGTAGTTTGAAATGATAGTTTTGTCATCCTTACAAATGATTGCCTTTACTATCTGAAGTAATGCAGTAAGAAAGTGTTTATTTCACACACTGCATGCACAGGCTGAGGAGAGCAGAACAAAATCAGAAGCATCAGAGCTCAAACAGCAGCTGTCACAATCACTGCTGGCCAGTTATCAGCCGCAGAGATGTAGTGGCAATCACAGTCCAATCTCTAACAGTGATTACAGCCTCAAGGTGGCTTTTGTATTCCAACCCTAATGTTTCATCTGCAGTCAAAAATAACAGAGTAAACAGAATTAAAGATTTGCAAGATAGAATAATACAACATGATTGTATCTTTAATCAATAACTTATTGTATCTTAGTTCAAGATAATTCTGTCAACATAAAACCCATTTCAGATAACAGCAAACTTTAATACTGGCTTTGGACACTTTTATGAACACAATAACCCAAAGCTGTCTAAGCAAACAGCCAAGTCCTGAGGCACAACATTTCATAAAGCTGTGTGGAAAAACAATAGTAAATTGCTTTTATAAGCTTGAGCCACTCTGAAATTACCCGTGGAACACACTTAAGGCTTCAACAATGGATCAAATGTCACTATCTGTACCTGCTTTCCCTTCTCAGTGCTGTCTAGAGCAAAATTTGCACACCTTTTTAACCCGGGGGCAGCCAAAAGCTTTAAGATCTGCCTGTGCCATATGCTCTACCCCCATATGCGTTGCAGCAGCCACCACTCATCAGCTGCAGCCCAGGTGGTTAACAGCTGCAAGTCCTACACAGGTTTAGCAAACAAAAGGCTGGATGGATGGATGCTTGGAATATGTGATAGTGTTTAACCCATAAAGACAAAGAAAGCTAATGGGTAGATAAAATAATAGGGCAGCTTGGTGGCAGTAAATTGTTACAATTAAAAATCTATAGTACTGCACAAAAGTCTCAAGCCACCCATAATTCTTTCATTTTATATGCATTATACTTTCTTGGATTTAAAAATAAAAATGATCTTGAGCAACAGTTCTCCATTCAGGCATTTCTTTCATTGAATCTATGAAATATAGTACAGGTAACACTGTTTGACAGGCAAATAATTGTAGTTTTGCACTTTCTATTTCCAAAAACTCATATCTTGAGATGGTGTGCAGTGTAACCTTACAAATATAAGGAAACTGGACATGTGGAGGATAAAAGTGGCAGGCCTAAAAACCATCCACAGAATATGAACATTGAATATCATGTCCTTGAGAAAAAGGGGGAAAAAAATTCCAGCAAAGAGCTGACAAAGGAGCTAAAAGACGCCTCTGGCCTTTCCGTTGATCCATCTACTGTTCACTGAAGGCTCATCAGAAATGGTCTCAGTGGAAGGATGGCTGTTAAGAAGCCATTCTAAAGGAAGGGAGACGTTACTGAAGCAGTGTGAGGTCTTGACAGAGAGCAAAAGGCAGCCAACATCCAAAGAAGAGCTTTGAAAGCCCGGAGAACTATTCCTAAAGACTATGTTGAAAAATAAAAGCGGTGATACCAAATACTGACTTTTAAGCTGATTATAACTGTAAAAATTCTGGATTTGCCTTATAAAAAGTGATTAAAAACTAAAGGCAAATACAGAAACTAAGCTGGGCAGGAGCACAAGGACAGACAGAGACTAGATGCCCATAAAAGTGTAACCCTTAAAAAAAAGGTACTCTTTTTCATTTTAGATAGCCAACCAGGAAAATGCAACCACAATGGAAAGTCCATTGCACATACTAGAATTCAGTCATTTGTCCTTGGGAGCATGCCAGTGTGAATATCTGAAATATTCATATTGACTTGGAAGAACTTGCTTGCATCAGCCATATATAAAATCTTCCTGTCATGTGACATCTTTCAATACTCAACACTGACCTACTTCTACCACCCATGGTCAAAGCCACAGATGTCTGTCATTTTTCCTTTTTTTCCAAGGCAGGCGGAGTTATTCACACCATCGTTTGCGTTTATTCTTATTTCCGATAATTTGTTTCTGACACCTCCTTCCCACTGCCACAGCTCATAATAAACAGCATGCTTCTTCTAGTTCGCAACATGCAGTCTGTGCCTGCCAAGTCGCATCAAGCCTTTATGACCCTCTAAATATCTCATCTGACAATAGCCAGATATGAAGATGCAAACATGCTAATGTGCAGATATTTTAGCATTTAGCTCAAAGCCCTGCTTTGCATTAGTAACACAACCATCTCTGGCATGGTGGCATTGGTGTCTTAGATTTATTTTATTCGTCAGGAAGTGTAGAGATATGTCTACAACTGCCAACTTTCTCTGCTCGCCATATGACCTGTGCCACCATTATAAAAGGAACCAGTCAAAGGGAATATCTTTTATCCACTGCTATGCACAATGCTACATCTGATGACAGAAGGTCCACAGGGACATCCCTTATTCAATGCGTTCCACTCTGACGTTCCAAATGTCACATGCTGATTTTGGCTCACATCCCGGGAAAAGGAAATGGGCCATGAAGTGGAAATCCAAAACTGCTTACAAGAACGGAGGGACTTCATGAAAAGCTTTTCAGAGACTTACCTCTGCGAGCTTCTTCCACTTGCATTAGTCAGCATCAGTGTCAACCCCATTCATATGCTGCGGTGATAATAACATGTATTATTCATGTTTAGGAGGATCAGCTCAAGATTAAATTATACAATCACTGTTTTGAGCATCATCATCATCATCATCATCATCGTCGTCGTCATCAATAGTCTGTTTTTACTTATGCTAAGTGATGCTGCTTTTTTTTTTTTTGTGAAGTTTTTCATTGGAATTCACTAACTGTGAAGCAGACGGTGAATCATAACGAGCTTCTTCTTTGTAAAGAGGTTGCATCCTGGTTTGAAAAACTATATTCAGGAAGCTTTTGAATGACAACCTGGTAATTAGAAGCAAATGGCTAATTACTCCACACGTTTATACTCGCTGACTGCTACTTCCAGCACGATTACCTTGATTAGATCCATCCCTTTGTTTCTGCGCCAGGCAGAAGATAAGGTAGCATGTCGTTATCCGTGCTATCGTTTAATCACTTTCTCTGCCACGTGTGTTCTTTCTTTCTCGCATTCTGTCTCATCATCTCAGCGATGCTCTCACCTTTTACTCTTTGTGATCCTATCTTGCAATTTTGATCTTATCTAAGAGTTTGCAGCCATCAAAAAGACAAAAAAAACATGTTTTGGCACATAAGCTTATCCTCTTTCTCACTAACAGATAATTTAGAAGGTCTTTCTGTTTCTGTTTGGCACACCAGTACGACAGAAAGCTGAAGGACTGTTTGTTTCCTTAACCTCTTTCATTGCGAGTTGTTCTGTAATAAACTCCACTAACAAATCCCCCAAGGATCCGCAGGACCTTTGTAGGTTTCTTCAGTAAGCTGATTTTGTGTTTTGAAGGCTTAACTTAACTAGAAACTATTAAACGATGGGATTTCAACTCCAAAATCTAATAAATGTCAAATGTCCACACTTGCCATTGTGCTCAAAACCATTTTGTCTGCGCGTGTGTGTGTGTGTGTGTGTGTGTGTGTGTGTGTGTGTGTGTGTGTGTGTGTGTGTGTAAATGCAGGACCAGGTTTTGCTGTGATTTGAACACGCACACACTAACTCTCAAAAAGGAAATAATTGTAGCTATATTAGCGCTGTCTGTTCACGCTGTTGGTCTATGTTGGCGTGCCTCATGCCACAATATTTGTTGTATAAATAGAGTTGTTGGAGAAATTGATTGTCATTAATGAGAATGATTTGTGTGCAAAGAATACATGATCAAAAACAAATGGCTATAAACTGTTAACACATGACCTACTGAACCTGCCAGACCGTTTCATGTTGTAACCTTTTAAACCCATAGAGTCCTGCAAGATCGAGGAACTGAAACCACGACTGCACCTGCCAGTTCCTGTCATCTCACCAGAAAGACATGTTCTGCAAGACTAAATATGCTGATAGTTAGAGGAAGTCACATGATTATTGCTTCTGTGTGTCCTAATACAGTTGTCATTGTGCACCATAAATCTTCTAGCCGATTAGAAGCTTTATTTTAAGCTTTGCTAATTTTCACTGAAAGTATAGTCAGCTACAAGTTCATATTTTTATAGTTCAGCAAGATGCTCACACTCGTTAAAGGGTCATGCCATAAATGGTGACAGGAAGTGACACATATGCCTGCCTTTATTGACCAAGCATCATTTAAGCCGCCTGGACTTATTTGGTAATTTTGGCTGTAAAAGTGAATTCTTTTGCCCCTTTTTTCAGAATAACCTCAGGTTTCAATATCTGGCAGTCATTTTACATGATTGTATTGTTGTGACAATGAAACAACAGTTAAAAGTGGAAAAAAATAAAAATCGGACTCTGTTGTTTCAGATTTATAGCTAATTGAAACTGATATTCAACAGGAACAAAATGTAACACAACATCAACTTTAAATATGAGCTATACTAAATATGTACAATAAAGTTTTTGAGCCTAGGTCACTCAGTTTTTTTTAAATATCCAGGCCTTTTGGGGGTGTTGCCACTTCTCCACACTCATCACTCTGCTCCGTGAGTCATCAATTCTTACTTGTGATCAGTGTTGGTCAAGTTACTTGAAAAAAGTAATCAGTAACTAATTACTGATTACTTCCCCCAAAAAGTAATCCAGTTACTTTACTGATTACTTATTTTCAAAAGTAATTAATTACTTAGTTACTTAGTTACTTTTTAAAAACACGATTTACACCCTGAATAGGTGATAAAGTGATAGATCTTTCAGCCCAATTCTACTTTTTCTACATAATCCATCATACAAAATGTAATCAAATGGAAAAGTCTCTTTTTAAAACTTGTTTATCAGTTTTAATCTTTTAACTTTAAGCATCAAGCAAAAATTTAATTATCTGCAACATTCTCTGACTTGAATAAATTCGTTTAACATTTAAACCTATTTTCTGCACATTCCAGCACATAAAATAAAATATTTTTTGTGTTTACACTCAGTCTTTCAAATAGATGCAAGTAAAACACAGCAGAAGATAAATAAAGTCAAAGACTCAGCGGTCCTGTTGCTCTATTTTCACCTGTAAAGCAGGAGTGGGGTAGGCGGAGGTTTACCCTGGTGCAGGTGTGCCGCGGTCAGTTGAAGAATCCGCGAGTGTCTCTGTGAGTTTCCCATTACGTCGTAGCTACTCGGTGCTTGCTCGGACGTTTAGGGGTTTTTTTTCTCTGTAAAAAGAAGTTTTCTTCCCACGCACAGCGGACACTAATGTTTTTGTCACTTTTTATGGAATCAAACTCAAAGTAAGGTCAGTACTTCCACGCTTTAAACGCTGCACGCTCATACTCTCTCTGCACTCGATATGTGATCCATTGTTGATCTGCACACAGCTGTTGTCGCGAACGTTGTGTCACTGTCATGAGACATTCTGGCAAAAAATCACGGTTTTAGTAACGCAGTAATGTAGCGTTCTTACGGGAAAGTAACAGTAATCTAATTACCTTTTTTGCAATAGTAATCCCTTACTTTACTCGTTACTTGAAAAAAAGTAATCAGATTACAGTAACGCGTTACTGCCCATCTCTGCTTGTGATTGGACCGTCGCAGCTCGTGCTTCCTAATGATGCACATAAAGTTTTTCTCGTCGTTCAGTCACAGTTTGAAATGTCTCTCTTTCCCAAATGGTCGAGGAGTTACGCTAGTGCGAAGCGCACTTAAGCGGAGTTGGCTTTTCTTTTTCCAGAGCAGTAGCTTGCAAACCATTTGTGCTACCGTAATACACCAAATATCCCTGTAAAGCGCAGCTTCGCTTCTTTCAGTAACCGTGTGAATTTTTTCTCTAGCTCAAATGGTCGATGAGTTATGGTAGTGCGAAGCGCACATGCTAAAACTTAGGCGGAGTTGAGTTTTCCTTCTGTGTTCAGGTAGCAGTAGCTTGTGAACGCTTTGTGCTACCGTAATACACCAAATATCCCTGTAAAGCGCAGCTTCTCTTCTTTTCAAAACCGTTTGCATTTTCGCTCTAGCCTAAACGTTGACGGAGTTACAGTTGTTTAAAGAGCGCTTGTAAAATGGGCCCGCTGGTGGGGTAAAGGGCTAAGACTGTCATGTGTATTTGTAATTGCATATTCATGTATGAACTGCCTGTGCTCAAAAAAAGAAGCGGTCCCGGGAGTCTGTTCCTAGGTTGGCTGGGTTCAAATGAAGGGAACAGTTCTTGACCTCGGCCGGCCTCCCTCGCGAGTCTAAAGACAAAAGAGCTCTGTCTGGTTTTGCCGTGCAGTTGTTGGTCTTGTGTTCCAGCAGGGTTTTGTACTTTACTAAACCCAACAAGAGCAAACAGGAATGAGTAAAATAATAGGCTCTAGATGAGATAGTGGGTGGATTTGTTTTCAGACTTAAGCTTTTTTTTTTGCTTTTGCCAATCTGCTTATCTGACGGACTAGCGCTAGCTTCATATTTCTCTTTAACTGAAATACATATATGAGGCTCAGCAAGAAGGAAATAACAACACTGTAGATTATGTGTTATATGCAAACACAGACTTTCCACTTGAGGAGCAAATTCCAAGACCTTTACTCATTTTATAAAGGCATAATCTCTTTGGATTCTCATTCGTCCTATCCAGGGATGTTTAGCCTGGTGTCAGCGCTGGATTCGTACTTGACTTGTCCCCTGCCATATCAGCGCAATAGAACACCCGCGGAGTACGAAGCAGCCTGTTCAGCTCACTTCAACCCCTCGCTCAGCACTCGCTCACTGGATGTCTGCATTGCTGGCCCTGCAGCCTTCACTTGCTCAACAGCCATGGGCTAAAATGTCTTTGTCTGACCTTGAACATGTAACAGATCCCTGGACAAGAGCCTAGAACCTAGTTCTCTTAAAAAAAACCCTCCATAAAACAGCAAGCAAGAAAAATCAAGGATGAGAGTCCACAAAAACCAGAGGTGAAACTATAAATGCATTTTTTAATCTATCAAGATTTCAATATAGCAAGAAAGTTTGTCGTTTCAATTTCATGTTGAACACTTTTTGGGCCGTACTCACAGATAAAACATGTGTTAGCTCTTTTATTGGGGCTGTCTAATTTGTCTTCAGAGTACATTACATAAGATTTGAAAGGGGAAGATCTTTTCTGTTTGGAACAATGTTGAGTGAAGGGTTTCCCACCCAAACTTTATAAAGGAAGACACTCTGAAACAGCACCTCAGTCCAACAGCACACAGAAAAACAACACATGAAACATTAATAGGTGTGGTTTGGACACACAAAGAGTTTCTAAGATAGAATATCCCAGATCCATCAATCCTGTGGTTTATGTACCTTACAAAGGGGCTGTGATAGAAATTGCGGTCTTCACATAATAAAGGCTACATCCAATCTGGCCCCCCAGTAAGGCTCAGTGATACCAGTAGATAAAACTATTTACCCCATTCGACTGACTTCTTATTAAAACTTACTGCAGGCTGCAATCAAATTCAGTTCGGATGACTCAGCTGACAGATGTCATGATTTACAGTCTGTGAGAATAAAGCACACGGCTTCATTCTCTTGCTTTTACACCTCCTGGTGCCTTTTGAAATTTGCTGTTAGTTTGCTCTTTGCCTTTATTCTTAGTCACCATCCCTTTCATTCAGCTGCTCTCTGTCACACACAAAGTCACACACGGAATCGACTGCTGTAGAGTTTGCTTCAGGGAGGAACACATCTGCCCACAGTATGGATGCCAGTGCTGCAGTGTTTGGACAGAGCACAGAGGGTTTTACAGTTAGCATCGCTTCTGTTCAGAGGCAGCTGAGTTCTCAGATGAGGAGAAGCGTTTACTTTACCTGAGGAAAAATGAACATTTATTAGGAATATATTAAATGTTATATATTACTACTACTTATTCATATTATAATTGATTAACTAGAAAAGAAACGAGACCAGCATTTATATAACTGATTACTCAAAGTGCTTTAACTGGTAGAGATGTTTAAGTATGAGATTTTTCACTGCAAAATAATCATAGCCAAAATAATTCACAATATTATTATTATTATATATACATAAAAAAAATCACAGTTAAGGACACATTTTTGTGATTTTTCCTCTACACCGTAGTGGATTTGAAACGAACAATGAAGATGTGACTGAAGCGCAGACTTTCAGCAATGAATGTTTAGGAATTACAGCCATTTTCATGCATAGTGTCCCATTTTCAAAGCCTTACATGTAATTTGAAAATTAATCCGTCAGCACTTTCTTGGCCAGGTCAGCGCAGTTCCCTCATTATTCCCTGACAAATTAAGCTGATAAAAAATGTGTTGAAATTGCATTTGGTTAGCTGTTCGGCGGAGCTCTTAATTTGAAGCCCGAAGAGATTTTGATGTAACTGAAGAAGGTTGTCATTAGGCGACTGCAAAATCTTCAGGAGTGGTCGAAACATCGGGCCCTTTCATAAAAAGAATTAATGCAATGATGGCCTGAAAGACCACTAAAGACACTGAAACTAAAGGGTATGATGACAAAATGATTTTGTCAAGTCAATACACTTTCAAGGAAATAAGTCTATCTTTATCAAAGTCTACAATCAAAAGACGTCTTTACAAAAGTAGTTGGTAAACTACTGGGAATAGTTTGAGGTTCTTATCCACAACTGGGGCCACGTTAATGGTCTTCCCCACCACTCTTTTGGAGTTAAAAAGCTAATGTCAGGATTTGCTGATGTGTGCAAAATTATACTATTATACAGTTATTACACAGCTGTACAGATCAATAATTCGTTGGCCGAAGACACAATTTTTGTAGGTTTTGTTTTGGGTTTTTTTTTGTGGATTTAAACTCAAACAGTCAGTATTTGATTGAAGTGCAGTTTTCAGTTTTAGTTCACAAAGTAACTATTTAGGAATTACAGCGAACCAGTTGACAGTTTTCAGAGATTTAAAATCAAGTGAACATTTTAATCACAATTTAATGGCCAAAGTCAAAGTGCTGAATTTGTATTTTATAGCTTTTATATAAGTCAGCTCAATTAAATTCAGTTTTATTTATATGAGGCCAAATCACAGCAGCAGTCGCCTTAATGCACTTTGTATTCTAAAGTAACGATCCAACAGTGACACAGAGGAAATCCCAACAATCAAATGATGCCTTTTCAACAAGCACTTGGCGACAGTGGGAAAGAAAAAACATGATTTTAACAGGAAGAAACCTCCAGTAGAACCGGGATCAGGGAGGGGCAGCCAACTGCTGTGACTGGTTGGGGGTGAAGGGAGGAAGACAGGACAAAATAACACTCTTGAGGAGGTAGGTGTATCATTATCAGAGTCAATAATCAAGAGACACCTTCGTGAAAGTAGTTTAAAGCAATGTGAAAATCACTGGTTATACTCAAGAACAAGAAGGCCAGATTAACCTTCATCAGAAAACATCTAAAAAGCCTGGACAGCCCTTAAAATAATTATTGACACCAAGTTTTACTTGTACCAGAATAATGGCAGCATCAGCAAAAACGTGTTGATTGTTCAGATGCTTGTGGACTTAACGGTATATCTGTTAATTTTTTAAAAGTTTGTCTATTGTGAGTTTTGTCAAACGAATTATACTCAAAATATGAGTGTAACAAGATGGACACAGAGTCTGTAAACACAACTACACGGCAATAATACGTACACTAAATGCAACAAGAGCTGAATCTTGGTATTATCGAGTTCACTGTGACAAACCTAGCCAACCTGCTTTAACTATTAGAGTGTATGCTGTTGTGTAATGTTGAATAAAAGGTTCAAACACTGACAACAGACCATATGTAGCATCTTGTCACCAGTTGGAGGTTTGTCTGCAGGTGGCAGCTGCAAGTGACAGCGCACACTGTGACTCAAGCTGCTCTCTTTTTTCTCTCGAGCGATCTGTCACTCCACTGCAGCCGCGCTCCACGCTGGGACCCGGCATGATCGACCGGATACAACTTTCAGCTACATTACATCAGCAATAGGTCACTTGTGGTAAGAACAGGGGTTGGGCATTACAGAAGGCACACCAAATGGCAGACCAAATTCAACACAGACAGGGAGCAGATACTTCCCCAAGTTGAAAACAATAGTACATCCCAAACAATAAGGGAAAAAACCCAGAAGCTTTGTATTTTATTGATGTTTGTGAGTCAGGTCTTCCCCTAAGGAACAAGTGAAATCAGGTGTAAAATGTGTCATTCTACCTTTAGGCTCCGGTCATGTTGTACTCTATGTTAGAAAACAAGCCCCTTGGGTATGTGTCTGAAAAGCCCAGAGTAATTCTGCCCGATAAAATGAACTTTCTGTACCTTTTTTCCTTCCTTACAAACATGTACCATAATGGAGTTACTGTGTAAAAGGCACTTTAACACATTAGTGCTTCTTTAGGGAGTTAGCTGTCTTTCCTGTTTAAAACTTAACCCTGCTCTACATTTCCATAAATAAACATTTTTCACTTTACCACTAAGCTGGTAAAAAAAAAAAAAGGAAAGGAAAAGGGTCTCTCAACAAGAGTCAGGAGAAAAGAACAATAGCAATCATATCAGCTGGCCTAATGTTAGCAAAGGTTCAAGCTAGCAAAGCTTCTGTGCTAGCAAAAAAGATGATAAACACTTACCCCGGCTTTGTTCATAAAAAAGGTATCATTACTTTCAGACAAAGTATGTAATATATGTGTGTGATGTTGTAAAGTCTTGGTTGTGCACTGAGTATATAAAAGCCCAACTAGGGACAAGAGTTGCGAACTAGCTAAAGCTATAAATTTGCTTTGAAGCCCATCAGCTTCATGCTAAACTGCATCAAATTAAATAAATAAATAATAATTAATTAAAAAGGTTTGGCAGATTAAAAAAACCCTGAGCAAGGCTATGTACCCATATGGAAAAGATAAATATATATAAATATAAATCTTGTGTGAAACTTGTATGAAAAGCATACAAGAGTAAAAACAGATATAAGATCCCTTGAAAAATTATATAAATAAAACTTGTATGTTTCGGATACTTCCTAAAACAATATATGAAAGTAATGAGAAAATGGCCACTTTCATGAGTAAATCATATAAGCCTTATATGATTCACTATATGAAGTGGGCCACATCTTTTGCAAGTCTTCTATAAGTTTGTTCTATTTCTTTTCCATATGGGTAATATCTCCTTCTTTAACAGTAGCTTTAGCTTTAGCAAATGTAGCTCAACCAGGTAGCTTGATCTAGTGTTGCCAACTCCTCAGTAACAAAAATCGCTATTGGCTGTTGGCTAGAAGTCGCTCAATGACTTCATTGGTCATGCTTATGTAATTGTAACCGATGCTGTACGACAGAGAAATAACATCATGGAAGAGACATAAAGTCAGTAAAAAACACCCTAAATGCATTTATATATATTTAGAATATATTTAGAACTACAAATTAAATTTCTTTCAGTAGTTATTGTTTTTTTAATGTCACAATTCCATCCCTCCTCCTTTATCTGGCTTTGGACTGGAAAAAGTGACCCAAAATAGGCAGTGTTTAACTTGTTGTTTTGATTCTACGCACTTTACACTACTCATGAATCATGCTAACGCTAAGGTTTAAATATGAACAGACTTCCTTATTGCCGCTTTGACCCTGAACCTTCTTTTGCAGCACACTAGTTCCTTTCCTTTCTACTAGCTCAAGGTTAGTTAAGCTCAGTTAAAATTTCTTGACGTAGACTATTTGTCATATCAGTTTTACTTGACCTAAACCAAATTATAAGTTTTACAAATTTATGAGTTTTTAAAAAGTGGTAGCCAGAAACAATCTATATGCATGAAACCCATTATAACTTGGTTGTTTGTTGGTAACACGACTTTGTTATATGTGTGTTTCTGTGTGTGTCATCACGAATGGCTTAATTGTTGCTAATTCATGTTGGCTCTGCTTCACATGGAAGTCATCACTGATATTGCACATTACAGTTTCCTTCTGCTGCCTTTATAGCCGCATAATATGCTAAATAATGTGGGAGCCCATTTGCTTTTTAGAGCACAGGACATTACATACGAAGCTTTAAACTGAGTTAGCTCAGAGACTGCGTTTGCTTTAATCCACTCAAAACACTGCATGTTAAATATTTACTGCACTATGACAAGAGCAGCTTTATAAAACAATTGGAGGTAATGATAGCTTTTTATTGTTGCTTTGCAATAGTCTTCAGTAGAAAGACCGATAGTGATGGGTCACGTTTTAATTTCAAAAATACAATACACACACAACATGCTGGGACCATACAAAATAGTCAGAATGCCAGAGCTGTAAGCTGAGGTGGTAGAGTTGCTCTCAGCGGCAGGCTTCAGCACTGTGTGGTGCCCAAGGTGTGGTGACGTGATGTGAGCTGACAGCTGGCACCATGGGTAATAGGTCTAAAACTCCCATCATGTAGTCTGCTGAGGCCCCGTCCTGCCATTCTAACCCACCAGAAGTACGCACCTACTTGGCCATTACTTGTTTATTACTAAATCATAATTAAAAGCTACAGGAAGGTCAGAGTTATGATATAGCTTTGAGGTTTGGGGTGTGTGAAATTTACGTGTCTGAAATGACTCAGAGATCTTAGACTTGGAGATATATTTGTATTTAATTGCTTTAAGAAATAAATTCAAAGATCTGAAAAATAAACAACCACAATGTAAACACAAACGTTTCTTGCATCAATTTCTTTATTTTTTTTCCATCAAAAGAAATGCACAGATCAGCAAAGCTATTACATACAAATGGCCATACAATAGCAATTCATTTTTTTTCTGTTCTTGTTTGAAAGTCTTCAGGAAATTCTGTTGTGTCATGTATACACTGTATCTTGAACATTTGCAGTTACGCTGCATTCAGCAACAAAAGAAATCGTCCCAATGCTCTTCTTCCACGTTCAAATGAAAGTGTTCAGCCACAAACTACATATCTGGACAGCTACTTGTTACTGCTCCAGGAAAACTACTGTACTTACATACAATAAAGAAAAGAAACAAAAGTTTTGCATAGCTTCATTGTAATGTAGATACAGTACTGTAAGGCACTTCATGAAGAACTTTAGGCATTTTTAAAAATAAATCCTACACAATAAACCTTTTGTCACGTCATCCTACAGATTCCATCTCGATAGATAAATGTTACAACATCTGACGAAAAAAAATCTTTTCTTAAATCACATTTTTGCGCACTATGTATATCTACTATACTCCACTGCTTTTCTTTTGGCATTAAGTCTCAAGTTCAACATTCATATATTGTGCATAATATGACTCACACATTGTCCCCATAACCCCACACAACCCAATATTTCTCAAAAAGACCAAAAGAAAACAAAAATTGTGCAATGATTTGGGGTTATGTGGAGTAAAAGGCAACACGCTGTCAAAAACGAGTCCCCCAAACCAAAAGAAAACCTAAATGTCTGGGCAAGTTGTAGGTCATTTCCTCATAGACGGGTGCTGTACTGACAGTTACAGGGTACATCATTTTCATTTGCCTCTCCTCACACCAGTCCAAACCAGTGTGGGAGTGTGTGTCGTATTCCAGCAGTTGTAGGTGGGACTACATGCTCCAGCAGGCCACGTAGATAGAGGTAAGGAGGATGCATCTGCTCTATCCAAGCTGATCTTCGTACTGTTTGCGGAAGCAATCTCCAGCTGGGAAAAAGTCCCAGCAGCGCTCCTGATACATCTTCCACACGTAGGACTCCTGGACACAAGCCAACATCAGAGTTTAGCTCGAAATCTTTAACTTGCCTAAAGTAAGGCTGAATGTTTTGAACTTAAATATCCAAAATTTAAACATTACATAATTACAGGTGTGTTAATGAGCTGAAATGGGTATACTTGGTATTAACATGCAGTTAATACCAAGTGAACGTATCAACAGAAAGATCATTAAAACAGTTTTGGTATTTAGTGAGTATACTAGCTGTGTCCCAAAACCTAGGCCACCTCATTTTAAGGCTGATTACGTCACAGCCAGGAGACGAAGGCCGTCCCAATTTGAAGGCTGCTCCAAACGCGGTCGACAAATGCGTCCTTCATTTCCCCGAATTTGAAGGATTGTACCCTACCCCAGAATTCATAGCGCGGCCCAGCCGATTCCAGTTTCCAACAATGGCGGCAGCTACTTAGTTTTAATATTACTCTGATTACTCTTTCTGTAATCACAAAATAAACTTTTAACATATTCTCAGGCAAGAATGTAGCTGTGTAAATTTCATATATCTGCTCGATTTATCAAGACATCACATATTTGCAAAAGTGCTCCAATGTTTTCGGAGACGTCTGTTACCCTCCAGATCAATAGCTAGCCGGGGGTTCAAGGCTCACTGGAGCCGGCGAGAACAGCGGACTCCCGGCACATCGCTTTCAGATCCCCCGCGGTCTTTTACTACTCAGGTTAAACATGTAACTAAGTCACTCAGATAAATTAAAAATGTTATTGTTTGGCTTTTTTCAGTGTTTTATTTGTTCCTGAGTAAATCGGTTCAGCTGAGATTACAGCTAAATAAACGTCAAACAGAAAACTGATTAACAGAAGTGTGAGATGGTCGAGAATTTACTCCAATGTCAAGTTATATGTTAGCGAGTGAGGAGCAGACGGCTGAGTTTATTAAACTCGGTGTTCGGAGGATGCTGCCTATGAATTGGGACATAGCTACTGTCTTATCTAAGAGAGGCAAAACAGTTAGCTAGTAGATGAGCACCTACTTGAAATGTTATTGAGCAGTATTAATCTTACCACTTTATCCACACAAATATGACCTAAAATTAAAATTGAATCTCTATGTGTTTAGTACAATGACCTTAATTAATATTATGTAAACCACAGAGTATCAAACAACACTTTAATTCCACCACAATATGGGTAGATATGAAAAAACGAATAAACCAAAATAGGTGTTGACAGTAAGAGGAGAAATATTGAATGGGTTAAGCTAATCAGGGTAAAATAGTCTTCTACCTGTCCAGTGTGCTCTGTCTCATCCTTGTTGATGAGGTACATCAGGAAAAACCTTTATAAGAAAAACGAGAACAAAGAAAAAAATATTAAAGGGGAATCGCAGTCTTGTATCTAAGCCCATCACCACAGCTGAAGCACAGAGCAGGGACATGAGAAGCTTTTCTGTGACACATTTGATTTTTGCAACACTAATCACATAAATGTCAAACTCTCCGTCACTGGGTGTCACAGTTCCCGATGCTAGTGTCTAAGTAAAGTTACACCACCTCGTCTCTATCGCAGAATCACCTGTTGTTCCCCAAATCAAGCGTAAATGGCAATGAGCCGCTGTATCTCTATGGGCATCGCAGCATGCCAAATCATAATGAATACTGAATGAGAGCATGCTATCACAAACCTATTTTCCAATAAAGTTCATGGCATTAAATAGTAATGAAGCAACATAATGAGGTCGCTCTGATATCCTCCGGCCAGCTGACTGTGAGAGCAAATGGACTGAGACTTTCTATTGTTACTGGTATTATTCAGAAACACCGGCTAAGCGGTGCGTGTGAGGGAAACACAGGCAGGATACCTGAAGGGATCTAGTGTTCTGGATCAATGCTGCTACTAGTGACTTTGGTGTTTATGCTGCAGTAACGTGCTAAAGCCATCAATCATGTGGTTAAATTACAGAAAAGCGTTGACACGAATGGTAAAAGATTACTGCAATGATTACAAAACAAAAAAACATTAAAAACACTGCTGATCAAAAGGATACTCACAGATAGTTGGCCAAATTGTGCTCTTGTAAGGTGTGGGTCTCAAAGCCGTGGGGGGTTGTGTCGAAGTAATCGTTCCCGATCCCACAGATGAAACATTTGGTCTGAGGACAGAAAATGAAAATTAGAAGGCACGCTTCCTTCTTCTTTTTCTGTGCTTCATTGATGAACTACAGTAAACAAGAGTTTGCCTAAAGCAACACCAGATTGGACATATTTTACAATATTAAGGTCAAGTTACTCATCACGCTCAGTCCCACTCAGCCTATGAACAACAGAAGCTCTGCAGGGACCTTTTAGTCTGAGAAAATAACACAGTTATTTATTATTGACAGTTTCATTAAGGGTTATCTGCCCTTTCTTAGGCGACAAGGTTATGCATCAACAAGTATGCTTCCAAAATTCGGCTTAATATTTATATTCCCACATGCACGTTGATCTTCACTTGCCTGTCACAGTGACTGTTTAAATACTCAAGAGAGATAGGGAGCTCACAAAAATGTGTCACATCTCTGAAACTCAACACGTGATCAAATAGGGGGGTTAGGGGGTACAATTTCCATAAAGTAACCCAGACAAAGTAAAATATTAATGAAAAAAAAGAGACAAGTACACGAGACGAGACACAAGAGTCCACTAATAAGGCCGTAATCTCCAGAAGATCTACATTAAATCTATTCGTACATGAAAGGTGGACGTGAGCGCGATTATGCCGTCTAATGGTTAGGGAGGTGCTGTTATGAAGGGTCGAGCTGAGTGTTCAACTGTCTCGCTATTTCGAAGCAACTTTCCAGATATGAGGTTGGCCCATCATAAACTATACCCGGTTTCAGATGGTAAAGAGTGTAATCATTTGCAAAAATGAACATCATGTTGTTTTCAGCAGTCTGTGAAACAAACAGTTGCTCACCAAGAGAGTATTAACTGAGGTCATAGAACAAGAGAGCCGAGCGCTGTTACTGTGGAGTCTCATCCAGTCTTCTTTTTTAACAGTTGCCCCCTGATGGCCCTTAAGCCTGTAGCGAGACATGCATAAATATTTCTTCGAGTGATGGATATTACCTGTCGCTACATCGAATGAAGATAAACTTTATTGCTGCCCTTTTGTGATAAATATGAGTTCTCATGTTATTTGTCCTGGACTGTACAGAGCCACAAAACTGTGGAATGATGTGACACGTTTGTTTCGAGCTTGCATACCCCTCAGGAAGCATCGATAGAACTTCAGGCACTATGCTTCCTGCTTCACCGCTTCTGCTGCTGTTGATTGGCTGCACCAGCTGCTCTGTAACAGTAGCCTTGGCCCCGACGTTACTAGGCAACAGACAGTTCACCTCCTAAAGAAGTTTCTGAAGAACCATGTGACTGAAGATGTAAAGGGATGCTGGGGAACAGAGGACCTGGAGGACAACAATGTGATGCACGGGTTTCCCTCCACTTTTCTATCCCCTGACCCTCAGACTCCAGATCCATAAAAAAGAGACCTTCAAAGAGGAGGTTCAGAAGGAGGAGGCAGGAGACAGAGAACCAGGAAAATGTAGAATTTGCACTCCAAACACAGCAGGAAGGCAACAATCAGCCAACAGAAGAGCAGCAGAAACAGAGACGAGAGCTGACAGTGGGATGAGCAGGAGATCTGGAAGGACATCACGCTGACCCACCATCAGAGGATTCTGGATGTTCCGTCTCTTGAAGAGGTTTTAGACCATCGTTACGTGAATCCACAGAACATCATCCACAACATGACCAAAGTCAACAAACACGGAGTGGCCACACTGGACGACTTCTACAATGGCTTCACTTCACAGACCTATAAGCTAAGTCCATCTTTTATATGATTTACACTCCTGCCACTTCCTTCAGTGCTGCAAGTTATGATGATCTGTCCTCTCACCTCCATGTCCTCTTTGACCTGCTCCTGTTGGTCTCTTAACTCTCCAAAGGCATCAATGATCAAACCTGCAACCATAAAGGAACTGCTGTGAGCATGACATACATACCCTAAGCATAAAGACTGTAATATTTAAATGGATATATGTTGTGGGTTCGTCTAATTACTGATAAATAAGGTTGAAATTGGGATTTTTTTTATGTACCCTGGATGATGGCCAAGAGGATGACAATAACAAAGAAGAAGAACGTGATGTCGAACAGGATGCGGTAGAGCTCATAGGGGTCACCAGCTGGGTCCTCGATCTCATCCCCTATCCCGCCTCCTGCTCTTACCCCAACATACATGTGGAATAGGTAGCACTGCGGGAACACAGGTGGAGGTCTAATTGAAATCTGAGGCTGAGCATTAAGTCGTGGCTTATTTTAAGCAGCGAGCCCAAATCTGTTCCTTAAAAAAGAAAGCGTAACTCAGTTTACCGTCATCATGTCGTCGCACTTCATGTCCGGCTCATCCTCATCCTCACTCTTGTTGTAAAACTTCCTGAAGAAGTTGAAGGCCACCACAGTGTAGAGATAGACCACAACAGCTAGCAGGCCCACTGTCAGCACCAGCTACAGAGACACATGAAATCTGCATTCACAGACTCGCTCTTTTTTTGCTATTTATGTATTTCTTTTAGACACACAATGGACGCAGCAGGGGCAGAGCTGCTGGCTTCCATTTGTTTTCTATAAAAAAATTGCAACAAAATTAGATCAGCAAGAGAGGAGTGAGTAGAGAGAAGGGGAAAAGTTCAAACGCGTGGAAACGAAGAGAAAGTTTAGTGCAATAAGAAAACTCACATGAGTTATTTATTTATAGTAAATACAAAAAAAGAGTCTATTATTTCACATATAATAAAAAATGGATTCAGCTACAGCTCAGCCGGTTGTAAACCTGAAAGGCAACAACGCCGTAAAGCGCATTTAGATTGACAGCGTGATTGATCAGCCCACAGACGGCTGAGTCTGGGAGATGTCGCTGATTCCTTGTGGCCTTGCCATTTTGGTGCATTTCCGCCCTTGGAGACTGAGGTGACATTAAATTCTGATTTGTCCCTCTGGTCAGTTAACATGGGAATTATTGGAAGAACTGGCAATCCAAAGTGGGATTTAAATTAAGCCATGTGAGCCATTTGAACTCAAATGTCAAAGGATGCTGAGAACATTCCAATTATCTCACACGACACATACAGGATCTGCTAGATGACACATTTGTGATTCATGTCACCTGCATATTAGCTGCCAACAAGCGAGATCATTTTTCTCAGAACCTGATGAACCAAATTAGACCTAAATGGTCAATTAGATCAGTTAAATGACAAGAGAAACTGCCTAATAAAAAGATCATATTTGTTAATATGTTGGCTTTAACCTATTATAAAACCAAGCCTGGGTCTTTTAGCGCTTAAAGTAGCTTTTTGTGGGTGGCTGTAGCTCAGGTGGCAGAGCAGGTCAGCCACTAATCAGAAGGTCGGTGGTTCGATCCCAGGCTGCACCCTGGCTGCATGCCAAATGTCCTTGGGCAAGATACTGACCCCGTGTTTGCCTACTGGTGGTGGTCAGAGGGCCCGGTGGCGCCAGTGTCCGGCAGCCTCGCCTCTGTCAGTGCGCCCCAGGGCAGCTGTGGCTACAATGTAGCTTGCTATCGCCAGTGTGTGAATGTGTGTGTGAATGGGTGGATGACTGAATGTAGTGTAAAGCGCTTTGGGGTCCTATGGACTAGAAAAGCGCTATACAAATGCAGACCATTTACCATTTTTTAAGGACATACCGTATTTTCACAACCATAAGGCGCACTTAAAAGTCTTAGATTTTCTTCAAAACGTACGGCGCGCCCTATAGCGCAGTGCGCCCTGTGTGTTGTAATGAGGCCGTAGTAGAGAACACCATGAGAACGCTAAAGGGTGAAGTGTATGCGTTGACTTTATCACACATACCTGTATAAAAGAACAGGTATGTGCATTATGCAGGACATCGTTGTTTTAACAACCCTGAAAATGGCAAAGAGACACGCTTATGAAGCACAGTTTAAACTGAAGGCCATCAGCTACGCGGAGGAACATGGAAATCGAGCAGCGGCGAGAGAATTTAAGATTAACGAATCGATGGTTCGCAAATGGAGGAAGCTAGAAAACGAGCTCCGGCAGGTCAAGAAAATGCAGCTGAGTTTCCGCGGACATAAGGCGAGGTGGCCCGAGTTGGACGAAAGACTCAAGCGGTGGATCATCGAGCAAAGCGGGAGAAGCGTTTCGACGGTCAACATTCGGCTAAAAGCAGTTTCACTAGCTGAAGAGATGAACATTGAACATTTCCAAGGAGGTCCGTCTTGGTGCTTTCGTTTTATGAAACGGTGCCATTTTTCCATCCGGACCAGGACTACGGTAGCGCAGCAACTTCCAGCGGATTATAATGAAAAGCTGGCCATCTTCCGCTCCTACTGCAGCAAACACATCGGCGACAAAAACATCCAGCCCAGCCACATCACAAACATGGACGAGGTCCCGCTCACTTTTGACATCCCGGTGAGTCACACTGTGGAGAAGAAGGGGACCAGCACGGTAGCGATACGCACAACGGGGTATGAAAAGTCTTCTTTTACTGTTGTGCTTGGCTGCCATGCTAATGGACAGAAACTGCCGCCTATGGTGATTTTTAAGCGAAAGACTTTGCCTAAAGAGAAGTTTCCAGCAGAAATCATCATTAAGGCAAATGAAAAGGGCTGGATGGATGAGGAAATGATGAAAGAGTGGCTGAGGGAGGTGTATGTAAGGAGACCAGGTGGTTTTTTCCACGCATCACCATCGCTCTTAATCTGTGACTCTATGCGTGCCCATCTCACAGCCGATGTGAAAAAACTAGTGAAACAAATGAACTGTGAGCTTGCTGTCATTCCGGGAGGCCTGACAAAGGAACTCCAACCGCTGGACATCGGTGTGAACCGCCCGTTCAAAGTAAGGCTGCGAGCGGCCTGGGAGCGATGGATGACCGATGGAGACCACAGTTTCACCAAGAGTGGAAGGCAGCGCCAGGCGAGTTACGCCACAATTTGCCAATGGATTGTAGATGCTTGGGCTAACATGTCTGCTGGCACTGTTGTTCGAGTTTTCGCAAAAGCCGGCATCATTTCCAAGGAGCCGCACGGCACGGAAAGTGACTCTGACAGTGAAGAACGTGAACTTGGCATGTTTGGTGGAGATTTAGCGCAGCTGTTCAATTCAGGCACAGAGGATGAGGACTTCGATGGGTTTGATTGATGATAAAAATGTGAGTACCAAACTTTGTTTTGCTCCTGCTTTATTTTTTAAATATGCACACTTGTATGCTTGTGTGTTGTTGATGATGATGATTACTGGTAATAGAAATGTGAGTAAGGTACCGAACTCGGGTTTGCTCCCGCTTTATTTTTAAATACGCATACGGTACTTGTCTGCGCCCTATGATCCAGTGCGCCTTATGTGTGTGTTAAATACAGTAATGGCGCACATAACTGAGACTGCGCCTTTTAGTACAGTGCTTCTTATGGTCGTGAAAATACGGTAAATACATAATATTTAAATAACTGTGTTAACATTTAAAGCAACATTAAAATGATTTCAACTGAAATCTGTTTTGGGCGTGCAGAAAGCAGAATTTAGCACATTTTGAATGGCATACTTCAAATGCCATCACTGCAAACTGTGATCAAAAAATGTGTTTCACCACCAGCTCTGCAGTGACCCCTGCTGTTCAATAGAAGAGCTGTATGTGTTTCCTCCTCACCTGCTTGCCATTGTGCGTGACAGATGAAAGGATGGTGCGGAGAGTCTTGAAGCCCATGGCAATGTCCAGCAGATGGGCGGCAAAGAAGAAGTTGTTGTAGTGACCCAGGATGGACATGGTGGTGTACCAAACTAGATACAAGAATGACTGGTGGAGAAACAAAATGGATCAGAAGCCGTTCGCCCTGCTATAAAATCCTCCATCAACCTCCTCAGCTGTCAAATAATGTAAACCACCATCAATAAAACTACAAAACAAAGCAATTAATCATCCAAACTTATTTTTAAACTTACATTATCTGTAAACACAACCCCCATTTTCCAGACATGGTACTTTGTATCGATTGAGCTCAACCTGGCAACAGAGAAAAGTTGATATGAAGGGCTCGTATTTTCTGTTTGACCTCTATTTTTACTCCAAGCAGCCCTGGGCTGTCTGCTTTTTATCAGCCCAATCTCTCACCATGACACCAGTGAAGCCTCCTTGGCAACAGTTTCCTCTGTAGGGTTGAAATCCAGGGCACTCTTGTCCAACCCCAGCAGCTCTGCTATCCTCTCTGCTCCGTAAAGGTCTCCATACTTTTTTATCACCTACAAACAGAAGCCGCACGGAAATATATAAGAGACACGGCAGCTGACATTTAGTAAGTGTAACCAGATTCCATTTATAGCTTGTGTGCACAGCAGATTAAACTTAAATTACATGAGCTACTTACTTTGCGCTTGACAAATTTATCCCAGTAGTTGTTGGGAAAGGAGCTGATAAAAAAACAAAAACAGAATTAAACGTCTGTTTGCACAAGATTATGATTCGTCGTTTGATAAAAGGCAGACTCACGGAGTGTTGATGACCAGTCTGTCCCACTGTCCTTTAATGTCGTCATCAGACGGCTGCTCGGTGATGTAGAGGCCTGCAAACTCCAACTTCCTTGCTATCTCCTTCTCCCGCTTGAACACTACCAAAGGCACCTTGAACACACGAGAAATCGGGCTGCATCACTGAGACAGTGTGTGTGTGTGTGTGTGTGTGTGTGTGTGTGCACGTGAGTGCATGGGTTAACAATGAACAAGTGTACTGAAATATAAAATGTACATATACCCAAACAAGATATTTGAAGTTACTTGATTTTTTTAATGCTCCACATGTGTGCAGTTTTATTTTTGCACCTACAATGCTTAACAAATTCATTAGACCACCTTAAAAAACTGTGCATACCTTCAGGTAGTAGTATCCCACTACACACAGGAAAGATATGATGGTGTGTAGTATTGCCAGACAGCGAAGTGTTGGTGCCATGTAACCTGTGCTCTCCTGCAAGACGAAATACTCAAGCGCTCCCTCGTCTTCCTCCTCCCCAGCTCTGCCTCGACCCTTCCAGGGGTCTTCATCATCCGAGTAATCACCGGTCACCTAAAAGGTGACGACACCAAATTTGACACCCAGCTTACAAAACAGCGGGACCCTAAGGTGAGTATATAAAGTGGTAGTTTAGCTCCAAACTTACTTTGTAGAAGAGAAGAATAAAGTTGATAGCAAAGGCAACAAAAAGTGCCAAGAAGCGGAGATTGTAGAAATTTCTTGCCAGGTAGTTCTGTGAAAAGGTAATCGTGATCATCATCTTTGTTTTTATGTCTAACAAGTTTGTATTTGTGCTTAATGTAACAGTTGTGATCTTAAAACTGCAGTGAGGAAAACATCTGACCAGCATCTTAGTCTGGTAGACTTCCAAGCCGGCGAAGAAGCTCGCCATGAAAGCCTCCGGTGCCTCTTTCTTCAAGCCGAGCCTTTTCTTCGGGGCTTTCTTCTCCTCCACTGACAGCTCTGGAGGAGCTTCGTCTCTAGTCTTGTCATGGTCCTTCTTCTCACCATCTTCTGAACTGCAAGCATAAATTATACATTAGTGTTGTGTTCATAGACACAGATGTATACTTAATATGGAGAAACAAAATGTGGATACTAAGCAAAGGGACAAGCACAGGAGTAAGCATGGATACGATAACTGCTATTTATGTGAAACTAATCTAACACAATCCTCAAATAAACATATGCAAGTGGTAATGTAGGTAACAATGAACAAGTTACACTCACTCTCCCTTCTCTGTATCAGATCTGTAGTCTCCGTTCACAGCCCTCGTCTTTGCAGCCATCTGGAATCAGCAGATTACTTTAACATTCAGGTTCTACTAATAAGGGTGTGTTCTTCTTCTATTTTCTGAACAAAATCACTAACCTGTGCCTTCTTCTGCTTGACTGCACTGGCTATTGACGGGGCATCTCCCACCACCACCTCAGACACATCCCCCAAACCTGGCTCGGCCCCGTGCTTGCCCTCCTTCTTCGGCTGTATGTTGAGTAGCTCAGCCATCAGATCTGCCTCTGCTGCTTCCCCTTGAGCCATCTGACCCAACTCAGCCAACGCTGACGCTTCGCTTGCCTCCATCTTTTCTGTTTCTAACACGTCTCCATGGATCCCGAACTGAGTGGGGTCAGGCATGTTTCCCAAAATATCTGTAACCTTCATGTTCTTAGCCCCTTCAACGAGGCCACCCCCAAACATCGTGGTCCACAAGATGTGGAAGAATCCCCAAATTAGGCTGTAAACAAAGTGAAAGAGGCCTGTGATGATCATCCAAAAGAAGGAGAAGAAGCCCCGCACCATCTCCTTCACACTCATCTTCCTGAATTTCCTGAATTGCCGCCGCATGCTTTTAAGAGTAAGCAGCTGGCGGAAGTGACACAAGCTCTTTTTCATGGAGATGCATGCGATTGTAAATGCCGAGGAAGACTCCATCATCGCGCTCTCCTCGTCTTCCTCTTCCTGGTTCTCCATCATGGTCTGGATGTCATCCTCTTCTTCCTCCGGGCGCTCAACGGGGTCTGGCTCTGAAATCTGAGAGGCCAGCTGCATCTCGAAGATCGTGTCCTCGCAGAAGTTTACAAACAGCTCCATCTTCTCGCTCTCTCCGCCCTCGTTGACCACGTCAAAGATGAACTGCCGCTTCGACTCTTTCACCTGAGGCTTCTCCCATTGCGTGCGACTCGACTGGCTGATCTCGAAGTACACTCTCTCGATGCGCTTGGCTCCGCCCATGATCTCAATGCGGCCCAAGTAAGGCTCGAAGTAGCTGAGGACGCTTTCGGCCAGGTCCAGGAAAGTTGAGAGGCGGGCATCGTGAGGCATGTGCTCTGAAAGATTGGTTAGCAACACGGCGACGTTAAAGCCGATGTCTTTTGCCGGTTCGTGAAACCTCTCAACAAACTGCTCGTAGTTGAACATGTCGTTCTCGTCAGCCTCGGCGCAGGAGAGAAGAAACTCAATCTCAGACTGAGAATACTGCTTCTGGTTCTCCATGGACTTCTGGAAATCCTTCTTTGAGATGACGCCTTTGCTCTCGGGGTCGTACTCCTTGAAACTGTCCGAAGTAGTCAAGTCCTTCAACTTGAGGAACATGTCGAAAAATTTCAGGATCATCTCCACGTTACTGGAAGATTCCACCAAGGTGTCCACCATCTGTTTGCCGATAGTTCCATTCACAACATTACCTGTGAGACAATAAAGCGGTAAATTTTATCAGTAAACTCATTAAAAAAAACACTTCCCCATGCAGATCAGACTAATCTGCTCTGCTACACATTTGATTATATCAGGCAAATAAATCCGATTTATGAAAGTACCAGCATACAAAGCTTATATAATGTTATTAAAAACAAAAAAACCACCTTCAAGTAGCGAGAGCATCATGACGACCATGTCCTTCTGCAGGTCCAGCAGCTCCTTTAGTAATTCAATCTGACTGGAGTCCTGTTAGAAAAAAGACAGAAAGTCATAGTACAATATGTCACACAGACCACTGATAGTCTAACTGTAAGGGTACAGCCAGGCTCTTTAATATCCCTGTGATGGAGAGATCAAGGCTTTAATATTGTAGGGACCTCAAATGGCCCCTGCTGTGGCCCAGAAGGTCCTTCTAGGTAACATCGATCCATCACAACCAGGGTTTATATTATTTTGCTGTCTAGGAACAGATGGCGAGGTCAGGCTGACTCGTTTAATGTCTCTATGGGCTTTGTATTCAATGTGCCATAAATCTGAAGCGTACTTTGATGCACCTGTGCTCTTCTTCATCCTGGCTGCTGCTGTCAGACCCAGCCCCTTTGTGACGACCACGAGATAAGATTAGGTGGGTGGATTTCATCCCACTCCTGGCTTATTGGACATATCAATGATGGAGTCATATATCATGTAGCTGAGGTGAACAACATGTGTAATTGTACTGGAGTTGCTTCTGATTATCAATGAGCCTGGAGAGACCTCTAGTGGCAACGAATAAAACACCAGGGGCTGTTCACATTTTCACATCTGTACAAGCCGTTATTTCAAATCTTTACTTAAGTAACAACTATTAACTATAGCTAAGCAGGCATGTATTAAAACAAGCAGCCCATTTTCTTTTAAAAAACTGTCACTTGACTTAATGTAGTTGTACAAGCAGGTGGTTGACCTTATACATATGCTAGTTTATTTACACTGCCATCCCTTTGGTTCCTATTATTTTTAGATCTACATTTCTGTGCAAAAGTCTTGAGGTACGCTTCCTTTCATGATTTTTTTAGGGAAATGGGAAACAGGTACAGTAGTTTCCTGAAACATGACTGAAAAACATTAAGCATTAACATAAAAAAACCCCACTGAACATGGTTAGGTATAAGAACGCGACAGCAAATGAGTAAAAAAGAGAAATTTTCAAAGACTACTCTAAGGAACAGCGGCTCAGTGGAAGCCAAATAGAAAGAAACAATACTTTGGCGTAGTACATACAAATACAGGCCATACCATAGTACTCTATATGCTGCTAAAATGGAGAAAAACAATCCTCTCAGTTAAAGATAAAAAGGCCATTACACCATATATTTTGTTAAGTGGAGTCAATTTAAGGCAAATCATTTATAATAGGATTAAATCTTAATCAGCAAAGTACCAGCTTTCCAATGTGAAGCAGAAATCCTTCACAGTGAAAGTAAAGATGAGCAAAACACAAGTAAACAGTTTAGTCAACACAGAATGAAACAACTCAAGCAAGTGTTTAAGTTAGTTTAAGTTAAGGCACATCTGCGTCACTGCAGACAAACACATACCTGAGATAACTTCATCTGCATATTGGCAAAAACATGCAAGAAGCCCACCACAGCGTCCCACAGCCTGCTGTGAGCCAGACTCTGCTGATTCCCTATACACGGACCCTGGAGCACATAAAACAGAGACGAAAAGAGACGCTCAGACGATGACAAGCAGCCTTTCTCGTCACTAAAGCGCCGAAAGACCGTTAAGATATTGTAATGAACATTTTAAGCAGCTTTTACTGTGGAGAGTTGTGATTATGTACCTGTATATACTCTGTTAAAGAGTTGAACACCTGTTTGGCCACTGCTAGTGCTCTGGAGAAGTTCCTCTGACCGGCCTCATCAATGACATCCTTGCCAGAGTAGTACCAGTAGAAATCACTAATAGATTCCTAAAAGAGAAAGCACTAAAATTAATAGCATATCTACTTTATTGAAATTTAAAGCTCTGGATGTAACAATGTGATACCTGCAGTCTTAGTAGGTAGTCCACAGTACTAATGATTATGTTGACTGTAGTTGTGTTCCCTGTCTGCGTCCTTAGGAAGTTTTGAAAATCTAAAACAGAAGATAAAAAAGATTAAACACCAATTTCCTGCAGATAGATACTATAGGAATTTATTTTCTAGTCATTTCTATGCAGCTTGAGGCAGCATGGCTTTAATATTGGCTTATGGGAAAGCATCCACCTACCATTGTTATGTCCCTCGCAGAGAAGCTGCAGAAACCTAAAAAGATCCTTAGTGAATTCATCATTCTGCAGTACCTTGGAACCTGAGGACGGGAAATAAGATTAGCTGTCCTCCTCAGTGACAGGAAGGTCAAGCACCCATCATTTTAATGTCTGCACAGGCATCAGAGCTTGTTGCACATCCTCATAAAGCTGCTGTTTAGTTGTCAGACGGCATCAAATTATGTGCACTATATTGACGGTTCGGAACACACACGCATACGAGGTATAGTGCATCATCTCACAAGTCAAAATAAGGCTTATAATAGGAACCAAACTGAGCCTTGTTGTTTAATACCAGCAAATCTTTGTTGTTTAGTACAAACAAAGCTTTGGGAGATTTATTGCTTAATACACGCTGGTTAGTATGATCAAAAAAGGAAAAAAAAGGAGGGGTGGGGTCCAAAAATAACAAGCATTAATTTTGCTTAAAAGAAGAAGTGGAAAGATCTGAGTCAGTTTGGGGCAGCTGACTGTAAACAATCTATCCAGATGTCAAAGGATGCATGCATGCGTTCCTCCAAGTCCAGATTAAAGAAGGTGGTTATTTTGCATTCAGAATGAGGGAAGGGGGGGAAGTGGGGGAGGGCTGGTAGAGGATGAGTAGAGGGATGAGGGAGTTGAACTGGAGGCAATCAACATGTCAGCATTTCATAGAATGAGTAGAATCTAAACCGTGTATTTACCCCGCTCACTCACGTTGACTGCGACCGATGACATAAAAACATGATCAGAAGAAAACAAACAAACAAACAAAACAGAAGCAGACATAAGCAAAGGAGAAGACATTTAGAGTCAATCAGAAGAAGTAGGAACAGGAGAGTGATAGGGCTGTAGATATATCTTTACATACTCACACTGGATTGCGACACTGACATGCAGTACCAAGTCTTAAAAAGAGTACAGTCTGCTTATTGGGCCGGTGTTTAGGACCAAACTAGCAGTTACCATCACTTATGCCTGAGCTTATGAGGTGAAAATGAGCTGGGATATGTATGGTTAAAGCATATTTATATACTGTATGCAACCCATCGGTTTAAATAAAGACCTCTGATTATAAAAAGTGAGCTTTTATGCAAACTGAGTGTTCTTAAGTTGCAGACGAGGCTCAGACAGGACTTAGACATACAGTAGCACATGTTTGCCTGCATGATGATGTGACAACGTAACACAAAGGACCCACGTGATATGGAGATGTACAACAACAAACTAAAGAGCAGTTTTTTTTTTCCAAGCTAACCTTGTGGCTGTCATTTTAAGAAAAACAGCAAAATGAGACTAAGTAGGACACTACACGTTACAATACCGGTTGTTTGCTAAGAGACATCGTCCACGATGGAGTGAGGAAGAAGATAAAGGTCAATCTGCTGCACAAATAAAGCTGCAAAATTTGTACATTTCTGCACATTGCCAATTTGCAAATATGCCGTCTGTTGCTTTTCCTATTAAGGTGATTAAAAGTCTCCAAGAAAGGGGACGAGAAGGAATTGGAACACTAAAACTGTGTTTTAGTCACTTACTTGATCCCTCTTCAGTTACCATACCCAGACCTTCAGCTTTGTTTTGCCTTTCAAAAGCATTCAAGTCCAGGACGCTGCCAAAAGAGAAAAACGATTTAAGTAACCTGAATTTCTGGAAAATGAACCGATCGGCATAACTTTATGACCACTTGTATAATACTGTTTGATGGCCCCGACCCATTGAGGCATGGACTCCTCTGGACCCCTGAAGTTGTGTTGTGGCATCGAACAACAAGATGTTAGCAACAGATCCTTTAAGTCCTGTAAAGTGCAAGGTGGGACCTCTATGGATTGGACTTGATTGTCCATAACATCCCACAGATGCTGCATAGCAGTGAGGAGATCAGAGGTGAAGTCCACACTTCAAACTCGTTGTTGTTCTCCTCAAACTATTCCTGAACCAATTTTCCATTATTATCCTGTGAAAGAGGCCACAGCCTTCAAGGAATATCATTTCAATGAGTGTATATGGTCTGAAACAATGCTTAGGTAGGTGGTGCATGTCAAAGTAACATCCACATGGATGGCAGGGCCTAAGGTTTCCCAGCAGAAATGATCCCAAAGGCTTAGCATCTTCACATAGTGCATCCTGATGTCAGGTGTTCCCCAGTTAATCACACGCATGCATCCGGCCCATCCACGTGTCCTGGTCATAGGAGCAAGCCACCTTCTTCCATTGCTTCATGGTCCATTTCTGACACTCACGTGTCCATTGTTGGCACTTTTCGCAGTTTGCATCCTGACTGGTCTGTAGCTATGCCAAAGCACAGGTAACAAACTGTGATGCTCTGTGTATTCTGACACCTTTATTTCAGAATCATCATGAACTTTTCTGGCAATTTGCTCTACAGTAGCTCATCCTGACCACACAAGCCAGCCATAGTCTCCCACATGCATCAGTGACCCTGTTGCTAGTTCACCACTGTTCCCTCCTTGTATCACTTTTGATAGATACTGACCACTGCAGACTGGGAACACCCACAAGAGCTGCAGTTTTGGAGATTCTCATTTGTCAAAGCATCACAGTTTGGCCTTTATCAAACTTGCACAAATCCTTACACTCGCCCATTTTTCCTGCTAACACATCCTCTCAGGACAAAATCTTCTCTAATATATCTCCCCCATTAACAGGTACCATGATAAAGAGAATCAGTGTTATTCACGTCACCTGTCAGTGGTCATAATGTTATAGCTGATTGATAACAATTTACCGCTGTGGGAAAGTAAAGCAGAACGGTCAAAATGGATGTTAAAAAAATGGCTAGTTCTGAGTCAGGAAAACTAGATAACTGTTTGAACTGCAACTGCAATAAAAAGCAAGTTTACTGTGTATTAATCCCTCATCGCTCCAGTACCTGCATGACATCATGAGTCCGGACAAGCTTTTAAAGAAGCCAACATCTCTTTTTTCCTTGAGATAATCCAGCATTTTCTGCATGAAAGGAAAAGTACAGTCAGGCTAAAAGATGAAGCTGTTAACTGCAGAGACTAGACGTGAAGAGTACCGTGTTACCTGTTGAACCAGGATGTTCCCTCCATTGAGAATGGAGATGCCCAGCTTGAGCGTGACAGTTACCGTAGCACCCAGTCGACCTGATGATCATAGATGACCGTTGATCTAAATACATAGACTGCAGGAAGGCAGACAGGTCAGGCATTTGATTTCTTACCTTTGCTGGCGCTGATCATTTGAAGCACCATCTCCGCAGCCCCTCTGTCATGAAGTCTGGCCTGCTGATACAGCATCTTTTGCTTCTCCATTTCCTTTTCCTGTAGGACATTATGACATGCACCACTTCTGAATATGATTGAAAACAGAAAAAAAGTTTAATCTTGAACAACATTCCCTCAAATATTTAGAGCACCTCAAATGTTTTCTCTTTTCCTTCCTCTTCTTCGCCTTCAGCACAACTCTGGGAAGAAAAAAACGACTATCAGAGCTGCATGTTTCTGCTAAGAAGCTGACAAGAGCAATTTAATGAGATTCAATGAGATACCTTTGCCATCATATCTGCGTAGGCAATATACAAGGGATCCTCTTCCAGAGAACTAACAAAGAAGAGAGATAAATATCTCTTTATTGAACCTTGTATATTTCACATCTCTACTGTAAATCTGTACATAATAAGTGGCAGTGATCGCATTTATAGCCACTGCAGCAAATAAACCAGAGAAACACTGAAAAGCTGCTTCGGTTTTCTTCATAGTGTAAAATATGACGATGGTTTAGCTTATTGCTCTCTGTAGCAGCTGAGAAGCATGCCAAAACAATTATGTAGCACAGATGGAGCAACCTGTGTTAGTGCCAGGTGGCCAGGTGTGTGAGAGTATATTTACCTGCATTCAGTCAGAGCGTTATGGCTGAAATGCAGAATGAGCTGGTGAAGAGGGTCTGGCTGCTTTCTCACCTCCTCCTCCTCCTCTTCCTCCACTTTAGGCTGTATTTTCTGGACACAGCCACATGAGTCAGGCTAACGTTTAACCCAACAAATGTGTATCACAACACTATTTTACAAGTTCATGTCAAAGGGGACCTATTATGCTCGTTCCCAGAGTCACATGATTAGCACAACATCCTATTATCTCTGGATCTTGGTGGATCCCTTCAGGTCATCGTCTTGCTGCCCCTGACAAACTAAAGGTTTGAACAGCAGGTGGGTGAGAGAAGAATTTGAAGCCTAAGCTTTTGGCTCACATGGATTACCTGCACATCTCCAGAGCTGATTATTTGAAACTTTGGCTACGTTTAATATGAGAAATCTCTATCTCATACATACATATGGTGGAAAAACATAATAGGTCCAACTGTTAACTCCTATGGGAGAAAAAGACATGCACAAAACATGCATGCAAATGCAACAAACACACACACGCTGGTACAAGCGCACACAAATACACACACACACACACGATTGATGGTGTTAAGCAGCGTTAAAGGTGAGTGGAGTTAAGCATGACTCTCCACAAGCCCAGTTTACCCTCATATATAACCATTTTATAATTATTTTACTTACTGGAACAATTGGTTTTTTAAATGTTTTTATAAATACGTGCGTCTGATTGGCTGAATCTTGACATTCTTCATCTATTGCACTGTAACTTCATCAGTAATATAAAGATACAGTAAGACATTGATACGAATATGCTAAGAAGAAAGTTTATAGTTTAAATCTTTATAAATTCAAAAAGTTTCTTTTTTAATAAACAAACACAGCCTAGTTTGTTCCAATATGCCGCATGTAATATATCGCATGTCTAACAGTAAGCTGCTGTCCTGATTGTGGAGCTTAATGGAAATGAAAGTCCAGGAAAGAATCTGAACTTTCATCAACTTTAAATGGAAGTCAAAGCATCCTGACAGGATGCTTTCTTGCCTCTGCTTGGATGGGCCACAGTGATCAAACTACTTTGCTGGCTCTGACATCAGCAGTGATGTCATGCTTACCACAAATGGGCCTAGCTGTAAACCACTTTGCGGATGACTGAAGAGAGTGGTGTGAGCTACGCGCTGCTTCCCGCAGCACATGGGTGCCGACATAAGGGCACCGAAGGGACAGCACAAGTACTTACTGCAAGGTCCTGCACTAGTTTCTCTTCAAAAGAGTACTCTTCTGTTTCTATCCATATTCTCTGATAGGCCAGGAGGAAGAGGTTAATAGAGCGATGCCTAGGGAGGGGTAAGAATAGAGAAGCCTGGGTTAAAGATGAGCAGAGCAAAGGACGGAAGAAGTTGGAGAGAAGGATGGTAGAAGTCCCTTCAGGAGAGGTTAATATCAGTTAGTTTAGAGCACTGATCTAACAGGCCACCTGTGAGGAAATCTTGACTTTTTTTGTTGTTTTTTGTTTCCTTTTGTTTATTTCTGGCCTAAATCTGGAGATAATGTATTCCCACATTACATTTTTTTTCTTCTCACACAGGCAGAGTAATGAAAAAATTTGAGGCCAGCTCAAGTTTGATTCGCCTCGAGTCAGACGCCATCACACAGCTACAAGTGTCGGATGTTAGTTTGTAGCTTCCACTCCGAATGACTTGAAGCCAACTGCTTCTGTCTGTGAACACAGCAGCGTCTGGAGAGCCTTACCTAAGAGGTGTCGAAAGAGTAGCATCATTGTTCTCATCTGAGTCAGCCAAGAAATAAAAATGGCAAAAATTCAAACTACTTGAACCAATTCTTTACAATGTGGCTCGTTAAATTGTTGCACATACATGGACCAGTGGAAAAAGGAAAGCTAAAATGTGGCAGAAATCATGCCTCTGGGGGGAGGGGAGAGCGAGGGTTAGCAGGCCACATAGTAACAGCATTAGATCAGCGCTACGTTACCGTCAGCATTGAGAGCAGACTGTCACGGTCTGCGTTCTCGTGCATAATCTCCAGCCAAATGTGTCGGTAGGAATTCAGGAAGTAATTGTTATTTTTGTGCCTAAGGGGACGACGTACAATAGAATGTGACACTGAGGAGAGAATAGAGACTGAACAGAGACACAATAGAGAAAAATGACATCTGAATGTGTCAAACTTTGGAAGAGCTGCCATCACACACTTCCCCCTAACCCAAATCTATTAATCTGAAGAAAAACAATCATTGCTCCCGTACTGCAAATACTAACTAGTAATTATTTGCTATGCTGCAGCATATTTCACTGTCAATAACTCTGAATAAATGAGTCATGCTGTCAGGCAGGCGGGTGGCATCGTCTGAGAACATATTGAGGACGGCCACCCTGAGGTTGGGCCTCGTAATTGTTTTCCTCCTTACTGTAGCACCCTGCCCGACTTCCTGTGATTGAGTTACAGAGCAGCAGGGCGTGAAATTGCTTGTGTCCCTTTTTTTAAAAATGTTTTTATTTACTCTTTGATAACAGCTATAGGCGAGACATTTGTCCTACAAACCGAGGGGAGGCTACGCATTAACGCAGGGTCAGAGAGAGCGAGTCAGACAGAAGAAGGAGAAAGTGTGATGGCAGAGTGCGTGGATGCCCTTTCTGCAGCATTTTCCTATCTGTTACTGGTACCACGGAAAGGTCTGTGCTACCCTCTGCTGGAGCGTCACCTTGGTTTCATCATTACAAAGCTGCTTCAAATGTTCGGAGACCTGGAGACAACGATGGGAGGTTTAAACAATGTCGGTTTAACTGTTACGCCGCAGTCATACCTCGGCAGATTGTAAAGCGGAGCCATTCGGAAGCAGGCGACAACGGCGCGCTTCCTCTGCTTGGACAGCAACTTCTGCCATACACATTTTTTGGATCTCAGTGGTTGTTCCACCTAATGAGGGGAGAGAAACTGAGGGGTAAGATTTTTCTATAACGCACTCAAATGGCATTCTCTACCGAGCGAGCCAGAGGAAAACACACACACACACACACACACACACACACACACACACACACACACACACACCAGCTTAGAACTTTTGATCAGACACATAATTGGTTTCTCAGTGTATTCTGCTGACTCATCCTAAACCTGGCTGTTTGTAATGGAAAGGACACGGCACAGCAGAGTGGGAGTCAGAAATGGTAAAGTGGCCAGGTGCAATTTTACTCTCCAGGATTTGTCACCCATGTAAGATTTTTTTGGGGACAACAGAGGGAGAACAATCTCGGCACAAAGAACAAAAGCCATATCTAAAGTGTATTCCTGTTCCAAGCAGTGTATTTGAAATAATTGCAAATTTTGGAAGCAGACAGTCGTGCACCTTTAATCCCGCAACTTTACCACCAGGCTACATACGACTAATACTTATAATACTTCTAATAAAATTACACACCTCATATTGTTTCTGTAGAAATGTTAGAGCCTGACCTGCTCCAAGTTAAAGACGGCAGCAGAGATCCTCTGGATACGATCCACCACCTTCTCAGGGTCTGAAAGCCCCTCAGTTCTCATCACTATGTCCTTGTACAGGTTGAGCTGCCACCTCACGGCAGGGTCATCAGACTACGAGTATGTTTAAGAAGAGCAAGTCAGACGCAGAGGAATATACTAAAGCTAGCATCTACTCACAGATATGAACCTCGTTTCGACTTGCTCACCTTTTCACGAAGGTGCAGGTTCTGCCGAATGTGGTCTTTAACTTCATCATCTGTATCTTTCTGTTATTCAACGAGGGAAAGAAAACCTTGGACAATGCCTCATATCAAAGCTCTTCAAATCGTTTCACAGTAATTGTTGCTTCTGCCGAGGAGGTTGTGTTTTTGCATGCATGTGTTTCACTCGACAGCTCAAAAAAGTTAGCAGGGGTCATGTTAACAATAAGAATCTACTGTGAAAGTGTGTAAATCACTTATTCGTGTCCAATTATATACAGTATGTGACAGACGGTTTCTCACCATGAGGTAGCGTGTCTTAGCCAGAGAGATGAGCTCCTGATCTCCCGGGGTGCACATGTTAAGACCGATAGGCAGCATCTTCTTCAGGGCGGCTACAATCAGTGAGGTTTGGATGGAGTAGAACTCACCTCGCCGCTTCTTGTGCTTCCTCTCCTGATCTTGTCCCCCAGACTGTGAATTCACAGTGTTAATCTTAGACCACACACACTAGAAAATAAAAGCCAACAGCTCTCCGCATTTAATATGTTTAGTCTTTAAAAGGTGGAGCACACTATTTTCTTTTTGCTGAGACTAATGCTACACCCAAAACAATTCCCCTCTACATTTACACTGATACCTTAACAGTATTTTGTGCCACAGTGGGAGCATTCACACTGTGCTTGAGCAAAAGCCAGAGGCGACTGAAGCGTTTACTTTTTCAGCCTTGGCAAAAATCTGTGACTGGACTAAATCATGGGTGCTACTGAAGCATTAAGAATGGAGTCTCACACCTCAGTTGAAAAGCAGGCTGAGCCAAACTGGAGATGCTGGCTCTGAGAGAACGCTAATCTCCATACTAACATAGATATATAGTCTGACACGCACACGCACAGTGTTATCACACATCGACAAAAATATAAATAGTATGGGCTAAACACACCGGAGGATCACAATCCATCAACAGCAAACACACCACAAGACTTTCTACACACGGGCTGGGCTTCATTACTCTAGATGAGACACGTTTCACCCACACGGCAATGAGGAATGACCAAAGTGTCCACGTCAAACGAGGTGATGAATGGAGGCCACAAATAATTGGGTGACATAATGTATAACTGCACTGCAGACTATATAGCACAGGGGCTCAAGCTATTGGCTTTTCTGCTTGGCGACTAGAGCATGTAAGCCAATAAGCTGGCAGGTAAACAGCTCATGCACTGCATCACTCTACCTTTTCCTTAAAGGACTGTTTGAGACAGAGAGAGAGACAGAGAGGGAAAGACAGATAGAAGAAAAAGGACGAGAGGGCAATTAATGGAAGCGCACGGTCGTCGCGTGGACGTGCACTGCAATGAAAACCATTTGTTTGCCTTTAAACATCTAAAGCAGGCAGACAAGAAATAAAACGCGCTAACCCCTGTAATGCTTACAGGGCCTGAAAATATGAAGAAATATTTGTTTAGTGAGGGATGAATGTTAGTTTCCTCAAGTTATTGCAACAAGCAAGTACATTCATACACATGTGCCTAACACACACACACACACACACACACACACACACACACACACACACACACACACACACACACACACACACACACACACACACACACACACAATTCCATTTTAACATTCAGTTCTATTCAACTTCAATCAGTTTTTGTTATATGGCACCAAATCACAACAACAGTCCCCCCAACAATCAGATCCTTGGCACTTGGCGAGGGTGGGGAGGAAAAACTCCCTTTTAACAGGAAGAAACCTCCAGCAGAACCAGGCTCAGGGAGGGGCAGCAGGTTTGGGTCAATATAGTCTTGTTATTGGCAACAAGGTTTTCTGCTGTACTCCTCCCACTTGTGACTTTGAACTGTGTGTTTGCGTATTTACACATGTAGTTCCACTGCATGTAACATGTTAACATATGAGCACATGTACGCAAAAATGAATCTGTTAACACGGCTGATGTTAACATGTATCATCCTACTGATCCTACTTACGTCTGCTCTTTTTTACCTGCGTCTCTGAAACACAGACATAATATCTTTTCCTCCGCGCCGTGATTGGTGAACGCACCGATGAGTAGTAACAGAGCGTTAATCGACTGAACTGTCAATTCAAGAACAAGTGGATAGTTTATTGAAACCTACCTTGGACATCTTGGTTTTATTATCTCCAGTCAAGAATGAAAGGTTGTTGATTTCATTCTGGACCACAAAGTTTTGTTCTTCTCTTTTGAAATTCTGAGTGAAAAAAAAAGATTATAAATATGTATTATTGGTCATAGAGATTCTCTGACCTTTCTTAATATAATTCAATTCAATTTTATTTCTATAGCACTAAACCACAACAACAATCTCCTCAAGGTGCTTTAAACTGTAAGGTAAAGACCCTAAATAATAGTGATAAAAACCCAACAGCTTGCTGCTTCTGATGTTTTATTTTGAAAATTCTTTTCTTAAATATTTGTACCTGCTTGGTATTTTTTCTAATTTGTATTTCAGGTGAACTGGTGTTCATAATTTCTCTGAGGGGTCCTCCCCATAGGGTTTAATAAAGTTCTATTCTATTCAATGAGACGACCTACTATGAGCAAGCACTTTGGCAACAGTAGGAAGGAAAAACTCCCTTTTAACAGGAAGAAACCTCGAACAGAACCAGCTCAGAGAGGGGCGGGGCCATCTGCCATGAACGGTTGGGGGTGAGGGGTGGGAGACGGGACAAAAGACACGATATAACATGTAATAAATCAGAACATTTACATGTGACTTGCACCAAAGGATAAATATCTCTGCGACCATCCTGAAGAGGTCGTTGGAGTCTGAATCTGGTTCTTTCAGCCACCTTGACCTGCAGTGGCACAGACAGATGATTACACTTTAAACCAACTTTAAAATGCATCTTTAAAATAACCCCACGAGTTACTGCTCAGCAAGCTGACCTGTTGTTGTCCACATAACGAATGAGCATAGGGTAAAACGCGTACAGGTCCCTGCAGAGTACGGCAAACTCGTCCAGGATGAGCAGCTCGGCCTCCTGAGTGTCTCCTTTACAGTCGGCCTTGAGGAGCTCTTCCTCAGCCACCACTTTCACCGTCTTCTTCTTTAGTTTCTCCAGCGTGGGCAGGAAGTGGCTCTTCAGCAGGTCTGCACGGGCCTTGCTGATGATGGGCTGTACGTACACTGAACGGTGAAAGGCAGAAAAAAATTTATATTTGATTTTTTAATGTAAGCTTTGTAGATATAATGTTTACCACGATTAAATTCAAATTTAGCATGCAAACATCTGCATAGCTAAAAATTATGGTAAATATATTTCCCCGTTTTCTTAATCATTCCTCATGACTCAGTCATTTAGTGTTTAGTGGCAGCATTCACAGATCCACACCTGCAATTCTCTTCATCCACGAGGCCTCATCGATGCCCAGGTTGTTGTTGAGGATCTTGAGGATGTTGCCGAGAATCAGACTGAGGTGCTCCGAGGTGACTGTGGTACAGCAGATGCTTCCTCCGCTGGCCGGCTGGTTTTCAGGACCCCTTTCCCACCAGTAGGACAGATAGTTACACAGCATGGGCAGCACCACCTCAATCACATGGGGCATCTCTGTGTACCGCGCTCCAGACTCTGCCATGTCATTGATGTCCTTCATGAGGCGGTCCAGCCGTGGCATGCCAGGACACATTTCTTCCACTGAGTCTTGTATTCCTAGAGCTAAAACACAACAGGGGCTGATATTTGAAGATTTAATTCACACCAGCACATTTAGGATTTCTTCTTTCGAACATCAGTAATGAACACCCCACAACATCATCACTATCCATCTGCTGGGCATCATTCATATCAATAAGATGCTTGTTAGACAATAAGAGAAGATGACATAAAAAGAGACAAAAAAGGGGTATTTGCAATTTTATAAAATCTTGTGTCGCATGATTGTGATAATTAAGGCGATTCATAAATCCTAATGTTTGAGAGCAAAAAGAGGTCATGATGATAAATGCTTGAATAAATTTAGAATCTCTTTTATTTTGAAATAATTACATATGACTCACTGGCTCGTTCTCTGGCGCTCTTCGTATTAAAAACTGAGCAGGGGTTGTACGGGTTGAGCTGCGGCTCTAGGAAGGCAACAGGCAAGGCGCCGGCCAGAGTTGCCAGACACTGACCGAGAGCTGGCAGCTGTCTGAGGGACGCAAAGAGAGTTTAATTAAAGGTCAGCATGTTTCTTTATTGGAGCTTTTATCAGTGAATACAACATTTAACCTTAGGATACCTTTCTACGTAGATGTTTTTCCCAGTGCCCAGAGCATAGAGGCTGGTCAGGATTCGATAGCAGGACACTTGGACGTCATCCACTAGGAAAATAGAACGATTAGAATTCAGCTGGAGGAAGTAAATTTGACATCTGTAAATGAATTTGGATTATCTCACGTCTACGTTTTGCGTGTTCCTGTTCAGTTTCGTGTTCATTTCCCATGTCATCGTTTTCATAGTTAGCTTAACTTTTCCCAGTTTAGGTTTTAGTTTAGTCCCGCCCTTGTTTTGCTTTGCTGTGTGTTTTCTATTTTTGGTTTTCAGCCTAATAAACAACTCGCTTTTCAGTACTCTTCATTTCCTGTTCTCCCAAGTCTGCTTTTGGGTCCACACTGCAAACACACCGGCTGCCCAGCCGTGACAACACCAAGACATGCCAAGTTTTCAGCAATTAGATCTTTGGTGCAAAAAATATAATTTTATGTCTACAAAACTGTGTCTGTTTCTGCATTTTTTGTAGAGTCAGCTAAAAGAAATGCGAAGAAAATGTGTGTGGTAACAAAGTGCCTAAAGATTTGAAATTGGTAAACATTCCTGCAAATGGCCAAGTATAAAGACTGGAGTGATAATAGTGGAAAAACAGCATCCAAAGGAAAACTTTGAATAATCTTCAGAAATACTGAAACTATCAAGACAACAAAAAATTCTAAGAATGTCCGACTCCTTAAAAGCAAAATATATAGAAATGTGAGGTGACTTTTGCATAGTACTATATGTTACAAATACTCGCTCCAAGGTTATACACAGCCCGGTTCACATGACTGAGCATGTCTCTGGAGCAGAATGAGTGAAATGTGACCTGAGGTACTAACCAGAGTCAGAGCAAAAAGTACTTCATTACATAAAATTTAAAGTGAAGCTAAACTGATATGATATTCTAATGGACTGTGAAAAACCTCTACAAAGATAAAATCATGAATTACAATAAACTTAACACTGACATTTGACTATTTTTTCCTTCCTTTGCAACCTCTCAAACAACACGTTTGATCATTCCTTTGCTGTCAGGACTCACGGAGCAGGTCGACTCCAAAGTGGTGTTGAGTAATGTGTTCAAACAGAGCAGTTAGGATGGGAAGCAGAGCTACGGTGGTGTAGTTGATATTCTGCGACACTCCTTTCATCTGCGAGCGGGAGTGGGTGAACTTCCCCAGCTTCAGGTTCTCGAACGTTTTCTCCAGATCCTCTGCGCCGTTCTCGAAGAACGTCCTCAGCCCCACCCTCACCTGCTCGGAGCCCGACTTCATCACTGTCCTGTTAGGGTGAACGAGAGCGTGATGAACAACTGAAACCGAATGAGGAGAAACACAAGGGGGGACAGATTGGCATGCAAAGGACGACGTTGTTTACCCACGGTGGAGCGCGCTCACAAACGCAATTATTCCACTCTCAGAGCACGTGAAGGCTTTAGTCATGAAATATGAGGTGTGAGTATCGACCCGACTGCCCTCGCACTCAAACATGAATGATTTATTTAATAAACTAAGGAGAATATTTAAGTCCAAGGTGAGCATGCCTGTTATAGACCTAAGAAAAACGGCACAGCACTCGGTGCATTAAGATGATTAGTGTGTCTGTTTTGAGCATTTCACAGTTCGTAACATTGGCAAATGAATTGCCTATTGTTAAGCTTTAACGTATCCCAGAAGGAAGGAGAAATGAAAGACAGAGTCTGTGGGCATCTTCTGCACAAACAGGGCGCAATAACATGTTGCAAATTTAGCCTCATTATGTGTACGCTGCATTAGGAAACAGTGCACTGCCTCTAAAGAACACTGTGAGCCTTGGGCAACATGTGCTGCATGAAATTTGTGTTGCTTATTTAAATGGCAAAGGAGGCTCTTTGTTAATGCCAGTGCCTCCCATAAGACTCCTGAATTAAAACTGTTTAAAAGACAAATATACGCCTCTCGAGGGCTCAGCAGAGGTTAGATTTGCTTTTCAGTGCCTCTCAAACCAATTATTGTTTAAGCACAACTGAGATAACATTTAAAATCTTCTGTTTTTCAGAGTTTAACAGGCAAATATTTACAAAAAATATCATGATGAAACCTTCCTGTGTCGATTATTCAGAGCGAGAGATTTATGTATTTATTTTTGTGTTTGCAAATTGGCTTTTTTTGTATCCAAATGTGCTCTAATCTGAATGCATTCCAGGATGTGAATATTCAGTGAAGCTGGGTTCAAAAACGTTTTGGGGATGTTGTTTTTACATTTGGGAATCTACTTTTCCAGAAATAAAATGTTCTAGCCAGGAGCCAGGAAAAAAGAGAAAATATCTTTGTCTTTGGGAATAAAATGCTCTACATATCAGGCTTTTAATTAAAGCACAAATAAGGTTTGGAGTATGAGGAAGAAAACATATCAAATCATAACTTTTCAGACATTACTATTGGAAACATGTGCTTAACATGGTCATTATTGTTGTTTTATGTGTCTTATAGTCAAAATGAAATGATGTATTTTGGTATTTCCCACTAGTCTTAAAAGTGCAAGTTATGGTACAAAAAGTGACTAACAAATGAAAAAACATAAACTTGGAAATGGCTAAATTGATCTCCTTTAATTTTTAAAGTTAGCACCAAAATTTGCACCAACCTGGTATCGAGTGTGTGTGCCAGGATATGCAGACAGCTGACCATGGTGGTGGAGTCACTCCCTACGAAACACCAAGAACACATAAGCCATCATCATGATGTGGATACACGCTCGTTTCTTTCTTGTCTTAGAATGATTCATTCGTCTGTATTGAGCCTCTCAGATTAACACAACATTCAAGAAGCCCCCTTAGCTGGATGTGCAGTCAAAACAATTTCCATTTGATTCATGTGACAGCAATACAGACTCAAAGCTACTGAATATTGTCTGATTTTGCTTCTTTTAGCTTGTTAAAATGTATCCAGATTCACTTATAGGATAGTAACAAGTATAGCACAGGAGACATTTATCTGATCACTGCACTAGAAGTAGCAAGACACTGGCTGTTGTCCCCAGAGGACAATTTGTCAGATGACAGCTCAGTTTCCAGACTATATCCATTTATAAAATGAATATAATGTTTAACATAAAGAATTTTTAAGAGGATGAAAATATAAATATAACTAAACATCAAAGACTTAGAATATGCATAATTACTTATAGAGTTCCAACATAGTGAAATAAAGACTCGCTTTACTCCCACTCTAGAGCCAGCAGCCAATTAGATTTTCTTGCATTTCAAATCCATGTGCCATGTCTGATGCATGGCGCCAGGCAGAGAGTCTGGCACCAGCAGCTGCTGAAACAGCTCCTCTTCTTGCATATGTTATGGAATTATAGTAACTTTGGGTCAGCACATAAACTAAGTTAGCGACATAGCTACAAAAAAAAGATGCTAGGCAAAGTCAGGCTGGCTGCTTCTAATATTTATATTGAGCTAAAGTGGTGTCATATTTCATGTTTATAAGTAAAGCATTCAGGTTCTCATGCTACAGTAGCTTTGGGCAAGAACTCTTCCCTTAAGGCCTGACTCTTTCTCTCACATCTGTGTTTACATTTTTAAGCTGAAAATGTTCAAGGTGATGTTAACAAAGCTCATAAGGCAGCACATACACACATACACACACACACACCTGACCAGATACTAGTAGTCGGCTTACCAAAGAGTGAAATCCTATGTCTGACAAGAGCTGCCAGTTTACAAAAGAGGCTGGAGGCATGAGGAATTAAAGAAATAGCAATGAAATCAGAAAATCAGGGTTAGTAAATGAACAGAGGAGTAGTAATTCAAGTTAAGAGTTCAATTTAATTTCAAGCAGAATATGGCAACAAGAAATAATCATGCAACATGCTGCACTGTTGAATGTACATCAACTAAATGGGTACCTGGTGACCATTTCTTTCTCCTTGTTGGAGGCATAGCCACTGCTGCTTAGATTCTTATTAGGGGAGGACAGGAAGTAGAGAGAGTGGTTCTTAAAGTACTGGTCAATGAGAGGGAGGAGCACCTGAAGGGCAACAAAGACGATGAGAAGCCAGGTCAGGTTAATCGCATCATGTTTGAACGAGCTCTCCACATGCAGTATTTGTGCCGCTTTCTTACTTTGGCAAAAAACTTGATTTCTTGCTCATGAGGTGACCTGTCTGTCTTGCCGCTGACAGCCATGGCTTCTGGATTGAGAATATTTATTTAAAAAGAAGCTTATTTGATGTAATTGAAGTCTGCTTTAGTCATATCTTGTGTATTATTATTAGTATTATTTTTGTCATACCTAAGTGGGTAATGAATTCCTGGGCTGAGTCAACATATTTGAGCAGCTTCTTGAGGAATTTGTAGGCAAACCTTTTCTCCATGGAGGAGGAATCCTGCTCCAAGTCCTTCAGACCTCTGCAACATAAGAAGATGTCTATAAATGAAATGTTGGTAAAACCTTGGTGATGGATTCCACGGCTAGTTATAAATTCATTCAAACTTTCTGCAAAACCTTAACTCAACATCAGAGAGAGCTTCTGTTTGTATTGACCTTGTGATGCTATATCCATTGATTAGCAGGAAGCGAAAAAGGTCCTGAGCCTTCTCTCGATCGCGGGCCTTCTCCTTGGCCGTCAGCGTGTCGTAGGGCACCAACAGAGGATGTGTTCCCCCTCCTGAAACCACAAGCAGCTTATTGTTCAGACACGATTAGCCACGTCTCTCTCCGCTGAGCGTCTCCGTGAAGGCAGATGGCGAACCGGAGAGCACCACTCGGCTGAATCGAGTTAGTCAAGACCAGCGAGGCAGACACGTGCATATGCTCCCAAACACATTTAAACGCAACAACCAGCACTTTACTTCCACCCACCCAACACACACACATACTCTTCCTGTCTGCTTTTCATGCGTCTCTAAGCAGTACGCATTTCTGTTCGGCTTCATTAGCAAATCACCTCGACTTCCAAGGTCACTTTTCTTCTTCTTGGCCCAGATGTTATGGTAATTTTCAGCCACCACCTCCACCATCCCCTTGAAAACAAGACAAAATTGAAGTGAGACGCACATCCCGCCCACATTACTCATTTGCATGCAGGAAGGATTGCTTTTGATCTCGCATTCAGATTGAGGCGTCCTTTGATACATGAAAAAGGGAAGAAGTGCAACAAATCAAACGCGGGGTCACTCACTTGCAGCTCTCTGGATAGAACCACGTTGCTTGTGTCTATTGGGCTCGGATTGAAGCCGTTAGCCTGAAAACACATGTAAGTTTGCGGTGAGAGTCTGAGCTTGATTGTGCTGTTATCTGTAAATCGAACGTTGGATAACAGAAGACTTAATAGCCTGTGTTTAAGGATTATTTTGTGTATTTGGGCTTATTGAAGGAGGTGATTAGTAACATTAGTACTGTGCTGTTGGTGGTCCTGTACGAAAACTAGAAAATGTAAAGTAAATACAGCTAACATTGCTAAGTTTATTTACAAGTAATGATTCGATAAAAAAAAAAAAGATCACGCTTCTGAAATGTAAATAAATTCTTGTTTAGAATTCATACAAGGTAACAGTATAATTAACTGATTTTAACCTATAAAGCTAAAAAACAGCACAGTAACACTACCAGGTAGAAGTTCAGCATTCAAAGTTCTGTTAGGATCGCAGGGATTCTGCATTTGTGCCTTTAACCTGCTTAAATGTGCATGTGGCATATATTCATGCGTTAACGATGAATTCATTCACGTTCATCTATGAAATTGTGGACTAAGAGGCCCAAAGCATGCCACGAAAATATCTCCTACAGCAACAGCACCGACCTGAACCGTCCATATAAGATCATGCTGTAGAATCCATGCTTTAAATTATTTATACCATCATCTGAATGAGCAGAAATTGAGACTCATATAATCAGACAACATCTTTCCAATCTTCTGTTCTTCACATTTAGTTAGCTTGGGTGAACTGTAGCCTCTCTTTCCTGTTAGCTGACAGGAGTGGTACCTGGTGCGGTCTTCTGCTGCTGTAACCCATCTTTTTTATGGTTCAACAAGTTCGGACATGCTCTTCTGCATATGTTGCTGTCGTTGTAACGAGTGGTTATTTGAGTCACTGCTGCCTGTCAACTAAAAGCAGTCTGCCAGATTTCTCTAGCATCACAGAGGCCCAGATAACTGCTGCTCACCGGATACTCTGCCTTTTTAGGACCATTCTTTGTAAACCATAGAGATGGTTCCTATCCCAGTAGATGCCAGTAAAATCCCAGTAGATCAGCAGTTTCTGAAATACTCGGACCAGACTGTCTGGCAAGTCACTTAAATCCACTTTGAACTTCAGCAGGTCGTCATGACAATGTGTACAAGCCTAAATTCATTCAGCTAAAAAGTAGCTGTTGAGTGTTTTGACTGTAAGGAATCACATACATCTATACTACTTCTCTGACAATCATAGTCAAGTCAAGCAAGATTTCCTCAACAGGAAAGCAAATTAGCAACTACAGCTGTGCTGGAGACGAGCAATTTTTCACCGTACAATCTTTGGAAACACTTTCCATCCCTGCATCGTACCTGTGAGGCCTGAGATATCTTTCTCATTTTCTCAGTCTCCCTCTGTTGAGACATGCTCTCTCCATCTTTGGTCCTATCGATACTCCACCCCATTGCCAGCATACTCTTCAGGGACTCTCTAATAGGCCATCTGTAAATATCCTTCTCCTGAAGCACAGAGACAGAAATGGAGAACAAATAAAAAAACCTCATGAGCCTTAAAAGCCCTAATCTCTTTAAAGTTAATATTATTTACAAATATCACATTCTTCATACTGTACCTTCTCTGTCAGGCCTTTGTAGGTCCTCAGCTGAGGATGAGTCTTCGCCTTCTCATCAACACAGTCTCCATATTTCCACCCCAGCAGCACCTGAGGCGCAAGCAGAGAGTGACAGCAAACCTGATTGCCTTCAGAGTCTCCCGAGGACAAGATTTACTATTTGACAGACTGAGTACGAGATTAAGTACACATCATATTTTGCCGTGTCATGGTTGTTGCTGCTCTCAGCTTTTGTTAAAAACTTTAACGAATGAGACAATGCAGGCTAAGCAGCTGGCACAAGAGAGCGCATTAGCTCTCTACTATGGCTCTACCAAAGTTATTGTCAGCATGCCAGAGCAATCCCTCCACTCTAACAAAGAAGGAGGCATCGCCAAGGGGGAAGCATTACTGTGACACAGGAGAAAGAAAAGAAAATATCATGATAACCATCCATCCACTTTTTTCCCACTTATCAGCTTAAGACAGCTGGGCTAGGCTCCACCTACCGCTTCCAGGGACCCTGATTGGATATGCTGATATCATGATGTACAGCACTGACTTAATTTTGTTACTTTTATTCACTTTCATGTAGCTGAAATCCACCTCCACTGATTATCATCCTCCGCAGTGCCCTGCTCTGTTCTCATAACACCAGTGGCCTGCTCTAAAACAGCATCATTTAATAGCCATTTGACTCGGCGAAGGCTCTTACCTTCTCTGCAGACCATTTCTCATGGGTATGCTCGGCGTACTTGTTGGCAAAATGCTCAAGTTTCTCTGGAAGAGCGATGCTAGAATAAAAAGCTGACAGTTAGTCGCAAGTATGTGCAAAATGCATGTTAATGAAATTACGCAGAGTGTGTGGCTGCATTTTTTTGTGTGCATTGGTTTCTAATTGGTGTCTGGCTTCAGAATGGCTTACTTAGCCGTATTGATTGGTTTGGGGTCAAAGTTGCCCTGAGCATCCACAGAAACAGGCTTTTCCACAGTGGTACTAATGGAGGCATCCACATAGTCTGGCGGCAAAGCTCCAGCTATGGCACTGAGACAAGGCATGGCCATCTTGAACAGCTCGGGATCGTACTTCTGCATGAGGAAAGAAGGAAAGCAACAGGAATAAATGTGAAATTGCATCTCCTCCTATAGAGCTCTGCAAATAAAAATGTTACTTAACAAATGCAAGTAATGTCTTCCACTGCTAATTTAAGCTGAACTTGAATAAAGTCGTATAGCCACTCCAGTCTTAAAGAAAGAGCAAGAGGCAAGCGGAAGAAACGTTAATGAAGAATTATTCTTAAAAGCTGAGGGACCGGCGTGCTCGGGGCTTTGGATCAATGACGGCTGTCCAGATATTGATGTTTTCAGATCGGCGCTTTGCAAAGCCTCCTTTCGTGAGTGGGCATTTAGAGAGATGTGCTGAGGTCACGAGCAGTTGTCCAAGCATTTCACTACATATCGTACTGTGTATGACTGTGTACGTGACAAATAAAAATTTGAATTTGAAATTTGAATTTGAGTCCAGCCATCTGCATTGCTAATAGATCTAAACCTATTTATACCCAAGTAGTAACATACATGTTAATCAAGACTGCATGAATTATGGGATTTTTATTGAACGGTTTATCGTGTTTTTAGAGCATTTGGACTTTCCCTCACCCTCTGAGACAAAGAGTCAAACACTCCCCAGAAGATCTTCTTGGTAAGCAGTAGTTCATCTTCAGAGGCTGTTCCAAAGCTGCCCCAGCCTGAAGGGAGGCAGTAGTACTTCCAGTTTTGCTCGTAGTGGTTGGTTAGCAGCTAGAGGGCACAGGAAAGACACACATGCTTAGCGAGTTCAAAGACAGGTAATAAGCATGCACACTGCCACACATGGCACCGCACAGGGGAATCACTTCTTCCAAAATCAGCACAACTTAAAGTAAGAAACACTTTTGTGGGCCAGCCGCAATCTATTACATCTCCAGGGTTTCTTTGCTGTGGCCTGAGAGACAGAGTCGAGATGTAGAGCCAACAAGCCCGTAATGACAGTCCACTACTTCACCCCCTTGTTTTGTTTTTTTCCCCTCCTATAGCTCCCCACTTTGATTAACACTTCTTACAGGTGCGTTACAGCTGTGGCACCTTGGGAGGGTTTATGTGAGCGTGAAAGAGAGTGAGAGGGGCGAATGCAAGCACCATTACATTGATTAGAGTTAGTGGAAATGAGCTGTTGGTAGCTCCGCACCAAGCTGAAAATCTAATGAACGTATGAGAGCAAAGCGGGACCATGCAGCGACCACATGGACCACACAAAAAGAGCATGTAGAAACGAAAGGGAGAACTTAAAATAAAGGAGAAGACGGCGATTAAGAAGTAATTAATAATTAGGACGACGGGAAGCAGCGAAAACAAAAACACGAGGGCAGGGCGACAGAGGATCTGAAATAAAGGATGACGGAGGAATTTAAATGAATGAAAGAGCGAAGAAACTGTTGCCCACCCTTAGAGGCATCTTGCAGTAATCAGTCAACAAGGGCACATCAAAGACGAGGCGGCGCAGGAGCTGCTGCAGCATGGAGGGACGAAGGTGCCTGCGGGACAGGGCGGGAGAGAGATAAGAGCTCTGCTGCACTCGGGCTGCCTTTAAACATCTTCAGACTTTGACCAATTTTGCGCGTCACACTGACTCAAAAAGATGGTTAAGATAAGTTGTTAGTCTTTACTACTTCTGGAAAAGTGGTTTTTTTAACTCTTTCGCTTCTTACTTGCAAACAGACAGCAAACACTCCTCTATCGCATCTCTCTGCGCCTTGGTCAGCGATCGGCCTTTGGACAGGCGGTAGATGGTGTGCAGGGTGGAGTCTATGAGGGTGGCGTAGTGCTCGGTGCCAGCGAAGAGAGGGGCGCAGCGGGTGAGGAGGGGCAGCATGGCTGAACCGATGTAGCGGTTCATAGCCAGGGCTGTCTCGGTGGTACACAGACCCTCCTGTAGGGGGAAAAGGTCACACAACATGTCAAAACTCAGATATACAGTGATTAAAACTTTAAGGAGGCAATTTGAAAGAAGCAACATATGGATGTGTTCCAGCTATTTGTTGTAATCTATAAGCGTACTGTTGATTAATAAGAATAAAGAGCAATGACATTAATCAAACAAATTTAAAGCAGAGCTTTGGCTTAATGAGCTGCTTCTTATTGCTATAAAACAGAGCCTGATATTATCGATCCAGAAACTCCTTGAAGTTCGTGTTACGGTGGCTGGCTACTCATTACTTTTCTCCTACGCTGCTATCAGCTGCGCCTACCGTGTCCAGAGAAGTAGCAGCCCTCAGGTCAGGGAGGAAGCCAACTTCAAGCAGGTGAAGCAGAAAGCTCTGGGCTTCCACGCCATACACTCTGTCTAAAAACAGCACCATGGGGGCCTTGTGGTCCGGACAGAAGCTCGCCGACATGTCCGGCTCTGTCACTGACCCATCTAGGAGTTTGAAGCAGACATAACAAAGAGGAGTTTTGTGATCCACGCAAGCATGAAGCAGTGAAATACCCAGGGAACAGCATGCACTTCATAATGGAAAGTCTTTTCTAATTAGGAGAGCCATGCGTATTCATTAGGCCGCACGCACGCAGCAGTTTTTCTGGACCCTTGACTCGTTGTCTTGGTTCTTGGCCTGCTGACAAAGCTTGTGTGGCAATGCTCACAGCAGCAAATTTAAGAGGCGAGTCTTGCCATGCTTAAGCAGATCAATCAATAGAGCAAGACAGCCCGCTATAGAAATGATCTGGCTCACTCAGAGCCACGGCAGCATGCGGTAAAGCATCGCGCTGATTAAAAAGGCATGAGCAGTGAAATCGATAACTTTCCGCCTTGCACTGAACGTGCATAGTTTGGGAATCGCTGTGTGTGACATGCTGTAACATGCACATGCTCACACGTCACGTTGTTAGCCAGTACCTTTGTTAGTAATGGGCATTTTGAGCGGTATGCTAATGATTCCCACGAGGTCCTCAGTAGGCACCAGAGAGCGCAGGATAGCACGAATGCGCAGAGCTTCGCCTTTCCCTTTGTTGATGAGCTTTAGGCGGGAAAAGCAAGTGAATCAGAGGAAAATACAACAAAGCAATTCCATGAAAAACAACCTGTGACACTTTCTAAGAAACTTACATGCATCTCAGGGGCACAACGTCCTAACAGGTCGATGAGAGCAGAGTAGAACGACATGATGGCATTGCCCATGTGGACCACCTCCTCTTCATCGTCACCATCACCAGACCTAACAGTGGGAAAAGAGCAGAAACATTTTTAAGGGCATTGAAGCAAAGACACAAATCAACAGGGGCTGGTTAAAGCAGTTAATCTGAAGGCTAAGGCCTTGGCATTGATTTTACAAGATTTGCTTGATTTTTATGGCTTACACATCAGAGCTAACTCCCTGGACGGAGCCTGGGAGGTCCAAAGCGGGCGTCTCAGAGATCTTAATAGCTTCCTTCATGGCAGCCAGGAGACCGTTCCCTCCCTCTCCTCTCAGAGCAGGTCCGAAACACTCCGGACGACGGATCAGCAGCTTCACCACAACGCTCGAGTTCTCCTCCACACTCTCGCCTGCAACACGAACATATATGGATACGTGCAAGAATAGAGATGCTCGCCATTCAGCATGAGTAGACAACATCTGAGTAGACTTCGCCTTAAGCAAGTGACGGCAGTTCTTTTGAATCTCTGCTACGTTTCTCTGTGCGTTTAAAGAGAGGAGTGGCACAAGAATAAACAGACAGAACAAGTGAGAGATGAAATCAGGGAGAAACCAATAAATGCAGACATACCGTTCACAAAGACAGCAAACCGCAAGAAGGACAGATAGCGCTCTCCCTCAATGGGGTTCCAGCCAATGTCTGGATAACCTTTAGCCAGAAGCATTGGACAACTCTGAAGACCACAGCCAGCCAAGTAGGTGACCACCTAAAGATACATTACACACATCATGTAGCTCAAATAATCTGTGCATTCCCTCCCTGGTGGTCTTACCGTAGGTATCTCTTTCTTAATATGCATGTATAGGTCCTCAAGTCCAAACTGTCTTTCTCTCTGAATCAAGCAGGAAGACTACACAGTGACTTAAACTCACCTTGTCCAGGTCAGGTTCTTCAAGTGCCAGAGCCAGCCCGTTATTGTCCATCACTGAGGAAGCAGCCACATCTAGCGGAGTGGAGCCCCTCATAGCTGGCGAAGCTGCAACACAATCCACCCACACAGGCTCAGATAGTTAGTGTCATTTTTGTTGTGTCTTACTGTTCAGACAGCTACCCTGTGCCCACGTGTGCTTTTCAAAATAATGTGTAAACAGCAGGGGGTGCTATTTCCACTTTTTAAAATGTAACAGGAAGCTAACCTGCCTTAGTTTTAGGGTTCTTACCAGTTTGCACTGAACAATTCAGTCATACTAGGACATAACATAGCACTTAGGGCTGGGCGATATGACCCAAAATTCATATCTCGATATTTTTTAGCTGGATGGCGATATAAGATATATATCTCGATTTTTTTTTTTTAAGCCATAAAGTAAGAACAAAAAGAGAGGTCTTAGTCAAAGCTGTGTCCCAGATGTCACACAGGCACTTTTATTAACATACAGCACAGATGTACATGAAAAATTACTCAAAATTAAATTATGAGCATTCATTAAATAATAATGCTCCATAAATAAAAGAAAACAATGTTGTTTTTGTGCTAAACAAAGAGCTCACAATTGTGCGGTCAAAATGTAAACTAAAAGACGCTGAGCGTAATAACAAAGACAGATTTCACAGCTGCTCTGTTCCCAAGTTTTACTGTGTGACTGACAGCCTGGAGTTTGAAATCCGCTTCGTAACCACGTCTCTTAACAGGTGCCATTTATGGTCCTTATACACACACAATACGGTAATATTACGTTGAAGCACAGTACGTATCACTCCGCGAAGCTCCTCGGTAGCCGTAATGCGCCGACAATCTATCAAGCGGTGCAGCTCCGTAGCTTACCAAAGTCGTACTCAAACATTTTTGACAGATTGCTGAGCGCCGTGTACCACATAAAATCGGTTCGCGGCCATCAAGCACAACCAGAATTCATACATAAGGCGCGCTATCAACTTTTGAGAGAATGAAAGGATTTTAGGGTTAGCGCGGTTAGCTCGTTAGCGCGGTTAGCTCGTTAGCATGGTTAGCTCGTTAACACGTTGACGCTGTCCAGCCCCACGCATGGGGCGATGCACAGTAACTCGTTAACGGAGATTTGCCGTGTCCATCTTGTCGCTGCCTGCACGTGAAGCGATGGGGGAGGAGGGGGAGTTGTCTTCAGTGAAGGCGAGGCGGAGTAACGTTGCGTAGAGACAAAAGTGGACGAAAGAGAGGCAAACTTGCGGCTCCACAACTATAATTATAACGTAACATAGACTATATCGATATAAAGGATATTGTCACATCTTATATCTCGTATAAAAATATATCGATATGTTTTAAAAACTCGATATATCGCCCAGCTCTAATAGCACTGTACATTATTTATATCACAGCTTGTTTGATTTCACAAGAGTTGTTTCCTTTTTAGCTTTTTTCCCCGTAGTACTAAATAACCTGCTGTAACCTATGAGCAATAAGTGAAGTCGTTCATGCGAACAAACACACACACATAAGTTCAATGAGTTGTCAGTTCATACAGCTCAGCTTTCACATATCCTCTGGCTGAAATGAAAGAGGTCTTTGGCTCCTTTCAGAGAATTCGACAGCCACGTAGCTACTTTAAGCTGTTCCCTTATTCACAAAGGGGTCGCCACAGTGGTCAGGTCAGCTTGTTTCTGATTGGCAGATTGTTTTCTTATATCGTTAGCTTCATAGCATAATTGCCTAAGTCATTTGACTAAGTCAATGACTTAGGCACTTATGCTATGAAGCTAACGATATTCTTCCTGATGCAACTAGGAAGGGATGTGTGTCTCCTCCTGGTATTTGCCAAAAAGCGATAGCGGGAATTTAAACTGGCATAAGTCACTTGATAAAGAATATAAATAATTGATATTAAGTTATTTTGAGCCAGAAAGAATATTCCTGTCAGAAGCTGCAAACGGTTTTTGGCTGAGTGACTGTTATCTATACAGTTATCATTTTTCTATCAGAAAAATGTAACAAATATGACATCCCAGTTTTATAAATATACTTTAAGTGACCAAAAAGGACAACATTGATTATAATGTGGGAACCATAATGTAGAGTCATAAAGTCATACATCACGTAATGCTCACATATTAGATTAGATTAGATTTTATATATGACCCCTTCATTAATCCGGTTCACTAGTGTATTTACCAATATAAATAAAGTTAATCAATATTTAAAAAGCACAGAAATGTCAGAAATGACTTTTTGCCACAACACTGGGACCAAACCGGAGGATTTTTCACTTGTTACACGAATGTGTAAACCACTACACTCCTGTTCTAAACATGGCTGTACCCACCTAGGCCCACGCTGCTGTTCTCCAGTAGGTAACTGAGGTGGTCAAACATGGCCTTCTGATTCTGACGGCTGATCCGGCAGAAGTAGCACAGGAAGCGACAACAGCTGGCCACCATCTTGGGAAAGGCAATTTCCTGAAGGGTAGGATAAAACAGAGCCTAAGAGGCTCAAATGTCTTCACTTGGATATTAATAAGAGTAAACTGCATCTTTTAAAGTTTTGAAATGACTGCAGGCAGCAGCCATGCTTTTATGAGTGGACATGACTACTTTTATCCCTGGATACAGAAGTGTCCCTCGAAAAGCAGCTGATCATAAGTGGTTTTGGAGAAACTGTTGCTTCACTCTGGGGAACTGAGTTTACAGTAATGACTTCCTTCATGCGTGTTACTCTAAACTCCCCCCGCATGTCTCGGCTTCTAATTGATGCGTAAAAGGCCTGACATCGTCACACGCTGCCAGCAAGCCAGCCCGATTCAGTCTGCCCTTTCTGCCCTTCTGCGTAGTCAGGACCACGTCCTCATTAATGCAAACCTGCTCTGCGACCATGCTTTACACACAAAGGAAAGCATGCAAGACTGGATTAAAACACAGTTTCTGCTGAGATGGTGCTACAGACTCCATGTGGGTAAAGCAGAAGATGTTAAACCTGGGACTTGTCTCCTCCGAGGACATTGACCATGACCTCCATGACAGTCTCGTGCATGCCCAGTATTCTCATCAGGTTCGGGTGCTGGTAGAAGACCTTGTTGTTCATAATGTCACTAAAAAGCACATGAAAAGAAACAAACGTTGAATATTTAGGTGTTTGCTGAAAGAAAAAAAAAACAGTTTTTCTATCTAAATCAGTTCCATACGAGTCGAATGACCTACCCCAGTCCATCAATCATGAGCTTTTCCTCCTCCTTTCCCATTCGAACTGACAGCAGAGACCTGATCTGGCCCAGGGAGGCCAAGAGGTTGATGGTGTCCTGGACCGAGGCAGCGCTGATGGTGTACGTCTTCCTCATGGCTCGGAGGAGCTCTCCAACGCTGTCGTACTGCCTCCTCAGCAGGCTGAACATTTTGCGAACAAGTTCAGGGTCCTGGATGTGACACTCCTGGGACCAGCTGACCATGGTCTGAGAGATAAGCTCTTTCAGATTGGCTGGAAATAAACATGAGCAAAGACGACTCAGTTTCCTTTTATTAAACAAGCTGATTGCCTCGTATTAAACAGCAAAGCAGAGAAAGGCTCGCCGTGGCAGAAGCGCTCGCTGTATCGTTTCGACATCCTTATTGTACATCACGGGCCTTGAAAGGAACATTGACTTTGACCCTCTTCCCATTAGCTGGGGTCACAGCAAGAGGCACTTAACATACAGTAGGCACACATTAATGCACAAATTCCCTCCATTAACCTGCCTACTTGACAGCGTGCTTTCTTTTTCACAACTGACGCTTGAATATTGAACAAAAGAACTTGCTCCATGTGGCAAATAAGACCTTAAGAACAGAAAGAAGAAAGAAAAAAGACGGCAACATCGAAGTCTTCACGTGGCTTTAAAAAACAACAACAAAAAACTGGATGCTTGTGTCACATGAGCTAATCTTTGAAAAATATTAGTTTATGCCAAAGCCACACTTTCAGTGGGGCAGAAAGATCCACTGTTATGTAAAGAATAAAGAAGGAAACAGGATATGGTTTTAATAGTTCTTTGCGGTTAAAAGGAAACATTTGTTTGGACAGCTCATATGTGGGTTACTCTTAAGGCTTCATTAAAACTGGATCAATAGAGTGTGTGGGTTTGTTTTTTTATGGTTATGAACACACAAAGGATGGAAAAAAACATCAATTAAACAGTCCGGTACCATAAACGATGGAGTCATTAACACACAGTTGATTTCCTTAACAGTACTGCAATTAGGTGATTGCGTTTTTAAGACCACGTGTCTGTTTGGTTGATTGGTTCTCTTGGTTTTCAAAAGACTGTTTGACAGCAGACTGTCAGTCAGTGCACGGGTGTGCGTCTGTGGTTTTTTGTGAGATGGGCGGGAAGCCAGCAGGATGGCACCAGTAACAGATCCTGCTGCCGAGAGCTGCGTGGGTGTCAGAGAAAGGGCAGATGCAAAAGCTCGAGATTAAGAAGCGACATTTTTTTTCCTCTCTCAGCAAGCACCTGACTCGCTGTCACACTATCAAACACAGTCACTGCCTGCTTTGCTGTTAAATATACTGCTCTCCCACTTTCTCCCTTACTACGCCCCAGTAAAGAAAGCTGGACTATCCAGAGTCACAGTGACGGAAACACACACACACACACAGATCTCCTCATATCTGACCATTAAATGCTCCTACTGGATAAACTAAACCAAACAGCTTCTGTGCTCCTTTTACTTCATTCTTATGAAATAATGGTTGAGACAGTGGAGCCATCTGTATCTTCAGGGACTCCAGGAGAGAAAGAGAGATGACGTGATGAAGAGCAGTTACAGCCTGAATCGCAGCACCAAAATTTAATAGGTGTCTTCTTCACTTGGTGTCCTACTACTTCCTTGGAGCCTAAACCCACTTAAAAGGAAACACACCAACAAATGACAAACCGTAGACACTAAAGCACACTAAACCTTTTTTGCGCCACGGACCGGTTTATGTCCGACAATATTTTCACGGAGCGGCCTTTAAGGTGTCGCGGATAAATACAACAAAATAAAACCAGTACTGGTACCAAAAAAAAAAGATTTATTCATAACACACGGGTAAAGACCCCGGGAAACCGAGTTAACGTTAAAAAACGATAAATTTCACACCCGAGCCTCAACTCTCGCAGCCCGGTACCAAATGACTCATGGACCAGTAACGGTCCAGGGGTTGGAGACTGCTGCACTAAAGCATATATCTAGTTTTAAACGTTATCTACAATCCCAGACACATAATATACACAACAACATTAAAACCACTTACAGGTGAGGTGAATAAAAAGTATTGTTTCTTTGCAGTGCAACACTCTGCTGGGATTCATGTGAATGTTACTTTGAAAAGTATCAGTCAACTACAGATTGTTTTAAACACATCACACAAGCATCCATGGTCATTTAAATCCCCAGTGGATATCACAAAATAGCCCAAGAGGTTCTGTGGAAATGCAGCTGATCATCTGGAAGGTTATTGTGGCTTATCAGTGTATGATAAAAGGACAGAACAAAGCACGAGCCAGCTCAGTTTTGTATTAACTGCACAAAGAGGGACGATAACAGGGATGAGGACAACGGTCAGTTGGTCCACAACTTTGGTCCACACTAAAATCATTCAGCAACGACACCAGTGGATCGAATCTTTTTTTGTTGTGCCATTTGAATATCCTAACATCTAGGAAAACCGTGCTTGGTATACCATTTAAGAGATCTATCATATTTGTATATGTGATTTGTCTGTGGCACTTTCATGATGTTTCAAGATATTTTGAACACAGGATGATTATTTGGGCAGGTTACAGTATGGTCACCATTAGAGAGGTGAAGTAGGGATGCTTTAGGGCTGGCCTAAGTGTGCAATTTGTCTTTAAGCACAAAATATCCAACTCTAAACAGAACTTTGCCCAGTTAAATAAGAACTTGTGGTCACTCACATTCAGTGGTGGTCCCTGATCCCTGAGAGAGGCAATTAGACACATCTCGCAGTTGCACTCTTGCGGCACACCCGTTATTTGGACCTGCTACTGAAACGTTTGTGTTGCTATGTTTGTGCTCGATCTCATGCAGTCTGCACGTGTCTGTGAGTTTAATCAGGTTAAGCATTGAGTTTTATCGCTGACGATTTTGGATTTTTTTTCCCCTTCGTTTCCCCGCTCTCATCTCCCGGAGCGGCTGACACAGGATCCTCTTCACTCTGAAGCCTCTCTGCTCCACCAGGCTGCATATTTCCATAATGAAATTGAAGGGAAATTGAAATGGAAATGACTGCTACCCAGTGAATCAGTCCACGTGGCAGCGGCAGACTGAGGGCGCTAGAAGTGCAATACAGAAACATCTCCTGTTAATTCCTCTCTTTTGTGCCAGGAACACAAAGAGAGACACAGAGGTTGTACAGAAAGAGGTGAACAAGGCCATGAATGAGCAAAATGTAGCAGGGACTAAATGTACAAGGCGTGAGCTCAGCACTTGTGCTTTTATGGGAAAACAACAACAACAAACCAAACCAGTTCCATGTCTTGCTCAAGGACACCTTTTTTTCTTGTTGTTGGACAGCTTGACTATGAAGTAACACATCCTAAGAGTAAACTGCTTCCACTTGTGATTCGGTATGCTTCTGCAGTCATATTCCTCAAATTTGTTGTTCCCCTGCTCACTAATTAACTTTTAATCCGCATCATCGTTAGCTCTTAACCACGTTCAGGTGTAACGATACAGTAGGCACAGCTCCATCATTCATGCAGTGCAATGAAAGCGGTGATTTCCTCACAGGGTGCAGCTTGCTCCATCCTCGTGGGCTCCTCTGCTTTGTGCGCCTGGCCTTTGATCCTGTTCACCAGCATAAGGAGGCGACCTTTAATCGATGTATCCTGCTCGTCTTCATCTTCCTCCATAGGGATTCCTGCATTACACAGAGAGAAAAAACAACCACAATGTGCATGATGCGCAGGACAACTCTCCCTCTTCTTATTTCTTAGCAATTTAAAGTTTCTTTGTTTTTTTTGCGCAGGTGAGGCCGCCATTAGATCGGCAGCACCACGGAAGGGAGGGCGATTCAATTATTTATCAAAACATCAAGATGTCAGAGAAATTGCGGAAGCAGCGAACGTTCAAATCTTCTGCCTTGGCAGAAAGCGCTGCAGAGAGAGAGGAAGAAACATCTCATGAAGTACAGGCACAATTTTGCTGATGGCGACGCAACGGCAGCTAACAGTGCCAAGAAATATGTGCACGTAAAGCATTTTTCATAAGGATGTTTGTTTTGTTTATTATTCTTACATTATCAGCCATAATGCCGGCTTGTGCTGCCTCGGTAAAATAACTGTAATGAATTCTAAAAGCAATCAGGGAAATGTAACATTGCTGCATCATGTTGCAAAATGATGATATATGTGTTGTAATAAACATAAACAGTTTAGCATTGCGGTTCATAATGTTTTTTGCAAGAGCTGCATCTCACCACAGTGGAGCTGCAGCTGATTATGAAAATCATAGAGTTCCTCCTGGATGTCTGCAGGGCACGGGCAGTCCTCTCCCATACTGAAGTTCAGCAGCATGTTGATCTAAAATGTGGGAAAATGTTCAAATTAGATGCATAGAGATACAAAAAAATGCATAGTTAGTTATTTTTATTTAATTTAATAACTGTACAGTACTCTGTTTATAGTAACCATTGTCCTTAATGTAAATAAGTAAGAAAAATTGTGTATGTTTCTGTTCCGTGTCCTGTTTGTTGTATATGTGTCTTTCTGGCTGCTGTTACAACCAAATTTCCCCTTGTGGGACAATTAAAGGATTATTCTATTCTATTCTATTCTATTCTATATACAAATTACTGTAGTACATTGTGCAGGGCTGGAGACTATCCCAGCTTTGTTATAATGTTGTTATTGCAGGAATCACAGAGAAAAAACGCAGCTCGAGTGGCTAATTCTCTCTCTGCGCTAACAGGCCGAAGGACACCATGACAAGCCATTAAACGAGCTGTGCTGCACTGAATTCTGTCTGCAGCCGTGACCTTAAAGAAATGCTCTATGTATGTGCACTCTTGTGCAGATGAGTGTGCCCTCCCGGGGAAGCAATGCCATCAAACCAAGACCAAGAGGAATGAATTTGCCTTGAAGCTTTGCTCGCACACTCTCACATATAGACAAAGAAGAGAGCTTTATGAAACATTAGGAGCCAGAAGCAGCTCTGGTTCTCTCTGGGCTAAAAGAGGCAGAAAGAACTGAACCAAAATCTACATTAATCTCAAATTAGTCACGTATTCAGACAACAACGGTACTGACCAATCAGTTGAAGCCATGAGCCTGCAGGTTTTCCGTATACTGAGTTATTACAGAGTCACATATTCTTTTTTTATTCTTTCTCTAAATGATGCACAATTACTGCCATTTACCCTCTGCAGCTATTTTGCACACTTGCGTCACACGAGCGTCACTACGATCACTCGGGAGATATGCGCACTGTCAGAAATCCATTAGCAGAGATACACAACTGCCGGGGTAAAGCTGTCACGAGGGAGCCCCGGCACAGATGAAAAGTGGTGCTGTGGTGGAGAAGCGCAATACATCACCTCTTTTTTAATGCTTTAACGTAAAAATGGAATAATCTGGTGAGTGTCGGGTTTTAAAATTTGGTAAACAGTCTCAATTGAACAAAAACAATACGACACAAGTGAAGGTAAAATGTGAAAAATTAAACACACCCTTATTGTTTCCTTTGGGATTAGGAGGGTTAGTGGCAGCTAGGTGCTGTTAATCAAACACACTCAACTCATTGATCATCAGTAGGCAGATGTTTACTAGTCTGGAGATTTCAGGTGTGTGTTAACACAATGCCTTAGACCACCAATGGTCTTAGAGAAGCAATAGCCAATAGCCACGAGGCTATTTCCAAACAGTTTGAAGTCAATCACTCTGCAGTGATTAAGATTATTCAGTAGTAGCAAACATTCAAGACATCCAAGAAAATTGAGCCCAATTTCAGATGTGCAATGCTCACAGAAGGCCTTGTGGTAAATGTTCAATTTCATGACACTATAAATACAAAAAGACTGAACAAGTAAGGGTTGTTTGGAAGAGCTGCAAGAAGAAAGCCATTTCTCTCTACAAAGAACAAATCAGGAGAATACTTTTGTGATTTCTATGCACTGTGTATCATTGAGATGTTTGGCCATATTGCACAGTGCCAAATGAAACACAGCATATCAGCACATAACAGCTCTTACCACTTGTCAAGCATGGCGGTGGAGGGAGATGATTTGGCTTTTGTTTTGCAGCTACAGAAATTGTGTAGCTGGAAAAAGTCTATGAACTCTGTACTGAAGTATTTGAAAGTCAAATGTGAGGCCGTCTCTCCAACAGCTAAAGCTTGTACAAATTTTTTGTCATACAGCAGGATAACAATCCCAAACACAGCAGTAAATCTACAGCAGAATGGCTGTAAAAGATAATCATCTAAACTGGAACAGGCCAGTCAGTGATCGAAATGCTGCATTTTACTTCCTACTTTGGGATCCGCTGGCTTAGACCCGGCGTGCTTCTTCTCACCTGTTCTTGAGGCGGTGATCTGAACTCTTTGGTCTTCTTCGCTGTAACAGCAGCAGACATATTGAGGGCCAGCATCAGCTCATTGTAGCGGAACTTCTGGTTGTACTGCAGCTTGGACACGAAGCTGTCAGAAAAGGACACAATGGCCTCGATACGGTGCTTCAGTTCGCAGTCACAGAAATAGTGAAGCAGCTCGCACATCTGGAGAGGAGGCACACAAACAGGTACTCTTCCATCACTGTTGTGACAAAGCAGGTGTTAGTTATCAAGAATGACAGAAACATATCGAAATGCCTTATGGCTTCACATTATCCCACTTGTTAAAGAGAGATATTTACTCGTGAGATCATTTGTTCGATACGAGACGGAGCTATTTCATGTTTGGCTGATCTCTGAACGGGCCTATTACATTAGAGCAGTTACGGAGCATTTGAGAGGACAGCTGTGTGGTTAGTTCGTAGCTGTGGATTGTCACTTTAAGATTACAATGTGCATCGATTTCACATGTTTTGGTTATTTTTATTTGTCTGTTGTGTATACAATTGTGTGTGTTTTCACGATCACCTGTCGTTTAACCGGCTCTGGCAGCCTCTTCTCCAGCAGTCCTTCCATTGGCTGTTGAGCCTCTTTGATTGCCTCTTCTTCTCCAGCTTCCACCGCCTTTTCCTCTGCCCCTGTTAGTCCCTCTTTGTCTGTGGCCCCCGTGGCTCCCTCCTCTCTTGCCTCTTTGAAGACGTTCGGGTCAATGAGCAGTAAAATCTTACGAACGTCCTCGCTTCCTAACACACCCATCGTCAGCAAGGTGCTAATGAGCTTCAGGATTGGAACAAACTGGTGCTCCACGCATCCTCCGACAGGATCTCGGATGTGGTGCCCTCCGCTTTGAACAGCCTCTGTCAACATCGAAATCGCTTTCTCCTTCAGTGCATCCAGTGGGATTTGGGGACTGTACAGATGCTCCCGTTTGGTGCTGATGAAGCACGGTGGGGTAAAGTTTAGGCGTGGTTTCAGGGAGGTGCTAAGCCCCACCCCAGGCGGGAGGTGCTTTTTAGAAGCATCAGAAAAGAGACGAATGGAGCGTGTCTCGGCCGTGACAGGAATGACGAACTCATCTTTCATCATGAGTCGTGCCTCTTTGGCTGTCTCCAGGTGGGTGCTAATCAGAACATTGTAGAAGCCCTCGCGTAACGTGCCAGACAGGTACTGATTGTCGATGGTGTACAAGAGCTGTGATTGGTCCAGGTGGCTGCAAAGGGCGTGGGCCACACGAGTGTTTCCCAGAGCGCAGAGGGCACAGTACAGTTTCAAGGTGTGATAGTGGAACTTCTTCATGTCCTCCTGCTCCGAGAGCTCCATGACGTCAACGCACCTTTCATTAAAAAGAGCAAGAGTTAGCAGAATTCATGATGGTTCATAACACGAAGTTTGTGATCTAGTCTACTTGGGAGAAACTTTAAAAACTCATATTTTTCTATCTTGGTCAGTAAGTTGCTTTTTACATGTGACAGCATCCAATGTGAAATTCTCAAGCAGCATCCTCTAGAGCTAAAAAGTAAAGCCAGTTCAGTGCAGTTGGACTTGAAATGGTCATTAAAGATGTCTCCATAATGCTGGGCAGACACTGTGCGATTTTTGGCCCATTTTGAGTCGTGCAACCGTTTTGGCGATCGGCCCGATTTTGGCCTTCATCGTGCGTCGTGCATCGTGTAGTATACGTGGGGTAACGAGACGCGATTGACACCTCACGACCAGCTCCCGATCATCAATCGCTTGGTCGCGAGGATTTCAAACCTGTTTGAAATCCTCGCGACCGTCGTGAGGGTGTCACCGCAGTTTGTCACACTGCGCACACGCAAACACAAATGTCGGTGAAAAAGACGGAGCAGCGCGGCTGTGCAGCGTGTGATCTGGACACAAGCGATGGAGGCACAACTTGTAGAACTTTGGAAAGCTCATCCGAGCCTTTTCGATGTGGCCTCACAAAATGATCACGACCACAACAACCGTGAAAATAGTTGGATCTACACTGCTGCTCAATCACAGCTGCCTGATCAATGTTTTTCATTAGCAATTTAGCAAAGTTGATGGTGGTGGTGTGTCTGTGTGAGTGAAAGACAGAGAGAGCGAGCGACGGAATTTCTGTTATAACCTTCATTTTTATGGACGCACAGTGTGAGCACTCAGGTCGCATCAGAGCATCGGGCCGTATAGTGTGAGACCTGCATCGTGACCTATGAACTTCTAACCCCTGCGAGTCAATCGTGCAGTTTGAGCAGGAGCTGAATAACGTGACTGAAAAAATCGCAGTGTCTGCCCAGCATTAGTGAGTGACTCTCAATAAAACCCAGTCTTAAAGTGTCCAACGTTACCATGGAAGGTTTACAACCTGGTATAAAAAAATACTACTCCTCACCTCCAATCAATGTGAAAATCCAAGGTGACTTACATCTTTAGTTATCGCATCACAAGATTTTCAGAAAACTTGACCTTCAAGGTTACTGAGATTCAAATTTGCCTGACATTTCTAACAGATATGGTATTATTGTTATGGTATCAATTTGAAAACCCTACATCGCCTCATTCTCTAGTTATTGTGTTCACAAACTTAGCTGCCTACTTGCCCGGCTGGGTGAGGCTTTCACAGCTGAGGGTTAGAATGATTTTTCCCTCTACAGCTAATTTACCCCCCTTCACACTAACTGTGAGGAGCATGGCTGCTTTCACTCCCAGGTGGCTGCCCGCTAGCCGCTAGGCTTCATGCTAGCTAATCTGAGTCACTCAACCATTTTTGTGTTGTTGGTGCCTTTTCTGTCTGACAGAAAATATGGATAACTGTGTGGTGAAATTACAGTAATTTATTAGTTATGTTATTGGTGGTTTGTTGCTTACCATTAACTAAGAATCATGTGTTTATGCGATGTAGGTTACTAACCAAGTTTGCTAGTCATAGCTAATGGCACTGCACTCTAAACTCACGTCTTGCTCTTAAATTTTAAAGGTTCAGTGGCCAGAATCTTAACAGTTATACGTCAGAATGGAAGGTGATAATAACTTGAAACTCCCCGTCCCTTAATCCTTCTGGTTGCTTAATACACTTGTCACAAACAGTTAAAAAATCAGCACGATGATTTAGCGAAGCCCACGGTGACAACTTCAAACCTGTTTTGTCTGTCTAACAGCTTATAGCCGAGGACATTTTAATACACAGCGACAAAACTGAGGAAAGCAGAAAATCCTGAGTGACTGTTGAGATTTAAAAAAAATTACTGTGTTACCAAAAAATAAAATATGACTAAATCACTTTATTGCAATGTGTGCTGATGGTTACAGGAAGCTTGTCTTTTTTAAGAGTTAAATGAGAATATGAATACCACTGTCATTACTTTAAGCTAAAAATAAAGCTAGATGAAACAGGAAATTAGCTTTAAGAAAATAGAAATGGGGCAAAACAGTTAGCCTTGTTCTGATCACAAAACAAAAAGAACTTAGCAGATCAGTATTTAGTACATCTTTTGTTTAAGAATAAAGAACACAAGTTGTGTTACAACAGGCAGTTGCATGCTGTCTCTGGTCCTCGGTAAAAAAGGTTTGAAACTTCCTGTATAGATTAAACATTTAAGATACTGTGTGCATTGACTAGTGTGCTTTAAAAAGTAACAAATCCAACTTATAAGCGAACTAAGCCTTGTTTCACACCTGTTCTCTTCAGGTATGTGCACTGCCAACATCTGCAGGGGCTCCACGCACTGAACCACCCATCCATGCCTCTCATTAACCCTGGCCGTTTCCACTTTGAGGAAACTGTTGGGCATGCGGCTCCACAGCACGGCGTTTATGGTCTGGACATCCAGTCGGGGCGGACACTGTGGAACCGGGTTCTTATGCTCACTCTTGAAGATGGCTGATGACAGAGGCATGGCGTTCTGGAGAGCACACAGAGACAGCTGATGGGAATCCTGTCTGAGCACAGCATTCATTTCTATGGTATTGCAGACACAAAAGTAAGCCTGTTGTAATGGAAAAGTAAAATTAGGAGCCACGCACCTTTATTTTAGCCAGTTCAAACTGAAAGAGGCTGGGGCTGGTGGGTCGCACAAACACAGCGGGGAAAAGCTTGGTGTTTGGTTCCACCTGGAACAGAGAAAAGTGAAAAGAAAGCAAACAAAAGGTCCAAACAGGAAGTAAATATCAAAAGCTTGAGAAGGAGCTTGAAAGCGTGACTTAAGGAAAGCAGCTTAATGATGCATCATGAAAACTCTGCTACTTAGTGCAGTTTAGTTTGCCTGTGTGTGTGTGTGTGTGTGTGTGTGTGTGTGTGTGTGTGTGTGTGTGTGTGTGTGTGTGTGTGTGTGTGTGTGTGTGTGTGAGTGAGTACACATGAACATTTAAGAGTGTCGGCGATGAGTCAGTACTGTGTGAAGTCTCAAAGAATTTCAGTGAGGAAGAACGTAAGAAGATTATACCCTCTGAAAGATTATTTTGGGATTTACTTTTGAGCGGACATCTGAACAACAAGTCCACATTTCAACAAGATGCACAGTCACTTCTCTGTTCAGTAAATATGTCTTAAATTAAGTCTTAAATTAAGTTACTCTCAAGGTCATCAGATTAAACTGGAGACGCAGGGATATATGCATGGCCAATATTAGGCTAGTGAAGAATAAGGATATTAATGCATGCATGCATCTTCTTCGCAAAAGACTTGATATCCTTTATAAATCATTTTACAAGCTGTTACCAAAAAAGATCCACAACTAAAGCCATAAAACTCTACAAAATGTCTGTGAAGGTTCTCAATCATCCAGGTCATCGTAGTTTAAGGAGCTTGGAAAGAAAAGCGTCTGGACTTCTTTAAGTTGCTTGAAGACGTTTCACCTCTCAGAAGCTTCTTCAGTTCGCTCAAGTCGCTTAGACCTCTACATCGGAGAGACCAAACAGCCACTTCATAAACATATGGCACAACATACAAGAGCCAGCTATCCATCTGCATCTAAAGGGCAAAGGTCACTCTTTCGAGGACAGAGTGAAAGAAGCCATCTATGTCCACTGTGAACGAACATCTTTGAACAGATGCAGTGGCTTACGACACCAACTGTGTGGGGCTAGGTTTCACAGCGGGTTCACCCAAAACCTTGGCTGATTGTGACCCACACCGATTTTCACACCTTGGCTCATATGATTAGGTAGAGGATCATCAGGGGGTCCATGTCTCTCTTGGGGGTCACTCCCATAGGGCTTAAATCTGGGACTCTCCACTATTTGACCCTAGAACTGAAGAAGCTTCTCAGATGAGAAGTAAAACGTCTTCAAGCAACTTAAAGAAGTCCAGACGCTTTTCTTTCCAAGCTCCTTAGTGTACAAACTGACCTGATTTATTAAATTTAACTGCTCCCCATGCCCCTCATGGTTCTCTCCTTGAGCATCCAGCTCTGACCACTTGCACATTTGTGATTTTGCTATCATCATCAAATATAAACTTTTGTCGCCATGACACTGTCAAGGACCATCAGTGATGATGAGAACTACGATAAACAGAGACCAAACAGCAGCATTCGTGGAAGCATTTCCAGGGCACAATGGTGATGTGCAGGTATTCAGGTGATTCAAAGGGTGATTCAAAAGTGGGAGTGATGGGAATTGTTTATGGCTGCACTTGCAGACCCTGAAATTGATGTCCAAATTCACAGTTTTGTTTCCAATGAGCCAGATGTTCTTTTAAAGTTTTCAATTGGTTTTGCGTCACAGTTCTCTGGGTTTTTTTAAAGTTAACACTTCACTCCAACCTATGAATCATTCAAGCAATAACAAACACATAACTCAAGGGACGAACAAGTGTTGTGTCTTCACGTAACAGACAAAAAGAGCGAATATTAAATTGTATCTTTGACATTTTTACTAGCAGCCTTTTGCAAAAACATGTAATTTTTTCCTTGAATCTTCAAAAAATATATATATACAAAATGTACAAAAAAACAACACAGTCTGACAGGCACAAGATTGCCTTTTTCATTCTTAAGGAAGGAAAACGAGAAGAAAAGCTGAGGTATGCCACATTACATATGAACTAGAATGTAAATCAGTGAGAACAGGTCTTATGGAAAGAACGTTTTTCTCCAAATCTTCGTCAATGTGTAGTGAGGAGGTAAGGAAAGAGGTACAACAGTGAGTGTCTACAGCCATCTGTAAAACACAGAAGAAGCTCTGTCTGATTTGGAGCTGCATGTCAGTCAGTGGTGTTGTGGATTTTGTCAAAACTGATGGAACTGTGAGAAGTGCTGTCAGATTTTGATCCAGCATGAAATAGCATCTGGAAAGGATCTGATTGGCAACGGTTTAATTTTTCAGCATCGCAATGATGCCAAACACACTGCCAAAGCAGTAAAAGCATACCTGGATAGAAAAACACACAATGGAATGCCGTCGGTCACTGACTGGCCTCCCCGAACCTTAACAACTTTGAAACAGAGTGGGATCATACTGGGAGTAAAAAGAAGCTACGGTAGAGCAGGTCAGGTCGGTCGATCCATGACTCCTGCTAAATGCACTAAGTTGCCCCCGATGCACGTGAATAGGCATAGAAAGCGTAGATAAAAGCTCTACACCTGGACATGTCGCCAGTCTGTCGCCGGGCTAACACATAGACAACCATTCACACTCGCATTCACTCCCACATCTATACCTATGGACAATTTAGAGTTTCCAATCAACCTAACCCCACTAACTGTAGTACAGTGGCACAGTGGTTAGCACTGTTGCCTCACTTCAAAAAGGTCCTGAGTTCAAGTCCACCATCAGGCCAGGGTTCGTATGTTCTCCCCGTGTTTGCGTGGGTTCCCTCCGGGTACTCCGGCTTCCTCCCACAGTCCAAAGACAATATAACTTTCCATTTACAATTTACCAAAGGGGAGCCAACATCTGAAAATCATTGAATGTCCTAAAGAAGCCTGCAGGACCATTCCTGAAGACTATTTAGAAATGTGTTGGAAAACAAAGGCAGTTGTGTCAAATATTGACTTTCAAGCTCATTAGAATTGTACAAACTCTGTTTTTGCCCCATATTTTGTATTTCCATTCAATCTTTCACCTTATTTCTATTTTCCTAGCAAAATATAAAAAACTGATGAAGAGGTTCAAGACTTTTGCACAGTTTTGTAAATTTACTTTTTTATTAGTTCGGTAGCATAGTTATTTTGGGTTGCACTCATCACACTAGATACTTTTAATTATAGAGAAACATAGCAATAGTTATATTCTTGCTTGCACAGCTGTGTGTATTGTACCTGGTAGGAGGTAGAGATATCTTTGCCATTGACGGTGAATGTCAATAGGCCAGTGGCCAAATCTATTAGACAGCCGATCTCCAGATCCACATTGCTGCGACCGGAGGTGTGGGAAGTGCTGGTGACATCACCACCCCACACCATGTAGCAGTTACTCCTCTTCACGCTGTCAGTAATAAGCATATATAAAAATCTTTACAAGGTTAGTAATTAAAAATAATCGTCAGCATTTATTACATATGAACACAGAGGGCGTCACCTCTCGTGGACTCGCCCACGTTCATCGCCCAGGGTTACAGTCACTGTACGATTCTTGTTGAGGTTGAAGTTGTTGCTATAGTAATGGTAGTCAGGAGTAACCCATCCAACCCACACACAGGCAGGGTCCTGACCTGCGAAGACCCTCACTGAATGGTAGTACTGTAACAAAACAGAGAAGAGAGACTTAGCCAAAAATGAAAACGCATTTAGTTTTTGCAGCTGCAAACAGATGTTTCTTCTGTACCGTAGTGATGCTGCTGTAGTCCACTCGTCTACTTTCATCGCTGTGCCTCACAGATCTCAGTGGATATCTATCAGAAACCATATTCAAAAAGTCATTAGCGAGCAGATAACATGTCGGATTCAAGGTTTTCTCGCAAAAGAGCTTAAAGTCACAGTTTTGGGAAGTTCAGCACCTGTGTTTGACTTTAAGGGTTTCTTCCTCATGAACACCGTTCATGTCCACCACAGGGCTGATCTTGAAGACGGAGTGGAACTCCACAGGCATGCTCAGACGACAAAACACCATGTCTGCGTTACTGTTCTGTGTCCCAAACGTCTTGTGGGTGACTTTGAGACAAGGAGGGCTGTCGATGGTGCCGTCGATCCTGGTTACCTGCAAACAAACGATGACAATCTTCGCGTTCATCGTCTAGGCCAATTCAATCGTTTTTAACAATTTCACAGTTTCTTCTTTCTTACCGCAATGTGGTTGTGGTCCTTCGGCACGTTGACAAAAGTAGGCAGACGCTTGCTGAACCACATTGTGACCTCTCGATTCATGTTGACGGCAAATGGCTCGAATCCCTCCTGCAAGCCGCACATGGTGTAGTACTTAAAGGTGCTAGCATCCTTCCCGAGGTTCATACGACCCACCTGCGACAGACCGAGGCTACACACTGGAATAAACCCTGCAGGACAGACAAAGGACATAAAGACAAAGGGGGGGAGCAAAGGAGGAGAGAAAGAAGTCTTTAAGAATACACGGCAGGAGGGATGGAACATCAATGCAGCTTTTGCAAAAGGCAATTTACAAGTGGCACTTCAAATACGGCTGATTTCCACACAGGGAGCCGCTCAATTTTAACTTATATCACCACCATGATTGTTCTGGCATAAAGCCTTCTGCTCTACATGTGAAGGCTTTAAAAGATGAGGGCAGGATGGCAAGGACGTGTGCTCAACAGCTCCTCACAGCCACATTCATACACGCTCTTTCTCACCATCCTCAGTTTCAAAGTCCGTGAAGCAGAGTTCAGAGCCCTTGGTGGTGATCAGGATCTCCCCGTTCAGAGTGAAGATCATGGACTTGTCCTCCATGTTGATCATGCAGCCCACCACGTCCCCAGCATGCCAACAGCGCCCAAACAGCCGGCTGCCCATGTTCAGGCAGTGGCCCTGTGCACAGTACAGACACAAGGAATACCATATGGTATACACACAATGTGAGCAACTACTTTAAATGAGCTTAACACCAAATAATTAAATAGGTTTTTAAATACGAAAGAATAAAGGGCGAAAGCCATTTTTCGAGTAGTCTACGTGAACTTCACCAATACGCTGTTGGGATTAACTGAGATTTGGTTGACAGCTTACCCTGTATCCATCAAAGACAAACGCAAGCTCATCTGTGCCAAGCTCCACATCTGGCTTACACCCAGGTCTGGCCCAGCCCACTCTCATGTCTCCACCGGTAACGGCCTCAAATTCGAAGTACCACTTCCCGGTCTTCACTGCGTACGTTCTCTCTACCCTAAAGAAGCGGATCTTATCAATGCTGAGGCGCTCCGAGACTTGTCCTGCTGGGTGAAAGGAGAATAATAAGAAGCAATGGAAATATTAATTGCAAAAACCCAGTGGCTGTAGGTAAAGGCAGCAATTTCATGTGGCTATTCTCTTTCACTCTAAACTGAAAGGAGATGGAAGGCAAAGTCCCATATCAGGACATATTTTTTTATCCTTATTCTTTGTAAGGAGCATTTTATTATGCACTGTATAATTTGAACTTCTGGGTATTTTGATTAGCACACTTTCATGGGTGAAACTCACCGCCTTCCTGGTCCGAGGGCTCGATGTTGTACCCGTAGCCAATCAGAGTGCGGATAGCTTCCCGCAGGCTGTCCCTGTTCGACTTCTTGGTGCGTTCATCCAGCAGAGCATAAGGAACCAGGCGAGGGTTACGCTTACTTTTAAGATCCTGCACGGAGGAGAAGCAGCAAGAGAAATGTTAAAGTTTAAAGCCTTTTTTAAAAACATTCATTTGTCCCACCAGTTGAAAGGCAAATGAAGGGATTTCATTCAGCTGTAAAGCAGATTTGTGAATTTAAATTAGAGTTTTTTTCTTTTATTTATTTCAGGTTTGTTTGATGAGCCTGTAGCTGAAGCTCTGCAGCTGGTTATGTGTCCAATATTACTACTTTATTAGTTAACAAATCCACAAGTGAACTATAGACTGGTCTGAAACTGAGAAGATAACAGACAAAGCTGAAATAGAACAAAATCAGCCTTTCGGTTTACACAATTCCCTGACAAGTAAAAGATCCCCAGTTTGATTCCGGGAGGAGACACAAATCCCAGTGGGCTTTTGTCAGGAAAAGGGTCCGGCATAAAAAAGCTTTGCCAACTCAAACATGCGGAGCTACCCACTGTGGCAACCCCTTGTGAATAAGGGAGCAGGCAAAAGTAGCGTATTCTTCCACATATTAAGAAAACAGATTTTTCTTTCTTTGCACCATTTGTATTTGATCTGAGCATTTTTTCCCAGCACATTGTATCCGGTTGTTCAGTGATGACGTGACGAATCCTACTTCCGGGTCTAAAGTAGTTAGTAGTAGTTAGTAGTAGTCTGCGTTTAATATGGCTTTTGTGTTGTTAACATGTTTAATGTTTTGTATTTTCTTCTTTTTGATCTCAAAAAGCTCCTAAAACAGTCAGTGATCACTGTTGACCTCCCCCTTTTATTACCGCTAATCATTTATTTAAGCTCAGTTTTTAAAACCTTAGGATGTAACTACAGCCCAGCCCATGCAGCAGTATATGAATGACTAACCTCGTATTGTGGATGGATTATCTCAGTTGTTCTCCTGGCTGAAGTTTGGTCCTTTTACAGCATCCTGCCATGCGATTACATTTGTTCCTGACCACCGAGAACACTCACGTTAACTTTTATCAGTGGAAAAAAAGTTAGCTTGTTTATATTATGCTAACATAGCTGTGTCGCTAGCGGTCACGTAGCACATCATTATATACCAGCTAGCCCAACTTCAGTAACCCTACAAACGTCACTGCTGTTTAGTTTTCTGTCTTCATTTATGCTGGAAGTGATAACAGAGCTGTACGTTTGAATTTGTTTCCAAAACCCCGCAGTCAGGACATGCTGTATTGTATTTAGATAGAAGCTAGTGAGCTAACTCCCTGCTAACTTCTAACTCCGTTAAATGTCATAAATTCCGTTTTCATGGATGCCTGGATGTTAAACTCAATTGTTACACCTGGTAGAGCAGAACGCTGATCATTTTATTAAAGATGAAAGACTTTAGACAGTTTTTAACTCTCAGTAATGCCATAGTGATCGTTTGATATATGGACCTGCAGCGGAGTTTAGGCCCAGACACGGCTAGTGACGTCAGACTGAACAACCGGACAGACGTGCACCAGATGTCCAGGAACATTACGTACTTTCTGGCTGAGTAATTTGTACAGACCTCTGGACAATGTAAAGCTGCTGCTCTTAGATTATAGGGATGCACTCATAAGCACTTTAGAGCAACAATGTCTGCTTTTGAATGTACCTGTTCTCTGAGAAGCTATTTTTTTTTAAATCTCTTCAATCAAATTTGAACATTAAAGCATGTGTTTTCCTAGATGTGTTCACAGTGATCTAAGGTTGTTATTCGTCTTTCACTTCTAACCAAACCTCAGCGCTGTTCACATGTCTGGCGAAGGTGTCGATTCTTTGGTGGATTTGAGCATACCTGCTGAATCCCGTATGTCCATCCCTGTTTGATCCGGTCCTTGGCCCACACATTGTGAGCGTTCTCTGCCAGTTTGTCCACCAGCAGCTCCTGCCCTGGAGTCAGTTTGATATCGGACAGGTCCAGAGGGGACGGCTTATAACCATTGGACATCATGTAGCTACAGGAAAAAACAATGAAAAAGGAATTTTTCCCCCAGTTATGGATACAGTTAAACCACAGGGACCAGTTTAGTTATATTTACAGCCTGATGGGAATCTCTATGGCAGTAAACACAATAAATATCCTTTATTTCTTATACTGCTGGACATTTTTGGATGATCTGTGATTGGGTTACCAAATATTTTGATTCATTTCATTTCTCTTACTGTCTTACTATAGAGCGGCCTAGTCATTACTGTCCAATTGTGTGATGTACAATCGATATCATGAGTAGTGCGTGTGCTCGCATCGCTGCTATAATCATACCCACTTACTTCTTAGGGAGCTTTATCTTTTTGAGAGAGTCCTCAGCATTTGGATTCATGTGAACTATACGACAGCCTAAGGCCAGCAGAGTCCTGCAGGGGAAAAAAATAACCACAGTGACCAACAAACTGATTTGACAGTATATGCAAAGAACCAGAGAGGCTGCTGAATGTGTCCAAACAGAGCACGATGGGTTAAATTACGCGTGTCCTAATCTGTTACACAAGAAAGACCGAGCAATACCCACGGCAACGAAACGGGCGCCAAGTGAATCACACCTCGTGATCGGACGGAGCGACAGTAAAAGTGAGTTTGATGTCTTTCAGGAACTCGTCCCTGTCACCCAGATGTGTCTCCCAAAGCAGCAGATCAAGATTAATGACGGCATGCATTTATGTTTTTGATTCGAAGAGCATTTATGTAAATCACCTGCGATGGGCCTTTCCACCTTAACCCTACCCCTCCATTTTGCACATTTCTGTGTAAGTATTGAAAGCCTGGTCTCTCTAAAGAAGAGAGGACTACTGGTAGTCTAGAGCAATAGATACTCCATTTATTCATCAAATGGGGCATGACAATCTCAACACAGGCAGGTCATCCTACACGTGGAGCCAGCGTTGCGGAAACCTCTGTCAAGGATGGGAATGCCCACAGCCTTGTAGCTGGTGTGTGTTTTTCCAATAGAGAAAGAAAAGCTAAGAAGTCCTAACAGTGCTAACAACTAAACTACAGCACGTCATCGCTTCAGCTTTACTATGAGATCAGTGAACTGTTAGCTAAACTTGTGATATTCCTCATAGTTTAAATCCAACGAAAAAAGAAAATGCATTATCTGAGAATAATATGTCAGATATGGTTTTTTAGGCTATTTTTATAACAGAGGTGTTGTCCATGAAGACAAAAACAATCCATCATGTTCGCCGTACTTCAGAGTCTCCGTTGACATCTGCAGATTGTAGTTTTTTTCCGTTTCCGGCAGCTTGGAGAAATCCACCAGGCACGGATGCTGCCGCTTATTATCATCCCTTATCTGTGAGGAAAACAGAGAAAAAACACACATATCAAACACCTCCTGACGTTCTCATCATTGCTGTTCAGCAGCTCTGCATTCATATGTACATCAAGTCCTACTAGATCTATGCATATGAGATACACAGCCTCATAACTCATTGTCACTGTGAACTAACAAGGGGGGTGGGCATGTGGTTTAAGTCCTGGGTGCTACTAATTGCAGTGATTAGACTACTCTAGTGAACATGTTATGAGAGAGGGACAAGAGAGCATGTTTTCTTGGCAGAGCCAGAGAGCTGTATGGCAGGAATACCGAGTGAGAGGCGTAATGCGTCTCTCTCGAGGCTGCGCTTTAAGCCAAATAATCCTTTTGGCAATGCTGCTCAGAGGAGGTGGCATGGCAATGGTGGATGTTTACCAAGAAAACATGCAGGGCTGTGTACAGATATGCAGCTGTTTCCGTGGGTCCAATGAATAGCAGCCAGCTCTTTTGTGAATAGTACAAGAACTATGGGAAATCTCCTCTTTCATATTTACATGCAACCAGTGCTAAATAGCAAAAACAGGTTTATTTTATCTGCTATGTGACCTCTACCACATGTATAACTGACTCCAACTCACTTGGCTATCGCTCCACATGTAAAAAAAAACCAAAAAAAACAACCTTGACAATAAAACTAGTTTATTATTGTTGTTTACCAAATCTCAGACTTGTCTTTGTCCTAAATCAAAGATTTTTCGAGGAGGAGGACAGAGTGAAAGCTTACAAGCTAGCGCAGAATTCTCATGTTGTATTATAGACATAAGAGCTGCGTCTTGTTGCTGGTTTCTTGTTTTTCCTTCCTTTAAGAGCAAAACAGGTCACTTTGGCGTTATCCTGTGGTAACTATACAACAAACCAGAAAGCCATCAGCTAGAATTTGGAGTTAAACAGATGAAACCATAACCGACTTAAATTTGGACGTGCCTTCTTTTTGACCACTTGTGCAACCGTGACTTACAATAGACCCGAGCAGAGAGTAAACAATACAAACACAGCAGGAGAACTTGAAGTGGGATGGAGCTGAATTTAAATCAGGTACAGTTTTTGTCTTCTGTTGCAGGAGCCTGCTGATTGCACTGCGTACACTGTAATTATAAGCATGCGTTTCCAGCTGACTGTATTGGGAAATACACTAATTTGTTCTTTTAGGGAGTTTAGATGAGAATTTGATATCACTACAGGTGAAGCCAGGAGACTTCAGCTTAAAAAACCTCAAGCATAAGCTCTCCGATGATAAAAGAGCTCAAAAGCTAAGTCAGATATACTTTTGAACTTGCCCCACAGATCCAGACTAGGTGTTTCCCACTGCTTCTGGTCTTTATGCTTGATCAGGCTTGATACCAGTTAATAATAGAAAACATCGGCTGTTAATCTGGCAATTTTTTGGACATAGCCAGCAGAGGCAAGAATAACACAGACTAACACAGCCTCATCTCAATTTCACATTAATCTTCCAATCTAAGTATAGCATACAATCACATTGTCAGATTCCTATCAGTAGCAGGAGAAAAGATACAACATCTGCTCCGAATATATAGACAGGCCTTTTGATTGGTTTCTGGCTCATAGCGGGTTATGTCATGTGTTTTGATTGACCCTCTGAACATTTAAAGAATTAGAAACTCCATCAGTTTTTCTTTGAAAAGGAGAAAAACAAAAAACAAAATGCAAATTTTAGTCTGGGTTTATTGAGGTGATGAAATTGCCAAGACATCCTGTTCTGCCCTTTGGGTGAAACAACAATTTGTAATTCATGACTGACACTAGAACACAGACACAATGACTCTGCTACCTACAAACAAACTGGATGTGAATGAAGGATGTAAATGAGTGGCGTGGAAAAGCGCTGAATGTGAACAATGACAGTGTTCTTTTTCCACTTACCCTCTTTTTGGTGTAAACCGCAAATTATAAAAGAGAAAGCAAGATGACACACAAGCCTCTGTGATGGTAAGTTGTCACACTCATCGAGAAAAAATTGTAATTGTCGTGTTTATTTCTCCACAAACATGGAAAACGGCATGGAGTATGCTTTTTATCTTTTGATCCGAGCGATGAACTTGTAGGAGAACAACATAAGCAACTAAATAACTAAATCTCATTAACAATCTAACCCTTACCTTGCCATAAGACCAGCCAAGCTCAATCTTATTCATGCCCCAGAGCTCATGGATATTTTCAGCCAGCTTGTCCCGAACCTTCTCCAAATGAGGCGGCATGACAATCTGAAGGAACAGGTAAGCAAATGAGCATTTTCCAAAAAGTTGTGCAAACTATAGAATGCAAAAAACTCAGTAGTTGAAACAAAGTAATGCAATTCTTTTGGAAAAATTAAACAAATACACAAGATGCATCAAATTCAAGATGAGCATTTTTTCAGTTGATTTGCATTCTTTTACATGTCACACTGCATCACAGCCTTTGTGAAAAAGGGGGCGTTTTTCTCATGATCACCATCCTGCACGCCTCCTGTGAGCTTACCTGGCTGGTTTCCACAGGTGTGGGGATGAAGGAGGCCTGCGACATGAACTGGGTGGTGCCCAGCAGATCTCGAACTCCGTCCACATCTCTCTTATACTCTTTCACCGGCTCCACCTTCATCTTCTCTTTTGGCAGCAGAGCCTCATAACACGGTGCGTAGCTTGATGGAGGCAGGAACTTGAAGTCACCGTGCCGTCCGCCCAACAGGAAACGAACCCTAACCAGAGAAAAGTTGCTCACGTGACTTGGCTTATTGCAATGTTTTACGTGCACACTAAAAGAAAATTAAATGCTGTTAATAAAAGAAGCGACTAGTGAAAAGAAAACTAATCCTCTACTTTTATTCTTAACTCTCTTAAACAGGTTCTACTCCAATGGGGACACGTTTAGTTCTGTGAATGAAAAAAACATTGCAAAACCGTCTCTCGAGGCTCCTCAAAATAGCAGTTCAAGTAGTAGCAGTGACGCAACCAAGCTCATTCTCACTGCGGCCCTCAATTATTAAGCACTGAGGATGTGTGGCTGTCATGTTCTGGCACGTTTAAGTCCGTGGAGACGTTCACCCTGTTCACTGGGCCAATTCCAAGCTTCCACACGCTCACGCTCTGCTGTGACTGGTCAACACAGTGTTAGCTGTACAATCACCCGACCAATGAAAGAGTCAGATCAGACCTTGACAACACTTCAACTACTAAAAAGGACAAATCTGTTCCAAACAGCCTGTTTTATGAAATTGTAGACAATTTGGATTCTTTCACTCGGTCTGTAATAATGAAGCAGCTCAAGGGTCTTTGCATGTTGAACCTCTTTGTTATTATAAGCTGTGAGGTTGGCATCAGGACTCGTCCCCTGTCTGGTTTGTTCTTGTCACACCTTTACCAGGTGTGCTGGGCTGATGTAGAACTTGCGATCCTAAGTCTCTCCACTCTTTTCAGTCACCAATCTCATGCACTATTGAATCACGTGTCTCTCTGGAATGTCTGGAACTCCAGAGTTGTGAAAACCTTTCAGACACATGTGCCCGCTTCAGCTTGGAACCTCAGAAACACATTTTTTGCCTTCCAAATCACTCCGGGTACTTTACTGTTCACTTATATTGCCATATTTGGAATACTGTGTGGAAATCTGGGGAAATACATACAAAACTTCACTTCAACCACTATGTAAAATTCAGAAAAAAGCAATCAGGATGATTACTAAAGCAGGATTTAGAGAGCACACTAACATTATGTTCTTGAAATTAAAAATTCTGAAGTTTATGGATCTTATAAAATATAAAACTGCAAAAATTATGTACAAAGCCAGATACAATATGTTACCAGGAAATGTACAGAGGATGTTTTTTGACAAAGAAGGGGACTATGAATTGAGGGGGAAATTAAATCTGAAGACTCTTAAAGCACGGACAAAGGTTAAAACCTTTTGTGTTACTATTTATGGGGTAAAACTGTGGAATAGTTTTACTGTGGACCTACAGCAATGCTCAAGAATTAGTCAGTTCATAAAGATGTTTCGAAAACTGCTTTAGGAAGAATATGAAACTGATAAAGTTGATCACCCATTGTGTGTATATATATACTAAATTGTATCTAAATTATATCTATCACTGTAGCTATGTTTATACATGTTCTCCTTGTTTATTGTGTGGGGTAAGTGATGATGGGAATTAGGTGAATAGTGGCATTCAATAAAATGTTGAGCATGGGGTAGGGATTAATAAGTATGTTATACTTCTTCCTACTCCATTTCAGACCTAATAATTGTCATTTCATGTCATTTAGACTTTGTTTTATTTTATTTTATTTTTTTTTATCTGAGCACATACGTGTGTGTGTGTATTTACATATATATTCGTATTTGTAAATGCAAGTATGTGTAGTTGTGTATATATTGGGTTTTTTTTCTGTATATGTCTGAAATAAAGATACAATACAAATACAAACCTGTAAAGGAGAAGACTCACCTGCTCACCTGCCTGCCCACTCTCCACCGATCCACCCTACTGTGGAAACTAGCCTCCTCCCCCAAAGCACCTCCCACTCAAATAAGACCATTTCCAGGTTCCACAATCCAGTCCACAAATCACGACCTCCGGTTGAACCATTGCTAACTCTGTTCCTCATCCTCCTCAGACCTCACATGCGCACGCTCAGTCCCACAACTTCCACCACATTAGATATGCTTATTCGCCAACTTGAAAATAAACACTTGATACACACAAACTCCCATCTGAGCGCATTTTCTGAGTCCATGCCAATCCTTAGTATGGCTCAGTGTTTCTGAGTGTAGAATGCATTGACCGAAGATGAAATGCTTGTAAAATAAGAAACATATTTCATGATCTAAAAGGTTATTTAGGCTTCCAATCAACAGCAAAGACTAACAAAAAAAACATGAAACTGACCAGTGACCTCTTGAAGGGGCCAATGAATCATTAGTTGTCTAATCACTTATCTTTGTTCTTTGGTCAACTCTGTTTTAAACATGTTACATAAATACATTTAACCTTTAAACTAACAGAAACAACCAATCCTCTACTTGCTCCAATTTTGCACCAGGTGCAAAGTAACAGCAAGCTGTCACAAAAAAACACTAAAATCCCTTAAAAAGGAACTGTTTAATATTTCAAGCAATTCTCATGCAGCATGTTGGCACATGAGCGTGTGTGTGAGTGGTAATAAACTCCTTATCTAACTTCTGTTAACCAGCGTAACAACTGGGTCAGTAACACACATTGTTCAATTAATCTTTTCTGCACGTCAGATAATACAGACAGTGTGAGAACAATGACGCTATTAAAAGTGACATCATTTGTGGAAAAAAATGCATGAAAATGATTTGAGAGACGGGGAAATCAAGCGGAGCGTTACGCCTTTTTCTTTCCTTTTCTTAGCCACACAGATGAACCACTTTTTTTTTTAAATGAATGATGATTGAACTCTGACGTTTTTTTAAAATAAATTCATTTTCTAATATTTAACATGACCAAACATTGTGGCAGGTGTCTCAGAGGGAACGTGGCAAAAGGCTACTGTGCTCTTCAAAGTCGGAGTCGATCATGGAATTGTGGGAAAACTGCTGGAGCTTGAAATTCCATTTTCAAGTCACATCAATCACACTATCAGTGGTCACCATGGAAACAGAATTTTTTTCCTGTTTTTTAAGCCGCGTCTAATCTAAAAGCCTCGAAGACAAAATGAAAGTCAGAATATAAAGATAGAATTTTTAGAATATATAAATATGAGTTTTTTCTGCCTGTTAACGTCTAATAAAGCATATGAACAGAAAAAATACACACTCACTTGACACCTGCAGAGAAACTGACAACAGGGAAGAAGAGTCCGTCTGTGTTGAAATTTTCAAACATGCCCTGGACGGGCTGTCCGTTGATCCTGAAGGATATGCTGGGGGCTCCAAGGTCCAGGCAGCAGCTCACCACGTCCTCTGAGGTCAGAATGTGCTGGTTCATAGACGCAACCGCCCGCGGGATACGACCTGATCGGGACACACGCACAAACTGCTATGTGAAATACGACCTAGTGAGTTGTGCTGGCACAAATCACACCTCTACCTCCCTCTCTCACACACACATACTGTTGGATACACACATTTGCGCACAATGACACAGACTCTGGGCAAGGAGATCGTCCCTGCAGGGCACTGGTTCTGTCTAGACACAACTTGGCTGTAACCCAGGGTTACCGCTCATCTTCTAATGCTTTAGTTACTCCAGACACTGGCTTGTCCCACCCACCTGACCAGAGGTGGAGTCCATCAAAGCCGTACGAGTAGAGATCATCACCAACTCCATTACCTCCCCAGCCCTCTCCTCCTCCCGGGTAGGGTGCATAGCCTTTTGTGTTCGCCCAGCCGATTCTGAGGTGGGAGGGCTCGCTGGTCACAAAGTGGTCCACCTGGTCGATCATGAGTTCATAGTACCACTTCTTGTACTGAGCCGAGCCTTCACTCACGCCCAGGAAGATGTTCGGTCTCATGCTGGCAAAGAAGTACAATGTGACATCACCACCAGAGTTACATTTTTAATTACAATATTGTACTTTTCACTTAAAAAAAGCAAATTGCAACATTCCATACAAAGTTATTTAACTACTAAGATAAAAAACAAACAAACAAGAGATTAAAAAACATATAATGATTTCACAAAAGATCCTCACCAGATTAATAAATTGAAAGTAAGCTTTAGACTCTAGAGAAATAACTGTGGGCTGAGTTATCAGAGAAGCAAGGAGGAGAAAGATAGCAAGATAAATAAATGGCTCTCTAACCTCTGGACATCATTGACCAGCTGGGTTTGCAACAGCAGATCTCTCTTGGGCAGCAAGTGATCGCAGATGAGGTTCTGATTGGTTCGCACAGCTACGCCATTACACACACACAGTGAACAGAGCACATCTAGTATCTAAAAAAGAAGGTGAAGGAGGTAGGGATAATAAGCAACACCATCTAATGGAAGACCATAACAGCACTTAACACTCACTAATGATAACACGTTTACTTCATTTTCCCTATTATACCCCAGATGTGCATCTGCACCTGAAAATGACTAATTATACTTCACTGTCCAGGATGCTGCCGGAGGGAAAGTCCCTTTATATGCAACCACTGCATAATTACTCTGCGATTGTTACTGGGTACAAAAACATGTTAAAGAATACCCTTTTGATGTTAGCTTAACAAAGCTGTAGAACTAAATGGGCCAGGATGCTCAGCCAAGGGTGACAGCATAGAACACCTACGCTTTAGCATTGACCTTTTTCTCCTGCTTCCACTGCAAAACGGTACAGTCGGGCTGATTTACAACCCAGGCCGGCTCCTGATCTTATTTCACTGTTAAACAGACTGTTTCGTGTTAGGGGCACGCGGCTACGAAAAGCTCCAGGAGCCTTCTCAACAAGAAGAACCCCACTCATCTGTACAGTATGTACAGCTAATAGCCAGCAGATGGTCAGCTTAGCATGGAGACTGTGGCAAAGAGTGTTGCTCTTTCCAAGTTAGGTACACAAGCACCAGTGAAGTTCACATGTCGTGTGCTTCAACTGTTGAAAAAAACATTAAACACCAAGTTAATTTGCAGTTTTTATTTGAATGCTTTGTTCTAGTGCACTTCTTAGCAGGAGTAATTTGTTGTGCAGCCAGTCATAAGTCATAAGACAACTTCAATTGGTTGCATGTTATTGTGACATATTCATCGTACAGACACATAAACAAACAAAGAAAACATCACATTATTCCTTTATGCTTTTATTGGGGTTTTACATTTTTTTTCTGGTATTACTTTGTAAATCAATCTAATTTCAATGTATTTTATTTGAAAGTTTAGTATAATTATACTTGCCAACAACTACTTACAAAAGGAAGTACACAAAAAAATGGGGTAACGAGTCAGGTTTCTACAGGGAACAAAGCAATAATTATACTGTAAGTAATTTTAATCAGTCTAAACCGTGGGTGGGCAACTCCAGGCCTCAAGTGCCGGTGTCCTGCAGGTTTTAGATCTCACCCTTGGGTCAACACACCTGAATGAAAGGATTAGTTCATTACCAGGCCTCTGAGAACTTCAAGACATGTTGAGGAGGCAATTTAGCCATTTGAATCAGCTGTGTTGGATCAAGGACACATCTAAAACATGCAGGACACCGACACTCGAGGCCAGGAGTTGCCCTACCCCTGCTCTAAACCATATTTTATAATAAAGAAAACAAGACACAAATTCCATTGTAAGTAATTTTAAGTAATTTCTTGGTAATTTTGTGGAAAAACAACCAATATTTCCCCATCTTACATAAGAAGTGTGCTGTACATTTTGGTGGGTATGGAGTGGTTTAACCTCGCCTAATGTCCCAAGTGTACTACCCCTTGGAGAGCCCTAAAAAAGACATCCACCTTGGTCCCTAATGGACATAAATGTCCATTCCCCAAAAAGTGCAATAAAAATATTATATATTAATTTTTTTTTCACTTTAAATTGGTCAGTCTTTTAAAACTACTTCTCCCTGAAATATTCATATAAAGTTTTAATTATATTTTCGTTGTTTTAACCCTTTAAATCCCAGTTTTACTTCATGAGCGCCCTGTTTTTTTAGCCCCCAAAAACAAAAAAACTCAATATTTAAAAAAAATAACATTTGAAGTAATATTTGATTGTTATTATAATTAGGCCTTTAGATGGACTAAAGATTGGCACCAACAGTCATTTCGATCGCCTTTTATTTTTTTTTTCAGGACCAGAAAATGGTCTCCAGGCGGCAAATGCTCCTCCTCTAGGCCGAAATAAGTGCATGTTGCCGGGGTAAGTCGCGACGATCACCGGGGCACGATCACCGGGGACTGCTTTTTCCAGCCCACACGTCCGGTACCACGTGACAACAAATACGTCATTTCCTGTTGACTAAAAAAAAAATGCACCCTCTCATGGTCCTAGGGACCAAAAAATGGTCCCGCCCGATCAGCGGGCGAAGCCGCTGCTGCACGCCGGAAATGAGGCTTCATTTCCGGCAGGTCTGTCCAAGCAGCCCGCTGTTTTCCAGCAGAGGTCAAATGTGAAGCAAGGGCGCCACCCGGTGGACAAATAAAAAAATTACAACTCTAAGGCCTGTAGTCCAAAACGAAACCTAAGCTGGAAACCTGACGATCCCTTTGACCGTAATTTTTCTGGCGTGAAAAATAGCGTTTATAATGGGTTTCAATGTGGACATTTTTGTCCAAAGGGACTAAGGTGGATGGATTTCTGTAACTTAGCCATTTTAGGCTGATTTAATGAATTGACACCACAATTAAAAAAAATAAGTAAAAAAAACATTCTTTGACAAATTTGGCTATATTCCACTCAACACAGTGAAGATGGTTTAAAACTAAAAATGCAAAAGACAATAAATGTCCTTAAGACCCTCCAAGGGCTACAGGAAAGTAAACAGTCCCTTTATGAGTAAACAGTGATTGTGAAAGGAAAACAAAATTAGTTAGACTTGGCTCCATCATCACGAAGGTCACATAGACCTGCAAATTTTAAAGGTATTTTTTCTTGTAGTTTCAAATAAAATACACATAAAAATTCAATTTCATTGCAGTCACGGGCCGTATTATAAAGTGTTACGCTTTTTCTTAACATAAATTGCTGTTCTTTGTATTGCATAGTTATTTTTCAACATGTGCATAACCCAGATGTGTATTTCACCGTGTAGCAACAACACTTACTGCTTACCTTGTGGTTGCGTCCATGCTTGTACAGCAGCGATATGATGGATTTAATGTGTCCTTTCTGGATGATATTGAGCGCCTCGGGGCTCTCGATTAAAATGCAGTGCAGAACTTCCAGAATCCCTGCACAGCCGCAAAATTCATCAATTACTTAACACTCGCAAAAGACACACCAAAGGACACTCGTCAAAGACGCATTCTGTCCGCACAGAGCAACAGAAAACCCTGCTGGTGCACTCCTTACTGCACATTTAAAAAGTAAAAGTCGCTATTCCCATGATTTCAGCCAACAGTGTCACCTTTCAAAAAAAGACTCCTGTACCTGTTAAAGAATTTTAATAGTTCTGCGATGTTGCACAAAAGCTCTCTCACACTGCTGTTTCACTGCAGGCTCATGTGTATGTGTCAGAATGCTAATGAGTGTACCTGAAGAGGACTCCAGTCTCTCCAGCTTGCTCACCAGCCAGTCCAGGTTGTTGGAGAACTGTGTGCAGTTGTTGCGGTTTCCTCGGATTAACGCAGCTGCAGGACACGAGGAAAGTGTGCACGAGTCAGCGCATTGCTTAATGTGACGACTTACACAACAGAAAAACAATGTCACGCAAAGGTGAACACTTTGAATTCATGCCCAAAGCCGGTTAAGGAAGACATTGTGCTTTGACACTCTTAAACATATTAGTTTTAGAAGATGCCTTAGAGAGAAGGTGGGACCAGACATAAACATATGAGGACAAACACACCCACATGTACGTCCTAGCATGAAAAAAACAGGGTCATCCGATGCAGGGAGACAAAGAAGAAAGGAGGGAGGCATCCCAAATCCACCTAGCGCTGCGCTCAACCAGGTATGTGAAGAAGGGGGAAGGGGAACAGAGAAAGAGAGATGTGACTAGAACACTAATATGAGTCAGCAGGTGAAGTCAGTGTAAATAAGAGCGTGAAGGACATCCTTGGAGGGCAGAGAGGGCTTCAGTGTGGCGAGATGAAAGATAAACTCTACATACGGGCTATCTCAGCTTAAGAATGAAACTCATTTCAAACATGACAGGAAGAAAATCGTGCCTGCTCACAATTTTCTGCTCGTAAATGGATCTTTTTATGTGAAAGCTGCTGAAATAACAGTCGAGACAAACATTGTACTCATCAGATGGAAGATGGCAGGATATACAGACAGAGAGGAGGGAAGCAAAAAAAAAGCTTTTTCCTGCCAGGTCATTTTACTGAGATACGTCCTATATATGACGGAGCATATGGATGCAGTGCAAGAGGTTATAGTGAATTTGAAAAGGAGCGGTGATGACACTGGGCAGTAGGAACACAGAGAGCAAAACAAAACAGAGAACTGAGAGGACAGAGATGAAAATTGACATTAGGCAGCTAGAAAGAAATGAGGTCAGTGGGAAATACCCAAACACTCTATGTGTGTGTGTGTGTGTGTGTGTGTGTGTGTGTGTGTGTGTGTGTGTGTCTGAGATGACTGATGTTGTTGGGTTGATGCCCTGGCATTGGGCCGCATGCCACCGAGCCATTTCTGCAACAATGTGTTTGTCTGTTTTGTTTTTGGAGTATTAGAAAAGTGTATTTATGGTTCATGTGTCTTCAATTCAGTTTTATTTATACAGCATCAATTCACAGCAACAGTCACAGAAAGGTGCTTTATACTGTGATGCAAAGAGCCTAAAATTATGTGGAGAAAACCGCTGTGATCAACCATCTGGAGACAGTGGGACGGAAGAACGCACTTTTAAAGAGGAAGAAACCTCTGGCAGAATCTCAGAGGTTTCTGCCGCATCCTGTGTGTCAGTGTGCAAATGTGAATCTGAACTTTCAATTTTAAGATTAATTGCAGTTGGCAGTGAGTCTGTGTGTGTATTTGTGTGTGTGCTGTTAAGACCAGCATCTCACCCAGCAGCTCATACAGCAGGTTGAGAATGTCTTTCCAGGCCGCTCCAGCCTCCGAGCCCGCGCACTCCCCAAAATGTGCGGCGCTGTTATAGACGTTCAGTCGGTCAATACAGTTGGACACCAGAGTCAGCATGCCCTAAAAAAGAGGCAGTGACACATGTCACATGACCCACCACATGTCACTGGTATAAGAGCTTCCTCTGATGAAATCTGCCCCCAGTTTTCAGTTAGTGTAATGCAGCTTCATGATGGTCTTGTACTGGTTTATTCTACAGACTTGAAATACCTGAGATCTGATATGCTAAATGGAAAGTGTTCCAGTTATTGTGACAAGCTGACCTTCGAGATTAGAATTAAGATAGAAATGTGCTCCTTTAGTCCCCCATAGAAAGGTACATAAGATTAAAAAATCCTTAAAAGATATGTAACTTGCAAAAATCAATACTCTATGTGTCGATAATCTTCAGATATATTGCAATCAAGTCTCTTATTTTATGGTCTCTCGAAGACATTTTGACACAGTTATGCTGTTGTATCCTGTAAGATTTAACCTGCTTTTCAGTGGGTGACATCATAGGGTCCCTCAGCGAGGCAGTTGACATTTTATAATTGATGAAAGCAATTTAGAGCCTAGAAGCTTAGCAGAAAGCTCAGTGCGCTCATGCCAGCCTCAGGAAAACTGCTGACACCGTCATATAAAGTGCGTCCAAATACAGGATGCCATTGAAACAAACCACAAAGAATCAATTGGTTTCGCTTTTTCACCTCCTTCTGCAAGTTTGCCACTACTGCTAGCTTAATCACACGTGCACTCATTCACTAAAAGTGTCCCAATTGCAACCACGTTGAGATTCTTTTGCTCTGCCTGACTGCCTCGCGAGCTCTTTTTTACTAAACCTTCCTTGATGGATGAACTCACTTCCTGCTTGAAGAGGTTCTGTCTGTTTTTGAGCGAGCGCAGCTTGATCTGCCTTTCTTCGTGCTCCAGCTCGGCATCGGGGAGCTGGAAATAAGTGATGAGGTCATTAAGGGTTTGGAGCACCTCCTCCACGGGCAGAGCGACCAGTGCCCTGTTCTTAACACCCAGACAATCCAGGTCTCTGGGGGAAGTAGACAGAAAGAAAAAAACTCAATCACACATTTAACACTACTTGCCGTTTCTCAAATTCTCTCATTCATTCGAGGAAACAAACCATTGCTAAAGATACGACGACTGGGAAGCTGAACAGACTTGAGGAGAGGCAGTGATGACTAACACGATCTTTAACCCAACGGTTCATTCATGCTGAAATGCTGATTTCCGCTGGCCTGCTAAAAATAGCTCTAGTCCTATGCATGGGAGCGGTGTGTGTGTGGTGGTGGTGATGGTGGGGGCTGACAGATTCCTGCCCCTAAGTCTGACCCAGGAGACAGCAAGCCCTCTGATAACAAATACAGGCAATGGAAGCATCCACGTATGTGCTTCATAGCTCACCACACATAGCAGTGATGCCACTGCATTTCTATTTGGAAACATGTGGCTGGTCCACTGAGTGAACTGCATGGGGCACTGGCACCCCACTCAGACAAAACCCACAGGCCCCTCTTGTTACATCACGAGTTATATCACACCTATGAGTCTGTGGGCTTCGAAAATAGCCTTCAGATAGAATTTGCCGATGTTGGAATGTGTTTATCATCAGGCGTAATTACGCTAAACCATCATCAACGTGGGTGCTTATGAAACTTGTCCCAGTGACAGGACATTTTGCAGATTACCCTAATAAAGTGGCGAAAGACAAATGTGGGCTGCAATTTGGTTTAATTGGCTAATTTGTGCAATCACATCCCTGTGTGCTGAAGTGAGCAACGGCACCGTTTTGTCACCGTGTAGCGTACCTGATGAATCGCTTAAAGAGAAGCGTGGTGTTGCGGATGATGCGCGCGGCGCGGGACTCCTCGTGCTGACAGCGCTGGAGGGTCAATCCGTCATCCATGTGACCTTCAGAATGCAGGCATGCCTTGAGAGGACGCCACAGGGCGAGAAAAGGGCGAGAAACATTGCCATGAGACGATATAAAGAAATGAGTAAAGAAATGAAGGAGGAGAACGCACTGAGCCACAGTGTCTGGAACACAGGTGCTGACACTACAGGCCACCTGGCTGTGTTTACATGCCGCACGCACACCCCCTCTGCAACAGTAGCCAGGAGACGAGGTCTATATTTAGCAGAGGCAGAGATATGAGATGCAAACTAACAGAGGATCATCTTAACTCAATCAAGTCATTACTCTCGAAATAATTATCCACTCAAAGGAGTGTGATTTATTTATTAATGCTCCTTGTTTTCTCCATGTGCCTTGCATCTAAAGACAGAGCAGTGTGCGCTCGCGTATGTCGCCACTCACTCTTCTCTTGAGGGGACCCAGACGAGCAGATTTGACATCGGGCGCCTGGTACGAGAGCCAGAGACCCGCGGCCACGTGCATGATGAAGCAGATCGAGTCCCCGTATTTAATCTCAGCCACTCCCATTCCCTCGATGTCGCGCTTGGGGCTCTGCTCCAGCTTCTCCTGCACAGAAAGGAAGGAAAAGAGACCCAGATTTGCTCTTAATCAAACCACGACCAAATATTAGCTGCATCTACAACTTAAAGCTCTCCGCCCATCACAAGCAAGAAGGCTGTATTTGTTTTGCTTTTAGGATTAGATGTAAATAATGTAAATCAAGTCAGCTGCTTAACATATTCTGCAAGACATGCTTCAGATCCACATTGGAAGGGGGTCAGTAATTGGTTCAGCATCACTATTCATTTCAAGAAACTATATTGAACAGAGTAGTTAAACGGTCGCTTCAGTTAGAGTCGGCAAGTTCAGCTAAATTAACCTCAATGGTGTCGTTTTCGCTCGTCCAATAATTCTTGCAATTTTCATTGTCCTTGAAAAAGCTGTGATTTTCCAGCCCAAGGATATTTGGCAGTTCATTCGTAAAAGGTTAATAGGTGATCCTTCATAAAGCCTTCTTGCTGGTGTTTAAATGGGAAAGGGTGTGGCTGATCCTGTATGATGCAGTTCATTTCTGTGTGCATGTGTCCTTACCTTAGAGGCTCTGAAGCAGAAGGCCGTTGCAACGGTGTCAGACCTCTCCCGATCCTGAAGCACCAGCCCCCTGTCCTCCGTTAGAGCCAGGTAGTGACCGGTGGTCAGGTGCCGTAACCGGAAGGGCTGACCCCAGCGGATGTGGCTCCCGCTCCAGCTGTCAACGCCACAACCGCACATTAATATTAAGCATACACAAAAATGTTCAGTTCACAAACCCAGGGAGATTTGCTAATTAGCTGATCTAAAAAAAACTGCTGCCAGCTGTTAATTATCTAGTAGATATGAATTGAATCAGTTGGAAACGGATGAAAACATTTTTGTAATTATGCACCTTTTTTTTCCTTTTTAGGAAACAGGAAAGTCTAAACAAACAGCATCAAAAACATGGCAGAAATCAAAGGGGAACGGCAGCAAAGACAGAGGGAAAGAGAAAGAGGGGATAAGGCAGAGGCCAAAGTGCAGCAGTGAGGAAAGGAGAACAGATAAAATGGAAACAATGAACAAAAGACAGAAAAGAAAGGTGGAAAGGACAGCGATGAACTAAACAAAAACAAAGGAGAGAGTTACAGGAAGAAAGGCAACAGATAAAAGATCACATGAAACACAAAACCACCTGATTCGGAGTGGCTCCAGCCTCCACAAGGACCTCGCCTTGGCACCAGCTTTACCCGTCTCATAGTTGACTATCCTGAGGATGAGAGAGAAGCATGAGTGTGTGTGTGTGTGTGGGCAGATGCTTTAACTGTCTAGCTGCCACGGACACTCTCAAGGTCATTCATCCCGGCCCTCTCTCCTCTCATTTGTCACACTGATATTCACAGACAAGATGTTTGACTTTGGCACATAAGCACGCTGTTTTTACTCTGCCGACTGCAGCGTCACATCCTTCAAACACAGACGAGTCCCGATAAATCGCAGCTACGCCGTCTCTCAGTGATATGGGTGACTAGGTCCCAAGATAAAAGAAATCGCTCATCGACCCCTTGGTGACAGTTTGGAGTGCGTTTGATCTGCCCCAGAAAAATGTGAGACCTCTAAAAAGCACGCTCCATCTGTGAAATATCAAGGAGTAAAAGCCAAAGCTAGAAATTAGAATTAAATCTAATCCTGCCCCCATATTTGCCACGCTCCGGTCTAAAAACAGAAACTGTGTGCACATCGTGTGTATCACAGAGGAAGACGCACACATCTTTTGGCACCTGGCTGAATGTGTACGGGCCCGTGTAGTGCCCGCTGTTTTGACCCACTTCAGGCCCAGTGTGCCATTATTCAGCGCTCTGCCTTATGTGAGTTGGCACCAAGCAGCTATGCTGTAGGTAAAAATAACACCGCAGCCATTTTGGCTCCCGTGGGGAGGGGGGCGGGGGTTACACTGGTCACAGAGCGTGGTGGAAACAGAGGGCTGGCAGCTCCATTAGCTTCTCATGTGCTGTGTAACTACTTTAGCTTTGCCCCTGCGATGCTGTGTTAGGCACCTCTGCTGCTCTTCACTCTGGTCTGATCCCGGGATTGTAACAACCTCGTCATGTCCGTGGAACAGCCGCATCACGTGACCACCTAACAGGTAGCCTATTGGAGAAGGACAAAGAAAAGATTTGGCATCTCAGAGATGAAATCAGGAAAAATAGACAATCCATATCACAGAGGTTTAAGTGTTTAACTGCCATATTTAAGTGTTTTACCCATTTTTAAATACAGTTAGAAACATTAAACTCGTTGCAAATTTAGCCACTGTCACCTGGATTTGACTGAATATGCAGAAAATTCAAATTATATGGGCTGCAAAATTCATCACAACACTGTCTTCAAGTATATTTGTCTCTCTTTTTTACCTGAAGGTATATCAAATGATTATGTAAAGTCTCTACCTTCTTCTATGTTGCTACCAGAGCAGATGGGATGGACGTTCCACAGAGTCTGCATGAAGGAAGCGTCCACCTGGATGTTGCCACTTGAGATGGATAAATGCTGCAGGAAAGAGCACATCCAGCTTTCACTTTTGTGTACAACTACAGAAATATGCAAGTGACAGCACTGTGATCTTATGAGCAATCAGCAATGTATCTACATCTTTACGAGCCACATGTTTGATTTGGCAAAACCTTCACATCAGATGCCCTACCTGACGTGACCTCCCCCATTTATGTGAGCTTGGGATCGACACTAGGAGTGCACTTGCTTGTGACCTGGGTTTGTAATGCATGATTGTATTGATTCAACTTGAAAAGGATGATGAGTTGTCAGTTGGAGCTTGAAAGTCTATTACCACTGATGCAGAAGAAGACTCCAATTTATCGATGAGCGCTCAGGGATACACAAACAGATTATAATGTAGAGAATATGTGTGTGTGTGTGGTTTCCACAGTGTTTGTGCATCCAAAAAACAAATTTTGTGGCAGCTGTGTCCTGATCATCCTCCTTCCCCAGAGTCTCCTGCAGCCCTCTCGGTGCTTGTGTGTCTTCACATACCACAGTGTGTGTGACAGCTGGGACAGACTACCAGATTGGCATTGCTGACTGTAAGGCGATAGTGGTCATCTGTCCGTGCCCCCAACTGCCGTGGGGCTGTAAGCACCGCCTGGCTGCTGTCACAAACTTCACGGATCATGGAGAACATGTTTCCCAGGGTTAGCGTCTGAGTCCGTGTGCTCAGTGGGCAAAGTTAGTCTAAAAGTGAAAGTTACCCGCTGCTGAAAAAGTTAGAATCATAGCTGCAGAGGAGAGGAATGTTTGGGCGTGACCAGAATGATTACGTAGGAGCTTGATTTGAAAAGGCACTGGAAGCAAAGAAATCATAATCCCCCCCAGAGATCAGACGTGATGCAGTGCAGATCAAATTTTGCTTAATGTAATTGTATGCATTTTTGCAGTCATCCGGAGGGGGAAAAAAGTTGTTGCTTTTAATGTTAAGCCTCCAGCTGGAGAGAGGTCACGGAGAGAGCTGCAGCATGTGGTAACAGGATTGCTATAATCTGAAATTTTGCCACATCAGGGGAGTAGAATTGATGCGCTCCTACCAAGACCTCTGTGTTATGATCACTCAAATGCACGCACACACACACATACACACCGGCAAACACTAGACTTACAAGGTATCGCTCTGAGGACACGCTGACGAGGATGAGGTCATCGCCGATGCGTACTTTCTCTCCCTCTGATCTCTGCTTGGAGGCTGGATGGATTGTCCACCAGCAAGCCTCACCTGCAACAGTAAGCGCACGCATACACAAACACGTTTCTTCTATATTTTTAATCAAACACCACTGCCCAAATACCCCCTGTAATTACTAATATTGTCGCAGTGGGCTGAAGATGAGGGCACATGGGTCACCGCAGCAAGATTTTCAAGTGAAATTGAGGCGACTGCTCATCGAGCGTATCACATGATGCAATTAACAAGTGCAAACAGAAGTGGGTCCAGGTATCAGCCTGCCACACATGAGGGTGTTAAATATTCTGCACAGATGAAATCATAGCTGACAACAAGAAGCACAAAGTAAGTGTACACTGCTTCACTGTGGGAGGGGGGGTATCAACTGAGATTCTGAAAAGACAAACAGTGAAATTCACTCGCAAACAAACGAAGAGCGGGAAGAAAGATAAAGAGGGGACTTTCAGACAGCGAAGAGGAGGTTAGATAGATTTAAAGAAGCAGACGGAGGCGGAACAAAGGCGGAGAGAGACAGGCGTAGCGACAATGACAAAGGGAACGGAGGAAGATAAAAGGGAACTGCACCGGAGCTTTTATTTACCTGTTGAATCCTCCTGCAGGCCGACATCAAAGGAAAGCTTATCTGTCTGTGACCTTGATGTCTTCAAACAGGCCAGGTACTGTGGTCAACACACACATCAAACCACAAAAGACAGAGCTGTCACACGCTTCCTGTATTTGACAAGGGTCATTTTTGATATACCGTATAAATCAACCGTTATAATCTGTCGTGATTTGTTTAGCGGGGATTGTTTGAGATCTCTCACCATAGAGCTGAAGGAATGCCGCAGGAGGATGGCGTGTCCGTACAGCAGAGTCTTGTGTCCGCCACTCTGCGCTGCCTATAGAGACGATTCACAAACACATGTACACAAGCGCATAGTTACATGTCAGCTCAGTGTTCTGTCAGAACAACCCCAGTGGTCTCCCTCCAACCGCTTCAATCGAACCTCTGACACTGAATGTTGACCTCATCGACGACTAGGGTGACCTCAAGCTGGGGGCACGCATCTCCTGGGGAGGGTTTGCACCCAGTCTCTCCAATGAACACATGCAATCTGCTCCTGTATCCGTGAGTGAGCAGGATACGGGCTCATCTTTCCAGCACTCCAGCTACAGGAATGTGGGAGGATGCACACTGTAAACTACTGTCAGTCTCTGGATGCAATGTCAGTATTAGCTAGAGATGGCACGATACCACTTTTTTATGTCCGATACCGATATCATAAATTTGGATATCTGCCGATACCGATATGAATCCGATAGTGTTTTTTAATCAACAAAACTGTTTTTTAAAATATCTTGCTGCATTTTGCAAGTCTGCAAGTTCATACTCAAGTTTAAAACAACAACTACACTAAAGCTATTCTGTTATACCTGTATACAAAAAAAATATTTCATAGTTCAGCAATACTGATCAATCTAATAAACTTAGACCTACACCATCCTCCCTATTCTGGTATTTTAAAGAGTACTTAGCATAAACATTAAGCAACCTAACTAATAGGGTTCCAACTCCCAGCAACAACAAAATTAAATAAATAAAAAATAGGGAACCACCCCTCACGCGCCACCTCATGATGCTTAATCGACGTAATCAACCTTAATTTGATGCAGTGTGAAAAAAAATGCACAGAAATCAATTATTTTTCAAGAAATATTAAATAGATTCAACATCTTTCTTCAACAAAATTGCAGACTGCACAGATGGTACCTTCCCAAAGGAAAAAGTACTATAGCTTACTAGGGTATATATATTAGACTTAATAGTCACTATATACAGTAATTGACTTCTATTCATTTTACATCAAATTAAAACTTTGGGTGTCAGATAATTATTTATTAAAAGCTCGACATTTTAAATGAGAATAAGAAAGAAAAGTATGTCTTTGTGCCCCCTTTTCCCTGTTAATGCCCTATCGGCCCCCCTGGCTAAACTTTGCTAGATCCGCCCCTGCACAGTTACCAGCCGTCAGCTATGTAGAAAAAGATCCTCGAGTAGAAAGTAATATTAAATCAATTCTAACAACAGCTGATCAAGCTTAAACGTGCTGCTGTTGTTCAGCCGCTGGTTTCCTCTTTCTGGCGCAAAGTGGGCCAAAAACAAAAAAGAGAGACGGACTCACGACAGAAAAGCCGATCAGCTGATTTAAGCAGTTTCACGATTGAAGTAGCAGCCGGAGAGCGAGAGGCAGTCGCTTGTTAAGCTTAACGCAGGAATGCTTTACAAACATTCAGAGATGGACTTACACACTTGCTTTACTTCTCTCGGGGATAACTTTGTCGGAGATGAAATGCCAGGTTGCTAGCGAAGCTCCAAATGCTATCGACAGGTTCTGCATGCCACAGCTGCTCTATCACGTGATGCATACGTTCTGAGGTGAGTTACGGCGTGTTGCAAGTTTTGTGAGGTGCTTTCGTGATATTTAATGGATCGGATTACATTTTTTATTTTTCTCCGATATCCGATCCAGTAATTTAGGTCAGTATCGGACCGATACCGATACGTAATATCGGATCGGTCCATCTCTAGTATTAGCAGACAATGACTCCATCGCCTTGGGGATTGGGTTAAGATGCAGGAGGGGGAACAATTAATATATCTATTGGGAGAAATGCAAAAGGGGGTGTTTTTTTTTTCTCTTTGGCAATCAACTCCCATGTTACTCACCTTCCTTATGAGCCTCTAGGAAGCATTAAGGTAAGAAAGAGTGTTATTATTCAGAAAAGAGCTACTGTTCTCCTGAGCCTGTCTGCTTTAGGTGGTACAAATTTAGGGCCACACACAGCTGTTACTTATTTAAAGGAATGAAGAAAAAGAAGCTGACAATCTTTTTTTGTGTGTTTTACAGTGAAGCCACTGGAAAACAAATATTTTCTACAAGCCAAGCAGGATACTAACTATACAGTATGTTTCCAGCAAAGCTGAGTTTATTCTATGCAATTTTGCAAAATTGTAGTTACGTAATATCCAAGCGCTATGTGAATCATGGCTCGTTTTATAAAATCATAGTGTGGTCCTACATCTTCTTTTGCCGCGTTTCTATTTCTCTCTCTATCCCCCTCAGTTGGCTACTGGGACAATAGCGGGCCTGTGATTTGATGCAGTTGTGTTCTGCAGACTGCAGTACTGGCTTTCAGGCTTCTTCTGTGCTGCTGGTAACTGCTCTAAGCTGGCTGAGGGGCTGAGTCTAATGCAGTGAGGCATGCAGCACTGCAATCACCACAGCGGATAAACCCCAAACTCACTTTCCTGTCCCAATGACGGGCTGTGCATGATCAGCAAGAAAAGTTATTTTCTAAATGTAGAGACACATTGCAGCAAAAACGTAATATAACTTAAGCATGTGAAAAGAGCAAAGCTGTTATAACCCCTGGATGAATGAACCATATGGGAGAAAACTTTTGAATGATGCTGTCTCCAACTATAGATCACAAACCGCCGTATCCAGTGCCAGAAATAATTATTATTTGATCCAATGCTGAAACTGCAATTTTGTTCATTTACGTAGAAATGAAAAGTCTCAGATTTTCATGATAGAGAGCAACTACAGAAAAAATACAATACTCAAAAGTTATAAATCAGTTTCCACGTCATTTAATATTTGATCTCTTACAATCCAGCCTGCCTCCAACAGACTAGGTGTATGTCCATGTGGCACACAGATTACAATCAATTAATCAATCAATTACAGATATTCTGTTACCTTCACACCAAGCTTGGGCAGCTGTTGGTTTGGTTATTCAGAAATAGAAGAAATATAAAATAACTATCAATCGCCCTGAGTCTGGAACTCCATGCAAGATCTTGCCTCATGGGATGAGGATAATCATGAAAAAGGCAGTGTATTAGCCCTATGAGCTTGTTAGTGATCTGAAGGCAATTGGGACCATTGGTAACACACTATAATGGATTGAAATCTGGCAGCACCTGCAACACCCCCCGCTCAAGAAGGCACACGTACAGGCTTGTCTTAAGCTATGAATTAGGAATCATTTAAGAATCTAAATGATTCAGAAAAGATTGGGAGAAAGTAATGAAGTCAGATGAAACCAAAACGATGCTCTTTGGCACTTTTTCTGCTAAGTTACAGGATGACTTCACTACACTGACAGCCAGTGGATGGGAAGATGTAGCATAATATATCAGATGAGAACCTCCTTCCTTCAGTTAACATAGGTCTTTCAGCATGACAGTGACACATCACCAAGGTAACAAAGGAGTAGCTAAAGAAGAAGACCATTATGGTTATGGAGTAGCCTAGCCAGTCTCCAGACCTCAGTCCTACAGAAAATCTGTGGAGGAAGCTGAAGCATTAAGACAAATTACTTATTCCACTGAATGACATGCAAATCATTCTTTAATTCATAACTTTATTAAATTCATTCATTCATTCATTCACTTCCGCTTCTCCTTTTCAGGGTCGCGGGGGGCGCTGGAGCCTATCCCAGCTGTCATAGGGCGAGAGGCGGGGTCCACCCTGGACAGGTCGCCAGTCTGTCGCAGGGCAAACACACAGGGACAGACAATTTGGATTATCCACTTAACCTACAAGTTTATTAAATGTGTTTTTTTTCTGGAACTCTGGTTGATATACTGTTTCTCAACATTTAAATGAAACTACTAGGAAAATTGAGAGAAATTATGGATTTCTTTGGAAGCGAGCAAACTTACAAATTCAGCTGGGGATCAAATAATTATTTCCCCACTGCATGGTGTGTGAGCCTGCAGCAGGTATTCCCCAGTGACCAGTCTTACCACTCGCCCATTCTGACCAGCAACCCTCCAATATGGGCTGGGATACTTTATATTAGTAAAGACAAATTTGCACTTAGTAATTATTAGTGGATACTGATCTGAATGCGGCCTGGCATTTACACTAGTTGCTGTGTGTTGTCTTTGCAGGTACCTTGTTGTGCCCTTTGTGTCTCTGTGCCTTCCGGCTAAAACCGCTTGAACTGCCTGAACTCAACAACCATTTGCTCCAGCCACTGTCTATTGATGAGCCCATCTGTTCAAAGACATATTGATTTCAGAGCCTCAGCCGAGACATATTCAACCTCCATTTCCCCTTTAATGGCGCTTCCTCCAGTGACATTTCAGTGCAGGCAAGAATGATGAATAGGTAGACAATATCGAAAACAGATAAACGTGAGAGGAGAGAACGCACTCGAGTGACACGGTTTAAATTGCCAATCCAAGAAGTCTAAAAAGTCTCTGGAGTATTTGCTACACGGGTACGTAAAGTGAGACGGGTTACAATATAAATGTTTGTGATAAGTAAATCCAATAGGTGTATGTACACGAGAATTCATCTCAAAAATAAGGTCAATTTGATCTTTGAATTTAGTGTTTATAGTTTTTTTTTATTGATTAAAGGAGGAAAAGAGGTCAAAATACTTCTCTACTCTCAGCCAGCTGGAGGCATCGTTAGAGTCTCAGTCTGACTGACAGTCTGCTCAGACTCGAGCAGGCAACGTTTATTTATTTATTCCTTTTTTAACTGATTGTAAAGTAGGAACCAAAATCAGCAGCTTAACTGACCTAAGTAACATTTCCTGTCATTCCTGTTTTATCAGGTTTGAACATTTGTTTTAGATGCTTATGCATCGTAATGTAACATCATATCAGCAGCATATTACCGTGGGCAGCACGGTGGCACGGTGGTTAGCACTGTTGCCTCACAGCAAGAAGGTCCTGAGTTCAGTTTCTATGTGGAGTTTGCACGTTCTCCCGTGTTTGTGTGGGTACTCCGGCTTCCTCCCACAGTCCAAAGACATGCACTTAGTGGGGGTGGGTTAATTGGCCATAGGTCTCTGTCTCTGTCTATGTGTATGTGTTAGCCCTGCGACAGACCGGCGACCTGGCCAGGGTGTTACCCCGTCTCTCGTCCTAAGACAGCTAGGATAGGCTCCAGCCCCGCCGAAACCCCGAAAAACGATAAGCGAATGGATGAGTGACATCTCGAGCTCTAGTTCACACCTTGTCTATTATTTGTAGTAGAAGTAGTGTTTCTGTTTGTGCTCCTGCTTTGGTTCTTTTGTGTTTCTTTGTCGTGGCATCCTGGCTATCTTCACTTGTACGTTAGTTGAATTTCACCTGTTTCAGTTTCCTAATCAGCCCTCAGTTTGCCCTCAGTTTGCCTACCAGCCTGGCATTGGAGCGGATGATGCCGTCATTCACCTCCTACATCGTTCCCTCGCTCACCCGGAGACCGCTGGAAGCACTGTGAGAATCATGTTCTTTGATTTCTCCAGTGCCTTCAACACCATTCTTCCCTCGGTTCTAAAGGACAAGCTGGTGAACTCTGGAGTGGACCATCACCTCACTACCTGGATCCTGGACTACCTCAACGACCGACCACAGTATGTGAGGACTCAGGGCTGTGTGTCGGACAGGGTCGTCTGCAGTACGGGGGCCCCACAGGGAACGGTTCTGGCTCCGTTCCTCTTCACCATCTACACTGCAGACTTCTCCCACAACTCCACCCAGTGCTTCCTGCAGAAGTTCTCTGATGACTCTGCAATAGTCGGCCTCATCACTGATGGGGACGACAAGGAGTACAGAGGTCTGACCCAAGACTTTGTGGACTGGTGCCAGCTGAACTACCTCCAGATCAACGCCAGTAAAACCAAGGAACTGGTGGTAGACTTCCGCAGGCACAAGCATTCTCCACTGCAACCACTGAACATCCAGGGTATGGACATTGAGGCTGTGGACAGCTACAGGTACCTTGGTGTTCATCTGAACAATAGACTGGACTGGACTCATAACTCAGACGCCCTCTACAGGAAAGGGCAGAGCAGGCTGTACCTGCTGCGGAGACTCAGGTCGTTTGGGGTGGAGGGCCCACTCCTGAAGACCTTCTATGACTCTGTGGTGGCTTCTGCTATCTTTTATGGTGTGGTCTGCTGGGGCGGCAGCATCTCTGCTGGGGACAGGAAGAGACTGAACAGGGTGATCCGAAGGGCCAGCTCTGTTCTAGGATGCCCTCTGGACCCAGTGGAGGTGGTGAGTGACAGGAGAACGGCGGCTAAGCTGTCATCCCTGATGGACAACGTCTCCCACCCCATGCAGCAGACTGTGACAGCACTGAGCAGCTCCTTCAGTGGGAGACTGCGGCACCCACGGTGTGGGACGGAGAGATTTCGCAGGTCTTTCCTCCCCACTGCTGTCAGACTCCATAATAAAGACTTTAACTGATCAAGCACACACATCCATACATATGCAATAACACTAAGTGCAATAATCCTTTCTGGCATCGTTGTATTTTTACTCAGTTGTATATAGTATTTGTATTTGTATTCTATTTTTATCTTATTGTATATTTATTTTATTTTATTCTACTGTATATAGTATATTATTTTATTCTATTCTGTACAGCTGTGTACTGTATTTATTCTTATTGTATTCTAATTTTTGCCTCATAACTTTTGCACTGTCCACTTCCTGCTGTGACAAAACAAATTTCCCACGTGTGGGACTAATAAAGGTTATCTTATCTTATCTTATCTTATCTTAGTGTATAAATAGTCCTGTGTTGCTCTTTGTGGTATTGTATGTTGTCCTTTTCATTTTCTGTGTTTTCCCATGTTGCTATTTCCTGTGTCTTTTTGGAGTTCACTTCCTGTTTTCCTCTGTTTGGTCTGAATTTGTGTGAACTGAACTGAAGTATTTCAATGTTACAGCTGAGCAGATAAAAAGCAGGTGCAAAGTGATGCCTGCAGAGCCCCTTTCTCATTGAGTGCAGAGGAGGAGCAGAGGCCAGTAGTACGAAGCAGGATTTGGGTTTTCAGTATTACAAAGGCAGTTCACTTCTTAGCAGACTGCATCACCATGGCAACTTATACTGCAGATCTAACCTGATACTGAGTAGGATATCCTTGAGATTAGCGATCAGCATGTGTGAAATCACCACCTACTGACCAATCAGTTCTCCGGAAAATGGTGTCACTACTATTCCAGCATTACCTGCGAGATATTCCTGGAAGGGTGAAGATGGTAAGAGCATCTCAATTCGTTTAATCGAGTCTGAAGTCATTGTCTCTCCCCGATGAGCATCAGTAAGACATTTAGATTCGTCTTCCGTGTTGTAGTTAACCTTATACCAAATGTTTCCAAAGCACTTCACTCAACAATCTTCCTCACACACACACACACACACACGCACACACACACACACACACACACACACACACACAGCTGCTTTGTCTGCAGTAGCTGTGTTGCTTGCTGCCTGCTCTGCCAGTAGATCTCTCCATGTGTGTGATTGGCAAGATGCTGCCAACGCAGCCCCATTCATGCGAACGCACTCACAGCTCGACTGGGAAACCCTGGGTTGACTTATTGACTTGATTACCACCTTCCTGTGTCTGCTTAGCCTGACTGCCAGTGTCGGTGCAAGTGAAGCCAGATAACAGAAAAATATTCAGAGTATGTTGAACTTGATTCACAGCACAGAGCCCAGGACAAGATGTGTGTTTATGTTTGCCAGCTAGATACAAATGAGACTTGAGCAGCTAAATTTGGTTGTTTAAAATCTATGGCTCAAACTGTCATCTGGCTGATAGTGAGTCAGTGTGGCTGACAAAACGAATTTGATTGGCTATGTGGAAACAAGTTTGCCTTCTACAGAGATGAGGGACGAACAGAAGGCCAAACAAATTAGCGATAAGGAGACGATGTTTTGATGCCAGACTGAAATGTAAATCGGTGCATAATTCCTTTCCCAAAAGGAGAAGAGAGAGAGGCAAGCTAACTCCAGTGTTATTTTAAGCCTTTTAAAGGTGCTGATGCAAGAAGGATGGTCAACCATGTTCATTTGAGCTTTGATCTAGCGTTTAATATTTTGGAGCTCCCTTTTTCTCCGCCGCAGCTCGCAATTTCCTGCTAACACCGCCCACAGCAGCAGTGGAACCAATGGTCTTGACTCGTGTCATTCTGCTGCACAGACAAGATCCACTCCTGACATCTCCATTTATCTCTGAAGTAAAGCCATTAAATATGTGCCTTAACAACTAAAGATTTATGGAAATTCTCACATCCTTAACCACATGGTATTAAAGGATGAACAGACCAAATCATGCAGAGAGCTTATGAGACTAAATCAATCGTGATCGCTTTCAGTCTCCTTCCAGAAATGTTCGTATCAGATCAGCTGTTTGCATCATGCTATAGCGTCTCTCACAGCATACAGCTGCTATGATTAGAAGAAGATGTTGTGACAAATGAGAGCTTATTCTATGCGGAGGGTAGCACAAAACAAATGATGCTGCACTGAGCATTCATCTGAATCCCCCGAAGACAAGACAAATGTTAATCTGACGCTAATCCAACATTGGAGACGCTCTAGTTCTCCAGCAAAAATCAAGTTATATAACAAGTAATTCTTTATGGAAAACCTTATTGGGAAGTCTGTATGAAACCCAATCAGGTACTTTGTACCGATTGGGTTTCAATCAGACGGAAATACTAGATTGAAGAAACCAGTTGTACCATCGTTTCAAAGAAAATTATTTAGGTGTGTAATAAACTATGACTTCTAAAGACAAATTTCACAGGTGACGTGTCGTAAAAGTCAAACCAGAGATCAATGAGGGTAGAAAAGAAGAGCAAAGGATGCACTGCAGTGTGCAAAGGGATGAGAGGGGAATGGCATGAGCAGTGAACATACCCACTGATCCAGGCTGCGTGTCTATCACGTGAAAGATGGATTATACACAGAAAATAGAAGATAAAGATGGTAGAATTATATATCATAGAAATGTAAAAGAGCAGGAAACACACTTGCAGCACAGGAAAGGTTGACGAATGAGTGCAGATTACTGCAAAATTTGAAACGTGTTCAGTTCTCCCTACTACACGATCCTCTTTACTTTCACTATGTGGGTACAGGACTGCGCAAAAGTCTTTAGCAGCCCTTCATTTCTTTATGTTTCGCTAGGTAAACAGGAACTAGGTGCTCTGATTTATTGAAACGTGCAAATATTCAAGGAAATACAGAATATATAAGAGCAGATAAATAGAATTTGTACAACTCTATTTTTAAACTTGAAAGTCAATATTTAATATGACCACCTTTTTTCTTCTCTCTGTCATTTCTTTAAGTAGTCTTTGGGAATTGTTCATGCTTCTTGAATGAAATTCAAAGCTCTTTTTTGGATGTTGGCTGCCTTTTGCTTTGTTTTCTGTCAACATGATCCCACACTGCCTCAGTAATGTTGAGGTCCCAGCTCTGGGGAAGCCAGTCCATGACTGAGAGTGTTACACTATCTGTTTTTCTATCCAGTTATCCTTTTCCTGCTTTGGCAGTCTGCTTGGGATCGCTGTCATGCTGGAGAATGAAGCCACTGCCAATCAGATGTTTTCAACATGGTACTGCACAGTGGATCAAATCTGATACTCCTTTGCTGCATTCATAATTCTATCAATTTTGACCACACCACCAGCTGAAATGCAGCCTCGTATCATGCCAGAGCCTCCGCCATGTTGGTCGTATACACTCTGTGTTGCTTGCCTCTACTAACCTCCTCTTCTGTATGTAATGAAGAAAATTTGAATCAAAAGTTTAAAATATAGATTCATCACTGATTCGCTATTCATCGCTGTTCTATCCAATATAACTTAAGCCTTTTCCCCCAATCCGCCCTTTTCGTAATGGCTACTTGACAGCTGGCATTTGGCAAACAGGGATTTCGCTTGGAAGCAAAATCTACAGAAACTAGGAGCAGCTCGAGACTTTTGTACAACGCTGTAAATACAATCCAAATCTACTGTCGACTGATTTTGCATGCAGGCTTTTAATTGCTATTGTACAAAAGAAAATCACGCTGTTTTCTTAAGTGTTAATCAAATGGGCAAAGGTAAACATAACGCATGAAACCTGCAGTAATTTCCCAACATTCAATGGATACATCCACATCAGCATCATGGGTGCCCAGACCTCTTTGCAGCCAGGGTCCCCAGGCTACTGAAACGGGCCTATTTTGCCCATTAAGCTCCTAACAGTTAAGAAAATTCAACTTAGCTGACTGCATTTATTACAGCCGCCTCCTCTGGATATCAGAGCACAGTGAGACATACATTAAATGACTCGGGGATGGTTTATGAAGAATCAAAGAGCTTTTGTGTCTATCTTCACTCACCCCTTCGCTGTTCTGTCCGCTCTTAGCCAGCATCTCCTGCAGGGCTCGCACTGACAGGGACTGTTCCAGCACAAAGGTGCAGATGCAAAGGTCTGGGGGAACATACTGTAACCAAATAAAAGCATCTCTGGTTAAAAACAGTCACAGATGAAATATCTAATTTTTCTAGGCAACATTTTATGAACATTTTTAGCATTTTTTTTCTTTTGAAAAAATAGACATTATGTTTATATTTTATTAGTAAATAAAAATGCAAAATAACGGGTTCTGTACAGGATATATCATCTTTACTGGTAGGTAGTATTTTAGAAAGGCTCAATGATGGGGAAAAAATCAATAATTCAAATTTGTGGATATGTTCTCGCATGCATTTTTTTAAAAATATCAAACTATTAATTCATGTTTAGTAAATGACAGCAAAGAAAAAAGATCAAACTAAGCACTCTTCAGTACAGCGTGTTCTCCACCGTGCTCCAAAAGATCCCATCTACAGTGACTCAGCCTTCACCAAAGTGCTAATAATGAAAAGATCACCACTGCAGTTATTCTGCTGTCCATCAAAACTGATTCTGATTTAGTGCTTCAGGAATTTGCTCCATAAGCAAAACATCTTCATACAGCCTGGAAAAAAAGGAAAACAGCTCCCTGAATCTACAGGGATACTCTGATTAGATGCCCACTCATAAAATCTCTGCTGACTGCTGCATTTTTACCCCCACTTGAACCGAGTTCGTCTTAATCGAGTGGGCGATATTCATTAAAAGGTACTTTAAATTCAGATTAAGCGCTTTCGGGTCAGTCTGCGCTCAGATAAGCCAGGTCTTGGAAAGAGCACCATTAAAAAAATAGGGAAGATGCCAAATCGCTGAACCAGGGCAGTACTGGAAAAGACAGACGATTCAGAGAAAGGACACGGAAAGCGCCGATGGAGATATTGCAGGGCATAAACACGAGATAAATGACACCAACCCAAAACACCCTCTCTGGCCTCCTTCCCGAGTATCTCAACTGGTCCCAAAGTGGTTCGTTCACACAGGTAAATCTAACCTCATTGAAAAACTTCCCACAACCCAGTGTTATGCTAAAGTACTCAGAAGGCAAATTGAATCTTAACAATGGCCACTACTGTGTTGAATAGAAAGGCTCCAGGCAAGTCAGGGGGAAAAACAGCCGTGACTTTTTATAGAAACACGAGCCAGCGTGTTGGAATTCAAAAATAGTTTTTACGGATACACTTCCACTGACACGCTTGCTGAATTTAGACATCACTGATTTGCTACTTGTCGAGAGATGGTGAGAATTTAGTTTAATTCGAAGAGTCTTAAAAACTCACTTGCTTTCCAGAAGGAAAAAGAACCACACACACAAATGCACTGAAAGAACCAGATTGAGAAAGTGCATAGCTCGATACTTGATGACATGCTCATTAAAGGTAAAGGGATATAGTTTATATCTCTATCTTAACTAAAGGCGCAGATTACTTCTTGCGTGTGAAAGGTTTGTGGTGATGAGCCCACAGTGAACTGGCAGCTAACTCAGAAACTGCAGTTTCCATCAGCCTTTACAGTAGTTTATATGAACTTTATAGACAACTTTACAATGACTGATCTGCAACAAAATCTCTTGTGAAATCCCAAGTCATGGGTTCTGGGTCTGTCGGAGCTTCTTTCAGCACACAACACTCGCAAAACAGCGTTTTTGTCATAAGATTTTGACTTCCTGTTTAAATACAAGCTTAGACAAATGTCTCTTGGCTAGTTTCACATGATCGATAGATCTCAATAGTACTGACTAATAAATTATGTGAAAATGCAAATAAAAAATACACTTATATCTTCATTCTTTCATTTCACTTTTCTAAGGAAAATGATGCACTGCACCCTAACCTTGCACATCGCAGATGAAATTATTTGAAAAACATATCAACAGTAGCCAAACCCCATCATCCATTATCGTCATATATAAATATCAAGAACTTCAAAACGAACAGAAAGAATTACAAAGCGTTGGATGGTTAATGTTGACAGATCTGAGTCCACCTTTCAACATAAAAAACAAAAAAGAGTTTTCAAATGTTCAGGAAGTTTATTCCATTCCCTCGCAGCTTTAAAAGAAAAGTCTCTGATTCTGTGTGCAGTGTAAAGGTATGACACGAAGTCTGGGCTGGTGAAACGTCTTTCCTATCTGTTGAGAAGCCGTCCAGCCCTCCTCAAACCTCTCTAGGTCACAACACATGGACCTTTGCCCTCGCCTGGACTAAAACAGGAGGTGGGGAGGGACAGCCTCGAGACACAGGGGAAATAAAAATCAAAGTGACCTGGAGGGGATGGCGACTATAAAGCCCCGTCAAGGCGATAGTTTTGAGGCAGCTTGGCTGACCAATTGTGTGATGAGAGAGCAAGTGTTTTGCGATCGTGGGCGAGGATCGATCGCGTCTTTATTTCTGTCTCCAGACAGAAAGGTCAAGCAGGGTTAAAGCTGACTGTCCTGAGGATGTGGCTTCATCCGCTTCCATTGTTCTTTAGTTTAATTGGGGGTGGCACTAAAGCTTTTGGCTGGTAATGAAAAGGAATTTAGAAAAATGAGCTGGTTCCAAACAACAAAGACAAGCATCAAAGCTATAATGGTATGCGGGCACAACTCCATAATATTGAATCTCTGACAAGTGAAAGCTGCTGGTCGTATATCACACCAACGGCTTCTCACGAGCTGATTGATGTTGCCACTTACAACGTGCACGCCTTAAATCAGCCTCGTTGCATCATTTTGGTTCTGTCCCTCATTACTAGACTAGTTCACCGAGGAAACGAAGCTTCCTATTCAGTCATCCACCTCTAAATGGACATCTTGGGCTTTTTTCACAGCTATGTTGCTGATCCCAAAGGTGGGGTGATGCCTTTTCATAAAAAAACTACAGGGAATGAAGACAAAGTGCCTGATACGGAGAACATCCATCACACCTGTCAGGTATAATTACCATCCAAAATAGAGTAAAGGCCTAACCTTCCCCTTGAAACACAGATATACTCTTTGTGTGAGCTATGATAGTAAATGTCAGTATTTTGCCAAGTAAAAAACAACTCTTTTCCCTCTTTCTCTGAAAAGTATTTCTGCGTTTCTTACATGGTCACCCACGCTGCCCATGCACATAGTGTCTTGAGTGAAATTAGTCAATATTAATGGATTATTATTAAGAGACAATCAATCCAGATGAAGCCTAAGGCCCGTCAACTGTAGCTACAGGGAAACATCAATGCCAGATTAGCAGCAAAGCATCGGCAGCCATGAAAAGGCGAGAAAGAATACAGATCCCTCCAGCCGATCAATCTTTATAAATAATCGCTTAACAGGGGGATCACTTAAAAGAAAAAAAAAGAAGAGAATGTGTGCCATATGGATTAATTACACAAAAAGGCATTATGATGGCACCCCCACTGACAGCAAAGCAAAAGAAATTGCATTTAACTCATTAAAACTTTACACTCATTCAAACAAACTGCAAACAGGCTGCTCTGCTACAGTAAAGCAGCGGGCAATTACAGCTAACAACAGTGCAGCTTATGAAACAATCCATCAATCACGTCCAGGGGCGTAATTTCAGGGAATTATCATCTGACGGGGGGACCTGCGGAGATGCGACGCCGTCCCTGATCCCTTGAAAGAAAAGCTCATCAAGGAGACTGCGGTGGATGTGAGCTGCTGTGCTGCTTTTTTTTCTGTGCGTGTCTGCTTGGCTTCTCTGATGGTTTGCTCAACCCAAACACGAACGGACTAAGCGGATGTTTGGTTTCCATGGAGGTTTTTTTATAGATGAACGCTTCCTTTCATCCGGTACACGCTTCTGAAAACTGCTTCATGTCACATTGGTCCATTTTTTTATTTGCATCTTAACACACACAAGTGTGTGAACATAAAGATATAGAAACATCTCACACTGATGACATGCATTGTTGTGCTGCCAGTTCAAATCTGAGAGAATAAAACGGTGCAACAGTAGAGCCAGTGTTGCCTACCTTTGCCTCAGATGTGGGCTCCAGGTAACACAGTCGATTGCCGAGCCCCTCGGCAGCCAAGCAGAACTTGCGATTCTCCTTCTGGATGCAAGCCACACACTGGAGCACCACTTCATCATCCTGTCAAAACAAAACAGACTTCAGTTTGTGTCTGCGCATGCAAGCTTAGACGCTGTCAGTGTGTGTGCATGTGTGTGTCATCCTGGGAGAAACCCAGTTCATCCACACACATGCCCATCCTTGTGCATTGATCGGAGGAAACTCTCAAACCACCATGGCCTGAGAAGTGCTCCTTCTTCTCCCCTGAACCTCGACACCAACCACAGTTTAGTTCATACAGCTGTTCATCAGAATAAGAGAAGCAAACTAGAAGTGCAAGCAAAAGCGAGCCTAACCTTAAACCTTTGAAGCTTTGCTTAAGTTACAGTGATGATCATCTTTTGACAATTAACCAATATTCAAAGGTCTATAATGACTTTTTCAGATTTGCAGCTGTAGTTCAGACAGTAGAGCAGGTTATTTACTAATCAGAAGGTTGGTGGTTCGATCCCTGGCTGCTTCAGTGTATGTGCCAAAGTATCCTTGGGTAAGATACTCAACCCCAGGTTGTGCTCAATGGAGTGTGAATGTTAGATGGAAAGCACTTAGATGGAGAAAAAAGTGCTTGTATGGGTGAATGAGCCATTAATGAGCGCTTGAGTAGACAAACGTTATGTAAGGACCAGTCCATTTATCGTTGGTTTATTGTTGTTTGAATGGCCACACGGTGGTTACTGTCACAGAACTAATGCCGTGCTCTTTCTTTGCATAACTTGTGCACTGCCATAGCAATGATTGTTCTGTTATTATGGCGTCTGTAATTTTTAACATCACATTGGGTTCAAATCTGCCAGCTGCCTAACGCGGGGATTTACAAAAATGTTCATTATTTTTTGTTTTCCTCATATAAAAATGGATGGAATAAAATGTCCTTGCATCTAGAATGAATGTCAGGTGAATTATTAAAATTTCTGTTAAAAGATAAGTAAACTATGTTGCATTCAAACATAAAATTGGACGTTCTTAGACCTTTTTTCCAAATTATCCATGGCTGATCCCTTTGAGTCAACCCAATCTTCTTTAGGCTATTTACGCTGTTTATATGGTGCAAATGAGGTTAAGGCTATTTGCTGGAGCATTTCACCCTATAAACAGAAATAATGGCTGAAACAAGTGAATGCATTTGACTGTGTGCAGATACTGTATGTTTAAAGACCAAGGAGATCATTGTAGATTTCCGGAAGAGGGGTCATAACAACCATCTGCCTCTCTTCATTGGCAGTGAGGCGGTGGAGAGGGTGAGCAGTTTTAAATTCTTGGGGGTAACTGTGACCGAGGACCTGTCCTGGGGCAACCATATCACCTCAGTTGTACGGAAGGCCCAACAGCGCCTCTACTACCTGAGGAGACTGCGGAGCGCACACATTCCCAGATCTCTGATGTTGAACTTCTACAACTGTGCCATCAGCAGCGTTCTGACGTATGGATTTCTAGTGTGGTTCCCCAGCTGCACCAAGGCCGATCAGCAAGCACTCCAGCGGGTGGTGAAAGAAGCTGGCAGAATTATTGGAACAAGTCTGCCAGAGATCAGTAATATCTTCCCCACTCGCTGTCTGAGGAGGGTGCACAGTATCCTGCGGGACCAACATCACCCTGCGCGCCACCTTTTCCATCTGCTGCCCTCAGGGAGAAGGTACAGGTCTATACAGGCCAGAACATCCAGACTGGCCAACAGCCTGTATCCACAGGCTGTGAGGCTCCTGAACTCTCTGCCCCCCTCTCACGGACAATAACCATATCCAACTTCTTAATAGCAATGAACTGGTCTGCATTGGTGCATCATATCTTTATTCTCTTCCCCCTCCTGCCCCCCCCCCTCTTTCTTAAATAGATAACTATCATATCTGATATCATATCTCACAGTACAATAATATTGAATGGGTTGCATTGTTGTATTTTGTCATGTTTCTCAGGTCTTTGTCTGAATTTCTACGAACATTATTGCTAAGGATTGTCTTATTGCATTGGAGTCACACTGGGTTAAATATGTACACTTGGGTTTTAAGGGGTATTTATTATTTTCTTCTTTTTTTGGGTTGTATGGAAGCCCCAAACGCAATTTCATTGTTCTTGACAATGACAATAAATAAATAAATACTAAATACTAAACAGTGTGTGTGTGTGTGTGTGTGTGTGTGTGTGTGTGTGTGTGTGTGTGTGTGTGTGTGCAAAATGAAAGTTTTGTGGATATAAATTAGATAAAATTAAAAGACTACAATGTTATTGTAAGGTGCTGCAGATACATAAAGGCCACAAATGGCTCATTTTAGATCGTCCGTAGGTGGTTGCTAGGCAACATATTGTAATCAATCGTCCATAATGAAAGTTTTATGGTTAAAAATTAGAATAAATTGCTGTAATTGTGAAAGGAAAATTATACAATGCTTTTATAAGGTGTCATTTTAGCTAATTGGTTGGTGGTTGCTAGGCATCATGATGATGTCATAATATCTGGCATAGATGAAAACCTTCAGGGAACTAAGATGTAGCTGCATGACTGTGCAGGAGAAATTCGCAGGAAAACAAGAAATTTTACATATTTATAGTAGGATGAAAATAAAGCCATAATAAATAAGACTCATTTCATGATTTAAATTAATCGCATAACACACAAAAGCTGGCTCATTGTTTTTGTGTGTTATGCGAGTAAAGGCAAATGCAGTTGATGACGACAGACGTCACCAAAAACATAAATTCTTTTGGGAGCACAAGAGCCGAAAAACAAACATCCAATGCCACTGCTGTGTAAATGGGCTTATGGTGTTTATAGTGTTGGCCCTGTAAACGCTGAATTGGGCATAGTTACTCTTCACGACAGCAGAGCAAGCAGAAATTTGCTGATATTGGCTGCTATGGGATGGGGGGGGGTTGGAAGCTGCTGCACAATTGCCAGCTACATTATTTAATGTGAGAGGGATTGTGCTGAGAGCAGAGTGCAGCAGTAGTAGTAGTAACAGTAAAGCACTCCATTACAGTGCAGCACAATGCACAGCAGCGAGAGATAAAGAGGACTAGCATCTGCACGTCACCGGGTGCAAGTCCGTGTTTGTGTGCGTAGAAATATGAGAAGCCTCGAGGCCCCTTTGCAACGCACGCGTTACACATTCATTTTCGAGTTGCTCGTGTGTGCTTCTGTCGGTGTAGATATTTTCCTTTTAGTGAAAAAAAGAAAAAGCAATGTGTGCGTGCATTTGTGTTTGTGGGTGTGTGGGTGTCCTTAATGATATTACCACTATTATGTGTCATCTGATGGCTACCAACAGCAGCAAAGCTTATGTGGTTTGCGGATGTCTTCCTCCCCTTACAAACAGCCTTGTAGCTTCGCATTAAATTAGGTTAAGGTTAAATGTGGGTATGAAATTTAACAGTTGGGAATGACAATTAACATTATTAACAACATTATTAATGGCACTATCATTATCAATGGAAGCAGTATACTGGAATTTAACTGGAAGTGTGAAAACGTGCTTTAGCACTACTAGCACAATGCTAGCATGCAGCATTAATTACGATGCGATACCAGTAAAAATGAAACCTTCAATATTGACTTTTTATTTATTTGGACGAGCATCGTACGGAGCTAGGAAGAGACAAGTTCGGACATTTCTGGCTTAATGAAATGGACTAAAACACCAGTCAGGCATAACATTACATGTACTGACAGGCAAAGTGATTAGCTCTTCATCATGGCACCTGTTAGTGAGAGAGAGATATTAGGGAGCAAGTGAACCTTTTGTCCTTGAAGTTGATGTGTTAGAAGCAGGGAAAATGGGCAAGTGTATGGATTTGAGTGAGTTTGACTGGGACCAAATTGTGATGCCTTGACGACTGGGTCAGAGCACCTGCAAAACTGCAGCTCTGGTGGGGTGTCCCCGGTTTGCAGTGGTCAGTATCTAACATAAGTTGTTCAAGGAAGGAATAGTGATTAAGCATTGATAGGGTGGACTGGTCTGAAGAATCGCATGCCTGGCTGGGTGCATCGCTCGTCTGGCACCAGGATGCATTGTAGGAAGAAGGCAAGCCAGAAGAGGGAATGTGATGTTTTGGGCAAACCTTGGATCCTGTCATCTATGTGGATCTTACTCTGCAGGTGGCCATAATGTTATGCCTGATTAGTTTATATATATGTATGACTTTTTTTAGTCTTGCTGACCACTCAGTGTGTAAGATACTAGAGGGGTGCAGCACAACAAATCTATTTAACCACCTTGAGCACAGAAATCCAGAAGTTTGTGCAACAGCTTATGTGATCTATAAAAACCCCACAGCAAATAAACTAAGCGGTTGCACTTGAGCTTGACATCTGTGGAGAACTACTTTAGAAAGAGCTTCTGACACTTTTTTCCTCCTCACAAATTTTATAGAGCTTTCATCCGTGTGTCATACTCTAGCTTTTCAAAACAGATGGGGCTTTCTCATTGAGTTCACAGGAAACTGATGAAGCTGCTGATGAAGGCCGGTAGTTCAAACCGCTTGAATATAGTTATGTCACTGCATGCTGTCAGTACACAAACAGTGTACTGTTTGCACAGTGGGGAGATTATATATTTAAACTAAGGCTGACTGTAGGAACTAATAAATCTTGGCGGGGTTGTTCGATACTGGGGAGAATTATAATCCAGGTTACGTTGGTCAATGATCAATGCCACGACAAACATGGGATTGTTATGGGAAACACTTTGCATAATGCTAACCATCTCAGATCGATATTAAAATGTATTCGACTCAGATACAGACTGAAATGAACAGCCCTTATGGCAAAGCGGCTCTGAGCTGGGTTAGAACATGCAATCAGTCTCCTTGTTAAGGGACCAAGAGCAGAGCTGATTTGAGCCACATAAGGATAGTATCGATCCAGGCATTTAATCAGAGAAGGCAACTCTCACGTCTCTGCTTCAGTCTAGCCCACAGCTGGCCCTTTTCCCTTGTCTCACCCCTGCACTGAAGTAATGTGGGGTATCTCTCCCCTTCTCTCTTTCTCTCTCTCACCCTGTGTCACAAACCCCTTGTTTTTTTATTCTTCTCCTCTTGCCCCTGACTTCTACACAGGATTCATAAAGAGAAGCACTAAGTGATGTCAGTCAGGTTGTAAGAATGGAAGGTACTCTTTTTACTCTTAAACTCTTAAAATATTTGAACCTGGTTGTCTATATGCAAAAGTCTCTCTATTACTACAGGAAAGGTTTAAAAGGATGACATGAGAGTTCATTTTACAGCTATATTGTTAGACATTCAACACTGGCACAATGAAATTGGTTTAAATATATAATAGATGATGTTGTACTTAGAGTTGAAGGATACTGGCATACAGCCCTCGAGACAAACACAAAGATATCTACGTATCTTTCTCAAAGCTTCCCAAACATTGTGATATAAATTTTCCTTTGAAGCAGACTACTAAAACCAAGAAAAGAAATAATTTCCCCACCCCAGCGAGCTAAGCAGTCATCATGGCATCATTTATCAGAAGAGGTAATGATTTAAGCAAAGTGACTTTGACACCAATATTTTTCCACCCTGAAACCAATGCACCCAGCAAGAAGGCAGGACTTCAGCTACTTATTGACTGTGTTAAAGAAAACATAAATTATTAAACTGTTTTAAAACAAATATGAGGAGAGCGAGCTGAGCCTTCAAGGGCACCTTGGGATTGAATTTGACTCAATCCTAATACTCCCTCGCTCACGCTGCCTCCTTCGTGTTCCTTCGTGCTGTGCAAACACATGCGTTTGTCATCTCCACTGTGTATATCTGTGCGTGCGCTACAACAATAGCACAAAGATCTACCTTGTTCTGGAGAAATCGTGTGAGTAATGCTATAGCATATCAATGAGCAGACTCTGACAGCGGCTTTTTTTCCCTCCCTCTTTTGAGCCAATCACACCCGTCTTATACTCAGGATAATCATAATATTGGTGTTTGCATGGAGACAGGCAGGCATAGTCATGTTACTGTGAGCCAATCACGGGTTTGAACACTATATGAAATCAGGCTCCAGTGTTAGTGACATGCACCACACTTATTCTCTAACAACAGGGCTCCTATGATGGCTAGGAGTGATTACTGAGCTCAAAAGGAAGGTAATGCATCCTTATGACTGTCACGGTCCTGGGTCGTGCCACCCAGTGTTTTGTGTTTAGTCTATTTTGATGTTTATTGTTTGTTTAGGTTCATTAAGTTATTCCAGCTCATTTGTGATTATATGACCCTTGTATTAAGCCTCCCTTACCCTTCATGTGTTTATGTCTGTGTGTCTTGTGTTAAGTTCATGCTGTCGCTTCTGTCATCTTCCACTGTACTCCGTCTCCCTGGTTCGTGCGTCTACCTGTCATGAGTCATGTCTGCATGGTTGTGTTTAGTTCATGTCATGTCTAATCTCCATGTTTCCTGTTTTACTTTGAAAGTCTGCATTCAATGTCAGTGTATTTAGTTTCTCCTGTCCAGTCGTTAGGTTCATGTGTGTTCATGTAGGTTCCTTAGTTTGTCACAGTATTAGTTTTCCCAGTTTAGTTATAGCCTAGCCACGCTATCCTTACTTTGTTTGAACACCTTGTCTCCAGCCATAATAAAGGCTCGCTTTCTGTTAAGTTCACTCCCGTCTACTCACTTGTGTACGCACCTGGGTCCATTACACACACCACCGCACGGCCTGTCTCTGCAGACCGTGACAGTGACTTGTAGGGAAAAAATTTGTTCTGGCATCATAAATGTGCAGTTATGTGAAGAGCATCTCTTGTTCTCTCGTCCGGTTATCTGCCTTCAAACAACAAATCTGAGAAGTCCAGGGTTTATTCGGGGTGTAACTTTATGTTATTTGGAAGGCTCTCTCCTAGGTACTGGAATAAGTAGCAATCTGAATCTAAAGACTCTCAAGAGGAGCGTTTAAGCCTTTGGTTTGAAGAAATGCCTTAGGTACTTCAGCAGGTATTGCAGTACAGTGCATGCCTCAGCTCACCGAAAAGCCTCTCACTGCCTTATCATACACCACACGCGGCTGCAGTGCTTTGGCAATGCACTCACTCATACATCCTGAAGGGGCTACATGAGCAACTATAAAGCTCGAGTCGCAATAACAAACTGGAGCAAGCGAGCAAAAAGCTCCCGGTGCTGTTTAGCGGGCGGCACTGTGAGCCTGGGTGCAATGGCAACTGAATTGCTCCAGTATTTCATGCTTTGCTCCCATGAGCCTCGTATTACTACTGCTTGCATTATGCTTATGACATCATGATTCCTCCACTTATTGAATGTGTACTGAATGCATTCTACCTCAATTCCAAAACCTACATGCTTCTGCGAAAGTAAGACGCACGGGTACAACACAAAACCTGCACGAAAAGCAGCATCATCACTACTGTGTCTCCTGTTTAAAACCACAAGTTTTTATTTCTATGATTCCTATGATGCGAGACCAGGCCACATGGATTCTAATTAACTGCATTATTTTCAGAGTTGTAAGCTAAATAAGCTAAAATGTGAAGCTAAATGCAAAAATTACCAACATAGTCAAAAAATGCACTAATGCAGGAGCATGTAAATATTCATATGGCTTCACAAAAGCAAAATCAATTACTCCTCCTATAAAGAAGAAATTGCCTTTGCTAAGTATATCCCATCAAAGTAAAGACTTGTGGTGATAAAAATAAATAAATAAATCCAGACTCCACTCCTGCAGCTGCAGCAGATCTTCACTTTCTATCTCATTCTTTGAGGTTAGATTTGTTCTGTCTTCTTCAGCTTGATGTGCCAAAAAATCTAGTGAATCAACAGCACATGGATCTGAGGGTGGCACCAAGTGGCCCCCTGGGAGGAAGCTTGAAGAGTGGAGCACTACAGGTGAGAGGAGAGAGGCAGATCCTGGCTCCTGGAGCATTCATCTCCAAACGCACCACCACACCGAACAGCAGTCTGCGCTTGCCTCCCCTATTATCATTCTATATTACACTGTGTAGTAATTCTCCATCATTACCAGAGGCCTGCTGCCACTCAACATTGCACTGAAGCTGGCTCATACGCTGAGACTTTGTTCTGGACAGATTGATACAGCTGGTCAGGCAATGCAGAACTAAATGCAGCTGGGCAGCGGTTGTACCCCCTACAAGGACACTCTCCTGCCTTGGATTCTTGTATTACACCCAGAAACACACTGTGCAGGTAGAAAAAGTCCCGGTGTATCCCAGCCTATTTGTAGGCAGTAAAAAGAGAGGGAATGACTGCAGTATATATGTGAGAGAGGCAATATATACCAGTGAATAATCAGAAAATAAAGCTTTGAAGCTGGTACTGATTGTGTCATTTATGTAAAACTCATCATCAATAATCATATCTGAACTATCTACATGAGCAGCTGCATCCAATCAGAATCCAAACATGTAGTTCTTACACACATTATTATAAATTGGATATATATGCATCACAAAAAAATAAAATAACTGTAGTTATGCTACAGCTTACAATAATACAATGCGAACGCACTGAGCGTATCTGCCTGACTATAACTGCAAGACTTGTAAAATCCTTTCCTGTAATGGACCCCCAGTATCAGAGGAAGCACTGTGGGCCAAAAATGTTTGTTCCAGAACAGTCTGGTGGAGATTAAAGCTCTCTGCTGTCGGGGTGATTCACAGACTTGCAGCTTAGTGCTCTCGCACTGTGGTGTGACACCAGTCGAAATGGAAAGCGAAAGAGAGAAACACTTTGGACAAGAGGAGTGAAGCTTTGTTCTCATGACTCAGTGTTACTCTGTAAATGGGAGTGTTAATGCTCATCTTGAAGCAAACTGCTGAACATGCTGCCCCGAGTGCACAGACCGAATGAGAGAGTGAGAGATAGACAGAAGGCAAACAGAGCTACAGAGAGTATCAAGTCCTCTCGTCCACACATCATTAAAATCCCAGAAATCAGGGTGACGCCATAAATTAATCTTGACATCCGTTAAAATTTTAGCCTCCTTTTAAGGCTGTGCTGAGGATAAAAGCCTTACAGCATGTTCTTGAACTGTGTCACTGACCAGATCCTGGAACAATCGGCGTGCAGCTGCATCCTGGACTCATTCTGCAACATGAGATCAGTTAAGCTCTCAGTGACACAGGCCTAGACACCAGTCAGCGACCCACTGGCAACCTTCAGTTACTAAGGAAAATGTATATTTTCACAACTGGCTGGTGAGTGGTTGCTAGCCTGAGTGAAATCAGTTGCAAAGAACCTCCTTGTGACTGCGTTGTTTAGTAGCAGATTGACGTGATTGCCCTTAATTTACATGAACTCAGACTTGTCTGAAGACAACTGCCATTAGCTTTCTGAGCTGCAGTTAACCCAGAAATCAATTCAGAAATAGAGAAAATTCACTCTCAATGTGAAATTTGTGCCTTACCACTGCAACCAGCATATTTGGGTGACCAGTTTCACATTAGTGACTGCCAGCAGCCTCCAGCAACAACTCGCCAACCAGATGCAAAATAAATATTTTTCCCTACCAACTGTTGGATACCAGGTGGGCACCCGCCAGTCTCTAAGCCTCCATGAATGGGGCTTTGGCAATCGATTTCATATTGACTACCAACAACCTACAGCAACCCCTTGCAACCAGCCAGGGAGCGCACATTTTTCCAGTGTGACTGGTTGTTGCCAGATAGTCCCCGACAAGTCTCAGAGTCAAGCCATTTGTATACATAGCCTCTCATTAAGTGATAGAGCCTCACATCAGTGAATCCAACAAGTTCATCTGACATTCCAAGAGTAAAAAGTTGAGAAAATACCATCAAAGGGAAGATAATCTAATATCCGGTGGTTCAATGGGCCCATCGATTTTCATGTGTCATCTGCCACATATGGCCACCTCGGATTCAGTCTTGGACTCTCTAATTACCCAATCAACATACACTCGCACTATACAGCTGTGAACAGTAGCCACCATATGGACCAAGGCAATTCATCTTGAAGATTAGACAGGTGTGGCTATCACTGTGAAGCAAACAGCACGAGGTAAAAAATGGCATCTCCTGCTTGTAGCACAGTGTTAGCTCTATGCAAGTGTGTATATCATGGTATAGGTACTGTGTAGAAAACTCAGTTGAAAATGCAGAACGCTACAGTTCACCTGAGGATAAAGTTTATATAAGAGATAAGCCCTGTAGGCAGAACCAACCTTACTCAGGTCTGGAGATATTAAGACTGTCTACATGCCTCTGTAGCAAAGGAGCGAAGCAGGGAGGCTATAAAATGTTTGACTGCACCTTGCAGCACTACTTTGCCTCTCTGGCGGTGGCTTAATCTGAAAAGCTAAGCAAGCACTTTCGCTCCTTCCTTTCTTGCCTTCCTTTAGGTCTATGCAGGCTATTTTATGAAAAAAATACCTTGCAATGTTTCTACATGCTTGGCATTGAAGCATTACAGTGACTACGGAAAAAGATTGGGGTGTTATTGCATTTTTCCCCTGGCTACATGATGACACTGGGGAGCCTCGGGGGCAAGATGTGACAGCACTGTAGCTCGGGCTTGCACCAGAAATCAAAAGGAACAAACTCTTTTCCACTCCTCTCTGCAAAGCAGCGTCACTTAACAAGGGGATTGAGACTCTTTGTGGCAGAGCACACGGTAAAGGAAAATAGGCTGCTTCTACCCTTCCACAAGCAATGTGTTTTATTTTTAGGGTAAGAACCTTCTTGGAGGTCCGAAGGGAGAGCAGCACTAACAGGTGCATCTATAACCTTTCTATGTGCAGCAAGTCAAGCATGATTTTTGACTCACTTTTTCAACTTGTGACACTAAAGAAAGTCCCAAGTGGTGTGGGATGGATGGAAATTATGCTTTGCTTTCAGGTCAAGAACGGGAGGTGCTGGATATGTGACCTACAATATAAAAGAGAGCAGTGATTGCAGTTAATTTTGCAATTTCATAACCTGGTTCAGCTCTACATAAACACAAATTATGTTTTAACATGTTTCAATTTATTTTAGTTTTTTAGTTATTTATTTTATCTTATCTCATTTTAATTTTCTTTACTTATGCTATTAGCATGTACAGCACTTTGTGAACTCTGGTTTTATGTTAAAGTGCTTTATAAATAAAGGTGGTATGATATGGTATGGTAAATAATTCAACATTTGAGGACCTGCCAATATTCTGACAGCAGCAGACTAGCTCAGAGTTGTTGTGGACACAAATGGACAAAAACATAAAAAGCAAAGTTGAACTGTAAGTGCTAATCAAGAGACCTCTAAGAAAATTCAATTTAAATTTTTGCTCCAACAATCAAGTCCTGCTGAAAATCTGTGTTTGTGATTTGCTTTGATTTCATTTGTGTACTCTCAGAACAGTTGCTGAATGGTTGCTGGCTGTTGCCCTATATGACTTGTCTCCAAACACTCACTCTCCAAGCTGTAGTGAAACTTGAAAAATGCAACACAAATGCAAAAGGACAACGTTGGCCTTCAAAGTCAAAGTTGTGCAACCATTAAATTTTAAACCGCACACCTTTTCTCTGTGAATCTCTCCGTTTCAGGTTGTTGTACTTTTTAGGGTTTAACTACCACTCGGTGAGTGTTTGCAAGCATGTTGGTGTCCTTAATGACTCCTGACCTATTGAAGTCCACATTGGACTTACATTGGAAATTAGCGTTAGCAATATACACACACATGTTAGCCTGCATTAATGCGTTTGTAACTTTCAGGATTTTGTCTGTATTTGCGCCTTAGAAATACAGTCACTTAGACATGACAATAAATACTGGTGACTGTAGCTCAGGAGGTAGAGCAGCTCATCTACTGATTGGAAGGTTGGTGGTTTGATCCTTGCCCCCCTCTAGTCTACATGCCAAATAACCTTGGGTAAGATATTAACCCATAAAGTTGCACACTTATGCATCCAATAGCGTGTGAATGTTAGTTAGAAAGCACTTAAAATCACAGAAGAAAGTGCTGGTGCTTTCAGTACTCTGGGAGAGTAGAAAAGCGTCATGTCTATGGTAAATATTGTGCTACAACATCCGCTAGCTAGTTTAGCTTAGCATAAACTGGAAAAAGAGATTAGCCATAACTAGTCTAAAGCCATATACTATTTACCGTACAATAGACAGTCAAAAACACTTCCGGTTATATAGAAGTCTATGTAAGTGTCCCTCAGCTCTCTTGCTCTCTGACTTCAGTAAAGACTTTCCTGATGACTTTATCGGCCCAAATGAAAAGCACTGCTTGTAGCGTTCTAGCTTCAAACCACATAATTAGTCAGAAAGGAGGATAAACAGGTGTATTCTCATATGCTAACACCTTTGTTGACAATCACAAACTGTCAATCAACTGAATGCCGCGTCAAACTACTTCACAGTCTGATCCACCCCTTTACATTTTCAAAACAACAAGGTGGCAGTGAGAAAAATATACAACTTAAGGTTTCATAATGGGAATTTCCTAATCACTGATGTCATGGTGACTATGTCCAGCTTTATGTGCAAAGAAACCTCTACTTGTGTTGCTATTTCAAGGCCAGTAGCAGTTACTTCCAATGACTGGCTTCCTATGCAAGCCAACCATTGCCTCACAAATAGTTTGAGTTTTTCTATAATCAGACAAATAAGATATGACGTGTATATTTCTTTACTTCAGATGTGCAGGACAACTGTGTGCCTGACATTTAAACAAGGCAAATTTTCTATTTCTCATATTGTTAATGAATTCAAACAAATGCAGTCAAATTTCAAACTTTGAGAAACAGACTTCTGACCTGTTCTGCATAATCCTGGAGAGACTGACAGTATTCCACTTGTCTCCTACACTGTATATGCTCTAACAGTGGTCACAGTGTCAGCTTCTCCAGGATAAAAATATCCATTGTCCTTTAAGGCCTGACCTGATGAAAATTCTTCAGAGCGCTCATCTCCATGCATGTGAGCATAGCCATAATGTGCCCCTGGCACAGGAGAGGGTTAAGATTAAACTACAGCTGAGGCATCACTGTGTCAAACTCGATTTGTTCAGGGACTTGTGATGCTGACCAGGTGAAGGGTTTGGGTGTCAAAGCTAAAGCACCGCTGTGATTCAAAGTAGAGGAGCGTACAAGAGTAGAGAAAAGCATCCTGAGGTAAAGAGACTTGAATTAGTAGCAGTTACCAAATGTGGAGTCAGGACACCTCAGTGCATGTCTTGAAAATGCAGGTGTTGGTGCAGAAAACAGCATCTAATTCCAACGTTCTGTGGCAGCCTTTTGTAGGGTAACTTTTACTGCATAAAAAGAATCAGCCCATAGCACTCTGACTTGTCATACATTTAAGGAAGAGCTTCTTAAGAGCGTATTAAGGGAAAGTTGTAGTGTCAGCTCCTCAGTTATACTGCCACAGTAACGCTTCTTTGAGCTGGGAGTGAGTGTTACTGAGGGCTGAGCAATGCTGCAGATATTTAGCAGGGCAGAAGGATACAAAAGCTCCAGCATTTCTCACCTGCAGGCTTAGACACAGACCTAGCTATAAAGGTTGCCTCTTTACTGAAGCACTGCAGAGTCCCAGCAGAAAGTAGAGCACACAAAAAAGCTACAGTATAATGCAGAGAATGCACTTGAAAACTAAAAATATAACACAGCACTGGTAAGTTGGATATGTGTCAGCAAGCATGTGTGTTGCTGTGATTGTCTTTGCTGGAGCCCATGAATCTCCTGCCTCGCTTGCTGCCGGGGCAGAATAGTACTTTATGTTTTTATAACACACATTGTTGACTCTGCAGCAAAAAGACCCAATAAAAAGAGTGATGCCTCCTTGTCTGTATTGGCGTGGTGCGACGCGGGGGTTGTTAAAGAGGTATGAATCTTTTATGAGTAACGCGGTCAATATCAGTTGAAAGGGCCGAGACTTTGGCACCCGCCTCGAGGTGGGATTTTCTCAGCATAGCAATTGTTGCTGCGCCTGGATGCACCTATGCCATCCCGCAAATTACCCAATTACACTCCCTCGGTCGACTCAATCAAGATTCTTCACTGACATGCTCAGGTGACACGGCTGGAAGTGTATTACCCAAAAGCATAAAGACCTGGCGTTACAGTTCAGATAACCGTCAAGGTTCACTTTAAAATAAATCTGGAAAAAGGATCTTAACTTCTGCAAAGTGAGCCTCAACAGCAGCAGATTGCAGCAGTAAACACTCTTCTAAATGGCTTATTAAAGGCCTAACAGTGGTAACAGGCCTATCAGCTGCACAGGTAGGAATATCTTAAAAACATCTTAGCAGACTGTGTCACCTGACAAATGTACCATTTCATTTTTTTTACTGAATTCACAGACACAGCAGTAAAGGCCATCAGTACATCTGTTTTCATTTTATTTTTTTTTCCATCTGATGCACCTGATGTATAAATCTTCAGTGAATACTGCACTGTGTTCATGGCTACAGATTCAGACGAACATCTGTCTTGTTTGGCAAACACTTTAAATGAGCCAAATGTTTTCTCACTGGGTGGATTTGGTGCTATTCCTGCAGGTAATTAAAAATGGGAAGATGATATTTTTTCAATACATTTTGAGGCAGCAAACTCTTTGCAGAGTGATAGAACTCATGCAGCACACATGTTACTGTAAAACAACTAAAATCATGAAGTGAATGAGAAACTAAAGGACCACTACAAGCAGTGCTTTTTAAACTTGTATTTCCTTTCTTGCCGAGATTTAAATGAGAAAGTAGCTTCCGGTATTATGCCTTTTAAATATTTAGCTAAACACTAGATTTAGCTTAACAGGAAGAAGGAAACAGCCTTGATTAACCTATAGCTATAATTAGCTATAATTTAAGCATGTGAATGACTCTATATAATTGTGTATAAAAAATGGTCATTACCACTGTTTTTCAGACTGCTGTTCTGAAGCCTAGAGTTCAGGATTTTAGTCACTGTAGTGTTTTTGAAATTGGGTACGACCATATTTGGATGAGGCAGTAAACAGTAAACTTCTCTAAGGTATCGCGCTAGCTACCTAACTTGGCTAGTAAGGTTCATGCTAGATTAAATGTCACATGGGATGCTACTTTGGCTAGTGAGCGATTAGCTTAAAACGGCATGTACCTCACACAAAAACTGAACTGCCACCTTAGCTGTGTCTAGGGTTGCCAACCGTCCCTTAAAATACGGAATCGTCCCGTATTGAGCTAATAAGGGACGCACTTCGTCCCGTAATACAGTGAGAATCAAAAGTAGTCTATAAATGTTAATGGAATTAACGCTTTGTTTGAAAACATAATTCCCAGCCCCTCTCCTGCTTTGTGACCAATGAGCTGACAGCACACTTATGACAATTCGAGTATGACAATTCAGATTATCTCATTGGTCGAGGAAAGGTCGCTTGCGGAGAAAATACCGGAAGACAACAGATGACCACAACAAGAAGCATGGCCAACAGGGAAACAAACGCCGACACTGCGGTGCACGTCTCGGATGACAGTACACCTAATGCTGGGCAGACACTGTGTGATTTTTTCAGTCACGTTATTCAGCTCTTGCTCAAACTGCACGATTGACTCGCAGGGATTAGAAGTTTGCAGGTCACGATGTACTCTCACACTATACCGCCCGATGCTCTGATGCGACCTGAGTGCTCACACTGTGCCTCCATAACATGAAGGTTATAACAGAAAATCTGTCGCTCGCTCTCTCTGTCTTTCACTCACACAGACACGCACACCACCACCATCAACTTTGCTAAATTGCTAATGAAAAACATGATCAGGCAGCTGTGATTGAGCAGCAGTGTAAATCCAACTATTTTCACGGTTGTTGTGGTCGTGATCATTTTGTGATGCCACATCGAAAAGGCTCGGATGAGCTTTCCAAAGTTCTACAAGTTGTGCCTCCATCACTTGTGTCCAGATCACACGCTGCACAGCCGTGCTGCGCCGTCTTTTTCACCGATGTTTACGTGTTTGCGCATGAGCAGTGTGAGCGGCTGTGGTGACACCCTCACGAGCGATTGATGATCGGGAGCTGGTCGTGAGGTGTTAATCGCTTCTCGTTACCCCACGTATACTACACGACGCACGATGAAGGCCAAAATCGGGCCGATCACCAAATCGGTCGCACGACTCAAAAATCGGCTCAAAATGGGCCAAAAATCGCACAGTGTGAGCCCAGCATTAGAGCAGCAATGTTTGTTCCCCTCAGAGAAAGAAAAGAAAAAAGGCTGCAAAAGTACAGGAGGACTGGGAAAAGGAAAACACCTGGCTGGGAAAGTGCACGATAACACCTTTAAAGCGCACTGCACTGTGTGCCGGCGCACTTTTTCCATAGGCATGCTTCTAGTGGTGGGCACAAGAAGAACATGAGGGGCGTGAAAGCTCGGGGAACCCTTAACCAATTTTTTGTCCACCAGGCCACGGCAGAAGCAGATATGGTATGTAAACACTGGTTTGTTGTTTAAACCCTCTGGTTAAGGTTAATATGGGCATGTGCAGTGAATATCAGCGCTATGTGGCCAGAAGTGTGATAATATCATTTATTTTGTGTAATAAACAACTGCAAGGATGGATGATTACAACAAATAGATGACTAATACATAAAAGTAATACATAGATGAATAATGATGATGAGTTATGATGCGTAATCATGGGAACAAGCGGGTTTACAAACAGGAGCAGCTGATTAGAAAAGCTGAAATAATACCTCAACTGAAGCCAATTGTACTAAATGCACTATATGTGCACTGTTACAAGAATATTTTTCTTTCTATTGTTTTCTATTAATTTATATAATTTTAAGTTAAGCAGGACAGAGTTCTTTTAAAGAAAGATTTACTTATATTCTCAAAAGTTAAGCATGACAGGCTTCTGTTTAAGAAAGAGACCTGTTTTACTGTGTTAATGTTGTCATTGTGAGCTAAAAATAAATGGCTAAATGATCATTTGTTTCCCATATGGTCATATCAAAAAGAATATTCATCTGCTTAAATCAAATTCAAGTCAAATGGTTAAAAAATAATTTCACACACACAAAAAAAGAGCTACCACACTGGGAAGGGTGAAGACAACTGGGTTGCCCGGCCCTGGCCACGAGGTGTCCCTTATTTATTTTTCAGGGAGTTGGCAACCCTAGCTGTGTCCCAACTGGACACAGTTAATGACTGTAGAAAACATGGACGACGCGACAGCTTCCCAAAACTGAAGCCAAAACGTCTCTATCGCCCCCTGGTGTCTGGCTGCAGTATAGGTCATAAACCCCACCTCCTGCATGTTAGCGGATGGGACTGGGGTCAGATTAAAATTAAAAATTCTCCTCAGATAATTTTTTTCCAAAGATGCTTTCGTTCATTATCAGTAGTTACGCTGATTTATGTTCAAGGGGTCTTCTTTCTCATAAGTTTGATTCTAATTACTACCATAATGCTTTTAAAGTGGGGTGCAACGTTTTTTAGAGTCATTGGTCTTAACTCAGACTGTATTAACCGAATTTAAGTGGCCAACTTACACAGTTACAGCCATGTGAAAAAGAAAGCTTTCACGGGGTTCTCTGAAAAGCTAAGTGCACTGTTGATGCTTCCATGAGAATAAGGAGAGTAAGCAGCAGCCAGGTGCTGCTAATCAAATGACCTTAATTAACTGATCATAAACAAGTGTAAGCACCTCTATAAAAGCAGAAGTTTCAGCAGTTTCTGGAGTTGGTTGTTGGTTTTGAGCATTAAAGGTGTGTTAACAGAATGCCACTATTTTCCCAGGAGTAGACATCCTAGTAAATTCACCCCAAGGTCAAACCGTGCAAAGCTTTTTTTGTAAAAACAGCCCAATTGCTAGATCTCAGGCTCTTACAGGCCTCAGAATATTAAATGCTAAAGTTCCTGACTGTACAAGTAGAAAAAGACTGAACATGTATGGCTTGTTTGTAAGTGTTACCAGAAGAAAGCCTCTTCTTTCTAAAAAGAACATGACAGCACAGGCTAGGTTTGCCAAAATGCACCGGAACAAATCACAAGACTTCCAGAACAATATGTTTTGGACAGACAAGACCAAAATAGAGATGTTTGGCCATAGCACCACATTTAATGAAAACCAAACACAGCATATTAGCGCATATCAACTATCAGCACAGTGATGGAGGGCTAAAGCTTGGCCCAAAAGGGGCTGTGCAAGTGGACAATGATCCCAAGAACACCAGCAAATCTGAATCAAACAGAGTGACTGCAGTGAGTGGGCCAAATCCAACACGGTGACATGAGAGACTGAAAATGTCCTTATAACAGAAAATTATTATTTCAAGTTACTGCTGAATCAAAGGGTGCACTTAGTTTTTCACATGACTCTATATACAAAGTCATCCACTGGATAGTTTTTATGACATTAGCTGTAAGAGAGCAAAACAAATTTTTGATATTAGGGTGTAAATATCTCTATTTGTGCTGCTAATTTGGGCATTTTCACGTTACTTATGGAGATTGACCTGTTTTTGGTGCAAGGCTCAGGTAACTCTTAAATGAACTGCAGTTTCTGCTACACACTAACAAAATTGTGACCTCCAAAGTCACCAGTGGGGCTTTATAGATTTCAGTTTTTATGCTAACCTGAAGAGAAATCTTCTATATTCTGCTCTGAGACAAAACAGTTCAGAAAAAAGTACTTAAGAGGAAAAGCCAAGAACTGCCTCACAAGCAGAAATCTGTATCACAGATTTTCTACAATCAATGACTAATAGATAGCTACAGCTTTTTAGAGTAAAGCATATCCCGCAACACAGAATATGCTCGAGTGTGCGAGCCAACATTAACTGCCAAGAAGCAGCAGCAAAGAGAAGCCCAGAGAGAGATGGGAGACGGCCCTGGTAATGATGGAGGAGGCAACAGCAACCAACAGGCTAACAGTGGCTGGAGGAGGTGGAACCTATGAGGCTTCTGCTTCCTTTGACTTATGGTGTTTAAGGCTTTTGCTGCTTAACTCCAGTCAATTGTTGGGCCGTGACTCAAATACATCTATGCTGCTTGTAAAGATAAGAAAGAAAATCATTTTGTTTCTGGATAAAGTGAACTGTGTCGGGAAAACGCAGTTCAGGGGAATAAAGTGTACGTTAGTGTGGATTTAAATGGAAATTTGTTTGTTTTACACAAATGTGGCTTAAACAAGCATGTGAAAAGAAAGTGATAAAAACCCTGCAGTGAATTTTATTACGTATGCTAGTTCCATTAAGAAAATCGAGAGATAAAACAGATCACTTTTCACATCCTTTCATAATTTAATTATAAAAAAAAACTTCAAGCATATTGAATTTCATGCTTTTTCCCTCTGATGTTTTCCAGCAGTCACAATACAGATTCTACACTGCCTTATTAAATATTCAATATCCGAAACGCCAGATCAATCAGGCCTGCTTACCGCACGCCACTGACATTGCTGAGGAAATTTCTTCATTTGGTGGCACAATCAATAGCTCATTACTGCAGCTTTACACTGTGTTGTCTCTGGGCAGGCCCTCTGGCTTCATTCCAGGCCTATCTGATCTGTCCATCTTCATCACAGAGAAACAGCCTCCTGCTGAACAACAATTACACTCTTAACCTCACACCAACTTATCGCTCTGTAAGTTGAGTTTTTTATGAGATGGAGTGTGATGAGGCTTTATGATCGTGTGCGTATTTGAGCAGTGATATGTATATAATGCATCACATCCTTTTGATTTCACGCGCGCCAAGCGAGCAGGCCAGAAATAAGAATTAAGTATGCAAACGTGGAAAGGCAAGCTTTCACACAAAACATCAGTTCTCTGCTTCGAACACACAAAAACACAAACACCGGTAAGGCAACACGATGGGGAGCAACAAACAAAGACATTTTTTCGAAATCGCTTCCTTACAAAGCTTTTTCCCTGCGCTCAAAATCTGCACCATTATACTCGAAATGCCTTTCGCTCACTAACAAAAGTGAGCTATTACTTTTTTAATTCAACCGTGAAATGACAGAAGCACTCATCATAATAGCGTTAAAGCTCGCCTCCTTGGTGTCACACAGAACGCGGTGATGTGCTGAACCGAACTTCCCGTCCGTGGAATAATTTCATGGTCATCTCTAATAATTATACAAAGACCAAGTGAGTGACAGTGCAAGCCTGCCATACTTGTGGCACTCAAACCCTGCACAAACAAGTACCCCAGTATGGATATATGAATGATGAATGGTTGGCAAGGACCCACTCTCAGCTCTGAAAGTTTCTGACTGCAGAACAAGGGCACCTTTGGTTGCCTCTGGATCAGCGTGAGGCTCCTTCACCCTCGCACTCTTGCTACTATCTCAAATTGCAGATGACATCCTCCAGGAAAGACACGTGATAATAACGTGCACAGCTGCAGTTATTCACAACTATGCGATTAGAGGGAAATGAAAGTTCATCTGCGGGGAAAGGAGCTGAAGAAAAACATGGAGGAGAAAAGAGCAACAGCAGCGAAGGAGCAGAAAGGAGACGCACAGGACGAGCGACCTCTGGCACCGAGGCCGCCGGCACACGGCACACTCAAAATTAGTGTTTTACTGAGATTACAGACTCCTTTCTTTTTTCTCTCTCTGGTGCTGCTTGTTTAGGCTCATTGCTTTGCTTCTTCTGTGCTGCTGCGCTGGCAGTCATCGCCTGGATGCAAAGTGAGGCCAGTGCCTTCACATAAACAAGCCGAGCGCTGCCACAGCGCATTAGTCACAGCTCAGGTCTGGCCTTTTCAAAGTCGCTACTCCTACTCAAACTGCTAATAGAGCCCCAGAATTTGATATTAGCCTAGCAGGGATACATCCATCAGCGAAGCTGTGCGAGTGCCCTCATGTGCGGCTAACAGGGTGGTTTTTGAGAATTAAAGCGAGAAGAGCGGCGAGCATCAGGACCGAAAGTTTCTTAAGGCCCCCCCTGCTTTATTCCCCCTCTTCTTTCTGCACTAATGACACAAGCAGGCAAGCAATTCATTAAAAAAACTACCCTTATATAATGAGCAGCCTGAGCAATGTGACCATAAGCTGATATTTTTTCACTATAGGGCCTATTACAAAGCCACTGCTGATGGAGCCGGTGCATTTGAGGACATTTGCAAACAGGGCGAACACAATGCCTATGGAATATGCAGACTTATTAAAGTCTCTGCACAGCCCCTCGCACCCTTGGACATTAAACAGCAGTTTGTGGGGGAAGCTTCTGTCAGAGTCTCCTGGCTCACAATCAGCACCGTTCCTCTTCCTGTAACATCAAATTACCCGTGGCTGAGATATCCCTGCTCTTTCCCTCTCTTCCTTTTATTTCCTCCCACTGTGTTGGGTTTATAGGCAGCAGTCCGGCAGGGGTAATTTCTGCTACCACTCCAGGGAAATTACTTTGTGTTGTTAGAGAAAAGGCAGTTTGCGAACTGCTTTATCAAGCTCCCCGTCTCAAGTAACAGTCAACATTTCAACGCAAGGAAGAAATACAGCCTCAGCATATCTGTGCTTATAAGTGCGCTAAGTGGCATCAGTGCAAAGGCAAGAGTAGTCACCGTGGGTGTGTGTGTGATGTTTTGGATAGGCATATGTGCATCCAACTGTGCATTTGTTTCTGCAGGACTGCTTTCATTGCCCGTACATCCTCGCACACATATCTGTTCTGCTCCTCTACGCCGAGCGGTTCAGCTGTGCCTTGAATAATTTCTGCACTGTGCTCTGCTGTGGCACGTCTGGTGCAGCCTGACTGCACCACACAGCTACAGCTCCGCATTTGCATTCAAAACGCACACACTCACACTTTTACACTGATGAGCACCAAGCATGCGCCCGCCGTCCCGACACCGTCCATTCTGCCAGACGCTTCCCTGTGTGGAGGATGCAACAAGCCGCTAAAAAAACAAACAAAAACAAAAAAAAAGCAACAGCAGCTTTCTATTACTCAGTGTCATCTTGCTTCTGCTTCCAGAGTTTACGAAAATTGCTCAGTGACGCGCCAACAAACTGGACAAAGAGCCAAGCAAGGAAAAATCCGCCAATTCCAAAACTCTCACCTGAGGTTGACTTTAAAAATCTTAACTCTGGATTTGTGGCATTTAAATTCAAGGCCGGAAAAGAGAAGAAACAGTGCTGAAATGTCAGCTCTATTTTGAAGTGGCAGACATGCTGATGTGGTGACCTCTATGTGCTGTGGCTAAAAGGTTGGGGGGCTGCAGGGCAAATGAGCAGGGGGTATAAGCTTACTTCTGAGTGAAAAGGAAGGGGCAGTCTTGGATTGTGGTTTCCAGTCTTGCTCATGCCTCTAAAGTCACATTTTAAAGCTGGACGTCTCTAATTATCCGACGCTGCTGTAAAATATCTAATCACTAATTAAAATGTCATTTAAAACACCTCTGTTCAAGTCTTTAAAAAAGGCTGTAATCTGCATAACACAACAACAACGTCGCTACTGTGTGTGCCTCCAAGTACAGCAGGTTGTGCATCTGTAAGCAGCTTAATAAAGGGAAACCACAAGCAGCAGCGCCAGTGGTGTGTGCAACCGAACACCTCCTACTGTCTCTGGGTCTATCTGGAAGACCTCCAGGTGCTGCGCTCCTTCATCTATCCGAGACTAGCGTGGAATTTTTCGGGTATGATATGCCTCTCGGTGCGTTTTTTTGTGGATGAGCGGGTTGTGTCAACATCTATCATTGTCAGCAGTAGAAAGCGTTCCTCTCAGTCCAAACACAGCTAGATATTTACGAGCTTAAACACCCATCCTCAGCTAGAGAAATCCATTTCCACTAAGTGGCAAATATTTCCACTGTAGTGCGGAGCTAGAGCCAAGGAGAGAAAATAGTCTTCAGCCCGTTTAATCCTAATCATACACTATTTAATGAGCATACAATACTGTCTGTTTATGTTAGCTTTGTCTCTGACGAGTAAGACAGCGTTGGTAATCTGGGCTGGCTGCAGTGAGACTGTGATTATTGCAAAGATGCTCCTTCTTAGTTCATTTGCATAGACCTTTGCTGCTGCACAGGAACCCTGGGGCGACTGTCTGGACAGGCAGTGTAGGCTGCCAGGCTACCACGTTAGTGCATTATACAGCACACTGGTTCAGAGGTCCATTTTTTTCTCTTCAAAAACAAGTCAATTGACGCTGACAGAACAATGAAGCCTCTTGATTCAGTGAGCCATTTTAAGTTGGATCGCAGAGCTCGAACTGCCAAACTGTTACCACATAATGATAACAGGTAAGTTTGTCAGCAGAAGAGGGGGAAAATACCGCTGTGAACTTCTTAGGGGCAGAGATTGTACGAAACACAATAGCTGTCAGTGAACGATGCGCAAAACAATAGGGCACTGTCAACGCCTGTGAGATGTGCAAAGGGAGAGGGTTATCGAAAGCTACATGACAGAATAACATCTGTCAGTAAATCAAAGTGGCAGCCAATCGACAGGAATAATCTCTCACACACTCACACAGAGAGCTACACATATTCCCACAGCCATCAGAGCAGCGCTTACAAGTAATGTACTTACAGTTCTGAGGAACTGGATCTCATCCTCTCCTTCTCCACCTTCAGCCATGGCTGCAAAGGAGCCTGTTCAGACTCCGCTGGCTGCCTTCTCCTGTCGAAATTAGCATATAGCTAATCCACGGCCATACAGCGGGAGACTACCGCAGCATGTGTCACTCAAAAACCCCTGCGCTCACGCCCCTGTGCTCGCCGCCCGGAGGAGGAGTGTGTGTCAGCATCGGAGGGCTGGAGCAACTGGGGACGGGTGCGTGGCGGGGAAACGGGGAGAAGACGAGTCCTGTAGCGAAAGATGCTGGAGAGGGGGGGGGGGGGGGGTATGTGTCTTCGACGTCACCGTCAGACCTTATTAGCACAAGCGGGAATATTCAAAAAATCGACACGCGCTTTCCGTCTAAAGCTAATTTCTTTCCCGACACGCATGCTAAAGCGTGGGGTATAGCGCGCCCTCCCACCACGGCGCACGCAAGAAATTCACGCTAGCTGCCATTTCCAGATCAGCACCATGGTCAGCACCCCACTACCCGCACAGGCTTTCAGTGTGGAGGGTCCTGCACTCACCCTGCAGAGGACGGGATTTTATTTATTTATTTGTTTGTTTTCCTTTTTTTCTATTTTTTTATGTTGCCGATCATTTCTAAATGTTTGAGGAAGTGTGGATATGACTATTGTATAGAAAATATGTCACTGCTACCGCTGAAGTGCAAACGTCTTCCAAATCAGCCTGAATCTAGAACAACGTTCCCTCATTTGCTATGATGTCTTAACAGAGCTCTTTTTTTATTATTACAAAAAAAAGGGGGGGGAGGGGGTTCTTGCACAACTACTACCTCACTTGTAAATTATTTATCAGATATTTGATTAACTCAATTACATATTAATGAATGCAAAGTAAGACTTTTCACTTATAATGTGTGACAGCGGTCGTTCTGGTGACCCAAAGGTTGGTCATAAGCATAATGAAGCTCGCTCATCTCATCTACAGCGAATAAACACGCAGGCGCCCCAACACGATGAGATGCTGCCCTCTAGCGTCAGTGCGCCAAACTGCTAAGACCAGCTCTACATGGCGTCCTTCCACCATTCATTGCACCATATATACTTAGTTACTTTATTCTTCATCTTATTCTTCCTGTGATGTTTTAAAAAGTACATCCGAAGGATTAAGTAATATTTCAAAGTTATGCAGAAGTATTTGTATTAGCATTAATATAATCAATCATGATCATATTAACGCCCATTTAAGTTTTTAATGATAAACCTTAAAATCGTTGGATACAAACCGTTGTAGAAACAGCCATTCTGCAGTTCTCCAGTTTCCCAACAATGCAAATCTAACTCGCAACAAATGCAAATGTCCAAACGCGCCTGTTTCTCCGAAACCTCACTCACCGCGACAACCCATTTAGACGACACAGGAAATGTGAGAGAGCACATTACTTTATCCAGAAGGATGGCAGCTTTCAAAACGGTAGTTATTGGACATAAGTCCGACTCTAAACATGTTCGACCGAGGCTATGACACTTGTTCTAATTATGTGTTTATTATCAGAATCTTGGCTTGTTTTGGTGTTTGAATAGAAATTTTACGAAATGGCTTTCCCCGTGCATGCATGGACTTCCGTGGCCATTTATTTGCGTAGGTCCCAGACTATTTACGCTGAAAACACTTGTCTTGCTCTATCCCAGTTGTAATAGGTTAAAGAAGGAATCCTGGACATGCCGCTTAGAATTTAATTTAATATAAATTTTGAATATTCTATCTAATTTTATACACACACTTTTGTCATATATATAAAATTTCATTAATTTTTTTCACAGTTGGCCACCCGGTGTCACTGTTTTGTAAATATTAGTTAAGTCATTCAAAGGCCAATTGCGACGCTTTCGCTTATTTTTCTTCAAAGTTATCCGAGAAAACAGTAGCATTTGTTGCCAACGTTGCCATAGCTGAAGCACAGCCACACTTTATTTATTCCCTGTCCGAAGTACACACCGAACCCATCACATGGCCTACTTGCAAGCCGCAGCTGCACTGACTCAAAATGTGGGCTGTGGATAAACACTAAGGCACCAATCACAGAGCAGAGAGCCAGCGGCGGCTCTCCCTATTGGACTAAACGGAAGTCCATCAGGACTGTCGAGCCCGGAGAAGCAGCGGTGAGCACTCGGCACTGGCTGGCTGCACCGCAGAAGATGTGAAGAAATATTTGCCATGCCACTAAAACGGGTAAGTAAGTATTTATCTTTTAGCATCTGCTTCAACCCTCAGCAGGTGCTGTTGGTTGTAGCGCACTTTCAGCTTCTGGTTAACGATAATTAAACGTCACCGAAGCTCTTATGAAGAAGATTCGCTTTAAAAAAAAAATGTAATTCAAGATAATTAAAATTCTAATTTAACTAAATGTTCGCTGGTTTTCACTTGTAAGTGGGCAGCTGTAACCCGAAAGCCTTCAGGGCAGTGTAGTTACGCTGCCATCTTAACACTCGTGTTTTCCTGCAAGGTGACAGTAACCCATCGGATTATAATATCATATAAACTGCTGAGACATGAGGCGACATGCGGGGGCGAGCGTGTGGAAGCCTGTTTTGCTTGTAAACATCTTTGCTGGCCGCCTGCTCGGGGCTCGGCGTGTGTCGTCACCTTGTGTGACACTAGCAAGGCTTTTTCTTTTTTTTTTTTTTTTTAAATGCCGCAGCTTGTGAAATGTTGATGAACTGCGGTTTAAAAATGTTTCATCCACTTACACAACAATGGACAGGAGGATGGAGGTGGAGCTGGGGTTAGGAGCTTTCTTCTTAAATGCATGATTGCTGGATTGTGTCCAGCTTTTAATGTGACATTGAAATATGGAAGCTTCCTGTTTGTGAAAGGACTGTTGTGATGTAGCCTACCCTAGCAGTGCCCCGTCTCAGATTAAAGGCTTTCATTTAGTTAAAGCTTTATCCTAAAGAAGAAAATAAAGTGTGGTATGTGGAGGTAATGTGTGTCTTTAGCAGGACAGGTATGTTACTTGAACATAAAGTGTCCATCCAAAAGCAGATTTATCACTCTGTGCTACTTTCTTTCTGACAGAATCTGGACAGACCAAGTGATGAATAGCCAGAGATCCTCCTCTGCAGTCCGAGCTGAGTCCGTCCGCATACTCACAGTGCTTGAGTGATTAATATGGCACCCATCATGCAGGGCACCCACACTATATTGCTTCTGTATGCACCCATCCATGAGCTAAGCAACATCAGCCGTTATTTCCCCAAGAGGCGGGCCCCAAGTTTCGAGTACAAGAGCCGCGCCCCTCGTTCAGACAAGGCTGGTAATGACTGTGACCGAGGAAAGGAGGATCTTGCAGTGTCCAAACAAAGAGGCCAGTCTTCTGACTTTCCAGGCGAACTGCTCACCTCCCAGCAGGCAACAAAGAAAGCAGTTGCAGAGCTCTGCTGGCTGGTGGCGGAGCACCACCAGTTGCTGGCGCAGTTGTTATCACTGTGTAAGGATTGCAGGAACAAAGTCAGGATGGGTAACCAGGAGGGGAAACTCCAGGAGTACATGGAGGGTCAAGACGTTCATCTTGGCAGTCAGGTTCTCAGCGGCAGCATCTACTCCCTTAATCAGTCTCCAGAGCAGACGCGAGGTGTGCCTAAAAGTAAAAAGATGAAGAAGTTAGGGGGGAAGAAGCTTGACAGCGCAGAGAATTTCCTGCACAGTAAGATGAAGAAGAAAACTCCAGGTGGAGAGCCGTGTCTTGAGCTTCCAGCTGAGAAAAGTTTGTCTATATGTGCCGATTTGGAAGTGGAGCAGATGCCAGGTACCAAGGCCTCTGGCCATGTGTCTGAGAGCCCAATCGTTGGCTCTTGTGTCTGTCCGATCAGTAACCCCATCCTGCCAGTGGAGGAACCCTTCCAGATCACCCGTGAGGGCTGGGACTTCATGGAGGACAATCGCACATTTGACCCCGACATGGATTTTTGTTTCTCAGAGTGTGACGGAGAACTGGGTTACCAGTCATCTTCTTGCAGCCTAATGGAGGGTCTGACCCGGCGAGAAAGTGGGAGTAACCTTAGGCCGCTTAAAAGATTTGATTCTCCGGTTGACATGGTAGTTGAGGATGCATCAGCAATCAAGTCAGCTCAACAGCTTTATAGTGAAATCAACCAGAGGAATGTTGGAGTCAGGGTTGTTGCCAGAGTGCAGGATGTAGAAGGGAGGGTGCAACATGTTAGTCACACAAGTCCAGACGGGGCTGTGCCACACCCTGAATCTAGCAAAGGCCAACAAGGCTATAAAGAGTGGAGAGGGCCAAACAGGGTCAGGGGGGAAAAGTCATGTAACAAACTCTCTGAGGGGCTGCGACTGCCCCTGTACAATACCACTGAGCCCTTGCCCAAATCCCACAAAAATAGCCCCTCTTCCCCTTCCCTCGCTGGGGTGTTCAGCACCTCCTTCCCAGCCTCCAACAGCCTCCAGAGCATGTCCCCAGTCCTGTCCCCTCTGTCTTCCAAACAGGAAAGCCCGCAACTCAATCACCGCATTGTACTCCTTTCAGATAAGGACACTGACCCTGATCAAGACAGCTCCAGTAACGCAGATGAACCCAAAATCTTCTCTGAGATCATAGACAAAAATGGCAATAAACGGGCCGTCACTCGGCTGGATCTGAACCTCAGCAGGCCGCCGAGCAACTGCAAGTGGAACTCCTCCAGCAATTCCACAACAACAGGTGAGCTGTCAGAAATCAAGCATTTAATGCAGCGATTCATGCTCAGACACCCTGCCTTGATGCAAATGCTTTTACTCGCTCAGTAGTTTAAAACCATTTTTTGTTAGAAGATGCCCTTCGACTGGCGCTGCAGACGCTAATTTCAAAGAGCAGAACAACAAAAAGACACCTTGAAAGGCATTCTTTGTGCATCTGTAGCGGCACATGCAGTGCCTGAGATGTAGGCTGAGTCAATCTGCAGCATTGTAACTGACAAACATCTTCCACACAGAGAGATGTATTTGCCATTCAGGCTGTTATCTAATAAACAGGCCAGGCTCTCTTAGTCCTCTTAGTTTGTGACTGCTGGGTTCTGCTTTGGGATTTGATGTGTGGCCACAAATTAAAACCTCCCCAACAGAGTTGTACAAGGGGCAAGCTGGGCTCGAGAATAGTTTCACTAATGATCTATTTTAACTCTCTCAGCACTGTGGGGAAGATTAGTAAGAGTGTCCTGGATCAAAGGCATAAAGTTGACACAGAGTTCAACCTGAGCAGAGTTCTCATGAGTGTAGTAGTAACTCAAGCATTGCCAATTTGGATCAGGGACTCAGTAGGCAGGAAGGGCTACAGAAAACAGAATGGATTCGGATTTCCTTATTTGTACATCTCATTTCCTCTTGTAATAATCTGTCTTCTTGTATGAGATTCTGACAATGACGGAAATAATGGGATTGAAAACCCACGGCGTTCCCTGTGTAATCTTTGCAAAGCCGTACGTGGTATAAGCTGAGTTCAGTGATGTCAGTGTGACTGACGATTTCTCTCTCTTCCTCCAGCCTGTGTTTAGCTCTGTGGTCATGCTATTCTGTCACCGTTTACCCTCAGTGTGGGTTTCAGCTTTACCTGCTCCAGACTGCACGACCCAAGTTTATGCTGCTTTCAGTGATTCCATCTTATTAAATTTAGTATCTCTGTAACATGGTTAAAGAGCCCATTGAAAATCCTCACTCTAATCTCCAAAAGCAAACAGATGGCCTTCCATTGATTATTTAATGCACTCGTGGACTGCAGGCAATATTTAGCTATTTTTATGTCGGTCTATGCAGCTACTTTGCCCACACTTCAGCGACAGTGCTGAATTTTTTTTTTTTAAGGAACTTGGGGTCTTTAAGTTACATCACATACAGGCCAACAATGCTCAGCTCGGTGGCTGATGGGAGAAAAGAGATGAGCTGGAGCCAAACTAAGGGGCAGATAGAGAAATAAATAGTCCAGAATAGCTCATGTGGAAGTGATTAGGATCAACACCCAGTGAAAGGAAGTTGTTTTATGTGCTTCCCTACGTAGCCACAATATAAAATGTATGAAATTTGACTGCCGTTATTTTTCTTTTTTTCCTCATCGGTTTTTATATTTCAAGCAGGTTTCCAAAGTAATATTGAAACCAAGACCTTGCATCATACTGTCCACGTGCTCCACAAGTCCCAAAGCGAAGGCTTTAATTTTAAATGAATTCCCTCTGCTGTTTACTCGATTGCCCTTTTGATAACTGAATACACTTTAGATGTTAACGCAGATAAATGAACATCACAGGGAACAGCCAAAAGGCGCTAAGTGGGTCAGTGTGGAGCCTGGACCTTCATGGTTTGCAAATGTCGAACTAATTATGATCTGGGCTCTTTAATCTGGCCCCTCTTATTGATGCTTTTGTTCTTATTAATGAGTGTGATCATGCGGGTGGTAATTTTAAAGTGACACATTCTATTGTTTACTTCATGTGCCAATGCTCATGCCCTGCAGTTTGGCTAATGTAATGCCTAATGCATTTACTAAGGTGCAAATTTGCTTTTCTCTGTGTTATCTTGGTGTTGACTTTCACCTCTTAATATTTTAAAAAGTACAATCAGCCCTGATTCAGAAGAAAGTAGACTTTAGCTAGCTTAGCTGTCTGTGATTGGTTGCTGAGGTGGTTTGTAGAGCTTCTGCACTGCATCTGGGCAGAAATGATGAGCTGAGCTTGGACAATGATTTAAGTCTGCATAGAGCTGAGTATAACTACACTTCCAGTCACATCTCAGATATTTTTGTGATCCAGTTCTTGTTATGGCAGTATTGCTAATACATGATTATGCAGCTTTCAGCCTGTTTGGGGATTAATCTTTCTCTATACCCCACTCCCATCTTCAGTTCCCTTCCTCAATTCCTGTGACATATGGCAGCCAATACCATAATCTGATTACCCAATATGTTTTACCAAGGTCATATGAAACTGAGCGCGTATCACTGCTCCTAGCTGTCATTCAACTGGGCATGCATGACCATGCAGCATTGTTACACCCAATGAGGACAAGGGCCAGCTGTTTTCAGATAATGAAGTCTTCCTTGCATAGTTACTTTAAGCTGCATACCACATACAGGGAATCTGGGCACAAAGGTCTGTCTTACAAATTATAACTTGTCTGCTTTAATAAATGACAAGCCCACGCTAACAAGCGTTAGCCATGTTCCATCTTAATGCTTCTTGTTGCTTCTTACCATGTGAAGCTCTAACTGGCTTCCTCCTCAGTGTTTCTGCTATTTTAAAACCAACACTCGCTGGTGGGAGTTGACCAAATTCCCCATCTCCCAATTAGTGGCTTGCCAGGCACAATGAAAAGCACCCAGCTTCAGCAGAGCAATTACTGCATTTCAGTTGTGCAGTGCATGTCTCTGAGCATTGTGTCATGCTACATTTCTGCTTCAGCTCTAAGCCAGGACACTGCAGTAGTCCTCCCAGAGTTTTCTGCTTGTGGCCGTCTTTATGGTCTCTAATGCTGCCAAACCAATCAATCGGACATCCTGATGGCCATGTCCCGCCAATAGCCTGTGTAGAGGGGAGAAAAATGGCCGCGATGGGCAGAAAAGAGACCGGGTGATTTAAGAATCGTGAATTTTTCATGATTTATATAAAAGCCAATGATTCTCCTTCTTGGCTAAAAGTGATTGATGGGGGTGGAGGCTGCCAGATGTACTCACCATGCCATATGGCCCAGTTCTTTTTACTATGAATGATAAGGTTAGACTTTAGTGGATAAAATAGGGCACACTGACCAAATCTGTTTTGAGCCTTAAATCAGAATGTGAATTTAAGCTGTTGTGGGCAGATGGAGTATCTGGCTGATCTAATGTCATTCGTTTAAGGCTTTTTAAAATGTGGTTTTAGGGCTTTTTTTGTCTGTTCTGGAGTGCTCAATACAGCTTTCACAGTGCTATCTCTGACCACCGGATGAACAGTTGGCGGAGTGACTGGCAGATAAATCCATCAACCCTGACAACAGCATCCACCTGTCAGGTTCGGACATAAGATTGTCTCTGAGCCACACCGAGCACACACTTATTGTTAAAATCAGAATGCTTACATAACCACATCATCTTCAAATTGCTGCTCTCAGCAGGTTGGTCGTCCGCACCTTTTTGCTTTTTCTTCAGAAACCTCTGATGGTGTCCAAAAGGTGGTGTCAATTCAAGTCTTTGCATTCAGACTTTGTGCTGTGTGTATATTTGGTGCACTTATGTTGTCTTAGGCTTGGGATTATCCAGTTTAGTGCATTATTTATGTCACATTTCATGTGAGCCAGCAGACACAACACACACACACACATCTGCAGCCTGTGTTCACTCAGTTATGGACACTGATTCAGTCTTGGCTTTTAGAGCAGCAGGGAAGGAGATTAAATGTAATAAGTGGGCAGCTTTCCTCAGGGATGGTAAACTGTGTGCATGCATGCTAGTAGTATATCAACTCCCCAATTATTAAATGCCTTATTACCTAATGCATCTAAGAGTCCTGCATCAGTATTTGTGTTGTTTATTTCTTTGCAGTGTCTGTGCATTTATTCATATTGCATTTATAGCATACATCAGTGGCATTGGAGCTCCACTGTAGTGTGTCTGCTGGCAGGGAGACAGATGTGTTCTTTCCTCTTCCTGTACAGATGGTAGCAGTGTCGGCCACCTTTACAAATATTGCAATCAAACACTTGTTGGTTGTCAACCAGGTGAAGTGTAACAGTAAACATGAAAGTGTTCAATGTTGTTTTATGGTAAAAAGTATTTTTGGAGACGTGGAGGAATGTAGCAAAAAAAAAGTGATGATGTTTGTGTGTGTTGCAGGTGGATAGTGTTCTGTCCGTTAAACCCTCGTCTATGAAGCAGTAATTATGGGGAGAGCTGGTTTTCGTCAGTAGTCTCTTTCCTTGGCTCAGACTGGACTTAAGTCTGCATTTGGAACCATACCAGCCCACAGTCAGCAGTTCCTACTGCGGGACCATGCAGTGCAGCATTATCATAATGAAAAGTTATTAATCTAATCCTACTACCACACACACACACTGCTCTCAGTCCAGTTGGTGGACTGCAGCCATCGCTGCTGTCTCATAATGAATGATTGTGTGTCAGCTCTTTCATATTTCAACGAGGCCTCCCATTTAGTTTTTATGTGTGCGCTCGAATAACTAAATTTAAAAACTTCGGGGATCTTTTCCAGGGGACTTCCAAGTTCTTGGAAATGAGTGCTGCATGTTCTCTTCAAGGTTACTTATCACATACACAAGATAGGGGATGTATTGCTTCCTGCTGGATAGGAATTCACATATATTTCTCACTGTCGATCTCATAATTCTGCCCATGCAGGTCAAGGTGTTGTCTTACAGCTGAAGGAAATTGAGGTCGCCAAGATCTATACCCTCCTCCTCTCTGTGTTCTCTCCTTCTCTCTTTTATTCTTGTCCTGCCGTGTGTGTGTGTGTGTGTGTGTGTGTGTGTGTGTGTGTGTGTGTGTGTGTGTTATTTTCCTCTTTTAGCTTGCTTGATCAACTCCCTTGAGGTAGTGAATTCATGCATCAAGGCATGATATATCATGTTTCTGTGCACTTGGTAAGAACGTGACACTGGGGTTTTTTTGTTCTGTGTTGGCACTCTCTGCATGGTTCCTGTAGTCAGTACCGAGTTCTGCAGGCTGCTGCTGATTCTGTGTGTGCAGTGCGCCTCTGAGAAGCAAATATTGTCAGCTGGTTTGAAATGCACACAACACTGCACAGAGATGCTGAGTTCCTGCCTGCATTTTAAAATATACGTTGTCTCTTTGTAGATCTGTTTCTCCATGATCTCATTGCACTGCACAGCCAGCAGAGGGCAGTCTTCCCCAGGTCTTTTATTCTCGCTCCATCAGGTCCTTAGGATGACTGAACACTGGTTTTACACTAATCACACCTACCCACAACTGACTTCACTGCTGCAGTACAGTAGGAATGCTGACTGATCTAATGTTGTCTGCTGCAGGGAATATGCTGTGAATGCACATTAATATTAGTATAGGCTACTCGATTTCTCTAGCCTTTCTCATAATTGGATCAATGTAGTTTTCTGGTGGTGTTGTTGGTGGAGACTGGGCCAAGAGTTGATTTAAAATAGCTGTGTACCCTCCAGTCTGCACATTAGAGGGTCTCACTTGTTGTTTCTTTGATGCTAAGAGATTTCGATGTCTGCTTCCTACCTCTCATCACTGCTGTTTCCCTGAAGGTTACACAGGAAAACAGTCAGAGCTGCTTATTTACCCATCACACATGCGACTGCGCCTGTTTTTCCAATTAATTTGCGGCACGATGTCTTACACAGCTGCGACCATTAACGAAGCCCTGTGGCTGCATGCTTCTTTGTGTCTTCGTAGAAGAGTCCCTCTTGCGTCAGGACGATATTTGGACGCTGGATGGCGATGACCCTCAGGAGACCCTTTCACATGTTCCACGGCCTGATCACCTGGATTTCCTACGCATCACACCTCCCGAGGATGACATTATTGGGGATACTCCATATTATCCCAAGCTGGAATGCACGGTGAGATTTCTTTTTTTTTTTTATTATTATTTTATAAGCATTTGCACATAGATGCCAATTTATGAGTGATAGTCAAATATGTATATGTTATCAAATATGTGCCAGTATTGGTGTAATATTTCAGTACAGATGATATCGATATTGTTATCTAACATCCGGATCATGAATCCTTACAAATGGGTCATGGATCCAAATTTGTATTGGTACATTTCTTTATTCGTTTCTTACAGAAGCTAACAAAGAAAAAGGTGCTTGAAGTCATTTAGAAATGGTTACATTGCACAGTTTGTCCCGCAGAGCTGCTCCATCATCTAAAATACTCCCAGCATTATGTTTGCAGCACATCCATGCAGAGTGTAGCAGTGCTTTCACAAACCAGTTTTGCAAACGCATTGCTGTAAAGTTAAACAAATTCCTTTTTTTTGTAAAATGCAGCCAAATATCCGTATGAGGTGATGTTGGGCTTTTTGGCTGCTGTTAGTGTATTGTGGCATTTATCAGTGTCAGCGGCTGAAAAGTTGAAAATTGTTAATTTATGTTTTATTATGAAAAAAACATCTCTGATGAGCCTATCGTTTCCAGCCTTCAGTAGAGCTCTGATATACTTGGCAACTCAGAAAAATCCAGTTTCACACTTGACTGTTTCCACATCCAGAACAATGTTCTCCAGCAGTTACCCCCCCACCCCACCCACCGGGGACTCATGGGGATTTGTGTCTACTCTGGCATCTAACCACCTGATCATGAATCCTAATCTGTAGACTACAGTTCTAAACCAAAGCTGAGTGGGAAGCCTTCCACTTGAAACTCTCACATTAAGAGAAATGAAAGTGACTTTCAATTTCAGCCTTGGTATGCTCTTATATGTTCATGTTTTTTTTTTTTGTTTTTTTTAAGGTAATTGGTGACATTTTCCCATTAAAGAGAAATGGCAACACAAATTATTTTCCTGAGTATGTGAAATATGTAATCCTGTTGAACAGTGTGCGTCAGAACATTATATGTAAAACTTCTGGAGTACTTGAAGTGCTCCAGAGCAGAGACATTCCTGTGGGAGATTATCTGGGTGCGGTTTTAGGTGGGTAGTGTATCAGCTCAAGACATGCATTGTTTACTAATACACCATAACAGATCTGCCTGTGGGCATAATCAGATGGCATACCAGCATAAGGGCACGTTGCATATAATTAGGTCCTGTGTGTTGTTTTGAGTGACAGCATTATGTGTGGCGTGGCTTCATTGTCATTCGGTTTGGTTTATGGTATTAGAAAAACGCACCTCAGCTGTGCATAATGGCTTTTAGTGTGTGTACAGGTGAAAACACAAAGGCAGGGAGGCAGGGACACCACCCAGTTATGTGAATGGGGAAAAGTATTTTTATCTGTAGCGTTTACATGATATTCGGCCTGTAATCGCATATCAGTTCACGTCACAGTGTCTGTCAGTGGGGCTCTTTCTAGCACAGCCAACCCGAGCAGCCTACTGTGGGGTGAAATGCCACTACTCTTACATAAAATAATGCCACAACCACAGAAGCGGTCACTGTTTGTAGTTTTCATAGCGCAGTGCTCGACACTTTACAATGTTACTGTATGTGTACAAACAGTTTTTTGCACATATAGATAAACAAGAGAGAGAAAGTCCAGCAGTCTGAAGGAATGCAGGAAGGGGGACCTGTGGTTGCTAAGGAAACAGCAATTTGAACTTTCTACCCCACCACCTGCTGACCTTGATCCAAACCCTATAGAGCGTTTCTAACCAGTTTTAGGCTGACCAACATAGACGGTTCAAAGCCCAGAAAGTTGTTCATTTGTCCTGTTTTCAACTATTTCTACCTTATCACATATTATTAATAGAATGCTAGCATTACCTTGCAGCTAGCACTTTACAGTTTTTAAAAACCTCTTTAGAAACTGTTAACAAAGCTAATATTCCAGTTTGGGTCTAAATTGTCAGCGCTCAGTACACACAGTGTGTCATGCTCGCACTTAAGGTAGGTGAATAAAATCGCATTGCTTTCTTGCCAAATTCGGTCCCATTTATAAGCTGCTAATCATGTTAGCATATTAGCATATTAGAGCTGGCAGTGGTCATGCTGACTAATCTCATCTTTAGCACTTTGCTGCTGTAGTTCACTGCTTAATAGTGTAATCCTAGCTGGACCTCTGCTTCTCTGTACCTGACCACACAGTGACTGTTTTCTGCCTTATCTCACTACCCATAAGGAAGTGAGCATGGGTAATCAGACACCTGTAGAGCAAGGCACTCCTCCCAGTAAGGGAGGGGCCTGAAGGAAGGCATTCCCAGACTGGGTAGAGCAGTGAAGTCTGACAGCGTTTTCTCACACAGCAGCACACACAAGGTTTTGTTTTGTTTGTGAACCAAGACAGATCGACGCAAAAGAAGAGAGTCTCAGCTTGGAAACATTGTTCAAGTCACAGGTTTGGGATTGTACACCAGCACAGCAGAGACTTGTGTCCTGCAGTTTTATGGGAAAATACCTCCCGACTCGCTGAACACTAGGAAATGCTATTGTGAAAGGCAGGTGAACAGTTTTCTCCTGCTGTCCCAGGGAGATTACAGCAGGACATGCTTCCAGCCACTGAACAGATTGACTTCACTTGCAGCGTCATGGGAATCTCGCTCGCAAGGGGGAGACTTGGCTGTACCTCTGAAAACAAAGGCAGTAGACGTCTTTATGTGAAAATAGTAAAGTCCACCACATGGAACCTGTGAGTGTGTCACTAAACAGGATTACAGGATAGTTTTTGTTATTGGCACCCTCCAGGAGAAGGTAAGAGGAGCTGTGGAGTTTTGTCCACACAAAGCCCTTTTGTTCCCAGCCAACGCCAGAGGTGGAATAGGAGCAGCTTGGCTAACTAGAGGTGGGGTGACAAACTTTTTGTGTGACATTTTAAACGGACAGTTTGCTGGAGCGTCTACTTGTGCTGGTTTGCATCTGCTCTTAGTTGGAGTAACAAAAATGGACAGTGCAAGTAGTGACTTATTTGAACAGGGCAAACAGCCCAGTCTCCGAGGTGTCTTGAGCAATTTCTTCACGCGGGATCGCTCTCCCTCTTCGGATGTAGAGTGTGCTGTGCTGGTCTCATTTAAAGAGCTTCCAGATGGGGAGACGTATGACGCTGAGGACAGTCAATCTGTTAACGCTGAGAACAAACTCCAAAGGAGGAAGGATTCGGCTCAGGGTGATGTGACTGCTACCGGTCGTACAGTGCAAAAGGTCGAATCATCAATCAGCGACTCTGGCGAGCAGGTTAAAGCAGCAGCTGAAGCCCCGCTTGACCCAGATCTGGTCCAGGTCACTAGGGTGGAAACGCATAGTGACAATGAAAATGAGGACGACGAAGCGGCTCATGAGGCCAAGAAGTCTACTCTATCGGAGGAGGACGGTAAAAAAGTAGACCAAGAGGACGGAGATGCCAATGAAGCAGCGCTACAAGTGCCCATGTTTAGAACACACAAACGTACAGAGAGATCCCGCGTAGAGGCTATGTTATATTCCAGCAGGTTTGCTGGCAGAAGTATCTCTAAGACAGTTCAGCTTTCTTCACTTTCCAAACAGAGAACAGGCTACACTCCCAAGGAAAGTGCTCCCACAGTGTCTGAGAGTGCAGAACCATTGGTTGCTGGAGATGTGGGAACAGGTGAGAGTGAGGAGTATGATGGAATAGATTGCTCTGAACCAGTTCCCTCAATAATCTCTGGAAATCAGTCTTTGGAATCTGCAGACAGTGATGCTAATGTGGCTTCTCCTACAAAACAGACGGACAGTACACAAGAGGAAGAACCAGCTGAGCAAACGGTTGAACTTCGTTCCAGCCAGATATCCTCCTCTGTTCCCTCCAGCCCTGAGACTCATAAAGCATCGGTCCCAACATCCTCTCCAGAGGAACAGTCAGACACTGGCTTTAAAAAACCCTTGTCGCCATCTTCTCCATCTAAAAAGACTAAAAGTGACAGCCAGGCAGTTTCTGGTCCAGATGCTAAGCTAACAAAAACTCCTAAGACAAGCACATCATCGGCTTCGTCCACCTCATCTCCATCCAGAGGTGCAGAAATCTCTTCACCACTGTCCTTTCAAATGCCTGCTCTATTCAGTGGTTTGCGGGTGCTGAAGAAAGGAGGGGCAGGGGAAGATAGGGAGGTTGTGTCAAAGATCAAGCAGAGGGAGAAGGATTCTGAGCTGGCTCTGCTTAACCTCAAGAAGTCTGTGAACAAAGCCAAGCTCTTCCCTGAACAGAAGACAGGCTCTCCTATGAAAAAGTACACTGAACCTAAATCTATTACAGAAACTAAAAGCACCATAGTGGGACAACTCAGTCATCTGCTTAAGCTGGACAATGATGACCCAAAAAACTCAGTCAATGGGCAGGAGGGAGATTCTTTAGAAAGCAAAAAAGAGTCTGCAGAAGGAGAAGTTGTTTCAGGAGCGAAAACTCCAGAAACTCCAGCTTCCACTCTTGAGAGAAAGACGACCTCAGACGTGGCCTACGAAACCTTCAAAAACCTCCTCGGGCCCAGGACCACCAAAAAGGAGAAGACAGAAGCTGTAGATCTGGAGGCGGTGAAAAAGAAAATAAAAAACGATAAGGAAAACCTGAGGTCGATATTTGAGAGAACCACCAAATCTCCTGGCAAGGAGGTCAAAAGTCCCAAAGAAGCTATTGTATGTAGTTACACAATTATTATATTTTAAGTCACATGTACTGTTGAATTTAAGTCTTAAGACTTTATTTCATGTCTTTATAATAAATACATAGCTTAAAGATTTTTGTTTCTTTGTTTTCTTCTCATAGACAGAAGTCACGTCTCCTACAGACAGTGAGGACCGGACTCCAGGGCGTCTTCAGGCTGTGTGGCCACCACCCAAACCCAAGGATGAAGAAGAGAAGGTGGGGCTCAAGTACACCGAAGCAGGTAAGAACCACAAGCTTGTAGGCTTAGGCTACGTCCACACTGTGTTTTCATTTGAAAGCGCATCCGTTTTGGCCTCCCGTCCACACTGAGGCGGCGTTTTCGCTGATGGAAAACGCAGCGTTTTGAAAACGCTTTCGAAAACGCGTACATTTGAAAACGGTGCTTTCACGTTGCAGTGTGGACAGCAAAAACAGAGACTTCCTAAAACGACGATGCATTTCAGTCATAAGATGCAGTCATGTGACCAATTAAACCTAGATAGCGGAGGGCGTTATACAGCACTTGTTTTGTTTGCTCTCAATTTTGACAGTCTGTACGCGCTCCAGAGAGCTTTTCTTCAAATTCTTTAATTCTCGCTCGCTTTTGCACCTTTGTACTTCTGTGTTTCTCGCAGCAACAACTCCACCTCATTGTTAGTCCATTTAAAACAACTCGCTGCTTTTCCTCAACATTTTGCTGCGATATTTCAAAGAGACAGAAAGTAAATAAGCGGCAGACAGAAATGAGGCAGGTTGAATCTTCTTGCGTTTCATGCATGCACAGGACTGGAACGTGAGAGTTTTTGGCCGTTACAATGTGGACGCGCAACTCTGTGAAAATGACTGAAAAGGATGGTGTGGACGCGGAGCGTTTTTGTCTGAAAACGCTGTTTTCAAATCTATGTAGTGTGGACGTCGCCTCAGGCGGTGCTGCCTGTATTTACACTTAAAACCAGGAATGCTGACTAAGAGTCACACCAGCTAAGCCTACACCAACAGGCCTCGCGCTGATTAGCCTTGTAAATGATGTCAATGTTCAACTTTAAAACCCAGAAACAAAGACAGCACCCCTATCATCTAACCCTCGAATGCTCACGCTTTACGTGTCTGAGATAAAAGCTTCAGTGTCGGTGTGTAAGACCTTTCATCTAAGAGCACTATGAGGCTGTGTCTGCACCTTAATGATGCCATTTTTTTGTTGTTATTGCACCACAGGGCACCATGTGTGGCTCAAAGTGGAGAAGGGGGAAAATGAGGATTGTCCTGGCAACTTGCCATGTTTAGCCTGATGTGTTCTTTAAAAGGTGCAATGACACACACAAGTTAAAGGTGATTAAATCACAGCAGCAGTGCAACAGATGTTGGCTGTTCTCTGTGATGTAGCTTCATCCTAGAGAAAGACGAGCTAAAATGGATTATTCCAGTGCAGTGATCTGGGTCCCGTGTTCCAGCTTTGCTCTTGTCAAATACAGTAGTGTGTGTGGAATTTAAGAAGCAGAGCAAAGTCCAGGCTATAAGCCATATAGACTGTATAAACCGTGCATGCAATCATATCTTTAAAGTATTTGTTAATTTACAGATTACAGACTCTGGAAATGAAGTCTTTATGTCGCTGATGAGAGCCACAAATCAATCTTCTTCTTTTTTTTGGCATGTAGTGTTTAGGGTTAGCGTTTGTTGTTTGTTAGTCACTACAACTAACTTCAAATTGGACAGAAATTAGTTTAAACTAAGACTTGACTCGTCAGCAGAAGCGTTCAACAGAACAGTTATAGCTGTAGTTAATAAACAAGTGTGTGTGCGTGCGTGTGACAGTGAGATCAAGTAGCGTTGAAAGTTAACATTAATATTGTATTTGGATTCTGTTATAATCTGAAAATAAACATGTGGCCATAAATATGTCAGTGAGAAGAGATCAGTTGAAAGAATTGATTTATTGACGGACATAGTTGGAGTGATATATTCTTTGGCGATTAGACTCTGGAGATCCCAGATCAGGGATGTCAGCCCACTTTAATCTTAAGTGGACCAGAGCAGTGAAACACCCTTTTTCTGTCACTGTACAGAAGTTCAGCTACACCTTTAATCCCACAGATGTGTTGATATAAAAAAAGAAGCACAGTTTCAACTATTTTCTTTTCTGTCTTTTTAATTATTTATATGTTAGTTAATTATGTTGGTGTGGTATAAATGGCCATGAGGGTAGAAAAAGCTGTAAAAATTCAGAAAATATGGGTAAAAGTGCAAAGTTTTGTACTCCTTTATGTTTTTCAAAGCAGTCCACAAGGCCGGATTAGACTGTTTGTCAGGACAAACTGGCCCTTAGGTTTTAAAGCCCTGCTAGGATGCAGGTGATGGCAGAGAAGAAGCAGGTGGAGACCCAGGATTCAAAACTGGGCAGCATTAGATGGGAAAATATAGATGGGAAGGAGGCGAATTGCACAAATGAATGTCTGAAAAGGCAGCGTCACAGATGAGTTCTTAGATTTCAGGCATGTGGAACAGAGACTGATTAGCTCATTGAAGGCAGGAAAATTGATCCAGCCAGAGAGATGACAGAACCCAGTGTAACAGTGTGGGAAAGTGGAAGTGATGTAAAGAATAAACTAGCGGCACAAGTGCCCCAGAATGCAGGCGGTTGGATGAGTGAATACCAGTCTGCCTTAATGAGCTTGCACATAAGCTACATTATTATAACATTATGAATCTCAAGCAAGTTTTGTTTGTTTTTCATTCTGTCAGTGAAACCAGACCAGCATCTTTTATCTAAATGTTTTCTATTGGTGTTTCTTTAGCCGGCAGCATGGTATGAAACTGGTTGGTTGAGTTGTTTAGTGAAAGCGATCCGCCCTTCTCTAGTATTTTTATCATGTTTAAAGGCTGCTGTACACGTTGTTGAGCTGGCTCTGTTTCACAGATGAAGTTGATGTTGAAATATTCATATGTTGAATCAATTCATAATTCAACACCCTTTTATAAAAATAATTGGAAAACAGTGAGCAGTGATTACTGAGTCTTGTAAAAGTAAAGTACTAAAGACATCACCAATTTGGTGATGTTGACACACAGCTTAATTTCTGGACATCTATGGATTGATTTCTTTGCCTGTGTGCATTGGACGGGTTGTTACCGACGTCTATGGAAAATTTCATGTCAAGAGCACTTTTAGTGGTCTAATTGGTGACGCGTTCATTACTTATTTTCCCCACAGTATATGTAGAATATGCTTCATTAATGTGCCTTTGTTCTGCATTCTTCCAGAGCACCAGGCTGCCCTCTTGCAGCTGAAGAGAGAGTGCAAGGAAGAGCTGGAAAAGATGCATGTAAGTTTTCTCATGACTGCAGTAAACCAGACACAGGGAAAAATGAGCAAAAAAGGTCAAGGGACAAAAAAGAACTAAACTAATACTGATGCAGGCAACAGAGACAGTGTGGTCTTACATCTGAGTCATGACAGGCGTGTTATAGCACACAGTTAGGGAATTAAACTTCAGTGTGGTTCGAGCTTTAGCTGTACATTTGTGCAAGATATATAAATGAATCACAAGTTCAGCTGTAGGAATTTGGGTTCTCATAGCAGATGACGGTTATGACCACAAGATGGCACTAAGTAAGCATGAAATACTCAGCTGGAGGAGCTTCAGTATGCAAACTAAAAGGCTGGAACCTTTGAGCTATTCAGGTGATGAACTAACATCAAGCCTGTCAAACTTCGATGGACAAACGTATGTTCATATGATATATGAAATGTAATTGGAGTTTTACAATCCTGACATTATGCAGAGAACAGAGATCTCAGATGGTGGGAAAAATGAAGCAATTATAAATGAACAAACCAATTTAAAAGCGCTTGCTATAATATAAGTCTTGAGGCAAACTTGGGTTACTTAATGTGTACTATTACAACTTCCAGCTGTTCAGTCCTTTCACACACACAAGCACACACAGATGGCTCCCATCAAATGTCCCTTAAAATTTTTAGTTTATCATTTTTCAAAAACGGTGATTTGGAAGAATTTGAAATATGTTTTATCTGCCTATTTAAACAAATTTGCTCTTAGAAAAATGAAAGAGACAGACTAAAGTTCTGGCTGTGTTATAGAATTTGTGCCACTGATGATAATTTGCTCTCTGGGCCACTCCCACGAAAAAGTCTGACCTCCTGAATTTCTGGTGAAAGACATTAATTTTGTTGTAATCTTTCAAATCCACTGCTGACACAGAGAAACATGTACCGTAGTCGAACCACAACAAAGGCTGGGCTAATTCTATTTCTAAACTGACATGAGTTAATAAGGAACATGTGTAAGATTTATTGCAAAACAGTTTATCTTTAAAATCAGTGCTTTGCTTTGTTTGGTTCTCCTTGTTTGAAATGTCAAATAAAAATTGGACTTTGGGGATTTTACTGTAAGAATTGGAAACTAACCTGAGGGAAACATTTAATTGGAATAAAGCTAAAAACAAAGATGAAGCGATATAATACCCTCTTTAAATAAAGAAGCGTGTAAGAATAAGTAGGCACTCTAGTCCAAATTCATCTCGGGGAAAACGCCGTCTACCACCTGATACGGTTCTGTTGGATGGTGGGAAATGACTAAAGTTGCTGATACTCTGGATTTGTTCTCATGGCAATTTTCTTCTTACAGTCAGAGTTTGAGTTTAAGATGTTCCAGCTGCGTGGTGAGCACGCGGTCTCCATATCACACCTGGAGGGAGTCATTGCCAGTTTGGAAGGAGACAAGCCGTACAACGCAGGACGGGAACGCCGTGAGGTCCGCGATGTTGCTGTGTTCACCGGAGATGACCCCATAACCAAGACCTGCCGCACTGTGGGTATCCAGACGGACCGGGAGACGTTCATTAAGAGCCCCGAGGGCGATGGAGGCGGGCTCGCTCAAAGCCCCAGTCAGAACCTACCGAAAAAACTCAACTTGGACTCGATCGGACTGAATCTAAAGGCTGAAATGGACCAAGGGCCTTCTGCGCCGCCGCCGCCGCCACCTCCTCCTCCTCTACCAGGTTTCTCAGGGCCACCAGTACCCCCTCCTCCTCCTCCTTTGCCGGGCAACACTGGAGCCCCGCCGCCACCCCCTCCACCACCTCCTCCTCCCCCTGGGGGTGGCCCACCGCCCCCACCTCCTCCACCACCTCCCCCTCCCGGCTTACCTGGCAGTGGCCCACCTCCTCCTCCCCCTCCTCCAGGAATGGGCCCCCCGCCTCCTCCACCTATGGGGGGATTCGGTCTCGGCCAGAAAGCAGACATGGCCCCACGGAAACCTGCCGTCGAGCCTGCGTGTCCCATGAAGCCTCTGTACTGGACCCGGATCCAGATACAGGACAACAAGTACGTATAAGACAGGATCCACTCCACTGGGGCTCCACTGGACTTCAGTTTACAGCTTAGGTTTTTTTATAGATCTGCAAACTCTAACAAGTGAAAGTGAAGCAAAAAAAATGCCAAACTAGGTTTGATGTCATTGAAAATCTGTGGTGCACTTACAGGGTTTGTCCACCACACCACACTACAGAATTTACTGCCTCTTAAAATGTCCCACACTGTGTGTCATGGTCCCCAAAAAATCTATAACCATAGATTTAGCCATTATATTGTAAATTGTGGGGGGTGTTTTGTTTTTTTATGTTAAACTTTAAGCTAATACTTCAAAATCAAACTTCAGTATGATGATTTTAAAGATGCTTTTGCTGTTTCCTTTGTTACTGATGTAAACATGCTACTGTTAAGGACTGCATGGGTTAGATACACAAATATCCTGCAGTCAAAGGAGTAGCCCTGTCATCCCAGTGCAAATGAAGCTGTAGGCATTATTGGCTCTGGGCTAATGGGGTCTCAGTCTAAGGCTTGAATGCTCCTATTCAAAGAGATTTCAGCGATATGGTTGCTGCACCGCACTCCCTCATCTAAAGGCCCTATTGAGATGCTCTGTAATAGTAAGTGGATTATCCAGACCATTTACTGTGGCTGTGGTTGTTGCCTTTGAGTGCCAGCCTTTCAGCTTTATGGCCTTGTATTTCCATGGCTGGATTAGTGGGGAGAAGCTGAGCTGCGGTTCGTGTTCTCTCGCCAGTTGTGGCCAGCGCTCGAGGACTAAGTGTCTGCACTGCAGTAGTTTCGTGTCAGCTATAAATTTAACTGTTAAGGGGCATTAAATGGGTCAGATGTTTAACTGTAGCTGGATCAGCTGTGTGATCTGTGTTAATGGTGTGAAGGTCTGAGTTATGAGGTTTGGGGGGGCTGTAGGGGGGGATGCAGTGTGAGGTTTGAAATGGTGCCCAGTGTCTGAATGTAACCTGAGATGTGGAGTACAGTGGGCAGCGTGTACGACGGGGGGGGGGAGTCGGGTCTGAGTTTCTTTAGTAAGCTACGTTCCTGCATCAGAGCCATCAGATGTTTGTTGGACTCGAGGTGGGAGAGAACAAAATCCAAGGATTTGTTAGTTTGTTTTTAAGGCGGTATCATTATAAAGCCTCTTGGCTGCCCTAGATAAATATGCTCACCTCTGCAAATGCATGCTTTGGAGACGCAGCTGAACTTGCCTGACCCTAATCTAGTCACTGTTGAAAGGCAGTTGATTGCTCTGGTATTTAAGCCACGATAAGCCTCCAAGCACTTGCACCCAGTGCGGTTACATCCAGGCTCTCTCAGGTGGCCTGCCGGCTGTAATATCGTTCAATGGTGACCTGCAAGAAGAACTGTGACGTGTGAGGAGATAATAGAATACATTTCGGGTGGGAGGAGCCTGCTGATTGTGGCGTTAATGTCATTTTGACGACCAGACGTGATGGGGGTGGGGGGGAAGCAGAGTGAGGCAGGTTGAGTTGAATTAAACAGTAGATGTGTTTTTAACAGCAAACTGCTGAACGCCCTCTTGGCTCTTAGACACCTCTCGTTCTCACTTTGCACCTCCGTTTGTTTCTTTTTCCACGTTACTCGGCAACTTCTGCAACACAGCATTTTGTCCTTTGCCTGGAAATGGTGGTTTATTACAGAGACAGGCTTGTCTTTAAACTTTTATTTCTATCACCCGGGTTATAAACGGCGCTCTTAAAAGTCAAGATTGCGACCGTGGCTGCCAGGTTTTTGTCCAAACAGCAAAATGGACAACATCAAATGAGCTTCCAAACATGGAGAACACTCAATTTTGTTTGATTCAAGTAGCCTCCATGTTGCTAGCCGTTCTATGAGAAGCCTTGACTGTGATCTAATGTTTTACACGCTATAACCTCAGTTTTTCATGGTCTGTTTATATTTTAAAAATTTATGATCCGTTTTTTTTTTTTGTAGCAACAACACTTTATGGTGTTCTCTGGAGGAGCCAAACATCGTCAACGCCAAAGAGTTTGAGGACCTTTTTTCCAAGGCCACGCTGCAACCGAAGAAGAAGCCGCTGTCGGACACGTATGAGAAGAAAGCCAAAACTAAGAAGGTAGCATCATTGGGCTCCACTCACTCCCCGGCTTGGGTTGTATTGACTTTGGGCGCTGTGTTGAAAGCTTAATTCATCACTGTATTCTTTTGCATGTGGTTATCTTGCACATTTTGCCAGCTGAGGGCAGGCTTTTTCTTTCATTTCTTTCATCTAGCTTTGTTTAATAGAGGCTTTCTGTCTGCCGTCATCTTCACTCGTAAATCCAAGGAAGAAATAACAAAAGGTGAAACAAAAGGAGGGAAAAAAAATTGATTGCGAGCCTCATTAAGCCCTCCTCCAGATTGTTGTCTGTAGTTGCCAGGTCCTACACTGGCTATCAAGTTCACTCCCTTATGTGTGTGTTGGTGTGTGCTTTTCTCCCCCCCCTATGATCGAGTTCTGCAGTGTGGTGTAACCAGGGCTTCAGGATTATGCTTTTTCCCTTTTGTGCAAGGTAAATTTTTCAAATCAAGAACAAAAAATCAACACAGATGTGCTTTCTGCCCAATTGATCCACTATTCCCTCTACCCCACCAAAGACTCCTCGATGCCGTCGTGTTAAATCCTGCAACTCTGCACCCCTCTCTCTCTCGCAGCCAGCGCTGCGTCAGCGTCCCGGCTGCCTCGCGGTCCCTGCCAAGGCGTCCGAGCAGTTAAAAATCAGCCGCTGCCCCAGACTTTAACCTCTAAATCCATACGCGTCCCCTTTTCTGATCAATTTGTTAAGGCTCCACTCGGCTCCAGAGGGCCAGAACGTGTATATGTGTGTGTCCATCCCAAGATCTCCCGATTCAGTCGGGTCACTCAGACTGTCCAACATTTGATCCAACACAGACAGCCACATCCAGACACAGATCTCGCCAACTGTGTCCTGTCTGGGCTTACATCATTCTAAAGGAGGTTTGGCCCCCATTAATAACAACATGTTGAAGCAAATTCATAACAATCAAAAAAATCCCATGTCCAACATAACACTTGTCCCCTCCCCCCGGTATTTGAAAGAAGGACGTTTGTGCTACACCGGCTGGGTTTGTTATCTGTGTTTAGACTTTTTGTTCTCAGTACTGTGGTTTTATTTAATTTAATTTTATGCAGTTATTTCTGGGGTTAAAGGGGGAATTGTTTCCGGCTGCCTTGACGTTCAGCTCACTGGAAAGGTCATCGGAATAATAGAAACTTGTTTACTTAATAATTTTCTATCCCTGAAAGTTTATACTCTGAGTGACTGGAGGGGAAATAATTTGCGAGGGAGATCATCTAAATAATAACCAGCAGATGATGGTTTCCAAGAAGTTCAGCTGGTTAAAGTACAGGAAAGAAAGGAAAGCGGGCCACATCTTTTTGGGAAGCTGGGGAGTAAGGGGAAACAGTATAACAGAAGATTAGCTGCTTCTGAGCGGAAGGAGGAAAGAAAATGGATAAGGATATCTTAGATGGTGCAAAAGAGAACGCTATAGGCCCCCCAGCAACTGCAGAGTATAAAAGTACACGTTGTTTACTTGTTGTCTGACAGAGTCCTGCAGTACTGAAACAGAGGCAGGCTCACAACCTCCAGGATATTTGGATGACATTGTAGCATTAGTCATGTTACATTAAGTGATACATGTGATTCACAGGCAAGTATTTTTGGCTCATGAGTTGCATCTGCTTAGACTTCTATGAGAGGATGTCACACTGTTTAAATTCCTTCGGGGTGCAAAGGAATAGGGCTTCCACAATTTTCATTGCGTCATCTTTCCACCTAGTTTTGTGAGCGCACCGTCATAGTCCTGGTTGCAAGCGGTTTGATTTTATCAGTTATTCTGAAGCTTAATAAATGTCAGGAAGTGGCTAAATAATCTATGCAAATGTAGTGATGCGTTTGAATCACAGAACAGAAATAAAGTATTCGAAAAACTTGCTAAGAAAATTCATATGAGAAGCTAAGCTACTACTTGACCTGCTGTGCAAAAGTCTTGAGCCATTATTCAGTTATCGGAAAAAATGGGAAATGGGTGCAGCAATTATTAAACTGTGCAAACATGCATGGAAATACAATTTATAAGGCAAAAACAGTTTATACTTTAAAGTCAATATTTTTGGTGTGACCACCTTTATTCTTTAACAGAGGCTGAACTCTTTCAGCTTTCTTATCATTTCTGTAAGTAGTCTTCAGGAGTAGTTCTCCAGGCTTCTTGAAGGACATTCAGGGCTCTTCCGTGGATGTTGGCTGCCTTTTGTTCCGTTCTGTCAACATGATCCCACCCTGCTTCAGTAACGTTGAGATCCACTGGCTAAAATTCAGCCCCAAATCCTGACAGAGCCTCAACTGTGTTTTACAGATGGCTTTAGATACTCACTGTTGTAACGCTGTTACTGTATCGACAGTGATTTGAACCAGAATTTTCAAATATGGATTCATCACTCCATGAAACCTGTTGTCGGTGCTTTTGAGTCGAGCACTTCTTCTTTTATCCTCCACTTGTCCAATTTCTTTTCTTCACAATTCACACCAATCGGAATCACTGTTGATGCATAAATACTATTTTTATGGCTCTCAAACTGTATTTTCATTGGCATTTTTTAAATATTCCCTAAAATACAAGCGAAAAGTGTCTGAAGATTCAATTTAAAGTTCTTTCTTTGCCAAATTGTCTGTTATGTGCAGACACATTGTTTTTTTTTATGCTTGAAGGATTCATAAGTCAGTGTTGAGTGGCTTCACAGCCACAGCTAAGAAACGTTTTGAAAGGCCGCGAAGAAGCCAGGACGAAATATTCTGCAGGGCTTCTTTCAAAAATACAACAGTGTTTGGCTCCTTAGACGTAAAATATAAAGAGTTTTTCACTGTACTGTATTTCCCATAACTGACCTGTTCTTTCTTCATCTACTTGTTTCAAATTGTAATAGTTGTTTCTTAATAAAATAAGTAAAATAAACAGACTTCTGTAGAAGAGATCAAGAAACTTCATGCGCAGTGGGACATGCTTCCCTTTTTTGATTGTCTGTCTTCCTGTAAGCTTCTGGCAGCGCTGCACCTTCACCTCCCTCTAAGTTGTAGGAGGTTTGTTAATAAATCTGTCTTGTTCTGTAGTTTTCGCAAAAATCATTCTCCCCATGTGGTTCTTTAAACACACTCGGAAGCTTTATAAATGTCTGCCCAGAACAGAGATTTAAGCACGACTGTTGAAAAGACTCTTTTATTCTGGAGGTTCTGATTGGACAGGGATGTAGGTGATAGCTTCTCAGTTTGGCGTGACGTCTTCCTCTGCGCAATACCGGCTGACACACATGTGGGCTACCTGCCTCCCATCTGTCAGCACACTCATTTTCAGTCAACGTTGCCAGCGAATCTGGTTACGTATCTGTATTAAGGAGTCTTTGTTTGTCTCCATTTGTGTGTTTCTGCGTCTGTTTTTATTTGCGCGTCTGCGTGTGCCCGCTTGCTTGAACACACCTGTGTGGTGACGGCACGTCCCCCGCAAGTCATTATGCACTTGCTCAGAAAGTGTTGCCAGAACATGCTAACACCACAGCCCCGGGGGCTGTGGACGGCGAGAGGAGATGAGTGGGTGGGAAAGGAATGTGTGTGTACATTATGCATATGAGCCACTTCCCCGTTTTCCAGCAACTGCACACGCCAAGAGTTGAAACTCGGGGGATGCAGGCGATGCCTACATGAGTGAGTTAATCTTTATCATGTGTGCCATAGAAAAATCAAAGCTCTTGTTTACTCTGGAGCTCGTCTCTCTGCGCCGATTAGCATATCAAAGCTGAGGGGAGCTCTCTCACCGGGGAAGACGGGACCGGGGGTATAATTGCACGCATGTGGCTTCACCCCGATGGCTGGTGGAGGCGATAAAGTATGGGCACCTATGTGAGCGGGGGAGCAGGCGATGGGCACGTCGGTGCATTTTTGAGGATCGAGGAGGGGAGGGAGGGATGATGATGATGATGAGGGAATATTCCGGTTAAATATGCCGGCGTGTGCGTGTACAAATATGCACATTAGTAAACACAAAAACTGAGGTCTCTTTTATGCACATAAATCAGAGCTCTATCAAGTTTATACATGGCAAGTTAACAAACAGCAGCTTTACGGGTTTATGGGAATAACTTATGAGCAATCGTACTACGTTTATTAAAGACATATTTGAAGTGGTGGCTATGACGTGGGAGAGTGGGCGTAAGATTAACACTTCTGGGCGAGACTGGGGTTGCTGAGTGTATCACAACTGGTTATTGATGGGAAGTCTCGAACCAGTTGTTATTGTAACATTTGCCTGGGTGATTTCAGACAGATAGTCAGAGAGACATCACTGCGGAGCAGGCCGCTCGCTCAGACGTGGCTGTGTAAACTATCCGTTCGGCTCGGATTCTGCATCACCCAGGCCGCATCGCCTAACACCGGCCACCTGCTTCAGCTCAAGGCTCTGACATCTCAGTGTCTCCTTCCATGATTTTGTTTATTTTCTTAGACTGCTCGCTTTCCCCCCCCTTTCTTCCTCTTTCTCTTGACTCGTCTCCGTTACTCGAGCGTCCTCAGCCGTGTCGGGTCAGTTCTCTTGTTCTCCACCGGAGGGAGCCATTAGCTATTGGTGTCTACCTGTCTCAGCATCAGCATCTCCCGGCTCTCTCCACCTACCCCGAGCTGTTTGCGTGTCTCGAGGCAAGCATCCAACATCACTTGTCTTTTCTCATTAACTTAACTGTTTAGGCTAATTGGCGACTTCTGCAAAGGTTCCTCGCCGCTTTTAGTGCGGCCCATCCAGAGTGGTTAATTAGAGGTGTTGGGAAAGCCTGGTACTCAGCCGTCTCATAGTCCCCAGTGTAGGAGATCCCTAGTGATCCAGGTAATAGAGCTGGAAGCAGCATGGCACCCACTAACGCCCTGTAATGCAATACCAACTTCTAAGGCTTCTGCTCTCCAGCTCCCACTGGACAGCCCAGTAGCCGACAACACCATAATACCTAATGAAGAAGCCTGACACATTAACTTTTAGAGCGGGGCTTTACCTTGCCAAAACGTTCTCTGGTTTTACGGCTAATTCAGTCATAAGTAATTGTGACCATGTGTAGGCACAAATAAAAATCCTGTGAATTTATAGTTACTGCTTCTCTTTGCCGTGCTCTTCAAGACTGTCCTTTTATGGTGCCACTTTTTGCCTTTGTACTTTCACTGCGACTTGATATTTTTTGATTATATCTCGCACGTGTTTTCTGGTAAACTTTGGAGGAGGTGCTTTTCCTAACTTTCGCTTTCTCATTAATGTAACTTGATAAAGAGGGTCCCGGCTATGTGTGTGCGCGCGCCACATTTCCCGGTAGTTTGCGTCACGATGATGGGTTATCACAATTAGTGCTGATTAGTTCGGTCATTTGGGTCAATCCCGGGTGATTCGCCGACTGCTGGGACTAACTGGGGCTTTGGGCGCTCTCTCGCTGGTCGTCCGTCACCTGCCACGGAGGGGAACTGGTGAATTTAACCCACCCTCTCGCTGCTCGAATGAACTTTTTATTCACCGTCTGTTCCTCAGGTTATTTGATGTCACATTTTGAATAATGAGGGATGATTTGCGTAAAGAGTAAATGTCATGTTAAGCTAAAAAACTGCATTTTTCTATAACCCATATTTCATATTTGAATCCCCCCACCCCACCCCCAACTCTCTCGATACTTTATAATGTAAATTATTTTGTGGTTTGTTTGGTTTTTTTCTTTCTCTCCAGATTATCAAGCTGCTGGACGGGAAGCGTTCCCAGGCAGTTGGCATCCTGATATCAAGCCTGCATCTGGAGATGAAGGACATTCAGCAAGGTGAAAAAATCTTTTCCAGCGTCATCTAGAAGCTTGCAAACACTACATTATTTTCCTGCCTTTCACAGAACAAACTCGTATTCCGATTCAGCTGCGATAAACTAAATTTACTCTCCTCTTCACCATTAAAGTGAGCAGGACTCCTGAGGAGATGCAGATGGAGTTATTTTTAGAGATGAGATAGTGAACTCTGCAGCAGAGGATAATTTCCAGTGTCTTGACAGCTACTAATTTGTAACTCCAGACACTTTTTTTCTGGATTAATTTGTTTCAAGTGGAAAGTGGATGATTTTTCCAGTTACCACTGTGGGAAAGAAAAATCCTCAATTTGTCAAAATGTGAGACGGCCACGTCGCGATGAAAGCAGCCTTTCGCTTTTTCTGACAGGCCTCCTGTGCTGGTTAAAGTCAAATTGCCATCTCCTTCATTTTAAGAGCTGAATAGATTGATTGCATTCTTGACGGTTCTGTGGAAAATGCACGCATACATGTGCATGTCTAAAGTCCCTGCATGGGTGAGTAAACGCATAGTATGTGTGTTGGGGACATCATAGGTGGGCCAGGAATTAGTCCGGCCCTCGGACTGTGGCGGAGAATGGCTGCCGCCTGCTTGTCTGAGCAGGCGGCCAGCAGATCTGTTTATTGTAGCCAGTGACGGTTTCCACAAGCCTAATGGGACTGACACCCCACTAATGATCTAAGCATGTACAAAACCACGTTCCACAGTTAGCAGACACTGCGCTACCACATAAAACCAACTCAAAACACAAGCCAGAAAAGCGGATACACCAGGACAACCATCCTGTTTCGATTTCTTTTTTTCTCCCCCCTTTCAGTTCAGTTTCTCTTCTGTTCCAGTGTCAGTTTGGTAAAAAAAAAAGGCCGGCTCACACCCAGCGTGAGGCTGCTTCCTTGTGCTTTAATGGGAGGTGTATGCGAAATGGACAATTTGAATTTGACAATGAAGGACAGCACCTTAATAAGCACTTCTGAGGGCGCTAGTCCCTTGCTTCGCCTGCTTGCCTCCCCTTTGTTGCCAAATTAAAAGGACATGGTACATGTAATGTAATTACAGCTACTAGGGAGGGAGAGAGTGGGAAGCAGGGAACTAGAGAAGGCAGTACTCGGGTTAAGAGCAAGGGGGGGTCAAATGCACCCGTGGAAGTGACTGGGCGACCTCAAGGGCCACCATGGTTCAAGGGCAAAGGGAGGCTCTCCCCCCCCACACACACCACACACACACCACACACACACCACACACACACACCACACACACACACACACACACACACACGAGTGAAAAGTGGAAGGAGAGGGTGTGAAGCCGTTGGCAGGCACGCTTTGATCTGTCGGTGTGGAGAGATATCCGGCTCCCCTCGGATCAGAGTGCTCCTGTGCACACTGAAGCAGGCCCCCTTTGGTGGGTGATTGACGGCTGCGTGGCTGAGGGACTGAATAATCCACTCTAATAAGATGTAGGAAATGGACCTCCAGCGTTTTCTCTGATCCAGACGTCGGGACCACATTGACAGCTTCTCTGCAACAGAACAGCTGGGAACCAGAACGCAAATTGTTACCTTGTTAGGTGGAAGTAGTCGCTGGCCAAAATTGTTAACATTACCTGTGCAAGTTTAATACACGAGACATTCAACTGATAAAAAAAGAAAGAAATCTGTTCTAAAGACATTTTTGCAGACCTTTTTTTTTTGTTTTGTTTGGTTTTTAATGTGTTTTGATAATCAGAAGTGCCTTTTTAGTTCCATTGGTTTCAGTATAATTAAGACAAGGACAAAGCACCAGATTCTCCTGCACTGAGCAGCTCACACCAAAACAATCAGGATGAATAAGCAGCCGTGTAGTCCAGCAGAAACACATGTAAACTAGATTTTATGATGTTCAGCTTTCTTCTTTTGGGTCAAATAAGTGTCATAAGTTTTGTAAATTTCAGCAGGTTTAGCTGATGTGGTATGTTGTGTAGTTTATGATGGCAAATGTTTGCAAACTTTAGCTTAAATTTGCAGCATAAATTGCTGATATTAGTTTTCGACTGATTGACGCGTCTCCTCTGTGGCCACGGCAACTGAGTAGCGCATTTCAGAGGAGCAGGTCGTGCACAGACCTTCTCGGCTGACAGCGACCAGACAACCATGAGCTGATCCAAAAGCAGTGTTGACCGTACCCACTTCTACGTGCATCACTAAGCTATAAACCTACGACACGGTCTCTTTCTGTGATCGTTTCATTTTGCCTTCTGTTTACACACTCGAACGTACAAAAACCTTTTAAACGATTGCCTGTTGCATTCACTTCCTATCTGCTCTGGCATCCTTTGTTTTTCCTTAGTGCACCATCTACTGCCCACCTCAAACTCATTAGTTGGCTGTTGGTGGTTCTAGCTGTGAGCTCTGAGGTTAAGCAGTTTCAGGCTTTCCTTTCTTTGCCGTGCTGACGGGCTTCGTCCCCCAGTTCGCTTGTCCACGACAAGAGGGGGGAAAGGAGCTTCGGCGTACACTCAGCATCTGCGGTCTCAGACTCAAGTGTGCTCAGCCTGGCCACACTCCCAGCTTTACTACCTCAAGCTAATATTGTAAATTAGGTGTATAATTCAGTTAAATGGCAACTGAGTTATGCACTTCACTTGTTTTGTTTGTTTTTTTTAATGTCATTCTTTGTTTTACTGGTTTGGGAAATCTTTTTCTGTCAAATATGAATATAGGCTCTATAAAGCTGCCACAAATGTAATGTTCCATTATTCAGCCTGTAAGTAAATTAAAGGGCTGTTGTGGGTCTGTTCTTTATAACACCGACTGCTTCTGTTATCTTTTCCAGCTGTTCTTAATGTGGACAATTCTGTGGTGGATTTGGAGACAATTGAGGCTTTATATGAAAACGTAAGTAGCGTGTGTGTGACATTTAAATGTCTAAACAAAAGGCTCTAAAGTTTTCACAAGTTTAAAATAAAACTAGATAACATCTACATCAGGGGAAATTATCATTCGACTCCCTGCTGAATTTGTACGTTTTCTCTAATTTTTTTTTTCTGTTAGCTTCATTTTAATGGCGAGATACAGAATATCAATATTTCCCCCACTATATATGGTGTTACCGAAGCAAATAAGGTTTCTATACAGATGCATCTTAAAATCTTCTCTAACAAAAAGTTGAATCGCGTATATTTCATCACAGTATTGAGCCACATCTTTGTAATGACCTTTGCATTGTCTCTCCATAGAGGGCCACCAGTGACGAGATGGAAAAGATAACGAGACATTATGAGACATCCAAAGAAGACGAAGTGAAACTGCTGGACAAACCTGAACAGTAAGATTTTGTTTTGAATCAGGTCTCACCAATTTGATTATGTGTGAAAGGATACAGAGATATAGAGCTATGGATATCTATCTCAGGGCTTCGTCATTAGTTTCTGCACAAAGTGTGCATTTTTACATAGCCTTTGCGTACGTGCAAAAATGTGCATTAATGGACACTGCTTCAGTAGTTTTTGTCAGGGTTAAGCAGTTAACGAGGCCTGGATCCAGCGGTGCCATTCAGCCTGGCCTTCCTATTTCCATGTTTGACCAGAGCTGTCACTATAGCCTCCTGAGTCATCCCTACTCAGTGTCTACCTCCATCAGCAGGGTCTAATCACACAGGATGTTACCACTCCACTCCGCTCCCCTCCGACACGGCACTGTTTACATAAGTCGTCCCGCATCAGGCCAGAGCTACCTTTGATCAGTCTCCGTGCGCCGCTCGCCGCTTTCCTCCACCCGACCCCGCGGACCTTTCAAACCCAGCCGAGCAGCGCGGCTCATGACTAGCAGCTGCCTGCCTGCGAACAGCAACGTTGACTCAGTCAGCCTGCGTGGGGAAGCTGGGCCTGCCAAGGACCCAAAATAGTTCTTCCTGTTAGACGTTTTGTTTAATTCTGTCATAACACATCACATCCCATACTCTTCCACCTCCTTCTCATCCTCTCTCTGCCCCTCCTCCCCTTTTGTTTTTCAGGTTTCTCTATGAACTCTCTCACATTCCGGACTTTGCGAGCCGAGCCCGATGCATCATCTTCCAGTCGGTATTCCTCGACACCGTCTCTTCTATACGTCGCAAGGTGGAGATCATCTCCAACGTCAGCAAAGTAAGAACGTCACGACAACAAACTGCTTAAAAAGTGTCCGCCTACAAGAACTAACCCCAAACAAACTGTGTTTGTCAATGTCAGGAGTTGCTTGATTGCAACAGTTTGCGGGATATAATAGGTCTCGTTCTGGCCTTTGGGAACTATATGAATGGAGGGAACAGGACGAGAGGGCAGGCTGATGGCTTTGGGCTGGAGATCCTCCCCAAGCTAAAGGACGTCAAGAGCCGGGTAAAACCGTTAAAGGCTCTAAAGTCTTATAAAAGTAGAGTAATATCCTAGTGAGCTGATTCATGCCCTTTATCTTAATTGTCTGTTTTGCTGTTTTCTTTCTTCAGGACAATCGCATGAACTTGGTGGATTACGTGGTTTTATACTACTTGCGTAATTTTGATGAGGTAAATTAATCATTTTAAAAAAAATAAAGTTTAACAGCTTTTAAATGTCTCCTAAGTAACACGTTGCTTCATTATTGCAGCATGCTGGTACGGAAAAGAGTGTGTTCCCTCTGCCAGAGCCACAGAACGTCTTCCAGGCTTCTCAGGTTAAGTTTGATGACCTCGCCAAAGACCTCCGAAAACTCAAGAAAGATCTGACCGGTACGACGTGCCCCACTCGTATAAGCGGGTTCATTTCTACCACATTGAATTTATTGCTTAGGTTATCTTTGTTCCCCAGTAAATCAGTCAGCGTAATTGTATACATTACCATCTTTCACCAGAGCAGTTTAAATGTAAATGCACATCCCGTGGACTCTCCCCTCCCTCTGCAGGGAGGTTTCTGGGTTTATTCAGGACCTCGAATGGCCCGAGGGAGCCTTTCCCAATTCCCAGTTATTGTATCTTAACAACCGTGTCATCATAACACGACAGGCTTTCCTGTTACAGGACTAGTGGCAAGACATTTGGCATCTTTATATCTTTGTCTGTGCAGCATTTAAAGCTAGAGTAAAACCCAAAAAACAAATTCCAGGTCACTGAGGATACATCAGAGGGACAATAGGGGGATTAAAAATTAAATACACTTTTGATGTTCTGTGCTGGTAGTGTCCTGGGCGCCGAGCCACTCAGTAACCCAGCCAAGCAGCCAGTTAGTCTTGGCCAGGGCCACACGGAGGTTAAAGGCGATGCCCCCCGGTGCCCCTTGTGTCTGCCGTTATTTAAATCAACCAATAATACGGCATATGAAAGCAATTAGATATGCTCCACAGCTCTCCCCTGCGTCTTTCAGATTGCTGTTAAAGCCCTCTCCTCTCTGACCCGAGGGAAAAATACAAAGAGTCTACTAAAGTACCCAGACCCACCTCAAGCTGTCACTCATTTATTAGGAAAAATGGAAGACCTGAAGACAATAAATGCAACACGAGGGCCTTCGTATTTGATCTCTGCTGCAACGCAGTCTGGCACAGTAGTCCTTAGGGGTATTTGCATCACAGGGCAAGCCCTGGATTCTGGATGTTTGCTGAGCTCCACCTATGACTCCCACCATTTTTATCCTCTCCAGCCGCCAGGAATAAATATTTATGCCAGGCTATTATAAACCAGCCAAAAGAAAGCAACTGGTCTTAATTATAAAGCTAACACAGATCACTTCCATCCACATCGAGAGCACTGCCTGACACTGAGAAGCTAACATCGGATCACGCTTTGGTTTACTCGCACTGTTTGACTTTGGCGAGCAGAGCAGCCCACCCCTCAGGTGGTGACTGCAGTGGTCGCCGGTGTCTTGCCCTGCAGCCTTGGGTCAGAGGCAAGGAGTTGTGATGCTGAGAGTGAGAACTTCATCCCTGCTGAGCTTAGTCCACCTCCGTGGGCCATGGGCACATTTAGGATACTGTATGTTTCTGAGCTTTGAGCTGAGTTGCTCCGGAGAGGGCTTGCCGTCCACTTGGCTGCCCTCTTCTTCACTGGCTTGTGCAGAAACGTGATCCTCTTTTGATGGGGCTTCCTGTTTGGGAAGAGGGTGATGACCTTTTCTGTGCTGCTCTCAGAGGGAGAGGGATGAGTGAGAGGCCATAAGGACTTAAACCTACTGTAGGACTCGGAGCTCCCAGTGAGACAAACCATGCTGTGGTTAATTTGTGCGTCAGTCTTTAGAACTCGGCACTAAAGATTAAGTTTATCATTAAAATTTGGCACAACTCAAAGTTCTTAAGTCTTCCCAGAATTCCTTTTCCCTTCTCGACCAGCGGCTACCTACTAAAAGATCTCTTTAACGGCCACATAATTGAACCAGACAGATGGGAAGGGATGCAACCAAATGAAATGGGATCAAATAAAAAGAAACAGTCAGAGCTCATTTGCTGCTCAGGGGAGTTTAGTGTTTCACAGAAGTCCCGGCCTAGGTTAGGCATTCATCACTGTGGCAAATCAGACAGTGTCCCGATTTTAAATGGCCTTTTAATGTCAGGTTCAGGCTGGGCCTTTAGCCTGAGGCCTGTTTTACGATGGAGCCTCAGCTTGGAACAGAATGAGTGAATTCTGTTGACCAAACAAGGCAAAAATTACTCTAAAATCGGATCCTTTTTTATGTTGGTTGATTTGTTGCAAGTAATCGTGCGATTTTCTAGCTTTTTGAATACGAATAAATTTGTCAGCACATTGCAGAATGGCTGCATAGACCCGGATAACCCCAGGTCCATATGTCACATACCCAAAGAGCTAAAAAATGGATGGATGCATTTGAAATGTAAAGTTTGTCTATATCTGTAAAGATATAGACAAAAGCACCTTTTCCTTTTAATGCATCTTGAAGCCATATTTCAGTGCTGCTGCTGATATTCAAAGTCCTGCCTGAAGCTTCTACCTGTCAGTGCTGTATTTCCAGCAAAAAAGGGAGAAGAGTTGTAGTTAGGTGGATATGAGTTGATTTATGAGGGATGGAAAGGAGAGAGAACGCCTTACCCTACGGCAGTCTCCTGGCTGGCCTTGCTGAGAGGTGATAGCATTTTTCATCCCATAGAAAGGAGAGCTGGATACTGACAGACCACTGGAACTAAAGATAATTGGAGATCAGTGAGAGAATTCACTTTCCAGGTATAAATAACTAGAATGTGCCACGGCTGGAGCACTGGACTGGTTTAACCTCCTGGGGGGAAAAAAGAGTGCAGCAAAGTTTATGAAGTTCACTGTTACATTCTGAATATAACTTACATTAAAATATTTAAAAAAATTAATTATCAAATGAGTTAAAATGTTCTGAGGAGGATTTTTATCTTTTCTCTCGTTTACTGTGCGTCTCCTCGTCTCATTTGTTTGCTTCTTCGGTGGATTTTGCTTCCTCATGAACCAGAGCTTCACAAATGGGAGGTAGTGGAGTGTAATGGGCACATTTGTGAGACCGAGCCATCCATCAAACAGCCATGGTTGAGATCTTGTGGTGTTCCGCAGAGTCTCCGTCCACTCGTAGGCTTTGTCTTTAAGTCGACTTTCCGTAGTCGTGAATTGTCCTGGCTGGCTGCGATTTCCTGGTAGCTTCAGCGGGGGCTCTTGCTTACAACAGTAAAAATCATAAGTACATGTTAACATCAAAAGCTCCCATTTTCCAAACCACACAGGGTTGGAAAATGGAGCAAAAGTCTGTCTTTCTGTTTGTTTTTCTTCCCACTTAACCCCATCACCACCACCCAAATTTTTTTTTTTTCAATATTTCTGTTTTTTAAACGCACAATTGTTGGCCCATTACCTCATATTATGCAAGTATCACATTTGCATATAATGGATTCAACAGTGTCTCCTTAGAAATGCATGTTTTTGTAAGTGTTGCTCGAGTTAACTCTGTTCATCCTCCTCGTTGCTGTACCTATGACTCTTTGGCTTTGTTCATGCATGTTCTTAAAATATTGCTGCTTTTTTTTTTTTTTACTACTTTTTGCTGCTTAAACATTGTCCACCAAAGTCTTAGAAGCAAATCACAATAAAAAAATAAAAAAAATACAGCAATGCATAAAACCAGTGCTCTCTGATCAGTGATGTGGGAACTGGGATTTAAAGGGCAGAGCTGTTGTTGTCTGGACAGAGAGCCCAACAAAGCAAAGAGTAAAAATCCTGTTTTTATGTTCTACTACATCCTCCCAATGTTGGCTCTGTAAATTGTGTATGGTGCGCATGTATATATGCAGTACCTCTGATGGTAATTCACATTATTATTATTTAAATTTAATTAGTTTATTCAGCGTCCTTTTAAATGAGAAGTCTTATTTAAGAAGATATTATTAGGTACACCTATAAGAAACCATTTAAAGTACATTAAATAGGTGCTGTAAATTTCAGTGCGTACTTTAAAATAAATTTCTTTCATTATACTTTTTTACTAAAGATTAAAAAATGCATTTGTAATGCAAGAAGACTATTAATTTACATTAATTTACAGAGCTGATTAAGTCGTCTATTACTCCATTATCTTTAAAAAAAAACTTGCATGCAAACATTAAGATTAGTTTTTTTACTTAAGCTTAATTTTTGTACGTATTTGCGATTAGCTCACTTACACTCACGTTACCATTAACAGAAGTTTGGCTTTATTTTTCTGGCCTGATGGCGTCAGTCATTTGCTTGCAGGAGAGTCCTCCTCCTGAATGCACTTTTTTCCAAAAAATGTATTATCACTCCAAGACAATGTCTCAAACCCGAGCCCTGGGCTTTTATTCTTTACAGCTGTTGTGTTTTTGTGGGCTTCCTCCTTGCGGCCTTTGCTGTCTGGACCACATTTGGAAGCGAGCCGCCTCTAAATTGTAGACTTGCTGTTTTGAACACTTTTTTTTAATGGGTCTTTTTGAGTCGGGGGATTTTTGTTAAGGAAACGTGGTTTGTCCAAACAGGATATTTTGGTTGTCATGTTTGTGTGCTTGCTGAGTTCTGTCTTTTTATTTGAATAACTGCTGGCTCCCACTTTTAAATAGAGCCCTGGATTCCAGAACGAGCGGCTGTTGACGTAGTTGCGTCTCAGTTTTAATGCTGGGATGTCGTGCTTCCTGTCTCGTTTAATAAGACACCCAGTAAATAAAACCAAGCAATAGAGCGGGTTTACCGGACTACAGGTGCGGCAGCTCCGCATGCAAACGCACGAGAGCCAAACTGAGATGTTAAAGCGGCGACACAGTGAAGTTAGACTGCGGCCAGACCTGTTAATGCTCTTGTTCTGTTGCAGAACTATTTAGCTATGCTGTCATAAGCAAGTTTAGGTATTTATTGCTGCCATTAATGACTTACAGGTTGAAGGATTGTGCAAAGTTATTTTTGCCAGGCGTCTGTGTGTGTGTGTAGTTACAGTTGAGAGGAAATGGGGAAAGGTTCGGCTGGAACACGCTCACTCACGGCTGTTTCCTCTGAACTTGTGTGAGTTGGATCATTTGGCACGGCAGAGGGGGGGGGCATCCACAAACAGCAAACACATCTGCTCCGCTCACACATGTGGCCAGCGCTGAAGGTAGAATACAAATGAAATGGTCACCATTGTGTAAACTAGTTTTAAATAAACCTCGACAATATGCAAACTGGCATGTGCCTGATGCGTAAATCGAGGCGCGGGGTGGGAAATCTGAGGATGGGTGAGAAAACTGGTTTAAATGTGGAACTAGAGGACAAAATAAAAGCGCAGCTTTGTGCTTACTGTAAGCACTCGTTTAAGGCCAAATATTACAGGCAAAAACATCTATGCATTACACTCTGAATATTTGTATTTTATAAAGATGAAAAAACGGTGCAATGCATTGCAATCTTTTCAGAGCACTGTTCTAGTGGCATTTACTTTACTTACATGTGCAAAACTTTATTATAAAAAATGTTGTTCCAAGCAAATGTAGTGTAAAGTTTTTTTTATTTAATGTCTGTCAGTTCATTTTTTTATCCTGATTACCAGGAATCAGAACTCCTTTTAAATCCTTGTGTTAAAATGAGATGAGATGTGTTACAAAATACACTCATAGAAAGACAAGTTGAATAAATTTCAGCCCTGAATGATAGACACACTTTAACTTTATTCGTATATCTGTACCTCTCACTTTAGGCCCTTCTTTCATCTCTTTTTTCTTTCTTTGTTCTTTCCTTCTTCTAGCGTGTGAGAAGGATGTGCAGAAAGTCTGCGCTAACTCATCAGAAGAACACCTGCAGCCTTTCAAGGACAGGATGGAGGGATTCGTCTGTGCTGGTGGGTGAAGTTAACATGTTCCTGTTTATCTAAAACAAGGAAAGAAATGTTCCTTATTTTTCTTCTCTTTGTAGTTTTACTCTTAAGTGCCATGATCATGTAAATACGTGTGGATTTGATGTTTTTTCTGAGGAATGTCTCATTTCACATGGCTGCTTTTACCTATAAGAATCCTCCAAAAATAATGTCCACAGTCTTCATTATCAACACTAAATATTTGCCAAAACATAACACAAAGATTACTATTTAAATTAGTACAATTACTATTGTGATGTGCGTGTAAACCTTGGCTTTCCTTTCCAAATGTTCAGCAGTAACCATTTCCTGCTGCTGTTAAATTAAGATGAGGGATACGTTGTTTAATCTTTCCCGCTCCCTTTAAATGACACTGAAGTCCTTTCCCTCCAATAGCCATAATGGATGTTTGCCCTCACTCGTGCTCATGAGTGGGCCTGGCTCATGTGAAGGTGTTTTAAAAAATAAAACAATCATTTGGAGAGATGATTTACAACCAGTGAGATGGCTGCAAAACCGAGCTCCGGGAGACAGAAAGGCCCCGTTTTCACCCTGACACACAGCACGAGTCCTTTTTAAAACGGGGAGCTGTAATTATGTTTTGTTTTTTGGGGTTTTTTGCTACGTCAGACAGTCAGCTTGTTGGTAGAGAACCCGTCTCCTGGTGAACGTGGGTGTTTTTGTTCTTGCTGAGAAGGGGCGTCTCGGTGCCCTGTAAGACAGCATGAGGACAGGAGTCTACAGGCCTGTAGAAGAGATCACGTTGCGTTTAACATGGGTCCTATGTACTCGTGGGTTCCATAAAGCTGGCAGGACATCCTTAGCTGTGGCCTAATAAAGCCGACTCGCCTCGGTGGATCACTCTTAGGGACCAGGAGCAGATCTGCACTGACAAACTCGGACCATCTTGTCTCCTTTCTGACCCACGCATTAGCAAAGTCCTCTAGTGTTCGCTTGTCAAACTCATTTTACACAATGGGCCACATATAGCTCACTTAAGTGGGCCGAAGCAGTAAAACTCCACTTTTTGACGGTGTAAAGAGTTTAACTGCACATTTTAATGCTTCAGATTTCTTAATATAAGAATAAGCTGTGCAATTTCATCTCCGTCTATGTGATAAACCAAATTCTGCTGTAAATAAAATAAATCTCTCAGCACGACTCTTCAAGCTTAGAAATGACAAAATTCATGTGTAAAACTGCAGAAATAGTTCTGGTATATTATTGCACAAACTATGCTGGAATTGTATTAATTTCCAGAAAATTTATTATGGTATTCACTGTGGATCCACTTAAAAAAAACATACGTTTCTACAGTAGATGGTGAAAAAACTGAAACTTTTTTGTCATTAAGTGGTTCATTAATCATTACTTAATTACTTTGGCATAGTATAAATGTCTGTGTGGGAGGTCTTTATCAGTAGAAAAAGATGTAAAACTAAAAAGTCCAAAATGTATACCCCCCTCCACATTTTCCGAGGCTATCCAGTGGATTGGAGTGGACCTAATGTTTGATATCCCTGCTTTAGGGTGATGAGAATTCCTGGAAATGACCCAAAAGGAAGAGTGTAGGGAAATCCACCACATCTGATTTAAACCACTTTCGCTAACTGAAGTGAGGCAACAGTGGTAGCTTTAATATTGTGATCACATCCTTAGGCCTGGTGGTGCCTGCATAAATGGATACTGTGGTTCTAGAAACTGAGCAGTGAGCCAGCTGAGCCCTCTTGTCTCAAAGGCTTTCTACCTGAACGGCAGTATGTAACCATAATTACGAGACTTCCATTAAAAATAAACAATTCTCCATTGCTCTTATCCTGTAACCTTTATCCTCTGGAATTTGCTTGTTCTTTTATTTTAATTTCTCCGTCATATGTCCAACCTTAAATTTTATATTTATTTCATCCTGTATACTGATTTTCTGGAATATGCCTCTGTTTGTTTCCTTTGTTTAATCTTAAAATAAAAATCCAGGTTACGCTTTTTCTTTTTAAACACCACTTTTTTTTCTTTGCCGTTTTATTGGACGCTCTTTGAAACCTCTGGGGATACTGACACTGGCATATTTTTCATGTTGAATATACACCGTGACTAATTAAAAACAAATTCCTGCGCCTTTTTTCATTTTTTTATCTCGGCTTGCGTAAATCTCGTTTCACCGTCTCTCCTCGGAAAATGCGTGTGTATCATCACCTCCTCACGCTTCCTTTGTTGTTAGTGAGTCAGTAACCAAAACTCCACTCGCTCAGACTGCCTGTGAATTACGTAGATGAAGTGAAATTTGCGCTTAACAACTGTCCAAGGAGCCACTTCTAATCTAAAGTCTTTGAGATGTGTCTCTGTTCTGTTAGTGGAGTTGTTCAGGGGTGAAAAGGGGTGTTTGGTTTGTTTTTATATCTCCAGCATCCCCTCTCAGACTGCTCTACATCTCTTTGTCATCTGGCTGCGAGGTAAAGCGGCAGTTTGGAAAAGTGTGTCAGAGTTTTAAAGCCTCGCTTTATTGTCCTTCTCAGCATGCGCGTCTCATAACTTTCTAGTTAGCGACTAGTGGTTTCATGTTTGCACGGGGGAGCGGAGGAAGAGAAACTTCACACATCCTCTCCCTCTCTGAGCCAATCTCTCTCTCGCTCTCCCTGAACCCTCCCTCCCGACTCCTATGCCACCTCTGCAAAGTCGCACCAGAGGGGTACCTCAGGCGCCAGCCTGACCCCCACTGAGACTAACGCCATTGGTCACGGCCCCACTCCTCTCCCCCCCCCCCCCCCCCCCCCCCCCACCACCTCCCTTTATCCCAGACATTGCCACCCCCCCTTCATTAGGTTTACCTTAACCCTCTTGCCCACATACATGTTTAAAAAAAAAAAAAAAAAAGAGAGAGAGATGAAAAGTAAACCGGGTGGTTGATCGAAGGCTTTAGTTCACCTTCTCCCAGAAGACCCCCAAACCTGCCTTTGAACAATTTTTTGGAGACTTCCCCCTCTTAAATCTTCAAGTAGGAAAGGTCCCCCATCATTGTAAAAAGGATGAATCTGGAAAAATGCTATAAATCTGAGATCACAGGCACTCTCTGGCCCTAGATAAATTCTTGCACCTCGGCCTGGCCCGCCGCACACATCTGCCTTGCATTTAGACACTTTTACATGGCAGGAGTCCACAGGAGCCTCCAGTTCCCAAGCCTCTCCGCTCAGCCCTCCACCCCGGCTTCAGCACTGCATCGACAACACACACACAGACACGCACACCTCAGCAAACGGACCACCATCCTGAGGCTGAGGTGAGGATTCGCTCTCGTGGGGACTCGCGTGCACAAACACACAGAAGTAATGTCAGACTTTACAAAGTGCTTAACAGTTGCTTGGATAACATGCTCACCGTCAGTGACATCTCAACCCCCACAGCCCTTCTTCTTCTCCCCTCAGCTTTGAGGATGATTAATGAACACAGCGCCCCCCTCTGGAATCCGCTTTTAATGAAACATTTGGTTAGCAGTGTCTACACAAGCCTCATATTTTGCCCCATGACCTGTCTGAATGTTTTCTTTCTGTGTTTTTTGCAGCTCAAAAGGAGCATTCTGCTGAAGAGGACCAACTTAATGCAGCACAGAAGAGGTGGGAAATGCACTGTAACAGCTACAAGCTAATAAATGTTGGAGGAAAAGTTACACTGGAACAAACAAAAAATCATATTTTCCCATCAACACAGGGAAGTTTGCCAAGTGTTAGTGATTGCAGGCGCCACACAGCTGTGAGTAATGTAGCAAGCCTCAATATGAGGAGATAAAGTTTGTGGTATCTGATAACTAATGCTTTCTATGCATATAGCTGTATGCACATATTAAGGATTCTGCAAAGATGCACCAGTCTCGGCATGTAAGCACTTTGATGAGTGAGGCGGCCATTCGTTGGACAGGTATAAGATGATGCATATTTCACATTTATTGTTGAAGATTGGGCACACATTCATACGTGCACAAGGAGAGATTATTTGAGTTATTCATCTTTAAGACAGTTAAGCAACATGTCTTGGGCTTATCACCCACGTACTTTCACTGGATCCTCTGTGCTTCCTCCCTTGCAGTTCCAATCATTCTTATCTGCCATGTTTTGTGCAGAAGACTCCTGAGAGTTTTCTGAGAGGCATCTGATTTATAGGCGCGAGACCCACCGGCAGCTGCTGAGCTCACCGTCCGAGAGAAATCATATCTGGAACGTATCATATTGGAAAAAGATGGTGGAGCAGACAAACAAAGCAAATAGATTATTTTTTACCGTGTTTGGATAGCGAGCGGGATTGTTTGCTTTATATCGTAACTCGCCCGCTTCCAAAATAAATCAAGAAAAGTGCATAAAGGAGAAAGCGAAAGGCTCCGGACGCGAGTAAATGTAAACTATAAACAATTAGAAAGTTGATTGCTTTGGACAACACTATCACTCAGCAAATGGCCCCGAGCTGTTCTGTTTCATGTTGCTGCTTTGAGCCAAGATAATCACCAAGAGAATGGCTACACCTCTCCTCCTCCCCGGCCCCACCCTCGCCATATAGCGATGTTTCTGTTGAACCAGACCAAAATGTGCGCACGCGCGTGCCTTTGTCTGCACCCCCCTTGTGAATGAGTGACACCACTGTAATGAAGGTGTTGAACTTGGAGGGGAATATTGATCAAAAGGGCCCCGCAGCTGACAGCACCTTTAGCTTTAATGAAGTTTTCCTTTAATTTCATCTAAAGAGGGGGCTGGCTGACTGGTGCTAGGTAGAGCGAGAGGGAGGCAGGGGTCTTTCTCGGGTTCCCACAGAGCCACCTCGTAAAAGTGACACGCCGTTGATGAATATGGGCGTCAGAGGGCTCTCTGGGCCCTGGGTGGGCTCTCACATCTGTGCTGGATGAGGGATCCTCACACAAAGGCATAACAGCAGCAGTGTTGAGATTATGGCTTGTGTTAATAAAAGAAATAGACAACACATCCTTAGTGCTACCTAATACCTCAGTCTAGACCTCATGAGGATTCAGAGTTTAAACGCCTCGGAGTTGAAGCTCGCACGCACACACACACAGCAGGCATCGACTGGGAAATGTGAATTAGGATTTTGACAAGAATTGGGGCTAGATGTCAAACCTGAGCATGATTTCACAGAAGATGTTACTGTTAACGGTCACCGAGCCTCCATGTCGGCCTCGTATGTTTCCGGCTTGTCCTTTGCCCTCTCCCGTCCTCGAGAGCGCAACCTTTCGGAAGCGTCATGAGTACAAGTACATTTCTTCAAATTTGGCACACGGACCCACTTGGCCTCAAATGTGAACCGAGTGCATTTTGTTAATCAAAGTCACTGTGACCTCAGAAAAAAACACATTTTTGGCTGTAATGCAAGAACTCTTGCAGCAATTATGAAACAATTTCAAGCAAATGTCCAGTTGGATGAAGTGATGATGCCATGACATTTTATACCCAAAAGATCAAGGGTCAAGTGGCCAATACTGACCGCTATAACTCAGCAGAGGGCTGGATTGTGTCCATATTTCATATTTGGCCTGATACGTAATTGGTGGAAGTTTTTCACCCAGTTCACGGCTCAGGTGGCTGACAGATCTTCTATGTTTCGTGGCTTAAGATGTGTAGAATCTTCTGTCATGGCTACAATGTTGAGCTTTTATTAACCAGGCTTGTGAACACATGTTATTTGTTTCTCTCAGTGACCTAATGTGTCGATACAGTAGACATACAGCAGAACAAGAACAAACAACCCTCATCGGAGAGCAGTCAGATCAATTACTTTGTACATTTTGTTAGATCGCACATCACAATCTGTCCCCTCTCCTGAGATGAGTCACAGCTCACATTCATTGGTGATGATGGTTCATCTGTTATTTGGACTTTATTGCTTCTTGTCGCTTTTTGTTAAAGGGGGAAAAAGAGATATCTTTCAATATAATATAACCATGTTTGATGCACATAATCATTGTCATACTTGCATATACATACATTTTATTAACAGCGATGCAGCTGCATAACAGCTGTCATCAGTTATGAGGTTTTAGTTTGAGTTTCTTTTTTTAATGTAACCTTTATTTAAACAAGATGGTTTTGAGAATTCGCACATATAAAATTATAAACCAAATGTATCATCGACACACATGTGTGCAGAAACTTTGGCCACTCTTCATTTCTTTTTGCTTTCAAGGAAGCAGACTTGGAATTCCATCTTTAGGCACTTTGTAAACAGCAGCCTGTTGCAAAAACACATCATTTGCTTTTATTTCTTTAATTTGTCAAAAAGATAAAACAGTTTGACAGACATAAAATAGTATTTGTGCACCACCAACATGGTCATTAGCAAAGAGCTGTTAGCTTAACTCATTCACTGCCAGGGTTTTTGAGCATTTTTACTCATTTTTGAAGAGCCACAGAAAACTGTGTGTTATGATCATATAAACGTTGAACCTACCAAAATGAAGAACAGACTCTCTTCTTCCATCCAAAAAAAAAAAAGCTTGTTTCTACCATTTTCCATTCTTTAGTAATCAGCTGTAGAAGAGAGGTGGGTTCCACCAAAAATGCCTGTTTTGACCACAAAAAGGGAGAAAACGAGCTTTTTGTGAAAAATACATTTCAAGCAGTCTGATGTTTACTGACAAGCTGCCCGAGGTTGTATTCTAGCCCCTCCCATTGAAAAACGTAATTGACATCTATAGACGTCAATGGCAGTGACTGAGTTAAGTGTGTCGTTAAAAAAATTTTGAGGAAACTCTCGGCATTACAAGCATGCCTACATAGAAGAAACAAAGGAACTCTATCAGTAATGGTTTGACCCAGACCGCCACATTATTGAGACAGCGTGGGATCATTTTGATAGACAATGAAAGAAAAGGTAGACGATATCCAAAGAAGCACTTTGAATGTCCTTCAAGAAGCCTGAAGACTGCTTAAAGAAATGACAAGGAAGCTTCCTGACAGAGGCTGTGGGTTGAATAAACACTGACTTTCAAGCTCATTGGAATTGTACAGCAACTGTTTTTGCCCTATATACTGCATTTGCTCCCTAGTATGCCTTTTATACATTTAAAAAAAGTCAACAGACTTAATGAAGACCCAATAAAACCACTTATAGAGTAAACAATCATGTATGCTAGACAGCCTAGACGCCTGAAATGTGATTGGAGCACAGCAAAAAGTTGCAACATTTGAGCCAGCTTAACAGTTAAAATAGCACACACAAAAAGATGCAATGGCTTGTGAGTTTTTAATGAAGTAACTTAAAACTAATTTAGCAAAAATGTTTGGTTTTTTTTTTTTTCTCTCATCTGTCCATAGTGAGCGCTGAAGCCTTTTCCTCAACATGCACTCCTAATTTGTCTGCTTCGTGTTTGGGCTCCACTGAGGTTTTCTGGTTCTGTCCTCAGTTCCGTCTCATTAAGCCTCCTTCTTCCCCATCATGCTCAATTTCATTTGGCCCAAGTGCCAACTCTATAGTCATTGTGCAGTTATGGTTTTGCTGCTGTTAGTTGGTATATTACTCTACTCCGTCATTACATATGAAAAGATGGCCTCCGCTTTGTGCCTCTGCTGAATCAGCCAACAACACGGGGGTTTACGCCTGTAATCTTTTTGCTGCCAAAACATAGGAATGCAGAGTTGCCTGTCTAAATACTTTGCTGATTCTCACGTCTGTTCATGGTTTTGTAATGGGTCTTTTTTTATAGCTGTCAGTGAGGAATGCTGAGCTGTGGGCGCTGCAGTAAAACCCTCTCACGGCAATGGCATCATAGCGTGGATTACTGACATGTCGTCATATGTGCAAAAGTGAAATCAGCCTGCGATGGCAAAATGAACAAAGGTCCGCTTGATTTTGTTTGTTTTCTAGGTATGTGCAAGAGTGTTTGCATCTGTTTTGAGTGAGGCTTTGTGTATCGGCTTGTTTCTGCTTGCTCATGAGGCTAAAAAGAAAAGCTTGTTGCTCTGATTAAGTGCACGCTTTTGACATGATGACCCAGGGTCAAGAGACGAGCCGGTGGAGAAGAGACCCAGTTCGTCATGCCAGAGCAGACAACAAAGCTGCCTGTGACAGCACGTCTGTTTTGGTCAATCTAAACATCTTGGAACATTTTCTTCTTCTAGCTGCTTCTTTAGATTACAGGATGATCTACAGCGCTCTCCTGTTTTTGTGCATCCCAGCAAAAATGACGCATCACTTGGAAATGGGAAGCAGACTCATGCAAAAACTTTTCTTTCTTTTTTTCCAAACTTGTAGCTGGCCGTCTGGTCACCATATTGTGCACCATTTGACTCCAAGTGAACTTGTCTCAGATTAGTGTCGCACAAAAGCCACCTAGCATCTGGAGGTCAGAGCGTATTTGGGCGTCAGTGGGACAGGAGAGCATCCCTTGAATCATGGCTCCCTTTTATCAACCCCCCTTTTTTGGACAGGCACAGGCCAGAAAATGTCTTTCATGTTTGGGTTAGAGAAGGGGGAATCTGAAGCAGCAGGCTGCTTTTCTTGCCTCGTGTGTGCCGCTGAGAGCCTTGCGAAGACTTCAGATTTGGTTACAATTGAATTAAGCTGAGGAGCTGGCCTTAAACAGTGTTGTAGCTCAGTGAGTAGAAACACCCTCAAAAATCCAGACTACATTTATTCCTCTGATTTGTCTTTGTGTTTTTATGCGTGCATTCCCGTCTTTGATTTGTCTGCCAGTGAACATGTTTTTGTGGTTGTGAGTTCCATAGTAGCGTGTGTGTGTGTGTGTCGTGTGTATACTTGTTTAAATGTGTTTCTAGGACCACTATACTTGTAGGGACCAACAGTCACTTGTCGGGACAAAATGCTGAGCTCACAAATTTGAAGGCATGTTTGAGGCTCAAAATATGGTTTTACAGCTGAAGTTACATTTAAGTTATGGTTAGAGTTAGGCATTCATTTCTGGTGGTTAAGGTAGGAGGCTGGGAAAAGCATATGTGAATTTAAAGTCCTCACTAATATGTGAAAACGTACGTGTTTGTGAGAGAGACAGAAGGTGTGTTTGGAGGAATAGGAGCCTGTTCTTGGCTGTCTTCATCTCTTCTGGCAGTCTTCCCATGCAGGCTGTGGAGGTCAATGTGATAATGGAGCCGCCGCTACTGGCTCTCCCCTGTGGCCCAGCAGGGTGGACGCTCTCCTTCCAGCTCTGTTTCTCACCTCTCCTGCTGACTCTAAATCCATCATTTTCTCTCTACATTTTACTATTTTAAACTCTTTTCCTCTCTCGCTCTCTCTGGTTTCACGGGTTTACATACCGTAACTGCCTTGTACTTTCTAATGTTGTTTAAAATCCAGATTAGTTCACAAAAACATACTTTCAGTCAAAATCTGAGATTATTTATGTGTGATAAGACAACACTGTTTGAGCCTTTGCTGTGTTTCCACCCCTCCCTACAGTTTCCAGGACGTGGTGAACTACTTTGGTGTTAAGCCAAAGTCCGGGGAGAAAGAAGTAGCTCCGAGTTACATCTTTATGCTTTGGTACGAATTCTGCAACGATTTCAAGAACACTTGGATACGACAAAGCAAGAACATCTCCAAGGAGAGGTGAGCTGGTACCACTACTGGGTTAAGTCTCAGAAGAAATCAGGAGAAAGGAGTCAGGAAGGGCGTTATTAGGGTTACTGAATAATCCAACAATCTTTAAAAAAAAACAAAAACACATGACTGAATTTTCCCTGTTTTCTGTGAGTATGCTAGAAATAATCATTCTAAAAAAAACTAATGTCAGGAAGGGAATGTAAAACTTTGCAAGACTCAAAACATAATCATTTCAGATTAGACTTCTTTGTTTCTGTCACCTTTGGATTGGTGCTTAACACCTCTGGACATCATGTCAAATTAGCACTAATTGTACAAGGGTGATGTGCAGATGCTGGGTTGTAATTAAAGCAAGGAGGGAGGCCATCAAAGAGGAGGTGAATGGGGGAGTAGCTGAGGCCTTGGTCCTGCAACAGGGGCCTGAATTTATGTTTCCTCTGACCTGAGGCGTAATTGGTAGTGGGCTGGGGGGTTCCAGAAAAAGGACCGGCAAGCGGACAGTGGCCTGTGGTGGTTTAAAGGCTGCGTGTTATTAGAGAACTGATAAACACCGTAGCGATGCTAAGCTCGAAGGAGGCGGTGAGCTCTCGCTGTCCAGAGAGACTGTGTGGTCATTTTTATGCCACATTAAGTATCACATGGTTTCCCTGTTTACTAGGTAATCGTGCCGCTTGTTGCTCGCAGCTGATTGTGCTTATGTACATTTAACTTTATTTTAAATACTGTTTGTGATCCCATTAAAAAGCCAAGTGTTTTGTTTTTTTAAGGTTGCCTCATTATCTCATCAAGCTGCTGTCATTCTCTGCTCATTCCCACTTAAAGGGCTTTCACTGACCGCAAACTCCAGAGTGGATCAGAGAGAGTGTGTGTTTGTGTGGCTGGGGGGGCACTGCATGGCTCTGTGGTGCCCCAGGAAGATATTTAAATGTCTTGCTCTTATAAACAAATTCACAAGAGTGCAAGGATGAGAGGCTTTGTATTTGATCTGGTTACACTTGGTTCCCAATTGATTTGCAGAAGTTTCATTGTGTACTTCTTTTAACTGTCTGATAATGTTGAGCCTTGCTGGTCTCTTTCTTCTTTCCATAGGTTGAAGGAAGCCCAAGAAAACATCAAGAAGATCACAGCAGAGAAGAGAGTCGAAACCAAGAAGATCAATGCCAACAGTCTGGTGAGAGCTGATCTGTATTCAGAGACCAAATGGAATTTCCCAAAAGCCGCTCTTTCTTGTGTCGCAGCTGAAATCAATGCGCTGAATCTTTTTGTGGTTCTTGCCAACAGAAGGAGAGGCTGCGACAGAAGGAAGCCAGCGTGTCCTCCAGCTGAGCAGAATGATAAGTGGCAGAGCAGAAGAAGCACGGACCGGCGGTGGTGCGCCAGGAAGGGTGCAGGGGCCCATCCATCCTGCAGTTACCACCTGCCTCAGCAGCACTGGACCCTACCCTCTGTTCACCGTACGGACCCACAATAAAACATGGTCAGACTTTTACTACTCCCACTACCGTATCTGTGCCCCACTAACAGCACTGGACATCCCCTCCCCTTCCCCTGTTCTCCACCGCCTTCGCTTCGAGGCTTTTTTGGCACAACCCCAGTTAGCGAAGACGATTGGCCGCCGCAGCCGCAGCGAGGGGAGTCATAAAGGCCAAAGGGTTGACCTCATTCATGCAGCATGGCGTGACCCCTGAGTGCCCAGCTTGTGAAAGGTCTCCAGGGTTCAGCGGGATGCACAGCAGAGCCAGCTGACACATCCACAAACGTCCTTCTGGACCTCTTCCGAAGCACGAGAAACAGTTTCTTTTCCAAACTGTATCAGATGGCGTATGTGTTAAAACGATGCCCCAGCGCGGGCTGTGTTTCTTAGACGTTGTTGTCGACCTACAAACAGATATGGCTTTACTGCAAGTGTCTGCTGGGAAAGAAAAAAAATCACTGTTGACAAAACAGATCTCTCACTTGGAGCAGGGAGAAAGAACTTTCCTGTGTCTTTCGCTGTAGCGGGTAGCTTTTCATTCACCACGGCTCATTAAAACTCTTGTAAATATGTCATGTAGTAGAACTGGCAGGGACTGTACAGCTTTGGGAAATATGATAGATTATCTATGCTGGGCTTTAAGTGCGGACGAAGACACGTCGTCTAGAAGTTGAGTGCGTGTTTAAAAGGGGCGGGGGGGCCTATGTGTAAGAATGTGAGGTTTTGCTGTACTGCACCAGACTGACCTCTCCTGGGTGACGGCCAGAGGAGAGCAGAAGCTGGCAACAAATGTGGCCCGGAGCCTCGGCTCACACAAAATTGGACTAAGAAAAAATAATAGTAATAGTTTTGAATGACACAACAGGTTTTGGGCTCACCTGCAGTTTTAAAGAGAACTTATTAATCCTTCAGTGAATGCTGTACATGACGTTGTCCCAACACAGTTTTAAGCTGCTTGCTTTAGCTGTATGTTGCTGCACGTCGTTTTACCCCCCATGCTGACCGCATGCGTTGTTTTTGCAGCTGTCTTTCACTGTTTTGCACCTCCTTTTTCCTATGCAAGAGTAACGTTTCCCGTTAGAAAATGTATAAATTATATTTCTTCATGATGAAATCTTATTTTATTTTTGAACAAATAGAAAAAGTGTAATAAAATCATGCTTTATTTTCACTAATGTAAGATGTAGCTATGCTCCTGTATCACTAAAGAAAATTGTATTTATGTAACAAAATAATTATTTTATGCCCCCCCCCCCCCTCCCCCCTCCCAAAAAGAAAAAAAAACAGCTTTGTTTTGTATATTTTGATTGGTAACTGAATTGACTAAGAAGTTGCTTGATAGGTCAGTTGATTCATGGGTATTTTTTTTTTTTTTTTAATGTATGTTGTAAAGATTTCCAGCGTGCTCATGGAAGTCGAGTGCTTTGCACAGAATAAAGACAGAAAGTTTAATGTTTATATTTTGGAGTAATGATGACTGTATTTTGGGTACTGTGAACATTTAAGATGATCACCTGGAGCCATGCGGGATGTTATACCTCAGATTTCATCGTCACACTATCCATAAACTGCCCCTTCGATCGATTACTTGTTTTTACCCTCCAAAGTCTTTCACTTGTGCCATTTATTTTGTATACAAATCTATATAAGTCGAAACTTTAAAACTGCTATATTTTACTCCAGAGGAGTTGGAAAAACAAAACCAGAAACATAAAAAATAAAGAAAATGAGCAGATGCTGACCAAGGAATTGCTGTAGCCTCTACTGTATGTATGTTGGTTCATGTGACCTTCAGTAGCTCTCATGTGAATGCTTTGTAATTTTATGGAATTGTTTTAAATTTCAAGAAATAAACTGTGGGATGCTGAATAAGTGGGGCTTATTTTGGACGAAGACGTGGACTTTGAAAGATATGTTAATGCGGCTTCTTTCAGTTTTCTGCTGTCAACGCCTCGATTTAGGCCCGCGCTGTGAAAATATGATATTTATGTAAGGAACCTGAGTCATTCGATGATTCATAATTCAGCCAGACTGTTCAATAAACTGAGTCAGAAGTTGTGCCAGTTCCTGGAAATCTCCTGAAATAAAATAATTGGGAGGAAATTCTCATAACATCGGTTTAATGGATGTAAAATTGGATGAGGTTGGTATTTTAATAATTTGAATGAGATTTAAAACTGTTATTACATATTCATTTAAAAAAACTTTATGTTGATCAAATAAGAATCAGAAAATTTCCAAATGATTTTTTTTTTCCTTTTTTAATGAAATGTTGGGACCTCCCTCAACTGTAACTGACATCTATGTGAACCAAAGTAATGCAAACTGTGACTGAATACATCAGTCGTATTTATTGTAGACTGGCTAAAGAACAAAGCCTCTAGTTCTAAAATTTTCCCCCCATCACCCACTTATTTATAAATATGTTCATTTAGTAGAACATCTTTTCATTTACACTTGAGAATTCCCTTAAGAACCTGACAGATTTGCGAGCCTTGTAACCAGATGCGGTGAAATTGAATCCCATCATTTCAGCAGATCGCTGGAATAGCTGACTTGCAGCTTTTTTCCCAAAACGGACTTTAAAATATATTCCAGGGTCTGAATGCGAGTAACTCGGTAAGATCCTGGCTCGGTGCAGGAGGGGAGCAGGAAACGGTGAATGGAGGGATTCAGCTTTTTTGTTTTTGTTTTTGTTTTTAAACACAGCAGATAATTTTCGCAGTATTCCAGCATCCATTTATTTAGTTTTCGTGGATAATTTAATCAAATGAATAAACAAATGGGTTACATCAAAAATGGCTTAACATTTTACAACTATTTCACCTCGGTAATGTATAAGCCACCACTGTACACTTCCATTTAAACTAACTTCAGAAGCCATAGTTTCTATATTTGACTAAGCTCACAACTTCAAAAAAAAAAAAAAAATAAAATAGAAAGAAAACTTCACTAATGGACTTCGAAATTCACAGAAATCAATTAGGTTAACCTTGAACGATTCTTGAAATATCGAAATAAAATCATTTTTCTCCTTTTACAAATAAAGTCGTTCGCCTATCAAATTCCACACAGTGGAAACATCCAGTTTAGCAAACATATATGCGTAAAATGCAGGATGGACGGAGACGTTTAACAGTCACAAGGACTGTTTTGGAGCAGTTAAATAAAACCGGTGTTCTGCAGTCCTGTGGGGGCAAGGAAGCCGTGCGTAAAGCATGCCCATTCCAAGTAAGAGTTTCCGTGCAGTGATCTTTTTTTTAGTCTGGTGATGTGTAACAAGTTGCTTTTGACGTTTTTTTTTTATTATTTTGTTTTAAGTTGCATGTCCATATTGGCTCACGTGCTGTACAGGAGAGACGTAAGTATCAGCGTGTGCGGTGCTTATCTCCAGATGGAGATGAGCACAATTTCTTGGCTGTGAGACAGCTATCAAGTCCACTAAGAAGAAGAAGGAGAAGAAAAAGAAGACATGAAACACACACACATAATCGCTGTGTTTTAGTCCAGGTCTATGGATATGCAGCGACACTGTTTGACGCGCTGGATGCGCTTCTTCTTGGTGGGCGGCTGCTGGTCCGGACAGTTCAATGTGAAAGTCATGGTGGTAAAACGCTTCGGTTTACAAAACGAACAGGACTGGAAGGCGCCCTCCTCCCTCCGGATGTGCCTGGGGATGTAGAAGGAGTTGCACTGTCCGTAACAGAAGCGGTTGATGATGGTGCGGCTGACGCAGCCCTCCTCGTGGATGGTCTGTTTGAGAGGTTGTGTTTTGCACCAGTCCCGTTTCAAATACTGGCGCTCCGTCACATGTAGAGCTTCCTGGCTGGACTCCAGCACTTCGTCGGCGGGTGAGGATGAGCCCGGCCTCTGGCGAGAGCCCGAGCCCGCCTGCGGAGTCTGCGGTTGCTGCTCCGATTCGTTTGGGTTGCTTTTGTCAGGATGAGGAATGGCGCCTTGTGAACCTCTGTTTCTTTTTGAATCCACCGGAGAGGAGAGCAGCCCAATGATGAAAACCATACTGTAGAAGATATGCGTGGAGTTGGCCATCCTTGTAGAGAAAAAGAAAATGGTTCGTCACTCACACAGTTTTCGGCTCTGCATGGGTTACGCACAGCTGTCATAGTTTTTACGCTGCGTAAAAACGCACCGAGGGAACTTTTCCCCCATCATTTCTTCTTTGTTGAAACAACATGAAAAGGAGGCTGACGTTTAAAAGCAGTCATTCATTTGAGTCACCTCAGTCCAAATAAATGACAGAATAATATAATTATGTTCCCATAATTATCCATTCTCCAAAATATTCCTGCCGAATTTATCTAAAAACAGTAATAAACCATGTCACATGTCCTGTAAACCGTTAGTGGCTCCACACTTGCGCAGCAAGAGATAGAAAAGCATGCAGTTTTACCATTTCTATAAGTTATATATCATGATGTTTAAAAAACAAATAGAAATACCTGCTATGCAACACTGCTGCTACAAGTGCGATGATCTGGTCCTCGAGCTTCACTGCGGCACCTTTCGAGATGATAGGTACCTACTGGTGTCGACTGTGCACTGGTGGGACTGTGGATGGGTGGGAGACTAAGCGCTCCATAGACAGGGGCCAGGGGGTTTAATACAAATTGCTACAGCGCCGGACTGTCTCCCTTTTAAATGTCTGCCAGCTGAGATGTGCACAGCAGTTATTGGCTAAGCACGATGTAGAGAAAATCAAGACTATCCGCCCCCTCAACAGTTTCCCTTAGCCCACAGACAACCGAGAAACAGTGAAAGAAGGCAGGCAGGGAGGGAGAGGGAGCTGAGTGCGTACTGGGGGAAAAAGTAAAAGTGCGATTTTTGTTTGTTTGTTTTTGTTTACATGTTTCAAGAAGACACGACCATAATACGGTGCATTATATGTAAATGTGCAACTATAAATGAAAAGCGGAGCTCGAGCTGCTAAAGCAAACAAATGCAGTTACAGACAAACTTTAAAAGATGAGCCAAAATGCAGCACCTCTGACACCAGTTAGTCGAACTCCATTTCCATCCATTCAGCAGGGTGATAGACGTCCAGCCTGAAACAAGGGTAGCTCTTCATGTATCACAGACCTGAGAAAAACAAAAATCATTAAAGGCACTTTTTTTAAAATTGCATTGCTTCGTACAATCGCAGAAAAAGCGCAGTGGTGTAGCCTAAGCCAGAGTATATGTTTAATCATTTCACTAATACCTGTTCATTTATGACCCAAACGAGTCACGTGATCTCGGCTTAGTCCATATTTTATCAGCTCAATTGTTTTGTGTGTTTTTTTTAAATCAGTCATCTTCAAGAGGAAGTTTGGGATTAGTCTCATAGATGATGTTGTATCCTTCATGTTTGGCATTATTGAAGGCATAAACGTTTGCCTTTTCAATTTATTTTTTTTAAAAAAAGTAAATGGTTTTAGAAATTGCTGACGTGACTCTAAAATGACCCAGTTGACGGATTTTTATTTATTTATTGTCAAAAACCTGGCATCCCTAAAGTTTTCTTAACCATTCCAGCCCTGTGAAAGGGAACTTTAAGGAAGCTGATAAGTAGCCGCACCACCTCCCCCAGCATAAACCCATCCGCTTATTACATTGCCCAATCTGACGTATTTAGGGGTCATGACAACGTCATGAGTCAACAACCCCCCAAAAGACCATGCGCTCCGGTCAGTGCAACATGAGATTAAAGCGTGGCATTCTGCCCCAGGTCCAGTCATACCTCACACACATGAAGGATGGCAAGCTTCCAAATGGGCTGAGGAATAAATCTCCAGGAATGATTTTAACCCTCACCCGATCGGGAAAGGCTTCCGAATCTGCAGGGGGGATACAATGTCAATTTGCTTTCTTCATGCCGGGTTAGTCAAGTACATAATGTTACATTTTTAATAGTATCTGGGGCTTTAGTTCTCAGTTTGAGTCAGATTGCTGACTCAAAAAATAAAATGTTGGACAAAAAAATAAAATAAAAATAGTAACCGGTTTTTTAAATCTTTATATAAACTCAACTACGTTTAAATAAATGTTGTAAATAACGTCATATATTTCTCAAGTAATATATTTTAAATCTGGATAGACCTTCAACAAGTTAGTGTAAACACTCTAAACTTCCAGCTGACACATTCTGGAGGCCTGCGCTAACATCCCAGTGCAGCCGTATCTCACTTTGCAGCTGTCTGCAGTAGCTGTAGCACTCCCCCTGGTGGTTGCACGGAGTCCAAAAATTATTCAACCACAAAACAAATCATGTTGTTTGACTTTATTCGTCTGATGCAGTTAGCACAAAAAAAGAAAAGAAAAATAGCTGAAGACTTGAAAAACAATGGCCTGCAATAGACATGTGATTTCATGAACACTGTTTGCTTTTTTCCTCCCCACAAAATCCAACAAAGGTGCATGTTTTCTTCCCCTGTTCAAGACATGACAATAATAATATGGAATAAAAACCCTTTCACTTCAGTCAAGTCCCCCCCCCCCCCCCCCCCCCCCAAACATCTACCTAACATTAAAAGGGCATAAATATAATGACTCAATCAAAAAATCCCAGTCACACCAATCACATTTTACACAATTTAGCCTGCACACTACTAACTAAACGTAATCTTACAGGCTGATATGTGTCGACATCTTAACTTCTAAATTGGTTTTACTGAAGTAAAACAAATGTAAGGCATACAAACATCTCCCAATAAGGCCCTAAAATAACACAAACAGCATCTAGACAGCTGACAATAATTTAAGACCCTGAAAACATGAATAGGTTAGGACGTTTAACATCACTCTCAGCAGACACCTGCATAGTTAAAGGAGAGAAGAGGCCAAATGGATATTCACTATAAATCGACAGGCTTCGTAGCAGACAGCAGCCTTCCTTGGTTGAGAGGGTTTCTGGGTGAACCTCTGTAATAGTTCATGTCCTTCCCAGCTAGCTGCTGCAGAGGCTTCTGAGCTCCTGATGGCTCATTGGTTGAGCAGTCCACTTGGGTCTTTGATTGGACCTTGTTGGTCATGTCGCCCAGCACACAGGACTTGGTGCGTGACTTTTTTGGAGGCACTGGAGGGGGCTTCTGTAAAGGGCACGTGTGGCTGGATGGCACCTCGTGTTCTCCGTGGTGAGGTTGAAGTTTTGGGTGAGGGGAAAGGCCACTCTCTAGACTCACAGCCTTTGCTACTTGTCCACGCTGGTTGGTGATGGTACCTGCAGTTCTAACAGGTTTCCTGCTCTCTCCCATGAGAGAGTTAATCCTGCGAACAGTCTGACGCACAGGGGTGCGGTGGAATTTAAGCGGCGACTTGATCTGATTGCTCTTTGAGCCTGTGGGAGAATAAATGGTGAGCTTGTTGAAGTGCTGAATGTGGTCTGCCACACGACGCCTTTCAGCCTCCTGACTGTGTGATGAAAACGTTGGTTGTTTTTGGACTTTGGTACCAATCTCTTGAGAAAGTTCCCTCTTGTCATGTAACACACTGACTACAGCGTCAGTTTTAGGTGGTGTAACAAACTCATTTCGGAGTTCAAGACCTGGTTTGTATGGAGTTGACTGCCGTCCAGAAGAGACACCTAGTCTGAAGTGAGCAGGACTTTGGATATCCAGAGCATCAATCAACTTGCTGCAGTTCATCTCCTCCATCTCCCTTTCTCCTGCTCCTACTGTGAAGCTGTTATTCCCACCAGCAGGAGCAGCACAGAGAGAACCTTTCTCATCCTGGATGACTGGGCTGTGGGATTCAGCAGCCTCAAGAACTACACTATCAATATGCAAAGGAGACAAAGCAGCAATTTCAATCTGGCCAAAAGTAATGTTCTGTTCATTAGCCAGAAGGCTCTGCTGCATACAGAAGCTGGGGGCTTCACTTGGCACAGACAGAGATTTGGCTGTTGAAGTCTCTGGAGGAGGGTCTGTGATCATGTTGGATGGTTTTGAAATACTTGCTCCTGAGGCTTTGCGGGACTCCTGTATGACAGCCTGGAGATCACTTCCAGACTCTGAGAAGGCCTTCTTGATTTTCAGCAGGGTGGGACCGGTTTGTCTCTGGGCTTCAGGGATTGAGCTCTCGCTCTCGAGGCTCTCTGCACTGGAAGCACAACACAACTTCATGGGAAGGCTGCTTACTGCTGGGGGCTTGGACACGACGATGGCGGGCTCAGACATGTAGCTGCTTTTAAGGCACAGGTTCATTGGCGTATCCGTGAAAGACCCGCCGCTCAAGGCCTGAGCTCTTACGGGCGTCTCCGCACACCACAAGCTTCGGTGGGCATTTAAGTCACATCTGGGCGTCAGCAAGTTGTCTTCAGACTTACTAATGAACTTGGAGCCTGGAAAGGTACATTTTTGATATGCATTACATGACAAGAAGATTTAATATTTTATTTTAAGCATAAAGTTCAGCTGTCTGGTACTTACTCTTGGATTCAGTTTTTCCAGGCTGAACTGATGGAATGAACTCTGTCTCTTTGGTGAAACGGAAACTGGTGGTGCTCTCCTGTTTGGCAAGTCGCAAACCAATGGACTCAGAAGCCTTTATGAGCAGCATGAAATGAGAAATGAAAGAGGGTGAAATGTCAGAGTAGTATTTTGTTAAAAAGGATCCCACAGAAAAAACCCAAAAAGTAACATTAAGATGTTAATATCATGACTTTTGCGGTTAGTTCTTCAGAGGATGATAAAAATCACTCAGAAGAAACAATCCATTTGATTTTTTTTTAAAGTTTTTATTAAATCAAGAATACACAAATGACTATAAAGCATTAGTATAGAGCCTTAAACAGCCTACACAATGTACTCAAACACTGGTTACTATCTATCTATATCTAGATAGAGATATAGATAGATATACACACACACACACACACATTTATTAACATTCGTCCACCTGAGTGCTTAGTGTAGTAAAATCACTGAAATCTAAGCATAACAAACACCATTCTATTGTTTGGTACCATGCAAATATCACAATTTGGTCAGTAATATTACATCATATTACAATTACGATTACCTGTAAAGTCCTGCATGGATTACTTGTTTTAGAGTTAGTCACTTTAAGTAAACTTAGTACATTAAAAACAACAATAAAAAAGTGCTACTGTGCACAAATACATGCCACATTACTCCTCATGTGCAAATGTATTAATTGCAGATTATGCATGAATGCACTTGACTAATCTTTCAGTGTTTATGGGAAAACCAGAGAAGTGGTTGATTTCCATCAGGCCAACACACTTACAGCGTCTTTGCTGCTCTTCCCCCCGAGGCTAAAACGCAAGCGCAGGGACTTGTGTGGAGCTTCTTTTTTGCTTGTTTTAGGAGAAAAGCAACCAGCCTTTCCAGACTCAACTCTGAAAAGGATAAATAAATAAAACAATTATTAGCAAGATAAGCTGGGGATAGTTTAGATTAAAGGCTAAGGCTTTACAAGTATATCTTCCTTTGGATGAGGGGTGGGAAATTCATTTTCCCAAATGGCAACATTTGAAATTGGGACTGTTGTGGAGGGCTACACCGATAATCAAAGAGAAAATGAATACATAGTTCAGCTTATTGGTGCTGCCCTTCACAACAGTCCCAGTTTCTCATGTTGCCACTTAGAAAATGAATTGCCCGCCTCTACTTTACATGATTTTAAATAGAAAAAGCAACAAAAGTGAGAAATGAATGATCACATCTGTACCTGTTGATAAGGTGTCTGCTGCTGAGTCGTCGGCTCTTCTTCCTTGCAGATGTGGTCGGTTGCCTTCTAGACCTCCCTGCTGACGACAGGACATTTTGGGAAGAATCCAGCATCCCCAAAGTACTGCAGGCTACAATATTTAAGGAGGAAAATTAAAGCTGTATTAAGATCAAGAGATACCATAGCAGTTTATGCCCAGTAATTAAACATTCTTTACTACCTGATCCAGGTGTGGAGGGCCCGTTGAACAAAATATCAGGAAGCAATTCTATCCCAAGGTTCTTTTTGACAGATCTACGTTTCTTGTTTGAAAAGCCAAAAGAGCTGCCAGACTCCAGAGGAAGTTTTCGCTTGGAGGCTGGTGTTGAAATCACAGGAGTTGCAGAAGAAAAGACTGGCAAAAATCACAGAAGAATTAATGTCTTCACACATGCAGGATTTGATCATTTCCATTTGAAAACATGCCAAACGGACTCAGAAATATTGGCAGAAGCTTGTAAATAAAATTAAAAAAAAAAAAAAAAAAAATCATTGATGCAAAAAAAAAAAAAAAAAAAAAAGGCAGAAGAGTGAAAAGCCAATCAAGCAAGCCTGTGCATTATTCATTCATTATCACGGTAGATGCAAACTGCTTTAATCCAAGTGCAAAAGAAGATTTAAGCACGAAATCAAATATGTTCCCAGATTGATTTATTTTATTAAGGAAATTTTAGCTTGTCGTTTCTTTTGTATAGCAGATGGATTACTACAGTTTTATCATGCTACATGGCAGGCAACACGGTACATACCAAGACTGTCTGTGTGGGGGACATTTGTGGGTGTTCTATTAGTTTTTATCTTATTCAGTGCACCATTGACCACATCTGAAATATGAGCCAAATACACATTTACTGACTACAGCAGTTTAAAAATAACATTATTGAATAACATGCACTGCAATGCAGTGCTTACTTTCACTTGCATTTGTCTGATGTCTTGAGTGACATATTCTAGTTGAACTGAAACTACAAATATTCACATATTGTACCAATAAGCAAAGAATTACTGTAAATCTGATATAGCCTTACCACCCAAGCTGCGCCTGCTTTTCCTCTTCATTCCCGAGTTCAGCTCCGGCTCTTCTAGTTCATCATGAGCAGGAGACAGAACCCCTGCCTCACAGCCCATCATGGCAGGAACTTTGTCTTGAAGAAACTTTGGTAACACACCTTCAATGCACAGACAGTCAAATATTTAGAGGTAAAACAGAAGAGTGAAACCTGACATATAGAAGAAATGCTTTTAAGATCAGCGCCTCAGGTCATACCAAAGCTGTGAGCATTCTCTATGAAACACTGGACTACAGCGGCCTGCAGTTTGAGGCGTTTCTCAGTGTTGGCGTTCATCTTCTCTGTGCCATCACCAGAGTGGAGGAGGTTGGGTGCCAAGATTACAGACAAGTTACTGCTATCCATCTTATTCTCTGCACTCCTGTGATAAAGCAGTAAAAGTAAAATATCAATTCTTTAAATATAAAAGTATTATGTAATAAATAGCATAAAGAGAATTTGAAAAAAGGTGGTTTTACGTTAACTTACCTTTTAGATACATTGTAAAGAAAGTCAAAAAAATAACGCAGCACACATAAGTTCCTGTCTGGCAAAACACAAGACAGCAACATGGTGGCAGAGGTCCTCTCCTCCTCATTTGGGAGCTGCTGAGCCTTGAAGAAGGCTTCCTGCAGCTCTGTGGGAAGCACGGGCTCCGGTAACTCACGGAAAAACTGCTTCACCAGACCCGCCACATCGCAGGGAAGAGCAGTAGATAGGCACTCTTCACCCGCATCCAATTTTGCCTGGACAGACAAAACACAGCTCTGTTGTGTTAGACAGTCCCCAGTGTCAAGGTCACTCGGTGAAAGCGAGGTCAGCTTCAGCCATCACTCACCCTGAGTGCTTTCAGACGAACAACAGAGCCTGATTTTCTGAACAGGCCCTCTGTGTCAATCTGTGCTAGCAGCCTCATGCACGCGTCAACCAGAAAACTAAGGGCAGTTAAACAAAAACAAAAAAATCATTAGTATCAAATGCACAAGATGGGACATGAAACAACTTGCCAGCTGCAAGTTTGAATAGCCTAAAATATGCATTATTACCTACCTTGGAACACTCCCACATTCCATATTGTAATATGGCAAATTCTCCAGGGACATACCAAAAACCTTTGTCTGGGGAAAAAATAAACAATAAAACATTATGTTTGCTCAGTTTTACAACTTTTAACAACAAGGCTTGAAAGTTGGGGAGGAACAGAAACGGAGCTATACTGCTGTAATAAAACTAACAATCTATAAAGCCACTCACATATTCATCCATTGCAACACTGTGGTTATACAGTTAGTGTGGTCTTCCTTACAGACCAAAACCACTGCCAAAATTGCCATTACTTTTGACCAGTTGACTGACTGGATGCCAAGCATTCCTAAGTTTAAGAGCAACACAGAGGCACTTTGTTGGTTTAAAACTGTCCAGCCTTTTTCAGCAGAGCAGAACTTTAGTACCTGCCTTCTTCCTTCTGACCTAAAGGTTGGACTGTTTCTATTAATTCTCTATCCACAAGAGGGACTATTCGTGCAAATGCAGAAGTTCAGCCTTCATTTGAAAAGTCAAAGTGTGTTGCAACTAACCTTGTGACTCCTGTAACCCATTTATAAGTAGAAGGGAGGGCTTCAGTAGTTATTTCCACTCATTTCCACATTAACTGACATTCACTTTAGCAACTTACATCTAATCATCTGTGCCGTCACAATGTCAAAGTGTGTATTAAAGAAATATTTTAAAACCCACACAAATATGAAGCTATATAAGAAAACACTGGCCTTTAGACTAACAAAATCTATGCTGTGAACAATGACGGCAAGACCCAAACAAAACACCTTCAGTGCTTGGGTGACAACAGTCTGCGAACAAATGGGACTCGTCAGCTTTCAATAATATGCTAATCTGATTCAAGAGTCTAACCAACACAATGCCCAAGGTTAATAGTGTGAACTTGCTGATTTGTCGTCTAACTACACCAACACAACGATTATGATGAAGTCCTACATTTCAGAATCGCTGCAAATAATTCAAGTGAGTGGTGTTGAAGATTAGTAAAAACGTTTTATTTAAACTTACCGAGTTGCTGGCTGCTGACTTGCAGCTGGCCGCTTTGTTTTTGTTCCAGTTCTTTGTTTTAATCCCGTACGCTGAGCGGAGGTGCTGCACGGCCACTAGACGCATCACATTTTTCTCCATGACTCTCATTTTTGCAAACGTACCTCGAAATTTTGCACTGATCACTTATCTCTGCCACAGCAAACTCGCACTCACAGCTCTAACAGTTCAGGCCTGACCGCAGCCTCTTTGACTTTGTTAATTTCCCAAGACCTCCGGACGATAACTCATGCTCAGCGTGAATATTAAGCGTCCATAAAGCTCTGTAGCAACACAACCGTTGATCAGCTGTATGGAGAATAACCTTACTTAGTCCTAATGAATAGACAACTCGACTAAAGTTACATTATGGAGCACTTATCTAAAGGTTAACTTCATGCATACGTTGCGATGCAGTTAGCTAGCTAACATTAGCCAGCTAGGTTAACACATTGACTTTCCCCTACTCTGAAATAACCGACACAGCATCTAAGTTGCACGCGGTCTAAAACGGCCTACCTCCTGTAAAACAACAAACTCTATAAATTAAATAAGTTTAACTCGTTAGCTAGCTAACTGCATTGTAATAAGGTTCGCTCCTCACATCGGTTGCCCACTGTTTCCGCAATGCATTCAAACAGCAGCGCTCCCTGCTCTCTCCGCTGTGATTGGCTGAAATCCTTTTGAATAACGTGCTTGCTTTTTTGTTTGTTTTAACACCCAGAGCAGCCTCGCTGGGCGGTGCAGTTTCTGTTAAGGCAGAGCAAAACTCAAGCAGACGCTGCGATCAACCGGTAGGCCATGTAGTTTAAATGAGTCAACCATTTGAAAAGGAAATTTCCGCTTTTTCGTGCCTGTACACAGACAGTCCCTCTTTTATGCTGTGTCTAACATGTCTAGTAATAAGTAAAGTTAAATATAACCTGACTTTTAAATAACCAACATGTTTACTGACACCACCTGAGTCTTTAAGGACTTTAAGGACTGGGAATTGTAAAAGTTTTTATACCAGAGAAATGACCTAGTTAATTTTCTCAGTTAGACTATTTCTTAAATGATCCATATTTGTTTCACACAACAATATCATAGGAGGTTCTCTCACAAAGGTTTGTCTTTATTACAATAGAACATACACTTATATACATGAGACAGCAACGTGAAAATGCATGGATGAAAGGAGGTGTGCTCAGAAGCATTTCCTGTGAACAATGGAAGGGCCGGCCTCATCGTACTCCTGCTTGCTGATCCACATCTGTTGGAAGGTGGAGAGGGAAGCCAAGATGGAACCACCAATCCAGACGGAGTACTTCCTCTCAGGTGGAGCAATGATCTAAGGAAATGTTAAACACCATTTAATCAGAATACTTTAATCCCTAAGGAAATTATCTGGGTTACAGTTGCTCAAGGTCAATAACAGTAACAGACTGAACTAATTAAATAATTCAATATATTACAAAGTTTACGAAATAAATGTTCATGATGTGTTAATTGACTTCATCCATGAGTGTATTTACTTAAAACGTCTGCAATTCTCTCACCTTGATCTTCATGGTGCTTGGTGCCAGGGCTGTGATTTCCTTCTGCATACGGTCAGCAATACCAGGGTACATGGTGGTGCCACCAGAGAGCACATTGTTGGCATACAGGTCCTTACGGATGTCAATGTCACATTTCATTATGCTGTTATAGGCAGTCTCATGGATACCAGCAGACTCCATACCTGGTGGAAAACAAGTAAAAAGATTAAAAAGGCGTTTTGTAACATAGACAGAAACAGTGTAACTCAAGCATCGAGACTGAACTCACCAATGAAAGAAGGCTGGAAGAGGGTCTCTGGGCAACGAAAACGCTCATTACCAATGGTGATGACCTGACCATCGGGCAGCTCGTAGCTTTTTTCCAGGGAGGAAGAGGAGGCAGCAGTGGCCATCTCATTTTCAAAGTCAAGAGCCACGTAACATAACTTCTCCTTGATGTCACGCACAATCTCACGCTCAGCTAAGGACCAGAACGTTTAGCTATTTAGGAAAATCCAATTCATACATTTTTAATACGCAAAATAATTAATCAAGATGGCATAGTCCTACCAGTTGTGACAAAGGAGTAGCCACGCTCAGTCAGGATCTTCATCAGGTAGTCAGTAAGATCACGACCGGCCAAATCCAGACGCATGATGGCATGTGGGAGAGCATAACCCTCATAGATGGGAACATTGTGTGTTACACCATCGCCAGAGTCCAGCACAATACCTTTAACGAGCAAATAAGAGCAGCAGTTCAGCTATGTCACACATCACTCACTATACAATGTTGCTGACATCACTGAGAACACATGCTGCTGTAGGGGGATTAGCACCTCCACTTGACAAGGAGACAGATGACAGACACAATAATAGTGTAAACACACACATCATACACATCTCTTGCTTAAGTACTGGATCTGTATTTTACATTCTGGAATAACTGATCTCAGACTCAAATAAACACCTGGAAAAATGATTGAAGTTTACTGACCAGTGGTACGGCCAGAGGCATACAGAGACAGCACAGCCTGGATGGCCACATACATGGCAGGAACGTTGAAGGTCTCGAACATAATCTACAAGAGAAAGCAAGCAGAATCAGAGGGAGAAGAAACACACAACTTACGTATAAATGGGGTCTAAAACAATTGATTAGTTGCTTTAAATACCTGAGTCATCTTCTCCCTGTTGGCTTTGGGGTTCAGGGGAGCTTCAGTCAGCAGGGTGGGGTGTTCCTCAGGAGCTACACGCAGCTCATTGTAGAAGGTGTGGTGCCAGATCTGACCGAGGAAAGAGAAGAAATCTGAAATAACTGAATAAGCAACAACCTGATCTTACTAACGAGGCACCAAATGCTCTTATAATGGCTGTAAAGATAAAGTGGGGTGTAGGTGAAATTGCACAAACCTTCTCCATATCATCCCAGTTGGTGATGATGCCATGCTCAATGGGGTACTTCAGTGTCAGGATACCCCTCTTGCTCTGGGCCTCATCGCCTACATAGCTGTCTTTCTGACCCATACCCACCATCACACCCTGAAAAAAGACACATGAGCTGGAGTATAAAACACATGAAAACAGTTACCCTAAACATCTTTTTAACATTGCACTAAGATAGTTTTTTGCTTGGAGCATACCTGGTGGCGGGGCCTTCCAACGATGGAAGGGAAGACAGCACGGGGAGCGTCATCTCCAGCAAATCCAGCCTTGACCAAGCCAGAGCCATTGTCGCACACAAGGGCGGTAGTCTCATCGTCGTCACACATGATGAGGCTTTACTGGGGTGATCTAAAATTTGATGAGAAGGTTTAGGCTGGTTGTTAGGACCATCTGCCTAAATTCTCCGTCATGTAAACTAAGGATGTGTTATTGTTGAACAATCACTGACTTTATTGTTGGAGCAGCTGATTAAATGAGACCCTTTAGAGATAGAGTCAGTCACTCGTGTGGTTAATAGATACGTATTAGCTGTGATTTAACAGTCCTTTGAAGAGCAGCCAGCACTATCTGATAGCTGCTCTTATGGTATTATCACTTGTGAATACTAACTCAATTCAGTGGGTGCTACAGAGCTAATTCGATGTGGATGGATGCTATTTTTGTCCGACCCTTGTCAGAAACCCCTGATACCATATCTCCACAGCCACGATTGTTCCTGGGGTATCTAAGAGCTGCTGAGGTAGCACCAAAAAGGGCCACAACCGGGAGACCTGTGAGCTATTTTAAGCTCAGCACCCCCACAGCCGTTAACAGGGTTAAACAAGTGACACATTGATCTCTTGCTATTTCAGGTCAGAGAGAAGTGCCTGGCCAGCACCCATCTGTCTGTACGCTGTGACACTCGGGTTTTACTACTTGCTTCTGTGACCCAGCTGCCTCTAAACCTAAGCCACTGAGTCACTGGTAAATTTAACCAACATCCTCTCAGAGTTGCACTTTCCAAGTACTACTCTAGTGTGACTTTGTAGTGTATCGGTATACTTTGTGAGACTTTGCACACTACAAAGTGTACCGATCACAGGAAAACACATCACCCCACTGTCAGTCGTTTGTGGCATCACATGCAATCAAACCATTTTAAGCAAAAAACAGGTAGAAATAACACCAGCTTTCACTGTGCTCCACAAATCCAGTCAGTGATTCTAACTTCTGAGGACGCTGAAATAACCTAATCTATTCTCTCATAAAAGTAAAAAAAATAAAATCCTTCATTTCAAATAACAGGTAGTAACTTTCCTGAAGGTAAAAAGAAGGCAGTTGCACAAGCAGATACCTCTTCAGTGATTCAAAGAGACACACTTTGAAATGTACTCACCTAAGCAAGCTGGAACACAGATGCTTCCACTGGGATGCAGGGTCACAGTCAGAGGATCCCCTTAAATATGCCCCACAATGGGTCGAAGGACAAGGGGCGGGGCTGAGAGTTCACGCGAGTCCAAATAAGAGCTGCCAGCAAAAATCCTCATGCCCTTGGAAATGTGTGTTTCACATACATGGAAGAGACTTCTCTACAGTGCACTCCTACTCGCTCACAGTTTAAACATGACATGTTAGTTGAGTTATTCTTGCTTTTCGGATGCACCCACAGATGACTATTGATATGAACTACTGAAAGTTTTTTTCAAAAACTGGTGTAGATGGTTGTTATATGTAGGTCTTTAAAAAAGCTTTTTAAGATAATTAAGCATTTTTCTATATTGTTACTAAAACTACATCGGATGTCTTTCTTTATATAACTATACTGTAGAACAAGATTAATAAAGGAAAGGAAGAAAGGAACATAAGGCATCATCTGCATTTTAGTTACAGTGCAATCTCTTAATAGCTCTCAAATAATGTCAAAGTCTTGATAAAGTGTCTGTATAATATTTGAAATGATGTGTCTCCCAATGCGGAACAAATGCAACTCATCCCTCGCAGGTTTTGCTGATCCATCCAGTCAAGACAGCGTGACTGGTGTCTCGCTAAGGAGATGAAAACAACCACTCTGCTGGTATGTGCACTGAGCCTCCTCAGTGTGTGGAACAGCTGATGGTATTGCCAGATGGGCTCTATCTGATCTGGCTCTCTGTGTCAGCGCTCCATCATGATTGGCTCAGCTGTCTCCTTATAGGGTGATGGTGAGGAACAGAGTCATTAATGAGCAGCCACTGAGGTTTCACAGCTTGCAATGAGGAATTCCATATAAGCGCCACTCACTGCTTAAGGTGCATTTTCCTTTATGTCCACTGAACCTCGTGATGTAATATTTTCACATCTGTGAATGAATGATACAAACATTTGGCATAATCGTTGGTGTAGCACAAGAATGTTCCCTTTGGGATTTTTCTGTATCTCAGGAAATGTCACTCATTTATTTGTAATGATTACAACAATAATTAAGTAAATATGAGGAAGAATAACTCTGATCTAAAAGAGAAATATGTGCAGTATATGATAGGCAAAGGAATGTGAGAGCATTCTTCTGCTCCACACTGCCCCAGCAGACACAAGTGCCTCCTATTTATAGCTGTACTCCACAGATAGGAGCTGGATGCAGACGAAGCATCACATAGTTATCTGCATGACAAAGAGGACTTTTAATAGAAGACTGGATTTATATTGTTTAGATACAAGAAAGTAAGGGGTGTGATTCACAGTAAAAATATAACAAAGGGCGACAGTTACAGAGCAAAATTAGGAAACAGAATTCAGTCTTGAACTGTGAGGATTATAAAAAACTAAATAAAGAATACCTCAGGTGTATTTATGGGTGGAGAGGGACATTATGGGATAACTATCACTCCATCCATTCATCAGTCTCACGCCCAGTTTAGGATCACAAGTTAAACTAATGTACATGTGTCTGTGCTTTGGGAAGAAGCCAAGGTTCCCCGCTCAGCAAAAAACTACAAATCCCTTTTCAGAAAACGTGGAGCGCTGTGTAAAATAAAATAAAAAACAAACAACTGAGTGAGGTGCACATTAATGAAATCCTTAATTCGGACTGTGGAAATATATCCTGTGCTGAACCTGGGATTTTTATTTATTTACAACCCAAAACCCCCAAACTTGGAAAACTGTGTGAAATTCAAATAAAAACAGTATGCAATGATTAGCAAACTTTGGAAACCAATGTTTTATTCACAATAAATCCTTGAAAACATATAATTTGTTTAACCTGAGACATTTTACCATTTAATTAAAAACATGCATATACGGGTTTTAGATCAACATATACCTCCATGCAGATGACGCCTTTATAAGGAAAGAGGTGCTCACACTCAGGCGAGTGCATTTGATTAGCAGCACATAGCTACAGTTTACCCTCTGCATTTGTTATGACTCGTGGGCTGTACTCAGTTTTCCACACTTCTTATGCATTCCGGCATGAACCGTTCATTTCACTGCATTCCCCTCATTTTAAGACCTACTGATGACTGATACGTCCTCATTAAACCTTAGCATTGAAATATGGTGTATTTCCTTTTTTTGAAGACTGTAACTTAAACTGATAAATCACATATTAAACTACATATTTAAAAAAATGTTTATTAAAACTAACCAACATTTTCCACCAATTCAATTCAAATTCTTTATCGTCCCACAAGGGGAAATTCCACTCTCAACAGGCTTCACACCGAGACCGTGATGATTACTGCTCTCTGGAGGCCCTCTTCGACACGGCTACGTGATGACGTTTCACATGCGACGCGCAACTTACAACAGGCATGCGCCAGATACAACGTTGTTGTGGTCGTCCGTCGACTGCGTGGTAAGTTGGCGTTCACTATGTGACGGTACTTCATGTCAGGCAAGCTGAGTATCTGCGGAGTTTCGAGCTTACAGAGTCGGGGGAGCTGAGTGCGGTGAGTCCGGGGCTGGAGCTGCGCGCTGAGCGGATCCGCTTCCTCCTTCTGTTTGACGGCTGTGGGCGTGCGGACGGGGAGACTGCCATGTAGCTGAGGCAGAAGAATGAGCAGTCAGCGCACTTCAGCGGACGGGACAGACGACTGCGCGGTTCAGCAGGAAAATGAACTAGAAGCCCTCGCGTCTATTTTTGAAGATGATTTCAAGGATCTGCGGAGCAACGACCCCTGGAAGGTAGATCCACCTTCTATCTGTGTGCAATCTTCATGTTAGCGGAATGCAGAGGACTGCCAAGTGTTTGCATATACGAGTGTTAACTGGAGTAAACTGCAGTGCAAATCAACGAGGCTCCTTTTGATTTGGTTTTCAGGTTAAAAGGCCACCAGAGGTGTACCTCTGTCTGCGGCCCAATGGGCTAAACAACGGACAGGAGTGTTACGTGACCGTGGACCTGCATGTCAAATGTCCTCCCACGTATCCGGACGTGTGAGTACTGGCTCCCTTTCTTTGCCAATTCTCCATCATTGTCGCTGCACTGCAAGGTGTCCATTCACATACTGACCATCTACTACAGGGCAGCTCAAACATAAGGTGCACGGGCCAGAGTTGGGCCTGGCAAAGACTCCAGTCTGGCCCACTGGGCAGCTTTGGAAAATGTGAAGGAATGCACAGATTTTGGAATATTATTTGATAAAGTTTGCAGAAGAAAGAATGAAGCTGGCAAAGCTTTGAAGACAGCTCGCTTTTATTTTAACGGTCTCTGTGCAACTCCCACTGAGTAACACGTGTTTACAAGGCAACGCTATTGTTGCCACCATGCTCACCCTTATTTATATACTTGAACTTACACTTGCCCTCTTTATTGGATTATTTATTGTACACTTTCCCACTTCGAGTATTATTTTTTTTCACAATTTAAAATCTCAGACAATACTTGAACATGAATATCCCCAAAACTATGAAAGATAAAAGTCTTTCTTTCCATAAAAGGGACTCAGGATCTGTAATTTGGGACGTATGGATCAAAAATGGCTAGAATAGTGACTAAATAGATAAAATATCGAAATTAAATACCATTCAAGCAGTCCTGTAAAGTCACATATTTTAGCACACACTAATAAAAATAATTATCACATTGCAAAAGACTAGTGACAATCTTTGAAAGTCCAAATAATGCTAAATAAAACACGTGCAGTACTTTTTAACATTATTGCACATTATCCTGGGAGAGCCTTATGGGTCAGGTTGCATTTAAAATGCATTAAGAGGCATTAAAAAGCACAAGTATCTGTTTAAAAGAAATCGTACACGAATATAAATATAGCGGAACAGCTGAGAGTTATGAAAAACATAACAGTAGTTCATCTCATGAGTAGGTCACCTTAATGCCATGACTACCACAGGCAAGCAGGGATGTATTTTTAATTATTATGTCTGACTAACTTGACATTATTGGGCACTAACAGGCCTCCAGAACTGGAGCTGAAGAATGCCAAAGGCCTTTCAAACGACAACCTCAAAAGTCTCCAAGCTGAACTCAACAAGCTGGCGGCGGAACGATGCGGAGAGGTGAGCATACACTCGCAGACGCACGTGCAGTCCCATGTGTGTTGAGATTTTCATTAACTTATTTACCTGTGAACTTAGGTGATGATTTACCAGCTAGCGGATCACATTCAGGGTTTCCTGAGCGAACACAACAAGCCTCCGTCGCGCTCCTTCCACGAGGAGATGCTGAAGAACCAGCGGAGGCAGCAGGAGAAACTAGCGCTGGAGGAGCAGCAGAGACTGGACCAACGACGCAAGCAGGAGGAGGAGATGGTTAGGACAGGAGGAAGAAACGCTGATTAGGTTGCAGTGTAATGCCCAAGTGATTTGTGTGGTCCGGTCACAAACAGGATCATTTCATGTTATTCATTCACAGCCTGACCGTCTGTGATTTCTAGAAACAGTTCAGGCTGATGATTCACTCTTTTACTAGGAAAACTGGCAAATTCCAGCTTTCTACTGTTGTTAGTTGGTTATGAATAAATATTTTTGTGATGATGATAGGGGTACTATTCATGCTGTGTCCTTCAATTTTTTTAGGCCAGATATCAGCTATTATGACTTTAGGACTATAATAGGAATATAGCATTTATCAGCTGATGTGGAAAACATCATTTTTAGGTTCCTGTCATGGGAGTTTTACCACAAAAAATGCAAAGTATCTTAAATTAAATTCTTAATTGGAGCAAAATCTTTAACACTGACAGTTTAAGTAAGCTGCAAAAGGTGTATTGTGATGGAATTTTCTTATTCCTTTAGGAAAAAGAAATCATGGCTGAAATCCAAAGGAGAGAAGAGGAAAAGCGAGAGGAAAAGAGAAGAAAGGAAATGGCTAAACAGGTGTTCTCGCTGTTTGATTTCTATTTGATTTGATTCACTTGATTTCGTTAATCATCAGTAAAATCACAGGGATGTTATAGATCGCAGTCAGAGCAACCCGTATAACTAAGCCATCAGTATTGTAAGTGACTCTTTAAATGGCTTTCTATTTGCAGGAGCGACTCGGGAGCATGGCGCATTCGATGTCTGTGATGGGGAAGAGTCCACCCAGCCCAGGAGGCGCAGCTCCCGAAGTGTTTGAAGCCAAGAAAGCAGCTGGCAATCGCCGTCGGACTACCTCAAATTCCCGCCACAGGTACACGTCCTACATACAGAAAAAGCTTCTCATGTTTAACAAAGTGCAGTAATAATGCTTCGATATGTCTCCTTCACCAGACGGGACACGGTTAATGAGGACAACAGTCGCCCGCAGGAGGTTCTTCACTTCAGCAGCAATGTTTTTGGAGAGCTTGCTGTGCACCAAGGGAAAAGCTTAGGTGAGGGCCATCAGACTGGCGCTGCCAGCCACGTGGCGAAAAACGTAATATGTCTCTTTAAATGTATTTCTTTTTTGGTGCGTTTCCGACAGGTGTAAGTGAACGGTTCGGTCGTAACATTTATTGCGGGTTTGAGGTGAACTCTGGCGATTTTGCTGTGATCTATGAGTGGTCGTTGCAGTGGAACAAAAAGATGAGCAAGTTCTTCACCACCCAGGAGAGAGGAAGGATTGAAAACTGTAAAAAACAGGCAAGTAGAGAGGAAGGGGGGCTTTTTATTAAGAATTTGCTGATTAAATCTTGCATTTTAACTTATAAAGCCTTTACGAACATGCATGCTTAAAGCTTGGCACATTTCAACTTGCGTTGTGCAGATCCATGCAGCAGAAAATGAGTTTAACTCCCTGCTGCGGCTGGAGCACCCAAACTTGGTGCAATACTTGGGGCTGAGCGTGGTCGAGAAGGAGGAATGCATCGTGGTTTACATGCTGGTGGAGCACGTGGCCGGGAACAGCTTGAACCAAAGCCTGACCGCCCACGGCCCGGTCCCTCTGGATAAGCTCTGCCACTACACGGCCCAGCTGCTGACCGCTCTCGACTATCTGCACTCCAACTCCGTGGTCCACAAACAGCTGGGGCCCTCCAGTGTGCTGGTGGACTCCGAGGGGAACATTCGAGTGACCGATTACAGTTTATCAAAGAGGTTTGCTGACATCTGCAAAGAAGACATTTTCGAACAAGCTCGCGTGCGTTTCTCCGAGGAAACGGCGATGCCAACGAGAACGGGCAAGAAAGGCGACGTGTGGAACCTGGGACTGATGCTGCTGGCTCTGAGTCAAGGCAAGGAAGTGAAGGAGTATCCGGTGACAGTGCCGAGTAGCCTGCCTGCTGATTTTCAGGATTTCCTTCAGAAGTATGTATCGATGAATAATTCCTCATAATGTTGTATATTTTTGTAGTTTTACTGTTAATCTCACTACATAACAAACAATTTCTATTTATATTGTTGTCACCAACTTATAATGCAAATGAACAACCTGTCTTAGCTGACAGGTGTGACACCCAGTGTGGTCTTCTGCTGCTGTGACCCCTTTCAGAGCTGCTCTTCTGCATAAGTTGGTTGTAATCTGTGGTTATTTGAATCACTTTTGCCTTCCTGTCAGCTCGAAACAGTCTGATCATTCTGCACTGACGTCATCGAGGCATTTTCACACAGAGAACAGCTGCTCTTTGGAAATTTTCTGCCTTTTGGACCATTTTCTGTAAAACCTAGAGTTCCCAGTAGAACAGCAGATTCTGAAATATTCAGAATAATCAGCACTTCTGGCACAAGAAGCCAATTCAGAGTCACTTAAATCACAAATCTGCTGTTCAGTTTAAACTTAAGCGTGTTATTTTGACCACATTTGCATGCTGAAATGCATTATGTTACTGTCATAGGGTTGTATATTTGAGCTAACATGCAGTTAACATGCGGTATACCTAAAAGGTAATCGGTGAGTGTGTGTTGATTTGAAAGTATTAACTTAATAAAAGCGTATAAATCGGTCTCTTATAATATCCCAGAATACAATGTGACTACACTAAAATGTCTTGTTTTGCTGCGACAAGCCTCTAATTTGTTAGAATATAAAACGAGTAGAAAAGTTGAACAGTTCTTGGATTTAATATCTCGGGGCAATCAGATGTTTGGCACGAAAGATTGCTTAATTAAATTTTTCGATCATAAAAATGGTTACCAGATGCTTTGACTGACTAATCAATCAACTGTTTAAATCATGGGAGCTCAAATCTTGTGTTGCTAAAAAACAAAATGAACAAAAAACAGCGACTGCCTGCAAGGAGAGGCGGAGGACGGGCTCTTCCACGCAGTTTGCTGTGGTCTGATTTTCAGTAATGATAAACAGATGTGATTTGTTGTAAATGGGCTCAAACATGCAGAGACCCTGATTTGTTCCTTTGGGTCTTGGTGTTTTGCTGTCTGCTTGCATTGCAGCCTGTAGAGTAAGATGCATTGCTGTGCAAAAGTCTTGAGCTCACCTGTCATTGCTTTATATTTTGCAAGGAAACGTACATGGAAATGCAGTTTCCAATTCTAATGAGCTGGAAAATCAATATTTGGTGTGACCACGTTTATTCTTCAACACAGTCTGAACTCTCTTAGGCAGCTTTCTTGTTGTTTCTAGCCTTCAGGAATAGTTCTCCAGGCTTCAAGGACGTTCAGCGCTCTTCTTTGAATATTATCTGCTTTTCCCCCCATTCTCTGTCAACATGATCCCACACTGCTGCAATAATGTTGGGGTTTTTAGGCATGCCAAGTCTTTTTCTTTTCCCCTCCACTTGTTTCCTAACATTAGTTTTTTAAGGACCGATGCTGAGATACAAAGTTGTTGTTTTTTTTAACTAATTGATCTTTGAGAATCAACTTGTTGATGCAAAAATACAGTTTTATATTTATTTTATATTTTATGCCTGGAAAAAGTTTCCTTTTTTTTCTTTGCCAGAGAAATGGGAAGATTTGGAAGTAACAAAGTGGCTAAAGATACAGTTTTCTTATGGTGTTAACACTGGGCCGTCGCTCGACTTAGATGCCTTATGCTTGAGTGATTCATAGGTCAGTGTTGAGCAACTTAACAAAAAAATGCTTTAGGAAAAGGGAGGCACATGGACTGGACTTCTAAAACTTTTAAAGATCATCAGAAAATCAAGAGAACTATTTCTCAAGACCATTTAAAAAAGAAAAAAAAGTCTGGCTCCTTGGAATAAATTCTGAAGAAATGAGGGGTGGCCCACTTTTACACAGTGCAGTATATTTGTGTTCCTGTTCTTTTGCATGTGCCAGATATTGCTTAATAGTGGGTTTTATGTGTCTTTGCGTTGTAGGTGTTTATGTCTGAATGATACTGAGCGCTGGACAGCTCAGCAGCTCTTGGACCATTCTTTCCTCAAGCCTTCCTCGCCTAAGCACCTTTCACAGTACCAGGACAACAGCCCAGAAGGTGACAGTGACACAAATGGAAACACAGATGACAAAAAATGCAGTGAAATCGTTATTTAAATTGGTTACAGTATAAAAGTTGGGGTCGAAAATGTTCGAATAATAAAGATAAATAAAAATTAACAACGTTTAATTTTAACTCTTTTTTTCCTTTTTTGGATTATTTTTTTATTTTTTATACTGAGGGAGTGCTTGCATTTAAGGAGCCGTTAACAGTTTTATATTTCTCTTCTTAAAATTGCTCAAGATGTTGATTTGTTTGCCTCTCAGATCTAGCTGTGGACTTTGCGTCATCAGTCATCCCCCGGAGTCACATCCTCAATGCTCCTTTCAGTTCGGTCTTGCAGCACAGGCAGATTTCTCGGTTTGTCTCCGAGTTTGAGGAGCTGCAGCTTCTGGGAAAAGGAGCTTTCGGTGCTGTAATTAAAGTGGGTTGAAATAGTTTACTTACCCTGTGTGAACTTTCTCGCTCGTTTTATCTGGCAGTAAAGTTTTTGTCTTTTGTGTTTTGCCCGCATCCAGGTTCAGAACAAACTAGACGGTTGTTACTACGCGGTGAAACGCATCCAGGTGAACCCAGCCAGTAAGCAGTTCCGACGGATCAAAGGCGAGGTGACGCTGCTGTCGCGGCTGAACCACGAGAATATCGTCCGTTATTACAACGCGTGGATCGAGAGGCACGAATTGCCTGCCACAGGTGTGCTGAGCAACACCGACAGCTCCGAGCCGCTGAGCTCAGCCGACAAGGCGCCACAGCGCAAAAATGCACCGGAGCGCCTCAACGAGCTCGGCCTGCCTGACGACGTGGAGGACATCGCTCCGCCTCCCGCCCTGTCCAGCTCAGTCGAGTGGTCCACCTCCATTGAGAGGTCCTCCAGCGCAAGGTGCAGCGGACGCCAGTCCAGTGATGATGAGGATGATGATGATGATGATGACGACGACGATGATGAAGAAGATGTCTTTGGTGCCTCTTTTTTGTACGTTTTTTATTTTTCCTCCAAAGGACGACTTACTCCTCCAACTGCTCATGCATCACATTCTTTTTCTTTTTTTCCCACTCAGGCCATCAAACAATGACTCAAGGAGTGACATCATTTTTGATAATGGAGATGAAAGCATGGACGAGATGTCAAAGGTTCCAATATTTTCACTTCATTTATTAGTTTTGTTATGTCTGTTAGCGTTTGGCGTGGTGCACCAACCAGCTGGTGTTTCCTCCCACAGGTAGAGCCAAGCAAAAGGCCAGCGTCCGACACAACGGAGAGCACAGAGTCAGATCGACACCTCATTACGGCACATTACCTGTACATACAAGTAAGCTTCCCCCACGTGCTTCACTTTTACCAACAAAGACCTGTTTTACGTCTAATCCGAGGTTTCCGTTCCTGACAGATGGAATACTGTGAAAAGAGCACTTTACGAGACACAATAGATCAAGGCCTGCATCAGGATCAGAATCGGTTATGGAGGCTTTTCAGGGAGATACTGGACGGCCTTGCTTACATCCACGAGCAGGTATGGAGCGGCTGCACTGATTGGACGGAGTATAACTGTGACTAAAGCCAAGATTTGAATATCTTATGTTCCCCCTTCGTTCTAGGGCATGATTCACAGGGACCTGAAGCCTGTCAACATCTTCCTCGACTCACAGGACCACGTGAAAATTGGCGATTTCGGCCTGGCTACAGATCATCCCGCTAACGTGGTACGCATTATTACAGTGTGGCGTGCAGCTTTCAGTTTCGCTCTGCTGACAGGCGGCACTGATTTTTGCCTCATTGTTTTGATTAACGTGTAAAACTCCTCGTGAAGCTCTTATAACTTGTTAAAGCAACTGTTTATCTCTCAAAGGCTGCTGGGAAATTTGAGGTGGAGGAGAGCGGCTCTGCGGTGATGGCCAAACCGGACCCAACAGGTGCAAGAGAGTTTGAAAACACTCATAACACCTTTGATAGCCGTGCAATAATATTCCTGTTGAACTGGCGCTCTATATTGATTTTGCATCACTGTCTCCAGGTAACATGACAGGGATGGTCGGTACTGCCCTGTATGTCAGTCCGGAGGTTCAGGGAAATACAAAAGCCACATACAACCAAGTAGGAATTTAAAGATTCACTTATTTGTCTGGATGCATGAGAATTAGAAGTTGCTAAAACTTGATATTTGAGAACGTCTCGAGTTTTAAAGAACTTTTTATTCATGTTCTTGTCTGCAGAAGGTTGACCTGTTTAGCTTGGGCATAATCCTCTTTGAGATGTCCTACCGGCCGATGACCACGGGGGCCGAGCGCATCGCTGTCCTGAGTCAGCTGCGTGGGGTGTGTTTGTGACAGAGACTGAGAACAAGCTGGGTGGGGGGGTTTTGCACCTGGTGCCTTACTTACATGATTTTCTTTTTTCCCTTCATATTTACAGGAACCCATCATCTTCCCAGAGGACTTTACTTTACGTGAGCAAGGAACACAGGTGAGGATGACTGTTGCACAGCGCTTTCTTCTCCTTGTATAAATCTCAGTCTAACAGCGGTCTGTTTCTCTCTCTGCCTTTTTCTTTATGTCTACCAGAAGAGGGTGATCGAGTGGCTGCTGAAGCACGACCCGGCTCTTCGGCCGACTGCCCTGGAGCTGCTAAAGAGCGAACTTCTGCCTCCTCCCCAGATGGAGGAGTCGGAGTTGCACGAAGTGCTGCAGCATACCATGGCCAATATCAACGGCAAATCCTACCGCACCATGGTGGCCCAGCTGTTCGCCCAGAACACCTCACCAGTCATGGATTACGCTTATGATATAGACCTCTACAAGGTGAGGAGCTGATTGAGCTGACCAAGCGTTTGCCAGTGGATTTTATTTTACTGTAGCCGTTCTTCATCTTTGCTGGATGTCAGATTAAAACTATGCTGGAAGATTTTTTTAATATACTGTTTTTAACAGCTGTGATTCATGTGAGATTTTCAAATAATGTGCTCAGATGGTGTAACAGATAATTCCTATTCAAAGCCCAGCTGAGTTGAAAGTTGATATTTGGCAAATCGGAGGTCACTCACCTGCTGTTCAAGTGCTCTATTGGTAAAGAGTGCCCAATCAGAAAGATGGATTAAAGGGAGTGGGAAGGTAAAGTAAACACAGTAAATCACTTTCAGCTGCTTCAGTGTTTATTAACAGCAGGTGCACTACAGGGACAGCAGTGAGACAAACCCCAAAACAGGAATGGTTTTACAGGCAGAGGCCACTGACTTTTTTTTGACTAGTTTTGCATTTAGCTAGGGCAAGGTCAGCAAACCTGTGGTTAGCCCTTACCCTTTTATTACATATACTGTGTCCCCTGCAATAACTTATCCTCTCCCAGTCATCTGCCCTTCTGTCCACCAGAAGGTAGGAGGTGCTAAAGTGACTCTTTTCATGTTGAAGGTTGCCGATGCCTAGGGTAGGATCAGTGTCACTAGTAGCATGAGGTGATGTCTGGACCCTACAGAGGTTGTACAGGTGCTCCAACTCGTCCAGAACGGCACATCAATATGTGGCGTTGCCAGGTTTGGTGTGTCTCTCAGCACAGTCTCAAGAGCATGGAGGAGGTTCCAGGAGACGGACAGTTACTCTAGGAGAGCAGGACAGGGCCGTAGAAGGTCCTTAACTCATCACCATAAAAATGTTATCTGGATGAAGTCGATGGACCATTGTCAGATCCTGCGCTGGTGCAGTGGCTCCTGGGTTCTTCCTAGTACACAACAATACCCAGCATCATATGTCGAGAGGATGCAGGCATTTCCCAGCGGATGAAGGAATTGATAACATGCTCATATAATCTAAATGCAATAACGCATCCCTGGGACGTTGGTTTCAGTCCAACCAGCGCCACCAAGTTGGACCTCAGGCCTAGAGCTCAGTTATGCCCATATGTCATCTCATTAGGAGCACGCCCCAGTGTTGTCAGGCATAAGCACACGTGGTCCATGCATGCTAAGTGCCATTTTGAATTGCTGCAGTTAAATTTCAGCAAAAATGGGCTAGCCTGCTGCATCACTTTTCACTTTGATTTTAGGCGTGTCGTTGAATTCAGCCCACTGCAAGTTGATCATATTTATTTCTTACCCGGTCCGTATCAGTGTACACAGCTAGCATGTTTTTCCCATTGAGATTTGTTGTGTTTTTAAAGTGTTCCTTTAATTTTTGGATTCGTGTTTATAAGATATATATACATACAAGTCCAAGAGTATGGATTAAATAACATGATTGCAAACCTGTGCTTTTTCAGGTCACAATTCATACTATCTGTTGTAAGGAATGCTTAACCCTCCTGTTATGTTGGTTTCCAGGAACACCAATTATGCTCCTGGGTTAATTTGACCCGGGCAAATTTACTCATCCAAAAGTGTCAGAAACACTGGCATTGATTATTTTACAATTTTCTTTTATAATTGTGATTTTTTTTCGTTTTCTGTAGTGATGCAGATGACATGTGACATCTCTTCTGTTCTGGGTCAATCGGACATAACAGGAGGGTTACATGGAAGAAAATCCACTTCTTCCCTTCTCTACCTCTAGATGGCACTGTAGGCAAAGGAATAGCTGCACTCTTTCTTTCTAAGCTGGCTCTCTCATCTGGTCTATCACAGATGAGCACAAGGCCTGTTAGTGCTTAGTCGATGTCTCCTGATCCCTGACAGAGGCTGTTTGTTTGCTCTCCCTTCAGGGCAGCTTCAGCTTCAACAATGCCAAATTGCAGCAGCATGTGTACGAAAGCATCACCAGGATCTTCAAGAAGCACGGTGAGTGCACGTGTCTGTCGAGTGCGTGCATGTGAACGCGACCTTTGTTGACACTACGTGGACTCCTTTTTAAAGACCCCAACATCTGCAGCAGTGAGAGGCAGCTAAACAATAAGCGTACTGTTGGGCAGCACAGATTCTGTGCATGTGCGAGTGTTGTTTTTGGGCACGTTGCTGATGATGTCCAGCTGTACTTGTTTGTTTATGCGCAGTTTGTCTGTTCACATGCATCAGTTATCACAGGGTCATTGTGGTTTATGAAGATGGAGCAGCAATGTGTGTTGATTTCAGGTGCCGTGCGTGTCCAGACCCCGCTGTTCCTCCCCAGGAACAGGAAGTTGTACGATGGCATTGAGCTGGCCTGCTTCATGGACCATAGTGGAATGCTGGTTACGCTGCCCTATGACCTTCGCGTGAGTTTAACACACACACGGAGTCTGGTTTACGTGTCCACACATGCACACAGAGCGCCAATCATAAAACTATTTACATAGGAACATGCAAACACACACACAGTGTGAGGCTGCAATCAGCAGCCGCCTTAAGATCCCGCTGCCTCAGGAACCCCGAGGACCAAATGCTTGTTTCCACACATTGATTGATTACAGCCTGGTATGCACAGACTTCACTGTCTTTATACAAGTGCACCCAATGTCTCAACTCTTGTTTTTTTTCCTTCTTCCGCTTTAGATCGCGTTTGCAAGATTCGTCGCTCGCAACAATGTAACACATCTGAAACGGTAAAGTTTATATTGAGAAGTCATTTTGACCATTTGTGTGCACACAAGTGTAGCACCCCACCCGTGATACGGAGTCTAAATCCACTTACCTCAGTTTGGACCCCCTAGGCGGGGTGTTAGGTTCGTTACAGCCTAGATACCACAAAAAGGTTCTGGTATAGACAGGAATCAGGGAAACTATCAGTAAACCTTTGCCTGCAAGTTAGACTTAACCAGTAGTAAAAGAATCAACCCCAGACAACTCTTTAACACAAACCAAACGTTTACTGAATGTAAGGGCAGGAAAAAGTAATGTATAAAACACCCTTTTCTTAACTCAACTCAAATGATATCCAGCTCCATAAACAAATAAAACATGCTGTGTAAATGAAATATTTCCCTTTGAAATTATGTTAAACAACACAAATTATGTTATCACCTCCTGGTAAGTGACTCACGAATGTACACTCAAAAATATGCTATATAATCCACTAGATACACAATATTCACACATGGGCCCCACACACACTCACATTCACACTTGTTGCAGGCCTGTTTGCTGCTCACGCCGGACGATGGAGAAAAATCCTCTTCTCCCCAGTAAGAGCACGAAAGTCCAACTTACAGTTCAGTTGCTCGGTAGGTTTCCGTTCGCCAGTCCCAAGCTAAATTCACTCTCCGCTCTCCCTGCGGACCGGATGCTGTCTCGGCTACAACGCGTTAGCCAGTCACTGTCCAGCTCTCCGACAGTCCATAGCGGCTGCATCCGTGGCGCAGCCAGGCAGTCCGGGCTAGCCTTTAGCCTCGGCGGTCGTAGCTGGAAACACAGTTTTTTCACGGTGGTGCGACCATTGAACACAAAGTCACTTCCCCCACACTCTGTTGCGAAGCTCTCACACGGTTAGCTTTCTAGTCCGACACTCTTTTGTGCTAGGTAACTTCAGTAAAACTAGCTGAGTCTCTCACTTTGGTTCAGCTAACCTCGTGCATCTCTCCATGCCGTTCTCCTCTCTTCCTCCATTACAACAGATACACAGGTCCCGTTTCATGCTACCTTCACGGGCCTCCAGAAAATTAGAACTCTGAACAATACTTTAACTCTCTTCAGAGTTACATACCATAAAATAATACTTTATGATTAACATAACAGGTTCATTGCTCTAATTACCTGTATTTACCTTGTGACATATTACAGGGCAAATTACATTCAGAGTACAGTTAAATCACATAATATTAACTGTGAACACCTTATGTTACTGTGGCGTTTAAGTCCATGGGAATTACGAGTATCTACTCCCAAATTCCCATCCGGGCTACACCCTCCCCCTTCTAAATGCGTTTGATGCCCCTATCAAACCCCACAGATTTATAAACACAAAAATCTGTGCTTTGTTAGTCCAGCTCTAATTTAACACAGGAAGGGCATAGTGCTAGTGGGTGACACCATGAAGTCTGGCAAGTGTGATCTCGTGAATGTCTGTAAGTGCCACTTCCCACCAAAACCCCATGGCTCAAAACCACTACAGGGTGATCTGATGATTGCCCGAGTTCATCATAACTCAGTCTCACCACAGGCCTCTTTAGTCTCTGTGGGCGGCCCACTGGATGCTCCTCTCCTTCCAGCGACATCCCACTCTCTTCGGTTCCCTCCTCAGGGCCAGTCACTGTAACTGCCTCAGGGTCTAGCTGGAGAGCTGGAGGGTTATGATCATCTGAATTTCTTTCAATATCTGCCAAATCAGTGGTTGAACTCTCAAGATCCAACACATTTGGCTTTTGACCTTGGTCCCTCAGAAGCTGTTCTGACAGTGACAGAAGGTTTTCACAATCCATGTATGGGAATTGTGTCAGGCATGCATCTTCGGATTCCGACTCTGAAGAAGATATTGCATCTCCCTGATTGTCAACTGGTGTAGCCTTGGCGAGTCCCCTTTGGGATCGAGTGACAGGTCTATCAAACAACTCTGGTTCACTATCATTTGGAAGTCTCACTAGATACCCTATGGGTAATAAGTGGTTACGATGCACCGTTTTCTCCACCCCCCTTCCCTTCTCAGGTTTCACTCTGTATACTGGTAGACGGGGCATTTTGTCAAGCACAACATAGGGTGCAGTTCTCCACTTATTCTTCAACTTGTGCTTTCCAGAGACACCAAAATTCTTTAGCAACACCCGGTCTCCTGGTGCCAAGGTCTGTTCTTTCACATGCTTGTCATGTGCTTTCTTGTTTCTCTGATGACTTTTGTCAGCAGCCTCTGTCGCTAGGCGGTAAGCTTGTTGCAAATCAGCTTTCAGCTTAGCTACGTACTGGTGATGTGTCAGACTGCTGTGTGTCTGGTCGTTGGTTCCGAAACAGATGTCCACAGGCAGCCGGGCCTCCCTGCCAAACATAAGCAGGTAGGGTGAGTACCCAGTTGCTTCGTTCTGCGTACAATTGTACGCGTGTACCAAATGACTGATGGACTGATTCCACGCCTGTTTCTTCTTGGGATCCAAGGTTCCCAGCATGGAAAGTAACGTCCGGTTAAATCTCTCTGGCTGTGGATCTCCCTGGGGATGATAAGGCGTTGTCCGGGATTTCCGGATTCCCAACACTTTCAGAAGGTCGTGGATCAGCTTACTCTCGAAATCACGTCCCTGGTCGGAATGTATCCGGGTCGGAAGTCCATAATGCACAAAGTACCGCTCACAGAGAATCTTGGCTACTGTGGAGGCTTTCTGGTCTTTAGCTGGAAAAGCTTGTGCATATCTGGTAAAGTGATCAGTCACTACCAGAACGTTAGCATATCCCTGAGAGTCTGGCTCTAGGGATAGGAAATCAATACACACGAGATCTAGTGGCCCACTACTGGTGATCTGGTTCAATGGTGCAGCTCGTTGTGTGGGTGCCTTACGTGCAACACATCTCCCACAATTCCTGATGTACTGCTCAACTTCTGCACTCATCCTAGGCCAGTAGAATCGGTCTCGTATGAGCTCCACAGTCTTGTCCACCCCCAGGTGACCTGACTCATCATGAAGTGATCTGAGCACCATGGCAACATGCTCTCGGGGTAGTACAAGCTGATGGATTTCCTTTCCAGGTTGTCTCTGTACTTTCCTGTAGAGTACTCCATCAGTGATTGCCAACTTGTTTGCCTCTCTTTGAAGCAACATGGCTTCTGCATTGGAGTCTTTGTCGAAAGTAAAGGGAATCGCTCCATTCATAGATTTCTTTACAGGAGCGATCACTGGATCATTGTCTTGTGCTTTGATAAGCTCGGCCTTGCTTATCTGGGTCAAACACCCATAGTCAAGATGAGTGGGGAAAACAAAACACTCTGGGAGTGCCTCAGGGGAAACTCCTAACGATTCAGCAAAGCTGACTGCCCCCCCTCCTGCTGAATTTCTACAGGAGATCTGCTTACACAGAGCTTTGACACTGTCCAAGGGTAGAGTTTGCCAATCAGTGTCCTCTGTTGGTAAGGGGTTGCGCGATAACGCGTCAGCATCAATGTTGCTGCTCCCAGGTCGGTACTGGAGAGTGAAATCGTAAGTGGCAAGAGCAGCTAACCACCGATGCCCGGTGGCATTGAGCTTGGCAGTGGTGAGGATATATGTGAGGGGATTGTTATCCGTCCTCACAGTGAACTGTGCTCCATACAGGTAGTCGTGAAACTTGTCAACTACAGCCCACTTCAACGCCAAAAACTCAAGCTGGTGCACGGGGTAGTTTTTCTCTGATGAGCTAAGCTTTCGGCTAGCAAATGCAACTGGTCGCAGCCCTTCTGGGTGTTCTTGGTTGAGCACAGCACCCAACCCCTGAAGGCTAGCATCAATGTGCAACACATATGGCTTGGTTGGGTCTGCAAATGCTAGAACAGGTGCATTTGTAAGAGAATGTATAATGTTCTGGAAAGCTTCTGTACATGCAGCATCCCACCTGTCCCCAAACGGTTCATTTACGCGATGGTAGGTCTTTTCTGGGACTCTGACAGCTCGCTTTCCCTTCTGGGTTGGTGGGTAACCTTTACATAGTTCGGTTAACGGCTTGACAATGATGGAGTAGTCCTTTATGAAGCGACGATAATACCCACAGAACCCTAGGAAAGACTGCAGTGATGGGAGATCGGTGGGTTGCTTCCAGCGAGCTACCGCCTCAACTTTGCTCGGGTCAGTGGCAATCCCTTTCTCTGACACTATGTGTCCAACATATGTCACCTGTGGCCTGCAGAACTGACATTTGTCAATGGACAATTTTAGGCCAGTCTCTTCCAGTCTGTCAAGAACTTTGATTAGTCTCTGCTCATGTTCTTCCAAAGTTCTTCCGAACACGATCAAATCGTCAAGGTACACTATGACCTCAATCATGTGCATGTCTCCCACTGCTTTCTCCATTACTCTTTGAAAGGTCGCAGGAGCTCCAGTTATCCCCTGGGGCATCCTCTCAAATTGAAAGAATCCCAAAGGACATATGAAAGCGGTCTTCTCCTTGTCCTCTTCTGCCATGGGAATTTGGTAGTATCCACTACGCAAATCCAAGACAGAGAACCACCTGCTGCCAGACAAACAGTCCAACGCCTCGTCAATGCGAGGAACTGTGTATTGGTCAGGGACAGTTCTGCGATTCAGGGTCCGATAGTCCACACACATGCGCAACCGCCCCGTTTTCTTTCGTGCCAAGACGATGGGGGAAGCATAGGGACTCCTTGATTCTTTTATTATCCCCGCTGCCAAAAGTCCTTGCAGGTGGCGGCGTAAGTCATCCAGGTCAGCTGGGGCAACACGGCGGGACCGCTCTCGGAAGGGGGTATGGTCAGCTAGACGGATGTGATGTTGCACTCCTTTAGCCAAACCCACATCCCATTCCTCCGTCGAGAAAACTTTGCCTCTCTCTGCAAGTTTCTGACTAAGCCTCTGTTTCCATTCAGCTGGTATAGGAGAGTCCCCAAAATTAAACAGAGATGGGTCAAGCATAGTAGAAGCTTTTGTGTTTGGGCCGGGGACATCAGTCACTATGTCAGCTACATGCAGATGTGCAACCACAGTGCCCATGGGAATGGCAGTGTCTTTTAGTGACTGGTTGCGCATGAGCACCAGAAACTTGTCTCTATCAAGCATCTTGGAGAACAGTACGGTTGGCTGCACAAGCACACTCGGGGGAAGGGCATGTGAAGCTGCCCGTTCTGTGATGAGGATGCTGTCTCCAATAGTGTGGATGTCTTTGACTTTACAGACAGCTATACGTTCTTTCCCAGCTGGAATGACCAGTGGGCCAGGACCAGACCACTTAACGTTAGCTACTGGACTGTCATCATCCTTGGCAGACTCAGACATAATAGTCGGTAGGTTCTGAGGCTGCTGAACATTCACTTTGGCAGAGCAAACATTCCCCACCCTCACTTTCTTTCCAGTTGCAGGAATGGGTCTGATTTTATGAACATTGGTGCCCAACAAGACAGGTATGGTATCTGAGCACCGAGGGTCTGGGCACACCAAAGCGAGGACTGGGATAGTCTCAACTTTCTCTCGTGTTTCTTCGGGGAATTCCAATTCAATTTGAATGTACCCCCTGTAAGGATAGCTGGTCTCTGATTCACTTAGTCCCCAAATATCTAGGCCCGTAACAGAGCGTAAAGGCACATGAGACAAGTGTTTTGAATACCAGCTGTCAAAAATGATGGTCACCTGAGAGCCACTGTCTAAGAGAGCGGTGCAAGGTACACCATCTACCTTCACACCGGCTGTGGAGGGTGGCCCTACCAGTCCTTCAGGGAAACTAGGCGTCCTGACATTGACAACACTCCGGTTAACACCTACATTGGTGGTGGTCGGTTCTTTGGCAGGACTGGGAGTTCTATTACTTTCTCCCTGTTTCCGTTGAGCATGAATGAATTTCTGTATCACTTTAGGGTGGTTTTCTGGAGCCTTACACTTGGTAGAGATGTGCCCATCCTCCCCGCAGCGATAACAGAAAAAGTGACTGGGATCTCTGAGTGCTCTTGCTCCCCGCTGAAGGTGCGTGGGAGAACCATGGTGCCTGGGTGAGGGCACCGCAACCCCTTTGCTGGGGTTGACTGACATGACAGAGATCTGTTTTCTTAGCCTCACCACTTCTTTCTTTAATGCTTGGAAGTTTTTGTCTTCTCCCAAGCCGTCTGCTTCCACATTCTCTGTGGATGCTGCCCCAGGTGAATGGACACCTGGCACCCCGGCAGCAGTGGTGAGATCACTGACTTGGGTTTTCAGACCTTGTATCTCAAGTCTGAGATTTTCCACGTGTGCCCCTGTGGGTACAGTAGCGCTTTTGACATGCACGACTTTATTGAGGTTAAGTCTGCGCCGAGAAGCTTCATGCTCCTCTTCAATGCGGACCTCATTTAACAGCTGCAGAAAGGTAGGGGGATTATCTTTTCGTTCCCTTAAACGCAAACTTAACAGCATCAGGTCAGACCCTGTTGCACCTTTAATGAGCTGATCAAGACGTGCTTTGTCTATTAGGGCAGGAGACAGACCTCCCCTTTTGACCACCTTGCTGAGAGATCTCTCCATTCTTCTCAGAAACTCAGAAAGTTTCTCCCCTCTGTGTTGACATAGCATTCGGAAGGCAAAATAGAGTTCCTCTCCTGTTTCTGGTGTGTCAAAAGTATTCTCAATTACATCAATGTATTCTTGAGGTGTTGCTTCAGGGTTATTAAATCGTACAGCCTGTAAAATCTCCAACGCGGGACCCTTTACACTTTCCATTATCCTGATTTTCTTCTCTCTGTCAGGCCGATCATATTCCTCTATCATCAGTCGAGCCTGTAGTATCCAGTTCTCCAACTGCTCCTCTCCTGGGGGTGTGGGAACAACCCCTGAGAAGGTGCGCAACCTCCTGTAGCTGCTATTGTCACTGGCAGGCTTAGAGGTATTTTGCAGAAGGTCACCAACAGCTCTGATGATTGCTTCAGGAGTGGAGGCCTGAAGTGTGGCGGCAGGTCCCAAATCAGTTTGAGATGCCTGCCAGTCATCTGCAACCAGCTGGTCAACTGAACCATCCTCCTCCTCTAAGTGGCCGATGATTCTCCAGGGTGAATTGCTGCCATCAGCTAGAATGTCCAGAGGAATGGCTTTAGTATTTACCTTTTCTCTGCATTCACACAGTACAGTCAAACACTTGCTCTGAGGATCATACATACGTCCTCTAACCTTCACACGTCCAAGAACTTTAATGGATTGCAGAGTTCTTTCTATGACTTCAATCTCTGTGTCCTCGGGAACATCTTTAAGTAGTATGGCATGCGAAGGGTTAAGGCCTTCTCCTTTACACCAGTGCCGTAACTGAGCCATTTCTTGGTGTTGAGTGTGTGAATCTTACTGTATGTGTATAGTGTAACACAATACCAAACAAACTGATTTTGCTCTGCTGTAACCTACTATAACTTCAAATCACCCTCTCTTTAAAGGTTGTCTGGGTCACAAGTTAATACTAATTACTACCAGTCTTTATCCCAGCGGTGCCTCCATTTTATGTAGCACCCCACCCGTGATACGGAGTCTAAATCCACTTACCTCAGTTTGGACCCCCTAGGCGGGGTGTTAGGTTCGTTACAGCCTAGATACCACAAAAAGGTTCTGGTATAGACAGGAATCAGGGAAACTATCAGTAAACCTTTGCCTGCAAGTTAGACTTAACCAGTAGTAAAAGAATCAACCCCAGACAACTCTTTAACACAAACCAAACGTTTACTGAATGTAAGGGCAGGAAAAAGTAATGTATAAAACACCCTTTTCTTAACTCAACTCAAATGATATCCAGCTCCATAAACAAATAAAACATGCTGTGTAAATGAAATATTTCCCTTTGAAATTATGTTAAACAACACAAATTATGTTATCACCTCCTGGTAAGTGACTCACGAATGTACACTCAAAAATATGCTATATAATCCACTAGATACACAATATTCACACATGGGCCCCACACACACTCACATTCACACTTGTTGCAGGCCTGTTTGCTGCTCACGCCGGACGATGGAGAAAAATCCTCTTCTCCCCAGTAAGAGCACGAAAGTCCAACTTACAGTTCAGTTGCTCGGTAGGTTTCCGTTCGCCAGTCCCAAGCTAAATTCACTCTCCGCTCTCCCTGCGGACCGGATGCTGTCTCGGCTACAACGCGTTAGCCAGTCACTGTCCAGCTCTCCGACAGTCCATAGCGGCTGCATCCGTGGCGCAGCCAGGCAGTCCGGGCTAGCCTTTAGCCTCGGCGGTCGTAGCTGGAAACACAGTTTTTTCACGGTGGTGCGACCATTGAACACAAAGTCACTTCCCCCACACTCTGTTGCGAAGCTCTCACACGGTTAGCTTTCTAGTCCGACACTCTTTTGTGCTAGGTAACTTCAGTAAAACTAGCTGAGTCTCTCACTTTGGTTCAGCTAACCTCGTGCATCTCTCCATGCCGTTCTCCTCTCTTCCTCCATTACAACAGATACACAGGTCCCGTTTCATGCTACCTTCACGGGCCTCCAGAAAATTAGAACTCTGAACAATACTTTAACTCTCTTCAGAGTTACATACCATAAAATAATACTTTATGATTAACATAACAGGTTCATTGCTCTAATTACCTGTATTTACCTTGTGACATATTACAGGGCAAATTACATTCAGAGTACAGTTAAATCACATAATATTAACTGTGAACACCTTATGTTACTGTGGCGTTTAAGTCCATGGGAATTACGAGTATCTACTCCCAAATTCCCATCCGGGCTACACAAGTAATTATAATGATGCTCGTTTATGAGGTAAATCTTTTCATTTAAAATGTTCTTAAAAATATTTAATAGAAAATGTGAAAGAAAAAACAAACGTAATTTGTGTTTTAATGTGTTTAAAGAAAGTTATATGCTTTTGTGTCTGCAATCAATACTTTATCAAGTCCCCCCCCCTTCTTTAAACATACCGGACTGTGCAAAAGTCTTGCGCCGCCCCTTACTCTTTATGTTTTGCTTGGAAAATGAGAAATGGGTGCAGCGGTTTATTGAAACATGGCAACATGTTTATGAAAAGACTCAATTTGTTCACTTCCAATGAGCTAGAAAGTTATTGTTGAACACAGCCTGAACTCTCGTAGGTAAGCTTTCTTATTCTTTCTTTACATAGTCGTCAGGAATAGTTCTCCATTCATTTCTAAGGACATTCAAACCTCTTCTTGTTGGTTTTACAGATGGCTGTAGACACTCACATTTGTCTTAACCTCCTCTGTACATATTGGCTTTGATTTGAACTAAAAGTTTCTCATTTTGTATCCATAACTCTATAAAACCTGCCAAAGATTTTCAGTTCTGTTCGTGTCATTTGGTTTACCTCAGGCATCTCTCCATGTTTCCCTTCTTTAGGAATGAGCATTTCTACCAAGTCCTGTGTCGAGTCTTTATTATATTTTATTTGACATGATTCTAAGATACAGTTCATCTGCTGTAGATTTTTCTTTTTTTGGCTTTTTGTTCCTCATCGTTTTAAGGACACACTGTACATCATGCAGACATGGCGAGTTTTGGTATCAGGTGATTTTCAAAGAGCTATTATTGGTGCAAAAAATGTTTTATGCCCGTCAAACTGTTATCTTTAGTATTTTTGATAGATTCAGCTAAAGAAATGGGAAGAAATTGTATCTTAGGGTTAAACAAAATATTCCTCTGAAAACAGTCAGGTACAAGAACGCACAGTGTTCCTTTTTATTTGTCGAGTTATGTTATTTTTCATTACCTCGGTAAACCTTTAACCTCTCCACTTTATAGCTGAAAGTGCTGTGCTCACGGGTCGTGCTAACACCTGAAGCGTGTACCAAGTAGGTTTTTGTGTATCTGTTGAAAAAGCCTGTTTTCATGCTGGACGTGTGTTTCTCTTCATCTCTCTTAAGGTACAGCATTGAACGAGTGTTCCGGCCCAAGAAGCTGGACCGCGCACACCCGAGGGAGCTCCTCGAGTGCGCCTTTGACATCATCACTCCTGTTAGCAACAGCCTGCTCCCTGAGGCCGAGATCATTTACACCATCTCTGAAATAATCCAGGAGTTCCCCGTGCTGCAGGTTACACACAAGCTGCTCGTGTTGTTGTTATATTTTTATGTTTTTAATCAGACTGTTGGGTCAGATCCACGATTCGTAATAATTTTTCTGACAGATGCCGTTGGGGATTTTTTTTGGTCCCCCCTTACTTCCCACTCACATTCCTAACGTTCCAAAGTATGTGTAAGCCTGACAGATTTACACTCTATTTATTGTTTATCTAGTAAATCTGTTATGCACCGCTCTGTCAACTTCCTTCCCTCCCTTCCAGTACAGTCCATTTCCTGTCCCGATTCATTCCATTGCCCCGTCAGTGGCGCTACTCTTCGCATGCTTCATGAAGCCAGTCCAACTTTGTGTCTGGCCTCGTAGGTCTTGTTTCTGATCCTCTCCATCGCTCGGCTCTTTGTGTAAAAGCTTTTAGGAATCTGTGAGTCAGAAAGAATGAAAGGGCAGCCGGACGAGCGGGTCATTATTCATCGCAGTGCTCATTGTGAAGCAGTGCTCTTAAATCTTGACTGTAATTGTGTCTGAGAATGTTGAAGGTGTGTTTGTGACTGCAGGAAAGGAACTACAACATCTACCTAAACCACACCAGCTTGTTTAAGGCCATCCTGCTGCACAGCGGCGTCCCAGAGGACAAACTGAGCCAGGCCTCTAACATACTGTGTGACCTTATGGTCAGTCCGGGTTACACATTGCACGTCTGTTATTGATATGCTTCTTTGAGCAGATGCAGTCGTGACATTTTTATCACCTTTTTTCTTTTGTTTTCCTTTTTGTCTGCATCTGCTCCAGAGTGAGAAACTCAGCAAACGTGAAGCGGAGGCAAAGTTCTGCAACTTTTCATTGTCAGCCAACTGTGTGAGTGTCCACCTGGTGTATGAACCTTCTGTAAAAAATATTCAGCACACTTGTAGCACATGTGAGAAGTTTGCATTCAAGGCTTTGTGCCAGACTGGCTCTCTAAGGTATGGTTGCAGCCTTTCAGCAGCTGTATTTGAACTCACACGGTGATCCTGTCCTGAACCTGAGCTTGTAGTTTTGCTGTCTACAAAACTGCTACTGAAAACTGAAAAGAGAGCTTTCTGGCAGAAAGTCATGGAGGGAAGCTCATGCTCAGTCGCACTGACATCTCTCCTCACCTCTCGCTTTCAGTTGCAGACTCTGTACAAGTACATAGAACAGAAGGGGAATCTGCAGGACCTGGTGCCGCTGCTGTCATCACTTACCAAGCAAAAAACTGCCGTTACCCAGCTGGCCAAGCAGGGTCTCAAGGACCTGGAGGAGCTGACTGTGCTTCTGCCCAAACTTGGAGTTAAACTGATGGTGATACAGATTCTGGAGGATAAGGAAACACCTGCTGTATCTGCTTTACTTTGTTTAGCTTTTTTTTTTAAATAAAGCTGTATCTCCTTTATAGGTGGTGATCAACTTAGGCTTAGTGTACAAAGTGCAACACCACTCAGGAGTCATCTTCCAGTTTGTGGCTTTCATCAGGAAGCGCAGACGAACCGTACCAGATATTCTGGCAGCCGGAGGACGCTACGACCACTTGGTAGGCTTTACAGTCATTCCACAAAGTAAAGCCAGGCCACCACTAATACTAATCACCTGTAGCTGTTTATTTGAAAAACATGGGCCTATATCATGCAGTTTGCTCCCTGCCTTTCTAGATCCTGGAGTTTCGTGGACCGGTTTCCACAGGACCCGTCCCCAGCGCAGTGGGGGCCAGTGTCGCCGTGGACAAAGTCTGCGCTGCTATAGTCAGCATGGAGGAGCCAGTGAGAGACACAGACACACGCTTGAATCTGACGTTGCTAATTATTATAATGAAGGAGCAGCAGATGGTTTCATATTTAATGATGGCTTCATAGAGCAGTCGGGCTGCCACACAGCTACTTTTAGAAACCTGTTAATAACTATGATCACCGCTGCTCCCGACTCCACGGAGTTATTTTTGGAGGTGCATCATTTTCTATATTTTAGATGGAGATTGTGAAATGATGTGCCCCGAAAGCTTCGTGCACATATAAATACCTGGAATGACTCCTTTGCTGAACACATAATGCTTTAACTGCAGCTCCCTGCTTCTATAATATTAGACTAAATGCATTTGCACGTAGTTGCTTTGCGCGACCGTATTTGTTTGTGTTCGTATCAGCCAACAGTGAGCTCCTATGATGTGCTGGTGGTCCCTGTGGGCCATTCTTCGATGTCCAAAGCCATCAGGGTTGTTCAGAAATTGTGGAGCACCGGCATCGCTGCAGACATCAACTACGATGTTTCACAGGTTAGTCGTCTTTAACTGGTTCCACTCATAAAACCAGAACAAACCAGTTTTGATTTAAAGGTGAACCCTGAGACCCCCTCATGGAGTGTAGTAATCTCATCCCTCCTATAGAGGGCAACACTTGACTTCTATTTTAAAGGAAAAACCCTCACTTGTTGCCAGCAGCCTTAGTGTGACAGCAAGTAGTAAAAATGGTAAATGCGCCACAGAATGAGCTCTGTGGCTGCTTTTCAAAGAGCATTACTGGCCATACTGGGGCAATATAATGGGGCAATTTCTACAAACAAAGACAACATATGTTAAACACACTTCTTATAAAGTCTTTTGATGAGATCTTGTTAGCAGTTTGAGAGCTGTGATTGGATGATAGCCGAGCTGACATCAACCCCCTCAAAGTGAAGCCGTCCAAAACTTCGCGATGCCACGGCTCCGTCACATTCTTCACGATAATGTGACCAACTGATCTCAGTCCCCTTTGTGCACGTTTGCATGAACGGCCTCTCCGGCATAGCTGTGTGCCCACATTTTAATGCCCCTCCTGTTTTTTCCTGCTCTGCTCTTTATAACCTATTGTTGTCTTAACTTTCCACTGCTGTGGTGAGTGAGTGTTTGCTTTATAGCGGCTTTCATTGTCTTATGTACCGGCACAGGACACGAGCGATTGGCCCCTCTGTTTTCTTACAAGCAATTAGGAAAAGTTGAGTTTGGATGAAAGCCAAATTATCAAGTGTGTTTTTGTAGATTATGTAAAAGTTTGAGCAAAAGTTTCGAGCCACGTCGATCTGTGTTACCCGTTTCTGTGTTCGCAGTGATCTATGAATCGTTCAAGCAGAAAAAGACGCCTAACTAAAGGGATGAACCGGTGTTGTCTACACACATAACATGTAATTTAGCAAAGAACCAATTTGAAATTGTATCTTTAGACGAAACACATCATTTCTTTGTTTTCTGTAGCTAAATCTATGAAAAACCGGCATTAAATAGTCATTTTTTACCAAAAAGGTGAATCATTCAGAGCTGTTAGCTGAAAACATGACATGTGCGAGTGTGTCTTTAACACAGATTTGAGGAAACTCACCAAGTGGGGGACAATAGTTTTTAGGGCCCCCGCATCTCTCTGCAGCAGATGAACAGTATCTCAAAGCCATGTGCTTGTATGGAGGAGATCAGGAGAGCGGTACAACAGCAAGCACAGCAGAGGCTCTGTCATGGCTCGCGGCTGAATTTTGGGGATTTTGCAGAACAGTACTGTCACATTTTGATCCACTATTGCAGTTCCATCTGGAAAGCATCTAATTGGTAACAGCTTCAGTTTTTCAATAATGACAGTTATCCCAAACCCACTGCAGTAAAAGCATACATGGAGAGAAAAACACACCAAGGAACACGGAGTCATGGATTGGCTTCCCCAGAACCCGGACCTCAACATTACTGAAGCAGTGTGTGATCATCTTAAAAGAGAATGAAATAAAAGGCAGCCGACTTTCAAAGAAGAGCTTTGAATGTCCTTCAAGAAGCCTGGAGAAGTATTTTTGAAGACTACTTAAAGAAATGATGAGAAACTTTTCTAAGAGAGTTCAGGCTGTGTCGATGAATAAAGGTGCTCACACCAAATATTATAACTTTCTAGCTCATCAGAATTGTACAAACTCTGTTTTTACCTTTTTATATGTCGTATTTCCATGTATGCTTTAATTAATCACTGCACCAGTATAAAGAGTTAGACGTGGCTTAGACTTGAGCACAGCACGCAGGTTTTTACCAGAGGAGACCTCGTCCAAACCCGCTCGGCTGTCATTGCCGCTCACTAGGCTTTTGTTAGCACTGTTCCCATGCCGGCCTCTTAACAGCCCTTAATTCATCCCCTGGAGACGGTTCCACTCTTTTAGTTTTTATTAGACAAATATGGCAAACCCCTTCCGCAGGCAGGCAGCCAAGTAGTGGAGCTGCCCATCTGGCTCCAGCCAATAACTTACCTTTGACATGATTTGATCTGTCGGTGTGAAAGTTGTAAGAAAAATGGAAGTGTAAACGCTCGTGTGACGACAAGGAAAAGTGACGCGCATAAACATACACTTGCTGTTCTGGGGCTTTGTTCCGCACCGCCAACAGTTCGTTTAGCCAAAACTAAAGTTAATCAGAATGAATTAGGCCGACACGAATCGCAAACATACATGTTCACTGTTACGGTTGAATGGATTACCTGGATGTGCATCAAAGCTCATGATCACTCTTCTAGTTCTAAGTGAAACTCAAATGAACCAGTGCCACAATAGGAGAATTTTAAAGCCTCAGCTTGGTGTTCAGCGGTAACTCAAGCATGCTTTTCTCCCTTTGTTTCAGAAACTAGATCAGTCAGGGTTGAAATTGGCAACTGTGACGCTGTAATTATGTAATTACTGTATGTTTCCAAGCCTAATTTGTGATTCTTAAGTAATTAATGAAAGAAAAGCTTGTTCTCAGAGAATTTGGCCTCAAACAAGCCAACATCTTCAGCATGCTACTTCATTGGTCAACATATGTGTTTGATTATGTTTGACCATTATCATCATAAAGGTTTAATGGAGTATAGCTTAGCTATGCATTTAAATTTCAGCTTGTGTGTTGAGAATGATGATTATTGCCTCTCTGTGTGTTTGTAGTCTCAGGACACACTGCTGGAACACTGCAAGCTAGGCGGCATCACATGCATGGCCCTCGTCTCTGACAAAGAGGGATCCTATGTGAAGGTAAGCACCATCTGTGCACCATCCAAGCACATCCACTTCCCAGCAACACACTCAGGATTTGAGTGAAATGAAATGCTGTAGAAACCTGCCGGTAGCATTGCAGATTGTCGCTTTTTCTGTCCTCCAGGTAAAATGCTTTGAGAAAGACAGACAGTTGGAGAAACGGATTCTTGAGTCTGACTTGGTGGATCACGTCATTCAGAAATGTCGGTACAAATTCCTCGATGAGAGAAACATCAGGTAAAAAAAAAAAAAAGGTTTTGGTTTAACGAGTCGCTCAGATGTGTGTGAAGGATGCAGAAGGGGTTAAAAAATGTCTTCCTTGTTCCTCAGCAGAGAAATCTCTGAAAGCACGACTCTACAGAACCCCAAAGGATCACTGCTCACCAGCACAGGTACCACGCTCAGCTTATTCTGATGATCCTCTCATAGGCTGTAACATCACACGGCATGAAAGCATCACACTCGTGTTTCACACACTGATTTGACTCTAACAAATCGCTTTCCTGTGGTAAAAACGTGTAATTTAGACATAATTTCAAAGTATTTCTTATGATGTTGGATTTCCTTTTTGCTATTTCCCTGATTTACACAAAGTGTGAAATTGTGCATCAGAGCTCAGTTATTAAGATTCACACCCTTCTGGCACAAACACGCTCTAATTAAACTGAACAGCAGTTGAAACCAGAGCTTTTTTTGTATGTGTGCGATTAAACACTCGATTTTGGACATTTAAAAACATTTACAGTCGGATAAAACGATTCATTTGTCCCGTTTACTGTCCTCTGATTCCAGGGTCTTCAGAGCAGCATGGAAGCAGCACCTCCATAAACATGAATGTGAGCCTCATCAGCCCGGAGAAAGTTTCTGCCAGCGCCAGACGACGCTACGAGACTCAGGTTTGCGATCTTTGTAACCGCGTCTCCGGCTTTTCTCCAGAGCTGCGTTTCTCAGTATTAGTAACTTCAAACCTCTAAAATGGGTTTCCAGGAAATTTGCTGCTGTTTCTGTTTCCTATTTTTCTTGTATCCATCTGCCTTAAATGTTCCTGTGGTTATCCTGAAGAATATGCTGTTTGTAACGTGACACCAAGACAAGTTTTCGCTTGTGAAGATGATTTATATTTGTAACCATGTCATTTTTAAACGGGTCTCTCTCCGTCTCCTCTCATTTCAGATCCAAACCAGATTACAGAACCTGGGTAGCAATTTGCAGAACAAGAGCAATGACATTGAGGTTCTTGCTGTAAGTCATTTGTGTGTTTATGTCCCTCCATCCCCTATTTCTAACCTACTTGCCCCCCCGTCCCACCTTATCTGTTGAATTCATGTGTGAAATCGTAGGGGAAGGAAATAGTTTTGATAGCTAAAACAACAAACATCTAAGGATCTGCCCTTTTATAGCTGCTTTTTAGATCCCCTGCTGGAAGTAAGATCACTGCGAATAAATTCCAGTTGCCTATCGAACAACAAACGCTAAACAGAAAGCAGCTAACGTGGCATTTCTAGGGGACATAAATGGTCGCTGGTGTTTGTTTCCAGTTGCGCTGTCCATTTGTGGCCACGTTCTCAAAGTGCACTCACCCCTCTTGTCTTATTTACCATCTCGCTGCATGGTCCAAATGTATTTATCATCCTTGTTGGAATCTGGACTCTATAAACACTGCAGTGTCACTGAAACGTAACAACAATCATCTCGATGCCAGTAAGCAGTTACACAGGCCTGTGAGTCTCGGGTGTTGCTTTTCTGTCACTCAGACTGATATGCAAAGCTGATGCTACAGATGAACCTGGAGAGTGATTAGCCTCCTGCTGTAAACTAGAAACTGTGGTGCTTTCATTTCTGCTGATATCACTGTGAAAATGTAATTTTATGATGTTAGTGCTGACTGGACTGCTGATGTTGGGGGAAACGGAATTACATAACGTTCTGGACGAAATGTGCAACAGTTCTGTGTTTTGCTACAAAATTGCTTAAAAATGTGTAAAAAGCTGTGGTGTAGAATTTTTCGACTGTGAGGCAAGGCTTTATTGTGTAACCGTACTTGTTTTTGTATCCCGCAGGTGGACCTTCAGAAGGAAACGCTGATCAACTTCCTGTCTCTGGAGGTTGGTTCCCTACTATAGCTTCATCAAGAGCACGGCCGAGTTAATAAAAGGCAACATCGCACTGAAAGGGTGGGGGGAGTGGAAAGAACGGCCAATAAAGGTCAAGTTCCTAGACAGGAAGACAGGATCCCGTTGCCTTCCTTACAGTCTGATGAGGAACGCTACAGTTTTCCAAAGCAGGGGAGACCTGTGAGACTCGAACTTGGCAGGCCTTTTACGAGGCTCACACATGTGACAGACGTACCAAAACGCACTCTGAGGAGGTGTTAATATTCACATTCCAAACTTCTTACCAAGACCTTGCTATAAAATCCCAGCTTCCCTTTAAGGAAAGTGAAAAAAAGACTAATTATATTGTGAAGAAAGCTGGAAAATGCTAAAGCCTCCACTCCATAAATGAACGGGCCACCTATGTAGTTGTCCTTTTGCAGCACACATGTGTCACTGACAGCGCATTGAGTTTATAAAACTTATAAAACAATGCATAGTATGTAACAGCCACGCTGGCAGAAAGGGCCTGTTTTAAACAGGTGAAATTGCCTCAAGGCACACAAGAAACCAAACACTTGACAAGCAGGTATGTTCTTCAACACTGAAGATGGGGAAAGAGGAAAAATAAAGCCTTTGATTCCTCTGATATGCTGTCTGTTTTTTGACTCGGAAGTCTGTTAACAGACATGAGGCCTGTGAGCCATTTGGCTGGTCTTTGTTTAAAGCTTCGGATATTAAATCTCATCTGTTGATGGTTTTGTTTGCTTGAATGAAACATTTTTTTTCCTTTCCGTCCAGTTTGATAGCGAAGAGCAGTTCAACAACAGCGTGAAGACGTTGCTGTCTCGTCTGCCCAAGCAGCGCTACCTGAAGGCCATCTGTGATGAGATCCACCACTTCAAGATTACAAAAAGGTGCAGTGGTGTTAAATTGTGCATCATATTGGTTGAGTGTGTTAGCTCAGACATTTGGGCTCACTTTGAAATGTGCTTGTTGTTTAAAGAAAAGCACATTTGATCAATATAATGTAACATTGAATTGATCAGAAACACGACAAAATCCTTTATTTGTGATTCTTAAGTCTAGACTGTATATAAAAGATGGAAGCAGCCCTGCTGACAGGGTTTGGCTCCTGTGTTTGTTCATTGTAGGGAAATGATCCTTCAGTTCCTCCTGTGTGGCCTGAGTTAACACACTTTCCTCATGAGGTTACGTTCTCATGTTTTAGGTTTTATCGAATGCTGTATTTAGTTTTATTGCTACCATATGAGCACGCAGTGTTCCCTGGTTTGCCAGATCCAGCCCATTACTTGTTACGTCTGGTTTTAAAACGCCGAGATGTGACTCAGCTCAAGACTTGACAGTCGGAGTGAAGTCTCTTTGGCCATGTCCATCCTTCATATACAGTCTATGTAGACATACAGAGGCCAGTTCACAGATCACTTTTTTCCATGCCATATCGTGTTAACAAATCCCAGTTTATATCACATGTGATATAAACTGGGATTTAAAACCTTTTGACATTAAGCTGCATCCACTCTGGTGGCAGTACTGGATGCCCATACATTGTAGCCTCAAAGGTTGGCAGTCATCGACATCGCTTCTCTGGTTTTGTTGATATAATTCATGAATAATAGACATTTGTTTCACTTCCTTAAGTCGGCACTGTATTTGCGCCTCTTCTAATCCGCCATGGTGCGAGTGACTTAAATTTTTATCATTGCACGGTTAGCATGAGCGTGCTTTCCCTTCTTTTGTCTGTTGAAAATTTATAGTACAATGCACCATCCTGCGTATGTGCCCCAGGCAGCGAACTTCAAAGAAGTATAACCTGAATAAGTTTTCTGCCGTCAGGTCTCCATGTGTCCGTGCCCTCACAGGAGCATAATCCAGGCTTTACTCAGTAGCTCTCTGAGTTTTTTAAAGTCTCTCCTAACTAAAACCTCTTGCTAGTTATTTTTAGTCCAGCCATTTTTCTTAACTGAAACCTGATGCAGACAGTGAAACACGTTTTCGGGAAGCTGCTTTGCAATAGTTCAACCAAGCCCACACACTCCAGGTGTATCAGTGCCTGCCAGTACAACAAAAGGAGTCTTCAGACAGATAACTACCGCCTAGAAGAACGTTAAATCCTCAGCTGATCCCATTTCCTGACATAGAATTTGGAGAAGGATTTGCTATATTTGGTCTTACGTCTGGCTCTTGGCACCCCAATAGACTGACAAGGGGCGAGTCAGCTCCATCCATTTCTCTAGTGTAGATGGAAAAGTTTAAATTCCCATACTCCCAAACGTAATGTCCCGCCCAAGTTCCAGGGTAAATCCTGTGTTTGAGCTTCTAGTGTTGTGAGTGCCCAAAGCCTGTGATGGGATCCAGCAGATTTTCTCTTTCATGAATGAGATGGCAGCAAGAAAAATCAAAACCTCTCATTCTGGCTTCCTCTTCGTCTCTCCAGAACAGTTGGTTTTAATTTCCTGTCTGTGCTGTGTGAGTCGCCATTAAGGGGGGGAAAAGGCTTTCCTGATAAATGAGCGTCGCAGAGGCAGCAATGGATGGAGTCGGCATGTGTTTTTATTCTTTTGTCTAGTGGTTTTCATTGAATGTGGGGCACATGCAACCAGCTACGTAGCTGTAGCAGGACCTGAAGTTACACCTTATTATTAGTTATTCCTTCTTTATTCAACTGAATCCAGAGAAATCTTGAGGTTAGACGCTCACTTACTTTTTTTAATCAGCACTTTAAGCAACATGAGACATTCATCTACTTACAGTTTACTAGTTTAGTCTCGTTGTGTTTGTATATATTTGTGAGTTAGATGGAGATCAAACAAAGCTTTTTCCCACCACTGTGTATTTTTACCCTGTTCCCCATCTGAGGCTTTTAAAATGCCAACATCGGCTAATTATTGTTAAACACAAAGCGCAGCTGAGTCTGCTTCAGGTATATTTCAATAAACCAAATAGATGCACTGAACTTCATCATTATGGGTCTGTCTTTAGTCCTTGTGATAGCTTGTGTCAAGTTCGACTCAGGTTTTTGAGGCCATTCCCTCATCTCAAAGCTGAGTCGATCTTTTGGTAGTGTTATCCCAAGAGCGAGCTGAATGGCAGCTTCATTTCTTTTAAAGCCACAGTCACTCTAAATACTTCTGGAGGATCTGGAGTTGACCAGATCTAGAAGAAGACTTTATCAGGCTTCTCTTACATATGTTATAGCCCCAAACCATTTATTAACTTGAAAACTATAAGTAATACTTTCAATTAAATTCTAGATTTTACTGGAAGCCAGTCGGGGAACTGAGAATTAGTGATGTAGCCCTCTCACCTTAACACTGCGTGTCTTCGTTTCCTAATAGGACAGTCTCAGTCTTGTTCCTGGTCTGATAAGCCTTGTATCAATGAAAGATTTGACATAGAGGAAGCATGCACATCAGTGGATGTCAACCCGAGGGCCACATCCGGCCTGCCAGAGGTTTCCATTTGGCCTCCAGAATATTACTGAATTCAGGAATAGCCTGGGAGTGTTGAGCTTTCAGAGCAAATGAATTGTTGCAAATGAGCCACTTAATACATACCTGTCTACTGTTCATTAAAGCTGCGGTTTTCTGCCTCAACTCTCCGCTTAAGGCTCTTCGAGACTGGAACTTTTTCATGTTTGAAATATATTCAGAAACATTTCTCCTGCCATGGACTCCATACACTTCAACACTACTGCATGGATAGCTTGACAGCCTTACAAATATGAAGCCTAAAACATCACAGTCGCCCTCTAGTGGCTTTACAGTACAGGTAATTTGAGTCTGTATGGAGTGCACTGATGAATTCAAAGGAGTGGGATAAATTTGGACGTTTCTAGAAAACATCCTGGGTGAATCACGTTGTCTGGATTTGGAGACATTCCAGTTCAAATTTCTTCCAAACCCAAAACAGCCGTGGTCAAGAGTGACGATGTCCATGCTACCTGTAGGCCTTAAGGGAATTACTTAAAATTACATACTAACATGTACGTTAAAGGATGTGCTGATTAGAATTTAATGGTCAAAGGTCAAGTTTCCAGTGACCTTATGTCCTTATGGGCATTGCTTTAAATTTGGTACAAACATTCACAGTGACTAACAGGTGACCTGATTCGATGGTCGAGGACTGTTTTTGACCATAACTGTCGAATTCAGATGCCAATTCTGACATTTCACAAAATGTTTATGGGATTTCATCCAGAAAAGGTCAAAGGCCGTTATTGAACACCATAACCTGGGACCAGAAGGGATGGAAGCCTGGGAGCATATTTCATGTTTGGTTGGTTGGATACTTAGCTGAAGCATACTTCTGTTAATGTTTTTTGAAATCTGCAAACAAATCTTCTGTTACAGGGTGGCTATGGTGATCTTGTACAGCTATAAATACGACTACTACAAGATTCTTCTGTGAAAGCCAAGGGATTGCCTGGGAGATATTCCACTTTGCTTCCGGCAGCAGACTCCCAGAGACAGTTTTTATCCTTGGACCAACAAAATCTGCTTAGAACATTGAGGCTTTCCATTTGGAAGGTGTGAGTCCCAAAGATACAAATGAACTTCTTTACTGTGGTGAATGGTAAACCAGCTATCTGATCCAATCTCTCCCAACGTTCCCAAAACCCTTCAGTGTTTCGTGGTCCTCAACAAAGGTTGACAAGAGGTTCACTGGACTTTATTGCCTTAATAGAACTATAGAATTTAAGAGGAAGGGCTTTTTACTGAATGTGTCATGAGTACAGATACATCTCTTCTTAGGTACAGGATGCAAAGTGTGAATAAATATTTTTCCCCACATGCTGTGACCTGTGTGTGTTTATTTCAACCCGATGGGAATCTAACGCCAAAGGATGCTGATGAATAATTATTTGAAATGTATAATACTGTGCAAAACTCTTGAGCCACATCCCAGTTATGTGGCTTCATTTAAAAATGGAGGGAAATATGCAAGGCAATGCAGTATCCAAGGCAAAAACACAATAAGGTTGAAAGACGATATTTGACGTGACGCCTTTTTTTCTTCAGCACAGCCTGAACTCTTACACAGCTTTCTTGTAATTGTAAGTAGTCTACAGGAATAGTTCTCCAGGCTTCTTGAAGGACATTCAAAGCTCTTCTTTAAATGTTGACTACCTTCTCTTTTTATCAAGATGATCCCACACTGCTTCAATAACGTTGAGGTCCAGGCTCTGGGGAGGCCTACCCACGTATGGTTTTCCTGCACTGGCACTTTTTAGGATTTTGATTTTTTTGCCAAAAGAATACATTGCCAATCAAACCCTTTCCACATAGCACAAGGCTTTTGCACAGGACTGCATTTCTAACCCTCACTAAAATGCCTAAGAGATTAGATATTTTTGTAATGCTCAAAACATTAAGTGAAGTAACACAACTTGTTAGATGCATTGTTTGACATATTTTTGGCATGGGACTCTGACTTTTCCTCCAAGTAATCTTTCTGGAGAAGCTTCAGCACCTTGCAGTTTATCAGCAAGCTCTATCAGACAAGTCAAAACAACAGCACAGTCCCAGAGTTTCTGGTCTGGCCTGCATGTCTTCTGGTGTTTTATTATCCCAGGTCTTTTTGCTTTGTGCTTGTGACCCGTACCAAAGACTCAATTTAAAGTCCAGGAGCGGATGTAAACGTGCCTGCAAGAGAAGCAGAAACCACTTAACGGATGACATCACTGCACCTTGGAGAATTGTTCCTCCAGCGCAGTTGAATTTTTTCTCAGTGCCACTTTGGTTCACACATTTATTTTTCAAAATAAGTGTAAATGTTACAGTTCATCACCTAAGAAACATATTTACAGGATTTTGAACACAGAAATAAATAAGCTTGTACAGAATATAGTAGAAAGAAACGGTAAATGGTCTACAATGTACAGCAGCTTTGGCTACTAAAAATTCATTTTCCAAAAAAAATCTCAAACTAGAGTTAAGTATTAATAAATAAAGCTATGTGAAAAAATAAATAAGGTACTCTTCTCTACTTTTTTTAAGCTACTTTGTTTTTTTTTTACACGTAGAAGAACAAAGAATTGCGTAAGCTTTTACAGTCACCGCTTCATTTTAAAGCACATACTCTTGATTAAAACAGATACACAGATCTACTCAGTTGCTAAAACACATTATGAATTGGTCTCCGACCAATTTTGGCATCAAATATATCTTTGTATCGAGATATTGGCAATGGACTCTGATCCGAAACACGTTGCTTTGAAACCCCAACATATTTCATAACGCTTCTCAGATACTGTCCGACCACATACCGATCAGACTGATATGGAGAATCTAGCTGCAACAGCATGTTCGCTTGAGTGGTTTAACATCTCTGTGTCCTTAATACGCCTATCAAATCCCTGATTAGGGCCTTTATCCCACCAAGAATCCCGCAGTGGGCTTTCTAAAACACTGGCTCTAAAGAAAGTGCTACGTTTCTAATATGCTCTGATGTTGCAACATGTACCACTGTGTACAGATGCTAGCAAGCTACTCTTACAAATCACGTAATTTTCTCTTATTTGAAGAGCTAATGAGAACGGCACAACACGATCTCAGTAACAATGAGGGATTTTTCTTTTTTTCCTGATACGGGCTTATGGTTGTTAACCAACTGCAAGACATCAACAGAGAAATTAGTTAAGGCTATAAAATTAAGGCTTTTAAAAGAATTACTACTAACAGTCACTTGCAAGTAAGAACAGTAGCTCCCTACACACACACACAAACGCACACAGCTGTGAAGTGAGGCATGGTATCAAAGACATTCCTTACAGGCCCAGATGAAGTGTCTGACACCCTTTTGTCTCACCTGCTATCAATAAAATAACATTCTAGCTGGATGAAGATCACTCTGAGATTTGGGAGTTGGAGTGGCAGATTCCCGTGGAAAGAGCCAAAATCAGATGAGGCTGGGTCCGAAGATTATGACTCTTGGCTAATATAACGAAGACAAGTCTAGACAGATTTCACACAATTCCCAAACTGGGTGTTTTTTTTGCATAAAAGCAGTTTGTTATCAGACTTGACTGGAATGAAAGAAATAATGCTGGGATATGTGTCCTTCCTGTCATTGATTTTGGCAGGTGGGTGTTTAGACTACTATTTTTAAAATGTTCCACTCTGGCCACACATAGACACCCACTCTAAAAGCAAAGAGTGGGCAAGGAAAACACAATATCTAGTAAAAAGGCTTTAGAAGTTAAAAAAAAAACATGGAAATCACACATTGAAAAGCAGGGGTTTGGATCTGGAGGTCAATATGAAGCCTACGGACTTGTTTTGATTTGGATGCAGAAACCAATTTCGATCCAGCTGGATTAAAAGTTCCTTTGGCCTCCCTGCTAATGACAATGATTACAACCACAATGAAGCACTGCTTAAGAGGGCAGCACCTATGCTCCCTTTAAACTACTGCCCAAACCCCTGTCCTAAAGCTTTTTATGCTCCTCTTATTGCCCCAAAGTTCCAGTTCCAAAGGAGGCAATAATAAGCAGGTATATTACAGTGTTCACAGTCAAAGTCTGGTTTTCACAGAGAAATCTGTCTGGTTGCCGCATTCTTCCGTGCTTTTATATGTCCACCCGTCCATCTACCTCACAGAAAGTCCCTTCGCCCGAGCGTTCAAATACAGAAGAATGAGGGCATAAAATGTAAGAGTCAGTGGTAACTTGCTTAGTCTTGAAGAGCATCCTTGTTTTTACTGTCACACAGAGAATGGTGGGAAGAAGGCAGCGCCCAAGGTGTGTGTGCTGTTACATTAACCACCTTGGATGCAACAGAAATGAGAGGGATGTGCCAGACAGCTCTGATCTGCAGAGTCTGAGGGGTGTTTTTTTGTTCGTTTTTTAGCATGGCGTCCAGTCATTGCCCATGCTCAGTTTGGCCCTGGGGATGGTCAACTTTTCCGTACAGGGGGAGCTCATTTCTGGAGAGAAGTGAATGATGCCGCAGTCGTTCTTCACGTTGTGAAATTTGTTGTCTTTCGAAGGCTCCATGTAGACCACTGAATTCTTGTTGACGTGCTTCTTCAGGATCACTGTCTGTGGTGCAAAAGGACCAAAATCATTGGTTGGTAGATTACTGCTGTAGTTCAGATCATAGCTAATAAGCAGTGACAGGTTGCCATGTTGCACCTGTTTGCACTAAAAATAATACACTGCTAAAAAGAAAAAAATGAAAGGAACACTCAGTTCCACTTCTGTGACATTGATCTGGTCAGTTATGTAGCAGAGGGGGTTGTTAATTGCTTCCAGCTGCTTTGGTGTTAATGAAATTCACAACAGGTGCACTGTAGTGTCCCCAAACAGGCTGGATGCCACCGACATTTTCCCTCCTCAACTTTTCCTACGGTTTTCTTTTTTCGCCTGTTTTGCACTTTGGCTGAGTCAGTGTCTCTGCTGGCAGGAGATACCTGAACCCTACAGAGGTTGCACAGGTACTCCAACTCCTCCAGGATGGGACAGCAGTACTTGCCATTGCCAGAAGGTTTGCTGTGTCTCCCAGCACAGTCTCATGAACATGGAAGAGCTTCAGAGACAGACAGTTACTCTAGGAGAGCTGGATAAGGCCATAGAAGGCCTTCAACCCACTAGCACGACCGGTATCTGCTCCTTTGTGCAAGGAGGAACGGGACGAGCACTGCCAGAGCTACAAAATGACCTCCAGCAGACCACTGGTGTGAAGGTCTCTGGCTAAACAATCAGAAACAGACTTCATGAGAGTGGCTTGCAGGTCTGACATCCTCTAGTAGGATCACTGCCCAACAGCGTCGGCCCTGACTGGCACTTGCCATAGAATACCAGAATTGGCAAGTCCCACAACTGGTGGAGTTGCTGCAGTGAGATTTCATCAAAGTGGACTAGCCTGGTGAATCATTTCTTCTGGGTGTCTTTGAATTCATCTCAGTGTAGATTGTTAATTTTCATTTCCACCAAACAATGTGGCATCCTTTTGTTCCCAACACGTTAGCCAGTCCATATTAGTGCAAATATCAACATGATTTTTTTTTACCATTGAGTTCTGATGTTTTCATTTCTTGCAGTGTAGAATCAGCTACCACAGTCACATTTCATGGTAGAGACTTTATGAACGACCTGATCGTGTTTCATTTGAAAGAATCCTAAAGTCGTGTCGACCTCAGCAAGAGACTTCTCACCTTCTTTGGCGCACTGTAGCAAGACATCTGCACCCACTTCTTCTTCTTATTGATGAGTAGCGCCACGATGAGAAAGATCACGATGGCTAAGAGGAGACCTGCCAGGATCCAGGCGGCTGATTGGTAGATGAGAGCCATCTCTGTTTGGCTGGGGTAATTCTCACCTGAACGTGGCTCATCTGTGGAACAAAGACAACATTTATTTTGAATATTTATCCCAATGACAGCGTGCTCGTTATGGAGCCAGCACTATGTACCAACTCTAAATTGAAAACAGGTCTTTTTTTTTCTGTTGTTGTTGACTTCATTGTATCGCCCCTCAAACGCTAACGCTGAAGAATTAACTCCTGTTCCATGGAGATCATGTTTTGCTTATGCCCATTCATCATTACTGTTTACTTCAACATGAGTTAGTATATATTTCATTCATTTATCAAGTTGTTCCTAACACACTCTATTAGTATAAACACTCACTGGGATTGGCAAATATGCCAAATTACTCATGTATGGTTACTACTGTAGTGCACTAAAGGAACTGGGGAGTGGACGTCAGTGGAGACGGCTGTGGGGGGGAGAAGTCTGTAAAAGCAGGTACCTGTAACAGCAATGATGGGCGGCACAGTGACAGTGGTGAGCCACACCGCACTCTCCGCTGTCGTGGTAACTCTCGCCTTGGGGCGGCTTGTCGACACTATCACCGGCACTGATGTCGTCATTTCTTTTCAGACAGGAACAAGAAATGAGATCCATTACAAATATGAATGGTGTAACGCAATAAAAAAGGCATAAATATGTCTAACCATGAGTAAGTGTATAGACTCCCTTGTGTTTCAGCTGTGTTTATATGCTGTGTCTGCTTTAAAAAAAAGACAGAGCATTTTTCCTCTGGGCATATCACGAAAACAAAGGCCCTGGTAAAATATGGAGGTGAACAATGGAAGCCTATGCTGAGGGTTTCCTCTATAGGAAAAGCTGACATGGAACTTTGCCTTCCTGTGCCACTGCAGAGGAAACGTGAATGTGCAGATGCTCGAGGAATGTTTATGCTCGGAGCAGGCAGAGTATGTGTGTGTGCGCATGTGTCACATGGAATATTTTGCAAGTGACGGTGTTTGCCTATGTAGCGCCAGAGTGGCTACGACTAATGAACAAACACACAAACGGTCCAGACGCTGGCATTCCCTCAGTTCCTCCCTCCTTTTTGACGTGCAGGGTTATGAATTACTCTTTTCCCCCATCAACAAGCTTTTCACTTTGACTAGAAGTGTTATGTAAACTTTAATTTTAGAATAGAATATAAGCTCATGTTTTAGGTAGTATAATAAAAAACAATCAAAGCTGGGTCTAAAGACAAATTTGGCACCAACGTTTTAAAACTCTAACCGCTCTAACCACTCACCGAGACAGTGTGGGCAGCACTGGCCCTTGCGTAAAACAGGCACCCTGCATTTGGCAGCTGGACAGTGCTGAGAGAAACACTGAATAGTGCCGTTGTTGCAGGTGCAGCTGGTGCAGACGTTGGCCTTCCAGGAGTCTCCAGCTAGCAGCACGTCTCCATCGCTGGTTATGCAGTACTCCTGCTGGCTGTTGTTCACTGGCAGGAGGGGCGTCTCTTCTGCACACAGGGGAATAAGTTAATGAAAAAGCAGAAAGTTACACTGCATTACAGCTCTTTCCTCTCTTAACTGGACTTGGTAATGTCGGGTTACAGCGTGCTTCTACACGTTTCTAATATGCTCTGCTCCTAAATGACGACTGTATTTAACCCTGCTATTGAACAGATCAGTCAACAAGTTGTTAGGTCTTCAGAGTTGTGTTCAGATGTAGAACGTGTGCATATGAATATCTATAACAGATGTTCAACCTAAACCCTGCTGAAAAAGAGATCTATGGCTTTTTCATGATCCTGAGTTAGCTTGTCCACACAGCGCTACTCTAATGTACACATACATCACAGGGCTTGTTGTGAGATTTGTATTATTCCCACATTCCTGGTGACCAGACCCATACATATATCAAAGCCTGGCCTTGACAATCTGCTTTTGTTGCAGGCAGATGCAGTGATAAGGCAGACCGGTGTTCCAGATCAACTGGCGTTTAGATCAACTGGCGTTGGTCGAACAGATGTGTGGCAGTCTTGCGTTTCAGGAGCTGCTACCGACAAACCAGCAAAAAAACGCCAAATGTGTCATCTGTGACACTTGTGAGGTTGTCTCAAACACACTCCGTCAGTCTTGATGCTGTTGAACAACAAAATGTTTAAAAATGTGGCGAGTTTACCTGGTGATATCCTCATGCGCCACGCGATCGCGAAAACAGCAAACAAGTAACACCACGCCGATGTTGTTCACAGGACAGCAAGACTAAACGATCGGGAGACTCTTGTCGTCGTTATCGTTCCACTCGCACGGTTTATTTCACCGAATTCAGCGTTTTTGCTTCACAACTACAGCGAGCAGTTTACTTTGTGCACCAACATGGACTCGAGTCAACCAGCGCCACCTCTGGCCACGTGCCACAGCCTACAGCCAGATCAACCTGTGACACACATCTGCACCACGTTTGAATTCGTGTCATGCACATTTGTACCTTTCAACTGTGTCTGTTTGTGCGTCATGCAAATAAACCTTTGAAAAGAATGAAATGATATCATGTATTTATTATCAGCCTACATTTGTACAAAATGCCAAATGACATACACATAAGAATCACCATCCTGATATCAATACTTTTGCCCATACGAAAAATGTCGTGAACACACTAATATTTCACCAGTGTTGTAACATCACATGTCGTTAGCGTAGTCTGCCTGTGTCTTCCCTCTGCAAACAAACATGTTAGAGTTGGTTGTGATATACAGTCTGCATAAGTGTGGTCAATCTAATAAACATTTATAAGGAGATGGCAGTTACTGTGAATGTACAGCAGTTACACAGTGATTAGTAATAAACAGTCAGACAATGACCCTGACAATCTCATTCAATCTTGCAGATTGCACCTTCTGTGGAAAGTGGTACCACACGGTGTGTGTGGACTTCCCCTGTGCAGAAGGCGACTACAAATGTTGTGGGTGCTAAATAAACAGAAAAAATTGATCCCTGTTGTCTTTGCTTACTGATTGTTTTTAGTGTTGACAATCCACATTGCTGGCATTGCATCTTTCAACATGTTTGTGGGTAGATTTGGATGTACCAGGGGTAAGTGCAGCCACTCAGCCTCTACTCAATGTGATCATAGCAGCAGGTGCAGATGTGTCACAAGTTAATCTAGTAGTGGGCTATGGTCATGTGTTAGTGGTGGGAACAGTCATATCCACTCACTCTCACTGGCTGTTTATTACTAATCACTGTGTAACTGCTGTGAATTCACAGTAACTGCCGTCTCCTTACAAATCTTCATTAGATTAACCACACTTATACAGACTGTATATAACTCCAGCCATGTTGATGGATTGCCTATATTGGCTGGAAATATTCATTTTCAGGGAAAAGACACAGACAGACGATGCTTACAGGATGTGATGTGACAACACTAATGAAATATTGATGTGTCATATTTGTCCAAGGCGTATTTCATTGTTATGGAAAAAGAGAATATTAAAATCATGATGACCAATTGGAGTGGTGATTTCTATGACTTTGTGTATATAATTTGGAATTTTGTACAAATGTAGGCTGATAATAAATACATGATATCATTTCATTCTTTCCAAAGGTTTATTTGCATGACGCACAAACAGACACAATTGAAAGGTACAAATGTGCATGACACGAATTCAAACGTGGTGCAGATGTGTGTCACAGGTTGATCTGGCTGTAGGCTGTGGCACTTGGCCAGAGGTGGCGCTGGTTGACTCGAGTCCATGTTAGTGCACAAAGTAAACAGCACGCTGTAGTTGTGAAGCAAAAACGCTGAATTCGGAGAAATAAACCGTGCGAGTGGAACGATAACGACGACAAAAGTCTCCCGATCGTTTACTCTTTGTGTCCTGTGAACAACATCGGCGTGGTGTTACTTGTTTGCTGTTTTCGCGATCGCGTCGCGCATGAGGATATCACCAGGTAAACTCGCCACATTTTTAAACATTTTGTTGTTCAACAGCATCAAGACTGACGGAGTGTGTTTGAGACAACCTCACACGTGTCACAGGTGACACATTTGGCGTTTTTTTGCTGGTTTGTCGGTAGCAGCTCCTGAAACGCAAGACTGCCACACATCTGTTCGACCAACGCCAGTTGATCTAAACGCCAGTTGATCTGGAACACCGGCATTCTCAAGGAGCAGCTCTCAGGCTGCAGTCATGCATTGCTGATTTGTGAGCCTCATGCTGGGGAGTGCTCGGGACACATTGTTTATGAGTTTGTGAGGGAATTGTTTGGGTGCACTTGTAAATAAAATATGCGTGCGGTTATGCATTTTGTAGACGTTCTCGTGACCGGAGAGCTAGCATAGATTTGGCGAGATCAGTTGCATTCTTGCCCGTCCAATAATAGAGTTAGAAGCGCCTCCAGTGTGGGCCGAAGGGTAAAAAGCAGAACACATGTGCTGCCGCTGGCCTCGAGGATCTCTGCGTAAACCCTACCGGTCTTGGCTGGTTTCTTTATGAGCCTGTGTGCCTGACATAAAACTGCCCAACAGAGTGCAACGTGCAAGACCTTCCAAAACCACATGCTGGTAGAACACTGAAAACAGCTTTACAGCTCCCTGCCTACCATCCAAACCTGTGATGACACATTTGAAAATATTCTAAAATATTTTAATTATATAGAACTTATTTAATTTGAATTACCTGCGCATACATGGCAGCAGGTGTCCTTGTTCCTGATCGGCGCTTGGCAAAGAGCTGGGGGACACAGTTCGGTGTCACACAGGACGCGTCCCTTCCTGCAGGTGCAGCGCGTGCATTCGTCCAGGTTCCAGGTCTCCCCCTCCACATAAAACTCTCCCCCAGGTGCTCTGCACACCACCATGTCCATCCCCTCAGGCTGACCACTGCCAGAGTCGTCTACAGCAGGAGAAGACGAAACATTCATTCATTCGGCCTTTAACAACAGCTGCTACATGACACAGTGAAACAATTATCTTATATATATATATATATATATATATATATATATATATATATATATATATATATATATATATATATATTTATTTATTTATTTATTTATTTATTTTTTTAAACACCCAGCACGCCCCTGCGGGCGGTTTATCCTTCAAGCTCGGGTCCTCTACCAGAGGCCTGGGAGCTTGAGGGTCCTGCGCAGTATCTTAGCTGTTCCCAGGACTGCGCTCTTCTGGACAGAGATCTCCGATGTTATTCCCGGGATCTGCTGGAGCCACTCGCCTAGCTTGGGAGTCACCGCACCTAGTGCTCCGATTACCACGGGGACCACCGTTACCTTCACCCTCCACATCCTCTCGAGCTCTTCTCTGAGCCCTTGGTATTTCTCCAGCCTCTCGTGTTCCTTCTTCCTGATATTGCTGTCATTCGGAACCGCTACATCGATCACTACGGCCGTCTTCTTCTGTTTGTCTACCACCACTATGTCCGGTTGGTTAGCCACCACCATTTTGTCCGTCTGTATCTGGAAGTCCCACAGGATCTTAGCTCGGTCATTCTCCACCACCCTTGGGGGCATCTCCCATTTTGACCTCGGGACTTCCAGGTTATACTCGGCACAGATGTTCCTGTACACTATGCCGGCCACTTGGTTATGGCGTTCCATGTATGCCTTGCCTGCTAGCATCTTGCACCCTGCTGTTATGTGCTGGATTGTCTCTGGGGCATCTTTACACAGCCTGCACCTGGGGTCTTGCCTGGTGTGATAGACCCCAGCCTCTATGGATCTTGTACTCAGAGCTTGTTCTTGTGCTGCCATGATTAGTGCCTCTGTGCTGTCTTTCAGTCCAGCTTTGTCCAGCCACTGGTAGGATTTCTGGATATCAGCCACCTCCTCTATCTGCCGGTGGTACATACCGTGCAGGGGCCTGTCCTTCCATGATGGTTCCTCGTCTCCCTCCTCTTTCTTGGGTTTCTGCTGCCTGAGGTATTCACTGAGCACTCGGTCAGTTGGGGCCATCTTCCCAATGTATTCTTGGATGTTCGTTGTCTCATCCTGGACTGTGGTGCTGACACTCACCAGTCCCCGGCCCCCTTCCTTCCGCTTAGCGTACAGCCTCAGGGTGCTGGATTTGGGGTGAAACCCTCCATGCATGGTAAGGAGCTTTCTTGTCTTTATGTCAGTGGCTTCTATCTCCTCCTTTGCCAGCCTATTACCCCAGCAGGGTACCTGATCACGGGCAGGGCGTACGTGTTGATGGCCCGGATCTTGTTCTTACCATTCAGCTGACTCCTCAGGACTTGCCTGACCCTCTGCAGGTACTTGGTGGTTGCAGCTTTTCTAGCGGCCTCTTCATGGTTCCCATATATATATATATATATATATATATATATATATATATATGAACAGAAGTTGCAAAAACAAAGATGCTATGGAGACCGTTGTCTATTAACCACTGTCAACTAACTGATCTAATGAAAACATCTTCCTGTCCAACAGAGCAGCAGACATCTGCAAGATATTAGACTTTTTGTCCCCCTGACTTTAAAGTGTGCATAGCTTCTGAAAGTTGTAGACATTCCCCTTTAAATATTTGAAGAGCAAACTGAATCACTCCTCCATAAATATCCCTACACTTGGAGATTCGAGGCCAAAAAAAGAAAAAAACGCATCCTTTCCATTTTTAGAGAAACAGAGACGGTGTTTGCATGTTTAAGGGGCCAGAAAGTGCGAGATTTAAGAGCTAGATTCTGAGTCAAAGCTCTCTGCCTGCTGTGTGTGACTATATAACGTCACTGGAACTATTTCTGATCTCTAAAGTGTTTCATTTAAACCAATCTTTAGTCTTATTTTCTTAGTTTTGTACATTAATTTTAGTGATCACAACAACACCAGGAGTAAATGCTGAGATCTAGCAAGACAGCAAAAGATTTGAACGTGGCTGCACCCATAATGATGGTAATAAACTGTTATTGGACTGGAAAACTAGATGCGGGCAACTACAGCATGATTGAGAGACTTGAAAGTCTTTGTGTAAATAGGGATAATTGTTTTATATGAATAGCTTTGGGAATAACTGCACTATTCTCCCTTGTTTGGCTTTGCAAATATGTGCAACTAATAAGGAGGGTGGGTGGAAGGGATGTTTTAAATCTGTCTGCTTGTTTTTTCTTGACTCACCAGACTTCCTCTGAGCAATGTCACTGATGTCATAGATTATTACTGATGAGCCCAAACTATGAAAATAAGAAAACACTTGCTATAAACAGCACAGAAACATACCCTCACAGGTAGGGCAACACTGGTCAGGCTTGACAACAGGATGAAGACAGCTGGGCACTGAGCAGGATATGAGCACGCACATCTCCCGTCCGGAATGGCAGTAGCAGTCGCGACAGCCATCATGCCAGCCCTCACCTTCCTCATATTTCTGTCCATTGGATGTGAGGCAATAGCTGGACACTGGGGCCGGGGCAGTGGTGCTCGGGACGTGACCACTTTCTGGAGACACAAGGTGCAGGCATTACTGGGATGCCTAAGAGCTATAGGAAATTTCCAAATCTCTTTTCTTTTTTACTGACTTCCCAAAAAAGTGTTTTTACCACTAAATATTTTATTAGTCTACAAAGAGAGTCTTTCAGGACTTTCAAATCAGGCAAACAGTGGATTATTTGCAGTAGGAACATCTCTGTGTGTGTTACTGTGTTTGTGCAGTAGGTGCACAGATTACCTCGTAAACCAAAGAAAAGGTTAAGTATATTTGAGGATGAGATATTTATACTAGTTCTAAAATGGCAAAGTAAACACAGCTGCAGGCATAAAAGTGGCTTCTGCATACTAACTTTTAAAGCAGGAATTTGAGGGAATCTAATTAGAGTTGCATACACATCCCCAGGATAAAGCTAACATCAACAAGAAGCACGCATAAAAGCATCAGTCTCACGGCAGTAAAGCAAAAGGTCACAGGAAATCAAAGCTCAGGTTAAAATCAGAAACTAAGCTCTCCTGTGTTCTCCCCCTTACACTTCAGGCCATGTGGGGAAACTGCAGTTAAACGTGAGGATGTAGCTCTATGTAACAATTTAGAGATGGGTGAAACATATACAAGCAAGCACACAAGCAAAAGTCTCAGTAATCTTTGAACTTATGATATGAAGGTTGATCGGTTGAACATTAAAGGTCAAGAGGTTGCATAAAATAGGCAGGGCTTATCCTCTGACTCATAAAAAAGAAGAAGGTGATCATGATCAGTGAATTTAGAGATTAAAATGAACAATTCTGTTTTTTACATCGACTGGCTGTTGAGAGTACCCTGAATGTCCTTTCTACAACTTGTTTTAAACTACTGCAATATTACAGTGGCCTGTTGTATTAAAATTAGAAACTATGTTGGCTTCAACCTGAAAGGCAACTGTTTTATTCATCTTGTACTACTTGACTCACCCTTCTTCTTTCTCTATACTTCTTTATATTTTGCTACGGAAATGCTAATTAGGTCCAGCCATTGATTGAAACGTGCAAACATAGATAGAAATACAGGATATGAAGCAAAAACTGAGTTTGTGCAATTCTAATGAGATGGAAAGTCAATGTTTTTACTAACCACTAAAGTCTCGTAGTCCAGCTTTTAGGTCCTATCTTTAAGTAGCTATCATGAATAGTTCTCCGGGCTTTTTGAAGGACATTCATAGCTATTCTTTTGATGTATTTTGTCTTCATCTCTGTTGTGAGGATCCCAGAGCTTCATTAATGTCGAGGTCCACTGGCTGTTTCACAGATGCTGTAGACACTCGCTGTTCCTACCTCTATCCTGATCTCCTCCTATCTCCTGACGATGATTTAAACAAAAAATTGTACATTTTTGATTTATCGCTCTATGCAACCTGCTGCCACAGATTTTCAGTCCAGTTCTTGTGTAATCTGGCTCACCTCAGCCTTTTCTCTCTACTTCCCTTCCTCAATAATGGCTTCTTGGCAGACGCCCTTCCACTGAGACCCTTTCTGAGGCTTTAGAGAGCTGTGGATCAATCTGTCATAGTCCTCTGTCTTTGACCCAGGCTTTTGAGTCTTTTGTTCATTTCTTGCAGGTTAATGAAATGTTAACGTTCAGTTTGGAGAACCGTTTGTTATGTTTCTAGTTCTTTGTTATTGTTTGTTTTGTGCTCTTTCGTGTCCAGTCTGTCTTCCCTGTCTTGTCTCCTTGCTGTGTCTTCCCCTGCGCATCGGAGACAATATTTTCACGGACCGGCTTTAAGGTGTCGCGGATAAATACAACAAAATTAATGATACGACCGAGACAAAATCTGGTATTAACAAACGTGAATTCACTGTGTAACTGTGCAACTTTATTAGCAGCGTCCTCGTGAAATGCAGCAACAACACTGAGAGTAACATCCTCCTCTCTGCCCCTCAATGCTCTCTGGTCGCTATGGTAACGTGTAAATATTTCTTTCTTTCCCAGGGAAACCGAGTTAACGGTAAAAACCCGAAAACCATAAATTTCACACTTGAGCGTCGAATGACTCACGGACCGGTAGGCCGGGGGGTTGGGGACCGCTAGTCTACCATGTCTGCTTATGAATGTCAAATCCGGTCTAACTCTTTCTTTCTCGCCCTCTCTCTATCTGTTCCCCGCTCGCACTCTCTTGTTCTGTGTTTCTGTATGTAGTCAGTCTGAGTCTCATTGTGTTCCCCATGTTTTCCTGCGGCTGGTGTCTGTCTGTTTCCTGTTTTATTGTGATAGTCTCTTGTCCCATGCGTGTTACGTTTAGTTTTCCTTCCCCTCTCTCGTTATGTCTAGTTTGCTCCAACTGTGTTCCCAAGTGTCTCCACTTCTAATCACCCTCATGTGTATATACTGTCTCGGTCTTCCCCTGTCTCTTGTCAGATCATCAAGTCATCTTCCCTCTGTGTCTTCTAGCATCTCTAGCTTAATTCTTCCAGTTTGAAAAAGCAGAAAGTGCCAAAAGAAAAACTCTGACCAAAGACCACTTTAATTACAATGAAGGCTTGCTCCTTAGAAGCAAAATATAAAGAAATAAAGAGTGGTTCAAGACTTTTTCACAGTACAATTATTAGTAATATCTCACAGTTTTGTGTCACCACTTGTATCCATCTTGAATCTATCATCATATCATTAATTTCAAATGTTTATTCAGTAATAAATATTGGCTCATAAAGCTCTTCGATTGTTTAAAGGTCATTACAAAATCACAGACAGTTGATCCTGTTCACCTGGACGTAGTGTTTGCTTACCTTACCTGGATGATTAAGCTTCATCAGGTCATTTCAAAAATTTTTTACATGAATTTCCAGTTAGTGCTTTTTAGTGTCTCATCTCATTTCTGGCTAAATGTTTAGACAAATAAAGTTACAAACTTCTGCATGAAACGACAGACTCTTTTGTGTCTTTTGCTTAAGTAACACAGCCAGCGAAGCATCCCTTTAATCACGACGCACACCTGATTAATAAGAGAGCTCGGTTACCTTTACACATGCAGATGGAGCAGCCCTTCCTGTTCTGTCGGTAGCCATTGACGCAGTGCTTGTCACAGGTGAAGGGAGGACACTTGACGCAGCGACACATCTCGCAGCCATGCTTGTTCCTGCTGCAGGGGAACAAACATACGCGTGATGAAGTGCACACGAAAAAGCCTTAATTACTGCAAGAGTGTGTGAGGAAGTAAACAAAGTGTCAGGACTAAACAATGCCACTCCTGTGTAGCTCAAACGTGGTTTCAAATTGCTTCACATAGAGGAAAACATGGTGTTGTGATAGAGCGAAACGCAGATGTTTCAGTCATGAATAATCAACATCTGGACTTGCTTTTCCCCTCTCTATATTAGCTGGCTTTGAAGAAGAGCAAATAAAGGGCCAACATGTGAGATCCCTGTGGTTTGCACATCATACCAGCCCGAAGCCTCTGGAAAAAAAAGAGCACAATTCACTTTCCTGCCTTTCTTATTGCTCTGAAAGCCTCGTATAAGACATATAAGAAGAGTGGCTAGATTAGCATTACTGTGAATAATAAAATCTTATCGATCTCATCGAAAAAGATGGAAAAAAATAAGAACTGGGTCCTTGTCACTGTAAACTTCTGGTTGATTTACAAATTACTGCTCCCACCAGGACATTATGGTCCAATAATTAGAGGAAGGGACAGGGACTTCTTCACAAACATACATTTTGTTGATCTGATCTGCTTCCAGTGTCTGGAAATAGACCACTTGGATCCAATTATTCCACCTAATAAAACACGAATGAGCTGCACGCTGATAAACTGGCAAAAACCCAAGTGAAAGTACAACCTGTGTGTCTGCACTTGTCTCCTTCTAGACACTAGTCCTGTTTAACCTTGTCTCATCCATCTTCGCCCAGCCACTTCCTCTCTGTCTTACCCTCCAGGTGCGTGATGATTCCTACCTCACACGGTGGCCTCATTATACCCGGATAATTACTCTATTAATCTTCGTCTGCCAGGGTGAAAAATTAAAGAAGCCTTCGACCCTGTGATGCAGAGCCGTGTCCCATAAAGAGGACACAGGATTTCAGGCTCAGCAAACAGGGGACCCCATCTATGCTGAAACAGCAATAACAGCTATTGAAACAACACTGTGAAGGGTTGGCTACAGCCTCACTGTACAAACACAGAGGCAGAGAGCGCTGCACTCTTAGAGTAAGGCTTTGTTTAAAGATAGTATGCTGAATGCCAAGCAGCACTTTGGGCTCCAGGGGGGATCATTTCCAGCAGGCCGCAACCTTAATGGCCAGAAGAATGCCATTCATAACCTGTGTGGTCCCAGTTGTGAGTTTGAGCTATGAAAGGTGGAAAAAAAAAACAATCCTGACGGCACAAACAAAAACTTCAGATATGAGAAGTATCCGCAGAGTCCTTCATTTAGGAATGTTTAACACACGGTTTACATTCCTCTCGCTTCACAGGCCAGCGCCATTTGTTTTTGAACACGTACTGTACATTACAATGCTCACAGGATGTCATCAATACACCCAGTATAAACACAGAGATCCTTTGTGCTTTTTCATCTCTCTGCGGTGGCTGCATTCAGGGTTGTGTGTGAGAAGAAAGATTTGCATTGTAAGACTGGCAAGCTCTCAGAGGATTTCAGACTTCTAAGGCTAGACCAAAACAGCTGCTTATGAAGGATAAAGCCAGGACCTCCTGCTCTTCTCCTCCCTGCAGGATCCAACTCATCCTCCTCTCCTGTTGTGCCCCTCTTGAGCTGTGGCTCCAGAAAGAACGGTGGCGATATCAGAAGGATCCCAACTGTATATATTTCCTAAAGTCTGCTTTTGTCCTGATGTGTTTTTGATCGTTGTTTTGAGACAGGATGATGATTAATGAAATGAGAATGGTGCCTGGGGACCAAGCGTCCCAGTACAGAGCACTTCCAGATGTTTGATTGGGTTAAATGGGATTAGGAGGAGAGGAGTTGTAGAGGGCCGAGCGGCTAGTGCGGACCCCACAGCAAATGACTCACACACAAATATACACACAAGCTAACACAGAGACCCGGGATTGGCCACCAAAGTAGGCACTTTGATGACTACTGTTGCAATTGCCTGGTATACTTTCTTTGGAAGGGCATCACTTAATATTATTAAGTACTGAAAATCTTATTTAACCATACAAATATGCAGTGGAGGGATGGCTGGGAGAAAATGATTTGTAGTTTTTATGAAAACTAAAACTCTTTAAAAGCCATTTTTCCTGGAGTAAACGCAGCTACGGACTGTGAAGTGATCATTAAGACGCTGACGTAATTTTAAAATATTTGAAAGATTCAAAGCCATTGAAACTTTAAGCGCAGCACTGACAGACACATGTGTTTAAATCAGACTCAAAAACACGAATGAAAAAATTAACATACAGCTGGACTCAGCGGATCAGTGGGTGTACTCACACATATCCATAGGGGCAGGTCTTAGTGCAGCTCAAAGGTCGGCACTTTGGCACGGGCACGCTGCACTCGCACACCTCGCATCCAAAATCATCCCTCTCGTAACCCATTGGGCATTGCAGGGAACAGTACGTTCCCAGGTCAGGGCAGGAGTCATCTGAAAGAGTTGAGAAGGAGGTCATCTGATCACGACCACAGCAATCCATTAAAGGCAAAAGGCACGAGTTGCCATGGAGCCGCTCGCAGCAACATTCCTGCTCACAAAGTAAAACACCAATAAGCTGTGATGAACATCAACATGTCTACGCTGCTGTCAAAACCAAGTGGCTGCAACGGGTAAACACAGCACTGTCCACAGCTTTAATGTGGGACTGCAAGACGCGGCACGTGAGAAGAAATGTATCATCTCGTCACGCGTTTAAAAGTCATTCCCAGTAACTTTAACCCTCTACGGTGAGCTAAAAAAAAATCAAGACTTACTGTTGAGACATTGGCAAAGAAGACATCCATTTTTGTCTTGTTGGAAACCATAGGGGCAGTCATTCACTGACAGGGAGCAGTTGTCCAGGGGAGGACATAGCAAAGGGCTTACAGTTTCATAAGAAGGCTCTGTTAAAAAAAAGTGAGATAATAGAGAGTGAGAACTTTTAAGGTACTGTTATGAATGTATTCCTGTTTTTTTATGTTTGTGTGCTTGAATCCCTTTAGTTGTTCTACTCCATGTGAGCTTTTTGTGCCAAGTCTAATAGCTACCTATTTACGCTGCCCTACTTATAAACAGTAATTACGGATAAATGCAGAGCAATTACACCGGGGTGGGTTGCACCTTAAGGGGGATTGTACCTCTCTGTCTTATTGTGCTGAACTGTCTCCTATTAATAAGCTGAATGGGTCTAAAAAGCATCCTTTGCCCCTTGATTTTGAGCCAACTCCACTGTGGTGCCACAATAAATGAGGATGGAACAAGACGAGCACGGACCCGTAACACCACTGTTCCCATTGCACGTTTTTTGCCACGTTCGGTGGGAGGAACAGCACCCAATGAGCTGTAACTAAGTATGCTTAAAGTAAAAAAAAAAAGCCTCTACCTCAATTATACAGCCTCCTGTGTTAAAAGGATGCTGTAATGTCATACACACAAACACACACACAGACAGGTGGGTCTCATTTTGGTGGGCAAAGGTAATAAAAAGAACAGAAAGAACCCCATGGCTAGAAAAATGCTCTGTGCTGCTGAACTTTTTTTTTTTTTTAAATCCTGCCCTTTCTGGCACCTTTTGCAATTAAAATTTGTTCTATTTCTGTTTGTTTCAGTTATTATTACAGTTATATGTGGTTTATTATGAGGATGTCAAATTCAGGACAAGAGGGTGGTGGGAAACAAAATAAAAGGACAGACTACAAATTTAAAATGCACATTGTTGCTCCTGTAAGAAAAAAACAAACATACAGCCCCAGGAACACATAAATTAGACAATGCACAGATACATAAATCAACAAATGTTTTTGTAGTGTGAGTGTGAGAGAGAGCGAGAGAGCGTGTGTCACAAATGTTCTTGATAATGAGGGTGGGAAGCCACAATAACGCCCCCCAGGAGCCAGAGGCAGACAGAGATTGAACCAGGACAACTGTGGCCTCCCCCTTTAATGAGCCCATGTTGAGTGGGCTCTGTAGAAAAGCTGCAGGGACGCAGGAGTGCCCTGCATTTGGTATGTGTGCTAATGCGTAACTCATTTGAAGGACAACACAACTCTGCATACCGTACCTTCACAGAAGGGACAGCACTCTCCGGGGATCTTCACCGGGTTGTGGCAACTCTGTTTGCAGGCCATGGCTGTGCAGTGCGGCTCGCCATCCACACACTGGCAGAAGGTGCAGTCATCCTCTTTCCACTGCTCCTCGTGGGCTCGCAGCTTATTATTCACCCAGCAGCTGGCCTCGGTGCTAGCCATTGACACATCTGAGAGGAAAGAAAGAGATGTTTACAGTGTGGGTTTAGGTACGAAGGAAAGAAAGGCTGACATCATTTTTAGCTCAGGTTCTCAGATCCTGTACTGGGTTTGTATTAACAACAAGTGAGAGCCTAACTGTGGTAAATTGGATACTTAATGAAGGAGTTAAACAAGAGATATGAAGAAAACACTGATGAATGTCAATGACTCGTTTACATTTATAAATGGAGAAAGGCTCCTGGCGTTGTGACAAGCGTTGCGTAGGGGTTTAGGTTCACATCAGAAAGACAGTCCACAGTGTCCAGATTGTGCATTATAATGGGGTAAAAGCATTCCTTCGTTCAATAGCTGAGAAATCATTTCATCATGTAAATTTCACTCCAAAGCAAAGAAAGCACTTTTGGAAATTTGGGATCCATTCCCATTAGCCTTAAAACGGGGTGAAAGTATGAAAACGTTAATGTTGTTGTCCCAGTTGAGTTTGAGAGGTTGAGTGTTTGAGGTCGGATGTAATGACCCTGAACAGGACTTTTTCTTTCCTTTTCCACTGACATAGTCCCTGTGCTCGCGCCACAGCCAATTTTATAATTTTGTCACGGTTCCCTTTAAATATCAACAGATTTGAGAACCAAACATTATGTAGCATAGCTTTCCATTTCAAATGGGTCCTTTTATCCTTTGTTTATAAAGAAACATTGATTGAGAATCATCACACACAGAAAATCTTACCTTTTCACCTAGATTAAGTATTGCATCCAGTGCAGTAAGAAAGTACAGATTTCCATAAACAAAAGATGAAAGCATTCCATGCCATCTAAATGCTTGCACATTCCAGCTGTACCTCTAACACTGACCTAACATGATTTCTCCTCTGCACTCGTTCTCTTCGTCTTCCCCCCCACTCCTCCTTTTATGCATCTGATCGACTGTAGCCACGCAGTCAGAGGCCAAAGGCTACCGTCTCCATCCACAGGCTTCTGGCAGACTAATGTGGTTGCCATACGAGGCCATTTTTCTTTTAAACATTAACCACGATCCAGATCTCACAGAGCTGCGGCGCACACAGTGAAAAAAGGTTTTTGTGTTTTTAAATCTCCCCAGCGGAAAAGACTGGGGGATGACTCTTTGTTGCACCGCTTTTCGTCAGGTATGTTAACGACTCTGAAAGCTGGTTATGTGAGAAAGACATTAAAGTAGGTCTTAATATCGCCTTCACTGCTGCTGAATCATCTTTTCTTCCCATCATTTGGGCATATAGGCGTTTTAGTCGATGCCACCATTCAATTCAGTTCCATTTTATTTATACAACGCCAAATCATCACAACAGTTGCCTCAAGGTGCTTTATATTGTAAGGTAGATCCTACAATAATACATACAGAGAAAAACCCAACAATCATATGACCCCCTATGAGCAAGCACTTTGGCAACAGTGGGAAGGAAAAACTCCCTCTTAACAGGAAGAAACCTCTGGCACAACCATGTCTACGGCTACCAGTTTTAACAGTGTAATAATCAGCGAAAGGTGACACAGTTTAACTGAATAATAAAGCAAATGTGTGTACCTATGCAGACGGGGCAACATTCTCCCTCAGGAATGTAGAAGTTTTCACAGTTAAGCTCAGCACACTCTGCCTTGGAGCAGAAGGAGATTCCTCCCCGGCACTGACACAGCCAGCACGGGTCCATGCGGTACACCTCTCCCTCAGAGTACTCTTTCCCACTGTGGACACACTTGGGAGTGACTAAGGGAAAGAAAAATCAGACACAGGCTGTCAACCTTAAGCTGGACTCCATCTGAGTAAGACAATACACTCTAATAAACGAGTGCACTACGCTGTGTCAGCTGTCCTACATTTGGCTAAGATTAACACCAGAATAATTTCATCAGATCCACCAGAGAACAATGCCTTTAAAAAAAATAGACACGTCAAGCTTGATTAGTGAGAGGTTATCACAAGTTTATACAATTAATTACAAATTCGTAAACATTTGTTCATTGTCTACTATAGTAATATTTATCTGAACCAAATGGTGCTGCGGTAGACTGATGGGTGAGATAAGCCCCATGGGGCAAAAATGGTATTTATCAGACAATGAAACTGGAGGAGGAATTTCACAGGGACCTATCCAGTCTTGAGATGGCTCTGGACTCTTGCCATGCAGACTAAAAGAAAGCAGTGGTGGGTCTGACGTTTTGGCAGAAGCTGGGCGCAGCGTGCTGGTGGCAGGTGGAGTGAATCAATGATTTGGCCTGCCATTCCCACAAAGCATCCAAGCATTTAGACTCTGTTGGCTGGATTTAGCCAAACCTTGAAAAGAATTAGCTTAGTTGCAGCAACATTGGAAAACTGCACTCTGATCCTGTGCACAGTCAACTAGCTCTGAATACTGTTCACATGCTAACTGGTCAGTGGTCTTCAGTGTTTTTTCCCCTGAAAGAGCAACGTTCTCATTACCAACATGTCTAATCTTCAAATGTGTTGAACTGAAGTAATTTTAAATTGAATCCAGACTCCTTTCATCCCACAATTATCAATGACCCATATATGTCAGCTATTTAGCATATATTTTTAGCCTACTACTCTAGTATTTAACAGCTAATTATATCATGACCCTTACTGACCAGTTTAACTGCTCATCTGTTATGTTTAGGTTAAGGTGAATTTGTGCTGTTTATAATTTTACCTAGCTATTTTGACTCATAATATTATATATATTAGCTTAAAATTTAGCCACTAGCCTGGCTAGTGGCTAGCTATTAACCATAGGTTTAGCTAACTTTTTTAAACATTTCCCCCATTAATTATCCATTTTTGTTTAAAATTTTGTATCACTTTTGGGTGTTTCCAACTGCTTAGCTATTATTTTAGTAATTTTAACTTTTCTACCCAAACAGAGTTCGACATAAACCTGAGCTACTGCGGAAGTACACCCAGAACATGGCTGGGAATCTCTGCAATTTTTGCTATGAAATAACATGTAACAAGAAATGCTGAAAAATAACCACAATTCTGAAGAAATAGCAAATATAGATAATAATACTCAATTTAAGAATTTTTGAGGTATGACATCTCAATGGTAATATTACACATTTATATGTATCACAGTCGCTTGGGTCACTCAACATTCAAAGATCTCATCTAGCCACAAGCTTTTAATCTAACACAAGCCAACATGAGGGAAGTGAAACAATGTGGTTATGTAAGAAAGTCTGTATAGAGGAGTAGGTGGATTAGTTAAGTGAATAAATGTATTGGACAAATGCAAGCAGATGTGGGGGCAGTGGTTTCTATAAATGAGAGCAGAGGTTACGGCAGCATCTGTACGCCATACCTTTGAGTCAAAGTGTCTGTGCCAATGACCCCATGCCTCCTGACAACCAGCACTGCACTCTAATACAAATCAGGTGTGCCAGCTGAGTTGAAAGTGGAGCAGGGATTTGGTGAACTTTTATTCTCTTCCTTGCCATTTTTCAGCCCCCCTTCCCCTATCGCTCAGTATTCCCGCTGTCCTCCTTTGCGTGCAGCAGAACTAAGTGAAGAAAATGCACTAAGGGCTTTTAGCTGCCCAAAATCAAAAGGCAGGCAACGAGTTTTTAACGCTCACAGAAGCAATAGGAAGTCACATGAGGAGATGCTCACATGTGATTTCCGCAATGTTTGTTAATGGTAATCCCTAAAACAACTTGGGGCACAGAGAGTCTAAATTCCAGTCATGCTTGGTGATGTTCAGTCTTTTCTAAATTGAGGTGAGGACTGGATGCAGAGATGAATCCATTGGCTAGTAAGCCTTTCTAAATCATTCATAATGGACTGTCATTCTCTTGTGGTTTACAGGCATATGAAGGCAAAAACTCAACTTCCAAGAAACAAACAATTATGGGAGTTATTAAAATCAACTTTACAGTCATCAGCTTTGAAAACTCAAATTGCAAAGCAGAAATATGAGTATATCTCATGTCACCAACACAAACAGTTGTCAAGCTGTGAGGACACGGATGCTTTTGGCTGTGTGTTTACAACAAAGTCAAGCTAAGTTTCCAAAGAACGATTAGTGCGGTGATCTCAGCCTTATTGCTCAACATCTCCAGAAATCTCAACAGCACTAAACCTACTCCGGATCCACCGCTGGGGACATATGCAAAATATGTGCCAGGCAAAGTGTTGATAAACAGCAGACCACAGCCAAACAGGATCAAACAGGGTCCTCTATAATATCAGATGACATCAGGTCAGGATGTTACTGCCAGGTTTGCTGTTTTGTAGCCAATGAAGAAGCAGAGTCCGTTGCTGACGAGGCCAAAACACACAGGTGGAGCTTATTGTCACTGCACACACTAACCCTGACTAAACATCAGTCCTCAGCCAAGTGGGCAATGGAAACAAGATAATCAGTCCAAGCCTCACACAGAGACACTGCAAGGGCATGCTGAAATGTGTTCCATTAGACGATAGGCTTTGTACTTGACATTACCTAAGACTTTTTTAAGATTCTGCATTTGTAGTGAGTGCTACGGAGGCCTATGCAGGACTGTGGAACTGACGAGGGCTCTGGTGCGTGTCCTTGTCCCTGCCGGTGGAGCTTTCTGACACGGCATGCAGTCATGCAAGCCTAACGGACAGTAGGAGCAGCACAAAAGGCATCAAGCCCCTGACCCAAAGAACAGCAGACACTTGTTATCAAAACACTGATCCCATGGCCCCCAAGGCTGCCATTCAGCCCCCGCTGGCCTGCCGGACTCGATTACCCTCCCCACTGGCAGACTGGAGCACATAAAAACCATTCCCATCAATGAACTTATGAACCTTTTCCCTTTGGACGTGTGACCAGACAGGAACCCTTTGACACTGCACTTCTGTTGAGCAAATTCATAGCCTAAGCACTTTTCTGGTCACCGGGCTTGTTAAGACCATTAATTCTGGGACACAGCACTCATTTATACATGTGCAGGGGCCAGAATGTGAATTTGTTCTGTTGGTAAAACAGTGAATATTTGTTGGGCGTGCAGAGTAAACAGACCAATACCGCAGGTCCCCTCCCTGCCTTCCTAGCGCTCCTGGCTGCCTCTGCCTCACGACAGAGACGTGTTATACTCTCACGCGCATTCAGCATCTGCTCGCCTGCTACCACGTCACTCTCTCTTTTTAATACCCAAGTGAGGAAATGGACGAAGAAGCCGTTATATCTAATAACCCTTTAGGAATTAAACTAAACGTTTTTGTATGTACACCCCTAAAAATGTCTTGGAAAACCAGTTGGAAGCATTGCTCCAGCCTGATAAACAGCCCGACAGCAGTTATCCAATTAAGAGTTTTCATTTTCCCTTAAAAAATTAGCTCACAGAGGAGGAGGAAATGACTGCGTCTACAAAAAAACCCAACAAAAAAACAAAAAGAAAGCAAAATATTGAACAAAATAATTTGCACATCAACTGTGAAATTGCTATTGTTGGAGCAAGAGCAGTGTGTAGCTTGCTCATCAGTGAAATTACCTTTCTGACACTCGTAGACATCACAGCAGTCTCCTGGCTGACCGCTGGCTTGACCAAGTGAAACGGGGTGCTGTTCGCTCGGGCACTGGGGCTTGTGGCAGGCACTGAAGTCGCAAGTGCACTGGGGTGGTACGGAGGGGCAGCATTCAGCAGGAGGCTTGTAGCTCTTGGTGAGGACTGAACCCTCGGGGCAGGAAGGCACCTGCAGATTGGGGCACGTCACCCCAGCACACCTCAGCTCTTCTGTAAAAAACAAAAACACACACACAAACATGGACTCGCATTCATGTTTAGACACTGGTGACTCTATTGCATATGAGTTAACACAGTGAAATGGACACAGGTTTAACATTGTTAGCACCTTCAACCATTTGACTCTGTCAGCACTTTTTTGCTAGGCTAAGGTGGAAGGTTTAGCTGCAATTATGTGTGATTGCTACCAACATGAGCCACTATGCTAGTGTGGCAGACTAATGGCTGAGCTCACATAGCCATCCAACATAAACTGTGCAGTCAGAGCCCCACTTTAGTCCACGACAGCTCTATAGCATCCTGTCAGAGAAGCAAAGGCCCCTCTCTACACATGACAAGGCTCTCCCCAAAACATGCCACCTTGGGGTACATTTGACGCCACTTTAGGCAAATCCACAAGGCCCACAGTGTAGGCTTGTAATGTACCCACAGTATGCACATACAGTAGTTGTTGGCTGTCCTCTGTGATCATGGGGTGCACTGCCCACATGTCCCCCTTGCTACGTTGCTGCCACCAATTGGTCTTAGTTGTGGACTAAAACGTCCATTAATAACAAGGAGTAGCCAAAGCAGTTACTGTCACATATTTGACTTTTGCTGATTTTCACACTAGATTTTTACCCCATTCCTGACATAACCTACTCAAGTTTGAGCTGGGAATCTTCTTTCCAGGGAAATTTATAACTACTACACCACAAAGCAATGGGTAAAAGGCAAAACTGCTGTGGCCCCCACATGGGTATGCTACGGGCAGCCCACAGTGGGCTACCAACAGAATTTCCTCACCTACAGTGACCTACCTGCAAAACTGCTATGGGCACCACATTGGTTTGTATGCTTCCACAGCATGTCTTTTATCCTGTCTGCCTTCTCTCACCCCAACCAATCACAGCAGATGGCCCCTCCCTGAGCCTGGTTCTGCTGGAGGTTTCTTCCTCTTAAAAGGGAGTTTTTCCTTCCCACTGTCGCCAATCCACTGTTGTTGGATCTTTCTCTGTATGTATTATTGTAGGGTCTACCTTACAATATAAAGCACCTTGAGGGGACTGTTTTTGTGATTTGGCGCTGTATAAATAAAATTGAATTGAAATTGAATTGTACAGGCAGCTGACAGTGGGCTACTCACATGTACTAGTCTACACGAGCCCACCCACTTGGGGCCCATATGGACCATGTGTGGGTTTGTCCTGTTCACACAGTCCCACAACTACCTCCGGAGGGCCCACATGGATATGTTTGGTGGGTCTGCACATCTTGCCTATGGGCTTCAGATTCCACCTTGCCTGGTTTAAATGGCTTACAATCCAAACAGAACCTTGCATTCTAAAACCAGTTATTAATAGCAGCCAATCTTTACCAGAGATTTTTTTTTCCAGTTTTGAATCTCTCCTTCATTTAGAATACCAGGATGCAGTTTTTAACTCATCAGCCAGAGTCAGTGTAATAGATTTGATACCCCTTGTTAGAGGGGAAAGAGGTGCAGGGTTACTGGTAAACTGGGGGAGGAGTGTATTCTGGAACCTGTTCAGGAAAAGAAAAGTGCCCCTCTTAACAGATACTGCATTTTAGGAGAACAGTATCTACCTTTCAAGACGTGGATGACTGAGGCCAAATGGATATGTTTATTTTGGTCCTCAGTGTCCCTGTAATGTTTACACATAGGGTGGAAGAGATATTTTGTGAAAAGCAGACTCATGTTGGGTCCCAGAAGTTATTTTCCCAGATCTCCTGGGGAAAAGTGTGTAAACGCAGTATTAACAAGTGCAGGAGAAAACGTGTAAATAAATAAGTGCCTTATAAGAACGTTAAAATGAAGGACTATGATTTATTTATGAGAAATGCTTTGCAATCTTTGCATACATCTGGTTTTTGAGGAGAGGGAATGATACTGGCTGAGGTTGCATAACAATGCTTGGGGTTTGGTAATGTTTCCAGAGAGACAGTTCTGTTGATGGTCTTCCCAGACGGGTGCTGACTCCAAAGCGCAACACGAGTCTCTGAGAGGATGTGCTTCATCACTGACATTTGAAAACTCCCTCTGAGTTTTGCCACCAGATGGGGAAACTGATTGGTTACTTTCCAGTCTGCTCATGCTCTGATAGTGGTTTGACTTTGCCGGTCCTCAAATCAAGAAAACAAGCGTGCATGATGCTCTGATGGCAGTGCCGTTAAGTAACTGTTTGATGTCTGCCTGACCAAGAATAAACATGGAGGAGAGGCCCTCTAAGACTGTGAGAGCTCTATTTTGGTGTGTGGGGGTAACATAACTGACACATGAAATTGAGGATAAGGGGAACATTGAATTTTTCTGGCTCCGGATAAATAGAGCAGGAGTGTTAGGTATCTGTACTGTAGTGTTTACTCAAGCAACCTGGGAACAGTGAGGAGTGCCACAAAGCTCTCATTGATAAACTTTGTAGCTGAATAGTGTCATAGAAAATGAGGGAAAACCCCTGAATTAAGGGAGGCTACAACCCATTTAACGGTTTTTGGCTTAATTCCTATACTGGAGTTAAATAAACTTCAGTTGGAAGTGCTGATTGGCAAATGTTTTACTTACAATAAAGTCTAACGCAGGCTGCTCAGTTAAAGACCAGTTTTGCATATGAAAGCCTCAAGCTTTTTAAAGCTGTAAAAAAAAAATGCACTGGGACAATTTTGCACATAGTTCTGCACTGAAAAACACTTTCTATGCATTGTATGTGCCCCAGAGAAGGGTGATTACTCTTTCGGTCGTGATAATGGCTGGGGTTAGAGTGCGCTGGGAAAAGCAGCTGGCAGACATACCATTGTAATTTAAATGAATGGAATTGTATCCATCAGTGGAAATGGTCCAACTCTTGCAGGTCCAATTAATACAATTTTTAGCTGGCACAATTATAAACACAATAGACAGACAGGGCGGATGGAAAAAGTCAGCAGTAAATGGATTTTATCCAGCGTTGTTTGTGTTCTATCTCTTTGCATAAATGGCTGTAATTAGCGAGTCAGCGACCGCAAAACCAGTATTTGTATCATAATGGTGGCCATACTCCAGCTTGCACATACACAAAAGCACTGATTTGGTAGGCTTGATAAATTCTCTCTGCAGATTAGGTAACATATGCTCTTTTACAACTGTAAGATAACAAAGATTGGACAATGTCTGACCCATATGAACAGCCTGCAACAATATGCGATTTTTCTCACTCTCTCATGCACACACACACACCTTCATGCAGGCTCACACCACACCTGATGTTGATCTAGAAAAGAAAATGCGGAAATTACCTCATTACTACTGAAGGGTGCCTTTTGTAAACAATGCATTCTGGTGCAGCTCATTGAAGAAAGAAAAATCTTTCATTCTAAATGTTGTTTTTTTTCTCTTCCTTTCAAGTGCGGGGTACAAGGAGCGCAGTCTTTACCCAAACCCGAGTGGCTCGAGCAGGCAGAGGAGGCTGTGTTGACAGCCTGAGTTTACTCATGGAAAAAAGCACACAATGTGAGTTCTGTTCGCTGACTGACTTTGGAAACAAGTCAGCTGAGAACAAAGCTGTCTCAGTCCAGCTGCCCTCCGTGGGTTTCTGGTCTGTCCTCAGGTTTTATAAAGTTGCTCCGCAAAGGGACACATCAGGGCCGTCTCTCACGTAAAGTTGTGGGGGCCTGGCCCGGTGCCCACCAGCAGTTACTGAGAAAGTCGGCATTGTTCGCTGTGTGTGTCAGTGCATGTGTAAGGATCGAGGAGCAGCTCTAGGAGGATGTCCAAGCCAAAAGACAGGAAATTGACACCATGATCAGAGGCTTGAGGTGGCTGGGTATAGGGACGCAGCCGCCATGTGCTGCCTGCTTGCTTTGTTCTCTCAATCATTGGCTAAATATTTGCAGATGAAAAACCTCAAATGAGTGTGCTTGGGTGAGGTAAAGAGAATGTCCACCTGTGTCCAACGTTTGCACATCTGTATTTTCATATACTGCATGTTTGTACGTACAAAGCCTATGCTGGGTACTGAACATAAAGCAGTGGAAAGGATCATGTTATCATGTTATGTGTTCTAGCCGTCAGTCTTAGTCTTGTTGAAAAGAAGTCTGTGGGAGATCTGGGTTGTACACATTTGTTAAATAAACTGTGACAGAGACATGAGGGTTACTTATGGACTATTGCCTTAGAGATCTTCTCTTTCAGGGGAAAAAAGCAAAATAGTGTTGATGAAAGAAACGGGCCTGGGAACATCAGGATTTGACTGAGGCTTGGGTCGGGGCGTGTTTGATTTGTTAATAGTTATGGTTGAGTCAATAAGCTGAGGTTTTAGGCCTTGATTTAATTAATGGGTTGAGGTTTAGAGCTGGACATGCAGAAAGGCTCTTTGTGTGCGTGCATGTATTTTGGCTTTGGCTTTCATGCTGGCTTAATGTGCCTGGTTTGGTTAGTGGCTGACCAAGAATAGTGAGTGGGTTGACAGCAATCCCAACATGCCTTTAAGGGAAGTTCTTTGTCTCTCCAGCTACACAGGAGTTTTATTTCCTCTCTGAAATCAGTCTCCGCACACAGAAATAAGCACTCGCTGGGAAACTAGCAGCTTGCAGGGTACAACCGGGCCACAGCTTCCGCAGACGGTGCACAAACACTCAGCACTGAGACGTCTCGTGGCCCCTGCCAGCCGATGGCGGTCTGGCTCAGCCAGTAATAGCCCTGCCACAAAGAAGCTGCAGCCAAGCAGAACCACCATTCTTTCTACAAGTGTAGAGAGAGGCAGGATGGAGGTGGCACAGGTGGACAAGCAGATTTGCGAGAGTGAGGCCAGTTTGTGCCATGGCATTAGATTGGATGCTGCCAATTTGGTTAACCGCTTGTGAACTACTACACACATTCTCGTTTTTCCTCACAATCCCACAAACGCCTGTGTGAGAAAACTAATGCCCAGTGTAGCTGGATCGGACATCATTTAGCAGCCAGCTCCCTACTACAAAGTCCATGTGTGATTCACAAGTGGTCATCCTATGTCACGCCATCTCTGCACCATTCCCAGGCAGTATTCTCAACTTAGCCAAACTATTTTCAGTAGAAAGAATGCAGCTGATATAAACTATCTCCAGTGAGCGCTGCTTGTCAGAAAGGACAAGGTCGCTGTCCCTGCACAGTTCTCCAAAAATTGTTGGGAATTCGTCGGTGAAAGCAGCTCTAGATGGCTTGACTGCTACAGCACAGACTGGTTTTGGCTTTTGACTTACAGAATGCAGAGATTGCTGGTGCTAGTTTCTATCAGTAAACAAGTGCAGAGGAATCTTGCTTCTTCTTCTAAAAAAACCACTCAGGAACCTTATCGTGAAAGAACTATGTAAACCATCCTAAAGTTTAAATTTGCTAAACATCACATGACCAAGATCCTTGGGGCAGGGACACAAATATCTCAGAAAAGCAGTTGGACTAAGTTGTGACTTCCTATTCTGCGTCTGCATTTCCTCTCTATCACACGTCACATCGTCTTTCCTCCCACGTGGGGAAATAAGTCTGACACACCGCGTTGCTTCTAATTGATCATATTCAGCCAAATTACATCAGTGTTTTGTAGTCCAGCAGGAGAGCAAATCTACAAGAGGTGCGATTAGGAAATGGAACATCAACAGCCGTGAAACAAGAAAGATGTTGAATTTCAACAGATCATGATGAGTCACAGACAAGACCACAGTATGAGTCAGAGAGCAGCAGAAAGCAAAAGAAGGACGGGACAAACTATTACCATGTGTGAGTGTACAGGTCCTGAGACGAGAACATAAATTCTGAGGAAAGGCAAAGAGTGTTTCTTTAAGTGCTGAGACATGAGGTCTGCTTTAAAGATGGAATGTGTGAGAATATTCTTTTAAAAACAGTTAACATTAAAAAAACCCTGACATTTATGTATCCTTTTAACCTCACACAATAACACTTTGCAGCTCAGGATAGGACAGAGAGGTACTCTAGCATCAAGTCTGTCCTCCGTTCAATGTGACTAGAAGCGAAGGCAGAGCTGCCCAGAGATCTTATTATTCTTCCGTACGATCTGTGATTCTTTCTTGTCATTTGTGTTGAAGGATTAAAAACAAGAAGTGAAACTCTGGGCATTTGACCACTGAAGAGCAAGATTAACATGCAAGTCAAGCAGCTGCGGTTTGTTTTCAACCAAACACCGCTTTGCACATTTGCTTTGACGTCCTCTCCTCTGACTCCTGGCATCAAGTCGCACCCAGAACTGGAGGTCCGGGGATCGAGATCATGCAGTTTCTCCAGCAGATCATCCCGAAGGCAGACATGAGCACCTGTCGCTCCACATGTGGCGGAAATGAAAGAAAGTCGGACGCAGAAACAAAAGTGCAACTACTTTGGGATTCGGAATGGCCATTGCGTTGCTACTGCATAGCAACAGTGACCCCTAGAGGTGGATATTCTATGTTTAGCACCATCATAAGTATTATTGTTGGCGCTGTGGCGACTGGAGCGATCAGTGGTGCTCTTGTACCCTGAGATTAAGTTTACAGAATACAGTTTTTGTCACACTCCAGAGGGGCATGCTTACACAGATCTTAATAGCTGCTTGTGTCTAAAGCAACGAGGGGTTGATAGACACAGTCTCCATGGAGCCCAACGGGACAAAGCAAACAGGATCTTAACCACAGAGTCCCGGTCTGGTCGTAGAGGAAACTCCTGCTGATGACAGACAAAGGAAAATCTCTGCCGCGACATCTAGACAAACAAGATAATTATCACACACAGACACATGCGCAAACACAGATGCAAGCACGCAGGCTTACTTGCTCCCATTCGAAGGCTCACTGTGCGCTTGAAGGACACGTCGACGTGTGTGCATCGCTCTACATGCACATGTATTCTTTAAGTCATAGTAGAAGCACGTATTCTGCTCGCTTACTTAATGAGGGGCCATTAGACGGGTGGGTGTGTGTTGCGGTGCTGAAGTCATAAGCTGCTGAAAAATGTTGTTTACAGTTTTCACTAGTGCGAGTTTAAACCGTCATCCGCTGGGCTCATACTTTGATGAGCGAGTTGCAAACATAGGAGCGCAGCAGCCAGTCTTTCATTGAAACACTAGACTTGATGATACGTCTAAACAATCTGATATTTGGTGAACACACTTCCTGTGGAATCTGCTGCATAAATAGCTCAAGACAAACATCCACGCAGCTGTACTGTAGATGCTCGGCAGTAACCTTAATGTTATCCGGAGACTAAATAAACTTAAATATGTCTGCATGGCGTGTTGCCAACCACGGTACTGTCTATCCTAAGAGCCATTCCTCACCAAAAATATCAGCAAGTTGCAAAGAGATTGAGTGAGAACCAGAGCAGAGCAACATAAAAAAAAGCACAGTCACTCGTAACACAGTCACAGGCCATAACTGTTAGAGCAAGTTGTCTACTTATTGCAGTGGTGGGGAACTCCAGGCCTTAAGGGCCGGTGTCCTGCAGGTTTTAGGTATCACCCTGGGTCAAATGATTAGTTCATTACCAGGCCTCTGGAGAACTTACAGACATGTTGAGGAGGTAATTTAGCCATTTAAATCGGCTGTGTTGGATCAAGAAAACATCTAAAACCTGCAGGACTCCGGCCTTTGAGGCCTGGAGGTCCCCCACCCCTGACTTACTGGGAGGTTGGTGATTCAACCCTGAAATATTCTTGGGGAATATACTGACCCTTAAGTTGCCCCCTGATCAATCCATGTGAATTTGATTGTGTACATGTTCAGTTAAAAGTGCTTCAGCATAGAAAATAAAGCACTTGTATGAATGGGCGAGTAAGGATTGCGGTAACAAAGTGCTTTGAGTAGAAAAGTACCAGTCCATTAACCATCAAGACTATTTTTCTTCAGGTGTCATTCATGTTTTCTTGCTTTCTGTCTTTGAAAAGCAGATTACGGAGGACACGTTCTACCCAACACAAACAGTTCCCCGAGTGCCGATCTCATCCTGTTTTGCAAATGTCACTCAGGAGGCAGCCGACACTTAGCGCCTGCCTATCTGCCGCACACCTTACAATCCAAACGAGAAAACTGCACTCACTCTGCCAAGAACGTTTTCCACTTAGTAAAGTGTCAATCACAGAGAGAGGCACGTTTTTGTATATTCTTAGGATCCCCTTTCTTCACCTCAGAGCACTGGGGAACCAATCATACTCAGTTCACTTACACTTTATGCACTCTGCCTTGCACCTGAGGATCTCCTGCACACCACATTTCTATTAACAGTCCCTGTATTTCCTTCTCTCAGATTTGCACCTTCTTTGTTTCACTCTCCACATCATTTTCCACGGCATCTGAGGCTAATCTGATACATTCCCTCATCCCTCCTCTACTTTTCCTGCTCTCATAATCAGTGGAGTTTTGCTGTGCCTATTGAAACTGCACAAGAAGACTGTGAAATGAAAGCTGACACCAAATATGTAACTAATATGCAAATACTGTAACAGAAAGTGCATTTAATCTTTGGAAGACAGAATTTTGAATGTTTACAGTTCATTATTTTAGCCATAATAACGAGCCGGAACATGAAGAATGATGCGGTTGTGTTTCACCCAGAATAAGCCTATAGTTTATAAATATGTTCATTAAAAATAGATAATTATTAAATACTGCAATCCAAATGTAACTCGACTGTTTTAGACGCTATTTAAAAAACCCCAAGTAACCCGAGCTGAGCAGTGCTACTGTGTGATTGTGGGTTCTGTTTGCAGGTCATCTGAAGGTTACCTGCAGCTTCCTGGCACTGGCTGCGGTTGACGTAGGCGAAGTGGTGGTGGCAGCTCTGAGACTCACACACGCAGCCCTCGGCGGTCAGGTTACAGCCAGAGAACATACAGGCTGGGTTGGATGGTCCCACATACTTCTCTCTGTGCTTTTCCCGGTGCTCGTGCCTCCGACCATCTGAAATCCGGCCGTGAACAGGCATAAACCGCATTCATCAATGAGTCACAGACAATGGCACCACTCAAGGGTGAGTGGGGAACCGCAACACAAAGCCTTAGCATGTGTGTCATCACTATGACATCCAAGTAGCATTAGCCACCTCAGAGCCACATCTGTTATGGATTAACTCCTCTCAATAGATAGCATTATCCCCTCTGAAGGGTTTCTGTGCTCGTGCGTGTGCAACACACATCTGCCTTTTAACATGGAAAGGGATGAAGAGAGAGGGCTTACCTGACTTACTGGCCTTCATGCAGGTTTCTTGGTCTGGGTAGGTAAAAGAGCCCAAGCAGGAGTGACGGGCATCACAGACACATTGACCTCCTGCTCTGTCGCAGCCTGTCATCAGTGGGCAGCGCTCATCCTCAAGACCTGCATCTGGATTGTCAGGCAGTACTGTGGGAAATAACAGTGACAGTAAAAAAATATAAGTAAGACAAAGGGAAAAAACTTGAATTAGCTGTTTTCACACAACTCTGAAAAATGTCATTACAGCAGATGTCTGCCTCGGCTGCTTTCTTACTCCTGGAAATACCTTGCATGGTTTAGGAAGCTGCTTAACCAGAGTGTACAAGTGTGACTACCCACTATGCATGAATCTGCTAGACCATTACCTCGGCTATTTTCACATTGGCTCAAATCAACACAACGGCCCCTCACACAGAATTAATACAGGTCTCATATCCGATCTTAAATTTGTATTCTCCCAAGATGAAGTCTGTAGTTCATGTGGTAATCAGCTTATGACTCCATTTAGTCCCATATAAAATGGATAAATAAATACTGGACAGATTTATAGGTGAAACTTTATCAGGCCAAAATGTGCCAGAAACCAAGCCATATTTCCCAGAACTGCTTAAGGGTTAGCCAGCTTGCAGCATCTGTTGCGACACATTATGTGGGCACCACAGATACTGAACTGACCAGTGTGTTTGCTGGGCTGCCATCCCTCCTCCCTCCTCATTGTGCCACGCTGCTTCAGCTACTGAGCCCATTTGTTTGCTTTTGTTCCACAGCATGGGGCCCTCCCAGGGTTTCCATCTCTGCTGGCTGCTGCAACGCCTTTCTGAACTAAGGCCACCATACCCACGCATTGTTACTTCTACTAGGGAGCTTTACCCCCCACTCCTGACATGGCACCTCGAGACTTGGCCTCAATTTGGATCAAACATTATAAAAGCGACTTATAACTGAGAGTGAGTGCCAATCTACACATTACACATAGCGTTCCTTTCAGAAAACCCACATCTACATCTCAAAATACCTTCCCCTCATAGTAGTTTAAAAGCAGTAGGAATTGGTTGCTCAGAAAACAGGAAGAGATAAACTCCAACACAGAGCGGCCCCTTCCCAAGATTGCACTGAAAGACCTCAAATTAGCAGTGTGGATGTGTGACTGGAGCTTATCAAAATACTCTGGCTTTCTTCTCCAAACAGCTACATACCAGAACAATGCGCCAGAGGAAAAGGTGTTAAAGGTTCAACTATCCAACATAAACATAAGCACGTCATAGTTTACCTGACTACTGCAGTGATCCTACCTGAAATCAAGCCTGTAAATGAGAGTCGTGGTAACGCTCAGTTGGGGGTAGGAGAAACAATAACAGGATGACTCAAAGTGACTAGAAAGAAACCGAACTCCGCGACTGTGCTTTTAGATGCCGCAGATGATAATAGCACACATGTGCTGATCCATATTAATGTGAAACAGATATTCCACAATGGGAAAAAGAAAAATCTCTTACTGTGATAAAACAATTTACCGCTGAAGTGAATCAATGTGGCTGCAGAAGAAAGCATCCTAGTAAATGCTTTCCCCGTGTTAGAGCGGGCTATGCCGATCACTGCTTGGCAATGGCTGATGCTCTCGAGCGCTAGGGTAAACCTCGGCCAGTGGAAGCAGTGAAGGCACCTTCAACCTGAGCCAGCCAGCACTGTTAATAGCTCTCTCACATGCCCACTGAACTGGCAGAGCACAAATGGCCTTTTCAATACAGCAAACGTTCTCTGACTTCCTTTCACCCTAAAACGATCCTGAGTCGAAGAATTTTTTCCATCCTGAGGCTTTCCTGTACCTGCAAGTGTATTTTCATTTAAGATGGTAGTAGCTCCTGTCTGCATGCAATGGTAGATCTGAAATGTGGAAAAGGAGCTACTCAAAACAATTAATGCAAGGCTGCCTCAGTTTCCTTTAGCCTAACACTAATGTGTTCTGGTCATCTGTTATCTGGCCTGGCGTGACTCTAACCAAAGCCTATGGCTTCATCCCAGGGGGATTCCTGACTTGGTCACTGAGACTGCTTGGCTTGGCGTCCAGAGCCAGGATAGAAAAGCTGACATCTAGAGGCCCTGTGGCTGATAGCGAGCTATAAAGGAAGTCTTTGAAACGTTAGATAATACCAGAGAAAGGGAGAAGTAGAAGGTATGTGAAGCGGTGCAGTGGACATAGCGTCCTTGTAAGACCGGCATTCCGTTACATGGTATGTTAAGTGTCTCTGAAGGATGAGGAAGCTCGGTGTGGAAGAACAGACACGGGAATAAAATGAGAACATTGACAGAATTCATTTAGGTAGGAATGGCTGATTTCACCTGGCTGACCACCGAAGCAGATAGGACAAGGCGAATGGCCAAGAGGATTGTTGTTTTGTTTTGTCAGAAATGGAACCTGTATATCCACAAAGCGTTCAACCTTTTATGTGCTAACTGCCAGGTTCAATGCTTAAATACCAAAATCTGTCATGAGAATAATTTATTGTAATAACTACTATTGTTTTTGGCAAGCTTCACACTTTTCTGGGTTCATGCAATTACTTTTGGTTATTGTACCTTAAAAAACTGTTAAATTTGTTGGCAACAAAGAATGATATGAAACACGTCCCCTGCTTTGAAGAAAATTAAATTTGTAATACCAGCAAAGTTCCACTTCTTTTTGGATCTCAGTGTCTCTGTAACAATACCACTTCTGGAAAGCAGTAGTGCAGCGCCTGTGTCAGCTTTCGTTTAGGAACCGGACACCAAATATAACACATTAACAACTGATTGATAACCATGGTAACCATCTGTCACAACATGCAACATGTCACCTGTGTTATAATGCTGCTGAGTCTCCACACCAACAGATTTTGACCACCCAGAAAATCCAGACTATCAGTAGACAAGCAGGGGATCAGAAAAGCGGAAACATTTTACCCCCAACTCCTGATTGCAGGTCTAATCACTTTAAGAGTGCTGCAGGTTGAAGGAAATCTGGGATCAGCCTCCAGCAGCCTGCCTACTGTGGCCCCTGAAAACACACTGGGAGGTGTTGCTTTAGCCCAGCCAAGATCCTTTGGGATATTTAGGCTGTGTACATGTGTCTGTATTTGGAGTCAGCAGCATGCTCTGAGGTCCCTGGAGCTGAGGCATGACTCAAATGAAGGAGCCACTAGGTCTCCAGCTCATTCCAAAGCTTAAGAGGAAATGCCCTCCAGACACCAGTCTAACCTGTACATGAGGCCCAATGGTAAGGCGGGAGACCCCTCTAAAACTCTTGTGGAGCTCTGACTTGGACCACCCCACAGAGGGATGATGGAAGAGCAGGGTCAGGACATCCAGACCCCCACTGAGAGCTGCTTGCTCTCTCCTACAATCCTTTCAGTCCTTTTCAATCATCCTAGACACAGTGCAGGTAAAAGGGGGTCCCATCCACTGGTTATTTGTTTCTCAGGATAAAGCCACTGCTACCAACTCAGTTCTTACTGGGGAACTTGATACCCTATACATATGTTTGAAGTTCAGACTGTTGCTCAAACTGTGCGCAAAACGAGCACATGCACTGTTACCCAGGTCCAGCTCTGCCTGGAAAGAATAGTACGGTGCTGCACTGTGAAATTCACAGAATTGCAAATGAAAATCTTCTGGGGACTTTTGCAATCACGCTGTCAATCTATTAAACCTCTGAGGAACACAATGAAGCCAGTGGTGTAAACAGAAGAGACAGGAAAATGGCAGCTTATTTATTGCATTCAAATGTACTCCAGGTTTTAAAACACAATCAATTTCTTGTCAAGACATTAGTAAACCTCAATTTTGCCCTCACACACATGGACATAGTCACATCTCTTATTGTATATTAAATCACTTCTAAATGCACCTTTCATCAATCTAAAGCGAGCAGGACCTTCTTCTATTGTAGTGCCAAATCACTGTTGGTTCTTAGATGAGAGTGAAATGAAGCTCTGGGGGGGAAGAAAAAGCAGCTGAACAGGACTACTCTACATGTAATCAACAGCGACTCTGACCTGGGAGGTTTCTCCAGGTGTTAGTGGGAGAATGTTGCCTTCAAGCTCTCTGTCTGAAAGCTTTATTCTTATTACATGACGTTTTTTGTTAGGGTTTGGTTAAATTTAGGCAACAAAAAAAAAAAAAAAAATCAGGTTCGGGAAAAGATCATAGTTTGTTTTAAACGCCTAAACAAAACATTCAGTGACGTTAACCACGAATGTCTGGCAACAGCCACCATGTGCGCTCCAGGCAGCCAGAAGTAAGTAAACAGTGACACTGTCACTGCAGTCGGGCCCTCAATGACGTTTTTTTTTAAGTGATGGCTTCAAGTGCCTAAAAAAAGGGAAAGGTTGCACACTCACTAATAGATTTTCTCTCTTTTCCTATTAAGTTACTTCTTGAATAAAATGCCATTTGTTTAAACTGACTTCACACGACCGAGTCCCACTTACCTTTACATACTCCAGTTTCGGGGATAGTGGCGGCTCCCGTTTTGTTTACAGAGGCGCAGGTCAGTCCCAGGGCGCAGTAGCCGTGCGCCCAGTCCTGGCTGCCGCAGGGCTCCCACTCCAGCCGGGTGCATTGATCACAGCATCCGCACGGATCCTTGGCCACTGTCCGACCACCTTCGCAGACAAGCGGGGGTTTAAAGGGACAAGTCCGGAGGTTACACGCCGTGCATTCGTGAGCCGAGAGCGCACGCACGAGAAAGAGGACATTCAGTAACACCACGGAGCATTTGTAGAACATGTTTTAAGAGAAACCCCCCCGTTTATAAGTTTTCCAGAGAAACTGTCCGCTTCTGTCAGGCGATCAGCCACATGAACTCGTATCTCCAAAGTTGTCAAGCCCTCTTTAAAAGTTTTGTGACGAGCTTTCCCTCGGGCGTGCGATTTATTACCCAGCAGCTCTCTTCAAAAGCACACACACACACACACACACACACACACACACACACACACACACACACACACACACACACACACACACACACACACCACGAGACAGAAGTGTGCGGACGCGTCTTAAGGGGCACCAGTATCCAGAGACAATGATTCAATCTAAGCAAGCAGTTGCGCGTCCCAAGCGTCTCATCTGGTTAAACACACGCAGAAATCCAAGAACCGAGGTAGTGGAGGTCCACTGAGGTTTCCTGCTGCTGTCAGCCACACAGAAAAAAGGGCAGTCTGAGTCCTAAATTGACATACAAGCATATAGAAATTAGCGGTGTACCCCTCCCCCTGACTGACACAGGCAGCGACCAGTCACAAGGAACGAAAGGAGGGAGGATTTGAACTGATTTACGCTTGCTCGACAACCCGACTCTGTGTGTTGCGCAATGACACAAGTTTGAATGTCTTCAGTGCGAGTTTCTTTTTCTGCTTCACTGTGGTCGCATCTAAAGAATTCATGTACCATTTTCTACTTTTAAAAAAGCGGTTCTTAAAACACTTTAGCTGAGCAACAGTCGTCTGTGTTCAAAGTGAGATCAGCATGAAGGAGTCAGTCTCCCTGCTGTAGTTAATTCTGTAATGCGCTATGAGTCTAGTCATTAATAACTAATAATCAGTATCTAAATGTTTATGAATTTCTAATTATTATAAAGCGCAGCATTATCGGTTCTGTTTAATGATACATCCGAAGTCTGTTAGAGCCTCATCGTCAAACAAACCAGGCGTTCTCATATGGAAGCAGCGTTATAATAAATGGTCCTGTCATATAAAATAACGGTAGCGGCTTTTTTGCATTTGGATCTTACATCATAATATAAGAATTAAGATATTAAGTTATATGGGTAAAAAAAGCGAGTGAGCATTTTCATAATATGAGGCAGTCTTATTAAATTTATATTTGAAACATAGCTGGGGGCGATGGCCGGCTCTTATCTCATAATAAGCTGTCTTCATCTTTTCATTTTCATTCCCATGCTTTGCTTTGTGTGTTTGTGTGAAGCTTACCTGTGTCTGTAGGTGTCTGATTGTGTATGCAGATGGCTTTGGGAAGGTAAAAAAGTAATTTGATGTCTGCTGAAGCAGTGTTTCTGCGCTCGTGGCCAGATGGATGTGTGTTTGTGTGTGGGCAGTGAGCACAGCTGGAAGGATGATTGTGAGAGAAAACCAAATCTGTTGCCCTCCTATTATCTGCTGCAGGCACAAAGTAGTCATTTTTTCCAAAAGGTGAAACACACTGGGGTCATCAGATCATGTAACAACTTGTGAATATTACTGCCTCAGCGGCAAGTGGATTTTGTTGCTCTCATTGGAAATATTTACCTCTAAAAACATCAATCAGGTGTGTTCCGGTATGATTTCCCTCCATAACGTCAACACACAACAGCGCCTCCTTCATTTGCAACATCTGCCTGGAGCCACCCACTCCAACACAAACACAACATCCAGGAAACCAGCCCTGCGGCACGCATAATCAGCTCTTGCAACACAACTCAGCTCTTGTCCTCTGCCTCTCCCTCCACCCTCCCTCACCCACACTTAGAGCTCTCTTCAAATGAGACCCACTGACCGCTGGCCGGACACCCATGCTGTCTGATGACACAGACCATCACACTGAGCTTCAGTTTCCATGCACTTACACAGATTTTGGCCCAGTTGCACTGACCTATTTGCCTGGGTGACAGCCTTTAAGATCTCACAGGACCCTCATTCTCTTATAATAGACAAGTAAGGGGTTTTCATATGGTCACAGCTTTGCCTCCAGGTTCTTTACTTCCTGTATTACATTTCCACATACTCTTAGCAATCAAAGTAGGGTAAAAATCAACAGTACAATGACTGCACCAAACTAGAATACTCCCCATTTAAACTCACTGTGAGCATGTGCCCTGGTTTAAATGCTGCATAAATGTGTTGAATTGAAAATGTTCCCATGATTAAGTCTGGACTCGAGCACCATGTTCAGATTATCCATCTCTTTGGCTATTGTATCCACTGAGCCACGATTTGGTGTAAATACAGATTCTGTTGAGCAGCGTGTTCTCTAAAACCAGAGCTCATTCTGTAGTTCCAGGACTCTCAGTGTTGGTAGCTTTGTATGTGAGTCTCTGCATGGAGCAAATGGGAGGAAAAGGTGGGGCAGTGAAGGGCGGCTGCAGGGGCTGAATAACTGTAGCGTGTGTGTACTAATAATGCTCTGAGTCACGGATCTCCAAGAAAACACAACAGAGGTTCAAAAAGATTCCCTCGCTCATTCGAAGACAAGGCTGCGATGCACCTTTTCTGGAGACTTAATCATCCTTGGGGAGGGCTTAACAGATTTAGATGACTACCAGCCTCCAGTGCCCCTGTCTCTTCTTGCTTGCTCAGACGACTGAATTACATACTGCTGCTGTGGAGGCGTCAGGCTGGTGGTGAGGAGGTGTTTCAGGAGATGGGTGTGAATGATGCTTTGGAAGTGAACTGCTGGCAGCAGTAAAAGGCTGGTGGTGACACCGGGCTAAACGTAGCGCATGACATGGAGTGTTGAATGCACGTCGAGTGGACAGCATGCGGCACACCTGATTACAAGTCCCCAGGAAGCGCTGGGAGATTTTTACCCAAGTGTCACTGTTCATTGCTGAGTATCACTCTCATTTGACTTATCTCTGAGCTCAGAGTGATAGACTGGACCATGCATCCTTTGGGTGGGGGTGGAGTGGGGCATGTGGAGCATAATAGCAATGTGTACTCACCGCTTAAACAGTTTTGAAGCAATTCATTGCGCCATATTTCTGCGACTAATAACAGAAAAATGGAGCATTTAGTCTGGAGGCTAAGCAGCATATATTCCAATGAATGGCCTGTTTTCAACTCAGGACAGATGAGGTCATCTGCTTCTTTAAACAAGCAGGAAGAAAAACCTTGCAATACATGAGAAAGAGGCGTTAACAAACAAAAACCTTTTAGAAAATGAACCGAAACAAGGTTAACATATCCAAAACAAAAGTGAAAAAAAGGGAAAAAGAAAGAAACAACATATTGAGGTAATATTCAGCAATTATGATTGCATCTCTTTTCCATTACTGCCATCCAGAAGGACTCACAAGTGCTTTTGTTTCTTGTTTTGGGCTCCTAATTTGCTTGGACCAGACAGGCAGAGTTTGGAAACAGCCAGTCCCACAAAAAAAGAGAAGCTCTTTTTCTTGTGGTAGATCAAGTTCAGGAAAACACTGAACAGTTTAACATCATTTAACATATTCTCTCATCCATAGTATCTATGTGCTCTATTTTCCTCTCTTGCTTTCTCTTACTCTTTCACCTCTCTGCTCCCTCTGTCCGTTTTCCCTCCCTGTGAGGTCTGGTCCAGTTGCTGTTTTTCTTGTGGGGACTACAATAATGTGTTTTGACACTGTCGGGTCTCCTGCAGTCCTCTTGTCTCTGTCTTGCAAAAAAACCCCTAGAGTCATCACACCACCAGCAGAGTGGCAACATAGTGATACACAAAACTGCAAGTCCCCTCCTCCTCCTCTTTCTTCTTCTTCTGGCTCTAAAAAGTCCTGCTTGAACTTTTTAAAGGTTCAGTGGGTTCAAATAGCCTCGAGGATAGTTGAGGCTTCAGGTATGCCACTTTGGTTTGTAGTCTGTGAAATGGCTGTTTTCTGTTAAGAGGAAATAAATTTTAGCCGATGCTTGATCATCTAATGACTGGTACATCATAAATACTGACATGTAAATCACTGTTGTGTAAACTGACAAAAGCTTCTTCTCACTTATTTTTGCATATTTTCATGAGGAGATACAAATGAAAGACATGAAACCTTTACCCGACTTAAATCATTGGGATAAATCAACCTTTTTCAGCCCTTCTACTGGGATGGGTCTACGGATAGTAGACTTCCTCTGACCTTTTCTCTCCCGGCAAAGAAAACGCTACATCTTATGCTTTACAATAGACAGCTTACTATTACCAATACTAATTCTTTTTTTTCTCAGATAATATACATTAATAACTTGTGATCCTCTTTTCCATATAGTTAAAGTTTTTATAAAGCCTTGCTACAACCAGTACTTTTATTCATGACAGTGACGGCATTCCCACCAGCCTTATCATGCTTATATTCTAAACAAGCATGTTTAATGGTAAAGCTAAACACTAGTCTGTTAGCACACTGATCCTTAACTCAAAGCATCTCTAAGCTAAAGTTTAGTTTCACAGAAATGCACATATCAGCTGTGGACTAAATAACAAAGAATAATTGCTAAATTGCTAACAGATTATCTCTAAACCCAACAACATACACACAGTCTGAAAAGCCCCTTTCTGTTACCAGCTAGATCAACACTTTCTGCAAGAGCTGCAATGACACATAAGGTTTTTGGGTTCGATTGGCATCAGGAGTCATTATGACTCAGCCCCAGACCCTTCCTACATTCATGGCTCAAATCCTTTGGCTCCAGACTGTGCCCAGCTCTGGGCCTCTCACTTTCCCTTCAACCCTTTTACCAGGAGATCCTGTGACCTTGCAGAGCAGACGGCCACTTGCTTGTTTGACAATTACAAGTGGCATACTTGCTCACCCCTGTTGTGCTCCAGTGGAACGTTAAGTGGACCTCTCAGAAGTTTTAATCTTCAAATCTATGCGATGATGGTGAATTCCTCAGTGGATTGAAGCCTGAAAGAACCCTTGTGTCCAGAACCCATGACACCTGCCCAGTGTAATCTTCCCTTTTACACATGAGATCATTGAGACAATTGAACTAGCATGCCTCGAGAGGTCTATGGTTACAGCAAATGAGTAGAAGGCAAAGCAAAGTCATATACTACTTTGATGCTGCATGATTGTATTCTTGTACACGTGCATGTAAAAATGCTTCTTACAGACCATTTAAGTTGTCTTGCTGTGTTTTGTTGCATTATTGCACCTCCACCTGCAGAAGCACAGCAAAAAATGTACACAGACACCAATATATTATTAGATGATAAAGTTGTTGCAAGAAAAATGTTGGCAAAAAGTTTCTTATTCAAATATTCAGCAGATGTGAAGCAAAAAAAAAAGGAGAGGGCATTTTGAAATCGACAGATATTGGCATCTTTGTGTTTCATCCATACAGTTTACTGGTACAGCTGGCTAACCAACTGTGCTAACCAAGTGTGCTAACCAAGTGTGCTAGTGTTAGCTGATAACTGAGCACTTCATCCTGTCATTGAAAGATGGTTGGAACTCTAAACCCGAACATCAGTGAGCAGTAGTACCTTATCCACCTGACAAACCTTAACAATTCATAGGGGACTGCCTGTAAAACCTATTAATACATTTTAAAGCCTACGACTGATTTCACCTAGCGGCACCTAGCTTGACAAATGTGACCTCGACACAGAGCACAGTTTGGGTGAGGACCTTTTTGAGGACATTGTGCGCAATAATGATTAAAATCTTTCAAATAATCGAGGGGGAGTTGCAATTCTTGTAAAATGTGTACAGATAGAAAACAAAATGCGTTCAGAAACCAAAGGGTGATGTCCTGGTAGCTACATCTATCTTTATATACATGCAGAATCAATGGTTTCTGGTCACATGATGCTAGACGTTTCTCACATGGCATCAGTCACTCATTTCTTAATAGTGCCCACCATATTGAAAATGATACATCCATTGTTTATGAGGGGAAAATATGCATTCCCTGATTGGTTGGCAAGACACATTATTTTGCTAGTGACCAGTGGTTGCCAGGAGTTTGCTGACTGGGCTCTAACTTTGTGCAACTGATGCTCCAGAAACCGATTTCTCAACAACTGCAACCAACCTCCAGCAACCACTTGCCAGGAGTGCAGGGAGCACACATTTTGACCTCAGAACCAGTTGTTGCCTGTTGGTTGCTGACCAATTTCTAGGCCTGTGTGACTGGGGTCATACTCACTTGAACCCACACTATCACCATGATTATCCCACATTCAAAACACTTGGCCATATAATGTCATACTTGTGTTAGTGGTCACATTTTAATGGCTGTGTGTCCTGAAAGCCTCAATATTCTTTCTCCCCCCCATATTTAACTTGGGTACTACCAAAACCCTAAAAATCTGATGTATCATATCTGCCAAGCACTCTAAGTCACCTTAGAGTGCTTGGCTTGTTAGAATATTACATTGTAATTTGCAGGTTTTCAGTACATATCAGCGACTACACATTTGTCTGCTGTTTCTATACATATAATGGGCAATCTTAACTCTGTGAACGGGAATGAGAATATATTAACATTGTTTTTAGATTCCTAAAACTTCAAACCTCATGTAGTGTTTTACCTAGCTGGTGATGATAACTATAAATATGAAACACAAAATAAATAAATGAAAGGAAATGAGTATTCTACAGCAATTAAATCTTAACACACTATCCACAATAAATCTACAGTTTCATCAAGTAAAACAGAGTCATATGCTTGATTAAAAGCATTCTAACATAAAAAATATACACCTGCTACTATACATGGCGCAGTTCCTGTGCGATCTGTGGGGGAGGATCCTCAGCTAAAGGTGCCAGTTTCACAGGCAGACCTCCAGCTGGCAGAGGAATGTCACAACCTGTGTTTCAGCTGTAAATGATCATAATTACAGTGCCAATAACTCAAACACTGGGGCAAAACAACCGCCTTGCGGGGGGGAGGGGGATGATCACTGCTTAATGTCGTGTCTGGGACACAGATTTACTCCCGTCTTTGTCAGGGGAAGGACGGGCAGCAGGAGCAGGAATGTGAGAAATGTGTGAGTTCTCTGACCTTTATGAAGGTGAGGCAACAAACTGACATCATTACCACAGCCAACATGTGCAAACCTGAAGCAACACGGGCCAAAGAACAGTATAGACACAGGTCAGATGAAGGGGAGAGTGAAAGGTATGTGCTGTATAAATACTTATGTTAATTCATAAACTTTTTTGTATACTTGACAAATATAACATGAGTGAGCAGTATAAATTGTTTTAACTGTAACATCCTGGGACTGGGGACATTGAAATTCCATTTGGATATGTTCACTCACTTTAAATCAACAAACTAAACTGCTCTCATGTGCTTTTTTTAGTATGATGCTACAGCATTCAGATGGTTTGAATTAACATGACACAGGAAGGGGAAACAACTACCTTGGCTCTGTCCACAGGCAGTAAAATCCACCCACGCACACCTGGAAAACTCACTAGCTGACTACCTGCAGTTCATCATCATGAACCAGGCTAATATGAAGCAGGATGGAACATTAGGTATGGGGTAAAACCGAAGCTTACTCCTTTCTGGATTGAGTTTATTGCATGCTAATTAATGACCTTTAGAGGTACCGGTTAGCAGATTGTCAGGAGCTAATTGGTTTTCCATGTTTCCAGGCTAAAGAAAGGCAAAAGCCTTTTACTCTGAAGAGGCAGGGACATATCAGTCTGTGCATCTATATAATAACTCCCATAAAGAACACAAATAAGTGTACTGACTCCTTTGTCAGTACAAATGTTGCTAACTTTCAGACTTGTGGCTCATCATTTCAAAGCTCTCGCCATTGTTTTTCCTTGTTAAGTTTAGTTTTAGTTCAATTCAGTTGTATTTATACAGCACCAAATCACAACAACAGTGCAAAATAAGGTAAAAACCCTACAATAGTAGACAGAAAACCTAAACTTTCTCATGACCCCCTTATGACCAAGCACTTGGTGACAGTGTGGAGGAAAAACTCCCTTTTAACAGGAAGAAACCTCCAGCAGAATCAGGCTCTGGGTGGGGCAGCCACAGTGTGCACAGTATAGAAGTGATTATTGGAATTAAACATTTTTGTCTGTCATTCTGTCAGTGCGCCCCAGGGCAGCTGTGGCTACATGTAGCTGCCATCACCAGTGTGTGAATGTGTGCGTGAATGGCTGGATGACTGGATATGTAAAGCGCTTTGGGGTCCTTAGGGACTAGTAAAGCGCTATATAAATACAGGTCATTTACCATTTATTTACCATTTTTGAGAGAAAGGACTGAAAAATAGTACTTGAATGCAAAAATATAAGTTTCTTAAAGCAGTGCTGCCACCATGTGGTTGAATAGCGGCAGTACAATGTGGAGAGCGCTCTGAGCTCACACAGTTTTATCACACAAACCATCAACCTGTAAGACAATCACTCTGGCTGCCAGTCAGCTCATGTGAAAAGAAACATCTAAAGGCAGGAAGCCTCTATCCCTCCTGGGCAGAGGCTTTCACTGGCTTAGTCACGCTCTCTTCCTGTTTTTCTCCCACCGCTAACAACCAACAAACAATACTAGGAAGGGGTTCTGCTCTTTGTCTAGACGATGGTCTGTCAGCTGCGTATAAACCGATTCAGTGTGCAGCCCGAAAGGATCTATGACAAGTGACCTGTCTGAGTGAGGTCAATTAGACTACTAGAGCACTGCTTGGCTTAGGTGAATTCGGGTGCATTTCACCCTTTGCATGTTGCGCTTGTGCAAAATGATCCTACCTGTTGAGGATATGTGAATGTGAGCATTTATAAATGTAAAAGGCAAACAACCTTTGGCTGCAGCTCAGGAGTGTTTTATTCTGCAAAAACTGTGTATTTTAAGTCTTGCTTAAAATACATCAGTGAAAGTTTAAAGTTAAAATCATTACGTAATGACATACTTTGATCGATAGAGGGCAGAGTGACACAACTATCCAACTTTAAGGGGTTTTTAAGGTCACAATGAACTATAAGAAGCAAGCAGAGCATTTCATGGCACTACTTGATAACTACCATTATCAGTAAGAGCATTAGAAAGAAAACAGAAGTCATTTTTAATTTTGCATCTTACCCACTGAGATACATTAAACATTGGCTAAGAGAAAGAGAGTGAATGGCTTACAACAGCTGCCCCCCATCACCTCCACCAGCCACGAATCGAACTGTGTGACTATGCTTTGGGCAGTTTAGTGATGTCTCAGCACAAACACCAAGAAGTACTGATCTTACTCATGTCATGTTCTAACTGCGTGTGTCAACACCGGAGAGCTTGTAAAGTGTTACTCATGCAAAACAGTGACTAAGTTGATAAAGCTTTTGACTTGACAGATGCTAGCAGTACCTCGCTGTCTTTGAAGCCTCGTTATTCCTTTGAGTAATTTGTAAGATGACATTTGACATGCTTCATGGTTCACCATGCAAGCTGTAAATGAGCGTGTGTGTTTGTGCATATGTGTGTGTGTGAATGACGGGAAGAGAGAGAGAGAGACAGTGTCAAAGTAGGTATAGGGGCAGACTTTCTGGAGCCAGCTCCCACATGCCCTCTGACTACCTATCAGTGGTCAGACCAACCTCATCTCTCCAAGCAGGCGATGATGATAAGAGTGGCAGAGAGAGACAGAGCAACAAAAAAAGGAAGAAGGAAAAAATGAGATGAGGATAAAGGGTGAGGACAAAAAAAAAAAGATAAGAAATGAACCAGGTGAGAGGGTGGTAACGATGTGAGTCAGTAGACAGCGGTGACAGAAGGAGACAAAGGAGAGAGAGATCAGCTAAAGAGGCAGCAATGGCAGAGAAAGAGAGCCACAGAGAGTGAGAGGGAGAGAGCAGAAAGTATTGCCCTGAGGCATAATTTCTCTGTCTGCACTCAGTGTAGGGAGGCCAAGAACAGTGTCATACACAGCTGAAGACATTCACTGGCAGCCAAAACGCACATCTGGGTTTCTCATAATGAAATGCAGTAGGCTGCAAAGTTTTCCTGTGCAAAACAGTAGAGAGAGCAGTCAGCGAATGTCAGTGTTAAGTGTGTGTGGGTCTTTTTTTAAAAACTTGGCACTAGAGCTTTAACTCCACGCACATGCGTATGCATACAAACTGTATGCACAGACGGCATTTATTGGCATTTTTCTGGCAACCTTATTGAGTGAAAGAACGGTTTCCAATCCTGTGACAGATTGTGCCAGGGCCTGCCCCAGGTTAGGAACAAATCATTTCATGGACTTATTATGTGTCAACTGCTTCCAAAATACACCACACACACACACACACACACACACACACACACACACACACACACACACACCAGAGGTGTGGACTCGAGTCACATGACTTGGACTCGAGTCAGACTCGAGTCATTAATTTTATGACTTTAGACTTGACTTGAAAAAATGTTCTAAGACTTGTGACTTGACTTGGACTTTTACACCAATGACTTGGGACTTGAATTGGACTTGAACCGGTTTACTTGAAAAGACTTGATATTTTACCCCAAATATAAAATTTAACATGCATATTATATAGAGATTGAAAATGTGACGTCATTCACGGGTAGAACCGCAAAGGATTCTGGGAACTCGTGGCAAGCGGTACTAGCGCACGCAGGCTTTCAATTGAAATCAGTTACACAGCGATAAAAAGAAACACAAAAATGTCAAGAAGCTGTTGTATTATTAACTGCAATAGCCGGTCGCATGACAGCCACGGGAAGCCGACGGGTAAAGAGATCGGTTGTTATCGGATTACGTCGTTGAAGAGAAATTGTTCGAGCCATGTTTCCGAAGTAACAAAGATGCGACGGATGGCCTGGATTGCAGCCATTCAAAGACAAAATATAACGTCCCAGAACCCTCCAGCTCACAGGTTAGTCTGCTCCAAGCATTTACACGAAGGTCAGTGTTTTTTAGTAGTTAATACGTCATTTTCATAACATAATTGGTGATATAGGTTACAAGCAAGTCTGGCGCTGAACAGAAATTGTCGCGCTATGCTCCTTTATTTATTGTGCATAAATAGTGAATTGTCCTGACACAATATTGCGTTTCGCTTCTGTTATTATGGTACACTGACAAAAACATATACTTTTATTCACAGGATAAAACAGTTGTTTTGTATCACTAATTGCCCAGTGCGATTACAGTATTATTGTCACTGCTACATTTCTGTGATGAACCAGAAATTATTTCCACTGCTAATTAATTACCGTTGAGCTCAAAGGTTATATTAATAAACGGTTAACGAATGTGTATTTATGACGACAATTTGTGAGACTGGTAAACTTATGATACGTACGATGGTCTTTCGTTCTACACGGTGCATTTCAAGGTCCTGCACCCATCCGTCGGTAAACTGTACCTGGGCTTGTTGCAGTGACCGGAAGTTACTAAACTTCATGAGTGTATGCACTCACTCCAAGAACCGTATGATTATAAATATGCATATAAATATGCTACAATGAGATAGCTGACTTCATCTAACTAGCAAATGTTTTCCAGGCTACGTTGGTGATGCAGTTTTTTTTTAAAAAAATGATATTTAAAAAAAAAAAATCATTTATTTATGTATGATATTTTTGTCATGCGATTTTAAAGCCAGTCCTACAACCGCATCCAAGAATAACATGCAGCTTATCTCAGAACCGTCGGTGAAAATTATCCTTGGAGCTAGGTTTAATTGAGCTGCATTTTAAAGAGGTGCAATTGTGGCGCCCTGAGTATTTTGAGCATTAAGAACAAGTCTCAGATGTGTTCCTTATGTGTTCGTGCCCACCCCCCATCATCATTTTTTGCTATTTGTTGTGACAATAGTTTGCATCATAACACAGAGCGAAAAGCTCATTTGCTCCCACCTGATGTGATGTTAGGGCGATATTTAGTTTCGCCAGTAGGTGGCAGTGGCGGCTCAGCCAAACGGGTAACTGGCAAAATAATCCTTCACAAAAGTAACGCAGGCCAGTTATTACAATGGAAGCCGCCAGTAACACTGAATTGTTTTGCTGTGTTTCAGGTGAGAGCAATATACGAGAACTACATACATTTATGTAAAGTTGATGCTTATTTAACATGTTTGGAGTGTAATTCTTGTTTATATGGTGTTTAATGTGAGCGAATAAGGGAGTTGTTTCACGTTATCTGTGGGTAAGGCTAGTAACATTTGTGCGTTAGCTAAGTCATGTTAGCCTCCTGCATTAATCTCTGTAACCGTGTTGTCCCATCAGTAAGGTGAAAGGAAACTATTAGCTGGTTTCAGTTAAAGTTATAGGAAATAGACCAGCCAGTACATGTTATGTTGTCTATTGTTACTGGTCATTTTCTCTGTGTGTTAAGGGCTGATTAATACATGGCCATTACACGTATGACACAAAAGTAACGCAGGCCAGTTATTACAATGGAAGCCGCCAGTAACACTGAATTGTTTTGCTGTGTTTCAGCGCAATAAATCTTCATGTGCACCTGAATGAACCCTGTCGTCCTTCAGTGTGTAACACAATTTCACAATTTGTGTATATTTTCTAAGTTCACTATTTTGTCATGTGTTGAGAAAAACACAGATTTAAAAATTACATGGTCTTAGAGATAGGGTGAGAGGTTCGGCCATCCGGGAGGGGCTCAGAGTAGAGCAGCTGCTGCTCCACATCGAAAGGAGCCAGCTGAGGTGGTTCGGGCATCTGACAAGGATGCCCCCTGGGCGCCTCCTGGGTGAGGTGTTCCAGGCATGTCCCACCGGGAGGAGGCCCCGGGGCAGACCCAGGACACGCTGGAGAGATTATATCTCTCGGCTGGCCTGGGAACGCCTTGGTATTCCCCCGGATAAGCTGGAGGAGGTGGCTGGGGAGAGGGAGGTCTGGGCCTCTTTGCTTAGGCTGCTGCCCCCGCGACCCGGCCCCGGACAAAGCGGATGAAAATGGATGGATGGATGGTCTAATATTTACATTTAGCATAACTGCAACATGCTTTTTTTCGGGGTTTTTTTTAAAGACTCGAAAGGACTTGAAATTCAAAATTTCAGACTTGTGACTTTACTCGGACTTTTACACCAGTGACTTGAGACTCGACTCTGACTTGCCTGACATTACTTGAGACTTGACTTGAGACTTGAGGATAAAGACTTGAGACTTACTTGAGACTTGCAAAACAATGACTTGGTCCCACCTCTGACACACACACACACACTGTTCAAATCCTCTGCATGTGCAACATATACTCCATCTCTCCCCCCCCCTCCCTCCTCCCCTGCCACTCTTCTTTTCAACATCCTTGCACAATACATAAGAGTTGGGATTAGGTTACACATTCAGGTTGGACCTCTCGATTGCTCCCTGGGGATGTTGGGAAGAGGTAGAAGGGAGAAAAAGCAAAGCCAAAAAAAAAAAAAGTGGAGCTGATGGAAAGAAGGTCCACAATAACAATCTGTTTCCTTGCATGTTGGGGCCTGCAGGCTAACTTAGTGCACCTGTTGTGGAAGCTTACACTAGCTGGAGAGCTATATGTAATGTGTGTGTAGGGTAAAAGAGGACTGGGTAGTGATCCAGTGAGGCACCTGTACTATGGCTGAAAGCCAGCTGGGAAGAGGCCACAGCTATCCGTGCGCTATCCATTCGCACTCTCTGCGCACTTGACGACCCCTGTACCCTCATGTTAACCCCATGTAGAGTCACATATATGTGTATATGTGAATTGTGCACCTTCTCCACCACCTGCTCAGTTTCACTAGGTAATTGGGTAAGTGTGTAATATGGTTGGTCATGGCTATCTGCGACCGGGTAAATGTGACCCAGGCAGCGGCACAGTTTGGGAAATAACCGAGGATCTGTTTATGATTTCAGGGGAGCGGTGCGGGGGGAGGGCGGAGGGACGCAGCAGAGTTGCGGTAGCAATCGCATTTAGTTTGGTTCAAGCAGTGCGACTGTAATATGAATCACTCACATCCACCATTTTATTGGTTTCTGTGTAATCACGCTTTGTTGGAGTTTTTCTTTTTTACATTTAACAACCTCAGCAGCACTTTGTGTGCTACGGGTTGTTGTCATTGTTTATGAAGAACCAAAAATGAGAACATGTGACTTGGTAGGATATAGGGTTTATTGACTGACAGCACTTACTCCTACTCATCTCCCTTCACAACCAGTCCCAATTGTCTGACACCGTCGTAAAACCCCGCTGGCCGGGAATATGATTCTTTTAAGTTTCCGCTGAGAACAGCCTGTCTTGCCAGTATCCCTCAAGGGGACTGCTGCTTTTACTACACTACACCACATCAGATTAGTGTTTCACTCTACCCATCACTTCAGACAAGAAGATGAGCAATCTCCTTTCGGTTGCATCACACATTGTGGTTTTGATGACATGTTTTCAACACATTCTTCCTAGTTTTCTCTGGAGGAACTATGCATCCATCTCATCCATCATACAACTTGGAGGGATTACATGAGACAGCCATGTATCTTGTCATTTCTCTATGGCTCTCCTCTGTTTGGCGAATTAGAGAAACTGCATGACAACATCATCGAGAGCAGTCAGCGTAGCGTAGAGCTTATTATCCCTCATTGCCTTCGCCAGGAACAGGAAATGAACTAAACAGGGCTGGGGGGGTTCACACTAGAGTGATTAAGCGACTTTTTATACCAACTAACCAAAACACAATTATCCAATTCCCTAAACTACATATTACATTTATATAATAGGTTGCAGTTGGCTTTAAGACGCAGAGCGAGGTAGGTTTCTCGGGTCCATTTGATGGAGCGTGTGTTTGGACTTTTTCGCTTACTCATTATCAAAGTCTGCTTTTAAAAATAGCAGGTTTGCTGTTAATTTAGGGAATACGTAACCATGTTAACTGGGCTGTCAGACATAAGCCAGAGATGACTGACAGCTACTGAGGATAAGCCGATTCAGCAGAAGGTGCCTGGAGAGCCTGCCACAACTCTAACTTATAAACATGTCTCCATGCTGTTTCCTCAGTCTGACAGGGCTGTCACGGGGCATTACACTACACCCTGGCTTTGTTTTTTTCTCCTGCTCGGTTTCTTCCATTCTTTGCTTCACCCATTTGCACCAAATCAACTCTTTTTTTGCTTTCAGGTTCCAGCATCTAGCATGTTACCTTTTTTTTTGATAAATGCCGTCTCTTTTAGTCCATCCATTTACTTATACCTCTCAGTCCCTTTCAACTCTTCCTCAGCCCAGCTCCCTCCTCCTTCTTCTGTTGTTGTCAGACAAGGCGGACTCTGTCTGACTGCACTTGTGTGAATATGTGCGTGTCTATGTGTGCGTTTGCAACTGTTGATATCTGTGTGCGTGACAGCGCTCTGTACGTGTGTGTGTGTGAGTGAGTGGGAGAGAGCCTTGGGGGCAGCCCTCCTTTGTCCTCCCAACCATCTCCCAGAGATGGATGTGTCTTCAGGGAATTGGCCCCCGAAGAAAAGCGCCTCCAACTTGCTCATATTAAATTCTGCTGAGCAAATACAACCTACCAGCATGCCCCCCCCCCACACACACACTCTTTTTTCTCTCTCTTTTGAAAGAAGCTCATTTAGTTTGTGCGCTCTTGAGTGGGAGACAGAGAAGAAGGAGAGCACCAGTGTGAAAAAAAAAGTTAGCCCTGCTTCTCTCACAGATTCACTTTATGAAACAGCTCATGGAAGCCAATATATGTCATGGCATGGCTCGGATATCTTTAGAAACCATTTTTAGGCTCCTTTTGTTGACACATTCGGATGGCACGCTATTCTCGTTGAGCTTTTTCTGCCACTGGCCTCTGCATGCTCTTTTTCCTTCTTGTCCTGTTTGAAGCCACTGTCTGGCATAGGGTCGTTAAAATGTGCGCTTGCCCTAACTTACTCGTCCTTGGAGGACAATAACAGCCCAAAGGACAAGGTTCCTTCTTTTATTCTCTTTCCTAATGCATCCACTTGCCTCTCCCTAATTTCCCCCTCCCCACTCCTCCCCCAGGCTTAAGGCTCAGCACCTGTGTGCCCCTCCCCCTCCACACTAAACTTTTTTTTCACCCCACCCCCGGCTCCCCTCCCTTTGGCAGAATGCCTGATGCACTGACACAATCACAGCTCTTTGCGTGAGAGGGAGTGCCTTTCTCTCCGCGCCTCAGTGATTTGTGTGCGAAGAGATACACATGCATGTGTTCTCCGTGCAGTAAAGTCAGATTAAAAAAAAAGAAAAAGAAACAACCAGAGTTTTTGCAGAATAACAGCCAGGTTTGTGAACTCAGCTCTACTTCCAATCGCCTCTTACCCTTCCTCGACTACTCATCCGCTCCCCGCTCCTCGTCTTCCCTTGCTACTGCCCTCGCTTCAACTCCAGACTGACTTTGCAATTCATTTTGATGCGACTTTACTAGTGAAGGGAGATTTTAAAAGCCTCGCACCTGCTCTCTAGTAAATGCCGCTATAAACATAGCTGGGGATGTAAAACTTTTATTTCCACATCCCCATGCCCACAGATTGCGAAGCCTCCATTCTCCCCCATGCATCTCTGCTCCTTTAAGTCTTTGTCACTGCTCTGCCCAATTGAAACCTTGAGCCAACGCACAGGCTTGCAAACCCCCCCCCCCCAAAAAAAAAAACACTCTGCCTTCTCTTCGAGGCACCAATAGCTACATGGCACTGCCCCAAACATATGGTTTTAATACCCCTTCCTCACTCACTCTTGTTTTTGATCCACTTGTTTTGCATTTCTGTTTCAGTGCACATGTGTACGTTCACACGCAGTAACTCCACACCACGCCATTTCTTAACGGAAACATAACTTCTAGGCAATCGTGTCACAGAAATGTGATGTATTTGCACTCCGCATGCATTCCCCTCCTCGCAGCATGTGGCACTGATTGCACTATTTTTTATCCCAATATCAACGAAGCAGTCCTTCAAGGTCAGGCAGTAATGTATCACTCGCTGCCTCGGGCTCATCTACTGTTTCCACTGCACGTCCTCCCTCTGGCAGTAGGAAATTTGCATGGTTTTCATTATCAAAAAAATGTTGCCAAAGACCAATCATTCTTATAGTAGTGACCAGAGTGCTGCATTTAAGTTTGCATACATAAAATCAGAAACATATATTGATAGGAAGATGCTTTAGGTACAGTTTCCACTCTTTAATCTTGCACCAGTGTGAGATTCCTAAATATGATCTTTGATAACTGAAACATAGATAACATAAACAAAGCGAGACTTTGATGAACTTGATTTCTTAAATGTAACGGTGTTGCATCAGACAGAACGCGCTGATGAGAGCTGATGGGGGGGGAGTGTTTTTTTAGTTGGTGTGTTTGTGTGATCAGTGCTTCAGAAGCTGTGTAATCTTCAAACAACCAACCGTGACCACAAGTTGCGGCTAATCCCCATCATGTGACCATGGAGCAGTTTGAGTGAAACACGAATGGATGAAGACCGGTAATTAAAGAAGCGGATCCCCTCCACCAAAAGAAGCCAGGATGAGATGGCGGTCCTTGAGTCATGCTGGCTGCTTTTATCTAACTCTCTAATTAGGCAGAAGAAGAGCAAATGAAGAAAGGAAAAAAAAAAGAGCCAAAATAAAATGCTTTGTTTTCCAAAAAACAAAAAACTCAGACATGGATATCCATCTTCATCTGGCTGCAATAAACGTACAGCGTAGTAGATTGTGTCTGACATGAACAACAATTACACAGTGTGTTTAGTTCTCTAGCTGAGGAAAGTTTTCACACAAAGACTCAGCGGGCTCTGCCAAATGCTCTCAGCTGGCTAGTTTCCAATGAGAAACTCTGTATGCCAGATACAGTCATACAGCACAGCACATAGCATCCAGTGCACTCTCATAATGCATCACCTGGATGCTGGGCAGTGGCCAGCAAAAGCTCCCCTCTGTGACAGAGGATTAAGAGTTTAAACCACCTCCTTATTGTCAAAAGTCCTAATGAGACTGTGATTACTGGCTGGCACTAAAGGCCCTCAACTCTCTGTATGTGTGTAAGTGTACTGCGATTCACATGTGAATATATCTCAACACCTTTATGTCCAAATTAGTGGTTGTGTAAGTGCATGTGTGTGACTGTTTCTGTTTTTTTTAATGCATCTGCAACCTTCCTAAGAAAGGTCAAACAATAAAAATGGCACCAGGAAAAAAAAAAGACAATAAAAAGCCTATGAGAAAGGAAAGTTTTTAAAGCAGTGGAAGAAGGCAAGTCAAGAGATTTATCTGCAGTGTTCGAGTACTAACTTTGTTCTAGCTGTGTAATCTTCTTGGACCTTATGTCTACAAAAGCAGTAAATCATTTAAATTTATTACTGAAGACCTGTTGGAAATTAGTTTGCCATTTCTTCCAATGCATGAATAAAAACCCAAATGCTTTCTGTAGAAATCCATGTATTGTGGAATATTAAAATATCTCGCAAAACCTGGAACCAGTATGATCCAGTCACTAAAAACAAACATGATGAACAAGTCAGGTGTGGTAGTTCTATCTTTAGGTCTTGGTCAAACTGCACTAGAAGCCCACTGGTGACCCTTGGTGACCTCCACTTGTGTGTATTCCCAACCAGTTCACAAGTGACAGCATGAGTTTGCTGGCTACCAACAGGTAAAATCGGGTGCAAAGAGGATGCTGAACCTTGGGATTGCTTTGGTTGTTAGCATCCTGCAACCAACACATTTAAAAAAGGCTTAATTTTAACTTTGAAGGTAAACTGTTTCTGTTTGTGCATATTTCACACACACATTTCATTATAACTTGGAAAGTAATTTGCAAGTGTTTGCAGACAAGTTTGCATCTTCCATGCAAACCACAAATGAGTGTCTCAATCTGCTAGTGACCAAAGCAATTGCAGGGTTTCTGGAGCACAACCTTATACATCTTTGTGACCGATTTCACCTACCGACTGACAGCAAAATCTTGCTGACCGGTCATAGAATACACTATGACCAGTCGGCAAGTGATTACTAGGGGTTCACTGACCAGTCTCTGGCTTGCATGAATGGGTCTTTAGCAATCAACTCCACAGGAACTGGCAGCAACCACTTGCAGCTGATTGGGGGATACACATTTTTCCCTCAGCTGGTTGTCAGCAGGTCTCTAAGGCCTATGTGCCTGAAGCCTTACTCTTAGGACACTGTGGTCTACATGAGCAAACAAGTTGTTAATGTGAGAAGAATGAATATTTAGTTTAGTGTTACACTGCTGATTTGCTTGATGGGTTGCCAGTGTGGTCACATTATAAATGGCAGCTGCCATTAGAGCTTCTAGCTCTCTCTAGCTCTCCTGATGCTGAGGTGTCTACTCACCTGATTTGCATAGCTGTTGCAGGTAAGAGTCTCGTTTATGCATCCGCTGGTTACAGTGGTTACATTGTTGCTGCTCATGGTCTTGTAGAAGTTCACTGTGGATTTTTATACTCTTGGAAGCCACAGATTCACATATTGTTGGCATACTGGTTCTTTTGCGCTGTTGGTTAATTTTATTGTTCATCTCCCATCATTTGGTTTGTGTCCTTGAAAACAATCCTTTACCATTTTCCTAACGGTCTGGGCACCAGCTAGCTTTATAGTCAGCTTTTTGCTTCAGTCACAGCGGGCTTCCATTTAATTGGTGACCCTAAATGTTTTCTTAGACTTGGTGTAATTTGTCGGGTCTTTGAGTCCTCTTTTAGAATTACATATGGGCCATATGTATGCATATTGTACATGAAAGTTTGCTTCAATTTCAACATATTAAACTGTTGTTGACTTTAGAGTAAATGGTGTATGGTTAATCATCTCGCACTACTAATATTTGGTTTGTTTTGCTCTAAACTGAAGCCAATTTAGTTCAAATTTAGTTCCTGTACTTTGTTTTTGAGTGGTTGTTTTGACTTATGCAACTGCCTTTTAATTTGTCCTACACCACTGGAAGGAGGTGTCAAGGTCTGCGGAGGCAGACCGTGCGGAAAGGTGTGTGGTGGACCCAGGTGCGAACACAAACGAGGATGCAGGAGTGGATTCCAACCAAAACGAGCCTTTTATTATGGCTGATGAAAAGAACAAAAACAGAATGAGGGCAGCATACGTGTAGTACTCAACAGAAAACCTAAACTGGACAAAACTAAGGAAAGACTATGGCTGGAGGTACAGAACACAGGAGGTGGTAACACAGACGACGCGAGACAGACTGTATGAAACACAGAGACTAAATACACATGAGGGATGATCAGGGGAAGTGGCCACACATGGGAACACAGCTGACACACATGAACTTAACGACAGGACAGAAGGAGTGAAACTGAATACACTGACCGTGAATACAGACTTTCAAAGTAAAACAGGAAACATGGAGATTAGACAAGACACATGAACCGGGGAGACGTAGTACAGGGGAGATGACATAACCGACAGCATGGACTTGACAATATAAGACACGCAGACATAAACACACGAAGGGCAAGGGAGACTTAATACACGGGTAATATGTACAAATGGCTGGACTGCCTTAGTGACCCTAAACAAAGAATAAACATCAAAATAGGCTAAAACACAAAACACTGGGTCGCACGACCCAGGACCATGACAGGAGGCTCCTTTTTACAGCTGCAGATCACCAGTGTGTTTCAGCAGTAGGGTTAACAACAGAAAAAGTGTATTTGATGAGTTTCCTTTTGTTCGGGACATATTAATAACTTGTGTCTTATCTCATTCAGAAGCCGAGACGCTAAAGTGGTTGGGTACCTTTGGTGGTGGGTTCCCGTTCCTGATTTCTGGGGTTTTAGGTGCATATTTGTCACACTTACATGCTTCAGATCATTAAATAACTTTAAAGTTTGACAAAGATAACCTGAGTAAGAGTAACTTGAGACAAGCCTTTTTGGTCAGCAGTGGTTTTCTCCTTGTAACTTAACCATGGATGCCATTTATGCCCCATCTCTTTCTTATTTTTGAATCATGAACACTGAACTTAACTGAGGCAAGTGAGGCCTTCAGTTTTTGTTAGATGTTGTTCTGGTGTTTTTTGGGACCTCCTGGGTGGGTTGTTGATACGCTCTTGGAGTTATGAAGGAGTAAGTGTTCGCCACTGTTCCAAGTTCTCTCCATTTGTGGTTAATAGGTCTCAGCGGGGTTCACTAGAGTCCCAGAGTCTTAAAATTGACGTTGTAACCCTTTGCAGACTGACTAAATGTCAATGATTTTGTTTCTCAGCTGTTTTTTTTAAGATCGTGGTCTGATGTGTTGAGATCATTCAGCCTACTTCACTTTGTCAGACAGGCTTTTTAAGTGATATCTTGATTCAACACGTCTGGCAGTAAATAAATATCAAAATCATTGAAAAACTGCATTTTATATTTACTTTGTTTGTCATTGACTAAGATTAAAACATGTTTGATGATCTGAAACCTTGATCTGTAACAAAAATATAAAAAAACGAAGAAATCAAGATGGAAAAAATACTTCTCACAGCACTGCACTTCTGTGTGCTGTGGTTATTTATTCACTCTTGTCTGAGCTGCACCTAAATGTGAATGTGTGTAGGAGGTGAAATGCAAGTGTGAATCGGGTGGTTCTTTGGACTGCTCTTCTCTTGGCAACCCCTACGCTCACTGGTAGGCCACAGCTCTGAGCTGATGTTTAAAAGCATATGTGTGAATGGACTAACAGCTCTTTTATTTGGTGTTTTTAATCATTTTCAATAAAACAACTCCTTAATGATCTGAACCGCATCTCTGTGAAGCAGTAAGACTTGAATGCCTTCTTGGTGATTGGTACAGTTTTGAAGTAAATATTCCCTGAGTACAATTCCCAGTTTTCCGTTGTTGGGTTTTCCTTTTTAACATTAAAGCTTTCAAGTTCTTGGTCACCACCACCACCATTGTGTGTTATGCAGTGTTGCAAAGGTTATTTAAAAAAAGTATTCGACTACAGTTTGCAGAATACAGGGCCCAAAATGTGGCTTGTAACATATTCTGTTAAGTTACTCAATGTGAGTAACGTATTCTGAATACTTTGGATTACTGAATATATTGTCATGCTTTTTGCAACTTCATGAATGTACTATTGCTACGTCATTTATTACAATTACTGAAGGCCACTTGCCACCGAGCTAACATTGTTAGCTAGCGTTAGCTGAGGTTAGTTCATAGTTCATTATTTGCAGCTAGCAGGTTGTTAATGCTATCCATCAAGTCTAAGGCTACGTTCACACTGCAGGTCTTAATGCTCAATTCTGATTTTTTGATCAAATCCGATTTTTTTTGTCTGCTTGTTCACACTACAAATAAAATGCGACAGCAAACGCGCTCTAGCGTGAACCCTCAAAGTGGCCGCATGCACAAAAGAAGACGTCACACACAACGCGCTCTGTTTAAACCCAGAACAACAGTATTGTTTGACTGATGGTCCTTAATATAAAGACTTGTTTCAAACTTTACGTTTTCCAATTTTGCTTTAAGTTATTTAGTTATTTACATATGGCCTAATAATGATCCTTATTGCTGTTTTAGAGGAGCGGCGCTTCAAAGGATAGTTGCCGATTTCTGTCAGAATCTGCAGATTATACAGTACAAATAAAATGTTAAAGTTTCTCCAACGTTGTCTTCCCAACATCCACACTGGATGGCCAGGAAGCGTTCGCGATGTCTTCTCAGGCGCTTCTCCGGCGCTGATAAAGTGACCCAGGTCGCTTCATATGTATCGGATTTGTGCTGTTCTCACTGTCATACCATGATCGGATATGAGTCGCATAGGGACAGAAAAGTTGGACTTGATGCGCTTTTGCCTGCAGTGTCAACGTAGCCTAACAGTCTGCAATCTATTTACCAACCTCAGCTAACACTAGCTAACAATGTTAGCTCGGTGGCAAGTAGCCTTCAGTAATAGTAATAAATCACTAAATACTGAAAATACTTAAGTGGCACATAACCTAGGTAGCTACCCAAACTAAAACAAGGTAGTAGCAGTAGGCTAATGTTAGTTTTAAAAAAAGAACTCACTTCCAGATGTTTGTTTAGGTTGGAGGTGGAGTCTTTTGACGCTGAGAGCAGCTTGTTTGCTGGTAAACAGAGTTTGCATTGGACGGTCAGATTTCTCCCATCCCTTTCTTCTTTGAATGTGAAGTGGTATTGGAATTTCCAAGTAAGAAATGCACTCCTGCTCGTGCACTGCTGGCTCTGTTGTGATGGCTTCAGGTCCTTTGTGTAACTGACGCCACTAACATTAACATGACGCTTACATTAGAGCCTCTAATTTCGTGTTTTGTTTGGGTTTCCAGCAATGTGTGGAATTACCAAAATTAGAGAGGGGATAGCTTAACATATGAAACTGGAAAAGACCGCTGTGTAATCTGTTTATTTCAACAAAGTAACTGTATTCTAATTATCCCCTTTTTAAATGGTAACTGTAACAGAATACAGTTACTCATATTTTGTATTTTAAATACATAACGCCGGTACATGTATTCAGTTATTCCCCAACACTGGTGTTAAGTTGACTTTGTCCCCCTCTTGCGCCACACTAAGTTGGTGTGCTCATGAATATATGTCAATAACTCATGATACTTTCCTCAATTCTTGAGATAGAGTTGATTTACAGATTCCTGTTAAATTTGGGTTAGGATTAGGCAGGCAGTATTGGAGCCAAGGCATTCAGGGGGGGTGGGAAAGCGAAAGCCGTATGGACGTTGCATATTTTTGGACTGTGGGAGGAAGCCAGAGTACCCACGCTGCCACAAGCAGACCATGCAGACTCCACTAGACGTGCCCCAGCTGCCCGTCAGGCTCGGACCTTTCTTGCACAGAGGTGACAGTGCTAGCCACTGTACCGCCCTAGTTCTCCACAATAATTGCTAATTACACCTTTAAATGATCAGATACTTGCTGCACATTCAATTTCTCTGTGTGCAGAAAACTTCACGAAAGTTGTAATCTCTGTCACGTTAACAGGATGAACCTACTCCATGAGGCCTGATTTAAATCTTGCACACTGTCATTATTTATGCCAGTTTCTAATGTGTGTGTGTGTGTGTGTGTGCAGAGGTTTGACCACTCGTGCCAACTGTGAACAGTACTTGCTCATTAGCACTATTTTCATGTGACTAAGCTGTACCGCAAGGACCACACCCCCCTCCCCCCACCCAACACCCCCCCCCCGTCCCCGTCCCCCCCCGTCCCACTCCACACACATACACCACACACACTTTCAGACAGTTGCATACAAAATCCCACGTGCACACACAGACACACACATACACGCACACAAACACCACATGACCAGATGAAGAGGAACCATTGTTCAGCATCACAGGACCTCTTGACACAGACACACACAATTCTCCTTCTGCACAGCCTTTCGTGGAACCACCAGAGTCAGCCTTGTTTTAATATTCTGTGGGTTACATGCTTCCACTGACACACACAAACACACAAACCCTCTGTGAACGTGTCTTCAACTATGAGCTTCTGTGTGCATGTATGTTTCTGGCACAACAGCAGTCAGCGTTTTGTGACACGAATTCATCCAGACTTGTGAAACGCAGAGAGAAACCCCTCTGCTTGCTTGTTGGCTCGTGAGCTTCGGCGTGATAGAGCTGTCAGTTTGCAGCAGGCAGAGACACTGGCAGGCCATCAACCCGTTGAGCCTAAAGCGGGTGAGGTCAAACAGCTGACCTCCAAGTCTTGACGTCTGGAGGGGACATGGATTGCAAGAGTCAAGAGTTCACAGGGGTGGAGGCATTTGACCAGATTTTAAACTCTGTTCTCGTTTCTGCATAGACCAGTCACAAGACAAACATAGTCAACTATGATTTATGAGCTAAGGGCCTTTTTTAATTTTAATTTTTTACTACAGATAATGTGACAGTTTTGGTTAGCTTTTGATCTGACTTCCACCTTTTTTATTTTCTGCATGTGAACTGAAACTACCTCAAGGATGACTAATTCGTTTACTCTTATATTTATGACAATGATTATTGTCATTTCATGCTATTGGTAGGTTATGTATTTATTGTTGACTCTCACCCCTGCAGTGCCTGCTACTATACTGAATCACTTAAATGGCTGACAGTCTGAAAGGCTTTTTAAATGAATCCATTTTGCATTATTTTATGGATAAGTAAAGTTTAATAATCATTACTAAATGAAATCAAATAGATTTTTTTAGCTTCTTTTCAGCTTCTTGTAGTGTGTTTGATACATTATGCTGACACTAAACATTTTGTTAAGAAGATTTTTGATTCTGGTCATTCAGAACCGAATAACAATATTCGACTCAAGGCCATATCTCCAGTGCACAGTAGCAGCTCTGTGCAGCCAGTTGTGCATCTCAACGCAAACTCTAGAAATCAGTTTGGTCACGATAACTGCACAACTGCTCTTACTGAAACCCCGCCAGCTGCCGTATTTGTCGTACAGAGTGAACGCAAACATGCACAGCTGTGAGAGTTGTGTGTAAAACCACAGATACTCGAGGGAAATGCACCTGTGACTGAGTAAGATTATCAACCCCCCTGTGCAAGTGTCTAAGCCTGACCCGAGAACCACATCCCCTCACCATACACATTCGTACACCCAAAACCAACACATCACCCTGTCTCCCCCATTCCCCACTGTTAAGTACTTAGCAGACAAAGCAGAAACAAAAAAGCTCTAACTTTAACTAAACGTTCTAGCTTAACAAATATGCAGAAGACAATTGTACCACTTATTACAGTTGACAATCTTTGGGGACAGCACTGCTGTTCCTGTTTTCACTGAAGTGCACAGCCGAGTGTCACAATATCGCCTCATTCCATGTGAAAACAAACAAGTGCCACACTGTCACTTCCCCTCTTGAACCATGAACCCCTGCTGGCATCCTGTGTCAGAGTGATAAGCAATCCCCTGATACCTCTCAGGCCCTCTCTGAACAAAAGAACCACAGGAAGAGGTCAGGCATAATTTCTTGGCAGGCTTATGCCTGCCAAGAAATTATGGCGTTCCATATGTTTCAGGTTGAGCCTAAGTCAAAACAAATCCCCTGACCGCACAGTGCTATCATATACAATTAGAAGAAATACAACTCATTTATGGATGGACTGGTGTTTTTTCCGCTTAGGTAATAATGATATACATGCACTTTGTCAAATATTGTAAGCTTGATCATCAGTCATCAGTACTCTCAAAGACCTGCTATTTACTTTGTTTGTTGTGAAATCTCACACAAGCTAAATTTGCAAGGCACAGGATTCTTGTGAGATTACAAGGGAATCCACTTTTATCTTCAGTCCACCTTCAAGCAGTCTGCAGTTGGTTTACACTAAATCTAGCTCCTCAATAAACTCCTGGCCTAAATGGCTGAAGCTATGGGTGTCTCACACATGCTTCGTCTTGTCTGACAAGTTAGCGTAGTATAGCATAAAAAATATTTTAATATTGCATTGTTAATCACTGATCACATTATGTTGGGCTGCTATAAACAGTAGCTGCCATCCCTGACTCGCTCACCTGTTGCTGTACACACATGCAACTCACCTTTACACACTCACTCACTCAAACCAGGGGTGCATAAATAATCACGGCACAGGGAAGGTCCCACTACCAAGGCACACAGTCACCTCCACTTTAGGCTTTCAGCTTTAGAATACAAAGGAACACAAGTTATTAATGTATGCAAAACAAATATCAAATACACCCTCTGTGGTTAACCATGCTGCAGAAACACAGTGGGGTTCTGCAGCTTCCAGTGGTGTAACGCAAAAACGAAAATTTACAGATGAAACAATCATTCAGAAACCAAATGTACAAACACAAAACAAATTAAATCTCCAGCTTAGAGCAGATAACTAAAAGCTCTGTGAGGTTGTCAGACACACAAACTGCTCTAATAAAATAATTTAATACATCAAATGAACATTAACAGGAAACTTAAAAAGCCAGAGCAATGCACAAAGATCAAACGTTCTGGGTCACTGCAAAAATCCAAGACGGCTGTGCCGACTCTCAAACTAATATTACTGCCCAGCCGGCTGAAATGAAACCAAAGAATGAACCAAAGAGGGCAGCAGGTAAAGCAAAGCAAAAACAACAAAGCAGAGAAAACAAAGTAAAATGTAAATGTAGCCCGTAAAAACACTATAAAGGTATCAGCTGCTCACCCAGGCCCGGGATTTCTGATGAAACGCCGTCATGTGATTCTCTATAGGAGGCTTCTGCAGCTAATCGATGGAAGACTTCAGAGGAAATGATCTACAGGTGATCTCTGTAACAGCTAGGGAAGTCAGGTGACCAAAGGCCCGGATTCGTGCGGCAACAGGTGAAGGAGTGAGGCTCAGATGGCAGCTACTATTTCTAGTAGCCCAATATAATCAGATTGGCCACTAACTGGTGATCAACAGTGCAATATTAAAATATTCCTTCTGTTACAGTTGCTAGCTACACTAACTCCTTCTAAGGCTCCTCAGCCTTTGCTCTTCTGCACTTCGCCTGTCCTGTGGTTCATTGATGTGGTTTTCCAAAGAGTTTCCAAGGATGACTTAGGTTCTGAGTAACAAACCACCCAGATTTTCAGGTTGTACAAGCTGTATCTTTATCCAACTGTAATGCATCTTATGACAAGTAATTCATCATTTTAATTAGTCTAACCCCCTCTCACCGCCACCCCAAAACATGCTAGGTAAGCTCGTGGGCGTCAAAGTCACAAATCAAAGGGGCTGAGACACCACTGTCGCTGTCTCTAAAATTTCAGAGTGCAGTGTTGTGGGTCAAGCTTACAGTCATCAAAAGCCCCATGCTGGTGTGACAGCATGGCTTATGCTCTCGAGGTGGTTTTTTTGGGCTTGCAGGTACTGTTTGTTTTCATATGTGCATGGGTTTTGAGACTTCTTAGCAGCTGAGGTCAAAGGCAGCTGTCTCACCTCTAAGGCCACTATTAGTTGATGGATTCTGCTTTATGGTTAGGGTTTGTTTAGGCTCCTCTTTGGAAAGTCAGAGGGGATGGGTTTAATGCCTTCCAGGGTCAACCAGAGCCTGGCTCACATTCACTTAACTCTTGTGAGGCCAGCTCAGGGTCCAGTGGGAAAAGAAAAACTTGGGTCTCAGAATAAAGCATTGTTAGCTGTGGTGGTGACATTGTGGTCATGTCATGAAAAGTTCCCTTTTCTTCAAAAGAATCAGATCATCTGCTTTGGTCACATTTATTTATTTTACTTGACTGCAAAAAGAAATAAACCAAACTGAAAGAAAAGATGGTTAAACAGTGCTTGTTGCTATATAAATGAAAGTTCACTGTTGCTTTTATCACGTTGGCTTGTCTTGCAATGAATGTAGCAGTCTTTATTTGCAGAGAAAGAGCAGTGGGATGTGGTGGTAATACCAAGTGATCAGGTTGGTGCTACAGTAAAAAAAAAAAAAGTCTTTAGCCAAACGACAGCCTGTTAAACATTAATCTGACCTGGTGCTGGGAAAAACACCCCCAGCTGCGTCTGCCGTCTATAAGTATTCCTTTCTCATTCAGGACTGATACTGTATCATAAATCACCAAGAGCTGATTAATAAAAGTCAGAGCAAATGAAGGGCAACGCAAAACAGCTGTTTGTGCCTGCCTGAATCCATCCTTGATGGCTTATGAATCTCAAGGAGCCAGTTTCTGTTTTTGGTTTGGGTATAAAATCTGAAATGAAGCCCTGTCCAGAGTCCCAGTGCCAACAGAAATAAGACAGATGTTGGATACTGAGTATCCTGGCAGATCAGCTGAGTGATGGTCCAAACATAGGCTCTGTGGAAAAAAACAACTGTACATGTTGAAAGGGTGGAAGGGAAAAGGAGAGCTGTATTTTTAACTTAACGGCTGTCTCACAATTACCAGGGTCAGCTCATTACAGTGAAGGCAGAACATTTAGAGCCGCATATACAATCTTAAGTTTGACAATAAATCTGCAGGATTCAGCTGATTTTCAGTGGCTCTTAAAAAATCTAGCACCATGTGTCAATATCAATGTTTGAGTTTGACCTGAGAAACACCAGCTGATGAAGATCCATTTCTCCTGTGACTAATATAAAGATATAAAAGCAACGTCATCATTTACTTTTTGAATATTGAATAACAAGGTATCGACTAAGGTATTATCAAGGAGTTGTTAGCCAATGGGTGAGTGATTTAACAGTCAGACCCGCCTCTTCTCATCACATTCGGCTATTTTTGCAATCACGGTTTCAAAACTTGACTTCACAAGCCAGCTACGTCCATTTTTTTCTTCCAACTGTCCCTGCTCTTGAGTTTAGAGGAAGTACAGTCAGCAAATCACTTTCTCTTATAAATAGTCTTACCAATATTGAATCAAGATTCAAAGCTGCACAACTACTGCTAAATAAACTTTCATAGGATTTTTTTTATCAGCAAAAACATTCTAATTCAATAGAGATGAAATAATTTTTCAAATTATCATCACTTACGGTCTGATGATTGTGGCGGGTTCCACATGTCTTCTGTTTTTCAGTTTACTGTTGCAGTTCCCTCTTTTTATCACAAATACGTGTTTTCTATGAAGCAATATAACATCACTTCTGACTTGTGAAAATGTTGGTATCTTTTAAAGTCTGGATGAATCACAGACAAAAGAGACGAGAAGAGATGAAAGGCTAAATTGCATTGGAGATCTCTCTTTAGAACATCAAACAGAGTGTTTTTTTCCCACCAGTCAGCAGGGCTCCGGGGGGACGTAGTTGTAATTTCCTGGCAAAGAGGGGCTGGACATGTGGGCACTACTCGGCCGACATCAAAGACACCAGAGCTCAAGAACACTGACTATACAGATGCACTCTTTCTGTCTCTTTTTGTGACATCTTTCTACTCGTATCTGTCTCATTTTTCCCTCTTTCTTATATCGTTGTTACCCCCCTCCTTTTCTTTTTCAATTTGCTGACATTTCCAGTTAAATTGCAAGATCTGGCACTTTTGTGCCAGCACTGACAGCAGCCTCTATAAGCAAATGAAGGTGCGGAATGGAAAATAAGACAGAAAGTGAGATAAACTGAAATGAGTTTCAGTGTAGTGAAACTATTGGTACGGGTTTCTTTTTTCAAGTCAAGGTTTCTTTTGCCATTTCACTTTCTTTTTGCTGAAGCTGTGTCTTTTGTAGGTTTATTTTCCTGTCATTGTAAACCATATAGAGGCTCTTACTAAGTCAAGTGATGACATTTTGTTTTGAATATAGGCTTTAAGACAACTTTGACCTCACTGTGAGTCACTCAGTCGAGATAGCAAAATGTGTTGCTATAACAACAAGTCGTATCTATGCTGGACTTGTCAACATACTGTATTTGGTTAAGGGTCATGGGCAATCGCTTTTGAGTGGATGGTTAATCACTGTCATCGTGAAACAAATTAGCTCTGACTATATATGTGTTGACTAATACTTTTGTTTATTGCTATAAATAATGATGACATGTGACCTATACAGACTTAATGGTTTTTAGCATGGTTCCTTGTTATATATTCATTATCTTATATATTTATTATCATCTTAGTCAAACAATTTTCTAGCATTATAGCAGCTACTGCAGGTGGAGTTTTACCTGATGTTATGTGGCTTTATAAGCTGGTCTATTCAAGAGGCTAACTTTAATAATAGGGAGTACTTGCTGTTTTGAAAGCGTCAGCCACAGTCATCCGGTATGTATTTCCATGCCTCGGACCTTTTCTGTGCAGGCAATGGGAGTCAGTCTCGTAGACAGTGTAAAACATGGAAGTAGCTTGTGGGCTGGGAAAATGAAACCAATGCAAAAGTGTCATAAACCTATCTGAAGGCCACTGGATGGCAGTAGCTATGGTTGCAAAAAGACTTCTAGTCCTATATAAGTCTATGGCAGCACTGCTTTCTGTTTTGACCTCTGTAAACACTTTTCTGCTCAGTTTATGCGATCAGTCACTCCCTTTGGGTCACACTGAATAAAACACGAAGCCTATTTTGTAAAACTTGGTCATGTTATGTGTCAGAACGGAAGATATCTGTTCACATGTGGTTTAATGTTAGATCCTTCCTTTGTCAGCAAATGCGCTTTCTGCAGCCAGGATAGCAAGGCTAAAAAAAAAGAATTAATCTAAAAGGCTTCAAATTGGGACTTCCCCCAACTGAAGGTGAAAACATTGAGGTTAACTTTAAAGTTGCTAAGAAAACGTTCAGTGAAACTGTGGTTGGGCCTAAATGAAGCAGCCAAGTTGGCCCCATCAGTGGAGGGCCCGCTGCCCTCCACAACCAAAGAAGCGAGTTATTATTTCTGCTTTGCCTGCATTTTTATGATTTTTTTCAACAAAGGGAAGACAAATTTGTTTGTTCTTATTCTAAGCGGATACATCCCCAAAGTGTGCCTTTCCTGAGAAAAGCTCTCTGAGCTCTGCTTGCATTAATTAATCTCTCAGCACTCATCTGGGAGTGGGACTAAAACAATTGCAACAAACAGAGGGAGAGTAGAGTTACTGGCAAGAAGTGGTGAAAGGAGGAAAAGGGGGAAATCTTCAGGGAGACAGAGAATTATAGAGGAAGAAGACAACAACGCGTGTGTGTGCGAATGCATTAAACACAGCATTAGCAAGCAAAATATGAAAAAGCTTTTTTTTAGTTAAGCTGTGCTGTGGTGGTTACTTTTCATTTCACTTTAGATCCTTTCTGTGTGTATGCATGTACATATTCCTGTATGATTATAAATTATTTATGAATGACTAAAGAAAGAAAAAAGCCTGACCATCAGACACCTTGTTAATCAAGCTAGCTAGCCAGTGCTAGTATTAGCTGATACATCACTTTTCTTTTCTAAATACAACCACATCTGACTTTTTAAAAAAGCTATATAAATGGTACTGATGACCAAAATGCCAAATCTATAACACAGGGGTGGGGAACTCCAGGCCTCAAGTGCTGGTGTCCTGCAGGTTTTAGATCTCACCCTGGGTCAACACACCTGAATCAAATGATTAGTTCATTACCAGGCCTCTGAGAACTTCAAGACATCTTGAGGAGCAAATTTAGCCATTTAAATCAGCTGTGTTGGATCAAGGACACATCTAAAACCTGCAGACCTCCGGCCTTTGAGGCTTGGAGTTCCCCCACCACTGCTATATAATATGAAATTCAAAAAACTAAATGAGTGACATCACAGTAGACACAGTCATCTTTCACAATTTTGAGTCTAATGTGACGTTTTCCTTCCAATCAATTGTCATGCACTATATGCAAGTTTCATTTCCTACTGTGGTTTAGACATAGAAATAACCCCCCCCCCCCCCCCCCCCCAAAAAAAAAAAACATCACACCTACACTTATGGCAGCAAGGAAAAAGCAGAGAAGAAGAAATTGCAAAGTTTACAGTATATATGGTTTGATTCTTGTTTAACATAACATAATTTGTCTTATATTGCATGCTAATCACTGGTGTACAGTGAGAGATAAGAATACTGCTGGAGTCATTATGTATCATTATGTGTCATACTGTTGGTGCAAAGTACTAGTGAACATGATATATCAAGTAGGTGGAGTCATTAAATATTTGCTGATGTGTTATTTGCTGTGATTATCAGTGATCTATAATAAATCATGCGATATGCACTGAAATCCATGTGGCTCCTGCTCCTGTGGTAACTACAACAGCATTATCTGAAGTGAAACACAAACATTTCATACGTGGCTTACTAATAGTGACAGCATTTATCATCACCAAGTGATAGCTAGAATGGCCGAATGACTCAAGAGGAACTAAACATGCCATTTGCTCAACTGTCACAAGTGCTGTGCCAGAAATTAACCACTATGTCTTCGCTGTAGAAAACTGTTAAAACAAACTAACATTTGAACACAGAATTGGCAGAACATCTGCACAAAATCAAATTTCTTTTCCACTGAAGCTGCAGATTTCCAACATTACAGGCCCCTAACTGAGGATAAATATAAACAGTTTACAATGTGATGCACTTACACACGTCTAGTCTTGGAAGCTTTGGCCTAAGGCTTCTTTAGGAACATATATCAGAGCTAAGCTCGTTTAATGTTTGCAGGCATATTACAGGATAATTACAGCATACAGTTTTGTCTGCAGGCGGAGGACGTCAAAGGCCACTGAAACTGTTAATCTTGCAACAGCCTGCTCGAAGATAAGTGGACAAAAATCTGCCCCGTGTATCTTCCTGTGTTTTTCTGTGTGTGTGTTATGATGTGTAAAGCAACAAGTTGGCCACTGCATTTGTACACACAAACATGGCCTCAGGCACTATGAACCAAGCAAGGCTGTAATTTAGGGGAGCAGTCTGGGAGGGAGGCGGCCTCTTGGCCTGACTTGCCTCAGGTAACAGCTAAGCCCATAGATCTGAGTCAAGCAGCTCTGACTGGAGAGGACGGCTAATTTGCTCTGAGCCAGGAAGGCTCGTTTGCACTGGGGAGGGGGGAGGCTTGAGCTGTGGAAGCAGCTGGGCTTGTCAACAGATTAATGCATCAACCTGAGTGACAGGTTAGGACCCACCTCGTGTCTGCTCACTCCACCACTCTCTGAACACTGTGTTTGGAGAAAGTGCTGCATCTTTAACTCTTCTTTAGCTTCCCCTATCCTTCGAGGCATCCCTTCAACCACCTCCGTCTCCAAGAAACTGCTATGAGGCCAGGTGGCAGTATTGCTGTAACCTTGTTTAAGGGGTTCAGAGTAGAATTTTCCATTGGCACACTTCTGATGCTGATCGCCTATCAGCGTCACATGAGTCAGTCGCCCCGCTAATGCTGCCCAGATGAGGCGAAGAGAGGGTGAACAGAGGAGAAGGGGCGTCTAAAAAAGATGTGAGTAGAGAAACATGAGCAGCGCAAAGGAAACTGCATCGCTCCAGGTGCGAGAAGAGGGGAAAAAAACGCACTCACACCCGCCCCCACCCCTTTCCCTCGTTCTCTTCATCCTCTCTTTCCCCCCAGGCTGCGATGAAGCAGGTGACCTGCAGAATCACAGCTTGGAGAAGTGCTTGTTTAAAGAAACTAGGTTCCAGTCATAGTGGTCAGACCAGGTCACTGCTGCCAACGAATGTCTTTGATGTGTCCATCTTCAAGGAGATTTAAAAAGCAGAGTGTGTTGGCTCAGGGTACAGAGTGTGTGTGTGTGTGTGTGTGTGTGTGTGTGTGTGTGCGTGTGCATGCGTGCGCGTGCGTGCGTGTGTGTGTGTGTGGTAGAGAAAGCTAGAACATGGGTCAAATGCTCGCTTTGAAGAAGTGTTTGCATTCTGTCCAAGGACGACATAAAAGCAAAAGAGACAAATTAGATTGAGTGAGCATGGACTGCAGTTTAGTTAGGTGTGTTTGTAGTATTCTTAGTCATTTTTGCTTTCAGGCTTTGCCATGGCAATTTTGTACTTCAACTGACCATAGGGAAACAAAGAGCATTTCAGCGTGGGGGCTGTACTATTATTTATTTATTTTTTACAGAACAGTCTTTCATCAGTTTTGCCGTGCTTGAAGAATCGCTGCAGCATAGAGATAGCACATCTGTATGTGATTGTTGCAAAGTTATTCATCATTGTATGGCTGCTCTAACACAATGTGTCTAATGGCACTTGGACACAAATACGAGTAAGCCAAGTCAGTGCCAGCAGCCTTATGAAACAATATCTCTCAGCATTTATGCAGTGTGCCAACCCCACTGCCTTTTTTGCACACTCGTGCGAGCACACACACACACACACACACTCACATTGAAACTTAATGTTTCCAGCGGCTGCTGTGTGGATGCTGTGCTTTGTTCTGAGTGCTCTGACAGTGAGTGGAGGTCTCAGAAGGCGCATGCCGAAGTTGAAAGCTCAACACGCTCTCTGAAGTGGCTGCCTTTTATGTTGCACATTGTGCTGGAGCTGGAGGAGGCAGTCCAAAAGACAGCTTATTTCAAATGCAGCGGGTGCTAGTCACACACCAATCTGTGAGGAGACGTGTGTGTGTGTGTTTGTACCTTCGTTATAGGTGGCTACCTTTGAAAAGTGAAGGATTTCCGAGTATCTTTCTCGCTAACTAAAATAATGGTTCTCAGAAGCAGGTTGTAGGCAGTGCAGCGCAATACAGTTACAGCTTATTAAAATCTGGATCAATGCCTCAGGCTGCTTCCCTCCCTGCTGAGGTCAGGGTACATGTCAGGACATGATTCTAGCTATATTACTGCTTAGTGATGGGATTTCCGGCTCTTTTTAGAGATCCGGCTCTTTCGGTTCGGCTCACTAAAAAGAGCCGGCTCTTTCGGCTCCGAACCGGCTCTTCAGGTTGTTTTGTTGCTTTAATTAATTTATTATTAACAATAATATAAAATTATGCACAAAAGGAATTACTAACGTAAAAACAAGTGGTTTTATTTATATATGTTTATATATAAATATATGCGGTGGCCCCTAGAGACAAAACACGTACAAACTCCAAAACACATTTCTAGCATGAACTGAACTTCCAAAGCAGAGCTACTAGATCACTTAAATTACACAATTGAAAGCATGTGTGTATTGTTTGTGTATTTATACACAGGCACTCATATATATATATTCAAATAATTTAAAAAAAAGTTCATTTACCTGTTATTACCACACACCAAATCCGGTCGTTGGTACTTGCTGGCTTGTGTAGCCACAAGATAACAAAGGCTCAACACTGCGCCCAGCATCCTGGAGCACTTCTGTTGTCTTTTGTACGTGTTTTGAGTTTTTATGTGCTTCTGAGTTTTTATATGCTTCTGAGTTTTTACGTGCTTCGGAGTTTGTACGTGTTTTTACGTGTTTTGGAGTTTGTACATGCTTCAGAGTTCGTACGTGATTTGAAGTTTGTATGTGCTTTGTCTCTAGGGGCCACCGTAAATATACTTTTATTTATTCACTCCACATAAAATGTAATAAATAAATCATATAATACAAAAATCAACTATTCACATTTCAAGTTTTAACTATTTAAATTTTCAGCTTTTTCCTTTCACAAATTTAAAGTGAAAAGAACACAAAACACTGCAAACCACAACACAATTAAATATAAATTATAATATGAAAACTAAAAGAACATGCATATTCTCTGTCATATGGACCTGCATGAATAAACTTTCTCAATCCTTTATCATCTGCAACCGAAAATAGTTGTGGATGATTACTATACCTTTCTAATGTTGTTGTCCCTGCCTCTCTTTCTCTCTCTCTGGCTCTGTTCCTGTGCTACTGAGTGTAACTACCGCCCCTCCCCCCTCTGCCCAGCGTAAAGCACAAGGCTCGCGTGCAGAGTGAAGCGGGAAAAAAGTGCGAGAGAGAGGCTGAGAGAAAAAAAAAAAAAAAAAAAACCCACGTGACGGCTCGCGATAAGGAGCCGGCTCGCGTCGTTCACGTCAAAGAGTCGGCTCTAAGAGCCATTTCGTTCGCGAACGACCCATCACTATTACTGCTCACTGTACTGAAAGATTTAATTACTCCAATGTGTGTGCATACTCCATCTGTGTCTGCTGAGTCATTTTGTGGTTACCACCTCTGTCATTTAATAGCCCCCTTTGTAATGGCTCTCAATATTAGATGCTTATTATGTTAATTGTGCTCAAATGGTGACAAGCTGTTTTAAGCCAAGCTTTTAGGGACAATAAAACATCACAGCAGCAATATAAATACCAGGACAAAAATATGAGAAAGTAGTCCAGAGCTTAAATATGGCAGTTATATATAACTGCTAAATAATACTCTAAAGTCAATCCAAATGCAAAGGCTGTCTGTGTTCACAAGTGTTGGGCTAAACAGTGTCTCTACCCATTTGTATTTTCACAGCTTGAAGATATTTAACTGGCCCTTTGTTCAAAAATGGCTTATTGCCCAACTATGGACATTTTAGGCCAGTATCTCTAACTTTTGACACAAGCAGCAACCCTTTCCCGGTGACTTGCCCTTACCTCAGCTCACTTCTTCTGTCATCGTCTCTTTGTTCATCTGACGCTCCAGCAGCACTCCCAAAGAATGTTTTTGGAGTCGGGGGGAATTCACTTTTAAAAGAGTTGTGATGGGGAAAACACGCCAAGAAAAGACAGGAAGCGCAAGTTTTACAAGCTAGCTCATTAGGATATAAAACAATCGTCCAGCCTCCTTAGAGATTAGTCTGGATGACAGAGTCATCTCCTGTGACTATTCAGATAGCTTTAGGGACTGGAGAGAAGCCAGGAGGAAGAAAGGCAGACTAGACATGAAAGAGTTATGTATTGTATATGAGGAAGCAGTAGCCTGAAGGCTAGGAAAACAAGGCTGTGACCACAAGTTCAAGTGTCACTTCTCTTGCTCTGTAACTACAGCAAAGCACATCAGCCCCAAAGTTAGTGGTCAATAAAACAGTGGCTGCATTGATTGGGTTATCTCACTATTGTGACTTGCAATAACTGTTTTGCCACTTGGGGGCAGCAGAAACAAAATGCAACCACAAAAATGACATATTATCTCTTTCTGCTAGTAGCAAGTTCCCTGTTTCAGGCATGCTAACACAGAAGCATATATAAAAAAAAAACCCCCAAAAAAACAAACCCAAAATGGTACGTATAAGCTCAATATCTTGTTCAATACATTGTGCAGCTCTTGAGTAGATAACGGGGCTGAGGGGGTAGAGTAGCTTGTCTGCAGGTTGCACGGTTAGCAGTCTGAGCTCCATTTGTTGTCTGTTGGGATTTTGATATTTTCAGAATGATAGCTTCTGACTTTTTTTGGTTTTAAGCTGGAGGTGTTTAAAAAGTTGCCACAGGGGTAACTGGCTTGTGGCGGCCAAAAGTTCATAGCAACGTCGCTTTTTGATCCTTCCATGTCGGCTCTTCCTGTCAAGCGTTGGATTGTTCACCCACTAATAGGGAACGTGAGCTGGGTTTAGACCGTTGTGAGACGGGTTAGTTTTACCCTACTGATGATGTGCTGTTGCAATAGAAACTCTGCTCAGTACAAGAGGAACAGCAGGTTCAGCCATTTGATGTATGTGCTCGGCTGAGGAGCCGATGATGTGAAACTGCCACCCCCGCGATTATGACTGGTGTGTCAGAATCTTGCCTAGACACACTGTCGATCTTTGGTTGGCTTGGGTGGTCCAGTAAAGAAGACAGATCTGCTCTTTTTCCAAATCTAAACGTTGCTTTATTGAGCAGCTTGTGATAATGACTTGATGGCTTGTCAGAAGGACGGTGCTTGAACCCCCTTGTTCATAAGAAGAACATCTGTTCGGAGTTCTCCAGTGAAGTGAAGGACAGCAGCTAACGATCATGTCATGTGGTTTCATCATTTCTCAGTGCATGAGAGCACAACTTGCAGAAACGTAGACAGCCCGTGGATGAAGGAATTCAAGTATATCAAACATGTATAAATATCGTCAAACAGAGTTTTGATACCACGAAATTCCTCCCTCAAATCTCTGCTACTGCTGCTGCCTTACTCTCCTCATTTACGATACATGTGCCCTAATCTTAAGTGCTCTAATCAAAACCTAATGTGAATCGCATGATAAGATGGTCAGCAGAGTTGTGTGGTTTTCACAGACAGTGGCGCCAGTGTGGGATAATGGCTTCTTATGTGATTCACATAGATCTGTGTGCTACTACCATTACACTTAAGCGGTGACTCCTTAAATCATCCCGTGTGACTAATTGGATTTGAAAGGTTGTAAAGTGCGTCAAAGTTAATTTGACCGATGTGTTTCATTCTACGTACCAAAGCTTGAAACTCTAACGCCACCAAAGCGATGAAGACCCTGCTGTTTTGCCTGGGTAATCGAAGAGGACGTTTGCCGGTGACAGAACTGATTTATCATGTGCAATTTGACTTTATATTATTCTTTCTTTCTTATTAGCCTGAACCAAACAAATTCAAATTAAGACGGCAAAACCCCCTGATGATTCACTCTTTGATGTGGCGTTGTTATCTAAAATACAGCTGGGATTTAGAATACAGCCATAGAGTCTCTGCAGTGTTTTATAAGCAGGATAATGTAAAGGGGCCTAGTCTAGATAAGAAGTTCTTTTTAGATGTTGTTGCCTCAGGAGCTGAGACCTCAGGGCAAGCCAGGAGATATTAGATGATCTGGGTCTGGAGCCTGGAGTCTTCAAGCCAGCTGTTCACACAAAACCTCCTCGCACAGCGGAGTCGGCTGGTGAGGGCACACAGGGGCAATAAAGTTAGGTCAGGTGCAGGCAGCGTGCGAGCACTATGACTTCAGTCTGTGTGCGAGTGTGTGTGCGTGCACGCGGGAGTGTATAGAACGTTTTGCATGGGATGTTTACATTGAGTTAACAAAGCCGACTCCCTTCATTGTGCGCCGTCTCATCCTGCCCTGCTCCCGTGCAGACTGTTTCTTGTGCCTTTTACTGCAAAATCCGATGCACTGATATCTGTAACTACAGCAAAGCACATCAGCCCCAAAGTTAGTGGTCAATAAAACAGTGGCTGCATTGATTGGCCACCAGTGCGTCTTTTCCAGCTGGAGGCTGAACACAGACGCCAAACGACGCGTGCAAGGCCGCAAATCGCAACTGCTTTCATTTCAGTCACAGCGTGCCATCAACCTGCCTCATGGAGCCTGTCGTTTAGGCCAGAAAATTAACCGAAATTCAGAGAAGGCTTTGTCAAACTGAAATTAATTGGTAAAGCTTCACTGCGATTAAACGTTTATTGAGTGAGACTGTGAGAATTTGGGCCAAGACAGGAAAGCAGGAAAAAAAACAAAAAAAAACCAAGAAGTTGTTGACTAACTCTGGCTTTGAAGTATAAAAAGCCAATAAATCTGATGAATGCACTGAGTGTGAGTAAGTGTGTCTAAGATGGGAGAGAAGAAAGACAGTGGTGATAAGAGGACAAGTTATGAGTAGGTTTCATAATGCTGTCTGTTCCTCCTCCACAGAGAGCTCATTCAGACAAGAAGAGGGCATGGCAGGATATCCTGACCAGGCACGGCATCCAGCAATACGCTGCCACAAACTGTGCAGAATATCCTAATCACAACTTACAGCGGTTAAAACTGTTAGCCGCGCAGGGTTGATGACATCGATCAGAAAACAGTCTCAAAGTTGTGAGAAAATGAGAGCAAAATCCAAAAAGCTCACTTAAAAAACTCCAAACAACCAGCAGCTCAACTGGTGCACGGCCCCTTTAAGAAATAAAGTGGATGAGCCCCCCTGAGGGCAGAGACTGGAGCTTTGTTTAAAAACTGCACGCTCCAATCTGCTGCAAGATGCTGACATCAGCAGAAGCTGAGTTTGGGGGGTCAGGTGGGGTCGAGGCTGCCACTCACCCGCTGTGAAATCAAAACAGCCTGGGCAGACCCTGCAGGCTCCAGAGGAGGAAGAAGAGAAGAAGGGAAGGAGAAAAAATCAACCAGATGAACACTTTCTAAACAGATTTTACACACAGGATTTTTCCTGCCTGGAAAATGATGAAAAGAAAGGAGGTTAAACAAAAATGGATGTTGTCTAAGCTCCTGCAGCAAATGACTTACACATTAAACTTACCAATACCCAGTCTCATTGATTGTGATGTTTAAATTAAAGGTATCCGAACAACATTTCAGTCACACTTTGGGCGATTATTTAACTAAAACGCGCAAATGATTAAATCCGTGCAATTATTTCAAAAGGCACAGAGTGACACAGTACAGATTTCATTGAGAGACACAGTGAAATTCAAATACTACACTTCCCTCCCGAGCCCTGAGTCAGTCAGTCAGCAGGATGTATCCCTGCTGTGGTGACAAATCCTTTCAGCAATCGTGACCCTGAGTGGAACACTGTGACCTGACACTCATGAAATAACCAGAAACAGACCGCAGGTGTTGTTCAGGAAAGGTCTGTATCGCTCCAAATCTGAGCAAGCTCCAAAAATGCCTTTACAACCTCCTGGTTTTCAGCCAGGCTGCTATGCCACTCCTACTACAAAACATTTTGCAGCACACTTTCCTGTTTTAAAATTTTCACTGTAGGACCTCTTAAACTTGCAAATAAAGATGATTGCTTCTGGATCGTAAGTCTGTGGTGTTTCTGTGAAGTAAGGGGGGTAAGGCAGGCTGAATCAGGATAAGCACTGCTGATTAGAAACCACCAGCCATTTCCCCTCACATTATAGATTCACAGAGCAAAGTGTCACAACAAACAAGTTATCTTCGTAATTGAGACTTGGAAGCCGACCTCAGGTCAGCGCCTCAGTGGTGTCAAAAAAAAGAGAGACGCAACCACAAAACTTCAATCCATGACAGAGGGGGAAACGTCTCTCTTGAAGATCCACAAGAAAGATGTCTGCTGCGAGTTTAACTAGGTCGCACTTTGCCTTTGCGTGCAGCTTGCACACACACACACGCATATTCAGGAACGCTGTCACAACTTTTTTGGCCACAGAGGTTTTTTTTTTTGTTGCAGCACCACCTTGTTCAACCGCTATCTGTCTGGCTGCTGAACTTTTAACAACCTTTCCTTTTTTCTTTCAACAAGACCCATATGAAAAAGATATATATAAATCTTATAAAGTTTGTATCTGTCTTGTGTGAAACTTGTATGAAAAGCATACAAGAGTGAAAACAGATATAAGACCCCTTGAAGAATTATATAATGAAACTTGTATGTTTTGGATACTTACTAAAACAACATATGAAAGTAATGAGAAAGTGGCCACTTTCATGAGTAATCACACTTTTCCATATGGGGAGCAGCATGAGAATTTCTTTAGTCTTTCTGTTCTTGAACCATTAGAGGTTGTATTTTACACTCACCTGTACACAATGGAGGGCGATTAAGTGACACAAAGTGAAAGAAAATCCACTTGTGGCTGCTCTGCAATCGCTATAATTCACAGGGAAGAAAGGCTTACTGCATTAAGAAACGCAAGCCCGAGACTCAAAGCTAATGTTCGCTGCGTGTTTATTTAAAAATTTGCCCCTCTCTTTGGCCTACTGTAAACTTCCAAGTGCCACTTTGAACTAATTGCCTTTAACAGTACTGATAATGGTGGTGAGTTTGCAACAATCAGTCAAAGCTTGGTAGTGTCAGGGCAGAAAACTGGACCCCATCCAGGCTATATTGGGCTCGTTCACACGGCTGCTTTTCCTACACCCACCCCTTTCACACACTTAGGAGCAAGCAGTGTTGACTTTGCTGATTTCTGGGTAATCATGTTGTGTTTAAAATCCCAAACAGCTGTCTTTTTGCCACTTTTCTAGGGAGAATAACAACGTGCCACTGGTGAAATTTATCATGCCAAACTGCTTTGAATACAATTCTTCCTGAACAGTAGCCAAATGACACATAAGTACTGCTACGGGGTGGCTGTTGTGTGGTCACAGGTGTGCACTAATGGGGTGTTTTGCAGCAGGTTTGATTGTGACTCAGACAATCAGGAGTAAAGACAAGAGCTAGCCGTTTGATAATAAATGTAAATAACAGCCACTAGGTGAGGTTTTGTGTGGCGGGTAGCTGTCTGGTGGAACAGAAAGACAAGAAAAGGTGGGGGTGAGGGGAGGGGGTGTAATCTGTGGGATAGGAATAAATTGGACAGCCAGGCATACAAGCAGGCATACAAACAAGGGCCAGTACATATAAACACACAAGATCACATACACAAAACCACGCTGTGATTCATGCAAACAGAGTCAGTCTCCAGCAGGGATCTGTCCTCAACAGAAGGCCTCAGGGGAAACCAGACAGAATATTTAAGACAGGCCTTCCTAATCCCTTTAGTTAGATGGAAATCACACACACATGCATGCAGACATATGCGCGTGCGCGCACCCACACACACGCGCATGCACTATATTTAGGCAAAGAAAACAGGATATCACCAAATTTGTTTGCTTGCTTACATCTGTGTTTGTTTTTCTGCGTGTGCATTGTTATCCTTATTTTTCAGTTCCACTTCAGAATTTCCAAAACACTTTTGCATTTCAGAATGCGGGAGCAGGTTGGGGGTCCAACATCTTGCAATGTCACTGCAGCCATTTGTCAAATTATAGCTTTTTTTATAGCCTGTTTGATGTGTTGACCTTATCATCCTTTTTTTTATAGTATTAGCAGACAGATAAGCACAGTGCTGTCTGGTGTGTGCAGTGTTGTGTGATGGCTTGTGAGGATCAAAACTGAGCTAACTATTACGAGAAGAACCTATGTCCTTGATAAAGGGTGTTTGTTTTCCGTTGATATGGTTGTGTGTGTGTGTGTGTCTGTGTGTGTGTGTGATGGAGGATGTTGGCAGTGGCAGTGAAAAATACCTCCTGTTGCTGCTTTTATTGTTTGACAGTTTGCGTATGTGTGCTTCAGAGAGTGACAGAACAAAAGGTCACGAGCTGACTTTGTGGTTGCACATGAGTCCCTACAATGTTTCAATCCCACAAGTGAGGCATCGCCAAAAACGCTGATAGCCACCTACACAACACACAAGAGGTAAACACTTTTACTCCCCCTCGGTGCTCTCTCTTTGTCTCTCTCTCTGTCTCGCTCATTCTCCCTTGCCTCGCCTGATGAGAGAGTTGTTATCATTGGCGAAGGGCCTGCTCCTAACTCCCAGTAGAAGCCAGATGATTGTTTTTGCTGCCTGGGGTCCAGACCCTGCCTCTTCAGATCCTGTTACTAGGACTCTGGACCTTTCCACAGGGTTTCTGCCCGTAACTGAACACAGAACAAGGAATCAGAAAGAAACTGCATCCCTGACCAAGTAGTCCAACCACTGCAAAAATAAATGTGCTGCAAGTCAAAGCTAACTATTTTAAATTTATCATATATTGCATCAGTAGTTTATTGTTGTGCATTTTTAAGATAAGGAAGAGTTCTTCTGGTGCAGTTGGTTGAAGTGAAGCTTATTTTGAATCAGCTGTAAACTAATGATTGTTTGATTATAGAATAATCTGGTGATTATTTTCTCCAGTTATCAGTTGTTTATAGTACTCGTGAAGTGTTTAGATGCTTCCCATTGCTCACATTGGACATATTTTTACACTAAAAGTTTACCTCTTCATTTGCTTTTAGCTGCTGGGATTAAACAAAGACAGTATATATTTAAATGATGCAGCCGCTCTGATGTGACCTGAGTATTCTGTACACCCACCTTGCTGCTTTGTTTTCACACTGCACGTAACCAGCGAAGGCTGAGAAACTGTGTAACTGCATGCTTGCATTCATGGTAGTGACTTATGAGGGGGTCCTCCCCTTAAGCAAACTCTGCTGTATTGCCATTTTAACATTAATGGGGACCATAATGTATAAACTGAACCTTGTGATCTCTAAAATAAGAAGGGTCTTCATTTTTTCGACCTCAAAGATATGGACGAAATTGCTGGGCCACACCTCTTAAACTTAATCGGACATCAGGTGTTTTCAGTCCCATTGCCACAGTTGCATAAAATGAAGTACCATAAAATGCAGTCTCTCTCTTTGTGTAAGAATGGGTCATTCTAAAGGGCTAACTCATTTCGAGCGTGGGACTGTAATTGGATGCCACCAATGGGACAAGGCTGTGAAATTGCTTCCCTCCTACTTATTCCATGATCAACTGTAAGTCTAAATCTTTAGAACCACAGCAGCACCAAACATCAAGTAGGCAACCATGTAAAGTTACAACCACGTAAAGTATATGCAAAACACTCAGTTACTGCAGAGTTCGTGACCTCCTCTGGCATTGACATCAGCACAACAAGTGTGCGCTGGGAGTTTCATGGCATGGGTTTCCATAGGGTTAGGGGTTAATGAATCAGTCTCCACTGAAGTCATCATTATTTGACCTTAAGGGGAATGTGTTTTGGATAGCAAGACTGAAATAAGCATAAATTCGCAGTACACCTTTGAGTCACATTTTTGAAGCAGTACATTCACTCATAGTGGAGCTTGGTTTTTTTGGGTTACATTATGACTGTGCAAGTTTTACTTCTAAGAACTTCTCCCACCTCTGGAGAATAGAGCCACAAAATTGTGCACGGTAACACTGCGGTGCTAATTCAGTAAGCGTTATCATCTGTTTGCTTTAATCTTTTCATTTATGAAATCAAGCTTGCAGCAAATTGCAGTTTACTACAAGCACATGCACAGATATACACACACACCTGTCACACGCCACATGTGTGTGTATTTTTAGCGGCCGGACTGTGCAGCTGTTTGCCATTACTCATATCAGCGTGCACTCCTTCACTCCCTCTCTGACCCAATGTTATTCTTTGTAAGCCGCTGGTGTTACAGTCACTGTATCACTGGGTTGGCCTAACCCTGGCATAGCTGTTTTTCCTACTGCAGTGGCTGGGGCAGCTAATTTGAAATAGTTGTCTAGCTTAATCATTTTCCACTAGCGTTGTTCTTGAGATTATTTCAGCTTTAACTGCGCAGGCTGAAAAGTTACAGAGGGCCTGTTGGCGACTTCTTCGTTGCTTTCTGCTTTGGTGTTTACAGACATTGTCAGAATGAAACTAGTAAGTCAAGAAAACTCGTGTTGTGTATGTCTGACTGCACGTGTGTTTTCTGAGTAGGTGGGTGGACTTTATGGTTTGGCAGAAAAAGATTAACTAGCAGAAGAAAACACACAACCATGCATATGTTCCGGTGCAGAGGTAGACTTGTGAACAAATGCATAGAATCTACAGTCTTCTTTCCCCAGCGCCGAGATTCAAGACAGAGAGGTGAGGGTGAAAACGAATGCTGTGTGTAGCTGTGAAAACATGCTTGGCAAGTGACAGAGTCTCCTAATTGACCCAAACATCGCATCAGAGATCAAGTCAAGGTCGTTTCATCCCAAAAGGCAGAAAAAGAGCTTTATTACCCTTAATTAAGATGGCATTAATGACTTCCCCCTGGGCCTGGACATAAACATCCAGTTAGTGTTTTACAGAGTGCAATTATCCCGGTGGCGTGATTACCTCAGACCGGAGCCTCCACTGCTTCCTCTAGCAGTAATAGCTGGCCAGGAAGACATCAGCTTGTTTAGTTTAACTCTGCAAATCAGGCTGAGACACACCAGAGGATAAAAATGAGAAAAAAAGAGAAGAAAAAAAGTGCAGGCGGAGAAAGAAAGGGGAAGGGGTGACTGTAATCCCACTAAGCGAGTGCTCTGATTAAATATAGAGGAGAAAGCTGTAGGCAAAAGGTCAGCGTTCATGGTAAAGCAGTTATTGTGCCACAAACCCTGCCGATCTGAGTATTGACCTGTTAACCAGGAGTGAATCGAATCTACACTCAAATGATCGGGGTTTGGTATAGTATGGACAAACAGCATGCTGTGGGCATTGAGGAGACCCAAATTCAAATAAACAGCATTGTGTAATCTGTATCATGTTTGTCAGCGATAATCAAAATTACAAAAAGACCTAAGCAGAACTAGCTGGTTGTTTTTCATCTTTTGCTAATTGACTCAAATTGATCTTGGACTCAATCCCTACGTGTACATTCTTCTCTCTCCTGAAGACCATGTAACGTTATCTAACAAAGCTGCAGTACTAATGAATGACTTGTGCACTTTCTAAACTGAGCGTTGGCTTGAACTACAAAGGCTGTCATAACACTCTTGCACATCATCCTGTCAATACAATCGACCTAGGGGTCTTGCAGACAGTTAGCAGGGTTGCACTGGAAAGTCTTGTTTGGTTGGCAGGGCCAAACTGGCTCCAATACCACTTCTGATTTCTTGAATTACACGAATAAAAAGAAATGCAACCTATTTATAAGCACACAAAATCTCTGTTGGCGTCTCAAATTACAGACAAATTAGCAATCTGCACCACTGTGGGTGTAAACAATCCTCGCAAATGACTGTTTTGGAAGGAGCTATTGGTTTTTAGAAAAACTGGTTTTGAAACGCGACGTACGGTACAGGAGGTACATGTTGGCTTCTTACTTCGATAAGTGAGCCATCACAGCTTAAGCATGTAATTGAACTCTGGCTGACACATCCTAACAAGGCCTCTGGGTGTTTTGGGATAGCGGTTGAGTTATGGACCTTCTAGTATAAGGATGTTTCTAGCGCCACAGCTGATAACGAAGCTGACTGCGGGGAGTCAGATAGACATTGGTTGTGGCTGACTGAAAGTGACCGGGGGAAGGGCATCTATCTAAGCTGTCCAGATGAAGTGCCACTTTGAGGGGGATTTCCAAGCATGGTTTACCCAGAGGTCAAGTCATTAACCCTTTATTGATAATTGGTACAAGTTTGGCCCTCAGGCATTGACACTGTGCCAAACAGTAATGTACTTTTGATAAACAGACTTACTGCTGTGGATAAAGTGGATAAAGTCATCCGTGTGTCACATGTAAATATCCATGAGTGCTTATGAACCATACTCCAAAAGTTTAGCAGCATAGCAAATTAAATATTTTAATCTTCAGTTATACAAAAACGACGTGTTAAACCTTTTTTAAAACCATAGGCTATGCTAATACTAATGTGGATTCTCTGTGGTGATTATTGCATTAATTCAGACACAAACCTCCTTGTCCCATGCAGCAACATGAGCATGACTTGGCTCTGTAGACAGTGGGGAATTGGTGCAAGCCATTGTAACATGCCTAAACCTCATGGGCGTGATTGAAAGCATGAGGTTTCGGGGTGTGAGAACCACGTGAGGAAAGCTGTTGAGAGGACAAAAACAGAAAGAGAGAGTCAGAGAAAAAGGGAGACGAGGTCTCTTGTCTCTTACTCTCAGAGCCTCAGCTGCCGCAAGCTTTCATTGTTCGGACACTGCAGCATGACTCTGAATTGATAGAGCCGCTGGTAAACACTGCTGCGCGACGGTCTATGCCACAAACATTGCAGTCCTCTGCTTAGGCTGCCAACGCAAATAAGCAAGCAAAACGAGTCTGCTGAGAAAGAAAAACAGGGAAGAAACGCTGGAAGATGTGACGAGACAGTTAAGTTTTTCCAGCTGACCTGGGTTACTTTAAAAAAATGAACTAAATCTTAATTTCACATGTATTGTTCTAAGGAGCTCTTGTTTAAACATGAACCTGCGTTGAATGCTTGAGATAATAACTTAACAAAATCTTGCCTTTCAAACTCCTTTATTAGATCAAACCCCACAAAGCCAGAAGCCCCGAGCTCGCTCAGTGCTTCCAGTGTTTCCCGTTAACTTAATTTACCTTCTCATTAATAGCTACTTTTTTTCTCCCCCTTGCTCATATTTTCTCCTAAAAAGCTGCACCAGTTGCCCTCATTTCCAAACAACTCCACTGACATGAGAAACCAATCCATGTGTCGAGCTGTGGGAGCAGAGTTTATTACAAAGCAGATGACCCGAGGGGGTCACTGAGGGTGAAGGAGGGGTTTTAGGCTATGAGGGTATTTCAGTCTTGTTCCCTATTTGTGATTTCTAATGTTCTAATCTAAGGGGTTTGTGAGAGCAGGGGATTGCCAACTTCCCTTCCCCCATTGTCCAAATGCACCCCTGGGGAAAACTCCAAGCTACGCTAGGCTGGAACTGGTAAGATGCTGTCCAGACTCTCGCTCTCTTAAACTCATAAAAAAAAAGAAAGCCATCATGCGAAGCAATGGCTTGCAACGAAACATCACTGGAACAACACAGACATACAGGTTTCTGTGTGATTTAGCTAGGAAATTCACTGCCAAGTTTAATTGCTGTGAGCCCGAAGACAAGAAAGAGAGATAAAGAGACACAGACAGATTTAAAGAGACAGAGTGAGACTGATTGCCCGCTCACTCTCTCTCTGTATTTGTGATAAGTTCAAGAGTTCAAGATTGTATCTGGATAGTTTGTCTTGTGCTGTTAACCACTCGACGCCACTCTGCCAACCAGCGCTGGTTTGGGGTGACTGACCATGATATGTACATCATAAAACCTCGGCAGTATGGGATGGTTCAGCCTGAGTTCATGGCGGGAGTCTGAGAGGAATAGCGAGCGAGCAGAAAGTAGGGCCAGCTGCAGTGCACCGAACTCAACTGCTGCACATTGATCTGATTTCTTTAATTGAAATAATTAGCGAATAGTATACACTGTAGAATAGAATTCAACTTTATTGTCATTGCACATGCACAGGTACAGGGCAACGAAATGCAGTTTGCATCCATCCAGAGGTGCTTTAGTGATATAGATATATTACAATATATCCATCCATCCATCCATCCATCCATTCGCTACCGCTTATCCTTTTCAGGGTCGCGGGGGGCGCTGGAGCCTATCCCAGCTGTCATAGGGCGAGAGGCGGGGTACACCCTGGACAGGTCGCCAGTCTGTCGCAGGGCCAACACACAGGGACAGACAACCATTCACACTCACATTCACTCGCACATTCACACCTAGTGGCAATTTGAATTATCCAATTAACCTATCCCCACAAGCTGCATGTCTTTGGATGGTGGGAGGAAGCCGGAGTACCCGGAGAGAACCCACGCAAACACGGGGAGAACATGCAAACTCCACACAGAAAGACCCCGGCCTGATGGTGGAATTGAACTCAGGACCTTCTTGCTGTGCGGCAACAGTGCTAACCACCGTGCCACCGTGCTGCCCTATTACAATATATATTAGTAATAATATAGATATGTGAGTATATTACAGAAATGGGTCTATTATGGTGTGTTATAATGTACACGGTATGAAGTATGTTGTGAATATTCTATAACTATAAGTATGTACAGGCTGTAGTGAGTACAAGCTATGTACAGGATATGAACAGGATATAAATATGAAAAACTATACAGAATATGAAATAAATAACTTTACAGAATCTGAGATATACAGCTATACAGAAATGGGAACTATGCAAGTTATAAACAGTTGTAGGATTAAAACTTATCAAATGTACAGAATGATTATTTACATAGAGCTATACAGTAGTGCAGTTAAGATAAGTGAGATATAATTCCTACAGAGGCTATATAAAGTGCTAGTGGTTGTGAGTGGTGGTTCAGTCCATGTTATTATTGTGTGTTTAAGGGTACAGTTGTCCATTGTGGGTGTGTGTATGTTCAGTCCATGTTTTAACGTGGGTCAGATGTCAGAAGGCAGAGTTCAGGAGTCTGACAGCTGTGGGGAAGAAGCTGTTCCGGTACCTGTCCGGAGGCTCCTGTGGCGCCTCCGGACAGGAGGGTGAAGAGTCCATGTGATGGGTGACTGGGGTCTTTGATGATTTTCCCAGCCCTTTTCAGACACCGCTTCCTGTAGATGTCTTTTATGGCAGGAAGTGGTGCTCCGGCGATGCGCTGGGCAGTTTTCACGACCCTCTGCAACGCCTTCCGGTCCGAGGCAGAGCAGTTCCCGTACCAGACTGTTATACAGTTGGTCAGGATGCTCTCGATGGTGCAGCGATAGAAGTTCACCAGGATGTCTGAGGACAGGTGGTTCTTCCTCAGAGTCCTCAAGAAGAAGAGGCGCTGGTGAGCCTTCTTGACCAGCTTGGAGCAGTTGGTCGTCCAGGTGAGATCCTCGGAGATGTGGACTCCCAGGAACTTGAAGCTGCTCACACGCTCCACAGCCGTCCCCTTAATGTGGATGGGTGGATGTGGGTCAGCATTCCTCCTGTAGTCCACGATGAGCTCCTTGGTCTTCTCGGTGTTAAGCAGCAGGTTGTTTCTGTCGCACCCCTCAGCCAGACGATCCACCTCCTCCCTGTAGGCGGCCTCATCGTTGTCACTGATGAGGCCAATCACCGTGGTGTCATCTGCAAACTTAATGATGGTGTTGGAACCATCAGCAGGTCTGCAGTCGTGGGTGAAGAGGGAGTAGAGGAAAGGGCTCATCACACAGCCTTGTGGTACACCAGTGTTCATCATGATGGTAGATGAGCAGCGGTTATCCAGCTGGACATGTTGGGGGCGGTTGGTCAGGAAGTCCAGTAACCATTTGCAGATGAGGGAACTGATGCCCAGGTCTGTCAGTTTCCTGATGAGTTGTGAGGGGTGGATTGTATTGAACGCTGAACTGAAGTCTATAAACAGCATTCTGGCGTAGGTGTTGTTGTTGTCCAGGTGTGAGAGGACAGAGTGCAGTGCGATGGAGACTGCATCCTCTGTGCTCCTGTTCTGGCGGTATGCGAATTGGTGGGGGTCCAGGGTGGGGGGGAGACAGGATTTGAAGTGTGCTAGGACCAGCTGCTCTAAGCACTTAGTGATGATGGGGGTGAGTGCTACTGGGCGGTAGTCATTGAGGCAAGATGGGTTGGAGTTTTTGGGTATCGGGACGATGGAGGTGGATTTGAAGCAGGCCGGTACCACAGCGTGGGCCAAGGACAGGTTGAATATGTCTGTCAGCACTCCTGCAAGCTCCCCAGAACACGCTCTGAGAACACGCCCGGGGATGCCATCGGGACCTGCAGCCTTGTGGACATTGATCCTGCTCAGCACCGCTCCTACATTGGTGGGGGAGAGAGTCAGAGAGTTGGTGGTCTGGCGTCACGTCTGGCGTCACGTCTGCTTTGGTTGTGGTTGTGGGGTTCCCTCGCTCAAAACGAGCATAAAAGTTGTTGAGCTCGTTGAGGAAGGAGACATCAGAGGATGCGGGGGAGGGTTTGGTGGTCCTGTAGTCTGTAATGGTCTGGAGTCCTTGCCACATGCGTCGGGGGTTGGAGTTGGAGAAGTGTTCTTCTACCTTCTTTTTGTAATGGTGTTTGGCTTTTTTGATGCCCTTCTTTAGATTAGCCCTGGCTGTACTGTAGGCGTGTGCATCTCCTGACCTAAAGGCGGTGTTGCGGGCCTTCAGGAGGAGACGAACATCCCGGGTCATCCAAGGTTTCTGGTTGGGGTACATGGTGATCCGTTTCTGGGTGGTGACACTGTCTGTGGTTTTGGAGATGTAATCCAGTACAGATGAGGCGTACTGGTCCAGGTCTGTGTGGGTGAACATATTCCAGTCTGTGTTTTTAAATCTGTCCTGGAGCACTGCGTCTGTCCCCTCTGGCCACACTTTAATTGTCCTCACAGCAGGTTTCACACGTTGGATGAGTGGTGAATACCGAGGTGTGAGGAACAGGGAGAGATGGTCCGATTGTCCAATGTGGGGGAGGGGTGTGGCTTTGTAGGCTCCAGCCAGGTTGGAATACACATGGTCTAAAGTCTTGTCTCCTCTGGTGTGACAGGAGACATGTTGGTGGAATCTGGGGAGGACTGTCTTTAAGTTGGTGTGGTACTACTTCACGGTAACTAGATCACGAGACAAGAAGACTCCACGGTTTTTATTGGCCACTAATGAATCAGCAGATTTACTGGTGCACCTTATATAACACAAACAAGGGGCTATCTGCACCTCCCCACCTAAACATCCTAAAGCAAAGAAAACAAAGATTCCCATTGGACCAATATTGAAAAAAATAGCTCCCATGTGACAATGGCTAAGTCCCAGTTTTGTTTTCCATCCTGTTTGCTTTCCCTATCATTGTAATTACTTCACCACCACTACCCCACCACCACCAAACTACCAAGCGGTAAAGAAACCAAACAAACCCCAGGACCGTAACGCAGGCCATAAAGATAGATACACGAGAAAATGTGTGTGTATGTGTGTGTGTGTAGGAGGGGGATACACTGGTAGATTGGAAAGTGCATGTGTGTAGACAGGGTGTATAAAAATGCATTCATGTGTCTGAAGGGAACATTGCATCTACCCCCTTCCTCCAGCTCTGACCTTGCATGGCCCCCTGCCAGCAACAGTCACAGTCTAATTACTGAAATCTGTGTGCCAGCTAAAGGCATTGTCGAAGTCAGCTTTGTCTGGGAGCCCAGCCACCATTCATCCCTGGGTGCCCTCTATTTACTGAGGTGCAATGGACTCTGCAAGAAATCTGTTTTTGAGGCGAGTGAGAAAGGTTTATGAAATGATAACTTGTGACAATTTTGCATAGCCAGCTCAAATGAAAAGGATTAATGGCTCTGTGTTACTGTACTGCTGTAGTTACAAAGTTGCTAAACGTTGTTAAAAGTAAAAGTCAGCTTAGCATTAATGTGACAGTATCATGCTTTAATAAATGTTTAGTTTTGTAGCTTCTCTAGTCCAACTGAGAGCCCCTGAGGCTGACAGTTAAAGCCTAAGAGGAAGTGTAAAATATAAAATTTTCTCTTCGATAGCAACTTTAGAGGACATTTTTTAATAACTCGGATTTAAAATGTATTAGGACTTTCTCCGTTAGAGCATGACTGCTAACTGACAAATGAATGCACACTTACAAATACAGTGGGGGAAATAGTTGTTGCTGAATTTGCAAGTTTGCTCACAAAGAAATGAACAGTCTCTAATATTTATAGCATTTTCAGTTCAATGAAGAAAGATAGAATATTACGCAAAAACAAAGCTTTACATAAATGTTTTAAATTGACTTGCATGTCACTGAGTCACATAAGTATTTGATCCCCAAGCAAAACATGGCTTAGTCCGGTGGAGTAAGTCAGTAAAATGTTTCTTGTGGTTGGTCATCATGTTTGCACATGTGTCAGGAGGGATTTTGGTCCGCTCCTCTTCACAGAAACACAGAAAATCCTCTAGGTTTCTTGGCTGTCGCTTAGCAACTCAAAATTCAAAACACACACACACAGACTTTCTGAAGGATTGAGGTCTGGAGACTGGCCAGGTCACTCTATGACCTTAACATGCTTCTTCTTTAGACACTCCTTTGTTGCATTGGTGGCATGTTTTGTCATTGTCATGCTGGAAGACTGGAAGGCCCATCTTCAGTGTTCTGGTTGAGGGAGGGAGGTTCTCATTTATACACATAATAAATTGAGATCGGTATTTTAATTGATTGATTTATAACATTCATAGTGTTTGCATAAAGAGTTGACATTGTGCACTACAGCAACTCAGATGTCTATAGGAGTACGTTAGCAACTTTATACGTGAAGCCTCACTGGTAGCATTTTGGCCTCATCCATGTGCAGAACTTTATACAATTTGTTTTTCCTGGATTTTTGGTTGATAATCTGTCTCTCTACGTTAAAATGAAACGATCATAAACAAATTAGAGACTGTTCATTTGTTTGCAAGTGAGCAAACCTACACATTCAGCTGTAGCTGACCTGTCTGCCAGTGTTCATTTGCTCCATTTCTAATCAAGAACTGGGCCTTTTAACTGTGTTTGTGGTGTTGGTGCCTTTTGGAGCATTTTTCATACAATGATCTGACAAATCATGTGACTAAACATGTGGTTAATTACAGACCACCCAAAAAGTCTTTGCTCAATTGTCACTGAAGCTAATTTTAATCATTTGTTTGTGTTTACTTGTTAGCATTACTTTCCAAGTGTTGGATGTGTTTGACACACACTTATGATCTATGGATGTACCTTCCAGCTAAGATTGCTAGCAATAGCTGACAGTCCACCTTTCTCATCCAAATATGGATTGGCCTAGCCCAAAATGCTAACAGTGATGCTTCAAATATAAAGTTACTAACATTATGGTTGCTAATCTATGCTCATATATACATCAGAGTCGCCATAGTCCAATCTTTGGAGTTCACTGTCACCTCTCTCTGCAAATACTATGAATGTTATAAATATTCACCATTAGTGCAACTATTTTTCACCTTTATCAGTACGAGGGTAGGAGGTGAAATCATTTTTCCCTGCCCCAAATCCCTCTGCTGGTAACCAGATTAGAGCAATGTTCCCATATTAAAGCCCAGCAGGGAGTTACAACTTAGATTCCTCTCCTGCTTCTCTATGGTGTCCATGACTGGATTTATTAAGCCCTAATGCTGTTAATCTGCTTGATTTTCACTGTAAGCCTATTAGGGGACATCCTGAAGATAAGATACTTGCAGAAAACGTTGTGGTTTTGAGTATAAGCCAACTTCTGTGGGTTTATTGTACTGACTGTGATCTTGTCAAACGCTGATAAATGTCATAGGTCAGGCTTTGCCAAAAACAATGGCGTTAAGGTCTTTGTTGTCATTCACACAGGAGTTATTTACATCTGTGCTATCTTCTTTGACCTGCTTGCTGTTTCCTCTAGGACGTTTTAAAAACAGTATCGAGACAGTCTCACTGCCAAAATAACCCAGGTTTACATAAACATTTGCCAACAGCAAGAGCAGACTTGCGATTTTCGTACATCGCCCCATCCTCAAACTTCGAATGTGATAAGCTGGCAGCTACATGCATGCTAAACTCAAGCAATAAGCAGCGTTATAGTGCTCGGCAAGTTGTAATAACACAGTGTGCTGGTGGCTTTCAGAGAGGTCAGGCTACAGTTGAGGGCCCCTGCCTGCTTTTGCCTGGTGCGGTGAATTTCTGCGACCGCACTTCGTCTGCTGCGACCACAAGGCTCACCACCGTCTCTCTCCAGCGGCGCAGCCGTTTGTTAGGCAGAGCCCATCCTCAGCAAACCTCACCACACCACAACACAGCACGCAGTCACATGAAACCCTCACAAGTCTGGAGAGCTGCTGGCTGTGTCTCCTCGGTGTCACTGTGCAGAGTGGCACATAGTGCACGCCGCGAAAGTACACCGCGGTGGCGCTTTCACAAGCTTGCAGCAGTTTCACATCAACCTGCAGTTGCTGTATTGTTAGTGCATGTGTAGTGTCAGGCATGTGGATTAACTTCAGACCACACACTAGTTTCTCTGAACATGAAGGTCATTTCTGGGAAGTTATCTGTAATAGAAGTCGACATAAACATCACGGGGTCACCTCAGCCACATCATGTGCAGTCGGTACGCGACGACTCGCTGCTCTGCGTGAAGCCCAAAGTGAAAGATCAGGGAAGGGAAGGTCACCGCTTGTGGCCTTAATACTGTTTGTTGGTGAACTACACTGAAAGAAGTGATATTGTCTCCTTTTAAATATAGCATATTATATTTTGGTATATCTTTTCAATTCAAATGAGTAATTCCTGTCTACATATATAATTCGAGTAACTCCAGAATACATTCCCTGCGTTTTAATCCAATTAATTTTAGTTAATTAAATGTAGCTCAAAATGCTTAAGTATGTTTTTCATAGCCTCCTGCTGGGCCATTTTGCGCATGCGTTAGGACAGGCCACCATTTTGCACGCGGACTGAAGAAGCGGACTCTTTGTGTGCTGCAAGCGGGCTCAAGTTAATCGCACAACTTCATATAAAGGTGGTCTAGCTTCGGTAAGTAAACCTTTTACGGTCGTTTTTGTTTTATTTTTTTACCTCAATCAAAGCATGTTGACTCTTTAAGACGTGTGCACATGGAGAAAGAAGTCTAAGTAGTTGTACACCTCTGAACTTTGTCATGAATTTGACTTAAGCTAGCTATGTGCTCTATTAGCTACTGCTCTATTAAAAGAGTAATTGTATTGATGCGTTAAAATGTCATATGTTTTTAGCTTAGTTCTTGTGGCACACTTTGTACTAACAAATTATGGAACGAGGCAATTTCTCTGTAGTTAGCTGTAAAGTTCACTGTACAGTCGCCTGCAGTTTTAAGTTGAGAAATCGTCCCTCCCGCCACAACATTGGCATTAAGGAATAGTCGGGCGGGGGAGGGGGCTTCTGAACGCACCTGCACAGTCAGGGGTGCAGTAGGAAATAAGTAGGATTGGCGTTGCACAACGTCTTTTGTGCAGAAAAAAATAATGGTTGTAAACTGTGGAGGAGAATAACTCAGTGGTTGCCAAAAATGTGAGATCAAAAGGCACTGAGAGTGATGTTTGTCAGAACTGAAATTAACTCAGAAAAGAAGTTGCTTCACTTGATAGAGCTGTTGAGTGCAAGACCTGTCAGCGGTCTGGTTTAGCATTTAAAGCCTCGCTACATGCTTCCAAACCGCTGCATTTAATCTCAGAGAAAACTAACACAGAAGTAAAGCAAGTGTGTAAGTTCATCTCTTTATGTTTGCATAGTATTTCCATGTTGAGCTTAACAACCGATGTATGGAGCCACAGCTGGACTGGCTGTCGGAGTTTTGTATTGAGGGGGAAAGGAAGCGATTTGTTTTGTACTTCAGCTAGAATGAAAAAAGACACAAAGCTGGAGTTATTCGGTGTCTTCATGCTGAACAGCTAAAACTTCTTCCCTCATTCTCCCCCCTCCCTCTCCTGTTGCTACTTCAATCATGAAACTGATCGATTATCAGGTGATCGGCTTTTCTGTCGCTAGTCTCTCTCATTTGTTAGTCACCCAGTTTGCGCTAGAAAGAGGAAAACGGCAGATAAACAACAGCAGCACGTTTAAGCTTGATAAGCTGTTGCTAGAATTTTTTTAATATTACTTCTAGTATCCGCTTGTGTTTTCTGGAGCCACAGCCGTAATAGCTGCTGGTCATGATAGTTTGGATATGTGGTGAGAAGGAAACATGAAGGTGAAACCAGGAGAAGTTTTTACTGAATCATTAGAGCTGAACAGGTAATGAAGAAACAGGTTTACATTTTAGGTCACATGAATGAGTTGAAGGGAAGTTATGAACTGTTTCTGAGAGACAAATAACACCAGGATCCTTTTCTATGTAGCTGACATCTGGTAACTGTGCAGGGGCGGATCTAGCAAAGTGTTGCCAGGGGGCCAGGTAGGGCATTAACAGGGAAAGGGAGACACAAAGACATAATTTTCTTTCTTATTCTCATTTAAAATGTCTAGCTTTTAATAAATAATTATTCTAAATCTTACTACCAAAGTGGTGATCTGGTTAAATGTATAGAGATCCATTATTGTATGTAGTAAATATTAAGTCTAATATATGCCCTAGTAATAGTAGTACATATAGCACTTTTTCCTTTGGGAAGGTACGCTGTCTGCGCTGTCTGCAACTGTATTGAAGAAAAATGTTGAATCAAATTATTATAGAAAAATAATTGATTTCTGTGCATTAAAGTAGATTACGTCAATTAAGCATTATCAGGCGAAGGGTGCGGGGTGGTTTCCTAATATTTTTGCTGGGAGTTGGCAGTCCTATTAGTTAGTTTAATATTTCTATGTACTGTTTAGAATACCTGAATAAGGAGGATGGTGTAAGTTTTTTAGGTTGATCAGTATTGCTGAAGTATAAAATATTTTGGGTGCAGTGTATTTTTTGCATACAGGTATAACAGAATAGCTTTAATGTTTTGTTTTTAAAACTGAGTATGAACTTATACAAAATGCAGCAAAATATTTATAAAAACAGTTTTATTTATTATAAAATACACTATATCGGATTCATATCGGCATCGGCAGATAATCAAATTTATGATATCGGTATCGGACATAAAAAAGTGGTATCGTGCCATCTGTAGTTTGCACAGAGGCACAAGTAAGATTTGTTTTGTTACAAGGGAGTATCATGAAGTAATGCACTAATGGCTTGGAAACGGTAATTGTTTGTCTTTCTAAAGTTTATTTTTTTTATTTGTCTTCCTTTTCTGGCAGATTTTCTTCCCCTTATGTGTTACTGTTTATTCAAGAAGATGGTGTTATTTTGGTAAGTACATGCAAATTCCTTACATATTTATCACAACAGTATTTGTCACAGTATTGCAGGGACAAGTTTATCTATCTCATCTTAAGGGTTCTTGTGATTATTAATATTGATATTAATTAATATCAATTAATATATATGATTACATTTCTTTTATCCAGGACAAAAGAAAAAAAAAAAACTTGCGAAAGTGAAATGAAAAACAGGAATTTAGTTCTTGTGAGTTAAGAGGATGCAGAGCATAGGGTTAGATGGAGGTGGATCATTCACTGTGGTGATCCCTGAAGGAAACAGCCAAGAGAAAAAGGATCAGATTGCAAAAAAAAAGTGGTTTGTTTGCATACATGAGTCTTTACGGTACCCACAGGACTCCTGAAGTATAAGTACTCTGAAGTTTGCAGAGCAATTTCAGAGATGTTTGGGGCTTACATGGCAAGCATGTTTTTAGTTGCACATCTAAATTTTCTCTGCTCTCTGTTGCTGATGGCAGAGTTCTGCCCCGCTGACCTCACAGGTGAGACACTCCCACCAGTGGACAAAGAGCACAGGAAAATGTGTTGCCAACCACCTGAAACAGACAAATATCTGCTTTTTAAAACCCTTTAAACCCGTTAAATGGACTGATGCCATTCATTTCTTCTTTGATTAACAGTAGTAACATCCTTCATGCACTGTATACTAACCCATATGATAATCATGCTTTATGAAGTGATGGCAATTGCATTGTAGCATTTAATGAAGAAATAACAAAATAATCATACCAATGATTAAGCACCAGTCTTCTTTTTGTGTGTGTGTGTGTGTGTGTGTGTGTGTGTGTGTGTGTGTGTGTGTGTGTGTGTGTGTGTGTGTGTGTGTGTGTGTGTGTGTGTGATACAGGTAAATGCTGAATTCCAGTGTATTACAACACTTCAACTGGAGATGACCTTCGCGGCACAGTTAGACAGAATTACACCTCAGTTGATGACAGTTTTCCAGAAGAAGGGCGGTGTTTCTGGGCAGAAACTTGCCCACCACTTGCAGATCATGCAAGAGGTAAATCTGAATATTGCAAATTCTATTTGGATTTCTTTTGTCTTAAGTGGCAGGTCACTGGTGAGTCCAATAAGCCGTTTTAGGTGACCAGCCAAGCAATCTAAATTTTGAAATTTCATATATAAATTTTATTTACTATGTTTGAACTGACATATGATAAAATTTACTTATTGCGAATGTCAGACATTGTTCTTTTTTCCAAATTGGTTTAATCAGCAACTCTCTTTAAACAGGCTGAAAGTGATGTTAAAGTGAAAAGGGAAGCAGTTCTCAGGGCACTTTGCCTCTACCTTGGTGAAGAGGACGGAAGCCTTATTCGGGAGTTCTTTGTAAGTCATTTAAGTCATTGTAAGCAAGTCATCTATACACACACTTTTTAGATAGATATCTGTGTGTGTGTGTATTACACACACACACACACACACACACACACACACACACACACACACACAAACGACTAGATTGGAATTTAATTGTAGAGTTAATTGTTTTTTCTTTTACCTTTTTATTAAATGTTTAGGACATTGAAGGAGATGATATCCAGAGAGACCTGAAGAAGCACACCATGGGCATTTATGTCATCAACAGGGAGGATGGACAAAATGGACATTATGATGACATTGGAATATTTGTTGAAGGGGAGATAGTCATGGACAACATTGGATCTCTGGCCCAAGCTTGTGCATTGATGCTTGGAGTAATCTATGCACTAAACCTAGCCTTCCCCAAGGAATTGAAGGACTATTATGAATTCATTTAGAAAGTGTTGATGGGATTCGATGGTGAAAAGCTCTCCCCCAAAGTCTTTGGGCTGAAGAACAAAATTGCTACTGGATAGGAAGATTTCTAAAATAACACATCAAGAGAATGCTGTTATGTAAATTACCAATGACTGGTGCTCTTGTGAATAGGAGTGAAACTCTTGTACAACCATCATTTGTTCTGTGTTATGTTTCGATTGAACATTTTAACTTTCAATAATGAATGTTTCACGCGTGGTACATTTGAGTAGCTTGAAGAGCAACTTTGTAATTATTCAGTTATAGCTGCTGCCCTGCGTATAATCAGTGTTAACTCAACCGGATAAAAAAAACAAAAAAAAACATTCATGATTACCACACTGGTAACACTTTAAAGACTATTAATTGTTTTGAAGCGAGTATGTTAGGTCAGAAAATATGTAAAACATTCAGAATCTTCAAGGAAGGACTAGAATGGAAAGACAGTGGTCAATAAGCAGTAAGGAAAACACAAGTTTAATTTTAAGTCTAATTACCTTATTAAAATGCAATTTCTAAATATGGATCGCAGAACAGCAAGTCTGAAACTGGTTAGTTTGTGGATGCATCAGTTTCTAATTGTGATACATTATACTGCTGGTAGTGTTTTATTCTTTTATGTAAGGAGTTTGTTTGTTTTTTTCTTTTTTAGAGGAAGAGAAACATTGGTTAACATTTCTCTTGTCTGTTGTTTCTGTTTTGTTTGAATACAGCTTTTTAAAGCTACTAGTTCATAGGCAAAAGTTTTGTAATTTGTATTATACAAATTGCAGCAATTTCCCTTAGAGATGTGGATTCTTATTCTGTTTGCAACAAATTTTGCATTAATAAATGATGTGAAAGAATGTTGTAGTTTTCATTATTGACGTTTTTAAAAACTACAAATCAGGGTAAGCAATATTTTTTAAGTAAACTTAACTTAATTGAAATAGAGAGAAATTAACAATTTGATTGATTTGAATATAAGTTTGGGACATAAGTGTAAAGGAAACAAATTATTCTGGTACATTTAACACGACCTTAGTTGGACTTACTAATAATATTTGACTAAGACGTATCCACAACAGTTAAGTTAAAGTAGCTTAAAAATATATGTTGGTTTTACTCGCTTAAATTAAATTCAGTGTACTTAAAAAATATTTCTGGATTCAAACAAATTTATTTCGTGCAACCACTTGTCATAAAAAAATTGAGTAAATTGAACAAAACATTTTTTTCAGTGTACTGCGGGGCCCATCAGACGTGACGCAGGCGTGGCAATCTATTTTTATTGTCAGGGATGTACTTTAAATCAGTCTAACTGTTGGGTTGGACAAAGACAAATGTTGCACACAACTGCAAATTATGCTGTTAGTTTGTTTTCCAGCCCACCCCTCATGTCTGTCTGCATTTGAAATTCATTCAGCTGTCTTGGAAGAGAATTATTTATGAGCAAATCTGTTCATTTGGAATGGCTTGTTTTGTTTTTTTCTTCTTTGCTACACTCCCCTGATGCGCCTCTTTTGGGACTGCCTGTCAGACTCTCATCTCATCTAAAGGAGCCAAAACAGCAGAAATAAAAGTTAGCTGTTTTTCAAGACGGGAATATAAAACAGCTTCATTACAGATATTATAATAATCCCTTTACAAAACATCCCACTGTCCCATTTCCCCAAACTTATTAGCGAGCTTCCACACGTCTGTTGTTTTGTTTATCTTAAACACGGTTTTCATGTCGTCCCGTGGTACGGTGGAGGTGACCACCAGGTTAATGATGAACGGCCAGAAATAAGATGACTGGAATGTTTAGTCCCAGGTGGTTCTCAATTCCAGATGTCTCAGGCTCTCTTTGAGAAGGACGGGTTCAGGAGTTTATCCCCAGTCCTCTGGGTAATCGCATTAGCCAATCGCCATGCAGGGATATCAGCAGTCAGCTAGCTGGTGGCACGGCCATGGCAGCGACAGCTCTGTGTGAAGACACAAAGTGAGCTCATTTATCAGTGTCTGGACTGTCTTAATGATAGAGAGGAAACAAAGAAACAAAAAGACACCAAAAAGGTAATATCATAGCAATAATGAAAAAAGACTTGCTATGCTCACTAGTATTGGCTATTTAAATAAATTATAAGTCACTATATTGAATCTCTTTAAGGTTTCCCAGTGTCTCAAAACATTTGTGATGAGTAATATAAAAAAAGAGCTAGAGATAGAATGACTGCTAGATTTCTTTCTTCTGAACTTTTGACTGATAGATTAGGGTTGGACTGTGAAAGGAAAGGAGCCGGTTGCTGACTTTGTTTATTGCCGTCCAAACTCGGCCCTGTGGCTCATGCCACATGAGCTGGAAGGCTGCCAAACCTGGAGTAAATCAGCACTGTCAGTCAGCAACAACAGCCAGCAAGAGAGGGAGGGGGCCGAGATAGGACGGAGGGAGGGAGGATGTGGGGTTGTTAAGTTTTGTGTGTGTGTGTGCTTGTGGTTCTGATAGACATAGAGATAGTGCATAACATTTGCACGAGAAAAGGAGGGAAAGAGTAGCGGGGTGGGAGGAGGGTGGTGGGGGTGCAAATGAAGAAGTAAGAGAGAGAGAGAGAGAGAAGAGGGAGGGAGGACCCGGCGCTCTGTTGTGAAACTCGAGCTCGGAAAAACTGCTCAGAGTTTAAAACTCTACCCAATGTTTTTCCAGTTGTTACTGTTTGGAGGAGGTCCATTGCGTGAGCCGACGCACGCACTCACCGAAGCCTGCAAAACACACACTTGCGCTCGTACACACAATTGTCCCGGAGCCCCACCCCTGGTGCTCTGGTTGTTTTTCTTCCCCGGCCTCATCCTTCTCTCCACACTCCTGTTATCAAGGTAAGGCGTGCTAACAAGACAAGCTGGCTGCCTGACGTCTCTGGTTTCCCGCCAACCTGCTGGGTAAAGGAAAAAAACACACAACACGCACCCACTGAACTGGCCCGGTTCTGTAGCTCCGAGGCTTTATCCTGCCCCTTGCACTTGCTGCCTGCACTGCATGTGGAAACGAGGCTTGAGGCGAGCTCTACTCTCATTACAGTCGCACCTTAGGGTTTGCCGCTGCACAGGCCGCAAAAAACCACAGTTACTGCTACAGGAAGCTTTTTTCCTGCCATTTAGTTCCCAACAATGACCCTGCCTATTTATGTGCTGTGTTTTGAGTGACATCCCACCCCCCGACCTCAATCTTAATTAGGCTGGGCTTGTGTCTTTCTAAGTTGCATGCCAGTATGCTGCATGGGTTGATGCTTTTTTACACATGGAGAGAAAAAGACAGCTGCCTACTGCGCGCAGGCTTTACGGGGTGTATCTTTTAATTGGGTCCAAATGACGGTGGATGAAGTATAAAGATTTTTGAAAAAGTGATAAAGTTGGAAGTGCAGAGGAGGAGGGGTGGGGAGGTGGGGGGACGGAGAGGACAAGTTCAGCAGGTTCATAAGCTGTGCTCTGAGGATTTTAATCCCTCCCCTTGACCACAGGATACTGCTAGTGTTTGTGAGTCAGAGATTTCTGTGCGTGTGCGTGTGTGCGTCACAGCTGTGAGGCCGGGAGTGACTGCAGCTCAACAAAGCACTGCGCTCTGCTGGGTTGCTCTTGGTAAACAAAGGGAACTCGTAGCCTTGTATAGCGATTGCCCAACCTCTCCTTCAACAGAGAAAGAAAGAAAAGAGCCAGCGGAGCACGGCGGATTAAGGAGGAAGCTGGAAACGGCACAACAGCCAGGAGTTTTAAAAAGTGAGAAAATGAGCTAAATGCAATGGCAAAAAAAGCGGGACTGCTTATTTAATTTTCAGCTACCAAGTGTCAATAGATCAATTTTTTACTCGCTCTCCTCTGAGTTTTCATAGGGTGGCCCAGCCGAGAAGGGAGCGAAGAGCAGGGGGAGTGGGGGGGGGGAGATAGATTTTTTTTCTTTTTCTTTCTTTTTTTCAGAAGAGGTCAGCTGTGTTCAGTCACAGCTGACAGAGGGGGGTTGGGGATGGCCGGGAATGGTTGCTGAGTTGCTGCGCCCACAGCATGCCCAGCTGAACCCTGATCCCCCGCCCAACCCCCCCTCTCAGCACAGTGACATGCAACACTGTTGGCTTGCCTGCTTATTCCCATGACAACTGCCTGCCTGAGCACCAGATGTGTGTAAAGAGGGGAGGGGTGGAGGGAGGGTGGTGGAGAAGAGTGGAAAGAGTTTAAATAAAAGTAAAACTGAGACAGTGGCACAGATCTGCTTCTTCTGAGAGGAGTTGGTGTCTTTTTCTATAATCTTTACATGTGTATTTTTAAGCATTCACATCTTTATACTGTTTGCTAACTACACGTATTTAGTCAGCTGATCATCCAAAATGTTGTTTTTCATTTGACACCAAGCAAATTTATGCAGCAGAAAGGAAAGAAAAGCACACTCGCTTATCACTTAGTAATCACTTAGTATCACTTACTAATCTGAAGTGGAGATGTGTGCCTGTAGTGTTTTGGTTTTGGTCACTACTGAAAGAAGCTGAAAGAAGAGGCGTAGGTGTAGTTTTTCTGTTATTGCTGGCTCTCTGTGACGTACTAGATAACGTCTCTGTTGTTCTTATGATACAGAGAAACTTTCCCAGTAAAGTTTTACTGGAAAGAAGACACCTGTCATCAATAAGGCTCGAGTGTTTACAGTCAGAACTAAATGCTAATGCTAATGGTGTGCTAACATTCTCCCAGCAATTAGGATGCTAACAGGCTAACAACGCCATGCAGGAGATATGGCAAAAATTTCATGCTGCTGTTGTTTTTTGTCCAAATGACTTTTTTTTTTTTTTTTTTAGATAAAAGTAACTGACAAATGATACTGTTACCCATCACTTCCAACTGGACACAAAAACTGGGCAAAGAAACATAACCAAGCTTGCTAGCTAATCGCAACCTCATTAATGTAATTTGAATTTAGCCATTGTTTTCATTTTCTCTGCTCACTCATACAGCACATTCAATTACAACTCAATGTAAAAGAAGCCCACATGTGACCATTAAGTTATTACCCATGTAGTGATGAGATATTTATAGCAGGCTTCAGGCTGAGGGTTGAATCTGTGGCTCATAATACAGAGCAGGTGCCATTAGTGCTAATCTGCTGTTCTCCCTTATGCAGGTATTTTACTGTCCTTGTTACAGGCCACTGAAGTGAAACACAACAGATGTGTTTGAATTCACTGCACGCTGTGGCTTTAGCTCAAATAAAAAATTACTCTTAGGTCTGTCGAGTCAGAGAGCCGGGCAAGCAGGAGTTAACAGCGGAGGCTGGAGTGTTTTGATTGGCTTTGTAGACATAAACAAGAGCCGTACTTGTGTGTGACCACTGGGCCTGACCCTAGAGATAGACGCTTCACTAATGGGCGTCTCTTTCAGCCGGCGGTCCAGCTAGAGGAACAGAGGAGCCATTGTTTGGGCCAGGGAAAGCCAATGCTCTCCCCATTTAAGTGTTGATCCTAGAGGAGCTGAGGTAAACAGCTAGAGAGAGAGAGACTGGGGATATACTTGGAAAACTGCTTCCAATTTACTAAAATATCCATGAAAAAAAAAAGCAACCAACCTCTGCAACCTCCTCTGCAGAGATGGCATTAAGGCCTGCAGTCATATGACTGTTATTCTTTGGCAGCTGCATGTACATTGCACTGTTAATTAATTCTTATTTAGGCATGGAGTTCCTCCACTTAAAGCACATAAGACACAGGATTAAGAGGGGAGTGCTGAACAGTTGTGTATGCTCAACCAACTGTGACTGGAATAGGCGCTGTTGTTCTGTTTTAAACCACATCCTCTGACACACTCATTGCATGCATGTTTTTTTGCGTCAGGGGGGCCACAGACAAGGGAGTTGCTGTGCTACAAGCAGCTAAACAGGTGAGTCAGGTGTCGGGAAACTGTGAAACTGTACCTGGCATGCCTGACAATAGAAGTGCCACGCGTGAAGCCCTGGAGGAGCAGACTGTGCGCCGTCTGCTCTCCTGAAAGAAAGAGCTGGAGAAAAAAAACTTGCACCTTTTGTTTCGGTGTGACTCACTTCACACGTACTTAAACCTTTATCTTGGACAAAATATAGATCTTTAATATAAATGAATGCTCCGTTTCTAAACACTGTGCACACAGACTAGGAATGCACAATTAACTTTGATATTTACATGTGTCAGGAGTAATCAGTCTCTTCCATGACTTCGGGGCATCCATGCTGCGGTGTAATAAATCTGCAGGAGCTGCAGGATTGGCTTTAACCTTTTAGGATATGACTGTAACTCTTTTTCATTTTCTGTCTTCAGTTGTCATGCAGTGCTTGCTTTTCTGCATATGTGCATGTGTGTGAATCAGACAGCCTCTATTAAGAGTGTTTTGGAAGACCCACTGCTCCCACCAAATTAATGACCTAACAGCAGGAGGGATATGATGGGCACAGGCTGCCAAACGCCTGGGCGGATTAAAATACTGGCTGGCCTGAGACACTTCACCAATCTATCAGTGGTTTCTATTTCACAACGCAGAACTACTTAAAGCTCAAGCTTAAGAAAAGAGTGGGAGTGGGTTAAAATAGCAGTTCTCCATTTTTTTGTGTGTCACAGGTCAGATTCTGGCTGCTGTGAAGAGAAAATATTAACAACAGATTTATATGTGAGAGACTTTTTTTTTTTTTTTTTTTTTTTAAATCAATGTCAGCTTATTTCACAAGAATGTAGTTTCTGTTAAGTCTTACTAAGCCTTTTACTTTCACCTTCAGAGATAAGATTTCTCTTACCATGCTCCCACAGTTTTTACATGCTATGGGCAATTGTACGTGCTAGTGATGGGATTTCCGGCTCTTTTTAGAGAGCCGGCTCTTTCGGCTCCGAACCGGCTCTTCAGGTTGTTTTGTTGCTTTAATTAGTTTATTATTAACAATAATATAAAATTACGCACAAAAGGAATTACTAATGTAAAAAAAAGTGGTTTTATTTATATATGTTTATATATAAATATTTACGGTGGCCCCTAGAGACAAAGCACGTACAAACTACAAAACACAGCTACCTAGATCACTTAAAGTACACAATTGAAAGCATGTGTGTATTGTTTGTGTATTTATACACAAGCACTCATATATATTCAAATAATTTAAAAAAAATGTTCATTTACCTGTTACTACCACACACCAAATCCAGTCGTTGGTACTTGCTGGCTTGTGTAGCCACGAGGTAACAAAAGCTCAACACTGCGCCCAGCATCCTGGAGCACGTCTGCTGTCTTTTTATGTGTTTTGGAGTTTGTACGTGCTTTGTCTGTAGGGGCCACCGTAAATATACTTTTATTTATTCACTCCACATAAAATGTAATAAACAAATCATATAATACAAAAACGAACTATTCCCAGTTCAACTTATAACTATTCAAATTTTCAGCTTTTTCCTTTTAAACAAATTAAAAATGAAACAACACAAAACACTCCAAACCACAACACAATTAAATATAAATTATAATATGAAAACAAAAAGAAGATGCACATTCTCTGTCATATGGACCTGCATGAATAAACTTTCTGAGTCCTTTATCATCTGCAACTGAAAATAGTTGTGGATGATTACTATACCTTTCTAATGTGACGTTGTTGTCCCTGGCTCTCTCTCTCTCTCCCTCCCGCTCTGTTCCTGAGCTACTGAGAGTGTAACTACCGCCCCCCCCTCTGCCCAGCGCAAGCACAAGGCTCGCGTGCGGAGTGACGCGGTAAAAAAGTGAGAGAGAGAGGGTGAGAGAAAGAAATATAGCCCCCCCCTGCTCGCAATAAGGAGCCGGCTCGCGTCGTTCACGTCAAAGAGCCGGCCCTAAGAGCCATTTCGTTCCCGACCGACACATCACTAGTACGTGCCCTGAGAGGTCAAATGCACTGCAAGAAAACTGCAACATGCAACATTCACTTTTTTCTATGCTTTTAAGTGCTTTCTAACTAACAGTCACCCACCACTGGATGCACTGGAGAGCAACTTGAGGTTTGCATCTTGCCCACAGATATGTGGGGGGAGCCCGGGATTGAACCACCAACCTCACGATCAGCAGATAACCTGCTCTAAATCCTGAGCTACAGACACCCAAAAGAAAGCAGAAATATATAGAAAATATAAATAGAAAACTGCTGCAAAAACACAACGTGTGAATAAAACACAATGTTAAAAGACAATCCCGCATAGAACAAAACAAGTGTCTTTGAGGAGACAATAATGTGACGGAACAGCTGCGGAAAATATGCGAAGGATCGCGCAGAGACACGGAGGGTGTTAGGAGTAAGAAAAACATGCAAAACAATGTATGTTATAATCGCATGATTCGTATAAAACTAATGTACCTGCTATTAGCTGTTTACTGTTAGCTTGTCACTTCTGCAGCTGCACTTTATTGTCTCCCCCAAAACACTTTTGTTTTCTCGATTTCCTTTGTGTTTTGTACTTTTTTTTGTTTGCTTTCTGTTCTTACGCTGCAGAACGTTTGACCTCACAGGCCACCGTACATTCGCCTTTAAAACAAGCGGATGTTAAGCCTCCGACGCTGCGGGTGACCTGCAAACATAAACGTGACTCGAGTAGACACCTTCAATAAAATTTTATTGAAAAAAGTACCAATAAGCAACAAGAAATCCAGAAGAAAAAAAAAAAGGATTTGTAGAGCAAAGCTCCGCATGTACAGCATATTGCACTACATAACAAATTGTCTTTACTTCCATTATTATATCAACAACCAAAAAAAGAAAAAAAATGTATATAAACATAAAAATGAGTGCACAGTAGAGTCTCGAAAACACACAATCAATGTTACAAAAATGCTACATGTTCGCTGGGTCTCATTTCTTGGTATACAGAGAGTGTGTGATAATCAAGACTTCATTGAAACTGAGCAGTTAAAGGCATATTCCAGGGTTTTTTCTTTCTTTCTTTTTTTGTCTTGTTTTTTAAATCTTTTTTAGAAATACATTTACACTTTATCAGTTCTGTAAAAAGAAAGGACAGTTTCATGGTTACGAGCTCATGAGCAAAATCAACCGCAACCATGAATTCATTTGGTTTTGTGTATACAGGACAGTAAGATGTGCAAGGAATGTCGCAAGCTCATTTGTCTTTAAAAAAAACAAACAAAAAACCCAAAATGCTCTTGATCTCATTGACTTCAAAAAGGATCACACTGGTATTAAAAGTCATTTTACAAGCGTGAAGTGTCCTTATAAAAGCAGACCCCTTTTCTTAAGAAAATACAATTTTAAAAAAAGAACGTTAAGAAAAACCACGAAGAAGAAATGTTATTACTTATAAAAATTCAAAACTTTCCTCAAAGGAAAAAAAAACTTCAAATTTATATAAAGTGGACTACAAAATTCAAGACACTGACGGTTTCAATAAAATACGCATGTCTCTTTCTCACTGTCTCTCTTGGGATTTTCTGCGCTCACGTATGCCGTTTGAGGCTCGGGAACCTCATTCTAACAAAACTATACAGGGCACCACGGTGGCTTGTTTCCCTTTCCAATAAATCAAACCGGGCCATCGCACCCGAGCCTACTTGCTCGCTGCACTGAACACGCCTGACACGTGGCGAGATCAACTGAGGAGAACAAATCAGAGTAAATACTATACATCAACACTCAACAGATAAGAAACCTAAGGGATTTACATATACAAAGTACTTTCCAGTGCATACTGATTACAACACAATGATTAAGATTAAAGAATTGAACACATACGAGTAAACTGACGCCCTGTGACTTGAGGAAGAAGGCAACCTTTTTGTGTCTAATGTCATGTCTGCCGTTACTTGTTATGAGGGAGAGGTCGTGTGGGAAGGCGTCATTTTTGGAAGGTGGAATTTTGAGTATCAAACACTCATCTGCAGTCTGTAGTTTTCTTCTTTGTGAAGAGCAGCAGCTGTACTTATGTTTGCTCGGTTTAGATGATTGGCTTAGCAGTGACACCTGCCGCCACTTAAAAAGTAATCGTAACTACACGTTTACAGTAGTTGTTCTAAAGGTGAAGACGGCGTAACGATCGCCAACCTGCTCTCCACAGAGCCAAACAGCCGAAGCGTATACAAGTCCGGAGACCAAAATAGAAAAAAGGAAAACAATGAAGTAATTGCACACACAGGTGTATACAGTAGAAATGGGCAAATACACTGAAATAAATAAAAGAAGAAGAAAGAAAAATAAATTACAAAGAAAGTGAACCGATGAACAACAACCATGTAATGAAGGAGCAGCACAAAGAGGAAGTCAAGAGCTGATGGTGAGACGGGGAGCTACACGGACTGGCTCAGCGTTCACGATCCGCAGGAAACTACAACCACATTCAGTGCACCTCGCACCACCTATGACTACTACGCTCAGTAGCTCCGTCCCCACCACAGCCAGCAAGTCAGCCTCAAACTCCTCAGTCGAACGGTACCTTTAAGAAGCGTGTGCTGAGAAAGTTGGCCGAGATCTAGGTTAAAATGGAGATGGGAGAAGCGACAACACCTCGAGGGGGTTTCGTCACGTATTAATCGGCGAGAACAGCTCTTCTTCTAACCATGTAACAGATTCTCAAGGTTACCAGTAGCCCACAAAAGTCTGTCCCTGAGACATCTTGAGAAAAAAACAAAAAAAAGCCCAACAACAAAAAAGAGAAAGAACCTAATCGTCATGCAGTGATAAACTTGACACATTGTAAGGAGCATGTAATTACAGACCCCTGATATGTACTGCTCCTTGGGTCCAAAAGTTGGCCTGGGTTCAGCAATGAAAGAAGAGTAAAACAAAACAACAAACAGCATCTTTGACAGTGTCTTTAAACATATTCATATTTCAACAATAATTACAGTCTTTTTCACTTTTTCTTTTCTTTTTTTGTCCATTTCAGAGACTGCCCGTCTGCTGAGTCAGTGGTGATTATATGTGCTCAAACATCCCAAATCTGGATCTCAGCACCAACGACAATATTTATACCCCATAAAAGGTGGCCTGAGAGATTTTGTTTTACGCACTGGGTTCGGCATATTGTTTCGATGTTCTGAAGATACAGCGGGGCCGTGAAAAAAACAAAACAAAAAATCAAAACCTTTTTAACCGAGCCAACGTGTCTCTCTCCAACTCTTCAGTGTGGTCTGAAAAACTGCGTGAGCGATCTTTCGAGAAGTGTCATCCAGATTGTGTTCAGTCAGGCCTCAACACTGAGGCACGTCTCAAGACAATGCGAATGGATAAATGTGAAATGCGGTGGTAAGGAAACAGGTGGTAAATGAAAAAAACAAATAAACAAACCAAAAAAATCAACCTTCATACGAGACAGAGGTTAGCTTGTCAACATTCGGATCTTTTGAAGGGTGGTATAGTGCAAAAACAGTGGATCCACAGCTCCACTTCAAGGGCATGGAGGTCTGAAAACAATCAAATGAAAAAAAAACATTGGAAAAACCCCCCAAAAGGGAATATCAGAGTAATATACTGGGAACAAGGGTCAAGTGAAATGAATAAAACAGCTGGTTTAGGTGTTACGATATCTGCAACAACGTGATTGACTTGTGTTCTAATATAGTGCAAGACCTCTAATAGTTGTTTACATGCGTGCAAGAGTCGGCACGTTGACGTGCGCTACATGTCAGATGTCATTTGCCCCCCGATATGTTGCAGGAAAAAGGCTAAAATGACAAGTAAACCCAGTAAAAACCCAGGTTAAGTGAAAGGATTTTAACAATAACAACACAAGATGTCCAAGTGCACATGCCTTGTTTTCCTTTTTCACTTTCTTTTTGATGTCTGGCAAGTTTGCATGCAGTCACCTGGCTTGTTTGACCAGACGGTGACGTTAAGAAGCGCAGACTCCACCCAGAGAGTCAGCAGACCCAAACATCTGACATGTATCGCGTGACTCTCTTTGCATATTAAGATGACATATCACCGTGCGCTCACTTTCACACGCGCGGAAACTACTGTTCCCAGTATTTCTGAACAATACCAAGAGGTCGTGTTCAAAGAAAACCAAGGAGGGACAAAAGACAAACTGAAAGTAAAAAAAAAAATGAAGAAAACATAAATGTTCCACTGAGGTGAGGTGCAAAATGCTTTTGTTCTGAGAAGTCGCCTCTTTGGAAGTTAGTAAAAATCGACTTGACTGGTCACCTGGGAAACTTCCTCTGCGTTTTCTTTCACTTCCTAACCATCTTCTCTTGCCTGTCAAAACTGCTCAATACTCATTCTGGCAGAAGACACTGAATAAGGCATTCCCAGGTTCTGTGAGAGGTCATTAAAGTGAACAAGAACAATGTACTGTACAAAACCACTACACCACAGGTATGCCAAAAAAAAAGAAAGAACATTGCCCATTAGTGGAATCTCAGAGCAACATGGCATCTTCTTTGAAGGAAAAAAAACAACAAAAAAACCCCCAAAACACAACCTGGTATAAAAGTTGGTTGTCTCCGTCCCGCGGTGACCTCAATTGTTTTCTCCCCAAACAGACCCGTGTTAGATTAGACAGTGCCAGTAGGAGTCCAGTTCCTCACAGAGATGAATGAAAAACGGGGGACAAGGTCGCCTCACCTCCGTCCTCCACCCCCTCCTCCGGCTATGAACCCCCTATCAAACAGAAGGCTGAGAATGGCCGCGGCCAGGCGCCACCACATCGGCCCCTGGTTCCTTTGGTTTCGGTGATACTGAAACAAAAACAAGACAAAACGCACAACAGTTAGAAACTCAAAACACAGCACCAGATGCAGCCATTATTTGGGGTTCGCGTCGTGTTTGTTGTCGGCGACCGACGCCAATTCACAGCGAGCATAAAACGTAACGAGACGCCGATATTTTCAGGGCACTCCGCTCCGCTTCCCAGCGATGCTTAGCAGAGAGGATTCCCTTTGTGTGCAGGATCCTTTACGCGAGCCGGGCTTTCCCTACAGACATTCCTAGCCATAAACACATTTATCGCACGGTCACACTTTTTTTTATTCTAATCTTCCTGGCACAGACTAGCAGCCAGCAGCTCAGGAGGAGACTCTCTCAGGTTTGCGAGCCAATTGGATTGTGTGCGATTAGGAGGATAATGCTATCTCTGCCATTGAGAAGCTGAGATAAGATAATTGCACCAAATGGGATTAGAGGGCTCTTGATGAGAGGCAGGGAGTCTGTGGAAAAACACACGTGTCTGCACGAGAGGGCTACAGTAGTTGAAGATCTCATGCCCCGGACGGAAGGCAGACTCCGCTACACCTGATAGCTCCGAGGCTATTTTCAGACCAAGAGGGCCGTAAACTGAAAACAACTGGGGGGCGGGGTTAAGATTACTTTTTCAAAACAATGCATGAAAGTGTACTACGTTGTCTTGATAACATTGTATTACTGTTTAGAAAAGCCAAAATATCCTAAGGCAGCGATTAGATACGCCATATTTGCACGACTAGTGTCCAAACCTTGACCTAGTTAACAGTCAAGAACTGCCACTGTGATAAGCCTCTGGGTTTCCATACCGTTATCACACTGTGGTGAACTTTGCAGGGTGTTGCATAAGCTTCAGCAGTTTCCAGCCAGCATGTTTGTATTCTACTTGCTTTCACCTGAAAAAAGAGGTAAAAACGCTACGGTAAACACAACCAGGAAGCTGTTTGTTTCATTATGACATGTCTAAATTTTGCCCTGGAGATATTTTGATAAGTATATAATAATAGTGTAATGTCTACTTCGAATAAACAAAGGGGGTATTTATTAGAAAGCACAAAATGTTGCATCGCTGGAAGCCGCCATGCTTGAAGTCTTGTAGTTTATTAAGTTACACAAGGCCGGCTCTGCCATGAAAGGAAGGGGGGCGGGCGGGGGGGGGGGGGGGGGGGATGCAGGTATGCAATTATATCAATACTGTATGTCAATATTTAACGACAGAGGATTTTTCTGTCAGAGCGTAAATCTCAAAATGAGTCAAGTTCCATGAGAAGCGAATTCGTCTTTACAGTCCAAACCAGAATGCCCCCTGTGACCTTTCACCCTCCATTCCATCAAGCTAGACACAAAGAAAGTGAGAGAATAAAAAACAGCAAGAGTGACAAAAGGAGGTGTGCAGGCCTGCTGCAAGTTAGTCATGAGTCACGACACCAACTGTCAAAATGAGGCTCTAAATTTAGCCAGCGATAGAGAAGCAGAGTGGAGCCAGATTCCCTATGTCGTCACGCTGACACCAGCCTGATGTGCTTTATCAGTGCAAGCTGTCTGTCAAGCCAGCTGCTCGCAAGCTCTGCCTTATCGCTTGAGCAAACAGGCCAGCCTCTGCAGCGAGAATCCCCGCGTTGTTCATATCGGCGAGCGGAGAAGGGCCGAGTATCATGCGAACATAGCGGTTGCATGAGTTAATAGGCAACAGCACAAACAGACGTTCCCGTCAACACAAATAATCAGAGAACAATGAAAGAAAAGTAAATACCATTTGTCATTGCTCCCAGCACCACTTTCCTCCCTCCCCTTCCACAAGTGCTGAAAGGAGAGAGGGCCGTGCCCTCACTGGAACAGTGACGAGATAAAGCGACAACCGCTGCGTGTAAGTGTGCAGGCGCGCACACGGAGGAGATATTCAACCCTGCTTTCAACACCTCCTATCGAAAGGAAAGCACCAGGAGTCGTCTCCCTTAAAAAAACATGGGGATGAAACCCAACTCTGCTCCTTGCCCTGCGCAGGCTGAAGCAGTCTTCCTGCCATTGTGAATGCCATTATTGCTGTGTCTCAAATGGCAGGCCCGGCTAATGTCAGCCATCCCTCTGGGGACCTTAGAGTCCCCTCCAGCACTTTCTGACTGAGGAGCAATTTATCTGTCAGCATCCGCCAGCACTCCCTCCGCCACCTAATCCCTCCTTTCGCCAGGGGCCACGGGCTCCCATGGAGAGAGCACCGGCAGCCACGTTGCACCAAAATCCATCAAAAACGATGGCAGTCGAAGGCATTTAGATTGCTCTGGGACAAGTGTCTGCGCTGAATAACTCGCCTACTGACAGGAGCAACAGGAACGAGACCTGGCAAACAGTACCGCTATTATCCAGCGAGTTTTTCTTTTTTTTTTGTGCTAACTGCCAGACCGTGCGATACTGAGAAGTGAGAGACGGCAAAAGAGCAGAAAGCAGAAAAACAAGTATGGGTGTATTCATGCATGAGCATGTACACATGCACGCACAATACAATAACTTGCACAACCAGAACCAGAAATAGTAATTACAGAGGCTTCAGTGGAATCACGCATCCAAAACCACACTTAAGTGTTTGAGTTGTAAAAACATCCCTCAATAACAGCAAACCACGAAGACACTTAGCACAGTAGCAGAAGCACAGCCATGCTCGGAGAACAAAAGAAAATAAAAACTTTTTTTTTTTTTGGCCTTTATCAAATATTCACTATCTAGGCATATGTGTCTTCAGGATATGACTTTACAGGATGGTTTTCACTCTGACTGTCCTCTCTGCTGTTTACTCAACCAGCAAAGTGAGCACAAACCACTTCCTCATCTCTTGACCCAGGCCTGCCTCCGATGTGCGTCAGTAGATCCTGGTCGCACACATAGCAACCCTCCTGTCTGACCGTCTGTGTGTAGGGTTGCCAACCGTCCCTTAAAATACGGAATCGTCCCGTATTGAGCTAATAAGGGACGCACTTTGTCCCGTAATACAGTGAGAATCAAAAGTAGTCTATAAATGTTAATGGAATTAACACTTTGTTTGAAAACATAATTCCCAGCCCCTCTCCTGCTTTGTGACCAATGAGCTGACAGCACACTTATGACAATTCGAGTATGACAATTCAGATTACTGCTCATCTCATTGGTCGAGGAAAGGTCGCTTGCGGAGAAAATACCGGAAGACAACAGATGACCACAACAAGAAGCATGGCCAACAGGGGAACAAACGCCGACTCTGCGGTGCAAGTCTCGGATGACAGTACACCTAAAGCTGGGCAAACACTGTGCGATTTTTTTCAGTCACGTTATTCAGCTCCTGCTCAAACTGCACGATTGACTCGCAGGGGTTAGAAGTTTGCAGGTCACGATGTACTCTCACACTATACCACCCGATGCTCTGATGCGACCTGAGTGCTCACACTGTGCCTCCATAACATGAAGGTTATAACAGAAAATCTGTCGCTCGCTCTCTGTCTTTCACTCACACAGACACACCACCACCATCAACTTTGCTAAATTGCTAATGAAAAACATGATCAGGCAGCTGTGATTGAGCAGCATGTAAATCCAACTATTTTCACGGTTGTTGTGGTCGTGATAATTTTGTGATGCCACATCGAAAAGGCTCGGATGAGCTTTCCAAAGTTCTACAAGTAGTGCCTCCATCGCTTGTGTCCAGATCGCACGCTGCACTGCTGTGCTGCGCCGTCTTTTTCACCAACGTTTACGTTTGCGCGCGAGCAGTGTGAGCGGCTGTGGTGACACCCTCACGAGCGATTGATGATCGGGAGCTGGTCGTGAGGTGTTAATCACTTCTCGTTACCCCACGTATACTACACGACGCACGATGAAGGCCAAAATCGGTCCGATCACTCAAAAATCGGCTCAAAATGGGCCAAAAATCGCACAGTGTAAGCCCAGCGTTAGAGCAGCAATGTTTGTTCCCCTCAGAGAAAGGGAAGAATGGGAAAAGGAAAACACCTGGCTGGAAAACGTTAATATGGGCATGTGCAGTGAATATCAGCGCTATGTGGCCAGAAGTGTGATAATATAATTTATTTTGTGTAATAAACAACTGCAAGGATACATGAGTACAACAAATAGATGACTAATACATAAAAGTAATACATAGATGAATAATGATGATGAGTTATGATGCGTAATCATGGGAACAAGCGGGTTTACAAACAGGAGCAGCTGATTAGCATTAGAAGAGCTGAAATAATACCTCAACTGAAGCCAATTGTACTAAATGCACTAAATGTGCACTGTTACAAGAATATTTTTCTTTCTATTGTTTTCTATTATTTTAAGTTAAGCAGGACAGAGTGCTTTTAAAGAAAGATTTACTTATATTCTCAAAAGTTAAGCATGACAGGCTTCTGTTTAAGAAAGAGACCTGTTTTACTGTGTTAATGTTGTCATTTTGAGCTAAAAATAAATGGCTAAATGATCATTTGTTTCACATGTGTTCATATCACAAAGAATAGAATATGCATCTACTTAAATCAACTTCAAGTCAAATGGTTAAAAAAATAATTTCACACACAAAAAAAGAGCTAGAAAATTCACCACACTGGGAAGGGTGAAGACAACTGGGTCGCCCGGCCCTGGCCACGAGGTGTCCCTTATTTATTTTTCAGGGAGTTGGCAACCCTATCTGTGTGTGTGTCTGCCCGTGTCACAATACATGAGTCATGCTGCGGCGGTATAAATAACATCTGCTTGACAAAGTGCATGAGAAAAATCAGAAGCTGTCTCATAGGTTAGAGTCTAAATTTAAAAAGAAAAAAAGATTATATATATATATACATGTATACTAGGGCTGCCACAAACGATTATTTTGATAGTCGACTAGTCACCGATTATTTATGCGATTAGTCGACTAATCAGATCATCATCCATTGGACGTAAAACTACAGCTTATTGCACCAGCAGCATCTGCTCTTATATAACTATCATTAGCTTACAGCTTTAAGTGTTTAAGGTCTGTGCTAACTAAAAATAAAGACAAGATGATAGTTTATTCAATTTTAATGAAATCTGCAGATTGTTTTGGTGAAGTTTAATAAACTCCTTGCTATCTAAAATATAACAGGACACCGGAGTATATTCTGGAGCATCTCACACTTCTGATAATCAGCTGTCTGCTTGACGTTTATTCAGCTGTGTAAAAACTTTAATCTCAGCCAAACCGATTTACTCAGGAACAAATAAAATACTGAAAAAAGTCAAACAATAACATTTTTAATTTATCTAAGTGACTCATATATCATGTTTAACCTGAGTAGCGAAAGACGGCGGTGGGTTTGAAAACAATTTGCCGGGAGTCCGGTGTTCTCACGGTGCTAGTGACCTAGCTCCGGCTAGCTATCGAGCTAGTGGGTAACAGACGTCTCCGAAAACGTCGGAGCGCTTTTGAAAATATGTGGTGTCTTGATAAACTGAGCAGATATTTGAGGTTTACACAGCTACATTCTCGCCTGAAAATATGTTAAACGTTTATTTTGTGACCCAGAAAGAATAATAAGAGTAATATTAAAACTAACTAGCTGCCGCCATTGTTGGAAACTGAGCTGGGCTGTGCTATGAATTCTGGGACACAGCTTCTTCTTCTTCGGGGTTTAACGGCAGCTGGCATCCTTGTACATGCAGTGCTGCCATCTTCTGTTTCAGTCCGTTATTACACTCTTAAATCCTGCTTCTTATTCTTGCGTCTTTTGGGATCTTACAAAGCTTCAAACGACGCGTCGACTATTAAATCAGTCGTCGACGATTTTGATAGTCGACGTAATCGTGACTAGTCGACTAATCGTGGCAGCCCTAATGTATACATATTTTTATGTGCACGGGTCATCCCATTTCCCCACAGGGAGTTTTTAAGACAGCTTAGGACAGTTGTTATTTGATCATGTGAAGTTCAATTTCCATTCTCCATCCCCCCCCCCCCCCCCCGTATACATCCTTAAACCATCATTATTATGGATCTCACCTCCGCAGTCTGCCTATGACTGAGAAAACGTATTTTTTGGGTGTGTGTGTGCGTGTGTCTCCTGTGGCTGCGCCTCGCAAAGGGAAGGGGCTGCCTTGAGACTCCCTGGAACCACAGCTGTTCCCCTCTGGGCTCACGTGGGGAGCTTCGGGTTACAACATGTTTACCTACTTCTACCACTTCTGCTTTTTTTCCTGGATGTATCAGCATGCGTGCATGTGTGCGTGTATAAATGTGTGAAATAAATATGTGTGTAAAGACTGTTAACCACCTGTGCAACAAAAGTACTTGCACTTTGCAGGAAATCTCCCTGGAGGGGGGGGGGGGGTCTGTGCATATTTTGTGCATATTTAAAGACAAAGAAATAAAAGCATGTCACAGGTTTTACAGCACACCCAAACAGCAGTGATATGCCGATACAGTGGACACTGTCGCTGTGACCACCGTGTGTTGTTTGAGTGCAGGCATCCTCCACACCAACAGCCTTCAGAGCACATTAAGGAAACAGGGGAAAAGAGAGAGAAATAAACAGGAAGAGGAGGCAGGGGAAGGGGGTGGGGTGGGAGTGTGTGGGGGGGGTGAAGGGCTGTCCTCGTTCTGAAATGTCTTTGGCTTGAGGGAAAAGAGGGGCAGAGGGGGTGGGGGTTAGGTACTGGGGTAAAGTTCTGCATGTGTATAGCCTCTCCAAAACAAATATAAAGCGAGCACCGTAATAGAGAAGAAACTTTTGACCCACAATTAATCTCTGTCAGATCAAAATGAGATCCAAATATTGATTTAAAAAGAGCAAAAAAAAAAGGTTTGTGGATGATGTGGCTAATGTGTGGACTTAACTTTTCCCTGCTCCGACTTTATAAACACTTAACCTGTGGTGCTTATTCGCACACGGACACAAGTTTCGTCTCTAGTTTGATGGCAGCAAATTTAACTTTACGCTTTATGGAGTCTTTTGTTTCTTATATTGTTGACAGAACATTGGCGTATCTTCCTGGCTTTACTGCTCTCATCTCACTGGCTCAGATAGGACACATAGAGACTATCTGACAAAAACAACAACAAAAAAAAAACAATATAGGTGTATTTGCCTGTTATCAGGCACAGGGAGCAATCTGCAATTTAGTCAAATTTGAAAACTGTCAAAAGAATCGGGTTGCCCTCCACACTTAATGTGAGGCACTAAAAGCATGCTTGTTTCACTACCATTCGGCACCACCGTTTGTCTCCCAGTATTGCACAATCAGCCGAACGCATCCATCCTCCTCACCAGTTGCAGGCGTTCCCAGTGAAACTGGTCTCCTATGAGCTGGAGTTTCTGTCCAATGCAGGCCTCCACGCTGCGAGCCGCGGGTCGCTGGCGGGGCAGGCGCTCCATGCTGTTTTGCTGCTCCGTGCTTCCTTGTCGACTCGCTCTGTGATCCCCGACGAGCTCGAAGCGTGCCGGGAAGTGCAATCGAAAACCTGCGTTACCTGTCGAGTGTCAGGACTCATGCTTATTATTTTGTAAACAACACGTGCTCAGCAAAATAATCTCAATACAGCAATGACGCCGAGCGTGCCAGTCTTTTACACACAGGTAAGGAGATCCATCAGTCTCCTGAAGTACTGCCGAACGCGCCTTTCAGCAAACAGGTTGCTCAGCTATATATCCACAGTTTACCCAGCTGTGATTATTCCTTTGTCTTTTTTAATGACCTTTAATAGTTTCACAAAATAAACCCACATGACTAGTAGTTATAGAGCTCCTCTGGAATGGTTACTTGTTTATGGCACCAGAGTTATTGCTGTCACTGATAATCAGCTCTCTGAAGCGTTGCTGCACAGGTGAGCACTTCTGTCACATCCTTTCAGTCACAATGCCAGTCTGGCGCCTTTTGAATAGCAAAGCAGCTGGGTACACTGCATACAGACCATAAAAGTGAATGTGATGACGACTATGAGGCGCCAGAGGTGAGATCAGCGCAGTAACGCTGTTAACCATCCCTCACGGTGAGTCTCGCATTGTGCTCTCGTGCGTCGGTTTTATAACACCGGTTATCACGCACAAGGCAGTGTTCCCTTTTCCTCCCCTCTTTTGAAATATGGTATGTTGTCAGCCTCACCGTAGAAGAGTGGTCTGGGCTCCTCTGCGACTCCACAGGGCAGCATGCCGTTGTTTGGTACCAGGGCAGGACCGGGTGTCTGTGTGCCTCGATGTTCACACTTTATCTCCCTGAATGTGGTGCGCCAACAGTTGGCTTTTGGCTCAAACACATCGTCCTCCTCATCGTCCATACGGGGTGCGCTTTGAAACGAGCAGCCTTAAAAGTAACGTGACAGGAAAAGAACAAAGGAAAGGTTAAAGCCGAACACGTGTAGTTCATCTTCCAGCGGGGCACGGCGTCCCAAGTTCCCTTCGCTAATGAATCCAACCTTGGAGAAATCCACACTAAGAGCTGATGAGATGATCTCAGACACATTCATTAGTCGTTCCTTCCTCCAAAGCATTCATTATCATTATAGACAACCTGTCTGGCCTATAATGAGTGCCCTCAAATCAATAAAACCACAGTGGATAAGTTGGGGAAGAGAAAATGAGCAAACGGTCTGCCTTAATTTGTGGCAAAGATCTCAGTGCTTATTTAGACAAATAGCTCTGCTCAACTCAGTGATGAAACCACATAATTCACTGTGGTTAGGCAAGTCAGTTGAGCCACAGATACATTTAAAGGACTTTGCTGCCTAGATTAAATAAGAGGTAGATTATCTTTTGTCTGTGCTAAGCACATGGATGGGGGTTTCAATAACAGTCCCATAATTACTAACTTTGCTAATAGTTGGTATTTTAACAGTACTGCTGCACCGTATGTATATAAATATGAAAGTTATATAGATATTAGAGCAGATATTTGATGCCAATAATAAAATGCCTCATTATGATTCATCATACCCAATTTACCGCAGTGTGGCAAGAATCTCAAGGAGCACTTGGCAAACTCTCCAGAGTCAATACTAGACTGCACTCAACTCTGAATAATACAGTGGGTCAAACAGTCATCAAAATACGGGTGAAATTCAAGTTGGCCTCACTGGCAAAACTCAAAGTCACCACTGCAGTTGTATTACGGGGTTAGACTACTACCACACTTCCAAATTAGGATCCACAGCAAAAGGGTAATGACAGTCTTTGAGGATAATCCTACGCCACTCTCCCTTCCCTGGTCTGTCAGCCTGCCAAGCTCCCGGAGAAAGGAGTTTTCATTTCTTCACCCAGCATAAGCAGATTGGCCTGGCTCTAGCATGCCCAGACCTCACGATATACTGTGTGCGTTCACAATAAACCCTGTGTGTAAAACCACTTAATGCTTTGTTTTGACAAACACACCGAAAGAACATGTGTGTGTGTGTGTGTGTGTGTGTGTGAGAGAAAACCTTAGGTTCAACTTCCAGATACACAGGCTTGCTGTCTGTGCTGCTCTACTGACCAGGCAGTGAGCTGCATGTTTGTGTCAGACAGTAGCTCCCCCTGCTGCAGACAAATTAACAAAGGGGAAGGAGGGAAAGATGCGGTGGTGGCGAGGGAGCTCTGTTATTGACACAGTTTCAATTCAACGGCTTTAAGAGCCTTCCACCACGCAGTATCGGCTTTATGTAACATTACTCACACCGAGAAATGAAGCCTTCTCACGCTCAAGCTCGGCCACACTTTTATAACATATAGAAATAAAGCAGAGCGCGTTTTAAACCGACATTTGACCGAAAAGACATGCAAAAATACAGCTTGAGTGGCGTGAAATAAAGACAAGCGTGGGCATATGTGTAATACGCTGATTCATTTCATTATAGGAAGAAAACAGTCGTTACTGCGTTTTAACAGAGCACCCGGGGACGCACTCGGCGCCCCGCGGTCTGAAGTCCATTCACCAAGCCGGGCTGAGCAAACCGGGAAAGCCGGTGTAATTCAAATCTGCGCTGGGTGAATGACAGGCAGCACATTTAACCGCGTTTATGAGCAGACAAGCCCGGTGGTTATGTGCAGTAACATAGGGCGAATGAATGCAGACGCGAATGGAAGGCAGCGGCACGTTGCGCTGTCGGTTCTTATTTTTAAGGACGCGCATGTAATCAGCTCGCTCCGGTGGACAGAGTGTGCCCTGGACGAGGACATTTAACAGCGTTTAAAAGTGTCTCCCGTGAACTTACCACACAGATCGGCTTCGCTGTAACGACTGTCCTATAACCGGAAAACAAAAAGAAAACAAAAGAAAAAAGCCTAAGAGTTCAGAATCCCGCTGAGTCAAACGACTTTAGTCCTTATCGCCTCCACGACTACTTCCATTCTGCGAGGAAAAGCGCTAGCAGCCTATGTCTTTGCAGGCATGTCAGCTGACTCCGCCAACGGGGCGTGGCGCGAAAAATTAGTAAACAAACCCTCTTTAAAGAGGCTTGCTTTCCCTCCGGCACACTTGCACTGCTTCCAAGCGAAGGAAGCATATCCCTTTAAGAGCCGGCTACATATGGGTGCTGCAACCAATAGCCGACTTTGTTGTTACCCGGCCTTCTCGGTCGTGTAATCAGACACGTGGAAGGGGAAATTCCCCAGAGCACGAGACCGCTTTCTCGCTACTACTGTTGATCATCTGGCTGCTCTGGTCAGATAGCGCTGTCATCTTGTGGTGTTTTTCAGCCGTTCTTTGCCCTGACAGCTGTATATTAATATATTTACCTGACATTTGCTGAAATAATTCAGCCCACAATTAAAGTTGATTACAGCTCGAAGCATATATCACAGTATGCTGCATCCTGTGTTTTTCTCTATGGTAAGTACTGTGCAAACGTCTTTCATTTGTTTATATTTTGCAAGGAAAATGAGAAATAGGTAGAGTGATCTACTGCAACGCAAACACATGTGTGGAAGCACAGCTTATTATGATTATAGAACAGAGGTTCTGTAATCCTAATAAGCTTGACTGTCAATATTTGGTGTAACCATCTTTATTCTTGACCGCAGCCTGAACTCTCTTTATGTAAAGTAGTCTACAGGAATAGTTCTCCAGGCTTGTTGAAGAACATTCAGAGCTCTTCTTTGGATGCTGTCTGCCTGTTGTTCTGTTCTCTGTCAAGATGATGCCACACTGGTTCACTGATGTTGAGGTCCAGGCTCAGCAAAGCCATGACTGATGTGTTTTTCTACCCAAGGTATACATTTACTGCACAATCCTGTTTCAGATTGTGTTTGGAAACTGAAAAATTAAGCCAGGTTTGAAATCTGATGGCAGCGATATTCAAAATCATTGACTGAAGTGGGGCTTTAAAACATGATAGAGCCTCCACTGTGTTTTACAGACAGCTGTAGATATTCACCGTTGTACCTCCTGACCTCGTCTGTACATTATTGATAGGGATTTAAATTTGGATTTTCACCTCACAAAACCTGTTATCGCTGATTTTCAGTCTCGTTCTTGCGTAATTTGGGACACCTCAGCCTTTTTCTCCCCATTTCCCTTCCCTAAGAATGGCTTCTTTACAGACACCACTCCACTGAAGCCATTTCCGATGATGCTTTAGCAAACAGTAGATGCATTTAAGGTCCAGATGCATCTCTCTGATCCTGTGTCAGGTCTTTGCTAGATTTTCCCCCCTTTTTCTTAAGTACTTGACTTTCAGACACTGTCCACAAATTACTGGGTCCCTGACTCAGGACCATGACAGTACCCCCTCTTAAGGGCTGGCTCCAGACAGTCCCAAAAACAGCAGACCACCAGGCCCGAGCAGGTGGAGGGGGGTCCAGGATGGAGGGCTTGGAGCAAAAGCAGAATTACAAGAATTATTGGCTCATTGGAAGCAAAATATAAAGAAATGAGGTTTGGTTTAAAACTTTTGCACAGTACTGTAGGTGTATTCACATTCACAGACTCAGTTTCTTACTGGGACAATAATATACTGAACAGCATCAAGTCACTATAGTATGATATCTATGTTTCAGTAGTTACTTGAAAAGGCAGGTCACATCCTGTACCTTAGAGAGCAGTACACTTTAGTGGAGAAACCAGACTTTTGCTAAAAGTGAAATATATACCAAGGTAGACTAGTTAAATATTTTGTCAGACACTGATTATATTCATTTCTGCTGGTCACTCTGACCTGTCATAGACTCTGCAGTAAAGAAGTCATTTTTAGAATGATTTCAATATGTAATGGATGTGAAACTGTATAACAGTGTAAGAGACAAGTCAACATCTATGAAAGGCTTTATGAGAGATCTGTGTACCACACTCGCAGCTGAAGACATCTAAACCGTGTCATTTGTGCTTTTGTTGATGCTGCTGATAAGTGTATTCTTTAAAACTGTGGTCTATGTACCTCTATGTTAATGTGACACTATATTGTGGGTCTATAAATCCACAAAAGGTGGGCTTCATGTCAACATTTTGCCCAAGTGTAATTTATTATGTTTTCCACTTCTGATCGCCACAGTGTTTGAACAAAAGTACAGGTTACATTTACAGACTATAATTTCAGAAGTTTTTATGCCTGTGTTTGTTCAGTGTCGGTAGAAATGACCTAGATTCAGCTGGAAGAGGACTGCATCTTGATCAGTTTAATTAGGCACCTGCAGAGAATACTCACGCTTTTGTTTTTTATCACAAAAACAACAATCAGAGGCTTTTCACAGATGCTTTAACTGGGACAGTATGATAGCTCTTGAAACTGTCACATTATCAGAGGTTTTAAATCAGGTCATCTCAGAAAAAGCACAAATTACAGAGTAATTGGCAATCCAAATACATCATAAAAATGTTTAACTTACGATGCTGAAGCTATCGGAATGGATGCGAGGGAATGTTCAAAGAAGTGGAGTTAACAAATATGTTTGTCCCTGAATAAAACTGAAAGCAACAAAGAGCAATGACCCCGGTTTCTATTGGACAGCATTGCATATAAACCCCTGGGGCACAATTACACAGTAATTAACACATAATACACCATGCACACAAATCCTGACAATGATGTGAGGCAATGTATAGGCTCTATAAAGACTCCCCCAAGAAGTCTAAATCAGGCCTTAAAGTTGATCCTGGAACCGACCTGTTGGTGGCGTCCTAACATTCAAATTCAGTGAACAACCCATAATTTCACAATTGTTTTTAAAGGCAGACTGCATGGCTAGGTGCTTGATATTACACATCCGTGGCAGATGGGACTGAAAACACTTGAATTTGTTATATACTATTATCCGTATACAGTATCCAGGTCTATGCTAAATTGTCTCCAGTAGGCATATTGTTATCAAGTGCAGGGCAGATACTGGTAATTTGCCCCCTCTTGTCAGCAGAGCTGTCTCCAATCACTGATCAATGAACCCTGGGACAGCTGGAGCTGGGGCCGACCCTCTGCATTCTCTCACACGTAACACACCCCACCCCAACTCCTCTTTCTCCCTCTCACTGTCATTCAGCTGTGATCATGTCCCACCACTGAGCTGTGTGAGAAGCCACGGGTCTCTGCCTCCTCTGTTATGCGTTAATTGGATAGACTGCTAGGTTGGCCTTTGTCCCACCTGCAGTTTCTTCGAAGGGGTGGGTATGCATGAAAAGGGGATATGTTTCCTCATGCACAGTGATATTGGAAACTCGATCACCTCTTGCATGAGCGGCAACAAAAGGCTCAAAGATGAGCATTATTTGCTGCTTCCTTTTGTACTCTTGCCAAACAAAGACGACCCCACCACCACCACACACACACTTAAAACACCTGTAATTACTATAGAATCCCGTTAAGTACAGGTCATTGTTGTACACGCTGTATGAAAGCTAGCGCTACAATACATTCTCATGTCAGCTGGGAAAAGAAACAGATAGGCATGTATATTAGATAACCTTGCATTTAAATGGTTTAGTATTTGAAAGAATCTGGCGTTAATTATTAATGAAAAACCTAAGTACATATTGATGACATTAAAATATCATTGGAAAACAAAGCCAAGTTATTCATTAATAAACATTAGTGTGCAGTGTAGAAGTGCAGCAATCATTGAAGCTATAGGCCAACTCTCAGTGGGACACAGACGCGGGCATCTAAAGCACAAATAGTGACTCGCAGTGATGTATTCACTGCTACTCTCGCCATCATCTAGAAACATGCATTTTAAATTGGAGACCTTGTTGACTTAACTGAGTCGCATCTATCAGTATGTGGATTAAGGCTCTGTAGCGATGTGCTCACCTACAGCTCTTGGCCCTTATTGTCTCTTTGGTGTGATAGTCATTGACTCCTGTTTGGTTGGTGGAAGCAAGTGTTCAGAAATAAGTTCCCACAAACGCCCGAGATGCCTGGGAGAGAGAAGGCGGGCATCGGTTCATGTTACATCAGAAAACTGTTTCTGAAGAGCGATGCGTGCACGCCCACACACACTTACAGTAGTACTCCTTCTCGCACGAGCATGCACGTGGCTGCACAATCACATGCCCTACTTCCTCTGTAACCTCAAAAGCCCATTCTCCCTCTTGATATCTCATTCTCTATATGAATGTGCACACGCAATTCATCACAAACACACACACTCACACACACAGAGCATCTCGCAAAACATGCTCCGCATGTGAATCCTGCCTGGAAACTAAGAAGGATGGATTTCATTTGTTTCAACTGGACATGTGCCATGGCAACCACATCCTGACTACAAGCCAGTTAGATGAGACTTGCACAGGACCATGACCCAATGGCAGAGGTGACCTGAAAACAAAAGAGGGATTGCCTCCTTGACACCCAGCAATCTCATCCTGTAGTCCTTCATGTTTGTTTAATATGACTTGTATTCTTCAGATTTTCCTCTGAAGATTTTATCTGGACAACACGATCAAGATCATAGAATTAGCATCTGGAGCTGGAATATTAGGCGCACACATATACACACATCATTCATGACTTGGATTTACACTGTTTTACATTTATTTCCTTGATATTTACTCAAACCTCAATATGAATTTCCTCAAAACAGGCCAACAAGTAGTTTTTGTGCTGCTGCCTATTTTAAAATGTAATTTCCAAATAGTAATAATAATAATAGTAAAATAATAATAATAATGGATTGGATTTATATAGCGCTTTTCAAGGCACCCAAAGCGCTTTACAATGCCACTATTCATTCACTCTCACATTCACACACTGGTGGAGGCAGCTACGGTTGTAGCCACAGCTGCCCTGGGGCAGACTGACAGAAGCGAGGCTGCCATTTCGCGCCATCGGCCCCTCTGGCCAACACCAGTAGGCAAATAGGGTAAAGTGTCTTGCCCAAGGACACAACGACCAGGACAGAGAGCCCAGGGGATCGAGCCGGCGACCTTCCGGTTACAGATACGATTCCCAACCCCCTGAGCCACGGTCGCCCCGATTATACCGTGTATATGTATGTTCAGTAGTGGTGCAACGGATCACGGTTGATCCAAAATCCAGACCGATCCCACTCCACGGTTCGGTACGCACGTGATCCGAAGATGCGAAAAAGAATTAAAAGTATGTGCATGGTGTGCGTGGTCAGTTATGGCCAGCGCTAGCGGTCCAAGTGGAGGAGCAGAGGAGTTTAAGCAGCCCTTTGCTGCCTAATCCGACCGGGCTAAAGCTATTACAAAAGCTATTGGGGTGTTTAGCTGCAGACGGGAGGCCGTATTCCGTTGTGCAAAACAAGCGGTTTAAACTGTGATGAACGTGCTTGAGCCACGCTATGATATCCCGTTGCGTGTCCACTTCAGTGTGACAAGATCGCTCCAAGCATGTATGAGCAGGAGAAGTTTAAAGTTATGGCTGAACTGTCCCAGGCATCTTCTGTTGCTCTAACTACAAATGGGTGGATCTCCAGGGCAACGGAAAGCCACGTGACCGTGACCGCTCGTTATATCACAGCGGAGTGGTAGATACAAAGCCCTGCACTGCCCTGTAGATTACATTAGATTAGATGAAACTTTATTCATCCCTCGGGTGGGTTCCTCCGGGAAATTCAGTTTCCAGTAGCACAGCACCGACAGAAGTTGCAGAATGTGAGCAGAAATATACCACATATACACATATATAAATACAGAGAATACAAAAGGGATAAATAGAATAAATAGGAATAAGAATACAAGGGAACGGCACATTTCAAGTATTGTGAGTCTATTACACTGTTGGATATTAACAAAAACTATTGCACAGTGAAAAGGCGCTACAGCTTACTTGTTCCCCCCTCCTTTGTCCCCGTTTCCCCTCCCTCTCCCCTCCAGCGAGGAGTTAAACAGTTTGTTGGCGTGTGGGACTTTTTAAGTCTGCTGGTCCTTGACTTTAGGAGAAGCAACCTCTCACTGAACAGACTCCTCTGGTTGTTTATGGCCGTGTGCAGGGGATGCAGAGGATGCCCAGCATGGTTCATAATGTCCATATTGCACCTTAATTTGTTTTTATATAAGTGAGTGAAATGAGTCTTCAGTTGAATGTTTTTTAATAGGCAAAAAATACTTAACTCTTGAGCATCCCTTAAAATTTATACCCATCCTTTGCCCTTCGTACCCAAAATGGTCCCTTTTTTTCGCTAGGGTCACTCGAGGGTTAATGTTATAATATATATTTTAATATAGTCTTCATTTTACATGTTCATATTGTTCAAAATATGACATCTAACATGTAATATAAAAATTACATGTAGCAAATCAAATCACTAAATTCCATATATCTAACATATATATCTGATTAACAGAAGTGCAGAAAATATTTGTACATATACTTACTAAAATCAAAATCTGTGAAACCTTTTATGTAATTACAATAGAGAAAACGTAATTATGATAATTATTGTTTATAAATACATGAACTATGTCACTTTAACACAAGAAACTACCTAAATGAACATCCATCCAAAGTAGTAGTAGTATAAGGATAAGCTAAAACATATCACCTCTTTGGCTGCATGCACAAAATGGGAATAGTTTTTGATTTTGAGAAACATTCCCTTAAATCTCCAAGTCAACTAGTTGTCTCTTGTGGCCATAAACATCTGAGCTTATAAGTTGTCTGTTATTGCTACTGGCTTATAAGTTTTGGTTAAGAATCTTATTCTCGACCAATATTCAGGAATAATTACATTTTAATTAGACATGTATTACACATTAGGTAATTTCTCAGTTATAACACTGGCCTTGGAAGCGGTAAAACATATAAATAATGTTAAATATATAAAACTGACCTAAGACAAACCTTAAAACGTCTTTGCTTAAGAATACTTTGGATTTTGAAAACTCGTAAAAAAGACACATGACCATGCTGCGACTTAGTAAACAAACTTAGCTCTCCACGGCATAAATAATCCTTGGACACACACACACACACACACACACACATACACACACACACACACATGCATTTATATTTATATGAATGTGTAAATTTCCTATGAGAATAACCATTTATATTGCATATTGCCATTAACATTTAAAGCTTGACATAGTCTCTGCACTGCAAATCTCCCTGATCTTCTCCAGACTCACACTCCCTCCTTCTCCCTGTGGTCTTCATCAGCATGTCTGCTTACTGTACCTCCCATTAATCTGAGAACTATGGGTGCAAGGGTTTTCTCTTAACTGTATCCAAACTTTGGAACACCGTACCCCCTCACATCCAAGAGCTGGACTCTTAAGCTTAGTCACTTTGACGGCGTTAGCTGTATACTATTTGTTTCATTTGATCGATTTTTAAAATACCATTTTAAACTGAGCTGAGCTTTGCTTTTTTATGGTGTAATTCACTCTTACTGCTTTAATTGTTTATCTAAGTATCGTCAAAGGCAAAATTAAATACAATGAATTGTGATTGTTTTTGCAGGTATTTTAACATAATCAAAGTATATAGGATATACAGTTTACTGCCTATGTCCTTACATGTGTTTACCCATGTATGAGCTGTGTTTTTCTGTTCTGGTAGGCAGTGCCACTGTTAGAAACCAAAGTCTATTTTCTGTCAGTCTACAACCCCTCACAGGTCCTCTCAGGTGAAGACACATTGAATAATGTAGCAGGTGTGGAGAGGAGGAGTGGGGTAGTTTTGTGCTTGAACCCGGCCGCTTTCAAAAATTGTGAAGGTGAAGCTAGTTATGAAGCAATGACATCCGATCTGACCGCCGTAACTGAGAGCGCTGACACAAATGGCCACCTATTGTAAGGGCCGTCTGGTAATCATACATCCCCGTCTGGCTTGCACACTGACGGCCAAACCTCACACTCTCGTGGGTGACCCAGATACAAAAGGCCTTTGTTTTCGTGGGTGCACACATAAACTTACAGACACTAAAGAGAAATCTAGAAATCCCATAGTTCTCCTCGTGGCATTGGTTTGGTTTAAAGGATTCTTTAAAAGAGCATCAGAGTGTGCAACGTCCCACTTTGTGAGTCTAGACTCAGGATGATGACACAATCACTTTGCCTCTGAAAGAAGTTTCCGTCTAAAACATTTTTATTAATCTAATGAATTTCTATTTGTTGTCAACAAATGATATAATTATAATACCAACCAACAGACCTATTGCAACTACGTGGCTGTACAGTCCAAAGCGTATAGACGTTTATTTCATTTGTCTCTGTGGGAGAAGAAGGAATCTGACGCGTAATGGCACAGGGAACATTTTCACATACTCTGACCCTTTGTTGAACCGACTACTGTCTGAACTTCACTGGGCGATGTGATGTACTTTATATCACAGCTGAGACATACTGAAGTCCAGCAGTTAACTGGCTGCAGGTGATGCTTTTATGTCAAGCGAGAAGATTTAATTGAAATGCAGGAGCTGGTCCCTCACGTTTCTCTTAATATTTTGCCTGCTGGCTACTCATAGGCAGGATCCTCCTGAAAAGTCTGAGCTTCAGTTAATGAGACTGACTGGTGTGCCGAGTTGTTCTGCTAGCCCTTCGGAGAATCTGAGAGAGTGCACGGCGAGGGCCCCAGCCCGTAACGCTCATGCACAAACATGCACACAGACAGATAAGAGCGGATAGCTGTGTGGGAGAGCTGACCAGCTATCTAAACTTCACAAAGACCATGCTGTTTAATCTGCTCCACACATTAAAGCCACGGCACCTCAAAGCCAGACGAGTCCTTACAGCCGTGGACATGCCTCTGCCTCCCTCGGAAGAGAAGACAGCGCGGCGGTGTCCACTGCGATGTGGCCCAGAAGCTTACCGTGAAGACAGGGAGTCTGTTCGCTATGAATGAGTCAATCTCACACCAGGGATATGACAATCCAAAGAGCACTCAAAACCAAACACAGCCCTTCAAGCGTGCACAAAGGGCTTTTCTCCATCATTAAAGACATCACACTGGTCCTTCAAATCTTTGAAATGCTGATATTGTTTTCCACAGGATTTTCGTCACGCTTTCAACACAAAGTCCCCAGAGGTGATAATAAAGGAGATCAAATAAAAGTCACAAATGGCATACTATTTAATCGCTGTTGTTCATTAAACAATTGAAATAAAGCTGATTAGAATCTGTTTTTACAGCAACACGGAATAACCGCGGCTGTTTTAGGATTTATTTATTTGCCACTTAATTAACTATGGATGGGCTAAGGCAGCCTACTGCTTGAGGAGGTCCAGCTTAGAGCCCCGCAAACAGCGTGTGCAAAAACAACATTAATGGCATCTATCATCAGCTACTAATTATGCTGCCCGTGGGCCTGACTGGATCCGGTTTCAGCTTTGGGCTCCAGCCACCAAACACTTAGCATTCATATTTAATCACAACTCATTATCCACTAACAATGTAGGAAGGCGACAGAGACCGCACCTGATATGGCAGACAGACACGGCCAACACACGCACCAAACAAAAATCTTACACATACACGTATTGACACCTGCAAAGACAAATAGAAGCAGCACATTAGCCGTCACCCCCCTCTTTCCCCAGTCAATGGAAAAGAGCTCTCTGTGCTTGAAGTGAGTCAACCTCTTTGATGAGAGGTAGCGCCCCAATTCGGTGCTTTCTCAGCAAGATGGTCCTTTCATGTGCGAGCCTTTTCAGCCTTTTTCTGGTTCAAAGAGCAGCAAAAGCAAACGGAGGCTAATCCTTTATCCTCACAACAACCGCTGGTCTGTTGCCGGGTTATCAGCTTAGAGTCATCATGATGTCACACTCCTCAGGTGTAAGTAGTCTGATGTGGGACATCAAATATGACTGCTGGAGCCACCTGCCCTCGTTATTGTCATCGGGGTGAAACAGAGTAGAGTGAGTCATGAGATTCACTCGTTTCATGATGGGGTCAAGTTTTCTTTGTGATTTTGCTCCGTGTGTTCGTTTGGTTCAATCGGCTGCATTCGGCGAGGCTATCGGCGCAAGCCTCGCAGCCCAGCGAGTTACTGTATCTGATGTGCATCAGCAAGTCCTTTCAAGTGCAGGTCTGCGCAATTTGTATTTAACACTGGTTCGAATAATTATCCAGCACTTGTTTGTCAAGGTCTAGGACTGTAGCCAGCTGAAACAGGAGATGCTCCTGAAAGATGCAGGAGCTTTTAAACAAAAAACACTGAAATATCATCTTTCTTTAAGCTGTGAATCAACACACACACTGCTATGTATTTTCTCACTTTGCGATTCTTTGAATCTGGGGCAGAAAATTGTAGCTATTATGCAATTTTTAAGAAATCAGCAGTTCACTAAGTGTAAATAAATCACTGCGAGTTCACAGTTACAGTTCAAAGTCATTTGTAGAAATGTAATTACCAATACAAACAAACATTTGTTTTGGATTCATTTAAATTCTAATTATTTTTGCATTTTTCTCTCGTCACACTGGCTAATACGCACCCGCACCGAATCTGGAGAGTTCAGCTTCAGTTATGTAGAATTCTGAGAGTTCGCTCTACTTGGTTCAGAGCCCAGCCATGGTTTTAGAAGTGTAAACAAAACATTTAAGAGTCATTTGACCCCTTGTGGAGACAAGTAATCAGCGTGTGACCTCAGACATTTCTCATCACAGACAGGAGGCCAAGAGAAAGTCATCAGCAAGCACGTACGCTCATGTGCCCAGAGTATTTTCAAATACATATATATGTATGTATGTACTGGTGCACAGACACATGTATGCATAATTGTACTACAATGGCAACAAATGCAGTGACCTTATAGCAAATCCAATGAACCTTCATCAGATTTGAGCCATACTCTTTTAAACTTTTTTATTAGACAACACATAAAAAATCAAACACAACCTTGTGATGAAAAGCAAGTAACACAATATGCTTAAGGTGTCACAAGCTATAATCCTGAATTATTCATTCGAGCAAAGCAGCCTGATAGAAAAATCAATCATTCAATCCTGATCCGATACAGGTCTGCTGAAATATTAGCTGTGGGGAAACATCATGTATCAGTCCATGAATGCTCCTTAATGTATATTCCATTAAAAATTTACGCTCTAGTCTGAGAGTACGTGCGCGGACGTGTTCGCGTGCGTGCACTTGGGGTTTTTTGTTGCGCAGAGGACAGCATTGGTCTGCATGTGTGCGCGTGCTCGAGGAAGGTGGGGTCACCACGTTCACAGTCTGAGTCTTGAGAGCCGACGGGCTGTCGTCGGGGCAGGAGGAGGGGGTCACATGGGTGCAGTGACCTCCAGGCAGCGTTACGCGAACCCCCTCACGGACCTCGATGAAGTCAGATTGCCTAATCCGCGGAAAACAAAAGTGCAGTCAGTCAGAGCGGACAAGTCATCGACAACAGCAGAACCGCCGGTGTGGGAGAATTTCACCAGTCTGGGCCTCATGCAGCCCTTCAATTATGAGATATTGATGATGGAAAGGAGCCGGGCTTTTACACTACTAATGCTAATGGTCTCTAAGTGTTCACTAGTGAAAATGGACTATGTGTTTTCTGTTGAGTTAAATACGATAGGCTCGTGACGACTGCTGTCTGTGTTTTGCTGTGAGTGCTTCTGACAATTGGCCTGCCAGTGTCAAATAACAATCAATGCTTGGCTGTTAAAGCAGCTGCATCTGCACGCGGGACTCCGATGTATGAAACATCTTTAAATAGGAGAGCTTCTGATAGAATAAACAAAGGATTTCTGTGTTTGCCAATATGGATGGATTATACAAATCTCCTGAAATTGTAAATCCGTCTCATGTGTAAAGCGATGGCGCTTATCTTTCTCACAATGCTACTGAGTATTTTGCCCCACTGCTCGCACGCGATTCCTATACTTTGTCTTCTGGGTGTTGTTTGGGTGAATTCCAAGTGAGAGCTATTCACGTTTTTCCCTTATACTGTGTTTGTCTGATGCACCACAGCCTACTGAAGTCTACAGTATTTACACACTGTTGTTTGTCACTCAGCTGACGATAAGCATCTCCAGCAAACTACAATGAGCATTATGAATGAGATCGTCCGTTGTAATCATCAGCCAGAGCACGAGACTTAACAGATAGTGGGGGGTTGGGGAGCCAGTCCACCCAGCAATACCAGTTTCTTTTGGTGGAAACCCTTCCTCCTTCTTTGGCAACTTGCCCCCCTAATGAACCCAATCCTCTTTAGATGATGTCATTTCAACAGTTTTGTTGTTCTTTGTGAATATGTAACCCAGATAAGCAGCAGGCACGCATGCAGGATGAACCAAAGAAGAAGCAAGAGGACCCAAAGAGATGGAAAAGTGAGAGAGACCCGTGCTTTACCAAATTCCAGGAGTATGAGGCGACCCAGCGTTGACTGCCCCACGAGGAATCCCTTTGATAGCACTCCTATCTGCCTGGCAATCAATACGTTACACAGTGCTGATAAAAGAATATGGCTTACATCAAAGCGCACGCCTGCCACGATGTGGAGGATAAGTAATAAAATGTCAATTATTAATGGAGGGGAAGGGTCCCCTTTCAAGTGGAAGAGAATTTAGATAGTGGAAATCAAACAGAATCCATTGTCTATAAATAACATCCTCAAGGCATTTAAATCCTTTCAAAATAACTTTCAAGTCACTTAACAGACACAAAGATTTCATCGCATGCAGTTGGTGCGGTTTAAACGTGAAATCCTGATTGCTTCCAAACAATATTCGCACAGCAACAAAAGAAGTAACCCTTCTGCAACCTCTGGACAACATTATTCCTCAGCTGCCAGCAGTTTGAACTTATAACCTTCACCTTCCTGTAACCCCGGCATCTGTCCAGCCTAACTGTGGGTGCGTAGATCCTCTCCACACTTCACCGTGGCTCTCGATCAATATTTTTCCCTGTAGAGTGGCTTTGTTCTTTCATGTTTTGATTGTGATAGCCAACAAAGTTTTTTTAGGGGGGTTTGGCTTTATCCCACCTGACTTTGAAATTCACATTGTTTGATGCGGCTTGTCAGGTGATATGATTTATTGATCAGCATGTCTCTGATAAGAAAAAGAGATGTTGGCACTGCATTTAAGAGCCCTGCGGCTTTATTACACAATGCAAAACAGAGCAGTGTAACCCTCAACGTAGCTGCAATTTTAAATATTCATAGGAAAAGAATCAACATATGGATCAACATACATATTTTATGTTAGCATTCCCATATGGAAAAGAAATCTACTATATAGCATGCATTAAGTACAAACTTTTTGTCTTTCATTTTGCCCCGAGGCAGCTGCTTGCTGTCTCCTCCCTGCTGTAGTGAGGGGAAAAAGAATCAAGTATAATTCACTAATGAACCTGTCTGGATTGTTCTTCCCCGTGAAGTTCACATGAAAGCAGTTTTATTGATTTCTCAGCCCAGACCTAATAAACTGTGAAATTTTCACTCTGCTCACACCTCAAACTTTACCTCCCACCTCTGTTATTGCACAGGTTGTGTGAGCAAGGTTGTGACTGTTTCTACCCAGCTGGTCAATGAAAGTAGCCTCTTCATTCCCCGAAGTCTGAGAATGTATTAATGTAAAGTTTTACAATCTTTGACAAATAACAGAGCAAAAAAAAGTTACAGTGTAACTAATGCACAACAACATATCTGAGGAAGTGTTAGATGCTAAAGCTAACTTAAATCCTTACAGCAGTTATCAGGTGGCTTTCCGCGCATGCTAGAGCTTCTCACTGCAGCTGTCACTGAATCCCCAATCTTCTCCTTTTCAGAGGCTAATGTGCTGACTCTGGGATTCTCCGGCTCTCAGCGGGGAGCTTCTGGCCACCTGCAGTTGAGGGAATGTCCAGGGTTGAATATGTGGTCCTTAACAAAGGGACCTCTTTTAGGTCCATCTGGGAACTCTCATTTTCTTCCTTTGGATGTTTTGATGACCATAACTTACACAAAGAGTCTTCAAACAGTGCACAGTCTTAGGTGTGTTATCAGCTGTGTGAGACTTACTGCTTTGTGTTAACATGTAGTCCTCTCTAAAGACAAAAGAATCTTCACAATTATGCCGTGCAGTCTGAAGTGCTTCAATGTTTTTATTTAGATTATTTATAGATGTGTATAACCAGGTAAGCCCTCGATTTAAGTCTTCATGCAAAGCAAACTGCTTGCAGTCTAAGAAATGCATTGATTTTCTGCTTTAACATTTAACAAATGGTAAATGGTAAATGGCCTGCATTTGTATAGCGCTTTTCTAGTCCATAGGACCCCAAAGCGCTTTACACTACATTCAGTCATCCACCCATTCACACACACATTCACACACTGGCGATAGCAAGCTACATTGTAGCCACAGTTGCCCTGGGGCGCACTGACAGAGGCGAGGCTGCCGGACACTGGCGCCACCGGGCCCTCTGACCACCACCAGTAGGCAAACACGGGGTTAGTATCTTGCCCAAGGATATTTGGCATGCAGCCAGGGTGCAGCCTGGGATCGAACTACCGACCTTCTGATTAGTGGCTGACCTGCTCTGCCACCTGAGCTACAGACACCATATTTTATTCCCCCAAAATGTGAAGCTATTTGTTTAAAAGCTATTTGTTTAACCGTCCTTCTTGATCGCAACCAGCCCTCCTTTCTGTCCCACTGGCTCTGTGCCAGGCAGGGAATCCTGGCAAACACAGGGCAGACAGACAAATCAAGCTGCCGGCGGCGTTTCAGACAGAGCAGACAGTCACCAACCCAGTACCTGAGCACAAAGACAATGATGTCATGTTGTCTCCTTCCTTTGCAGTCAGAATTACTACTATTAACAGAACAACATGGAAAAGCATCGCCTATTTTAAAGATGGAAACAAACCACAAAGTACTCAGAATAGAGGGTTTGTAAAGAATCTGCGTACCACAAAGGACCTATTCTTTATTTCAATTGAACTGCCTAGAAATATCGGCCGCACATTACTCTGCCCTTGGGTAATGAAACTATTAATTCATGATGAAAGTGGATCCATGGGCGTTTCTCAAAATGAGATCATTCCTTTCTTTATATATCCTTCAGACAATTCTGTCAATGAGACAGAATAAAGGTGGTTAAGTGCACTTTTGATATGTCTTTTTCTTTTAAATATATTAACATGCTGTGCAGGGTGATATTTAAAGGAACAAGTAAACAGTTGACCCTTTCAAAAATGTAAATAAATAGTCATTTACCTCACCCAATATCTTACCCCTTTCTCACCTCCCTGCCAATTGCACTAGACCACCCAATGATCTGTCATCACCAGGTCATCAACTGAACCACTGCATTCCTTTCTTTTCATTCCCTGCTTTTTTCACACTCTTGCAAGACTCATCTCCTCGTTTACATCTCTATTGTGACACAAGAATGTGTCATTTTGGTGCCCCTGGCACCCTCCCGGGCCCTTCACACCTCAGTGCGGCCTCCTCGCTCCACACCTGAAAGCAGATTAGCTGGACATCACCTCCCCACCTCCACCCTAGTTTAGTCTGCGGTTCTTTTCACTCCTCACTGGTCCTTCTTACCCCCCTCTGATTAGACTGCTTCAGTTTCAAGCATGAGGTCCAGGATAAGGTTACTGTACTGGGGTCGCTGATACACCAGAAGAGGTAAGTTATTGGGTCATGGGAACGAGAGAGACACTGGCCGCAGACGTTGATGTCATGGCGAATTGCCTCAGTAATAGACTGCAGACCGGTGATGTCATAGTACGGTTAGAAATCTGGAGGATGGGCGAAGGAGGATGAATGAATCGGATCAAAAGTGCAAGCACAGTATGATATCTGATGCGCTTCATGAAAAGAATGTCATTCACAATTGGTCTGCAGCCATCACTGTGTTTATCTCTTCTATTTAAAAAAACAACATTTTGGTTCCTGTTGTCATAGTTGGCACGGCAACCAAAAGCAGTGAAGCTCTTAAATCGGAAAAGTCCCGACACAGACCCGAGGTAATCATGAATTAGCAAACATGTCTGTAAACCACAAAGATGTTTCCCATCTGATATTTGCAGTATTCATCCAACCGTGTTTTTGTTTATTTTGTTGGCTGTTGGAGGTCCAGGGAGGCCGAGCACCGCCACTGGTGACCTTGTAAAAGAGAAGTGATGAAAAATTAATGGGAGAAATTCAGCCGCCTGCTTTTCTTGCTCTATTTAGTATGTCTGCAATTCATTATATTTACTCGATATTTTGCTTTCACATTCTTTTACATGATACTTATTGTGCAAAAAGGAAACAAAAGTGGAGCTTCAGCTGCAGCCAGCCAAACTGCATTAAAACTGAATTACGTCTGCACTGTGAAATATTTTAATTGCAAGCTGATAAGGTTTTAGACTGAGGCTGTAGAGCGATCAGAGTGCTCAGCGCTCCGCCACATCGGTTAAAGCTGTGAGTGGTGGCAGACAGCCAGTAAGATGAATCAAGACTCAGTGATGCTGCACTCTACATTTAAAGACACCACAAAGGGATTAGCTTTGATTTGTGGTCACTGCTGCTTATGTCTGTGAATGTTCCTTTTGCAATTTATCAAAAGAGAAAGTGCACTGTTTGAACCCTTTGTACCTTCCACCCACCCAAAGCTGCTCACTTACTGAGCAGAAATAACTGACTGATAATGTGAACGGTACCTATGGTTGTTCGTGTTTGTTTATACGTGCATGGATGCATGGCTCAGACATGCAAAAACAACACAAACAGGTGCCTAAAGCATGCACACACAACATCTGAACTTCTGCATTCCAACACAAGGCCAAGTCCTTTCCCTCACACCCTCTATCTATAACTCTTAAGACTCTCAAACACTTTGATCCCCTCATGCCACCAAGCCAATAGTGAAACATTAGTGGGAGTAGCTCTTCTGTCAGATAGTTATGGATTGTGCTGTATAGAGGATGAGGTCACCAGGCAAATGCATAGCTGCTCTGGCTCACTGTCACTTTTCTAATTGGAATGACAAGCGGGGTCATATTTCTCCAAAGTTAAGATCTTAATCTCCTCAAACGGGATTGATGCCGACAATGTTTTATACCCAGAGGGCATAAATATTGACACGTATCTTGATGTATATGGGATGATGTGTAACATGAGGCTATCGCTGTGTCGCACATGACAGGTGATCTGCTGACTTTGGTACTGACGAGCTCATAGACGCAGTGCAGCACAAAGGGTAACAGCTGCGTGTGAGGAGGTGCTGCGTGCACGGATGTGGATATCTTATACGCTGTATCCTACAGAGCATCAGCATCGCTGCCAGTTGTCTGCTTTATGATTTTCATAGTTAGCAAACCAACCAGTATGATGAAATCTCTGCAGCTGTTGTGTGCAGCAAGTCAGGCAACCAAATCCACCAGGGAAGCTTTCCAAAATGGATGCCGGCCACACGGCTCCACTACAGTGGAGCGGAGTGTAAGCGGAGGGAACAGTGCAGCTATGCCATGACGGCAAAGGCTCCATTAAGGGCCATCAAATATTCATCTGCCATACGGCACTGAGCCCTTATTTCTACCCTGCAGTGTGAAAATCCACCAGGAAAACCTGTCCTGAAAACAACAACAATGCTGTGAAGAGAAAGTAAAGGAAAGCCCCTAATTATCTTGGACTTCTCACCAGGCAACACCTATTTATTTATTGATGAACAGTGGCAGAAACAAAGGCAATACTGTAACATACTAACTACCACCGTCATTAAGTGAATGGCTGCCTCATCTTCACAATAAGCTTCAATCATAAAATTGTTCCTGTTCAAAGGGACGTTTGTTTTCTCACCTGGTCCACATTGTGCAGCAATGTCAACTAATGTCCATAAAGCACTCAATGAGCATAACAATGACATCACCAGACTGACCACATGGTCCAATAACTTGAGTTGACTCCAAGCTGTCAATAAAAACTCCATCAATGAATCCAACCAGGCCTATTCAGAGCTGTGACCGGGTTTAAAATGTGTTTAGTGCTGCTGGTGGGGCGCTAATTTGCTTAGGATCCTCGCAGGCTGGCTGTAATTACATTATCAGACCGTTAACAACCACAGAGGAGCTCGAGACGTTTCTCTAAAGGCTCTGTCATCCATCAGTGTGCGGTGAGTTGCAGTGGAGTTTATCTAGAGTGCTGTTTGGCTAGGTCTTTCATGTTTTTGAATGGGATTTCCCTTATTATTTAGACGCTGGCTGTGATACACAAGATGCACAGCCTACCTGAATATTGTTCTTGACCTTGTCAATCTCTTTATGACCACAGTGTAAGGGTCTTCGAAAAGCCTCTTCTTTCAGGACAACAAACCAAGTCACAAAACTCAAATCGTCTCAAACTGGTTTCTTAAACATGAAAATGAGTTAATTTTACTCAAACAGCCTCCAGTAACGAGTTCTCAATCCAACAGCGTACCTTATGGATGTACAGCTGCCAAATCTGCAACAGCTATGTGATAAGGACCAGGATCTCAGAGGAACATTTCCAGCACCTTGTTGAATCTCTGCCATAAAGGATTAAGACAGTTTTTTTAGGTATGAGAGGGTCCAACACAGTACTTGTTACTGTAGGTGAACCCAATAAATATATTGTATTGTAATTATCGGGTTTACATTGCCCCAAACATAAATGTAACATACAAGTAAAAATAAATGAAGAAACAAAAATAAAGCTCTGTAGCATTAGACTATAACCCCCCCCCCCCCAAACAAAAAACATTTCATATTCTTAGAAAATGAAAAACTATCACAAAAACTAACCCTTCTGAAATAAAGGCCAAACATTATCAAAACAAAATAGGATTATTTATGCTATGATAATTTGGTTGCATTAGGCAGGTTGCATTTGGTGATGGGCTCTAGACTGTAGGAAGTCATCGGCAGCAAAGGATTTTCATCTGAGTTAATAAAAACAATCATTATATTTAAAATTAGGTGAGTTTATTAGGTGATTCATTCAAATGCAACATAGAAACAAATTTTTAATGATTGCATCTTTGTCTAAAAACTTGTGGACCTAATTGTATAACATGCTTTCTCTCAAATGTTCACCAGAGGGCAGCATCAGCGCACGTTATAGTTCTTAAGTTCACATTCAGTCCTGGTTGTTAATGTAAAGTGGCCTTGAAGGAGAAAATGCAGACAAAAATGTCCATAAAACAAAAAATGCAACACAGTTTTGTTAAAAATTCCCAGTGATACCATGTAGATGTACATCCAATATGATACATCCAATCTGAACATGTCTTGATGCATGCTCAGTAATTCAGGTAAGGAAATGCCAAAAAGTTGATTCTGTTCATCTGGATGTTTTCAGCGTTTTCAATGGGAGAAACATTTCATCACTAATCCAAGTGACTTGTTCAGTTTCAGCTCACTGCAGGTTTCCCGGACTTTATAAACAGTACATTTGCATAATGACTGAAGCTAATATCACTGACGAATAGGCTGTAAGGTCAGTTTCCTGATCATTAATATGCAAACTGTCATGACCTTTGATCAACAAACACTGATCAAAGCATTGATCAGTGATAATTAATCAATGACCGTGAGTAACATTCACAGAGTTGGGGAATGGCAGCAGTCACAGATGGTGAAAGATGTACCTTTAGGCCCCCTACTCGATTCAGAGATGGTCGTTCCCTTTTCTCATAAATGGCCTCTCTGACTTCCTGCTCAAACCAGCGTTCCTCCCTGTCCAGGGTGTGTACATCTTCATCACTGAACGAGTGTCCACTGGTCTGTAGGTGTAAATAGACTGCGGAGTCCTGGCCTGACGAGTTAGCTCTTCTGTGTTGCGCCATCTGCTTAGCCGGTTGTTTGATTTCTCCGATGTATTGGTGGCAATCCTCCTGGCACAGTGCTACACTACATTACTGTGTTTGTGTTGGGGAACCCTTGGGGTGGACCAGTTTTTAGGCGCAATGTGCTCTGAGGTTTGAAAGCTAAAGAGGTGCTGTGTTTCGAGAAAATGCATCTCAGCTGTTCTAATCCGGACACATAAAGGATCACTAATGGATTTCGCTTAGGCAGCAGTTGTACTTCTCTCCTGGATCGCGTGTAGCTTTCTTTAGGCGTCCTCCCAGCTTTGACAAATGTGCAGCTGGGATGACCACATTTACTCAGGGCCTTCTTGGCATGATGTTCTTCTTCTTCCCTAGCTGCTCTGTCTGTGGGGATGGTGTTCGCTCTGTGTTGTAGCGTCCTGATGACACCTAGTATGTGCTCCAGTGGAGGATGAGAGTCAAACCTTAAATACTGATCCGTATGCGTTGGTTTACGGTACACATGAACTTTTAAATGCCCCTTAAACCTTTCCCCACTGAAAACGCTATGTCCAGATGAACAGAATCAACTATTCAGATTTGTGCAAATCCTTCAATCTAAGAAGGCTAACGTGTCATTTTTCATATCCTCCCTAGTGAACTTGATGTGTGGTCCACCGCGTTAATCCATCCATTGGTGTTCCCCCGGATAAGCTGGAGGAGGTGGCTGGGGGGAGGGAGGTCTGGGCTTCTCTGTTTAGTCTGCTGCCCCTGCGACCCGGCAGTCCACCGAGTTAATGTGATCAGTGAATTTTGGTGCATCTGAGATTTCATTTTCACCCAGTTTTTATCCACATATCTGGTGTTCCAGCACAGGATAATAGAGCCCTCTTTTCCCCTTCTTCCATGTACAAGTTGCCACATTGGGTGAAACTGGGGAACCCATGGCACACCCATGTTCCTGCCTGTAATACTGACCCTTGTGTGTGAAATATGCGAAATGAAGACACAGTTCCAGAGCAAACATACTGCTGATACTGGTCCTGTTGTTGCTTGGATTAGTGAAAAACCTTTCCCCCACTGAAAACGTGACGTCCAGATGAACAGAATCAACTTTTTGGCACTGTGAATATGGTTAATATTGTTTGAGAGAATATCATATCAAGACGTTTGAATCTTGACAGCAGCTTTCCATGTAGCACCCACCAGACGGACTGACTTGGTGGAACTTGTTTACTGACATTTAAATAAAAACAATCAAATGTCAATACACAAGTTGCTACCACAGAAGATTGTTAAATCTATTCAATTATTTGGGGAATCTGTATTGTAATTATAATACTTTTGGATTAGAAAAGTCAGTAGGTAACCTTCTTGATAAACAAGTTTCCAAGCGAGAGAGTCCTACATGAAATATGATAATATATGCCTTCAACGGCATATTTAGCCAGCGGATCTGTTTGGATGATGACTGTAAAGATTTCCACTGTGCTAAAAAAAAAACACAAGCAAAACATTTTCACATCTGTTTATTTGCCTTCTCCGAGTGGTACAGCTCAGGCTCCTACTGGATGACAGACGGGCAGATTACCTAACATATTTATAGTAGTTTGTTTATTAGAATAACTTATTTTATATATTTATACTGTTAGAGAGATTTTTTGCACATTTGCAGTACAATACAGTATTCAGAAAATACTGTATAAAAACAGTACTTACTAATACCTTTATAGCCATTCATTGGAATTCATGAAAATCTTTTAGATGAGGTTTTCGAAATGTCATGATGTTTTGCACGTCAACAGAAATGCAAACCTAACTGGGTAACCTTCGTAATTTGCTTTCATTGCTTGGCGGGCTGCGAAAGTAATTTGTTTATTTCCCTCATGCAACCTTCAGGACACAAGCGTGGCTTTGTGATAGGGAATAAATAGTCAGGATTTGCATTCTGCATTATGCAAGCCAAAAGGTTGCTTTGAGCTTTTTAGTTATGCCTTAAGGTGTCAAAATTAAAAAAGATTACACAGTTATTGTTATCTATGTTCAGTGCGACTGTAAAGGAAAATGACTGGAACGTTATTAGGTATTTCATGTAGCCAAACCTTTTTTTTAGCATTTTGCCTCTGTTGGATACCGATAGTGAAGATAGACAGGAAGAAACACAGCAGGGGGCTACTGCCGCTGCTTTCTGCCCACACGGCACGTGGCCTGTCGCCTGGTCGCCTCTAAGCTAAATCGGTGCCCACTTACAGCCCCATCTTTGACACAAACTGCATTTGTGGTCAGAATGGGCATGGATGTCATGGTAATTGTGGGATATTAATGGTTTCTTTGAACTGTTCTTTTTCTAAAGTGGAATGATGGTACAGCATACATGACTTTCTTTAATTTTCTTTTTTTTGCCTGTCCCATTTGGTTCATTAGCCATCAGAATTGTTGTCTGAAAACCAACAAGGATACCCAATGGATTTACTTTGCCAAATGGATCATTGTGGCATTGCCATACTGGTCCATTTGATTGACCTTTGTTGTTATTATTTATTTTATTTTATTTTATATCTTATTTTATTGAGAAAGGGCACTTAAAAAGAGAAAGAAGAGAAAAATATCTCCTGGATCACCTGTTGAGAGAAAAAGAAGAGAAACAAGCAAAAAAAACCATACTAAACACAAAACCATCGCATTAATCTAGCTAAGTGTAAACAGCAGTAAATACTAAATATTCAATGTTGTTGTGCAGCACGCAGGACCGACAGCGCACAATGTGCTTTGAAGTAGCAGCCAAGAAAGGTGCAGTTTTTAAATTTATCTGGGCTAGTGTAGATGTAGCCTTGTGGAGGAGTAAAGGTGAGGCTTTTGAACTTAAGAACACTGTAGAAAATACAAAAAATATTCAAACTTGAGCACCCAATTCTTGTTTCGTAGTCATTAAAGATGTATGTATTGACGAAATTATTATAAACCACAAATTACCATGTCAAGCCCATGAGGAGCGGATATAAAGTAAAGGTTTTAATATGCATCCCTGAGGCACTATCACAATTACAACCATCTATTTCTCATTCAACCTCAATTCATCTGTGTTCACGCCTACAGTGTACATTTTGTTCCAGCCCATGACAATAGGTGCCATTCTGCCAGCTGTGGAAACATAAACTTTGAGACGTGGGCCCAGTTTATTTGCAAGTCAAAGCAGGGAAGCAGATATGAAAGGTATATTTGTCAGTAACATGTGATGTCTGTAAGCTGGACGTGAGTTGCTGTGAAATTCGACAATGCAGAACGTATTCTCATTTGGGAAATAGAAGCCGGAAGGTACTTAAACTCTCAGGCTGTGATAAGCTAAGATTCATTTGAAGATTCCCATTTCTCTTTAGGAAAATGTTACCAATGGATGTAAATCATCGCCGGACGCTTGCTGCGAAGCTTCTGTTTTATGGGATATTCCTCAGCAACCACATAAGTGAGGGTGGTAAGTTCAACAAAATGTAGCTTAAAAGATTTCTCAATATCAACTCATAATCAGATTTTTCATGTTGTCAGTTTTCACAGGTCCAAATGGAGACTGCACACCCAAGAATACTCTCTTTATCAGTAATGAAACACTAACTCAACAATATTTTCCATCACGTAAGTTCAAAAATAATGAAGGAAAAAATAATAGTCTTTGAAAGGTTCAAAGAAAACAATAGTACCCTGTGTTTTTAGAAATGATTATTAAATAAATAAGAATACATATAATAAATAATTGTTATATTTTAGAAACTATCTACCGAGAGGTCAACGGACCTAAACTCTGTTTCAACATCCAGCCAAACAATAGCCTTGCAGGTACAGTTATCTAATTTTTGTTTTTTATATTTCGGACTGTTGGTGAAAAAAGTCGTCTTGGGTATTTGCTAAAAGTGTTTGATTGTTTCTGTATTTGTCTTAGATTGTTGTAGCGAAAACAATTTCACCTGTAGCCTTAAAGTAAAAGGAGACGGACCAGGCAAATTCATCCTAAATGCAACTGAAGAGATTTTATCTAAGCAAGATATTGTGGTGATGAAGAAGCCACAGTATGATTATTCGTGTATGCCATCACAGGTCTACAGCAAAAGCAGCCCTGGTAAGCCTCTAAGACATGAGACTTTGCACACAATGGTCATAATTTTCAGTTTATTTGAAAAGGTTTCCAACCAGTGATCTGACGCACTTCTTACTTTGTTGCAGGTTTTCTTTATAACATCAACCGCTGCTTGAATGAAAGTAAATTCACAAACCTTTTCCTCTTAATTTCTACATGAAACAACGTGACAGCAGTGACAGTGCACAAGTTCTAATTTCATACTTTTATGTGTTGAAGGTTCCAAAAGCATTAGAGTGAATGCTGACAGTTGTTTAGATAATGAAACCAATACCAGAGTGGCTTGCAAAGGTATTATGTTGTTTATTTAACAGGATCATTAAAAAAACAACATTTTAGTAAGTACTGTGATAATAAGAGAGCACGGGGTTGAAAATTTAATTCCTGCTTTTTTCCATGAATGTTTGTATGTGCCTGTGCTATGCAGATGTAACAGAAACACACTACGTTATCTTTGACAATAAAACATGTGTGTTATGTAAGAAACCAGTCTTGAAAAGTCTAGACAAAGAGATTAATTATACCCTGGAGAAAATTCCTACCAGCCCAGACAAAGCAAAGTAAATATCTCAGTTTTCTACAGAACAATAACAGCAAATAAAAATAAATACACGCTTTTGAAATCTGCTCTAAAACATTAACGGTGTGTCTTACAGAGATGCCATGAATGTTCTATCATGCTTGTTTAAAGAGCTGGGTAACGCCAGCACAGCAGCAGTGAAAATGGGCAACATTACAGGACTGATTGCCAAACTGCCCCAGGAAAACCAAACCAACATGAACTTTGTCTTCACAAAAAACTCTGGAGTAAATGTAAGGTGTTTGTGCAACACAATTTTATGACCTTCAATTAATAATATTATTTTGTTCTTCTTTTGTTATTTTTTTTGTTTTACTAATATTTTTAAAAGTCTGTTGAAGAAGAAAACAGCAATTCTTTGACGGGCCCATTTCGTTTAATGAAAATTCCTAAAAAGGCCAGTAAAATGGCGGTGGAGAGAAATGGATCATTTCTTGGGATTCTGCTCTTTCCAGAAATGCATGCGGTAATAGTACAGCTGAACTAATTACTCATGATCTTTATAAAATGTATAAACATATTGACCAAACCTGATCTATTAACAATCTTTTAATCTTAACAGGATGACAGCAGTAAATACTATTTAAACAGTGAGATAGTGGGAATAGAAATGGGGGCAAAAATACAAAACCTTTCACAACCCATCGAGATTCAGTACAGTAATGTGGACAAGGTAAGTGTGATGTCATAACAGAAATAATGATCAATTTAAGTTCAGAGGAAAACTTATTCTGATTTTCATTTTCTATTTTGATAAAGAAAGGAGCGAATGCTTCTTGCATGTCTTGGGATGGAAACAGCACAGATGCAAACGGTAAAAAACCCCAAATAGATCTCTCTATATATATATCTAATTTTAATATGAAAACCACAGGAATTAAAGACCTTTGAAGTGTTCACTCACATTTTGCACACACGCTGATTACTGTGATAAAGTCTGTCTTTAACAGTTACTTCTTTGTATTACTGCTGTCCAACAGGGAAATCACTCTGGATCACAGATGGCTGTCAAACAGTGGAGACCAATAACAGCATCACCTGCCAGTGCACACATCTAACCTTTTTTGCCATACTCATGGTAAGACAGCTGTATAGGAAATAAGAAATTATTTTTTTTACAGCACATACTGACACATAACTATTTGAACCTAGTCACCTACACCTGCAAACATTAGCACTTCTGATGTTAATACTCTGACCTACATCACTTCAATCGGTTGTGGACTGTCGCTGTTTTTCTTGATCGTCGGTCTCTTCATGCACGTTCTCGTCAGGTAAGAGATCCGAGGCAGTTTGGATTTTTACCTCAGTAAAGTCCTTTTTCTTACGCACACTAATTTGCTCCACAGAAAGAGGAAAGCAAGCGAAGCAACAAAGATTCTGATGAACCTCTTTGTCGCCATGTTGATCCTGAACTTGTCCTTCTTGACCAATGAGAGCATTTCAAATCTGGGTATCAAAGGTGCATGTGTGGCAATAGCAGCAGTTCTGCACTACGGGATGTTGGCCACTTTTACCTGGTTCTTCATGCAGGCTTTACACTTGTACCTCAGTCTACGTCGAATCTGCACTGAAGTGAAACATTACATGCTGAAGATTTGCATCACAGGATGGGGTAAGAGACCTGAGCCAAAAATGATACTTATGCTCTCATATTATGAATAATAATCACAGGAGAATTTATATTCCTAATCTTCTCTTTAGTCATACCGGCTGTGGTGGTGATCGCTCTTCTTGCCTCCCAGAAATATAATTCTATTAATATTAATACAAATGAGGGGAAAGCAGCAACAATGTAAGTCTGTAAATCTGATAATAGATTTCTTGGATAAAACACAAACATCTTCATCAGAGGATCACGTTGTACTCCCTTTTTCAGGTGCTGGATCTCTGATGCTGGTATCCACCAGGGGGTCAACATTGGTTATTATGCTGTAGTGTTCGTCTTCACTCTGAGTGTATTCATTCTAACTGTAAGGCAAATCGTTCTAATGCCAAAAGCAGGAAAGGCCCAAGACAATAGTTCCATTAAGAGCAACACTTCCACCATTCTGAGCCTGTTCCTCCTTCTTGGCATCACCTGGGCTTTTGCTTTCTTCAGCTACGGACCTTTGCTCATCGCTTCCTACTACATCTTTACCATCCTCAACTCCTTTCAAGGTAAATCTAAAACTGTCACAGTGAGCTGACTTCATTCTTTATTGGATTAAAAGTCCTTAACCTTCTTCTTTATTTGTATAGGTTTCTTCCTGTTCATCTACTATTATAAATCCAGCAAGATTATTGGAGACGGCAAAATCCACACACAAAGTAGCAGCACAGCTACATCAAACACAGCTGTAACGTCTCCTTATGCATAAGGCTTGCTGTTTTACCATATTTTGACACAAGAGGGCAGCATTTTATTTCATATAGTTCCAGCAGGTTGCTCTGTGTAGAAACAACTTGGTCATTCTTCCCATGTGCTCTCCGCTGAATGGCTTTTCTGACATGAAAGCACTAACCCAGATTACCTTCTTTGACGCAAATACTCATGTGGACTAGAGCTCGAGTCAGTACTCTGGAAGTCATTTCAGAGCACGACTCTATGTTTGTTCCCATGCTTTTATATTTTAACAGACAAACTTGTCTTACTCACGCCAAATAATTCATAGAAGGCTGTGATTCAGTCAGAATACGCAACCACAATTGTAAACATGTCAGGATGTTAAGGTGTAAAATGTTAAAGTGGGAAAGTGAAACATGTCAAAGACATAAGGACATTTTCAATTTGATGGCAGTAACACCTCTCAAAAAGTTGGGACAGGGACATGTTGACAACCCGCTTTCAAGTCAAAAAGTCGTCATAAATAAGTCTCCAATAACACCAGAAAAAGTCGCCAGATTTGTCGCTAGTTGCTTTTTAGAAAAAGAGTCGCTAAGGGGGTCTGAAAACTCGCTAAATATAGCGACAAAGTCACTAAGTTGGCAACACTGGTGCTACTGCTGTTGCGAGTGTAACTACCGCCCCCGCCCCCTCAGCTCAGGGAGGGGCGCAAACACAAGGCTTTGTTTGCCGTCTCTGCTCAGCGCAAACACAAGGGTGACTTGCAGCATAAAGTGAAAGAGAGGGCAAGAGAAAGAAAAAAAAAAAACCCCACGGCTCCCAATAAGGAGCCGGCTCGCATTGTTCACTTCAAAGATACGGCTCTAAGAGCCATTTCGTTCGCGGCCGACCCATCACTACAAGTGATATTCCTAAAACTTTTCCACTCAGGGGCCGAGTCATTCTCTGAGATCTGCTGCTGCATCTTCTCAGAGCGCTGATATTTAGCAATGTCCACTTCTTTATTGAACCTGTACTTGGCCTCTCTGTAGCAGTCCCTGTCTCCGCTTCTGAACGCCTTTCTCTTTTCCAGCCACAGCTTTTTGGGTTTAGGAGTAAAACAGGGTTTGTCATTGTTATAACTCACCCTGGTGCGTGATGGCACAATGCTGTCCTTGCAGAAGTGGATATAGGAGGTGACAGTGTCCATAAACTCATCCAAGCTGTTAGAAACAGCCTTCATTGTGTCCCAGTCTGTAGACTCCAAACACGTGCGAAGCTCCTCCACAGCCTCATTGCTCCACAGTTTTTTAGTCCTCATGACAGGTTTGGAGAGCTTCAGCCTCTGTCTGTACGTAGGGATCAGATGGATCATGACGTGGTCAGAAAGTTCGAGTGCAGTGCAGGGTAACACTGGTCCAGTGTCCTCTCCTCTCTGGTCGGGCATTTAATATACGGTTTATATTTGGGAAGTTCCTGGCTTAGATTGGCTTTGTTAAAGTCCCCAAGAGCCATAATGACAGTGTCCGGGTATGCCTGATCCATGTGCAGTACCTGCTCCTCGAGGGCACACTGAGCTGCATGCAAATCTGCATCTGGCAGAATGTAAACAGTGGCCATAAAGAATGAAGCAAACTCCTGCAGAGATTAAAGCATAGAAGATAGTGCTTGTGTGAATGGTGCATGTTGCATTGAGTGCTTTGAGTACCCCGGGAGAGTAGAAAAATGCTATTTAATAATCTTAGCATTCTCTTGTTGAAATATCCAAGCAATTCCTCGAAAAAGATGTCTGCATGGGAGAACATGTTGATATAAAACCTTTACATACAGTACCTCTCAGGATTGATGGTGCCTTTTCAGATGTAAAAGCTAGGCATTAAATTTATGGTGAGGATCATTATTCTTTATTCACTATTCTGAAATTGTCCCACAATTTGAAGACAACAGCATCCACGGTGGGGAAAGCTCAACTGGCAAACAAGACATGAGCTCAACACTACCTATAGTGATAAGATCCCTGAAGTTATTCGGATGTTGAAACTATTCTTTAAAATGTACCACATTTTATGAGCATATGGATAGGATTATCTCCCTTTTTCTTTCTCTGCACTACATATTTTATTTTGTATATATGTTACTTATTTATTGTGTTTTGCCTGCCTTATTTTAGTATCACAGTGGGACAATTTTGTTGTACCCATATATACAAAGTACAACTGTGCAATGACAATAAAGAGTTAAATATGTTAAGTGTATTTTGACAAACTCCTTTGCTTGTGGTAGATTTTTTTGTCAAGTTAATCATTAGTATTTATTTATAAAATAGCTTTTTTGAAATAAAAATTATAGCAATTCTTTAAAATTTACCATATTTAGGTAAATTAAGGTCTGATTTGTTCAATGACTTTTTACTATGTTAATATATTTTTCATTCAGAAATCTTCTGATTGGCTTTTTTAGTTCTCATTTTTGTGGTTTTATTGTAGTAGTAAATGGAAATGTTGTAATAACTTTTTTTCTATTTGATCAGGACACAATATTTCATACATATAAGTAAAGTATTGTGGGAAAAAATGATGTGTATACACAATAAAGTCTTAAAATAAAAGATTATGCTTTTCTTTAAATTTTGGTTATTAATGATTTCTTCAAACTACTCTTTTTACAGTGTGTAATGATTGTACCGCACATATCTAGAGTGATTTTATAAAATAACTGAAAGTTGCAGCAGTGCACATGGACAAGCCAAATGCATTCTGGAGAAGGGTTTTATGGTCAGACTAGACAAATACTGAGCTATTTGGTCACAATGAAGAGAAGCACATTTAGAGGAGTATAGGGGAGTACCAGCTGTCAAACACGATGATGCATCCTGTAGGATGAGCATCATTCTCTGGCACAGTGCTGTTTGTTATGATGATTTCTGATATGAGGTTCAGTTCTACGGTGATGATCGCAGGGTGTGCACAGGTCAAGTGCCACTATGACCCTCCAGACAATAACGAGGACAGGGGATGACCGTTCAGCTCTTTAATGGCAGATTTAGCGTGGGTGTGGGTATGTGTGTGGTTCTACAAACAGAATGGAAAATAGAACACAAATTACAATCAAATTATAGACAACAACAATCACCATATAACATATTACAGCCACATACTTGTCTTATAGGCCCTAATACTAAGCTGGCGGCTTTTACTTATAGTCTGAACCATATTTGGCAACAAAGAAAATAAGTCAAGTCAAGTCAAGTCTATTTATAGAGCACATTTAAAAACAACCAAGGCTGACCAAAGTGCTGTACAGTAAATACAGATAAAAATACAATAGAACACAATTTCGTAAAACACCTCGTTGATCAAATAAAAAATAAATAAACAAATAAATTAAACCTTTCTAAAAGCCAATGAAAAGAGGTGAGTTTTAAGAGCAGTTTTAAAAGTTTCTAGGCTTTTGGAGAATCTGACGTGAGGAGGTAAACTGTTCCACAGTCTGGGTGCAGCCACAGCAAACGCCCTCTCTCCCTTTGTCTTTAATTTATACCTGGGAACATCTAAAAGCATCAGATCGGCTGACCTCAAAGATCTCCTGGGGCGATAAGTACTAAGGAGTTCTGACAGGTAAGAAGGTGCAGTGCCATTTAAAACCTTAAAAGCCAGCAGTAAGATTTTAAAATCAATCCTAAAAGCAACTGGGAGCCAGTGGAGAGAGCAGAGAACCGGAGTGATGTGGTCTCTTTTTTTTGAACCGGTCAACAGGCGAGCGGCAGCGTTCTGCACCAGTTGAAGGCGATGTAGACAGGAACGATCTAGGCCAGCATAGAGGGAATTACAGTAGTCCAGCCGTGAAGTAATAAAAGCATGGACCACTCTTTCTAGATCGTTCCTGCAAAGGTAAGACTTGACTTTGGCTAAAATCCGTAAATGATAAAAAGATCCCTTAACTACAGAGCTGATTTGTTTATCAAGTTTAAAAGCATTGTCAAAAATAACTCCAAGACTCTTAATGGAAGAAGTGCAATCGGAGGTTAGGGGTCCCAAAAAGTCAAGAGAGAAGTTGGGATCTTTAGGAAGCCCAAACACAATGACTTCAGTTTTGCTTTCATTAAGGTGTAAGAAGTTAAGAGTCATCCAAGTCTTAATGTCAGACAAGCAGGAGAGTAGCGGCTGCAAAGAAACATTGCAGTTCAACCTCAGAGGGAGGTAGATCTGAATATCATCGGCAAAGATGTGGAAGGACACATTATGTTTACGGAGCACATCGCCCAGAGGGAGCAAGTACAGAATAAACAACAGGGGGCCTAGTATGGACCCCTGAGGTACGCCACAGGTTAAAGGAGCTCTGGGAGATGACAGTTCACCAAGGTGAACAGAAAAACTCCTATTATTCAAATAGGACTGGAAAAACTTTAAGACAGTGCCCTTTAAACCGACACAATGTTGAAGGCGGGCTAGCAGTATGTTGTGATCTACAGTGTCGAAGGCTGCTGTCAGGTCCAGGGTTACTAAGACAGCAGCACAACCAGAGTCAACAGTTAAAAGCAAATCATTAAAAACTCTCAGTAGGGCGGTTTCTGTGCTATGCCGAGCTCTAAAACCAGACTGGAACTTCTCATAGAGATCGTTGTTGTCAAGAAATAGCTGGAGCTGCGTGAGGGCGGCTCGTTCCAGTACTTTGGACAGAAAAGGGAGGTTGGAAATGGGCCTATAGTTAGAGAGTAGGGATGGATCTAGATTAGGCTTTTTAAGGAGAGGTTGAACAACAGCGTGCTTGAAGGGTGTTGGAAAGCAACCAGAACTGAGGCAGGCATTGATCAGGACCAGAAGGAAAGGTCCGACTGAGTCCAGAACCTGCTTCAGAAGCCAAGAGGGGATAGCATCGGTGGAACAGTTGGTAGTCTTAACCTTGCAGACTATTTCATGCAGCTGAGAGAGAGAGATTGTTTCGAACTGATTAAAGGCAGAATGGCACAAAGAAAAAACACAGGGATTGGAAGGTGGAGATGGAATGACAGACTGCAGGGAGGAAATCTTGTTTACAAAGAACTTTAGAAAGTCATTACAGAGGGTGGCAGAAGGTGTGAGGCTGGTGGATATGCAAGGATTAACAATGGAATTTAAAACACGAAACAGAGTCTGAGGTTTATGGACACTACTGCTAACCAGGTTTGATATGTAGGAGGACTTGGCCTCTTTAACGGCTTTCTGATAGGTTAAAAGAGAGTCTCTGAGGATATTAAAAGAAATGTGCAGCTTGTCCTTTTTCCATTTTCTCTCAGCACACCTAAATAATAAACATCTTCCCATCACTTAACTCTTGTGCCCCACTCACTTATGATGCCAACTAAAGAAGGCAAATACACATAACAAATCACCAACTCAAACTGAACTCAGTTTGGCCTAGGCGAACTTAGCTTAGCTTAGCCCGCTTAGCTTAGCGATAATTTAGCTTATAGAAAATGTACAAACAGAGGACGTCCAGAGCAAGAAAACATACAGGCTATCCTTCTTACACAAGAAATATCCTGTAACTCACCAGTCTTATGGACGCACACTCTCACTGAACCCACATAAACTGCTCCCGAGCATAACTTGTGATTCACACTGCCTTCATGAACACCATTTTCCATCCCAGTCAAACATTACTCACAAAACGGCCGCGCCCTCTAGTGGCGAGGCAGAAAGCTGCATCACAGTCCTGCCTTCAGAACACTGTTAGACTGCGCAAAGTGGATAGAATAATGAAGGAGGACTACCTCTAAAGTCTTCAACTTCACCTCAACTCAGCAGCATAAAACTTAAACACAACTGGGTGTTCAAACCGGACAATGATCTCAAACACATCAAATCTGGTTTTGGAATAAATAAAGCAGGCTAACATTGAGCTTCTGGAACAGCCTTTCTAAAGCCCTGACCTCAACACTATTCGACATATAGTTGGTGGTGGGAAAAAGTTATTTTTAATGTTTGTCACACTTAAATGTTTCAGATCATCAGACAAATTCAAATATTAGACAAAGACAACACAAGTAAACACAAAATGCAGTTTCTAAATGAAGGTGTTTATTATTAAGGGGGAAAAAATCCAAACCTACATGGCCCTGCGTGAAAAAGTGATTGCCCCTAAACCTAATAAATGGTTGGGCCTCTCTTAGCAGCAACAACTGCAATCAAGCAGTTGCTGTAACTCAGTCATAATCAGTGTTGGTCAAGTTGGATGGATGGAACATAAACTATTCTGTAGCAATTACACAAGAATATCCAGTAATGTCCCTGCCTACAATTAAACACATTCACTTACCGAAAATTGGGGGCATCTGCTGTGGTAAATGGGTGCAAGCCTTTGACCACAAACTGAGTCACTGCTCGGTGACATTTATGGGCAGAAATCTGTGCCATCTGAAACTGAATTTGAATAAGTTAAATTTGAATTTGAATTGCTAGGCTTGAATCTGAATTGTAACTTGAATAAATGCTTTTAAAAACTGAATTTGAATTAGTCTAATTTGAAATTCAATTTATTGGTTTGAAAATGATCATAACTAAATTGAAATTGAATTTTATATTTTGAAAATGAATTGATTTGCTTTGAAACTGCATTTTATCCTTTAAAAATTTAGCTCTCGAATAATTTCAGTTTCACTTCTCACCATTCAGTTTCAGTTCTACAATTCAATTTCAGTTCCAAAATTCAGTTTTTTGGAACTTACATCCAGTTCCGGTTCAAGTGCAGATTAATAGAACTACGTTTTACTAGCGGACCGAAAGTGTTACTGAGGGGAAGTAACTTTTATGCTTATTGTAGCTGTTAGCTAAAACGCTAATTTAGCGTAGTTTGCCCTGAATTCAGCTTTGACAACAAATATGATCGACTGTTTCTAGTAGAATTCCAAAGTTGTCATCTTGGACCCTCTCAGAGTGCCCCTCTGTATGCTTGCAGAGACCCCTACAGTAGGGAAACATGCAAAACTGTCCAAACCTTTGTATTTTAGCTTTATTTATATCTTACACAGCATCCCAACTCTTTAGCTAACTGAATAACTTTAGCTAAAGTGAATAGTTAGTCTAATTCATTTGTGCAGCATTACTGGATCACCTCTGTTTGAAGTGATATAATATGATATACAACTATCACTGAAACAGCAAACTTTGTAAATAAGCAAACAACACTTCTCATTCTCTAAACGTTTGGCCACAGCTGTAGATTACACTACCAGTGCTTGTTCACTCTTGACAATAATTACATTTCTAAATTGACTTTGTGCATTTACAGGTAAACAATATCTAATATTTTATCTAAATGACTGCTTTGTCTTTGAAAAGGGTGAAGAGCCTGAGGCCGGTGACAGTCCAGTTCTACTCTAAGTACATCCTTACTGTAGCTCACAGGACAAGGCCACATTCCTGTCCTGCCAGAAGAGAAGAGAAACTTCAGAGTCTTCATGCAGTTCAACCACACCTGTCATATTCCATATGACAGGGGTCTCAAACTCCAGTCCTCAAGGGCCAGTGTCATGAAACTTTTCCATGTGTCCCTGGTGCAACACACCTGAATACAATTAGTAGGTCATTAGCAAGAGTATAGAACTTGACTGCGTGCTGAAGTGGCGACCCCTGACAAGGATGCCCCCTGGGCGCCTCCTGGGTGAGGTGTTCCAGGCATGTCCCACCGGGAGGAGGCCCCGGGGCAGACCCAGGACACGCTGGAGAGATTATATCTCTCGGCTGGCCTGGGAACGCCTTGGTATTCCCCCGGATAAGCTGGAGGAGGTGGCTGGGGAGAGGGAGGTCTGGGCCTCTTTGCTTAGGCTGCTGCCCCCGCGACCCGGCCTCGGATAAAACGGATGAAGATGGATGGATGGATGGGTTTGTATAACTTTTCTCCCTTAATCAATGAAATCATCATTTTAAAAATGCATTTTGTATTTATTTACCTTTGTCTAATATTAAAATGTGTTTCATTATCTGAAACATGTAAGTGTGACAAATATGTGAAAAACTAAGAAATCAGGAAAGTGCAAACACTTTTTCACACCATTGTACGCTTAAAAGCCAGGCCCATGCCAGGGAACCAACAGATTTAAACTAACTCTGCCAACACTGCCAAGAAGAATGTTGGTTAATGGGTACCAAAAGCATGCCACTGAGGTGCAACTTGCCACGTCACATTAAACCAAATATTACTGGGCGTACGTACATATATTAGAATGTATGTATACTTTTGACATTTTGTGGATTAGAAAAAAATCCAAAATAAAATCATAATTTGTGCACTCAAATCTTATATTTTAAAGTAAGATGTCTGTTGCATAAACATTCAAGCCCATGATGAACGTATGTAAACATCTGACTACAACTGTAAATAATCCTATACACTGCACATCTTTAGAAACCTGCGGATACCTAGAAGGTTTTAGCACAATCAGAGTGATGACTTCCTGTTTTCCATCCAACCTGAAATGAGCACAGATACATTTTAAAAACTGCACATTCTTTAGATTTCATATCAGTACAAGGGATAAAGTATTACTGGAGCATTTATGTTCAGACCTACAGTCCAGCCCATGGGGGGGGGAGTAGCATTCTGGCAGTGTTTTTTCTGAGGAAACATATAATTTAAAAAGGGGGACCAGTTTATTTGCAAGTCAAAGTAAAGAGGAAGATATCAAAGGTATATTTGTCAGCAAAAATAATGACTGTAAGTTCAAGTTGCTGTGAAACTCAACAACGCAGAACATATTCTCATTTGGGAAATAGAAGCTGGAACTTATTAAGTTTTAGGTTGTGATAAGTAAGCTTGCTCCATTTTCATTTGCAGGCTCCCTTTTCTCCTTAGGATAATGTTACCATTGGCTGTAAACCATTGCCTGATGTTTGCCGTGGAGCTAATGCTTCTGTTGTACAGCACAGGTAAGTAACAAAATCTAGCTTAAAAGAAACCAGTATTTCTCAAAATATTTTTCTCATATTTTTACGTTGAAATTTTTTAGGCACAAATGGAGACAGTAAACCCAATAATACCCTCTTTATCAGTCCCAAAACACTAGCTGATTCATATTTTCCATCAAGTAAGTTAAAAACAATACAGGAAAAAATCATCATTAGGTTAAAGGACAAACTTAGTAATCTGGGGTTTTATATTTTAATTTAGAAAGTATCTACCAAGAGGACAATGGAACTAAACTCTGTTTCAACATCCAACCAAATAATACACGTGCAGGTACAGTTATCTAATTTTTAGCTTTTCTTTTTTTTTTGCTTTCAAGCTGTTGGGGAAAAACATTTGTCTTGGTTATTTGCTAAATGTGTTTGTGCTTTAAATTTTTCTTAGAGTGTTGTAACGACACGGATTTCAACTGCAATATTGAAGTAAAAATAGATAGTCAAGGTAAATACAGGCTAAATTTAACTGAAGAGATTTTATCCAAGCAAGATATTGTGGTGATGAAGGATCCAGAGCATAATTATTCATGTATGCCATCCCAGCTCTACAACAAAAGCAGCCCTGGTAAGCCTCTAAGAAGTGAGTTAGTGCACAGTGGTCAAATTTTCAGTTTATTTGATCAGTTTGAAAAGGTTTCCAACCAATGAGCTGATGCACTTTCCATCTTGTTGCAGGTTTTTTTTGTAACATCAACCGCTGCTTGAGTGAAAGTAAATTCACAAACCTTTTCCTCTTAATTTCTACATGAAACAATGTGACAGCAGTGACAGTGCACAAGTTCTAATTTCATACTTTTATGTGTTCAAGGTATGAAGAATATGAGTATGAATATGAAACTGAGCAAAGGGAGCTTTCGTGAAAACCTCACAGGTATAATTATTTGTTTATCAAATCAGTTAAAAACAAATATTTAATGTTAGCAAGTGTAACAACAGCCCGCTTGTGTTTGTGTGTGTGTGTTTGCATACTTTGTGTACATTTACATAAAACAGAATATGTCGTGAGTGATAATGACACATGGACTGTGTCATGCAACCCATCCACAACAACCACCAGCATCAATTCTTCCAGCGAATCTTCCACAACAACCACCAGCAATGACAATGACACTATTGACATTTCCATCAACCATACCATTCCTAACCCAGTGTAGATATCTCAGTTTTCATAGAAATATTTTTGCAATATTGTGCACTTTTGAAATCTACTTTAAGAAACTAACTGTGTCTCCGTGTTACAGAGACGTCATGAAAAATCTATCCTTTGTCCTTGAAATGATGGGTAATTTTGGCACAGCAACAATCAAGATGGGCAACATCACAGGAGTGATTGCCAAACTCTCCCAGAAAAATCAAGCCAACATGAACTTTGCCTTCACAGAAAACGCTGGCGTGAAGGTAAGGTGTTTGATAAAAGAGCGTGACACAATTTTAAGACTGTGGATTACTAACTCTCTAATGTCTGAGGCATGGAATAATTGCCAGAAAAATCATATTTCTGAGTTCAGTGAAAATTACTCTGGTTATTGAACATTCTGATGAAATACAAAAGATACTTTAATGCTCATTTGCATATATTAGTTTTAATTTGTATAATACATATGCATGACATCATTATTTTATAATTGTTTTTGCTGATAAACATTTCTCATTTTGAAAGATTGTTAAAGGAGAAAACAGCAATTTTACAGGCCCATTTCGTTTAATGAAAATTCCTAAAGAGGCCAGTAAAATGGCGGTGGAGGGAAATGGATCATTTCTTGGAATTCTGTTGTTTCCACAGCAGCATGTGGTAATAGTACAGCTCAACTAAAAACTTACTTTTCATATGTATAAACATATTGACCAAACCTGATCTATTAACAATCTTTTAATCTTAACAGGATGACAGCAGTAAATACTATTTAAACAGTGAGATAGTGGGAATAGAAATGGGGGCAAAAATACAAAATGTTCTGTCCTTATTGTGCGTCCCTTTGCCCAACTTGACAGACAGCTAACGGTTCCAATGAACATTGGAGGCGGAAGTAAGTTTAAGGCTTTTTACTTCGTCAGTAGTTCAATGATTGACATCCTTTTCTTCCCGTAAAACTAAAAACAAACACAAAGTAAATGTCACAAGATGTCTTTTCCTCTTTACACACACTTCTAGGATATGAACTATACTGTTATATAGTATGTGTAATCAACAGCGACTCAGTATTGATCACAATACAACTTAGCGAGTTTAGCTTCCTCAAAGATAAACATAGCACATGAAATAACTGGTTTCTAAACAAATCTATGTAATAGAAATGCACCAAATAAACTTGTAAACATGTTGTACATTAATACTCACAAGCAATAACTCTCCAAGGCAGAAACGTTTTAAAGAGCAACAACATATTCTGCAGGCTAACAAGCGACCAGCTTCCTGTTTCCTCTACCCACAGGAACACAGAAAAACCCCACCAAAATAAAAGCTGGTGAGTATTTCCACTATGACCAGCAGAGGGTGCTGAAGAGAAAGAACCTATGCATGCCATAACACTCCCCGTCTGGTATTGTAAAATACCATTATGAACCAACTGAAACATCATAAACTGCAAGATTTTACAGATTATATCTGAATACAATGTTTACCATCATGACACACATACTTCTCAGTCCTTTGGGGACATCAATAACACTGTCTCTGACACAGGTCTCAGGTAAGTATTAATAGTTCCATTTCTCGAGACCCTCACTTCAATCTTCCTGACCCTGCCATCCTTATCCGGGAAGATCTGGTTGACAAGTCCCATTGGCCATTCATTCCGCCTCGCTTGTGCGTCTTTGATGAGCACCAAATCTCCCACCTTGAGGTTTGTATGGTTACGTTGCCACTTGTTCCGGCTTTGCAGTGTCCCTAAGTACTCCCGTCTCCATCTGGTCCAAAATGTGTTTGCAAGGTGTTGAACTTGCCTCCACTGCTGTCGATGGAGATCCTTCTCAATAAAACTTCCCGGAGGGGGAAGAGGAGTGCACACCTTCTGAGTGAGAAGCATGGAAGGTGTCAACAGGAAGGGTGTGTCAGGATCTGTTGTGATAGGAGACAAAGGTCTAGCATTAATGATGGCTGTTACCTCTGCCATTAGAGTAGAAAGCACCTCATGTGTCAAGTGAGAGTGCGGGGTTTGGAGAAGCATTGCATCCAGGATACGTCGGGACAATCCTATCATACGTTCCCAGCTTCCTCCCATATGAGAAGAGTGAGGTGGATTAAAGATCCAGGTGCATCCCTCTTCTCCCAGGTATGTTTTAATGCTTGACACGTCGGGATCTGTCAGTGTGAAACCTAGCTCCCGGCAAGCACCAACGAAATTAGTCCCACAATCGGATCGAATCTGCTTAACAGGCCCTCTCAAACTGAAGAATCGACGCAGGGAATTGATGAAACTTGATGCGTCCATCGACTCAATCAGTTCAATGTGCACAGCACGTGTGCTAAGACACGTAAAAAGAACAGCCCACCTTCTGCTATTTGCCTGGCCTCCTCTTGTGCGCCTTGTGACCACAGACCAAGGGCCAAATACATCCAAACCCACGAAGGTGAAAGGAGGTTCGGTGCTGATACGATCAGAAGGCAGATCTGCCATTCTTTGCTCAGTTGCTTTCTTCCTAAGTCTGTTGCAGGTGATACAGTTGTGGATAATCTGTTTGATTAGCCTCCTTGCTCCTGTAATCCAATATCCAGCAGTACGGACTGCACCTTCTGTGAACACCCGTCCCTGATGCATTACTCGCTGGTGATGGTGTTCTACTATCAACTTGGCAACATGGCTACCACCTGGAATAATGAGAGGATGTTTCTCCTTGTAGTCGATGTTGGCGTGTTTGAGCCTTCCACCTATCCTCAAGAGTCCTTGATCATCACAGTAGGGACTGAGTTTTTGTAAAGAGCTGTGTTTTGGTATGTCTTTACCATTAGCAATACAGGCAAGTTCCTCCTCAAACATTTCCTTCTGCACACTTTTGATGACGACAATCTCAGCCTTTGTCAGTTCCTCTGCTGTGCGAGACTGTTTGCAATGATGCCATGAACTGCAAGAAGGACCTTCATCTTTGCTCTTGAAGACCTTTGCAATATGAATGAGCAAACTAAGGGCCTTGAGGAGTTTCTTCAAAGAGGAAAAACGTCTGAACCTTTGCGATCCAAGCAGAGACCCATCATTACTCGTGTGAGTGACAAAGCTGCGTATTTCATCATCCAACTCGGGGTCCACAAGGTCATAGGTTTCAGCTTCTCTTGTAACACTAGCTTGTAACAAGAAGGCAGGTCCTTTAAGCCAGGCACTGTCACCAAGCATGGCGGCAGGCACCGAGCGTGTGCCTATGTCAGCAGGGTTAGAGCTCGTAGGGACATAGTGCCATTGTTTTGGTCCTGAAATCCTCCTGATTCGCTGCACCCTGTTGCCAACATATACATAGAACCTCTTCGTCTGGTTGCTTATATAGCCTAAAACCACACGACTGTCTGTGTAGAATTCAACTGCCTCAAGATTTAGGTCCAGTTCACTTGTGATGACTTCAGCAAGCTCTGCAGCTAAAACAGCAGCTCCCAATTCCAGTCTTGGAATTGTATGAGCAGATTGTGGGGCCAATTTTGCTTTCCCTAGAACGAAGCCCACCTGATGGTTCTGATTTTCGCCAGTGGTCTTTAGGAAAGCAACTGCTGCAATGGCTTTAGTGGAGGCATCTGAAAAGATGTGTAACTCTTTTCTGATTGCTGTTGACATCGTAGCAGAAGCGTAGGTCCTTGGAATATGTACATTCTTGAGATCGACAAGAGATTCTTTCCATGTATCCCACTCGGCCTCCCTTTCTCTAGGCAGTGGAGTGTCCCAGTCTAGGGCCTCACTTGAAAGTTCTCTCAGCAGCATCTTTCCCTGGATTGTAACCGGTGAAGCAAATCCTAAGGGATCAAAAAGACCATTGATTGTAGCTAAAACACCTCGCTTTGTAAAGGGCTTCACTGTCTCTGCTACTCGAAAGGTAAAGGCGTCTTTCTTTAGGTCCCATATCAGACCAAGACTTCGCTGTGTAGGTGTCACATCAGTCTCCAGATTTAGCTCTTTAAGCCCCTTTGCACGGTCATCTGGAGAAAACGCATCAAGAACCTCAGAGCTGTTTGATGCTATTTTATGCAGGCGAAGGTTAGATGTGGCAAGCATTTCCTGTGCTCTCTTCATTAGATCAATAGATTCACTGGCTGTGGGCCTTGACATAAGCGCATCGTCAACGTAGAACTCCCTCTCAATGAAGCGTCGTGCATCTGATCCGAATTCCTCTTCACCATGAGCTGCTGCACATCGAAGGCCGTATATAGCTACGGATGGTGAGGGGCTGTTGCCAAACACGTGAACCTTCATTTGATACTCACAGATGTCATTGGCAGGATTGTTGTCTTCATGCCAGAGGAAGCGCAAATAGTTTCGATGGTCCTCTCTTACAATGAAACTGTGAAACATCTGTTCAATGTCAGCGGTTACTGCAACAGTTTCACGTCTGAACCTCAACAATACTCCCAATAAGCTATTATTGAGGTCAGGTCCAGAGAGGAGAACATCATTGAGAGAGACGCCATGGCACTTTGCACTTGAGTCAAACACAACCCTAATCTGATCCGGCTTCTGAGGATGGTACACCCCAAACGTAGGTAAGTACCAGCACTCCTTGTCCACCTCAAGTGGAGGAGCCAGTTCAGCATGGTCACGATCAAATATGTTCTGCATGAAAGCAAAGAAATGCCTCTTCATTTCAGGCCTTTTTTCAAGGGTGCGCTGAAGAGAGGATAAGCGTTTGACGGCCTGGTCGCGATTGTTGGGCAGCCACTGGCGAGGTCCCTTAAATGGAAGTGGCGCCACCCAGCTGTTGCTGTCATCTATGAACATCTCTCTCTTCATGACCTCTAGGAACAGTTTGTCTTCAATAGAAAGGCCGATTTTGTTATCGTCCTCGGATGTATCAAAGATGGTGCTTCCAAGAGTGCATGCCTTAACTATAGGTGTTTCGGTGGTAGGGAAGGCTTTACGCTCAGACTTGGACCCATAATTCTCTTTGATATGAACCATATTTGGACATGGTCTGAAATAGGATGGGCGATTGTTCTCAAGCACATTAGTATGATAGGCATCCACAGCTGCAGGCTTGTGAGCATCACCTAAACAGACATCACCAATGATGACCCATCCCAGGTCCAGTTTCTGTGCATATGGGGCATTGTGAGGACCGTTTCTATGCTGCCTCGCTTTGTGGACACTAAGTAGGTCACGTCCAAGTAAAAGGAGGATCTCAGCTTTGTGATCGAGTGGTGGGATGAGATGGGCTATTGGCCTTAGATGAGCATGTTCTGCTGCCACCTCAGGGGTAGGTATCTCAGCTCTGTTACTCGGAATGTTATTACATTCAATTATTGTCGGCAGCGTGACTGATGTGGCTCCGTCTAGTGACTCCACTACAAAGCCTGTAGCTCTTCTACCCATCATTTCTGTTGTTCCCGCACATGTACGAAGTGTGAATGGAGACTCTGACCCCTCTATGCCATAAACATCAAAAAACTCTGACCTGGCAAGTGACCGATTACTCTGATCATCGAGCACGACATAAGCCTTTGTCACTCGCTCTGGCTGCGCTTTTGGGAAAACCTTTACCAAGCAGATCTTAGAACAGGATCTTCCTCTCTGAGCTTCTCCACATACTTCGGTACAAGTCGATGTTATAGCAGGCTGAGTTGTCTCTTCTGTGCCCTCCCCGCCATGACCAAAGAGAGTTGCAGGAGGTGGTCCTGGATGAAGGGCAGAGATATGATTCCTGCTTTCACATTCTGTACACTTGATTGTTGTGCTACAGTTCTTGGCCATGTGACTAGTGGAAGAACAGCATCTAAAACAGATACCATTGTCCTTGAGGAAGGTCTTACGCTCCTCAATGGGTTTATTGCGAAACCCTCTGCAGCGCTTGAGGGGATGTGGCTTTTTATGAATAGGGCACTGCCTTTCCACATCACAGGTTTGCTCTCTCACGCTGTCTTGGCCAGCTTTCCCCTGTGATATTTCCGTCTTGTGAGCAGAGACCAAACCCTTATAGGTCTTCCTCACTGTAGTATCTGATCTAAAGTGGTCTGTTGTAGATGCTAAGAGCCTGAAGCCTGGATCATTGCGGGCTTGTGCCTCTCTGCAGACAAAGTCACAGAGAAAGGAAAATGGCGGAAAAATGACACTATGGTCAACTTTATACCTAAAACCCTGAGAGAGCCACTTTTCCTGGATATTGTGTGGTAACTTGTCCACAATTGGAGCGACACCACGTGCAGTGTCAAGATAGCTTAGCCCTGGGAGATAACCCTCTGATTTTGCTGCCTCAACCTCTTGCAGCAGGTCACTAAGCTCTCTCAGCTTAACAGGATCTTTGCTACTGACCTTTGGGAAGTTTGTAAGCCTGTCGAACAGTGTTTTTTCAATTATCTCTGGAGAGCCAAAACATTCCTCCAAGCGCTCCCAGGCTTTGTCCAGTCCAACTTCAGGACGACAGACATGCACCGTCTTTATTCTTTTCACATGCCGTGCTGAGTCGTGCCCTAGCCACTTAATAAGGAGGTCCAACTCCTCACTGGGGCTGAGTTTTAGTCCACTGATTGCATTCAGAAAGGAGGATTTCCACGCCCAGTAATTTTCAGGGCAGTCATCAAACTTTGTGAGACCAGCATTAATAAGATCCCTCCGTGCCAAGTACCTTGCTATATCACCCACCTGAGCACTGCCATCTGGTAGGAGTTGAGGTGTGACTCGATCAGGCGACCTTTCCCTTGTGCTCTCTGGTGGGTGCGGTGTTGAGTGGGGATAAATACCAGACTTTGGTTCCTGAGATAGCCCTGATGTTGGAATGGCTTTGTTTCTCATTTTGAACAAGTGAGATTCAACATATGGAGTACCAAAGCTTTGCCTGGGTTGAATCGTGGGCTTCAGCTCATGAACAGTTGACTCTCTATGCTCTTCCTCTGGTTTAGCACTCTCGGTTGGCTGTAGATGCTGCTCCACATACTGCCGTGTCCTTTCAGCAGTCTCTTCAAAGGCTGGTTTCCTTTCAGTTTTGACAGACTCCTCTGCTGCAACCTCAAGGATGCTGGCTTCAGCCATAGCTGCTGCTACCTCCTTTTCATACTGTAAAGTGTTCAATTTGGCTTCTATGCGAGCCTTTTCAATCATCATTTCTGACTCTATTTTGGCATAATCGGCTCGTGCGCGAGCTGCCTCCAGTTTAGCACGAGCTGCAGCAGCGGCTCGACTGGCTGATGATCCACTCGATGCTATAGAGGCCACTGACCTGGTCTCTAGAGCCGACAGCTGCGTTATTTCTTTTGTGGCTTGTGTGTCCTCCATCCCACAATGCTGCTGTGTGGCAAGCGTAAGCAGTAGTAGAGATGAGACGTGCTGGCAGACGAAGTTGCTGTCTTTGATTATCTCTGCCCGCTGAGAAGCTGCTTTTTTACTGTTCTGTCCTTATTGTGCGTCCCTTTGCCCAACTTGACAGACAGCTAACGGTTCCAATGAACATTGGAGGCGGAAGTAAGTTTAAGGCTTTTTACTTCGTCAGTAGTTCAATGATTGACATCCTTTTCTTCCCGTAAAACTAAAAACAAACACAAAGTAAATGTCACAAGATGTCTTTTCCTCTTTACACACACTTCTAGGATATGAACTATACTGTTATATAGTATGTGTAATCAACAGCGACTCAGTATTGATCACAATACAACTTAGCGAGTTTAGCTTCCTCAAAGATAAACATAGCACATGAAATAACTGGTTTCTAAACAAATCTATGTAATAGAAATGCACCAAATAAACTTGTAAACATGTTGTACATTAATACTCACAAGCAATAACTCTCCAAGGCAGAAACGTTTTAAAGAGCAACAACATATTCTGCAGGCTAACAAGCGACCAGCTTCCTGTTTCCTCTACCCACAGGAACACAGAAAAACCCCACCAAAATAAAAGCTGGTGAGTATTTCCACTATGACCAGCAGAGGGTGCTGAAGAGAAAGAACCTATGCATGCCATAACACAAAACCTTTCACAACCCATCGAGATTCAGTACAGTAATGTGGACAAGGTAAGTGTGATGTCATAACAGAAATAATGATCAATTTAAGTTCAGAGGAAAACTTATTCTGATTTTCATTTTCTATTTTGATAAAGAAAGGAGCGAATGCTTCTTGCATGTCTTGGGATGGAAACAGCACAGATGCAAACGGTAAAAAACCCCAAATAGATCTCTCTATATATATATCTAATTTTAATATGAAAACCACAGGAATTAAAGACCTTTGAAGTGTTCACTCACATTTTGCACACACGCTGATTACTGTGATAAAGTCTGTCTTTAACAGTTACTTCTTTGTATTACTGCTGTCCAACAGGGAAATCACTCTGGATCACAGATGGCTGTCAAACAGTGGAGACCAATAACAGCATCACCTGCCAGTGCACACATCTAACCTTTTTTGCCATACTCATGGTAAGACAGCTGTATAGGAAATAAGAAATTATTTTTTTTACAGCACATACTGACACATAACTATTTGAACCTAGTCACCTACACCTGCAAACATTAGCACTTCTGATGTTAATACTCTGACCTACATCACTTCAATCGGTTGTGGACTGTCGCTGTTTTTCTTGATCGTCGGTCTCTTCATGCACGTTCTCGTCAGGTAAGAGATCCGAGGCAGTTTGGATTTTTACCTCAGTAAAGTCCTTTTTCTTACGCACACTAATTTGCTCCACAGAAAGAGGAAAGCAAGCGAAGCAACAAAGATTCTGATGAACCTCTTTGTCGCCATGTTGATCCTGAACTTGTCCTTCTTGACCAATGAGAGCATTTCAAATCTGGGTATCAAAGGTGCATGTGTGGCAATAGCAGCAGTTCTGCACTACGGGATGTTGGCCACTTTTACCTGGTTCTTCATGCAGGCTTTACACTTGTACCTCAGTCTACGTCGAATCTGCACTGAAGTGAAACATTACATGCTGAAGATTTGCATCACAGGATGGGGTAAGAGACCTGAGCCAAAAATGATACTTATGCTCTCATATTATGAATAATAATCACAGGAGAATTTATATTCCTAATCTTCTCTTTAGTCATACCGGCTGTGGTGGTGATCGCTCTTCTTGCCTCCCAGAAATATAATTCTATTAATATTAATACAAATGAGGGGAAAGCAGCAACAATGTAAGTCTGTAAATCTGATAATAGATTTCTTGGATAAAACACAAACATCTTCATCAGAGGATCACGTTGTACTCCCTTTTTCAGGTGCTGGATCTCTGATGCTGGTATCCACCAGGGGGTCAACATTGGTTATTATGCTGTAGTGTTCGTCTTCACTCTGAGTGTATTCATTCTAACTGTAAGGCAAATCGTTCTAATGCCAAAAGCAGGAAAGGCCCAAGACAATAGTTCCATTAAGAGCAACACTTCCACCATTCTGAGCCTGTTCCTCCTTCTTGGCATCACCTGGGCTTTTGCTTTCTTCAGCTACGGACCTTTGCTCATCGCTTCCTACTACATCTTTACCATCCTCAACTCCTTTCAAGGTAAATCTAAAACTGTCACAGTGAGCTGACTTCATTCTTTATTGGATTAAAAGTCCTTAACCTTCTTCTTTATTTGTATAGGTTTCTTCCTGTTCATCTACTATTATAAATCCAGCAAGGTTATTGGAGACGGCAAAATCCACACACAAAGTAGCAGCACAGCTACATCAAACACAGCTGTAACGTCTCCTTATGCATAAGGCTTGCTGTTTTACCATATTTTGACACAAGAGGGCAGCATTTTATTTCATATAGTTCCAGCAGGTTGCTCTGTGTAGAAACAACTTGGTCATTCTTCCCATGTGCTCTCCGCTGAATGGCTTTTCTGACATGAAAGCACTAACCCAGATTACCTTCTTTGACGCAAATACTCATGTGGACTAGAGCTCGAGTCAGTACTCTGGAAGTCATTTCAGAGCACGACTCTGTTTGTTCCCATGCTTTTATATTTTAACAGACAAACTTGTCTTACTCACGCCAAATAATTCATAGAAGGCTGTGATTCAGTCAGAATACGCAACCACAATTGTAAACATGTCAGGATGTTAAGGTGTAAAATGTTAAAGTGGGAAAGTGAAACATGTCAAAGACATAAGGACATTTTCAATTTGATGGCAGTAACACCTCTCAAAAAGTTGGGACAGGGACATGTTGACAACTGTGTAGCACCTGTCTTCCTTTAAACAGAAATCCATAAACATCTGCTGGGATGAGCTGCTGGACGTTTGGTAGAAGAACATTCCATCTTGTTGGATATAGGATCCTAGCTGGGTTGTCTTCTGAGTTATTATCATGATGCATCAAACGTTTTTATTTGGTGATATGGTTGGCCATTTCAGCACCTGACTCTTCCACTATTAAGCCAAGCTGCTGTAATGAATGCACTGTGCAGTTCAGCATTCTCTTGTTGAAAAATCCAAGCAACTCCTTGAACAAGACTTTATCTGCATGGGAAAATATGTTGATCCAAAACCTGCATATACCTCTGAGCAATGATGGTGCCTTTCCAGATGCCCAGGCTTCCAATTCCACAGCCCAATACCATCAGAGATGTATAGTCATTGAATTTTGGTAAGCTGGATTTTCCTTCTCTTCCATCCTCATCCATTTTTTCCAAGCAGAATCTTAAAATTTTGAATTGTCTGACCAAATAACAGTTTCCCCTTTGGCTGTGTTCATTTTAAATGGGCTTTGGTCCATAGAAGACAGCAACTTTTCTAGATAATTCTCACATATGGCTTCTTCTTTGCATGATAAAGCATTAACCTCCATTTTTGGATGGCACTGTGAACTGTGTGAACACAATGACAGATTGGTGAACCTCTGCCTATCTTTAATATCCAGTCCCGTTATTGAACTGTTGCTAGTTAACCTAACTATTTAAAAAATGTTCCCCCAGCTGTTTCTTTTCAGTACTACTTACTTCTCTAGCCTTTTCTCGCCTCCAACTTCTTTTGAGCAATGTTGCTGCCATCAAATTCAAAACGAGTGTTATTTTTCATGAAACAGTAGAAAGTCTGAATTTAAACATTTAAAAATATGTATATATTATCCATTGAAATTTGCTTCATGCTTCTCCCATAGCAAAAACAATCCTGACACTGTAACTGTCACATTAAATGGTTCTATGACAAATCTGTCATTTGTTTAGTTTGTTGCTAAAAAGCAGATTTTTCACGTTTACCAGTAAACTTAAAAATGTTTTCTGTGGTCTATTGTAAATAAAATATGGGTTTTGTAAATCATTGACTAAGGTTGTATTACAGACCTCTTGAATCAGTCATAGAGTGGAATGCAGAGTTTAAACGTTTAAGAAATTAAACATTTATTTTTTTTGACTGATGTGCTTCTCAATGTGATTAAAAATAGCAGAATCAAGGTGAAAGGAAGGCTTGTCTCACATATCCTACACAGTGTCGGGGCTGAACTCGCCAGTTAGTGTGTTGCGTGCCTTCAGATAATTACTCTGAGTCCAGAGAGACCAGTATCCACTGTGCGGGAAGCTTAACTGGCAAACAAGAAATGAGCTCATGACTACCTATAGTGATAAGCTCCCTGAGGGTATTTGAATGTTGAAACTATTCTCTAAAGTTTACTGTATTTCACTAGCATATATATAAGTGCAGTGTATCTTGGCAAACTGTTTTGTTTGTTTAGTGGTTTTTGGGAATTGTGGATTTCGTTAGTACTTATTTTTATTATACTACCTTAAAAAATATCATATTATTTTTTCATTTAGAGGGAACCTGATTTGCTTTTCTCAGTTTTATTAAAGTAGCCTTAAAGTCAAATCTTTGCATGTACTCTATATCATATGAAGTTTGTCAAGCTTTTATTTGACAAAATAAATGATTTGACTAAAATGTCGTAATAACTTTTTTTGTATTTTATCAGGACAAAATATGATTTTCATACATAGAAGCAAATTGTCTTGTGAAAGAAACTGTTGTATGTACACAACATAGTCTTGAAATAAAAGTCTGAGCTGTTTAAATGAATAATAAAGTTTTTCCTTATTCAGAACTTGAGCCTCGATGAGTGACATTGAGAAAGGAAGGACTGTTTATTTATCTACGACTGATTAATCTCCTAAATGACCACAGTGTGCCAGACAAAAACTGGGGTAATTACTGCCATGCATGTCTGATTTGTGTTGCTCCAAAAGAAGGGCTTTTACGCAAAGCACAGCAGGCTTCTGTGGTATACCTGTGTGTGTCCTTATGTTAGAACATGCAAAATTAAAAAGCAGAGGCTAAGATGCAGGATCACAACTCATAGCTCTGTGGTAAGCAGTTGTGAACATTAATCTCAATAGCAAAAGATTTGATAGGCCAGAATGTGAGGGTGAAAAAAACAACTGCTTTTGATTCATTAACTTACTAAATCAAAAGTATGTAAAAGTCCCCGCACAGATTTGGAGCAGAGTTTTACTGCTTTCCTAAAAACATAAATCAAGGCATCTCTGAGAAATGTTCTGGGAAGATTGTTGTTTTGTGCGTCAGTCTAGATGATTTCATAATGAAAATGACAGGGAATGTTACATTTTCACGCTATTCAACAAAACCCTTACCAGAGTGAAAAACCAAATAAAATTTTAACACGTGTTAATGTGTTTCACTTAGTAGATGGGAACTAAGAAAGTGCTTTTTAATTGCTCTCAGTGTCATACCACATGTACAGTAGTGGCTCAGAGAAAGACATTAGCATCAACATGCACGTTAAAGTTGGAAAACATTTTGGTTCTATATCGAAATATAGGCAGAAAAAAGTGCATAAAATACAAAATCTGCTCCAGAAAGGTCGTCCTAACCTCAGTTTCTGTGGAATAAGAATAGTTAAAGTTTCCAATCACCAGACTGACTGGATGCATTATTACCACAATCTGTGTGCAGGAGCTTTTATGCATTTTATTATAGGGAGTCTAGACTGAATCCTGGCCTGTAAAAGCAAAATTTTCAATCTCAAATGACCTATAAAACCCGAGGTCTTGTTCCCGGAGACTTGCGTGTAAAGAGGGAAAAATTATTATCTTTTATTTGCCCGGTTACTGGTTAACACTGGCTTTTATCAAATTTGAGATGACACAACATCAATTCTATTTGCTAGCAAATGTGTGACAAAGCAAAGTTGACTCTTAGAAACGTACGGTCGACTTCATTTTCTGCTCCCCTGCTATGGGGCGCCGTTTGTAAAGTGAAACGTGCTGAAATTAACGGCAACATTTTTCCACATTTAGCTCAAAACAAGTCATTTTTTACAACATTTAGTAAAATATTTGTAACTTTTGATATTTAAAACAGAATTTTAAATGTTAAATCTAAATATTATATTTAAATCTAAATCTAAATGTTAAATCTAAATGTTAAATCTAAATGTTAAATCTAAATATTATATTTAAATCTAAATGTTAAATCTAAATGTTAAATCTAAATGTTTAGGCTAACATGCAAATTTATTGCACGGATCAGCGGAAATACCAAAATAAAAGCTTTCCGAAAACCTCCGGTGCAAAAGTGTGCCGGTAGTGGTCAGACACGTTCTCACTCCCTAAGCGTAATAATTTTCACTAGGTGACAAATTGTCAACATTTTATGCTTTTGGGTACCCAACACGTTCCTAAATGACGGCACCACCACTTCCCCTGCCAGTGGCGGACTCCCTCAGACATCGGTGCGTTGGTGGTTCTTTGTGTCTGGGGGTGGACATCCAGGTACACACCGGCTCACTCCTTATCGGGGCCTGGAGCCTGGGGCTCGCTCGGGCCACTTCGGAGGTGGGGTGCCCTCGGCCTCTCGGCCTGGGGCTCGGTCACTCAGGCACGGCTGGCTGCCGGCGGAGCTCACGGGCGCGTCACTGCAACCCCCCCTGGCTTCTGCTCCGCGGCTGCTGAGTGAGCCCTCATCTGGGACTCTCCTCAGCTCTTTCTGGGACAGTGGTGCGGCTGCCCCTCTGTTGGTCTTCCTTGGTCTCTTGTGTTCTGGGGGCCTCTGGATGTCTGGAGTTTTGATCTCCTCCATACCTGCTTCATGCCCTGGAGGACGGGGCTGTGGCCCCCCCACACCCTCTAGCAGATCATTACATGAAGGAACCTTTTAAAAACAAGCGCGTCCATGCTCACAGGTGTACACACGGGTGATCGCACCCACAAACTACACCCTTTTTGGCTCCTACCTCAAAGCACACTGTGTTCTGTTGATCTTATGTGCTGCACAATAATGTTTAATATTTAGTATTTACTGTCATATTCCCATATATCATTGTGATGTTGTTTATTCTATTACTCTTGTTCTCTTCTGCTTGTTTTCTTTTTTCTTTCTCAACAGGTGATCCAGGTGATCGATAGATGTTTTTTTTTCTCTGCCCGTTCTGTTGGTTTTTGTCTTTTGCCCTTCTCCCCCGTCCCTCTTCTCAGCTGTTTCTCTTTCCCTCTTTCTTTCTCCCCTTCTTTCCTCCAGTCAAGTCTGTCCCGTATTCAGTAAGTGAAAATAAAATAAACAATAAAAGGTGAATCAAATGGACCATTACGGCAAGGCTGGGATGGTCAATTTGGTAAAGTAAATCCGTTGGGCATCTTTCTTCGCCTTTAGACAACAATTCTGATGCAAAAGAGCCAAACGGGACAGGCACAAAATAAATAAATAAATGACGGCATCGGGAAAAGGAGAGCACATGAGAACCGTTTGGACTCAATCTACACATGTTCATTCATTTTCTACTTTGGAAAACACTGTTTTACGTCATTTAACTGCTAGTAAAGGTTAAGAATAAGGTTATAGTTAGGGATAAGGTTAGGTTTAGGGCTGGAACGTCTATCCGATTGTTCAGTCTGACGTCACTAGCCGTGTCTGGGCCTAAACTCCGCTGCAGGTCCATATATCAAACGATCACTATGGCATTACTGAGAGTTGAAAAACTTTCTAAAGTCTTTCATCTTTAATAAAATGATCAGCGTTCTGCTCTACCAGGTGTAACAATTGAGTTTAACATCCAGGCATCCATGAAAACGGAATTTATGACATTTAACGGAGTTAGAAGTTAGCAGGGAGTTAGCTCGCTAGCTTCTATCTAAATCAGTGGTTCTTAACCTGGGTTCGATCGAACCCTAGGGGTTCAGTGACTCAGTCTCAGGGGTTCGGCAGAGCCTCCGCCATGACATGCATGGCTCATTTTGTGCACCAGTAAAAAAAATCACATTTTATTTTTCACTAAAGAGGGGTTCAGTGAATGCGCATATGAAGCTGGTGGGGTTCGGTACCTCCAACAAGGTTAAGAACCACTGATCTAAATACAATATAGCATGTCCTGACTGCGGGGTTTTGGAAACAAATTAAAACGTACAGCTCTGTTATCACTTCCAGCATAAATGAAGACAGAAAACTAAACAGCAGTGACGTTTGTAGGGTTACTGAAGTTGGGCTAGCTGGTATATAATGATGTGCTACATGACCGCTAGCGACACAGCTATGTTAGCATAATATAAACAAGCTAACTTTTTTTCCACTCGATAAAAGTTAACGTGAGTGTTCTCGGTGGTCAGGAACAAATGTAATCGCATGGCAGGATGCTGTAAAAGGACCAAACTTCAGCCAGGAGAACAACTGAGATAATCCATCCACAATACGAGGTTAGTCATTCATATACTGCTGCATGGGCTGGGCTGTAGTTACATCCTAAGGTTTTAAAAACTGAGCTTAAATAAATGATTAGCGGTAATAAAAGCCGAGGCAGGTCAACAGTGATCACTGACTGTTTTAGGAGATTTAGCTGAAAACATCGGAAGATCCGTTTTGTCGGCCATCCAAAGGTTCAGCAGTAGTGCACTCTTAGCAGCTGCAGTCTCCACTTCACAATCGCTGCAGCACGCTCGTAGGCAAGAAGTGAAGCAGCACATGGCGGGGAGAAGTGAGGAGAACAGACACAATTTTGCACCGGAGGTTTTCGGGAAGCTTTTATTTTGGTTTAATATTTAACATTTAACATTTAGATTTAATATTTAACATTTAGATTTAACATTTAGATTTAATATTTAACATTTGATGAAAAGTTACAAATATTTTACTAAATGTTGTAAAAAATTACTCGAAAAAACATGTTTTTGTAAGGTTTTGAGCTAAATGTGGAAAAATGTTGCCGTTAATTTCAGCATGTTTCACTTTACAAACGGCGCCCCATACCCTGCTATGTTGTTTTCAATGGGTCTGGGTAGCGCGCTAGCTAGGACCCTTTCTCCTTTCCTTGCTTTTTAAAAGAATCCTGAAAATGATTTATTTCCTGGTAACTTTGCTCATGAAATTGATGTGGACCCAGGGCCTTTGTAGTGTCTGGTTTCTCCGCAGGCTGCAGTAAAATCAGGCTGAGGTCCAGGAGCAGGGCAGCGCTTGCGTGACTGCAGAGTGGGGGAGGACTAGCCATAAGTCTTAGTGGAGGGGCACCTGTGAGCACCCCCACTTCTGTGTGACTCTAAGCACTTATGCCCATAGTTAAGTGTACAGATTTATTATGGGTGTGTCAGAGAATTTGTGTTACTTTTTGCAGGGAGCACAAAATGAGGCCTCTTCCTACAGGAAAACAGGGAGAGAGCAGGGGGAATATTAAAGGTGCTTTCAGGTTACTGACCATGACTTGGAAAACTTTCCAAATAGAACACTGCCTTCCATAATTCAGGTGGGGTGGCCAGATGGCTTCAGACGCACGCACACACAGAGGATTTGACTGAGATGAACTGCCTTTCCCGAGTCCTGGAAATCAGTTTAAGTGCTGTCTTTGCTGTTCATCAGCGTCTTTCATCAGCTGCGGGGAGAATGGAGAAAGTGGAGGGGTCATGAAAGAGGAGAAGAAAAAAGGGAGGGGGTGTCTAAGGGGCGCAACCTTTTGAAACATTCAGATTGAATGCTTGACCTCTAAATTTGAAGGTTCTCCTCCCTATATTTTCCTGTCCACTCTTCTCACGTTATGTGCAACACCAGGAAGGTTCATTGCCTTTAATGTTACGTAACGTGGTTCCCCCTATCCCCCCACGACCTTAGCAACTCCTCATCAGTCTCTTCAATCACTCACAGCTTAGTGATGCACAAGGCCTGAAAAGTTGGAGAACTGAAAAACCCTCGAATGTTCTGATCTGTCTATCAAATGTCACTCTTCATCAAAATTACTCAATCATTCAGTTGACACTTGAAGTCTGAGGTTTTTTTGTGCACATTTTGCATGAAAAAGTGCAAAAGGAATTTTGTGATATGTTTTTGTGAGCTATGAAAGCAGACAAATAATAACTGAAAACAGGTGGAAATGTATTGTTTCTTACTACCGTACATAGAATGTTTGAGTGAAACTCCAAGCAAAGGAAGTTAAAGTGGCAGCTGTAAAAGTTGTGTTTCAGTTCTTGTAGAAACTTTAAAGCAGGTTAAATAACGGGGAACAGCATAGAAAATGCGATTAATCAATAATAATTCCATAATAATTCTTGCATTAGATTTCCACTTTTTGACCCTTACCATCCTTCATTAAAAGCAGCTTCCAGCATCTCACTCTGAAGAATTCCCTCATTAAACCAGGGTTTTAACAGACCTCATAAGCACCAGTTGGGTACCACATTTTACCAACATAAAAAACTATGGTTAAGACTCTAAAGTCTTCTGGGTTCGCTCATGCCTGGTTTGCTTGCTATTGACTTGGCTGCTGCTTGGGCCTTTAAAATTCACACTTGTTGAAGTTGTGGTATTTTGCTTCACACAAATCCTTTACTACAGGGACTAACTTCCTGGTTTAATGCTGCACACTTAAAAACCTTTATAAAAGGCAGACTTTAGTTGCTAAACAGGTTCTACGTTTTTAAGGACACTATTGCAGACTATTGCAGCTGCAGATAAGAAATTACTTTTTAGCTGAGTTCCCCAGTATGCTTGTATTACAAATAGAAAAGAATTTGCATAGGATTCTCACCAAACAAGTATTTCCCTGCATCACTAAGCTTTATAGCATATTATGTACACACTTACTGTACCCACAAACAAACAAAAAAACCCTGCTGCCAGATGAACACAGAAAAATGACCCCATGATAATGCTGTGAATGCAAATGAGTAATGTTTTGCAAAGTTGGGGGTAAAAATGTTTTGGTTTCAGCTTATTTGCACAAGTTCATGCAAACTTAGTTATAAACGTCTATGCAGATGACACCACTTCTTTTTACAAAAAACAACTTCCTTCAACTTGGGAGGGACAAGATTTTATTTATTTTTTCATAAAGAAGAAGAAAGGCTTGAGCTCAATGGGGCTAGTGGAGTAAAACCTTACCACACAGTGTTAAGTACTGAGCAGCCTTTCTTCTTATTCACCAAAAAGACATACAGGGAGTGCAGAATTATTAGGCAAGTTGTATTTTTGAGGAATAATGTTATTATTGAACAACAACCATGTTCTCAATGAACCCAAAAAACTCATTAATATCAAAGCTGAATGTTTTTGGAAGTAGTTTTTAGTTTGTTTGTAGTTTTAGCTATTTTAGGGGGATATCTGTGTGTGCAGGTGACTATTACTGTGCATAATTATTAGGCAACTTAACAAAAAACAAATATATACCCATTTCAATGATTTATTTTTACCAGTGAAACCAATATAACATCTCCACATTCACAAATATTGTTATATCTTCACTCCGGGTTACTAGTATAACAATGATACTCGGACCACGACGTAACTTGCGGTATTTATTATAACGGAGCAACTTAACATGGAGCTAGCCCGAGCAACAGCCGAAAAGCATCATTTCCCATAATGCATCGGGGCATGCCCACTACGGATCCTGTTATAACCCAAAATACACAACATCTCCTCCCCTCTTACAAAGGATGTACTATGAAATAAACAGGTGATCTACTCACAAACTTCAGTCTTCACTGGCACATGACAGTAATAGCCTCACAAACATTTCACCTCTTATTAACTGTAAGGTTACAACACCAACTCTTTTAATTGCTATCTTGGGGAGTGAGGGTGGACTACCTCAACCTCCCCCATGACCCATGGGGATTATTCTGCCCCGTTCATTTGGGTCAGGTGCCATCTAATAACTCAGACGAACAGGAGGCCGCCGCTCTCTATTGGGGTATCGGCGGTCTGTGGTAACGTCAGTCTGTGTGCTCTCTTGTGGAGCCTTTGTTCCTGACACCGAAGATGTCTCAGTCTCTCTTACAGTCTCCTTTACAGGTGGAACCACTGTTCCTGATGTGGTGGAGTTCTCTACTTGTGTGTGTGAAGGGGCTGACGAGTCGATGAGTGCATTTTCAAGATCTCCGCAAGACCCTTCTGCAGACACTGGTGCGGACCGGAGTAGCTGATCCACGTGTCTTCTCCAGACTCCATCGGCCACCTGAACTGTATATGAAACTGGACCAGTTTGAGCAATGACAGTTGCAGGAACCCACTTGTGTACTCCTCGGTAGTTCCTGGCCTGCACTGACTCGCCGGTGCTGAAGACTCTGCCCTTGACCTTTTGACCCCTGTACATGATTTGTTTCTCTTGTTGTTTTTGTACAGTGTCCTTCACAGTTGAGGGTTTCAAAAGATCAAAGGTAGTGCGCAGATCTCTTTTGAACATTGCGTTGGCAGGAGATGTCCTTGTGGTCGCATGTGGACTATTCCGGTAGTTAAGCAGAAACTTGTGCAGTCTCTGATGCAGTGTTCCTTGGCCTTGTGATGTTTTCAGTGCATGTTTCATTGTCTGAACAAACCTTTCTGCAAGACCATTCGTTGCAGGATGGTATGGAGCTGACGTAATGTGCTGCACTCCATTAGCCTGTAGGAAAGCCTCCATTTCCTGTGAAACCAGTTGAGGTCCATTGTCAGAGACTATCTGAGTAGGAGATCCAAACCTACTGCACATTTCTCCTAGAGCTTCTATGGTCTTTTCAGTGGTGGCTGATTTCATGATGGTCACTTCAGGCCATTTACTGTGTGCATCAACAGCTACAAGAAACATTTTGTCCTCGTATGGACCTGCAAAGTCAATGTGTACCCGATGCCATGGCTCCTGTGGGAACTCCCAGGGATGAAGAGGAGCAAGTGGTGGGTTGTTCCGGACCATCTGACACGAAGAGCAGTTCTTAGCAATCTCCTCGATCTGTTTGTCCATATTTGGCCACCAAAAATAGCTTCTCGCTATTTCCTTCATTCTCACTATTCCACTATGTCCTGCATGCAGTTGCTTCAACAGTTTTGGTCGCAGTGACATGGGAATGATGACTCTCCTCCCCCACAGCAAACATCCCGCCTGAACAGAAAGCTCCGCCCGCTTTCCCAGGAAAGCCTTCAGGTCTACACCCTTACTTGCAGGCAGACCCTTAATGATCCAGTCCAGCACTGCTGCCAACACAGGGTCATTTCTGGACGCCTTTTTCACCTGCACAGCCGAAACAGGTGCTGTCTCTACCTCCCTGAAGTAGAGGATCTCAACTGTGTCAGAGACGGGGTTTTTTAACAGGAAGGGGTAACCTGGACAACCCATCTGCATTGCAATGAGACTCCGATTTGCGATACTTGATGTCATAAGAATGTCCTGACAATATCAACGCCCACCTCTGGAGACGTGAAGCAGCAAGAGATGGAATCCCTGTATAGGGTCCCAGGATGGTTGTGAGAGGCCTATGGTCAGTAAACAGTGTAAACTTCCTACCGTACAGGTACTGGTGGAATTTCCGAACACCGAATACAATGCTCAGCGCCTCTCGTTCCAGCTGAGCATAGTTGGACTCTGCTGTGTTTAATGTCCTTGATGCGAATGCAATTGGCCTTTCTTCGCCATTTGGGAGAATGTGGGAAATCACTGCCCCCACCCCATAGGGAGAAGCATCACAAGCAAGCTGAATTGGGAACTTGGGATTGAAGTGGGTTAGCACCTCAGATGCAGTCAGTGAATCCTTTGCCTTTTGAAAGGCGTCTTGGCAGCTTGCTGTCCACTCCCATGCTTCTTCCTTGCGTAGCAGGTTGTGCAGTGGTTTCAGGAGTGATGCCAAGTTGGGTATGAACCGTCCGTAGTAGTTCAACAGCCCTAAGAAAGACTTTAACTGACTGACATTTCGTGGTGGGGGTGCATCCACGATTGCTGTGATCTTCGAAGGTGCAGTGTGAAGTCCATTTGCATCAATCACGTGCCCTAGATATTCCACAGATGACTGGAAAAAGTCACATTTCTCCTTACGGACTCTCAATCCGTATTCCTTCAGCCTCTGAAGGGTCGCATCCAAGTTGCGCAGATGCTCTTCATCATCTGCTCCTGTACACAGGATATCATCCAGATAGCATTGCACACCAGGTAATCCGCTCAGGATTTGATCAATCGCTCGTTGAAACAATGCTGGAGCTGATGTGATGCCAAAAGGCAACCTGCAAAATCTGAAAAGTCCCTTATGTGTGTTAATAGTCAACATGTCACGTGACTGCTCTTCAACGTGCATTTGCAGGTAAGCTTGGTTGAGATCTATTTTGCTGAACTTTTGTCCTCCACTCAGACCAGCAAATAAGTCATCAATCAGTGGAAGGGGATACTGCTCTGCTGTTAATACAGGATTCACGGATACCTTGAAGTCTCCGCAGATCCGGATTCCGCCGTCCTTTTTAGGAACTGGAACGATGGGCGTGGCCCACTCGCTGGTCGTAACCGGCTCCAGAACACCATTCTTGACCAATGCGTCTAAATTAGACTCCACCTTGGGCCGAATGGCGTACGGCACAGGTCTAGCCTTCATAAAGACTGGCTTGGAGTCAGGCTTGAGATGCAGCTTCACTGTAATTTTTTTCATGCTGCCCAGTTCCTCACGAAAAACCTCCTGGTGTTTTCCCAGTATGGCCTGTAGCTGAGAGGAACCATGCGACAGCTTTCTCACCTCTTGCCAGTTGAGTCTGATTGTTTTGAGCCACACACGTCCCATTATAGCAGGGCAGTTCTTCTGCGTAACATACACAGGCAGCTTAGCAGTTTGGCCATTGTATTGAACAGTCACCTCTGCCATTCCTTTCATAGGCACTCGATGTCCAGTATATCCTTTAAATACTGTGTCGGAGGGTTTGAGTGGAAGGTGCTTCAGACATGTCCTATAGACATTATATGACACTAGTGATGCTTTTGACCCAGTGTCAATCTGCATTTTTACAACATGTCCCTCCAGTTTGGGCGTGACCCAAAAGCCGTCTGAGGTTTCGTCCACCTTCAGTATTCGCACAGTATTTATTGCAGACAACACTTCTTCATCTGAGGAGTCATTTGCTCTATCCTCATGAAGCTTAACTGTGTGAACATGTCTTTCTTTTTTGAATCTTGCAGTGCCTCTTTTATTCCCAGGCTTTGAGCCCTTATCCTTGCACCTTTTGTTCCTGCATGCCCGTGCTACATGACCTTTTTTTCCACAGTTGTTGCAATCCATTTCTTTGCACCAGCAATCACTAGCAAGGTGTCCTAACTTGCCACAGCGGAAGCATGGTCCCTGTGCATTTGCTTTACCATTGTCTAGTTTGTGTACTCTGTCTGTAGCATGTAGCGCATGGGCTTCTTTTGATGCCATTTCCATGGTCACACTGATATTAATTGCCTTCTCAAGAGTCAAATCACTTTCCGTGAGCAATTTCTTCTGTGCAGCTTCATTTCTTAAACCACACACGAGTCTGTCTCTTAATGTGTCATTTAAAACATCTTTAAACTCACAGTGTTCAGCTAATTTGCGTAACGATGCAACGAACATTGTGACAGACTCACCCTCTTCTTGGTTTCGCTTGTGAAACTTGAACCGTTCAGCGATCACGAGGGGCTTGGGCGAGAAGTGTTTGGTCAGTGTGTCCACGATCTCTGTGAAACTTTTACTGCCTGGCTTTGCTGGCTGTAGCAGGCTCCTTAGCAGGGTAAAAGTCTTTGGGCCTATCACACTCAAAAAAATGGGCACCAGTTTAGCATCCTGTATGTCGTTAGCCGCAACGAAATATCCAAAACGCTCCGTATATGAGCTCCATTGCTCCGTGCTTTCGTCGAAGGGACCGATAGGGCCAGTAACTCCAGCCATTACTCGGCTCCTGGTTGAATGGCACTCTTCCCCTCACAACTGTTCCTTTTCGTAACGTCTCTTTTATCCGTTTATGTTTTGGTTAACGTCACTTACGGAGTCTGCCTTCGTCGTCCTGTCCGCTGTACATTCCTCCCCGTTTCGCTGAGAAAAAAAAAACGGCATCCACCTTCGCACACCGGTAGCGTCGTCCTACCTCCGGCGCTGTCTAACACCAGGTTAGCGCGAGGCATCAGCAGGAAAAAAAAATGTAAAACTCCAAAGCGGACTGCAGCGTCGGTCCAGACGTCCTCGTCGCCACTTTTGTTATATCTTCACTCCGGGTTACTAGTATAACAATGATACTCGGACCACAACGTAACTTGCGGTATTTATTATAACGGAGCAACTTAACATGGAGCTAGCCCGAGCAACAGCCGAAAAGCATCATTTCCCATAATGCATCGGGGCATGCCCACTACGGATCCTGTTGTAACCCAAAATACACAACAAATATACATTTCTGACATTCAAAAACAAAACAAAAACAAATCAGCGACCAATATAGCCACCTTTCTTTGCAAGGACACTCAAAAGCCTGCCATCCATGGGTTCTGTCAGTGTTTTGATCTGTTCACCATCAACATTGCGTGCAGCAGCAACCACAGCCTCCCAGACACTGTTCAGAGAGGTGTACTGTTTTCCCTCCTTGTAAATCTCACATTTGATGATGGACCACAGGTTCTCAATGGGGTTCAGATCAGGTGAACAAGGAGGCCATGTCATTAGTTCTTCTTCTTTTATACCCTTTCTTGCCAGCCACGCTGTGGAGTACTTGGACGCGTGTGATGGAGCATTGTCCTGCATGAAAATCATGTTTTTCTTGAAGGATGCAGACTTCTTCCTGTACCACTGCTTGAAGAAGGTGTCTTCCAGAAACTGGCAGTAGGACTGGGAGTTGAGCTTGACTCCATCCTCAACCCGAAAAGGCCCCACAAGCTCATCTTTGATGATACCAGCCCAAACCAGTACTCCACCTCCACCTTGCTGGCGTCTGAGTGGGACTGGAGCTCTCTGCCCTTTACCAATCCAGCCACGGGCCCATCCATCTGGCCCATCAAGACTCACTCTCATTTCATCAGTCCATAAAACCTTAGAAAAACCAGTCTTGAGATATTTCTTGGCCCAGTCTTGACGTTTCAGCTTGTGTGTCTTGTTCAGTGGTGGTCGTCTTTCAGCCTTTCTTACCTTGGCCATGTCTCTGAGTATTGCACACCTTGTGCTTTTGGGCACTCCAGTGATGTTGCAGCTCTGAAATATGGCCAAACTGGTGGCAAGTGGCATCTTGGCAGCTGCACGCTTGACTTTTCTCAGTTCATGGGCAGTTATTTGGCGCCTTGGTTTTTCCACACGCTTCTTGCGACCCTGTTGACTATTTTAAATGAAACGCTTGATTGTTCGATGATCACGCTTCAGAAGCTTTGCAATTTTGAGACTGCTGCATCCCTCTGCAAGATATCTCACTATTTTTGACTTTTCTGAGCCTGTCAAGTCCTTCTTTTGACCCATTTTGCCAAAGGAAAGGACGTTGCCTAATAATTATGCACACCTGATATAGGGTGTTGATGTCATTAGACCACACCCCTTCTCATTACAGAGATGCACATCACCTAATATGCTTAATTGGTAGTAGGCTTTCCAGCCTATACAGCTTGGAGTAAGACAACATGCATGAAGAGGATGATGTGGACAAAATACTCATTTGCCTAATAATTCTGCACTCCCTGTACAATGCAATGCACCAAGTGTGGACACATCCTCCAAGTGGACTCAACGCAACTGTTCCAGGCTGTGTTGACCTGACATGTAGTACACATTAGGGTTGGGCGAATAGACAACAGGCTCAGCCTATGAGTAAGTTTGTTAATAATGATGCAGCGAATAGAAGCAGTCTTAGTAGTTTTAACAACACCCTCTTTCATCTGTGAACAAATGCACCTCCTCAGTGTGTGCCCAAATGCAGCGATTCATTTACTCAAACTCATGACAGAAAGAAAGAAAGAAAGCCAGTAGCTTATGTTCAGGAAAAGACATTTGGATGCTCATGCAAGTTAGTCATGTTTGAGTCTTTTGCTCGCACTTCTACGTCTGCACAAGCGGCACACTGCTTTGGTTACATCCTTAGGTTTACCTTTTTCATCCGGTTTAAAGCCAAAGAAATCCCAAATTGGCGACTTTATATTTTTTTGGCAACTAGTTCATCCATGTTCGGACTTCTGTGTTGTAAACGCGCAAATCAATCCGTGCATGATTACATTGCTCCGCCCATCAAAAAGTCTGCACATGTGCAAATATATCGCCATCATCGGTTATTGTACTGATGATTGTTGGTTGGAAAATGTTTACAAATCGCCCAACCTTAGTACACATCAGGTTAAGTGGGAAGTTACGGCATAGAGTTAAAGATTACATCATAACTTAAGACAGCTTTCCCAAAGAACTCTAAATCATGCTTAAAGCTGGAAATTCTACCTTCTTTCAAAGTTCACAGATTTGCATGTACTTCCTATGTACTGCCCTCTAGTATTACACAGCATGCAGTAAATACTTTTGCTATCAATATGTACATATGTATCTTGGTAAATGTGGATCTGATTTTAGCTTAGCCACATTCTTGCTTTAGCATTATAAATTCTACTTCCTGTGTCTAATTCCGTAGGGAGCTCCTAATCATCTTACCCACAAGACATCCAAGAGTAAGTATATATTCTTCTGTGTAAATAAATGAGCTAAGATCACATGAGGAGACAAATTCGGAAAGCATCCACTTTTGTGCCAGTCCTAATCAAATGTTGTTTGTATCTGTGTGTTTGCATTTGGGTTAGTGGCAGTTTAATGTGAAGGACCACCAGAAAAGTTTGTTTCCTGGAACAGCAGTGGAAGCTTTTTTTTCTTCATTTTCTCCATGGCGCATTCTTAATGTGTCTTGTTTGTCATTTATGAGTCTCAGAACATAAGGATGTGGGTCTTCAAAGTAATTTGTGTATTGCCCCAGTATGTGGTCCAGCTCTTGCACAAAATGGTATTGGACAAACCACAAAATGTAGGCTTGATGAACGTTCATTTGGAGCAAATAAATTTTCTTCCCACACCACTTTGATTTTGTCTATTAAATATATTTGATGCAGTAATTACTAATAACATGTTTAAAAATCTTCAAATGAAAATTTCACAACTCTCTGCAAGTTATAGGGAGCTGTGATGTCTCCTTCCTATTGTATTGTGTTTACAGCCAAAGCATAACTTCCAGCGTGCAGACCTAGACGGCTTCAAGTGATTCCATCCCAGCAGAGGTATTGAGTGACGGGGCGGCAGAGGTTAATCTGGAACATACTTGTGACTCTGTGGGGTTGTACTATCCTGCTTTTCTGACATTGTATTCTGATTTACGGTCCGTCATCTTGCTGCTGTTCACTCTATCACTTCACTGAATTACAGGATTAGGAGGAAGTGATGTCAGCTGCATAGGGGTACATGTGCTTTAACCTGTAACCTCTGTCAAATTATAATAGACAAATGGTACAATCAACACAACCAGTGGAAATGCATTCAGGCAGCGAGGATCTTATCTTTATCTATAGATAGTGCAAAATTCAAAGGTCACAAAGGTACACACTAGTCATTCTTTGGCTACTGTAGCTTAACTGCTTAAATTCGGAGGTGTGGAAGCTTGCATTTGGAGGCTGGGTGGGTTTTGGTAGCGTAACAAGTGGTTGAAGTCAAATTTTTGATGTACTTTTACTTTGCTTTGTTGGGGTTTCCTCTGTATTCTTATAGGGGTTTTTACCCTACAAGTGTTTTGACACAACTGTTGTTGTAATTTGGCACTATATGACTAAAGATAAAATTAACCTAATTTAATTAATCCACAATAAGATAGATTAGTAGAAGCCAAAAAACTGTTTGGTTCAGTGTCATTTTTCTCTCACTTCCAAATAGATCGGACACCAACTATTTCAAATTATTCAGCTTTGTTTGATTAATTTCACTACCCTCGTGTTGAAAGTGGAAGAAGGAAACAACAAAAAGACTGCATGATACAAGACTTTCTAAAACAAAAGTTTTGTATCTGGCTGATGTTCAAAGTAAAGCTGCTGTTCTGCTCATAGCAGCATACCCAAAATGACCCACTTTTGCAGGTGTTTGCAGTGTGATGAAGTGACCTCAAAGTTAAAGTTGTTTTTAGTGTTCACACAAGTTTTACTCCCAGCTGTATGATCACACGGTGCTTTGGAAACCCTTTGAAAGGGTTTCATTGCATCCTTCTGTCTCTCTGGCTCAATATGTAAATCTGTACACCCAGTTAGAAAACTATAGGGGAAGTTTGGCAGGAGAGAGTATATGCAGAAACATGCATGTTAGCGTGAGCATTTCGATACATTACATCAGTGGGAACAAGTGAACTTTGCATACACTGCCCTGATCCTCATGCTCCTTTTTTCTCCAGCACCCTCTGTGGACTGCAACTGGGACGGTAAACTCTGGGTGACCTGTCTTTGCATGTCATTCTTCAAAAGCAGTTACAGTGGGGCAAATTTCTCTTTGACCAGGCACGCAGGTCACACATTAAAATATACCAACTGCACATTGCTATGCACAAACAAAGCGCTGAGTTCTTCCTGCTGCTCATCCTGACACCCCACCTGCATTATCTGCACACACATACACACACCACCTCCACCAAACACCTCTACCATTGCTCCGCTCTAAAGATAGCCCCTCCCGGAGCATAGTCAAAATTAGCCTTTCACACGGGCAGCTGGCCAAAGCAAATAAACCAGCCACATGCCAGCTAACGAGGGCATGAACAGGGTCAGGGGGGGCCTTGCTGGGAGGTTCCAGGAGTGACAGAGGGAGGGACATGGTCACGCAAAGAAAACAAGCTCAGCAAGAGCCAGCCAGCCTTCTCACGCAGGGGCCCAGACATGTGTCTTGTCATGCAACAGCCACCCCATCAACCCAAATTAGGGCTGACGGAAGTAATAAAGCGAAGGAGCAGAGAAGGAGAATGAGAGGAGCGAAGCAATCCCCTCCTTGTCCTCAGAGTGTATAAAAGTGAGAGGGAGGATATATTGCTCACCTTTTAGAAAAGTCTTACAAAACAACTCTGGTAGCCTCACTACACCCCACAGTGGAAAGGCTGTCTGCAGTCAGCCACACACACATGTCCTCAGTTAACCTTCCATGAAAGACATATTGAGAAATATGGCAGCATCTCTTCCCATTGATTTTACCAAAAGTTACTGCGGAAAGGAAGAATTTTAGCAGCTCTGATTCTAATATTCAGGTTTGCCCAAACACAAAAAAATACTAAAAGCTGTCTTTCTATGTTGTCAGATAAAGGTTCAAGTTTAAAACGCTGTTAAATACAGCCTGCCCTACACAGAATTGCAGGTAGTCAAAGACCGTGATACTCATATTTGGCAGGAACAAGAAATCCACAATTTCCATGTATTTATATTAAATGATCGAGCTAATGGCTTTGGTAATAAAATAATCACATCCGTGTCCCAGATTATAGATAGTGCAGAACAAGATTAGAAACATTAAGGGAAAAAAAGAAAGGAGCAGCCTCTGTCTTAGAGGTTCGATGGTCAGAGGAAGAATATGTCAGCTATTGGTGGTCTGTGCCAGATGTGAGGTATAGGGTGCCTCTTGGCCTCCGAGTAAGCATATGGAATATATCGTCCATAAGGGACTACTTTGACACTGTTCTCTCTTGAGCTCATTAGTTTGTGAGGCAACCTTAGCTTTTTTCCCCCCTGCAGAAACTGCGTGATTGAGAAACGTGCCACTGTTTGTGTCTAAGTCAGCCACCATGGGAAGCCTGGTAGAGCTCGTGTCTCAAATTACACCATTCATAAAGTCATGTGAGGAGTGCTACTTAAAGAAAGAAAACGTATCTTGCGTGTAGCCAAGAGCTAAAGGAACTGCATTGCTCAAGAATAATGTGACATGTGATATCCTCACATCTGACTCAAGCATTGTTTCTCACTGAGCTCTACATAATAATGAATTGACAAAGCATGTCGAATGGGAGGAAAAGACATATCATCCAACATAAAACACGAGGTCAGTGTCGCTGTGCATGGCTGCAAAAGCTTCTCACAACAACAGTTTTAAAAGGCTAAAAAACACTCTAAGCTTGACTACTCCAATAAAAAAAGAGTAAAATGATAAATTGGCTTTTTTTTTTTTTTACCTGTAGACCAAATATGAGAATAAACCAACAGTGCTTCTATTCATCTGGTGCAAAAATCAGCATTACTCTATCAAACCCAACAATGGACACCATTTAAACACTCTCTCTGAACGATATCACTGCTAATGGTCATTACCCTGCTGACAGCTATGTGTTTACATTCCCCCACAAATGACTGCAGCACTGAAAAGATCATGCCCTATATAGACAAAATCCATTTGATCTTGTCTCAATCCTAAATACCACCAAGATAAAAGCAGTGCATATATATATATATATATATATATATATATATATATATATATATATATATGCGCAGAACGGAATTATAAAATTCAAAATGTGCTTGGTCATGACAGCGGATCTTGCTACACAAACACATAGGTGAATCTGGTAAATGTTCCTTATGCAAACAGATTGCAAAAACAGTGAACATGCATGTCTGTGCAGCTTGTTTCAGTCAAACAGCTGAGCAGGTCAGCAGTTCCAGCGTGCTGCAGTCTTGACAGAGAGGACGATTGCAGCTGGGACTGCAGAACGTGCCAGAATGAGCTAAATCCGAGAAGCTGTGAGGTGATTTACATGAAACTATGCTACAGGATCCACCTGTTAGCAGCACTGCATTTAGTAAGTAAATGGAGCTGCTGGCTCACTCTTCGAGTATCTCAAATTTGCATGAATTCCAAAATATTATCAGACTAAGAGGTATAAAAATGTCTGTGCTGGGTCATTGAGACTGAAGCTGCGATGTCAGCTTTAATTCTGGGTTATTTTTCTCAAGTAGAGAAAAGGCAGAGAAGTCAAGAGAGAGAAGTAACAACATTAACGACATCACACAGAAAAGTCAGAACACATTAAATATCTGGGATTAATTTGCTACGTGTAAATTAGAGGATGTTGTCAGAACAGAGGGTTTAAACTGCTGATAAATGTCATTCATTCATCTGGTAACCGCACTATTATTTTCTCTGAAGCATAAAGACATTCTCTGACACAGACTAGAGCTAAGCCCCTAGAAATGAAACGCAGCCATGAGCCATCTGTCACCCAATATGACGACTCTCCTTTCTGAGGGACACCACAGGGTAAGAGCCAGCTGGAGTTTTATCATCTCCAATTATCACAGTTTTGCTTTTGATCAGTTTGCACTAAGAGCTGTAATCACTCTGTCTGTGCTCATCAACACTATTATAAACAATTCAGCCACACAAGTTCCCTATTTTCCCTATTCTTTTCAGTAAGTGGGCAAAAAAAATCCCAAACTATTGTCCCTGACCTCTTATCATTGAGTTGCTAATAATTTAAAGATACGCATTAAAAGTCAAAACGACTTTCCTTACTAAACCCATCCCAACCAGTATTCAAAAATATGAAAAAATACCCAAAAAAGAAGCTTTTTAAGGCTTCATACAAAACGTTAATACACCATGCACCCCAACAGTGAAGAGAGAGAGGTTTTCACAGGTAAGTGACCAAAGTGGAACATAATTAAAATTAAGTCAAGTAAAGTCATAGTAAAGTTTCTCCATGGTAATTGCGTCACAGTTTACAGCTCCAGAAACACAAAGCAATGGCATGCAAGTGGGCATGTGGTACATAAAGCACAAAAGCCCATCCACACAAACCTATTTTGTTCTACCAGAGCTGCGTTTGTTCCCACTTCAGCACAATAAAAAGACTTGATTTGCTTCTAATATATATCTGATTTCATTGCAAAGATTAGTTTCATAGTTACATTCTCACTCTCCTAATGCTAAACAATTGGAGTATAAGCAAAATTTGACAGAGAGTAAGTTGCATGTGCACCAGCGTCACTACAGCCGGGCTCTTCTGGGTCTAAAACAGTTGATGAATAATAACCTCAGAGGAATCTGTCCCACTGCTGCAGTAATACCGACCGGCTCATCAGCAGAACTGGAGCACTGAAGGGGGTAACCTGACCGCTTGCTGACCCGGCTCCATTTTCAGGATACTAAAATGAACCGAGCTACTCAGGCGGAACATATGAGGTGCAAAAAAGAGGGAATCACGGAACATTATCCGCCCAATTACACTCAAAAAACAGATTCAGGTCCTCCTTTCAAAGAACACATGCAAATTATGTTAGTTGTTCACAAATGCAATTAAAAAATACCAAATTAATTTGATTTTCTTTGTGTAAACCTAAAATTATTCAAAACCAGCAGAGGCTGATTCTGAACACAAAATGAATGAGTTTGTTGGGGCACTGGGGGTAGGAGGAGTACATTTTTGCACTTAAGTATTTGTAAACTCAAAGAAATCAATTCAAGCCCCTCTTTAAGCTTAAACATTATTTTTAATCTCATTCAACGCAAATGTAGCACTCCAGCGTTACTGCAATTATTATTCGTGTGGTGAACCTAAATTATTTTCTCTCAAAGCAGTCTTTGTCACAAGAACAAAGTTACTGAGTTACACAACGGTCCGCCTTCTTTGAAAATTTTGCGCTCTTTCAGGATCACCTAAATGAATCCAGCTGCTCTTGGCCTCTCTGTACTTTTTGGATAAAACTACACCTTCAGGTAAGGTAACATATTATTTTTCCATATATCCAATTGTGTATTTCTTTATCAGCTAAATCTATAATGCTATTTATCATAGAAGCTTGTAACAGTTGTTTTTTGAACTTTTGGTGGTGCTACCATTCTCTTCTCTGCTTGAATACTATTTTTTTTTGACAATATAGCCAGGTCTTTTCAAAAGTGCCTTGTTTTAGAGGAGAAATTGTGTAGCTGCCAACTTTTAAGTCGGAGCGTGTGCTAGCTTATTAGCAGCTAGCCATTGTGCTCAATGAAAGATGATGTCCTATAGCTAACTTCTTTCTTACTGTTTTCTTTTTATAATCTAAAAATATGGTATTCTGTGTTTATTATTATATAATGCCATTTTCTAGTAGAAAGTATCGTTTTGAGGTGTCTTTAAAAGCACTACATAGTTTACTGAGGGTGCTACCAAAAGCGAACCATGTGGCCGGAAGAGTAACTGCAGGCAGCACAATGCGCACTCCCATGACGTTCAAACCTATTTCTTATTATAAAAGATTTCGGCTACGTCCACACTTACACAGGTATTTTTGAAAATGGAGATTTTCCGTTTTCGTTTTAAAAAATAATCCCGTCCACAGGTAAACGCAAAAATGAAGGAAAACGCTGCTAGGAACATGCCAAAGCAACAGGTGGCGATATATTCCTAAACTCAGCTAAAAACAGTTTAGGTCTTGACAAACTTCACTGATGGTTCAAATGTTTAGCAACTTTCAGTGTGTTGATTCAGCAGTCTGTATTTAAACTTCTAGTTTATTATATTTGTGTATGTTTTATTTCCAGGTGAATGCAGAGTTCCTGCAGATCACTACAAAACCCCTGCAGGCGAAGTTCTTGGCTCAGCTGGACAATTTAACAGACAAGCTGATGCAAAAATTTCAGGGGAGCAAAGGGCCAAAAGATCAAGGATATCATGGCGATCAGTAGTTTGGTCGGTACTAATGATAAACCCATCAATTAAATGCAATCAATCAATTCCATTTTTTTCACCCTTTTTTTCCACCCTTGCATTAGTATGATGACATCGACATAAAGAGGGAGCATACTCTTAAAAGCCTGGTGATCTACTTTAATGAAGATCCAGACCTACTGTTCAAGGAGTATCTGGTACGCTTATCACACCTTCTTTTCTAGATTCAATTTGAGTTAGGTTCATCGCACACAAAATCCTCATATATTCAAAAGAGACAATATAATTGTGAAATAGTATTATTCTTAATAGTCATTGTTGAAACTTGCACTGGAGAGCACTTTTTAAGGGGACGGTTTCAGCAAAAATTCAATTGTTCATTCTTTTGGTGCTGCCATGTAGGTATCTACTGCCTCTATAAACACAGTAAATGTGGACAAAACATTCATCCATTTTCTGTCAGTGTTTCAATTCAGTTTATTTATATAGCGGTATATCACAACAACAGTCATCTCAAGGCACTTCAGAAAGTAAACACTCCAGTGGAGTTCAGTTTATTATGCCAATTAGTAAAAAGTCTTCATTATAAGGAACACAGCAGATTGCATCAAGACACTAACTAGTGTCACTGCCATTACAGCAATCTCCTGGTTTCAGCAATAATGTGCATAAAACAAGCTGTTTCAAAAGGTTCCCAATTGTGATGAAATAAGGGAAATTGACCCAGCCCACACACACACACACACACACTGATAGACACTGGAGGAGCTCCTGCTCTATATCAAGCCCCTCCCAAAGGGAGGTACATAATACCTGAACCCAAACTATTGATAGGAAACAGATTGACGGGTTTTATTTATGTTTGGAGTGTTTATAGAGGCGGTAGAGACCCATGTTTCAGCACAAAAGGATACAAAAGCTGAGTTTTGCATAATATGTCCCCTTCCAAGTGACAGAGCCCTTAAACCTGAAACAACCTGTTTTTCAGACCTCCTCCACTGAGGATGAACGGTTGAGGTCCACTGCAGCAACTGTCACTGTATTTACACCATCAGAAGAGAAGGGATTCAGGAGCCAGAGGATGTTGGAGTTGTCATTGAAGGTACTACAGTTATGAACAACCTCGGTAGTGTCATCATGGCATTCATCGTCCTCTTTGGACTGATTTATGCACTTGATCTGAGCTATCCAAATGACCACAAGTACACGTTTGAGTTCTGTCAGAAGATTTTGATGAATCTGGATGGACAAAGGCTCAGTACAAAGATGCAGCAAATGAAAATGAAGATGTTTGCTTAGGCAAACAAGACCCAGCACAAAAGTTGATTTTGGCCTTTTTATATCTTTTGTTCAAACTGTGACCTTTTTTTCTTTCTTTTTTTTGGCCAAATGGAAGTTGTCTATTTTTGTCTGCTGTTCTGTTGTGAGTGATGTGACCTTTAATCTGTACTACTATAGATGGATGAAAAGACTGGGGATTTAGCTCAGAAAAAGTTTCATGGTTGTAACCACCATTTTCTTTTTGATTGCTTTTGGGATTTGCAAAGGTAATAGAAAAATGTTGACAAGTTTTGTGTCTTCCAGTGTTTTAAAGTTGGTCGTCCCGTTCTTATAAGCTTGTAAATGTTTACATGTAATTGGTTTTGGAGAAGTAAAGTTGAAAGATTTTTTTTTTATTAAAATACCTCCCCCTTGGTAACAGAAAAATGTTCGTCATGAAAACACACACACACACACACACACACACACACACACACACACATATATATATATATATATATATATATATATATATATATATATATGTATATGTGTGTGTGTGTGTGTGTGTGTGTGTATTTATGTATATGTGTGTGTATTTATGTATTGTTGGGTTGTTTCAAATCTTCAGTGACTGCCATACTATGGTGTGAATTGCAATGTTTAGTAGGTTATCATTGTGAATTTGCAAGTGTCACTATAAATATATACAATGATTCTGAAGTGAAATCTGATTTTACAGATTCCAGTTTGTTTTCAGTATTGCCTAGTAGTACAGAGGTGTGTGCTATTCAGATTTGACATTCATTACAAATGTACGTCAGCACTTTTTTGTGAGCACTTTGATTTTTGTTAAGGTTGATTTGACCATGTGACATGTATGTTTATTTACAAAATATTCTGTTTCTGCTTTTAATTCAAGTGAATAAACCTGAGTTGTAAAAACAAATTCATTTTGTCATTATTTTAATAATTAAATTAGTTTTCTGGTAATGAAAATTATGATTTAGTTGAACTCAAAATAATGATTTCAATGCAATGAAAATCTAGCTCAAGTGAATGACATTGTATTGAGTTGGACCAACCAAAACCTTTCACATCATTTTAATGTACTTTTTTTCATTTTAGCAGTATTTACGAAATTGTGTTCTACTGACTCAATTTAATTGAATTGTCATGATGTATGTAGATTAGGTTGGACCAAAATAGATGTATTACGTGGAAAACCTGCCATCAGTCCAATTGAGTTCATCCAATGACTTATTTTTTTGAGTGTACACAATGAGAAGAGCAACTCACTGGTAAGATCCATACTGCACATAATGTTCAGTGAGCCTGTGGATGAGCCATTGGCTGCCTCAGCCGCAATCTGACCAGTTCAACCTCCCCACCTGCAGTGATCCCAGCCTGGGACAGGCTGTCTCAAAGAGAGCCAGAGACAAAGCAGCTCATAAATATGTGAGCCAGTAAAAAGAATAGAGAAAAAAACCCAGGAACATTCTGTTTCATATCCTAAGAGAAAAAAGTTACTTTTTTTATTAAACTGCAAAACAGAGCAGAGATTATTTCAAAAGACAAAATGCTGTCATGGTGAAATGTTTTGGCATCTAACGGTGAAAGAAGAGAACATGCCAATAATTTTCATAAGAACCTCTCTAGACAAACAACAATAAGTACTTTGTACAGAGAATATACAGTATAACATAGATACAATATACACTGGGTTTTGTTAGTAAAATGCTGTAATAATCCAGTTGGTAAAAGTTGCATGATCATTACTGAAGTTCAAACAATTCTGAATGAGGAATGTCAGCTAGAACAATGTGAAAGGAGAGTGAAGCTAACCAAAACTCTGGAAAATCAATTGGAGTTCTTTGTCTTTAGGAGACTGTAAAAGATCTGGAAAAATAAACCCAGTAGCTTCCAAATATGTTGGCTTGGATTTTCAACCTGGGAAAACATAATCACACCTACACGAGCTGAAGCTTGAGGTCTCAGTCTGTCTCCTGCTACTTTTAACCCATCAGCCAATTTGTCCAAACCTCTGGTAAGTTCTATATACGTCCGAGGAATGCCAAAATCTGTCCGTCTTTGTTAAGAACATCTTCTTTTGTTTTCCGCCTAATTACGAAATAAAAAAGGAAAACATACTTCTGATTCTTTTTTTTAAAATAAATATTTACTCTGCCAAATTAACTTCAGCAGGATTCTCCTCACATCCCTGAGCCATCTTTAGAAAACAATCAGCAGGTGTTGTCTTGTAGTTTTCAAGCGTTTCAAGGAATTTCTCCATGTGCAAGTAATTTATTTTTCAAGGTGGATTTCTGCTCAGACTGTCTTTGGAAGGGCCCCAAAGATGATATTTTAAAGCCTTCCATGTGCTGCAGAGTCAGTAAAAAGAACAAAAATGTGAAAAAAATAAAATAAAATTCTGGCAAGTAATGATTGTCATTCAATGAGCAGTATTTCACTGAAGCTGTGGTAAAGGCAGTTCTGTTATGTGTTATACTAATGCTTTGGGTATTATCCCAGCACTTAAAACATGATAAATAATCTTAAGTGTATATAAAATCTTAGATTTTATATTAAAAATATATAAAATATAAAGGGGAGAAGGGGAGGGGGTGTTTCACTGGTACAGTCCCAGTGAATAAAATGTCAGATTTTTGTATTAATAGTAATGCCGCCCATCTTCTTCATCTTTTATTCATGTTGAGATTAATTTTAATGTTTCCTGGATGACAGATAAAACCCGGTTATCTTATCTTATGATTAAAGTCATTTTTTAAAATACATGGAAATCCTTCATTTTAGATTTAAATTTAAATCCTGTGATAAAACTATAAAGTCAGCACATAGCCTAAGGCAGCGTCCTAAACACCCTTGCCGTGAGTCGTTTGGTACCGGGCCGAGACAGTTGAGGCTCGGGTGTGAAAATTATTTTTCGGGGTTTTTTATCGTTTTTATCATTAACTCGGTTCCCGTTGGTCTTTTCCTGTGTGTTATCAATAAATCTTCTTTTTTGGTACTGGTTTTGTTTTGTTATATTAATCCGCGACACCGTAAAAGGCCGGTCCGTGAAAATATTGTCGGACACAAAACCGGTCCGTGGCGCAAAAAAGGTTGGGGACCGCTGGCCTAAGGGATGGGATCTTAGTATAAAATTAAATTGTAGTTGAGCAAGATTTTGCAAAAGTTTTCTTGAGCTTAACAATTATGTCTCCCTTAATTTTCACTGTACAAAGCTAAACTGATGACTGAGACAAAGGTGCAAAAGACAGTACCACAGCTTCCGACTGGCAATTATTTTAAGCTGTATAGGCCAAATTGGACTAATATCCCTACCTTGCCACATTCCAATTTTCTTGTTCCATTTAATCTTTCTGTAGTCTATACTATTCGAAAAAAATTATTTCTGGACAGTGGCATGCCCCTTTCTTTAAGACTTGCATAACAAACTGTCTGCTGGCTATCTACGCCGAGTCGGGGTAATCTGGAAGCCATTTCTACCGGTGCTTTCTCCCTCGTCTCATTTTAATCTCCCAGCGCAGCCTCGCATCACCCTCCCCTCCTCTCCCCGCTCCCCGGGGAAGCCGTAGTTCAGTGAACTAGCTCCGCGCATGCCAGGTCGGCATGGCACGCAAGCTCATCCCCGCTCCGCTCTCCTAGCACGCAAAAACTCAACAGGATTAGAAACAAAAATCCTTATACTGTACATAATACATGGCTCCTGTCGGTGGGTGCCACATTAGGAGAAAATCTATCACGCAGCCTGCTCACAGTTAAGAGAGGAGATTTATAGAACAAAAAAATTAGAAGTAAGGTGAATTACAACATGCCCGTTATCCTAATAAGTTATTTTATTAATAACAGATCAACTCTGGGACTTTTGGCAACACGCTAGAAAACTTTCTTGAACTTTCCTTTGACGCATTATTTTCCTTTTTCTTGTATTATATTTAGGGGGGGGGGGGGGGGGGGGGAGTGGAGTCGAAAATGCTTATTGGTGTAGTTTATAGCTGAATTCTTCATTAGAATTAAATACACTGGCATACTTGGATGTGACTTTCAGGCTCACGTGCACACTTATGCACGTGTATAGATGCTATTACATTAAAAAAAAAAGCATCAGCAAAGGGAACTAATACAGATACTAGAACTACAGATAGTTATGAATTAATAGATTAAGCGTTTGCATAAAATTCAGTTTTTGACCAAAATTCTTTTATTCAGGCAGCTCATCAAAATGTTTTAATGTAAATGCAAATGACTTTAAAGAAAAGTGTGAAGACGTCTGAGGTATACTCACCAAATACGAAGATCCTACGCAGATCAGTCAAAGGAAAGCACTCATCAAACCTTTGACCTTTTAATGGTACTTATATTTACACAGATTTCTCTTAAAATAATGGTTAACTAAATTTTCAATTAAACACATGCATATGTTACATATTTGTATTTGTGAAACTGACTTACAGCATAGTTACTATCACATTTTTGTAAGAAGTGAGTGACTTTCTCTTGTGAGAGAAGTAACGTTTCCAGCACATAGCCACAGCCCCTGTGAACTGCCTGCCATTTGAACAGGTCAAAATTTTAGTATAACAGCTTTCCAAATGTTTTTGTTATGTGTCTTTTACAAGCCCACAAAATAAAAGGAAGGTTAAATCCATGCACCAAACCACGATGACTTTCTTAATCACTGCAGCTCAGTGTGTACATGGCATATTATAGTAGCTACATCAATGTGTTAGTATGCACTTTTACAGTGGCTATGGCTTTGTGCTGGTAATGTAACTGGTCACACACTTCTAACAGAGCAGCCAAACCAACAGTAAAGATTTGCAACAAAAAAACATGTGAACTAAATCTTACTACTCCGCTTACTACAGACAGTGATACAACTTTGTTACCTTGCTAATGTACACAGAAAAATAAAACATTAAATCAAACTTAGCTCACACTATACTTCATTACTGCTGATTTTGTTGTCTTATCATTTGCAGACAGTTAATGTTAGCTAACTGAAGCCTTACATTTGCCTTACATAACCAGCTGGACAACCATCCTATATAAAAATACAAACAAAAAACATCTACACATGTAAAGTGTAGAACTCCAGACCACAGAAATTTTCCAGAGGGAAAAAATAGCATCCCTCCAGCATCCCTTCCCAGGGGGCGGGGCTTCTGGTGACAACACCTTTGTTTCATTCATTGTTTCAGAAATGTGAAAAGTAAAAAAGACAATTATTTTTTACATAAGAAACATAAATTAGTAATGTACAATATATATGAAGTGAAAGTGCAAATCAGTGTGGTGGGTGGGATAGATTAGGGAGCAAGTGAACATTTTGTTCTCAAAGAAGCAGGAAGTGTTAGAAGCAGAAGAAATGGGTAAGTGTGAGGATCTGAGCGAGTTTGGCAAGGACCAAACTGAGATGGCTAGACGAGCATCTATCAAAAGGATCCAAGGAAGGGATTGTTGTGAACCAGAGACACATAGGGAGTGAAGGCTGGTCTAATCAAACTGACCAGCTACTGTAGCTCAGAAAAAGTTAATGGAAAAGTTGATGCTGGTCCCAACAGAACATTTTTAGAATACACATTGCATTGCAATTTATTTTCTTATGGGGCTGCATAGGCAAAGACTAGTCAGGGTGCCCATGCCCTGTCCACTGCCAAAGGTGCCAACAATGTGCATGTGACCATCAGAACTGAACCATGGGGTAATGGAAGCAGGTGACCTGGTCGGATGATTCTCCTTTTCTTTCACATCATGTGGATGTCCGGATGGACGTGCATCGCTTACCTGTGGAACACCTGGCACCAGGATGTACTATAGGAAGAAGGCCAGCCAGTGGTGGCAGTGTGATGCTTTGTTGCTAAGCATTATTGCAGACCATGAACACTCTTTGATGGAAATGATATTTCCTGATGGCTGTGGCCTCTTTCGGCGGGATAATGCACCCCGCCACAAAACAAAACGGGTTCAGGAAAGGTTTGAAGGGCACAACAAGTTTGAGGTGTTGATTTGACCACCAAATCCCCAGATCTCAATACAATTGAGCATCTGTGGGATGTGGTGTAAAAACAAATCCAATCCACAGTGGCTCCACCTTGCACATTACAGGATTTAAAGGATCTTTTGCAAACATCTTGGTGCCAGATACCACAGCACACCTTCAGGGGTCTAGTGGAGTCCATGCCTCAGTGAGTCAGGACTGGCAGCAAAAGAGGGACCAACATAATGTTAGGCAGGTGGTCATAATATTATGCCTGACTGGTATACATGAACAAGAATTGGGTAGCACTGAGAATCAATAAATACACACTACCCAGTGGAGATATGTGACAACACAATAAGCCATTAAACAGTCTTTACCCCGTCAGCTGTCTGGAACAGAGTTCAAATAATGATATTTTTTACCCATGCGAGAATACCACAGGTAATTGTCTCCTGCTCCCTAGACACTCTGAACAAACAGCACCTTCATCTGATCCAAACAGTCTTTCCAGAAGAGAAAATGAGTCTGAAACAGGCTATCTCTGTTTGTCTGGTATGGACAAAAAAGGGGTGCTTGTCATTCGTCAGGTCTTTTCACTAAGACAGCAATTGGGTCAGACAGTGACAATTTTTCCCAGTGTCTCTTTCCTCATATTGTGGTCTGGCAGCAGAAAACACTGTCATTTCAAACTTCACCATCCCAACTAGCAACGTCCGGTGGTTACCTCGCGGCTCCCGGAGATGGAGCTAGCCCAGAAGATGTTTTTGTTGGTTTGTTTGCTGATTTGTCTTGGTTGCTTCTAACCACTTTTTTTTTTTTAGTCTTGGCTCACTTTTGTTCTCTCAAGTGCTGTATTCACTCTCCCCTTCCCTTTTCCTAAGTTCCACCAGCTCCCCAACTGCCTGTTGGACCGCTGACTTTCCTCTCCTCCCTGCCTCACCACCTCACCAAGCCCCCTACCCCCTTCCCTCTTCCTTCCTCCCTGTCGGTGCTGTGCGTGACAGTAGCTCACTGAAAAGTGGAAATGAGACTAGTAAACAATGATTAGCTCCAGAGACGAGGCAGCCTGGCCTACCATTGGTCCTGTCTCCACACAGAAAGCACCCACCCGCCAGCACATGACATGCAGCGGCACATAGACCCCATCCCTGCCTCCACCCCAAACCTCCCTCCGACTAATCCACCCCCTCAGCCAGAGTCAACACAGGGTCAGGGCCAACCTTTCACAGCCAGGTTACAAGGAGCAATCACAAGCAAACACGGCAACCACACGCAAAATGCACACATGACACCCCTCTCCCGCAGACCCAGTCATCTGCACCTCCCGTACACATGCACGCAAACTAGACCCCCCTCCACCATCCTGCCACCCAAGCACCCCCTCCCCTTCGTCAGCCACAAACCTGGCTCTAATTAGCATTATGGGGATGCGAGTGGCCACATATGAGGACCAGACTCAGGGAGGTGGAGGAGGAGGAGGAGGTAGGGGTGTCGGTGGTGTTGGTGGAGGTGAGGGGGGATTCCGCCCTTATAGGAACAGAGAAGAAACAGTCATCCCCTAATGCAGGCAGTATTTTGAAGACATTGCAATGTCTCTGGTTAACCAAGAAATCATTCTAGAGGATTTGGTGCTCAGCCACACCACATTTCTCAAGACAAACAGCTCTCAGGCAGAGCTCCAAAAACGCTCGACATCTGCAAAAGGCTCTCAAAGGTCCATTATCATGAAAGAACGACGCATGAAACACTTCACTGACTTTTATTGTTACCTTTGTGTTTGCACTCATAATTTAAATATGCTGTGCACATAAGAACTTCTGTTTTTATGTGTTTATGTAATCAGAGTGTTATGCACTACAGTCTGTGGAGATATGGTTAGTATGGAAATGGGTGACAATAAAAATAATGTGTATGGGTCAGAGCAGTGACTGGTTTACTTTGTAGGTGCTGTCACATAATCTGTGAGATAAACTTTGTGGTGAAATGAACTTTTTAAAAAATGTTTTTAATAATAATAATAATAATAATAAATTTGACCAATAAGAAATGTTTCTTGTATGATCTATCTGTAGAGTAACATATTATCTTTTCCCTCTTAAAAAATATTTTCAGCATCTGCTGTCATTCTCTACCACCCACACTCCTCTGCTCCTGTCCTGTTGATAAAGACAGAGTGCGCCTGTGGGGTAGCAAAGTTTCTGTCCCTCTCACTTAGTGACTTACTTTGGAAATGTTTTAGTACCTTTAATGAGGGTCATTACCTCCTGCAAAAATAAACTTAACAGCTGGTGGGAAAACAAGAAACACATTTTTTTTAATCTTCCACACAGCTTGAGGAAAATGTTTTGCTTTGGGAAATAACCACATGATGCTATAATAAAATAATTAACGGGAATATGATTGTCCAATAATGCAACTCGATCTAAAGAGAAAACCCACGGGAAAGTGCGGAGCTTCTCTTTCCTACTTAAAAGGGAGAGAAGAGAATAAAGGTGGACTGCGACAATGAAGTAGCCTCGCATTTGCTTTTGCAATCACTGGGGGGGGGGCACCTGAAGTTTCCTGTGCTATGATGTAACCCGCTGTCTCATGCAGAAGCGCAGTTTGTGTGTTGGAGAAAACAAGCTGTTGTAGGAAACCCAAGTATGAATATTTCATGGCTTTGTCCACGCTGAATTATTGTGCAAGATTGTTGTGTAAAGATTCAGTCTAACTAATCTACCTCTTTGCGGTGCTAAGACGAATAATGGAAGAAATAAGAAACCTTGTAATGTTTTATCTAATATTCTGTGTGATATTTCTTTCTTTCTCACTAATTAACACAATGCAAATGACATATATGATGAGTATTTTAATGCAAGTTTTTATAATGTTAAGAGTCACTGTAAAAAAAACAGACACACATTTCTGCAATAAAGCTGTATAAAGACTTGAAAAAAAAGAAGCTGTGAAAGATGCGCTTCAGAGTGGTGCACAACGTTTCTTTGTTATACAAAAAACTCAAAGGACTTCCCGGAAAAAAGAATAAACTATTAAAGTCACAACATTGGTTCTTACAGTTAGGCTGAGCCTTACATTAAATACAAGTTAGTGCACAGAGATTACATCAGGTTGAACTCAGCAGCTGCAACTTTCCCAAAAAGCTGCGCTTGTTTCTCGCAAATTCTCAAGCATGAAAATAGATACACGTGAAAGTATGAAAATCATTTTCCCCCGAATATATTTTTGCATAATTCGTAAACCGAATGCAAACACCTTTTTAAAAGCCAAATTTTCCCCGCTGAGCCTTAAAAAAAGAAATAATGTAAAAAAAAAAGAAGAAAAGAAAGAAAGAAAGAAAAAAGCGCACACACACAAAAGACGCACTTCAAAATGTGCAAACTATGCAAGTTCTCCCACTAACTAGGACAGTTAAACAAACTGTCCTAGTTAATCGGTCACCAGTTGCTACGTCTTTTTTTCCCCTCTCCTCCGTAGGCGGTCGTTCACGCTGCTCGCTCACGGTGTCCCTCGGCTCTCTCAAGTGCGCGCCTCCAACAGCAACCGGCAAGCGGAGAGAAAATATAGCGGGGTCTGCGGGGCTACCACAATGGGAGGAGTATGAAAGTTATCCCGAGCCCTGCCCACCAACTGCAAAACATATAAGACACTGGAGTGAAGCAAAAAATCAGGCACTTAAGCCTGATCTTGATGAAAAGACTCTGAGGGAGAAAAAAAACTTTGTTCATTATCAAAATGACCTCACTGTCATTTCAGTAACATCTAAAATATTATTTTTTTTAGATGCTATGGATATATAAGTGATTTATATTTTCCCCACATAGTCAGCAGCTCTACTAACTTTGAAACTATTTTTTAAATCATTTTTGAGAAGCAAGTGTGCAGGAAGCTTGTCACAATGGCACTGGACCCTGAGTTTGGTGTGAAGAGCAGCAGCAGCATCATCAGAGAATGGAGCGGACAGGTCCATCCTGCTCTGGTTGCCACCTTTGTTTTCCTCTTCTGTGTGGAAGCCTGCCTCTGGGTCAGGAACCTCAGGCTGAAGAGAAGACTGCCGGGACCTTTCGCCTGGCCCGTGGTCGGCAATGCAATGCAGCTGGGCCAGATGCCTCACATCACCTTCGCCAGGCTGGCCAAAAAATATGGCAACGTGTACCAGATCCGGCTGGGCTGCAGTGATGTTGTGGTTTTGAATGGAGAGAGAGCAATCCGCCAGGCTCTGATACAGCACAGCACCGAGTTTGCAGGCAGACCGAACTTTCTCTCTTTCCAGATGATCTCGGGAGGCAGGAGTTTGACATTTACTAATTACAGCAAACAGTGGAAAGCACACAAGAAAGTTGCACAGTCCAGCCTCAGAGCATTTTCCTCTGCAAACAGTCAGACCAAAAAAGCCTTTGAGCAGCACGTTACAGCCGAGGCCATGGAGCTGGTGCAGGCATTATTGCGTCAGAGCACTGATGGACGGTATTCTGATCTTGTTCATGAATTTACAGTAGCTTCTGCTAACATCATGTGTGCTCTCTGCTTTGGGAGGAGGTATGGACACGATGACCTAGAGTTCAGGACCTTGCTAAAAAGAATGGACAAGTTTGGGGAGACAGTGGGTGCTGGTAGCTTGGTAGATGTCATGCCCTGGCTTCAGTCCTTCCCTAACCCAGTCCGTAGTGTCTATGAAAACTTCAAGAACATCAATGAAGAGTTTTTTGGTTTTGTGAAAGACAAAGTGATGCAACACAGAGAGTCCTTCAATCCTCAGGTGACGAGGGACATGAGCGATGCCATCATCAGTGTGATTGAGCACGGAGAAGACAGCAGGCTGACCAAAGAGTTTGTTGAGGCAACAGTCACAGATCTGATTGGAGCAGGTCAAGACACAGTTTCAACTTTCATGCAGTGGATTGTCCTCCTCCTGGTCAAATACCCAGACATACAAGCCAAACTGCAGGAGCTCATAGACAAAGTAGTCGGCCGAGACAGACTCCCATCGATTGAAGACAGAAGCAGCCTGGCGTACCTGGACGCCTTCATCTATGAGACCATGCGCTTCATCAGCTTCGTCCCCCTCACCATCCCACACTCCACAACCTCAGACGTCACCATCGAAGGGCTCCACATCCCCAAAGACACGGTGGTGTTCGTCAATCAGTGGTCCGTCAACCACGACCCTCTGAAGTGGAAGGACCATCACATGTTCGACCCCTCACGCTTCCTCGACGAAAGCGGGGCCCTCGACAAAGACAAAGCCAACAGCGTGATGATTTTTTCAACAGGAAAAAGACGCTGCATCGGTAACCAGATCGCAAAGGTAGAGGTATTTATATTTACAGCAGTCCTGCTACACCAGTGCAGTTTTGAGAGCAACCCCTCTGAGCCCGTCACTCTCGACTGCTCTTATGGGCTCGCACTGAAGCCCCTTCCATTCCGTGTCAGCACCAAGCTGAGAGGAAAGCTGCTTGGCTTAGTTTCCCCAGCATGAACAGCTTGCCCCCAAATACTGAGACTCCAGCAAATACTTTCCCACCTGTGACATTTAGATGAGAGTAGGCTATCCATATACCTGCACTAAATAGTATGGTTGTATGATTATCATATTTAACAGTGATATTTAATTCATATTGTAACATGTTCTGTATTTGAATTATTGTCAGTGCAGGGCTGAGGACATGATTTTAAAGATGTATCGTTAGCTGCAAAAGGTCAAAAAGCATGCTTGTGGACTCTTGTGATACAGTGTAAAGGTAATAGATGTTTGTTTCACACTATACTTGATCATTTTTGTACATATTTCTGGGCCGTGCGTTTGTCTTATGCCTATTAAGCATGTGAGTGGAAAAATTAGCTAAACCTTTCAAAGTCAGTTTAAACTATTATAACTGTATTGAATGCTTGTGAATGTCATCAAGTCACTAGCTGACTTATTGTTGTAACTTGTAATATGTAAAATAGATGTATTTAACCATTGCCACACAAAGTCACATAAAAATGTTTATATATATATATATATGTATATATAATTTTGTTTTTTCAGGAATTTAAATTTAAGCTGTTTGACTATCTACTGTACTCACAGAAAGAACAAAATAAACAGAGTGTGTTGATCAAAGGAGACAAAAATGGCATGTTTATGAAGCTGGGCAGCCGAGCCGGAGTCTTTCATCAAGAAGCGTACATCCCTTTTTCAAAGGATGAAGAAGTGATGCTGCAGTGGAGAATGAACTTCACAAACTTCATGGACCCAGATTTAACTTTTTACTGTACAAGCACTCCAGCACTACCCATGCCAAATGCATGTCTCCCCAGTACAATGAAACACATGTGCAGCAAATTTGCATAGACATGTTTGTTTACAGTAACTTTTACAAAGCTACATGGATGTCACTGCACTCTCTTAAAGCCACTGTATTCAGGAATCGATGTTGCGATGCCCAAGGGATGTGTTTCTCTATCTGCATCGGGGCAAAGATAAAAATGAAATAAACACGAGTAGGCTGTTAAGGTGTTGTTTTTGTGATAATGTTTCATTCAAGACCTGCAGAGGCTCTATGTAATGCAAAAATAAGCTGTATCTGAAATGAATAAAAGTGAATTTTCAAAGCTCAATCTGTATTTTTATTTAGTCTTGAAAGTTATGCTAAATAACTTATCTTAACACTGCTCACTAATGAAGGTGTATATCTCAGTTTCAAAGGATTTTTAGCCCCTGTTAATGATATCAGCAGCATGACGCTTTGTTTTTTTTCCATAAATAGAGCAATATGGAATATTTGAATTGTGGTTGGATATCAATAAAACCCAAACTGATGCTTTTTTTTGGAATCTCCTTGTTGCACAAGCACCCACATAAGCAGATTTACAGCTGTTTGCATTCTGTTTCAGACTATTTTGATGCAACCACAAGCCTAAGAGTGACATTATCTCAGAGAGCTTTGCATAAAGGTCTATTATGCCAACAATAACATTGTCTATATATTTTATAGAGCATAATAAATTGTGCTGGTTCAGTGTTTGGAGTTTGAAACCTCTAGCTTTCATGATGGTATCCCAGAGGAAAACTGCATGGTTGTAATTAACAGCTTTGCTGTAAATAGCCAAAACCAAGTCATGTTTAAAATGGTCTCAGAAAGTTGTAGGAAAGTGAAAAGAACAAAGGAAACTGAAAATATCGAACTCCTCGTCTTATATATTACAATACATACCTCCTTGAATAAACTCTCACAACGATAAATTCATTTTCGATATTTTGTGGTCATTCATTTTTGGCCACACATGGTATGTGAAAGTTGTTTATTTTTTAATTATGTGCCATTCTCTTGTACATTTTGGCCGCAAAAACAGTAATTCTGTGCTTTGTGGCAACATTGTCAATTAAGTAGCTGCTCTCCTTTTCCAACATCATCCTACAAGGGACGCTGCTGGAAGCAGTCCTGAGTGGGAATAGGACTAAGGTCAAAATGGGAGGGGAGAGATAATAAAAAACCTGAGCCGCTGAACCCTCCCACCGCAGAGATACATATAAGCGAAGTGTTAAGGCTTGAATCTGCATTCCTCTTAAGTGGTCGTCTGAAGACGCACTGCTACACTGCTAACTACTCAACCTGATCGAGCTACTCTCAATCACCTGAGAGGCAACCCTCTACTTTTTTTCTCCACTCAAATATTTCAATATATTAAAGACCAGAAAAAGAGGAAATTGTTTTCAATTTTGAGTGAAATCTTTATTAGATGCAGTGGATGATAGAACAGCAATGGCTCAAACAGATGCAGAGTTTGGTGTGAAGAGCAGCAGCAGCATCATCAGAGAATGGAGCGGACAGGTACAGCCTGCTCTGGTCGTATCATTTGTTTTCCTCTTCTGTTTGGAAGCCTGTCTCTGGGTCAAGAACCTCAAGCTCAGGAGAAGACTGCCGGGACCGTTCGCATGGCCTGTGGTGGGCAATGCCTTGCAGCTGGGCCAGATGCCTCACATCACCTTCACGAAACTAGCGAAAAAGTATGGTGAAGTGTATCAGATACGACTGGGCTGCAGTGACGTTGTGGTCCTGAATGGAGGCCAGGTTATTCGTCAGGCCCTGATACAGCACAGCACAGAGTTTGCAGGTAGACCCAACTTTGTATCTTTTCAATTCGTTTCCGGGGGGAAAAGCATGACTTTTACAAATTACAGCAAACAGTGGAAGATGCACAGGAAAATTGCTCAATCTACAATCAGAGCTTTCTCATCTGCCAACAGTCAGACCAAGAAAGCCTTTGAGCAGCAGATTGTGGCTGAAGCCACAGAGCTAGTTGAGAGTTTCCTCAAGCTCAGTGCTCAGGGCCAATATTTCAACCCGGCTCAAGAGTTGACAGTTGCTGCTGCTAATGTGATTTGTGCCTTGTGCTTTGGGAAGCGTTACGGACATGATGATATGGAGTTTAGAGCCTTGTTGCACAAGGTGGATAAGTTTGGACAGACAGTAGGGGCTGGCAGCTTGGTTGACGTGATGCCCTGGCTTCAGTCTTTCCCTAATCCAGTCCGCACTGTCTTCAGAAATTTCAAAAGCTTGAATCAGGACTTCTTTGCATTCATCAAGAACAAAGTGGAGAAGCATAGGGAGACCTTTGATCCAGAGGTGACCAGGGACATAAGCGATGCCATCATTGGTGTCCTTAATGAGTCAGAGAAAGGCGAGGAGCTCACTGTAGGCTACACAGAGGCGACTGTGGCAGACTTGATTGGTGCAGGTCTGGATACCGTCTCCACTGCTCTTCACTGGATTGTCCTTCTGTTGGCCAAACACCCTGAAATTCAAACCACACTCCATGAACTCATTGACAACGTGGTGGGGCGAAACCGGCTGCCATCTGTCGAGGACAGACAACACCTCGCTTACCTGGACGCCTTCATATATGAGACCATGCGGTACACCAGCTTTGTTCCTGTCACCATCCCCCACTCCACAACCTCAGACGTCACTGTCAGCGGTCTCACCATCCCCAAGGACACAGTGGTATTCATTAATCAGTGGTCCGTCAATCACGACCCCCTGATGTGGAAAGACCCACATATCTTTGACCCCTCGCGCTTCATTGATGAAAACGGCTCCCTAAACAAAGACTTCACAAACAATGTGATGATCTTCTCAGCAGGGAAGAGAAGATGCATTGGGGACCAGATAGCCAAAGTTGAGATATTTGTGTTCTTTGCGATTCTTCTGCACCAGTGCAGCTTTGAAAAATGCCCAAATGAGGACTTCTCTTTAAACTCTTCCTATGGCTTAACACTGAAGCCTTTAAATTACAAGATCACTGCCAAACTCAGGGGAGAATCACTGAAAGGCCAGTGAAAAGATGTGTGAGAATGGGTTCTGAAAATAAAAGGGAGCATTGCTATGTAAAGTATGCACCCTTAAAGAGGAGTTGTGTCTGCATCAAATAGATTGTGCACCCTTTTAAGATGACAAAGAATATATTTGTGACTAAAGCAAAAGCTATCGGTTCACACAAATGCAAAAATATTTGCAACGGCTGACGTGCTTTTTTAAAGAGAAGTCTGAAATTGGCATTGGGAGCAAAATGCGAACTCAAATGCAGTTTTGCCCTTCAGTTCTGAAAAACTGCGACTTAGACAAGAAGGCCTAAATATGGAACAAGATATAATGACAACTTTGATGTGGGCTCCTCAAAAACCACATACCATAATAAATCTTAAGTACGTATTGGTATTTATATGAGGGTATTTAGTGGGAGTCACGCTGAATTGCAATATAAACTGGTGGTGAAAAAGAAATTTCCCTCTAGACTGTTTTTTTTTCGCTGACATGCCCGTTGTGTGGTCTCATTTGAACAGTTATTCACCCAGAGAACTATTTATCTTTGTATGTACTGAATGATCGAAGTTATTACAAATCCAGAATGCAAGCCATGTGCATTTGTGCGCTCATAAATCACATATAGTGCTGATGTATTCTGATAAGTACTCATGTAATGTATAAAAGCCATTGATTTCATTGTTCCTCATGCTGTTTTCTTCTGTACACACAATATACCACATGTGTGCATACCACGCTACTGTCTGAATAATAAGCCAGACTCTTTTGAATTGCAACATAATGCTGTCATAATCAACATGATCCAGTCTGTGTTCTACAGTGCCTTTAATGTACAATAAACATTTCCTACTGATTTCTGATTCTTTGGGGTGTATCGGAGAGGAGTGCTAGGTATCACAGGGGCCAGAGAGGTCAAAGAGATAATAATAGAAGCTGATGTCTAGGCTCAGTGTTGTGGTGAAAGATTAATATGGGCCCTGCATGCCTTGTTGTATAAACTTAACATGCAGGCAGTGACTCAGTAAATTTGTACAGGCAACAGTAAGCAGCCACAAGCTGCCCTCATCAATATTTAACCTGGATCGCGCCGTACTTTTGACTAGTGTGCGACTAGTTTTTCTTTCTTCTTCTTCTTCTTCTTCTTCTTTTTTTAAGCAAATAGACTGAGATGCTTTTCATTTATTAGGCTGACATCATAGGTGAAAAAAGACACTTTTGGTTTAGTGGAAGCAAGCCCGATCCCTTCTAAGAAGTCTGTACTTACACTGCATATATAGTGCTCTAACTACACAGGCTCGTTTCTTATTTGCTCGTTTCAAGCCATCTTCAACGATAAAATGCTCCCAACCGAGTTGTGTCATATATAAGTGTCCAATAAAGTATCTGTTTTTGCTGATTATTAGTTATTTCCTATTTTCATCAAATAAACAGCGAGCACTGTTTACTGCCGTTCTTTAGGATCAGACCCACCTGTGTTTATATCAGCACCTGTATGTCACTTGTACTGTCGTGGGATTTAAAGCAGCAACTACGCAAGTTTTGTATCAGTTCCAACACATTCAGCATCCCCTCCTGAATTCCTCCCTCCCTCCAGACTGACTGGCTTATTTTTGGGAAAACCAGAACCGCCCCCATGTTCAACATTTACTCTTGCTGTAAGTATAGTTTGTAAATATTAGTCTAAGTGTGGGTAGCAGCTTATAATTTTCATTCCTTTTTTTTTATCTCCCTTGGGATGTCTCATGGGAGCACTGGCCTCAGTCAATGGTCTCGAGTCTACCTGCAGGAGAAGAAGTGTGGCTGAACTTGTTTCCACTTGGGTTAAAATCAGACGAGGCTGAAGACATTCTGTACTGTTGCAAGCTCTCCTTCTTCTGTTTTTTGCTCTGACACCGCAAGGACCCCAGAGGAAGGAATGGGCTGCCTGACCTCCCCTGTTTCCATCACTGCTTCCCAAAACATCCATGAAATGTGTCCAGCTGAAAGCCTCCCTTTCACCCTGAGTCACCCGCTCCGCGCACACCCCGCAGCCCTCGAACCTGACGAGTTTCACTCCTTGAAGGAAAACAAAAAAAAAAAGAAAACGCGTACAGGCGGATAGTTGTTCAGCTCTGAGGTTATTCACATTCTGCACGTACACAGAGAGCCACAGAGTGACCTCCCACAGCTCAGGGCTCCATCCAAAAACGCCCCTCCACACTGCGAGGGTTTTGACATGCAAAGTGCAGTCACTGTTTGGTAGATGACATGGTGAGGTAGTATTACTTGGAATAGACCACATCCCATTCTCCAGAAGAAAAAAAAATCCGCAGGAACACAGCGGAACATTGTGTTTAAGCATTGACTAGGAAAAGACTCATGTTCTTGTTTAGCCAATCTTTCCTATTCAGCCGCCCTCAACACCAGCGCACTGACCACAGATACACTCTGCATCCAAAAAGTGGCAAACAAGCACTGTGACTGTAATTCTCTGCGTGGTAGTCGGAGCTAACCCAAAGTATTAAAAAATGTGAAGAGAGCATTTATCATTCTGCAGCAAGGGCAAAAAAAAAATCGAATAAAGTAACCAAGCAAATATTTTTCTTTCAATAACAAGAACAAATAAGTCTCTGGGATAAAAAACAAACAAACAACAACTACAAACTATAAATCAAAAGTGACAAAGGTAGCATTTCCAAGGAGTAAAGTAATCAAAGGCATTTCCCACATATTCATATCCTATCACGTGATATAACATCCTGGCTTTTGCATGCACATTTCTTTCCAACTAAACTAAATACTTTGATGTGTCCTACCTCCACCTCCTCTGAAGATGTCCCAGAAACTCACGACCCTGCTCAAACACTGAGCTGTGCTATTTCTATTAACCGTGGTGTATTTGTGACAGATTTACACCAAATTTCCTCCACTCCATGAAAGCGCACAGGCCGCCTGCCACATTAATAATCCTGATTTCTTTCTAAACTGGTGCTCCATCTTTTAAACGACTCTCATTGTGAATCGATTTGTCTCCTGAAAACAAGAAAAGAGCTGCAATTTGCATTTCGAGCCAGTGTCACATCCACCAGAGGATTTTTGTTTGATGTTCAGCGTTTCCTCTCCTTTGAACGCTCTTTGGAATTATGTCATAGGCATAAACACTGAGCAGGACTTATAATTATGGTCTGGTTAACATTATAATCAAGCCGTGCCACCTTAAACTTTGGGATCCTGCTGTAGTCTCTGCATCTTAACACATTGCTGACAGAGTTTAACAGCTAGCGACCCTTCCCTATGTTTTGGGCTACAGCCTCATGCAACCATCATAAAGACATGTCAAGTGACCCCCTTTCTATAAACAATTACCCAACTCATTATTATAGGGTGGAACAGCTAGTTCTTGTTGTTTTCTCTGTGCTGGGATTATGTTTTGGAACAGTGGCGAAGCGAAAGGTCTTTGATATAAAATAACACAATGAGCAGTTCCATTTGGCGCATTTCTTTTCATATAATAAACAATTATTATTTTCAGGAAGTGGAAGAGCGTGAGACACAGCAAAGCATGTGGTTTTTGTTCATGGATGGGAGTTTACATCACGCTCTGACACGGTCACTCACGTTAAGTGGATTTAAGTGGTCAGTTTTGTTACGTGTGGAAACTGAGCGACGCTGCCTTCTAAGGTTTAGGTTTTTATGTTAAATGGCTAAACTGACTGCCAAAAAACCCCTGTGGGTGTGGATGAGAGTGTGGTGGAGAAGTAGTCTGCAGTGTTCCATCATCGAGACATGCTGACCTGGAGGCTGATGTTGCAAAACTTCCTCCAGGTGACGGTGGAAGGTGGTGAGTAATATTAAACAGAACTCTTACATGGCATCACATCACTGAATGAGAACTATGATGCTGGGTAAACCAGATGAGGAAATTACTCAAAATATGTGGCCTAATGCCTGGGAAATACAGTCCTCATTAGCTCACAAATTTGGAGAGACTTCTGTTGGAAAACCTGATGTGTTTTTTTATCGCTCCCAAACAGAAGCCTGAACAAACTAGCACTCTGCTAGGCTGCTGAAGGAATGCTGAAGAACTTCTGGTTGCTCATGCTCAAGTCTTCAAGTTTTGCTCCTCAATGTAGGCTCCAGAAGTAAGTTTCATACACTCAAGACTAGGATCTGTTTGTTGTCACTGACCTCTTTTTGCTCTTCTGATTGTTGTTTTGTTTAGGTTGATTTTCATAAAAGCTTTCATTTTATATCACATATTTATCACATTACCAGCAAGACCATTCGACTGGGTTTAACCCCACCTTTTGGCCGGGGCCTCTCTGCGTGGACTTTGCATGTTCTTCCGATTTCTGCGAGGATTTTGTTCAGGTCCTCCGGCTTCCTCCCACAGTCCAAAGACATGCAGTTATTGGGGTTAGGTTAGGTTTGCCAAACCTAGAAAGCATATTAGATTATTATAGTATGTCTCCTGCAAATAGCTCATGACCTCATTTGTCTCCCGATAAAGCCATTCTCCTCAGACCCACTGAGAAAGTTTCTGGTACTTTCCTGTAGGTCCAGCGCCTTCAAGAGGCCATCAATCTTGTGCAGTGTCAGAGATAGCGGTGTCTCCTTCTACAATAACAAACCACTGGAGAACTGTTTTGCAACCCAGACTGGAACTTCTTCAAGAGGCACAAAAAGCTCCCCCTGAGGAGCACGCATATCTGATTTGTTTTTGAAAACGGAGGAAATAAATCAGATTATTGCTTTGTGTATTTTTTCAAGTAACACAAAAGCTTTGGAAACGCTCGGCAGAGAGATATCCCATACACGAGTGGGTGGAAGAACTGAGAGTAAATAAAAAAGGGGCGCACATGAGAGCTTCTTGAAAGTAGTTTAAAAAGACATGACTTTGATTAATTTAGCAGAATAGATGGGATTAGTAGGAATTAATGTAGGAAAAGGAAACTAAAACTAAACACAATCTGTCTCACTCTCTCGCGTGTGGAGTGTATTTTCTCGCACCATGGCAACAGGGACGGTGGGATCAGGAAGTAACTGTTGTATATCTGAACTGTGCAAAGCTTCAAGCCCCCCCCCCCCCCTTTCTTTATATTTTGTTAAGAAAATAGGAAATACTTGCAGTTTTTTTAAACATGAGCAAACAAATACAGCACATAAGGCAAAAACAGAGTTTGTGCAGTTTAATGAGCTTGAACGTCAATATTTGGTCAGACCACCTTTATTCTTCAACACAGCCTGAACTCTCTTAGGCAGATTTCTTGTAATTTGCAGCACCTCTGCCCTGACCTTCTGTGTACAAACCGATGATGATTTGAACCAAAAACATGCATCGCTCTCTCACTGATTTTCAGTCCAGTTCTTGTGTAATTTGGCACACCTCAGCCTTTTCTCCCCGTTTCCCCTCCTTAAGAATGGCTTCTTGACAGCCACCCTTCCACTGAGACCCTTTTTTAACAGTAAATGGTCCGCTGAAGAGCCAGATGCGTCTCTCAGGTCCTGTGTCAGGTCTTTGGGGGGTATTTCTTTTCCTGTCTTTTGCACACGATGCTGACATTTGCCAAGTTTTCAGTTTTTTGGGAATCACCTTCTTGTTGCAAAAATACAATTTTTTGCCTGTCAAAATCCTTTTTTTTTAGATTCAACTAAAGAAAGGGAAACAAATTAGGAGTTTTTGTCACCGTCTGCCTGTAAAATGTACCTAAGGATCTAATTTAAAACTGGTTCTTTGCTCAATTGTCTGTCATGTGTAGACACAACACTGGGTTATTCCTTGAGTTAGGCACCAGAACAGAACCCACATTGACTGCTATTGTTACGGCACTTTGGTGTCTTGATCACTGTTATTCACTTGAACTGTCTTTCTTTTGTTGGCTTAAACTCACTCTGAAGATTTTTTACTATAAAGATTTTTTCTTAAACAGATCTTTATGTTGCTTAATGTTGTCTGTGGGTAAAGAAAAGAGATAAAGCAGCCGGGATGAGGCATATTTTCGCCACATCTTGGCAAAGCACCAGTGCATAGGTGCCAAAAAACTGCAGTTCTTTTAATGGCCACTTAAAGCTCGCATCACAAGTAAGTAAATATTAAAACTCCCAAATTTACAGAAGAAATGAACGTGTTACAGCATGGAACAAAAATGTTTTAGCTCTCTAAACATAATTTCCCCTTTCATTACAACCTTGTAGGGTTTAGATTTTCATAAAGGTTGCCTGTTTAAATTATATTTAACCTTAAAGTTTTAATTAGCAGAGGTATAATAAGCCAGTGGTAGGTTAAATCTCCAGGTCTCCAAATGCTGTCTAATCTACAATCAAAACACTTTCTAGTAACATATATGATACCAATCAGACTCTTGCCTGTGCTCGGAGAGACACAGAGTGTTACTGCAAATGCAGAAGATTTGTAAAAAAGTGACATGTTAGAGTTCAAAGGATTACCCAAATGCAGGGCAAAGTGGCAGGGAGGCAAGGAGTCCAAGAAAACACAGAACTCAGTGAGGTGTACCACAAGACAACCAAAGTAGGGATGAGGAACCTTGGCACTGGAGCTGGCAGCAAACACAGGGCATAAACACAGAAAACCACAAGTGGACGAGCAGAAAAACTGTTCAAACTTGGAAACTACATGGAAATCAAACCAAAGATGGATGGGACAGACAATCAAAATGGAAAGGAAACAAACAAAATCCACCAAACTCTGATGGGGAGAAAAACACTCTCTCTACTTTTAAGATTAGGCTTCAAACTTTCCTTTATGATGTAGCTCAGAGTTATGGCTGGATAAGGTGACCCCATGCCTGGTTCTGCTGAAAACATATGAGAAAACTAAAGTTAGCTGAATTTCTGTTTCCAGAGAGCAAAGGCTGCCCCACTTAAATCTCAACCACAAAGCAAATAAATGAATCACTTAAAATGTCAAAATTTTTCTTTAAGTGAACTTATTATAATATGAAGCATACTTAACCTTTTCTTGAATTCATGACGGACGACGTGATTGTGACAGGCACCCACAATTGCAATAACCGCAGTGAAAAGGGGGAAATTTGATGCGGACACCTACACACCACAGAGAGGCTGTTCACAAGACTTTGGACCCTGGCAAAGAGATCTTTGGCTCAAAGGTTTTGGACAGAGTGTGAGGCACTGTGCACGAACGTCAAGTTCTTCAACATCAAACTCAGAAATGTACTTAGGACTTACTTTGTCATATTGGAAAGGAAAACGGGGGAAAGAAAAGGCTCCAGTCCATTGCCACAAATTCTAAAATCCCTCCATGTTATAGCGTTAAGATTTCCATTTATTTCAGCCCCAACGCAGGAATAAATACAAGTAGGCAGAGACTGCTGGCTGTATGTTGTGTAACACAAAATCAACATCATTAGCCTGTGCCAGCATGTCTCAGCAATCATCTGAATAGAATACAATAGAATAGAATAAGAATAGAATAGCCCTTCATTGTCATTGTACATATACAATGAAGTTGTGGGTGCTCCACACTAACTGTGTAGGGAAAAAATAAAAAATTGGAAAAAGTTGTAAAGTGCTTGGAAGTAGTGCAAAGAAAAGACTTGCTGCATGTAGCAGCAGCTTCTGGTCCAGGTTATTCTTCCTCAGGACACAGAGGAAGTCCCCTCCTTTACCAGGGCGTTGTTGTTGTGGGTTCAGGTGAGATTGGTGGAAATGTGGGTGCCAGAAACCTGGAGGTGGAGACACAATCCAGCTGTTCACCATTTATAATGAGTGAGGGTTGGCTCTGTCTACACCTCCTCAAGTTCAGGATGTTCAGCTTCAGGTTAATTTCTGAGCATCAGTAGGACAAGTTCTCTACCTCTGCTCTGTACGCTGTCTTAACAGTGATGTCAGCAGAATACTTCACAGAGACTTTGGTTAGGTGGGTTGGTCTGAAGTCATAGGTGTGCAGGCTGTACAGTAGGGGTCTGAGAGTGCAGCCCTGCAGGGGGGATGTGATGGAGGTCCAGTTTGGTGGTGAGGATTTCTGGAATTATGGTGTTAAATGCTGAACTGTAGTCCACAAACATCATCCTCATATAGCTCTTCCTGTTCTCCAGATGGCTCAGCTCTCTGTGAAGGGTGATGTTGAGGGCATCCACCGTGGACCGATTTGCCCTGTAAGCAAACTGGCGCGGGTCGAGGGAGGGGGGTGGACAGTAAGCTCTCTATAGCCCCTTTTCCATTAGTACCTACTCAGATCAACTCGGTAAGGTTCGCCACAGTTTTCACGGTTTCCATTAGGTCATCGTACCTGGTACCAGTTCCAAGCAATCCAAACAGGTACTAAGATTTGACATCATCAGACTGCATTGGCTGCAGATTGGCTGGTCAGTAGTGTCACTTGATGAATCATGAGAGCGTCTCGTTCACAAAGATCAAAACCACCATTTTTGAAACCTGGAAATGACAGAAATGGCTACAAAACAACGCCCTGTCTGACCTGACAAAATGCGAGCAGCGGGCATATTCCTGCCTCGAAGTCGACCTTTGTTGTTCGTATCACATATTAATTACATCACGGGATGCTTGGACGTGTTGCTATGACGACAGCCACTCACAGTACTGTTTTGTGATGGAAAACCATTCTATCCAAGTTGAGTCGATCCAAGTAGGTACTAATGGAAAAGGGCTATATCCTCCTCCTGTAGGCCTACTTGGCCTGTTTGATGGCCCTCCTCAGGGTGGCCATGGCAGTGCTGAGAACTGTCCCTCAGCCTGATGACTCAGTTCTGATCAGCACCTGTACTTTATTTGTCATCCAAGGTTTTCGTTTAGGAAAAACCCAGATGGTTTTAGTCACTGTCACATTCTCTACACAGCACTTAATGTGGAAAAGAATGGACTCCAGGTCCTACTGTTCGAAGATGGACTAATCTGTCAAACATAAAGGTCCTGTAGCTACAGAATCCAGAGTGAGTGTGTAATATTACATAATGATGCTAAACCTGAGAGAATAGATTAGAATATAATGGAAGAATCAGAAAAAATATTTCTGTAATTATGATTTAAGGTGAATGAGGAAGGAGCAATGAGCCTTGTGCTGTCATCATTTTGGGGCAAGGGTCATCAACCGATAAGGAGGTCAAGATACTGAACCCCGAGTGTCCCCGAGTGTCAATGTTAGACAAGTGCCTTGTATAAATGTGTGTGTGTGATTAGGTGAGTGAGGCTTGTAGTAAAAAGGTGCTTTGAGTGCTCAGTTTGTGTTAAGAAGTGTTATGTAAGTACCAGTCCATTTACCATGATCTGGGGTTTTATGGTGTCTACATGAGAAAGTCTAACTCGTTGAAATAATATTTTAACCATCCCACTGAAAAAAAATAAAAATAAAAACATGTCACATCGTCCCGTGTCAAACAAGCTACCCAGAATTCATCTCTTTGCTGCTGCTGCTGTTGTGGAGCCCCCCCCTCCATCCCCGGCTTTCATGCCATCCCACTTCAAGCCTGCTTTTTGGCAATGCTTAATGCCAGACCAAAACAATTTAGCAACACGCTATTTGTGTTCATAGGGATTCATTTTCAGTTGTTTTTACATTCCCTTTTTTGTAGTGGGCTTTGATTGCGTGTCAGAGTCTCCCCACTCACTGAAAGAGCAAACGGTTTCCTGGAGCCGACCACTACACTGGAAATACATAGCTCTAATAAGACTTGGAACGCTCTGCGCTTGGAACGTGCAGGCTTGTTAACAGTGTGAGATGTTATATTTCAGTTCCTGTTATCCTAAATGACAATTTCACACAGCCTATGTGCGGTGCCAATTTCGATGGTAATTATTGGCTGAAAAATGTGCACTGCACAATCAACAGAAAGCTTATTTTAAATCAACATTTTGACATTTTTAGGAATGCTACTTGGTCTTAGACAAGCAGTATTTTTTCACTTTTTGGTTTCGCGCCCTTTCATCAGCACCGTGGTGTGGTGTTTAGCACTGTTGCCTAAGATGCCTAAGGTGCTGGGTTCAAATCTAGCAGAGGGCCTTTCTGTGTGGAGTTTGCATGCTTCCTCCTGCAATCCAAAAACACGGGTTAGGTTAATTAGTGATACTGAAATTGCCCATGAGCTATTTCTGTGTGTTGGCCTGACTGATGATCTGTCCAGGGAGGCATCTTGCCCTACAACAGCTGGGATGGGCCCAAGCTCAGCCCAGAATTGGACAATTGGATGAAAACTTCTGCAAATGACAATAAATGATGTAGCTGGCAAATCCATAGGAGTAACTACCTGAAGTTCATATCGGTGCATAGATGTGCGGCATGCCCGGTGCTTTATTCATCACTCAATAGTTTTCCTAGAGCACACAAGCTACCAAGGTGTTGTGCACAGTTTCTGGACGATTGCAGCGGACAATTTTCATCTCCTGCCTATCTGTGTGTCATACCTACATCTTTTCCTTTCTCCCTGAAGCTGCTCTCTTCCTCACTGTCAGTGTTGGTGGGCATTTATTCCTGCAAAAAACTGGAGCTGGAAATTAAGCATAACACTTTAATCAGAGCCAAACAGATTTTGATAATTTCACTGACCGTCTAAAGCCTAGTTCTTAGGGACGCACAACAAGCGTCACCGATATTCAGCTGGATGAGCGTCCAACATTTCCTAGAAGACAGATGTCCACAGGCTGTCACATGTGTGAGTGCTGATGTTTTAACTACGTGAGGTTTTCATCATGCTAGTGTGCAGGACAATGCATCTGCTGGAGGCTTGAGCGCAATTGTCTCTGCGGCCCATATTCAAAGCGTCATACGGGCAGCATGGGTGCAAGAGAGGTCCCGGAAGACTGGCTTAGCTGCAGTGGAGGTCTGAATTATGAAGAGTAAAAGAGAGAGGATGATGGGCGCTTATTGAAATGCTGCGGCTAACACAAAGTTCCGGAGACACCGTTTACTCAGCCTGCCAGCATTAGACAACTTGGCAAGCCGTTCATCTCCGTCTCCAGGGTGAGCAGCCATGTTTGATCTAACAGAGAGGAAAAACCAGAAGAAACACAGGAGCCAACTGCGTCCAGGCTGTTTGTGTAAATGCTGATTTCCAGAGAGATATTAATCTGCCTAGATGTCAGTGTCATGGTTTGGCAGCATTTTAGATTTTTAGCAAAAATGCGATAACATTCTGCATACCAGTGCATCATTACTAAATCACACATGAATAGGTATTTGGGGAAAGCTGTTAAGCTAACTGGCGTGCAAAGTAAAGTAAAGTAAACTGTTGTCAACAAATATGTGTTACACCATTAAACGTTTGGCGAGTGATCTCAGAGCATTATGTAAGACGGCGGCGCCTGTGCCAGACCTCAAAGCAGAGTGCAGAGGAGAGATTCAGGTGCATGCAGCTGAGCACGCAGCTCCCTACTCTGCCTGCCATACTTGGAAATAGTTGGTTGAACTTGCTGAAGTTGATTTCTCCGGGAACAATCCCGAGCCAAGCCTTTTAAAAGTGGCTGGCTGGTAGTAACTGTTTTTGAAATATTTGCAGTTTTTTATGCTGATGGGACAACAAAACGTAAGCAGGTTAAAAGATTAAACTTCTGCATTGTCACAGCAGTTCCTGTTCATTACATAAATCGAGAGCAGAAGGAGTTAATACATATGCAGTGAGGTAACTCTGTTTGAACTTTACTGGCTGTGCGGGCCTGCAGTTCAACTTCAGATACAATAAGAGGTCCATGCAAGTGTGCCCACTGTCTTACTTGGAATTGAAATTTTTATTTCAGTCAACAACAACAGATTCTAATTTTACACAAAAGTACTCAAACAGAAACCGAAAAAGGAATAGGCTGAAGCCTTATGGCTTATACTTATCCTATCCCTCACCCCCATAGAAATAATCAAATCCTTAACCAAGAAAATAAATAGCATTGATAAATAAGTTGTATAACAGTTTGAAAAGAAATCAATGATAAATCAATAAATTAAATCAACACAAAAAAAAGTTAACAAACCAAATTTCTATAACCTTGTATAATACTAATTTTTAAAATCTTCCTGAAGAATGACAAAGAAAAACACATCTTCAGTTCATCATTAAGTCCGTTCCATAATTTCACTCCCAAAACTGACACACATACTTAACATTGGTTCACACTTTAGGCATTTCAAACTTATAAGACCCCCTCAAATCATATTTTCCATCTCTTAGATGAAACATCCTTAAAATACAAATTGGAATATTCTTTTTCATCACACGATATATCATTTCTAAAGTTTTAGAATATGTCCATGAATTTTAACATAGATGATCCTACAAAAAACTGGTTGGTGGACTCCCTATATCCAACTTTATTTATTATTCTAAGTAGTATATTATTTATACTTGATAAATATAACTTCAGAAATATCTGATACTGACACTTAAATCTTAAAATGTACAGTACTGTGAAAAAGTATTTGTTCGCTTCTCGTGATTTTTTTTTCAAATGGCAAGGCAATATTAGAAAAAGTTATTGACCCCCTTATAATCATTAATTTACTGCGATTATCCATATTTTTAGAAATCTGACTTCAATTTCTTGAACACAGAATTGTTCGCTTAAACAGAACAAAGTTAAGTAGGCTAAAAGATCTCAAAAAGCAACAAATGATACCACGATCTAAAAAAATATTTATGGACAGCTGAAAAAAAACTCATAGACATTAGTCCGGAAATGGTTGCAAAGCCATTTCTAGGGCTTTGGGATTCCAGCAAACCACAATGAAGAAAACTTGGAACACCTTTCCAGTAGTGGCCAGTTTACTAAAATTACTCCAAGATCGCATCAAAGACTTATCCAGGAGGTCACAAAAGACCCCAGAAGGTCAGAGGGAAAATGAGCAAAAAATATCATCCATGGGAGAATTCCAAGGTGAAAACCAAAAACAGAACGCTAAGCTTCCTCTCGCATTTGCCAAAAAAAAAACTTCTGGATGACTCTCAAAACTTTGGGGAAAATATTCAGTGGACTAATGAGGCAAAAGGTTTCAGTCCCTTTACATCTGGAATAAAACTAACACAGCATTTAATAAAAAGATGGGAATTGTATGGCAAGGAATCACAAAACACGGGAAACAAAGGTGGCCTAACGTTTGCCAGTCTTAGCGAGAGGACCCAGCCCGCATCTCCACCTGAGACTAACAGTACAAAAGTTAGAGAAACAAAGAAAAATAAGCTTCACCATGACATAAACAGGTTATCTCTGATTAATATTAAAATGTGTTTGATGAGCTGAACTATGTCAGTGTGACAAATATGCAAAAAATAGGAAACACAAGAACTAATAGAGCGCAACTCCCTCCAAAAGGACAAGGGTCATATGAAAACTTTGAGGTTTTATGATGTTTTTCTTACAAAATGCTAAAATTACCCTTTTTTATCACAATGTTTGTGTGTTACTGGGACATCCTAGGTCATTCTTTTGCAAAATGAAACCAATGACAGCTCTCCCCATGCCAAGGTCAAATACTTAGCCAGGTGCTCGTGTTCCCCAAGGCCTAGTTTAATATTGTACATTTTGAAGTTTTACCGACCTGATTCTCACCAAAATTAAATCAGCTTGAGCTGTTACTAGGATACATCATTACACAAAATGTGAATACTTTTGATGCTAGACTGTTAATACTGACAGATGAACAAACAAACATAACTGGCTGCATACGCCTTCCCTTTGAGGAGACAATCAGGCAGGGGATGAATACTTTATCATCCTATGTCTTAATTGGGGATTGGAGAAGAGTTTGATAATAAATATTATTTACTTTAGTGGTAAACGATTGTTAACTAGCAAAGGAGTAGCAAAATATAAGAAAAAGTAGAAAGCTATGGAAATAAAGACCTATAAAATAAAAATCTACAGTAATACATTTTTAGACAGGAATCTGTTTAACCAACTATGAAATGTCTGATCTAAAACTGAATCAAAAGCACTTTCGTCTTGCTGGAAATGCAGTCAGACTTGAGATGAAATCTATAGAGTGCCATTTGATGACTCAGAGGAATGAGGGGTTTGTGGCAGGACTGACAGACGGTGACTCAGATTATTGTGCACGCACACAGGAGGGCACAGTTTTGCCAACCAGTTCCTTTTCTGTGACTAAGAGCGAGATGAGTATCCACCAGCGTTCAGCTCAAACACCCGTCCACCACCATCCGCAGTCAAGCCCCGCTGCAGTAGGCAGAGAAAGGGAGGCAGGAGCCTGGGTGTCTGCTTCAATTCTCCGAACTACAATCACATAATGGAGGAGAATCCATTAAACAAGTCTGGACTTTGGATGACTCCCCAGAAGCACAGGCCCCCTCATCATACTCTACCACCACCCCCCACACATAACCCACATCAACTCTTCCTTTTACTCCTCCCACGCGCACTCCCACCCCCTGCTAGCTGCCAGGAACTAAGATGCATAGCCCTTTGCAGAGAAACGCCTCCAAGGTAGCACTTCTCTAACTGCCAGCAAAAATAAGACATTCTGCTCTCTCCCTCTTGTCTTCTCTTCATCCCACCTCCCCATCCCGTCTCCTCGCCTGGAGCTGCTGCCAACAGCTACACTCTGCTGTGGCCCCTTCTCCCCAGTGGCTCTAAATGAAACTTGCTCAGAGCAATTTATGGAAGTATGGACGTGCCAGATAGAAAGGTAAAGTCTGCTGCCTCAGATAGGTTTCTATGTACAAACTGGAGCAAACATCTTGTTGCGTTTATTGTTCTTCGGTTGGAAATTGAGGATTATATGGTCTGTAGAGCATCTGGACTTGTCCGTGTTTAAGAGCCAGCCCAGGATTGCACTTTCAAAAGAGAACCAGCCAATATCTAGGGCATAGTTCATTAAAAAAAGAGTAAAGCAAACAAAAATATTTGCATAAAAAGTACTTGGACTCCGAGTCTTATTCTCTTGGCAGATGCTCTTGCTGCAACCCCGGGTGCAAACCGTAACCATAAAACTCAGAAACTCTACAGAAATCCTTACCCTAATCTTAACTCAAGTCTATTTTTAACACTGTTCCAAATCCCCCAAACCCTAAGCCACCTCTTTTTAAAATAACAACAGGATTTTCTAATTCTTTTCAGTATTGGCTCTAGTCTTTTTAGGAATCATTACAAGGGTTTCAAAAGAACAAAAACAGCACAAAAGGACCCCCTGATGATCCTCTAAACCTTGGCTCAGGCGATTAGAGGATCATCAGGGGGTCCTTTTGTCCCTCTGTGGGGGGTCACTCCCACTAGGTTTATATCTGGGACTCTCCACCATTTGACCTTAGAACTGACGAAGCTTCTCGGATGAAACGTCTTCAAGTAACTTAAAGAAGTCCAGACGCTTTTCTTTGCAAGCTCCTTTGACCACGGTAATGTCATTACTGTCCACGGGATTTGCTGTAAGGAAAAAGCTGGATGGCCTGCAATGCTAACGGTTCATCATTTTAGCTTTTAAAACATTATATCATCTAGCCCTAACCTATAATTAGCACAACATCATGTCTTTAAATGTCTGCAAAACTTTTACATGAGGGCTTCTAATAAAAGATCTAAAAGCTCCTACGTATTTGACAGCTTCTATGAAGTCAGGACATAAAGCAAACTGGTGCTTGCTTACAGACGTACGAGTAAATGACATCTGTCTTTGTACTTGTGGTATAGGTCACTAATACTGGGGCAGATGAACCTAAATGTACTGAAGCACAAATGTTCACTGACTGTAATGGCCACATCTGCATTTTAGGTCCAGTGCAAACGTGACGACACTTGAGTGCAAATGGATGGCTGACTGCATCCTCCTGAGGGGACCAGCTGAGAAAACACTTGTCGCTACACACTCCACAGCACTTGAAAAAAAAGCAATCAATCAATCACAGACATGGATTATCAGGCGATTTCACAGGGAAAAGCATACTTAGCACAACTCAGTCCTATTTAATTCCATCATGTAAATGGATAGCATGGGAAATGCTTTTTGGTGTACATAAAGTACAACAAGCATGAGCTTTTGAAAACTCAGGAGAACATGACGGAAGAAACTTGTGTGCTGGATCTTATACCACTCCAAGTTATTATTTTATGCTCTGCTAACTTTGAACAACAGTGAATAAGTAAATATTAAATACACAAAGCTGCACCTATCAATGCAGTTACAATAACTATGATGACATGTGTACAGTATGTTCAATATGAATTTAGTCATTTGGTGAGTAGAGACTTATCACCTGGCTCCACGGGCCCCCTTCAGCTGCGCACAGCATTTCTTTCCCACCCACAAATGTACTTTTTGGTTTAGTCTCACTGCTCTCATCAGCCCTGTTTCCAGGACGGGAAGTGTTGATGCAAAGCAAATGGGGATTAGCTAGACCTGATAGCAGCGAGAATACTAACAAGGGCTAAAACATTTTTCTCCCATATTGGCTTCTCTTCACTGGTGCCCTGTGAAGACCCCATAGTATTGCATCATCCCAATAGAGCACTTCACTCTCAGACTGCTGGTTTACTCGTGGTTTCTATATTCAAACATAGAATGGGAGGCAGAGCCTTCAGCTTTCAGGCCCCTCTTCTGTGGAACCAGCTCCCAGTTTGGATTCGGAAGAGACACCCTCACCCAGTTGGGGATCCACTCATCCCCAACTGGTCATAGCAGATGGCTGCCCCTCCCTGAGCCTGGTTCTGCTGGAGTTTTTTCTTCCCACTGTCACCAAGCAGTTGCTTACAAGGGTTCATCTGATTGTTGGAGTTCTCAATCTGTATTATTGTAGATCTTTGCCTGGCAATAAAAAATGTCTCGAGGCGATTTTTATGGTGATTTGCCTTTATAAATGGTCACTGACATTAAAGCTGAGAGTGCTCTTGTGAAACACTCTATTATGTAGTCAAAGACATGCGTTAAGAACAGGATAAGTATAATAATAAGTATAATAAACTTCAGCATTTTTTCAGACATTGTTAATATGCCCTTAAAGCACTGCATAAATGCTTACACTATAGTCTAATGCAATGCAAATGCACTAAATCAGCAACAAACTGTAATCATGTAACTAAATAAAGGTCTTGATCAATGTTTGTTTTTTTAAATATAAATGCAGTCAAGCCTTTAGAAATAATAAGTGTGTAAATGGGAAAAACATTCACTGTTTTTCAAACCATACTCTGGGGAATTTGTGTTACTCTCTAACTACTAAACAGTAATCAGAGTATAATTTTGTATTTGCTCTCTACTCCCAGCACTCGAGAATACACTGAAAGCCTGAGGCAATGATAGCAAAAGAGAGCAGACATGACACCGATCTGTCAGGAACAGCATAAAAAGGTGGAGCTTGAGTGCAGGAGGGTTGCAAAGTGGCTTTCAGGAGTAGCAGAAACTCCAATAGTGCACTCTCCACAGAAGCTTACCACCCAAGCTATCAGCTGACTTGGGATGGCACTGAGATCAGATGTAATTGGCTGATGACCAGGATCAACTGTCTTTACTAACACTCTGCTGGATTACAAACAGCCTGCTTGCTTCAGGACACTTGGATCTGTAGAGCACATCTGTCAAAGCTGGATGTATTTGGTGGAGATAATGCAATCTTTTATGACTGTGCATTTTTCCAGAGAAAAGGCTAGAACGAAGAGAGGATACGTGTTGGGAGTGCCAGCACTGTTCTGAGCACAGTGCATTTCGGGGAATTGTGCTCATTCGTGCTGTGATTGGAAATAAAGCAGACATTTGTTTAGCACAAGGAGTGTTAATTTGTCAGAGCACTAATTAGATGTAAGCAGACCACGTTGGTCCGTACGCCAACTATAACATGGAGAAAATGGCACTCTCACACAGAAGAAATGGCCAAGCTGGACTGATGAAATTCCACAAAGGCCAAGGACATTCATCACTGTATGTAGAAACAGCTAAACACAACAGCAGCTCGATGCCAGTGCAAGAATATGTGCAGCCAAAAATGTTGATTGAGTGGGCAGGAGTCACTGGAATAGGACACGGGAGTAACTCACAGGAACGGGTGAAGCGAGAAAAGATAAATGGTGAGGCATATTTCAGTTTGGCATCTCCTCACCTTGGTAAAATTAAAATGACAAACCAGCAGAAAAATGTGCATGGTTTTCAAGAATCTGGCACTGAAGTCGACAAGATTTTCTTTTTCTGGCATTTTCTTTGCATTTGGCCTGAGATTCAGGATCTCTTGGATGGCGCTCTTAGCTATCACATGCCATCTGATGTGGTCAAATAGCTCAAAATGAAAATATTGTGTGCAATTATCCAACATTAGCATTTAAAATAGGAATTTTGGGCCAAAACAAAACAGAACCACTGCTTTATCCTAAATGTCACTGATGTGGGAAAGGAGGGAGCTGCCGCTCTTTCCCAGTTTTCTGGATGAGCTTGTGACATCCCCCTCAGATAAGTGTTGGGAGTATACAGATAAAGCTTTCCATGTGGCATGTTCTTTTTTTGGCTCATTCCTTTTCCAAGCTGCCAGAGACCTCTGTTTAATGGAGTGGTACAAGGAGTACAAGGGGGAGTAAACGCTGGAACTTTAGAGGGGAACGCTGAACATGCATGAAGGAAAATAGTCCTTCCAAATGACTGTGATGGCTGAGGGACAGAATGTGTACTAATCTGGGCGAGCGGCCAAGCCAAACAACCCAAGGGGGCAAAGGGGAAACCATAGTAGCAGAGGGGAAAGAGGGTCAAATGAAGTATATAGAAGGTAGATGAGACAAGGCGAGACGTGCCATGCAGCACAGAAATGAAAATCTGAAAAGCCAAGAGGGAACATTTGAGTTGTAGGAGTGTTTCCTTTGAGCAGGGGATCAGAGTCTGGTTGCACAGGGATATTAAGCATCCTGTTTAATGGTGCTTACCATCTTCTTGAAAAAAGAAAACATGCTCCCGCATTCACCCTTGTGTGAAAACATACTGTATACACGGCGTCCGGCAGTGCATGCGTTACATCTGTTGCTGCCTTTCTCCTCTTTCTCGCTTATAGACACACACTCAGCCTCCTGGGTGCCATTTTCTGTGCAGCGGTATTTGCTGCCAAGTCGCACAGCTTGAGCAGCAAGGAGGTCCAGAAACCCACAGGGAGATGGTACGTGACAGAGAGCAGGCTATGTACGAATGTGTATCAGACTGGAGCAGCCAAAGTAGATTTTATGCGTAGTGTGTGTGCGTGTGAACACTCTTGAAAAGGTCTGCAAGCTTGCATAAAGGTATACAAATATATGATGAGTGGCAGTGCGGATTGAGAATTAATTATGCGAATGAGTTTGTTCCTGTGGAACAGGGGAAGGATGGGAAAGACGATGCAGTGAGACGCAGAGGGCAGAGCATCTGATATCCATATGTTCATTTGGCTAAAACCATTTTAATCAAGCTTGTGGCTTCGTGGAGCCTAAGTAGCGGCCTGTAAAATAAAGAATAAAGCAAGAGGCGCACAGCGGCCCTGCGTGTGCTGTGTGCGTGTGTGACCCATTGTGCGCACACGTGTGTGCAGACTGTGCCTGGTTCCACCACAGAGTCATGGGGATAAAGAAAGGAGCGGGGCATATGAGATTCATGTTGCATCGATTGCTCTCTCTCCAAACTCTGAAAGTGATTTTCTCACTGTATCTTTCAGGAAATGATTCATTAGGCTGTGGCCCAGTTGGAATCACTCTGACATGGAATAAGAAACAGCTCCTCACCCCAGGCTGGTGCATTTGGAGTGCGCACTGAGACAAAAGGGGGAAGATGGGAAGCAGCCCATGAAAGCAGTGATGTGAGGGAGGGGGATTAAAAATGGCAAGAATGGATGCAGGCAAAGAAATGGAGAGTCGGGTTAGAAGGAGAGGAAGGATTGAATGAAGGCAGGGAGGCAATGGGATGGAGGGACGCAGAGAGGGGAAAGGGGAGCCTCTGTGGCTTTGAGTCAGCGGTACAACTGCTCCCAGACAAGCTCCTCTTTCCTGGAACTCCACAGGAAAACTCAGCACGAAAGAGAATAACACAGTGTACTAATCTTTCTGAGGTCATCTTGAACACATCTTTGTCAACTGTTTTAGTATCCTGTCTTGGCACTGAGGCACTGGGGAAATCAATGCCAAAGCAATATATACAGATGAGTAAATCGTGGTTCGACTAAGCAGAAAGACATCCCCAGACTGTGGTTAGATGACAGAGCAGGTATATGTTGAATTATTTTTCCCAATTTCTCTGATTAAACGGGACAATTTGACTGGTTTTACTTTACAGTGCATGACATGTTCAGCTTGGCAAACTGCAAAAAGTCTATATCTTGGCCAGATGACTAGAGTTGCTAAACAGAAACTCAGATACCACAATGTGCCTCATTTAAAGTCTGATACTGGAAATAATTAGGCGGATTTTCTATCCTCCTACCTCTGTCATCCCCTGTGTCCCAGCGTAGAAGGAACACCCATGTGATGTCCACAGCTGTGAGTGCTAACAAAGTTGCTGTCTAAGTGTAATAAATGACTCTCTGATTATAGGAAAAATGAATAAAGCAATGAACCACCTCAAGTGACTCGCTATGATTCTTTAATCTGTCCTCCCATGGTGTCAAATACCGATTATCCATCAGATGCTGTTTCTGTTGTCATAGAAATACACACAAGCGTCCAACTGTGGCACTTGTTTTTGTTACTTTCACTTTATCCCACTGATTAGTTTTATGCACTTAAAAGTATTTCTTTAAGGTGACGATCTGGTTTGGGATCAAATATGCTAATTTACACATTATGAGCCCCTCCTTATTTTTTGCTGGTCCCCTTTCTGCTGCCAGAACATCCCTAACCCATCGAGGCATGGACCCCCGTACACCCCTGAAGATGTCCTGTGGTATCTGGCACGTTAGCAATAGATCCTTAAAGTCCTGTAAGTTGCAAGGTAGGTCCTCCATGGATTGATCTTGTTTGTCCAGAGCTTTTCTTAGATGCTTAATTGGATTGAGAGCTGGGCCACCTCAAACTCGTTGTGGAGTTCCTCAAACCGTTCCTGAACCATTTCTGCTTTTCGGCAAATCATCCGGCTATCCATGCAGGTTCTTCTTCCATTGCCTACAATGCTCCATGTTCCAGTTCTGATGCTCACGCACCCATTGTTGGTCCTTTCGACAGTGGACAGGAGGCATCAGTGACAATGGCAGCCCATGACTCTGTCAATGGTTCATCACTCCCACATAGCAGACGGGTCTGGCCCTGATCTGCTGTCAAGCCGGCACTGCTGGCTGACTTCTGGCATGCTAAGTGGTATGTCATCCAGATATGGGCCAGGCCTGTTGAAGGATGGTACAGTTTATGTGATGGCATGCCATATCTGGCTCGGTTTTGGTTTGGTTTATGTGGCCCAAGCTCACAGAAAACAGGTCTGGCCCAGATCCGGCATCAAGCTGGCACTTCTGACCGACTGGTGTCATGACAGGGTGTGTGTCAACCCGATGTCAGGTCTGGCAGTGATGGCACTATTTATGTTCCTATTTTTCTACTTTAGTTTAGTTATACTGCTATGGTAGCCAACGTTTCAAATGCAGGCTTGACAGGTTTGTGAGTGTACACTTTATCCAAAACCTTTTGAGGGTTTACTCATATTTACCACCAGGTGGCTGTAGCACAGGAGGTAGAGCAGGTCGCCTACTGATCGGACGGTTAGTGGTTCGATCCCTGGCTCCTCCAGTCTGCAAGAGTGTATGAATGTAGTTAGGAAGCGCTGAGTTTAGAGAAACTGTGTGATTGGGCGAATGTTGTATAGAGTGATTTGGGAGAGCAGAAAAGTGCTGCATAAGAATCAGTCCCTTCACTGGCTCAACAGAGTTTCGTCCTGTTCCGGCACATGTTCAAGGTTCTTTATTTGTCACATGCATAGTTATACAAGTATAACATACAGTGAAATGTAACCTGACACGCTCCTCGACATGTGCAAAAATTGGGGGGTAGAGGAAGAACATTATATATATATATATATATATATATATATATATATATATATATATATATATATATACACATACATATAGTATATACACTGGGTGAATGTGCAGTAGTAGCAGCAAGCAGGTGAATTCTGTACATTAATGTGAATAGACATCTGACTATTTTACAGGATAGACAATATAAACATATTTAAAATTAAAGGAATTGAAATGTACATTGTGCCTTGGTTTAGTGTCTGGAAGAGAGTCCTGTCTCAGTCAATTATAGATGATGTGAGAGGGCGGGTGTGTGTGTTTAGGGCACGGATGGCTTGGGGATAGAAGCTCCTCTTGAGTCTCTCTGTCCTTGCCCGGAAGATGCGGAACCTTCTACCAGATTGCAGAAGTTGCAACAGTTTGTTGCCAGGATGGGACGGGTCCTTCAGTATCTGCGCTGCTCTAGTCCGGCATCTCCTGGTGTAGGTGTCCTGAAGCGGGGGGAGAGCAATCCTGCAGCAGCGTTCTGCTGTACGGATCACTCTCTGGAGAGCTTTTTGGTCCTTCACACAGCTGTTCCCAAACCACGATGTCATGTTCTGTGTGAGGATGCTCTCCACAGCGCCTGTATAGAAAATCCTGAGGATCTTTGGAGAGACCTTGAACTTCCTCAGTTGTCGTAGGTGATACAGGCGCTGCCTAGCCTTTTTGGTCTGGACCTGAATGTGGGCAGCCCATGTCAGGTCTGAGGAGATGTGGACACCAAGATACTTGAAGGACTGCACCCTCTCCACTGGAGCTCCATTGATGATGATGGGCTTGTAGTCTCTGTGCTGACTCCTTCTGAAGTCCACCACCAGCTCCTTGGTCTTGCTGACGTTCAGCTGGAGGTGGTTGTCCTGGCACCACGATGCCAGATTCTTCACTTCATCCATGTAGGCCGCCTCATCGTTGTTGGAGATGGCACCCAACACCACTGTGTCGTCAGCAAACTTCACAATGGTGTTGGAGCCATGGGTGGCCACACAGTCTGAAGTGTAGAGGGAGGACACATCCCTGAGGTGCTCCTGTGTTGATGGTGATGCTGTTGGAGAAGCACCTGCCCACCCTCACCACCTGAGTTCTGCCAGTGAGGAAGTCCAACACCCATGCACACAGACGGCTGTTAAGTCCCAGATCCCTCAGCTTTGTGAACAGTCTGCAGGGCACTATTGTGTTAAACGCTGAACTGTAATCAACAAACAGCATTCGCACATAGTTACCCTGTTTCTTGTCCACGTGGCTGAGAGTGGTGTGTAGGACGTGGGCGATGGCATCCTCTGTGGATCTGTTGGATCTGTAGGCGAACTGCAGCGGATCTGTGGTGTCTGGGATGGAGGAGGAGATGATGTTCTTCAGCAGCCTCTCAAACACCTTCATTACTACCGAGGTCAGTGCAACTGGCCGGTAATCGTTCAGGGATGAGGGTTTGCTGTTCTTGGGCACAGGGATGATGGTGGATCTTTTGAAGCATGTGGGGACCACAGACTTCGCCAGGGACTCGTTGAAGATGTAAGTGAACACACCTGCTAGCTGGTCAGCACAGCAGCGCAGCAGACGGCCGGTGATGCCGTCTGGCCCCGCCGCTTTCCTTGTGTTCACTCTCCTCAGTGCCGCTCGGACGTCATGCTCCGCGATGCTGGTCACCGGTCTCTCGCTGATGACGTCACTGTCCTCGGTAGTCAGGCGGTAGATAGCATTAGCCGCCTGGCTAACCTCGAAACGGGCGTAGAACCGATTCAGCTCGTTGGTGAATGCAGAGTCGGCGTTGATCGGCGCAGTGTCCCTGGCTTTGTAGTCCGTAATGGTGCGTAGTCCGTGCCACATACTCCGTGTGTCGCCCTGGTGGAAGCGGGACTCCACACGTTCCCGGTACCGGCGTTTGGCATCTCTCACCGCGCGCCGCACGCCGTATGAGGCCACTTTGTAGGCGCTCATATCGCCAGTGGCGAGACCCGCGTTGTAGGAGGCGGTCCTGGCGTTTACTGCAGTGCGGATCGATCTGTCCATCCACGGTTTCTGGTTTGGGAATGTGGTGACTCTCGCAGTGGGGATAAACTCCTCCGCTAGCATATTGACGAAGCATACTGCTACTTCCGTAAACTCGTTGATGTCGACTGCGCATGCTCTGAACATGTCCCAGTCTACGTCGTTGAGTGCGTCCTGTAGCGTAGCTTCTGATTGGGCAGTCCACCGTTTTACCTCCCTCTTGGTCACGTCTTCCCTCCGTATGCTTTGTTTATACTGGGGGATGAGGAAGATGGCGTTGTGGTCAGACTTCCCAAAAGCCGGGTGTGAGACAGCTTTGTAGCCCTGCTTGTATGGCGTGTAGCAGTGATCCAAAATCCGATCCCCTCTCGTTGGACACGAGACATGCTGGTAAAAGTTTGGCATGACTTGTCTGAGGTTCGCTTTGTTAAAGTCTCCTGATACAATGAGGGCTGCGCCCGGGTCCTTGTTTTGAAGCGAGCTCAGCACATCATGTAATTCGGACAAAGCCATACCTGTGTCCGCTTGGGGTGGGATGTAGACCGCCGTGGCGATGACTGAGGTGAACTCACGGGGCAGATAGAAAGGGCGGCACTTAATGCTCAGGAACTCCAGATGTGGCGAGCAGCCGCTGGAGAGAGTAGAAATGCTCCTGGCATCACACCACTTTCTGTTTATCATGAAACACACTCCCCCACCTTTGGTTTTGTTCGACTCTGCCGTTCTGTCCGCGTGGAGCACAAAGAATGTTGTTACATGGCTTGATTAAGGTACACATTAGGCTGGCATCTGAGGCCAGACCTGAAACTGTTCTGGGCCAGCAGTGTGTCTGCAACTGGCCTTGTGCTGGCCCATGTGTGGGCCACCTCTGGCAAACCAGATCTGGGCCACCAAAGGGCCGTCATTCTTTGCGGTATGTGGACCATGTGTAAGCACATTGTGTGGGCCAGATCTGGGCCATATCTGGATGATATCCCACTTACCATGCCAGAAGTCAGTTGCTATATGGGCTGTTCCTTCTTTGGACCACTTTTGAAAGATCTCGACCACTGCAGATCAGGAACACTCCACAAGAGCTGCAGTTTTGGAGGTGCACTGACTCAGTCATCTAGCCATCACAGTTTGGCCCTTGTCAAACTTGCTCAAATCCTCATGCGTGCCCATTTTTTCTGCTTCTAACACATCAACTTCAAGTACAAAATGTTCACTTGCTCCTCAGCATAGAAGCTATCAGACGTTTACGACACCAGTGGTTTTGCCAAATCCCCTCTTGTTCACTCACTGCTCCCATTTTAATAGGTATTTAAAAACTGCCTTTGCCATGTGCACTATATTTCCCGTTCCACTGTGGAATTTCATTGTGTAGCAGACGCTTTCTCTCAATCTCAATCTCAGCACTAAGATAAAATGACAGACACTGCTGGTCAGACTTGAGGAAGAGCTGACTGTTGTGGAATGCAGTGTGTGGTTTAAAGTGCACAAAGGAGTGCTGAAGACAAACCAGACTTTTCCCTGAAGTGGTTAGAGGTGGGATGAAGGAGTATGAGGGAACAACCAAAGATAAGAAAAAGAGGCCTGGATTACATGTCAAGCCTCATTACTCAACCTCCCACTCAGTTTAATCAAGTGAGAGACGGAGACAGAACATACGAGCCACACAGTATATTTTTTCATGTGAGTGTGTGTGTGTTTTTGCTGTCCCTGTTTCCCTTGTGACTTTGTGCTTCAGCTGAAGGTTGCAATAAAGCAGCAAATTATGAATTAGATAAGTGTCAGTGAGCTATTGGTCTGGGAGCACAGCAACCATCACAACCACACTACATTTAAGAATGTGACTTTCTGCCTTCAGCTTCATCTATCATCTTGTAAAACCATGACAGTCTGTGTGTGTGCCTGTATGTGTGTGTCTACATTCTGTCTGTTTCCAAGAAATCCCACTGACTTACTCACGATAGTCAGATCAGCTTTAAAGTACCCCAAACCCAGTAAACGTGTTAAATGATGGGACCCAGGATGTGATCTATCAATGGATTCAGACCCGAGATGGTAATTTACTTGTAATCTGTCAAAACAAGACAATAAAATCATGGTGCCAGATGGTAATTTATTGTCATTGTGTGGCAAAGTGGTGTTTTGCAATGATCCTGGTAATAGCTAGTTGCTGGTGGAGTTTGCGTTTGTGGGGTTTTTTGTTTTTATTTTTTACATGATTTGAATTCCACACCTGCAGCTCCACATCTGAAAATTTTGTTTCTCATGTGAAGGATGATGGACATCACGTACAGCAAGAAAATCCCTTAAGACGTTTGGCCTTGATCAGAATGAGAAATACCATGACATCATTGTCACATCATCTTCTCTCATTGTCTGGCGTTGTCTTTCTTCCTGTGTAGCCAGGGCAAGTAGAGGACACATCTATTTAAGTTGTTCTCTTATTGTAATGTTGATCGCAGACTATAATATTAAAGACTACTTTAGTATCTACCACAGCAGAGCAAAGAAAACCAATCAAATGTTTAAAGAGAGACATTTTACCATTTCATGAAAGTTTTTGCCTGTTTTGAAATTAATTGCACCAACGCATCTTAGCAAAGTTGGGGCAGGGTGAAAAACAAAAGGTAGGATAAGCAAAAAGAAGCAAAAAGAAACAGTTGCAGAAACATTTTTCAGCTACTTTGGTTAAATGGTAACAGGTCAGTACATTGACGATTAAGTATCTAAAGAGCATTGTAGAATAGAAGAGTTTCTTAAGGACATAATATGATCAAAATATTTGGAGAACCTGGAGAAATGTCTGTGAGCATGGGCCAAAAATCAATATTGCATACCCGTGATCTTTGGGCCCTCAGGGGGTACTCCATTAAAAACAGATAAGAGTCTGTCACAGAAATTACTGTATGAGCTCCGATGGCATGGTAAACACAATTTGCCATGCCATGCACAAATGCAAGTTTTATCATTGCAAAGAGAAAGCCACATTTGAATCCAGAGGCCTTTCTGTCTTCTCTGGGCCAAAGCTCATTTAAAATGTGCTGACGCAAAGTAGAAAACTGTTCTGTGGTCAGAAGTTGCAGTTCAAAAGCTTGGATCTGTCACGATCCTGGGTCTTATGACCCAGTTGTAACGTGCGGTGGAGATGAAGCCAGCCGCGGAGGTGTGCAGGTGGATAGCGAATGAGCAACAGCTTCTGACTTTCCAAAAAGTACTCATTTATTTACAATATCAAAAATAAAAGTGCTACCTCTACCACACATTACTAAAGAGCACACTAGTCCGCGTACACACGGGAGCATCCATTACAGGAGGAGTGCGAAGAAGAACAAAAAGGGGGTGACACCAGTCGTGAGACAGGAGGCGCCGCCATGTGGTGATACACTGCATTACAATAGCTACTGTTACACAGTGTTTTGAGTTTTAGTTCATTTTGATGTTTATAGTATGTTTAAGCTCATTAGGCCTCCTATGTTCATTTGCTTATTAGTTCCCCCTTGTGTTTCCAACCCATGTTAAGTCTCCCCTGCTCTTCATGTGTTTCATGTCTGTGTCTTACGTTGTCAAGTTCTGGTTGTCATGTCTGCGTCTCATTATGTTTCCTATTTTATTTTGAAGAGATCTCGTTTTTATATTATGGATTATGTTTTGAGTCCTTTGTTGTACTGTTTCTTGTTTCCCTAGGTCTCAGTTATGCTTATCATAGGTTTAGTTCTTTGGCTTTGTCATATGGCTTCCCTGTGTTCCATGTTATGTCCACTGTGACGTTTTTGTACCATGTTTCAGGTTCCTATGTTCTGTCTCCCCAGTTGCTGTTAAGTTTGCATGTTTAGAATTCAGTCAGTGTGTTTCCTGTTTTACTTTGAAGGTCCGTGTCTCATGTCAGTGTTTCTAGTTTTGCTTCCCTTGTCTCGTCCAGCCTGATTACTCCCAGCTGTGCTCTCCTTCTGTGTCTCGTTCCTTCGTTATCCCTCTGTGTATTTAAGCCCTGTGTTGCGCTTTGTCAGTGTTGTAGTCTCCCTCATGCTGTGTGTTTTGTTAGTCTTCCCAGTTTAGAGTTTGTAGCGTTTTTGTGTTCAGCAATAAAAGCTGCCCTTTTGAGTTCAATCCTGTCTCCGGTGAGTTTGCGTTTGGGTCCAGTCCCTGCCTGCCACACAGCCGAAACATGACAGGATCCTGATAGCATAGGGGCGCATTAGTGCCTATGGAACTGGCAACTTACATATCTGAAAAGGCAAGTGAACGGTATAAACAGGTTTTAGAGCAACATGTGCTCCCATCCAGTTGATATACTTTTCAGGCCAGGCTTTATTTCAGCAAGATAATGCTTAACCATGCATTTATTACAAGAGTCTGGGTACTTAACCGGCCTTTCTGTAGTCCAGATCTTTCACCTGCTGAGAGCATCGAGCTCACGTCTAAGAGGCCTCATGGATGAGAGGTGAAACATCTTCACAAACTTAAAGAAGTCAAGTTAACTTTTCATTACATAAAAAATGCAACAAGGAAGACCAGGACAGCTGAACATCTAGAATCCTTTATCAGACAAGAATCACACGGCATTCGTCTCCCAAAAGTCCAGCAGCTGGTCTCCTCACTTCACAGACATTTATAGACTGTTGTTAAAAGAGGGGATGCTGCACAATGGTAAACATGAACCCTGTCTAAACCTCTTTGAGACATGTTGCTACCACCCAATCCAAAATGACCTCATTTTGTGTAAACACTTGATATGGTTTCTATGCTCCATTGCGAATAAAACAAAATAGGTTAATGAGATTTCCAAATCCTTGCACTTACATTTTACAGAGCATCCTAACTTTTGTGGCATTGGGGTTGTAGATACAAAGTGTTTATCCATACAGCTATCACCAAATGTGATATATAACAGACGTGTGTGCTCTTCATCGTAAGGACCTGCTGATTTATTACAGGAAAATCCTGCTGAGATTCACTGGTACTGTGTGCAACAGTTTTAACAAATTACAAGCACAAGTTAAGCGTCACTAAAAAATGTTTAAAAGTCATAAACTCGTCATATCGCCTTCTGATCACTGATGTGATCTAAAGCTGTAGTCGCTGCTGCCCAGCATGGCATGTCATTATAATAACACATCACACTACACAGCTGTTACGACCATATTTTAATGGAAACCAGCAATCTTTGCACAATGAAGGGTACAATATCCTGTCTTTCTGTCGTCGTTATGGATTAAACAAAGCCAAGCTGTCCCTTTGCTTTTGCCCAACTCATTGTCATGGTAGTTATTCTAAGAGAAGCCATCCCTTGTGTACCGAAGCTGTAAGATACACAGAGCAGATTACTTCTGCCGGACTTGTGCATAAACAGCAACCACATGCTGCGGCATATAATACAAAACATTCCAATGACCACAGGCCTGATGAGAATCGAGATTTGAATCAGTCCTATTGCTACACATCCATGCTGTCATTCCTCTCCCTGTTCAATTAGCCATCACACTTACCATTTCATTCACCCTGTCTTTATATGGCACTTTCCAAACAGATTAACATCTTGTAACAATAAATCCTGTTAAGTTTCAGACTTTAGAAGGAGACATGTCATCAACATTCCGGCTGAGTAGTCAAAGTAGTATTTTGAGACCGAGAAATCATCTTTAACCCTCGACTATGACTTTATTTGCAGTAAGTCTTTAACTCTGAGGTTTACTAAGGACTGAGGCATGCTTGGAAGTGTTTTAATCATGTTGTCAAACAGTAAATGGTGCGCAGCCGCTCAGTTACTTATAAATCCCAAAGGATTTCAATCTCAGACTGCTGTTCTTGGAACATTTAAGATAAACTGAGACATGTCCCAGGTCATTTTAAGCAAATCACTGTTCTGTCTTTTTTCACAGCATCAACAATCTAAATTAAAAAGAGACAAATATTCCAGCTAAATGATGGCTGTCGGGGTTACAAATCCTCAGAATGAAACACAGAATAGACCAGAGAAAAAGTCTTGATAGCTTGATAGATGCATTCAAGACCTCGTAAAGTTCTTCTCTGTTCCCCTCTGTTTATTGCACATCGTGTTGTTTCCTGTTACTAGTAGCCCAATCAATCCCATTTGTGGTAACCCAAAGGGACGTGCCTCTCGCACAAAATCAAGCCCTAAATTGAGGTGACGAGAGAAAAGACAGTGTGTGAGAAAACGCTGCTCCAAATATTTGATGACATTTTTCTTCATCACTGGGAGAAAGTCTCCCTAAACAAAACCTCCTTTTCAGTACGCAGAACTGCCTAAACCGCATCCTGGTGTTTCTCAGCAAAATGTTAACCCGGTGACCACGCTCGCACATGTTTCATAACGCTATGCCGGCTGTGTCATCTATCAGTGAGCGCAGCATTTCAAAGTAGGAGGTGAGGTGAGGTGAAAACAGAGAGGAGGAGGTGGTGGAAGAGGAGGAGGAGGAAAGAGCTGAACCTTGCTGTCGGGTAATATCGCTGCAGCACGGAGATGCTTTATGTAAGCTGCACGGTGAAATCTGGAAAAAAGCAAAGAAAAAGGAGGTCAGTGATGTATCTCCTTGCAAAAGAGGGACCGCGAGGCTCCTTGGAGGAGAAACAGGCTACACAAGGCAGTTGCAGGCACTCGATTATGAAGCTCTAAAGAAAAAAAGTATATGGCCTCACAATGCAGTGATTCATCACAATTAAACAAATGTAAACCTACGCTGTGCTCAAGCCTAGCACCCAGTCTGTCAGAGGTGCCTGTTGTCTGCAATCTCCCACAGTTTAAATCTCTCAGCTGAATAGTGGAATAATAACCCCAGCACCACACACCTACAGTAAATCGTGAAATGCATACACTGTCTGCTGTATAATTCATTCCTATTCAGTTCCCACTCAGTGATTTAGAGCGATCGCTTTAGCAGCGCAACCCTTTCAGGGCAAATTTCTCGCCCACGCCTATTCACAGCAAGTAAATCCATCAAACGCATTGATCATGTGAAGCTTGATATTGCGAGTGGGATGTCCGACACAACGGCCGGATTGGACGTATAAGACATGAAGCTTATTTATTTGAATTTAATTGATGTCTGTTTCTGTTTTCAGTATCATATGTTGTAAACAGGCCGAGACTCAACTTGAGCACAGTTGTGTTTCTTGGTTGTATTTTTATGACTGTTGTGTAGAGAAAAGGAGCTTTGATGGAAGCGTTCCGGCAGCAGGCAGTCACACTTCAGCTGAGAGAGGCTAAGGCAGAGACCTCATCAAAAGATCACGCTGCTTCCCGTGGACCCACCAGGGATGTGCTCCACTGTCACCACAGGGTCAGAGAGGAGTTGACCCTGGACTCTATTAACCAGCAGCAGATGAGCGAGTGCAGGAAGACGCTGCAGGAGCACAGGAAGTGTCTCAGTGCATAGGAACATGCTTGCAGAGAGAGGGTTCTTCTTGGCAAGAAGGGGGTCTCTGCTTTGTTTTTGGAGCCTCTGCAATAACTCTGCTGCCTTCCTGTTTTCTCTCCTGCAGCAGATCTCATTGGTTTAATGGTGAAGACTTGTTTCTTTCATTTTGTATCACATCCGTCCATCCATCTTTTTGCACTTATCTCAGGTCAGGCTTTGGGGCAGCAGCCTAATCAGAGAATCTCAGACCTCTCTCTTCCCAGCTACCTCCTCTGGGTAATCCAGGGGAACGCTGAGGTGTTGCCAGGCCAGGCTGAGCGATATAATCTGTTTAGAGTGGCCTTCTCCCGGTAGGACATCCCTGGAACACCTCACCCAGAAGACACCCAAGAGGGATCCCTGAGTCCCCTGGGCTGAACCACCTCAGCTGGTTTCTTTTTGATGTCTAGGAGTAGTGCAGATGATCCAAACTGAAGCTGATTTTACTGAATACAAAACAATTAACTTGTTAATGAAAAAAAATGAAAATAAAACAAATAGGAAATGAATTTCACTGATCTCAGAAGCCAGTAGAGGTCAGCTCTTCTCAGCAGTCCCCACCACTCACAGATGCCAGTCTGAATCAAGCAGATGCACATTAAAGGCTCTGTATAATGTCAGAAGCCATTTAACACTGTCAATTCAGACTGCTAACGACGTATTAAATTTAAGACAAATACACGACCCAATCTTAAAAACATATTTGATTTGATGGTAAACTACTTTGGTTCGATTTATGCCTTCAAAACTGATTGCACCACAGGACATTTCTGAATCTGGTTTGCCTGGATGCACGTCTGCCTACCATCACAATATTATTAAGCAGCGATCAGGCTTTAAATTACTGTTCCCACTGACCATGACATGCAAAGCCTAACTGAGAGTCCACCAGGCTTTTCTGGCATCCACAGGACATTACATTCATATTACTGATCTTATCGGAGTTCCCACCATTGTTGCTTTCCTTTGGTCTGTGCCTTTCATTTCCCTCCCAGTCACAAGAGTGATCCAGAGTTATTATTACCGAACTCAGGAGGAAATTAATAAATCTCTGGGAAGGAGAGAATTCTAGACAGTGCAGGTTTAATATAATACATGCATTAAACAAATACATGCAAATACATAGAGCAGACTGTACGACAGCGACCACGGAAACTGAAATTGCATTTCTTTCCACTTGCAGTAAGTTGCCTGAAAATGAAAGAAAATGTGTAGCACAATTGGTTGTGGCTGAAATGTAATTTAATAAATGTGTAGCTTATTAAATAAATTCCCATCCAAAGAATGATGAGATTTTAAAGTCAACTTTCGCACTGGAAGAATAAAAAATGACTTAGTTAAATGAAACTATAAATTAACATTTCCTTCTCGTACATGCACATTGCCCCGCGTTTCTCATATCAACAAACCAGCGATCCCAGTTGAACAAGACCCTGTGCAGAGCGGGCTGTTGACAGATGCTGAGAGGGGTTCTGTGATTGGCTCGTCGCGGTGGGTGTTTCCGCATTCCGCTAAGCGCAGTCAGCTGGAGCTCGAGTTGAAGAGGGCACCTCTTTCAGTCACTCCTGGGGGAATACCGGAGCAAAGCTAGCGAGCGGGATGCCGTACATGTTCGTCAGCACACAGATTCGACTGGTGTGTATCTTGCATACGTAAACGACTCCCATCATCCTGTCGGGGGAGGCGCGTTTGACTCGCAGATGTGTTTATTTGACTGCAAACAGCGCGCACACTAGCCTACTGATCAGCCAAGGTTGGTTATGCAATGGCCGGTAATATTCGGCACGCTGGGGGGAAAAAAGTTATGGTTACAAAAGACGCGAGAAGCGTGCGTGGGACCTTTTTGTATGTGTGTGTGCCACGTCAATTAAAAACACATGTTGCTCAGTTGTCGGCCTCTTTTTTGCGCATGTTCATTTTGATGTCTCCACGACTCCAGCAGCTTAATTCCTCCAGTACCCTTTAAGTATATTGGATCATCTATTTTTAGCATGTTCAGATATTGGAGATTATCATGTGCACCTGCCAGAGGGCTGCAGGTGCAATCAGTGAGAGCTGTACAGACAATTTTTTTAGGGATGCTGTCTCCCCCCAATATTTCTAGAGTAAGTTCTAAGCTGTGTGGGTAATACACTTAATGCTGCCTTGCAGGAGAACGGTCCGACAAATGTGGGGGATGAATTTTCGGATCCAGTGGTCATGAATTACCTGGGAGCGAGGAAAACGACTATGCTGGGGAACAATTTGTGAGTACCTAAGTCAGTAATCATGGGAGCTATATAGGTCAAATGTGGGAAGCGTGTTATGATGGCCCTGAGAGGTGAAATCTTTTGCAGCTAAAACACAACGGAAGTTGAATAAATCAGAACGGAAGTGTTTTTGGGGTGACGGTAACACCATGGAATAGCAGGAGGAAGACGCAAGGCACTGTGTGATTTAATCACATGATTTATATAAACCATAGATGTTTGCTATTAGCCATTTACTGTAGCTGATCCTTCACCTTATTGTCTCCCAAAAAACACTTTAGTTGAGGGTCTTTGCAGCGTTTTTCTGTTTTCATTTTTCTTAAATTGCACTGTTTGACCTCAGAGCTACCATGTGAAACACCCAAGGATAAATGGTTAAGTTTTGTAAGCCTATCTCAGCTCAAGCTTTTAAGCACCATGAGGCTGATGTCTCTTACAAAGATTGACAGGATTTTGCTCCTGATTCAATAATTTTTGTGAAACAATTTTTATCAGTGATTGTAAATGGGTAAGATTTAACCATTGCCTCCATTCTGATCTTTAGCTGCACACAGACGTGCAGACTTTATTTCCAAGTCTACTGTAAATTTGCTCACAGTGGGCAGCATATCCATATTTAGGCACTTAAAACTGATGCTTTGTACATTTTGGCAGTTAACATGTACATGTTGACAGCAGAGCTGAAATCGGGTCGTATAGAAGAAAAGGCTTCAGTGTGGTTGGGGAGGGGGGAGGAAAGCTGCTGCCTTGCAGATTTGGAGTAAACCGTTCAAGGTGATGGAATACAGATCAGGGAGGTGTTGCCATTGGCAATCTGATTCAAATGAAACAAGGTGTGGAAGGAAGTGAACAAGCACTAGAACAATTAACAGCACTCTATTTTCCAAGAGAGATGCAGAAATCCCCACATCTGTGGAAAGCAGAATTGCTTTGTTTATGCTTGTTTCAGTTCCGAGTATCGCGTGGATGACCCGCCTCGCCTGGTGCTGGACAAGCTGGAGAAGATTGGCTTCCGTGTGGTGTCCATGACAGGTGTGGGACAGACACTGGTGTGGTGTCTTCACAAGGAGTTGGAGTGATGGATCACAAAGATACCGTACTGGGAGGGCGGGTACTTGTATAAGCCTTTAAAGGGGTAAATGAATTCTGCAGAATATCCCTGTTTTTACTCTATACATTCTACATTTAAGATATTGGCAACTATAAAGTAACGCCATAGTCAAACAAAAGTAAAGTTGAGATTATCCCTTACATAAAGTCTCAGATTAGATGATAGGTCACCAGATTCAGGGGATTACTGAAACTACAGGGGTTTGCCTTTGTCAATACTGTTTAGCACCGGTGATACAGTGTAGTGACCAGAGTAGATTTATCCTGAACCAAGCCTCACTTTTTTCTAATTAAAACACTAGAAACATTTGTACATGCATCGCTGTGTAAAGACAATTCTTCTTTAAAACATGTGTTTCTAACTTAATGATGTCATTATGTGGATTGTGTACTTATTATTAAAAGTAATCAGTTTAAACAGAATTAAACATAATGTGTAATCGTCTGAAAATCTGTAAAACAGCATACAGGACATCAAAAATAAAACACGGTAAACATTATTGTTACTTGTCGTGGGCTGTTACAGCTCTGTGGAGCATTACAGGGTCTCTACACGTTTGAAGATGAGACTCTAGTGTCGCAGGAACACTGAGAGCAGAAGTCTGGCTGCGAGAGCCAAAACACTCTGGGTGGTTTCATTACAGCCTCGGGTCTGCCAACAAATGTCTGGGGCCAGCCTGGATCGCTAGCCCGCAAACCAGAAACGTTGCCAACTAGCTCACAGCCAAACTCTTACCAGACCTGCTGCCTCACACATGACTTAGCATCTACCTCCCTGCTAAAGATTAAAAGGAGACGGTGCTTCCCAGTTCTGTTACCGCAGACATTCCAGATACTGTTTGGGTACACCGCAGTGACTGCTTCGACACAGACAATGTGAGGAAAATGGGAAGCAATGAGATACCGTGAGGATTCCGTGCCGCTGCCATAATTGGTGATATGACAGAGCAACAGGCTCATCCATCCTGGTTTGCATGCAGCACAAGCCACTGTGGGCTTGGGGCAGAGTTGGTGGCGAATGCATTTCCTGTGACTGTATTTCCTTGTGTCATTTGGACAGAGTTTGTGTGTTCCCCTTGTTTTTTGTTTTTTTTTCTTTTGTTCACATCGCTGGGATATTGAAAGCAGCTATGCGTAAACAAAACCATGTGATGAGGGGATTTTGCAGGAGGAGAGGCGCAGATGTCTCCCAACACACTGCTGTGCTCCACAGCTGGACATTGTGTAACAGCCACGGTGAGGCGGTGCAGGAGTGGCGGGGAGATGGATGGCTAGATTGGATGTTTCGAAGCTGCACTGTGGCTCCTAAATAACACAATGACAGGAGAAAGCACCGCCACACAGGCCTGCAAATGCAGACACGCGATTATGCAATAGTTTTCCCCCATAGGGAACAGGGGAAAAACAGACTGTTCGAACCTTGTTACGAAACCCAGGGGTGACCACAGTAGTCTGGCACGGTAAGGCTTGCCTTTATGTGGGTCACGGAGAGGTAGCACGTCACTTCAGAGAACTTAAATGAGCAATACAGAATCTTCTGGATACGTATTACATAAGCCTATTGCGCAACAGTTTGCTTGTAGAACAACAAAATCAGAAGTGTGAGAATTTGTTTTTGAGGCCACTGTCAGAAAAAGAACACCAAATTTCTAGCTTTAATTTACGCTGGTTAATGAGTTATGACGCGATCCATGAAAGCCAAGGGTGGAGTGGGGCGAGTGAGTTTGGTTGCACTGAAACAAGCTCAGCTCTACATCAAGAGGGTGGGCTTTAAATTCATGATTAAAACAATGGTGCATTGGTTTTGAAAAGAAAAAAAAAAAACTTCATCAACAGTTGGATGATAGGAAGACTGATAAAGCTTGTGTCTGTGGGTTCAGGCCTAAGCCAGAGCCAAATTAGGTTATGCGCCAGACTGTTTCTTGGCTCAGACCAGTAACTTCCCAGAGTCTCCACTGGTTACCTCACAATGACGGCATGACTCCAGAAAGTCATCTGCCAAGAAATAGTTCAGCACCTAACAGCCTGTCAGAGTGTTGCTTTTATTTTTTTCACAATTAGACTTACCCACAATAAAATGTGTTAATTAGTGGGCTTTAAAGCAGCTAGGAACGTAAGCAGGTGTTAAAGTGGGATTTGGCAGGTGGGGGAACCCTAGACTGGGTGTAGCTGTGTAACGTGGTGAAAAGAACTACTTACAAATAAGTCACATAAGCTGTTTTGTGGCCTCCAGTGATATTTCCTGTACAGACTGGGATGATCCGGCATTTTGCCGCTACTAGGATATTCACTGCTCTTTGTGGATTTAGCCAAATGAATTCATGAAAATACACTCAGATGTTTCATGATCTATATGGCTGATTTCCAACCCATAGACACAATAAAGCTAGTATGAAAGACAGACTTCAGAAAGTAAATATAAATTCATCGATCAAAATAAATTGATGTCTGCAATCGCTGATGCAACCAAGTAACAGTAACCGAGATGTAACCAGTACAACTTCGTGCATCACTGCAAACTAACAGTTCAGTTTGCACTAAACTGCCCGGTGTTTTCATGCAGCCTTTGAATAACACAACATTTAGTGCGCTACAGTTAGTTTTGCAAGATGTTTCATGAAAACATAATTTAGCGAAAAACGTGATGTAGAAAGCCGATAAATGATTTTAAAAAGTGTAAAGCGTATCAGGACATCACATGTAAACTTTAAATTTCAAGTTTATCAAATGTCACTTGCTGAGCAGTGCTCACCTTTGGGGGAAAAAAAGTTCAAATATTTCTCCCATTTCTGCTCTTTCTCCATCTATTAGTGTTGCACATGAACATTTTTTTTCAGCAGCTGTACTTGCTTGCAGACGCATAAAAAATTAACTTCTTCAACAATAATAGCCATTAACTTGCCAATCAGATTTAATTAATTACGTTAAAGCTCAGCCAAAGTCACTAATATATTAAGGCATTTTCTTTTATGTTGTATATGTACTGCGGAGCAGAGCTGTCAAACTCATTTTACATTGTGGACCACACACAACCCACTTTGATATGAAGGGCCAGACCAGTTCACTTTTATTTATATAGCACTGTGATGGGAAGCCACACAGGGTAAGCTCCACACCTCAACACTAGTTGCTTCACTTTAGTTAAGTTTGCAGTCGCTACTTTAAATATATTCTACTTATTGTCCAATATATTGTTTCTTTTCTTTTCTGTCACACCTTCAAATGTTTATATGGCGTGCACACATATTAACACTGCAATGTCAAAGTTCTGTTTTATGTTATATTAATATATCTTTCTTTCTTTGAGTTACCTGGGGTTTGGTTTCTCCTTCCTGGTTGGCAAAAGATGTGGCAAAGGGCTGGAAGAGCTGAAGTACTGCTGACAGCCTAATTGGACAAAACCACATGCTTCATTGCCTGGGGGTTGTTTCAAGTTTGTTTAATTGTTTTGTATTAGTTGGTTATACTCGCCCTATGACAGCTGGGATAGGCTCCAGCGCCCCCCGCGACCCTGAAAAGGATAAGCGGAAGCGAATAGATGGATGGATGGATAGTTGGTTATATGGCAGCCTTTTTTCCCCCCTTGTGTGCCATTTGGTTTAGCCAAGCCAGTATTTAAGTTACCCGTGTGTCATTTCAGAAGGTCAGCTTGTCTTATGTTTGTTTGTGGTTTCGTTAGTTGTTATTTTGAGTTTAGCTTATTGAGTTGACCTCTTTTATTGGTCTGCCTGTTTAAGTTTTTTGGCTTTGTTAATTATCTTTCATATTTTTGGGTCAATAAAACCCCCTTTTTTAAAATTAAACACCTGTGTCCTTTATGCCTTACTGCTTGGTCCCTGACAAGAACCAAATCACAACTGAGATATTTGAATGTATTAAAAAAGATGTTTATTTTAAACTGTAAGTTTCGGTTTTTCTGCATGATAAATAAATGCTGCTGTAATGAAAGAAATCTGTTTCTGAAAAGAAACTGTGGTAGAAACTGAAAAAAGTACTTTCCTGTCACTTAATTGTTTATTACATAGTTACTTTGTTTTGGTATGAATATAGTAAAAGCTGTAAAAACTAAGGAAATACAGTTAAAGTTCCAACATTTATGCCCTCCTTTACATTTTCAAAGGCCATGCAAATATAAATGGACCAGATTTGAGTCGTTGTCGATCAGATTCTAGCCCCCAGCCCATATGTTTGACACCCCTGCTGCACAGTGTACTGTATATACATTTTGTGGTGAATGTTCATGTTTACAATAAGAAGGTCAGTTGATGTACACACCGTCTCTATAACCCAAAAGCTCAAGCTTCAGATTGCTCTGAACACTGGTTCTCTTACTCTTGGGTTTGCATGATGATAAAGGGAGAGGACATCCCCAACATGGTCATCGGAGGGCCACAACCACCTTCTGTTCAAAGCAAGTGTTTGCAAGGAACTGCTATGGCGTGTAAATTACACAAAGCTACTCACTCTCGTCAGTCGCAAAATAAAAACTGGATTTGAAGATCCATGAAGAAGTTATTTTTTTATTTTTTTTTACCATTTGTTTGAGTTTTATAAAATAAAGGATTTGCATAGAAAATGCACATGTTCAATGTCCACCAAAGATCAGACCCAGGAGTAGACAATTTCTCTAGTGAATACAAAGAAATGGGAAAAATCATCTAAACCACCAACTCTATAATGGAGGGCCTCTAGTATGTTCACTTTTCATCACACAAGCCCACAAGAATTCCATAAAAGCCTACCTTGTGTTCCAATCGCAGCCTGATTACTGGTTTAGCATGGACGAAAAAACGATTTCCACGTAGTTACACCAGAGAGTCTGTGGTTTGGATCAGGGCTTCTGAATGAGAGTGCAGACAAGAATGATTTTTTTTTACATCACACTTGTTTGGCTTGAATAATGAGGCAGTGAGTAGTCACACTGAACCAGACAATGGTTGACAGATGCAAATTACAGCATTATGCAACTTTGATTATGTGTGGTGTAGCAAGGCCAATCTCTTTGGGCTCTCTGTCCACGCTGATTTAATTCATTTATTTATTCCATATGACTGGTTTATTTCCCTGTGCTCTCACCTCCCAAAGAGACTGAGCAATAAGAGAAATCAGTCTGTGATACTTCTAAAAAAAGGCTTCGTTGTTCTTTTGCTGCTTTTATCTGGAAATATATACGGCCTAATCCTGGTCCAGATTACAAATGTTTAAATGTTCCTTGTGATTTAAAGCTAGATTGGGACTTGGTATTATTCATTTAAATGTCACTAATCTTCTTCCTAAACTGGACTTAGTGAAAAATTTGGGTGAACGCATTGGATACTGATATTCTTACATTATCTGAAACTTGGCTAACAATAGCAATTACTGGCAAAGACGTTGCAATAACGGGCTACAATTTTTTTTTTCATTGTGTTAGTGTTGCAATTTATGTAAAAGACTAATTCCATGTTATTCTTCAGTATCTTTTAATCTTTTACTAAACCGTTTCTTTCTTTCTTTCCTGCATTTAAGCTCCAACTTTTTAAGGACCATTTTATTCCTATTGTAGGTTGTTAGAGACCCCCCTCAGCTATTATTGAGGCTTTAAATTCACTTAGTGACAAACTGTCCACTTTAGATTTTAATGAAATTGGCCCTAAATGAATGCCAGAGATTTTAAATCTGAGGCAGATTGGCTGATTTTTAGACAGCTAAGAAATCGTTCAGCCTTCTTCATTAAAAGCCAAATCAGAATTTTATCTTTCAAAAACTACTGAACATCTTAACGATCCTAAAAAAAAAATTATAACATGTTCTTATAGGGACAAAACTACCAATGAGATGCCAGCTTTTTTTTTAAAAGACGGAAAAATGTGAAATTCTAAACTGCTTTAATGAGTCTTTTGTTTCTTCCAGGTCTTTATTTGAATCTTTACATCCATATTTAAAACTGCCTAATAAACAGGAGGCTCTCTCTTTTACCACTCAAACTGAATCTTTGGACCAATCCTTCAGCTTTTCTCTTCCAAATTTCTTTGAAGACCAGAGGACCTTAAATCTGTTGAATCCAAATAAACCTGCAGGGCCAGATCAGCTTGATCCTTATTTTCTTAAGTTGGTTGCAGATTTTATAGCAGAACCACTAACTTATATTTTTAATCTCAGCCTTTTGAACAATGAGATCCCTGCAATATGGAAATCTGCCTATGGTTTCCCATTGTTAAAAGGTGATCCTTCAGATGTTAATAACTACAGGTCCATATCTAAATTGTGTGTTCTAGCAAAAGTTCTAGAAAACTTTATTAGTGAACAAGTAAAAGAATTTTTGGACAAAATTCGGTTCTTTACCAACAGCAGTCAGGATTCAGAAAACAACACAGCACCATTACCGCTGCTATTAAACTGTTGAACGACATTAATGATGCAATGGACTGCAAAGAATACTGCGCTGCTCTTTTTCTTGACTTGTCGAAGGCCTTCGACACAGTTGACCGAGTCATTTTAGTAAACAGACTAAAGATTTTTGGTCTGTCTGTAAATGTTGTAAGTTGGTCTTCAAATTACTTGTCAGCTAGAACACAATGTGTCCACGTTGCTGGGTGTTCTCCCTCTTTTTGCCCAGTATCCAAAGGAGTTCCTCAGGGCTCCATATTAGGGCCATTACTTTTTTCTCTTTATATAAATAACCTTTCTGAAAATTTATCAAACATTCAATTTCATCTTTTTGCAGATGATACAGTTATCTATTCTTCATCTCCATCAGCAGCACAACTCCTTAAATTTCTGCAGTATGGCTTTGATTTTGTTCAGTTCCGTTTAACTCAACCTAAGTTCGTTTTAAATGCAGAGAAATCCAACTTCATGTTAGTTGTTATTAACGTTTCCTGAGATTAAAACCATTTAATGGACCTAAATAGAAATGGTCACATCTTATAAGTATCTAAGTATCATTATAGATCAGAATTTGTCATTTTAAACTCACATTGAAAGGCTTGTGTCCAAGTTGAAATTATGTTACCTTTTAAAAAAAATCAGTTGTTTCTCTCTCCAAGTAAATGAAACACTTGTTTTATGCAACTTTTTTTTTTTTTTTTACCTTTATTGGATTGTGGTGACCTGCTTTTTATGAATGCACCTGCCCACTATCTAAAAAGCTTAGATACTGTCTACCATTGTGTTTTACGTTTTATTACTGGCTCTTGAAATCCTGACCATCTCTGTAGATCTCCACTTTCTCATTGGTTGGTTTTTATCTATAAATCTCTCCTTGGGCTGGTTCCCTCTTATCTGTGTGTTTATATGTGTAAAAGCCACATCCAATATAGCCTCGCTCTCACAATGTCATACAAATGACTGTAACAAAAATCAGAAGACAACTGGGAAAAAAGCTTTTAAATATGCCGCCCCTGTTTCCAGGAAGGAGGGAGAGGACAGAGAGAATAACTCTTTTAGTCAGTGTGACTGTTTTTATGATCTGCTGTTGCATATTTTGTGCTCACTTGTTTCTATGAAATGTTGTATTTGGTTTGAACTTGTGTTGTATTTGTTGTAACTTTTGTTGCCATGATGGCCTGCTCTCTCTAGGAAATGAGATTTAAATCTTAATTAGACTTTCACCTGGATAAAGAAAAGGATAATAAAATATTACAACACTATAAATAAAGACTTTCTGTCAAAAAAAAATACCTAGAAATGTATTAGTACTTAGTGATGCTTAGACCAATAGACCAGTAATCAATCCCCAGAGGCCTGTAATGCACACACCATAGTGCAATTACATAGTCATAAGATGCATTCCAGTCTAAATCATTTTAAATCTCCAAATTTGTATCTACTATCTGGCACTACCCAGCTGTGCATCAAACCCTGCTGGTTCTCACATCTCTTCTCAGGAAAGGCCATGACACAAAAACTGTTTTTTGTTTGTTTATGAAAATTGTTTATTTTGCCACACATCACATTACATACAAAAAAATAATAAAAACAAATAAGAGGCTTTATGAAACTAAAGCCTGATGCAGGATTACATCTAATATTTCTCACAGTGCTGGTAACGAGCTGAGTCCTGTGGTGCTACGACGTGGCAGCTTCCTCCTCGTCTTCCCTCTGCATTTGTTCTATGAGTTTCTGACGTTCGGCGGCCTGCCTCATCCTCATCATCACAATGCTTTCGTAGTCACGCTCATTGGACAGGGAAGCCTAAAGGGGTGATAACAAAAAAGTGGATATTATCATAATGTGAAACAGAGCTACACAGACTAGTAGGACTTACAAAAACAAGATTCATAAGAAGATTTATTTATAGACCAGACAATCAGTTGATTTAGAAAATCAATTCAACAGAGTAGTTTCTATCAGATTTCATGACAGATCAACTTTTAGTTCTACTTAAGGTTCAAGCCACAAAAACCCTTTAATTTTATTTATAAGCAGCAGCGTTTTCATCAGTGAGCAGCATTCCCGTTATAAATGTATGGTGTCCAAGCTTAAACAGTGATAATCCTGATTGTATCACTGAGAGTTCTATTTCTCAGAATTGTCAAAAAAACGTATAAAGCTACAAAAAAATGTCTGTGCAGTCCTCCTCACAAGTAAGCTGAACTTGAAGTGTAAAATCTGTGGAGCGATCCTGTGATCCTGCGACAGAGTCGTAAGAAAAGCCAAACATCTTGGATTTTTAGATCATGACAACAGTCCTTCAAGGCAGCCATCCAACGTTTGGCTAATTCAGGGCTGCGGGACGGCTGGACCCTATCCTAGCTGTTACATGGGCGAGAAGAGAGGTACAGTTTGTTAGTCTAACACAAGGAAAAAAGACAGAGAGAGAGAACAAGTCACAATCAGATTCACTCAGATTCACACCAATTAGGGTCAATTTAGAATCACCACTTAACCTAACATGCATGTCCTAGGAAGCTGGAGTACGTGGCGACAACATGTAAACTCTACACAGAAAGCCTCCAGTGGAGGAAAGATGACTGTGTTAGACACGCAACATCATGTTGCTCATTCAAAGCTGACCACAGACACACACACACACGCAAAAAAACCAAAATGCAGTCAATGTCCAGTTTCTGTTTGCTTTCACAACCAGGCCTTTGAGTGCGGCGCAGAGAGGCAGATTTGGACACATGCTCTCATCTCAGTTAACATTTGCATGACAACATGGTGAACATGCATGAGACAGCAGCCCACAGAGAAACTGTGATGGGGTAATTCCACTGCCTTAGGTCATTAAACCTAAAATGTGGGCTGGAATTGGGCCTGGCAGTTGCTGGCAGGGCTTTGGCTTGGATGATGATGGCGACGGATTATCATACTGTGGGGGGAAATCAGAGAGGGCAGCCACTGGCTAATGGCTAATCAAGCAGGGTGGAACACAGCCCAAAAGGGCTTGCACACCCACACACACACACACACAAACATCTGTGCAATGACCAATGCCACACACCGGTCAACCAAGATCGAAACACAAGAAACAGACTGTGATGAAACGAGAAAACACTTTAAGAAAAATTTTTAATCTGACAACTTCAATTTAAAATTCACCAGGATTGTGCTTATACTGTATGTGCAACACAAACATAGGCACTCATGGAGACCATCATCCCATCACTGATTAGGAAGGAAGACCACGTGTACACAAAGAAAGCCATTCTTTGAACAGATTATATCAAGGAAGTCTGCTGGGCCAAGGAAGTGTCTCTTTAACAAGACAGTGAGCTGCAGGAGAGAGTGAGCGTGTGCATTAAGGACGGGGAGTGATCTGATGAGTGGTAAGTTTTGTCGATGCACTCGCTAAGGCATCTGGAAAATATCATAGGGACTCCAGCATCTGTGTGCTGGGGAGAAAGAGGGTCTAGTGTGGAGGAAGAAGAAAAAAAGAGAGGGTCGGTGAGGGGGGACGTTACCCTCACTCCCCCCTACGCCACCCCTGGATTGAGGAAAGCTGCTATTATCATTCCAATAACGTGAGCTCAAGCCCCCGTCTGACACGTAACTATGAAATATCACGCGAACACTATTAGGTAAATAAACAACTCTTGTAACTTAAAATTAAACAAAACACAAGCAAATATACAAGAAGCTGTGGAAATCCTCCTGCCTATACAGCAAATCTAACCATACTCTGCTACGCCCCCTACTGGGCACAATGCTGAAGTGCACCAGGAAAACTTTTAGAACTGGTCTGCCTTTTTCTCAGCCCAGCATGACATGGCATCATGGGCAGACTGCACGACACTAATGATGTAGGGGAATTCTGTGCATTAACAGGTGCTTTATGGGCATTTCTTCTCAGAATGAGGGAAGTTTCCTTGCCTCGGGTGTTAACTTACAATATACATATTTAGCCAGTGCATCACTCTGTAACTAAACACTTGGTGGGTACATATGTGTATGTCTATGTCTGTGTGTGTCTGCAAGTGTGTGTGTAGGGGCGGGTGGGTGTTTGGTGCCTTAACGCCAAGATCCGGGGTGAGCGGGAAACCACAAAACACAAACAATGGGCCACTGTACAAAGCCAAGACAGGAGGGTTCAAGGCCACCGCTGAGGTGGAATAGTAGTAAAACACACAACCACACACGCACATGCATACATATAAACAAGCTGAGGATTAGCTACGTGACAGGCCTCGAAAAAGCACACCCCAGCCTGACCCCAGGCCAGTAATGACATCATGATCACCACAAGTGCTGTGAGTCAAGCAGCACACACACGCTCTTAAAAGTCCTTCCCACACACGGCAGGAGGCATGGCAGGAGCGCAGGTGGCCGCAGCACAAGTTGTCAGATCGCCGAGCGTGTGAGGACAAGTGATTGAAAAGGTGTTTGTACATTTAATAGAGACAGACAAGCGCGGACACGAGTAAAGTGAAACTACATCTATTCAAAACAGCTTCCGTTAAAATCTTGCCATTTCACGCTTAACAGCTTTTAACCTTGCAACTTGACGGCTCACCAATTCAAATTTGATAAATGGATCACTCATTAACACCATAAAGCATCACATGTCTTCAACTAGACGGTTGCAGTGCCGAGGTGACTTTAAAGTCCTCCAAAGCTTAAGAATGGGTTTTTTAACAAGCCTGCTCTGTGGTCCCAGCTAAAATGTGTGCTCTGATCCACTGCGGTGAAGTTAATCAAGGAACTATTTAACTGGCGGGCGTGTGGTGGCGTAGTGTGTGTTTCTGTATTTGTGTGTGTGTCACCGAGCTGTGATTTATGAAAGGCAAATACCAGTATAGAGATCGTTTGGGCGTGTGTGTGTATGTGAAGGTACCCAAGCGCTCATGCTAACACAAACAAAGAGGCAGCCTTACTGCAGATGCATCACTGGAGCCGAGGTGAAATTCTCGTGCAGACAAAACCTAAGCTTTCTAAATGGTAGCGGATTAATCAACATTCATTACAGAAGTCAGCAGACATAAAACCCCAAAGGTTTGTTCTACTACACCGCTTTTGCAAGTAAAGAACAAACAAACCACAGAGGTCGAGACCCAAATGTACTTCCTGTTTTTAGCCCCTCTCATGCAATGCACAAACTTCCTTTATTTGACAGAAAATGTACGTCTGATCAAAGCAGCCAAATTAAACTGCAAAAAAAAAAAAACATAGCTGCTGGAATGACTGGTACCAACACCAAGTCAGCTTCAATAGAGTTCAACGTAATAGCTTTAAAAAACATGTTTGCGGCCTGGAACAGGAAAATAAATAATACGTTTGTTGCTCGATAATGATGGAAAGACAAATGTTGAACCTTTCATAACTGTATTGTGGGTGTTTTTGGTTTTGGTTTTTTTATATAACTTGTCCATTTGGATACTGTTGAGGCTTAAAATTAAGGGTACGGCTTTGATTTCCACATTGCCAGGTATACTGACAGCTACAGGAGCTGTCTACCAGGTCTCATCTGCAGGGGCGTATCCAGAACAGGGCATGGGGTGGCACCAGGATGCTGGTGCCCCCCAATACCAATGTCATTGGCATAGTGTACTGCCAGTCTTACAATGTCCAACATCTTTGCATGAGAGTATTGAGAGAGCCATAAGAAATGTAACTAAGTAGATTTACTCAAGTACTTTACTAAAGTACAAATTTAATATACTTGTATTTGAAGTATTTCTAACTTGGGATACTCTCTTTTTTCTACTATATTTTGGACACTGTGCAGCACCACGTTTTAAGTAATAAACCTTTTTGTTCTTGATTCGCCTGTGCCACCCCATTTACAAAACAAATCCTGGACACGACCCTGCTCACCTAAGCTAACTGAAGTCACTGAACTGGATTTCTCAACTATGTTTGTGGTGTTTATGCCATTTTTTTTTAATGAAATTATCAAATAATTATTACTGCCTGCTATGGCAGAGACCATACAAGACCTGTGTGGCTCAGTTTTGGTGACTATATTTTTAATCTGCTAATCAGCACTAATTAGCGAGCATGTGTATTTGTGCATTGCATCCTTCCAGTATATGGATGCAGGTAGCTAACGAAGTTTCATAATGTTTGATAATAATTCCAGTCTGTCATCTAAATCATTTCTGGGACTTAAAAAAATACAACGAAAGCTAAAATGCTAAAGTTGTAATTATATTAGCTCATCAGCTCAATCATATTAGCTTTGCTGTACTCAAACACCCCATATAAGCTATATAACTACGCTCATGGGTATACACAGTATTCAACAGAATAGAAGCGTGCAGGGTGGAGTCAGAAAAGTGCCTTTGGAATCTGTAAAAGTAAAGGATATAAACAGTGAAAAGACAAATGGCAGCAAAGACCTGAACTCCTGGTGCCCTGGCATTTCTCTTTATGATGGATGAGCTCAGGGATCCTTGAATAGGGAAATGTGGGGGTTTGGTTTCTGTAATATCCAAGAATACATTGTTGTAAAAGCAAAATTATGTCTTTCACATTCCAGCCTTCCTGGAAAAGCCCTCAGATTTGCTATTAAAACAAAGGAGGCCAGGGCACTGCAAGAACACCATCTGAACCTTGGAGATGTCAAAAAATGAGCCGAGGTATTACACAAGGAAAAAAAAAAGAAAGAAAATGGCACAACAATTGCAGATTTCTGTTTACTTTGTTTGTGCATGTGTTCCTTATCTACACTAATTAATGTGTAAAGTAAGCAAAACCAGTAAAACTGATCTCAGTATGTATTGTTTACATTAACTCTACAAATCTACAGTTTAATCTAAAACGCACAGCCATCATTCAATAATTACTAATCAGTCAGTGTCAGGAGAAATAACATTCCTCAGATTTTACTGATACCTCCAAATTTATGGGTTTTGAAATTCTTTGGAATAAATCCTGCAATAACTACACAAAAAATCCATAACAATTTTGTCTTCAATATTCTGTGTAACAAAGAATGCAAAGTACTATTTAAAGCACAAAACTGCAACCATAAACTACATAATATGATAATAGTAATGCTAATATAGCTTTCCCTTATTAAAAGATCTGGTAATGAGTTAAAGGAAACTGAATGAAAGACAATGCAGCACCATACTATATGTTAAACATCCTCGGGTCATTTTTGAATGTAGAATAGTGCCACGAGTCAAACCTACATTATCACATTGTGAGTGTAAGCTTCCACTAACCAATCAAACTGCAGAATGCATCCCAGTGTGCCCATATTCATAAAGTAATACAGTATGTAGTGTAGGTCCAACAATTTTTTTTATGGTAAATGGTAAATGGCCTGTATTTATATAGCGCTTTACTAGTCCCTAAGGACCCCAAAGCGCTTTACACATCCAGTCATCCACACATTCACACACACATTCACACACTGGTGATGGCAGCTACATTGCAGCCACAGCCACCCTGGGGCGCACTGACAGAGGCGAGGCTGCTTTTTAGGGCAATAAAGGTTAATAGGCAATTTTGTGTCTGACCAAATGTGAAATTTTCTGCTCCCGAGTTGGTATATGCAAAAAAGTGTCATAAAGCATTATGTTATAGTGAAGCTGACCTTTGACTTGAGACATAAAATGCCACCAATCAGATATTTCTGCAAACTATGTAATAATGAATGTAAAAATTATTCCTTTATGGCCAAAAAAAACCCCAAACAAATAACTTTTTATGAGGTTGCACTGCCTTAAATTTTAAAATTGTGCTATTAATAATGACTCGAGCACACATACACGTACATATTATGTTGTTTATCATGTATCAGTTAACAGAAACACTTTTAAAATGGTTTATATTTTTTGGGAATAGTTAGATTGCTTTCCTTGCACTGAATAGCAGAGCATATGATTTTTCTGTGTTTTTGGCATAACGACAGTAAAAGATTCTGATTATGATGAAATTCCCTCGTGGTGCTCCTGAAATATTGTGTTTGCAAGAATGGGAAGAATATCAGGCCTCAGTGACCTTGGATGACCAAATTCTACTCACTTTATTTTTCAATTTTTCTGAGCACGTTTGACTTTGACAATCATGATACCGGGACAGACACACGCACAAATGAAAAACTCAAAAACATTAAATGTCTCTGTCGCTGACTGACAAACTTTGGTGTAAAACCTCAAAACGTAAATAATCCAGCTGTTTTATTGTGTTGTGACATTTGGCACCGCAGTGCATTACCTCATCAGAGAATATTTGTTTTTACCCAGCCAAGCCATCCGCTTACTGTGTTGGACCTGACGTGACTTTGTTGTGTTGATTAGAAGCTACTGTTAGCTACGTCATATGTGTTGGTGAGTGTGCGCTTGGTATTCAGTAAAGTAACACCTGGGCTTCGGTGTCAGATCTCTGTCATGTTGGAATCATGCAAGCGAGTGTCTGCACTTCCTCTTAGCAATCCCACAGCCAAGTTTCTGTTGGAAAACCTTCAGACGGCTAATCACTGAGTCATAACTTTGCAGACGAACAGCGACAACAATGCTGAAGATGATGACAAATGCATATTTAAACATTCCCACCAGAAATGATAAAAGGAAAACTACTAGAAACTGTTTATACAAAATACAGACAGGTGGGAATGACTACTTTAACAAGTCTTACAAGCTAAATAATCTGGTTAATTCATTGATGTATTGCACGCTGAATTTGATCACAGCCCAATGTCCAGTATTTGCCAATAAAACAAAAAAGCTTTTTCATATAAAAGAATAAGCCAAATCTTGCAGTAAATCTATTCTAAATGCTGGCTGTCTGAGGGCCTTGATCAGCGGAAGCTGAAGTACATACAACAAAGAGCCAAAAGAATATCCACCAAAGCCTCAGTTTGGAATCGTTGCGCCAGTCAAAGCAATATCTGGAAACACTTTTTATCCTGCAACAACAAAAACATGCAGCATCCCAGATTTCAGGCCCGGCATAGCTGCATCAAACCACATTGCCCACTATGGTCAGGCCTTAGAAAAGAGGCTTATGCAGAAATCCAGTTCGGGCTAAACGCATAAGCCCAGAGGCTACATAGCATGAGAGCACCGCTAACAAACTGAGCCCAACCTTGGTCAGACAGCAGGTCTTGTGAGGTCATACCCAAATACCACAGATAACACTAGCTCTTCACCCTGATTGTCTTCTAGCATGAAAGCAGTTTTGTGGTTGTAGGTGGAAGAAGGAGGGGGTTTCTCAGAAGAGGGATGTTCAAAAATGTTCTGTTTCGGCCTTGGGTAAATGTTATGATAATTTCATTTGCGTGAGTAATTGTGTCTGCTCTTGCAGACTGTTCTGGTCCTGAGTTGCAGAGCAGCAGAGAGGATTTCAATTTCGATTTCAAAGGAGCGCTTAAAAAATACGATTTGTCCTTCACGCCCGGCATGTTTAGGGTTGGGGAGGAAGGCAAAAACAAACAAATACTGCACACAGATCTACAGCTTTCTCCAACACATGGCAATATTTCAGCATTATGAAATATGTTATCTTTAAAACATCACCACGCAGGTAGATGCAACTGTTCAGAAGATAATAGTCCCAAAAAAAGGCTCACAATCAAAGTGCGTAGCAGTGAGTGTTACTGAAACTTTGAGGCTTTAAACCTTTTTACGCAAACACGTTCCAGCGAGCGCACAAACGTTTTCTGCTCTGACACAGTTTTGTGTTATTCATTACTATAGCATTCCATAGCAAAGACAACACGCTGGAGGCGTGAGAATTAGAAATGCAGCAAGTGATCCCTCTTGTGAAATCCAGCGTGCCTGCTCATACATGTCTGTGTGGGATACTGAGCTTTGATTACACAGAATAGCTACAGGCCTCCACTCAGGCAGAAGAGTCTTTGGAGTGGGCTCAACTCAACAACAGACAGGAAATCAGGAAATCAGCAGAATAGAGGGACAATAAGACAGAGATTAGGGCTGACCGGTTTCTCACTTACTAGGACTTCCTCTTTTTTCCCCAGATAAGCACACAATCTATAACAGTCTCACACACTCTTATTAAAACACAATCAGTTGTACATGACCAACCTCTTCAAACTTCAAACTATACGTCGCCCCTTTCCTTTCTCTCAGTCACACCATTCGGCTTTAAGAATAAGTCGTGCACGGCAGTTTCTGCCTTTCTCAATGTCATGGGAATTAAACCGGGAGCTCGTGCTTTGTGCCGACTCACCCGCAGGTGATGGGTGCAGCCAATCAACCAGCAGGACTTACTGTAACACCTACGACTAAAAGGCCAACTCACTCCGCAAACAGGATGATATAATCTCCTGACTGGAGGTGGGATGACTTCAGATGTCAACTAAGAAATACCTGGATCTCTTAACAATCTTATACTTTGACCTCACCTGGCTTATCACTTAGGGGAAGATAACTTTCATCAGCCAGACACAAAAAGATCTTTCTGCGAGGATTATCTAAAACACTCGTTGAAGCAGAGAAGGGTAAGAAATGGTACATAAATACTTTCTTTAGCTTTTCTTCTACGATGAGGAAAAGACTGTTGTAGCTCACATTGTTTCTGTGTCTCGAGGTGGTTCAATGAGATCTTGTCTGTAACAGCTGACAAGCCCCGTCATGTCAAAGGAAGGTTTGTGAGAGTGTGCAGGTACACACAGCCTAGCTTCCTGGCAGAGACGGGTGTGCGTGTGTGTGGGATTCAATTATCCTTGATTTTCCCAGCAAGACAGGTAAAAACTAACATCTTTTCTTTTTTTGTCTAATTATTGTTATAGTTCTCACTAAAGTAACTGCACGGCAGGAAAAAGATCTTAACATCAGTTATTTTAATTGTGGTTAAAGTTTTCAGCAGACTGAGTCCTTATCAGTCTTTGAGATGTGTAATTAATGGAGCGTTCGGAACCATCATTTAAAACGTGTTTCTTGGCCAATGTGTTTTAATGAGCTTCTTTAGTTTTTAACTTGGCCACGAAGTGTTTCCTGAACACGATACTCATGGCTAAAATCCCAACGACTCCTCCTTGGCCAAACTGACATGTCTGGAAAGGAATGCAGTCAAGTCCGCGCGCTCCAATCTCCCGCTGCTACTAAAGTGCCGATAAAACCTTTACAGGCCAACAAAACCTGTGGTTTACAAATTTACAGAGTGAGTGTTTCAAGTCACGAACACAGATCTAACTGTGGGCAAAGCTGTTGGGAGGCTTAAAAATCACAGACACAGAGGAGATTATCTAATCGGCGTGCCTGCGTTGATGAACTGAGTTCTGTCTCGCTCACTAAAATCATTACTGGTCACGGAAAGTGAAAACGCTTTCTTGTTTTGTTTTTTCGAGTCATTGTGACCAAGAGGTTTTAGGTTTTGTTGGTGGAAATGAAATTTCAAGATTATATTATCCTCCAAAAGACATTAAAAACAGATTGATCCTCTAAGATAATGCCTAGAGTGCGATGCTGTTTATGGAATAGCTGTATTTGATTTTATCTTAAATAACTTTCAAATCCAGACTCGGGGCATACCTCTCACACCACAGCAAAATAAACTAATTGTATCCCAGTTATTTAGACTTCTGAGGAAATTATAAACATGTGCTCTAAAGTGAAGTTATTATCATAATTTCTGACAGAGGTTGTGAGAAAGTGAAGACAATGCACCGCATACAGGATAACAATTACCACTCTGGCATTTTTTCTTATTTATTTTGTTGACTCTCTTACTGGAAGTCTTAAATGGACTAGAAGACTTCCTCTGGAAGACGTGCAGCAGACCACACCTGCATTTATCGGAAAAGAGGGGATTTGAAAAGTAAATATTTGTAAATGAAAGGTTCAAAGCATTGTTTGAACATCCCTGCGCTGCCAAATAATTGCTGCATTTCATTAAATGAAAATCAAGGCTAGCAGGTGCAATCGCTGCACAATGGATGTGAATTTAAAAAAAGCTAACAGACACAGTCAAATCCTTACATCTGGTTTTGAAAAACACGACAAACACAAGCACAGATCTCCTTCATGTTCTAGCATGAATAAGAGAGAACCTGGATGACATGCTGCTGCGGGAAATGTGGTATCAAACTGTTATTTGTTAAAATGTTAATACTCTCTTTTTGTGTTTCGTTGCAGATGGAGTTATGCTTTTAATTATCAAAACTTCCTAACAAATTGAACAAAGAAGAAAGAGACTACAAAGACTTTTGAGGATACATTAAAAACAAAAAAGATTAAACTGAAACATTTAAGCAAATCTCAACCAGATCTGCTAGGATGCCACTCCGAGCATCGCTGCACAGAAATCCAGGCTCTGGACGCTGGTCCAGCAGGAATTCCAAGAGGAAGGAGGTTCTGTCTGTCAACATGATCAGCCTACCGCTCGCCGATTTCCGCCACATCACTCATATTGGAAACAATGCCGACAGCTTTGGAGATCTGTCTTTTCTAAAGCTGAGTCACAACCTGCTTTTACAAAGTTCCCGAAGTGAGCAGAACGTCTTTCTGGCCTGCTCACCGCCTCCAAAGCCGCCTCGTCTGAATCTGGACGAGACTGAGAGCAAAAAGACCCCTGACTTGTCTGTGGACCACCAGCACAATAACTCCCAGAAAAGGAAGAAATGCAGTTCTCTGCCCCTGCTGGACAGCGAGAAAGGAAATGTAGATGCTGAAAAAGAGGATGGGTACCAAAGAGGGAATAATACTTCTTCCAATCAGACTCATAGCTCCAGATGGGGCAGCACAGGTTCAGATGGGGATGAAGACTTTAATGAGACCTGTGACAAAACTACGGGACAACAAAAGGATGAGGACAGTGGCTTTTCATTCAGCCTCGACCTGGGTCCTTCGATCCTTGACGATGTCCTTCAGGTGATGGACAAACTGCACAAATAAACCAGAGATTAGCCAAATGTCTCGGAGAGGCTTTACTAAAGGTTTGGAATATAGAGAGCAATAAGGGCCTCATCTTGTCCAGAATCCTGATCGGAGACGAAATCATCACATTTGGATATTGTTTTGTTCATTATGTTCGGATAAATCTAAAGATATCTGCTTTTTTGGAATGCAGAATCTCAAACAATGAATAATAAACCACAGATGAACACTGTACACTTTGTAAAGGCACAGGATATGCTCCTAGAGCACTGTGATCCACAGCGTTTACTAAAAAGTATGCGTGATTCTGTTTGAAAAGGGGGCACATAAACAAAGTTAATGTTCTCCAAGCAATCACCCTTTGCAGAGGCAGATCCAGTGTTTAAGTTAATAATTAAACTTTGTCTCATGTTAAACTAAGAGCTTGACATTTTCAACCTTTTCACATTTCCCCTTAGCTATTTTAATTCTTCAAACCACACATCACGGCACTGACGACGGCTGTTAAGACTTAAGATTGTTGTGTTTAAGAAAAGAAACGCAACGACTGGAATCCAAGGTCCTTGGAGCTGCGATGCCTTGGCGTGCTTGCCAATCTGTTGTGTGCAGAGGGCAAATTTTACTCCGCACGCATCTGAGAGGCCCCACTCAATGGTAGACCAAGGTACCCCCCATCTCTCATTCCCAACAAGGCAGTGAAAACAAACACTTAGTCCTGCTTCCAATAAAAGCCAGCCAGTGGTGGCAGTTTGGGCTACCGACCAAGCCAGGCCACAGGTCCAAGACCTCAGAAGAAAAATGAAAAAAAAAAGAAGCCAAAGCAGGCTGTTTTCTTAGCTGCAAATCAGCGTTCAATGCTCTGGTGAGCAGTGCACGAGAAGAAAAGTGGTAAAGGGTAACTTGATACTTCCACATATGCAGGGGGTGTTGAGGGAGAAGGAGGACCAGAAACATCATTACTGTAGCAAAAGTTCTGATGAGGCTTTAAACACTACCTTCTACCCAAATACACCCAACACGCAAAAATGCATGCTGTATCTCACACACTGGCACACGAGCAAAGGGAAGCACACGTGAAACACGCGTGAAACACTCGTCCATACGTTTTCCTCAAACCTACAGAGGAGACGTCGAGACGAGCCTCACTCCGGCTTTGTTGGGGAGTTATCAGGATGGGATGTGGCACAAAACCCAGAAGAAGTCAAATTCCTAAGAGCGCCACGGGTCATGGTACAAAATCTAGAAACCAAAATAAGTTCTTCAAGCAATAAATTTTGAATTCTATGCAAACAGTCCAAAACAGAAACAGCACTGTTTGTGGGAACATTTATATATCCGTTTCTTGTAGACTTCTGCCAATAACACATTGTGAATGTTTTTTTCCTTCTGAAGAAAAAATAGTTTTTATGTATTTTTTGTGCAAAGCAAATAAAAACATCAAATACTCGTATGATGAGATTGCTTTTTTCTTTATTTTACACATTGTTTTATGTGTTTGTATCATTTTTTCTAGAGAAACTACAGCTTATATAGGACTCCGCAACACAATAATATTATGTAGAGGTGGCCAAAATTAGACACGCACGGCAGAATTTCATGCACAGTAGAGGCATGAATGCTGCACTGGAGTAAAGTGGACTTTGAAGCACAGCTAAAGCACAAAGAGGTGGCTATCAATAGCTAACCAGAGTCCGTTAGTAAACTTCAGGATAAGCAGGAGAATGAGCTATTCACTGACAGAGATTTACACTGTGTTGACTGTGTTGCCCTGCTCGATGCAATAACTCCCTAAGCAATCAAAACCTTATCTATTCACAAGAGAAAGAAGAATTGTGCAATATCAGAGAAATCAGAAATAATACTTGGCATCTTATTTTTCCTGCATGCATGTGTCCTTGGTTTTCTATCAGTCTGTCATCTGTGTGAAAGTCCTGTGAATGCGAGATGAAAGAGTCTGTGATGGAAGACAAATTATCTTGTCTGCTCTGCAAAAAACTGGCCAAACTGTGAAGTATCCCAATCACATCTGGCATCACTTCCCTCCGTTTTAAAATCTAAGCTTGCTGTCATGCAGAATACAAAAAAAAAAATCTTGTCATTCCTCTAAAGCAGCTCGTACGAGCTGTGTTTTTTGTCGGCTACCAACTTAAACATTAAAAATACTGTATTGGCAAATAGGACAAGAGTGCTGCGCCTGTAATTGTGCTTCCCAGTGAAATCTAATGCTACATGTCTTTGTTTTGGTCTGGTTTGTTTTTTTGTATTTACACATGAAAGGGGATTTCATAAAACCAACAGTTTTTTTTGTTTATGCTGTCGGTATCGTGTATCAAGACAGAAAATATTATCAAGCTGCAAAGAGGATCAAGCAAATTGAAAACAGCTCTTCCCTCTCATGATATGCATGATGAGCTAAATGCATTTAGGCATAGATTTCTATGTATTCTAAACCAGCACATCTTTTTTTAAAACATCTCCCATCCTCCGTTTCGTGAGTGGCCAATCATCCTTCAGTCTCATGTATTTTCACTGCTCGTTTCCTTTTTACTTTTGCTACTAACAAAAATGTGAAATAGAACAAAACCAAAGAAAAAAAAAAAGAAATATTCAGCTTTTAAGTCTGGTCATTGCAATAAACAGAAAGCTGTTCCTAAACAGCTATCATCTCCATTAAGAGCAGGTTTCAGGCCAGCACTGAATATGCCAACAGCAAGGCCACATCCAATGCATCTCTTCCAGACACAAGGACTATTTTAGGTGATAACGCACTTTTAAAGCACTAGCAAACCAGCAGGCTGGAAAAACAATCCCAGAATAGCTGATCTACTGCATCTGGTTTATGCCGTGACAACCCTGCAATGATTCCCTGGCTCTTGATGGAAGAAGCAGGCATAGAAGGCTCAAATTTAAAACCCTTACAATAGAATCGTTTTAAATAATACGGTATGCTAAACTGAGCAATAAACCATGAATCAAGACACAATGATTAATGATGGCATCATATCTCTGGAGGCATGAACATCAGGTCTGGCAAAAACAAAGCAGACAGATAGATGGGGATTCCACATCCGAGAGTTTGTTAAGATAAACTATCCATGTGAAATCCTTTTTTCAGATGCAACTATTTGCCGCTCTCGGATAGGACTGCACTGAAATGTTTAGCAATGGATAATAGGTTCTTTTAGCATTCACTGAGATTTTGAACCATGTACTAAAAGAAACATTTGGACTTCTGGGAAAATTTAAAGGTTCGTTTTCTCGACCTCTCCATTTTTCAGCCTGTCACTACGACGTATTTGTCATATCAGTAATGTTAACGGGTACACACGCAAAAGTGGACGATCAGGAAAAGAAACTGGATTCTTTTCCCAAATGAAGGGTCTGAATTTAGCCAAGAGCGTGGGGAGCAATTCCACATGGTGCGAAAGACACGGCCCTCCCCTATTTTGAAATTAATATCCATGGTGAGAAAAACTGGGTGAATGCAGTAGGTCCAGTTATAAATCATGTCATATCTACAACAAAAACAGAGCCAAAAGATCAACACTCCTCTCTGTGAGAGAAGTTAAAAATTTAACACACCATGAGATAGATCAAAGTCTCTGTACCCTGAGGGGGTCTTCTTGGGGAATTTGCCCCTCCCTTTACTCCATTAGGCTCCTCATACTGGCCTCAAATTCATTTATTAAGCCCAGCAGAGATGGAACTAAAGTTAAGGGTGAAGTCATCCGTGTATCTGAGCTCCCTGTGGCGAGACGCTGACTCTGTGAGCTGTGTTTAGATTGATGAGGTTAAAGAACCAAGTCCTCACTTTGCTCATATGTGATTGCAGCTGGATAATGTTGGGACACTATGAAGGGGTCGGCTACAGGAGAGGGATCAGATTTGTAGATCCCAGATAAGAATCTGAAAAGAACATTCACATCCACTGACCCGTGGATAGGTGTGGATCAACACCGCTAATATCTGCCATGGTTTATCTATTATGTCATGTTGGACCTCTTTAGCAAGAAGTATTCTCAGTGAAGGCTAATTTGAAAATAATTCTAGCATAGTAATGTTTCCAGTCAGAGTTACAGAAGAAAAAAGGCTAAAGCAATCATCTTTGAATATCTGCAATGCAAACCGGTTTACCATAATAACATTTAAAGAGATTAGTGTGACAAGTCCCAGTGTGCAGACTCAGTCACAGATACTAACGCTGTGTAGGGGGTCATAGACCCCACACTAGCATGAGAGGTGAAACCCAGTTCAGCAGTTTTATGTAGCAAACTGTGGTCCATAGGTGGTTAATTCTTCAAATTAAAAAAAAATGTTATATTAAGATGATCAGAAGGTTTTTGACTTAATGAAAAAGGCCAAAATCTAAAAGTAATTAATAAGAAGAAGAAAAAATGTAATCACTTGGCACCAAAATATCCATTTTTACTTTCTCACGTGCCAGACTACCATTATTGCATACTGCTACACGAAATGCAGCAATCCTGGGGTCTGCCAGGTCATTTCCATTAATGATCAGCCAACGAGGGGCTCTGGGCCAGTGCCGGGCCAGCACCTCACCACAAATAAACCGAGGACCATTTAACCAAACACATTGTTCTAGGTCAGACGAATGGGAGTGCAAGCACCGGGGAAATATCTGCACCACTGATACGAAAATAAAAGCTCTGAACGTTTACATACCTCTCTTTGTGGGGCAGTGTTTAGGCAAGAGTATTTGTGCTGGAAGCAATGTAGCCGGAGGATTTTATAACATGGGGCTGACACGCTTTATGAGAGAGGAGGGGAATTACAACAGCGCATTTTAATGTTATACCGGTACCTGTGAAGGCATGAACTGCCCAGAATGAGAAGCTGCGGCAAAAACCTCAGGCTGTCCTTCAAGCCAGGAAATCTTCAGGGGATTTGCAGCTACGCCACTTTCATTCTTTACAGCCAGCTCCTAAAAAAAACAAAAAACAAAATGTGAGAGTGGGTATTCAAATGAGTCATCTACCAGTATTATTAAGGCGAAAACACTTTCTCCTTGTACAGAGTGGGACCTAGGTATTTGTTCAGTTCACATAACACCTAAATAAAGGTGGGCCAACACCGGAGCTGGGGCATGAAGATGGGCAGGGTGAGACAACAGAACCTGTACCTAGATCCCAGTAGACTGGCAGGCATATTTTCTGCAGGCGAAACACATGTTGCGGTAAGGAAACCACAACAACAAAAAAAGTACATCATGATGACAAAGAGCCTGAGGAACCAGACAGTGGGGAACAATAAGACGGCTCAGTTCCGTCCGTCCAATGGTTTCCATCAGCATCGGGACTTCTGCGGTACAGAATGACTAAAATATCAGTTTCACTCACACAGACCGTCCCCAGGCACGGAAGTCTATGACAGCTATCACTCTGAGTAATAATCAAACTCATCGGGTGACCTGGAATTTTGAGGCAAATGAATGTTGAAGAAAACGGTTTCTGAGGTTTTTATTCAGGAGTTAAGGTACTTACAGCAGCTCTCACAGTTGCAAATTCTGCAACAGCACTTCCTTTCTTCTTACTCGACATGATCACATTCAAAACATCGCCATACTAGAAGTAAAAAAAAAAAAAAGTGGGGGGGGGGGACAAAGTCATATTGAGGTAGAGGAATGATTGTGAACATTCAAATTAATATTGCTTTTCACAGCACAATCCATAACCATAAAAAACCACACACAGGCACAAAACTTCAAAACACTGGTGAATATAAAAGACTTCCTGAGAAGTTAGCGTTCAATATGTGTTTGTTATTAGACCTCGTGATATTGTTCGTATGTTTGAGCCTGAGCCAGTTATTCTTTGAACAGTAACAACATCTACATCTCCTGTCAGCTTTAAAGCTGACAGGAGATGTGTTTCATATCCAACTGCACTGATTTCTGTTGTTGAGCTCATTTGATCCCAAAAGAGTGCAAAAGTTGGCCTAAAAGTGCAGCAAAGCAAAGACCAACCTCTTTAAGAAAGACACGGTGAGAAAAGAAGGGGGAGACTATAAACACAATGGAGGAGCACAAAGGGCTTTTTAAATTCCTCGTAGCTCAGGTGGATCAAGTAAAAATAACTCAATGCCATTTACTTCTTCCTAACTAAAGTGAGGCTTGGGAACAGAGAGTACAAGGAAAGAGACCTTTAAGAATCTCATTCTGAAAAAATGTAGCTTTCTGGGAACGGGAAAGTACAAGAATGCTAATGCTTACTAAGGACACTCTGAAGCAAGCCAACAGTGACAAAGGAGACTCTCCAAAGGCCTGTTTCATGAAATATAAATATCGTAACATATTTTTGAAACAAAGATGTATTACTTCAACCAGCCAAAGTACACAAGTCCATACACGCCCACATGCACGTATACACACAATCAAACTCGTTCCCACACAGCAGTGGCTATTTCTACTTGCCCAAACCATTAACTGTCACTCATTGGAGCTTGCCATCTTAAACAGGATTTTCTTAGAATATATTCCCTTTGCTCAAGCATTTAAAAGAAGCAACACTTTTTTCCAGAGGTTTTTTTTTTTTTACTCCCTCCTGCTTGGGAGCATATTGACTGCATGCGTGCAGAAGAGAAATTGAAATGCCTTTTTCCAGCCAGCTTGACGTCACTGACACTTGCCCTATCCTCATTTCAGGCCAACCTATGCCACGCCAAAAGCCCCTGTGACGGATCACAGCATAAGGTGGTACTAGGTTGCATGAGAAGAGCACATTTCCTAATGCCTCCCTCGGCACTGCTTAATCACTTGGTGAGAGGGGCACAAACAATGGTGTGCATGGCTTTAAAAGGGCACTACAACATTGCCCTCAGCACTTTCACTGCAACAAAACTTAATGGGCCTTATTTAAGGGGAGGAACAAAACAATCTACAACAGTGATGTCATGCAAACCTCAAATAAGGCTGGACTCTGCAGGTAGGTTTTTTACCATGCAATCAAATGCATATATACATATACACATTATATATATATATATATATATGCAATCAAATGCATATATATATATATATATATATGCAATCAAATGCATATATATATATATATATATATATATATATATATATATATATATATGCAATCAAATGCATATATATATATATATATATATATATATATGCAATCAAATGCATATATATATATATATATGCAATCAAATGCATATATATATATATATATATATATATATATATATATATATATATATATATATATATATATATATATATATATATATATATATATATATATATATATATATATATATATATATATATACACACACACACATACATTATATATACATATATATACATATATACATACATACTGCACAGGTGGAGCTTGTTAATGATCTGGAGGCAGTTGGGACCACAAATCACCAAGAACATTTTTGTTATAACACTACATCACAATGAACTGTAATCTCGAAGTGTCAACAAGGTCCTTGTGCTAATGAAGGCACACGTATAGGTCTGTTGCAAGTTTGCCAGTGAAGATCTAAAAGATTCAGAGAAGGTTTGGGAGAAAGCTCTTTGGCATCAGCTCACCCTGCCGTGTTTGGAGGCAAAGTGATGCTGAGTATGACCCAAAGAACGCCATCCCCACAGTCAAGCACAGAGGTAGAAAAATGCTGTGGGGCTGGTTTTTTTTGTGTTTTCATCACATTGAGAGGACAATGGACATGTACCACAAAATCCCAGATGAGAACCTCCTTCTCTCAGCCAGAACAGTTAACATGAGTCAAGGATGGGTCTTCCAGCACGACAGTGACCCAAAACACATCACCAAGGTAACAAAGGAGTAACTAAAGAAGAAGACCATTATGATTATGGAGTAGCCTAGCCAGTCTCCAGACCTCAATCCTATAGAAAATCTGTTCCAATCTCTTCATGTGTTTGGTCTTCTTCACACACAAAGCTAGGACATCTTACTATTGATCACTGATTGAAGAAAATAAGAACGATTTGGTTCGTCTTCAGCATGTAGCCAGGCTCTGTTGAACCAAACATTCCTTTAACCTTAACTACTAATGACTTCATAAGTTTCATTACAAGTAATTCTGTAATCATTTGAGAAAAAAATATTGATAAGAAAAACATCACATATAGATATTTATAATACTATTTATATTACTGTACGGTCTTTACCTAATATAAAATGACTTGAGGTGACTGCTATTGTGATTTGGTGCCGTATAAATAAAACTGAATTGAATTATTGACTTCAAGAAACATCTTACCATTGTGCTTTCCTACAAGGCTTTCTCCATCAAGTACCAACTTAAGTTTTTCTTGGGGATCAATTTATAACTTGTGACTTATGTGATGTATTTTTTTTCTGGATTTAGAGGCATTTCTTTGGAAGTGAGCAAACCTAAAAATTCAGCAGTGTATTTTTTCCCCAGGAAATTTAATTTGCAGACCCTTTAGAGAGGAAAATGATTGCATTTGGCTAACCTAGTCAAATAAATACCTCATAAATTCATGGGAATTTTTGCATTCAATTAACACTCATTTGTAATACAAAAAGAGTCGTTATTTAAGGCAATACTGTATAATGCCAAACCTAAATTATTTTATTGTGTTGTAATCTTTTTTAAATAGTTCTAAAAGCAACTGTTTTGCAGTATAAATCAATAACTTTGCAGCACTGTGGCATTACTTATTCTCTTTTCAGGACGCATACCTTTTGTAGAAGTTTAAACAGAATGTCATGAGAGTAGCCTCCATTTGTCTCATCATCTTTTTTACACTTCCACTTCAACTGGAGGAGAGAAAGAGAGAGGAAAGGCTAATATTAGTCAAGAAAGTTTTCATGAGCTAAAGAAGTGCATGATAATGTCTAATCATTAGAACACATTGATTAAAGTCAGCTGACAAAGAGGCCAAGCCTGCCAGGCGGGCTCGCCTCTGATGAGACACAGATTACAAAAACCATCAGCACACGCTGGAGCTACGAGAAAAAGACATTATTAAGCTCTTGGAACATCACCATGGCACCACCTGCAAGACCTGCAGTCAATTTCCATTCATACCGAAAGCACCAGATAAATGAGTGAAATTCAAAACATGGACACCTGGACCACAGAAAATGTGGTGACTCACTTGCTTTAACTATCATAAATTAATCAAGAAATAATCCAAAGCAGTTCAATGTCTAAGAACGTGTTTGGTCACAGGCAAAAGAGAGGAAGTCCTCCTCTACTATGTGAACTGTGGTCAACTTCTTTGCTTACATAACAATGTTAGTGTGTCTTTAGTTTAAAAAGAAATTGAAAAACATATGAACCCCGTTTGGAGTTCTGTCACTAAAAGCTCATGCGAGTTCCTGCACTCCTAAAAAACAAGACAGATATTGTGTAACTTCTCATATGCATGTACAAAGAACAGGGAAATGAGGCAAATATCACAGCAACTGCTCAGAGTAGTATTATAAATGGCAAGCGCTAACTGTTGATTCAGCTCCAGCATTCTGCTCACTGTCAGAGCAGCAGGATTTCTGGGAACTTCCAAGTGCAAATGGAGTCTTTTTACCAGCAATCACGGCTGAAAATGTCCATCTAAGAGCATTCTCTTCTCCCCACCGATAACCTCCTTACCCGGTAATCGTCAAATAAAATGCTAAGGTATTTCTATGATGTGATGTCTGTGATTTCAGCCTGCAACACAGGAACACTGCTGCGTTTGCTCAAAATTTAGATCTATTCTTCAAAAAGCGAGTCATCAACACAGCTGATAATTATGCTAAGGTCATAGAGAACTTTCTAAAATCAAATTAAACTTTATAGTGAAAAGCAATGGGCAGTTTGAATATAGAAAAAATGGCTGTGGTTAACTGTCTAGAGATTATATTCCATGTTATGCTTTTAAGACATTCAGATGCAGGTATCTGATGTGGGAAGCCAATAAATTATTAATAAGAAAATATTTTTGATTGCACGCAGGGCTGCAATCTGAGATAGAAGCAGAGCCTCTGAGATAAATCTTGCAGTAAACGTGTCCCTGTCCATGCAACATGATTTGTGATGCTGTCAGTCTGGCCGCTGTTTGTTTTTTCTAGCTGAACACACAAACGTCAGGGAATACGCTGCGGCACTAGATGGCTATCAAATTTTAAAACCAGATTTACTGTCTAAACACATTAGCTAACATCCCATGTTAATACATGCAGACTCTGCTGTTTCCAGGAGGAAATATAATAAGCCTTCTCTTAGTTTAGATACTGGTCTCCTGACGACACTGTGCCCTCTCAAGAGGACTGGACTTCAGAATAGCATGTGTGCTCAGTAGTGAGGCAACTTATGTGGTCTCCAATAATGAAACACAAATGGCAAAAGGTTTTTATCAAACTCCCCGCTGAGATCCTGCCTGAAATTTCACTCAGATATAGCAGTCGCTCCTCCACGTTACTGAGGGACCTACATTATTCTCTTACTACATATTTCACCCCAACCCTGACCTCTCTTCACATATTCTGAGCCTTACCTTCAATTTTGGGGTTACGTTGCTCTTGGAACATCTCTCCACTCCTGAGTCTGACAAAACGCAACAGAGGGGGGGGGATGAGACAGAGAAGTGAAAAAAACAAAGAAACTATTGTTTTCCTGAAATATTATACGCAAGAGAGCAGTCGAGGGACTAGTGCAGATAGACAGCAATTTTAAAATGGATGTCATGTGTTAAATGTATAGCTCTTGCTGATCCAGGGGAGGGCTGTGTGCGTGCAAATGGAAAAGATGCAGAAGACATGCTGACAATGCATTAGTAATTGTCCGGCCACAAAAGGGGTCTAGTTTAGGGCAGCAGTCAGTTGTTTTCCTAAGTATATACACGCTGCCTTCCTTTTGCTGCAAAAAATATTACCATGAGGTTAAAAGTTTGATGGACCGCTCTGTGTACGCAGTGATTGGCATCCCTTTGCTATCTTGCCAAGAAACTAAAACAGACCTCTTCCAATATAATTTCAGTTATTGTTATAGTCTATCGTGTGAATAATACATGGTGAGCCACAGGGAGCCTGGTGGCTGCTGTGGTTGTGCTGACACGACGAGGGATGGGAAACACAGGGGGTTCACCCCAGCAAGGCTTTGGGATGATATAAAAATGTCAGGACTACAATAAACTGGTTTAGCTAACTCAGGCCAGCAAGGATTGGTCAAATGCATGTACTTCTCTGAGTGTGGTCTCCTCCGTGTTGATGTGCTTCTCTTTCTCTCTGGATCTGCTCTCTGATGAGCCTCTGCTCCTCTTCAAGCTGTCTGGATCCCTCCTCCCTCAAGCGGGCAATCTTGGAGAAGGTGCACATAAAATGCAGAAATGTGAATGAACAGGTGGCCAAGTGTTACGTGACAGCACATGTTAAGATAACAGCTGTTGGAATATGATCAGCTTTATTGCTCTGCAATTCTGTGTTTATGTCCTCTACTCAAGGAGGCTATACAAACCAGCTTGTTTCATCACTTAAGGCACTAATGCCTCGATGAAGTCAGAAAATGGAATAGTGCCACCTGCTGGTTATGGCCTCCTTCCTTATGTATATGCATGAAGCACCTTGAGCATATGGAAATTACTCACAGTGGAAGCATGCACACCATTTTTATTTATGGGTGTTCTGCACAAACTGCACCGAGTCATGCAATATCACCTTAATGACCTTACTGATAATTATGTCTGTGAAAAAACAAAATAAAGAGAGGAGCTCTTAGACAGAGCCTTTGTTCGTGACCCAAGTATTTGGAAGAGTTCAACTCAATCAGGAAAAACTATTTGATGAAAAACAGAATGAAAGCACCAGGGTGTGCTTTAGTTTTCCTAGATGCATTTTCCAATACAGCACTTATACCTGCAGTATAGTGAAATTTAAAATTTTCTGCAGCCTCTTAAGGCAAATTGCAGCGCAGTATCTTTGCTAATGTGATTTCTATAAAATGCGATACCTCTTCCTCGAGTGTTCTAGTGATCTGCACTTCCTCCTGGCTTTGAGCTTCTGCTTGTCGCTCTCTGGCCTCCAAGTCTGTCAAAACAACGCACACAAACTAATCCACATCTCCATCATATACTCATAGTATTGATTGACTGACTTATTATTATTATTCTTTAAAGAGGAAACAGTACTTCAGCATTAAAACTTGATAATTAGAAAGAAACACAAGATAATATCACTAAATAATCTCTGGGATGCGGCAGAAAAATGACTCACCAAGTTTAATTTTCTTTCTCTTGCTATCTAGTTTCTTGTTTCTTTCTTCTGCTTGTTTCTTGGCAGCACAAATCTTGTCATAAGCAGCCTGAAAAAAAAAGCGTTAGACTTCAAGATCACTCCTTGCTGGGCTTGCTGTGTCTCGGTTTACTTGAGGGCTAGGATCCATATTAGAGGTTACAAGACACCAGCGGTCTTACCTTGGCAGCGGCATCAGTTAGCACCTCAAGAGCCTGGGATAACTGGTGGAAGAGCTCAACTAAAAGAAAAAAAAAAGACAGAATAAGAGCATTTTCTTGCATTACTGCCTTCAACTTTTATCTTGTGGGATATTACCTATAAAAAAGAAAAACGTGGCTAAAGGTTTACAAAAATTGGGTTGATAATTGTGCCAGTTTGAAACAAAAAAGACAGATCATAAAATTATACTGAAACGGGGAGACTGAGAAGGACAGGACACCTAATCCAAAAGCAGAGTTATGTCTACGAATGCCTCAAGATGATGGGACATGGAGCCGATACAAACTGCGACATTTGTGTCTCAAAATTTTCCGCAGGTCTCACGAAACTTGTTTCCTCCAGTGACACGGCCGTGCATTCCCCTGGCCCAGCCTGCTGCAAATACCACTACACCAGTTGTCATTTAACACACACGCACAGACAAATGTACACTGGGAGACCACAGTCCCCCCAGCTTGTCCTCCAAGCAGCACATTACTGCACGATACTAGCCAGGCTTAATCATTCACTTATGGGAGGCCTAACAGACTGATACTGTTACTCCCTGTGGGGACTGGCATTGCACACTAACAGAAGGCTCTCGAGATCGCGCTGCCAGCAGAGGCGGTCAGGTTACCTACATGCATATAATGGGCTGGAATGAAATCCAACTGGGGGAAACCTGCCATGCCCACCAGGCACCTCCGAGTGTCACAATATGGGGTATTTAGAGGGGAGAGGGGATAGTGGGGAGGGGTATCGTCAATCAGTGAAGAATTGTGACCCCTATGTCACCTCTTACATGCAAACAACCCTCCCCTGAGGGGCAGCAAGTCCCAAGACTTGCTCCGCTCTCGTGCGATAGAGTCCAATTCTCTTCATGCGCGGGTTCGAGTGTTGAGGGCCTCCAAACCACTACTTTTCCATTTCTGGGAAACCGACCCCCTGCTTTTGTGTTATCCCTCTCAACCCTACCAATTTCCTTTTTTTCCTGACATAATCAGAAATTGTCTGAACCATCCAGAAACCACATAAACCTAACTTGAAAACATACCTCGTGACCAGCTTCTTGTCCAAGGTGCATTTTTCCCCTATTGACAAAAAGCTATGCTGAGATTTTCTGGTCTAATTGTTGACATGCTGGTTGGCACCAAGCTGCAGAAGGACACATGAACCCAGGGAGGACAGAGTGTGGATGAGGGTGGTGAGGATGGTGATGCTGGCCATGTTTTTCTAGCTAAAAAGCTGGCGGGAGAAACATGCGCTGGTTGCCTTGCGACAGAGTGCTGTGGCCAGGACATCTGGCAGAGTTTAACGCTGTGAGAATGTGACTCTGGAGCATTCATTTTTGGCCCTGGACCTTAATGGCAACTCAGTGAGTGGTCATAACTAACTCCTCAGTGGCAACGGTCAATGCCTCAGAATGGAGACAGAAGACACATGAACCTGGGACACTCAGGGAGGGAAATTTTCTAAGGTTGTACTTCCTCCCACATAGCCCTCAAAAGGAGATGTATTCTCACCACTACACTCACCTGCTCTGAATCTGACAATTACCTGCACTATTACCAAGTGCGCAGCTAGTAAGCCAAGAGATGTGGATCTACACCAGAACTTCTATGCATCCAATCATCTGCATCTTTATATGCATCTCTGTCAGATAAGGTTTGGAGATCATGTGAGAAAACAGTAAATGCAAAACAAAAACTGTCTCACTCACCTGCTTTTGGGTTGTCTGGGTTCTTGTCTGGATGGCATGTTAACGCTTTCTGTCGATACGCTTTCTTGATCTGAAAAAGGAGGAGGGAAAAACCCCAAACATTACAAAGAGTGGAAAATGCTTGTTAGAACGCAGAAAAATGAACAATTCCCTTAACCTTCAGTTCTATTTATATATCCTCAAATCACAACAAGAGTCTCCTCAAGGTGCTTTAGACTTTAAGGTAAAGACCCTAAAAAATAGAGGAAAAACCCTAACAAACAACAAATGAGCAAGCACTGGCAACACTGGGGAGGAAAAACTCCCTTTTAGCAGGAAGAAACCTATTACAAAAAGAATAAAACAAAATGTAATGTCCCCCATATGAGGGCTCGGGGTCTTGGGAGGTTAAGCACAAATTTTGGGCACCGTGTAAAGATATAATTCTTACTGTGTATCAATAATTTTATAACGTTGAGTTTGGCCCAGAAGTCTAAGAAGTTATGGCCTCATTGAAATAATGCCAAAGACAGTAACAGCCTGACATAAAAACATCTGAGGTGAAATGTGGTCTTTAATGGAATTGTTTTGTTTGGATCAAACTGAAACTTTAAGCCGATCCTGTGCTTCGTGTCCTTTTGACATGCCGTTAATGGCTTCTAACCACTGTGGTACATACGGCACTGTACAAGAATTCAAAACTATTCTCAGGCTATTCCAGTTGTCAGATTGCAAGATAAATACGAAGTTGCAACCTAGTATTATTCTATCTTTATTTAAACAATATTAGATAGAATATGTCATAAAAAATGAAATCAAGTCTGACATAGTCTGAAAGCAGCATCCTTTGGCAGCTGATTTTTTAACTCTGGGTCACTGCTTGGAACATTAACCATTCATTGGTCCTTCTAGGAATCACTTAATGGAGAGGTGGTTTTTATTAGACATCTGCTTCTTTTGAGAATGAAGGGAAACAGGAAAATTACCGCAGAGACCAGAGGGGGCTGTGGAGTCCAGCGCTTGAGAATTCTGCACAACCTCAAACGCACATGCTCATATACAGTACATGCATTGCATGCTAAAGTTTTGGCACATCCAACCCTCCCCCCCATACATACACATTAAAGAACAGACCAAACACAAACACTGACATGCACTTTCTCACCAGACATAATCAGTCATGCCAACATTCTGGATGTTTTCAAATTCTCCCTGTTAGCGCAAATCAATCTGCTGCCAGTACGCTTCGGGCCACAAAAACTGGGAGCCCCTTTGCTCATGTCTGGGAAGCGTTTGCATTGGATGCATTGTCTTCTGGCATATGCAGTGTTTCCCTGTAATTTGTTTTGCACAGTTTTATCTCTAGAACGCACGCCAAAACATACTGAGCTGACTTTACGTGGATGGATGGAATTGGGGGGAAGCACAATGGTGTAATTAATCAGCGTCCAGGCTTTTTTAACTGCAGCTCCAATGACAGTTAAGCACAGTCACACATTAGACTGGATGCCCTCCATCCAGGGTGCAAGAGCTTAACCTCTGACTGATTATATGAACCAAGCAAGCCTCCAGTGAAGCCTCTGGAGATAACTGCAGCTCACACAGCTCCTAAATGTCAAAAGTCCTTTCTTCTATCTAAACTGGATTGGGTTTTTTTTTTTTTTTTTGGGGGGGGGGGTCATTATTGTTCCAACAGTAAATGAGAACTTGGTTCAGTGAGAGGGCTTTTTGAGAGACTAGACATCATTAGAGGATATTTAGTCTTGCTGCTTGGCACACACAGCGTTCCTACAGATTGCGACTGACACGCAGGGCTGTGGACTAGAACCAAACACATATGCTTACTGTTGGCCTTAGCCTACTTCCCCTGTATTATCCTCGCCTGTCTATTTCTCACATTCTGTTCAATGCACTCCCTATTATACCTTTGTCCAACTCATTTTAAAGTAAGATACAAAAAAGTGAAGACTCGAGTTTCACCTCAAAATTATACTCCTCTTCAACAACAGTTGCCTCAAGCACCATTCTTGTGATTATGCACTATATAAATAAAATTGAACTGAATTGCAAAGGAGTGAACTGCAGCTCCTCTCTGGGATCAAAACACAGCCTAAAAATGGGTCCTACTCTGTCCTTTTTCCCTCTACCACCGTGAGGAGTTGCTTACTGTGGATTTCCACAAAGCGTCAACCAAGTTGCTCAAGATGTGCAGACCATGATTGAAAACAAGTCTACATCTTTCTTTCTTTTTTAAATCAGTGTTACATAATCTTCTGATGGTAATGCAGTTTAAGTGGAGACAAAAACAAGCCTGCACTGCATTAATGTCATTTTGACAAAAATTATTGTGCCTTGATGTTCGCTATATCGTACCTTGCAATACTGAAATGTAAAGGTGTGTGAGCTTTTGTTATACCACAGAGAACCAATGCCTAAACTGGAATAGAAACATATGTAATACACACTTTTTTGGAAGTATCAATCATGTCTGGAGTTGTTAGTAAACTGTAAAATAGGAACTTGAGGTAATCAGAGCTGTGCAATGTGCTTTCAAAATAGCATCAGTCTGTATTTGGAATAGAAAACACAATATAAATCATTTTTGAACATTTGAAATGTTAGCAGCCAAGATATGGAAGAGCTATGCCTTCCTTTAGCTTATGCCACTGTTGTAGCTCCATATATAGTTAAGAGCTCTTTTTCATTTAATATAAATGAAATGATATCTTTTTAAAAACAGATTTAGGAAGATGAAATGAGAGTGTGATCATTTTCTTGTAAAATCCCCCATAATTTAAGTTCAGTTAGCTAACATCTGGACCATGTGCCTTACCACTTTGCATTATCATTAATACATAATGATTTCTTTCTGTTGTAACAGGAGTTCAATCTTAAATTTTGTAGTGCATAAAGGACAGAGCACTGAGCACCGGCTGCAATTTTTTAATGAGCTAATGTTTTTGAACTTTTGGCATTTCTTATATTTAGATTAATCGGATTACAGCTTTCAGGACTTCCCTGAAGCAGTGAGGCAAAAATATTATTTTTCTAATGGGTTTTATAAAGTTGTTAATTGCTAAAAATTAACTAAATAAAATGAAAAGAACATGATCCAATTCAAGTGCAGTTAAATATTCAACTATTGTCAATTCCCTTTTTTATTAATAAAGAAGAAAACTACCTTACAATCCCAGCTTTAAAAAAGTTAGGATTCTACAATGTAAATAAAAAATGGAATGCAATGATTTGCAAATCTCATAACCCCATATTTTATTCACAGAAGAACGTAGAAAACAAAGTCAGATGTTTAAACTGAAACATTTTAAATATTCTCTGAATAATATTAGTTCATTTTGTATTTGATGACAGCAACACATCTCAAAAAAAAATGGGGACGGAGCAACAAAAAGCCGGAAAAAGCAAGTTTCTCAAGAGTAAAGATGGGCAGGGCTTCACCAATGTGCAAAAAATAATCTATATTTTGTGGAACAGTTTCACAGTAATACTTGTTATTATAAAATTACTACAACTTTGAATGTCTCGTCATCTACAGTACCTAATATCATCAAAATATTTCGAGAGTCTGGAGAAATCGCTGTGGAAAATCATTATTGGATGCCTGTGATCTTCGGGCCCTCGGGCACCAGTGCATTAAAAATAGACATGATTCCGTCATGGATCTTACACCATGGGCTCAGGAACACTTCCAGAAATCACTGTCTATGAACACAATTTGCTGTTGCATCCAAAAATGCAGATTAAAAATCCTGCAAAGAAGAAGCCATATTTGAACATGATCCAGAAACACTTCTTTCTTCTCTGGGCCAAAGGTCATTTAAAATGGTCAGAGGCAAAGTGGAAAACTGTTCTGTGGTTTAACAAGTTGGAATATAAAATTATGTGTGGAAAACATTGCTCCCATGACTTCCACACTAAGAAGGAGAAGGTCAGGCGTGTTATCAGCATTCAGTTTAAAAGCCTGCAGATCTGATGGTATGGGGGTGCCTAATGAATTGGCAGTCTAAACACCTGGAAAGGCACCATTAATGCTGAGATTCAAAGCAACATATGCTCCCATCCAGAGGACATCGGGACAGACGTTACATATTTCAGCAAGATGATGCTAAACCGCATACTGCATCAATTCCAACAGCATGACTACATAATGGCAGAGTCTGGGTGCTGACCAGGCCTGCCTTTCACTGATTGAAAACATTCAGCGAATCATGAAGCAAAAAACACAACAAAGAAGACCTAGAATAATCAGGCAGCTACAATCTTATATCAGACAGGACATCGTTCCTTTTCCAAAAGTCCAGCAGCTGCTCTCCTCACTTCCCAGATGTTTACAGACTGTTGTTAAAAGAAGAGAGGATGCTACACAGCAGTAAACATGAACACGTCCCAGCTTTTTTGAGACGTTTATTTGTTTATGTGATTTGCAAATCATTGCATTCCGTTATTATTTACATTTCACACAGTGTCCCACTGTTTTGGAACTGAGGTTGAGGAATAGATTACTTCCTTATTGAGAAAACCCTTAATTTCTTTATCACAACAGGTGAATGTTTAACTGCACTCGAATTGGATCATCATTCATATGATGCACTGAGGAAAAGAGAAAATAAAAAGCAATACAGGCAAACACTTGTCAGATAATCCATTAATGGATTTACTGCATTTACTTCAAGTTCTGGTATTAGTATGATTAATTTACCTTTCCTTTAAATGTATCATCACATTTATGCATAAAACAAAACATTTCAAACCCTTTAATAAATAATTGTGACTGCAGTCTTTCTTTACTCAGAAATACAGAAATGGATGCCAAAAACAGGGAAACAGAAAATTCTAAAACAGGGTAACCAGAGTTCATCATGAAGATAAGTACGTGTGATTTGATATAAAAGCAGCCTTTATAAAAATAAATACATCACCCGTGAGTTTATACTGTGTCCTTAATTCACATTCAGTCAGCTTCTCACATTCATCACCTGCACCTATCTGACAAGATAAACATGTCTCTGCCACGTCTTCACTAACAGCAGATGTTTGCCGTTGTCGGGAAGTACGTTTGGCCAGCCGAGCTGCTTGACAAGTACAACCTGTCATCACCAAAGTTGCTCTGGTGGAGAACAGCCATCTTGCATGTCATCATAACTCCCCTTCTCTCCAGTTCCTCCTCCAATCGTTTCCTTTTCACTCTCTCTAGGATCCTTCACGATATCTTGTCTCTACTGTGCCTCTGGAGCTGTTTTGTTAAATAATGCATGATTACTCCCATCAGTGCCATAACACGCAATCTTTAATTGATGCTGGAAGACCCTGAGCCCGCTGGTTCTCCACACTAGGAGCCAAAGCAGTGCAATCTTTAAGAAGTTGTGCGCATAAGTCTTCAATTGCAGGGCATCTTCCTATAGCCCTAATCCGGCCAATTACTCTAGCAATTATCTTTGTGCAGTTCACCGTGACCTTATAGGACTGGCTCTGAATCCATCAGTTGTTGGAAAAAATGAAAAACAGAAGAACTCCTGGACTAAAACCAGCTGCTGTCCCTTGTGCTTACAGATGATGAAAACTGTATTTAATCCTACTGTATCTTCTGTCTGTTGTAATTCAAAATATTCCACATTTTCATATGCCAATTTACTTGTTTCATGCATGAGACAGACTAAATGGAAGAAATCTCAACTATTTCCCACACTTCTGTTCGTCAAAGAATGAACCACAAGATCAGGGAAAGACTACAATCCTGGAGTAGGAGGCCAACGGTAGCCTAATAGTTAGTGCCTGGCAAAAAAAAAAAAACATTCTCAGTGCCGACCGGATACCCATTTGCTTCAGTTTAGCTGCATGCTCACATCTTGTCCTCATTAAACCAGTTTTTGGTGCCAATTATGGCTGACAAACTACTGGTCCCGGTGTAGAAACCCTTACTGTGTAGATGATTAGCTGCCTGATCAGCCATGGATCCATCCTCATTAATAACAATGTGTGATTCTTTATGAGATATTATCAGCTAGAAGAAAATAATAACAAAATACTCCAGAGAAAGAAAGGTAAAAAGAAAAGTGAATGTAGCCCTCCACTAGCAGCTGAGCATGGACCTGGATAAACAGCTGTATTTTCTGCAAGACACTGTCACGCAATCACTCAGGCCACCGACTAAACACTCAATCATTCAAGAACTTAGAGGGCCCTGGGAAGAGCATGTGGGAAGAGTAAACGAGAAGAAGCACGCAAAGTACTAGGAGCTGTTGGAGAAGTGCCAGGACAGAGGCTGGAAGATGCTCTGTGAGCCCAAAGAGGTTAGCTGTGGAGGTTTTGCAGGATGTTCACTCTTCAAAGTGCAAGCAACTGGGCGCTACAGGAGACGGAAGACAGAGAGCCAACCCCATTTGTGGCATCTGGGTGAGGAGGTCTGATGCTAAAAGATCCAAAACACCTCATGACCCCAAGAACCTCACTGAAGATGTATCAGGGAGAAACTGTAAGCACACTGTGGATGCATGTGCTTCTTAATGCAAACCTCACAGATCACGCTGGCATAAATAAATTAATATGCAGTAATCAAATTGTTTGAGGAAGAGCACTCATTTTGATTAATTCACTTAATAACAACTAAATCAATAACACCAACCTAACGGTAACTGATCTGGCAAAAACATCATTATGGTTTAATCTATTTCTTCAGTTATAACTGCTTTGTCTGCTTTAAGAGTGTATATGGCTGTATAACTGTGGAATACATACTTAGTGCACTAGAAATAAACTGCATAAAAATTGCTGTCCTGATTGCACGCTGATGATGCTCCCCAGTGCACTGCAGAATGCAATTATAATCTTAATGCACCTATTCTGACAAAGACTTGAAGAGGAAAAAGAAACTCATCAGTGGGGGCATTGAGTTTACAATGAACTATTACAATGCAATGAAATCACCTGTCCTTGGATGCTCTGAGTGGAAGTAAACCATTCAAGCGTGTAGTTACTGAAACACATTAGGTAATAGGTACATTAAAATTTAAGTAGCTGAACAAACCACAAGAAATTCTGTGTGGTCTTGGCTGTTGGCGAGCAATCTGTGGTAGGTACAAGTGTTTAACTGGTGACTGGTCTTTAGAAAAAGCCTTCCCTAGCACTATAAGCATAACGTAAACCCCATGAAGTCATTAAATCATAAACTCTGAAGTGCCAGTTTACATGGCATTTATCAGCCAGCTAAGCGCAACGAAAGGTCAGCAGCAGAGACGCTAAAGAGAAACAAGGGAACATGAAGTATGCAAATCCCCTACGTCAAGGCAGTGTTTAACAAGCTATGGCTAAAACCACATAAACAGGCTCTGGGATGAGCTTCTTCCTCTTTCTTTGATATACAGTGTGCCTAATAGCTGGGATAAGTAGCTCATCTGATGACATCTCTCTTCACACACTTGATTGATTTTTGAGACCCTCCCTTCTGACTAAACGCACTACACACACATGCACACAAACAAACCCACTATCTCTCTCGACCATCAACAGACCTCACAGAATCAGCCCCCCTCCCTTTGGAGCCTCAATTCTACCCAAGCCACAACCACCAACTTCCTTAAGGATAATCCTCTGGGGAGGACAGAACTTTGAATTCCAATAAAGAAATTAACTGCCTCCCTCATTTTGGCAGCAATTTTAATTTCCCTTCAGGCCTGTGGATTCGGGATTGTGGAAACGGTGAAGAGAGGTGGTTGCAGGGAAAATGCTTGATTCAGGGAATCATGGTGAACCACTCAGAGATGAAAATTTGAAGCGATGTTGGGGAAATGCTTCCAGGGTTGATTGCAAAAACAAAGAGAATTTTGCAAAATTCTGTTTCCAATATGCAGAAAAGCAAAAAACTAGTTTACCCACGGCAGTAACGCACATGTAATCAGATGTTTTCAGAACCACACCAGCTTTCAGGAGCTAAGTATGTTGATTTAACTGAAATTACAAAAGATATATATATATATATATATATATATATATATATATATATATATATATGGTCATAGTTTCACTGTAAAGGGATTTTATGTCAAGGCATAGTACTAAAGGTTTGCCTGATGCAACACCCCCACTCAGCGGCCTTTCAGAGTATCACAACGGTGTAAATGAACCATTAGCCGGTTTGTCTGTTATATGACACGCTGGACCTGCATCTTTTATAGTTTTATCTTACGTTTATCTCACACTGTAAAAACAAACAAACAAAAAACCTCTTCACCATTTACACACACATACGATTAAAAGAAATACTAATCTTCATAGCAGAAAGTTATCATAGCCTCTTGCTTCGTGACAAAAATGTCCTAAGACAACAAATTTGCATTATTTATTACTTGATAATAAATAGTCTGGCAAATAAAAATAACAGGTTGCAGCTTACAATGCGTTACTTACAAGCATGGTTATCTTAACACGGCTATTTTTAACACAATGACTAAAGCTAGCTTTAAGTGCTAGTTTACACACCTCTTTCGTTGTAGCAGTGCTTTCAACTCCAAGTAAACCGTACAGATCCATCTGTAGGATATCTTTAGCCTTTCCGGACATTTCTGCCAAAACGCGCTACAGTACCAATACACAAAAATAATAAATATACCACTATTTAAAACAGCTGTTTTGCTAGCTATTTAGCTTCGTGTTGTGGTTCCAGGCAGCATGAGTATGACGTCCTCAACCTTTCAACCAGGATGTGCATTGCAAACTGGGTATTGTAGTTTTTGGGTCTCCTTGCTCTTCTCTAGGTTCCTGAAAAGCTCCCTCACGGAATTTTTATTATTTTTACTGTAGCGTTTATTATTTTTATATCCGATAAATTTTTTCCACAAGTATTAATCTTCTAAAATCTTTTGACCCATCTGTGGGCTCTTTAAGGGCTGTTCACGCGTGACAAATCCCACATCCAAAGCTTCACTGCATAGATGGCTATTTTTATCTTGCTGTCAGGTGTGAAATTAGTTATTTAGAACAATATCCTGCCTGGCATTAAAGGCCCACTGTGTATTTAACCACAAGACATAAACGGTATTTAACATTTTAAATTATTTATTTTGTTTAAGTAAAAGAGACTTCCTGTGCCATACTTATGTGCCTGTTTTCTATCAGCATATTGTTCACATTAGCCTCATTTTACTGTATTTTTTGATATTGCTAATGATGATGTTCGGGGATTAAAAGCCACATGTAGGCTCCTTGTTTAAATAAAATACTGGATTTCATTAATTTTGCGCGCACACGTCCTTCCCAAGGCACCCTAATAACATTGTTTCGACATTTAAATTTGGATATAAAACTTATCCAAGCCCATCAAGATCAACGAGACCACAGCGTCTTCTGGTGGACGAATTATGTAACAGCAGGCAGCACAGTACAGTACATATTAACACGTTTACCTATGTTTGATTAAGTTTAGTCCACCAAGAAAAAGCCGTGTTTATATCGATTTGAGGACCCAGGCTCCACCTTTATTTCCATTTAGATTCATTGTGTGGCCCACTAAACTGTCATTTTAGCCCATTAAACTTGCTCCATCTTGTCTCCGATGCAAAATGTAAACAGACACCTCAGTGCTACATGTGGTTTTTTTCCTGTGGATATAAATCCATCTGTGGCCTAATGGCATAGGTTTTACATATCTGTTAACCAAGATGTGGTCTGAGGCTGCACCACTTCCTGTAGGGAACTTCCCCTGACATGTACAAAAACAGCTTTCTTTTTCTTAAATTTTTGTGGGGGAATTTTTCGATGATGAAAAAGCCACCTGTTACTTACAGACGGTTTAGAAATATTGTGACGACTCTGTCCCTTCAGATTGTGTAAAAAGGCAGGCTTCTTTCAGTTTAAAATGTCTTTGCAAAGCACAACTTTTTTTGTCCTTCAGGCACACTGAGAATAAACAGGACTGAAAAAGAAGTCATAAGATGTGGCCCAAGTATAAAAGGTTATCCAACAGGACTAGTGCAACAATGTTTCTCAAAGAGTTAACCCCAAGGCAGTGATTTCTAAACCATAAACTAATACAGTCATGGCAAAAAATAAAGTACACTCTATTTCAATTCTAAGGTTTTACGTATCAGGACATAATTTATAAAAATCTGTTTATTACTGGGTCTTAAAATTGTTTAAGTACAACCTTAGAAGAACAACAACACATGACTTTATTACATTATTTATCTGACAAAAAATAAACCAAAATGCAGAAGCAATATATGAAAAAAATGAGGAATGTATTTGCACACCTTGACTATTTTCTTTTATATATATTCTGTTGTAGATTTACTGTGTCCTTATGATAAATGACCCAATTTGAGCCAAGGTTTAGCTGTCAAACAGATCCTCACATATTCGACTCCAGAATACTTTGGTATACAGAGTTCATGGTCGTCTCAGTGACTGCAAGGTGTCCAAGTCCTGTGGCTGTAGAACAAGCCCAAATCATCGTCCCTCCACCACCGTGCTTCACAGTTTGCAAGAGGGGTTTGTGCCGATCGATGTGTTTGCTTTTCACTGTGCATCTCCACTTTGTTCTCACCTGTCAAAGCACCATTCCAGAAGTCTTGTGGTTTGTCCAGATGCAACTTTGCAAACCTGAGCCACGTGCCTTATTTTTAGAGAGAAGAAACTTTTCCAAACAAGCCATACATGTCTAGCCTTTTTCTAATTGTACGGTCATGAACTTTAACCTTTAACATGCTAACTGAGGACTGTAGAGTCTGAGATGTAAGTTTGGGGGTTTTTGCAGTTTCTCTGAGCATTGCACAGTCTGACCTTGGGGTGAATTTACTGTGACGTCCACGCTTTGGACGTTTGGCATCTGTCTCGAACGTTTTCCACTTAAGTGAGATGCTCACACTTACTGATGATTAGCACCTGACTACAACTTACCCTCTTAATCCCCCACTGTAGCACATTATAGCAGTAAGGGTGGATTTTCCACACACTTCTCTAATAGTTCCTTATTTTTTGTTAAGTACATTGATCTGATAATTAAATATAAATAAGTTTAAGACCCTGTAAGGACCTCAACACATCAAATGCTGAATGTGAGACGTTTATAGTCATCTGTAAAATATATGCTTGTGTTTAATGTGATGATGATGATGATTTTCTTGTAACGATGGGACAGGAGAAAGTGTTGCAATATGTAACCACATGATATACTCAAAGCCAAGGAGGAAAAGTCTCGATGTTTAATAAGCAAAAAGATTTCCCATTTTTGCTTAAATTTGAGGTGCTCAGCAGTTCATGGCCTCTGTTGGATTTTCCAAATCATGATGCATCAAATGTCTTCAGTTCATGGCAGGTCAGGCAGGCCAGTTTTACACAAGACACCCTTTAGAGCCACAGTGTATCTCCAGTACGTGGTTTGTAATTGTCTTGCTGAAACAAGTAATTTTACACATTCAGCATCATGTATCCAGTATATCCACTACCACTCCTCTGCATTTGTCCATACCATTTTAACCTTCCCTTTCACTCTTCCTCCTATCCTTCCATCACAAATCACCCCTGACACTCAACACCACCCTACCTGCACTCTCTTCTCCACCTGTCTTGTGCACCATCCATTGCTTTGGGTGGTTGATCCCAGATATTTAAACTACTTCCACCTTCACTACCTCTACTCTTTGCAGCCTCACTGTTACAGTTGTCTCCCTCTCATTTACACACATAGTTATTCTTGCTTCTACCGACTTTCATTCCTCTTTTCTCCTGTGTATACCTCCAACTCTCCAGGTCCCCTCCTCAAAGCAAACATCACATCTGTAGTGCTCATTCTTGCTATGAAGACACACTTTTGCTTCACTGATTGTCACCTCTCCTCTTAGTGTCCTCCTTCGCTCCAAAATTGTGTTAAACAGCCTGGTTAAAAAGTACAGTGCTCTCGCTCTCTCTCTCTCTCTCTCTCTCTCTCTCGCTCTCTCGCTCTCTCTCTCTCTCTCTCTCTCTCTCTCTCTCTCGCTCTCTCTCTCTCTCTCTCTCGCTCTCTCTCGCTCTCTCTCAGACATTAGTTCAAAGGACCAAATACCTTATCCACCCTTCATCCTTTCTATAGCTGCCCCGCCCTCCTCCACACATAATGAATAGTAATCCATCCTCCTCTTGCTCCTTTCTTCATTCATCAGCTTCAGCTGTATCCAGTGTGCATTACAGTACACTGGATACAGTGTAGCCTGTGTTGTTGTACTGTACAACAACACAGGAAAGAGAGACAATGAAGCTGAATTTGACTTTGAAGGTCAGATATTTGATTCCTGCTGATGTTTCTTGATCCTGTTCAACAAGCTCAGCTAGTGAGCTGCTCATTATGAGTTCATAATATTTGCTCAGTGGCTTATGTTTAGACCAAACCATCCCTGTGTATTACAGCTATCCTGCATAGTCTCCATTAGGAGAGATACAGACACATGATACTCATGCTGCTCATTTCTCATTTTTTTCATTCTCCTTCACAATAACAAAAACTCTTGTGCTGGTGAAACGTTGCTGTCTAAAGCATCACAAGTTTTCATATATCTACCCTTTTCTTAAGGCAGTGGAATTCTAGCAAGCTAAGTAGCCCCAAGACATGAAGGATAACTGCTTTTATTAGTGAAGCAGTGGATTTGTTGAAAGACTTCCCTAAAATCACTGAAGCTAAAAATCTTAGAGAAAAGATTATGTCTAAGTGTCTTCGGGTTATTTCTGTGTCGTGGATTCAGATGATTCCAGATTGTGTTAAAATTAAAAATGCCCCCTTCCATAGAATAAAGAAGGATGACTAATTTCCTCTAAATCAGACTTGGAAATACTGCTACGTGTTGTACACAAGGTTCCTGGGAGCAGTTAGACCTGCAGAAGTCTGGTTATTATTTCATCAGTTGTGAGATAACCACATTAACTCAAGACTATAATAGGATTGTGCTCTGCCACTGCGCTGTGTGCTGCAAGGAGTCGCTGATTGATTCGGAGAAGTTATTTTCCCTCCCGCAACTGGCTGCCTGAAGCAGAGGTCCAGCTGATGGGATGGGTGAGTGTGGGAGCAGGCAACCACTGGCTGCCTTCAGCAGCTAAACAGGACTCAAGTTGCACGCAGTAGGGACCGGAAATCGAGTAGCTTTGGCTTAAAAATAAAACATCGAGAGCCTTTTACCCATCCACGTTAGTATTTTTAACAGCATTTAAAACCGTATATAATAATAATAATAATAATAATAATAATAATAATAATAATAATAATAATAATAATAATAATAATAATGGATTTGCGGTTTCTTCGCTGTTGAGTTTATTCTGAAAGTCCAAAGCGGATGTGTGGGCACACTAATGACGCTGCTTTGACACCGTCGCTGTTTCACAACTGTGTGGAAGCAGAGGGGCTGTAGCGACTTGAAAGGGACCATCGCATACCATGAAGGACTGACCTGCCGCACAGTGCCGATATTTTAGAGGTCCTCGTCTCGTCTTTTTTCCTCAGTAATGAGAGTCTGGATGACTGCAAAGCGCCCCCCTAAACGAGACACTGCCGAGGACGCGATTTTTGAGGTGTAGTTATATTAATGGAATAAAGGCAGGTAAGGCATCACACTCAGCCGATAGGTGATCTGTAATAGTGCGACGCCGTTTTGAGCGCCTATATGTGATGTGACGGTAGATGCTGTTATCAATGTGTTTTCTTGCGTGTTTTTCTCGCCACTCTGAGGTGACTAAGTCCCGTTATGTTTCCTGATATGTGGGAAAATCGCAGCGCAAACGGTCGGTAATAATGGAGCAGTGTGCAATGCAGGCTCTCAAAGTGACAGTGTGGAGGTAGTAACAGGCTGTCCCTTTAAAAGCCGCGCTGCCAGAGAGGCTGAAAGGCTGGAAAACAAAACAGTTTGGCCAAAAATGTCCAGCTGCAGTTTCAAGGCTGTAACTTGGACATCGCGGGTTGTCACGCGTGGCTTTAGTCAAAAATGCCGATGTTACGTGCGCGGTCAGTCTGGGGCCACACTAACACTGAATTGCGTTTTAACTCCAGAATGCGCTTGAAGACTTTACAGGCATGCCTGTCACTCCCTCGAAAAGCGGAAAGACATCAGAGGAGGTGTGGATGTGGATGCTCCTTAAACGAGCACCAGATGTGCTCTGCTGCAATAATCATTATGTAAATACAGAGTGGAGTGGGGGGGGGGGCAACAAGATTATTAAAGTGTGGATTAACGCTTAATTATTTGTAAATACTCAAACTCTAATTAACATCATCCATAAAGGGATTTACGTGATTTCAGCCGTAGTTTCAGTGTTTAAATGAAATAGTCTCAAATTTCATACAATTTCTGCTCAATCTGGTGTCTCAGTAGACTGTATATTGTTTATTTACTGTTTGTGATTACTGTCATACATGGCCCTGCACACAGAATCTGTGCATATGCTTCTGAGGAAATAAGTCAGTGGAGATGTCCCTGCATGTTCACAAGTGTTGAGGTTGTACTGTAGCAGTGGGCTGCTTGTGTAGGCGGCTAAACCAGAGGACCGGTGAGTAGGTTTGTCCTGATGCAGTGAATCAGCCTGCTATTAGTGGTACATGTTCTGGCAGACAAGGTCGGAAAATGAAAGTGGCTTATGTTTGAGGAGTGCAGAAAAGAATATGCTGCAAACATTAGTGCTGAGGAGCAGTTAACCAGAGGATCACTCGACGTAACTAAACTGCTAGATCTACATAGGAATTTAAGCAGCTATCTTACTTCTTTTCTTTTCTTTTTATTATGCACCACTAAAAGGTGTGTCGCCTTTTTTCCTTTTATTTGTTGTTCCTTTATAGTTGCTTATCTACTGCGCGTGAATGGCTTTTGATCAGTCAGGTAATGGGAAACGGGAGTTCAGGGAGATTCTGGGTTGGCATCTAAAAGCTTTGTGTCTGAAGTAGAAAAAAAACTGTAATTTTCTATAAATAGAAATCTGAATTTGAACGAATGAATAAGTCTTGATAAGCACTGATTTCTTTTATTGAGAAATGCTGGATTTGGAGGGCCTGTGTCTGACATCAACACTGTAGATTTAATCAGGTGGGTGGGTGTATGACTTGCAAACAAGTATAGACTTTTTGTTGGCTTTAATTGATAGAGGAGTAGAGAGCACACAGGAAAGTGCAGAGAAAGCAAAGTGGAATGACACAGTGGAAATTCTCCAGGCAGGATGTTTGGGCACACTAATGACGCTGTTTTGACACCGTCTTTTGGCATCTTAGTCACCTGATCAACCAAGTGAGCACTTTTTACGTGAAACTTCAGCAGCCTTTTTACTGATTTCAGACTTTTTGTACTATACGATCATTTTTGAATTGCATGTGTTGTTTCCCTACACATCATCTCTGATGTTGCTCAGCATGTAGCCCAGATATTTGTGCTTGGATAGAATGTGTCTTAAGTCGGAAAGCACTCCTTAGAAATGAAACTAAAGCATCAAAGGAGGAACTGGAGCTGTCATACCACCAGTGTATTTATCACAAGCCAAGCTTCCTCTCCCAGGAAAGTCCTTTCCTTCCCTTCTGAAAAGTTCCCAAACTGTGCTGCCAAGTCATGCCAAGTCGCGGCACGCTTTTTCTACACACCAGCCTCTCTTTGGAAGTGTGTGAGTCAGCTGTGGAATCCACTTAACAAAATTCTCAGCGCATTTTAATGACTCCCAGTAACTTCACAGTATTCATGACTGTGAAAATTCTCCCGTTTACAGGCGTCAATTTGCAACTTTTGTTCTCCAGTTACTTTGGAAATGAGAGCAAGCTGTACCTCTGAATCAGAAAGTGTGTAAAGGATTAGTGGCCATAAGTCTTATTAGCCTGAGAAAGAGGAGGAGGAAGGGGGTTAGGGAGCATGCATCCATTTTGTGACTGATGAACACGGCCCTTTGAAGAGCATTGAGAAGGCCTATTGTAAAAGACCATTGTCTGGCTGCTTGCTGCCACGGTAACACTCTCACACTGGCAGCAGGACTGAAATGCTGCAGTCAGAAGTGACAAATGCTTTGCCAGGAGAGAAAAAAAGTGAGAAAAGAAAGGCTTCATTTTTACCTTGACTCCGCAGAGCGGATTGAAATTCAATTTGGAGGATGTTTCACAAGACAGCAGCTTTGTTCTCAGAGAAAATACCCACTTATAGGAGTCAGCGAAGACATTTGCAAGCAGTTTCGTTTACAGAGCATCTAACATGCAGAAAGCAGAGCCTTATGTTGTTGCTTAGGTTGATAAAGAGGACTGGTGAAGGCTGGAATTCCTTCCTGGCCGTTTTCCTTTCCTGACCTTTTTTGCCCTGCATTGTTTCTCCGTGCTCGCTCCGTTGTCTCGTTTGTATATCCTTTCCGTGCCAAGTGTAAAATCAACAACTGGGGACACAGGAGCCTTCTTGTGGTGGAGCAGCTAATATTGCAACTTCAAGTTTGGAAACAAAGTATTTTTAGACTTTCGGGGCAAAGTTTTCCCCTTTTTTGGATTAAACTCTTACCCTGTTGACTTTCTCCGTGTGTAGGAATGTGCCTGTGTTATTTATTTCGAGGCTCTGGTTGAGACGGATTGGTGAAAGTGGGGATTGCACTGATGGGAAAATACACCAGAAAAAGGCGACTTTTAGGGATCGTGTGTGCCCATCAGTGCGTGAGCTTCCTTCTTTGTATCAGCTCTTCACAAGCACGCCTCCCAAACGTTGCAGTTTAATTCCAGCTAACTTGGCATTTAATTTATTGTTGTTGAAAATACTGAACAGGTTATCCAAATAGCATCAAGCCTGGCTTTGTGCAGAGTTCTGATGAGCTGGCAGTCAGACTCGCTCAAGCAGGATTAAGATGGAATGTTTGGCAGAGCTGGTGATGGCCGCTGACGTATCTTTTACTCGTTTCTAAAGTGCAAAGCTGTCGTTTTCCATTCTGCTTTTGATAAAGAATAGTTTTGGCCTGTTTTCTGTGGTTTGGATAACAATGATAGCCCTCTGCCACACAAGATTACAGCATGTCGGCGCAAGCAGGCAGGCGGTATCTGCACGCTACCAACTTGCAGAATTTCCTGAGAGCTGTTTCGCTTCATCTGTACAGCACTTGCAGAACTGTAAATGTTTCTCTTTTTTTCTCCCCACCTGCAGTTTATACAGCAGCAATGTCTGGAAAATCAGATGGGAAAAAGAAGTGGGCGGCGGTCAGGGATCGCCTGGGTTCCTCGCAGGACTCTGACACTCAGCAGGAAGCCAACCTGGAGAATTCTGATCCAGAGCTGTGCATCAGACTGCTCCAAGTCCCCACTGTCGTCAACTACTCTGGGCTGAAGCGTCGCCTGGAAGGCAGCGATCAGACATGGATGGTGCAGTTCCTGGAGTTAAGCGGGCTGGATCTCCTCCTGGAGGCCCTGGACCGTCTCTCCGGGCGCGGATGCTCTCGCATTGCAGATGCTCTCCTGCAGCTCACCTGCGTCAGCTGCGTCCGAGCAGTGATGAACTCGACGGCGGGGATTCACTTCATCATAGAAAACGAGGGATACATTCGGAAGCTCTCCCAAGGTTGACCACAAATGCGCTTTCCCAGTGTCGTGTTGATGCCTCTGCTCAGTCTCACATGGAAATAAACGTTCCAGATATTTCATTGTTAAAAGTTCTTTCAAATAAAGCCGTCTCCTCTTTAATGGCAGGAGATTTGACCTTTTTTTTCGTGTTTTATGTAACATTTGTAATATTGTGTTAAAGTGGTCATAGCTCACATGATTAAAGGGTTCTCTGTGACTCATTCTGTCAAGCTGAATTTTCCAGGCATGGCCTCAGCTTTAACATGCAGACATGAGTCATTAAGGGTCGCTTCGGGACATCCCTGAATTTGTAATGTGACAGTGTGCTGTGAATATTGGATTTCCCCACCTACAGACACATATTTATCTACAGTACAGCAACAGATCTTTAGAGGGCAAAGTTCAAGTAGTGTTGCCTCAAAGACGGCAAAACAATCCTTTTACTTTAGGTCTGGACACAAAGCGGAAAGAGTAGACACGGGGGAATTATTTTAAGGAAAACTGATATGGAAAATAGGAGAATTCATCCTTTGCTGATGTGTGCAATCATTATGCTACACAGCGTTGGACACCTCCAACACCATGGTGAAGAAGCAGGTGTTTGAGCTTCTTGCAGCCCTCAGCATGTTCTCTCTGGACGGTCATCGGCTGGCACTTGACGCCCTGGAACATTACAAGGCAAGCAGATTAAACCTGTAGAAAAGTTAGCAGAGCTCCATTCTGACTTTCCTCTCACATCTCAAATGTGGTTTCTCCTTCAGGGCGTAAAGACACAGCAGTATCGCTTCAGCGTGATTATGAACGAGCTCCAGGCCACAGATAACGTCCCTTACATGGTCACGCTCCTCAGTGTCATCAACGCTCTCATCTTTGGGACAGAGGACCTCAGGCAGCGGGATAGGATGAGAAAGGAGTTCATCGGTAGGTTTGGCTGCTCCTCAACAGTTAATTCCTTTACTGTCCTGTTATAGGAAAAGGTGACGCTGTGGGTAAACTGTTAGCTCAAAGTGAATACAAAGGGGGAAAGCAGGCCATGGGCAGGAGCGCTCATACGAATATATCTGTCACTGGGTCTGACTAAGAATAGGTCTCCTGGCCTCATTCTCACTTTTACAAAATGCCTGAGAATTAAAAAATAAATAAATTCAAGCCTTTATTAGATGGTGTAATTCATTCATTTTGCACCACAAATCAGCAGAAATGAAAATATCACCACTCTCAGAATAATTGGGCAGCATTAAACCTTGAATGCAGAGTAGGCCGTTTCCTCTGAGGGCCACTAGTGTATATTCTGTGCAAACACTGGTTTAACCTTTGACTAAGTTAACAGTTATTTTAAATGAGGAACAAGTGTTAACCGCCAAGCTTCCTGAAGAGCACCACATTCATGATGGTTTGAGAAATATCCCATAGCTTCTCTCCCCCAGCATATTAGTTTTGGACCAATCAGCCACCTGATTGGCCCAATTGGTTTGGACCAATCAGCCACCTGATTGGCCACGCCTCCTTTCTGATTGTTCACCCGTGACTTCCTGGAATTTCCCCCCAAACTAACATATAGTCCTGTGTGGCGGCAGGCGACACTGTTTGTAAGACATTTCATGATTTCTTGTTGTTTTACTCGGAGCTGTGTCATTTTGCTTGCAGGGCTTCAGTTACTTGATGTTCTGCCAAAGCTGAGGTGAGCCATCCTTCTGGTGTTCACATTTGATTATTTTTTTCAGCCTCTTAATTTCCGCAATAAAGTCGCTGAGGTACATTTTTAAAGGTTCCTTTTTAAAAGCTATAATCACCGCAAGTGAAATGGTGCTTTTAGAAAAATAGTTTTGTGATGTATTTCCATTAATGGCATAAATTGGATCAAAGGTCCTTGTCAGAACTTTTTAAGGAAAAAACACTGAAAATGGGACTGAACTAAACTATGAACCGAGCTATGACTGTAATACGCGTGTGTGCGTTTGCAGGGAGCAGGAGGATGAAGACTTGATTATTCAGTGCGAAGCTTTTGAAGAGGCGATGGCTGAAGATGAGGAAGAGCTCCTGCGAGTGTATGGGGGCATTGATATGAGTAATCACCTGGAGGTTTTTACTACACTTTTTAACAAGGTGAGAAAAGCCTATTGAAATGGCTCTGTCAACTCCTCCTAATAAAAAATATAGTCCATCAAGCAGAACACTGCATGAATGCGGCTTTTCTCTCAGAAGTGTCACAGTAAAGAGAGGGATCTGTTAATAAGCTACAGATTAAAATACCTTATTATCCTTGTGCAAATTATCAAGCTTAATGTTCTTGTGGGTGTTTGTGTGCAGGTGAGCAGCTCCCCAGCCTCTCTCCAGCTGTTGTCCATCCTGCAGACGTTGCTGGTGCTGGGACCAGGGCGCCCTGACATCTGGCTGGCTCTGGAGGCCATCACTAACAGAGCCATACTGCTCGCCCAGGACTGTGAGTCAGCACAGCAGCAACAATGCTTTCACTCCAGATCAACACTTTAAAAGAGGCTAATGGCTGCTTAGTGGCCACATGGTGAAGACGAGTGATTATTCAGGCATATAGATCGCCTTGAGATGAAAGGCAGGGAGCCGGTGTTAGGATGGCTGAAAGCTTCTGTTGTAGAGTGGGAAGCTAATTCACATCGTGTGTGTGTTTTCTGGTTTTGTGCTGCAGCTCAGATGGAGTCCTGTGAGAAGATCATGCAGCGGCTGATGGTTTTTAAAAGAAAAAGCTGCGACGATCGGCACGAGGTGGACGGACTGCGGGTCAAAGTGGATAAGGCTGTGCAGACGGAGCTGGATCACCCGTACACGGAGAAGCCAAACAAAAGCACACCGTCCCCTAAAAGGCCACTGTGTACCTCTGTTCCACCGCCACCCCCACCACCCCCTCTACCGCCCTCTAAGCAGTGCCCGCCACCACCACCGCCGCCACCTCCTCCACCGCTACCTGGAGGGTGTGCTGGTCCCCCGCCACCTCCTCCATTGCCTGGAATGGCTCCCCCACCACCACCACCACCTCCTCTGCCCTTTGGACCAGGGGTCCCCCCTCCTCCCCCGCCCTTACCAGGGATGGGTGGTGGGCCACCACCGCCTCCACCTTTACCCGGCATGCCTCCTCCGCCTCCACCTCCAACAGGCATGATTGTGGCCCAGAGTAGCCTGGCCCTGGGCTGCAGCGCGCCCTCAAAGACAAGCCGCTGTCCCACTCTGAGGATGAAGAAGCTCAACTGGCAGAAACTTCGCACTGTTACTGGTAAGCGGATAAAACCTCCATTTTTTAAAATTTTTTATTTTAATTTTAATAACTGTCAAATCTCATACTAATTCTTCTGTTGCATAAATCTGTATTATCAGCTCATACAGTATAGGTCCCACATTTTTAAATAGCAATAATTATGAGGAATTTAAGCAAAGGCATTGGCTGCTGCCATCTGTGTAGTGGACAGTTGATGGGAGTGGAGCGCTGACATGAATAGCGCTCTGAGTTGTTAAACCATCCAAAATTGGGTGTTAATTAATGTGGGTGTCGAAGGCTTCCCTCAAGTTTCTGGAAGGAGAGAGATGATCACTTGGCACAATGTCCGTACAAAAGTGGAGCCGCACAAGCTCATGACGGGTTACTCTTTTCCTTCGTGCACACAGATGGTCACTCCATGTGGGCCTCGGTTCAGAAAGAGCCGCCTCCTCACGAGCCCGACTACAGCAGCATCGAGCAGCTGTTCTGCCTCCCGGTGGCCGAACACAAAGACAAGGGGGCAGCTGCTCCTGTCAAGAAGGAGCCTAAAGAGGTGTGCTTGGTCAGCTCTCGACGGTGCTCCTCGGAGCAGAAACACTCAGAAAAACACTGCTAATAAGCAGAGGCGAACAATCAGTAATCCTGTTTTTGTTCTCTTACACCCCCCTTCTCCACCCACCTTTTTATAGATCACGTTCATCGACCCAAAGAAAAGCTTGAACGTGAATATATTCCTCAAGCAGTTCAAATGGTGAGATATCAAACACATTTTTGTGATTTGATGCGTTTTGCTCGTGTTTCTACCTTTTATGTTCTCTCCGTCCAGCACAAACGAGGAGTTTGTGGGCATGATCCAGAGTGGGGATCGGACTCGGTTTGACGTGGAGGTGCTAAAACAGCTGCTTAAGCTCCTGCCAGAGAAGCATGAGGTTTGTGCTGCCAACATCCTTACCTCGAGTGTTTTTATCTGCCAATTAAGGCCCTGCTTGAGAATGATGGTGCTTTGTCTGAGTCAGTGCTTTGTGTTTTCACGTAGATGGAGAATCTGAAGTCCTACCAGGGAGAGAAAGACAAGCTGGCAAACGTCGATCGCTTCTACACCGCTCTCCTTACTGTGCCGTGGTAACCCCCCCCCCCCCTTCTTTTAAGTTTATTTCTGCTTTAAGTGTTGCTTGCGTGGCTGCCGTGTGCGTGACTTCTTCTCTTCTCGCTCTTCTCTTCAGTTATCAGTTGAGGATTGAGTGCATGCTTTTGTGCGAGGAAACTGCATCAGTGTTGGAGATGCTCAAACCTAAAGTCAAGTTTATGGAGGAGGCCTGCCACTGTAAGTAAACCTTAGTCCCTCACCTGTGTTCGCATGCATTCAGCTATAATTCTTAAGGGAGGGGTTCACCTTAAAATCAGTTTTCTGGCTTTTCATCAGTGTATCTGTTGAACTCTTGACTCCAATGAAAGCACATGGCACTTGCCTTGAGGATATTCAAAGCAGAAAATGTTGGATTTGTGCAACTGCAACGTCTCTTTCCAGAAATCATGATGCAGCTACTAAAAAAAAAACCAAATCCATAATTCTTATTTTGAGCAGTTTTGTGTGGGAACTATTTTCTCTCTTTACCGAGCCATCTACACCTGGAAGGGTGTCTGGCTCTGCATTCTCCGAATCATGCTGGCTTTTTGCACAATGTGTGTTTTATTGAGCACTTCTAGCCACCACATCCATCTCCGAGGTGGCTTGAAGCCAAGTGAGACAGAGCGAAGCCCACGATCCTCCGCCAGGAAAAGGGTGGAGCTGAGCTATCGTCTCATGTGGAGGAGTTCACGTATTTACAGGTTTAGTTCGTGAGTGGAGGAGTGCAGGATTGGCAAATGGATTTGCTGCACGATATGCGGTGATGCGGGCAGTGTGTTAGTCTGTTATGGTGAAGAAAGAGCTGAGTGTGAAGGCGAAGCTGTCAGCTTGATTAGTCCATCCGCATCATGTTGTCATGACTGAGCACTGTTTGTACAGGTGAGGAACGTAGTCATCCGCGTTCACTCCTCCACAGCCAGCTGAGGTGAGTGGGTGTCTGACTACAATGCTATCCGGTCGCCTCCTAGGTGAAGACGTTTTGGGCATATCCAACAGGGAGAAAGCCTGGGACACACTGGAGACATTATGTGTGTCAGCTGGCTTGGGAGTGCCTCAGGAAGAGGATAAGGCAGTGGTTTGGGGAGGAAGGAAATTGAGTAGATGAATATATCCACCAGCTTAATGCGAGTAGATGGCATTACAGCCCAGGTGAGAGGAGTATCATTAATGTTTACGTCCTGTTATCTGTCACAGGCGCATGCTTCACGTGGGGATGGATGTGGGCTTCCTTCTGTTCAGTGATGACGATGCATTCACTTAAGCAAGAAAAAAGTTCCTGCACAACGAAGCTTGTCTATTTGCTAAATAACTGGGACATCATTTATGAAAATAGCACAACAGGCCTGATTGTGGAAAAATAAGGAAATTTGATTAAGGGTGAACTTTGTTTTAATTGGCTAGCTTAAAATATGTCTTATATGTTAACACAATGTCACTGGTTTCCCAGCTCTTAGAACGAGCACGCTCATGCCCAGTTTTTGCAGGCTCATCCTCGACGTGGGAAATTTTCTCAACTATGTAAGAACCTCATCCCTCATTTCTCCGTCAGTTGAGCTGACATTTAGACAGTTTGCATTTTTAATCACTGGTCCACTTTCAGGGAAGTCACACTGGGAACGCCGAGGGGTTCAAGATTAGCTCCCTGCTCAAGCTCACAGAAACCAAGGCCAACAAGAGCCGCATTACGCTGCTTCATCACATCCTGGAGGTACGCAAACCGGCCAGCAGCTACTGCAGTGTCTTTTGGGGGGTTTTTTCTCCTCAGTCATGAAATTGTTTAATCACCCATTGCATGGCTTGTTTTGCAAAGGAAGCAGAGGCAAACCACCCAGAGCTGTTGGCTCTACCGGATGAAATAGCCATATGTGAAAAGGCAGCAGGGTATGGAAATCTTTCATGCAAACTTAGTCTTAATTTTTTTTTCTTCAACTATTTTGTCAAAGATTTCTAACACTTGGCGCTTGTCACCCTTGCTCCTCAGAATTAACCTGGACTCTGTTCAGTCAGAAGCCAGTGCGTTACTCAAACGGCTGAATGAGACAGCCAAGAAAGTCTCCAACTCTGCGGAGGAGGTGAAGGAGCAGTATGCAAAAGTTCTCGAGGTAAAATGTCAATCTTTGCTTTTTCTCCAAATGGCTGCAAAACTGCATAACTCGGCACTGTTTTCTTGGCAGCTGGATCCACATCCCAAATGCTTCTCTCTCTCTGCTGCAGGCAAATCTGGAGTTGTTCGGAGAATTAAACGAGAGATTCGCCGCGATTGAGACGAAAAAGGGTGAACTGGCTGTCTATTTATGTGAAGATGCCAATCAGCTGTCACTGGAGGAACTCTTTGGTACCATCAGGACTTTCCGAGGACTCTTCATCAAGGCGCTGAAGGTCAGAGGCCGCTTTGGTTGATGTCAAGCATTATGAGACAATCTTAAGATTGTGTGTGTGTGTGTGTGTGTACTTGGCACTGTTAAATCTTCCTCTTGTGTGTGGGAGGTAGTGTTTTGTTTGTAACATTTGTATCAATAACCTGTGGAAAACTAAGACATGTTAATATGCTACGGCCCAAATGACACAAAGACAAACTGCTATGTACATTTTGTACTTGCGAGATAGTGAAATCCTTCCTTAATGATAACAGGAAAACAAAACTCGGACAGAACAGGTGGCCAAGGCTGCGAAGAGAAAGAAGCAGCTGGCAGAGGAAGAGTCCAAGAGACAGAAAGGAGAGAATGGGAAAATAAGTAAGTTGTGAAGAGCGCTGTGTTCTTCTACTGTACTAGAAAATTTTGAACAAGATGTGATGTGACTATCGTGTTTCCCATGTCCTCTTTGTGCCCTTCTTTTTAGTCAAGAAAGGTTTTGTGCCGCAGAACGACGGCTGCATCATAGAAAACCTCCTGGCGGACATCAGAAAAGGTTTCAGCCTCAGAAAGACCCGGCCAAGGTGCGATTCGGAAAGCCTCCCTTCTAGTGAAATGCGTAGGGATACCTGCCCACATGGTAAGGATACGAGGCCGTGGTCTCCATCCGCAGTTCCTAGCTCCGCTCCTGATCCGCTTAACCGCGAGCCACAAAACTGCCTTGTTGGATTATTTGTGCTTCTGCACCGCCTCCCGTCTCGCTAAGTTAGCGCCATTGCTTTTTGTTTGTTTTTGTTTTTTGCTTTGTGGAGCCCACGTGAGCATTTCTTTTTATGGAGAGCCTCTAGTCGTCCTGTCTCATTGCTCGCTGCAGAACATCCCCTAACTTCAGATGTTAATTCTGTTAACTGATCGGCTGTTCTGTCCCCCAGGATCAAGTGTGAAGTCTGTAGGCGAAGAAGCCGTCGACATGGCCACCATTTCCGCTCCTACCGCGTCTCGGACAGAGGGTCGCCACAACAGCACGGGCGAGGTGAACGGCTTTATAAGCCCGTCAGAAGAGACTCTGCCGGCTCCTCAGCTGAATGCAGTGCACGACGGCACAGCCGCACCTCCAAGCACACTCCCAGGAAAGACAGCTCCAGCGGCACTCCTGGGAAGACCTACATCTCTGCAGCCAGAGAAAGATGCAGCATCACCCATAGATGTGACTCAAGCTCAGTCTCAGGTTAAAGGGGACCACCAACCATGCCTCCCCACAAATGGCTTTTCACTAGATTCAGCAGAGACCAGCGTCATCAGTCCTTCATCCCTCTCAGACTCTGACCTGCTGGAGGCTACGTTTGACGACACACCCAGCCCGGCCCCCGAGCAGCCAACGGATCTTAGCGTAAACGTTCATGTCAAAGAAATTCCAAGTACGGACACAAAGCGGAGCATGGAAAGCGATATTGTGGGAGAGGGGAAAGGAAAAACTACTAATAAACCAAGCCATTTACCAGAGACTGTAGGGCAAGAGAAGTGGCACGAGGAGACCGCGTACACGGGGGCGAAAATGTCTGGCCAAGACGAGGTCGATAGTTGCAAACTTGCAGACCCCAAAAAGAGCCTGATTACGCTCGATGAAGGCATCGTGCAATGCGACGTCCAAGATGCACTGGAACCAGAAGATCTGGCATCTGTGTCCGAAGCCCTTAAGCCAGACCCAAAGAAACAGATGAAGCTCTTTAAACGAAACAAAAAGAAGAGTAATCAAGGTAACCTATCCATTCACTTCAATAAAGGCCATCTCTGGAATGCTAGCCTCTTGACGTTTCTTAAAGCGAATCCTCTGTTAGTGTTGTTTTTATTCCATTTAACATTTTATATCTTATGTATGGGCTATTTTACTATATGTGCATAAATATTTTACATGAATACATATCATTTAAATTAAATAGTATGAATGCAGCGTGCAGCATTTGTCTTGAAGATTGAATACTGAATGGATTTTTTAAAACCTGTGGTCCCTTTTTGTTTGAATGTTCTGTTTTCCGTTCTGAAACACAAGGTAACAGTGGGAAAGGACACACTAAACATAAAACAGGCTGTGTGTTGCAGTGAGGTAGGTCAAGTCGATGGGATGGCAAACCGTAAGCCGGAAATTAACTCAATCATCGTCAGAGCTTTTGTTCCAAATAACACGTCATCTGTTGGTCTAACCGGAATCTGGATCTCATTTGTCTGTGTTGTCCGACTTTTAACACACGGCCGTCTCTCTTAACGCTCTCCCAGTTTAGCTGGTTGTCGGGCTAAACTCTTGGGGTTTGTGATATCTGTTAAACTTGAGCCGGGGGGCAAAATAAAAGTATTGTCTTGTGCAATAATAACTCATCTTTAATTAGTGGTTAATCTATTGAAATTAAGTTTTCTGATCTCAAACAGCCTCGCCGTTTGTGGAGTCTCTGTGAAGCCATTGTGGACAGTTATTTCATGAAAGCTGTCACTTTTGTGTCCTCTTCTTCTTCCTCCATATATTCTTGTCCATTCTCTGAATCTGCAACGATTTAACCTGCTAACAGTCTCGTGTGCTTCTTGTAAGCTGTTTTGTTAATTAAACTTTAATTAAACATACTGTACATGATATAAAATGTATTAAAAAAAATTAACTCAAACTCTGGGCATCTCTAAGCCAATAATAGTGTTTGCAAGCAAAGCGCCTCTCTGCCAAGGGCCTTTGAGCCGGCAGTGTCGCTTACAGAAATAACTGTGAAAGGTATTAAAGTACACGCTTTCATTCGCACTATTGATTTGAGCATTTGTTCTCTCTAGGTGACTCCAGAAAAAGAAAATCGAGAGGGAAAAGAAAATGCTGACTTCCGAGCAGGAGTTCAGAACAGTTTATTTTATTGGGATTCCATAATGTTGATTGGAGGATGTGGAAGTCTTCTGTGAAGCCTCATCCTGACCAAGAAGAGCGACCACATCTGAGGCTGGGATTTTTTTTTTTTTTCTTCAATAAATGTTTATTTCTATAGCACCTTTCAAGACAGAATCACAAAGTGCTGCACATAAGATTACAAGTCATAAAAAGATTTAAAAAGAGAAAATAAAACAGGCAAAAAATTAACCAAAAGCAGTTTTAAAAAGATGAGTTTTGAGTTGTTGTTTTTTTTTAAAACCGCGACTGAGTCTGCAGTTAATGTTTGGGGAAGAGAGTGCCACAGTGGCAAAAGCTCTATCAGCCTTAGTTCTCCTCTTAGTTTTCACGTTACCGAGTCACTTTATGTAAACTGGAGGGTTTTTGTGTTTATGAGGACTATTTTGAGGGGGAGAAAAAAAGCTAAATGTTCTTTATGTTTGTATAATTGTTGTAATATGCAGTGAATGTGTTTTTGCTATAAGCTTTGTTTATGTTTGCAGCACCCATAAAAAGATGCAGTGTTTGGTTTGAGATATTGAATCATAAAATAATACAAATCTTATGTCTTAATTTCTTTGTTAATCAAATGATCTGCGACAGGATATATGCGTATAAAGGAGAGCGAGAATGGACTGTAACTTTTAATGTTGGGTATATTTTAATAAAATTGAAGATACTGTTCGTCTGTTCTGTTTTTGATCGTCTGATTCGCATAGATGGCGGTATTGAGGCAATCTGAATCGGTTAGAGAAGCCTCAAAAAGTAATGTTTAAGCAATTCCACCTTCGTGACGGTTGTGTAAAAACTGTTATCTCGGTGCTTCAGCAGCTTTGACTTGTTTGAGCACAGCTACGTACTTCTGTGCGTCTGGCTCTGACATCATCGGATATGCGGTTACACATATGGCAATGCTGCTCTTGGAGACAGTTGGGTCTTCTTGAGGCGGACAGGCTCAAGGCAACACCATCATGTCGCTCAGCTGGTCGGGGAAAGACCAAAAAAACGCAAATCAACCCGCTGCCACCGGGCAGAAGCGACCGCGTAATGACGCGGGGAACAAAGTGACCGTGGTGCTCGGTGCGCAATGGGGAGATGAGGGGAAAGGGAAGGTCGTGGATTTACTGGCTACCGAAGCTGACATTGTCTGCAGATGTCAGGTAAACGTGTGGATTTGATTTGCCTGTGAGTGGTGCTGCTGAGTATTTTTGCATGAATTCGTGATCTCACGATAAATTCTGTGACTTGCTGGCGCCTGGTAATGTGCAACAGGTGCGAAAGCGAAAACACTCGCAGCTCCGGTATATTTAACGCGAGTGTAGCTGTGGATATTTTTCCCCACTACAATAAAGCGACGTGTTTATATTTGTGACGAATTTAAAATATGCAATAGGCAGCTGTGACAGCTCAAAACGAATGTCTTAAATACTGTCAGGCATCATGAATAAGTGCACTTTTTCGAAACCCTGACTACTCTTTTAATGCTTGTAATCGACCTAACACCTCGGGTAAATTTCCTCTGACTGACTCTTTCTGATTGCATTAAATCATCAATAAAAACAGGTCCAGACAGGTCAGTCTGTGACCCGGCCTTGCATAAGACACATAACGGTCAAGAGGTCTCTTCAGCTCCAGCAGGCACGGAGAAGGCTGTCAACAGCCTGCAGTGTTGTACTACTGACAGGACTAGAACCCTGTGTTCTGAAGGCTTGAGAGCCCAACCCACCGGGCTCCAGGGGTCACATTCTCAGGCTGACATGATACATGAGAAGGCCAGGTCTTATCCAGGGGGGAACAGAGTGGAGGATCCACCAGCAACAGCCAAGTCTGTTAGTTAAAATAGATGCTCGAAAAGCTCAGGAAAGAGGGCACTTATCACTCATCATAAAAATCAGACGGGGCATGTTAGTGTGGCTAAAAGTGATGAGGTGGCCTTGGGTGTTTGATTGTATGTCTTGCTCATTGCCAGTTACTATAATTATCAATAATAAACATTCTTTGATCCATAGGGCGGGAATAATGCAGGACACACAGTGGTGGTGGATGGGAAGGAGTACGACTTCCACCTTCTCCCCAGTGGGATCATTAACCCCAAAAGCATATCTCTTATTGGTAAAGGCTTCAATTTCTATTATTTACAGAGATGCACTATTATTCAAATATTTACCCTCACTTGCTTTTTCCCTTCATCTTCTAGGTAATGGAGTAGTTATACATCTACCTGGTTTGTTTGAAGAAGGGGATAAAAATGACAAGAAAGGTATTTTTAGCAGAAATGAGTGAAACTAGTGTGGACTCAAATTAGCATGTAATCATGTGATTTCTATTCTCTGACCAGGTCTGAAAGGCTGGGAGAAGAGACTCATTGTCTCAGACAGAGCTCACCTCGGTACATCTATGAAGATGTTCTTTGTTTCCATGTTTAAAAAAAAAAAAAAAAAAAAAAATATATATATATATATAGCCCGTTTAATTCATCTCTTCAAGGTTGCATCTTATCGATCGTTTTTTCTGTCTCTCCACAGTGTTCGATTTCCACCAGGTTGTTGATGGCTTACAGGAAACTGAAAGACAAGCGCAAGAAGGAAAGAAGTAAGGGTAGCGATAGTGAGGAGGGCAGGACACCATTCAGAGTCAGCCTGACCCTTTCCCAAAGGACGCAACACGATAATTTATTGAATACAACACTGATCTCACACATTGTTTTACGTAATAGCATTGGAACTACCAAGAAGGGCATTGGACCTGCATACTCCAGCAAAGCATCTCGCACTGGTCTACGCGTATGTGATCTCCTGGGTGACTTCAAGGACTTCTCTACTAGGTAGGAATGGTGTGTAAAACTCAGGCAGAGGAGTCAAATCCATTTGTATACAGTGATATGTCATGGGTAACACCTCTGGTAAATCTCTTTAGATTCAAGAATCTCGTCCAACAGTATCAGTCCATGTATCCATCCTTGACGGTTGACGTTGAGGACCAGCTGAAAAAACTAAAGGTAGAAACTGATAAGAGTGATGTTATTGAGTGACTGTCTGTTATTGTTTCCAGCACTGAGACATATCTCTGTTTTCTTGCTTCATGGAGGAATTCGCTGAGAGATTGCGGCCGATGGTTAGAGACGGTGTTTATTATATGTACGAAGCTCTTCATGGCCCCCCTAAGAAAATTCTGGTTGAAGGGGCCAATGCTGCTCTGCTTGACATCGACTTTGGTAGGAGCCATAGCAATAGTTTTGTTGTTTTGCTTTTTTTTTTCACTTTACTTTGGATATGGGTGATGAAAAGGGAAGAAATCGCTGCTGCTGTAATATACAAAATTGTCTCTCTAGGAACATATCCTTTTGTGACATCATCAAACTGCACCGTGGGAGGAGCATGCACCGGTCTCGGCATCCCTCCGATGAATATTGGTGACGTGTTTGGCGTCGCGAAGGCCTACACGACCAGAGTCGGCATTGGAGCCTTCCCCACCGAACAGCTCAATGTGAGTGCCTGGTATCGCAGCAGCACTTGGCAAATCTTGTCACGCGTTTGGCTTTTGGCCTTCACGGTCTGTGTATTGTAAAAAGAGACACATGACATGTTATGTAACACGCAGATATTCAGCTTGACATATACAGTTTGTTTGTGATCCCCCAGCTGACACACAGGCAGCACGGCTGGCAGGCCTGTGTGTGAAGGGGGGGTATTCTCACTGAGTGCAGCTGTCAAATTTTGTGAGAGACGGCTCTTTACCTCTTTTCCAGATCACATGTTCGCAGGGATAAATTTAGGGTCAGACTCTTAGTTAAGGATATATTTACTGTGTGTGCTGGGGTTAATGTTACCTGTAACGGGAACAGGCCATAGGGACTAAGGTCAAGATGTTCAAAGGGCATCCTCCAACTCGTGATGTTTTATTGTACTCGGCTGTGTGTACTTCAGGTGTACTTAATATGCATGTATTTTTATTTATTTATTTTTAGATCTTTAGGATCATAACAGGCAGAGATGTTTATTTCTTGCTTATTTCTGTAGGCAATAGGAGAGCTGCTGCAGACGAGGGGTCACGAAGTGGGTGTGACCACGGGAAGGAAGCGACGTTGCGGCTGGCTGGATCTGGTCATCGTCAGATATGCTCACATGATTAATGGTTTCACTGCGTGAGTGATTAGGACTGGTGCTCATCTGCTGCTTTGTGGTTTTTGTGTTTTATCCCACGAGCATGCCATTTTCCTGCACCGTCACACAGCCTGACACTGATTAACCGCACATGTTAAATGTGACATCTATTCAACAGCATTGCTTTGACAAAACTTGACATTCTGGATGTGCTGGATGAAATTAAAGTTGGAGTTGCCTACAAACTCAACGGGAAGAGGATTCCCCACTTTCCAGGTTGTGGAAAAGAGTAAACGATTTCCCTAATTTGATGGTCTTTGTTTAGGACTGACTGATTAAAGAGTTGGTAATAACTGGTTTCTTTTCAACACAAAGCCAACATGGACGTTTTGCAGAAAGTGGAGGTTGAATATGAGACCTTCCCAGGTTGGAAGACAGACACTTCAGCAGCTAGGAAGTGGAATGACCTCCCAGTCAAGGCACAAAACTACATCCGCTTCATTGAGAACCACATTGGAGTTCCTAGTACGTGTGAGAGAAAATAACACTCGTGTATCTCAATATAAATTTTCTCACACATAACCAAAACTCTTTGTGCTCTTTTCTCTCTTCTTAGTCAAGTGGGTTGGCGTTGGAAAGTCCAGAGAGTGCATGATCCAGATGTTTTAAGTCTTTATCCCACCCCCTTCCCTTGATGGAAGCGCTGGCAGTGTGTCATGTTGAAGCATGTTTCTCCAAGTTACCTTCACTTCATTATATAATAAACAAACATATAAGCTTTGATCCACGCTAACTGTGTTTGTTGTGTTGTAGTTAAATATCCCACTGTTTTTGTGAGTCAAAATATTGGATTTATAAATACATTTATAGCCATATCGCAAATCAAAAACGTGGATGTGTTTCCATGAGCCAATAAAGAAAACGTTTTATGATAATCTGATTTCTGGAGCCCAGTCTTGCTGTTTTCAAAAAATGATATAATTGTCTATATATTACTAATTTACTGTTAGCTGAGTCCATTGGGACTGTATTGACTCCATCACAAAGATAAATTAATTTGTACATTGATTTTTTTACTCTGATTTCTAAAATTAAAATCCGTAACACACAACATTGACGACAGTCCATGAAGGCAGCATGAAAAGCATTAGTCACGTGGGAAAGTGGCGCACTTTCCGGAACGGGGATGAGCACCCACGTGACGGTAAAACGTCCTTGTGATTGGCTCCTGTCTGCCTCCGTTTCATTTTTCCCGCAACAAACAAGTGTGGTCCTCCGTGGGAGTAAGGTACAGCACTTTTAGCAACCAAAATGACGAAACGAGCTTGTCCTTTTCCGGAAACATTTTCTTCCCAATACAAAATACACATTGGGCAACAGGAGCTGAATAATTACGGCGTGTTTGGGAACAAATACAGGCAAGAAATATACGGTAAGTCCACCTTTCTGGGTACTGTGTGGCTTCGCTGCACCGTTAGCCAATGCTAGCATCATCGTTGCGCACATACCTGTTAGGTAAGCTTGCGCTGTTAGCTTCAAGTATATCGTCCTTTTATATTAGTTTTCAAATCGCGTAGGTCACTTTGATTGTATTTGAGTGTATAGTTAAACTACACTATCGATCCTACATTGTTCATTAACGTTGCCTGCTGTTGTTGCTATGAACATTAGCTTCTTGGGTTCAACTGTAAGTGCCCCCGCTTCCATTTTCTCATAGAAAAGACGAAAAACCTACTCTTCAACGGTGCCAAGGCAGTGGTGGGCAAAATATGGACCGGAGAGGAGAAGTCCGTAGAGCATGAGCCCCCTGCATGCAGCCATACGCTTCTGAGGGGCCAGACGCTGATTGGACATGATGGCAGACTCACAAAAACAAGTGGTGCACAAGGTGAGCCTGAACTGAAACAGATGATGAAGAGTTTGAAGTCTGTAGTTGATGCACCCAGTAAAGGATAAGCAAAAATGAAAAGCAGAATTAGTTTAAATGTGTGAAAAGTAAACTATTCAGTACTGAACCAACAAGGATAGCTGACGAACCAGTCAGTTTTCAGTGCAGTGTGGTGTGTGACCATCGCCAGAGTGCTTTAGTCCAGAGTTTATGATAAGATGGGAAGCAGATATGATTATTGAGCAAAAGGTAAACAAAATACATGTGAAAACAGTGACATCTAGTGACACACTGAACCTCTTGTAAATGGAACAAAAGTAAAAGTCCATGTATGTGGTCTTTTTGAACCTATAACCTAATGAAAACTGCATGATATCTGTAAAGAAAAGTGTCTACATAGATGATCCAGAATAAAGTTTAGTTAAACTCAGCTGTAATATGTTTTAAAAGTGTGTTTTGTGAAATAAGGAAAGGGGCAGGTGCATAAATGCTTCTACTTAACTTCCATTTATTATGTTGGTGTTATTGATGACTTGTCCAACAAAATTCCTGTAAAATAAATAGAAGGTGGATGACTTTAAATTCCTGGGGTCAACCATCCAAAGCAATGGACAGTGCACAAGAAAGGTGAAGAAGAGTGTGAAGGCAGGGTGGACTGTTGGGTTATTTATGACAGAAGGATAACAGCAAGAGTGAAAGGGAAGGTTTACAAGACAGCATTGAGACCTACTGTGCTGTAAGACAATGGCACTGGCACAAAAACAGAAGGCCAAGCTGGAGGTGGCAGAGTTAAAGACATTAAGATTTTAATTGGAAGCATCCAGGATGTAGCAGATTAGAAATGTGTAGGTCATTCTGGAGACACAGTTGAGAGGTAAGACTGAGATGGTTTGGACGTGTTCAGAGGAGGAATAGTGGATATATTGGACAAAAGGATGTTGAACAGGGAGTTATCAGGCAGAAAGAAAATGGGGAAAACCATAGAGAAAATTAATGTATGTAGTAAAGGAGGACATGCAGAGGGTTGGTGTGACAGCCGGAGATGGGGTGAGATGGAGGCTGTGGTCACTCCTAAAGGGAGCAGCCAAAAGATCTACCAGGTCGAAGAAGTTATCCTATCAGGCTTGAGTCTCTTTAAAAAGTGACATTGAAGTTTCTGAGTTCAAAGAAATGACAGATAGTCGGTTCAGTTCATGCTTTCTACCAGCAGATGTCAGCATTATTGCATGTTTGGATGCTTACTTTGGTTGCTTTTAACCTGCATGTTTTCCTAAATGCTTTGTTTCACTGTACTGTACGGATGTCTCTGCTATTTAGGTGCACCGGTGCCTGCTACACGTTGCTGTGTCTGTCAGAAGAGCCAGGGGTCCAGAACACGGTGCTCCCAGTGTGAGCGCCAGGTGTGTTCCTCCTGTAGCCGCCAGTGCTCCGGGTGCTCCAGCCTCTGTTGCTCCGTTTGCACCATCATAGAGTAAGTCACATGTCGATTTTCCTTCTCGCTCAGTGTCAGATGTGTCAGCCATTGTTTAAGTTGAAAACCTTAAAATTAAGTCACTGTTTTTATCTTATGATTCACAGCGTGCTTGTTTGCTTTCCAGACATAAAATGTACAAGTCATAATATAACTGCAACTAGTAAAGTTACCAAAACCAAGCGCATCCGTGACTGATATCCTCAGCTCAGATGTAATTCGTATAAATGCTCAAGGTAGTTACTAGGTGTGTTTTGGAAAAGCACTTGCCATGGCAGTGAAGATGTGCCTTTACATGTGTGGGCTTCAAGCTGTTATCAATCTGTTGAAGGCTTTCCTTTGTGTTCACACTGAACTGAAGACACGTCATGGTAAATGATTTCAGTTCAGTGTTTTTTGTATAATGCCAAATCACAACAACAGTTTCCTCGAGGCATTGCATTTTCATTGCGCATCTCTAGTCTTGTTGACCACACTAGGAGCTTTGCACTGCATGCTGCATTTACCCTTGTAGACACATGTTTGTACAGTACTTTTATTCTAGACATACAGCACGTTCTTGCTCTCGCACACCAATAAAAGTTCAGTGTCATCGTGATGCAACATTTCTGCAGCTGGGAATCGGTTCACCGACCTTGTGATTATTGAATGACCCGCTCTGCTTTATGAGCCTCAGCCACTGCTCATCAGTCCACACATATGTTACAATGAAATTTGTGAAATTATTTATTTTTTTGAAAGAGTTGGATTTAGTATAAATGAAAACGTACACATCCTACTTACAGTCTTCGGGACCTAAGCTCTCTTTGTTTTAGTTGTTTCCGACTCGGTGAACATTTTAGAGGGAGTGGCGGTTGAGGTGGCGAGACCGGATCAACCATGTAATTAAGGAGTCTAAATATTAATACAAGTGGCATGTTTCAGTCTTTTAATGTTCAATACGTTTACAGAACTTTGTAAAATTGTTGTCATTGTCAAGGCTTTTGCAGTGTCTCTGCTTTCTTCACACCTTCCTTCTGCCTCGTTCTCACTACAGAACTAGAAAGGCTGCATTGGTGAGGAACATGAAAGTTTCTATAAGTTTTGGGGAAACATTTGAGGAAGCTGATTCAGAGAGAGAGAGAGCTACAAATCAATGAGGGCAGTAAAATATTTGATGGATGAAATCCAATATTAATTTCAAGTTGTTTTAAAACATGCAAATGTGTTTTATGAAACTCATGTTGGGGATAATTGTAAGATCTGTGGTTCCCCGGTCATTCTGATCCCATGCAAATTGGGCTTAACAGGATAGTCTTTTGTTTTTTTTTTTGTGGGACTGTTGTGTAGGTCACAATGCTTTCAGTACAGTCATTGAAGTTGGGATTTTTTTTCCTCATTACTATGTTCCATCAGGTTGGATTTCAAGTCATTTACAAGGTGTGCAATGGTGCAGCTGTAGGGGTAGGTCTGTATGAACACGCTCGACTTGTGTGTAAATTGTACATTTTCTCTGTTCCACAGTTACAGCGGACGATATGATGAAGTACTGTGCTGCAGCTGCTCAACGTAAAGGGAAGACCAGAGGACGAACCAGATGTTTGTATATGTAGTTGTCTCTTATGAAATATTACTGAGATTGAATTTTTATACCTTGTGTTTTTATGTGAACCAGGTGTCTTGTAAATATGTATTTCATTCTGAAATAAACTTTAACACTTTTGTATACAGCTCTTTGTGTCTGGATTGTGTTATAGTATGTGACATGACAAACGAAAACTAGAGTCGCACAGGTTGCACAGGTGTCTGTGTTTTGTGGGTACAACCATCAGCAGGTGGCAGCAAACTTCAAGTACTTGGATCAGTTCCTCTCAGACTGGGCACATCCTCTGTGGACAAACACATTTCTCTCGCTGTGCTAAACAGGCAGAGTTTCAACCTTTTAGTCAAAGTATGTAAGTTTTTGTCTGCAATGATAATGAGATTCTGATCCAGCCTTCCTTTTTTTTTTTTTTTTTTTTTTCTTCACAGCTGACCTTGAGGATCTCCTATCAAATGTATTTATTAAAACACAAGACCCAGAGGTTGAACAGAACCAGACCTCTGCAGCAGACGATTTGGCTGCAGTCGTCCCTGCTGGACACGACCTTGAGGCGCAGTCATCACTTTCTCTTTGGCTGCTGCGTGTCACTGACGATGACTGGTTTCAGGGTCAGGTATTGTGCGCCGTGAGTAATTGTTCTTGGCGGTCGCTGCGTCTTTACAGAAATCAATCATGTGGCGTGTTTTTACAGATATTAGCTTGGATGAGCGCGCTTCCTGGAGCTCGTGGCGAATGTGCTCTGTGAGCTGTTGAGTCACATCCCGTGCTCAGCGGGCCAGTTGTGGCTCCGGTCTTAGGGGAGCTCTTGCAGTTGGTGTCCGAGGGCACCGCTTGATTTCTGGCTGAGTGAGCAGACAGCTGCTGGCAAGCAAGGCGTCAAGTTGTCTGCACATTTCTTGATAAGGCTTTAAGAATCTCGGAGATGGACATAAAAGACTTGAAAGAGAGTTGCTTTTGAAGCTGCACTGAGTTATAGATGAGATTCAGTGCAAAACATCCTTAAATTTAAAGCAGATGGATAGATGGTGGTATGAATTACTTTAATAGGCTGGATAAATGTATATAATCCCAAAATACAGTACTCGTAAAGTTGGAAGATCTCTCCATGATGTATCTATACCCGTTAGTTGTTGAGGATGCTGGTGCTTCCCTACCCTGCATGTTTAATGCCATAATGGTGTGATGACTTCATGTAACTTGAAAACATAAGAGTGCAGCTGTTCAGGTTTTCAGCACAACCCTATCCATGACACCAAAAATGACAACAAGGTCACGACATGCTCTCCTCACACCAAGAATGGTCCACGACTGCGAGGAGGAGAAGAAGCGAGGGGGGGTTACGCACAGTCACCCACAGCGCTCCAGACAGGACCGACTGCGGTCGGCCAGCGGGAGCACGTGGCTTTGTCTTTCACCCATTCTTTTTGGGGGACCAGCTGTGGTCTGAGTGTGCTGAGCGTTGAGCCCAGTGATGCTGCTGCTATAAATATGCGTCAACGAGTGTGAGTAAGTGACAGCTGTACAGTGGACCAAGGACACACTGTCTTGGCACTGTCAGGGTGAGCGAGTCCAAAAAAGGCAAAGCCACTGTGAGGGCACTAGTTGATATGTATTTATGCACTTTGCAGCAACTGATGTGTGATGTTTAGGTTGCTGATTATTATTAATGCCTTCGATCCTGCTTTTAACCCTAACCCCCCCCCCCCCAATCATGTCAGTTGGGGAGTAAATGAAGATTTCTTTACTGGAAAGTGTTTCGATTTTTCTGAAAGTCGAAATAACGTGCTCCTTCAAAATTAAGTGGATGATAACAAGATGCGCGTGTGTGTTAATATGGAAAGGGAGAGGGTGGGTGGAAGAAATGTGTTTGTGTGCGTGCGTGCTGTCTGTACACAAGTGCATGTGTGACTGTGTTTGTGTGCCCTTTTCAAGTGTGACCACCTGTCTTTTGTTAAGAAATAAATAAACAAACACAGGCCACACCAGCTGTCCCTGGCAGTCTGTCCCTTCAGAGGTCAAGGGCTCCCACCGCTGGCCTTGTTGAGGTGGTGGACACTTACAACTTTCCTCTCAACTTCTCTCAAGTATCTCTAAACACCACGCGCACACACAGAAGCACACAAGCAAAGGCTCTTGGAGGCAAATGAGCTAAGCTTTGAGCCTCAGAGAGGAATGTTTTATTACACCATTGAGTTACACTGCACATATCCCAGCTCGTCACCCTGCAGCTAAGCCCTATCACATGGCCCCTGCTTTCCATGTGAAGGTTTTGGTCCATAACACACACACACACATTCAGTCACCAGGCAGTTTTAAGCCCTGGCTCTCGTTTGGCAGATGCGAGATGTTGGTGCCAGTGGGAGCTCCGAGGCCTCGCTGCTGTGGATGTTTACAGGTTGAGGTGGCCACCGTGTTGCAGAGGGTCCTTATTTGCTGTGAGCTGGCTGGAGCTTTTTGGGGGGAGAGGAGGGGTGTTTATAAACGATCTTGGGAGGACGTTGTTTTCTTTATGTCGGAGCTGCCTGGCCAGCGCCGCTGTGTCGTCTGTTTGTGCATAAAGTACGTGCTGGGGAGCTGGGCCAGACAATAGCCTGGCTGAGCTACTACCCACGCGCACAATAGAGTGGTGAGATGAGGCCGAGGTTTGGGGCCATGGTTTTGGGGACTGTGGGGGTGGAGGCAGGGGCAGATGGATGCAGCCCTTGTCTATATGGCGTTCCCAGAAAGGGTGAGATGGGATTTGGGGGAGGGTGGTGGGAACCCGAGCACATCCCTATTGGGATCACGTAGCAGAGCAGCTGGATTTCTTTCATGGTGCAGCAGGGAAATAATTAAAAGTTCTCGCCATTGAAAATGTCCAGTGAATTGGCATGAAGTTCCTTGCAGACACACACACAGACATTGGTTAATGTGTTTATATACACATACGTGTGTGTAGTTTGTTGTAGCGGGAACAATCAAGTTGAGTTTAAGTAATAATTACAAGAGAGTCAACTGGGTTTGTTTATGCCAGGTTTATCTCCTTTGGAGAGTACTGGCAACAGGTCAGAAAACAATAGGGGCCCCATCCTGAAATTGCTCCGTCCTTGAGTTCAGTTTATGGTTTCAGAGGGATCGGGCCTGTAAGACCAGCAGTATTATCACATTGTGTTGTCTCTGTACACATTGCAGCGATGCCCACACACACCGTCTGCCTGATTGTTGCTCCTGTGTGTCAGGCGAGGGCTCCTCGATAACGTTCTTGGGTTGTCAGAGTCTACTTTTATGTCCTTGATAATTTGTCAGTAGTAGCTGGAAAGTAGCTAGAAATAACCAAACTCCACACCAAAAAAGAAAGTTGTTCCATTTAATTCTAATCTTAATAAAGACCTAAATCAAGATTGTCACATTTCCACAGCACACACACACACAAGCACACTCGGAAAAAAAAAGAAAATGCACGTACAGTTATAGATCAACGTAAATTGCCCCAATATCTAAGCCATGTCAATTCTCCTTAAAGATTGTCCTCTAATCTCTACACCACTAACACTGAAGCAATTTTTTACTATAAAATATACCTTTCTTATTAAAAAATTATATTAAATTCTAATGGCACTTCTACAAATTCTATTAAAAAGATTTGTTTGACATTTAGGTTTTTTCCTCCTTTTTTTCTTTTAAACCAAATTAAACTGAAGACAGTCAAAATGTTGCACAAGAAGCATATGCAATAAATATTTCTCATGATTATACACAATTTCACAGTTGTAACCTGCAGAGGACAAAATTCCAGTTGTTTTTAGACTCCAAGGATGATACAGCAACGAGTTAGGCAAACGCCGCCCTCGATTGAGAGTAGCACTGTTTCAAGTCAACAATCCATTTAAAAAAAAACAAAAAAACAAACAAAAAAACAAACAAACAGTGTTTCACATTCAACAGTGACAGTAAAAAAAAAAAAAAAAAAAAAAAAAGTGGAACAAGTTGTTAGCTCCCAGTAGTTTTGGCTATTGATAAAAGCCAAAAAACACAAAAAAAGTCCAGAAACAAAAATTTATTCACACACATTTCAAAAACTTCAGTGTAATCTCTTGCAAAGCAGCTATAAGAAATGCACTTCCACATTTTACTTTAGTCTTAAGTTGACATTTTGATATGATTTAACATAAAACAGCAGGGTTCTTTCTTTTCTCCTTTTTTTTGTAATGTTTCAGCGGGCCACTGTTGCTGTGATACCAACTTCACCGCTGCCTTCACATCAAGGGCGAAAACTGTACAGTATAGAAAACAGGGCTTCTCCAGATGCAACACCTATGCGTGTGTCTACAAGGCACATTTGGTGATCATCCTGGAGCTATAAATAAAGACTTCGAAACAAGAGAAAGAATCCTTTACATGATGTTAGTTTTCTACCTCTTTACACATGTACATTAGAGAACAAATTCAACTCGCACCGTGTACAAATGTTCCTTTAACAAACAAAACCAAAACAGACTCACAGAATCTACATCTGCTGTGTGTTCTGATTGAAATCTGTCATCAGCACTAAGACACATCTAACTGAAATAGATCTACTGTTCTGATAAGGTACTAAAGTGATGCAAGCATGACAAACAGGAGTGCGTACATCCACCTCGCCCTGTAGCTGACTTCAGGTCAGGGAGTAGAATTTAAAAGAAAGAAAAAAAAAAAGGGGGGGGGGGGGGGGGGCATTTTTTGCTTGCTGAAAACCCAAAGTAAATTATTTCATATGCATATTTTGTTTTTTTAAAGGTCGTACTGACTGAAAAAGCATTTTAAATTTGAACTTTTTCTCTTTTTTTTTTTTTTTTTTTTTTAAACACTGAGGGGAGGGGGTGGGCAATACTCTTGATTGATGCGCAACCAAATGACGCTGATATCTCCTCAATGCAGAGGAACAATGAAGCATTTATCTACTGCATGCCGGGATGACAAAGGGGGGTAGGGGTGTTCTTTGATGCCTCCAAACAATACACCTGTTTACAATCTCCTTGGCCTCCCTTTGCTAAATACATTTCTCACATTCCAGTGGCTCCATTCAGAAAGTGCAAAGAGAGACTTGAACCGCTTTTGGGGGACGACGACAATACCTGTATTGTCATTTCTATAGGTACCCAGTGCTGTATTGGTGTGGCTGTGCTTGTGAACAACTGTTTCTTCTGGTAGAACAGCCATCCTAGCAGTATTTACTGCTCTGATTTGTGGTGAGGCAGGGTCCAATAAAGTCAATGAAGAATATGGAAAAAGAGCCAAACCTCCAGCCCCCCGGGGAAAATGTGACGCTCAAGAGTCTCCAGCCTTAAACATGACACCTGGCTATCCAAATCTTAAATGGGTTTTAACATGGGAAAAAAAAAAAAAAAAAAAAATCATTTGATAAATATAATATATATTTACATTAAATATACAAATTGTAGGAAATAGCAGCCTAGACAATAGTGTTGAAACTATATGCATGCTAAAATCAAGTGCTTCTCTATATTCCGTTTGACAAATCTTGAATACTCCGTAGAGATTTCTACACCATATATTAAAATACAAATACAGTAACTTCAATTTGCACAGAAAAAACAAAACAAAAAGTGGACAGTCTGCCCCAAAAAACAACAGCTAATGAGTACCAAGATCGCTAGGCAAGATGCAATGTCTTTCAAGCTTATAGAAATAAGAGCTACCGCTACAGTAAACCCCTGAACCAAGTCAGACTAATAAATAAATTCCGATCAAGTCTTCTCAGGACAGATTAGACAAAAATCATGAACTTTTAGTGCTACACCCCCTGGTAATAAATCCAAACAGCATCTAAATGAACAGACAGAAGAAATCCAAGAGCAGCATCGCTAAAGGCTCCAACGTCCTCAGTAGCAACTTAAAACACATCCAGTAAATTTGTGTGAAAAGGTTATGAAAAAGAAAGAAAGAAAAAGAAAAGGTCAGTAGATTAAGCTGAATGGCACAGCTTTGATGGTAACAATAGAGAAGATACTGGACATCCACCTGTCTCCTTCCATCCCCCATCTGCCTGCTAAAGAGCCTGTCCCGAACACTGTCAGCAAACCCTTTAAACTAAGAAATGAAGGTATTTACTCACAACTGTGCGTTTTTGACAAAAAGGTTGACATAAGTTTGGTTTATTACATTCTAATTTTATTAAGGGCACTCACGGATTAACTGGCTTCCACAGTAGAGGATTACCTTTGTTACTACCTGGTATGTGGAGTGTAATCCAGATTATTATTTTTTTTTTTTTTAGATGCCTGACAGCTGAACTGAATTTAACCAAAAGGCATCACATTGTCATCTCATTCTTGTCTTTGTAAGTACACTAAGTGAAGTTTTGAGCGTTACAGTAGGCACCAGTGTTACAGGGGTTACCTTTAAAATACTCTTAACCTCTTTAAGTGGGTATTCTACGCTCGCTCACGTGAACAACTAAAGAGGTGGTGTTGGTGCGATGGTATGCTTGCCTCTTCTCACAAAAACAACATAGAAACTTCATTTCAATGAAACCAAACATTTTACCTCCACAAAAAGAAAGAAAGAAAGAATACTTCCAGTAGTCAGACTTCATTACTTTTGCTGCCTTGTGATAAGTTTACTTGTTAAGGACTAAACAAATCCCCCCAAATAAATAATTAGAATAATGTAGGTGTTAAAAATAATCATATATTGCTACTCGCGGACGGTTCTGATCTCCCATGTGCACCAATAAACTTTGACGATTGTATTAACGTATGTTAGCTTTAGCTATCATCCAGTTGCCCACAGAGTGTGAACGCAAGATGCTTTTTTCCCCTCATCTATCGGCAAATACACACCTCAAATAATCTCAGACTGACACAAAAGACAGGAAAACAAGTGCATCATCTGATTTGTTCGCCTTCATTGACACTGATCTGATGGTTTTCAACAGCATCCGTGTCAAGCTTATCAGCCTGTGCCACTGACTAACCGTCTTTTACCATCATGTACAGCTATGATGACAGTCCAGCACAGGAAACAGCTTAAACGTTGCTACATGTTTAACTTGAGAAATGCCACGTGGGGGTAGAATCCAAAAGATATGTCTCAGACAAACTGCCAGCATGTTTATATAGTAATGGGAAAATTGATCAGTAGTAGTATTCAGTGTATGAAAGAGACATTCTGTCTTGTGTCGTGGCACCGGTGAGAGGCGTTTTATCCGATGGCGAGAGTCTTGACAAGGCCACAGTGAAACTTCCTGATGTGGCGGTAGAGGTCCCCAGACTGGGTGAAGCGCCGCTCGCACCACTTGCAGGCGTGAGGCTTCTCCCGTGTGTGAACTACAGCGTGCCGACTTAAGTTGTGGGAGTACTGGAAGCTCTTGCCGCACTGACCACAGGTATATGGCTTCTCACCAGAGTGTGTGCGCTCGTGACGCTTAAGGGTGTACATGCAAGAGAAGGTCTTGTTGCACTGCATGCAGGTGGGGACCGAGCCGTCGGGGGACAGCTTGGAACGGGCACCGTCCTTTTCGCGGAAGTGTGAGCTGAGGTGCAGTTGCAGCACGTGGGGGCTGGGGAAGACTTTGCTGCAGAGGGGACACATGCACACCTGTTGCCCCGGGGGCAGCAGTACTCCACTGGAGGTGGAAATGTCTGAAGAGGCCAAGTCGTCTTCCTCCTCCTCCTCGCTGTCCCCCAGCAGTCTACCCCTCCCATCCACCTCCCTGCCTGGGGCGCTCTCCCTCCCTCTGCAGGCCTCCCCCTCCTCGTCCATCAGGTCCTCCTCCTGGGAGAGCAGGGCGGCTGTGGAACCGTTGTTGCCTGGGAAGAGGGCAGCGAACCCTGTCACCACTGAGCTCCTGGCACTATTCCCAAAGCGCTGGCTCTCAGGGCTCATCGGCTCACTGTCCTCCTGCTCTGACAGCAAGTCGTGTTCGTCTTTAACAAGTGGCTCAGTGCCCTGCTGCTGGCTGTCGAGGGCCAGCTGTCCCGAGACGTAGGAGGGGTGTAAGGGATCTCTGCTAGACAGAGGCTTGAAAGACAAATCCAGTGCACAGTCCATGTCATCTGAAGCCCGGGACCTCTGGGACAGCAATACGGTGGAACTACTGACATCAGCTTTTGTTTTTCCAGCTGTTTGGACGCAGGGCTCGGCCTCTGCTGACACATAATTGACACCTACAAGGTCCGGGGACCTGCCAGAGTGACCGTTTGCCTTCTGCCTGCTCTGCATAGACCTATCACAATCTGTGACAGCCAGCCTGACTTCAGTGTTGTCCATGTCAAACTCTTCCGCCGGGGGGGCCCTGTGAAGCCCCTGAGACGGTGTCTGGGGCTGTCGCTGAATGAGCTGCTTACTGTGCAGCTCACCATCTGAGGAATTTTCCCTGTCCAGACAGCTGAGCCCCAAACCCTCTCCCATTTTTTCATCCAGGGAGGAAAGTTCCTTGTCTTTAAGCTTGCCTTTGCACACTTTGACTATATCGTACATGTGGAGGTAACTGGCTGCTGCCAGGACATCCTCCACAGGCAGAGCGCTGAATTCCAACTTCCCCTCATACATAAATTCAAGGAGCAGACTGAAAGCCGGGGCTGTCACAATGTCACTGTTGAGATGCACAACGTCCCTTTTGTCTAGCTGGTCCCTGTAGAAGAGATGGAAGTACATGCTGCAGGAGGCCAGCACGGCTCTGTGCGCTTTGAATCGAGCCTCCCCAACAAGAACAGTGCAGTCACAGAGGAAACCTTGGTGACGCTGCTGACTCAGACACTGCAGCAACTGGCGGCTATGGTCTGGGAACTCCATTCTTCCTTCATAACCTGATGAAAAACAGGAAAAACAGGATACGGGATAAACGAAATGAGGGCACAGTTGAGCTGCCGTTTCTTTTTTCTAAGGACACATAAAGCGAGCAAAACCATACACAAGGAAATAACTTGAGCCAAATTGCGCAAAAGTGTCAGCAAACACACGATAAAGTGCTTTCAAATGCAAGTTTACAAGGTTTTTCGGGAATTAATCGGGAAAGATTAAACATCTAGCTAATGATCAGCATCAGTAACTTTATCCAACATTCTTTCCAGTGGTGCAGGACACACTGCGCTGCGCTCGCCCACCCACCCATGTATCACGGTGTAAACGGATCCACTCTCCAAATTATCCAAAGTATTCCGGTCTGTAGTAGTGTAGTCCGACAGCCTAGCCCTCGCGCTTCCGAAAAAAAAAATAGCCAAAGTGCACACACACACACACACACACACACACACACACAAACAGCGGTGTTTACAGGACAAGCAAAGCGGGACTGGGAGCGACAGCACTCGACCATCGGGGGAAGGAGGCAACGTGAGCAAAATAAGACCGGTGCAGAGTGAGTAAACTGGTGCTCTGTTTGCTAATTACACTGCAAGCTGTGGAGTCAGCTGCTCTGACATCACCGCAATGGAAACGCTACCTCCAGCTGTGCTCCCCTTTATGCCATATGTTAACTCCGGGCTACACAGTCCAAAAAGAAGATAAAAAATACACACCTCAAGGGGGGAGAGCAGATTTACTGTTGTCACGAGATTCCACGGCATTTACAACTTTTTTCTTCAAAACTAAGTAATTTATCACGCATCCGTGGGTTACAGTAAAAAGGCTTTGTTGCGTTTTTTTTGCTCCCTGATAAGACTCGCGCGCACACAACCGTGTTTAAATGGGTCGGTTTAAAGAAGAAAGAGGGATACGGCAAGTTAAAGTAAGTTAAAGTTAAGCTGCGTAGAAGTCTTATGATTTTGTACGCAATTAAGATTTTTTTTTCTAAGGTGAAGAAAAGTGTTCGCAGGAAAAAAGGGGCCAAGGGCGCAGTGGAGCGAGCTTCACGTCCGCGTTGGGAAACGCATTGCTGGGAGCCTTTTAAACAGCAGAGGAACTCACACAGTAAAAAGCCAACTGCGCTGAACGAAGCGGCGCGGGGACACTCTTTTAACTTTCGCTTTCCTCGTTTCAAAGCTCACACACACAGAAAAAATATCCCGCCGTACTCACACGTATTTCTGCCCGCTTCGTCGTCTTTTTGTCCCTATAAGCCCCGGTGTCCTTTCATGATGTGCGGCCAGATGTTCGCTTCTCCTTGTCGTTTCTTGAGCTCCAGTCCCGACCCTGGGAAGGCAGGCTGCACTCAGCGCTGCTGTGTGTCAAGCAGGTTGATAATGGCACAAATCTCGCGATATCGCGCCGCCACAATAAGTTCTGTACTACTCCGCGAATTCACACAGCGGCAGCAAGTAGCAGAATACTTGGGAGGAGGAGGGTGGGGGCATCAATTGGCTGTCTTATTAAAACACCTGTCCTATTAAGAGGGAGGGGGCACTGTGATGTGTCGCCTTTTGTATGGCAGCATGATGGAAGTGGACAAATGGAGGAATTGCACATGACACAGTAGACATTTTTTTTACACTAAAACTGGTTTGTTTGTTCGGTAAAGCTACAAGGAAGCAGTTTAATAGGAGAAAAACGATTTTCTTAAGAGTATTCGAGCCTGTTTAAAGTTAAGCTCCAGATTTAAAATGTGATTAATTAACTTGCAAACCTCAAGCACACATAAAAATGTTCTTTGTGGCTTTCAGGTCATGTTGTGAATAAAAGAAATACTTCTTTCTCCAACAGAATTGGTATCTGTAAAAGTATCTATAAAGTGATCAAAGAAATGTATTGTAGCACAGAAGGTCAGTGGTATTTTCGGGGGAGCGGGAAACTTATAAGGACTTAGTATCCTCTAAGCCTGCCTTGAGTTTTGGAATTTCCAGATACCAAACCAACACCCAGGGGATTTATTTTTCCCAAGACAACCAGGAGTGTATATACATGTGTGTGTGTGTGTTTGGTTAAACTGTCTTAAAAGTAAGGTGACTTCTAGGATTTACTCTAAAAATTTGTCATCTATTTCAGACACTTTTAATCATTAGAGATGGTGGCACGGTGGAGGAACAACTCGCTGGTGCAGCTGCTCATCATGTGCGCCCCCCCAAAAAAACAAAATCCTGTCCCTCTCTGTGCTCCCCCAACAGCTTCGGTCACCTTTGCCCTGTGTTCCAGCTGTCGTGCGTTTTGAAAGGGCCATTTGCAGCTCCTCACAGCGCTTCTGACACAGAGGGGAATGAGCAATGTGACGGGAGGTGGCAGCCACTGGTCAGAAGGGGCCACTCGCTAGATTCTTATCCACTTACCGCTTTATTCCATTTTTAGTTCATTTGTTACTGGTACAACAGGAGGATATCTGCACCGAGGTCATCTCCAGATAATTGTAAGGGAAACACTGTCACGCTCTCTAAAAAAGATGGCAAGAGAATGGATGATTTCTCATTTATAGCTGAACATCCGACAAACTAAATGTTTAGTCAGATGTGTGGCACATACAAAAAACAATTCACCATTCAAGCACTGATGCCCACACAAACACTCCATCCAAGCAGGAGCAGTGATGTGGATAAGAATAGGAGCAGTGGCCCTGTGTTTCCCTGGCCCTGGCAAACGTAGGCACCCAGTAGAGGAGGGGTGTGTGTGTGTTCACAGGGCAAGACAAAGCAGTGGTTGTGCCTGGGGACTGTGGCCTCAGCAGAGAGAGGCTCGGCACGGTGACGGTTCTCACACACAGAAAAAAAAAGATAGGGAAAGAGAGACAGAGAGAATGAGAGCGGGGGAGTCGGGAGAGGGAGAGAGAGAGAACACTTCCTGGAGGTTCATTCTTCTTCTCTGCAATCATCAATGGCATTCTCTCCCTGACCCACTCCTCTCTCAGACAAACAAAAGACCCTGCATTCCAATGTAGCCTGACCGGCCAACCAGCCAGCCATCCAGCCACAGTTGAACCACATCACTCTCCCTGCTGGACCAGAGTCTGATCATAGCTGTGGGTTTAAGCTGTGCTGGTGGTGTCTGTTTGACGGTGTTTTTAATGCATCTCCATAAGGGCACTAAAGTTTATGTTCTTTTGAAATGGTTTTAATATTGGGGAGAGTGATGTTTTTTCACTCTCACTGGCCATGCAGATTTAATCAAATTACCTTTTTTTTTTTTTAAACAGGTGCATCTTTTATGTTACTGACAGAGAATTCAAAACAAAGCTTTGCAAAACCTTTTAACCCAGATTTTAATTAATAATAGCACAACAGCAACAAAACAAAAAGCTGAGATGTTATGGTTTTCCTTTGTTTATTTGAAAAATATATGCTTATGTCTTTAAAGAAAAAGTGGGATAGGAGGATGTTTGCCACTGTGGTGTCGTGAAACCGGAGAGATCAATTACTGCAGTTTTGTAAGCCAAATGTATTTCCGTGCTTGTTTGATATAAGATTTCAGCTCTTTAGCCATTCGCAGCCTTCTGCTTTGTCATTTTAGTTCCGTAACTTTCCACATTTCCAGTTTCAGAGTTAAGTCGGATCGGTTTAACACCTGGATTCTTTTACTGTAGCCCCGCTGTTATAATATGTCCAGTAAATGGTCTAGTGCCATCCTCCTGAAAAATACATGAATGGTAGCACATGTTCTAAAACCCTGCATATATATTCATTCAGAATTAATGGTGATTTTAAAGATGTGAAAGTTACCCGTACCCTCTGCACCCTGTGCACAAATTCACTTCCTCATTATCACAGATGCTGGCTTCTGAACTGTTTGCAGATCATCTGGATGGACTCTCTCTCAGCTGGGAGGACACGTCTTCCATTGTTTTTGAAAGGAATTAAAACTTTTTAACCACAGCACAGTAGTTTTGTCTTTTACTTTAACTCAGTGCATAATAAAGGCCTTCAGACCCAGAGAAGGCAGTAGAATTTTCCATCTTGTTCATAAGTATTTTTTTTCCTTTGCCATTCAGAGTTTAACTTGGATTTTTGAATAAAACAATAAATGATTGTCTGTTTGCTTAAAATAGTTTTCAAAAGTGTTCCTTTTGAATTTTTACTTCAGACTTTCACTTCAGAATTGTGTTTGTTTCCAATGCAGTGAGTCTTAGTCTTTGGCCTAGTCCTCTGCATACAAAGAGTTCCCTGCGATGTCTACCTCTTTTAATAATATTGCATACCAAAGAAAATTCTCAAGTTCATGAGTTGCAAAATTTAATTCAATTCAGTTTTATTTATATAGCACCAAATCACAACATCAGTCGCCTCAATGCACTTTATATTGTAAGGTAAACCTCCTACAATAATAGAGAAAAAAACCATCAACAATCAGACAACCCTCTATGAGCAAGCACTTGGCGACAGTGGGAAGGAAAAACTCCCTTTTAACAGGAAGAGACATCTAGCAGAAACAGTCGAGGTGGCAATCCTTAAACTTTTCAATTAGTTTCCCATGCAGTCCTTCATGGATGTTTCACTCTCTAGGAGGCTAACTTTACAGCAATATATTATATCATTTACCTGTTGCCAGTCAACCTAACTGTAGCTGTAAGATGAGCCACCAGATGTTTTAGGGTTTTTCTTATGTTGACCCTAACTTTTTTGGAAATAGCATGCTGGAATCACATTAAAACATTTGCCAGCTTTTACAAGCAAGGCTGACTGGTAATCAGATGTGTATATCTTCTAGGGGTGATTTATCACAACAGCTGCACTGGTTAAATAAAATAAGTGCCCCTATATCACTCACATACTTTTAGTATCTCTTATACCTATCTGTCCTGATGCTGCTGTTTTACACGCAATTTATACAACAATAGTTGACTGGAGATGCCGTTTTGGTCAGCTTCCCCACCGCCCCACGTATCCATTCACACAATCACCTCCTCCCTATTATGGCCCTTCTGCCCTTCTGTGTCTAATTGTTGTTACCGCGTGTTATCTATTCTCCTTTAACGGGCCATTAAGTTCTGTTCTGTACTGTTTGTTGTACTCTAGACAGATACTGCAAGTAGACAGGGATCAGAGATCGGATGAGCCTTTGATGGGAGAGATGCTATTAACTCACTTTGACTTTTTAATCTTGTTACTGTTACGTTTGATCCCGCAAAACAACAGATTGGGCATTCCCATCAACAGGCCAGAGACAGCGGGTGGAGGAGGAGGAGGAGGAGAGCACCAATGAATAGCAACTGGAGAAAATATGGGATACCCTAAGTCAGCTTTGCCTGTATGACAGGAACAGCTTGGCGAGGCTGACGCATGGTAGCAGTGAGAAACACATTACAGCGTGAGTGACAAAGAGGGGAAATGACAGCAGAGGAGGCTGAGAGACAGAGGGCACAAGCCAATGAATTTTTCATCACAGAGGAAACATTGGCAGCGTTTCCCTGCTATCCTTTTCTTTTAATATTATTAAGTCATTATTGCGGGAACTGTCACATGCTTGCTTTTATAAGTGATACATATATTTTACTGCACTTCTAATGCTGATTCAACTTTGAGGCAGTCAATTACACCATGCTTGGGGATAGAAAAATAATGAAGGGGTAAGACTAAACGTACGTGAAGAGGGTCAGGAGTATCACGGCGTAAAGCAAGATAATGGAAATGTTAAAATGGGAGGTCTCTAAAATGTTTTAGACTTCTAGTTAGAAACATTTTGATCAAGTAAACCCAGTCATCTGAGGGCGTCATTTGATACATAGGCTCCCTGACTTCTTTTAAGCAGACTGAGCTGGCTTGTCTGTACCTGTCCAAAACTGGTTTAACTCCTACCTCTCCAGTGGAGTTCTCTGTAGCTGTAGATGACGGTTTATCTACCACAACAGGTAAAAGTGTGGCATGTAATCATGAACAATCCACAAGATTTTTACTTTCTCGTTCAGCTGTTTCATCTGGTATATGCAGTTAATTTAAGAGAGTATCTGCATGAATACAAAAAGATCAGTGGCAAGGGCTAAATCAGACTAAATACACTTCTGCAAACACATTCTTGTGTTCAGCACATCTGCTTTACCCATATTGAAGTATTTTGTTTTAAGTGTGTCAGACTGAGACATTCTCACACTTCATGTTTAGTTGGCATTTCCTGGAAATGTCAGAGGCCCCTCCACAGCAACTTGAAGAGAAAGTTGCTGTGAAAGTTGCTGCTTTTTGGTACTGGCAGATGCGACTGGAACCAGGTGATCGAACGTGTAAAAGTCCACCACCGAGCCTGATGCTTTAGCACTGACGTGCAACAGAATGGAAGCAGCAGCACATCCTGCTTATGGTTTCTTCTTTAGTAGTGATTTTAATATAATTTTACTAGATTACACAAGGCTACACATGTGTCTGAAAGAACCATATCTGAAACTAGAGCTAGAGCTTCACCTTTTAGAAGCACGGCTCTTTACACAGTTTTAAGGTGCATAACCTTTTGTTTTGTTTTTGTGGTTTTGATTGGCTTGTTGACCTTATTTTGCATAAAGCTTTATTTACTTTGACCTAATTTGACTTATTATAACTTTATTTTCGATGTTAACAAGTTTACACATCAAATACAACTTGCTTGAAACAATGACACGGTGACAAACTTGTACTTTTCTTTCAGATACAGCTGCAGCTTAACTTGTTTAAAACCCTAGAAGGAGTTTTGTGAACATAAAACATTTTATTGTAATATAATTTTAAAGGTTATTAAATAACAGGGCAGATGTGAAATGATAAAATAACAATAACATACACTAAATGAACCAGTTTAGCTCTAAAAACGTTTTTCTTAGTCTTTTCTTATAGAAAACTTTGCAAGACTGTAATTTTGAACTTTTGTAAGGCACTAATATACAACATCTGGACTAACTGGGAATATTTGTGTATATTTTGTGAACAAAAAAAATGTAATCAAAAAGACAAAAAAAAAGTAATACATAATTACAGATGATTGATGACTAGAAGCACCTTTTGGAACCCTAATATAGCTCATTGCAGAGCAGGTAGAGCCGGTACCAAAATGTAATTCTCGTCTTGTAGCCTACATTACCCTTGTGGTTGTTCCAGGAAGTCAAAAAACCCACGTAAGTACACTTAATTGAAGCGAGGATCCCTTAAAAAACATACAAGGTCCTCGGCAGGTCCCCGAAACCCATGTTGGAAACCACCGGCACAGATAAAAGAGCAGAGAGTTCAACAAGGCCATGCAGAAGAAGCACCACTGCAGGTTTTTTTTTTCTTCAATGGGACGCTGACAGCCTACTACTCCTCCTGTGAGTGTGACTCATTTAAGGGCGGCTTTAGGACCCGGGAGAGACGGCTGCCACAGAGGCATTGCAGACAGCGCGTTTGGGAGGTGTAGTGGAAGAAAGGCAAGAGAAACGGAGTAAATGAGAGCACTTTGTCCAGATTGTTGAAGGACCCGTCAACTTAAAACACCGCCGAAACAGCTCACTATAATGAGACGGACACATTGTTGAATTCCTGTCCAGGTAAATGTCCGCGTTTCCTTCGCATGGTTAACTACAAGAGTTCGACAGCTAGACAGGGTAGGTCCCCATTGTACTTACATGGGATGCGGTTATTCTCACCCAAGCTGCCCTGCTAGGCCCCATATCCTTTCTAGCGCTAGATGCAAACCTGAAATGAGGTACTTTCCTGACTTCACTTCGCCGTAAAAAGTTGTCTTATGACGAAAAAAAGTCGACGACTCATTAATTTCCTGTAGTGAAGTCTTAACGCTCGGGGTTTTTCCACAAACAGCAGTGCGTCTCTTTAAGATGTTAACCATTCATTTTTTTTTAAAATATTTTTTTTTTGACAATGACCACTTTTGAGACACAACCCTCGGGCCAAAATATCTGCAGTCAAGTCGCTTCAAACGGTTCTCCTCTTTGCGGGAAAAAAGTTTTGTTTTTTTGCGCTGTGCTTTATGGTCCTGGAGGGAAATGAAAACAAATGAGCTCAACAAGAGAGAGCAGCTCATTCATTGTTGTGAACTACCACCGCGTTTGTTTACTTGTTTGAGTGAGGCACTTATTGCCATCTTATCTTTAGCCATTAGCTTTGCTGCCTGCCTGCCGAGAAGCTGCTGTGGCCACAAACAGTGCTGCTTTCCAAAAAAGAAAAAGTTATGAGTCTGTTGTGACTTGTTGCCACGCGTTTACTTTTTGGTCCACAATTTAGACACAGACGTCATAAGAAAAAGTCCCAACAGTGTAATTTAACGCCCCCAGTAATCAGTACAACGGGATAATGCCTGTGGATAAGTGTGTTTTGATAGGTTTCACTGGCCTCACTGCTAGCATCCCACCTACAGTAATGACAGTTGTGTAGGTCTGCACTCAATAGTTTTTTGTCATAAAGGTTTTTTTTTAATTATTATTATTATAGTATTCTTATCAAGTTTGAGAGATATCAAGGGCATACAAATCTGATGGCGCTTTCAAATTTCAAAAGGATTCTTGCAGGATGCAAGGCTTGCAATCATGTTTAAAACTTATTTTGCTAATAATATGTCTGTCTCCTTCTCCCAGGGTGCATGCATGTACTAAAAAGAGAACATTGTCCCCGGGTGTGTTGTACCCACCATGCCTTCAGTGTTAAAAAATGTTTTTATCGGTCATGAGACTACGTCTGTCCAGTGTGTGTGTACGCAAGGGGATTTGGCATGTGACCTGGGGAAGACGCAACAAGCTGGCGCAATGATGCAGCCAGTGACTGCTTGGCTCTCACTGTTCTGTTTAGAAAAAAACCACCCACCTCCCACCCAATCCCCTAAAGCAGCTCAGTTGACGCAAATCTGCTACCAGTTACATGCAGAATCTGAGGAATGTTGTTTGAAATTTTGTCCAAAACGGACAGACAGGGGCCTGGACGCATCACCAGAGTCTGGATGTACTGAGACTGAGAAAGAGATGGTTCTCGTACCGGTGTCCTGGACGTCACAATTCTCAATCTGTGTCACAAAAACTGAAAACCTGGAAAACAAATTACTTTTGTTTTCCTTTTGCTTTTCTGTGTTAACTTTCCTATAATTGTGTGTGTGTGTGTGTGTGTGTGTGATTTGAATAAATTAAGCATTGTGTTGCTTTTACAGCTTGTCTGAACAGCCTGAATATGATTACATTAACGTGAGTCATAAAGTGGTTGGTGTTCGTGTCATCGCAGGATTAAAGCGGCCACTCTGCTTGCCTTTCAAGGTTGCAGTCACTGCGGTTTTGTGTTCAGTTAAAGCTGCCCGCAATATTCTTATCAATAATGTTGTGCTTTCAGGGAACTTGAAAGAGGAACTTGGTAGCGTAGTAGATCACCGTACTACTGGCTCCACTGTGGCATTTGAGCTCAAACTAAAGTGTTGCTTTGGCGACTTGTTTTTCAGCAACAGGTTAGCGTGATGTCATTTCTTGTGTTTTTAAATACTTTCAGTGTAATGTTTTACTTTTGGAAACATAAACCATGTGGTAGTTTTTTCTGTTAACCGAGCAGAAACTGAAGCAAAAAAATGGTATCTATGAATCTGTGATGAAGGAAGTAGCGTGGTGATGTCGACCTGATTTTTTTTCTTTTCTTCTCCCCCCTTGCTTCCTGCTATAAACACATGGGACTATCCTCTCTGGCTCAGTGACAAGCTCAGTGTGTGGCAACTTTTGCTGCATGACACTGATTTGCATTGAATGGGGTGGCCCCCGGCGTTGGAGCCAGAAAGATGAATGATTGAAAGCCGCCCTGACATCAGGGCAGGCAGGCAGGCGGTGGCCCAGAGGCCTGAGGACCATGTGACCCGCCGTCAGGGTACTGGGTTCATTCAGTGGCTGCTGGCTGCAGCGCTGGCAGCAGCCCAGCTTTTTACACACAGGCCGCAGTAGCAACAGGTCGCTCCCATTAAAACAGCAGCGCTCTGTTGTGGCTCCAGAGCCGGACTTGTGCATGTGTTGCTTTTTTGGCTGCGGCGTGTGTGCGCTCAAGTTTGTTTGTGAGGTGTATATAATGTGTGCGTGCCTGTGTCACAGAGTCCACACTAAGATGCCGATGGGATCCAACGGGTTTTGTGATCCTTACTTTGAATTGCACTCTGTGTGCTTTTTTTTTTTTCCTCTCTCAAATCCCTCTCCAGGATCCTTCCAACATCAGCTGTGTGACACAACCACCACAACCCCAAGTGCAATAAACAAAAACACTGAGCGAAAATAAACTTTGGCTTCATAAACTTACTTTTGCTCACTGATGGAGGGGAGCAGAGTGGCAGTAAAAGGTGTTGATTGCACACGCGCTGCCAGATGTATTCGAGCCTGAGGCTGTACTGATATGACTCGTTGTCTGTCAATAGTCACATTCACTTCCTGTTGTTGTCCCCACCAGTTAGCTGGATGAGGCCACTCAAACAGAGCTCTCTTTTGATGGCCTGGCTCTGATGGAGCAGCAGGGACATTGATTTCAGCCGATGGTCAGGGATCGCCTGGCGCAGTATGTGACATTTATGTGAACAAGCATTGCAATTGATCATCTTTTGGCTGCTTCCCTTTATTCAAAGCTATCTTTATATCACAAAGAAATACTGAATGAAGGAAAGGGTCAAGTGCTTTGGTTATGATAGCCTGCAGGTTTGAAGTCTAATGGTAGTCTTGACAGTTTTTGGATGACTGTTAGTACAGTTTTTACTGCCTTATTTGACTTCTGCTTTAACAAGTGAGCTATTGCAGCTACTACTGTAGTGTGATCTTTCTCCCAAATTTAGGTTTTTAGTTGGGTTTACTATCTGCCCTTTAGTCATACATTTTTCTTTATACCTTTACATGTGTTTACTATGTAACCAGGATAGTATTGTGGCCATTTCTGGTATTTTGAATTGTCCTAAGACCTAATAACACTTTGATAATTCTTCTGCTGGAGGCTATGCTTTTATTTGAAGGTGCTCAAGTGTGTGTGCATCTCTCAATCTTCACTACAGGGAGTGCAGAATTATTAGGCAAGTTGTATTTTTGAGGAATAATGTTATTATTGAACAACAAGCATGTTCTCAATGAACCCAAAAAACTCATTAATATCAAAGCTGAATGTTTTTGGAAGTAGTTTTTAGTTTGTTTTTAGTTTTAGCTATTTTAGGGGGATATCTGTGTGTGCAGGTGACTATTACTGTGCAGAATTATTAGGCAACTTAACAAAAAACAAATATATACCCATTTCAATTACTTATTTTTACCAGTGAAACCAATATAACATCTCCACATTCACAAATATACATTTCTGACATTCAAAAACAAAACAAAAACAAATCAGCGACCAATATAGCCACCTTTCTTTGCAAGGACACTCAAAAGCCTGCCATCCATGGATTCTGTCAGTGTTTTGATCTGTTCACCATCAACATTGCGTGCAGCAGCAACCACAGCCTCCCAGACACTGTTCAGAGAGGTGTACTGTTTTCCCTCCTTGTAAATCTCACATTTGATGATGGACCACAGGTTCTCAATGGGGTTCAGATCAGGTGAACAAGGAGGCCATGTCATTAGTTTTCCTTCTTTTATACCCTTTCTTGCAGCCACGCTGTGGAGTACTTGGACGCGTGTGATGGAGCATTGTCCTGCATGAAAATCATGTTTTTCTTGAAGGATGCAGACTTCTTCCTGTACCACTGCTTGAAGAAGGTGTCTTCCAGAAACTGGCAGTAGGACTGGGAGTTGAGCTTGACTCCATCCTCAACCCGAAAAGGCCCCACAAGCTCATCTTTGATGATACCAGCCCAAACCAGTACTCCACCTCCACCTTGCTGGCGTCTGAGTCGGACTGGAGCTCTCTGCCCTTTACCAATCCAGCCACGGGCCCATCCATCTGGCCCATCAAGACTCACTCTCATTTCATCAGTCCATAAAACCTTAGAAAAACCAGTCTTGAGATATTTCTTGGCCCAGTCTTGACGTTTCAGCTTGTGTGTCTTGTTCAGTGGTGGTCGTCTTTCAGCCTTTCTTACCTTGGCCATGTCTCTGAGTATTGCACACCTTGTGCTGTTGGGCACTCCAGTGATGTTGCAGCTCTGAAATATGGCCAAACTGGTGGCAAGTGGCATCTTGGCAGCTGCACGCTTGACTTTTCTCAGTTCATGGGCAGTTATTTTGCGCCTTGGTTTTTCCACACGCTTCTTGCGACCCTGTTGACTATTTTGAATGAAACGCTCGATTGTTCGATGATCACGCTTCAGAAGCTTTGCAATTTTGAGACTGCTGCATCCCTCTGCAAGATATCTCACTATTTTTGACTTTTCTGAGCCTGTCAAGTCCTTCTTTTGACCCATTTTGCCAAAGGAAAGGACGTTGCCTAATAATTATGCACACCTGATATAGGGTGTTGATGTCATTAGACCACACCCCTTCTCATTACAGAGATGCACAGTAGCCTATACAGCTTGGAGTAAGACAACATGCATGAAGAGGATGATGTGGACAAAATACTCATTTGCCTGATAATTCTGCACTCCCTGTATAAGAAGCACACCTTGACCTCATAGTTTATTCACTTTGTTCTGTTGTCAAAACAGTCTCACCTGGAGGTCTGTTTAGGAGCAGCACTGTAACTGTTGAAGGGTTTTGACAACATCACATGACCGCCATCATCTGCCACCTTGCAACGGTACTCTTGTATAAAAAGAAAAAAATCACATAATCAATGTTATATTATCGTTTAGCAAATCTAGTTACCTAGGATTTACAAGGAAGCTTTTTACTAGGAATTTTTTATTTTATTTTTTTTAAATCTTGTAATATATTTGAATCTGAGCTGTTATATAGCACTTGTTTGTTTGTTTTTTTTGTTTTTAAGCAAAACAGTTCCGTGTTGGTTAATACCATCCAACCACATAGAAGTGTGCTTTAGCGCAAATCTCTTGCTAGAGCACGGCAGCGGGGTCTTTTTTTTTTTTTTTTTTTTTAAAACAACTGTCAGTGTAAAGTCATTCTTACTCACAAGGAAATTACATTGATGTTAATATAAAGGATGTTAATTTAAAATCCAGTTAACCTAACACGCATGTCTTCAGACTGTGGGAGGAAGCTGGAGTGCATGCAAAATCTGCACAAAAAAGCCCCAGCCTGGATTCAACCCGATTGGGAACCTGTGCAGGTTGTACCCTGTTTTTCACCCTTTGACAGCAGTGATGGGCTCCAGCACCCCCACAACCATGAATTGGATCAGTAGGGCGAAAAAATAGGTGGAAGCATAAGGGAAGCAATAATTTTGAAATGCTGGGCCAACATTGAAACTAACAACTGGCAGATTGCATATGTGTGTTGGTAGGTCAGTCCAGTTTGATGTCTTAGTTGCAAACACAGAAGTTGTCACTATAAATGCATACTGTGAGGAGGGATTAAGTGTGTTTCAGTTCCTTGTCACACTATGTACTTGGAATATATTTATATCTTTTTAAAGAGTATAAATTCACAAACCATTTTCTGAAAATGGATCCCAGATATAAGGACTGGGATGGAGTAGAACAGGTAAACATCAGTCACTGCCTTTATTGAGTATCGTCCTATTTGCTGATTGACTCACAGCAATCAGTGAGGTGAATGTCAATGATTGGCCCTTGCCACAGGGATCACCACAGTGGGCATCCCTGAATGTTTGGTTTGGTACAGTTACACCAGATGTCTTTCTTGACACAACTTCAAAAGGGATTTGTGTATCCCGTTGGCATCAAACCAGCGACCTTTAGCTTGTGAAGCGGGCGTATAAACATCTACACTATGGAGCCATTACGTTGGTGCGCCTCTACTTCTGTAGAGTCATTTTTGTTTTGGAGCTCTTGGTCCTGCAAAAAATAAATAATTAAAATTAATATGTTCCATATTTCTTAAGAACATGACTTTCAGATGCTGTATAGATGTTTTAGATCTGCCACATCTGCTGTTGTCCTTATTTTGCCTTTGAATCCAATACACCAGGCTGTCAAAAATGCCAACTGTGTAAGTTAGTAGACTCATCAGTATTACAGCTCTATCATTAAGTCACAGAAGGATCTGGCACATAATTACAATTGTTACTCAGAGGTGAGTAAGGTAGTCTCATTTAACCTCATGTTCTTTCAGCTGCAGCCCTGCTGTGTTTAACAGTTTGACCTTGTCAGTGTAAGGCTTGGGTGCCCTTTCTTGAGATCATATGACTATATTAAGGCTCAGAGAACAATAAAATTATTTTAAATTACTTTCAGTGAACTGGGGAAAAAAACAAGAAATAAAGCTGCTTCCCAGAATTTATATTTCTTATTGACGCTCGTAAGGGAAACGCAAACACTTTAGTCGGTCTTTATCAAATTTAGACCCTGCTCACAGAGGCTCAAGGGATCCTCCAGGAAAGGTGACTCTTATTTTTCCAGAGAATTTGATTGTTCCGTAGCTGGTGATTTTCTACATGTAATGTCAAACATAACCTGCTGTGGAGCAGGTTAGGTCTGCACCATGTGTTACCATGGGGAAGTGAGCCACCTTAGTAACAGTAAAAACCCTGGGTTAAACCTGAAGTGACTACATTATGCCCGTAATCCTGCTTTGCAGCACAGGGCCTCTGGGCTAGTATGTGGCACACAAAAACATAAAACTTGACTAGACCTTTTCAAGATTTAAACTTTGATGCCATCCGTGCACGGAGTAGAAACCTAGTAATCTGTTCTTCTTGGTGAAACTGAGATTTAGAAAAATCATTAAACAGCTGTGCACAAAGTTTGAAAATCTATATGGATATCCTGTTTGAGAATTATTTGATATAATTATTTTCTCACTGCAGCTCTGTTCGTGAGTGGGGGGAACCTCCTGGTCTATCAAGAACGGCTGCCTCAATAGTGAACAGCATGGAATTTTCCAATACGGGAGACTTCATTTTGATTGCCAAAACCCACAGCTTTACAGATATTTGAACCTTGAAATATTGCAGGTTCCACTTGCACTGTACTTGTACCCTTCCCTCACCAACTGGGCCGTAAAACACGAGGCTCTTCTCGGTTCTCTTGCCTCCCCTCAGCCCCGTTGACCTGACGGTTAATAATCAGACAAGTGGAAAAAATTGTTCACCTTAACAATGGGCTAATTTTTACTTTTCTTTAACTAATAGGTAACCACCATCGAGAAGACGGCTATAAACTCCAGGACCCCGTCTCCAGGCTCCTGCGCAGGGTTGAGTGAAGGAAACTTTGGACTGAGAGTCGTCTCTCCCTGAGAGAAACCTGGATCCTCCATCCTGGCCACCAACATGACCAATGTGGTGATCGTCAAGGAGGGATGGCTGCACAAAAGAGGTAAATTTGTGCCATTAAGTGCGATATTATTTTTCTTTTGTTTATTTTTTGATAACTGGATTAACATTTAAACAACTAACATTTGATGTGTGCTGAGGTTTTTGTCCGCGAGGTGTCTGGTTGTCATGACCTTGTAACAAACCTAACTGTGCAACACACATTATGTAAAGACCCTAGAATATGTCAAAGATTTCAAACGCTCTTGTTGATACATGTCAGAAAACAAATTGGTTCATGCGTACAGTTTATGTAACACTAGGACTGTACTTGACATAAAAAAACGGATTCGTTATACAAATTGCCTCAACTTCTTGGTGGATGCAGCAAATCTTTATTTTTTCATTTTATTTTTTTCTACCCTCTAAATGTTGCAGAAATGATGAACAACAACAATATAGACTATTTGCCAAGTGGTTGATTAATTTGTAAAGGCATTTAAAATGAAGTAGTATGCCAGATGTAATATAAGGAGGCATCCAGTTGCAGAATCCCCAACGGGCCCCATGGAGCTGCTCTGACAGTGCTGTGTGGCGTGGCATGGCTCACTGTCGGGCGTGAGTCCTGTTGTTTGGACGAAAAGGCATTCCTCACATACCTGCTGGCTTTGAGCAGCTTTATGTGCGCATACTAACTCTGCCTTCTGCTGTGGCTGCCTCACAGAGCCCACTTCACCACTGCCTGCACCACCAGGGGCAAAATAGGATAAGAAACCACTGAAATCTCCTGGGCCCAGAAATAAAAGGAACTGGCCTTTTTCTGGAAGAGAGAGCGCCAAGACTTGCAATTATTGGCTAAGGTGATGGGAGTATGTCACTATAAGAGTTCCTGCATTGTGTTAGCACAAGTCTTGAAAATGGGGACTGTGGGCTAACACAATGCAGGTTTCCAGTTTAGTTTGATGGGCAGCTCAACATACCCCATATGATGCAATCATGCCCCTCTGGTCTTCTGTTTAATGTAAGGGCAGCGTGTTAGTTACATTAGGATTTCATTTGCGGAAAGTAATAAAGTTCAAGTCTTGAAAGTTTAGGATTAGCTGGTAGTAAAATAAAGTCTGCAGAAGTAAATTGTGCTGCTTTTTTGTCTTGGTCTGTTTAGGGAAAAAAACAGAACCTGCTTTCTTTAGAGAGAACCTCTTCCCTGGTATAAGGGAATAATATGTTTGCCCTGTTGAGACTGTGTGTAAATTTGTACACGCTCTGAAATACATTTGTTTGCCCATTAAAATCTGGCACACATCCATCTTTCCACACCTTCACAAGTACAGATAAGAGTGAAACATAACAGGCGGCCTGTGTGAAGTATAAGAATAGTAAAATAGTGACCGGAAAGAAAACGGTGTGTGTGTGTGTGTGTGTGTGTGTGTGCACACATGTGCACTGTTGTGGCGCTGAGCTTCCATCTATACTCCCCCCATTTGTGACATGAACACTAAACAAACAACCCTTCAGAAATAGTGAGTTGGCATGCTGTCGTAGCCCAGCAGCTGTGCCCTGTGAAATGTCACCGAGCCTCTGTTTTGATTGGAGGGCATCCGCCTGCCTCCTTGACAGGAAGGCTTTTAGTGTCGCATCACTGTCATGCAATCTTTGCCCCAGAGCCAGTGCACAGAAGGTGAACCTGCAAGTAGCCCTGTCTTTCTGTCGATCACCTCGGTCAGCCAGGCAGTCTGTGCTCGACAAACCTCTTCCCATCTTCCCGCACCTTGAGTGCAGCTTGTGTGGTGGCGCCACCCAAGTGACTCAAATCTCCGTGTGGGCGTTATAATAAATGGCTTGTACCACCTCTGAGTGTGTTCACCATGCTCATTACTCCCATGTGTGCTTTCAAAACACCAATTTGATGTTTTACAACAGATTGACCTTCATATTTCCATCAACACTTGTTTTTCTTTCGTGTTTGTGTCTGTTTCATGGACCTGGTCTTGCACTGCAGTACTCTCTTACAAAAGCAGGTACAGTTTGAGTAGCCTCCTCTTCTAGCAGTGCCCATTTATTGGCTCCACATGATTGAATTTCACGGTGGGCCAGTTGCAGGCGCAAAGCAAAGCAGCTCTTTGATTCCTTTCTGATTAGTCATCTTCAGCATGCACGTGCAGACTGAGTCAAGACGCCTGAGAGAAAGTAAAGCAAGCGATTGTGCCTCTGTACCTTGTAACCCCCCCACCCTCAGTAGAGCTAATCTGTCATTAAAGCTCCAGATTCTTAGCCTTGGATTGATCTGTACAGTTGTTCCAGACAGGCTGCACTCTGTGAAATGATCTAAATCTGAAGGACACACCTTCATAGTTTCTTCTTAAGCCTTGTGCTGCAGTAATGCGTCTGGATTGTGGATACCATTGGGAGATGTTGATGGGCTTGTTATCTGTTTTTGAATGTGAGACAAAGAGTGGGATGGAGTGTGTGTGTTTAGATATGCAAATGCGAGTGGTTTAATATACAGAGTGAAGCATATTTATTTTGACACTACCAGCAGGACATTACCCTTTGCCCTTATGCACAGACCACATAGCAAGTACAGGCCTGCACAAACACTGTAACTTTGTCGTTACTATCATAACCAGTTGCTATGTGTCCCCAAATGGTACTTCCTTTTTAGATCCTTCATGGAGTGCACCCACACACTTTGAATGTGCCTACGGCCTCTAGTGGCCACAGAGGCCAAACAGCATGTTATTTCTCTTTGCAAGTGTTTTTCCAAAGTTTCCATCAAAGCCAGAGCATCATCTGACATCAAAGAGGCAGATTGTGGGTTCCCTAGTTTCCAGGGAAGCGCTGTGGCCAAAAACCCAGTCAAGCTCAACAGAACAGCGCTTGCTTGTCCTCCCTTCTTCCCTGGCTCTTGTTTGTTTGACTCATTTGCTCCCTGACAAGTATAAAGAGCCGGCCCCCTCGTTAGGCTAACGAAGGCCACAACAACTGTTGGATTTGGGTAGCACGCTCAGCTGGCTCCAACCTGTGAGAGGAGGGGTGGAGTGGGGGAAGGAGGGGAAAGCAGAGAGCACAGCAGTAGAGATGGTGAGGAAGGAGGGGGGGGGGGGGGACAGAAGTTGAGCAGCGTCTTTGTGATGTTCCCAGAACATTGCTCAGTGACCCAGTCGGCCCGAGGAGAGCTGGTTGATGTTGTGTGCGACGTGCCACAGAGACTCTCGTGGTTTGGTTTGGACCTCGTCAGCTGATTGGCCCTTTTGCTGGTCATGTGGCTGAAGGACACCCATGAGCTGCTCGTCCATGCAAGACCTTGTTGGTGGTCTGGGGGTGGGGTGTTACAAAACACTAGACACAGTAACTGTAGATTTTTATTTTTTTTAACTTTTTTTTCCCCCCTCCATTCTTTTGAATGTTTGTACCTTCTGCATCTGGTGAACAGGCCTGCAACAATTCAGCTAGCATTTCCCACATTTCTATTAGTTTGTTCTGTAAGATCTAAGTAAGGGAATGCAGTGTTTCCTGCAAAGCTCGATGCTCTTCAAGGGAGCAGACCCACCTGATTAAGAATGTCTCATGATACTGCATTGCTGACTGTCTCAGGATTTAAGGCCTTTGAGTCACGGCCAAATCTGCTGCTGGCCTTGCCTGGTCTACCTTCATTATGGGTGTCAAGGATTGCATACTGCTACAAATACACAATCACATAAACGTACGTACATACTGCAACAGTGTGGGGAATAGTTGTGCAAATTTGCTGATATATTGTGAAGATTAAATATAAAAAAAAAAGATAAACAGAACCAAAACTTGTGATGCTGCATTAATAACTCCTTTACAAATATGCTGTGTTTTACCAGCTTGGTTCTGTTGACGATGTTATTATTAGTACATCGTGCGCTGTTCAGCCATAATCTTATATGCCAAGTAATGGCCTCGGGGGGTTCTGTGGCTCAGGCTTGTTGAACACAGTTTTTTTTTTTAGGATCTAAAGTTTCACTGGGGAATAACTCTGTAATGAGATATTGACTTCACCTGTCAACAGCTGACAAGTACATACATACACATTTTTAACATTAAATACCTAGCACAGACGTTAAGTGATGGATAAAGGGATTTTCCAGAGAGAAGATAATCAAATATGGAAGGTGCCTGTCCGTAACTGGACCGCTACTTATATAGCACTTTGCAACTCTACTTAGCACTTAACACTTTTTGCTACGAGCCTTATTCACACATTCCTGCAGCACTTTATTCTATTCCTTTAAGCGCTTTCGATGAGGCGCAGTCACACCCCAATGCAAGCAGCCGGAGCAATTTGGAGCTCAGTATTTTGCCTGAGGACACCTCAGATTGTGGACTGGAGGAGCTGGGGATCAAACCGCTGACCTTCCAATTAGCAGACAACCTGCTCTACCTCCTGAGCCACAGCTGACCCTCTCTGTGGGTAATTCAGTAGTTTGACTGAAACTAATGGTGTATACCCTTTCTTGCTAACTATTTTCCAATAAGTTTACAATAGTCAGCCTGAACTTTGTGAGGGGAAACGCCCAAATGAACAGCAGTAGTGAAAGTTGAAGTGGCAGACAGATTTGAGTGGATCCCCTGTAGGCAGGGTCCAGCAGCAGAAGGTGTCACACCAGGAAGCCATTGCTCTGGCCGGGTGTCTGGCCGTCAGCGTGGACCCCCTGCTCTGGGTAATGGGAAGCAGTCTTCCTGCTAAATGTGGTGGAGAGAAGTAAATTACTGGGGTGCAGCTGTCGGCAGGCAGGCTGGCTAGAATGGTGGGGGGGACCAGGAGGCTGAGGGAGGTGGCACCTCCACCATTCGCCCCCTCTCGCAGCAAGCCCGCTGTGTGCTTACTTTGCTGTGCAGAGTCCGCCTGCTCGCCACAACTGTGGTACTCAGCAGTGATCTCAGCCTCTGTTGCTGTGTACCCTTTCTGTCTGTCATTTCCTCAGTCCTCATCTCTCTCTTTCTGCTTGTTCTCCTTCATTCTTACTCGCACACTTTTTCTTGTCTTTTATGGTCCCCCTTTCTCCCTTGCCCTCACAAGCTCATCCCCTTTTTAGTCCTCCCCCACTTCCAGCGCACGTTTCTCACTCTGTCGCTAGGATAATGACCCAGCTGACAACTCAGACCCATGGCGGAAGCGGCTATGGACCGGCGAAAAGCTCAAAGTCTTTGACATCAATCAAATCACTGGCACCTCTCTTCAGTTTAGGGTGTGTTAGAGAGACAGTGAAACGAAAGGGATGCTTGGCCGCCTGGGGACTCAGATATGTGGCGTCCATGATATTGACATTTTCTCTTACTCTGAGCATATTTCATATTTATATTTATTTACAGAACATTTTAACAAGTAGTGCCCCTGAAAAATGTCAACAGCTGGAGTGTACCTGTCTAAATGGAGCGGGGGGGATGTAGAGCGTAATCGTTGCTTGTTTAAGGGTGCTAAATTTTACTGGTCATTGAGAGTTCATTGGCACTAATATGTTCTAAATAATGTGTGTTTATTTGTTTGCCATGCAGTAACCCAGTTAACTAATCCATGGACTGCTTGTTTACCCAGGGAGAGGGTGCAAATCTCAGCCCAGTGTGGCAGGGGGGAACTTCCCACAGTGTCTCTATGGTAATCAGCAGGTGTCACTCACCACAGAGAAGAAGTGAGGGCTTTCTTACGAGCGTGAGAAAGCGGGGCAGCCTCCATCGCACCCCCTTGCTTTTTTTTTTTTTTTTTTTTTTTTTTAGGGTAGCAGTAGCAACCCTAGTGACGGGGGGGAAGGGAGAAGGAGAAGAGACGGAGGGCTAGATTTGGGGTTGGGGTGGCCCTTCAACGGAACCTGTCGATGCTGCTGCCAAAGCCCCAGCAATGGTGCACCTCCCACCCCTCCTGCAACCCCCCCAAATCCAGCTGCATGGAGAGAATGAGGCCAACAAAAGGGAGTATGGGCTGGGGGGGTCAAGAAGGCATAAAGAGTAGGAAAGAAAAGGAGTCCGTACTCCAGGATAGTTTAAGATGCCATGTGAACCCGGTGCTGCCTTATACGGTCGCAGTCGGGCAAATATGTAGATGGGTGTTCGGTCAGCATGAGAAGCTCAGCTTAGAGCAGGGCGTCTTGGGGGTGGAGTTTGTGGTTGCTGGGCTCAGTGTTGACCCTTGCATCAGGGAGCCCCCACTCTTTTAGAGCAGGCAGTCCGTGCCTCATTGAGATGCAGGGCACAGGGCAGCAGGCCGCAGCTGCAGCCTACAGGCAGAACCCGGCAGAAAAGGGCCGAAGGGATGGCGGGGGCGGCTGAGGAAAAACCAACAAAAGGCGAAGCCCCCCTACCCCCTCCTCCGCTTTGGAGTTCTAATTCCCTAATCCTCAACCTCCGCCTACCCCCACCTCCTCCTCCTCATCCGATTCTCACCACTCAAACTCACACACACGCACAGTTCATGCAGTTACACTGGCTCCCTTCCTCTCATCCCCAAGCCATGAATGGCCAGACGGGGACAAAACCCAACAGCAGCCCTCTCAGGAAGTCCAACCACTGGGTGTGAGCACTGAGGCACATTTTGTCTGACCCTCTTTTGGTTCCTCTCACTCTGTGTGAGATCATTTACCCACTTGCATTGTTAATTAGTGTGCATGTGTGGGTCATCTAGTGGCTTGTGACAAAGGTGTTCTTTTCTTTTTAAAGTTACTGTGTTGGAAATGTTATTTAAAAACCTTACAAATAGAACGAGCTGGGATACAGCTGTTAGTTTGGGAGATTGTGGCTTCTTTTTCTTCTCCTTTCGTTTGTAATTTTAAAAAAAAAGACTGATGAATACTACATGATGTGTCTTATTAGCCAACAAACTATAGCAGCTGGGTTCTCAACATTCCTGTTGCTGTCACGTAGAGACGGAGAGTGCAGGATGCTCCTCTGAACCAGCCACTAACCTCATTCACCCGCCCTCTTCCTTTTATTTAATGAATCTTCAATAAGCTTGTCTGACTAACCCTTAGTGTTAGGGCCTCTTAAGCCAAGTTGACTTTCACATGGCTTTACTGTCCAAAGAAAGGATTAACGTGAAATAAAGAGTCATTTCTTGGAAGTCGACGTGAAGTGTCATTAAGTTGAGAAAATTTGAAATGTATAATGTTAAAACTTCCTGATCATTTCAGTATCTAGATTAAAGTGATTCCCTCCTCAGGAGTTGTTGTTGTTGTACCTTTTTTCTTGTAATTCGGTAAAAGCAAAGATGCTCCAGCTGCTGTGCCAAACCCGTTCTTTCCTCCTGTACCGTGCTTGAGGTGTAGAGGGGCGTAGCTGTGGCATGCTGAAGCTGTCCGCACACAGGGCCATGCAGCAGTTGGCAAATAAAGATGAATTCTGTTTTGTTTGGCAGCGGTTCTCCGTTCATTATTTTCCACTTTGCCCAGCGCGCATCCCAGCCCTCAGCAGCTGCTTGTCATGTAAAGACACTCTATCAGGCCCTGACAGCTCCTCCCCTGCACACACAGTGCGCATGGCTCATGCACACTTCACTTGCGTTCACACCCCCCACCCCCCACTCACACTCCTACATATGTGGGGAACATATGTAGTGATCTGTCTCACTACCACGCCGTTCAGCACAACTCCTCACACACTGCTTTCTCATCCCCTCCAGTACTCTCATCTCTCATCTTTTGTCAAATCAGTCTTCCCATTCTTCTGTCCTTCCCCTAATTTGGTTGAGACGAGCCACATGTCGGCTGTCATGCTTTTATTAGAAAAGCTTACTGGGACTGTTAATGCAGTGGATTTCCTCAGAGCAAAGTGTGTGTTTGTGCGTGCATGCATGCATGTGTGCCTGTGTGTCAACCAGACACTTGAAGCAGGTTTTATCTTATCTAGGTTGTGGTCAGTCTGTCTGTTGGCCACTTTCCTGTTTTGGAGAACATGTTGACATCAAAAGGTTTTAGTTTACTGGAACACTGTGATGATGAAGTGAGTTAAAAGCAGAAGGCTCTCCTGTGTTGTTCTGAGGCCTATTGTCCTTTGTCAGCAGTCTGCGCTTTTTCTCCGTGTACACAGGATGTATTTGGGGTCTAGTATGCAAAGCACTGGATTTAAGTAGTGCAGAAGAATTTTTTTTTTTCCCTCTCTGCATCTGCATAACAGTCCCTGTGTATAATTACCATATAAATGTATCCATGTTTACTCTAAACGGTAACTGTATATTTGACAATACAATTTTAAAAAAGGGGAAAAAACCCAGCATTAGTTTTCACTTTCTCACTCTGTCAGTTCTTAAGAAAAGCCGCTCTGTGGAAAGTACAAATGAATAAAACCAAAAGGGGAAATGTGTGTCAATAGGAAGCTGACAAGGGTCATCTTGGTTGTTTATGCTCAGAGTGCAGACTGCAAGTGCAACCCCTTCACTCCCCCCCGCCCGCTCTCAATGCGGCGGAGACGCCCGCTCGCAGACAACCGGATATAGCCATTTCCACAGTTGTCATGTGATCGAGCTTGTGGTCACAGACGAGGAAGTTGCAGTGTCCTCCTGTCTAGAAGGAGCATGCACTAGTTGAGGGATGTGCAATGCAGATGTGGGGTTGCTTAACCTTTGCAGAGGTGGCATCAAAGATGAGTGCCCCTGCAGAAAAGACTTTAACTTTCCAGTTACAGTAGACTGCGTTATTACAGTGGGTTAGACCTTATTTACCTTTTTGTGTGGAACAAGTCCCTCTTAATATCACAATTGCCATTGTCAGAATGGGGATAATGGTGACTAAGGATGCTTAGCTGGCTGTGTCTTCCACACCAGTGTGTCAGATTTTCTCCCAGTACATGCCATGTCATGCCTCGCCGTGCTGCTGCGTCACGTATGACCACCCATGCAACTACTAGTGTGTGCCATGCGTCAGTGGATCTGGCAAGAAAGCCTTTCAAACTGACTGTTTGTTGTAATCTGTTGCACACAAATACCTTTCAGTGCCTACAAGGCGCCATGCATACACAAATGTATTTACAGACAAGCACAATCATGTGTACACACAAACACCTGTTTCTGCCCATCAGGATCTGAATCTACGTAAGAACATTACACAGTCTGGAAATGATTTGCCTGCGTTCCCGCTGCCAAACGAAAACTTCTAAACTGAAACTTTAGGCCCTGCTGGCGAGACAAGGATATACGTTGAGCCTTCATCACGTGTCGCGGTGTCAGGTAGGGGACTCATTATGCTGCCTCTGCATTGTGCACATACTGTCCTCAGTGTTGGTTGGCATGGGTTTATAGTTGGGAGATATGGGTCAGCCAAAACCTGACCACAGAGTGGAGCACCAGCTGGGGCCCAGCAGATAAAAACAAGGACCGGTATGAAGGGCTCAGGAGACTTTCTGGCTGCAGATTTGTCCAAATTATGTATTGAACAGGCTCTCCAGCGAACTCGCAGCTGACACTTAATGACTATGTGTACTCTTAAATGCCACGTCTTTTGTGCTTTTATTATTTAGATTTTATGCTAAACAAGTCTCTAAGCTCCATTGTGCTGAAGTAAGGAAGTCTGGTGCTCTTAAAGGCTTGTGATAAATAACCCTACGGACGTGGAGTCCCAGGAGATCGGCGTGTATTTGGATGATTGATTGTTAAAGTTGATTGGTGTGGTTTGTATTTGGAAAAATCTTATCACTGCAGTTGTGTGTAAAGCGGTCACGAGGGAGCTGCAGCAAACTGTATTCTGCTTATTTCACTTGGGGCAGCGCATCTAGTATAAGCGGATTTGTCGAAAAGCTGTGAGGGCGGCAGTCTGACGCCTGTCAAAGTTGAGCTAATTTCTAAATGAGCTTTATTTGGTGTGAAAACACTTACTCTGCAGCAAATGAGATGAAGAATCTCCCCTTGCACAATAAAGAAAAATGTAATAACATATTAAACATCTGCTCTGGATTGAAGACTAATGTCTTCTGTTGTGCCAAGTGACAGCTGTTTCCTTTTGTATGGTGATTGGTGCCACCACACCAGCAGTGAATCAGGTGTTTTTTGTTTGTTTGGGTTGTTTTTTTTTTTGTTTTTTTTTTTAATTTTTTTTTTAATTTTTTTTTTTTTTTAAAGTTTTGATTCAGGTTTAACAAACCGAGAACTGTAACACAAACATCTGCATCATCGTACTGCAATTTCATTTTCCTGTACAGTCTATCCCAAATGGAGCTAATAAAACATGCTAGTCTATAACTTCCAACTTTCCAACGAGCACTCTTTTTCATTCTTCTGATCCAAAAAATCTTAGACGGTTATCTGAAAGCGAAGCAAATACAGAATGCATTAAGATCCCGTCGGTATCAACATTTATAGCGCTTAATGAATAAAAATGATTTGAAACGTGCAAAGAAGCAATGGGAGAAACTCCCTTCAGCTGTGAAGAGTTCCACAACTTATTGTGATAGGAAAACAAATTATTTTTAAACTGCTTTGTCTGATTATCTTAGTGCAAACTGCTAAGTACATGTTATGTTAGGGAAATCCATTTATGTTTGTTGTGTGCAGAAGAGGAAAATATCAGCCAGTCTATTAGCTTTTTAAATTCCAATTCCATAAATGCCGAATATTGGTATCGACTGAGTTCTAGCTAAAACCTACATTTTCATTTTTCTTTTCTATTGATGGGCAGGTTGCAATTCCTGCACAGTGGCAGTAACAAATCTGATTATATAGAAGTCTAAAGAAAGTTACCGTTAGCTCACGCTCTCATCCTGATGACTTTAATGTCTCGATCGCTGCTCTAAAGTCCTATTAAATAAAAAGCATACAATGTCCCTCAGCAGCCAGAACTCCCAGCTCATGGCTTCTATAATCTGCATTATATTATTATCATAGTGGCTCCGTCCAGCTTTATGTATGCAGGCTATGAAGGGCATCCCGTGTCGTCGCTTTATGTGGGGAGGGGAAAAAATGTAGACGAGAAGCAGGAAGGGCAAGTTGATGATTTTGACAGATTACAAGTGACAAATCTTGAAAAATGACACTCAACCAGTTTTAATAATTCATGTGATTTCTTTAAATATTTTAGTACAATGTGCACTAAATAGAGTAGATATTACAAGCTGATGTTTGCTCTGCACTGTCTAATCTGCTATCAGTTTCATTACTCAGAAGTGTGTATGTGTGAATAACAGAAGCTCATAGGACAGATCTTTTACTTCTTACACACACACGTGCGCACGCCGCGCTTCTGTGTTGGAGGAAATGGGGCAATTAAGGACAGCTTGGTATGGCACTGCATGGGGTTAATATGCGGCTCCGTAATTAAAAATAAATTACAGTTTTCCTGTATAAATATTCAAGTTCCACTCCGCTGTGTGCCACTGCCTTGTTATGGTATGTAAGCTATTTTTTATTTATTTATTCCCCCCCCCATCTTCACCGTCTGCACAACATCTGGCGCAACATTTCCTGAAGCATCACCGGAATAAATGGAGTTTCGTCTGCCTAAGAGAGATTAATTTGTGTGATGCCAGTGTGTCTAAGTGAATGGGATGGACATGCTTGGCTTGAGTTTAAGGCTGTTGTCTAGAAAACCGAGGAGTGTGGAAGGTTTTGTATGAAAATCAAATTGAAGCGTTGGCATCCACCGTTACAGAGTTAAGAACTGTAGGAAATGTTAAGCTGGACTGCAGATTAAAATGTTTTAAAGTGAAGTTAAAAATTCTACTTGTTAAAGATGTATGCAAATACAGTTTTAAGTTGCTTAAATGAAAGGCAGTTTTTGCTGAAAGTGTAAGAAGCCTGAGGATATTTGCTTACGTGATTTACAGAATTTTAATTGTATGATTAAAATGATACTGGTGCTTTACCCGTACGTTAGATTTTTACCGTGCCTGCTGTGCTGTTGGAAGAATGACACGATCAACTAACTGTCACAATTCAGAGAGGGCAAGTGAATCCTGCACGCTCTCAAACAAGAATATTTCCAATGGGAAGAGTGTTTTTGAAGCTTACATTCCTCCATTGTGTGCTATAAGTGAGAAAAGGCCACTTGAAACCATGTCCCATTCCTCATTCTCCTCGTATTCGTTTGATTTCTTGTGTAAAAATGGCTACAGTGGAATTTGGGTGGGTGGGAAATCTAGTCTCCTTCCTGGTGAAATTAGTCGACTTAGATCCTCAAACTCGGGACAAGTTGGGACAAGGTTTTTTGTTTTGTTTGAATATCCTGTGACTATCTACATTGGAAATGACTGTTGAAAAAGAGGATGTACCACGTGGAGGGAAGGAGTCCTGACTCCTGCCTTAAAAACAGCACTTTTGAGTCTCGCTAAAAGAAGGCCCTAGTGCTTTCAGTGCTAATTTAATAATGCGTTATACCGCTGACAACTAATATGAAAAGAAATCACTAAAATGTTATGTTGCATTCACAATGTCAGTGTTTATTCCTCAGCTTTCGAGGCTGTAAAAGCAAGTAAGGTTTGAACAGACAACACCGGAGGGGGGGAAGAAAAAGGAGTTGGTCACATGCTGTTTAATTTTACCTCCTTTTCAATCTTTTTCTCTTATCAGGAGAATACATCAAGACCTGGAGGCCAAGGTATTTTCTCCTGAAGAGTGATGGTACATTCATTGGCTACAAAGAGCGACCGCAAGATGTTGACCAGCTGGAAACCCCCTTAAATAACTTCTCTGTAGCACGTGAGTATCTGCTTCAGAGAAACCACCACATTTTTTCCCTTGTTTCTTGGCAGCTTGTTTTCACCCCTATTTTGTTTGCTGCTCTTCTTAACTTGCATGCATGATTTAAAAAAAACAAAAAAACGTTTTTTATACTTCTTCGCACTGAAAAGAAGTTAATAACAGTTTGACAGTGTATAAGGAAAAATGTGGAAGACCTTTTTGAACAAGTAACCCCTCCGTTTACTCATCTGGCAGCTTTCTAAATGACTTTGAATAGAAAGAGAAATTGCTGTGTTGTCATCTTAATAGAACGGCGGCGCGGTTTTCAGTAGGAGGACCGCTCCGAGCAAAGAGAGCTCCGCCACTGAACGTGCACGCAAGATGTTTTGACTCCTTACATTAATGCATCAGATGGCAGCTCTCTTCTCTCTGTGCAGTCCCCAAAACTTTGTTTGCATTGTGACAGATAATAACAAAAACAAAAAAATGCCCAGAGCAGCTCGACTCACTCGATCTTCACATCAGAGAAAGTTGCTGCGATAAGCTGTGCAGATGACTGAACACAGCAATTAGACGGCATACTGTTTGTTTAACAAAATGTTTCCTCTCCGACACTCTTGAGTTATCGTGGCCATTAGCCGCCTGATTTCAAGTATTTATCTGGGCTCCTCTCGGAGGTTCTGTCTCCATCAGCGCTGGCTTTGCTTTTGTCACCACTGTGACCCCACCGCAGAGGACACATGGTGTGTCGTTGCTGACGGGGCCGCTGCAGCTGGATTACATATTCACCCTGATGGAGCCATGTTGGATCTCAGTGGTGGTCCACTCAGAGTCCTCCATCCATCAGACGCAGGCCATTTTGTGTCACGTTCTGACATATTTGCTGACATGTTTCATTTGGGAACAGATGTTACTGCGAAGGAGCTGCAGATGGAAATCTCTGCTTTGTAAATTCAGTTATTAGACTGTTGTGAGTAATTGTTTTTGCAAACTGCTTACAAGACAATTATTTGCTCCAAAAGTGGGAAAATTTCAGCAGAAGCAATAAAAGAAGGGTGTGAAGATGTGCATGATATGAAATTCTTAAAGAACAAGACTGATTAAGCCGGGTGTGTGCCAGCGTGGCAAGTTAAACATTTCCTGGTTTGAAGTTCTGTTTCCTTTAGCTGATTCATTTTAGTGGAAATGTGATATCATCTCAGGTTCTGCTCTGAGAAAACAAGATGTGACCTTGGGTTTTGGGATTTCTCGATGATTCAGACCAATAATTTAACATGTGTTTTGTCAGATTCATCACAGTCTGAAAATGACTAGTAAAGAGTTGCTTTTTAGAACAACTGTTAGGGAATGAATTGGAATATGTGCTGGATTTAAAGCACTACTAATACAAAGCATTTTTATTTTTAAAGGGACTGACGATTTAAGCATCAGTTGTTTTCTCCCACCAAAGTGCACCTGTTCTTTTCCAAATTGGCCGAGATTGTCTGTTAGGACGGCGATAAAGATAAATGGCTATAACTGCGGGTCTGTCTCTCCCCTCTGCTCTCCTACACACTGGCCCTTCTCTTCGTCTCCATCTCCCCGGCTGTGGTCAGAGTGCCAGCTGATGAAGACGGAACGGCCCAAGCCCAACACATTCATCATCCGCTGCCTGCAGTGGACCACTGTCATCGAGCGTACCTTCCACGTGGAGACCCCCGAGGAGAGGCAAGTGAGACGCAGACCCCTCGCTGCTCACAGAGCACTTGAGCTCGAATCATCCGCATGCTAAGATTTGGCCCAGAATGCTACAAAGTAGTTTAAGAGCTTAGTTTTTCTAACATGCAGAAGCGTAAACCAACATACATATTTAATCATCATTATACACCTTCACCCTGTGCACTGGCTCTTGGCAGAGGTCACACTTGAAATTGCCTTCCTGTTGATAAGAAGACAATTACATGATTGGGCTGCTGGGGTTGCTTGGTGGCAAACGGACTGCTGTAATCTCTGCTGCTTGTGTCTACCTCAGGGAAGAATGGACCAAAGCCATCCAGGCAGTGGCTGAAGGCCTACAGAAACAAGAGGAGGAGATGATGGACTCCTCCCCAGACCCCATGGACATGGAGGTCTACCTGACCAAACCCAGACTCAAAGTGGTACTAGCTCATTTACACTCAATGTATCTTTGTTCGGTTATGTCCTCACAAATGTCTCTCACTCGTTCTTAACTAGTGAGATTGCTCCTCGCTGTTAGTACAGCTTTTTTTTTTTTTTTTTTTTGTCCCCTCCTCATTTGACAGTTACTCCTCCTTCACCCTCCCCAGCTTATTTGTACTTGCACAGCTTCTTTCCCAACATCAGTTGTGGGTGGCTTGGCACCAGATAGCATGCCCACTAGGTTTCACACATGCCCCCCTCCCCCCACATGTGTCATGACTTAAAGGTCCAATGTCACTGGATTAGATGTCCCCCGCACAACCATTTTCAACATTCTCTCCAGAGCTGGGGGTCAAAGGTTAACTGAGACACAACCACGTATATAGGTCAAACCATTAGAGGAGTGGAAATTGCTCTGTGGGTGAGATGGTGGCTTAAATGCTTCAGCGTTGTTGTCAGTGGGATTGCGTGTCCTGTTTAGAGTCTGAGTTCGTTAATGCTCCTGTTTGTAACCAGATGCTGTATTCTCCCCCATTGCCTTGCAGACTATGCACGACTTTGAATACCTCAAACTCCTGGGAAAAGGCACTTTTGGCAAAGTTATTCTGGTAAAGGAGAAGGCCACAGGACGCTACTATGCCATGAAGATCCTAAAGAAGGAGGTGATCGTAGCAAAAGTGAGTGGCTGCCAATGAGCAAGTGAAGGGGTGAAAATGCACTGGGAGTCTGGGGGAAACCAATGCCTGATACCTAAATAGTGATTGAGAGAGTTGCACAAATGCTGTCTTTTTTTTTTCTTCTTCTTTCTTGTCTCCAGGATGAAGTGGCGCACACACTCACAGAGAACAGAGTCCTCCAGAATTCAAAGCATCCGTTCTTGACAGTAAGGAGCTCCTCCATATACCCAAACCTTATTTTAACTCGCACAGATCCTCAGACCTCTTCAGTCTAACCCAGAAGCATCCATTCAGAAAAAAGAGGCAGTTTTTGTCAGGAATGTTTTGAAGTGCTGTGCTTACAAAGGCTAGAGTTGAGTGGGGGTTTTTTTTTTTTTAATCAGTTAACCCTTGCTTTGAGGTGGGTTGTAATGATAAGCTCGTACCAAATTTTAGATCTAAGTGGTGGGTGAAGGCAACACATCGTCTGTGCTGTGGTTTTCCTCCTCTTCTTTCGAAATGTTCGAAAATGTAGCTAAAGCCGCAACATGTATTGTGATATTTCATGTTACCATTAGCTGTTTAAATGCCAGCTTCCGCTTGACTTGGTTTGAAACATGAAGTTCTGCTTTGAGGTTTTTGTTTTTTGATCTGCAGGGACTGAAATACTCCTTCCAAACACATGACCGCCTGTGCTTTGTCATGGAGTATGCAAACGGTGGTGAGGTAAACTAGTTTAATCATCGCTAAATGTGCATCTGTAAATACTTTGGATGTTGAGTGTGTTCATTTCTCACTTCCTTCTTGACTGAAAAACACTCTTATTTGTCCTCTGCGTCCCTGTCAATCTCTCCCACATCCCCTCAGCTTTTCTTCCATCTTTCAAGAGACCGGGTGTTTTCAGAGGAGCGTGCGCGGTTCTACGGCGCAGAGATAGTGTCTGCTTTGGACTACCTGCATGCTGAAAGAAACGTGGTTTATCGGGATCTCAAGGTAGGCGGGGAAATGTGTCCTCACTTCCTATCATCCTAGTAGTCAGCCTCCCTTTCTCCACCCTCCTCCCCTTCACTTTCTTTCTCCCTCCCCGTGGCAGGATATAAATAGGATCTGTCTCCATCTAGAGCAGTGGCCAGGCCTTATTGATCTGCCTCCCCCAGATCAAACTCCAGACCTCACTGCAGCTGGATGGAAGTCCGGCCTGTACATTGCTGCAGCCAGACAGAAATAACTACCACGGCCCCTTTGAACAGATCACCACCAACCAGTCATTATAGTACACACAAAGTTCTCAGTGGGTGATATCACCGCTCTGTGTGTGAGATTGACGTCATTCTTTGTGTTAGCTGTTTTCTTTAATGGAGGGGGAAAAAGCCACACATCTTCTCAGAATGAAGAAGTTTGAGATTTCCAACTGCTTCTTGTTTTGCATTTGAGTTTAAAAGCTAAAGAGAAGTGTGCGAGGGAAGATGACATCGGAGATGGATGCTGCAAATTGATAAGGCATGTTTGAGTTTAAGAAGGCTTTGGGGAGGTTATCAGTTGCAGTGGGCTTCTGAAGCCCTAATACTTCCAGCTGATAAAACTATACCAGCCAGGTCAGCATAGCACTCCCTACCTCCCCCCCTCCCTTTCCTCCCTCTCTCCCTTGGGTTTATGAGCCAGGCTCCCAGCCTGCTAGGGTTCTCCTGAAAATGCCAGGGTAGCAGGATTGGAGGATGTGCTGACTCTGGCCGGGCGCTGCTGGCCACGTGTGAGCTACAGCTGCCAGGTGACTTTAACTGAGGGAGAGAGACAGCGAGGGGAGGGTGAGGACATGCTGATATTAAAAGGCCATGTAACCTCAAGTCATGACACTGCATAGTGCATGTTTTTCAGTCAGGTTTACCTGTGTATGTGTATCACCAGGTACCTTTCCATATTCACGCTTTTTATGAGCATTTTCACAATATTTATGTATCGAACTGAGAAAAGAACATTTAAAGTGTAGAGATCAATTTTTTTTTTTTTTTTGCTTTCCCTCACACGTGGTTGACCTGGAAAAACTTTCTTGTAAGCCATCAGTTACCATCACATGTCACCACAAAGCACAAATGACTAAGAAGTGGGGAGGAAGAAGGCCGTGAATGTTGCAATTGGTAATTTACTTCCACGTGAGATGCCTTATTTGGATGACACGCAGTTACTTCCAGCCTAAGGTGTTTAATGACTAAATAGTTTTCAGTTAATTAATTACAGACACCAGTTGATGTTTTATTTTTCCACAAATTCCTGTAAAAGACTTGTTTCTGATAGATAAATATATGTTTGATCATTTAATAATTTATATCAACATCACGTTTTTGGGATGTTTAACCAAAGAAGTAATTTTTCTCAGCTGGAAAATCTTATGCTGGACAAAGACGGACACATAAAGATCACAGATTTCGGCCTGTGTAAGGAGGGGATCAAAGATGGCGCCACTATGAAAACCTTCTGTGGGACTCCAGAGTACCTTGCACCTGAGGTAAAAACACAACAGTGGTTCAGCCTGCAGGTGACTTTAAGTGACCTTAGTGTGTGCAGAAAAGCCCACTTTCTGTAGTTCTCTATAGATCAGTGACAAATTAAAGGAAGCTGAAGCAATAATTTGGTGTCAGGCCACTTTAGAGCTGCAAACAGCTTTGAAATCTGGTGTGTGTTGGATGGTGGTGAACACATCGTCTAATGGTGTTCACTTGGGTTGACATTTGGTGACTAATTTACTCGTCCAGCTGTTCTTTCACTAACTGAAAGAACAGGAAGGAATCTGCATTTCTTGGTTTTCTTTGGTCTTTTATTCAAGTTTCTGTTTTAATTTTAAATATGTGTGTATATTGGTGATATTTTTCAGATGTGCTGAGCCAAGAGCTCTCTACCTTGCTTTAAAGTAAATAAAAACAAAATGATTGTATTTGATTGAACTGAATAAGATGAGCTGGAGCCCAGGATTGAATGCTAGTCGTGGTGCATGTGACATTTGTAGAGAAAGGAATGGTGTGTGGTGTTGAACATTAGTAGAAGAAAAGGGCTGTTATCCTGAAATGCCTTTCTAATCTCCAGTTAAGGTTGTGTTAATGAGTATGCCGTGTGCTCAGGGTAGGGCAGCCTGCTCTCATGTTATATGGCAAGGGGTGTGGCTACCCTTGTTGCGTGCAGGTATGACAAGTGTTGGAGTGGGTTGTGTAACACGAGAATTCATTGTGAATGTTTGTGGTGGTTGGGTGGGTTGGTGTCACTAAGTACATGTGTCCCTTGCATGAGCATGAGCCCCTTGCCTGCTGCCATTAAGGGGAAGAGGGGAAAAAAAGTTTTCCAGGAGAAGGCGTCCATGTTGACACAGTTGCTGTATCGTTGTTTTTAGTCTGCATTTGGAATTTTCTGGTTGGGGGAGGAGGAAGGGTAAGTGGCTGGCAGCATTTCAGGAAACGTGAGCTTCCGCACTCTGAAAAGAGAAGAAAGACAGACAGACAGACCACATTGGCTACAGCTGTTGTGTGGCACCAAGGGAGCCACAGCCCCCGATGCTGCCTGGGGTGCCTCACCTGACCTGGGCTGACTCAGAGCTGGTGTGAGGACACTATTACAGAGTGCTTCAGGGCGCCTCTCGGGAACGTGTACCTGTGCTGCTTGTCGAATCAGATGGAACTCCCATCTAATCATCAGCACCAGGTAAAAGTCTGAGCTTTAAGTGCGTTTTCCATACATTACTTCTGCCCGTTCCAAGCTCAACCTAACCCACTTCGCTCCACCACCGAGTTGCATAGCCCATGACAGCTCCAACCTCGGCAACCAAGAGCAGAGAGACATCAGGGGGCGTTGCCATGGCAACGGGGTCGCTGGCAAGCGTCTCTGCGGAGTGCGGGCCAGGCAGTGTTACAGGTTGTTCTGCAGTAAACAATGACCTTGTTGTGTGTGCTGCACAGGAATGCTGTAACGTCTGGGAATATTCCACCCAGAGCAGGGGGTGGGGGTGGAGGACAGACCCGATCTGCAAAAGCCTGATCGGTTTCTCTCTTCAGTGAGGAGTAGGAAAGTCTCATTCAGTCACTTTTTATTAAGTAATAGAAAACTATTATTGGGATTTGGCTTTTAGGGAACTGCTACAAAGAAAAATGTAAACAGATTTAATCTAGCCACTGACACTGATCTGGAGTCACCACTTTAAAAAATTAATGGCTTTGAGCAGAAAAAGTGCAGTATACAGAGCAGAGCTCCAAAGCAGCAGCAGTGTGTGCGCTTTTTATCCTCTCTCTCCTCACTATCTCTGCTCCTTTGGGGAAGTGTAACAGTATTAGTTTGGGGCTGGGGTGCAGGCAGGCAAACAGTCCTGGTTACGTATATGAGGGATGAGCTTGGCTCCTGCGCTCCTGGCAGCTTCACAGCTGTGGTGCTCTTCTACATATATGGGGCAGCTGCAGGCCCAGCTGTCGCACGGTGTGAATCACACGACAGCAGCGCTGGAAATAGAGACGGCCCAGTAATCCTAGCCCCGCACCGGCTTCACGTTACTGCCCCTGTCCTCATAGCCGTCCTCTTCGATGATCGCCGCTCACCGCAGCACCCGGCTGTTTGCCCACAGACACGTGCACTCGGCTTGCGCGTGCACATACAAAGTAGTTTTGTTCCTTTTACGGACACATGCGTCCATCTGTTTTCCAGGACCCTCTGTGTCCAACACGGTTGCGTCCATATCCAATTCTATTAATCCACTCATCTTTTTACTTAAGATTCTATTCTTGGGTGGGAATTACCTAGCATCACACTGCTGAAGGTTTAAGAGAACAGACTGTTCTCCTTGTCTCGATTTCACCTTCAACATCCGCCTGGTGAGGTAGAATCCAGTACATGTCCCCGGAGACCTTGGAACAACTCCGCTCAGCAGCACATTAGTCATGCAACAGGTTTTGCTGCTCACTAAGCACAACACTGGAGGAGTTTGTCTCATTAAGAACTGTCAAGAAAGTCACTTTATGGAAAGACTAATACTAAATATTTCTCTTTCTGAGACTCTGGCTGCGTTCATTGAAGTGGTTTGTTTGTAAGACCCTTGTCTGTTTGGTGCCACACATAAGCGACCCACACCTCTGCTGCTTGCTGATCTGTATGTGTGGAAGGCCCTGTGGTGATTAAATATGCAGGGCTCTGGGGGAAACTCTATCCTTGCTCCTAATGTGAGATGTGAGTCAGTGTTGGCTGGGGCTGCCTCAGAAGCCCAGACCAGGGGGAAAAGCAGGTGATTTTTGTTGGGTGGGAGTGAGTTGGTGTACGGGGGCAGCCCAGTTACTTACAGTAATTGTATTTGGTTTACAAAGCTGCAGTTCTCACAGCCTTTGATGCCTAACCCAGTTATGGTTGATTAGTTGTCAATCAACAGAAGTGTAAGGACTACTTCTAAGATAATAGCACATCATAAATCTGCGACAGGAAGTTAAAATGACTCGAACATCCGAAAAATGAAATAAAATCTTGCTCACCTTTCTCCCCAACACAGGTGTTGGAAGACAATGACTATGGCCGTGCTGTGGACTGGTGGGGTCTGGGTGTGGTGATGTACGAGATGATGTGTGGCAGACTGCCTTTCTACAACCAAGACCACGAGAAGCTATTTGAGCAAATCCTCATGGAAGACATCCGCTTCCCCCGGACCCTCGGCCTCGAAGCACGCTCCCTGCTCTCTGGTCTTCTGAAGAAAGACCCAAAGCAAAGGTGACAACCTTTCTATTTAGAGTTTGTGCAAGGAAATATGCGTTCCTACTATGATATAAAATGGTTGGAATTATCTACATAATTAATGTTGTCATCATGCGTCTGGGTTTGATCTGTTTGTACTTGTTTGCAGGTTAGGTGGAGGACCTGATGACGCCAAGGAAATCATGCAGCACAAGTTCTTTGCCAGCATTGAATGGCAAGATGTTTATGAGAAGAAGGTGTGTTTCTGTAAAGCTTCCTCTGACTGTCGTCTCTGTAAGAACACCAAACTTGGTCAGCTATTGCTATCTCGAAAGTCAATAAAGTGACGCCACCCATTTAGGCATGACATGGATTGTCATCAGACTGGCAAATGGTACCAAACTGATTGAAGGCTCTAATGTACTGATTCTTTTGTGTGTCTTCTCCTCCACAACAGCTGGTCCCACCATTTAAGCCCCAAGTTACATCGGAGACGGACACGAGATATTTCGATGAGGAGTTCACAGCACAAACCATCACGATTACGCCACCGGGACAAGGTAGCGTTAAACACGCACACTCTGGGCACCCATACAGAGTTTTCTACTGTGAAATATGATTAAATCAAATCTGTTCATTTACTGTGCAATTGTGTGACCTTGCATTTGAGCCTGACCACCTCGTTTGACTTTGGTACCAATTATGACTTTTAAATTGATAAAGATGAAAGCAGATATCTGGTTCCTTCACCTGTTTAAAAAGGTTATACTTGTATTTTTTTTGAAGAGTTGGAAGTCATTCACCCACAGAGGTTTTTCCCTAGAGTCTTGTACTCTATCCATGTGCTAATGCTTCATTTAGTGGAGGAGGGCTCATAAATGTGAGTGCAGAAACCTTCCTGCAGGCATAACTAGCTCCCTTGAGAGCAGCCTGCCCTCTCCTGGAGAGTCGGGGCCATTAAAACACAGCGTTGTGCCTCATGAAATTCTCAGATGCACTTCTGACAGCTAGTATATTGATGGCAATGGAGTGATTATGGGTTCCTAGCTATGATACTGGAAAAATGAAATGCATACATTTTATTTATTGAAACATAAACAAGAAATGAAGGTGAGAAATGTGCATATACCATATAGTGCCATAGGACAAAAGGTGTGGTATACTCTGGATAGGTTGACTCGCTGTCAGTTTTATTCATACCTATGGACCCTAGAATTATTCAACCCATGCGTGTTTTTGCACGAGAGGGCCCATGCAAACTCCACACAGAGAGGGCCCAGCCTGTTGGTGGATTTAAATCCAGGACCTTCTCGCTGTGAGACAACAGCTAACCACTGGTCCATTCTGCTGTCCTTACTAAAAAATGACGTTTGAATATCTGTAGAAAATGTTTTTCAGAGCTGGTATAATTTACACGCCTCCATTACCCTGACATGGACAGGCAGTACATGGATGTATTGTATTGTTAGATATTGAAAGTACTAGTTGGTAAGCTTTCATATATATATATATATATATATATATATATATATATATATATATATATATATATATATATATATATATATATATATATATATATATATATATATATATATATATATATATATATATATATATATATATATATATATATATATATATATAAAAATAATATTCTCCTGAAAAAAAGTGACCATTTATTTCTCCCTTCATTCACAGATGACAGCATGGAGTCCTTTGACAGTGAACGGAGACCCCACTTTCCCCAATTCTCCTACTCTGCCAGTGGGACGGCCTAAACGACTTTCAACCATTCCTCCGGTCCGACCATCTCGCTTCTCCCCACCTGACTGCACTCTCAGAAGACCGGGGGCCCAAACCCTCGTCCTCCCAACAATCGTCTGCAGAAGCTGTCTTTGGATGCAACAGTCGCCATCTCCAAATTACTTTTTCCAGGAAGAAGGAAATCCGAGACGACATACCTGTGTGGCCTTTGAAGACTGACCACGGAGATAACACTACTGTTCATTTCCTGGTTGTTTATTACTATACTGAGCAGGAAACCATACACCGTAATGAATGGGGAGATGTAGCTATGCACAACTTGCGCTACTGCTGTAAATCAGATTTTTTTTTTTTTTTTTTTTTTTTTAAACACAATTTGATGTCACCATAACCATGTCAGTTAGAAAATGGGCATACTGTGGACCAAATACATCATGTGGGAAGAGAGTATTGTTTGAGTGGGTGATCAATCCATGTTTTAGTCCATTCAGACTTTTTTTTTGCTTCATAAGTGAATGTACCATATTAAATAAAGTTAATATCCTTGCATACTTGTGTGTAACACATGGCTAATTCTCCTAAGACTGAAATGCCATCATGTGGAAAAGATCTTTAACACTTTCCTACTGCTGAAAAACCAACTCTTGTCAGTGTGTTGTACTGTCACGCCACATCATGGTAAGTCTGGTGAACGGATTGTGAAAAGCAGTCTGATGCGAGGAAAGGCAAATGTGCAAAGAATGCAGCGCGATTAATCATTAAGGCACAAACTGGCCTGCAGTGAATCCTCTTTTTTTCTTCTTATTTTGGTAGCTGTTTGCACACCAGAGTCATTGAGGAGACCCCCGGTTACCTGTTCAGGGTAATAAATAGCCTCTGCAGCCTCCTCCTGAAGTAAGTGCTTATAGTTCCTGATGCCTTTTTATCTCCACGCTGTGCCACAAACATCACCTGGTTTCCCTCTGGTGAGGGTCGCTTGGCTTCGACCCTCCTCAGAGTCTCTGATCCTCTCCTCTGGGTTTTTCCTTCATGTACAGTACACTACTGGGTGTTTTCCCCACCCAGTGCATTCGCTGCAGCCTCAGTGAGGTCACTTTAACATAATACACGTCTTTTAGGAATACTTTGCAAACAAACAGGGCTTCAGGGGATCCGTCATCTTTGATTCGCCCCTTTCGGGGTCTTATATCCCTTCACAAGCTTCTGAGTTATTTATGAGACCAGCATTGATTATAATAAGTTGTACTGTGCCAATGACATGCACTTTTTCTGCCCCCAAATGATTACGTTTGGACTCTTGTACTTTAAGGTCGGAAAAGAATAAATTTGCTTCTTTTTATAATATGGATTCAAATGTTTGTGAATGCAAATAAAACCAGATTTGCTTGTCTGGTTTTTGTTTTTCTTCCTTTTTAAAGAAGGCTCAGGCTTCTTTTAAAAGCATGCTCAGTTTCCGAAAGCACCTCAGTATATTTAAGATGACAGATAATCTTTTTTTTTTTTTTTTTTCCTTCAAAGTGCATAATACATTATTGAATGTAATGGTTTTTATGTTTTCTCTTCAATCGTTTGCAGACCTTTTGTTCGGTTTTTGAATCTTACTTTTTCCTATGCACGCGCCCTTTGCTGTCACCTTCTGAAAATAGGGAAATTCATTTTGTACTTTTGTTTTTAATTTCAATTTTTTTTTCTTTTTCTTTTTTTGTACCTGCCCTCCTGTATTCCTGAGACTGAGGACACCAGCTTTAGTAAACAATAATATAAACTTTGTACACTGTTTTTACTTGTCTCTTTCAAATTGATGAAATAAAAGGTCTTAACAATAGCTTTGTGGACTTTTATTTTGAAAGGGATTTCAGGCAAAGACAGTTAAAAAGCTCAGAACCCAGCGAGATGACTATACAGTATTATTAGACCAGATAAATAGTACTGTGTTGCGTTGGCAATATTTATTTTTGTTGCTTAGTGGAAAAAATAAAGTTGGACACCTTCCCAACTCTAATACTTGTTTGGGGTTCAGATTTTTCTTATTTCAAGCAGATCTTGGTTGCAGTTACTGTGGTTTTTTTCTTCTTCAAAAAATTAACTAGCAAATTCTGAAAGTCCATATAAATGATAACTTTCCTGTATCATTAACACCAAGTGTATCATGTTTTATACATGGGTTTTTGAGATGTTTGCATTATTTTTTTTCTCTTGAAAAATCTGAATAAATCCCACAATATATTTTTAAAATGATAAATTGCACAAATACCAAATGTCGCAAAAATGGTAAAAAGAATATCAAAATCAATTTCTCTTTTTTACGTGCTCAATAAACACAGTTTTGAAAGATTTGAATTTTCTGGGATTATTATTTCATGGTTCAGGCTTTACAGGGTTAAACTATAGTTTGACTCTTTAAAGTCATAATCCGACTTATCTGCAAACGTCTTGAGCCACCCTTTGTTTACATTTCTCCTTTCAAAGAGCCACACTGTCTTAATTTTTAAAGCAGTCCTGAGCAATAATTCTCTGGACTTTCTGAAAGTCTTTCAAAGTTTTTCTGGCTGCCTTTTTGCTCATTTTCAATTCAGTTTAGTTATTTAACACTCACCTATGAATCATTCAAGCTTAAAAAAAGCAAAAAATAAAAAGATGGACCAGTGCTCTGTTTAGACATGACAGGCAATTTATCAAAGACCCAAGATAGCACCGTTTGACAGGCATAAAATTGTATTTGTGTACCAAGAAGGTAATTTCCAAAGAGAACTTGGCATATTTGGGCATGGTGTGCAGTGTGTTCTTAAAATACAGCGGCTTGCAAAAGTATTGGGCCCCCTTGAACTTTTCCACATTTTGTCACATTACAGCCACAAACATGAATCAGTTTTATTGGAATTCCAGGTGAAAGCTCAGTCAGATCAGATGGGCAGCGTTTGTGAACAGCAGTTTTCACATCTTGCCACAGATACTCGATTGGATTTAGATCTGGACTTTGACTGGGCCGTTCTAACACATGGATATGTTTGGTTTTAAACCATCCCATTGTTGCCCTGGCTTTGTTTAGGGTCGTTGTCCTGCTGGAAGTTGAAGCTCCGCCCCAGTCTCAAGTCTTTTGCAGACTCCAAGAGGTTTTCTTCCAAGACTGCCCTGTATTTGGCTCCATCCATCTTCCCATCAACTCTGACCAGCTTCCCTGTCCCTGCTGAAGAGAAGCCCCCCAGAGCATGATGCTGCCACCACCATATCTGACAGTGGGGATGGTTCAGAGTGATGTGCAGTGTTAGTTTTCACACATAGTGTTTTGCATTTTGGTCTCATCTGACCAGAGCAGCTTCTTCCACATGTTTGCTGTGTCCCCCACATGTTTGCTGTGTCCCCCACATGTTTGCTGTGTCCCCCACATGTTTGCTGTGTCCCCCACATGGCTTGTGGCAAACTGCAAACAGGACTTCTTATGGTTTTCTGTTAACAATGGCTTTCTTCTTGCCACTCTTCCATAAAGGCCAACTTTGTGCAGTGCACGACTAATAGTTGTCCTGTGGACAGATTCCCCCACCTGAGCTGTAGATCTCTGCAGCTCGTCCAGAGTCACCATGGGCCTCTTGGCTGCATTTCTGATCAGCGCTCTCCTTGTTCGGCCTGTGAGTTTAGGAGGACGGCCTTGTCTTGGTAGGTTTACAGTTGTGCTGTACTCCTTCCATTTCTGAATGATGGCTTGAACAGTGCTCCGTGGGATGTTCAAGGCTTGGGAAACCTTTTTGTAGCCTAAGCCTGCTTTAAATGTCTCAGTAACTTTATCCCTGACCTGTCTGGTGTCTAAATCCAATCGAGAATCTGTGGCAAGATCTGAAAACTGCTGTTCACAAACGCTGCCCATCTAATCTGACTGAGCTGGAGCTGTTTTGCAAAGAAGAATGTGCAAAGATTTCAGGCTGTAGATGTGCAAAGCTGGTAGAGACAGACCCTAAAAGACTGGCAGCTGGAACTGCAGCAAAAGCTGGTTCTACAAAGTATTGACTCAGGGGGCTGAATAATTACGCACACCCCACTTTGCAGTTATTTATTTGTATAAAATGTTTGGAATCATGTCTAATTTTCGTTCCACTTCTCACGTGTGCACCACTTTGTGTTGGTCTTTCACCTGGAAGTCCAATAAAACTGATTCATGTTTGTGGCTGTAATGTGACAAAATGTGGAAAAGTTCAAGGGGGCCGAATACTTTTGCAAGCCACTGTATTTTGAGGAAACTGGACAAGTAGAGAATAAAGGAAGAAGTGGCAAGCCTAAAAAATATATCTACAGATGATAAACAGTATTAACAGGACATGACAGATCCATCTAGCCCTTCAGTTGATCCATCCACTGTGGAAGGGTTGCTGACAAGAAGTCATTCTTAATGTTGAGGTCTGTGCTCTGAGGAGGCCAATCCATGACTGGTAATGTTTCACTGTGTGTTTTTCTCTCCAGTGTGTTTTTACTGTTTTTACAGACACTCACACTGTTATATCTTTTTCTTGAAATTCTCCTTATTGTGATTTGCACCACAAAATGTAACATTTGGATTCATCATTCAAAAAGGCTTCATGTCACTGATTTTTATTTCAGTTCTCGTCCAATTCGGCATACTTGAACCTTTACACTCTGCTTCTCTTCCTTAATGGAGCAGTGTGGGAACAGAACAAAAGGCAGCCAACATCCAAAGAAGAGCTTTGAATGCCCTTCAAGAAGCCTGGAGAACTATTTCTGAAGACTAACGATAAGAACGCTTATCTAAGAGAGTTCAGGTTGTGCTGAAGAATAAATGTGGTCGTAACAAATACTGACTTTCAAATCTCGTTAGAGTCGTAAAACTCTGTTTTTGCCTCATACTTTATTTCAATGAGTTTGCACTTTTGAAGAAATTGCTGCATATATTTCCCATTTTCCAAAGAAAGAAAGATATGCGTGTCTGAAGACTTTTACACAGAGCTGTAAATACATTACGTTTTTGAAACAAAAATACTGATTCAGCTGGAGATGATCTGAATTACTGACATACTGCTGTGTAGATTTACAAATAAGAAGTAACAAAAGCTTTAAAATAAACTGGTATGTAGTGGTAATCTGCCACTACATAGTGAAAGAAAGAACTGATGCAGGAGTTTTGTTTGTCTAAACCTCACTGTGATCACACCCCACAGATAAAACATGGCTAAGTGTGTGTGACAAATGTTCCAGCACTCAGCGCCTCTGACTGTGTCTTGGCCGTGTTCTCCACCTCTGCAAGACTGCTCAGGTCCACGTCTGGAGCTCCACAGCTGGTCTGAGACGAGGAGAGATGCTCCCCCCGGGGCCTCGGGCAGATGGTACAGTCTCTGGAGCAGATGTTGACAGCCAGGGCTCACAGTCTGTCTTTTGGCCAGCTGCAATGCACAGCGCCACACACTGACTGCGAGGTCTGAACCATTGTGGAACTCACCTGACAAAAAAGTCCCTTACCTGATTCCAAGTGCATTTCCCCAACACACATGACAAAGTGTGGTGGTGATGAGGTAAATGTGGGTGAAATGCACATTCCCACATAGATTTGTCTAAAGTTCTCTAAGCTGTATAGACAGATAAACAATATTAAAGTGCTGACCTAACGTGAGATATGCAAAAGCAGAAAAAGTGTAACACCAGCTGCACAGAAAAAGAACCACAGTTACTGTCTGGTTCATGGGAAATTCACACTTTTTACTCTATCCAGTTTCAGTTTCCATCCAGTGATGTCACCGTGAAAGTATATGCTTCTCAGAGATTTGTCTCAGTGCTGACTCATGGCGTCTGTGGAAGAAAGTGGTGAATTGGTGAAAGAGCAGGTTTTAATCGTAACAGAGCTGGGTGTTTTCTGTTTAGAGGGAAAGCCCTCGGAAACCGGTCAGACCTGCTGATTAAAACCTCTTTTAGGTGGAGGGCAAATTCAGCTAAACTCAACCACATTTGCCTCACAGTGAACTTAGTGTTTTGGAGCACATAATGCATGGCCAGTATATGAGAACATTGTTTTCATTGCACTCAAATGCACCATGATTCAGTAAAATATGAAAGTGTTAAAATAAACTGGATGGTTTATACACCCAGTATAAACACAGAAAGTCATTGTGACCTTGTGGCTTCTTTGAAATTTCCTGAATGAATCTCGTGATGAAATCTTTCTTTTTTTTTTTTTTTAACCCGGAGCAGCTCTACTGTAAATTGAAACTAGAGCGCCATCTAATGGGTGCAAGGCTTCTGCCTTTGGATTAATATTTTTTATAGCCTGCCATCATCTCCAGAGTTCTGTTTCAGCGATTATCACCACCTGTTGCAAAGTTAAACGGTGGTATTTTGTGATATTGTTTTTTTTTTAAATTTAACATAGTTTATGAGTTAACATGCGCTTTGCACACTTTTAACTAATGAGCTGATTTTAACGACGACCTCCTATTGTTCGTGCTCTTAGAGGCTGTTTCTCCCAAACGCCTTCATTTCTTCTATTTAGACGGGGATGCGTTGCCAAAGCGAAACACAGGATAAACAAAGTCCGGTCGGGACACGAATAAAGCCGTAGATCGTCTATAAAAGCGGTTACTCACCAGATGGCGACTAGCGCTATGTTGTGCTGCACATGCGCGTCGAAGTTCTGAATTTATTTAGCCAATAGATAACCATTTACTTACGCTACAAATGTCAGATGTTAGAACTTTTCAACTGTATATAAAATAAATTAGGCCCATAAAAAGTCTTAGAAACCACGCTAATAAACATTACACATTTAACAAATTCAGGGCAGCCGACATTAAAGAGAAATGTATAAATAAATTAATAAAATGAAAAAATAAAGAAGGTAGGTAGACATTTTTGATATTTTAAAAAAAATATACAACACTCTTCCTCTGGACACGACCCTTAGCTTTCAGCTTGAAGCCGCCGCCATCTTTTCTGCTCCCGGAACCCGGACAGAGTGAGAGCTCTTACTCTCCTCTAACCTCTCGGAGAGAAAAAAAACGCTTTTGATGGGGACTTGTCAAGCTACGTCAGCCCGACGGGAGGAGACGCGTTTGAGGTTTGAGTTTCGTCCGGTTGTCATTCCCGCAGGAAGGTAAGGGTGTGAGCGAACTTTACCTGCCCGTTGTCACCTGATGAGCTTGTTGTAAGTGAGTGTCGGTCGGACGTCGAATTTCCAAACTGCTGTGGGACGACAAACACTGGATTCACTCAGGAGTAAAACGGAGAAGGCTTTAAAGGTGAGTCCTTGTTGGGGGAAATCGTTTGGAGATAGCTTATTTCGTTCAAGCCGGAGGCTCACGAGCGTTAGCTAAACAACCTCACCGACAGACTCCCAACAGCTCCCTGTTTTATCAAATAAAAAAAAATTAAAAAATAGTGGTTTATTTACAAGCAGCTTGTAATTTAAAATACAAACACTGGCTTGTATTTTTTGGTTAGCTCGCAAAGGTTACAGGAAGTTAAACCTGAGCTGGAAGTTTGAATTGTTAGCCATCGTTACCTTACTCCTCACAGGAGCCATTTGCAACAAGTTTCCCGGCATGCTTCATCAAAAAGATAAACTCTAACATCTCATATCGCCTTTATTCGATTACGATATCTGCGTTTGTTACTTGTGTGAACATACTCTGCTGTGTAGCCTTTCCTGACGAGTGAAAATCTAGCTACAAAAATGGGATCCGTTTTTTTATGGCATTAGCTGGTAGTAATACAGCCAGACACAGCTGGTTGGATAAAAAGATCCTCTCATTGCAGTGAGGGTTTTTCTTTGCCCTTAAAAAAAATGATATTCAATATTGTTCAGATAGTAGCAAAATATGATTAATCCCAAAGGTTTGAAAGTTCCTGCCAAAACAGAGTCATCAACTTTATTAAGTGAAATTAAACAAAATATGACCAAACAAAATAGCTGGAGGAAAAAATACACAAGAAATTACAATGACTAATACTGCCTAAAAAGCTTGATATAAAATACTGACAAAAATCAGTGAAACAAATAATTATAAATGGAATATAAATAGCCTATTTAAAATGAAGAACAAGCACAGCAAATTTCAGATAACATTAAATTAGCATAAAGATTTTTTGCCATCCTAGATCTATTTGGTTGTCGTCTTTTCCCAGGATGCCAAGAAGCTCCTGACTCGCAACCCCAACATGAGTGTGACATCATGGTTTCTGGTGAGCAGCTCTGGCACGCGTCACAGGCTGCCACGCGAGATGATCTTCGTCGGTCGGGACGACTGCGAGCTCATGCTCCAGGTGAGTGTCACGCAGAGTGTCGTACGTGACGTTCAGGATGCTCAGGATAAGTTGCATTACTCTGCACTGATGTCTGACAGGACAGCTGGTCACACAAGTATGCGAAAAACCAGCAGGAGGCTTCTGGCATGCGTCACCTGGTTAGGTGTCTAACCAGGTGACGGTGTCTTCACTCAAAGTTGCCCCTCGCAGCCTCACAAACAATGACTTAAAAACTCAACTAAAGCATTCCCATGTGTTGCTTTTCCATGCTCTGTGTGCCACAAACACAATTTCTTTGTGGTTTTTGTGTAATATTCTCCTCCCATTTTCTTCTCGCTCTGTGTTTAGACCAGCGAAGGAAGAATGTTGCCTCGGCAGCAGTTGTTTATACTTTCCTTAGTTTGTGCGTTATGTGCAGAAAAGCCCCGCAAACCACAGAGTTGCTTATGTCCACATTTAGGCGTCGCCGCCTCATCTTTTTCCCCAGCTTGAAGCGATGCAGATATTTCTAGTGCTTGGGGCTTCTTCCTGACTTGGCACATAGCCCATTCCTGCCCTATATTGTCTTTAATGTCTTAAATGTTTTGGGTTTCTTGGGGAGTTTTTTTCCTCCCTCATTCACATTGTATCTGAAAGATTACAAGAAGAGAATCCCATTTGGCATGAGAGGCACGGATCCAGCTTAAGGGAAATTTTATCAAACCGCACAATTAAGGACCTCGCCTTGAAAGTTTGGACTTTCCATGAGTACTAGTGTTTGATCAGTCTGTATCTCCATGAGAAGTAATTAGACCGTACGCCTCTACAATGATACTGAGTGCCTTTTGTTTCTAATTCAGTGGCCTGTTATTGTTTCTTAAGCCAGAGATACGTTGTTTTCCTCTGATAAAGGGTGCAAAGGGAAGTTAAGGACTAAGAGTTATGAATTCAGATCTGTTAAACTAATCGACAAATTGATTAACCAACACTAAAAACTTAAAGTAAGTTATTTAAAAGGCGACCAATTGAGCTGATTAACACAGGCAGTACAGACTGCCTCCGACTGCTGTTTATCCCAGTTAGGGTTTGGTTTGGAACAGTTTGTGACAAGCCCATAAATTGTCCATTGAATGACAGTGTTAATTTTGCAGACAAGTTTGGCACTCAGTGAGTTCGCTTGTGCTGAGGCCCTAATGAGGAGAGAAGAAAAAGTGAGTCAGTCTGAATCACTGGCTTAGCCTGAACTTAATTGATGAAGACGCATTTTTACTCTGCTTAATAGAATAGAATAGAATAGCCCTTTTATTGTTGTTGTACATGTACAACAAAATTGTGGGTACTCCACACAACTGTGTAATAGCAGATGCGTGCACAGAAACTTCAGCATTCAGAGAAGATTTTGGTAGATTAGGGCGAATAGTTAGTTTAGGGCGCGTTGGCACATCCAAAAGAAAATTCCTGTTTCAATCCCATCCATCCATCTTCTTATCCACTTCAGGGTTGTCATCGGTGGAGAGGTTGCCAGTCTATCACAAAACTAACACAGAAACACCACAACTATTCACACCTTTTATCAGTTTAGACTTGCCGGTTAACTTGATCTTGTGCATGTCTGTGCGCTGTGGGAGGAAGCCAAACAGCTCCAGCCTGATGGTGGACCTTCTTGGTGCGAGGCAGCAGTGCTACCCGCTGCTCCATCTCATGCTTGGGTTTCCTAATGAAAATATTTGTGCACAGTTTTGTTAATTGGGATTGTGTGTAAACCAGAATAAAGGACTTTTTAGGTATCAAAAATAACTACTGCGGCACAGCAGTGCAGTGCTGTTGCCTCGCAGCATAAAGGTCCCAGGTCTGCATGCTGACTGGCAGTGACCTTTTCACTATAGAGGTGGCACGTTCTCTCTGAGTACTCTGTTTTTTCCCCTCGCAGTCCAGATACATTTATGTTAAGTCGACTGCTGATTCTAACGTGGCTGTAGGTGTGACTTTGAGCATGAATGGTTAGCTCTCTCTCTCTGTGTTAGCCCTGTGATGACCTGGCAACCTGTTCAAAGTGTACACCACCTCAACCCAAAACTGAATAAGCTGTTAAACTGACATAATTTCTGATAGACTCAGTGCCTATGGTGCATATCGGTAAAATTCGTACTGTCGCCACCTTCCAGAATCCCAGTTGTAAGCCTGGAAAATCTTACCTTGGGATCTCAATTTAGAATCTAAATAAATGATCACAAATTTCATGTCATGTAATCAAGTTGTCAGCACATCATGCACTTTTTTTTTTTCCACATTTGTTTCAGTCTCGCAGTGTGGATAAACAGCATGCTGTCATCAACTATGACCCAAATACAGATGAGCACATGGTGAAGGACCTGGGCAGCTTGAACGGGGTGAGTGGGTCTGTCTTTACTTCCAAACTTTGTACTTCAGCTTGTGCAAAAAACAACAAAAAAAGTCTCTGGTATCACCGAAGGCTCGTGTTTCAACTGCAGTAAATCCCTTAGTACAAAAATGTGTGTGTGTGCAAACGGTTGGGCAAACAGTGACCATTCCCCCCAAAAAAAGAAAATCTTTCGATCTCACCCTGTTCCCTTGTCTCTCTGCTGCTGTTGCCACTTCACTGCACCATTATCCAAATGAAATCCTGAGCTGAGCCGTGGGAGAAACCGTTCATTGTTCTCAGTGTTTCTTTTGGCCTTAGTAACTGCAGCTAAACTAATCAGAGCAGAACAGTACGAGGGCCTATAACTGAAATCCTTCCCTAATTACCTTTGTTTAGTCTGTGTAGAATGAGAGCTACTGTTTGGTGCACAGTGTTATCCTTGTTTCTTTACTTTTAATCATCTAAAGATAAATTGAGTAACTCCTCTAACCATCTGTTAGTTAAGGGAGAAGTTAAAACAAATTGATGAACAAATTGCACATGTTTCTTTCCACCTGGCCATTTTATAAAAGCTTACTGACATTGCATAACAACATAATCTCATCAGAGTTTTAACGTGTTGGTGGATTAACTTTCAATGGGAAAGGTCCGCTGGCAAAGCACCTTACGGTATCCGAGTGCTTGGAATTAGAAGGCCTGTCACCTGTGAGTCATTACCTTCATTAGCGAATGAACAGTGAATGTTATGAATTTTGTTTTGTTTTTCTGTTTTGCAGACATTTGTGAACGACCTCAGAATCCCAGACCAGACATATATCACCCTAAAGCTGTCAGATGTCATTCGCTTTGGTTATGATATCCTTTTTTTATACTTATGTTTTAAACTTTATGCATTTTTATTTTTTTTAATTCTGTTGGCTTAATCATCATTGGACGTGTATCATTCATACATTATCCAGACTTTCTGCTTTTGTTTTCATTGGTCTTTGGTATTCAACACAGAAAAGGACCAGGGGTCAGCAGCACTTTTTCTCACATTTATTACATTTTTTTTCTCCACCTTGATCTACTGGCATGAAAATCCTGTGTGTTTTTCAGCCAGGATAGTGAACTGTTGACCGGAAGCCGCCTGCGCCCTTTGACCTCAGGAGAAAACTAATGAGTGGTGAAATGTATGTTAGATAACACAAAGCAACACTGTTCAGTGTACAGATACATGTAGACATGCTTTGTCGTTAGAGGTGAAGGGGCACAGTTTCGAGAAGTAATTCACTGCTATAAATACATTTATAGCTTTATAGGTGATGTCTCTTGATGTTTATCTGTTGTCTCATCAGTTTAGAACTGATAAGTTTCGTGATAGTGCTACAAGACAGTAAACCAGTTCACTTATTTTTTGGTTATAATAAAGATTTATTTGTTGTCTTGGTGCAAACGGAGAAATGAGCAACATTTCTGATTTTTCAATCAGAAAAAAGTAATGGTCAGTGCTCAGTATTTTCCAGTCAGGACATCTCTAATATCTAATTGTTTGAAAAGAAAAATATGTAGATTGTTTCCTTTAACTCCATCTGTACATGTGCATGTGTATATCCTGGAAAAGAGTCAACACAAAGTCCCGGAGGAAGCGCTTAAAGTAAGTAAGAGTAAGCTTCCTTTTTTAATCGTCAGTGCTCGACTGTCTTCAGCGATAGCTGTTTGCTGTAGATCCCTACTGAGAAAGACTAACATTATTTTGGTATTAAATAATATGTTAAAATAGTCACAATCTTCCCAGGCCAACTCCTACCATGGCAAACTAGAGCTTAATTATCTACAATAAATTTTTTCTTTCATATTAAATTAAATAACTTAACACTTAAAGTCATTTCTGCATGTTTAATGATGCTAGTTACTGTAGCTGAATTCAATTAAAATAAAAATGATGCATGTGTAATATTTAGAAGTTGAAGCTTGAGTCTCTGGTGGATATTCTTCCTTACAGTGTGTATATGTTAGGACCGTTACAGCTGTACTGATTGTTGGCGGAAGGTTTTTCACATCCTGCTTCCCTCCTGTCTGTGTGTGTGTGCAGCATGAGAAGTACACAAGCCAGTTGCAGCTTAGCATAAAAGCCCTGGAGGCCAAGGCAAAGGAAAAACTGCACTTCCAGCACTCAGAGAAGAGCAAAGACTCTTTATCCAATGCCAAACTCCAGGACAAAGCTGAGTGTAAAGCCCACTCCCTCACAGGTAAATAATTCTATCCACACAGTTCATTTGTTAGAAGGAAGGTTGCAGGTTTTATGATAACAGAAGTAGATAAATTGTTCTGGGTGCATGAGAGAAACAGTTTTAAATGAAGTGGATTTGAATAGCTTGGTCCCACATACATGAGGAAGAGGAAGTCTGCTTGAGTCTCCATGTACTGCATGACTTTGGCCATAGATCCCTCGATAGGATGATGGCTTCTCTTATTAAGAGCTTCCCTGCTGTGGGATTAGGATGCCATGTGAGTAGAGAGGCTGATGCTACAATCCTGTGGTGTCGGTAAAAAAGTAGATCTTGACATCCCAGGGTTGCCAGAGTAAGTATACATGAGTAAGGGCTTTGCAGACAAGCAGAGGGGTAAAGAGTTAAGGACAAACAGTCTTATCTCAGTCAGACATGCCTGACGGTGGTTCAGCCACGTGCTGTAGAATTAGAAAGGTCTGTAGGTTTTTAGTCCCAGCTTGGCACTTCTGTCCATGTAGGTGATGGTAGATCTGTCACTGCTGATATTTCCAGTTCTTTCACACCCTCTTTACTCTGACATGTACTTAGTGAATTTATTATTTCACTCTATGTCAACAGCAGAACTGTTAAGTTAGGCATTTTATGAATGAAGCTTATTCACACCGATGAAACGTTTTCCAGCTGTAGTTAATCTAGCAAGCAGCAGCCTTGTGCTTTCTGCTCCATAATCAGGCCTTTGAGCTTAGAAGGAAAACTACAACTGTGCCTAAAATAGGACTTTTCCAGCACACGCCTCATGTTTCTCATAGCTGTGTAATTGACTGCGGCACTGCGAGAAACTCTTCTTTTGTTAGCTTTTTTTTTTTAGTAAACATCACTTTGGAGCAGAGTGTGATTATGTTGCCTGCAAGTATGAGTTCATTATTTGCAAGACATCTTTCAGTGCAAACTCTATATTTACTTGTTGCTACGCAGTTACTGCCTGCACTCAAAGGAGTCTGTGCTGGTGTGAAAGTGTCCACTGCTGTCGTGCTAAATCTACAGCCTCAGTGAGAGAAGCATGTTAGAGAAAATGAGTACACGCTTTTTAAAGTGTCACTTTCATTCATGTTGAGTTTGTTTGATGTAGGAAAGTCTCTTTGCCTCACAGAGACCGAGCTTGCATATCTCTGTTGACAAATGCTGATGCAAATTCAGTCTCTTTGGCTGAGCTTGTTTAAGGTCTTGATATGTTATTTTGCCTCATATTAGGTTTGTTTTCTTTTAATTCTGACAAGCCTCGTAGAGAAGGGAAAAAAAAGACGTGTGTGTCTTTTTCTGTGCTTGTTTTCCCCTGCAGCTGTACAGGATGTGGAGTGACTCCAATCCTCCAGCTGTCTGCAGCACAGGACACTTCACTTGTACAGTGTGTGACTCAGTCGGGCCTACATTACTGTGCCAGGACCCAGGGCTATTTAGTATTGAGAGGAAAAAAAGAGGGCATGAAATTAACAGTTCAGCGTTCCCAGTGGTTGCTCTTGTAGTGGCTTCCTTTTTAAAGTTTCCATACTTAACAAATCCAGTAAGTTATAACAATAGCTAAAACAAAAATTCACTTTTTTTGCTTTTTAACTACCTCCAAACACAGTACCTAATGTCCCTAATAACTGCCACCTTTATTTTGGGAGATTATGTCCCGTCTTTGTTGTACCTCTGTGTCTGTGCACAGTTTGAGATGCCAAATAATACACTTAGCATAACCTTGCTCTGTGTACTGAAGCTGCTACACTCGCCCACATTTTCTTTAGCTAAAAGGGGAAGATTAAATAAGTGGAAAGGAATCTGTAACGTGCCCCTCTGCCTCTTCGGTCACTGTGTTGATGTCTTATTGTGTGTGTCCAAGGCAACAGTGGTCAAGTGCTGCTGATACTTGGGATTGTGCAGCCACATTAAACTCAGAAGAGCTTGTTTATCCTATTTATCAGGCCAAACGGCAGCTTCTAGATGATCTGATTAGTAGAGGCTGGCTGGCTTGTGTGGAACAGTATGCCAGGTTATATGGCAAGTCTTGCTAAACACATATCATCAGCAAATTTAGCCAAGCTAACTAGTCTCAAATTTAAGAGAATATATGCAGAGACCTCTGTATACATAAAGCCTTTGCGTGCCCAGCTTACTCCATATCCTGGACCGATTTCTTCCATTTTTCCTATAAAGATTAGGATTAGCTGTACTGTCCTCACATGAGGAGGATTATGTTTTGGTGGTTTGCTGATACATCTGGCATCACAGTTTGACCTCCCTACCCCCACTACACTCTCTGTGTCATGGGAATGTGTGGGAGCTCTGAAACATCCAAAGGCCACTTGCAGCGTGAGGCTTTGTTTCTGAGCTCCAGCATTGTGTAACTTTTTATTGTTGCAACGTCAAACAAAACACTGTTTTGTCATGTGACTAACAAACTTATTGGATTATAAAACCAAGCAGTGGTTTAAATTCACGTCTTTGTTGGCTCTTTCTTTGTTCCTACCATTCCTCCCTGCACCTTTTAGTATATTATGTACCTGATTGTGTTTGTGTCTGTCTGTGGGCTTTTTCCTGCTAGCCTCCACAGATGCTCCGATATCCAAGCCCACGCCTCTGTATGGCCAGCCTTCCTGGTGGGGAGAAGATGAGGACCCGGCCAACAAAAAGGAGAGCAGAGGTGGAAAATTTCCAGAGAAGGAATCTCCAGGTCAGTGAATCTGTCTTATATTTCTACATGCAATCACTGTAAACTCCTTTCATTTGGTGTATGCCTTCAGAAGTGTTTGTCTTTACAAGCAGAATGTATTTTATATTAGTGATTTAATTGCATTTATTGGATATTCCCATGTTTGTGAATTAGATTTAAAGTTGCCTTTTTTGTGGCATTTGATGTTCTCTGTGGGTCACTGAGAGGTAGATGGTGTTAAGCCCAAGGCAGGTCCCTGGCTGTCAGTTGTGGACTGATAGCCAGGCCAAACCAGTGGCTGTCTGCCTCATGATGGATTATGACCATCTAAGCCGATGATGGTGATTGTTCTCCTCACGTTGCCCAGACTGAAACAGATTATTCCCCCTCAACTACCCTCCACTGGACTCTGAACTCCTAAAGTGGTATTTGGCCACACCCAGCTGGCATCCAAAGACCAATCACATGATTTGTTTTCCCAGCCTACCGTCTGGAACCCATCCATCCGCTTCCGCTTCTCCTTTTCAGGGTCGCGGGGGGCGCTGGAGCCTATCCCAGCTGTCATAGGGCGAGAGGCGGGGTCCACCCTGGACAGGTCGCCAGTCTGTCGCAGGGCTAACACACAGGGACAGACAACCATTCACACTCACATTCACTCGCACATTCACACCTAGTGACAATTTGGATTATCCAATCAACCTATCCCCACAAGCTGCATGTCTTTGGACGGTGGGAGGAAGCCGGAGTACCCGGAGAGAACCCACGCAAACACGGGGAGAACATGCAAACTCCACACAGAAAGACCCCGGCCTGATGGTGGAATTGAACTCAGGACCTTCTTGCTGTGCGGCAACAGTGCTAACCACCGTGCTGCCCCACCGTCTGGAACCTTCATGTTATTTATGGCTCTTATTTTCAGGAAATGTTTAGTGGTTATGCTTTAAGAGATTTACATAAATCTGAGTTCCTTTAACTTTGAGTTAGGAACTTTGATATAAGTGTGACAATATTCTAATATTCAGCACACTAAAAGCTTTTTTTTATTGACAACAGAACCTGCTAAAGATGTGCCCACATATGAGAGCAATGGCTCTCTGCCAGACAGTCAGGCTAAGCCCATCTTCTCCTACCGCCGGGAGCCCAGTTACTTTGAGATCCCAACAAAGGAGTTCCAGCAGCGTCCTACCAAGAAACCAGAGTCGCAGGTTCATGAAGTTCCAACAAAAGACACAGCAGATGCCTCTGACTGCATCTCCTCCACCCCCACACCCCCTGTGGTTCAAAGCCACGCATCCTTTACCATCGAATTTGATGAATGCACGCCAGGTAAAATAAAAATCAAGGACCATGTGACCAAGTTTTCTTTCCGTCAGCGTAAGCAACCTTCCACTGAGGTTGCTAGCACACCTACTGAGGTGATGTCAGCAGAGAGTAAAGTTGCTGACTGGCTCGTCCAAAGCAGCGCTAGCATGATGGGAAAGAGCTCGCAAGATGAAGATGTGTGCAGCACAAACAGTGACCCATCTCTTCTGAAGACCACCAAGAGTGAGTCTCTTATACACCATCTGTTTACTCTAGTTTTAGATGAAATACTGTGTTAACTTGTTCTCCTTCCATCAACAGCAAACTACCATGAAGATGGTTCTCAAAGTGATTCGGGGCACCCAGCACTCAATGGAAATAACTTTCTCCAGTTAGAACATCAGGATTCTCCACAAGCCTTGAGAGCTTCCCCACCACAGCAATTTCTCTCCCCTGACTCAGTGGAGCCTGTGTCTGGCTCTCCACCAGAGTCCCAGTCCCTTTCCAGTCTTGCTAAAGCTGAGCCCCACCCAGCCTTTGTGATTGAATTCATTGACGACAACCAGAGAAAGAAGCGTTCCCAGTCCATCAATATCATGGCCCCACCAGAACCCTCCAGTCTCAGGCCACAGCTGGAGAAAGTAAAGAAAAGCTCAAGTCCGACTGGGGAGAGACAAGTCACACCTCCATCTTCCACCACTACTCCACCAACCCAACGGTACACTATCCCCCTGAAGGGCCCTGCTTCTATGGGCTCCCAAAGAGCTGACTCTCTACGAAGGGAAAAGACTGAAGAACGGATCAGCACCAGCCTTTCCTCCCGCTCATCCTCATCTGTGTCCGCAAGACCATTTAGCAGCGTGGGCCGCAAATCTAAACTCACCCAGGAGTTTACTGCTGAATTACTGAAACAAGCAAAGGAGATCTCTTCTGCCACCTGGGAGAGAAATACTACAGCATCTAAAGCAGGGTCAGGGCCAGCATCACAGTCTGGCCAAATTACCACTAGCCCCGCTCATTTCCAGCCTCAAACTTCCTCGCCAATTCATAAACCTGTCCCCCTCAAGGCTCCTGTTATGCCCCCAGCATCTCAAAGTTTTGACGTTAAGAGCCCCACAGGCCCCAGAAATGAAGAGGAGGACAGTCTGAGTGACGCAGGAACCTACACTATTGAAACAGATGTTCACGATAAGGAGCTGGAAGAGGCACGGAGCAAGATTGACCAGGCAAGTTCTTTCACGTATGCTCGTTTTAAAAGAAATAAGGCAGCTTTGCTAATTACCGGTCTCCTCGTGTTTCTCGGAGTGAAGTCCTGAGCCATGAACATTAGCAGTCCTGCTTTGCCTCTCTGTGCACTTATCCACTTGCAATGCTTTGTTCCTGACAGGTGTTTGGTGTCGTTGACAGCCCAGAGCGAACGAACCTGAGTGAAGCAGAAACACCGTCAGCATTTAGGCCTGTTATTGTTCAGGGCAGGGAGGAGCATAGTCAGAAAAGTTGTGGGGAGGTGAGGCCAGCTCCAGAGCAGGGACAGAGTCTGGTGAAGGTAAACTTTCCTGCTCAGGGTTGAATGATGAATTGATAGATGATTGATCATTTTAATGTAACAATGATTATTTTCAGTCGGTAAGACTCAAGTGTCTGATTGCACCAATCGGGATGTAGTGCTTCCTTGATTTGCCTTCTTGGTTTTTGCTCTTTTTTCGGTGTCTCTCTTTTGATTTGTGCACTTGCCTCTTCTTTGCACACAGGCTCTGGGTTCATGATCGTTTGGGTTTTTCTTTTCTAACCAAATAAAAGAAAACAGAAAACCAAACCACGTGTTTAGTACAACATGTTAGGGTTCAAGTGCATACAGCACTTGAACCAGATTGCTCTTTTGGAATTTATAATAACTGGAACTAAGGGAATTATATTTTTAACAGTTTTGCTATTTTTAACAGTAATGAATAACTTGTATGCCATCTTTTACAGGTTCAGTCAGGAGGTGCAGTCTTACAGGGGGCTCCTAAGTGGATGTCTTGCTGGGCCAGCTTGGCAGACAGCTATGCAGAATCTGGGCCTTCGTCCGGCCTCTTTGACATCCATTCCCAGATGGGACTGTCAGAAGGGGGTAAGCCACCTAACCAGCCATTGCTCTATTTGAAATGATAATGAGACACCCTGATGAATATGAATGATATTCAGCGTCATCGTCTGTGGTTAATATGCATTAAAACTGTTCCACTTCAGCACGAGGCACAATCGTCCACAAGGCTACGCTCAGCCAAAGCCAAGAAAGAGTTCAGCGCGGCCTGCAGCTGACATCACCGGGGGAGAAGAGTGACATTCCAGCTCCCAGCATTCATGTTCATTATGACCCAAATTCAACATTTGATGTTGAAGATAACAGCTTGGGGGTCCCTGACGCTCAAGACGGCATTCACAGGTTAACTGTGCAGGACGATGTAGAGCCTGACAGCCTGAGTGATGCCAGCAAGTCAGATGATGGATCTATTGTAGAGCAGAAGAGGAAGCCTCTGTCGGACCAAAATGGAGACAAGCGCACGCTCCCGGCCAAGTCTACATCTTTTTACATCGGGTCAGAGGAGGAGGTGGTGCCCAAAGCTAGAACTCCTAAGGCTGAGAGAAAACAGGTGACCAAAACCTTTTCAACAGCCACTCTGACCAAACTGAGAGGCAGTCAGGAGTCTGCAAGAGTCAAACCTGTTGTATCAGCTCCTGTACTGAGCCAGGCAACACAGAGGCCAGAGGGTAAAGAAGCATCCCCGTTATTCAGACAGGAGAGCTTCACGAAGGAGCGATCTAGCAGCACCAGGTTGCCTAACATCTCTAGCCAGCCTGCTCAAAGAGATCTAAACCCTGAATTACTGCAGAGAGCTAACAGTCAGGACACGCATTCATTTCTCAAAGAGACTGAAGATGTTCTGGCTGTACTGGAAGCCAAACTCCAAGCAGGACAAACCAACACTCCATCTCCTGTTATGGACTCTCTTTCTGGGGAGTCTGATGTGGACACCTCCAGTACAGTCAGCCAACACAGCAGTAAGACAAAGCCAAGCACACTAACAAAAAAAGTGTCGGTCAGTGGCCTCCAGAGAGAGAGGTCTTCAGCTAGCCTAACTAGTCAGGATTCGACTCAGCAGTCCTCAGAAAAGCACCGTACTCAGGAAGCAGAAAGGAGCAACAGGACTGAACCTCTGAGGAGGCCAGTCGGATTGAGACGCAGTGTGGGAAAACGTGGTTCCACAGACCTAAGTGATGACCACCAGAGCTTACCATACTCTGATCAGGAGTCAAACAGCAAACAAACACGCAAATACACAATTCCCCTTCAGAAGGAGGATACCAAGAGCTCCAGAGTGTCCCAGGCACTGAGTCGTGCCAACAGTCTATCAGCCCCAAGACCCACCAGGACTTCCATGCTGCGCCGGGCTCGCCTCGGAGAGGCCTCAGACAACGAGGGCACAGAGACTGATAAGCTGTACCAGGAGGCCAACAACACCCCAGCTAAGCAGCCCCAGGAAGCCAAGAAACTCTCCAGGCTGGATATGCTGGCCATGCCTCGGAAACGGACGAGCTCATTTAACACACCCAGTGACAACGAGGCCTCCTCCACCCCACAGTGGACAGGCAGAAGCACAGGATTTTCCAACCGCAGCGCAGAGCTGGGTGTCAGCTCCACTCGTAGGGCCTCTGGTCCAGGGCCAAAGCCGGGAGAAAGGCCACAGAAGGCAGCACTCAACAGAACTCCAATCACTCGTGTTCGCTCCAGCAGTGCCAAATATGCCAGCAGCACAGCAAGTAAGTATAGTACCGGCACTTACACACCATCTGTTCTTATATATTTAAGTGCAGGGCCTTATCAGCCATAAAAATGAACTCGGATTTAGCATTGTGGGAATGACATGCCTGCAATGTGTGTCAGACATGACAGAGAATTGGTCTGAAGCCTTTATAAGTCTCAGCTAATATAACCGATTTCTCAGCTCTGCAATTAAGAACTTTTTCATCAAACAACAGCTGTGTGTGAAGGAAACTAACACTAATATTAATTCTCCAATGTTCAATATCTTTCATCTGCACAGTGTACACTCATTGAAGTGAAGGCTGGATTGCCGTTTCTTTATGCAGCCGTGCTTTGAGAGTGTATTACTGGTCCTGACTTTAACACAATATGTTTCACATTACAAATCAACTTGTATTATTTTTTAAACTCATTTATTCCTATCTGTACTCAGCCGCTGTACTGTGGAAGTCTAGTGTTCATTTGAGTTTGGTTCAGACCCCCCCTTAAAAACAACAACAGTAAATTGTTGGAAAGTCATGAAGACTTCCACAGCATCATGTCTGTCTCTTGTTCGGGGAAATGTTTTGGGGGTTTCTATTAAAACACTCAGTGGGGTTTTTTTCTTTTTCTTGGTGGTTCTTTCATGGCATCTCTTTCTCTCTCTCCTGTTTTCCCAACTTATTTGTCCTCGTCTTCCAAAACTCTAACCAATTCACAACACCAAGGCTCTAGGCGACGACAGAAAGGCTCTGACTATACCTCTACCTCAGATGAGGAGTACGACTCAAACCAGAGCACTCCTAAACACAAACGCTCCCAACCTTCCTCAGCTTCTCATAGCCCACGCAATCCGGTTCGGCCGCAGCCGATCGTGGCCCTGCGCCCGAAACACCGCGGCAGAGACTCTGAAGAGGAGACCAACGAGGGAGATGCCTTCCACAACTGGTCCACACACAGTGCTGAGATTGCACGGTAAGAAATATGACAGGCTGGGCGTTTCTGGTGTGAATACTTGGGTTTTCCAGCAAACGCAAACAGTTTTAAGCATTTATTTTTGTTTCATTAGTTAAGGGTTGTGTGAAAAATCACAGTAGATGATGATTTTTATCTGTTCAAACAGTTAATTTACTTCACTGCAACACTAAACTTGAATATATATTATTGGATATTTCCTTTAGTTTCTTGCAAAAATATTTGCATTGACTTTGTTGTGGAGAATTGGTTTAAAAGGAATACTTAAATTCAATACAATATGGATTTATTAATTTTTTTATTGAAGGTTGAGTCAAGATCTGGCCAAAGACTTGGCAATATTAGCCAGAGAGATCCACGATGTAGCGGGTGATGGCGAGCCCGGAGAGGAGTGCAGTGCACCAGGCTCCACGGCGGTTTCTTATGAACAGGTACCGTTGTTACCTTAAACTTCAAGTGAACGAGTGAGGGCATTTTTGACGGCAGTCATGTGTTAACATGTGCTGTTATGATGTTTTTAATTGTAAAGCCATTTCCTGCTATGGATTTGTTTACCTCTCTTACAGCTTTGGTATTTGTTTTAAAGGAATTGGCTCATAATTGAAAATTATATGGGACCATTTATGACTTAAACATTTTTTTTGTGGTTTCCACCACATTTTAAAATTTTACAGTGATTCATAGCTTATAGACCGATATTAGCCCAAAGTGACGATGAAAGAGCTCAGATGAAGATGATTCTAGTCATCTCTTTTTAAATAAAATAAAGGAAAACCATAGTTACACTAAGTCTTCTAATGCATTTACCTGCCATTAAAAAATAAAAAACGTATTTCTTTATTTCATCTTTTTCTTGATCAGCATGTTTCAGAGGCTAACAGTTACCAGAAAGTCCCCCCAAGTTCTGCACCATTAGGGGAAGCTGAGCAGAGCTGGAGTGACCGTGAACACAACTCCAGGAGCAGAGAAGAGGTCAGACATGATCAGTTGCTTCTCCTTTAGATATCCTGTAACGAGAGCTCTTTTATAAAAGTGTTTTATTGTTGTCCCCCTCAGGGCGTTGTGGACACTGCGATGCTGAATCCGGTGTCTCAGGTCATAATTGCTATCAGAGAAAACACGGAGCAGCTCGCTGACAAAATGAAGTAAGATACTAAGAAGAGCAGACACCATGAACACTTAAACTCCTCTCTTTCCATTCCTGATCTGGCTTTGATGAAAAACTTTATTGATCCTGTCTGACAGCCAGACTGCAGTGAGCATCAGCTCTAATTTAATTACTGTAACTTAGTGAGTCAGCTCACAGACAGATTGGCTGACGATATGGGACCAAGAGCAGAGATCTAATCTAAGTAAATGAGACACAGATGAAAAAACTGTTTCCTCTGCTACATGCGGCTTCAGCTTGTCTTTTCCTGGTCGTTATTTGGTAATGTTTCAGACGTCAAACGAAAGCTGTGGCTTACTTTTGCTGTGATAAATTCTGCAAAATGATCAGTGTCAGAGAGCAGAACGTTGACTGAAAGGCACCTCTGCACACAGGGTGATGTTCCAGGACAGAGTGGATATCTGGGAAGAGATTGAGGCCAAGGTCGATTCTGAAAATAATGTCCCGTTTGCAAAAACATCCAACAAGGTTAGTGTGCTTTTGGTTGAATGACAGGATAAACACATGCTGGTAAACACTGCATGTTTGAGCCAAGTTAGACGTCTGTGTTTCAGGAAATCTCATCTATCTTGAAAGAACTCAGGAGAGTTCAGAGACAACTCGAAGGTGAGTCATTCAGACCCTTTAGAAACTATTTAAATGGAAATAATTTTAAAATAATTTTCTTGTGGCTGATGACTAATTTCAATTATTTTTTTTTAATATTTAGTCATTAACACAGTCATGGAGCCCAGCTGGCAGCCTGGAGCTACCAAGACCTCAGCCACTGCAGTCTCCTCCTCATCTGGAGTTCACACTAGCAAGCATTCTTCCTCACGAGACTGGAGAACGGTGCACTCCATTTTCAAGCGTGGCGGTGGCCCGAGGCCCAGCGAGAGGGTCAGGAGAGCGGCTGCGACCCCAGACGATGTCAGAGAGGGATATTTAGTCTGAGATCTGGCACAAACACGCAGGTCCAGCCAGTCCACTCCAAACAGCCAGGTGCCAGACCTCTGTGCGCACAAAGGAAACCCAAAGGAGGGAAGTGAGACTTTGTTCACAGAAGTGCATCCTCCTGCACACACAAACACACACACTACTGCACTATAAGCACACCCACCTGTGTAAGGATGTAACACACTGAGAGAGACCACAAAGCTATACTTGATTGTGTGTGTTACAGATAGTCGTCATTATTTGCCAATGTTGTTATCACCAGCACTTTTTTTTTCTTTAATAAAAGATCATCATAATTAGCTGCCCAGAGAAAAACAAGCCTGAACATAATCATCCCAGGGAAGTCTTCAGATACGTCAAACATGTGTGTTTAGTGACAAATCATCATTGAGGAAGTATTTTATTTTTATAATAGCAAGAACTAAAGTTAATACTCGCACATGCTGATATGCTGTGTGCTCCATCCTCAGTAACTCCCCACGCTTATTGTTTTTTGTTTGCCTCCTTCCTCTTTGTGGGGTAGAATGAAAATGTATTTTTTAGGGGATTTTTTCCTGAGACACTGGTATTTTGTAACTGACACAGCACGGCTGTAGGTACGAGTTAGTCGCCTTTTGTGCCAGAATAGTTTGTTACTATTACGCAATCGCTACAAGCCAATTTTGTGTGCACGCTGGTACTATTTCCCTCGTCGGCACTACGCTTTTGTCCAACAGAGGGTGAAAAAAATCCACTTCAGGAGTGTGCAATCTAAATGGAGGAACGGGTGTGCTCTATAAGTAAATCAGCAAGCAATCACAAACTCTGGCTGCAGCTTTAGAGTATTCCCAGCCCTTCTAACTTTTGTAAAATTTCTTATTTTTATATTTGTGTCAAACACTTTGGGAGCTTTGGATTGTTTTCCACGCCTCAAGCAAAATTTGGCTCCAAGGTTTGTCCAAAGACGAACACGATTTCAAGGACGAGAAATGTGTCGTCTTTATCTGTTTCTGCACGACACCTCGGCCCTTCGAGTCGTGAGAGATGTAATGTTATTTATGACCAAGTAAATTGTATGAAATTGTTAAAAAATTTTGATGATAGCAGCTGATTTGTTAACGTGTGTGTAAATGTCTAAAGATCGTCTACACGTCCTACAGGTTACCTCTCAATCTCGTCTTTTTGCACTGAGGTAGTACAGCGTCATCCCTCTTTAAGCCGATACGCTGCAAACTGAAAGCTTTGACTCTCCGGTGAAAGATTGTAAGAATCCGATGCTGACACAGGAGGCCGAAGCAGGGAACTCCGGCAAGCTTCTCAGTTTCCCTCTTCCTAGTCTGGACCATGCATGTGATTGTAACTGGGAAGTACCTACAAAAGTGCCACATTAGCTGCATGGGATAAAGTTTCATGCGGGCGAGTACAGTGGTTGTTTACAGACTCCAGCAAAATTTGAATGTTTTTCTTCTTGTCATTCTCAACCCGTTGCTGCTATTCATCTTCTGTGGGATAGTATTTCCACTTAGCTTTAGTCCGACACGGTCCGCTGAAGATTTAAAATGTGTGTATCAAATTTCTGTCCCCTGTTTTGGATCTTCAGTTTCTGTTTCCATTCCTTCCCTACCCAAATGATTTGGTTGTAATTTGATAGCTGTTATTTATGTTTGGTTATTTGTGTAAGATGTCAGATATGTTTTGTTTTTTTCCAAATAAATGTGATTAGTAAACCTGTTTTGCTTTTTGTCATCTGTTATCTCTTGTTACACTCTACCCCTCCCCATGCTACAGAACTACCCAAAAAACCTGAAACGAAACTGAAAATGGGAACTATGTTGTGATATATTCAGCATCAGAATTCACTTCTGCTCATATTTGGGGGGAAGTTTGGAGGAAGAAAACAATCAAGTTGGCTTAGAAGAAACTTTTAAAGAGTTCAATCTGTAAGTTTCTTTTCATTACTTTAAAAATGAATCCAATTCCAAAATGAAAACCATCTGGAATAATTGCAGAAATGAAGATGATTTGGTTCTTATCACAGATGTGAGCTCTCTAATTTGTTTATCTTCTGTCCGACACGGTAACTTCCTGCTTTTGGTCTCTAACAGCACTTGAAAGGGGAAAATGACCTCCTCGTATAGCAGCCTTGATGACAGTAACGATTCAAACAAAAGGGTAGGGCAGCATCAAACATTAAAAAGCAAACTATGCGCTTTCGTGACCTTTCTTACTCTTAAAGCTCTCTTCCTCTCAAACCTCACCTTCTTAGACCAGCTGCGTGAAGCTACTTGCGATTGTGGCATGTCTGACTATTTTGGGAGTTTTGCTCGCCATCATCGTGCTGGAGAGACCTCCACCTCCCAAAAACCACGAGATACTCCCAGGTGACGACGGCTGGAGCAATTTCTCTACTGATCAGTGCAGGTAATAATCCAGTAATTACATCACGATCTTCTTAACTATCTGCTGCACGGCTTGAAGAAACATGTCCACATTTGCTCACTGTTTCGGAATCAAGTCGTGATTTCGCCGTGTTTGTAAAGTGGTGCGTTTTTAAACTTTATTTGGCCTCATTCTCTGATTATTTTTTTAACGCGCAAAATCTACCACAGTTTCCTCTTTATGTGTAATAAATATAAGGAGGAGGAGGCTGAGTGGCCAGGTGTTCCTCTTTATGTGGGACTGGACGTTATTCCTTATCAGCCTGACCCACGGTTTGATTGGCTCTAGCTTGCAAAGTTAAACACTGCAGCACAGACACTTCACTGGAATTTGACTGTAACCTAATTTTAGATGTGGAAAATAAAATAGGACAGACTGCGATCTTGTATCACCTGCAGACTATTTTATTCCACCGCGGTAAAGTGAGCCGTCATTTGTGAGCCGCGGTCAAGCCAGCCGCCTCCTATCCGCCGCATAAATTTCCTTGCGCTTTTACACCAGTCTTTACGGTAGCGCCTTTTCGCTTTATATCCTGATTGAAAGCCTAGACCCGCGCGCGCGCACACACAAATTACAATGGAACAGCCCAATACAGCCATCGTGACAGTCTGGTTGCATATTCAAAAATTCATTAAAAATCATTCTTAAAAGTTGATGCCAAGCTTTCAACACAATCCTCTTCTCGGACACCTACTTTACCTCTGGGCCAGTTTTTACCCAGATTTACTGTAATATTACTCAGAAATCACAGTAAACTCATATTCAGTGCAATACAGTCAATACACTACAATCATGTTTATTTCAAAAATTCATTAAAAATCATCCTGAATAGTTGAGGTCCAACTTTCAACACATCCCTCCTCTGGGACACCTACTGTACCTGTGTGCCAAGTTCCATCCAGATTTACTGTAAAATTCCTCAGAAAATAAAGGAAACTTATATTCAATCTAATACAGTCAATACAATAGGATTCTCTCAATTTTCAAAAATTCATTAAAAATCATCCTGAATAGTTGAGGTCCAACTTTCAACAGATTCCTTCTCTGGGACACCTACTGTACCCGTGTGCCAAGTTCCATCCAGATTTACTGTAAAATTCCTCAGAAAATAAAGGACATTTATATGCAATTCAATACAGCCAATACACTACAATTATGGAAATTTCAGAAATTCATTAAAAATCATCCATAGTAGTTGAGGTCCAACTTTCAACAGATTCCTTCTCTGGACACCTACTGTACCTGTGTGCCAAGTTTCAGCCAGATTCACTGTAATATTCCACAGAAATTACAGGAAACTTGTATTCAATTTCACCGTCAAATTAATAAAGCTTCTCCGATTCTGATTTTTCTGTACATATGTAGGTTATGTATTTCAGAAATGTAAATAGAGCTTGTTCGTTTAGATTTTGTATTGCATTCTTTTTCATTTTAATACCTTTTCTAAAAAATTACACTAAGTTTAGAAAATAATGTGATTCTCGCAGTTTGGGTTTGTGACCCAACCCTTTTTGCATTAGTTTTGGTATTTGTTGATTAAGATTACTATTGATCAGTGTATGTAATTCTTGTTTTTGCTGTTATTAGTTAGTACTTTTAATTTGGCGATACTTTGTTACGTTCTTCTAATTCTCCCCTAACTGCTTTTAAATTACATCATCTCATCCGCTGTATAGTAAGTAAAACATATTCCATTCTAAACCTTGCGGTAATCTTTAAGAACATATTTTTAAAAACTGAAACAAATTGAAAAATATTTTTTTTCACAAAACCTGGTCAATTAAACAAATCAATATGGTTATTATCTGCAATTTCAATGGCGATGTATATCAGAAGTGAAATTGTTCTATAAAAGCAACAGCTTTCCTTTCATTGTTACTATTTAACACCATTAAATAGAATTTAAACACTTTGTTCATTTTATTAACTGTATTGCTTTAGGTTCAATTGACAATATTAATTTGAATTTAATGGAACCATTTAGATTGCGTTTTGGACCTAATTAATTTGATTAATTATGATTTAATTAATAGTTTCATCTATATGCTAAATGTTTAGGTATCAACAAAACAAGTCTAGAAAGGTTCCTGAGTTGTCATCTATACATTGTAATTAGGTGTTTGGACCTTTCAGAGGTCTTCAGCAAAGGTCTAACACTTAACTACAGAGTACAGGTGACAACTCAAAAACCTTTTTACACTTGCTCACACGTTACCATTTATAACATTCAAGATCCTTGCACTTCAACAGAAAACTCTTACACCAAAGCTTACATAAAGTGTAAATGCAAAAAAAGGGTGCTGCATCAACAACTTTATTTACGGTGAGCCTTAACAAGGCAAAGCTTCTACAGGGAACAACACTGCATAAGGCAATATTAAATGCTTAAAGGGCATGACCAAAATTTAAACATTGGAAACAACTTTCGAGTTTCAACAAAGTGACATTGTAGTGTGCCGTAAGATGTCAAATTCAATACAACTTGTGATTATAGTCAGATCTGCAGATTTACCACAGCAACTTAAAAATCACTGTATAATGCAATTACAGAAAATATTTAAGTGACACAAAAAGGTAAAAACGATTTAGTCCCCAGTTACAAAAATCTGATTCAGAATTATAAGTTTTCTATTATATAATAAATTTTACAATAAAAAAAATGCATATAGCAAATCTCAAAATATTCTTAATTAAATACTAAGACCAAAAATCCAGCACTTAACTTGAGTACAGGTGACAACCTTAGAACCTTTTCACATTTGTTTGCACATACACTTTAACATTTATAACACTCAAGATCCTTGACCTACAATGGAAACCTGGTACACAAGAACTAATATGAAGTGTAAATACAAAAAAATTGTGTTGCTTTAACAACTTGAACAAAAGCCTTCAACGAGGCAAAGCTTAAACAGGGAAACAACACTGCATAATGCAACATTAAATGAAGTGTGTAAAATAAAATGTAAACATCTGAAACAACTTTCCAGTTTCAACTAAGTGACAGTGTAGTGAGGAGTAGGATGATTTCAGGATCTACAGTTGTAGGTCTGTAATGGCTACAGTCTGCAGAATTACCACAGCAACTCAAACTGAAGAAAATGTTGTGAAACAAGGAAATATATCCATCTGCGTAATTTTGTCCCCAGTTCAAAAAACTCAGTTTCTGAATTATGTTTTCTTTTCCACAATCAAAAGAAAAAAAGCATTCGGTAAATCTCTTAAATATTAAAGCTATGACAAAATATTTACAAACAAAGATCAACATATATATATATTTATGAACTTTTAAACAGTGAAACAGAGCACTTATTTTCGGAGACATTTCGATCTACAAGAGTCATTGCGTCTCCTTTTGGCAGAGTTTGTTCTTCAGCACTTGTATTTTGTTAGACAGTTTTTTGTCTTCCAGTCCCATGAGCACCTTCTGGAAGAACTCAAATGTGTAGCGACGTGGCTTTGGGTAACTCAGATTGAGGCAGTAAATTAGCCCAAACAAAAGTGCACACCCGCTCGCCACATCGTGAAGATCCTGCAAGACGGTGCATCTCTCGATAATGATGCCAACATCTTCAAGGGAGTCATCAGGCTGTGCTCCTTCATGGATTATTTTATAAACACGCCAAATCCATCCTCTCAAGCTCTTCAGCTTCCATCACGTTGAAATCCTGAAAAGGACAGATATATTTTAAATCTGTTGTATTTTGGTCATTGCATCATCTATCTATTCACTCCATTTTAGTTCAAATGGTCCACACTATCCTAATTACACAGATCCCTGAATGAGACTGAGGAGAACAGACCAAAGAAAAATGTGGATTTAAGACTATCACCAAATAAAGACCAAGAAGAAGATACATGAAACATGGACAGAGGGCAGAAGGAGTATACATTAATAATATTATCAATATTCTGCTGACCAGGGTCATTTTCTTTAGTTTTGCATAAAACAATGTAAGTGAATGGAAACAAAATCCTAGTATTTCCCATGCACTTTATTGTTGTAAGCTAATTTAAAGAAAACTGATTGCTGCCAGATCAGGAGAATGCCTGGGCTTGTTTAGAAAATACATTTTTCAACTTACAAAACTCTGGGAATTATGACAGTCAAAATTTTACTGAGGGGTGGAATATCCCTTTAAAAATAAACTTACTGATGAGATTTTCAGGGTTCTCATTCAGGTATATAATCACAGCTTTAAGGATGCATTCACGCTTCACTTCGATTCGGGAACTCTAAACAAAACAACACATGCATGGCAATTACTTTTTTGAAGTTTTTAGAGACCCCCACAGAACTTAAGTCAATTTTTATTGTTGTTTAACCAATTCATAATTGTTTCTAAGTAATTTTAAACATGCTTTTTGCAAGCAAGTAGTATTTTGTGTTAGAGAATGAGAAGCTTACCAATTCATTCCCATAAAGATTATAAGTTATGAGTCCAATTACACTGATTGCGATACATTGGGTCGCGGAAAATGCAGCTTTAGCGTGGTGTACCACCCGAAAAGTGTTGTTGCATAGGAGTGCTGTTCAAAGGAATCAAAAACATTTTGATAGAGATTTCCAAAAATTAATGACAAAAACTACACACTGTCAGGTTAATATGAGGTATGCGGGCTACCACCACATTTGCAGTATTTATACCAAGTTTGAGTGAAAAAAAATAATCTATTGTGTCACTGAGTTGTGGCGAAATGTGAAATGTTGTCTGCCTTTGTCTTTTCTCAGTGTAGCTAATTATTCCTTTGGACAATTAATGAGTAACAAAAAAAAGAAAAGAAAAAAGCTACAATGCCAGCAGCGGCACTTATGGCCTCTAGGGGCATGAGTTACTTAGTTCTGCTTTGTGTCAGGACCAAGTCCAGAATATAAGCCAAAAGCGAGATGAGAAGTATAACGCAGGAGAGAACAAGCATAAAATGACCCAAGAAAGTTAAAAATACAGGTTAATAACCAGACCTGAGATCAACCTGCAACTAATCTATTAGTTACAGAACATTATAACAAGACAGAATACCTGTGAATTGTAGACAATGCTGCTGTGATCCGCCGCGCTGTTTCCCCTCCTTTTTTTCGTAGAATCTTCATCAACTGGTCAGAGTACTGGTCAAGACTGCTCATGAATGTGGACAGCAGTGGAACTGTGGTGATAACCTAAAAGACCAAATAAGAGAATTCAAAATGTAAAATTGCGTATTAAGGAAAAAGTAAATAATATGAAAGCATTAGGTACCTTCAACATGCACTTTTGGAGCACAGCTCAAATCTCCGCAGCTCCAAATTCCACAACCAGCAACCTGAGAGAAAAAGAAAACCAGAAAAAATGAATCGTGTACAGTGAGACACATGCAAAGGGGTAGCACAGAGATGGTCTAAACTTAAGAACAATCCTGTTTCTTTTAAAATGTATTAATAATACAAGTTAAATTTCAAATGCTCCAAAATTTCTATTACTCATTTCATAAATCTGTTCCTGTGAGCACGTTTACCATTATATACCGGAGCAGCCCAGTCTGTGAACGTGACCCTTTGAAGGTGACCCCCACTTGCCCCCAAAAATGAAATCAAGTATACTGGGTGGTTAGTGCTCCGTTTGTCGGTTTGTGCTGGTAAAATCATCGTTTGTATCGCTAGGTGTCAAAGATATTACACTTTTATTTAATAGGTCATTCAGAGTTCATCCCCCCCCCCAAGCAACACGAAAATGGCCCAAAATAGGTCAAAACATGCCACAAAATGCTCGGGCGCGAGCGAGCGTTTTCTACGACGCCTACATCACCCGGACGCTCACTCGCGCCCGTAAGCACGGGGCGCGTGCTTGACGCCCTTGACGTCACCGCGAAAAAGTAAAACATTAGTAACTGGTTAACCTTAGCAGCACAAATGTTAATTTTAACGGCACAAACAAGCACTAACCAAGCAGAGCATTTTTTGGCATGTTTTGGCCTATTTTTGGCTGTTGTCGTTTTGCTGGGAGGGGGCTCTTCAACTCTCAATGACCTATTAAATAAAAGTGCAATATCTTTGACACCGTAGCAAACAAACGGAGCACTAACCACCCAGTATACTTAATTTTGGGGGCAAGTGGGGGTCACCTTCAGAGGTCTCTTTGAGACTTGATGCGCGAAGATATGCAAACTACGCAGCTAGCGGTTCTCTTCAGTGAAACAGACGAGTCCTCAACAATCACTGCACATGTATCCCAATTCTTGTTCGGGCTAACGTTCTTCTAACTTGATAGTGCAATAAAACAAATAAAATAAGTGTGCTATTCGGAGTTCGAATGAAATTTTAAACGCAGATGGGACAATATTCAGATGTGCAGTAATATCGAATATGCAAATGAATGTTTCCAATGCTAGCAAAATGCTACAACCTACAGAACACATACTGCCCACATATTTACCGGAAAAATATACGCCATATATTATCACAAAGTACTAGTTAAATTATATTCTATTAAAAATAGGAAGAAATTACCTTAACTCCAACGGATGAATCGTGATTAATCCCTCTTTCCAGACACGTGGCCAAAGCACACTGTGGCGTAGGTGAAGAAGGTCAATGCGTATGCGCGAAGATTTTTTTCATTCTCTGCGCATGCTCAGAAAGGATGTGGAAAGGGCTCTTTGGATTTAATTAAATGTGTTCAATAAATTGGAAATATCAATATTATTTAACATTAAAACGGTATAGAATTAATTAAATCAAATTTAAAAATATTAATTACACCCATAAGATTAACAATTTTAAGTATATTGAACATAAAACTAAGAATTAATTTTTAAAAACCCCATGTTTCATTTCTTAGAGTGTACTCAGGATGATTTTTAATGAATTTTTGAAAATTGACATAATTGTAGTGTATTGGCTGTATTAGATTGAATATAAGTTTCCTTTATTTTCTGAGGAATTTTACAGTAAATCTGGATGGAACTTGGCACACAGGTACAGTAGGTGTCCCAGAGAAGGAATCTGTTGAAAGTTGGACCTCAACTATTCAGGATGATTTTTAATGAATTTCTGAAATTTCCATAATTGTATTGACTGTATTGGGCTGTTCCATTGTAATTTGTGTGCGCGCGTGCGCGTGGGATATAAAGCGAAAAGGCGCTACCGTAAAGACTGGTGTAAAAGCGCAAGGAAATTTATGCGGCGGATAGGAGGCGGCTGGCTTGACCGCGGCTCACAAATGACGGCTCACAAATGACGGCTCACTTTACCGCGGTTTTATGCCCACAAAGGTAAAAGCTGCTTCACTGGAATGTCACTGAAGCTGCCACAAAGAAAAGGAAGTTCTTTGTTACAATAAAGGCTGTGAAGCTATGTGACTAGCTAACCAGGTGAAGTCACTTATTCTCAGGGGATGTTGCCATCAAACGTCAGGTTTCTTTTAAGGTTTGTAGAAAGTTGGTAAAACGTTCAAAAAAAATGCATAGAAGTACTTGATGTAATCATTTTTTGTGTGACTGTCTTTCACATTGTTTTTGATTAACTCCTTTGTTTTGCTTCATTGAGGTTTGCTGGCATTCATTTTTGCACACCTCTCTTAAAGCCCCCCATAGCATTTCAGTCAGGTTGAGGTCTGGACTTTGTGCCATTTCAGCATCTGGATTCTTTTGACTCGATGCCACCAAGGTGCAGGTCTGCAAAACAAGCCCAAACCATCACCTGTCCTCCCCCGCGGTTGATAGTTGATATGAGGTGTTTGTGCTGCTGTGCTGTGTTTGGTTTTCGGCAAACATCTCCACTTTGCTCTAGTCTGTCCAAAGGAAATTGTTCCAAAACTCTTGTTGTCTGTTCAGATGCAACTTTGCAAACCTAAGCCATCGAGATATTTTTGGAGAAAAGAGCCTTTCTCCTGGTAACCCTCAAAATCATTTTGCTAGTAGAAGCAAGTGTTTGTTTTAAGTTCATTTGCAGTAATATTTTGACTCTACAAAACATCAACTTTGACTGTTTTTAAGGATATAGAGGTTAAAGGGAAGCTGTAATACCCCTTAAAAGGGGTAAAAGCACCTCATAGATGTCAGTTAAAGCTTTGGATGAGTCTACAACTCCACATCTGTAGACTTAAAGATTAAAAGTTACTTTTTTCAATTTTTTCCACTTCAACTTCCAAAGAATTCCCTGAGCAGATGTCTTTTTTTTAAAATCCTGCAGCATGGCCCTTGTGGAGAGCATTCCCGAACATATGAAATACAAAGGCAACGTAACATTTGGGATCCCTCTTGAACAAGTCTGGAACAATCTCATCTCAGTGGCAACAAACGAAGTGGATGTGGTCTCTTTCTACTGGACGTTAACTGGGGAAGACATCAGTGTCAACTCTTCCTCTGATATGCCCGTGAGTTACCAGCTGCAGTGGATAGTTGTGTTCCTCATTAAAACATCCCTACAAACTTTTTTCTTCTAATGTTTTCATTGTGTCCTTGGCAGGGAAGGAACATCCTGAAAGAGCTTGAAGAGCTTCCTTCGAGGAATGTGACTGTCCGAGTGATAACGAGTGTTCCCACCGTCAGAACAAACTCCACCGATTTACAGATCTTAAAACAAAAAGGTTTGCTTTCTCTTCAACAAAGTCTTGTAGGCCACCAACTCTTTGCACCAGCTTGACCTTGACCCTTGTCTTTTTCTTCCTGCCTGCAGGAGTTCATGTGAGAAAGGTGGACTTTGGCCGCCTTGCAAACGGCGTTCTTCACAGCAAGTTCTGGATTGTCGATAGGAAACACGTGTTTATTGGAAGCGCCAACATGGACTGGAGGGCTTTAACACAGGTGAACGCTCACATTAGACAATCAAAGGTACTTTGCTATTTTGAACCTTTAGAAACGCTGCTAAACAATTTAAAGAGTTACTTTTAACTGCAGGTGAAGGAACTAGGAGTTGTGATCTACAACTGCTCCAGTCTTGCGAAGGACCTTCGTAAAATCTTCCAGTCCTACTGGGTGATGGGTCAACCCAACAGCTCCTTGCCACAGCCTTGGCCTGCAAACTATAACACAGACATCAACAAACAACACCCCCTGCTGGTGAAAGAGAATAACATCTCCACCCGGCTGTATGTGGCAGTAAGTTCATTAGGTTTCAGTTCCTTTTTAAAGGATACTGTTAGGTTTTCTTTATCATTAATAGAGAAAGGGTTGTACTCTGCAGCTATGTCTACAAAAACATACTTAAAACCTGTGGTTATGAATCAAGTGCTCCTGTTGATTTCTTGTGTTTCACTCCAGGCTTCTCCTCCATCCTTCTGTCCTCCATCGAGGACTCAGGACCTGGATGCTATTCTCTCCATCATCTATGGGGCTCAACACTATGTTGATGTAGCTGTCATGGAGTACTTCCCCACCACGCGCTTTGACAGGCCTCGGAGGTTAACTTAACCCTTTACAGAAAATACTCCACATTAATGATCCACATCGTTTTCCTCTGTTTTCCTCACTCTGAAATCCTCGGCTTTCACTCAGCAGATACTGGCCGGTCATCGAGGATGCCATCAAGACGGCCGCGTTCGAGAGGAAAGTGCAAATCAGGATGCTGATCAGCTGCGGGCGGGATTCTGATCCAGACATGTTGCCTTTTCTTCAGTCTCTAGCCTCACTCGACTCTCCTCAGCAGCATATCAGCATCCAGATAGTAAGACGCAACATGGGATACATGAAACTCCTGAAGATGATTGCCACTATTTTAAAAAAAAATTGTGTTTACGCTCCTTTCTTTTTTCAGAAACTCTACATCGTCCCAGTGGCAAACCAGTCCGATATTCCATTTTCCAGAGTCAACCACAACAAATACATGGTGACTGATAAAGTAGCTTATATCGGTGAGAAACACAGTTATTCTACAAATGTGTCGTTGCTCTAAGTAAGTTGATGGAATCTCTGACCAGGTTTATGCTCTGCTGCTACCCAGGTACCTCTAACTGGTCAGGAGACTACTTTCTTACCACCGCTGGAGTGGGCCTGGTGGTGTCCCAGCATGCATCTCAACCTGAAATGAAGAATACGACCCTGTACAGTCAGCTCAAGGCAGTATTTAACAGAGACTGGTATTCAGAGTTTGCTGTGCTCCTCGATGACCTGGGACACCACCCAGACTGTTCACTATCGAGATGACTGAAGCTCTTTTATGAATCTTAAGTGCATTTCATGACATTCAAATCCCAGTTGGGACACAGTATTCTGCTGTTTTTATGACCTTTTTGTCAGGAACGATATTTTTAATACAACTGTCACATATGTTAATTAACCTACTAAATGTGTCATGCTACAGTTCTGACTGAACATGTTTTAGTACATGTGCAGTCAGATTTACAATGTTCTTTCAGGCGCAGTGTGATCATTCACTGCTGAGCTGATTGTTTTAAAGCATGATTAATGAATATCAACCATTGAGTGCATTTTAATGTCATGGTTAAATATGTAAACATGCATGAGACTTTTGTGTACCTGTGGCTGCAGTATCTAAGTAACACTGACCAGCACAGCACTACAAGGCCATGCTTACACCTGCTGGTCTGATCAGATAAGCGCAGGTTTGATGGGGAAAGTCATCAAAGAAAGGCTGAGAAATCCACCAACTTTTGCCAGCACAGGAATATTGGTTGAATGCGCCAGCACAATCCTGGAGTTACAGGCAAGGGCAGTGGAAGCTGCAGCTGTGCAATAAGAACCTCATCTTTGTTTCTGATATGTTGCATGGATGTCCTCTGTTTGTTTGTGTCTGCAATTGTTCAGTTTGTTGGTAGATTTTTGTACTTTTGTTTGTGTTGGTCTTTGTATATGTTTCCACCCAAGTGTTGGAGATGCTGTCAGATGGGGTGAGATCTCACACTATACAGCAGCTTCCTGTGGGGTACCGCTTGGACTGCTGATCTGTTTTGCATAAAGAACAGTGTAATAAAGATATGGTGGGAAGAAAAAGAATCTGATCTTTAGACTTTTTTTATAGTGTCAGTTCACAACAGTCGCTTTGAGATGCTTTAACTTCGTGAACCATAGTGTAAGGTAAGGACACCATAGATTAGAGAGAAAACTCAAACAATCAGACGATGCACCATGAAGAGCTTTTGGGAAAAGTGGGGAGGAGGAACTCCCCTTTAACAAGAAGACACCTTTGTCAGTTAGCCAGGTTCAGGAAGACACCGTCATCTACAGTGACCTGTTGGGGATTCAAGGGAAAGAGAAGAGAAGAAAGAGAGCATAGATAGACAAACAAAAAACAAAGTATGGTGGGGAGAATGCCAAGGCTATCTTGGGGAGGTCCCCAGTTGCCTGAGTCTATAACAACATAATTGAGGGACACCTGATCCAACTCTAACTGTAAAAGTCATTAAAAGTTGGTGTTAAGCCTAATCATAAAAAAGAGAGTGTTCCTGTCTCCTGAATCCAAACTAAGGTTTCCCAACAGCACAACATCCTGACAGCTGAAAGCTCTTCTTTGCAATTTGCTTTTGGAAACCCGAGAAAAACACAAGTAAGCCTGGAGTCTGAGAAGGCAGTGGTCTATTGGGATCATATGCGACTGTGAGGTCTTAAAATATGATAGAGCCTGATCATTCAGAAATATGTAAAGTAAGATTGGTGTTTTGGGTGAGCTTTTTCTCTCTTCTTCTTTCAGTGACCTCTGTACAACAAACATAGTCATTTGTTTTGCAGGCTAGCTATAGTTGAGAGAACAATGTCACACACTACCTCTGTATCTGTATCGGGCGATCGTGGCTCAAGAGTTGGGAGTTCGCCTTGTAATCGGAAGGTTGCCGGTTCGAGCCCCGGCTTGGACAGTCTCGGTCGTTGTGTCCTTGGGCGAGACACTTCACCCGTTGCCTGCTGGTGGTGGTCAGAGGGCCCGGTGGCGCCAGTGTCCGGCAGCCTCGCCTCTGTCAGTGCCCCAGGGTGGCTGTGGCTACAATGTGAATGGGTGGATGACTGGATATGTAAAGCGCTTTGGGGTCCTTAGGGACTAGTAAAGCGCTATATAAATACAGGTCATTTACCATTTATCAGCTGACGGCGGAATTTATGGATATTAATGTACAAATGTTTCCTTTAAAACAGGGGTGCCCAATCCCAGTCCTCGAGAGCTACCGTCCTGCAGCTTTTAGATGCATCCCTACTCCAACACAGCTGAATCAAATGGTTTGGTTACCTCTTCAGCATGCCATCGTGTTTGGCAAAGGCCTGATAACAAGCCATTCATTTGATTCAGCTGTGTTGGAGTAGGGATGCATCTAAAAGCTGCAGGATAGTAGCTCTCGAGGACTGGGATTGGGCAGCCCTGCTTTAAAACTTCTTACAAAACAAGTGTGTCATTGCTTGTTTTTGCCCTCCCGAACAGTAGGCGGCAGTGTGAGGTAAAGCTATCGCGCACAGGTCATGAGGTCGCAGGGCGGGGCTTCGGCTTGTGCAGTAGGCTACGTGTGCTTCACAGCAGTTATCTTGCGGTTAGTGAGTTAACACTACAACTGAAGTCAGAGACATGGTGCTGCTGGAAAATGATTCGGTAAGAGCAAATATACCTCGTTAATAACTCGGCCTGTTGTTGACTATGCGATAGAAGCAGACATTGTATTCTTTAGCTGTCGTAAAGCTAGCTTGCTAATAGCCACAATGTTAGACACGCCAGTAGGCAGATTGAGATTAGCAGTTAGCTCTGAAGCTAAGACTGGTCTTAGACTTTAAAGTTGTACTTTCTGGCATAATTTGATTGTTCAGGTCAAAACGGAGCTAACCGAAATCAGTAGGTTCTCAGCCAGGTGTTGTTAACATTATCTCCAGCTGCCACTTGTTAAATTGGATTACACTTAGCTAAACTGTTGCAGTTTTGTGGAGCAGTGCAGTAGCATTAAATGCTTGAAATGTCTTGTCCTCTCGTCTCCTTTTATGTATTAGCGTAAGATTAGCAATAGTGAAAATAAGTAATAAAAATCTTATTGTTACGATTAGGATTAACGGTTTCATAAAATATTACTAGTAAGGCAGTCTGTATCATCTATCGAGGCCAATTCTCTAATCGGTACTTTTAAATAAAATAATCTGGATCCACACCGAATTTAAACTAATTCTTCCTCCACCAATGCTTCACCTTCTCACCAAGTTTCATGAAATTCGGCGGTGTAGTTTTTACATAATCTTGCTGACCATGCTTAAACTACTTTGCATGACTGTTAGCTTGATTTCACATCTTTTTTTCTTTCTCCTCCTGTTGTCCAGTTTCTCACAGAGCTGACACGGCTCTTCCAGAAATGCAGAACATCAGGCAGTGTTGTCATCACATTAAAGAAGTGTAAGTGGGTTTTTCTAAAAGCGACAACCAAGCTGTGAATTTCCATGTTTCAAAATGTATTTATTTATATTTATGCAGTTTTAATAAGAGTCTTTCATTCTTCCAGATGATGGGAGAACCAAACCGGTGCCCAGAAAGGGCCACGCGGAGTCTTTTGAACCTGCAGACAACAAATGTCTCCTCAGAGCGACTGACGGCAAGAAGAAAATTAGCACAGTGGTGAGTTGCTTTAAGATTTAAATTTTGAGATGCTTTGCCGTCCCCACAGCTGGTTAATCCTGATTTTTCACTTATAATTTCAGGTCAGCACCAAAGAAGTTATCAAATTTCAGATGGTAGGTTGAGCAAGTTTTCATCTAAAATCTTTTTTGATCTCCATATAAGACTGAAACTACCATATTTTTCTTAAAGTTTTGCCTCTTTGATAAATCCACCATTTGTACTTCTTTCATTTTCAGGCGTACTCTAACCTCCTCAGAGCTCATATGGATGGACTTAAGAAGAAAGACAAGAAAAGCAAAAGCAAGAAAACCAAAGCCACCCAATGAGCAAGAGACTCTAAGACAACCTTGGGTACCTAAACTGGTTCGCACTGAGGGGAGTGGGAGAGGGCTCCATGTGATCTGCAGCCCCCAATCTGCTTTCCTCCCATTCATTCAAGGCCTCAGATTCACGGACTGCTTTGATATTATGCCATTGTTTGCATGATAACATCTCATCCCTGACTGCCCAGTGCCATTTGGAACAGAAAACTGAGGATTTCTCATTCATCATCTCCACCATTTCTGCTTCGGGACCAGATTCTCAAAAGTTCTGCTGCCTCTGGAGCCCGATGATTAACAGCCCTTCACTCTATTTAATTGTTAGAGCATATTTATGTTATGTTGCCAGCTAAAAATAAAAGTTGTGCTAGCTCATTCTAATTCAGCTGGTTTTAGATGTTTCATTTTTTTCTTTTTTCATGAAATTGGATTTAAATGTCAGTTTGAGTTTTCACGTAGAACCAAATGTCCTGTTTTGTTTTTCTGGTGGGGTCAAATGTCATGTACTGTATTTTTTTTATTTTTTTATTATGTCTTTAGAGGCACAACTAATATTCTAGTCACTGTTTTTACATACCGATACCAAGCTGTTAAACTGGCTGTCTTAAATACTTTAACACCAATATGTATATTACAGCTTCAGCTAATGTCTGAATGATGTCATGATTTGGTTCAATAGTGCAGAAAATGTTGAAAGCTGCAGATTTACTGAAAGCATGTTTGAGTTATAAATACAGAGAGGAGTATTGGCTGTAATTCAGATGCCTTTTTTTGTTTATCACAATCACAAAGCATGTTTGACTGCAGCCAGAAAATGTTTCCACCCATTTGTGTTTGTCCCACCGTGATACCAGAGTCCTGCTCTCATACAAGAGGACAGCAGCAGAATTTAAATTCAAAAATAAAGTGCTTTCTAAACAGTCACAGCTCGTTTTTGTCTGTTGAAATACTAAAGGACGGAAAACATTACGGTTAATACGCTATTTACAAACTGCATTTTTGTGCTGTACTGGTGATAACAGTCTGTGTGGCGTTTAAAAGAAGTGCTGTCTCATAGCGCTGTGTTTCTCTTGTCCGGTCTTTCCTTCGGGGATAGCGCGAGCTGGCGCTGCCGGGCGCTCTCTTCCTGGTATCCCTGGTTCATGAGGCTGGTCACAAACTGGAACATGGTCTGGATCAGAAACAATAAGCATTACACACATGCTGACCCTTGAAGTGTGAAGCTTTTGTCATCAGGTTTTAGCGGTTCCCTCTTCTGTGTGTAATTTAATACACACTTTCACAAACTTACTGCACTGTGAGATAAAGGTCTTTGAGAATCACCTTGTTGGTGAAAACATTTCATGTCTTTAAACTGGTGTTATCTTTGGCATTTTTAAAAAGGTTTTGCTTTGCCAATTCAGACAAAGACATGGGAACAAATCGTTTGTTTTATTTGACAGGCTTCTAGTAACAAAGGGCCTAAAGATACGATTTAAAATGAGTTCATTGCTAAATTACCTGTTATGTGTGGACATAACACTCCCCAAATCCCTCAATTTAAGCTTCTTTTTTGTGCTTGAATGATTCATAGGTTAGTATTAAGTGGCTTAAGAAACACACACACAGAATACAAAACATTCCTCTGAAAATGTTAAGGTAGGACTTGACTGACGTTTTGCAAATGTATTAGCAGATTATGAACTTTAAACTTTGCTGACGTGTGACAAACCAGCATTAGCCACTAGAGAGCAGGAGAGGGTCAAAATGGAAAAGGATGCACAGTTTTTATGTGGATATTATACTTTAGATCTAAGCATTTGGATTTTTCTTTACAGCTGTTAAAACGTTTCTCTCTGGGCAGCGTCAGCAATCTTTCATTTAAAAAAAAAAACGTCTTAGAGTGATAAAACTCGTCGTGACAGAAACACTTTCCACTTGCTCAGCACCCTCTTGCATGGTTCAGTGAGATGTAGATTTTACCATCAGTCAAACTTGTGTTGCATTAGTCTCCATCTTGACATATAACGCGGAGCATTAAGGAAGGGAGTCGAGCAGGAACCAGCGTTGCTGCTGTGATGGTCGCAGCCATCACATCTATTCCACGAGGTTATTTAACCAGAACGGGAGGTGGAGAGACTCACAGGTCACAGGCTCCTTACCTTCCACGCCTCCTGCAGCTCAGCCGTCCACCTCTCCTTCAAGATGGGCTGCACGGCGCAGATGAATTCTGCTCCGACATACTGGGAAAAAATAAATAAATAAATAAAAATAATAATGTGAGATGCTAATGTGCTCATGGATTGTTATGTGCTATTTGCAAGAGCGGGTGGGTAAAGCATTTTTGCAGATTGGGGATGTGCGTCAGCTAATTCGGCTGCTGTGACTTTAGGGGTCTCGTTATATAATGGCTAATAAAGCGCTACACCATCAGCACAAATTAAAAAATATGTGTACGCCTCTCCAAACAAAGCAGCATCACACACAAACAAACAGCAGCTCAAAGCTGTTGGGATCATCGGGGGCCTTACGCTGTAGTACTTAGGCGGGGCGTTGTAATGATAATGGCTTTTCCCCAGCTCCAGAGCCAGAGCCTCCAGTCTGTCCAGCTGGTCCAGTCTAGCCACACTTTTTTCAATAAAAGACATCACCCTGCAACAGATTGAAAAACACACTCAGCTTTATCGATCCACCATTCAGTCGTGAATTAGCAGGGAGCAACTATCAGGTGATGCGCATCCACTGTAGATGACACTCGTCTGTGCTGAAAGGCTGCAGACTCTCATGCCAATGAGAATATATAAGATCGATGTGCATCTATCAGTTCCTCTGAGCTGAAAGCCAACCAGCTCCTCTCACAATACTTTATCCCTCCCCGAAGACAAATATCTCTCTACATAAAAGAACACAGTATCAGTTTTCTTTGTTTGTGTGAGTCTGTCTGTTTGCTGTAAAATATGTGTTTGATAGCCTCAAAGATGGAACAAAGGATGAGAGCTGATTTAGCTCCCTCCTAGTTCTGTCTCGCAGCCCAACCTGGACATTGGTGCCGATCCCCAACAAGTGCACCTGAAGAGCCATTTGGCTGTAGCGGTGAATTTATGAGCTGCTGGTTCAGGCTGGAATTCCGCCTGCGCCGTGGCTGCAGCAGCCCCACGCTACCCTCTGCACCTTCAGGTCCTCAGGCAGTAATTGGGTGTTTTGGCCTCATGTGTAGAAAAACACAGAGAGGCACGATGCACGCTGGGAAACAGCGACAAGTGCCAGTGATGGATGTTATGAGCTCCTTCTGCTTTGGACTGGAAAGCACCGAGTGACACTCTGATTATATGATAACCTGTGGTTTATTGTTATGGTGTGTGATATGCACAACATGGTTTAATCATCTGTTCTTGTTATTCTAGAACATAAGTCTTGTGATAAAGTTCTTTTGTGGTCTAAAAACGATCGTTGCCACATGAATGTACCTCATGTGGGTGATGTGTTTCTTTCACTTCAAGAAATATGGACATTTATTTGAGTTTGTGTCCCCCCCCCCCACACACACACACCGCCCTAAATACCCATTAGAGCACAGGGTGCTTGGACCCTAGTGGATATTTCCCCTAGGGGCTATCTGGAAGATTTTTGGGGAGCTTTTTTTTTAATATGTGAAAAACAGAAATAATTTGTTTTTAGGCGGTAAGCACAATCAAGTTATGAAATAGGCCCATTTGTTGCTACACATGGATTGAACAATATTAAGAGAAGGATGCACGCGTCACTGATGTTTTATCATTTGATTTATGAAAAGTCATGCGGTTGTTTTTTTGGAATCGGAAACCTTTACCGCATGAATGAATCATTTCCTATTCAGTCGATTTCTATTTTTTTTCCACTTGGTGTGTTTTATATAACATAAGTGTCATCTATTGTGGGATTTCCCACATACCGTTACCAGTCTGCTGTATCCCACTGTTATATTTGAAAATGCTCACCTAGAACACAAGTTCAGCTACATTACCTAAAGTGTTATTTCTGCAAACTGTATTTTCAAGAGTGCTTTCAAATTTATGTGAAGTGCTTCATAAAAGATCTCCTGTAGCTGCTCAATAATAGTTATCTATCTATCTATCTATCTATCTATCTATATATATATATATATATATATATATATATATATATATATATATATATATATATATATATATATATATATACATACATATATACATATATACATACATATATACATACATACAGGCGGCACGGTGGTTAGCACTGTTGCCGCACAGCAAGAAGGTCCTGAGTTCAATTCCTTCATCAGGCCGGGGTCTTTCTGTGTGGAGTTTGCATGTTCTCCCCGTGTTTGCGTGGGTTCTCTCCGGGTACTCCGGCTTCCTCCCACCGTCCAAAGACATGCAGCTTGTGGGGATAGGTTAATTGATTAATCTAAATTGTCACTAGGTGTGAATGTGTGAGTGAATGTGAGTGTGAATGGTTGTCTGTCCCTATGTGTTAGCCCTGCGACAGACTGGTGACCTGTCCAGGGTGTACCCTGCCTCTTGCCCTATGACAGCTGGGATAGGCTCCAGCGCCCCCCGTGACCCTGAAAAGGATAAGTGGAAGCGAATGGATGGATATATATATATATATCCTATTTTTTTTTTTTTTTTTTTTTTTTGGAAGCTTGAAACCTGGATCCCCCGTAGCCGGTTACCAAGATTATGTGAAGTACCCTCAGAAGGTCTGCTAGATGATGTTAATGCAGCACTACGGGCAATACCTACAACCACGATTACCGACACTAACAAGCTGATCTACAATACGGCAGCAGTGATCAGTGAGATGCTTGGCTACAAGTTGAACAGCAACAAGGGGCAGTACCCTCCATGGAGAAGGAGGCTAGAGGGCAAGATCAAAGTAGCACGGAGGGAGGTTAGCCAACTAACGGAGTTGCAGAAAGGTGCGACAAATAAGGTGCCTAAGAAATACAGCAAGCTGTCCATACCTGAGGCCTTGGAAACTGCCAAGCAAAGACTCACAGCCTTGGCCAGCCGCTTGAGGAGGTACACCAGAGAGATAGAAGGCAGGAGAATAAACCAGCTGTTCTCCACAGAACCAGCCAAGGTGTACTCTCAGTGGCAAGGGAACAATAAGAGAACAGCACCACCAAGGCTGGAGACGGAGCAATACTGGAAGAGCATATGGGAGAAGGATGCAACCCATAACGGCAATGCTCAGTGGCTAGAGGATCTGAGGGCAGACCACAGCGACCTCCCTGAACAGGGTCCAGTAACCATCACAGTGGCAGATATCCAAGAAAGGGTCTCCAGTATGAAGAGTTCACGCCTACTGGCTGAAGAAGCTGACTGCACTCCACGAGCGTCTGGCAGCACAAATGAACCAGCTGCTAGTTAACGAGAGACACCCGGAATGGCTAACTGAAGGCCGGACGGTCCTGATCCCCAAGGACCCCAAGAAGGGACCGGTCCCCTCCAACTACCGACCAATAACCTGCCTCAGTACTACATGGAAGCTCCTGTCAGGCATCATATCGGCTAAGATGAACAGGCACATGGGTCAATACATGAGCGGGACACAGAAAGGAATTGGCAAGAATACCAGAGGCGCAAAACACCAGCTACTGGTAGACAGAACAATCAGCCGAGACTGCAAGACCAGACTGACCAACCTGTGCACTGCCTGGATTGATTACAAGAAGGCCTATGACTCAATGCCCCACAGCTGGATACTGGAATGCCTAGAATTGTACAAGATCAATGGGACCCTAAGAGCCTTCATCAGGAACTCAATGGGGATGTGGCGTACAACACTAGAGGCCAACTCCAAGCCCATAGCACAAGTCACCATCAAGTGCGGGATCTACCAAGGAGATGCTCTGTCCCCACTGCTGTTCTGCATAGGCCTGAACCCCCTCAGTGAGATCATTAACAAGACTGGCTACGGATACCGACTACGGAACGGAGCAGTTGTCAGCCACCTCCTGTACATGGATGACATCAAGCTGTATGCCAAGAGTGAACGAGACATCGATTCACTGATCCATACTACCAGGCTATACAGCAATGACATTGGAATGTCGTTCGGACTGGAGAAGTGTAGTCGGATGGTAACAAAGAGAGGGAAGGTAGTCAGAACTGAGGGGATTGAACTACCAGAAGGCAACATTGCAGACATAGAGGACAGTTACAAGTACTTGGGGATCCCGCAGGCGAATGGGAACCATGAAGAGGCCGCTAGAAAAGCTGCAACCACCAAGTACCTGCAGAGGGTCAGGCAAGTCCTGAGGAGTCAGCTGAATGGTAAGAACAAGATCCGGGCCATCAACACGTACGCCCTGCCCGTGATCAGGTAGCCTGCTGGGGTAATAGGCTGGCCAAAGGAGGAGATAGAAGCCACTGACATAAAGACAAGAAAGCTCCTTACCATGCATGGAGGGTTTCACCCCAAGTCCAGCACCCTGAGGCTGTACGCTAAGCGGAAGGAAGGGGGCCGGGGACTGGTGAGTGTCAGCACCACAGTCCAGGATGAGACAACGAACATCCAAGAATACATTGGGAAGATGGCCCCAACTGACCGAGTGCTCAGTGAATACCTCAGGCAGCAGAAACCCAAGAAAGAGGAGGGAGACGAGGAACCATCATGGAAGGACAGGCCCCTGCATGGTATGTACCACCGGCAGATAGAGGAGGTGGCTGATATCCAGAAATCCTACCAGTGGCTGGACAAAGCTGGACTGAAAGACAGCACAGAGGCACTAATCATGGCAGCACAAGAACAAGCTCTGAGCACAAGATCCATAGAGGCTGGGGTCTATCACACCAGGCAAGACCCCAGGTGCAGGCTGTGTAAAGATGCCCCAGAGACAATCCAGCACATAACAGCAGGGTGCAAGATGCTAGCAGGCAAGGCATACATGGAACGCCATAACCAAGTGGCCGGCATAGTGTACAGGAACATCTGTGCCGAGTATAACCTGGAAGTCCCGAGGTCAAAATGGGAGATGCCCCCAAGGGTGGTGGAGAATGACCGAGCTAAGATCCTGTGGGACTTCCAGATACAGACGGACAAAATGGTGGTGGCTAACCAACCGGACATAGTGGTGGTAGACAAACAGAAGAAGACGGCCGTAGTGATCGATGTAGCGGTTCCGAATGACAGCAATATCAGGAAGAAGGAACACGAGAAGCTGGAGAAATACCAAGGGCTCAGAGAAGAGCTCGAGAGGATGTGGAGGGTGAAGGTAACGGTGGTCCCCGTGGTAATCGGAGCACTAGGTGCGGTGACTCCCAAGCTAGGCGAGTGGCTCCAGCAGATCCCGGGAACAACATCAGAGATCTCTGTCCAGAAGAGCGCAGTCCTGGGAACAGCTAAGATACTGCGCAGGACCCTCAAGCTCCCAGGCCTCTGGTAGAGGACCCGAGCTTGAAGGATAAACCGCCCGCAGGGGCGTGCTGGGTGGGTGTGTGTGTGTGTGTGTATATATATATATATATATATATATATATATATATATATATATATATATATATATATATATATATCCATCCATCCATCCATTCGCTACCGCTTATCCTTTTCAGGGTCGCGGGGGGCGCTGGAGCCTATCCCAGCTGTCATAGGGCGAGAGGCGGGGTACACCCTGGACAGGTCGCCAGTCTGTCGCAGGGCTAACACATAGGGACAGACAACCATTCACACTCAGATTCACTCGCACATTCACACCTAGTGGCAATTTGAATTATCCAATTAACCTATCCCCACAAGCTGCATGTCTTTGGACGGTGGGAGGAAGCCGGAGTACCCGGAGAGAACCCACGCAAACACGGGGAGAACATGCAAACTCCACACAGAAAGACCCCAGCCTGATGGTGGAATTGAACTCAGGACCTTCTTGCTGTGCGGCCACCGTGCTGCCTAAAAACACAAAAACACCCAGCACGCCCCTGCGGGCGGTTTATCCTTCAAGCTCGGGTCCTCTACCAGAGGCCTGGGAGCTTGAGGGTCCTGCGCAGTATCTTAGCTGTTCCCAGGACTGCGCTCTTCTGGACAGAGATCTCCGATGTTGTTCCCGGGATCTGCTGGAGCCACTCGCCTAGCTTGGGAGTCACCGCACCTAGTGCTCCGATTACCACGGGGACCACCATTACCTTCACCCTCCACATCCTCTCGAGCTCTTCTCTGAGCCCTTGGTATTTCTCCAGCTTCTCGTGTTCCTTCTTCCTGATATTGCTGTCATTCGGAACCGCTACATCGATCACTACGGCCATCTTCTTCTGTTTGTCTACCACCACTATGTCCGGTTGGTTAGCCACCACCATTTTGTCCGTCTGTATCTGGAAGTCCCACAGGATCTTAGCTCGGTCATTCTCCACCACCCTTGGGGGCATCTCCCATTTTGACCTCGGGACTTCCAGGTTATACTCGGCACAGATGTTCCTGTACACTATGCCGGCCACTTGGTTATGGCGTTCCATGTATGCCTTGCCTGCTAGCATCTTGCACCCTGCTGTTATGTGCTGGATTGTCTCTGGGGCATCTTTACACAGCCTGCACCTGGGGTCTTGCCTGGTGTGATAGACCCCAGCCTCTATGGATCTTGTACTCAGAGCTTGTTCTTGTGCTGCCATGATTAGTGCCTCTGTGCTGTCTTTCAGTCCAGCTTTGTCCAGCCACTGGTAGGATTTCTGGATATCAGCCACCTCCTCTATCTGCCGGTGGTACATACCGTGCAGGGGCCTGTCCTTCCATGATGGTTCCTCGTTTCCCTCCTCTTTCTTGGGTTTCTGCTGCCTGAGGTATTCACTGAGCACTCGGTCAGTTGGGGCCATCTTCCCAATGTATTCTTGGATGTTCGTTGTCTCATCCTGGACTGTGGTGCTGACACTCACCAGTCCCCGGCCCCCTTCCTTCCGCTTAGCGTACAGCCTCAGGGTGCTGGACTTGGGGTGAAACCCTCCATGCATGGTAAGGAGCTTTCTTGTCTTTATGTCAGTGGCTTCTATCTCCTCCTTTGGCCAGCCTATTACCCCAGCAGGGTACCTGATCACGGGCAGGGCGTACGTGTTGATGGCCCGGATCTTGTTCTTACCATTCAGCTGACTCCTCAGGACTTGCCTGACCCTCTGCAGGTACTTGGTGGTTGCAGCCTTTCTAGCGGCCTCTTCATGGTTCCCATTTGCCTGCGGGATCCCCAGGTACTTGTAACTGTCCTCTATGTCTGCAATGTTGCCTTCTGGTAGTTCAATCCCCTCAGTTCTGACTACCTTCCCTCTCTTTGATACCATCCGACTACACTTCTCCAGTCCGAACGACATTCCAATGTCATTGCTGTATAGCCTGGTAGTGTGGATCAGTGAATCGATGTCTCGTTCACTCTTGGCATACAGCTTGATGTCATCCATGTACAGGAGGTGGCTGACAACTGCTCCGTTCCGTAGTCGGTATCCGTAGCCAGTCTTGTTAATGATCTCACTGAGGGGGTTCAGGCCTATGCAGAACAGCAGTGGGGACAGAGCATCTCCTTGGTAGATCCCGCACTTGATGGTGACTTGTGCTATGGGCTTGGAGTTGGCCTCTAGTGTTGTATGCCACATCCCCATTGAGTTCCTGATGAAGGCTCTTAGGGTCCCATTGATCTTGTACAATTCTAGGCATTCCAGTATCCAGCTGTGGGGCATTGAGTCATAGGCCTTCTTGTAATCAATCCAGGCAGTGCACAGGTTGGTCAGTCTAGTCTTGCAGTCTCGGCTGATTGTTCTGTCTACCAGTAGCTGGTGTTTTGCGCCTCTGGTATTCTTGCCAATTCCTTTCTGTGTCCCGCTCATGTATTGACCCATGTGCCTGTTCATCTTAGCCGATATGATGCCTGACAGGAGCTTCCATGTAGTACTGAGGCAGGTTATTGGTCGGTAGTTGGAGGGGACCGGTCCCTTCTTGGGGTCCTTGGGGATCAGGACCGTCCGGCCTTCAGTTAGCCATTCCGGGTGTCTCTCGTTAACTAGCATATATATATATATATATATATATATATATATATATATATATATATATATATATATATATATATATATATATTTGTGTGTGTGTGTGTGTGTGTGTGCGTGTGTACTTTAAAAAATTAGGTCAAAAGGGATCCCTGTCAATCCGATTGTTCAGTCTGACGTCACTAGCCGTCTGGGTCTAAACTCCGCTGCAGGTCCATATATCAAACGATCACTGTGGCATTACTGAGAGTTGAAAAACTGTCTAAAGTCTTTCATCTTTAATAAAACGATCAGCGTTCTGCTCTACCAGGTGTAACAATTGAGTTTAACATCCAGGCATCCATGAAAACGGAATTTATGACATTTAACGGAGTTAGAAGTTAGCATGGAGTTAGCTCGCTAGCTTCTCTCTAAATACAATATAGCATGTCCTGACTGCGGGGTTTTGGAAACAAATTAAAACGTACAGCTCTGCTATCACTTCCAGCATAAATAAAGACAGAAAACTAAACAGCAGGGACGTTTGTAGGGTTACTGAAGTTGGGCTAGCTGGTATATAATGATGTGCTACGTGACCGCTAGCGACACAGCTATGTTAGCATAATATAAACAAGCTAACTTTTTTTCCACTCGATAAAAGTTAATGTGAGTGTTCTCGGTGGTCAGGAACAAATGTAATCGCATGGCAGGATGCTGTAAAAGGACCAAACTTCAGCCAGGAGAACAACTGAGATAATCTATCCACAATACGAGGTTAGTCATTCATATACTGCTGCATGGGCTGGGCTGCAGTTACATCCTAAGGTTTTAAAAACTGAGCTTAAATAAATGATTAGCGGTAATAAAAGCCGAGGGAGGTCAACAGTGATCACTGACTGTTTTAGGAGCTTTTTGAGATCAAATAGAAGAAAATACAAAACATTAAACATGTTAACAACACAAAAGCCATATTAAACGCAGACTACTACTAACTACTACTAACTACTTTAGACCCGGAAGTAGGATTCGTCATGTCATCACTTAATGACCGGATAGTTATCAGACACTGAACAATGAAAGAGTGAAATAATAAAACCTGTTGCTTCAGGTTGAGTGTGTCATCTGTTGGCAGAAGATGGCTAAAGCTAACAATGGTTCTAAGAAGGCTAAAGAAGCACATGGACAACAACCAGAAACTTGAGCTACTTCAGATTAGAGGAGGCAACATGACCCTTTGTTTGTTTAAAAATGTTTAATAAGGCAAGCTGGAGTAGCTATAGTGGAGTAAACTGCAGATCTATGCTAGGTTGAGATGCTACAAATGGGCTATCAAAATGGACCTAATCTTATAACACAATCAAAAGAAGGACTGATGCATGTCAGAGGGTGCAGAGATTGTTTTTGTCACAACAGATGGATGCTCCTCCCTCAGTTTGGTTCTGCCAGACAACCTCTTCCTGTTAAAAGAGTGTTCTTCCTCCCCACCATCACCAAGTAAGAACTGTGAGTTTGTTGAAATTTTCTTATATTTTTAGGGTCTTTAGCTTACAATATAAAATGCCTTGAGATATCTGTGATTGTGAACTAGTACTATAAAAATAAAACCATATATATATATATATATATATATATATATATATATATATAGTAGCAGTAAATTTGAGTTTACGTGAAAGATATTGTCTTCCCCTTTGGTGTGTATGCTATGTTTAATTTGCTGTTTTTTCAGTGTTGTTCGAGATGCTGGTGTGTGGACGTGCTGGGATGTAGAGTCCGTGACTGACCGCAAGCCGTGCGCCCTGAGTTCTCGGCTGGTCCGCAACCTCTCCAGGTCCTCCACATCTCGGAAGAGGAAAAAGACGTCCTTGCATTCAGGATGGGTCTCAAACAACCTGTTTGCCATGACAACAAGTACAAGCAGCCATCCGTGAGCCTCTCAGAGCCACTCGTGTAACAGCCTGTCACATTCATTCCCACACCAAAACAAACCTCTCCCCCAGAGTTAAGATGATATAAACCCCAGAGTTTTAAGATGGACAGTCACACATTTATTATCCTGTTTTTGCTGTGCTGATTTCACCTCATCAGCGACGCAATTAGAGGATTTTCTCTCACCCTTGAGTCATTCTCTAAAATAGACACTTTGAATAGAGATCTGATTGTGCCTTTTGGATCTTACTCTAGTGCTGCTTATAGTCAGCGCCTTCCGGTTTTCACAGCCAACATTTGCAATCAGAAACAGGCCACGGGGGTCATGACTTTGTTAGCCTGTTAGGCCTTACACTCAATTCCACCCGTGGCTCTGGGCGAGCCGCTCTCTCAGATTCAGAGTCTCAATTAAATGAGCCACTGCTCCTTGCTTGCGTCTTCTGACTTGAACTCTAAGCCAGTTTCTCTAACCAGATATGTTTAAGCATGTTACCAACCAATCAGAGATCCTTTCAGTCTCCAGCTGAGGTAGCTGTGATTAGTCATGCTACCAGAATACACAGCTGCCTCCCATGGATGTGAGTGCTGTTGTGCTCACACTGAGATCTAAGGCTTATGGTAATTCTGTGTTTTCATCATCGTGGAAGAAAAGCATTGTGACAGGCATCTGAAATGTTGTCAGACAATCAGGGGAGGAAAATATAAGCTTAAAAAAAGAGGGTGACTGGGAGAAGCTGTTGATTTTAATTCACATAAAACTTAACGAGATAGGATAGGCATCACATTTCCACCGATATGAAACATCAGGTAATATCAGATACTCATCAAAGAAAAACTGTTTATTGTGTTTATTGTGGCTGATACCTGTGCAAACCTACAAAATGTGGGTTAAGGTAAAGTTTGATGTGCCCTGTTCTGAAGAAGACACTATTCAGAGCGTGTTAAAGCTCTGCATTACCAGAAGTAATTATGAGCTGATTATATTATCAGAGAAACAACAATAATTCTTAATTATTAGCTAACAACACAAATAGCACTGCTTACTGTGAAAATTTGTTACCTGTAGTGCTACACAGACAACTTGGACATGTACGGTGCTGATTTCTAACTCTGGGTTAAGGATTAATGGGAAATAATAACATGTAAAATGATGATGGGTGTGGCAGTTTTGCTGTTTTGCTTTTATTCCCTGTGGCCCTTTGAAAGAAAGCAATCCTGCATTTTTAAACCTGAGATTTAAAAAAAAGGGCACATGTACAACCTTGGAAGATAAAGAGATGGCTAGAGGTGCTGGGAGAGGTGTCAGAGACTCTAATGAATGCTGCAAAACATACCCATAGCTCTCTAGCCTTTACACAAGCTCACCAAAATGCCCAGAGGTCTGAGGAAGCATGCATAGCAGCATGTTTGTATGAGCTTTTAAGTACTGTTAAAGCACATCTTACTATCATGTCTCCCTGTTTCTTCCTCCAGTTTCTCTAGTCTTTATCATTTAACTGAATGCGTAGAGCTGACAAGTTAAGCAACATGTGGGTACACCATGCGCTTTATTACCTACAGCATCACACATGAGAAACGTGCACGTAATTGTATCTTTTTCATTCAGTTCAGCTGCACAAAGTTGAAGAAACAATGCTGTGATATTTGCACAGTGTTACTGTTTTTGTGTTGTTGTTTTTTTCAGTAGCAAAGTTCATCCGCGATGAGAGAGCTGGGACACTTTCCTTCTCGCTACTCATACCGAGATGCTCGCCAGCTTCACTGATGAAATTGAAGCTCTTATTTCACGACTGTCAGCACACCGGCGACACATAGACAGCTTGTTATTTTCTTCCATTGTTAATCTCTTGTGGACATGGAGTGTGCATGCAAGCATGCATAACATATGCAGACAACGTAGCACTCTGAATGGCTCAAGTGGAATTTTAATTGGCATTGCACAGACGTTGCATTCATTTCTGTGTTGTTCACAGATATGCTACTCCACCTTTGATGCACCTTACTTTGGGTAAATTTCACAGATAAAAATTCACTTGCTGAGGAGTAAAGTGAAAACACCAGTGACAAACAGGCAATTCCCATTTGTTGTTTCATTGTAACCATTGCTGTTCAATCAGGAGTTGCAGGCCATGGTGACATTTGTACCCTGGGGTGTCCCTGGCCCACGAGAGGCCCGTGTATTTTCAGGCCAACACTTAAGGTCAATCGCTTTAACTCACTCCAGGCATCTTTCATTGGGCTTCTGGCCACAAATAGTCTCTCTTCACTCTAAAGACTGACAGTCTACATCACCATATCCTCTCATTTGTCTCATTTCCCTGCCAAGTGCCAAAGGGCTAAAGATGTTTTCCCGGAAGCTAGTTATCATCCTAATTGCTAAAATGAATTTGCCTGATGGCTAATGCCTTTAATTGTATAGTACTATGGGAGACCCGGAGTTCTGATAATGTTATTGTTACTATCACGTGATGACATTAGGATGTGATTTGGAGTGATATGAAGGGAGGTGCGCGGGTGTGTGTGTGTGTGTGTGGGTGGGGGGGATCTGTTCCAAGCTTCCGGGGGACACGGAGACGGGGGAGGGAGTGATGGAGATAGAATTCAGGCATGTCATCATCACAGTAGCTCACCAAGATACTTTACAGACCCCTTCCTCTGCAGGTCACAGCGTTTCATTAAGCTCTGATTGGATGATCAGACTGAAATTAATAGACATTTTTACTTTTTTTTTTTCCTTCTTCTGCGTAACAAGCAACAACAAAGTGATGCAACCCATTAATACAGTACAATACAATATCTTAAAGGACTCAGTGTGACTTCATAAAACTAAAGAATTTATTATAACACCACCCCCCATCCTTACATACCGCTTCACTAAATTAGTATTTTATTCGATTCTGAATTGCCTGAAATTCTCCAAACATCAGAAAAGTCCTACCTGACGAACATAATAATCCCAACTTTGGCTATATCGTCCCGGATAACTTTCCACGAGTCTTTAATCATCTGAATCTGGTCCTCGCTGGGATACGCGGCAGCAGCAGCATCCTCTGAAGTCTTCTCTGCAAACTCGGATTTTGCTGCGAGACCTGATATTGCGCAGCCCATTCTTCACATGAAAGACGGAAAGAAGATTTTTTTTATTTATTCTATTTTGGGGCAATGCCAATCCAGGAAGATTTTTTTTTTTAAAAAGGAAAAACGACAGTTAGATACTTCGGTGCCAGAGGAAATGTGCTGGTGGTGACATCTGGTTTCAGTGCGCGTCTGGAGCTCCGCTCCTCCGCGTCAAGTCAGTGACCAGGATGCGAGCTGTGGTTGGCTCAAAATAAATAAATAAACCCTCGGTGATGCGCAAATATGACAAAGGTTTGGTGGCTTTATGGAGAGGGTTTCTCTCTTGTGTATTTCCGGTGTAACTCGATGTGTTCATGTCCGACTTGATGGAACTTTTTTTTTTTTTTTTTAAACGAGGCGGCGCTCGGGATGACCTTTGCGGTCATTTAAAAATAATAAGAAATTAGCCAACACAAATGAACAGACTCATGAGACCACATTAACAATTATAGTTGCTACTGGCAGCTCCACCCGGATCTTATTCTAAAACATAGTTACAGTAACTATTACTGCCTCGTTGTTTGGGTGTCACACCGAGCTCAGTGCTCTACATGGAAAAGTAACAGGAAATGAGCCATTTGTTTTTCTAACTGAGGCCCTTTGCATACTCTCCTTACAGGAGTGGGCCTCCCATTTGATGATGATAATTTTTTTAGAGATATTTAAAAGCAGTTCTCATATATTGAGGACAAAACTTTGTCATAGAGCTCCTCCTTTATGGCATTGGTATCATCTTTTGCTTAGAACTGTTGCTCTTTGTTTTTGAAATAGAGCATTTCCTTACACCACAACAATAAATCCTCTCAACTCTCCTTTAAATGAATTTTATTTGATGTAAATAGAAGGCTGTCTTTGAAGCCACGTCAGCCACGGTATGAATGGATCTGCAGTAACGCACATTTACCAATAACTGACAAAGACATTTCTGTTTTTATTCAAAATATGGGAAACAGAGTATGAAACAGTGCATTATTAGTATTTACAAGAGGCCAAAATTTCCCAAATATACAGTTTTATAAATAACGTTTAAGAAAATATACAACTTGCTGAGAACGCTAAAGCTCCAGTGATGTTTCACACGTTTTAGAAGCAGCTACAGTAAATGACAAAGCAAACGACTGCTAGGATCAGTTGCTAAAAACAAAAGTAACAAAAAATGGCAGCAATCTTTGGTATTTGGACACAGGCTGTGCTAATAGCAGAGCTGACATCAGTCAGAGCTTCCCTGACAGTTACACAGAAATATTGCTATACTGACTGTAGCGAGAATCACTAACATTGGGAACCAAAAACATGGATATAATAAAGTACAACCAGTTCCCATTTCATACAGGAGATTTTATACACATTTCTACATAGACTTTGTGCAGACATTTACCCAGTGTGTAAATATTGTAATTCATATTTTATAAGAAGACAATAGCCATTAATATGTCTCTGGTGTCACACCGTGCTGCGATCATGTCAGGGTGTCTCCGATAGTAAAAACACTGCACAGTCACAAAGTTGCATTCTTTTAAGAGAATTAACATGAAATATGGGTGTTGGGACAAGTATGAGATATTTGTCAGATAATGTTTCAAAATTCTAATAAAAATATACGGTACATAAATCACATGTTCATGAACTTGTGCTTAAGTTCTGGAATTTCTCTCGTAAGCTTCTCACAAGTTTGCTCTCTGAGGTCTTCCCTGAACTCAGGAGATCAGACTTTGCTGCACTGTCTACGCCCTCTGGACAGAGGTTATCTCCTTCTTGTGCTTGGCTGACCTTAAGGCAGGTCCTGGCAGGTTCCTGAAGGTTCTGTACTTCATGAAGGGGTAAAGACACAGGCATATGGTCCAAAGATTTCCACCTGCACAGCAGGGGATAGAGTCGAGAGCGTTTCTGGTGTGGGGGCCAGTCTTCTACTACGGAGCCGTCACTGCGTGTGGTTTCAGATTGCTTTCGAAGTGTGTCAGGGTCTGTCACAGACCTACGAAGATCTGAGGAGCTACTGTATTTATGTTCACAGCCATTACACCTGTCCATCCCACTCAGGACTGTGCAGCTATGGGTTATTTTTGAGGAGTGGGATGCATCCGAGTATTTGGAGCGCAGCTCCTGAACATCAGGCCAATGGAAGGTCTCCATCTCCGGGCTCTGCGGGCAGGTAATTGTGCTCTGGGAGCTGGCTCCAGAGCTGGGAGTCAGGACTGGACTTGGAGAATGGAGTTCAGGGATAACTGCTTGACTGCAAACATTCGTGGGCAATCTTAGGCTTGGTTTACCTGCATACACACAGAAAACAGACAAAGAATGCCTTTCAGGTCTCTTTGCACACAAGTCAAAGTGCTAGGGTACTTTAAAAGAAAAAGAGCAATGATTTGCATCCTATTTACCCCTTTTTCTAAGCTGCAGCTTCTCCTCGTGGACAGCAGGCATGTCCCTGAAGGCTTCCTGGTTTGCAGTTTCTCGGCTCCTCTGCCAGACAACGGGTTTGTTATTTTTAATGCGCTGGCTGTACTGACGAGCCAACTGGAACACCTTGTTCTTCATCTTTCCCATGTCTTGAAGGATCTGGTCGTCATCCATGCTTGTTCGGAAGCTAATGATCTTAGGTAGTTGACCTTGGTTGTCTTTACCGATCTCTTGAAACACCGGGGTCTCGGAGCCCTGACCAGATCCTCCTTCCACTGCTTGGCAAGTTGGGATAGGTGACAACGTGGAGAGGGTATTGGAAGCGGTGCTCATTTCAGACTCGTCTAGAACCTGAGGTGGTTGCTTATCGGTTTTAGCATCTGAAGTATCAGAGCTGTGGTGTGCCACTTCTAATAATGACTCACTAACTTTCTCCTGTGCATCCTGCTGGGCTTCCTGGCTCTGTCCCTCATTTTCCATGTCTTGCCAAACCTTGAGCATTTCTGATGAAGGCCTGAATTCCTCTTCTGTGCCTGAATTGTCTGAAATGCTGTTACAACTAGCCTGGGCCTCGACTGATCTCTGTGGTAGATAATTTCCAGTGTTTTGACTTGTTTGTAATCCAGGAAGGTCAAACACAGACCAAGATGTAGGCCTGTTCTGAGAGAGCCCTTTCCTAAGAGCTGGGACGGCCCTCTCCTGAGGAGCAGGATTATCATTAAGCTGTTGGCTCAAGTTCCTGACCAGACCTGCTGGAATATAAGACAGACTCTCCCTGCGCCTGATGCTGAAGTTAGCATCTTGGTGCTCAGCGTGCTCGTAGTACTGTCGAATTTTGTGGATGAGGAGGCGATCTTGTTTGGAGAGCGTAGACCTGCGTTCCCCTTCATTCAGCCCAAGTTCACGCACAGGAACTGACCGATTAGCCTCTGAGCTAGTTTTCAGCTCTGCTGAGGAGCTGAGCAGCATTTGGGTCTGTTTCTCAAAATCCATGCAAGCTGAAGGGCTGTGGACGGCATCATCATCCACGGACTCTGAGGGGCAGACAAGTGAACCCATGTCCTCTGACATTACACTGCTCCGTCTAGATAGGCTGCCCCTGAAGTGTCCAGCTATCACACTCGCCTGGTCTAGCACAGAGGAAGGTAGGATGCTTTCGTTACCCGAAATTTCCTCCTCTTCCTCTTCTGAGAGCTCTCCATTGGTCAGTACACTCGCCTCCTCCACTTGAAGACCAGAGGAATCACTCTCTCCTTCTTCTTCCTCTCCAGTTTCCCTTGAGCTATCCTGAGGTCCTGAGGTCTCCGTTTCTTGTTCTGAGGGGGTCACAGGAGACTCAGGGCACTGGAAGCGATCCTCTTCCAGCTGATTGCTCTCATTTACTTGAGGAAGACAGTCTAGATTGCACGGCTCCTGCATACTGACCTGAAACATGACACAAGTTTTGTTTTACAGTAAAATGACACTTTCTAATAACAAACAATCTAAGCTTAATGGTGCTATTTACAGTAATCTTAATAGTTGAATGCATAAACAACTTATGATGCATGTACAGCGCTGTGCAAAAGGTCTCTTTATATTTTGCTAGGAAAATGGAAAACGGGTGCAGCAGTTTATTGAAACGTGCAAATATACGTGGAAATATAGTATATGGCAAAAATGTCACATCTTTCTTATCATTTTTCCAGTTTTAAGTGGTTAAACAACGGAGAAAAAAAATCCAATAGACTCCTTTGAAAATGGTCATGTACAAAGAATCGACTGAAAATAAATGAAAAAGCAGCCAATGTCCAAAGAAAGACTTCAGAAAGCCTTTAAAACAATTAGAAGAATGTCTGCCTCCTTGGAAGCAAAATATAAATCAGGGCGACTCAAGACTTTTGCACTGTACTGTAAATGACCTCATTAGGCTCAGCTGAGATGTATCACAGGGATCCATGTCTGTACAAAAATCCAAGTGTAGTTAAAAACTGCAAAGGCCATTTGCAGCTGTCTGTAATGACTCTTTACTGGATCCTGGCGAGTTCACTATTACATTGTTTGCGGCTGTACTAGTGTTCATATTGCTGATGTCACCCCAGCCTGGCATTAATATGAATTTATTTCCAGGTGCTGCCTGCTCTTTTGGAGTGTCTGCAATTGCAAGAGGTGCAGCTTGGAGCTGTGTGGTGCAGATAAGGTTAGGAAGAATAATAACCTGCACTCTGCTTGGCTGAAGAAACCTTCCCCCCCCCCCCGCAAAGTTACCAATTATGAGAATCAGGCTTGAACTGTAACCGGCATCTAAATCCAATGTTGCCTTTCTCAGTGAGAGTGCCTACCATAGCACAACAGTACGTGTGAGGAATTTTAACTACCGGGGCTACATATGGCATTAATATGACTCCAGGCATAATTTACATGTAGCATAGAGACTATGTTGACGGCAGAGGGCAGCTATTAAATAGGAAACCAGGTTATTTGTGTAATGTATTATTAAATACGCTCGCTCTCATTCACAGAGATATAACAATAACAGATAATAGACTGAGAGCCTCATTCAAAATATACAATGGCTAAAATAAGCTTATCAAAATGAGGACAGATGGATACTTTTTAATAGACCTAATACACATTACGTGTGGCCTCAGAGACATGTATGGAAATCGGGTTTAATAGATGTGTATAAACCGTATACTGGGCTTTATCAATTACCTGCAAGCTGCAAGTTTCTTTCAGAGCATCAGCCTCATGTTTTTCCACCTCCTCTCTTGTCAGAGTTTTCAGCTCAGCAATATCTTCGTTCTGATCATCCTGAAAAGGCAAAACATGGAATCAATCTTGTCTTTTGCTTTTTTTAAAAATGAAATGAATGAAGCCCTTATTCCTATTGAAATGATGTGCACTGTCACATTTGGGAACAATGTTGCTACAACAATTAACTTTAACAAAGGCTTTCTAATTATGAAAGTTCAAAGGGGAAATATGATTAGAAAATATGATTATCAAAGGGCAAAGCGCTTGCTCGTATAATGTTCGTTTAATCAGATGGCTACATTAACCTTTGAAGTCAAACAACATTTAAACAGAGCACACTGACTCAGTGGTTCAAATGCAAATGTAAGCATGCTCTCAACATCATTCGCTTTAACATTCATCATGAAATCCAGCACCTTGTAGCAAGAGGAGGAAATGATAAAACAGGAGTGCATGCACAGTGAGAGGACACAAAAGTCTAAAGCAAAAAAACAAAACACACACAGGCAAAGACATGCACAAGGTATGACTTAGGTTTCACCCAAGTCCTCAAATTGTTCTTTATGATCCGACTGACAGGATTTCAGTTGATGTTCTTTGATAGCAAAAATTTAACCCAATGCATTCAGTGTGGACAGTGCAATTGGTAGCAGGTGTTAGTTCCATTTATGAAGGAAGGAAAAAAAAGTGATAGGGATGAGAGCCAGCGTGGGAGAATGAGTGGCAGTGAATATTGGTAAGCTGGTGGAATGGAGCAGGAAATGGGAAACCCGTGGGTGGCTGAAACCCTCACCGTTGTGAAGTGAGTAGAAAGCAAAGACCTGGCTCTATAGTGCCAGCAGGAGATGGCTGCGAGCACTGAGCTGGCAAAGTCGGCTACCTGGTCGTCTCCCATCAGTATATCTTCCTTGTAGCTCTCCCCATCTTCCACATCCTGCTCCTCCACAGCCTTCTCTGGCTCCAGCCCCCCCTCACTGGGTAAATAGCCCTGTTTCGGGTCCCTGTCAGTAGGACTTAGCTCCTCCAGAGAGTCTCTTCTCAGCATTAGATCCTCCACACACGGGCGCTCAGCCTGGGGTTCCCCTAGACTGGAGGTCAGCGTACTGACACTAGTGGCCGGCTGAAGGGAGCATCTAGCCCCCAGCAGTGCCCCCTCACTGTCTGCGTGCTGTAGCGTGAAGGCATGGACATGTGGTTTGTTATTGCAAGGCCAGTGCTAGAGCAATGCTGTGATTGCAAAGCTGTAAATGGGATGAAATTACCATAAAGCAGCTTTAGCTTTAGGTGAGATGTGATTTATTTATGTTTTTCAAATCTAGGTTAAGTACGTTTTGTGAAGATTAGAAATCTCATTTTTATTTGATTTTCTTTTTCAGTTAGAACAAAGTTTGAACTGCTGACTCAAAAACAGATTAAACCACATCTCACCACAGCCCAGTGACCTAAATAAACAACTTTGCTACAACAGACAGAAAAGGCTTATTAAATGACTGCATTTGGATTTCAGACACTCACCTTCAAAACAGCTGCGTGGAGAACAAAACCACAGAGGAGCCGAGAGATGAACAAATGAGAATGTTAACGACAATGAAAAAAGTATATGCCAGTCCAACATTATGAGCCAAAATGACCTGAATACCACGTACATCTTGTATAATCAGGACAATTTCTGTCTTCACAAATGGGAACTGAGTGAGGTAGCTGTTAGACTGGCCCGGACTTAAGGGAGGCCCTGTGATTAGATAAATACTGATAAGCAGCATCTTGTTCTCAGACTGTAAAGCCGGACATGATGCAATTAACCAGTACGTGATGACCTCCTCCCTCACCCTGATGAGAAGGTTGACATGAAAATTGCTTTTTCATTACACTGGTTCAAAAACAGATCAGGTCTGGGAGCAAAGGAGAACAAGAATAGGGAGAATTTCTCTTTGGAAATGGTCAGTCAGAATCTGTGAAGATGCACAGATCTAAGGGCTGGGCCGAATCTGACTACTGAAAAGAGTCTGTGTATAACAAAGCCTCTGACCAATGTGGCATATAATTAAATGGATTATAGTGAGGTGGAGTGGGGGTGGGAGTGAATGTGCGTCTTTGATGTGTTTTCCAGGTGTCTTTGAAAGAGAACAAAGCAGAAGTGCAATGGAGACACAAAATAATCATGGTAGGGGGCCGTGGGGCTGCTGGACCAATGAAGAGGCAGAATATGGATGAAACTCTCAACACTGGTAATGAATCTGCACCTTTTGCACCTAAATCTTACTCAGCATCCAGCAATTTAACACACACACACACACACACACACACACACACACACACACCAACCTTTTGTGCTTCTTCTGATTTGTTTGGCTGGCTCTAAAAAGAGGATTAAAAATGGGAGAGCTTACTAAGAGTCTAGCTGGTGGTTTAATGATCACAAAAACTACACAAAGACCAAAGGTTTTGTATTCAGATTTAAAATCGGTTCTTATACCTGATCTCCTTCTCCCATTTCTTCCTTCGAGATGGAAGTCATCAGGCTGGCAGGACTCCACCTTCTTCAGCTTCTCAGGGCTATACTGGTACTTCCCCAGATCTGAGCAGCAGAAGGATATGCTATTATACTCCGATTACTACAACAATCTTCTCCACACAGATGTCTTTTTTGTATATTAAACTACTGAAAACACACCCTGTCCATATTGGTTACTTTAATTGTAACACTTACAGTTTGAATTATCCAGAATGGCTTCTTTTGCCTGTAAAAAGAAGGCAGCATGTTTCAGGAAAAGCTGCCTCTTCATAAGGAAAAGGAAAAAAAAAAAAAATCAGTGTGAGGGATGATGTTGTTTACCCTTTGTGGAACGATGGTGCTGTGATTTTCAAGTATGAGCCTCTTGATGTGATGGGCCCAGAGACGCTTCTCTTCTACAGTCTTGGCCTGGATCAACAAGCACTTGCTTTAGTCATTTACATTAATAAAGATGCACCAGATACAATCCATCCATGCATCTCTTTCTCTCCATCTATATAATGATTCTATTTTCATTTACCTGCACTGTGTGAGGCTGCTTGGGACGCTTGAAGTGGATAACACTGAAGAGCAGGGGATCCTTGGCACTGTCAAGTAGCATTAGGGTGGAGCACTGGAACCACAGAATGCAGTAATGAAGAGAAGGGCTACACCAAGTGTACTTCATTATCTCTTAATTTGCTTTCTAATTAAAAAAAATCTAATTAAAGTGGACATGAGTTATGCTCATTTCCAGGCATATATATTTTGTTACAAACAGGAGTGCTCATATTAAATATTGCAGCAGATAAATTGGTTATTTTCAACTCCACCAGACAAAACTCACCTTTCCCCCCCATTTTCAAAGTGTTTAACTTTGTTCAAATAATATAACAAAAACGTACCAAGATATGGATCTTGTAGACATAGTGTTCTCCTCTTTTTTTGGTAATAAGGAGCATCTTTTCAAAGAGGAAGAGAGTGCGGGTGTTCTTCGCCCTTAGCACATGAAAGGTGCCCTCTAGCACAAGCTCTCCGTAGGTGGTCAGGTCAGGCCCCTTCCAGTTGATCAGAAGAGACTGGATCTCCTGAAGATCAACATGTTAGTACACACCCTTTAAGTGTATGTATATATATATATATATATATATATATATATATATATATGTACCGTATGTATGGAGCTGGCTGTTATTTTTAGTCCTCATACAACACCTGTACAATGGAAACACAGAGTGAACTGACTACAGGTGATGTGTGTCCACTGGGACAATACAGGGATTAATACAGTTTCATCTCCATCTAAATGACTGATAGGTGGTCTTCTGAGTTAGCCTCCTAAAACTGTGCAAGCACTGAGCTGCACCTGATTATTCAAATGCCTCTTGGTGGACTGTCTGCGAACAGATTTAAAACAAAAAGCAAGATGACAGTGAACTGTCAAAGTTCCTCTTACAGACTTAGTACTCCTCTTATCTTACTGAACTGTTCTCACAGTAGAAGGCATTTTTGAAAATCCCTGTGGTGAGAAAAATAGCCATGCATTTTCTAATCCAATTAAGGTGGAGGCAACCTTGATGTCTTGTAATAAAATAAAACAATCTTGTCAGAAAACCACGCCAGGATAGGTACAGTGAATATGAACTAGGATTCTGTGTCCAAAAGATCCATTATTTCTCATACCTTAAACCAAGGAAATCATTAAAAGCTATTGTCACTTTAAATTAAAAACAACATGAGAAAAGTATTCAAGTTGAAATCAGAAGGATGTGCCGTGGGAGATACTTTGAACACTGGCGCTCAAAAAAAAAAAAATCGCTCATGCAAGAGATGGAAGTCACAGGAGGCAGCCTTGTTGAGAAAAGCAAATATATGAAATGAATTGATAAACGAATAAGAAGAGTTACAGAATCATTACATTTTAAAAGCACCTTCACTGAACCTGTACCGTTTATTCCACATGGCAATGACATAAATCAAACTCTTCACAAGTATTTTAAAGGAATCTCATCTGACCTGCACTCTGACAGCGTGTTCGTGCTTCCTCTTCATATCGTTGATGTACCAAGCAACCCCTGTCATGGTGTCTATGGCCTCCTGAATGACCTCGTAGCCCTCCTCGTCTGGGTCAAAGTGCTTTGCAATTTCCTTTAGCAGTGATCAAAAATATTAAAAAGAAATAAATTTCTGTTGAGGTTTGGTCAAGTTACAGTACATTCATACCTAAACATTTTTTGTACCTAGATTAATAAGTAATATAAAATTGAAGAAAGAGGTCAAGAAACATTTGTTTACAGTTTGTTTTTTGTTTTTTAATTATTTAATCATAAATCAGACAATTTACTGAAGAAACATTTTAGTCAACCAAAATGACGCTTGAGGAGATTCTGTACCTGAAGCAGCAGGTGATATTTCAGTATCCTCTGAACTGGCTTTAGGAGGTAAGAGCCCAAAGGAAGGGAGCGCTTCAGAGCGGCCTGTCGATCCCTGAAAAACTTGGCCAAAGTTTTACTCCTCATGCAGTCGGTCAGTGCTGCCACTGAGCTGTTGGACGGCAAAGAGCGACATCCATCAATACCATTAAAGCTTGTTATATCAAAAACTAGAATTACTGCTTTGTGAGCGTTTTTGCCAACAAGCCAAGCTGCAGTTTAAACATCCACAGATTCATGTGGTTACATGATAGCAAACAGCACGCTTTATGAGGCAACAGATACTTATTTACTTAACCTTTTAGTTCAAATGAGATTCCCTTAAAGCATTCCACACCAAAACAGGAAAATAAAAAAAATTTAATATATGAGAAGAACATCTCGTCTTAGTTACTCACTTGGGATAGTTGGTGCAATACTGGGTGTAGATTTCAAAGTATTCGCTCTGGTGAAACACAGACCAGTCGTAAATATTACTTATGTGCATTGCTTGGGGAGCTGATATCGCTTTAATTAGTGCAAGATTGTTGTGCTTACCTTATTTACAAAACACTGAGCGATAGCCACGGGATCATTTTCACACATGTCCAAAGACTCCAGCAACTCACTGAAATGCAGGAAGCAACAATATGTGATAGATGAGTGTCAATCGGGAACACTGAAACCGTATTAATTAACAACTATTAAGGAATAGGTAACCAGCAAGAACTTAATACATAATGACATGAACCTCAAGGAGTTTTTGATCTTTCTTAGAGGGGAAAAAATACCAGTAGAGGGAGCCATACACTGTTAAACAGGTGAGTGTATACATATCTGGATTGAGAACATAACACCAGTCCAATCAAAAATGTGTTTTATTCAGGTCACAAAACAAACCCTGAGTTGTAGTTGTAACTTTTACAAGCTGTAACACCAACTCAGTAAAAAAATGAAATAAAATAAAGAAATACAGGCGCTTTACTGCAGTATGACTCATTTCTCTAGTGCTGAAAATGTACTTCAATGTTCAATTACAATGGAAAACTGTTGGGAAAAAAAGTCATCACTAATCATCACAAGTCAAGCATGAACTATTTTTAATGCACGCAGCACAACGCATTTTCAAGTGCCGCAAATCTTTGACTGAAACTGACTTCAAAGGAACGTGCCAGCGTGTTCTTGGTTCAATGAGAAAAGTGTTACGATTTATTATGTGCACAGTGTCAATATTTGTTCATACCACATGATTGCTTGGTTAACAATATTTAGAGAATGTTAAGTGCCCCAAAGAAGTACAGATTCTTGGATGAAATAAAGACTGTTTATCAGAAACTCCCAATGTCAAATAAGAGTTTATGACTTTCAGAATATTGTAAAGCTAAGCAAGAGACTGGACTACAGCAAAGTAAATAACCGTTAGAGTCGGGTTTCTTTTTTACAGTATGTGCAGTACAGCATCCAAAGTAAGCAGAATTTCTGTATATCGTTCATCCAGAAAAATAAAAGCTGGTTTCCCCCTTTTGCACATAAACATATGGCACTAGTGCTAAAGCTGATATAAGGATTTATATGATTAAAGTTAATATCACTGTTTATATATTGCGAAAGCAAAGCCCTCACAATGCAGTGCAAGTCAGGCCTCGATACAATGGCACAACATCAATTACAAATCTGTAAAATTAGACTGATTAAGATGTAATAACTACTGCAGCCTTCTTTATAATAGCTTTGGCATTACCAGGGAGGCTCCTCACCATGAGAGGAGAGAGCAATGTTAATGTGTGTTTTGGCAGGCAAGCGCGGTCAGCAGCGAACACTTGCTGACATAAGATGTCGAAATGTAAAGCCAGCTGCACCTCTATTTCCGCCGCTTTCGGATATTTGCAGTCGGGTCTTTACTGCTGTGCGAGCTGTTCCTTTGTTTTCCCTGCATCCGGTTTGAATGACTCAATAAAATATAAGCAGCATGTGAAGAAAAATTCATCAAGGGTCAGCCATTTTTAACTTTCATGAAATGCTCCATTATCCAATAGCATAATGAAAGTGTACAAAACATTCCTTGCACAAAATGACTGCATAAAAATACCCAAAACAGACTTGTTATATGTACCTGTTGAACTCGTAGATGTCCTCTATGTTTCCAAAAAGAGCACACACTTGTTCTGGCCGTATGGGAAGGTTGCCTATATCGATAATGTGAGCCAAGTAATCCTGAAAAAACAGTAAAGAGGGGAAGTTATATCTGAAAACTCCTTAAAATGTGGTTACATGTTTATGGTTAAGAAAGAGACATGCACTTCCAAATTCCTGCCAGCAGAGGGAACATGCATATACATTTTCCTCTCATTGCCTTCTCACATCCTCTGCACTGAGTGATGATGACATTTGTTTAGTGCAGCTGATTGCTGCAGTTTTAGGGCTATAACATTTCTTCTAATGTGTGTAAAAAGACAAGTGGGGTGTCAGATCTTCCTGAGCTACAGAAGCAGGATTATTATTTCATAAATCAGTTATGAGACAGTTCAAGGATCCTTTTAAGGACTTGTTCTGTGGACCAGGGAGCAACGTGACTCTGAAAGAAGCTCTGCAGTACCCATTCTAGAAACATCAGTACAGCCTGTTCCCTCTGGACATAAAAAGTATTCAAACTAGTTAAAAATATCAAAAAGTACTAAAGCCAAACATGCCAACATCTGGCTGATTACCCTTTTTTTCTGTCAATTACACACTCGTGTGGAAAGAAAACAACTCAAAACAGGCGAAGGGGAAAATTAACGATAGTCAAACACAGACATAAGCATTTACTAAATACGGAGCATACCAGTAAAGAGCTTGTGCGCACACGGCAAAGCCTCGCTGATGATGTGGTGTAAATACAGACATACTTAGCAGGCTTGCTGGACGGCACAGATTAGGAGAACAGTCATCACATCACACTACTGAATGAACTGCTGCACACCACTGATGGAGAATTCCTGTGCTGCAATAGCAATGCTCACTCCGAGCCGACAGAGTGCTGTGAGATTTAATTTAGTGAATGCCATCTGTAGCTTATAGTGCTAGAAGTTGCTTTTTCTCGCTAATAGAACAGGGACGCCTACTAGGGGTGGGCGATATATCGAGTTTTTTAAAAATATCGATATATTTTCATACGAGATATAAGATGTGACAATATCGTTTATATCGATATAGTCTATGTTACGTTATAATTATACTTGTGGAGCCGCAGGTTTGCCTCTCTTTCGTCCACTTTTGTCTCTACGCAACGTTACTCGGCCTCGCCTCTCCTTCACTGAACACAACTCCGCCTCCCCCATAGCTTCACCTGCAGGCAATGACAAGATGAAAGCGGAAAATCTCCGTTAGCGAGTTACCGTGCGTGGGGCTGGACAGCGTCAACGTGTTAGCGAGCTAACCGCGCTAACGAGCTAACCGCGCTAACGACATGCAGCCAGGAGGTGCTGCACGGCCTAAAATCCTTTCATTTTCTCAAAACTCGACAGTGCGCCTTATGTATGAATTCTGGTTGTGCTTACTGACCGTGAACCGATTTTATGTGGTACACAGCGCTCGGCAATCTGTCAAAAAATGTTTTAATATGACTTTGCTAAGCTACGGAGCTGCACCGCTTGATGGATTGTCTTGGAGGATTAGGGCTACCGGGGAGGAGCCTCGCTGAGTGATACGTACTGTGCTTCAACGTAATATTACCGTACTGTGTGTGTATAAGGACCACAAACGGCACCTGTTCAGAGACGTGGTGCAGCTGTGAAATCTGTCTCTTTGTTATTATGCTCAGCGTCTATTAGTTTACATTCTGACTGCACAATTGTGAGCTTTTTGTTATGCACAAAAAAACATTGTTTTCTTTTATTTATGGACCATGATTATTTAATAAATGCTGATAATTTATTTTTGAATAATTTCTTCATGTACATCTACGCTGTATGTAAATAAAAGTGCCCGTGTGACATCTGGGACACAGTGTGACTAGGAACTCTCTTTTTGTTCTTAACTTATGGCTTTAAAAAAAAAAAAATCGAGATATATATCTTATATCGCCATCCAGCTAAAAAATATCGAGATATGAATTCTGGGTCATATCGCCCAGCCCTAACGCCTACATTTAATTGCAACACTCATTGTTTGAATCGCTAATTTTCACATTTACGAATAAAATGCTGAAAGATCTTTCTGGGTGTGTTCTGGACAAGTGTTGGGAATATATCTGGCTAAGCGAAACCAGCCGGGGTCAAACAGCTGTTCTAAAAATGATCTCATGAAAGGACAGAGTGATGGCTTTAAGAGTCAGAGAGATAAATGGCAAGATAAAAAGCAAGGATGTCCATGTGTAACAGCTGCGTGTCAGTATGAGGCAAGAGCTTTGATTTAGCATGAAATTAAACAATGCCAAAAGAAGTGTTATGGGCCCGTCGAATCCAAGGCTTTGAGTAAGAATAGGATTAAAAAAAAAAAAAAGTAAGTGAAGCAATACTGTAATCATGGAATGACTATTTTCCCACGCTATAGCCCGACATCTCTTTTCACATGTGTGTTATTTCTTCTGTTGGTGCAAAGATAGAGATATTTGTGTTGGCTGGGGAGGCCTGACACTTCAGACTAGGCTAGATCTTGCAGCAGAGTCTGTCTCACTGACTCTGCTCCTGTCAACTGAAAGAGTTTAAGGTCCTGGAAGTGTTTGTCGAGAGCACGTCATTATTTAAGCTACAGCAGGGGCAGCACTCCCTCCCACAGTAAATGCAAGACGCCAGACACAGTCTGGCGCAAAGTGAGGAGGTGCTAACTGTTTTACTGCCATTCAGTGTCAGAAATGGCTCACCTGTTAAAGGCATTACAGTCCGTGCAGTGAAACGGTAACACACTGCTTCTGTTTTTTGTGTTTTTTTCCCCACCCAGGACAAACTGAGAACTGGGGAGATTTCTGTCGGGAAGCTGTTTCCAGACTACAAAGGTAGAAAGAGTGATAAGACGTAAGTGGCCTGCTGAGTGGTAAAATCATCCCTGGCTCATTTTCCACGCTTCACATCTTTGAGATGAGGTTTCCACTATCTTTAACCAAGATCACAGAGCCCAAGATTCCTGCTGCCATGAAAGACCTGCACTGTTTCCCACTCTGACTCCACATATGAGCATACTACATAATCCCAGGCTGTAGGCTGTAAGCCTTCACTGCACTGTAAATATACAGAATAGTTTATACAAAACACTAAAACTCGACCATAAACTGTTTAACGGTCCTCCTTTCTATGAACTAGAAATCTCTAAACAAAGCCTTCAGCCGCCAGATGTCTGGCACATTTTTTGTCAACTGGCTGATTTGTTTGGAAAAGAGGAAAATCAGAATGGATCCTGTTCAAGTACCAGACCTATTTGTAGGGAACACAGTAGGCATTATTTGCTTTCAACAGCCACTGACTCAGTTGTCCGTGTTTTGGTTCCTGGCTGCTCAAATTCATCAAATCGCCACTAAAAGGTGATGCAGACATGAGGTCATAGCTGCTTGTTAATCCAAATCAAATATGAGCTTTAAGCTCAGATGATTTAGTGGCTATAATTTAAAATCGTTGGCTCAATCTGAATACTTGGCTTAAGGGGAAAAACCCTGACATCCACTCACCTCTACGATGCTGCGCAGATCCTTGACGTACATGCGCTCCGTCTCCATGATCTCCATGACAACCCGGTCCACATAGGTCAGCTTTGGGTTGGGCGCCATGGCATCCGCGACGACAGGCGAACAGGGGATGTGAAGTATTTCACCAGTCGCTTTCCTGTTGGCCGTGCCGTTGTTGTTATTCCACTGGCTGGTGATCAACCTGGCCTCCAGCTGTTCCTGCCAGCGATGTCTAGAACCTGAAAGGGTGGGACTCTGGTTCCCAGCCTGCTCTCTGGTGCCTTCAGCTGGGCTCAGCTCCAAATCTATGTCCTCTTCACTTGGAATAGGCGGTGTGGTGGAGGAAGGAAGGACTGCTGTGCTCCCGAAAAGACTGTGACTATCACGGGATGAACCAGAGGACAGGGAGGACACCAGGCTCACTGGACGTTCACCCTCTCCATCCAGTGGCTCCATGCATACCTGGTTGCAATAGTATGGACCCAAATCGAGGCCTCCCTGGACATGGTCACTGTTGGAGAGGGGTGAGGACAACTGAGGAGATTCTGGAACAGGTGAGAGAAACATTGACATAAATTTGAGAAATTTAAAAAAGTAAAACCTATAAGCAAAAAGCAGACAATGTCAAAAATTAAAAGGGTCTTCATCCATAATGTATGCTCGATTATTATTATTTTGGTTAAGGGACATTGGAATATTCTAATGTGCAACTTTTTGCCTTTATTGATAGGATTCTAACATTTTCATGCATTTAGATGCATGGACTCTGCCCTGTAACCAACCGTTTACTGTTGGCTCCTGCTTGTCTTAAAGCTCAAGCTATAATACAGTTAAATCTATGATATAGCCACAACTATGTGAAACCACTATGGTAAGTCTGTTTAGCAGTGCAGTGTAAATGCAGAGTAATTATTAGCACAAGAACAATGGCTCCATAAACATACTTCAATACACTGTAAGTGTATATGGCTTCCCCGCAATGCTCCTGCAATAGATGGCATTTTTCCCATTGTAGGCGTGCACTGTTTTCTTATTTTGATAGTTTATAATCAATCTACAGAAACAAGCCTTCTGCTTCTCTTTTCTGCAGTTCAGTAACAAGTACCTGGTCTTTAGTATGCATTAGCTTGAATTTAGCTCATTATTGTAGAGCTATGCAGACACACCGGGGTAAAAAGGGAAATAAAAACAGTGATGCCACCCACAACAGCATAGGCCTTATAGGGATTCAATGCAGCTACTAATGGCTGTACAGCATCGATATTCCTCATTAGTCGTTATATTTCGCCTTCTCATACATGCAGCCATAAAAACGCTGTTTCAGTAACAGACATTCATGACAATTACCTTAGACAATATGTCACAAAACAGATCATCATAAAGGAAGTGAATAAAGAAGGATCCAACTGCATGAGTCCCATTTTTGGACAATGTTAGATAAAAGTAAATCAATGAATGTTTAAGTAACACTGAACAGACTACTATCCAAGAATCAATACATAACTCTGTTTCCACTCCCAGACTAAGACAGGAGTGGCTTACAGTAAAAGGCCTCACTCAGATCATTACTGACACGGCCCAATTACAACGCCACATATTATATGAAAAGCCCAGCCGTTTCCTCGCTCTCCGGACTATTGAAGACTGAACTTTGGAAAAACAGTGAGGGGAAAAACTCATGAGAAAAAAAAAAAAGGGGGGGGGGGGGGGTAAGGGGACCAGGAGCTTTGTTTATGCATCTTTATAGAACCATGACTGAATTTAAGAGAACTGGAATCCATATTCAGTTTCACATTCTTCCTGGCCAGATGGGGAATTTTCCTCACAAACGTTTCCTAAACATATGAAATCATAGCAGGGTGAGAATGGCCACTGTGCAGAGAGCTCCATTTCCTTAAATATTTAGAGAGTAAAGAGGTCAAAACAGTTTGCCAAGCTAAAGAAACACAGCTTTGTCAAGCAGTTCAACTCCAGACTAATAAACGGAAATCTACGGAGGCAAATCATCAAGTGATAATTAATGTCTTAGGTCATACTGCGTGTGGATGGAGAGCATAATATGGTGCCGATACAACCCACCCAAAAAAAGCCACTTATGTCACGAGCTTGAAAACTTCTTTCTGTTCTACATGAGTGATGACAAGCTTCAACTTGCATATCTCCATCAGTAGATGTGCAACAACAGATGCAAGATAATCCCAAGGTTTTAGAACCAAAAATATGTTGCAACCATGCTGATTCACCTTTCCTGACTTCACTTATTTCCCAGCACAGAACATGAAACCGTTTAAGAAATAATATTAAGCAAGTCAAACGTTTCATCTCAGAGCATGGGAAGAACATAAAGTTAGTGATTTATGAAGTGATGTGCACTGGATGGGTTTCACTTGAAAAGTCAAGCCACCTTTGGTTTATTCAGACACACACACACACAGACGCGCCTCTTTTGCATCTTGAAACTTTCCATGACTCAGTAGTGAGCTCATGTTGTTCATACTACATCTACAATCTGCACCAAGCCTTCCCACTGACACCGTTCCCATGCAAAACCTCACTGGGAGAAACAGATGGGCTGGCAAGCACGAGGTGACCGCTAGAGAAAGCTCTGTTTACGCTCTGTGACAAATCACAGGGTTGATGGTGTAAGGGGAGTGTAGTGGTGAGCTATTACACTCAATACACTGCTATGAATTAGGCATCTGCTTCCTTTGCTGCTTCTGTCGGTACTTTTGGTTTTGAGCCTTGCTCTGTGAGGCATGTGAAACTCCCTTCCTCTTTCCATTTCTTCCTCCCACCCAATATCCCTCTATAATAAAGCTTCTCTGTAGCAGGCTGCAAACACTGCCAAGTTAAGAGGAAGAGGAACAACACAATGTGAACTAAAGATGGGCTAAAACCCAACTCTTTTGCACAACCACAGTGACAAAACAAAACATGCATGAGTAAACTGCATTATAAAGTAAACAGCGGCATTGTAAGAATACTCTGGATTTATCTGCAGATTGGAGCGTGCACACTTGAGATCAGAAGGAGCTCAGCTTTGATTGACCACTTCAGAGATTGTACAAGCAGGAACTATCAGTAGGTGATACCACTTACCACATGTTTTAGGTTAAAACTGGAGGACCAAACACCACCTATGCTGAAAGAGGCTGAGCAGAGGAATGTAAATGACCTGCTGATCTAAGATAAGCCCAATGTGTACTCCTGTGTGACTCAGTGCAAAATGTTTCCAGTCAGCCTGTCACAAAGATGACAAAAGCCAAGCCAGTGTAGTCTGCATCCTCTGTAACATTTCCATTTACATCATCTCTCCCTCCATATATCCTAAGTAATAAGAAAAACCATCATGCAGACAGTGCAAAAGGAGAGTGTCTGGTCTTGCTTGGTGCCACATAGTCTCTTCAGCATGTGCAAATATTTATTACTAATCTCTGAGGGATCCGTAGCCACAGTGGCAAAGCCGTTCCCATTACTGTGGCACTCTGTTGTCAGATGTGGAGCGCTTTACAAGTGTCTGCCATTTAAATTAAGCCTTTTAAAGAATAAATACACAAGATTTCAATTAAAGAAACAACATTACACATGTACTGCAAACAGATCAAAGCATCCATACTGTGCAGTGTTTTAGATGAGTATTTGGTTCAGGCCCAAATGTCAGTGATGTTTTGGCAACACCTGCAGGGAAAAATCATTAAATAGAAACCACCACAGCAGAGGCTGCGAGCACTAGTTTAAATAGATGCTTTCTAAAAAACGGTTAACTAGCTAAGGTAGACAAGCATGACATTTACACTTTCGAATATTTTTGCGTACCAGCTCGATTTTTAAGTGCAAGTTTTAAACATCAGGGAGGAAGTGTCAGGAAAACGCAGTAAATGTGGATCTCCAAGGTGGGCCAAGTTCCATTTCTGATAAAACCTTCATGAGAATACATTCATAACCATTTCAGCGATCCTGTTAAGAAAGCCAGAACCAATTTCATTGACAGAGGTAATAATATACTGTATATTAAAGTGGAAAGTGTCACAGAGACGCACCATGTGTAAATAAGGAGCAGATCAAAGGGTTGCATCCATTTTTAACATCGGTGATACATGCAAGCCGAGATCAATTTTCCTTTTTAGCCACACATTACAAACTTGACACCCTGTCTACCTATAATGTATAATTAGCATATCTGCATTCATTTACAGTCTTCATTTCCTGTCTCTTCATTTTAAACAACTCAGTGGACAGACCTGTTAAACCACAGATTATACAGAATGCTGGTGGGGAATGTTAAGTATAAGGGAGCTTAAGTGTATGGTCCAGAAAAAAATTATTGCAGCCAAGCCACAAGTGTAATTTTGCCATTCACACGCCACAGTTTCACAAAGTGTTCTACCTCAGCTACAGCACAACACTCTCCTTTGTTTCAGCTGAGCATCAATGCAGCTGGTGCCTTACTGAGATAAACATTAACCAAGTCAAGGCTAGAGTTTGAGATAGTGTAGTATTTGGACTACATTTCAAAAAGTCTCTTAACCTCAACAAGCCAAAGAGTCGAGACTGTGCAATTCTTAATGGATTAAAATAGGTCAGACTCTTGTAGCCTAAAATGGAAAAAAGCTAACCCCTCATTGTAATTCTTTAAATTCCAGTTCTTGCCTGTTAAGCTGAGGTTAACGTTTACAGACAAAGGTGTTTTAATGCTACAAGCATGACTTCCCTTTTTCCCTCTGCCTCTTTGAATCCTCTGCAGTGGACAATTGAATGCAGTTCAACTGTGTCTTAATACAATCTGTAACAAGGGAGGTATTCCTTAAACTTAAAAAGCTGCAGCTCAAATAATGAGACATTTGAAGACAATCCTTCCTCAAACTTAATGGTATATTTTCAGTCTCGCCATTACTGAAAAGAGACAGCATTCGCTTACAGAGGCGCTCTGTGTCTAATCAGTCTACAACTAAAGAAGTCTGTTTCCATTTCAGCCCAAGCTTATCAGACAGTTAACAAATGCACAGTTCATAAACTCATCTGCCTCTGACATTAGGATGATATGAGTGACATGCAGTCCCTAATAGGATGATGTGAGGGTTGAAGGGAAACACTGAAATGAAAACCTCTGCACCTGGTTATTAACTTTCTAAAAGGCTGTCATAGACAAGATCACCTCAGTCTCAAGCTTCATCTGTCAGAAGCTGCTACTGTATAGGGAACAATGAGTTCCTCCATATATACACACTTGTATAAAACATTTACCAGTCTCTGTCAAAGACACATACAAAGTACAGATGTTACTGTCGGTATGATGCTCTCGCAATGAGCTCTGCAGACATGATCGGGCATATCTCAGTACATTTTTTTCCCCCATGTAAATATTATCACCTTCTCTGTTAACATAAGCCACAGCATGCCACAATGACGTAAGTTAATAGTTACACAACCCAGTGATGATGAGACTCACATTTATCCATCAGTTCATGCAAACCAGCATGATACCCATGCAAATTCTAGCCCAGAGAGGCTCTGGTTTTTATTTCTGGGACACCTAAAACTACCCTCTGTCCATGTACCCGGCATATCTAATCTGTCTGGACTCAACAACACAGGAAGAACCAAACTCTTTGTAAAGGTTGCATTGCACAATGCAACGTCTGCTTGACTTGAAATATGAGGAAACCAAAGTCTGAAGAAGATTACAGAGCAGGTTACAAACTGCACCATGGAAAATATTACAAGCAGCAAGAAGTCTACAATTATTTGTAACCTAGTTTAATTGTGTTTGACAAATGCTTACACAGCCAAATTCAAGACACTTTTTTAAAAAAAATTCAAATATTTGAATGCTTACCGTATAGACGTGTTGAAGCCAGTAAGAGCCACAGAGCAAAGTCCAATTTTTCAATAAATCAACATTTCCTATCTCCTCTTCAGTCCCTCAACTCCTATGACGACACTTTCAGTATGACAAATGAGGACGCGTCTTGTGTTTAAAGAATAGATGTCTCCCAAAGAGACACACCTGTATGACTACTTTAGCTGAAGTTAAAAGAATCCCCCAAGTGTAGCTAACGTTGTTAATGGGTCCCTGAAAATAAAGAGTTTGCGCTAAAGTCCCTCCTGCGCTACCCACTCTGACTTGTGGCCTTTTGTTTTCTAAGCAAATCAGGAGAAAAGAAACAGGAACACAGCCTGTTTTCCACATGCAAATGCTTATTTGAAAGCAAAAAGAAGCACTTAGCATTAGAAAAGCATCTTTCTTTTACCATTTGAAAATTGATAAAATACTACACACACGGACCACTATGAAACACCTCAGCTCCTCTAAATGTTTCCTTTCTGGGGACACTGTCATTTGCATGAGTACCTTTACTGGGATTAGAAAAGCACTGTGGATAACCATCCAAAAGAAAAAGCGAGTCCCTGCCTGCTCCATTACCAAACTTTGCTTGGACGCTCCTGCCTGATTCATAATGACTCATGTATTAAATGACAATAAATTGAACACAGCAGACAATGAATCATCTCTAAAGTCACCTTGTGCTATTTCTACAGCCTTATCAGGAACCGGATGAGTGATGGTGATAAAGCTGCCGTCCTGTGAATAACTCTGTTTCTCTGGTACCAGCCTCTGTCTCGCAGTTGTTAACATTACGTCTGACAACTTAGGACAATTAAGTGATAGTAACCTGAGACACAAGTAAGGGAAATTTAACTTGTTGAATAAAGGGTTTGTTTTAGTCATTTATAAAGAACCTGGCAGTTTAAAGCAATGCAGTAACTATGTTTTTATTATCACTTTCATTTGCCAAGTTATAACATGCTAGGAAAAGCAGAGTTCCTAATGGGCTCATTAATGAATTCACTATCAAGCAAAGAACACAATTAGCAGTTTGTATTCACATATATACCATAAAGAAAACAAAGCTTTTTTTCCATAATCTGGCTGCACTCACCCTAATCAATGTTCTTATTGCTTTAGAGATTTAGGTATTATTACTTAATTCTTAACTAAAAGAAAAGAAAACAAGTTTGTAACTCAGTCATATCAGAAGCAGCCAATTTCATTGTACACAGTCTATATAAGTTTCAACTTGTCTGAAGTGTGAATAAAGCAGGAAACTGCACCCATGAGCACAACTGGTCCATGTACTGTAGCAGCAACGAGTCTGTTTTACTTTATCTGTCAGAAATATAAGAATCATTAGATTATTATTATTAGATTATTGCAGATTGATATTGCTTAAAGAGGCCTTTAATACTTAGTGCTTGTGAGAGGCACTAAAATGTATGTAGGATATGCAGAGGAAGTGAAGATTAGCATACTTGATTTTACATCAACTCCTTCTTTCTTGTTGCTGTGCAACAAAAACAGAAAAACAAAGTTGCCATCAAGCGATAATCTACCTAAAAATCAAAGCTAAACACATCAATATTAATGTCTAAAAGCAAGACTAAAGCCTGCACAAGAACAAAGCTTAAACAAAGGACAGAAGCTGACAAAAAAAACACCGTAATCTCCTTCAGACCAGGTTAGGTTTATAGTCTAAATTACCATGGCATTGTATCCTGATAAAAACCCCTAGTTAAAAACAGGTTACCTCACCAACTACAAATCCTTTTTCCATAGCGGAGGCCTCAGCTCTAGACTACTGCTAATCTGCTAACTGATTCTTCAGAGCCACGAGAACAGTGTGTGTGGCCATGTTTCACTCAGGAGATAAGAGGAACTCTTGCTTCTCCCTACATCTCAATAAAACCCTTCCGCCACTCAAGATCCACTCCGAGCTTCCTCGTCCAACACCCCTTCACAACCTCTGGCAATGAAGTCCTTCCCCCAGTGGCAGCTGGGAGACAGGGAGGGAGTCTTACACCGATTTCCTTGGGAAAAACTCCTCCCCACCTGGCCCCGGTGAATGGCTGCCCCACAGGAGGATGTGAGGGTGCCTCAGAGGATTAGGCCTGGAGTCTTCACAGACCATTATCAAACAGCATGAGTCAGAACGGGGGCCCGTTCTTCGTACCTCGCTAAGTAGGTTAGCCGGATTAGATTGTTGACGATTTCGCGTGATCCTGGATCAGTCGGTTCCCCGAAGCTCATCCGGGACTTGCTGTCATAGCAACAGAGCCGTAAGCGTAAACCTGCTCGGGAGCAGGTTTACTTTATGTAAACAGGATTAGATCGCGGCCACGCAGGTATGTCCGCTTCATTTATACGAAAGCAACAGCGATAAATAAATAACATCAATGTAACTGAAGATAATGCAGCACTTGATCCTTTTATTGATGTCACACAGATACATACAGGTCATTTCCTAAAAAAGGGAAATGTACTATTAACATTCTATTACATGTATGTGATTATTACAGATGTAAGTCATATTTCAGAGTAGTAATTGTAAATTACTTCGTGTAATCAAGATGAGAGACCACGGCTATAAAAGCGAAGGTGGATTTGGGAAGTCTGTCGCAGCCATGTCCTGTCCGTTTACGCGAGCCACCCATTGCGGAAGGTGCAAGATTGATAAGGAGAGTCCTCAGAATTCAGCGTATATTGCGGGACAGACAGGATCCTTTAGCTCAGCGCGACAGTGTGCTCATAGAGAGATATCGATATTCCCGTGAGGGTATTATTCACTTAACCAACTTGTTGACGAGGGGGTGCAGGACCACCACCTGTCTTTTTTTGCTCTGCCCTTTTCTTGGTTGCTGTTATAAACAAACAAACAGATTATTTCAGGGTCTCTTTCCAAGAGACGAAAAGCAATATAAGTGATAAATATTACCATTCTATAGAATATTCTTATATTTCACTTTTACTTGTTCCCATGTTCTAGTGGGTCCTGTTGTGGCTCTAATGTGAAAGAGGATATAATATAACAATATAATATAATGTAATATAATATTGGATAATATAGTGTGATATGATAAATCTACCCTACCGCCTACTGGTGTTGGCCAGAGGGGCCGATGGCACGATATGGCAGCCTGGCTTCTGTCAGTCTGTCCCAGGGCAGCTGTGGCTACAACCGTAGCTGCCTCCACCAGTGTGTGAATGTGAGAGTGAATGAATAGTGGCATTGTAAAGCGCTTTGGGTGCCTTGAAAAGCGCTATATAAATCCAATATATTATTATTATTATTATTAAATTACTTACGAGTTTAATTTGTCAGCAACTTTCTGCCAGCCCTCTCTCCTTGCTTTTGCAGCCTTTGCAGTGTTCCCTTGCGTTCTGATTAAACTCTGAAACTCCTGAAATCCCTCACTCAAGAGTTCTTGCTCTGCTGCCGAAAAATACCGAGCCGAGCGCGCTCCTTCGACATTTTCGCCGACCAATCAGAGGGTTGCCGATCAATGTTTCTACTATCGATGCGTAGCCCCTTTTACGACACCCAGTGATGTCACATTACTGCGTCCAGCTGTAGTAATCGTCAACAGCAGGTGTGTTCGGGGAACCGGATTAGCGAGCTCACGGTTAGCGCGATGATTTGATCTTGGATGTGTCATTTGATCTTGGATGTAGTAAGCGACGTACGAAGAACGGGCCCCAGAGGTGATTAGACACTGAAACCAATGGCCTGGTTTGATTTCGTATTCCCTGACAGAAAAAATAAAAAAGGTCACGTCAAAGGTTTCCTGCTGTAAGCAGTCCTTCATATGATTTGATTAACACCGCCTCACACGGAACTTTTAATGTTGCGTTAATAATTAGCCTGAAGGTCGGTAAATAACCCGCAGTGAACAACATAGGCCGAATACACATACACAAGCTGAACCTGCATTCCTCACTGGCAGCCAAGGTCAAACTGTTGTACTGAGGAGTTTTAGGGGGGAATTCTGGTGTTCAAAAGTGAAACTAAAAGTCTCCCATTTACTGTCTGTAACATGAAACATTAAGATACATCTGTATTATTTTGACTTTATCAGAATTAAACTGACATTTCAGCACTGGAGATGTCTTAAAGAGTGAAAAGGACAAAACCTGTCAGAAAAACAAAACAATCTTAAATGTAATCTTCTAAAACTCCTCTGTGCTCGACGCAGGCTCTTAAAGGATCCAGCCGTGCCAGCTGACCTCAGTGCATAGGCATGAGATGATCCACTTAAGAAACTCCTCCATCAACAAGCCCCCCCACCTCCAAGACCTCTTCAGGCACGCACACACACACACACACACACACACACACACACACACACACACACCCCCTCTGGATCCACTCAAATCATTTCCTCTGGACAACACACACTTCTGGGCCCCTGAGGTGTGAGCCCATTGTAAACTTTACCACCAGTTTGACAATCTACAGCCAAACTGCTGTCCTGTTAGCGCCCAGCTGCCGAGTCCACGCGGGCTTGTGTCGGCACAGCTGTGTGCGGCGTGGAGAGGAGAGGTCAGAGGGGAACCGTTCGTTTACTTCACATGAAGCAGTTTATCACATGCAGTGTTATAAAGGGTGTGGTGGTGTTTTTTCTTGGCATTTAGGCCCCAGTAAAGTTGTGTTACTTTGCACTCAAATAAAGAATCTTGTTACGACACCAAGTTCTCCGTCTTTGTGTAGATCACTAAATACGACACGAGCAAAGGTTTTCTCATGCTAAGAGTTTTTTAAAAAGTCCTTCACTACATTTATTACATAAAGTCTTTTACAATAACATTACAGCATAGCTTGATGTCTGCAGGGTGATTAGAATATTATATATAAAATGGCTTTTAGATTGTCAACTGACTGTAAAGTGCAGAAAGGAAGTTGATGGAGGGTTTTATAGATTCAAATGAGATTCATAGAGGCCATCTAACTGGAACAAGCACTGCTGAGAACCTTTAGCTGATGTGGGTAATCCACTGAAAGAGCTCTATAGAAGGGGTGCCAATGTGAGAGGATGTAAAATAATTTATTCTGAAAGAAAGTCTTGTAAGGAGCAAAAAAACAAAAACAATTCTCTATAAATTAGTTTGCATTGTATATAATTGATTTGCACAGATATATGCAACATTTGTGCTGACATACAGGACGAGGAGCTGTCTGGGATTTCAGTCTGAGTTCAAATCGATGCAGAACAGAGTTGTGGCAGGCTCACCTGAGACTCCATGTGATTTCCGCTACAGACAATTAGGTAGAGAAAGAGTTCCAGTCCAGGAGCTCCATTAACAAGCCCACTCAGAGATGTAGCCATCCCTGCCATCATCTATGTCCACAACCCTATGCCCACTGGTCTGGAAAAGCTGCAGTGAATGGAGATGATCCATCCGTCCCCCTAGAACCCCTTTAAAGCTGTACATTCTGCACACACAGCTACATTCCTGCTTGGGGTTAAGTAGGTCACGGGGAACCCTTATCTTTGAGAGAGTCATTTCATGCAGCCTCAGGCCTGTTAATGCCTGGATGAACCTTGTCACAGATTAGACACATATTTTTCTTTTTTTGAAATGTCAGAATATATGGATTACACCTGTCCTCGGGCTACAGGGGTTGCAACTGTGCAGTTTCACATTCTAACGCAGTAATGAAAGGTACATTTTTACAAAAATGATTAGGGGTACATATAAGTTACCCTACATCCTTAAATTTGTCTGGGGGAGGAAAAAAAAAAAAAAGCACCTTGGTTGATCATTATTATGTGCATGGCCTCTATCCAAAACCTGCAAGTGGCAATAAAAACGCCCTCTTTTCACTTCAAAATCCTCTGACCTTTTAGAGACACCAGAGCTGGACTGTAACCACAGCCTTTTTATTGTTTACCTTGAAGAGACAGGTCTTCCTTTCACCACATGCATTCCTCCAGCCTGTTAACCACATCCAATCATCACCTTCCACAGCAAGCACATTACCAGCTGCCCTGCCCCTTAATCACCATCCATCCATCCACACAGCAGGGGGGCAGGTCAGTCACACTTTAACTCCAGCTGAAAAGGATTTAACCACAAGTGGGCTTTACTGCCAGGATGATTATGTACAAGTCACATGGGCTATAAAAAAAACAAAAAATGTGAGGACATTTACTTGGTGCAGAGTGACATTTTGAGGAAACAGACACATAATTCATGGAGGGCGGCACATGTCTCCTTCTCGCCAAAGCTGAATCAGTGGAATAGGCGTGGGGGGGAAAGGCCACCATTTATGCATTGGTAGTCTTCAGCAACAGTGAAAATCCAGCACCAAATGTGTTCAGTAGAGGAGAGAAGAGAGGTGTGGGGGTGGTGGAGGACTGAAGGACAGAGCAGGCAGATACAAAGAGGCCCTATGTCTATGTTGTGGCTCTGTGACTAAAGATAATGAACACTAAAATAATATGTAATTTGAGTGGTCCCCAGTATATAAGGTCAGCACTACTGGCTAGACTACCCATCTTGGCTGCCTGAGACACATTCAGGTTTGATGTGCAAGTGTTCAGGGGTTTCAGCTGTATGAAGGGGGTTGGCCAAGATCCACATCCACACAAAGAGGCTCTCTACCAGCCAGGAGTGTAGGAGGAGAGTTCATTGCTCTCTCAGCTGTGCCTCTCAAAGCCTCTACATTTCCTCTATTCTTCTATTTCCAGCATTTTACATTCACCTCAGCTGTACTGCTGTGTTATGTTAGCAGTGTCCTGGGTAACCAGATATACCAGCAGGAATAAACCAACATATTAAAACCCTATATCATGAAACTAGTCACTTTATAGACAGCAATCACCAGCGCTTAGGTCATATAAAATATATATATTTACCTTCCCCCATTGGGCCCTGGTAGAGAGCAGAATGGGTCCCCTCTGGCATGGCACGCGGGCCTCTGGTGCACACAAGAGAAAATGTGAAGGGTCAAAAGAGAATAGAGGCATTTCACAGCAAGACAAAGCGTAATATTAATTCGATTCACTGGACTGAGCTGTAATTGTGAAAAATGCTTTGTTTCTTTACAGAGTCATTCTTGTGTCACGTGGCTCTTCAATCTTGACTAGACACAGCTTACTGAGCTACTACTGAATAAAACACAGAAATTTTCCATTCCCTGCTTACAGCTGTGTTGGCTCATGTTAGCCCCTGGATAATGCAAAGTGGCGGCAAAGGTTTTGGTATGCAGAGGATCAGGAGCTCATGCTAAATAGTGTAAGAACCCACTGAACATGGACATAAGACAGCTCGCCACAACTAAGTTAACGCTACAGGATTCGAGTGCTATGAGTATTGATTCCACATCCTTAAAGTGGACTCATTATGCTCATTTTCAGCACCATGTTTTTATTCTTGGATTCCACTGGAGCATTTGCATATTTCACAGTTCAAACCATTTTATCAGACACTGGTGTGGAGTCTCGGTTCATCCGCTGTATGGAAAAAGGAGATTTTAGCCACCTCGCCTTTCGTCTGATTGTCGACCTCTTGTAAACAGAACACATCAAATCAGAATAATCTTTTATTACAAATATAACCGTCTAGTGAGATTACAGGTTCTCCCTTGGTGGTAAATATTTGTCCTTTATCCCTTATGCCAGGCTGCTGTGTTCTTAATAATGAGCCATGTCCTTTCCAGAGCCACTGTGCTGCCAGTTTCTCACATCGCTGCCTCTCGGTCTCGTTACAGCAAATTAACACGGTGCATGAGAACTTGTCTCTCTGTGATTCCTGGTGAGCCTCCGGCCTTTTAAGCATCACATTCTTGGTCCAGCTAGATCAGAGGAATAGGAATTCTTCAGGGATTAGGATGGGCATTGTTCGTAGTTCATCTGCTGGCCACTGTGCAGAGTTGACAGCCAAGCCAGCCGAGGCCCAACAGAGCCCGCTGCCAGGAGGTTCACCAATTAAGATGTGCAGGAATGTAAAAAGAAAAGTCACTGAGCTCGATCTATTAAGATCACTGCCACATTGTGGGGTCCACTGGCTGGCATAAAGTAAAGACTGTTTGGGACCCCCCCAAAAAAAGCCACAACAAAAATTATGACACATAATTCTTATTATTATTTAAGAATCCCAGAATGAACTAGGACAAGTACGTAATGAGAAAAAAATCCTCCTTTAAAAAGTTAAATGTAGGTTTTGTTTTACGTTTACTTAATTACCTAAAGATATCCTGTGCAGTGTTGCACCACTGGTAGCACTTTTACACAATGTCTTTTGCAATGGCAGGAAAACACAGATGCAAGAATGCATGCACACAGTACACGATAAAGACTAATGCATGGCTTTACAATATCTCATTAATTTACACCATGTAGGTTCTGCAACAAAAGGTAAGAAAACTGTAGCTAGCAAGTACAGATGTAAATGCATTCTGAAATTAACAAGCAACACCAGTTTTTATTGTTAACATAAAATGATTAAAATGAATATTTAAATAAAACATTGTAAAAATACTTAATATAATTATTTTTAATATTCCTGAGATAAGAAAGTGACATCCAACCAACATATGAGTTCTATTGTGTTGCCTTGCACAACTGGTATCAAACGCTGCAAAAACTCAATAAATTTGACCTTTGACTAAGCTCGGCCAATTGATTTTCAAGTGCTGGGTTAATATACAAAAACGCAGTACTGATGCTGAGAAACAGGCTTTGAACTTTTCCCATTGACCAGTGAACTAATAAAATCCTCTGATAATCCCACCTACTATGACCTCTGAGCTAACCTTGCCAAATGACCAGACCAAAACTATGTTAATCTGTCTTTTGTCAATCAGAGGCTAGACTGGGAATAATGGGCTCAAACCTAGATACAGTGCAGACGTCTGGGTCTTAAAAATGTCTTATCAAAGGCTGCTTGTAGCTGTAGAACAGTGGCTTGGGATTGTAAGTTTTAAGATGCCTAACAGGACACTGTAACTTAATCTTAGAACATCTGGACAGTATCATCAATTGGAACTCATTAACTTTTACCTACATTAGCTGACATATGGCAAATCCTTGTTTTCCTAGGGAGGGACAGTGGACAAATTTTGAGTCTTAACAAAAACATGAAACACACGCCCAACATTCATGCCAAACTGACCACCTGTGCTTGAACTAGTTGTCATTTCACACAAATGGAGAACATTTGGTTCCCACAGCTGATGACTGCCCTAACCGCAGCATGAACCTCCCATATGGGAATTTGCAACTTGCCCCTTAATTGAAGACAGATGCCACAAGAGCCAGGCTGACAGTTATTAAAAGAAAAACCTGCAATGGATCATTTCTTTAGACCAGCTGATAAACTGGTCTGAAGAAATGTTCCTCTAAACGGCAGGCTTTACAGTGATCCGCATGATCGGCAGCAAGAACCCAAATTCCTTTCTTTAAGCAAAACAAACTGACATTTAAGGGGAACAGATGCTGGCAAACATGCAGTACTTGTGCAACTAAATAGGAAATGTCATCAGCGCGGTCTGAAAACACGCAGACAAATGTGTACCTTGAATCAACATCTCTGGTTTGATATGTTATAGGAAAGTCCCCAGGGGCTGATAGCGATCTATCTGGAGCTTTTTTTCGTTCGTGGATGTTATGTGGAAGTGAGACTGAAGAACATGTCTACAGAGGAAATCAGAGAAAAACAATACTTCTCCTCTTGGGGATATGTGCCACTTTCTCTGTCTCTCCAGGCATATACAAGGAAGATGACATCATACTGCCAACTATTTGATTGCATCTGCTTTTAAAACACTCCCCAAAGAAAGCTTCCATGCACAGGTTGTCCTACTACCAAATGATGACGCACAAGTCGGATTCAGAATGAAAAAAGGGACCTTAATTGGGCTTTTGTGAGACAATTAACAACACAAATTAATTTCCCATGGTGCAGAACAAGTTGATGGGAGGAGGAACTATAAATAGAGAATTCTTGCAGTACTTCTCTTTTGCATCACGGTGAACAAAACGTGTACCCAAACACGGGCCACGGGAAAGTGAAAATATGACAAGTTCCCCTCGGGATGTCTTTACTCAGTCACGGTGGGGTGGATTTTCTTTATTTCTTTATCATTAGGCAGGACGGATGTTTACGCTCAGAACGAATAAAAATCTGACCTGGAACGGCCCGGGATTCTATGAGGTAACCGAGACAGACTCTTTATTATTCCAGCATGGGTGCCATATTTATCTAGCACGACCTCTCTTACCCAGTCCATCCTTGTAGAAAATACCGCTTGAAAAATAGCCTTTATGTGAGTGCCCCCTTTCCCACATTATTTCTGCAGTTTGCCCCCTGACACACAGGCTTTAAGACTTTTAAGACCAGCTTTTCATTCACCGGAGAAAACAATACACCCCAATGGTCGCTGTTTGTCTCAATCAAATCCACAACCTTTACAAAAAGACGCTGCCCTAACCTTCCCCCAGCCTCTTACTTTTAACTCTGTTGCATTTGTGAGCGTGAGGCTTAAGTGAGGTGATAAGTGACCCATCTCAATGAACACCCACAGAGTTGTGCCCATATGGTCTGCGTACAATTTAGCAAAAATAGCCTTTAATGGGAGAATAATTGTTTCCCAATGTGGTGGAAAAGGAGAATGAGCGATTTTCACTTCCCCACCTGAGACCTATAACTGTAGAATGCATACCTGGCCTGCGAGGCTGGAAACGGCCAGCTTAATGTGCAAATGACAAGTGAAGACTTCAAGTTCTGTAAAATTATAAACGGTAGACAACCAGAGGGAAGGCAGTCCTCCATAATGTCCTGCAGTGTTTGGAAGGGAGAGGACCGGACTGAGGAGTAAAATTAGACAAGTCTTCAAATAGAACTGCAGTGTGCACGTTTAAAGGTACATTACACTTCTTTTGCAAGCCAAATGGTTCATTGGGCCTTCTTGAAGGCTTGTCAGTACTGCAACGACAACCTCCCTTGGGTGTCTAGAATACCAAATCTCTTGTGGCACTCAAGTCTCCCCTTTCTAGTAAACACAATGCTGTCTCTGTTTAAAGACAACTTTTAATTCTTGCAGTCTAATCTAAGCTGAAATTTAGAGGGAAAAAAGGAGCTAAGGCAATTCAGGACAATATAAAAAATGCTAAGAACAGCATCAAATGAGCAACGAATGGCTAAATAATAAAGATGGGGATTTCTGAGACTCTCAAAAGAAAGAATAAGGCCTCTATATAGATGAATCCAGCCTTGGATCTGCAGCTCTGGTAATTTTATCACAGCTGCAGCATACCAAGACTCTGGTAGAAGGATTTAGAGGCCAGCTCAGATCCAAGACACACTTGGGCAGTTTCCTGTCTGGACCACCTTAAAGGGAGAGTGCTGTTCATCGCACTGAGGCAACATTTAAGTGGAATAAAGTTGCTTCGTTATTGTCTGAAAGGTCAAGTGAGGTCAAAGAGGCAGAAGATTGAACTTTTCAGCGGTAATTGATTGATTTTTGCCCCATTCTTATTCTTCAGCAGCTGGTGGGGACGAGTCATTAAACTACCATTTAAAACTTCCCTGTGTCTCTCTGGGGCGCTCATTAGAAGAAACAATTAGGATGGTTGGGGCCAAGTATGCGCTCTGTAGGGGTGGAAATTGGGTGCGAGGAAAGAGGAAACGGCAAGTGATTCAGCTGCAGAGGGAGGACTAGTTTTTCTCACAGGATAAGCGTGGTAAAGTGGAAAATGTCTGTAATGAGAAAAAAAAATACAGACTGCAGCAGCTGACCAAAGTTCATTGAACGGAGAGGGTTTTGCGTCAAAGACAAACAGAACTTATCTGACTGAAACTCGTGCCCACCTCAGGTCCTGTGAAATTATATTAAACAGAAACTGCAATTCATGTAAAGTTAAAGACGAAGAGGTTCTTGATAAGAAACGCGTTATGAGTAACCAACTCCACAGCTCATCTCTGTCATAATATACACGGAGAACAGATTGGCATGCAGATGTTTTGTAACGCTCTGGCGGTTTCGGTCATTTGTCTTTACTGAAACTGAATATTTGTCAGCTCGAGACGTGCTTCACAAAGACAATTACTTTATTATTTTACCCTCTGCAACCACCGAACAATAAAATAAACCACGCAGTGTGTCTTTCCAAAGCTAACGTTAAGTTAGCTAAGATTTGGTGAAGTTATCAAAAGTAGCCCACGTACCCAATTCGCCAACTTCTCTCCTTCCAGCGACTACAATCCTCAGTAAACCCCTTTTTCTTCTGTGGTTTCTGGCTGAAAATATCAGGTTAATCCGTTAGTTTACTCTCTTCACGTGGTACATGCAGCTCAGACACACACATCCCAACTGCAGGTTATCAGCTCGTACTGCGTCCGAGAACTAAACGGCTGCATCTTTGAAGAACTGCAAAGAACTGATGGCGCTTTCAATGTCTATCGGAAATGGCGCTTATGGGTCCATGCCACCCCACTAATTGTAAGTCAGCATGGCTTAGGATGCTGATTGCATTACACCCCCTGCTATTTTACCTTTAAACAGGATTAGCAGTGTATGTCGCAGAATAACTGCTGTTTTTATGGGGTGTAGTTTACTTCGTTGTTTTAATTCACAATTGTAACTCACTAACAACAATCAAAACAGACGTAGCACAATAGCTCAAAGTGAAAAAATTGCTTATATATAAGTCCGTCTCTCGAGTATTCAACAACAAGACAGGCGTGCCTCCAGAATATTTTCATTGCGGTGGTTATGTGGAGTTGACTAAAAATATTGCGGCGGCACACCAAACACAGAATTTCCAGTTTTATTATGCTGTTGTCAAATATCCGTTACTTGAAAAATATGGCAAACAAGAATGAAAGAAAAATAATTATATGCCTAGTTAATTTCCTAATATTAAAGTTAAAGTTGATATCACTGAAAATAATTATAATTATTAAAATTATTATCAACATAGGACAGTCTTGGCAGACAACCCCCACCCACACACACCCACCACCACCACCACCAGTGGGCCCCCCGACGGTGGTGCCCCTGAAACAAGGAGCGCATGAAGTGTACATACCCAGAAGACGTAATATTTACGAGGAGGACGCGAACGCAGCACAGGAACGCCTGTTTTTGACATGCTGTAATGCTTGGTGGGTGTCAGATGTGTTCCCACATAAAGACATCTGGACTACATAGTATATATGTTTCTTTAAACAAAATGTTGGGTCCTTTAACAATAAATAAACAAATAAATATATAAAATCATCTTTACTCCCACCCACGGAATATGTATGCAAAGCAAAAGCTTGAGAAAGACACCCCCGCCAATAACTTTTACGAGGGTCAGGTCATCTGAAATGGGGACTTCACAAAAGATGGTGTCAGTGAGTGTATTGGGTGGGTGCTAATTTATGTGCGCTATTGCTTTGCGCGACCCCCTCTCTCCTGTCCTCCTGAAAATAATGTCACCATCACCGCAGAAGGCTGGAGACAGCATGCTTTCCACTTTACAGAAGGAGTCAACACGATGGGAAAAGTCAGCTTTTACTGTCCCACACACCTTAATTAACTTAATGAACTTGACATACTCCCACCCATCTACAAAACGTGGCTGAAATTGGTTGAATTGGTGATTTTAAAGTTAAAAATTAGAAAGGCCAATATCGCCATCTGCTGGGAGCTTGTTATAAATCATTGCATCGGCTTCTAACAGTGACCAGATAACTACAAGCTACCTATGGGGCAGTGAAAACTGAATGTGTGTCATTTGTCATTTACCATTCACTCACTCTCTCTCTCTCACACACACACACACACACACACACACACACACATATACAAGGATTATAAAAGGAAGATGAAGATTGTTTTAATTATCTCGTTTAATGGCATGTTAATAGTCTTGCAAATAAGTGATTTCAGTATTTCAGACAGAGCAGGTAATTATAGCATGTTTCATTAAGGATGCATCCAAAGATGGTAGAATTTTAAACATTTTTAGCCAAATGACAGGCACATAAATTAGTCCTTTCTTTATATTTTGTTCCAAGAAGTCAGACTTTCACTTATTTTTTAAAGCTTTCTGATGGGCTTTCAACGTTTTTCTTTGGATGCATCCAGCAACGTACACAGCACTAGTGATGGGATTCTGGCTCTTTCTAGAAAACCGGCTCTTTTGGCTCAGCTCACTAAAAAGAGATGGTGGAAATGGTTCCAGATTTTGCTTCTTTTCTTGGTGTTACTCATTTTCTTTGCTATACCTTTCTACAGGGAGTGCAGAATTATTAGGCAAGTTGTATTTTTGAGGAATAATGTTATTATTGAACAACAACCATGTTCTCAATGAACCCAAAAAACTCATTAATATCAAAGCTGAATGTTTTTGGAAGTAGTTTTTAGTTTGTTTTTAGTTTGAGCTATTTTAGGGGGATATCTGTGTGTGCAGGTGACTATTACTGTGCATAATTATTAGGCAACTTAACAAAAAACAAATATATACCCATTTCAATGATTTATTTTTACCAGTGAAACCAATATAACATCTCCACACTCACAAATATACATTTCTGACATTCAAAAACAAAACAAAAACAAATCAGCGACCAATATAGCCACCTTTCTTTGCAAGGACACTCAAAAGCCTGCCATCCATGGATTCTGTCAGTGTTTTGATCTGTTCACCATCAACATTGCGTGCAGCAGCAACCACAGCCTCCCAGACACTGTTCAGAGAGGTGTACTGTTTTCCCTCCTTGTAAAGCTCACATTTGATGATGGACCACAGGTTCTCAATGGGGTTCAGATCAGGTGAACAAGGAGGCCATGTCATTAGTTCTTCTTCTTTTATACCCTTTCTTGCAGCCACGCTGTGGAGTACTTGGACGCGTGTGATGGAGCATTGTCCTGCATGAAAATCATGTTTTTCTTGAAGGATGCAGACTTCTTCCTGTACCACTGCTTGAAGAAGGTGTCTTCCAGAAACTGGCAGTAGGACTGGGAGTTGAGCTTGACTCCATCCTCAACCCGAAAAGGCCCCACAAGCTCATCTTTGATGATACCAGCCCAAACCAGTACTCCACCTCCACCTTGCTGGCGTCTGAGTGGGACTGGAGCTCTCTGCCCTTTACCAATCCAGCCACGGGCCCATCCATCTGGCCCATCAAGACTCACTCTCATTTCATCAGTCCATAAAACCTTAGAAAAACCAGTCTTGAGATATTTCTTGGCCCAGTCTTGACGTTTCAGCTTGTGTGTCTTGTTCAGTGGTGGTCGTCTTTCAGCCTTTCTTACCTTGGCCATGTCTCTGAGTATTGCACACCTTGTGCTTTTGGGCACTCCAGTGATGTTGCAGCTCTGAAATATGGCCAAACTGGTGGCAAGTGGCATCTTGGCAGCTGCACGCTTGACTTTTCTCAGTTCATGGGCAGTTATTTGGCGCCTTGGTTTTTCCACACGCTTCTTGCGACCCTGTTGACTATTTTGAATGAAACGCTCGATTGTTCGATGATCACGCTTCAGAAGCTTTGCAATTTTGAGACTGCTGCATCCCTCTGCAAGATATCTCACTATTTTTGACTTTTCTGAGCCTGTCAAGTCCTTCTTTTGACCCATTTTGCCAAAGGAAAGGACGTTGCCTAATAATTATGCACACCTGATATAGGGTGTTGATGTCATTAGACCACACCCCTTCTCATTACAGAGATGCACATCACCTAATATGCTTAATTGGTAGTAGGCTTTCGAGCCTATACAGCTTGGAGTGAGACAACATGCATGAAGAGGATGATGTGGACAAAATACTCATTTGCCTAATAATTCTGCACTCCCTGTAATGTGACGATGTTGTCGCTTGTTGTTGCCCCTGGCTCTCTTTCTCGCTCCCTCCTGCTCTGTTCCTGTGCTACTGATGGTGCCTGAGAGATGCATCCAGCACTTCAGTTGACCCAGTCTCCATTTCAGCCAGTGGTGTTGCAGTTCACGCTGTGTTGAATAATACAGTTGGGCATACCAAATATTCACTTTCAAACGTGTTAGAATTGTACAAACTCTGTTTTTCCCTTAGTTACTTACTATAGTTCCATGTATGGATATTTCAACAAATTGCTGCATCTATTTCCCATTTCTCTAGGGAAATATCACAAAATGAGGGGTGGTTCAAAACCTTTGCACAGCAACGTACCGTACTGTGCAAAACTGAAAATAATATTCTCACTTAATTTGCTTTGTGATGGTTTTGATCCTATTCACAGAAATTTGCAGAGCCTGTGACTTTATGGTGAGTTACAAGTTTCCCTGTTGGGCAATAAAAGCCTTATTTTTATAAAAATGCTCTGCAGTCCTTCATAAAGACAGACAACTGGTCACCCTAGTCAGTATATAAATTGCCTATGATGCGTTGTTTAAAAACAGTATAATACAAATTTGCCGGTGTAAGAGATTTTAACATTTTATTTGAAATAAACTGACATGATCACTTAGATCTCATTGCTCTCACCTCACAGGTTTCAGCACTTCTTCTTTCAACTAGCAGATCACCTAGAAGCCAGCAGAGGTCAGCAGAAAGATAAACCACCTCCACTTTGCATAGCCTTATGTGCTAACCCTATATCTGAACACAAAATTAGGTTATCAGGACTTAAAAATTTTATATCTTGTAAATAAATGACAATAATCATTAATATGACTTCCTATCCAGAACTTTACAAGCGTATCTGTGTGCTGTGAATACTCATTTACATGTTTTATTTTTGGTTTATTATTTTTAATAAATTAGCAAGAATTTCTAGCATTTTTTTCTTTCCATTTTGGTGTGTTGTGCATTGAAGAGGTGAAAAATGAATAGAATCCATTTTGGAATGACGTTGGTAAAATGTTGAACCCATGTCATTAGTTTCCCGATGTGCCATTATATCACACTTTATGTTGTTAAAGTGTGGAGAAAGTGTTGCATCATGCCAGTGAAGTTGACAGGATGTGGTTCATTTTCTGAAACTGCTTAAACAGACATTAGCCGAAGTGGTTTGACTCATTTCAGCCTCAATCATTGCTAATGTGAGCCAAGTCGTGCAAAGTATAGACCAGACAAGTAACCAAACACAACAAAAATACATTTGCACCTAAACCCAAAACAGCAAAAGCATATTTAATGCTCTTCAAAATGTCTACAGTCTAGGCTACATTGTGATATTACTGTACAGATTTCAACAACTCAGGTACTTTTATAAGGTTTATAAACTGTATTACCTGTGACTTTTAACCACCTGAAGGTGAGACAAAAACTTATTTAACAAATAACTCCACACACAGTCACCAGGAAGTGTGTCATGCTCTCCAAGGGTGTCTTAGAAAGCTAGTGTGTATTACCACAAACACATACCTGAAGATACACACGCAGAGCCCAGATAAGCAACATGGTAAATCTATAAAAACCAATAAAAGATCCAATCATAAAGTATATTAAAAAAAAAAAATCAAAAATCTAATTTATTAATCATCCCAGCTGCACATGCACAGACAGGCAGCAGCGTCAGAAGTCTGAAATACTAATTTCACTAACAAAAAAACCCCAAATCAAAGCGTGCGGCACATTACACAAGACAGTGTTGCAAGAGCTGACTAAATGAAAACTGAAACGTGTTCAAACGAGACAGCCGATGTGTTTTGCATGACAAAGATTTCTCAAATAAAAGTGAGTTAATATTTTTATTAAGGAAGAACATCACGATCAAGCAAATATGTACATTTTATGCTGAATAATTAACTGCAAGTGTATTTATTAAAGCGTGAATAAGGAATTGATAATATATGATGCTTTTTCTAAAAACAAATATTTAAAAATGATCAACCCAGAAACTTCAGGGTAAAGCGTTACCTTCTGAAATTCTAAGAATATTTATAGCATTAACTATTCATATGAAATCCATGGGAGTATGTAACAATAGTTTGTAAAACACAATACAAAGAAAATTGGACAGAGTAAAGAAGGCGGCATTAAAGCAACCGCAGTGGCAGTTATGTAATGTCAGTGGCGTTAAAACATCACTGACATTACATAACCGCCAAATTTCCCAGATTTCAGTTGTAAAAAAACAAAACAAAATCAAGAACATTACTTTGTAGAAAGAGGCCAGTTTGGGCCTGATAAGAATGTAGACTTTAATAATTTAACTGTCCACACGGAGCTATAACATAATTTAATGCAACGATGAACATGTAGAGAACCTTTTTTGGGGGGGTGGGTATGGTTAAAATTGATCATGTCCTGTGGAAATCTACTTTCAAAGAATTAAAAGTACTTTCCTATCAGCCTGCACAAACTGCTATCCAACAACTCAAAAAAAAAAAAAAAAAAAAATCAAATGAAACCTCACATTTCATCACTGATGACGTCCAAGACATCCTTGGCTGTACATTACCTTTAAAAACATACATCTCCAACTCGCAACCTCAACCAAACACCAGCCTTTCTTTTCTCATCGATCAGATGGGTTTGGTGGTGCTATTGTAGACCAGAGCGTCTCTGCTCGGCTCCATCGTGGTGTACGTTGCATTACTGGCAGGCAGACGACGGTGCTGGGACTTCCTTCCCTTTAGGAAGTGGTACACCAGGATGGCTAGAACGATGACAATAGCCACACCCAACACGATAGCTAACGCTAAAATGGCTGTTAAAATGAATTAAAATAAGCATTACAATTACAGACAATTACAGCATTACATTTTTGGTCATATAAGATCTGAGCTTGAAAAGAGGGTGAAGAGTAATGCTCTTGATGTAAAAGTGGTAGGATGGGTATTTAAACCTCAACGGGCAAGAAATTATTTTCCTTTGGTACAGGCATAGATAAAAATAAAGGGTAATATACCTGTTTGGCTGTCACTCTCACTGGTTTCGCTCTCTTGTCTTTCTCTTAAATATACATCATTTTCTGAAAAACAAAAAGCAGTATGTCATTAAAAAAATAAAAAAAGTTCCTTTAATATTAAAAACAATCTTTTAGAGGAAAGAGCAGGTGTAAAACCACTGCTGAAGTTGGAAATTGTTGGTAAACTCTTGAAATTGTAACACAAGTTAGTAAAGGAGTTCTGAAGTGTGGAGCATATAGATCCAAACCTATTTATAATACCCCAAATGCCACATAAACACTAACAAATAACTATCAATTTCAATCAATAATTCATTCATTTAAACCAGGGATGTCAGTCATTTTCAATCGTGGGCCACATACAGCCCACTTTGATCTCAGTGGGCTAGACCTGACCAGCGAAACTATGTGAAATTACAGGTAAAGTTCTGATATTTTATTGCCCTGATTGTCTTGTAATTAAAAAATATATAGTTTTCTGTAAACTTGTTCACATAAAATGTCATTTTTATTTTACTGTGAAATCGCTGTAAAAACAAACAAACAAACAAAAAAACCTCAGGGGTGTCGTTACAGGGCCAATTTTGGCCCCCGGACCATATGCTTGACACCACTGATCTAAACAGTAAAACCAAGCAACCTGTTACTCTTTAGCATGAAGCAATGATGGAAATAACTTAATATTAACTTGCAGATTTCCTTTGGCCAAACACTTTGACAGTAAAGACAGAATGAATTACATTTTACTGCTTCTCTGTATGTTAGCATCTTTTTACTAATCTGGCAACGAGCTAATATTTGTGTGTCACCGTGCGACTCGGCTATAATTCATACGGTTCATGAGTCTCATTCAGCCGTATTCAAATTATGTGCAATAATGCATGGCCCAAGGTTTCAGTACTGGTTATCATCACCTCCAGCAATAAATGCATAAACATTTTTTGGACCATATGGTAACGCCAGTTTGTCATTATACAAACAGTTCCATATTTACAGACCCAACAATCATGTAGCAGAGTTGGCATTTAGTTGTTTTCACCTGAAACAATATTTAGTTGGCCTTTTTCCTCACCAAATGATCACTAGCTAGTTGTTGGCAGCAGCTGGGCAATAATATACAGGAAGTTTATCAGGGCTTTTTATGGTCCACAAAGGCTCAACGGTGAGATAAAAGATAACGCGAGGTCCACTGTGGAGCTGGCTTCTATCTTTTGTGGGTTCGTGGTAGAATTTATTTGATAAAGAAGTTAAACCTACTGGAAAATAATTCATTTACAGTTCACCTTGTTTACAGTTCATTGTGAGAGCTGTGAACTGCTCCATCAGAACAGGTGTGAAATGTCACCTCTAACAAAGGCGCCCAAACTAAACCCGAGGAAAACAAAGAACCATTTAAACTCATGTAGCATAAAAATGGCATGAATAGGAAATTGTACTATCATATATGAAGTCTGGGATTATGTGTACTATAAATATATAAAAATAAAACCCTACCTGTGACACCACGACAATAGTCTTGACAGGCCTCCTCATTCTCAAACTTGTTATCATTTCCTCCGCAGCCACCGTAGTTGAAGCGCAAACACTTCCGTTCGATGGGTTGGTAGTACCACTTAGTCATACTGTCCCTGCAGTTTCCTGGGTCGGGAGTTTCTGTGCAGTGTGCTGTGAATTTCAATAAACCACCACTAAGGTTACATAGATAATACCAGCCTGTGCTACATTTAGAAATAGCTAATTATATAACAAATAAACTCTAGAGAATGGCTTAGAAGCTCCAATCACCTTTTTTTACATTGACTGGAATCTGCCGCAGAATCTCAAAGTTGTCTTTCACTGACGACCACACAGGAGACAACACCAGTTAGCATGACTTTCAAGAAACATTTTATCAGAGTGCTATCAAAGCCCCATTTGTCATCCCACAAGCCCGTTAGTTATTGCTCACACTCGTCGCAGTTCTGCTCATCAGAGCCGTCGGTACACTGTGGTGTTGAGTCACACTCGAGTGCAGGATCCAAACAGCAACCATTAGCACAGGTGAATTGTGTCGCATTACACGGAGCACCACATTTTTCTGCTGTGACACACAAACATAAGGGAAAGTGTCATTTGTACTGCTCTATGGCCTAGATAGATATTTGCCCTAGATAACTAATTATATCCAATAGCTAATGAACCATCAGACAACTATCACCTAGAGTTGTGGTGAACTTAGCAGTCAGGCCATAAATTTACATAGTTTTGGTTGTGAGAACAGGTTTTTGTCAAATGGCCAGAAACACAGCTTCAAGGGAATTCTGATGGTGTTTCGTAATTGTGTAAATATGAAACTATGTGTCAGTACAAATACATTTGTAAAAGTAAATAAATCACTTTTACATGTTAGCCAGTCCCTCATTAGGAACCATTCAGCTTGGCATCAGAGACTGTGAGAGCAACACTGAGGTGACCAAGAAAAACATACAGAGTAGAAAAAGTAGACATGCATTTCCAGTTGTGCACATGAGGCTTCTAGTCTTTTGTTCCGCGACCATCATTTACCTACCTTGATTTTCATGAATTGGTAAACTTCTACCAGATCCTTTTACTGAAAGAAATAAAACAAAAGGAGATTATGATTAAATGAAAATGATTTGTTAATTATTTTTTTTTACCAGGGAGTAAGCTACAGAAAGTCGTTAGTATTGAGATTTTCCTCAAATAAAAAGGGGTTTGATAATCTTAAGGAGAAGAAATGTTCATTTCTTTTAATTACAAACTATCAGTGAAGCCATAAAAAAAGAAGTAAAATCTTAAAAACAATTATTACAGTGGAATTGAAACAAAAGTACCGGTACAGTTAATTCCCATCTTAAATTTGAGTAGATTTAAATCCAGACCGAAACAACTGTATCTGAGAATCTTGGAGAATTACACCGAGCTTTTAGATCAGGTCACTGACGTGTCCTGACGGTGACATTTCACCTCTTCAGGCAGAAAGACGACAACTTTCAGCAATAGTCTGCTATCTCAGAATCACTCAGCAGAGAGGCTGAGGAGGTATTTTGTCCCTTGGGCGATCAGACAGTATAACACCTGGGGGGATGTTTTCAATTTTTCAAATGTTTTTAAATAATCAATTAATATATTTTGTATTGTATTACTACTACTTCTATGTTTTCTGTTAATGCACCTGAGGAGACATTTACACCTACTCTGGAGAGCAGTCTTGATTTGTTGTGCAGAGATAAGTGTACATTTTCTTTACCATACAAAGGACTTTGCACTTATCCATTAGAATCGTGTTCACCGGCATTTTTTGGAACAAGCCTTGATATTGGCTTTGAAGTCTCTACTTGATTTTTCCTTTATTTAAAAAATAATAATAATAGTTCATCTTCACTTGCAGGCTCACGTGATTACCTCTCACAGCAGGAGCTATTTGGAGAATGAAACAAAGCCAAAGTCTCGCAGCTCTGGGCTCTGTGTGCTCAAAGGGCTGGATCTCTGACACAGTTCTGTCTGTGCTGATGTAACTACTCAAACGAAAGCTTAGACCTGAACCTGACACTTAGTGGCAAAAACACTTGTTTTAAATTGAAGGGAATGCTCTAAAACAGGGCTTGAAAATGTAAAAGATGTATACCAGGGCAAGCAGTTACAGTTTGTTCTCTAGATATATATATATCCTCTTATAATCTGTAATGTAAACCCCTTCAGTGAATTGACACACACACATATTAATGATCTGTCAGTCATTTAAATGAAAAACAACAAACAGAAGAATAAAAGCATTGATCACAGGTACCTGAACCGTGGCAGGCCTTAACGCACTCGCCCTCAGTGAGATAGTTGTTGAGATTCTCCCTACAGCCCCCAAATAAGAACTCCTCACACTTTTCTTCGGCGCCATTGTAATGCCACCGAGGGAAAGAGCCACGACACGGTCCAGCCTTCTTCGGAGCCATACAGTGGTCTGATGGGACACAAAATAAAAAGGATTACCTTTGAATCACAGCTAACTTACTCCACCACACATTAAATTTCACTAGTAACTTCACAGCCTGTATGTGTTCACTTGAAAATATGAAACCTGTCAACAGCTTATCAAAAGGCCATTTCTTTGTGACTTTAAGAGGAAACAAATTGTGCTTTTTCTTATTTTCAGTAATATAAATGCTGCTAAGATCCTATTAAACACGGCCAGAGTTTCAAGCTATGAGCTCAGCGTGTGTGCAAGAAACCCCTGTGAGGCAAAAGGATTCAGGTTGTTCTAAACGCTCACTCTTCCCTCATGTATGTTTTATCACTCGGCTCTGGGTATGAGGACAGAAACCTCACACACCTGCTGTTCAAATATTATCTGTGTCAGGGGCAGCCAATTAAAGAAAGTTGGCTTAAAGGGCAATTAGCACCTTTCCCTTTAAGACCAAGCACTTGTGCTGATAAGTCAAACAGTGGATGAATCAAGATACTGCGCCAAGGCCCTGTGTTAAGATAAATAAGGATAATATGGGAATTTAATTCATCAAAATGACTCTAAAAGAGTCCAACTTGAAAAGTAGCTGAAAAGAAATCATAAAACAGATCCCCATTAACAAATATAAAATGATTCACTATTAGTCAATGCTTTAAATGTTAATCAGATGACTTTCTGAAGCAAATTAACAATATGACACTTGCTTTAAGTCCATAATCCAATCTGATCAATCGTATGAGACAGCTGTCCTGTCTCATACGCGATACTTTATTTGGTGAGATTTTCTTTGACGTGTGCTTCCTTGTTGTCTTGAGAGCAGACAGATAATTACTTATGAAACTGCCGTCCAGACAGAAAGAGGGAGCAGAAAAAAGAAGTGGAGAACAAAAGAGCTACAGATCATGCGAATGTGGTTAATGACACAAAAGATCATAGATTCTTTTTACACTGGAAAAGGAAACGTAGCATTTGGAAGTATAAGCTGTACTTTAATTAGTAAGTTCTCGTATTATTTCTTCATTCATGAATGGCAAGAATTGTCATGCAAGAGTCGAGGCACTGACACAAAGGCAAGTCTCAGCAACAATCACACATATTCCACAGAAAGCATTCCTGAACATTATTCAGCACTAAACCTGTTAATGGGTGACTGAACCAACTGCATGGTTAGAAATCTTTTCCTGTCCTTCACTATATAATCAACCAGCAGATGCAGAACTAAGCAAAAGACAACCCCCTATAGCGCACACGTATTTTTTAAAAACAACAGATTTTAAATGACTTAATTAGTACGGACACTAACATTTACGGACATTGACTTTTTGTTTGTGCCGCCTAAGCAGAAACCAGACTGACAGGTTCTTCTGAGTTGGGGGAGGAGTGATGGTATCGGGGGAACAGTAAAAACCACACCGATTGAGATTGCTCACTTCCGTTTTCTCCAGAGAGCGTCATGTCGCCTTACTGTGGTATTTTACAACAGAAGCGACCTGGATATTACTTCCCCTCACACAAAAGGAGAATATTAAACCAGTCGCTTGTGCTCCAAAGTTCATTTTCCTGCTACCAGCCCTCCTTCCCCAGAGTCTTAGAATTGGGTGTAATCCCTTTAAAACACAAGCTTTTATCCCTCTGTGTTCATGTTGTCATGTCACTCTGTCCACAGGAATGATTCTAGCATGTTGTGACATGTCTGCCAACATGGAAGGACTTCAAGGAGCAACTGAAAACAAGCTGCTTGGAAATGTTTAATATTCCAGGGTCAGGGTGATGCAACAGAAAATTAATTAATTAAAATAAATAATCCATATATTTACAAAATTATTTTTTTGGGGAAATATCTGAATTAGGACGTCTTGACCCCATTAAAGAAAATGTCAACAAATACGATACGGAGGAAAACATGACTCATTACAACTGAAACTGAACCATAGCTCCTGCCAGTCTATCAAGTAATGAAACATATCGGCCAACTCCAAGCTGAGATGTAATTTCCAGCTTCGGACTGGCAGCGCGGTATTTATGTCATGAAGACTCTGATCTACAGGGTAAGGTTCTCTCTCCATTTAAAACTTAAAAACAGATACATGGACTGACTCTTAGATATCACTTTTCTGCTTCAGCATTCAAAGTGCTTTATACAGCAGCCTCAATAACAGAAATAAGCACCTTTGTTCTACACCTAACCCTTCTATCTAACCTTCCAACTGTGATCGTGCCAGAGGATACTTTGGCATACAGACTGGAGAAGTCAGGGATAGAACCACCAATCCTTCAAATAGTAGATTCCTTGCTCCACCTCGTGAGCCACAGCCACCACATAATTTAAATCCCAGTATGTTCAAATCATGCTGAAGGTTCAAACAGCATCTTTTTTCAGACTAGATACTCACGCTCAGACTGCTCAGGAGTGAGGACGAGGACCTTAACTTCGGTTGAATCCGACTGGCCGATAGTATCCGTAACAGTCAGCTGGAACCTGTATTTCCCAGATGTCAGGTTGGAAACAACCATTTGGTCTTTAAATTGGATGTCCTGTAGAGCATATAAAGACAGTGTCTCACGTTTTTTTTAGTGAAACAGCAGGTGGAATCAATACAGTTATAGCAGATATTCCTATAAATAAATGCCATCGTCTTAAAATAATGGTGGTAAACTCAGGTTTGTCACTCTCCTCACCTCATAGACAGCATATAGATATTCGGTGAGCATTTTCCACTTGTAGGACACAATCCCTTTGTCATCTCTGCTTTTCATACCATTCAGTACCAGGCTTTCACGAGGCTGGATCACCTGGCCCGGACCTCCATCGGCCACTGGACGACGGTCATCAGTATCTAGAGCGAAACCGTGAGATTGGTGGGAATCACATTTTGACCAGTTTTAACAGAAAATGTAAAAGAAATAAGCAACAAAACAAAAACAGTACAAGCAACTAAACAAGCTGAAGAGAGATGAACATGCTAACCCTTCCAGGCATGTAGGAACACGCAAAACTGAAGATTACTGCCATAGATATGAAGAACAAGATATGCTTGTTATCATTAAACAAAACAAAAAAGGGTGAATCAAAACTAGTGGATTTAATTATCGGAGTGTGCTAACAAATTTGGCAAATTCATGACCTTTAAGCATTTAAACAGGACACCCTCATAATGTCTGTTGTGAAGTTGGGTTCCTTAGAAAAAAGAAATGTCACTACTGGATGTTCCCACAGTTATAGTCCGTATGCATGTCAGATATTCACAAAGGCATAACTAACAACACTATGACAAATATTCTTTTGTGAGTTTTGGCCTTACCTGGGTCGGGGTGATTAACATGGTACCTGCTAAAAATGTTCTTGTGGATATAACTGTCGTATCCTTTCTTCCCAACAAAGTGGCAAACGTATTTCTGTTTGTACAGGCAATCAAAGAGAAAGCAGGAGCTGATCGTGCCTCCCTCCTCTCCCTCCTCCATGAAGGCGACATTGCACCTGGAATCTTTGCAGCAGGCTTGCACGCAGTCCTTGTGTCGATACAGTTTCGGCGACGAAATAAAAGTCGCTCCGTCTTTCACAGATCCGTCGGCATCGAGCACAAAGTCATCCCGACCTTTCTCGAATTGGGCCAAGCATTCCTCACCAACCTGCTGACCAGCGGTGGTTACAACAAGTAACAAGAGCAGCAGCGCACACGCACCCGATCGTCCTTTAATTAATGAATACATTATTTTAAAATAAGAGTCCCACGATGGCAAATTGACGCAAATAAAATCCAGAAGTGAAAGTGAAATCGGTTCAATATTTAAATATAAAAACAGCCACAGTTGGGAAAACTTATAACAAAAAACAACCTAAAAAGAGAGACCAGTTTAGGCCTCAAAGCTAAACAACACTTCTCCTCCTCGGCAGTCGACTCTGATTAAACTAACAACTTCCTGATATTCCACAAGACGTATCTGAGTGCTACCACACTGATCTGACGCTTTACGAGACTGAAACTCAGAAGAGATTAACCTGTTTGATGTCGGCAAAAACCACGGAGTCAACGACATAGCCCAGGTGACTCACCTGAGATACAGGAAGTGAAATTCCACTCTTGAGCCGCGCCACTCCCTTCTCTCTCCTAACAAAACAGGGACAGAGGACCGAGCGTGTGAGTGTAAAGCAGCACTGTAAACACCCGGGCGACACTCCAGTCAATCATTCAGTCCTCAACCTTTAGGGTTGATTTCAAGTTCCATTAGTAGATAATATCTAATAAAATAATATCAGTCAGCAATAAAACAACTAAACAAAACACACGTATTTATTTTAACGCTATACAAACGGCTGTTTTATTTTTAAAAATGAATTAGTAAATGAGATAAATCTAAAAATCCGTCAGATAAACCAGTCGTTGGCAACAAGAGAAAATACACATATTAAAATGAATGAATATAGAAAAAATACTATTAAATCTTCTTTCATAGTAATCAGAAATGTAAAGCGAAAACCAACAATAAGATCTTGAGAACTCTGCGTGCCACCAGTTTTAACGTGCATGCGCACTGAAGTCTCTCGATCTGCATTGAGGGGATTAACGCTATCTATCTATCTATCTATCTATCTATCTATAAAAACACCCAGCACGCCCCTGCGGGCGGTTTATCCCTCAAGCTCGGGTCCTCTACCAGAGGCCTGGGAGCTTGAGGGTCCTGCGCAGTATCTTAGCTGTTCCCAGGACTGCGCTCTTCTGGACAGAGATCTCCGATGTTGTTCCCGGGATCTGCTGGAGCCACTCGCCTAGCTTGGGAGTCACCGCACCTAGTGCTCCGATTACCACGGGGACCACCGTTACCTTCACCCTCCACATCCTCTCGAGCTCTTCTCTGAGCCCTTGGTATTTCTCCAGCTTCTCGTGTTCCTTCTTCCTGATATTGCTGTCATTGGGAACCGCTACATCGATCACTACGGCCGTCTTCTTCTGTTTGTTGTTTTATATCTATATATATATCTATATGTATATCTATAGATATATATATAGATATACATATAGATAGATAGATAGATAGATAGATAGATAGATAGATCACCCTAATTTTTTTTTCTTGATAGTTATGAAAAGTTGTGGAGACCTCGTTGTGTTGAGATCTGGTGAGCATAGCAGCTGTCACAGCATTTGAGTGTCATTTTCACACTCATGAAAACCATTTAGTGACCTCCTCTGCCTGATGGGGGGAACTGCCACCTCTGAAGAAACCACTGCCATCAGGATAGAAACGTTTAATCGCATGATTTAAGTGATCGGGAGAACTTTGTAAAGTGAAGTGACCATGCACTCTGAGGAGACAAGTAGAAGTAACACCTCTCCCCGCAAAATAACACGATGATAGCATGCCCTACCTACACCACACATGAATCACTCAGTTGTGAGAATATGGAGAGGAATGATTCATCGGTTAATATCGTTTCCCACTGCATCTCTAGACTAGTGCCTGTGGCTTTTGTACCACAGACGTGCATTTATCATTATTGCTAAGGATTGTCTTATTGCATTGGAGTCACACTGGGTTAAATATGTACACTTGGGTTTTAAGGGGTATTTATTATTTTCTTCTTTTTTTTGGGTTGTATGGAAGCCCCAAACGCAATTTCATTGTTCTTGACAATGACAATAAATAAATAAATACTAAAATACTAAATACATTGTAATAGGGTTTGTGCACTGCAACACAATATCTCCCTTTATGTAAATGTCACTGAAAGGTTTTTGCTGACAACCTAGGGGGAGGATTGCTCTTCTGTTTCTCCTCACATATTGCACTAATGCACATCAAACGTGAGCTGCTGACCACAATTTCCAAGCCTTTTTTTTTTTTTTTTTGAAACTGATGTCTTTACCATAGATGCAAATTAGGAATTCTTCCAAAATGGAAAAAGCTGAACAGTCTCTGTGGCTGTGAAGCTCCTCTTTCAGTGTCTAATTACTTACCCTATTTTTTTTATACTGTCACGGACCTAAAATGTTCATGAGCTTTAATCCAGAAGATGGCAGTATGGCCCCACCAAATGCTGAACAAGCTGGCTTGGGTGAGCAGTTTATTGTTTATTTCTAAAATTACTGTAAAAAAATAAACAAACAAACCAAAACATGCGTCTAGCCCTAATATGAAAAAACAAAACAAAAGGACCCATCTTTTAAATTCACAGCAGCCCCAGTTCTCTTTGTCATAGTAATACTGAGCTGATTCAGGCTGGTGACTCATTAAAATATGTGACCAGTCAGGAAGCAATGCATGAACCAGGTGTGGAGCAACAGGAAGTTGATAATCAAATTATGCAATGTAAATAATTTGGTTTAGAAATGTTGAAAGACAAAAACACTCAGAAAATTACTATCTTGTAGAAAACAAAGTTAGTGGGGTTATCTGTGAACTCTGCTGCCTAAAAGGACCCATCTTCAGCCCTACGGGTCACACGAGCTGAGGTCAAGCTTATTTGGGTGGCTGTAGCTCAGGTGGCAGAGCAGGTCAGCCACTAATCAGAAGGTCGGTGGTTCGATCCCAGGCTGCACCCTGGCTGCATGCCAAATGTCCTTGGGCAAGATACTGACCCCATGTTTGCCTATACTGGTGGTGGTCAGAGGGCCCGGTGGCGCCAGTGTCCGGCAGCCTCGCCTCTGTCAGTGCGCCCCAGGGCAGCTGTGGCTACAATGTAGCTTGCTATCGCCAGTGTGTGAATGTGTGTGTGAATGGGTGGATGACTGAATGTAGTGTAAAGCGCTTTGGGGTCCTATGGACTAGAAAAGCGCTATACAAATGCAGACCATATTTATTGGCCCTGCTTTCTTTTTCTGTCACCTACAATGAGTCACCCTGATAGGCCTGAGGTGAGAAGGCCTAGCCTTTTTTTTAGACAACCCAATAGAGCAGAACCAAGTAGCCATAAGATGGGATGGATGAATTTGTTTGCTTGGAAAGGTGAGCTGCTCGAGGCACTCAATAATTCAGTGTTTGTAACAGACGGTGCATCAGTGGGTGAACACTTGCAGGCATGCCTGATGGATAGTCCCTGCCAAAAGCCAAAAAAGCTGAACCCCATTATTCATATCGTAATACGATCTGTGGAAACTCTGCAGCCTGTTGCCTCTCTTGTCTCAGCTGTAATAATCTGGCATAGGTGTCCACTACTATGAATTTTTTTGACCTGTGGGGTGGAGTGCTGCTGTTTGACTTTGGAAACACTGATGCTTTCAGACTTTTGTCGTTTGACTTCTAAAGAGTCATAAACACTGCTGCTGCCGCTGCGTCATCCATTATTTACCTGTGCGTAACTGAGGATGCCAATTGGACTTCAAGGCTTATTAAACGCACACCTGATAATACCCATTATAAAGGACTAAGCAGCTACCATACTAGAGGAACCCTGGATCACCTGTCAGGTTGGGGGGGACCCAGCTATAGTTAGAAGTGTTTGTGAACTTAAGAAGCATCAAGGATGGCAAACCCATTTGAGTCTGTCAACTTATAAATACTTAAGGTACTTTTACTGAGGGGGGAAACAATAAAAAAGAACACGAGTGGTGTGCCAGTAATGACAGGATTGGCAAGACGTGCAATGATCAGAAGGGAAAGATCAAAAGTGCAAAAGGATATGCTGGGATATTTTCACCCAGAGTTATTATCCTAACTTGATTGAAGGCAGTTGCCCTTTCACCCATTCTCCTCTTTTTATTGCTGTAATTGACCTATGCCCACTGCCTCCCCCCAACCACCTTTCCCCACCCACCCCTTCCTGATATAAGACAGACAAAGAGAGCAAAACGCAAACACACACCCTGTAAAGTGTGTGCACATACACACATGCAGAGGCAAGCTCGGAGCCATATCTCATTACCATTCTACTGATAGTGCAGCCAGTGGGTGTTGCAAGAGGAGGAGAGAAGGAGAGCAAGACAGTGAGCTTTAGAGAGGGACAGAGAGAGAGAGAGAGAGAGAGAGAGAGAAGGGGGGTCGGGGGTGAGGACAAGCAGGGAACCAGAGGCAGTGCTAAGGAGAAGGGAGAGCACGAGCGCTCCACAAAGATAACAGGAAACACAGGAGATACGTGTGGGAGCAGCGTATCACTAAAAGAAAAGCAGAGACAGAGCTGGGGATTCAGAGCCTGCAAGTCCAGCGTGCCTGTAGGTCTGTCTGTGTTCCAGCTCGGTGCGTTTCCACGGATCTCCTGAGGCCGTGGCAGCCATGGCATCAGACCCTAGCACCCAGTCCAGGGTGATGTTCCAGGCAACAGACAAAGCAGAGGAGCCGGCGCACCGCAAACTTGGCAAGCTGACAGTCAAATACAACCGCAAGGACCTGCAGAAGAGGCTGGATATCGAGGAGTGGATCGACGGGCAGCTGCACCTGCTGTTTGACTGTGAGGTAGGACGGGGCTGGCTCACACAGACACTCACTCAGAAGCACGCTGTGCCGGGGGTGGCCAAAGAGGAGGAGAGGGGAGCAAGTAAGGGGAGAGGCACCGAGCCGCTCAAAAAGGGTGCTTGTAATAGAAACGACAAGAACCTCATAGGGGAGTGGGTGGTAGGAAAGTAGCTGTGTTTCACGGCTGTTCTTTCTGGTACAGAAACCCTCGCATGTCATCAAAATGACTGAGGTGCCAGCTGTGTGGTCTTCTGCACTAAGAGATCGAATGATTTTGCAGAGAGGGGACGTGACTAGTAAGCACGACCACAATTACACACCTCGGTCTCTTTAAGCATACGTGGTCGCCATGTGGCTACATTAAGATACGAGGCGTTTAGATGATGTCCTTGCACATAACAAAGTTGTACAGTGAGGCAAGCAACAGTAACAGTGAGTCAGTGCACCAAAACAATTATGTCACAATCCAACGTCTGCGTGTCTTGTGACAGATTCACCCAGTCACTCAGTAACTATGTAATCGAAAATACAGTACATAGTTTGATTGCTCACATATAAGGAAATGATTAACGATGATGGTTTCGATATAGAAATTAACATGCAGCAGGCATTGGAAAAAACAAAAGATATGCAGTCTGTATTACCACAGGACATGTGATGGTTAAAGAGTTACATCATGGAAAAGCATTACTATTACTTCCATAGCGAATTTATTCCATGCTCTGAAGACGGCTTCGTTTTAATACAGCGAGGACTCTACCAACAACAACATCCTTCATATCTTCCCTCCTGCACGGTGGGATGCAATCCAATTATGTCATAGGCTCCATATTGATTTGCTTGGCGTTCACTAAGGGGAAACCATGGCAACAGATGTCTCGTCGCCTACACGAGGCGGTGTGGCACGTTGGAATTAAGGGTGCCTGTTAAAGGAGGGCGAGCTTTCCAGTGACGACGTGGATCAGATGACAACGCAGCCTCAGTTTCGTGCCGGAGAACTCAGAGACAAAGTGTTTCTCGTTTCTCTCAAACCACACGGAGGCTCTCCTCACTTTAAGATGGTCTAGAGCCACCTCTCTGCCTGGCATCCCTTTACATGATCAATAAACCCTTTTCATGTTGCATAAAGCAATGCATAATAGTTAGGGCTGAATCTGATGACTCTGAATCCTCTGTTAGTTACACTGTGAGTGTTTCTTCTTCACTCTTTATTTGTGTTTATACACATTTTGTCCTGTCCTGGCTGTGTCTTTCTGAGTCTGGTTTTGCTGGAGATTTCTTCCTCATTAGCTCAAAGGTGGTCGTTACCTTTACCTTACAATATAAAGCCCCTTAAAGTGACTGCTGTTGTGATTTGGTGCTACATAAAAAAAATTGAATTGTAATTGAATTGAATATAGTAACACTGCAGAGCACGAGCAGGTGGGCAGATCTATGGCTGCCTGCGGACAGGGAAGTTCTGTGGAGAAAATCTGAACATGATTAGATAACGTCTTTATCTAAACCAGGGTTAAGCCTGGCTGCCTTAAAGTTAAACCATTTGAGTCACAACTCAGGGTACTTAAGTGTTTTCCTCCTCAGGATACTTGTTTTGTGAGCCTCTTGGTAATATATGTTAATATGCTTGCGATGCTGAGGGCAGAATAAATCACATTAGTTGAAACTGGGACACGTAGACAAAAACAGATCCAAAGTCTTGTCTCTGTCTACTCTTTTGATCTTGTCCCAGAAACATACAATTATTTTAGTACTTCTGCTTTTTCGTTCTGGTTCTAACGTGATCTAACATAAGTGTAATTGTGCAGCACATGTACAGCACAGATAGCAGATGTTCGCCCTGCCGCAGGATGGACGGATTCTCGGTATAACTGACAACAGAGCAATAACACAATGCATTTCTTTGATGGGTTTACAATAATACCTGCTACCACTGACTTCAAGTACTTTGTCTTTACAATTTCCTTAAGACAAACCTACATTCTTTACATATGGAAATTAAGGCTCAACTTTCCACTTTGGATAGCCTGAATATTTGCATCAGGTCCTCATGTGGGATTATTTGCTCTTGTCCACGTGCACAGGCCAGTGTAATGAATTTTGCATGGGCTCAGGGGAAGGTTCCTTTGTTGGTTCTCTGAGTCTTCCGCGTGGAAGCATTTACCGTCAGTCCCCTGTGTCACCGCCTGAATTATTTAGACACATCTCTAATTCATAGAAAGCACTGCCTCAGTGTGGCGGCTTCCGTTTGCAGAGTTCACACCTTTCAAACTATATACTAAGTAAAGAATTCTAAAATAGGCAACGCAACCTCTCAGTCTGCATGCTTCGATTTAGACAGACACTTCTATTTTCCCCACTGAGTGTCAGTCTTCTTTAGTGAAAACTTGTTTTTTTAAATGTGCAAACTGCAGAAATTTCCACTGAGAGACAGTAATTTGTTTGAGACTTTATGCAGACTGGGATGAATCCTATGAAGTTCAGCTGATTCTTGTTTAAAAAATTGCTCAGATTTGTATGTAATTAGACAACAGGATAAGGCTCCCTTTTTTCTCTTGCAACTCTGCCGTGACTCACTTGCTGAAGTTAATGAATATTTTGAGATGTGGACAGCTCGTGCTTCTGGCAGGAAAAGGGAAGGGGATGATAAGTTAACATGTGCCGGCATCTTCTCGAAACAAGACACGTTTTCCTGGGCATGGCTTCCTGTGTAATAATAAACACCATGATGAGCGTTTGATGTTAATGTTAATATCTTGTTATAAGGAAAGGCTAGTGAACCGTGTTACTGACTGTGTTATGAAATTACAGGAAGTTCAACTAAACCTGTTATAATAATAAAAAAAGAAAAAAAAGAAAAAGCTGTCGTGTTGTTAGCTGCTCATGCCCACAATAGTGAAGTGTTAGTGAAAATAGCAAACCCTTCCTGTCTAATCCCTGCTGCTGCTTAGCAAAGAATAATACAGCATCATCAAATCTAAGTGTTCAGTGGTCACAGCAATAAGCAAAGTTTAGTTTGCTTATTATTCACCAGCTGATTATTAGAGCTATGCAAAAGTGGTAATGCTCTTCTTAATATCAGTAAATATCCAAATTGAAGCTGAATAAAAAATCAGACATAGCTTGAATTTCCTGTCTGGTACTTAATAAATGTCAAGGAGTGATATTGATTGCTCAGTTAACAGGTCAAAGGTCACCAAAGTCATTATTCCCTTGGGATATCAAATGTCAACATATTACACAACAATTTTATTGGCTCAGACACCCTCTCTTGATTTAAGCAGTGAGAATATCACATCCTAAGGCAAAGCTAATGGCAAACACTCTGCACATAGTAGCTACTGTTCTATATGTGGACAGTTTCCCATCACTGCAGCTCAGGAGTGCTTGTTGAGAGAGTTTTAGGTCAACTCCCGATAATGGTGAAATGTAAAAATTGTAAAATTCCGGTGGAAGTCGTCTTATCTTCGCAACATATTTGCACTACTACCATCTGAAGCTTCAGTCCTCTGAGAGCCACTTTGATATTCATGAATTTCAGCATTAGTGCCAACATTGGTTTTAGCTTTAGTATATTGCTTTTTAACTTCAAAAAGTGCTGCTGAGATGGTTTCCACCCAGAGGCCTCATTAAAAGGCCCTTTCCCTCTCACAATGAAGGTAAATCCCGGCGAGAAATACTGGGAAGTTAGAATGAGGATCAGATTGTGAGTCTTCGTGATAAACGCATGTGTTCCTCCCAGCAAGAGGAAGCCGTCGCTCATTGATATTCAGCAGTGCTCTGCATTGCCTCACTTTCAGAGGCAGACTGAGGAAGTTTAAGAGCAGTATAAGTACATTAGAGAGGTTTCCTTTTCACTGGACATGAAGTATACTTATACACATTTCTATTCTCATACAATTATAGTAGAGCCACTGAATGGCTCCAAATGGTGAAAATTAAACCTCTTCAGTCATGTCATAGGTAATCTTAGCACTGTTTGGAATGCATACTGAACACAATTCTACAAAACCCCAAACCCCAATCCATTTTAATAAATACAAGTACAATAATAAACGTATTCACTGCTTTTTTTTCTTTTAGTCATTAAGATGCTTTGTTGAAGTTTTTCAGGATTACACTATCAGCACTTTTGAACCAGGTCAAGTACAAAAAGACCAACCGCAGTACAGTTGGTAAAGCAAAGTCCATAAATGCACAGCTTAGATATAATAATAATAATAAAAAAAACCTTCGGCACTGCATTTATCCTGCAGACATCAGCAGAATTACACAGGGTCCAAATTGGCAGTGTGTATCAATTAGAGGCAGGCACGGGGGCCCATCTATTCTGCCACTCAGCACTTCCGCATTGATTAGCTCTCTCTCCACATCTAGAAAGCTGTGTGAGCCCCGTCCTTTCATGTCATGAAAGCTCCCAAACCAGAAAATATTCCTCCTAATAAAAAAAGAGACCACACTCGTCAAATATGAGCATGCACCTGCTGACTCCAGATATCTTCGAGTTCCTCCAGTGAGCACTCCTCATTCTCCCTGAAAGGTGTTCAGAGCTTGTTACATGAAGTGATTGCTTTGCTATATTTGGCCTTGAGAGTGGAGAGTGCTATGTTTTACAGTCTTCACATATAATTGCTGCTAATCTTTAAAAATGATGCAATCTATAGGTCGTTACATTGCAGTTGGGAGTGCTCGTGGGTTTGTGTTGTTTTTTGTTTTCCAGGTGTGCAGTATTAAAAACATGTGACGTGCATCAGAGATTAATATGTAAAAAAAAGTGGCGGAGCTGGGAATGCCAGCTGGCTGAACCATCCATAAAATCTGAATCCTGAATCCTCATACAGCCTTTCTGTCTTCATCCATCAGCCCACTGCAGCTTTTCCCATCAAGTCAATCAATTTTTTATCCTCTACAGTAAACCCACACCAACATAACTAATAAATTTGTCCCATGTTCCTCCCCTCACCCCCAACCAGTCGTCAGATGGCTGCCCATCCCTGAGCCTGGTTCTGCCAGAGGTTTCTTCCTGTAAAAAGGGAGTTTTTCTTTCCCACTGTCACCAAGTGCTTGCTCGTCGGGTTGGAATATCTGATTGGTTTTCTCTCTAAAGTGCCTTGATGCGATTTTCGTTGTTATTTGGTGCTATATAACTAAAATGGAATTGAACTGAAAACGTAAGCCTTAGTCTTCTGTCTGAATGACTACGCTTAGTTGGCTGGAAAGATGAGGAGGGATAAGAAGCCAAGAAGCCCACATTATACAATCCAATTTGTAGGAGTTTGTGAGGCATGCAGAAACACAAGTCTCAATGAATATGGTCTTTAACTTTTATTCCTCTCCACTCTCACAGGAAGAAGAGATCCCAGAGTTAGAAATCGACATAGACGAGCTCCTGGAGCTGTCGGATGAGGGGCAAAGAACCCGGCTGGAGGTAGGATTCTGTAGAATAGCCTAAATACTGATCTGATTAAACATCCCAATTGCTTGTTAATGACTTGTCAGTCATTTATTATTGTTGAGTGTATCTGCAACTAGTTCCCCTAAATTACATATGTATATTAGTGCTGTCAGCGTTAATCTCGTTAAAATGACGTTAGCGCCATAACAGCATTAACGCGGCAAATCTCCGGATCGCCCCATGTGAGGGCAGCACGGCAGTGAAGCCCCTCGCTGTCAGCACTAATGTACATATTTGTATTTGGTTGTCCTTAAGAAGAAACTGACTCATAATGAAATCCTGTTGTGCAATGTATTCAAAGAAAAAACAATGGAGAAGTGTATACCTCTTTCTGTTTGTTCACTAGGAGTTGTTGCAAGAATGCGGGAAGCCAAAAGAGGTGAGACAAAAACTTAGAAAAGAGGACTGAAATAATAAGTCTACTTATTGTTTTAAAGTTACATAAAAAATTAAATAAAATTTCCCCATCTTCTCCACAGGATTTTATCAACGGGCTGCTCTACAGGATAAAGGGTCTACGTAAAATGTCAGGTCCACTGAAGAAATAATTGTAGGTCAAATTAAGAATGGAGACAATGTGGAGCCGCTCATCTTCCCGTCCCCCCACGCATTAACCATTTGGATGCCTGTAGGTGTGGATCAGAGGGACTATATTCCTGCCCCCTGCCTCCTCCTGCTGGGTCATCATCAATGTAACACCAGAGCTGAGGGGCTTTGAATTGATTTTTTTTTAATGTTATTTCAAATTCATTTATAGACTGCTTCAACATTTTGTTTCCCAATACCATACCAATAACGTACACGTGATACAAGCTGTACTGACTATTACTCAGACGGACTGTTTCTTGTGTATGACTGTACATTTTTAGTTGCTTATTTATGTACATAAATATTTTTGTTCAGATAACAGTGTTGTCAAAATGTAAAAAAAGAAAATAAAAACATTTCAACATTTTCAAGACAATGCTCACATCTGATTTTTAACAAAGTGATACATCAATATGCTTCATCAGGTATTATCATTTCCACTCATTCAAATAAATAGTGGCGTGTACATTACACTAATTGGTTTACAGTACCAGTTAAACTACCCTGAGCTCATAACTGCTCAGAAACACAGATAATGATTTTGCCCTACAGTCTACAGACAACTTTCCTACAGAACGGCAGTCAGCATTTTATTCCCAAAACATAAAGTAGTGTTTTCAGGCATTTTCAACAGATTGATGGAAACAAAGGAAACTTTGACATGTCAAGAGTAGGTGTAAACACACGGAGATCAGCAACAAGATGTTCCATTAAGTATGCATCCATTATCCTCGTCCATTTCCCGTCTGGGGTATGTGTATGACACGGCCAGAAAAGGCACAGTAACACTTTCCATATGAACCTTAATGGAGCAAACCCCAAGAGAAGAGTGTAATTATGGTTTCTCCTCAGCCAGACAGTAATGCACGCTGATGAGCCTGCACTCTGGCCCTCTCTCTGTCAAACACAGAGGGTCTTTCGGGTGAGGTCTCCACTATAGAAATTTATATGGTTCTCCTCAACTTCTCTGACAAAGGCATGTATACTATAAGAACTGCACTCCTTACAAGGCCTGACAGACTGAGATATTTTTATCAAGTAATAATACGTTGGATCTAAAAAGGAAAAAAAATAAGGCTTTAATGTTTAAATTAAGACTAAGGTATGCTGCATGCTCTCAACGACGTGACATAGTTGCTAACACTTATCCTTTATTTATAACGAAATTACACACCCAGCCGAACACAGATTACAAGAGCGACTGCAGTGACTGCCAAAAGAAAACAAAGCCCTTAGTAATCCTTTTATACTGACTCCTCTGTGCTTCTTCGGTGCAGAGCTGACAGCAGTCTGGGATTGTACATCATCCCAGATGAGCTCACGACGTGTCTGCTTTCTGTATGGGTTATAAAAACTTGGAAATCATCATATGATGACAAGTGCAAAAGAGCACTTTAAATAAGCCTTTGTTGCCATTAGGAAGTAGGACAAGTCACAATAAAAATAAACCCAATACTTCTTATTCAGATCAACCATATGAATTTTTGGGATTCCTATGTGAAGCGGCCGTGCAGGTTTGCTGCAATACCTTCACAAATATTACATACGTCTATTTTTATACATTCCACAAAAAATAAACTATATTTAAGATATTATACATATTATAATGCATTTACATTGTGTTTATGGTCCTTATCTAACCCGTGCTTTGCAAGAAATATTACCAGTGGTTTCTTATTATGCTTCATTCAATTAGTTCAGCCTTAGCATTTACTGAATAAAATATGTTGAGGAGTTCTGATGGTTTGTGGCTTGTTTTAGATGATTAGAGAGACTGTTTTCTAACAATAGTAAGTCACTTAAGGCTAATGAACAAGTCTAAGTGTGATGGCTGGCCTAACTCTACCAATCACCTGCAGCTTAGCTTCACTATCATGTCTCCCTCTTCTTCTTTGGCGCAGTGTAGTTAGTGGTGCGATGCTCCTTCCTATCATATTTATCATGGCCTTCCCTGGGGACATAATGAAGCATGGATTGATAATTCATCAGACTAAATACTTTATATTCATGCTGCTTAACAGTAGGGCAGCAGCTTGCCTGCAATTTATCTGGGTCATGGTATGCATTCCAAATCACAGAGATCTTGTTTTTTTGTGTGCAGTCAAGGCTTCCATGCAAAAGTCTATCATGAGTCTAAAGTTAGGCTTTTTTTCTTTCTTTCTATAATTAATGCATTTCATACTACCTGAAGCAGCGGTTGCAGTACAGATCTCCATCACAGGTGTGACATCGAAGGCTGGCATCTTGGTTACAGATGCAGCACCACGGAAGCTCTTCTTCGTCACTGTCTGACGGCTGATGTGCATCGGCAGCAGGTAGGTTCCTGCTCTTAGGTGCCGGAGGCGGAGCCTTTAAAATAAAATCAGATCGGGATTTAAATTTTATGCACTCACGTAGCTTTAAAATAAAGAAATAATTCAAGCGTGGTTTTGTACCGGTTTCTTGGACGATTTTTTATTTTCCCTATTCCTTGGCCCACTCTGTTCTAAAGGTATGTTGTAGCCACTGGCTTCATCTAGTGTAGCTTCTTCTGAGAGCTGAAAGCATACAAGAAAAAATAAGAAGTGATTAAACTGGCAAAATAGCAGCCCCTTGTGGCTAGGCACACTGGTCTGAATTAGTTCACTTGCACCTTTAGGGGTGTAAGATGTACGCAGAAACAAATTATTTATAGTTCATTATCATCTCGTGGTTATTTTTGCCACACCTGTTTTAACACTCTCATAACAGCTTCTTCTTCAGTCTCCTCTTCACTGTCAGGTTGCTGGAAGTCCTCCATAGTAACTATAAATGAATCACAATGAAAATGGGGCATGATACACTAGCATGCTAGGACTTCTGTCATGGAAACTGCATTTACAACGCACGTCCTTATCATATTTTATGACACACTAGTGCGTGGATAACAGATAAGGTGAGGTGAATGGTGCTCGAATAACTCACCTTTGTCCGGGTCCTGCCCCTTCAGCTGTGCCAGCCTCTTTGCCATGTGCAGGATCTGATCTTGAGAGTGACTTTCTTTCCTCAGCTCCTCCATAGCTTCCTCGAGCAGATGGGCTTTCTCAGCCTCCAGCTGCTTGGCTGCATCCTGGTTCTCTTCCAAATTCTCATCCAATGTACCTGCCTCACCTTTATTGAGATCATTCATGCGGCCATCTACACCTTCAGATTTAATAACAGTGTTGTTCAGTACCTGTTTATTAATTTTACGATATAAGAATGAATGTTATGACTGACTCATTACTTATTGGTTTAAGGCAGGTAAAATCAGGGAGAAATGCAATATCTTACTGCATTCAGGATTTGATTGTTGGTTGTCAATTGCAACTTCGTCTGTCATCTGACTTATCAAATCATTGGCTTGTTCAGTCTGGGTCCGGTTTTCTGGAGGCTGATGCACCTACAGACATGAATAGACAAGCATATATACTTGGAGTTAAGGGACACTGTTTAGTATTGAGTTCCCTCTAAATAAATATTTGAAGCTATTGAGCTACTGAGCTGTACTGTAAGGCCTAAGATGTTACAAACAAGCAGGAAGAGATTCAGCTCACAGGTCGAGGAGCTTGAGATGGTGGAGGGAGACCCCGCAGAGTGGCCAGACGGTCCTCCATCTCCTGTGCAGAAGGTACTGGCTTGCTGGGAGCTTTCAGAGCAGCAAGTCGGGACTCGAGCTCTTTGTCAGAGGGGACAGACCCTGAAGAGAAGGCAAAAAGCTTACTCCTTACCTTGTTTTGGAAAATATTATAATATTACTGCACTTGCTGGATTAAATAAAAATGAGAGCTGCTAAAAATCTTATTACTAGGTGCTGTGTCCTCCTTGAGCTTTTGAAGCCTTTCAGCAATTGCCTGATCTTCTTTGCTCAGGCCGCTGGTTGGTGGATGTCCTGCTTTGCTGGTCCTCACAGGCTGTGTTGGCTGTCCTTGCTGTTTGGCCTCAAGTGCAGCGACCCGTCTAATGGAAGACACGTGTACTTTAGATGTTATGAAACCGCTGTGCTGCCAAAGTTTAAGTTATTCCCTTATTTGATCGTATACACTGACTTTTTATAGTTTTCTGGAGGAGACCATCTGCCAGCACTGGTTGAAGATGGCCCACTAAAAAGAAAGAAATTAAAATGAGAGAGAAGCTCCAAAGTCCAAACAAAACTACTTTTAGGGGGGTTTTTTTCTTCCTTGCAGGGTTTGAGCGTTACCTGGTCAGATTACCATGGCACTGTTTACAGACCTTCTGCTGGGTGTTGCCACAGCGAGGCACCACAGCACTGAAAGTCAAGCAGCTGGAGCAGAAGGAACGGCCGCAGTTCTTACAGCCCAGCTATGACGAACAGTAAATAGATCACTTTATTCAAAATGTACCTCTATGTATGTCTATGTGGTTAGCATTAGCCGTGAAATACTCACCTCCTTCTTGAAGAGGCTAAACTTGGATGCACAACAATAACATCGACTGTCCATATCGACACATGCAGAGGCTCATGGGTAGGGGGATGTTAATGCTATCGATACAGCTACAGTGCGTTAAAATGTCTAAGAAAACACACTCAGTCGTGAGCATTAATTTGGCAGCTAGCTACTAGCAACTATTTTCAGGTGTTCATTCAAAACAGGAAGCAACGCGGAAGAGGAGGTATGACGTAATGTAAACGCATTTTCCGGTTTTCCGTCCAATCAGAGTCCTGCTAAATCTCTGGCGGCTCTTGTTCAAAATACAGACACAACCGTTCAACAGCTTTACTGCGACAACGTTGGAGTTCGAGCTGTCACCTAGAAAAGAAATAAAGGAGGCTCGGAAGCGGTATAGAACACGCACATTTTGCAGAAAGTCTATTTTAATTCAGTTATGTAAATTTGTCGTCGATGGAAAAAACGCTAAAGTTGGTCAGACTAAAGCTATCGTTCGCTAGCTAGTGTGTTAGCTCCAAACACATGCACTTCCTAACGTTAACAGGAACGCAGGGAGAGTGTTGATAGCTAAACATTATTTTGTGTACGTGTCACACGGTTTGTAATACGATGGAAGTTTACCACATAATTATTTAAAATGTGTTGTTGTTGTTGAAGTGCATCGTTAGCTCATGTTGTCCTGAAACTTGTTCAGTATGCCTCCTGGACATCATGCTATTTAGTTCTCACACAAAAGAACTAATTAAGCCCGAAATAAACAATTATAATGACAGTGTCAGTACAGTAATAGATTACTTTTGGCTATACAGAGATAATAACAAGCTTTGTGTATATCACATTTCACGTTAGTGTATAACAAAGTCAGAACATCAAAAAAGTTATTTAAAATTAAATACAACTACAACAAAAGTGCATCAAATGAAATAAAAAGTAACAGACTTGACCAGTGAAAAATAAAATAAAAACTGAATGAAACTACATATTACTTAAAGCAAAGAAGTTATATGAAATTAAAACAAGTGCTGTCTGTAAAGAATATTCAGTCACACTCAGGCTTTGGAGGGGGCTGTTAAGTTTAAAGATTTCAACACAGCCAGGTCCTCTGGCAGGCTGTTCCAGCAGCTTGAAGCATAACACTGAAAAAGATACCTCCCCAGAGGTTTTGTCTTGCATTTTGCAACAGCTAGAGGATTTAAATAAAAGGATTTTAAAGTCAACAGGTGTGATGTACTCTCTCCTTTTGGTCGTAGTAAGAAGTCTGGCAGCAGAGATCTGAATCAACTCAAGTAGATTTTAGGTAGATTAGATAGCAGAGCCTTAAAGTAGTCCTGCCTGCTATGTATATAGAATTGGTTTGTCAGGGTCACCAAGATAAAAGGTTGCATTCTAGCAACATTTTTGAGTTATAAAAAGGATGATGTAGTGGCACACCCAGCACAGCCCTCAAGTTATGATCTGAGTCAAGACTTATCCAGTCAAACTTGGGTAAAAATGAGAAACAACAGGATTGTGGTAAATTTTTAAAGCATAGATAAAACTATGAAGGTCACCTCAGAAAATCTTCCTTTAAAACCATTATACAACTTCAAAATGATTCCGTTATTCATTTTGTGACAGTATGGTGTCTTTCTGACCAACAATCTAGAATATAAATTTCACATCTCTGGGCCGTTTTGTTTGTTTGTGGGGGGGACACACTGATGATGTAGTAGTCTCAAAAATTCTTGTGTCAAATATGAGGCATTAAAGGGTTACGTTTAATTTTTATTGTTCTATTGATTTGCCTATAAGGTGATTTCTTATTGAAGTTAGATTACAGATCAGAAATTTAAAAATAGGACAACTTAAAAACTCCAAGCAACTGAATTAAATGTGTATACAGAGGGCGAAATAATGGTTTTGATCCAGGACTGATTCTGTGGGCACGTGTGCTTTATACACATAACAAGTTGAGATAAGGGTATCTGTAATTGATTGATTTTTTTTTTTTAATTTGCCAATCAGTGGGAGCCAGATTTCTGGCTGTTTGTAGGGGATCAAGTACTTATTTCACTCAATAACAAATAACAAATCCATTTAAAACTGTCATGCAGCTTCTTTTTTTTTCTGGGGTTCTGGTTAATTTTTAATTACAAATTCAGCCGGGGATAAATATCAAGTAATTAATTCTCCTGCTGTATGTATCTAGTCTCAGAAATGGCAGAAGGAGGAGATGTGGAATGGGAGCTCAGCAAAGAAAACATCCAGCCTTTGAGGCGGGGAAGAGCCATATCGGCCTTACATCAGGCGCTGAGTCAACAACAAGATGGACCCACCTCTGCAATCAACCAGCAGCGACAGTATGGATGGCTATTTTAAACTTAAATTAGGTGACAGAGATTTCTGTTGTACATTTTGTCCATGCATTTTTTTATATGATGAAAAAAGACCTTGTGTATATTTATTTCTGCAGGGCATTTGAGTCCGAGTTGCGCACATACGAGGGCGATGATCCACTTAGTGTTTGGGATCGGTAAGGGAAATATGTCAATAGCCAAGTGTGCTCATAAACATTGCTCTTAAATTTCCCTGTAATCCTAACACGGTTTTATTTTTCCAGGTATATTAAGTGGACAGAACAAACCTTCCCCCAGGGTGGAAAAGAGAGCAACCTCACCACACTGCTGGAACGGGTCGTGACCAGATTTACAGAGGAGAAACATTATCACAATGACCCCCGCTATGTTGACCTCTGGATCAAATTTGTGAGTGCAAAAGCATAACCTCTGACTATTTCTGTTACTTTGACAAACTAATGCTGCATTTATAACTTTTCATTACATGTCACCAGGTGAAGAACTGCCAAGAGCCTTTGGAAATTTACAGATACATGCAAGCACAGGGAATTGGAGTAACACAAGCTTCCCTCTACATTGCTTGGTCAGAGGAGTATGAGGATCAGGGCAATTTCCGCAAAGCAGACTTGGTCTACCAAGAGGGGTTCAGAAAGAGTGCTGACCCACATGATAAACTCCTACAGTTTCACAAGTATGGAGGCATCCAGTATAGTTTCTGATAAGTGAACATCTCTGTTATGTTGTTACAGTGATCACATTTTTCTGTATTTATATTCGCAGGGCACTGCAGGCACGCGTTTCCCGGCAGGTGATGATGAATGTGGAGGAGGAAGACAGTGATGATGAGCCTAAGCAACTCGAGAGAGTTTCTCTAGCTGATCTGAAACACAGAGGGAAGAAAAAGGCTGTCGCCCCCATCAACAGAACAGGGGCCGGAATCAGAAGTAAGCACATGAATATACAAATAAAATGTGTTTCAAAATACTAAATTGATGATAACAGTACTTTAAGACTGGGAAAAACATAATGAGTTTGTATTCAGGTATTCCCGGTGGCCTGACGTCACAAGGCACCCCTGTTCTTGGCAGTAACAGTCGGTTGGTCATCTTTGACGAGAATAAGGCTCAGAGCGCAGGCCCATCGGAGCCTAGATTGGAAGCTTGGGTGGCTCCTCCCACATCTAGGGCGAAGGAGAATGAGCAGAAGCCTGAGCGATGGTGTGATGTGAAGGTATGGGAGAACAGGCTCATTGTTGTGTGTGTTGAAAGCCATTATGCAAAGTTGATTCATAACTTTCTTTTTATGTCGTCATAGATGCCCCAAAAGTCCAAATTTGGACATACTGTTATGGCGCCACCGCCTCCCAAACTCACTTTCCAACCGTTTGTGGAGGAGTCGGATCAGCCTCCTACAATGTGAGTTACTATAAAAACCTTCATTTTTTTATTCATTCATTTTTAATTTTACCCATTATTTTGACCAGGGGGGAACAGACAAAGAGACAACAGGCAGGAGCATTAAAGGTTCAACAGAAATGCCTGAGTACCAAGATCTGTGGCTGTATACGCACATTTAATTGAAAAGCCCAAATAAATGAATTTTTAAAAAAATCCTCCGTCATCTCAGTTATCAAATCATTAGCTTGTTCAGTCTGGGTGCAGTTTTCTGGAGGCTGATTGCACCTACAGACATGAATAGACTACCATATATACTTGCAGTTGAGGGGAAAAGTATTTCCAGTATTCTTCACATTTTTAGTAGCATATCTCAGAAAAAGGTCCAGTTTTTATCTGACATTTTATGTCATTGCTTTATCTGCTAAATATTATATTCACATCACATGTTGATTAGTGTCTTCCTAAGCTGAATGTAAGTGGATTGTTCTGTCCCTCCCTCAGGACTCCATGTAAGATCAACCCAGCAGTTAACACAGTTTTGTCAGCGCGTAAGCCGGGCAGAGATGAGACTCCTCTCAAAAGGCTGCAGGACCATCAGCAGCAGCAGAAGGAGGCAGAATCGGGAAAACAACAGGAGCAGAGCATGTACTGTAAAGAGCTGCTGCTAAATGGTGCTGCTGAGTTCTGCTTTGAGGAGCTACGAGCTGAACGGTTCTTCAAAAAGACGGCGCAAGAATCAGAGGAAGGGCAGAAGGATGAAGCTGCAGCTGGTGCTGCAAACTGATGCTTCCAAATGGGATTTAGTTCCTTTTCTGAGTTTTTACCATTTTTGACTAGATCATGTAGTGACTGTTCATCACCCAGATGTAAATATCGTCATAGATTTCCAGTTACTCAGAAGGCTTTATAAACAAACAAAAAAGCTTTTTGAGGGGGATACCCTGGGAGCTGAAGACACTAAAAGGTGTATTGGATTCATGCAAATACAGTGGTTGGACCAAATAATGGGAACCCCTGTACAGTGTAATGTAATCTAGTAAAAATGCTACTAGCGTGAGAAAAAACATAGATGTAAATACATGTTGATAGTGTCTATATGGGTCCACACCTCTGAGTGTTAAATACAACACTGTTGAGTGTTAAATTAACACTTTTGACAGTGTTATATGTTTAAAAGTAACCTAGTCAGTTTTGCAGATTAACAAAGACTAACACTGAGCAGTGCTGATTTTCTAACACTGGAATATTTCTAACATTTTGAGTTATTTTCCAGTGTTAGAAAATCAGCACTGCTCAGTGTTAGTCTTTGTTAATCTTCAAAATGAATTAGGTTACTTTTAAACATATAACACTCTCCAGTGTTAATTTAACACTCAACAGTGTTGTATTTAACACTCAGAGGTGTGGACCCATATAGACACTCTCCAGTGTTAATTTAACACTGGAGATTTTGCTGTGTACTACTCAAATTCGTTCCTTTTCACTCCCGATTGCGTCCAGTGTTCTTAAGCAGTGTTTTTTTTTATGCGTGCTGTTTTTGTTTTTATCTTGCTCAGTATTTCTTGAGCAGATTTTTCTACTCTAATCCAACACAGTCACAAACGGGTTTCAGTGAGACACTTCAGCTGGGCTTCATGCCTCAGTCTGAGTACATGCATCTTTCAGGCCATGTAACATTGATGTCCAATAAACTTGCTACAATAACCAAACCAATTACTGGTAGTTGTTAATTTCTCTTTTAGAAACCAAAGGGGGTTGCAGTAATGCACTGTCAGCAGGGGGCATGCAAGGGGAAGCATAGATTGCACTCCAGGTAATGGTGTTTGCTTAATTACTAACAGGACACGAGAACAGTTTAGTGCTGACTGTAATCTGATGCTGGTGGGGGCATCAGATGAAAATTCCTTGGAAATGTCTAATGACATTATTCAGGAAGTGTTTACCCCAATCCCAAAAAGCATTGAAAGTATGCTTAAACTTTTAATCTACTGTGATGACAGGGTCCACTTTACACAGTCAACTTGCTGGGCAGACTTTGATGAATGGCTGCAAGATAGGTAGCTGGCTCATTAGCAAGTGAAATCAACCACTTGCAGCTGTGAGCAGATCAGGCTGTGGTTATCCCCAGGAAGCCTGATGAACCGTGGCTCAAAGCAGTGTTAGTTTTACATGCAAGTGGATCACTGGAGGAGCACACTTCACACTGGAAATATGACACTGCCGGCCAAGATCCTCTCTAGTGGTGAGTTCCCATACTGTCTACTTTAAATTGTGGCTCAGCGCTGGGAGCAGCTGAAATTCAGCGATAAGTGATGGGCAACATGATGCGCTCCCATCATAATAACGGCATAACTGCACCATAATGCATCCTCTATGGCTCGCCGGTTGGCATGACTTATTAAAAGCTCGTCCCAGCCAGCGACTCCCGACAGAAAATCCATAGCTCTCTGCACTGCACTGGAGAGCTGGTACGAGGAGGCCATCTACCGTAATGCTCTGTAGGCAGGCCCTCGGAGAAGAAAAGCTTTTGTCCTCTTACTGCGATGGACAAGAACACTCAAGTGCCATGTAGTCTTTACCTATTTGTAGCCTTTGGTTTGTGTTTGCATGCACCAGTTACCAGAAAGCTTTCTGTCCATTACCTAGGCTCACTTTAAGTCACTAGTAGAGGTTTTGCCCAGTGAGAAGGACTGAGGTGAACTTCCATCAGGCTTGCACACAGACACAACAGCTTGCAAACATGCAGCACCAAAATCATCAGCCCCTTTTCCCCCCTCCAATCATTCTGGTTGTGGAATTTCATACGCTTTCAGAAAAGGAAACTATAGCTCATGACTTAAACTATGAAGATTATTTCCTGATTTAGATCTACAATGATTTCATTCTGTAATTTTGACTCATGGTTATGTAATTCAGACAGCAACCCCAGCGTGTTAATATACTAACCGATGACTCAGTATTTTTACCACTTTCGCTTCGATCCTATCAGTTCTCCCGAGGCCACTGCTTGATATATACTTATATATCTCAAATTTGGCTTAATGTTATGTAATTACATGTAATTACACCCATGAAAATGACAGCTTATTATCTTATAATCATGAGTTAGTGGTATTTTTTTTAGGTTTTTCTCTGATCATGTTTGACTTATCTCACTGTTTCCACTTAGTAAGTCAGAACTGTGACTTACTATACCATGCACATTTGTTTGGTTACCTAACTGCTCATTAGCTGGCAGGTTAATGCCACGGGCTTTGTCTAGATTTCTGCAGTGCCTGTCTTAATCATACAGATTTAAAAATGGATTTCTAGGTCATCTGAAAAAGTCAGTGGATATTTTTTTCTAAATGAAAAATTACATTTGCTTTAGCTTAGTACTCTGAGCCCCGGTAGCCTGCTGTGTAATTCCTACATATTCATGCTAAACAATAGAATGAATTGAAATGCAAGGAGTTAAAGTTGTCTTACTTATGCAGCTCTGGGGCTTTCACTTTAATGACGCTGTGGTTTAAGACCAGTATTGTCATTGTAAAATCTGTTTTACATCACAAGCTACTTTTACGCTATTTATCCGAGAGGAGTGCCGGGTGAGGAGTGAGGATGACATGTAAAAATAATTTCTTTTATAACATCTCCTAGTCTCTCCTTTTATTGCAATACAATATGCACTAAAATATTCCATACATACATATATAAAAAAAGAAAATGATAATTAAATAAGTAGAAAAATAATAACTACCTAAAAGTGCAGCAGTAGCTTTCTTTTTACGTTTGTGCTAAACCACTGAAGCAAAATTGTGTGGTTCTGTGCATTCTCGCGGAAACAAGAAGACATGTTTCATTTATTGACCTTTTGACCTGTGCAGCTTTCCTTCATACTGGGCAAGCAGAGATAAGGATAAATAAGCAACCTCAGCTGAGATAACCCTGGTAAAAATTGGAGTAGTTTTTGTGATCACCATATTTGTGCATCTTTTATTGTTTCATAAACTCAAAGGAAATCATGACTATAAGACAACAAACCACCACCAGTCAATATCTGTGACATTAATGCTGACAAGTGAGAGTGAAAGAGAGGGAGGGGTTGTGTCTGCCATACCCCTAACAGGAAAATCTGCCACTGTTATGCAGATTGGTTTAGTGGAGTCGTTTTTCACCTCACTTTATTTGATGTGTGTGCTGGGGGAGGGGGTGCCATTATTTAAGCCTGTCGTAGTGCCTTTCATATCAAAATGCCATGTATTACACATATGCCCTAAATGTGGCTCACTCTTGCAGGCAGTTTCTGCATGACTTGACCCTAATACATTTTCCTTCTTCGTGCCTGGTCTTAGCTTCTGTATAAATTATTCAGGAAATGATTGTGGTAAAAGGAGAGGGGAAATGTTTCGCTCAAATAATGATGCCGGATCAGAGGCAGGAGTGTGGCTGTAACTTCAGTTTCAGTGTCCCCTCACTTGCAATGATTTTGGGGTTTTTTCTGGGTCACGATAGACTCAAAAGACAGTGTGAGGATGAGGATCTAGCCCCTCTACAAGGATAGTCCCACACCCCTTTTTACAAGCATCGGTACAGCAACCCCTCCTCTGCCATCTGCCATCTCCCTGACCATGTCATTTCATGGATAATACATTTGAGTGAACAGCAGTGCACCGGGTGAAGTCAGCACCCTCGCGTTCTCGTGTCACCCACATTACGTGCAAAGGAGACAGAGAGGCAGAGAGATGGTGGGTGGGGAGGGGAGAGGAGAGGGTGGGGGATGAAAGGTATCCCAGGTGATGAGGTGTTGAAGAGCTCTCCTCTCCTTACAGTCACTGGAAACCGGCACACGGGCGCAGGCACATGCTGCTATCAGTTCTTTTGCAGCCCAGTGAGGGAGTGGGAGGAGGCAGAGAAGGAGGGAAGTGATAAAGAGAGAGGCAGAGAGAGGAGGAGGAAGAGAGTAAGAGAGAAAGGGAGGTGGGAGGGAGTGTGTGTGTCTGTAGGAGAAAGACAGCGAGCCTGAGAAGGAGAAGGAGAGAAAAGGGGGGTGGATGGAAGGAGCTACATGGTGCTGTGATATTCCTCTCCTCCTGGATGCTGCTTTTCTTTTTCATGGCTTTGTCTATCTATTGTACGGACACCCCCTCGTCCCCGGGAGCAGGCACCGGTACACGAATCAGCACTCAGCCACAGAACTGGGGATGAATCGGCCCCAACAAAGAGCCTTTGAGATGGCAGTGTGTGTTTCTGCCCGGAGGGAGGAACGCATCAGGCTTTCCCAGGCAAGCGGCAGCCTGCAGTGTGCTCTCGCTTGAGAGCCATCCCTCCTCGCCGTTGTGTGCATGAGCTTGAGAGCGTGTAGGTCTGTGTGCGAGCGTAAATGTGTGTGTGAACGTGAGTGAGCGGCGCATAATAGTGGATGTGAGTGTATGTGCACACTCGCTTCCAAACCTTCCTGGAGGAGAGAGGCTCTCCTCTTCACTGGACAGCAAGGTAAGGGGGGATGACTGATATTTTTTGGTGTCTTTCTCTAACAATGATTTTATCCCTCCAGAGTCCCATCTTCTCTCTTCACAGCGAGGAGAGTGGGGTAAAGTGGGGTGGGGGACAAAAAAAAAGAGGCTTAACGTCATTAATAAAGAGCAGGCTAGTGTATGCCATCGGTAGGTATCAGTCGTGGTGGAGGAAGAGAAAGAGGATGTGGAGCAAAGGCCAGTGCAGCCAGGTGCAGATGTGGTGGTGGTGGTGGGGAGGGGGGATACTGAGAGGTCTGCAGGATGTATTCAGTGATGGACTGCATCTCAAAAGAGGAGCCTTCACCTTCTGCTCACCCTCCTCCTTAAAATCCCAACATCGTCTCCTCCTCCTGTCTCTTCTGTCCTCAACCCCGATTTCACAAAAAAGGATTCAGCACTCTCAAGATGGATCACACTTGATAAATCTAGGATGATTATTATGAGTACTCTGGACACAGATGCTTCCTGTTTTTACCAATGTGAATTCAGGTGATATTTTTTAGTTGTATCAGTGGAAGCTTCTACTACTGCACATATATACATACTTCAGTAGATGGATGCTGTGGAAAGAATAGACACGATAAAGGAGACTCACACGTGATGTCTTTTCCTAGCATAAAGAAAACCTATTGTACGAGGGGTTGCATGAACGTGGGATGCGATGTTTGAGCACATTAAGAAATAAGAAATCTGGTCAGTACACTGGAAAAAATAGATTTGTAAAGTCTCTCTATTAGACTGCTATTAGATGCTAAGTCCTCTGTGGAAATCAATCTAAGGTGAAGGTGTTTTAAAGAAGTGTATAGATTGTTTGTTTTAGCCCACTTAGCATTGCCAGTGCACTCATTGTCAATGATGCTGTCGCAGCACTTCTCACGCTTGCTACTAAAAAAAGAAATAATAATAACAATGCTACTGTTAATGCTTCCATGTGTGAGTTGAGACGACATCTGTGCACATACAGGGCGATTTGCTCATAAGTTTAGTACTGATTGAAATGTATGGGCTTTTTAACATTTTTATTTTTAGTCTGTTGATATGTAACTGAGGCTCTGCAAGTAAAAAAAAAGCTCTTGTTTGTGTCTCAGGTCATTCATTGATATTCACAGAGGAAGAGGAAGAGCAGCCAAAGGGTAGGGGATGTGACAGAGAAGGTCTCTTTGGTTCACACACACACACAAATGCACATAAACACACACGCACAGCTGGACTTCTGCTTCACTCGGGGTGATGTGCGCTCTTCTATAAAGTCTATATTTTGGTGTTTGTTGTGTGTTGCTCATCGTGCGGGTTTACAGGCTCACAGTAAAACAAACAGACTTGAACACGCGCTTCAGGACGCCGACAGGACAGCAAGTGATACGGACCTCTCACACACTTGATCACGGCACGCAGGTGCTGTTGCGATGCCCCAGCGACCCATGCTGGGCTCACGATTGTTTTCAGGAGCGACTGTGACATGTTCATGCTGGTGAAGGCGGGGGAGCTGTGCATTTACCAGCTTAGTGTAGCTACTGGCCACGAGATGTCAAGCACCGCGGATTAAAAAATCCTCAGAGTCCAAATTAGGACAGCATGACATGAGTCCCCCCCCTCTCTCTAGGCTGAAACAGCACCCATGCTGGGTGACAGAGAAGGACAGCAGAGTTGGTGCAGATTGATACCATAAAGGAATCTGAGGTTAAAAATGGCCTGTGCTTTGTCCCTTGGAGAGACACGCTGAGGCCTTGGCTGGGAAAAAATATAAATCAAAGCCTTCATAAGCACATGCGCATACAGTAAAGCATGCGCCGAGTCCCAGTGCATCAATAAATTAGACCCAGGAGAGAAAAGTTGGGCTCATACCATTGGTCCAGCCTGATCATACGTTTCTATCAGCACAGCGTCAAATTGTTCAAAGCACTTGTGAGAGCCAAGAGGATCTTTCATTAAACAGAGTGTTGGTCACTGCTGCATTTTCTTTCTCTCCTGCCTCTAGTCCTTAGTATACATATTGATGCATATTTCCTGACGTGACAGTCTGTGGTGTTCTACTGATGTGTCAGCATCCAGATAACGTCCCATAAAATCCTGCAGGACATCAGAAGCGTTGTTTTTACAGTGTCATTAGATTAAGGTGTTTGGAGCAGATAGAGACCACAGCTTTTACTGCGCAGTAATGTCCACACTGTTCGCTGCAGGGCAGAGCAAACTAGTTTTCTTGTCCATTTTCTTATCCGTGAGAATCAGTGCCATTATGTCAGGTGACAGAATGATGTACGTGCTGTGTTGATGCAACTGTCCTGTCCTCAGATCCCCTCTGAGGCTTGTTTACTGCAGAAAAGATGATGGAGAAAACAGTTTGCATCTTCAGAACTGAAAGAGAGCTCCTCTCAGCATCATTACTTTTCAAAAAGTTTGACAAAAACGTCTATGTCTATGCTAATTTTCGCCAACAGCTTCAAATCTACAGCCATCCCCTTCAGTATTTTTTTCCTCTCTCTGTCCTCCATCCTAGATTTATCCATCTTCTCTTTTTTTTTTCTGTCACCGCAGCTGAGTGTCTGGACTCTCCTTTCCTCCCCCACTCTTACTGCTCCCGTCTTGACCTCTCATTTTTGGTTTCCTCCTGTCAATCTTAACACAGGACAAGTGTTCCCTCCTGCGCAGATTTCTGCTCTTAAAGGAACTGACAGCCCACATTGTTGGGCACTGACACTGTTTTTTTCTGCGTACTTCCAATCCTCGGGCCTTTTCCTTACTCACGCCGAGCATGAGGAAATGACAGATGAGCATTTTTGATCGTTCACTTTCTCAGAATCTTCAGTGACTTCTACCATTTTAGACTTGCACGACTTCATCCAGAGATTTGAGTGAAAGCCGGCATATGACGCATCGCTGCGAGTTATGTGACATTTGAAAGACCCCAAGATATGTCACTATGAATGAACTCCCTGTGTAAATGTGGGTCATCCATGCTTAATATCTCATTTTATAAACTGAAAAGTGAAAGCACAATATGGATACAGTTGACTATCTAACCAGGAACCTATACGTCCATGGTTACATAAGGGTCTACTCTGACACTTTGCAACCTTTGCAGCCACATTTTCTTTACGCTTTCATATATTTGTATCGGTTTTATAATCATCAAGGGTATGAACACTTAATATTTATCAGCTGCAAGACTGTATTCATTATGTGTTTTACCTTGTGGGTCCTCCTGTCAGTTTGCGTGTCAACATGGCAAAAGTTGGTCCTGAAGACACCTTTAACGGGAGCAATGCCAACACCACGAGTACTTTATCAAGTTTGTCTGTGCATACATTTTGGCCACACTCTGTGCAAGCTTACTCTTTTTGTCCACTGCTGCTATTAAACTTTAGACAAAAACTAGTCCTTCACGTGCCCTTGGGTATGCTCTACATTATGTCCTTAGCCCTGAGTGGAGCTTTTATCAGAGTTACAGCTACATCAAGGACTGAGAAAGTTGCTGTTTGAAAACTGGCACTATATATCCGCACAATATATCTTTAGTCATCCAAAGAAAATGTTGGTTCAGGGAAATCATACTTACTCTTCAAGCAATCCCAAAGAAAAGGAAAGGAGAAATTCTGCATATTACCTCAGAAATAAACAAACGGAGCCACTATGTGCATTCTGCCTGCAGCCTTATTAGCCTAAAGACAACAGCTAGTAGCGAAATTAAACACGGTACTGCTTTCACCTTTACAGTGTGCTACACTCCTTTACATCAATCTTCAGAAATTAATCTTTGCAGAAAAATAACATAACATCTTTTACTCCATTCATTTAGCTAATTGACATGATTTAATAAAACCTTCTTGGCAGCTGTAATATCCCTCTCCTCGACCCCCTTTCCCACTTTGTAAAAAATAATTTTATGACAGCTGACATATCTTATGCCCATTATGTTTTACTCACAATATTTATTAGAAACATGTCTTTGGCAAAATTTAATGTGATTGCTTTGGTGATTTCGGTGCGTCTTTGGGAGCTGGATGTATATGCTGACACGCCGAATAGGCTACTTTTTTATCGACGTTTAAGTTGAATCTGGATGATACAGGTTAGCAGGCATTACACTGTTTTCCTTGGGCTTTCATGCATTAATGGTGCTGCAGTTTTTTCAGGCAGTTGAATAAATCAGCTGTGTTGGTTTGCGGTGCAGACACAGTCCATAGGTTTCTGTTCATATGATTTCTTTTCAGTTAACATCACTTGTGCTAAATTCAAGGTTTTTCCAAATAATAATGGATGTTCCACTTCAAGGGATAGCTCTCACCTTCTCCTGTCCCAGACATTTCAATTTAGTTCTTTATATGTCTTTTAAAATAGGATTACTCATCCAGACCAGCCCAGGAAAAATGTATGGTGCAGAGAACAGTCACTTGTGATTGGCACAAGGCTTGTGGTCAGGATCTGATTTAGCGCTTGCTGATTTTCTTAGCATTCTTAGCATGATAAGTGAAGCACTCATATTAGACATCAGTCTATCGAGCTCATTTAACTGTGGGAAGCCAAAGTCCTGACAGAGTTTAAGATTAAGTTAAGTGTGCAACACTACTAGGGTGCTAGCCAGAATGCATTTAAAGCTGACAGTCTCTTGTTGCATGCTACATGTGAGCTACATTTGAGAAAGAGAAACTTCAGACAATGTCCCAGGCACACCGACTTATTAGACTTATTAGACGCAGTGTCAATTTGATCTTGTCTTCAAGTAAATGTTCAGTGAGTGTAAGCAATAAACAATTCAGGTGTTTATAGTCTTACCACAGGTGTATAAAATCAAGCACCTAGCTATGGAGTCTTCCTTTACAAACAGTGTGTGTGTGTGTGTGTGTGTGTGTGTGTGGGGGGGGGGGTTATCTAACAAGATACACGACCAAGTTAGTTCATGTGATTTCTTCCCTCTTAGTTATTCCACCATCAACTGTAAGTGCTTACGTTACACAGGGGACGCATTTAAAATTCACAGCAACTCAAGCAGCAGCCTGAGGTTACAGAGGGTTGCCGAATACTGATCCAGGATCTTTGTCCACACGTCAGACCTAGCACCCTTCTTTCGGCTGGGAGAGTCCAAAGGTGCTAAAAGCACAAGTGGTCTGTTCCTCAAGGAACCAAAAATAAGGGAGTGACTATGAAAAGATGTGATGCTTTTCTTTATGGAGGAAATAGCAATGAGGACATTGGCAAATGTGAGCCTATAAACCCGACAATCGACTGATACTTTTGAACCCGCATTCTACTTTATACGGAGATGTTATTATTGTTATTATCATTATTACTGTTTTAGTTCATGTATGTAGGTATTCCACAGAATTGATGGCGTGCTGGTTGCACAAAAGAAAAAGTCAAGACGTCACCAAAGTTTAACCATCTTTGAATAATCATTGCACAGTAGCTATTTTGGTCTGTTCAACTGCTAGTGTTAGACTGACACCCCAACAATGTCATCTCCAGTGCAGTGCAGCTAGCATGCCTGAAGAAACAAAACTGTGCAATCAACCAAAGCCACATTTGTGCAAAGAATGACTTTATGGACCTAATAGATTCATGCCGACATTCTCCAGCATTTCTTATATTCTGAGTGCTTTGTCATGCATGATGTATCAGAGTGCTAGCGTCTTGTTATTCCGTGTCGTTGAATGCAGCTTATTACATCACATGTAAAGTCTTATTGAAAGTCCTTCCATCTTTGCAGAGGTGACTTCAAAGAGAAAGACATCAACGTAAATCATAAACACTGCTATTGTACTGTCCAGTCACGTCTGGCGCCTTGTACCTTTTATGCCCTCAGACGGTGTGTGTGTAAGTGCATGTGTATGTGTTTTACAAAGCACAGGGAAAAGATGACCATCCAAGACCCCCACCGCCCCCTCGAGAGGCAGTCTCATTACACTCAAAGGGCAAAACGGTCATCATAATGAAGCTGATAGAAGAGCAATCTCTAAGCGCTCTACACTGCACTGTAGATTCCAAAAGCACCATTTAAGACCTTGATGCTATCTATACTATTATGAAATAGATGTAACCCCCCTCCTGTAATTCAGTATAGCTGGATTATGCTTATACATGCATTGACAAGTACAAAAACAGGATTACCTCATCTCCATCGTCTCACACCCTCACTTCACCATTTGACATGAATCCCGTACAAAATAAACATCCATCTAGTGCGGGAGAGGCGGGGGGGGAATGATGCGTCCTAAAATTAGATCAGTGAGGGACTGAACACCACTAATCCTGCAAGCACAGTCACCTGCACACTCATTACATTTTTTTGCATGCACGCCAACAAAAAGATAGAAGCAGAAATCAGGGCAAATAGGGAAAAAAATCATTTAACAGAGCTGGGAGCACTAACATCGAGCAAATCCAATATCTCTCTTATCTCTCGATCCCCTCCCACTCAACCGGAACTCCTGCTTGGGGTGATCTGAACATGAGAGGAAGGAAAGCATGCTCTCTCTTCTTTTGTCATGTTGTCTGTGGGGCACATATGGATTGCTCGGTTGAATTTCTGGATGGTATGAGAGGCCAAGCCACTCTGCCAGGTGAAGAAGTTCCATCCAGTCAGGGGTAAAGCTATGATTGGATATTAATTTGAGCGTGGATTGGGAAAGGGATTGAGTGGTTACTTTCTGCAGAAAAATAAGTGTATTTTGCATGCGTTAGAGAATGTGCAGGCTGTGGAGTCTTTCTTTCAAGGTTTATGTTTAGTTAGACTTCAGAAATACTTATTGCAAACAGATTTCTGCTGAGTTCCAGTGTATGAGATCTTATTTCTCAGTGATGGGATTTGTGAGGCTTTTTTTTTTAGGTCACGCGTTTGGACTTGTTTAATTTGTTGCTCCTGCATTAAGTTGTGAAGATGAAAAACACCTCATGTTGCACAATTTTAAGAGTGACCTCATCCTGGCTCTCCTTTCATGTCTGTGACAGCAGCTGGCGGAGTTTTGCATCAGCACATTGATAGATTCAAGAAAAGCCACTCAGGCATAGGGTCAAGTCCCTGCAGTTTTGAGGGATGTGACTGGAAAGAGATGGTGGACTGTGCAAGTCAAGCTCTGTGGAAACATATTTTAGGGCTTAGAAATCAATAGCATATTGCTGTCAGGACTGTCATAAGCCCGGCAGAGTCTGAGAGGTCAATCTAAGGCCAGTCGCATATGATTAAAGCTTGTAAATCAATAATTGTATCAACTTTTTAAATTCATTCTGCCCAGGAATGAATCAAGTATGCATGTGTGTTTCTTCTTGTGTCTAATACCACAGTGGTTAGTTTGTATTTCCAGAGTCTGCAGAGGGGAACAGTGGTCAAGTATGAATAATGAATACTGTGATATATTCTGTTCTCTGCTGTTTTGAACTGATGCAACTTGATGAAGTATCATAAAAACCAGCTGCTCTTTTTGCAATGGTACTGTAGCAGTTTGCATTTTACTCAAGCGAATATTGATTGGTATGCTTATAAGAGAATACGTGAGCATAAATGTGTAAATATTTGTTCGGGCAATGCCAGCATCGGCATCTTTAACAGCTATCTAAGCAGACAGCCTCTCATGCAGTGCAAAAAGAAAAAAAACGACAGCGATCACAATCTTCTATTTTTGCAGCTTGTGTTTTTTTTGCAGGCATTTTTTATTCAAAAGGGGCCACAACTGGCACTTAAAAGCCTTTCTGTGTCTCCAGGAAAGAAACTGGGTCCCTGTCTCACTAATATATCCACGTTTGACTGTAATCTTGGCCCCGACTCCTCTCACCCCACCTTCTGAGAGCCCTCACATCATAATGTCCCTGTCAGATAGAATTAAAGTCCTTCCCAGCATCACATTATGTACATAGGGAGAGCACAGAGTGATGCGTTTATGCAACACTTAGCATATTAGCCTTGTGATTGAATTATCCTTGGCGAGTGTCACGTCTATTCTAGCAGTCCTTCTGCGCCCCCTCCTTCCCACCTATTTCATCCTACCGCTCCCTTCCTGTAATGAAGTGGAGGTTTAGCTGATGTGACCAGCGGGCCTGACTTACTTTTACCTTGCAGTGATGCAGCAGGACGTGTGGCGTGGGTTAGTTACCAATACATCTCTTAACAGGCGTCATTGATGCCGATTAGAGCCATGCTGATCCGAGGGCGGAGGTGGAAAGAGGAAAGGCTGCCAGTGTGATCGCCTGCTGGTTTGCAGAGGGCTGAAAAACTAATTTTCTCAGCTCCCACTATTTCACAGTGCATGATGGGAGATAGTATCTGATCCTCTCAGGGTACCGTGTAGGCCTCTGCATTGGCTATTAATTTCAGGGTGACTTTTTGCAAAAACAAACAAAAGTTCTGTGAGCATTTAGTTGGCCACAGAAGTGCTTTGAGCTTGACAGGTCAAGTTAGCCTGCTATGGCAGTAGAGTGTTTGCTGTATTAGCTATCTTAGTTTAGCATGTCAACATTTGGTCATTTGCACACGCGGCTTGAAAGATAAATACAATATGGACATACCCATATATACCCATTTTTTGTTCTTACATTTTGAAGCCTTGATTTTAATGTTTTGTATTTTTTGGAGACAGAACTAAGCACAAACCATAACCTAATGTTAGCAAGTTTGGCTAGCAAGTTGCGTCCGCAGACCACATACATGTAAAGAATAGAATTTCCCTCACCAAAGTTGGAGCACAGACTTCTTGGACGTGGTATTATTGCTTCAGACTATGCATTAATTAATGCTACAAAAGGCACAGACACTACAAACTAGGATAAGAGGTCCAGATTAGTTAAGGCCTAGGAGATCCCTCACTGTCTTAACTAAGACCCATTCAAAGCAGCACCACTGCCCCTCCCTGAGCCTGGGTCTGCTGGAGGTTTCTTCCTGTTAAAATGGAGTATTTCCTTCCCTCCGTCACCAAAGCACTTGCTCATAGGGGGTCGTCTCCTTGTTCGGGTTTTCTCCCAATTATTGTAGGGTCTGTACAAAGCAATATAAAGCTTTTAGCATGTCCAGCACAAAGCTAGAGTTAACAAATACTTAAATCAGGACGGATGTAGTGGACTAAGCAGCAGACCGGCACTGGCATCCCCCTCGCATGGCTAGCTGAGACGGCTTCCGTGCTGTGAGCTATTTTTAAAAAAAAAAGTATTAATTCCAATCAAGTGACTTAAATGTGAGTGATTATCTCCCCTTACAGCTGTGCAGCCGAGGAAATGAGATGTAATGCATTTAATTATTCCCCCCCCCACACACTTGAATGGAAAATAAAGCTGCATATACAGTAAACCCGAGTTAGTGGCTCAAGAAATACAGGACCATCCATCTGAAGATTAAGTAGTTGCCCTCCCTGCAATCAAGGGCACACAAGCTACTAATTAGGATGGGATATGAAAACGGTTATAAAAAGGCTTTGAAGGATAGCCTGCCAGAGTATATTTATGTCTGTATATATGTGTGTGCATGAATGTGTGTTGTACTTATTCTGCTAATGCACTGAAAGCCTGTGGGCGCTGGCCAGCCCAGCCTCGTGCTCATCAGTAAAAGGGCACAGAGAATGAATAAGCCTTAATTGACCAGATATCCTTCATTACACATGTGCTTACAAATCCATTCGCTGTCCTTGGAGCTCTTCTCTGTGGCGCAAGCTTGTGACAGCCAGCAAGGCAGTGTGGGACATCCACGTCCCAGGCACAGCTATTGGATAAGCCATTTAAATATATATATTCTCTCATGTGGAAGAATCATTTGTTGGCACATTTTATTTAAATGAACCTGGAGTAGTGGGCAAATGAGAGCAGCAACAACTCTTTAATCATTGTGGCACATGAGTTTTGTTTGTATTCAAATGTCTGGTTTACAGTTACTTAAATTTGTGCTGAATGTGATGTTTGGCGCAACTTCTTTAAAGACGATTACCTTTTTTCTACAGGGACATTTTGAAGCAGACAGGCTGCTACCCCTCTGAACCTAAAGATGTTTCGCAAAAAGAAAAAGAAGAGGCCTGAGATATCAGCCCCCAAGAATTTTGAGCACCGAGTTCACACCTCTTTTGATGCTAAGCGCGGCTGCTTTGTGGGCCTGCCGACACAGTGGCAAAGCCTGATAGAGAACCTGCGAAGGCCCAAACCCATGGTGGACCCTTCCAGGATCACAGAGGTGGAGTTGAGACCAAAGAAGGTAAGCTATTTAGCCCTTTATTGATTCTCTGTCCTTACCCTGAGGTGACTACTAATGAATGGCGCACGGCGTTGATTCCCATTAAGTTGTAATGAGCTTCATTCACAGAGAAATATGTGCTGGTTGCGTCAGTGCAAAAGTATTTGTGAGCGCTGTCACAGAAAATGCCACAATCCTCGGATGGCAACGTGGAGAGCTCTCTCCCCTCCCCATCTTTTTGCTTTCTTATCTATCATGTGGCTGAGCTAATGACCCTGCTGTGTACACTGACTGTACAATGTTGAATACTCATAGGGGCCACAAGATTTATTACTCCACGCAGGCAATTAATAATAGTCCATGGTGCCTTCCCAGAGATGTCAAGCAGAAGGGCTAAAAAGTGCAGGTACAGCAAAGGAATTGCCAGTGAGTGATAAAGCCTGCAAATCTCAGGATTTCTGTGCTTCATTGAACACACCGTTGACGCTTTTTATGGCTCCTCCAGAAAATAAAAAACCCACGAACATTTCGTTAAGTCTATGACGTGATTGTTATTAGTGCTGTGAAATATGAGAACAGTCATTCCAGCATTTAGGTCACTCGGGTCAGTCAGCATGGGTTTAGTGTCATCAGAAACACAGAAAATCCTAAAAGCTAAAAATAGAAAATTAAAGATTCAGCATGTTTCAGATTATTTCTACATGATGAATAGAATAGAATAGAATAGAATTCAACTTTATTGTCATTGCACATGCACAGGTACAGGGCAACGAAATGCAGTTTGCATCCATCCAGAAGTGCTTTAGTGATATAGATATATTACAATATATATTAGCAATAATATAGATATGTGAGTATATTACAGAAATGGGTCTATTATGGTATGTTATAATGTACACGGTATGAAGTATGTTGTGAATATTCTATAACTATAAGTATGTACAGGCTGTAGTGAGTACAAGCTATGTACAGGATATGAACAGGATATAAATATGAAAAACTATACAGAATATGAGAAGACAGTTTCATTTTTAAAAAGCATGTGAAATTGCACAGAGGCTATTATCACCTGCCATTCCCTCCTCACAGCGAGGTGCTACAGTAGGTGAGATGTCATCTGACCTCTACCCCCCTGTGCTGATGTAATGGCATTGAGCCAGAGAAATGGGAGAGGCAGTAGAGTATAACTGAACATGACTCTACCCTGAGTACGACTACTAAACCACCATGTAGTCAGTGTTACATCCATTCTGTTCTGGCAAAACATCTAAAGATTGTCTGATGATTTTATGTCAGGGCAAGCTTAGGCCATTTGCCTTTGGTTGCCTGCCAGTTGTGCATACCACGAGAAAGTTCATGAGCGGTTATCTCGACAATCTGAAAGCATGTGAGCAGTTGTAAAGGCTCTTTCTTTGTGTTTCGCTTGTGAAGTATATTTGTTGGTGTATTGTCAGAATCGGCCACTGGGGAAAATAAATTCAAGTCACCGTCTTTGTAGAATGACAAAGATGTCCTTTACAGCTTCCCAAGTCTAAATTTAACTCGCCTTTGAGCGATGATTATGTCACCCTCATTCCTCTCTGTCCAAAATCCTTCTGTAATGCAATCATGGCTTGCAGGATGTGATACAGATAAATGCTTCTCTCCTTTCAGACCATTGTGCGTGGGAGCATGATCGGACACGGAGACTACATCGCAGCCATGATCAATGACATGAGCCGTCTGTCTGTGACCAGTTCCAACTCTTTGCGGAAGAGCAGCCCTTCAGCCAGGAAGAGAGCCCAGTCTCTGGGAAGGTTGGGGGAAGTGAACGAGGGAGACACTTACCAGTATGAGGGTCTGACCCAGGAGGATGATGACGATGAGGAGGATGCGGGCCAGGAACAGTGGAGGAATAGGGCCAGGAACATCCACAGTGAGACCAATACCCCCTACTTGGGCATGAAGAAGAGTATCACTCTGCAACCTAATGGGATTTTGCCCAAGGCCACGTCCACCTATGAAGTCGGGGTCAGCTCTCTCGAGGGCCCATCACATCCTGCTCAGTCCCAGAACATCCAGATGCCAAGTCATGGGGCTTATATGAGTAGTGATATGGGTAGTCCTCAGGAGAGAGTGATATGGAAGAGAGATTTCCAGCTGTCAAGGGGAATGCCACCAAATCAAAGGCCTGTAGCTTGTTTCTACAGCCCTGCTATGACGGTACAGCCACCCCAGGGAGATCAAGGCACAGTCACCACAGAACTCCGACCCAATATACCAATATACATGCACCAACAGAACAGCCCTGGCAGGCCGTTCTCCTCCTATGACCTGAAAGTAAGCCTTTGCAGCGATTAAGTGTACCGATAATACATTATTTATAGAATACACAATATATGCATATTTCTAATCCTATGTACATCATTTTTTAACTACTCAGCATGTTTCTTGCATGAGCTCTGAATACATTAAATAAAGTTATATTTTGCTGTCAAAAAACCATCACGGATCATGTTAATGCTTAGGTTGTGGAACTTTAGTGAAGCAGCTTATTGATTGGCTTTTTCACTAAAGAGGATCAAAGTTCTGAGTTTGAATCTTTGGTTTAGTTCTAGACTTAAAAATAATGAAAGTGGGTTCATGGTGCCAGTAGTCTACTGGCACCATCTTCTTTCAACATTTACAACTCTACTGCCAGTAGAGTTGTAAATGTTGAAAGAAGATGTGTTTGGCAAGATCTTTGCAGGACACTTGGGTCCATAAAACAACACATCAGTCATATCAGGTGAAGTGGAAAAGGAGGGAAAGTGAAGAACTTGATTTACATTTAGTTTTAAAGTGGGTCAAGAACCTCAGGCAGGTGGCCAACTGCCTTTCAGTTCTCTCTTAATTTTCCTCACCCCATTTTTCTGTGTTATTGTGCAGGGAGAATCAGCAGTGAGGTACCACTCTGGTTTCCTGCCCACCGGCACCAGCAGTCCTCTTGTGGGAGGCGTCAGACCCCAGCGGACTGTTCGCTCCTCAGCCAGCTACACCTTGGGTCTGTCTCCTAATATGGGACTGAGACCCAGTGGACCAGACCCCTTTCTCAGACACTCCGGATGCCCCAACCCTCCCTATCCCAGACAAGACAGCCCTTCCCAACCTCGACCTTCACCTACAGGCTCATTAGCCACCAGTCCTCCAGGCACCTGCTCCCCTGCCTTCAGACCCCCGCAACACCCCTCACCCAGACCGCCACCCGACCCACCTAAGGTGACACATGAACAGTTCAAGGCGGCCCTGCAGATGGTGGTGGACAAAGGCGATCCCCGCTCTTATCTGGAGAACTTTGTGAAGATCGGAGAGGGCTCCACAGGAGTGGTGTGTATCGCAACAGAGAAGCACAGCGGCCGGCAAGTGGCGGTGAAGATGATGGACCTGCGGCGGCAGCAGAGGCGAGAGCTACTCTTTAATGAGGTACAAAAAAAATAACCCAACATACAAATGCAAATAACTCTAAAATGTACCGAGAGTCATTTATAGCAACATATCTCTAATCTTTGTTGTTTAGCCTGTGGGAAAGCAGTTTAGTGATATCAGGGCATAAAAGAGAAGGCAGTTGCTTCATTTTAAGTGCTAAAAAAAGCACTTTAAGTGAGTTAATCCCTATGTTAACACAGCTTTAAAGTAGGGAAGTGTTTACAGCCTGGTACAAGAAAAAAACAGAGTCGGTCTCTAGAGTTAATTTTGCCTTTCATAGCAACGTTTGAACATTTTTAATGCAGTTATTGTCATGTTTCGGCTGTGTGGCAGGCAGGATGAGGACCCAATCGCAAAACTCACACACACGGGGATGAACTCAAAAACACAGCTTTATTGCTGGCCACGAGAAACAATACAAAACTAAACTGGGAAAAACTAACATAAAGCTCACCAAGGAACACAGGGGAATCACACACAGCATGAGGGAGAACACGACGCCGAACAGAGGGAGACTCAGACAGAAATACACAGAGGGTAAACGAGGAAAGTGGGCACACACGGGGAACACAGGTGACACTGATAATCATAACGAGACAGGGCGGGGTGAACTGAACATGACATGTACAGGCACAGAGGTTCAGACAGGAGGAGAGAGAGCACGGGGAAACACAGACATAACGGGCTGGGGAAACATGAAACAACCACAAAGGGAGACGAGGGCTCATCAATACATAGAGGGCACACAGGGGGGAGAGAGCCATGAAGGGAAAACACTTAGGGAACAACACAACAGGGCAACTCAGAAGACATGGCCTAAATAAGGAACGAAATACAAAAATACAAAGAACTAAGAATACTGGGCCCACATGGCCCAGGACCATGACAGTTATCTGACAGCTTTGGCTTGCCGTGCTGTCAAATGCAATTAAAAAACAAACAAACAAGTCTAATATTTTATTAGTATTACTTATCACTAACTGGTATCTGATTCTGGGTGACACATCCAATGGCTTATTAAGGTTAAGTGATCACTTGTATTCAAATATGATCATTTCTGACAAAACCAAGAGGCTTCCAAAAGGCAGCTGACACAGAGTATGCCTTTATAGAGTCCAATATTTTTATGCACATCTATCATTTGGAGGTATTTTCCAGTCTGAAAGAGTAGCACTGATGTCATCATCTTTGTAATCTTCATGGAGTTTAAATGAACTATATTTCTGCTTGGCAGTGAATTCCAATGACTGAGCAGCAGTCATCTTTACTGCTGGAGAACCAATAAGTGGCGACATTGTTTGTTATATTTCTAAAGATTATACCACCAAATAATGTTTTGTGTTGCAGGTGGTCATCATGAGGGACTATCAGCACAGAAATGTGGTGGAGATGTTTAAGTCTGCTCTGGTGGAGGAAGAGCTGTGGGTCATCATGGAGTACTTGCAGGGTGGAGCACTGACTAACATTGTTTCTGAAACCAGGTGAGAACGCCATTAAATATCCACAGAAGAAAAACAAAACAAAACAACAACAACAAAAAACTGTATTTCATTGATTCCATATGGAACTTATATTTTTTAATAACTAAATCAGCCACAAGAGGGTAGTGTGGTATCAACTGGTGGGTAATCGATGTTCCTCCCAGGAGTGCAAAACTGTCATCAAGTCTTCTCGTGCACGCCACGTCTGCTGCTTTCCTCCAGAGAAAAATAATAATACAGTAAAATAATTGAATTTGTGTGTGTTTAAATGCCACACGGAAGGCTGATTTTGGGTAGACATTTGATCCCCTGATGCTACGACATACATCAAAAAGGGAGAAAACATATTGACCAGCAGCAGGGAGCTGAAATTTATCAGGGTGTGTTTGTTTGAGCTGTCAATATGGTTTATATTACTAACAGATGGCTGGCTCAGTCTCCATAGGGTGACCTCAGGGTTAGATTGTTTGACTCAAAGGGATGGAAATTTTCCTCTCATACCAAATGATATATAAAGTGAGCCAGCTGTCACTGCCACTGCTGGTCTAAGCCTAAAATAATCAGGATATTGACACAACAATCAAGATCAAGAGTCCTTTGTGTATGCTGTTTCTCCAGGCTGAACTATGATGTCAGATTATTTTAAAAATCCACTCAGTTTTAATCATTTTATCTTATATAGTTTTAGACAGTTTTTAACCTATAGTTGTTGTGTGTGGGAGGAACCTTGCTCTGTAAAGTAATTGTTACCTGGTGTTTTCTGTGAAATGTCTTTTTGCTGCTCGACTCTAACTGTTTATGCTGCACTTGAAAAAATATTAAAGGCACATTAGCATCGCGGCAGAACGGGCGTGCTTCATTCGTCACTGTGCTACGTGGGAGTTGTTGTTTTGAACCTTGCCTACTTTATCGTTGCCTTTAATGTGCGGTGATTCATGAAATTCAACTTTAAGTCCTGTTGATTCGTCATAACTAGTAGTGTAAAAGTGTGAAATTCATGTAAAATCTGTGTGTTTCTGTGTGTTGTGCTGCAGGCTGAGTGAAGAGCAGATTGCTACAGTGTGTGAAGCTGTGCTGCAAGCCCTGGCTTATCTCCATTCACAGGGAGTCATTCACAGAGACATCAAAAGTGACTCTATACTACTTACGTTAGACGGAAGGGTATGAAATGTTTCTTTCTTTCTGTCTCCTTCTTTCTTTTTCTTTTTGCTTTCTTGATTAAAATTAAGGAAAGCGTTTTTTTCCTCACAGGTCAAGCTTTCAGACTTTGGCTTCTGTGCACAGATCAGTAAGGACATCCCTAAGAGGAAGTCTCTAGTGGGGACACCTTATTGGATGGCGCCTGAGGTCATATCCAAGTCGCCATATGGCACTGAAGTGAGGAGGCACACATTCAGTTTGCATGAATACCACTAGTGTAGCACTGATTGCCAACAGAGGCAATCTGTGCAATAGTATGAGACCTGTTAGACACTTTTTTTCCTGTGTCGTGGTTTATTTCCAGGTCGATATATGGTCGATGGGCATCATGGTGGTTGAGATGGTGGATGGAGAGCCGCCATACTTCAGTGAAACCCCTGTAGCAGCGATGAAGAGGCTGAGGGATGAGCCAGCTCCTACTGTTCGAAACGCCAGTCAGGTACGAGAACAGACGAACGCAAGCTAGCAGCATTGATGGTCCAGACTGAAGTGTCTCGGCAAATGCTGGATGCAACACAATTACACGACCATATCACTGCAATGATTTATTGGAGTACAACTATATTATGTACTTATACGTACCTATTATGTTCCTATACAGCAGCTGGATAGCGTAGTGGTAGGCCTACACACCTTTGGAGTTGCAAGCTCGACCCAGTAACTGTCCTGTCTAGACCCCCCATGCTAAAAACCAAGCCCTGGAATGGCGCAGCTACACCTGTGCGCAGCTCAGACGCAAGCATTTCACTACATGTTGTACTCTGTATGATTGTTTATGTGACAAATAAAGGTTGTTTGTATTTCTTCCTGGTGCAGGTCTCTCCAGTTCTTAAAGACTTCCTGGACCGTATGCTGACTCGAGACCCCCTAGAGAGAGCCAGCGCCATCGACTTGTTGGAGCACCCCTTCCTGCTGCAGAGCGGCTCACCTCAGTGCCTGGTCCCACTGGTGGAGCAATACCGCAAGCGCATGTCCCGCTGCTGACCCCACAGGGCTCCTGGTCCCCCAACACCCACCTTCAGTATGACCCTTCCAGGCCTCAGAAGAGGACAAGCAACTGGGGTCCAACTTCAGCTCCCAAGCCAATGGGCTATCAGCTCCAGAGGCGCAGACCCCGTCGGGGTAACGGCGGCAAGTTTGGTAGACAGACACAGCATGGTCTCGGGCATGAGAGAAGCATCTTAGGAGCGAGTTAAAGGCAGCATGCGATCCCTCACCTCTCAGCTCGCTGCGATCCGATTATCGATTGGTTTCCTGTAACATTCAGTGGGATTCAACACAGCACAATGTGGTGCATATCAAAGTGATAGCAAAAATCAATATTCCACATGACTATATGTACATGTGCTACTATAAAAATCCTATATAGTGTTCATAGTGGGCATTATTGCTAGCTGTGTAAAGTTTTTAAGCTGGTGTTTAGGCTCAAACCAGAGTAGCTCATTGTGACATTATTAGGCAGGGATAAAGTTACCTCTGCACACTCACACTCTGTAGTGGAAACTGGACAACAATCTGTCAATCCACACTCTTTGCATGGCCAAATGGAGGCACACCTGGCCTGATGTGAATGCTTGAATATGTACGAAACAGGGATGTGAAAGACAATTCTCCTTTTATTAGCATAACAAATGGGTAGATGAAAGCCCCAGCTGCTACTATTGGGCTACTGGAAAACCACCAATTCCATGTTTCTCTTTTTTATGTTTATTCTTTATTTCAAAAAGGTATTGTTGGTCGTTTGTATGATGTGAAGTTGCAAATAAGGTTTCATTATTAGGTATGGACTTGAACCATGAGCAGATAAATTAATAATGTAAATACTGAATATTAGGATCTTACACCTGCTGATTCACTGCAGTAAATTATGTGAAACAAATTCAAAATGTTACTTTTCTTTACTGAAATGTGTAGTTGTTTTTTTTTGTCGTGTGTGTGTGAGAGAGAGAGGAAGCGCATGAATGTGTGAGGTTTCAGCGTTCGCTTCAACTCTTTGTATTGTGACAGACTATTTAAAGATCATAAGATTTATGTGTGTGTGTGTGTGTGTGTGTGTGTGTGTGTGTGTGTGTGTGTGTGTGTGTGTGTGTGTGTGTGTGTGTGTGTGTGCGTGTTACTCCTGAAGATGTGTGTGACTGTATTTGCATTTGTTTGCCTAGATAAAGCACACAGGCCTGGCATGTGATGCTGCAGGACGTCGACCTGCTGAGAAACACTTTGCACATAGTCTTTGTATTCTGACACAGATACATGTTGACATGTTTCATGTATTTCTATTTCTGTGTGAAGCATTCATGAAAAAGAGAATTACACATTTTAATTTTGTACAAATCAATAAATGATGCATACTGAAGCGGTATCCATTTAAGTAACTCTGAGTCCTTTTCGCACATGCATAGTACAGGATGAATGAGCCGGTCTTTTAAAGTGTTTATTACATGTTGAGCATGAATCATACAGTGCACGGTGACTGAATATTTAGGCGAAATACATTTCTTCTTCTTTTTTTATTATAAACACAGAAGCAATATCAAATACATTCGATTTCAGGTCATATAAATCTTATACATGTGAAAGAAAATATTCATTTTCAGCAGCTCACAGACTGAAATCGTGTTCATTTGTAAAGGATTTTAAACATGGGTTAGCAAAATTGCACTTTATGCAACTTTTATTGACAGGTATTGAAAAACAAATAAGCTGCAACAAAAGCGAGGAATCATTACTTTTCTCAGTATGTAGGCGCTACTGCCGAGCAAGTACCAGAAGTTTAAATGCTGTTAAAAAACATCCACTACCAGCCAATTCTGCAGTTAGACATTGTCCTCTTTCTAGTCGAGGGTGGACTGAGACGAGCAGCTTTCGAACTCACACTTCACTCCACTGATGCTGTCGACGCTCGGCTGACTGTTGACCTGTTGGTGCGTGTGCGAGAAAGGAAAGGTTTCGGAGCGGGACATCCGACCCCTGCCATTCGAGGAGCCCGATGAGCAGTCTATGACCATCCTCATAAATTCGGGTGCAGTGAATCGCCGTAGCAGTCTGGTCCCCAGGCCCGTGAATCCCGGGGTACGGTTGGGGAGCTTCCCTGACTCAATTTCTCCCCTGGCAGGAAGTAACTTGTTGTGTCTGGCAGTCGCACCAAAGCTGCCCCTTTTCTGCTGCTCTCGTCTGCTCAGTGAAGCCATATCATTAGCCTCTTCATTCTTAGATTTGACATTCTCCTCTGGCACTCGTGCAGGCTGATTCTTGCTGTTTAAAAGAGGTTTTGGCACAGAGACAATTTTGTCAGCATCGTTTGTCAAGCCCTGGGTGTTCCCATGACAGTCCATCTTATCTATCAGGCATCTCTCATCCTGCAGTGAGGCTCTCTTTAATTTGCTGGCTGACAGGCTCATGTCACGCACATCACCCTGATAGGACTGCTTTCTGCTGCTCAGAAGGTCCAGGTTAAATGACTTTGCTTTGCCCCAGAGAGGAAAACTCGCTGGTGCTTGCTCTGGGAGTCCAGTGTCTCGGCTGACATCTTTCTGGCTTGGCTCAGGAAAAGAGTTCAGTGTTTTAGTCCCCCTTAGCTCTCTAAAGTGGCAGTTTTGCAGCTGCTTGGTTGTGAAGAGAATGCTGTGATCCCCCTCAGTTTGGCTTTTCTCAAGCTGAGGAGGCAGAGCCCAGCTGTGGCGATGGTTTTCCTCTTGAGATTGGCTCCTGGGACATCGGAAACGGTTCCACACTCCATTGCTGTCGCCAATTTTCAGCTGTCTCTGAAATACCCCAGGCAATTGGTCTTCATTATTTAACTGTTTGGAGAACCTCTCCAGAACCTGCCTGGGGAGCCTGCGGGGCAGACGGCACTCACCCTCCTGAGTGGTACTCGCATCAACAAGTGGATCATCTGTAGCAACACTTCTCCTGCAAGGAAAGTTCAGAATCTGGACGCACTGACTGTGCCCAAAGAAGCTGGCAACCTCAATGGCTGAGTGGCCAGCATTATTGGTCCTGTCCAGCCTCAGTCCCAGTCTTTTGAAAGCCCTGACCAGAAACTCCAAAACCTGGCTTTGCCCAGAAAATGCAGCATACATGAGGGCACTGTTTCCCCAGGAATCAGTGATATCAGGGTCAGCATTGAACTGAACTAGAAGTTTGACCACATCCAGGTGTCCCATTTCACATGCATGGCTCAGGGCTGTGCGACCGTCCTCATCCTGGCAGTTGACATCCGCCCCTTTTTCCAGCAGCAGCCGGGTGAACTTGGCCCTGGTCCCAGGGTCTTGCAGGCAGACGGCATGCATGAGCGGGGTGCGGCTGTTCTCCGTCTTCGAGTTGATAATGCGTCCATCCAGTGCGTCCAGGATGAAGCGTGCAAGGTGGACTTTACCGCCATGCATGGCATCGAGGAAGGTCTTGGTGCCAGAGCCCTGGCGTAAATCTTTTGGCCGCATCATCCTCCAACAGGTACTTGCAGTGCTGAGCCTTCAAGTGAGCCGAGAAAGAGAGATGGCAAAAAGGGAGAGGAACTGTGCGGCAAGTTCTCCGATACTCACTGTGTTAGAGTGAGCGCTTCACCTCAGAGTAAGACTCACAGAGGAGCTGCTAGTGTTTTTATACCTCCCTTTCCACATGCCCTCCCCACGTTGCCTAGGAAACAAACGTCTGAGGACCATTATGCAGTCGCAGCATCCATTCAGCCCGAGCACTCTCTGCCTGGAGAGAAATATATGCTATTTGAACAGAATAATTACTCAAGGAGAAAAACATGGCCAGCATTTACCATGTGAGGTCTGTGGGGTTAATTTAAATGCAGTATTTTCACTTTTGTTTGTTGCAAATGGACTCAATCGAGAAAATTTTGCTGTTGACAGAGCAGTCAAAATAAAAAAGGACTCATGTGATGAATAGTGCATTATGCTCATGTGTAAATGTCCCATTTACATGCAAGACTATACTGTATCAGTACACTTAGCAAATGTTTGACGGAAGATGAGACAGTCTTTGAGAGATCTATTCACTCTGTTGGTGTGGGGGTATGTTAGCAGTTATCCTTTTTTTCCCCTTGAAATAATGCGTCTATCCATCCATCCCTCTCTGTGTGTTTGTTCACAGTTTGCTCCAGCCTGCCATAATGAAGTGCAACAAGTTCAAGTTATTCTCCTCAACTGTGAGAAGACTTTTTCAAGGTTTCATGATAATGGCCTTGCCTGAAGGTATTTTCTTGTCAAGGGAAATAGTAAATCCGATCGAATCTACAATAAAAACACAGTGAAAGCAACATTAAATTAAAAAAAAACAAAAAACAGAAATCGCTCAATGTCAGATTCAGTCCTTTCAGTGACTCGAGTCCCTTTAATCATACAGATTAAGACCACTGTTTGTTTAAGGATTTCAGTGTGATTATCAATCTCCTTTTGCAGTAACACTGAAAATAACAATCAAAAGCCCACATGATTATGAACGGCTCCCCTAAATATAGCTATGTCAAACTTGTAGTATTAGACATTCAGTTAGTACACTTCATAGTTAATGATTTTTAAAAGAGCAGTTGTGCACTTACAGGGAGTGACCAAGACTGATGTGCTAACTACTGCAATTTATGAACATCAGTTATAAAGCCTCTTGCCACACATAATACTCTGTACTGAAAATAACAAGTTGGCATGCATACCTACCAAATATTAGCGATGATGGTGTATCCTTCTCTCAATGGCTGAAGATTATTATTAGCCAGTACCTCCTTTTTCTATATGTAGCAACTTATGGCAAATGGTTGTTTTTGGTGATTTAAATTCTAGAACTGTGTTTGTTATTTAGCACTAGTTAGCAGGTATTTGTTTCTCTGCATTGCACCTGTGCAGTATAGAAACAGCTTACTAGTCATTATTTCGATATTTTATATTGAGATTTTGCAGACACAGATTTTGCACAATAAATGACTGTATGTCAGTCTGCATTAAACAATGTACTCAAAAAAGCAAGTTTAAGTCAGGAAATATGATTTGGGATACAGTTTATTCTGTGCACCGAGAAACTGGCAGGTTATTCTGTTGTTGTATTTTTCATAGCTTGTAAGAATAATCAAATTATTACATATTACCACTAAAATCTCAACTGTGCACATATGCCTTAAAACTGTGTTTGAGTCATTTTACTCAGATCTACAAATGTGAAGCTCATGTTGGTACCGTTAATTAAATTATTTAATCCTTTGTTGTCAAGGCTTGTGACTGAGACCCTTTACACAGCTGTTTGCGCTCCACAAGACTAGAGTTTAATTTAAATTTCTAATATAAATCTCAGCAGGACCAAAAGTGTGCCAAATGGTGGAGTGAGAGGAAACATTACTCCGCTTCCACCTAGCTCACTGTTCACCACCCAGCTTCATCAGACCCTCAGCGGGTCCTTTGTGTAGCACTACGAACCATTCGATCATTCAAGTGGGGCTGAAATTCATCAGCAGATGCTTCCTGTGGGTTGTCTTTACATGGATGGAAGCTATTCTGTCAACATGATCTTTTTTCATAACAAAATCATATCATTGTCAGTAGGGCTGCACGATTAATCGTTAGAAAATCGCGATCTCGATTCATACTTATGTGCGATCTCATTTCCAAATGACAACGATTAAAAAAATAAAATAAAAAACGACGACGATTGTAGCGCATTTTGATCCGGGACGTACTCTGCATGAAGACAAGCGCTCACTCTTCCTGCTCAACAAATGACAAGGGCGGAGCCTTATACCACGTGATACAGAAGCTGTGCCGTGTGATGCTAAAATTAGCAGGAAAAAACAACGGAGAGCACGTCAGGGATGACGAGAAAGTGACAGGAGAAAATCCGTCCCGGTCAACCACCCAAACATCAATAACGGGAACCTTATACAGTGCATCCCTATATGTAATAATGTGAATTATTGTTTGCAAGATGGTTTGTTCCACAATAGATTGTGTTGCTGCGCGGACGTTTTAGAGTGACACACAAGTAAGGATTGTTAGGCTGTGTGTTGCTGTTGTACATGGCAGAGGACCAATCTGAGTCCCATGACTTGTTAATAAAACTTACTACCCCGTTGGGTAGGAAATAGATATTCTGGAGTCTGTCGTGAATGAGACCAGAATATAACATGGTGGCAGCGGAGCGGACAGCGGAGCAAGCTGCACGGCCGGAGTGAACCCCCAAGAGACGCCTGTTGGAGCGGTGAGCAACTAGCGGCTAATCGAGCTAGCACCGCCGCAAGGCATGGAGGGCCTTAAATTGCCGCCGACGCTGGTATTGGACTCCAGTAACCTATCACGGACATGGAAGACCTGGAGGGACGAGTTTATGCTCTATGTGGAGCTGACCATGGACTCAGACGGCGAACAGAAAAAAGTAAGCTTGTTCTCGTTGTATCTCGTTGGTGAGAGCGGCAGGGAGCTGCTAGACACGCTAATGGGCGACACAGCGAGAGATCGGTGGACAGTTAAGGACATTATTGAGAAGTTTGACAATCATTGCAATCCTGTAGTTAATGAAACTGTGGAGCGTTATCGGTTCTTCACGAGAAACCAAGGCGCCAGTGAGACAATCGACAGCTATGTGACGGAGTTAAAGCTGCTGACAAAAACGTGCAATTTTGGAGTAATAAGGGACTCACTGATTCGTGACAGGATTGTATGTGGACTTAACAACCCGAGTTTGAGGGAAAGACTGCTGCGTGAGAAAAACATGACACTGGATGCATGCATACAGCACTGCAGAGCCGCGGAGCTGTCGCGGGAAAACAGCAAAACCATTTCGGGAGCTGCAGTGGAGGAGGTGCATGCTGTGCGTGGAGCTGCGTGCCAGAAACGGATCGGCGACGCAGTGGACTGTAAGTTTTGTGGCAGAACACATGAAAAAAAGAAAGAAAAATGTCCAGCATACAGGAAGAAATGTAAAAAGTGTGGCAGAGAAAACCACTTTGCAGTTAAATGCATGGCACATTCAGAGCAGAAGAGAAGGACGAATGTACACAACGTGACAGCATGTGAGAGTGATGAGTATGAGGACGTTCTCTGTGTTACAGAGGCAGACACACATGTTTCAACTACAAAGAACACTGACAAAGTGAGAGGCACTCAACTCTTTGCAGGCATGCTGATGGGCAAAGAGATTGTAAATTTTCAGATTGACTGTGGTGCCAGTTGTAATGTAATGCCAATCCACATGCTAAGCCCGAACACACAGTTGGAGGACACACAAACAGTGTTGATGATGTACAACAAAAGTAAGATAAAGCCGTTGGGAAAATGCAAAGTTAAGCTACGTTACCCGAGAAATCAGAAACTGTATCGGTTGGAGTTTTTTAAGTGGTTGACAAAGACTGTAAAGTACCACTGCTGGGCAAGAGAGCCAGCGAAGCGATGAAACTCATAAAAGTACACTATGAAAACATCTTGAAACTGGACAGCATCGTTACTTCAGAGCACCCAACAGCCAATGAGTGGAACATGGATCAGATTAAAACAGAGTATGCCGATGTCTTCACAGGAGATGGCTGTTTGGAGGGAGAGTTAAGGCTCGAGGTGGATGAAACTGTGAAACCAGTGCAGTTACCAAAACGGCGTGTCCCTATTGCAATGATAAAGCCGTTAAAAAAGGAGCTTCAAGATCTTCAGCGCAGAGAGATCATTACACCAGTAGAATGCAGCACAGACTGGATCAGTGGGATGGTTGTGGTCCAAAAGCAGAGTGAGGACTTAAGAGTGTGCATAGATCCAAAACCCTTAAACAAAGCCCTACAACGGAGCCACTTCCCATTGCCCACCATTGAGGACATTTTGCCAGATCTGTCAAAGGCTAAAGTGTTCTCTGTCTGCGATGTGAAGAGTGGATTCTGGCACGTGAAACTGGAGGAGGAGTCGAGCTACCTGACAACATTTTCGACTCCATTTGGACGCTACAGATGGCTGAGGATGCCATTGGGGATAAGTCCAGCTCCGGAAGTGTTCCAGAGGAAGCTCACACAAGCTTTGGATGGACTGTGTTAAGGTTCACATAATTGAGGAAGGAGAGTACAAACAACCATTGGTCCAGAAGAGCTTGGTCAAACAATTGATTTTAATGAATACACGCGTGGGAAGACCACTCTGTACGCAGACAGGGATTGATCTTCGACTTAATCAAAGCATACACAGATTTTTATCTGGGATCTACATCATTGCAGATGATGTACTGATCACGGGTCAGGGGGACACAGATGCTGGAGCAGTACGTGACCATGACGAGAAGCTGAGACAGTTTTTTACTCGGTGCAGGCAGAAAAACATTAAGTTGAACGCAGACAAGTTCAAACTTAAACAGAAGGAGACTACGTACATTGGACATCAGCTGACATGCAACGGTCTGAAAATAGACCCAGAGAAGGTTAGGGCTATGGAAAAAATGCCCAGACCTACAGACGTGAAGGCAGTACAGAGACTGTTAGGTATGGTGAACTACTTAGCAAAGTTTTGCCCACATCTGTCTGACAATTGCGACTTACTGAGACAACTGACACACAAAGACAGTGAGTGGAACTGGACGACTCGACATGAAGACGCATTCCAGAGACTGAAAGAGGCTATAGCAGAGGCTCCAGTCCTGAAATACTACTGCCCAGAGGAAGAGCTGACAGTACAATGTGGCGCTTCTGACAAAGGGTTAGGTGCAGCACTCATGCAGACGGGTAAGCCTGTGGCTTTTGCGAGTAGAGCACTTACATGTACAGAGCAAGGTTATGCCCAGATCGAAAAGGAGCTTTTGGCTGTAGTTTTCAGCATGGAGAAGTTTCATCAGTACACATATGGTCGTAAAGTGGTGGTACACAGTGATCACAAACCCTTAGAGACCATTGTAAGAAAACCACTGTTGAGCGCACCCAAACGGTTGCAAAGGATGCTTATGCGCATTCAGAAATATGACATAGATGTGGTGTATGTGCCAGGCAAAGACATGTTATTAGCAGACACGTTGAGCAGGGCATATCTTCCAGAGTGCTCACCACAGGGCTCCATAGAGGAGGAAATAGAGAGCATTAACATGGTCACTCATGCACCCATCTCACCTGACAGACTAAACAGCATAAGGACTGCTACACAAGAGGACAAAGCACTACAGATCCTCATAGATACAATTCACGGAGGTTGGCCGACAGACAAAAGAGACACTGACGGTGACATCAGACCATTCTTCTCATTCCTGGATGAACTGAGTAGTCAGGATGGACTTGTGTTTAGAGGTGAACGTGTTGTTGTCCCGACTACCATGAGACAGGAGATCATAACTAGACTACACTCGACACACCTAGGTGTAGAAGGTTGTCTAAGGAGAGCCAGAGAGTGTGTGTATTGGTCAGGCATGAACAAACACATTAAGACTTATGTGACTAAGTGTGACATCTGCAGGTCAGTTGACTACAGACAGCAGAAAGAGACCTTGGTCCCACATGAGATCCCGACTAGACCATGGGCTAAGGTGGGCTCGGACCTGTTTATGTTTGACAACAAGGACTACCTTATCACAGTGGACTACTATTCAAACTTCTGTCTTCCTTCTCTCACCCCAACCGGTCGCAGCAGATGGCCCCGCCCCTCCCTGAGCCTGGTTCTGCCGGAGGTTTCTTCCTGTTAAAAGGGAGTTTTTCCTTCCCACTGTTGCCAAAGTGCTTGCTCATAGGGGGTCATATGATTGTTGGGTTTTTCTCTGTATCTATGAAGCGCCTTGAGGCGACTTATGTTGTGATTTGGCGCTGTATAAATAAAATTGAATTGAATTGAATTGAATTGGGAAATTGACTATCTCCCGGACACTAAGTCCACCACAGTGATTAGAAAGCTGAAGGCTCACTTTGCCAGACAGGGCATCCCGGACATTGTTGTTTCAGATAATGGACCACAGTATACGTCCGGTGAGTTTCTGAGATTTAGTCGACTGTGGGGTTTCCAGCATAAAACATCTTCGCCAGGTTACCCTCAGAGTAACAGGAAGGCTGAATCAGCAGTGAAGACAGCAAAGAGGCTGCTGCTAAAGGCAAAAATGGCGGGGCAAGACCCGTATCTTGCGATTCTGGACCATCGCAACACACCATCACAAGGCCTGGAGACCAGCCCAGCTCAGAGGCTGCTCAGCAGGAGGACACAGACGCTTTTGCCAACCAGGACGAGCCTGCTAAGGCCAAAAGTCATTCCAGCCCGGCGGGAGTTGGACATGAAACAGAAGCGCCAAAAACTGTGCTATGACCGATCAGCACGAGACATGGACTCTTTGAAGCTAGGGGACAGTGTCAGAGTTCAGCCTTTTGACCGCCATTCCACTTGGAGCAGGGGAGTGGTGATTGGGACTGTTGACCCGAGGTCCTATGAGGTTCAGTTGGACTCTGGAAGTGTCCTGAGGAGGAATCGGAGGCACCTGAGACATGCAGGCGTGATGGATCAAGAAAATGCCATAACAGACACTCGGGCACTGACCAGCTCAGTCACAGCTCCTTCAGACACTCGTGAGCGGCAGATCAAGACTGACGAGGTATCAGGGGGTGTCAGGACAAGGTCAGGCCGCAAAGTGGTTCCACCACTTCGGTACAAGGACTATGTTACATAATGAGGATTTCTTGTTTATTGTTTGAGGGGAAGAGTTGGGTATTCTGTGGATATTGATGTTCACTACAGCTTACAGAAATGTACATGTTTGAATAAGTGGAATGCTTTTGTATTCTTTGAGTGTTTCATATTGTTTGCTCCCTCAGTGAGAAGAAGGACAAATCAAAACAAGAAAGGACTTCTGTTTTTTCCAAAAAAAAAAAAAAAAGAGAGAAGGGATGTAATAATGTGAATTGTTGTTTGCAAGATGGTTTGTTCCACAATAGATTGTGTTGCTGCGCGGACGTTTTAGAGTGACACACAAGTAAGGATTGTTAGGCTGTGTGTTGCTGTTGTACATGGCAGAGGACCAATCTGAGTCGCATGACTTGTTAATAAAACTTACTACCCCGTTGGGTAGGAAATAGATATTCTGGAGTCTGTCGTGAATGAGACCAGAATATAACACTATACCCGTCGAACTCCCGCAGGCACAAAGAAATTACGGAGGCTATCACTTATCACCTGACCAAAGATATGGCTCCCATCAACACTGTGCAAAACGAGGGATTTAAGAAAATGATCAATCGTGATATCAATTCTAAGCCAAAAAATCGTGTTTCTCATTTTATGCAAAATCGTGCAGCCCTAATTGTCAGATCATGGTATCATGACAAGGTCATATTATCGCAGTAACTCAGTAGGTTCTTACGATTACTGAGATGCCACTTTATAGTTTTCCAATAAATAAATATAAAGCTGGTTAATTAATTATTCCAAGGCTGTAAGATGGCTTTTCCCTAAAGCTGTATTTGCTAGAATGTCGACATGGATATACAGGGAGTGCAGAATTATTAGGCAAATGAGTATTTTGTCCACATCATCCTCTTCATGCATGTTGTCTCACTCCAAGCTGTATAGGCTCGAAAGCCTTCTACCAATTAAGCATATTAGGTGATGTGCATCTCTGTAATGAGAAGGGGTGTGGTCTAATGACATCAACACCCTATATCAGGTGTGCATAATTATTAGGCAACGTCCTTTCCTTTGGCAAAATGGGTCAAAAGAAGGACTTGACAGGCTCAGAAAAGTCAAAAATAGTGAGATATCTTGCAGAGGGATGCAGCAGTCTCAAAATTGCAAAGCTTCTGAAGCGTGATCATCGAACAATCGAGCGTTTCATTCAAAATAGTCAACAGGGTCGCAAGAAGCGTGTGGAAAAACCAAGGCGCCAAATAACTGCCCATGAACTGAGAAAAGTCAAGCGTGCAGCTGCCAAGATGCCACTTGCCACCAGTTTGGCCATATTTCAGAGCTGCAACATCACTGGAGTGCCCAAAAGCACAAGGTGTGCAATACTCAGAGACATGGCCAAGGTAAGAAAGGCTGAAAGACGACCACCACTGAACAAGACACACAAGCTGAAACGTCAAGACTGGGCCAAGAAATATCTCAAGACTGGTTTTTCTAAGGTTTTATGGACTGATGAAATGAGAGTGAGTCTTGATGGGCCAGATGGATGGGCCCGTGGCTGGATTGGTAAAGGGCAGAGAGCTCCAGTCCCACTCAGACGCCAGCAAGGTGGAGGTGGAGTACTGGTTTGGGCTGGTATCATCAAAGATGAGCTTGTGGGGCCTTTTCGGGTTGAGGATGGAGTCAAGCTCAACTCCCAGTCCTACTGCCAGTTTCTGGAAGACACCTTCTTCAAGCAGTGGTACAGGAAGAAGTCTGCATCCTTCAAGAAAAACATGATTTTCATGCAGGACAATGCTCCATCACACGCGTCCAAGTACTCCACAGCGTGGCTGCAAGAAAGGGTATAAAAGAAGAAAAACTAATGACATGGCCTCCTTGTTCACCTGGTCTGAACCCCATTGAGAACCTGTGGTCCATCATCAAATGTGAGATTTACAAGGAGGGAAAACAGTACACCTCTCTGAACAGTGTCTGGGAGGCTGTGGTTGCTGCTGCACGCAATGTTGATGGTGAACAGATCAAAACACTGACAGAATCCATGGATGGCAGGCTTTTGAGTGTCCTTGCAAAGAAAGGTGGCTATATTGGTCGCTGATTTGTTTTTGTTTTGTTTTTGAATGTCAGAAATGTATATTTGTGAATGTGGAGATGTTATATTGGTGTCACTGGTAAAAATAAATCATTGAAATGGGTATATATTTGTTTTTTGTTAAGTTGCCTAATAATTATGCACAGTAATAGTCACCTGCACACACAGATATCCCCCTAAAATAGCTCAAACTAAAAACAAACTAAAAACTACTTCCAAAAACATTCAGCTTTGATATTAATGAGTTTTTTGGGTTCATTGAGAACATGCTTGTTGTTCAATAATAAAACTATTCCTCAAAAATACAACTTGTCTAATAATTCTGCACTCCTTGTAGACTGTAAGAATAATCATACAATAAGCAATAATCGTAACTCTTAACTACAATGCTGATACTACAGGAAAAATATGGAATCAACAAAGTCATTTGAAACCATAAAAAAGTGAATTTTTTTCAATGCTAATAGTAAGTATTATAAGTATTAATGATAATTGTAGCCTAGCTAGCCTGGCATTGCCATTTCTAGAGCTAAATAAAACACTTTGATTCTAAAATGTTCCTGATCCTGAACATTATACATACTCATCATCAAAAAATTTCACTTTGGCCTTACTCACGTGAGCTATTCCAGTGATGCTCATATGACGGACATAAAGAGGGATTCATCCTGACAATGTCACCTCGACCCTGCATGATTAGCATTAGCATATCAGAAAATGGGACACATTTCCTGGATGTGGAGTAATAATTTCGACTCAACTTCAATCTGCTTTTGTGATTTAAGCTTCAGTATAACTCACCCACTCAGGGATTTGTTGTGCATTGAGCATATTCCAGTGATATCCAGATGATCAGTGCACTTCTTGGTTGGGCTACCTTGACATTGCATGATTCGGGCCAGACTCCCTTTCCTTTATAAGAATTCTCAGGCAGCAGTTAATACCTCTTTCAAAGACACTTTCTTTAGAGCTCATTCTTTGAATGCCTATTGAGGAGTTTCCAAACTTTTTTCTGGCATACTTCCAGCCTAACAGTGCTATCCATTTCTGAGCTTGCATGAATAATTTACTAGGTATCTACAGACTCATCAATTCCACTCAGAGGTGAAGTATTCCTGTACTTAAGACATTGGCGTGTTTAAAATTCTGTATCATTTGTTCATGATAACGGCTGTAGAATTGTCACAGGTCACCAAATGTAATTAACAAATAGCACAATTTCCATACTAGTGAGTACTTTAAAACTGTAAGTTAAAGAAAATCAAGGCTGTATCAGCAAAATTACCCACTAGAGAAGCCAGCCTCGGCTTATCATTTGTAAATTGGAGGCCACCTTTAGGATTAACCTGATAACACCATGCCACTTCTTATCATGAGACTTTGGTTCTTTTTGTTTTTTTTAGTTCATCCCAGGAAATAGACTTGATCCACCTGGATTACGTGCGTCCTTGCAGGCTGTTTCAACTATTATTATGTCTTGTGACACTGATGGCTTGGAACTGTCAGAGGAACATTGATAAATTCCTAGAAAACGATTGCCTATAAACAACAAATTCCCTTTTATCTAATCTTTCTTCAATATAACAGATAGCTACTACATAGTATCTAACTTTTATTAATTGTAGTGTACCCAGTTGTTTAGATACATTTCTTCAAACCCAGGACTGATTATTAACATAATACCAACATAGTGAGGTATGCTCAGTTTACCTCCATGCATGACATAAAACCCCTCTACTATCAATCCCCTAAATATGAAAACTGGACTGAAGACAAATGAATGAAATGTGGATGAAATATTCAGAATGTGAATGAGTTGGTACCATGAGACTTGCTAATTGCACAGATATATGCAATAAAGCAAGGATGTCGTGGTAAATACCCGATCTCCCATTCACAGCGGGCCTGGCCTAGGCAGGAGCCACTTTGAATGCCTGATTACAAATTAAAGCTAGTGTCAAGTTAAGGTGTTATCCCCGGTTCTAAATAACTTAATTAGCCACGGGGGAGAATGCACTTTCAGTGATAAAAAAAAAAAGAAAAGAAAAAGAAAGCAGTCTCTCAAGGTCCTTCAAGAAACAACTTGCATGTGGAAACAAAACACAGAGCTGGGCCTTCTTGGTACCTTTGCTGAGCTACAAACAACTGGGACTAGATAAGTGTAGGAAGGCAAGAAATTGAGCACATCTGGGACAAGTTCAACAAAGCCCATTCACTGTTACTCAAAATGTTTTCTTATCAGTGACTCATCATGCCCTCATCCTCCACGGACTACTTAATCTTCCTTGCTAATTAAACACACCTGAGAGTGACGTGGTTTGGGCTATCACCTGCCTTGTTCTGTGACAAACAGAATGCAGCTCGTGGTAACTTTGTGTTTCCATTCCCTGATCATATTTAGAAAGGAAAACAGTGCCAGCTACAGCACAACTCGCCTAATCAAGTCGTACGACCAACGTGACATGATGACACTTTCCTAGAACTTGTCAACATTATTAATGACCTCCTTTCGGGATCACGGCGCAAACACAATCTGACTTTTGCTTACTCACAGTTATATAACATTTTAGCACCGGTAGATGTGTCAGTTGAGTCGGAGATAGCTTTTCCTGCAGGGACAAAAGCACTAAAATGACACATTCATATTCACCCAAAAAAATCATCGGTTTCAGTGCCTCTGATGCCCTTTGATTTGATACAAGGACACAGCAGTCTTAGGCTGAATTGAGATTTCACACACCTTCCGTTCCAGGAAAGAGGCAGCAGCTGGCCTGCTGTCACTGTGTAACCATGGTGTGCGTGTCATCGCTAAGGTTGAGGCGAGGTCATTGCTGCCCCATAGCAAAGAGCAAATGTCGAAGAGCAGAAACTGTGAATCAATTTCAAGCTTTAATAAATGTCACTTGTGTTTTTTATTTCAGATAATAAAAACAAGGGACATTATTGTATTTTTGTTTTGTTTTTTTAAATTTTACAATAAGACAGAAGAGAGCCATGATGAAAGTGAGATGGATGGAAGGGGACAATTACTAAGAGTTACAGGGTTGCCACTGAAGAACCTGACAGCTCACCAGGAGCTGCCAATCACAGGGACCACTGATATGTTATTGACCACGAGGCAGACCCCTTAGTGTCTTTGCTCCCTCCGTTATCATCAATTATTAGCCTGACTCAGGCTTGCCAGCCTGCCAGAACCAGATGGCAAACAGTAGGTTGTTCCTTCTTCCTTCTGCCTTTGGATTTAGAGGACTATAATATTAGCTTTCAGGCGGAGACATTTTGGACAACAGTGCATTAGTGGAGTGTGTTCTTTTGCCACAGCAAAAGGGAGGATTGATTAAAGAGGGGAAGCAGCAATGCCATCCAAAAGTCCAAATGCACATCAGGACTGGATTTCTGGTGGTTTTGCATAAAGACAATCAAAGAGTTGAAGAAATGATATGCATAGTATTTCTCTTTTAAAGCGCTGATTGGTAGACTTCTGACCTGATATTTGGAGTGCCTTGAGAAGACGTGGTCTTTCAAGTAGTACACTGAATACAATGCACTTTTTGCACAGTGGATGAATTTCTGGAAGAGAGAAACAAGTAAAAAGGCACCTGAAATGGAGATTGCAATGTTTGTCTACAAGTTCTGAATATTTTCAACTTGTCCAATCTGCAAGCAATCATAATTCTAAACTCTTCTAGTATCTGATAAACCGGTAACCGATTGTCAAAGTAAAAGTTGCATCTTTTGAAATGTGTTGATTGCAGAAAACTTTTACTTTGAAAAGTAACAGTCTCACTTTTCTTTTTACGATTTTCAGTTTCACTATTGCTTGGCAAGTCTTTCCCAAGTGTTTGTAGACAAGCTGATGTCTTTCACGTAACTACTGGCGAGGCTTTTGGTGCACCTCTGTATACCTTTAGTGACCAGTTGTGATCACTAGCTTAACTGAACTATACACTTTTCACTAGTAACCAGTGTTTACTATTGGGTCACCAATCAGTTTCTAGTCTTTCATACATAAGACTTTATCAATTACTTTCACAGCAACTGCTGGCAACCTCTAACAACCACTCACAACTGGTTGAGGAACACACATACTTCACTATCAAACAGAGATTTCCAGGAGGTTGTCAACTGGTCTCCAGGCCTGTGTCTCTAAGGCCAACATAAGGAGTTTTGCAAAACCTAAAACTTCTCACTGGTTTCCTGTTGAACAAGAGGATTTGCCTTCAATGCCATTTCCTATGAACCACCTGTACCCACTTCCATAATCTATCAGCTCTGACAGAAATTCTTTTTTCTGCAGTGATGTGGAAGAGATGGAGAGCCACAGAGCTTCCGTCTCCATCTTCCACCTGACAGGCCCTTTTCGTGGCCTTGCAGGCCCACTCATCTCTGACAGCTCAATAAATTGTACAAGTGGATAACAAATGCATTTGTGTGATGTCCACAACGTACAGAGGCGGGTAACACTCGGGTGCATCAGGAGTAAAGGTCTGCCTCAACGGGAGGAAGCTGCAGCAAATGGCAGGTTTAGCTGGGTCAGTGGAGAAAGCAGAAAAATCGCACCTGGGGACTCTAACACAATAGCACATGCCAGATTTCATTTGATATGATGGCTGGACTGCTGACACCAGTGAATGTTTTAGTCAGTTTCCTCAAGTCCATCACTTTATGGACTCTGAGTTAAAGGGAAACTGATCCATTGCTCTTCTGATAAACCTTTTATTGATTTTAAAACATGACCGTCTCTAACTTTAAAAACAGAGAAAAAACTCATTGGTCAGACGTCACCCCGACACCATCGCTTTGTAAATCACAGGCCTTTTCACGCCGTGCTCCCTTGGAGGAATTTCACTTCTTGTTAAATGAACTAATGGCCCTGAAGCCCATGGATATCCATTTTCTGCCACATGCTCTGCCACTCACGTTGTTCAGCGTTCACCATCCAACTGCTAAAACTGGCTTCTTTGTGTGTGTGTGTGTGTGTGGGGGGGGGGGGGGGGGGGGGGGGGGGGACACATACAGTGTACAATAAAAGTAGCTCTGAGTAAAAGCAAGTTTTAAATGAACCCTTGATATGACTTCTCTGAAAAGAGGCACTTGGTGACTCACCTGTATTAAATGCATAACATAGAGCACATGCTGTCATGACATTGTGGGTGTTATGTGGCTCAAGACCTTTTTTACACCCACCACTCTCCTGAGCTGCTGCCACATGAAGCACAAATGTAGAAAAAGAAAAAAGAAAAGCCGACATGGGGAAGGGAACTAATGATGTAGGCAAGATGAAGTGATATTATACCTACATTTAAATAAAATATGTTCATATACTGTAGATGTACTATTGTAGATACACAGACAACATCAAAGATTTTCTTTCCAGGTGTCCTTTCACTTTATTGGCAGTTTGTTTGTGGTCACTGTCATGCTGAAAAATGAGTTTGTTGATAGTCAGATGTTCTTCAGATAGTACTGATAGTGGATCAAGATCAGATGTTTTGTCTGTGTTCATAATTCCATCAATTTAGGCAAGATCCCTAACACCACTGGATGAAATGTAGACCTAGACATGACAGAGCCTCCACTGTGTTTAATAGATAACTGTCGGCACTCTCTCTTGGATTCTTCCAGATTTTTGGCTAATAACTCTTAGGGAATCACATTGTTGTCTGTCAAAATTTGTTATCTTTGGCCTTTTTGTAGATTTAACTAAAGAAATTGGAACAAATTGTGATTTTTTTTTGCAACAGGTTGCTGGCCAAACTTTCAGTGATATCATTTAAAATGTGTTCTTTGCTAAGTTCTAATGTGTAGGTTCAATGCTTATTAATTGAGTTAGTTCATTGAGTTAAGTGAGTTAGATTGTTAGATTGGAAACATTTGTCTTACTTTCTGCAGAGCATGTGTTTCATGTAAGTGCTTGAAACTTAAATCAAAAGTCATTAAACTGTTGATCCCATCAAATAACAAAATGCATTTTGTTTAAACCTTCAACAGAACCATTATACAAAATATCCATCTTCTCTTTTTTATGTTGAGTGACCGCTCTGCATGAAACAGAAATTGGGAGAATATTACCACTTTTTCTTTTATGAAATCTGAGTGCTAGACTTTTTTCTTGTTGCTTGAAATTTTTAACTATGAACCAATAACACTGCAGAAGCAACAACAGATCCCAGGCATTTTGCTGTTTACATAACAGTGTATTGAGCTGTCAGGGTTTTCATAGGATGTGTCTCTGTTCTCTTAACTCACTGTGAGATGGAGGCTCTTAATCCAGAGAGGTTAAAGCTATAATGGAGCTATCACTACACGACAAGGTAACCAAATGTCAGAAAGAGCAAGAGCAGAATAAATCAACCAAACTCAGCCTTAAAACATGAACTTTTGCCACCCGGGAAACTCAGGATTCAGGTAGTCAGAGTACTGTCTGCAGCTACTTTAAAGTATGTGGGTGTCTGTGCGTGTGCACTTGTATGTGTCTGTGTGTTTAAGTGAAAGGGCCATATCATCAACACATGTAGGACGCTCAAATTTGCATCTCTGAGGAGGTGGAGGTGCCTCTCACAGGCCCTCAGCGCTCATGCGATACAGTGGAGAAGAGGGTGACTGCGACGACGATGAGCCACACTCATTGGGCTGCTGATCCCATGCCAGAATTATAATGTTAATGAGATTATGGAACAGAAATCAACCAATTTCACAAATCTTGTACTCTCTTTAAAAACAGAAAGTGCAGTTAGCAGCTCGCAGAATCCTCCACAAACAGGCTGTGAACAGTGCAGCCTCGGCAGGTGGTGTTTATGTGGGTGGTGTTTATGTGGGTGGTGTGGGTGCTTAATATTCATCTAGGATGGCATCCACTTCGAGCCAAGATGGGCTACGGATCCTGACTCCACCTCCTGTGGGTCAGACCTGCTTCCTCACACAGGAAATAACAAGTAGAAAAAAAATGTGCATGTACCTCGCAGTACCCCTATTTTTAGAGCTTATTCCACTGAAAAATACCAAATCTCTTGTCAGCTGTTCGTTTAACCTTGCATGTTCAATGTTTCATATGGCTGTTGTGCAGAATTCTGCTTTTGATTGCAGAATTTGGTTTCTCTGGTCTTTTGCAAGGGGAGGCACAACTGAGCACAGACGGCAACAGACAAAGGCTAGTACTGTCTTTTCAGCCACTGCCAGGATTCAGTACAATTTCACTGATCGTAGCTATTAACAGTTTTTTGTGCTTTCAAGTGATATAATTTCTCAAAATTAAAAAAAAGATTGAGGTTAAAGTAAAAGAAAAAAGTATATTGCATACCAAATGACATATCAAGACTTTTTAATTAGATTCTATTAAATTTAAAGACCCTACAATAATAGGGAGAAAGGCACTATAGTCAGTGGACCCCCTATGAGCAAGCACTAGGTTAGAGTGAGAAGGAAAAAAAACCCTTTAACAGGCAGCCGTCTACCTCAACTGGTTGGGGGCGACAGGTCAACCATATGCCATTCATTTAAACCACCTAGGATCTAATTAGCTTTTCTTAGGAAATTCTTTACCTTTACTTTTATCTCACAGATAAATAAAACAGTATAAAACTTTTGCTTTTGCAGCTACTCTGTGATTCATTTATGTGTGCGAACGGAAACGCTTTCCTCCTCCTTTTGGCTTTTCATCCAGTGTCACTGAGTAGCCATGTGTTTCCTGTCGGTGAGAGATCCTGCTCAGGCCATCCCTCTCCAGCTGGTTTGAGACAAACCTGCTGGAGATGTCTTCATCCTTATGTAAGATAATTAGCCCAGTGATTCAGGGCTGACTGGATTCACACCCGAAAGCTAACAGTTCATCTGTGTTGTGCATGAGGTGGCAGGACTTTCGGGCACAAGCTGTGTCTCCTAGAGATTTATCCAGATCCCCCACTTTGAAATGTCGCTCATGTCATTTGATTCAGAAGAAGGGTGTCGCGTGGAAAAGGAAATCAAATGAATGGACAGATTGCACGGGATGATGAGTCAGAGAAAAGCTGCATTCACTAATAAATGCATGCATATGCGTGTAAACACGTGAGGGGAAAAAATGACTCTCACAGGATACAGTGCATAAGTAGCTGAAATTTAAGCTGAAACCCTGCAATTTCCGGATTTATTTATTTATTTAGTTTTACCCAGACTACCTGCATTATCTCTGATTCACGTGCCTTTATTATAGCTCTGGTTTTAAGAGAGCACGTGATCCATCACATAGCAATTATGTGGTATTGTGAATCAGGTTATAATGTGCAAAATTACACTGAGGTTTGAAGCAATGCGCAAAGAGTAAGAGAGACAGTGGACAGGAGAAAAGAGAAAGGGTTACTGGCAGACAATACCTAACCTCATTTCCCATCACCTCTTTACTTAAGTTCCAGTCACTGATTCAGCTTCATTTGCTTTTCATATGATGATTCATATCATTTTGCTATGTGTCAGTATGATAATCACTTAACTTCAACAAATTACAGTTAATATAATATCTCAGGGATTAGCTAAGAAAGACAAACCTCCCCTTCAGAAATTTAACAAATCAACCTCAAAGATGTAGCAGTTTTAGTGATAGAAAAATAACACATATTTCGAGTAACTGTAAGTTTATTAATCATCGATTCATCACAGGAATAGAATAGGAGAAAATCCAAAGAGTACACTAAAAATAGGTTGAGCCACATTATAAGCAATCGTCTACATTTTCCAAACTTTCATGTTTTACATGCAATACAGGATGTGCCGTATACGTGGAATTGATGTCACAGGAGCTTCAAGCTTGTTACAAAGCAAATTTACCTTTGTTTGTTTTTTAATTTTGCAAAACATATGTAGTGGCTACATCACAGAGTCCAAGCGAGCACTTATCACACATGCAAACTGATGTGCCATTTTCTCGCTCAGCCCTGCAGACTCTGATAACCCATTTTTGCATCTACATTTAGTCCCATTTTTAACTTAAGAGAACAGAAAGGAGACCACAAGCACCTCTCTAAGGCTTTTAGAGCTACAGAGCCCACATCTGCAAGATATTTGTCACTTTGTCGCCCAATTTAGGGTGGGGGTTTTTTAATGGTGAAAAGAAACAGAAATAAAGAGTTAAATAGAAACTAAAAAAAATCTTTTCAAAATCATCTAATTTTGGAGTACCTGGACATTTGTGAAAACCTCATTATCAGCTCCCCAAAGTATACACCCACCTATGAATTAGCACAACTAAATTGCAACTTCACTCTGAGAACCTCTCATTAAGCAATCTTCTACGATTTCATATCCGCGCCCTGATTATAGGTTATGTAACAGTTTGAAAGCAGATATAAAAGTGAAAAAACTAAAAAAACATTTATAGCAGAGTTACACAGAGAGAGGTAATCAAAAGGCACATCTAACCTAGGAAGACATCTCCATAGAAGCCCACTCCCCCCCCACTCTTGTCGACCTCGTCGACCAACTCAGGGAAGTGCGCCCCCACACATACATTAACGGCCTCTCGCACTTCTCGTGCCAGCGATCTTGTTTTCTGATCGTGCTCCTTCAGGGCCTCTTGATTGAGCTGCCAACACAAGGGGCCAAAGGTTAGTCAGAGGATTATCAAGAGAATGGGCTGACATTTTCATGATTTCACACATTTTTCTTTTTAGGCAGGTGCTTATCATAATCTTTAGAGAATGATTTTCTGTGCTCGTGCAAGTAAAACTAAAGATCGACCTCAACTGGCTTATACCCAAGTTTGACTGATTGATTGCAAATAAGAGTGAGGGATTTACCAATATGGAAAAAAAGTGGCTCAATATTCAGTAAGTATGTTAAATACAGCTGCATACATTAGCTCACATTCAGTTCTCTTCATTCATCTGTTTTTAAAGCCTCACTTGAATTCCTTCCCCCGCCTCTCGCAATATTGAAAACTCTATCTGCAAGCTAATACTACTAGTGAGACATAAAAACACACTGTCCATCTGGCATTCGCACGTCAGTGTCTAAGCTGTCTTCTCACACCTCTTTTCACAATAATAACTGCCAACATTTCACCAATCCTAAGCAAAGTATTGTCATAAAAAACATTCTGACATCATTTACAGCGGTGGGAGCTTGATGTGTACTTTCTGCATCCCCCAAACTGGATGTGTCACGCCGCAGCATTACGTACATCCACTGAAAGGACAGATGGCCGTGGTTGGCAGTGTGGTTGAAAAACAAAAATTTGGTGGTTGGCTCAGTTTGGATTATAGATGCCTATAAGTCCATCAATGTAGTCAGATTTACACTACATTTGTTTGGACAGAAAAATCCAAAAAACTCTTGGTACAGTGAAGGTAAGGTTTGTGTAAATTCTCTCTGTGATTTTGCAAGTACAGTGTAAAACATTAAATCTCTATCATTATCTTTATCAAGGTCGGGTACTGGTCGACAACCCATTGTAGTTGCATCCACAGGTCAGGGCTGTATTGGCTGCAAAAGCGGGACCAGCACAAAATTAGGCAGACGGTCACAAGGTTATTCCCAATCAGTGTGCGTGACATGGAATAATGGGTGAGTACCCTTGGTTGATGCTAGCTCACACACAAGCGACATGCTCTAATTTTTACTCACTGATGGGCAGACCTACGTAAGAACTTATGCAGCGTTGGGAATAATTTTTTAAAGGACTCTGGAACTGCCAAAGAATGCAAGGACATGTATTTATTTTTTCTGTGACAGTCCCCCAAAAATCAGGTAATAAAGTATAGTCATTTCTAAAGATCAGGAGTCAAGGACCTCTCAGAGTTTCTATTGGTAAACATGACTGTTTTGGCTGTCGTCAGAGGTTTTTACAAATATGCAGATTTAGTGGAAACACGAATAAGGTGTGCAAGTGTAGTTTCATTTTTCTAAGAGAAAAAAAATAAAACCAGTGTGCCCTGGTGTTACTGTGTCAATCAATCAATCAATCAATATTTTATTTCTATAGCACATTTCAAAAGGACAGTGTCCATCAAAGTGCTTCACACAAGGTAGCAAAGCAGATTACATCAAAGGCAACAAAAAAAGTTAAAAACAATTAAAAACAGTTAGAGTTGCACAACTGCAGACACGGTGGAAGGTTAGGTAACTGGGCGCCAAGTTATTTAACATTTTAAAAGTATACAAAAGGATTTTAAATGATACAGTATTTAACAGGGAGATAGTGTAGATTGGCTAGAACTGCGGTGATATGATCATGCCTTCTGGTGCCAGTTAAGTGGCGTGCTGCGTCATTTTGAACTAATTGCAAACGCTGGAGGAGAGAGAATTGGAGGCCCATGTACAGAGAATTGCAATAGTCTAGTCTCGAAGTAATGAAGGCATGGATAAGCTTTTCAAGGTCTTTATGTGGAATATAGGGCTTTGCCTTGGAGATTTGACGTAGCTGGTAAAAACCCGTTTTCTCAACTGAGGCAACTTGTTTGTCTAACTTGAGTGAGCTGTCCAGGACTACTCCAAGATTTCTAACGGTATAAGAGAGATGGCTGGCATAGGACCCCAGTGTATTAGTTAGCTGGTCCAGGGGAATGGGACTGTCAAAAACAATAATTTCCGTTTTAATTGAATTTCTTGTGTGTACCTGATTGGTCAAGGTCTTGATTTCTTCCAGTGTAGCAGCCTGTTTCTTCATCAGAGCCTCTTGCTGCGGACTGTAATCTGAAGACTGTAACAATACAACAAAGCAGAAAACATGTTGCAAGTGGAAAACACTATCGATTTGTGGTTTTGAAGTGTGTGCGAGCAAATGGGAATGTGCATGTGGTATCAAGTTTGCGATAAAGACTGTTAGCGTGTCTATATAAGCAGTTCATCTGCTCATATGTACCCGTGGGATCTATGGATGCAACCTGAGAGAGAGAATCAATACAGTTAAGTCACAGGTTGCACTTGTCGAGTTAGATTACAGATCCCCCAACTGGACTTGTGCATTCAATACTGAGCCTATGCTGATTAAACAAGTGATTGTGTTATAAATATCTGCAGTAATTAATGGGGAAATGTTGATTAAGTAGATCAACACCAGCTGCAATGTGACCCAAATGTGTGGAGGGATGAAAGTGAGGGGGGGATTTCTGCCATCTAAACTGAGTCGATCTGAGAGGAGCAGAGTGAAATAGCTGAGTCTTTAACCCCGATGCATCATGCCTGAATCTTGATGAGCCAACGGAGGAACAAAAGCAAAGCTCAGTGAGTCATCGACCACACATGGATTAGCTTGTAAACAGCTTCTGAGTAATGGACAAGCCTGGCCTATGGTCAGGGCCCGCTGCACTTTACTCACTGGGTGAAAGCGTGTGTAAGTTTGTGTATGCGTGGCCTGCTGTGAGTTAATGTGTGTGCATGTTCAAGCGTGTGTGGGTGTACCTACAGCTGTGTGAAAGAGAAAGGCTTTAGCATGCCTAGGGTATTATTTTTCCATGCTTTCTTCAAATCTTGGCATTCTTAACAATAGGTACACAGCTAAATTATATGTGATCTGGTACTGGTAATGCGTGAGTACATGAAAATTACTAAAAACAGGGATGTTAAGCTCATTTTACACCGTGTGCCTCATAAAGCCTCCCCTTTCTGTCTATGTTCAACTACACATTAGGTCCCTGCAATAGTACAATTTCAATAATACATCTTAGTTTTCTACATGATAGATGTGTAAAATTACAGAGTGGCTATGGTGGAGAGCTTAATTAATAGGAAAAACTGTAAAATTGTGAAAATAAGGTCTTCCTTTAAATTTTTCAGCCTTCCAGTCAAACATAAGGCCCCCTAGGTTTCTGGCTCTGCAGTTTCAAAGCAATGACCTCTTCATCTGTGAACATAGCAAAACTCTAACCGATCCTTCTCCTGTTTGCCTTTTTTGCAGTATAAGCTTCTTTCCTTTCATGTTTATTTTAGTGCTAGAAAGTACAACAGTTGGCACTCTCACATGGTTTGCAGGGTTATCTCCTGCCAGAATGCCAGCGGTTACTAGCCAACAGTGTGTTAGCAAGTATATAGAAAGCCACAGTAAAACTCAACCTTCAAATTTTATTTCCAGAAGTAGAAAATCCTTAAGGTTTTTACCTTGAAAGAGAGCATTTTTCATTACTAAGTTGCATTGCTGCCAGTGTTGTGTTATTTTGTTATTTTTCCAATGTCATTGCTTTTATCTTCCTTTAATAATAATAAAAATAAAAATATATTTTTTTTTACAAAGTAACATTCATGATTTGAATGTCACAGCTTTAGCCTGTCTCAGCCAGTGCCCACAGATGTACAGTAAAGCTGCAACTAAGCTAAATATTTAACTTAGCATAAAAGGCTAAATGTTTAGCTTAGCATAAAAAGCTAAATGTTTAACTTAGCATAAAAGGCTAAATGTTTAGCTTAGCATAAAAGGCTAAATGTTTAGCTTAGCATAAAAGGCTAAATGTTTAGCTTAGCATAAAAATCTAAATGTTTAACTTAGCATAAGACAACAACAGATTACAGCGGAAACAGCTAGCAGGTGTTTGTTTAAAGGTAACAAGAAAGGTTACTAGTGCAAGCCTGTTATAGTTAACTAAAATGAAACTTAAAACTAGATCTTTAAAAAAATAAAGCTTAGCAAATTAACTAAAATAAAATAACAATATAGGGAAAATGTCCTTTTAGTTTTAGTGTTTGTACATTTGGTGAAATTATTTTTCAAAACTTACCTTATGAAGCTTTTTATTGAGAGTCTGGACATGTATCAGACTTTGAGTCAACTGCTCTAAAAAGTTCTGTTTTTAATGTAATATCTGTTCTGCTTTTCTTACATCTTGCCTCTGACATTTGTCCTCAATACACAAATAATTACAAGAACTGAAACTCAAAATAAACTGAACTAAAACCAAAAAGTCAAAACAAAATAAAAATATAAACTAATTAGAATGACAAAACTAAAAAAAAGTCCAGTTACTGATTAATGTAAATTTGAGAACCTCTGTAAAGTGTTTCCCTCATTTTCCTTTTTCTAGGCTACGGTAACCCTTTTTCTGGTTCTAGTGTTACGTTCAGCTTAGCTTTTAGCAAAAAGATGACCACAAATGTCAAACAGTGCCTTTTATTTTGCACACAAACTAAAAAAAAAGTTTGATTGTGTTAGATCACTTTGAAACAACTTCTGTACTCACGGCAGCATTCGACTGACTCGCTTCATCCAGCATCTCAGTGCTCATTGCCTTTTTCAGCCTGAATGAATAAATTTATCTTTAATTAATCATCTTGTACAAAATGTTAAAAATTCAGATCTTCACTCTCGCTCTCTTAATTCTTTTGTCTTTCTAAAATAAATTGTAACTAACTTAGAGTGATGAATAAAACCTGAATGTCGTGAACTTACTTTGCTTTGTCTGCGGACGAACATTTCATATTGGCTTTTTTCTTGTTTTCTTTGGTTTCGCTGCAGAGCAAGACAAAGGGAACATGTGAGGATCTCAAATCTGACACTGAAAAGTGACCCTATAAACACCCTTTCTCCTTTAATCAAGAGTTGTAGGGCTGTGTGTGTCTTATGTGACCTTATCTTTATAGTGAAAGGAACGCTTGAATGCTGTGTTTTTGTGCCTGAGTGGACAGGTAGATGATCAAGCCTGCCTTTGCTTCCCTACTGCTGTTTAAACACCTGCTGGATAATGGCTGTCCTGAGATAACCATCTGCCAGCTGGGGACTTGGGATGATGCACACACACAGATATAACACCATAAGCCCAGCCAAGGACATTGGAAGACCCGCCTGCTGAGGTGATTCATTCATTATTTGAGGTATTCTCTTTGCTAAATGTCAAATATTTCACCTCAAATGGCACACACACACACACACACACACACACACACACACACACACACACACACACACACACACACACACACACAGACTGTCACGGCAAAGTCTGAAGGGGCAGATTGGATGGACTCAGCAAAGCCTTCTGCTCCTTCATGTGCGCATCATGTCCTGAATGTGTTGCATGTGTGCTCACACCTCTCCAGGGTTTTCAGTTCAATGGCGTGCTTCTCCATGGCCATCTCCAACAGTTTGGCTAGTCTCTGTCACAACACAATAAGAAGATGGTGCAGTCACAGTAAGGATGAAGCTCCAACTCACGAGATGTGAATAGCTGTGAGTAACAATGTGAATGAAAATGTTTGCTTCTGTGCAAAAACTGGGGTCAAGCGGATTCTTTATATATAGATTGATTACTATTAGTAACAGCAATCCAGTTGGTGTGTAATTAATAAAGCCTCTGCTTGTCCATGATCCCAAACACACAACGAGGAGAGCCCATAGAGGAAATAGTGACTACATCCTGAATCATGGACATTAATCTGAGGTGAACAGGTAAATATATAACAGAGATTTCAGAGTGAGGAGACTAATGGCTGTAGGGGTGACCAGAGCACACAGAGAAGAGTTTGTCTTTCAGTTGTTACTTTTATAAGCCACTTTGTACTGTAAGGACAGGATGTGAATATCATACCCGTTTGATGCCTTTTAGAAACACTTTACAACAGTAGGAAGGCAACAGCTCCAAACATTAACATTATAGATCTAGTAATAGTGTTAAATGCATAGCATTGTTACCATATAAGCCTACTTCTTTTAACGTTGGAAACAGGCCTCACAGGTATCACCGTGCAAAATAAAAATAATATTTTATTTTTCAAAGCAGATTACGTTTAAATAATATCACCGAACGAGTTCATGATGTCTTATCAGCATCCTGATTTTTACTTAAATTGGGGTAAATCATGTCTTAACTGATTTACACTCACGAGCCACTTTAATCAGCCAATCACATGGCAGCAACTCAGTGCACTAAGGCATGCAGACATGGTCAAAAAAACTTACTGAAGTTCAAACTGAGCATCAGAATGTGGAAAAATGTGATTTAAGTAACTTTAAATATGGAAAGGGTGAGTATTTCGGAAAATGCCGATCTGCCAGTGAGTTTTCTGGGTGGAAATAACTTGATGATGCCAGTGGGCGAAGGAGAATGGCCAGACAGTTTTTAGCTGAAATGAAGGCAATAATAACTCAAATAACGGCTCATCTCAAGCAAGCCATACAGGAGAGCATTTGCAGCCTAAAACTGCACCCGGTGCACTTCTATGAGCTAAGAACAGAAAATGGAGGCTAGAATTTTTATGGGCTCACCAAAATTGAACAACAGAAGATTGGAAAAATGCTGCCTGGTCTAATGACTTTTGATTTCTGCTCAGATATTTGTTGGTTTGTAGCATAAACAACATGAAAACATGGATCCATCCTGACTTGAATGATGCAGTTGAGGCTGCTACTGGTAGTGATGAAGGTCTGGGGGATATTTTCTTTGCACACTTGGTGGCTGACAATGTCCATCCACAGTGTGATCGGCATGGTTGCCTCCCACGGGATACCGCACAATGTCGCAAAGCTCAGATGATCTCAAACTGGTTATTGGTTGAACATAACAGTGAGGGAGATCATGGATGTGCAGCTGAGACATCTGAAGCTATTGTGTCATGCTATCATGTCAGTATGGATTAAATGTCTTTTTGAATCTATTACAAGACGAAAATATGAAGGCAAAAGGACGTGTGTGCCTTATAAAGTGGTAACTGTATTCATATAATCAAGAGACATACGTGTCATGTTTCTCTGGACTAATGTTTCTGTCCAACTGAGTTAGTATAACCCTGATAGCCAATCTCCTTTATCTCCTAATTCACCGTCTTCCAGCACACATAGAAACGATGGCTTTACAGTATTTAGTGATTATACTTGTCTGGCTCATGTTTGGTATTTGGGCAGGTGGAACACAATAGATTTGATTGGAGTTGAAAACAGCTGCCTGTGTCACGTAGCGAGTAAGCCACTGAACAAACACGGTGTTTTGTGAGTCATAAAACCAAAATAATGAGCAGATAAGATCCTGAAATATTCCATAGAGCTGAGGGGACCTTTCACTTGCAGCAGTAATCATTTGGTTCACTGTTAATTATGACAGTATTGATTAGTGCGCCTTTAAGCACAGTATCTGGCTGCAATGTGTGTAATGTGTTTATTGTCACCTTCAGTGTCACTAACCTCTGTTGCACACTGCTCCTTCTTCTTCTTCATCTGATCATACTGCTCAGCAAACAGTGTTTTTATTTCAGACGTCATTTTTTCCTTCAGCTCCTGCACCCGCTCTGTCTTCCCATTGGACTCAGGGGTGTTGTCACCTCCCCTGGTGAAAAAATAACATGACACAATAAATCAGTATGTGTGGGCAATACAGTTTATTGACTAACAGCCACTGCCCTTCATAGCTGACAACCATGAGCTTCCAGAAAATACTATACAAAATGCTTATTTGGCCTTTAGTAACACTTGGTTTGCTCTGACAGCTCAGTGACAAACACTGCAGACACTCATTTTCTTCATCCTCATCTTAATAGTCAGTGTCAGCTAGAAACGCACATTAACTGTAGCTGTACTCCTCATGTTTCTAAATATAGTCTTATTAATCCAAAAACAGCAACATTATTAGTGAGTCACTATTAATTTGTGGAGATTTGAGCGCTGCTTTGCAGGAAACAGGACTGTCTCCTTCCAGCGGGATAATCAAAAGCTCTTTTGTCAAGCACCCTAGCTAAAATATATAGCTGCAGATTCACTCTGGAAAGCTCTTTGAAAACAAATTTGGGAAGGAAAACATCCCCTTACTCTTTTTTCTTCACTGAAACCTTCTTCTTGAGGGCCTTGAAAGAGTCGGAGTATTTCTGAATCAGATCCTCGCCTTTTTTCTGATACTTCTTTTCTAATTCTTTTATCTCTTTCTCCTGACGCTTGATGACCTTCTGATAGCTCTTGTGCTGTGTCAGTTCTTCAGTAGTCACAGTCGAAGGCTCTGCAGCACAAACACAAAGGGGATTTTTTTTTTGTGGAGTCTTCTTACTTTTCAGCACTGGATATGCAATTATAATGAATCTATTCAACAAAAAATAACTCTAAATTGTTCTGTATTATCCTTGTCAGAGCGCTTTTATCCAGAGTGTATTGACAAAAGGAAAACTATGATGAGTGCAGCACATGAAGTGCTGCAGTGTTACCTTCACTGCCCGTCTGCGGCTGAGATGAGTCACCTGATCCTGCAGACTCGGTGGTTGCAACTGTTGGAGAGGGAACGGCCGCAGCAGAAGGCGCTTCAGCAGGTTCTGCAGCTGCACTGGCTTCCTCTTTTTTATCAGATGTAGGTTCGGGGTTTGTGCAAGACTCGGTGCTCGGTTCTTCTTTGGCTTCAGGAGCCGCTTCAGGCTCCGGGCTTGCTTTGGTCTCCTCAGGTGAAGGAGAGGCTTCAGGAAGGGTTTCAGATCTGGAGCTTCCTGTATCTGGTGCTGCATCGGCTGGGGCTTCATCGAGAATTTGAGGGGTCTCTGCCTTGCTTTCTTCCTCCTTTTTAGCTTCTTCTGCACCAGCTGCTGGTGGAGACTGGTCAGTGGCATCAGCGGGCGGTGTAGGTTCGGATGCAGCTTTTTCTAGAGGAGGAAGTGATTAAATGCACCTTCAAATACACCAGCATTGAGACCAATTGTGTGAGCCACAGACAAGCTCAAAATCTTTGCAATGCAAGATCTGAAGTGTCATCCTCTAAAGCTTCATTACCTGCAGCAGGGGCTTCACTTTCTTTAGCTTGGTCTGCGGGAGGCTGGGCTCCAAGAGGCAACTCATAGGGAGACACATAGTCAGAAGATGACTGTGGGGGTAAAAGAAGAAAAGGACAGGAACATAACAATCTAGCAAGTGGTTATATTCCAGGAACTCAATTAGTGTTGTTAGGATTTACTGGAAATCCAAAGGTATTGCTGATGATGTTTTTTCTCTCTTTTTTTACCTGTTTGGGAGGCTTTGTGGTCTTCTCTGTGCCTTTTGTTGGATTAAATAAGGCATCTGTGAAATCTGCAAAACAAACCATTTTAATGAGTGTACAATGATTTATTCTTAAACCAAACATAAGTGTGGGTACGAAGACAAAGAAGAAAACAAAAATGCTTCCAAACTACATTAGTCTTCTCTTCTCTAACTGTCACTCTGGCAACAAGGATTCACTCGCAGCAGAGGTTTTCTTCTTTTGCAAAAACACAAAGTAAAAGGCTAAGCACCCGCAAAGGCAGCAGGGATGTAGTCCTTGACCTCAATGTACACAAAGAGAGCAGGCAGAGTGAGGGGCATGTTGCTCTCACTGCGCAGGCAGATGTGGTGGAAGCCTGCAGGACATGAAAATAAAACCTTGGTGAAATAAAAGCAAGGCAGCAGCTTGCCTGATGCAGAAGCTGGTTAAAACAAGCTGGCAAATGTTCTGAGGCCTAGAGTGATTCATTGCTTTAATTATGTATATTATATGAAGTATGAATTCAAATATTCTCAGCTTCGCTGACCTGACTGGATGGCATCAAGAGGGATGATTCTGTGTCCCACAAATTTGCCATTCTCTTCATGGACAACGATTCTTAAAGATGCCAATTCTGGCAGCAAGATCTAACCATGTAAACAACAACAGATATGTTAGTGACACATCATTTCATTCATTTATTCATCAAGGAGCCAGAATTTCTTGTAATATTTTAAAGTGGTCTTGAGTATGATTTCTCCAGGCTTTCTGAATTTCTTTCAACATTTTTCTTTGGACACCGGCTGCTTTTTAACTCCTTTTCGATCCTGTCCTTGTACCTGGGCATTTTCAGAGGAATGCTTTTGTGTGTATATGTGTTTTTGTTAAGATGCTTAACACTGATGTATAAACCATTCAAGCATAATACAGGTATCTAACTCAAGGTGTGAAAAGGATGGAGGAGGTCAGGAGGGAGGTGCAACATCTGGTAAGCATCTAAATGGCAATGGCTTCATTTTTTTAGCATGACAATGACCCCAAACACACAATAAAACACTATCAGTCTTGAACCTTCATCCCTACTAAAGCAGTGTGGGATCGTCTTAACAGAGATCGGAACAAAAGGCAGGCAGCATCCAAAGAAGAGTTTTGAATGTCCTTCAAGGAGCCTGAAGAACTATTCCTGTCAAAGAGAGTTCAGGATGTGATGAAGAAAAATGGTGCTCATACCAAATACTGACTTTCAAGCTCATTATAATTGTACAAGCTCTGTTTTTGCCTTCACATCAAAATATGAAGACTGAGGAGTGGCTGAAAATGTTTACATGGTATTTTATTCACCTTCTCAAAAACAAATGGCTCTTCATTCCACACTGGATTAATGGCGTTGGGTGTCGTGGACCACTTGGTGCGGTATTTCTTCTTAGGGTCTCCTGGCAGCCCAATCACTTCCACCTCAACCCCTGTTTTTACATTCTTGTCAGCCAGAAACTGCCCCGAATAGATCTATGGAGACAAGTAGATATGATTGGACGACTTATATATACAAGTCTGGACTTTTGAACAGCTGGACTCCTATATGAAGCAAATTATGTTTTTATTAAGATATCACACAAGGACAACATGGACAAACTTCCCAAAGCCAAAACAGCCATCTGTTATACACATACTGCACTAATTCTTCATGAGTTTCTCTGCATGCAGAATGATGAAAAGATGGAGCTTGAAACTCAATTACTCTGACATTCAGCTTCCACAGATAATAGGAGCCCACACTGATGGTTAAAGAAAGAGACACTCTGTAATAACAGGGTCGTGAACCTGCCTTGATGGTCAGTGTGCTCGCCACAACGGTGTCAATCCTGTCACAGAAAGGGTCAAACTTCTTGTCATTGCGACGCATCACATCGTGCTTGAGGAGGTAGCCCGTTCGGCCATTGAATTCAAACAGGGCCATGTTGAGCTGCATGGGGAAATCTGTAAGTGAAACACAAACAGCCCATTCACGCCACTTGTCTTCAGCTTAAAGGGAGGCAGCGAACAGAGGCCTGCGCAGCACAAAAAGGTGCAACACTGACCTGCTGTGGCGAATAAACAGAATAGATTTTAAATGACTAAAACACACAGTGTCATCAGTGTGTCAGAAAACTGTATTTAAACAGGAACGGTAGACGGTTCCAAACATTCACAAAGGGTATATTTCTGAGCATTTTAAAGTGTGATATCTCCATTTTTACCCATCGTCTGGTAGTTGAGCGCCACCATCTGGCAACCAGCGTTCCAAAAAGGTTGGGGATTGTAGTTGGAGGAGTCCATTCTTGTTCCTTTGGGGTAAATCCTGCTCATCTGCCTCTTATTATATCTTAGGTAGACAGTTAGGGAATCATTTATTTATATTTCCGTGTCCCCCCCCCCCCCCCCGACCCCAATAAACTGAATGCATAGAATAAATTTGTCGTATACTTAAATGGTTTTCATTTTTGTCGAGCATGACAGCATGTGATGCACTCCTAAAGGATACTCAACAAATTCAACGGCACTCTTGGCGATCATTGCCTCCCCTTTGGTCTCCACAAAAGAAGAGATGACGTAACTCTTGTTTTTCTCTGTGAAGGGAGAAGAAAATGACACGTTACCAAGGTTACATCGAGTTGTACCTGTTTTGTTTGAATTTAGGTTAAATTTGTTGTTTGCAGACATACTTCTGGCATTTTCAAAGGAGATGAATTTGTTGGGCTGGATGTAGTTGACTATGGATGACATGGCCTCATATGCTGTTACTTCTTGTCCAGCTGTGCCCTGCGGGACGTCAAAAGGAGGTTAACTTATATTTGGACTCTCCTGGCTGGAACAAATGATGTAAAACAAGTATTTACCTCATCTGATGTCTTCATTTTCTCCTCATCCTGTTCCTCTGTGTCTTCTTGCTCCTCATTTTCCTCCACAGTTGCTTCCGGTTCTGGTGAAACACATAAAAACAGTGTCAGTGACACCTGGAAATAAAATCACACGTCTAAATCTGGAGTATAACTGAATTTGCCTTGTGGTTTTTCATTTTCATCTTGATTCTCCGGGGTGGTTGCTGCTGGGTTGGCCTCATCCTGGGAAGTGGCGTTCGGGGCCTGGGCATTCGTAGCTGCGGCTGCGGTCTGGTCAGCGGCTGCTGCGGCAGTTTTCTTATTCTGGGCCGGTTTCTCATGGCTGCCCTTCTTGTTCTTGATGAGGATCTTACCCAGGAGCTCAGACGGGCTGGGGATCTGCTGGCCCGGCTTCAGCTGAATGTTAGAGACACAAACAAGAAGTTTAAACAATGACAAAATCGATTATATTCAGAAAACATCAAACTTATACTCTTACTTTTGTTTCAGAGGGATTTACATCAAAGTTGTTTAATGTTCAAAGTGTCATTGCTAAATTTAATCAACTTAGTCTGTTTTTTGTTTGGCTGTTGAGCATGAAACAAATGTAGTCTGTCATTAAAGGAAAGCTGTTTTGAGTGGAAAGCAATGGCCCTCATTTATTAACATTGCATATGCACAAATACGTGTAATTTAAACACAAAAGTTAAATAAAAAATGAAATGAATGGCTGTTATTGACAGGTTAACTTAAAAAGACATTCACATAGTGGACTATATGGTATAGCCATACTCCTATTACATCTTCCTATTTCTTTGCTATGCAGTTTTTATTTATTATCCTGGGCTGCGTTTTGGAGAGACTGTTTAGTATTTTAATTAACAGTAAAATACAATAAAACTGTTATTATTATTATTATTAATTTATTTACCTTTTTTTATTTTGCCTTTTGCTCAATTTTCAAAAACATACTCCTCCAAATTTTCAGAATTACAATTAAATTTTAAAAAAAAAGAAAACAAAAAAGAATACAAAATAGTAAATGGAAAGGTGCAGACTTTAACCTTTTTCTTCTACACATAATCAACAATAATAGCTATTATTTTAATAGTAGTAATAGTAGAAGAATTTGTTTTAAAAGCTTGTGTTTAATTTTCCTAAGACAGTCAGGTCATCATGTGATCATATGCATGGCCACAGGGACTGCTTGACCTTCTAAAAGAAAAAAGCATTCAGGCATTTGGATGCATCGAAAACCTGAATGCATCCTCTACATTAATGTTGCATTCACTGACATTACCTCACTTCAATAATTTAGCCCAAATACCATCATGAAAGCTGCCTTTATTGTCTGCACACTGATAAAAAGCCGGATGGTCACTCTCCCATTTAGCTTGTTGCCTTTACTTAAACCTTTTTTAAAAACAAACAAACAAACAAACAAACAAACATAAAATTAACAACATATAAAATAAACATCTTTTTTTTCATACTTCAAAAATTGAGGCCTGGATTCAAACTGTCTGCTGACCTCCTTTCTAAAACACTGGTTTTGTCCCTAATACCATCTAAGATAGTTAAACAGACACAGCCTCAGGAATATAAACACATGCAGGCCTAAGAGGAGCTGACAGAGTTTGTTTCTGGGAATCTGAGAGGTTCTTACAGCAGATACAAGACAGAGGACAACAAACACACCAGTGAAACTTGAACTTTGCCATTTATTGCCTTCATGTCGTTGTGATTAAATAGCGAAACTCATCCGAGTCACCCAGCGTAGCATGATAGCATCTAAACTTTATCTGTTATTTTGACAGCTGGCTGTGCTGCAGCAGTGTACTCACTCACAGGGTATTTGTCCAGTGGCTCTGTTAACAGGGCATCACCAAATATGGTTTTGCAGTAGTTGGCCATCTTCTCCTGCTGTTTCACCCTGGAAGAAATCACATTAATGCCTGTTATTATTCGTGATACGTGCATCAGAACAGCAGCATTAATGGCATGTTATGACACGGCTTTATTTAAAGCTCGGCTCTTACGAGTCAACGTGGTTCTCGAAGGAGAGGATAACGGGGTACTGTGAGGTCTTGAAGGCGCTCTCTGCAATAGCCTCTATCACGTCCTGTCAAGTGTCACAAAAAGAGGCCTTTTAGCTGTTATTTTGTAAAAGTGGATTTTTACTTTTGGACTTAAATTTAAAGAAATGAAACTGGCAATAGCATATTAGAAAACTTCAAGAAGTTAATGAGACGCAGAGCAAAAAAGAAACAAGCTCACTAAAATAAAAATTATGAAAACATGAACATTGTGTCAAACTGCAGAGGTGTTTCTTGCAGAGGCTGTGATGTTGCTGAACTGAACCTGCACGTTGTGCCTCGGCCTGGGGCTGTTCATCTCCTGCTGCCCTTATATGGAAGTGTTGAGTGTAAGAGAATGGCCTATCAGTGTGTTTGTGTGTTACTGTGTACTTACACTTTCGTGTTTCGAATGTGCTCTTCAGCATGAATTAAAGATAAGTGTGAGCAGCTTTTTGGTGTGCAAGAAGCTTAGATGTTGCACATTCAAGATGTGCTGGCAGGAAAATGGTGACGGTCATTTACTTGGACTCAGCCGTCGCTTTCTGATCACAATTTTTAACACCAAAAAAATAATACTAGAAATTTGAATATTAAATTTGTTTATCGTTACCATTCTTTCCTTTCTGTAAAGGCTGCAAAATATTAGAGTGGACCCTTTACGTTTTTCCTTATCTTCTATACTATATAGAAGACAAGAAAAGATAATAATGTAGGTGTACTTAACTACATCAGCTCTGTGCACTGGTGGATGGTCATTAGTTGTGGCCAAAAAATTCCAGTAACCCCAAAACTAACATTTCAGCACGACATTAAAAAGGTGGGAATATTCCTAATATGGTAATGTGAACAGTTGCAGAGGAAAAATTTCAAATACTTGGAGGGTGGGAGACTGAGGGCACATGAGTATGTTCAACAACCTTGAACAGGATCTCAGTGGTCATGGTGAAGCCGTGAGTAATGATGGGCTCTTCATCTGGAGGTTTACCCTTCCAGCAGTCCAGCTCCAGGCAGCGGCAGCCGGCGAGCAGACACTGGCGGTACATCTCTGGGGAGGACACGCCCGAGAACTGACCAGCTGCACAGGGAGAGAAAAATGAAAAATAAGGCACATTGTTAAGCAGCATCTTAAAGAAATCATATCCATTTCTCTTTTTTTTCTGACCTGTTAGGTATGTGTTGTGTGACGACTTGACGAAGTAGTGAGGTATGGGTTGGGTCATGTCTTGAGACTTGGCCAGACTGTCTTGCATGACCACTGATGTCTCTGGACCCATCAAGTAGAATAAAAGACCTTCTGGAGAAATCAAACCTGGAGATGGGAACAAGAGACCATTTGAAGCAAAAACATAAGGAGGGTGATTGTGCCCATTATTCCATCCTCAGCATAGCAAAGTGACCACCGCTGAATCTCACCTCTGTTAGAATTATTGGACAGGGGCTCATACTTGTCAATCAGTGCCTTGATCTGATCTTGCCGGAGACGCGGAAACAGTTCCTCATTCAGCCGAGAGTCTCTCTGCTTCTCGTTGAGGAACTTGGTGAAATTCTCCTTCGTCATGGTGGGTTTGGTGGAGCTGGAGGGCGGGGCACAGCGAGACAATCACATCTTGGACTTGCACTTACTTCAGGCTACAGTGTTTTGCCTGAATATTATTACCTTTGTTTCTGATATTCTTTATTACTTGCTGTATGGGTTTGGATACATGCGTGCGTATGTGGAACTAATTTATGCAACTTATGATTGCACTGCTGTCCTTCTTGGCCAGGACACTCTCTTAAAACAGATTTTTTTCATGATTAAATACAAGTAAATAAATAAATAAAAGCATCAGCGATGCCCATAAGGTTCCTCATCCCCATCACGGCCAATTTCCTGCCATTTTAGCTCAGGCAAGGCTGCTGAGGCACGAGCTGGAGCACAGACTGGCAGTGCAAGACCAGCATATTACATGAGGCACCTCTAACTTTAGTTTGTCAAACTAGGACAATTTTTTGCTTCATACATTTTGAACAGACAATGACATCATTTTTGAAACGAGTAGATTTAAACACCAGATGAAGAAGGTTTACCACTAACCATTAAATTTATTATTATTTATTTATTTTTTGCTTGACAATTTGTGGAAGTTTCAAAACGTAAATGCAATAACAAACTAATTATGAATAAAGCATAACTACAGCTACAGTAGGTGTGTGATATTCAGGCTGTACAATGATCAGTTAAGGACACTTCTACAGGTTACTCACTAGGAAGTGAAGATCTCATAGATCTCAGGCCGAGGACAGAGGTGTGTCATAAAGCTCCTGAAGGCAGTCTCAGTGAAAACATCAGGCTTAATGGTGTCATACTGAAGAACAAAACAAAATGTGCAGACGGGTTGTCAGAAAACCGCAAACTGTTTTCATTAAGTTAGATAAGAATAAAGTCCAAATTTAAAATGTATTTCCACTCGAAAGGAGATTTATTTTCTGACCTTTCCTTTGGGGAGCTGTGCTGCTGCCAAAGCACTTTCTACCCTCTTTTTATCCGCAGGGAACATCTTGTAAATACTGAAAAAACATAGTGAACAACTGAGTAGGAAACACAGGTATCTGCTGAACAAATGAACCAGTATGTGGTTGTCCTGAAACTTACTGTTTCACTGGGATCTTCCCATCTTTGTTGGTCTGAAGAGAAAGCCGGACATATCTAAGATTTAATAGTATTTCCATTAGAATTCCCAGAGCACGTGTTATCCAGCGCATGATGTGATTGCATGGTATTATGTTCCCTCATCATCTAGAAGCTGTAGATTACGTGATGATGTTCACTTACATTTTATCCAGGAAGACCTGCCTGCACGCGTTGTTTCTTGCAGCGTTGTAGGTGATCGCAAGAATGTCGTCCGCCCAGTTCTAATGTGCATTTTTTTTAAATTCACAAAAATAAACAGAGGTGCTGCATGAAATTCGGTGTCTGCATGAGTTTGGCTTAAAAGGTCATAAGCGTCTATGCACAAGCTCACCACTAGAGGGTGTTGATGCAGAGTTAGGTTAGGAGATGAGAGCAGTGAATGTTGTATTTGAACAAAGCACTATTGAGATTTCATTACAGCAGATTAAATCTGGATGTTGGAGTCACAGAGTCTAATTTAGACTGAAAGGGAGGGGTCGGAGGGGTTGGGAGGGAGAAGAAGCAAAGGCTCCAGTGGTATAAGGGCTAGAGGCCTTTGGCTGTGTTTGAACAGTCAAAGGGGAACAGCTACTACACAGATACAGCGGTTTATTACCTGTGTCACTTTTTCCTTTGAGGCAAAGAAGTTATGATAGGTCAGGTTCACCGTGTCTGGACCCGAGACGATAGTCAGGGTTTTGGCGAGATGGTTGCTGTCCGGGAAATCCAAATTAAACACATTTCGGACCTTTGGGTGCTGTGGACAAATAAAATGTATTATTTCATGTTTTAGCTGACTAAACAAATCTAAATCTGCAGCACTTTGCTGTCTGCACAGATTGGACACCTGAAAGGTGCTTCGACACATGCAAATATGCTGACCAGCATATGCAAACATATGCACAACACACTGAGAGTCGCGCACTTGCTTATATATACGCACACACAAGGCGGTCATGAAGAGCACAAGCACACATGTGCTGCCTTCCTGTGTATGATGCTTTACAATCACCTCTCTATGCACGCCTGACGTCAGCATTGGAGCAGCTTTCCCAAAAAGTCCTAAGGGACCAAAAGATGAGGATGTGCTTTCAGCAGCACCCCATCTGTGATGATGCATTCTCCCTAAGGAGAACAGATTTTTCAGATTTCCCTCCCGTAAGGGATGATGACAGCTGCATAATGCAGCTCTCTGCGGAGGCCAGCGAGGAGTGGGAAAAGAGACGAAACTACAGCTGACAGCTTTGGAGCTCACTCGAAACTCGCTCACAGAAATCTCCCGCCATGACTCAGCCTGTCGTAGGGTGTGTGTTTATGTTTGTTTGCGTGCCAGTGCATCTGTGTGTTTCTGTGGAGGAGTAGCCTGGGTTCATGCGTCCACGGCGCTTTTTTTTCTCTCTTTGCAATGCAAATATGTCTGTCAATATTAATGGACAAACAAAGGACTCGACAGATATATTTGCATGCTTGGAGAGATTCCTCCACACAGAGCACAATCATTAAGCTCAATTAAATCAAAGTGAACGCCACAAATTAAATAATACAAATGGACTTACTTTGGGAAGTTTTGCATATTTTCCTGTTCTGGTATCTCTGATGGTAGCAACATCCAGGAATGTTGTCTCCTAGAAACAAGAGACAAGAAATCATCGTGGATACTAAATTCAACGTGTAGGCACCATTCCAGATATGGATTAGATACAACTCACCCTTTAGCAAAGTAGAAAAAAAAACACGTTGCCCATCAGTAAAATAAGTGAGTTAATAAACAAGCTATTTAAGGCTGGGAATATTGTAGGGCTGTTTTAACCTATAAATGAGTAAATAAATGCCAAGTTCATTCTGATATTTTTACAAAGTAGGGATAGCTTGTTGTTTCCTGTTCACTTTCAACAGACAATACATCTGTAATAGCAGCAGTGATGGGGTGGTCATGAAACATGGTTACTTAACAATATTGTGTGTTGATCATGAGGAGGGTCAGCGTGCCAGAGGTAGATATTACATTTTTCTTCTGTTATTACCCGTAAACAAATTAGATGGTTTTTGGGGAAACTGTGACATTTAGCTAAGCATGTTTCCCAGTATTATAGCTAATACTGGTGTAATTACAGAATTATTACTTGGTAATAACTAAATCTCTGTTATTATTGATCCGCAAAGTGCTACTTAAGGATTTTTGTTTGTTTGTTGAATGTATTCTCTTATTTATTATATTTTATATTATATTTTCCTGACTCTATTTATTTTTTTCCTTTTTCCATTTTGTTTTGTTTTCATCTGAGGCGCATCATCAGGGGGAACATTTGAGAAGCTATTATGAAAGATATCACAAGACAAAGTGAAGAACATGTAGACATCACAGTCACAATAACAATATGATTTCCTATATCACTGCCTCCTGCTTTTAGTTGTGGTGACCAAATTAAGAAAAAGAAAGCAAAGACATTTCTTTTATATTATTTAGTTTTTTGAGCACCTGTAATTTTTTCAGCCAACATTTGCTTTTTACACCTATTTTATCTTAAAATTTAGTTTTGGTTAACTGTGGTAGCACATTTAAAGAAGACCTTGCCTGTTTAGTGAGAAGAGAAAGAGAGATGAAGAGTAAACACAGCTAGACACCTTCATTGAGTGCATCACAGTCCAGCTGCACAGCACAGTAGGACAGTGAGCCCACATCAGCACTGATCGATAATCTATACAGACTGCTGAAGCCAGAAGGTGGTGAATGATGCGCTTACATATCTCACACCTTTAGCAGATCCTAATCACATATATTTTACCCACACATCAGAATGCTGCTGGCTTTTCCCCACCTTGCTTTGGTTAATCCAGTAGACGAAAAACCCTTTTGGATCCATCTTCATGGTGACAGGAACGGTTTTGGTTGAGTCCTTGATAGAGACAAATTTATTCAGTACTTCTTGTATCGAGCTGATTGACAACAGTAGTCATCTAAGGGTAGTGTGCATCATAAGATGAAGACCGTACAACATTATAGAGGAATAATCTTTGACGTGGTTCTGGTAATTGTTTGAGATGGAACCCGTGAAACAGAGATGCTTTTTGGCGATGTGCCGATACTGAACCTGATATTTAAACTGCATTTGTAGCTATATTTAAGTTATTAGATAAGAAATTAATGATTAGTGTTTTAAAAACAGATGAAAACCATGTAATTTCACAGAGAAGGCTGTATTGCTCACAGGAGAATGAAAATAAGCAACACTTACTGATGTATATTTAAACTCCTAATCACTCTGGTTAATATTCAAGAATCAACAGCTTAATTTTTTTCAATATTCACTCACCTCTGACCACTTGGTAAACCTTTCTCCTTTGACCAGGTAGTCTTTGATCTCTGGAGGATCCAGAAAGTATCTTTTCTTATTCATTTTGTCCTTCTAGAGTGGACTTTGTTTCAGTTAAATAGCCTATTATTGCTAAAATATATCCACTATCTGATTCTCCACCATGGTCAGAACTATTAACCAGCTTATTCCAACACTAGCAACCAAAAGATGCACTAAACTGGAACTCTGCTGACCTGCCTGTGTCCAGGACGCACCCAAGAAAATATGCATTGCAAATTAAGATGAAAAAAAAGAAAAGAAAAAAACAGGACTGAAGGTTAATCTGTTGCCCATAAAATTACAGTTTATATATGTAAGATAAAGGTTACATAAGTATATGATTCTAACTGTCATTCACTTAAAGTAAAAGCATTCACGTGTTTATAAAATAAAAAGATAAAATAATAAAAGGCAGAAATTAGATATTTAAAACTCTTTTTTTAACATCCAGCTCCCCCATTAACTGTTGCTGTGACAACAATAACTGAAATTGCTTTTTACTGAGGAAATAGTTCCTTTAAAAAGTGATAACAGGGTAATCCTCTGGGTTCTAAAAAGTGACAAAGTTTTTAAGCCCCAAATGAATTCATAAGTGGCATAATGGCAAGACACAACTGGAGATAATGAGGATTTGCTTTTCTTTTAGCTTCCATGAATTGACACTTGGTTTGTTAATGAGTTCCTTCTTTACACAATGATTTTGAGTTAGCATTATTTATATCAGCATATCACATTATGTATGCCTCAAACTATAGTTGAAGCAGCATCTGTTGCACTAAGTGTTTGATTATTTCTGCTATATGTTGTGAATAAATGCCTGATCTGATCACATACTAGTGCTTAATTTTGCATTATTGGCTAAATATTTTATGAAATTGTGACCTGTCCAGGGTCACGGTGTCATTTATTACTCAGGGCAGTGCTGTTTCAACAAAAGATGCCAGGCCATTTGGATAACATTCAAATAAACCTTCAGACAGCGCAATATCTGATGCAAACAGTCAGCCACTGAAGAACCAAAGAAGTGACTTCTGGTGAACCAACCACAGGATCAGTTTATACTGGTGATTTTAATGGAGAAATAAAACCTTTTAATGAAAAACTGCTACACACAACCTTATCAGACTCACATCACACCTGGCCACCTCGCTCCCATACCCTACCATACCATAAAACATTGCAATGAAAGCAGTCATTAGAAACAACCCCCATTAGATGTTTGTTAGAGCAGGGCTTGTCACACCCGTCACGTGTAGAAACCTGTGCTGACGCTCATCCTTAGAAATGGATTGGCTGTTGCAAAACAAGTCATTTTCACCTCTGCAGCCAAGCCACTATAATGTAGGTCATTTTTCCACTTTGTATCAATGTAACAAAAATGTAATGTTAACTGTAAACTTAGCATGACACATAATAGTCAACCACCTCAAGGTGCTTTATAAGTTAAAGACCCTAAAACAATAGAGAAACCCCCTCTGTTGGTCTTCCTTGGTCTCTTGTGTTCTGGGGGCCTCTGGATGTCTGGAGTTTTGATGTCCTCCATACCTTCATGCCCTGGAGGACGGGGCTGTGGCCCCCCCACACCCTCTAGCAGATCATTACATGAAGGAACCTTTTAAAAACAAGCGCGTCCATGCTCACAGGTGTACACACGGGTGATCACACCCACAAACTACACCCTTTTTGGCTCCTACCTCAAAGCACACTGTGTTCTGTTGATCTTATGTGCTGCACAATAATGTTTAACATTTAGTATTTACTGTCATATTCCCATAGATCATCGTGATGTTGTTTATTCTGTTGCTCTTTTTTTTCTTCTGCTTGTTTTCTCTTTTTTCTTTCTCAACAGGTGATCCAGGTGATCGATACATGTATTTTACAATACTTCTGATGGCAAAAGAGCCAAACGGGACAGGCAAAAAAAAAGAGAAACCCCATCAATCAAACAACCCCCTTTAAGCAAGCACTTGGTGACTCCCTTTTAACAGGAAGAAACCTCTAGCAGAACCAGGCTCAGGGAGGGGCACCTATTTGCTGTGACCAATTGGAGCCGATGGCTAGCACCACGTTGGACTTCATTTTGCTTTTAAAGTGTCTTTAATTGTTTGTGGCATATATTCAACACAGTGCCCCAGAGATGAAACATTTCTCAGAGATTTTAGTCCATGTTGACGTAGCAGCATCACACGGGTGCTGCAGATTTACTGGCTGCACATCCATGATGCAAATCTTCCTCCACAACATACCAAAGATACTGACTGAGCTTTGGACTGAATGTGGAGGCCATTTGAATGACCTCACTGTCATGTTTAGGAAACCAGTTTGAGATGACCTGAGCTTTGTGACATTTATCCTGCTAGAAAGCAGCCATTAAAAGATGGGAACACTGTGGTCATAAAGAGATGGATGATGGTACTCAGGTAGGCTGTGACATTTAAACAACATTTGGTCCAAAGAGGCCCAAAGTGTGCCAAGAAAATATTTCCCCGATTGCCCCACACAATTTCACCACCAACAACCTGAACTATTAATAAAAGGCAAGGTGGAGTCATGCTTTCATGTTTCATGTTCCTGCTGTTTAGTCCAAATTCTGATCCTATTTTGCAGCAAATAAAGACTTAAAAAAATATTCTATTGTCCAATTGTGATGAGTCCATGCAAACAATTTCCTGTTACTGAGGTGCTCCTGTAGAAAATCTGCTTCAAGGTCCAATGTATGACGAAGATCCCTTCCCAGACGCCTTAACGCCCACTCACATCCTGGGCCATCTGACCTCAGGAATTCGCATGATAAGGTGGGGCCAGGTTTCACAATGAACACACCCGAAACTCTGGCTGATTGGGACCCACACCCAGTTTCACACCTTGGCTCAGGTGATTAGAGGATCATCAAGGGGTCCTTTTGTCCCTCTGTGGGGGGTTACTCCCACTAGGTTTATATCTGGGACTCTCCACCATTTGACCTTAGAACTGAAGAAGCTTCTCGGATGAGAGGTGAAACGCCTTCAAGCAACTTAAAGAAGTCCAGACGCTTTTCTTTGCAAGCTCCTTTGACTACGATGACCTGGATGACTGAGAACCTTCACAGACGTATGACGAAGTGGTTACTTGAATTGTCACTGCTTTCCTATCAGCTCAAACCACTTTCCTCTGATCTCTGGCATCAACGAGGCATTTCCACGCCGAAAGATGGCCTTTTGGGAAAATCCCAGATCAGCAGCTCCTCAAACACTCACAGCAGCCTGTGTGGCACAAACAACCACGCCAGTTGAAGCTATGCCATCCTGAGGCTCGTTCAGCACGTGGACCACCTGCACATGCCCAAATACACCGAGTGATTGCCTGATTAGATATTTGTGCTAATTAGCAGTTGGATGTACTTAACAAGGTGTCCAGTGAGTGTATAATAAACAGAAGGTACTTGTTATATAATGTGTTCATTTATTTGTTTTTAACTGCTGTGCGATTTATGCTGAAAACTGGATTTCACGCGCTTGTTAAATCTGTCGCTTCACCTTTTTCACCTTCCCGGAGGACACGAGCGATGACAAATTCGGGTCGCTGTCCATTGTGCTGAAAAGGCGCGTTGTGGAGCAGCCAACAGGTAGGAAACATCATAAGCGGCATGAAAGCCACTCGTTGTGTATGGGTCTGGCTACGAGTTTAACACGTGATTACGTAAGACATCAACATAAATGAAGCCCCCCCCCCCCTCTCTGATTGCTCGGAGCACATGGACTACCATCCTTTCCACTCGGGTGAACGCAGTGAAGCTAAAACACACGGTTGACCGTGTTTATCCCAGGGGCGGAGCGTGGGGGTGGCTTACTGGGCTTAAGCCCGGGTTATTTTGTCAGAAGCCCGGGGTCTTTTGGAGTGTAATTTTTCATAGTTAGATGCCTGGCTGACAACTGTATAAAACAAAAAGTACACACAATATTCGAAGCACATAGTGCACACTGTGGGAATTTACGACTGTGCGTGAATCCCCCCTGATATTGGTATGATCCGAGCTCAGGCACTAAGCGACTGAGCGAGGGGGCGGGGCAGCTGCTGCCAGCAGTGAGTGCGCTGTTGGAGAAACGGAACCAGCCATACTAAGGAGAGCTTAAGTTTGACCAGGTACCAAAGAAAATCATTCGTACCGTACAAATAATGTAAATATGACGGTGAACCACGAAAGATTGATATCAAACTGATCACTTGACCAATATTACGTTACTCGCTCTTCGAGTGAATCAACAAATGGCGAAATGAAAAGCCGAACAAATGCTATTTTTTTTAGAGAGTCTTAGCTTACGTGTGTTTATTTCATATTTTCAGTTCTTACCCTCCCCGACTAAATCGGTTTCAGTTATGTACTGAAATATAAGAATGGACATTAGAGGCTTCTTTCAAAGAAAAAACTCAGGTAAATGTTATTTTATATATTATGCTTTGTATGTTGTTCAGTATATTTCTATGCAAAACAAGAGGGATTTCAGTACACAGCAGGATGTTCACATTTGTAACCAGATATTTACATACACTTTAGGGAGAAAACATAAAACATTTTTACTGTACAACATCAATTTAGAGTAAACTTTTGTTTTAGATAAATATTGAAATATATTTTGAATTAGTTAAATGTCAGAATAAAGAGAGACAGAACTGTCTATTTATTATCACTTTCATCATATTAAGGAGTACATATACACTAAATTTATTGTTAATTAATAAGAAAACTCCAGACGATTCCATTCTGAGCTGAAGAAGCTTCTGATAGGTTAGTAGAGTCCATGTGACTAAGTTGGTGGCACAGCTGTGGATGCATATAAGGCAAAACACAGAGCCTGTTTCTGTGACATGGGAAAATCAAGAGATATCAACCAAAACACCAGGAAAAGAACTGTGGAGCTCCATAAGTGTGGCTCAGTTTGAATACAATTTGGTGCCATTTGCTATTAAGAAATACAGATAGTTTCTCTCTTTACTCTTAAAGTTAACAAATATGTTTTTATATTTATCAATCTAAAAAAATAAACATTTTGTCTGATTTGATGTTACAATTAAAAAAGTGTTTTTATATGAAGAGTAAATATCTGGTTTCAACTGTATATTTGATGATTGTCAGCACAAAGAGGGAGAGAGAGGAGAACGAGGACAGAACAGAGGTGGAACAAGAGCAGGTGTGACACACATGTTAGTCAAATGGTTGTTTACCAAAAGTATCACCGTATCATAGGTACTCATGTATCTCGTACCTAGTGTTTCTTTTTAGGTTTGTTATTTTTCAAATTCTGTATTTATTAAGTTCTGCAGGCTTGTTTGCACAACAAGGCTAAATAATTATATAAACTTTTCTCAATCTAAATAGTGTACTTTGGTAGAATTAAAAAACAAGTGTAGTGCAGGTCTATGATGATTTTTAGTGCTATCATCTAGTTCTGATTGTGGTTCTGTCTTGGTTAAGTCCTCAGTAGTCCTGATTTTGAACTGTTGTAGTCCTGTTTTAATTCTGGATCAGTTCTGGGTCTGGTTGAATTGGGGTTTAGTCCCTGTGTCTTGATACAGCCCTGACCTTGTTCTGCCTCGCTGCTTAATTAAAAAACTAGTTTAAGGTGTCCTGCACATGTGATATATATTTTTCCCTATATGAAGGCATTCTTTTTTGAACAAAACTCAAAACAGAGCCTATTAATCTTTCAGTCATTTCTACACCCCCCCCCCCAAAAAAAAGAAAAAAAAAGAAAAATCCCACATGCATACTACCCTTTGGGCTAAGCCCCGGGTGTTTCAAATGTCTGGCTCCGCCTCTGGTTTATCCCCTCCGCGACATCCTGTTCTCCGTGTGCACTTCTCGCGTGCTGATGTGAAGGAGATATCGTTTTTCTTTTTGTTTTGTTTTTACGGTTTCTTCTCGGGTTGCTGCACAGCTGCTGCTTCTTTAAGAACCACCACCCGCCCCCTCTCCTGTATTTTTAGCTGAGCCAGCCACTTCATTTGCTGGATAAGACAGACAGTTGTGTACCGTATGATCTCACTTAATCGTTTTAATAAATGACATCAAATAGTATACTGCGGATTCGCCGTGGGCCTGCGGCCAGCTGTTCCTTGGAGACCTCGCACAGGAGGAGGAGGAGGGGGGACATTTGTCCCGCCGCTGTCGGATTCTGAAACGCGCAGTCAGTCAGCCTGTGGATGCTTGATGTCCATTATGAAACGCAGTGCTGCGCTGGCTGCACAATATGAGGCGCAGTTCCTCTGAGATCAAATGAATTACGGGAAATCTGTTTAGGTGCAACATCTTCCTGCGGCGCGGACGGTTCAAGGTGGTCCAGCATCTTCCCTCTGAGCCTCCTGCTTCCTCTTCTCTTGGACTGTGGATAACATAAAGCCTTCAAGACGGAGGGGGTGGTGGAGCATCGAGGAAAAAACAGGGGCAATATGAGAGAGCGGGACTTCATGCCCAATATGGAGAGGGGCAAACCTGCTACTTATACGGGGGACAAAAAGGCTAAGATGGCTGCTAAGACTAACAAGAAGTGGGTGAGACTAGCCACTGTTTTTGCATATGTGTTGTCTGTGTCTTTAGCAGCCATTATCCTGGCAATTTACTATAGCCTGATCTGGAAGCCAACCAGCGCATCCTCTTCTGGTGGGAAGCTGGTGGTGCCCACTCCGACTGCAAATATCTCAACTAACATGTCCACAAACGACAACATGACAGAGTGGAACTCTACGCAAACACGGCTGTTATCTCTCAACCAGACCAGGCAGGGCACAACCCCGCACGGTCCGGCGATTCAGTGGGGTGACAGAGCGGAGAGAGTGGCGGTTTCCCCGCGGGGTGCGGGAGCAGAAATTGCGCACTCGCAACAGGACGAAGGACTCTACGCGTCTTCCCACGGTCACACGAGCGCGGGGAGGTCGGGAGCTTTGGGTACAGAGACGCAAGGGTCTTCTCAACCCCGCGTGAGCCACTACATCCCGTCGAGCACCGCGAGGGAGTCTGTCGCTGAGGACAAGGGGGAGAGGGAGGCGCGCGGGGTGACAGAAAAGCGCGAGCCCGAAGACGCTATCACTCTTCCTCCGACCTGAACGGTGAGCCGAGGTGGCCATGGAAGAGACTGGTCGGTCCTAATCCCCATCACCACACCACCCTTAGGACCCCCCATATTTAAAACAGCTACCCCCCACCCCCAAAAAGGAGTGGTTTACATCCTCAGTACCGCAGGTCGGATAACTCACGTCTTTCAAGTGAATTTGCAGAGCCCCGTATGGATACTGAACTGCACATGTTAACAGACATCTTGCTTTTATTACCGAGAAAAGAGGAGAGCTCCCCCGTGGACCCTGTACCCCCTTAACTATGCGTTTCCTTTTTCTTTTGTTTTAGGCCATCTGTATGCCTTAAATCAGTGTGTGTCTACTTTACCTCGGACAGCTTCTGAGGCCACTAACCTGCCTGTATGTGTGCAACACTGATATATATATATATATACACTCTTTCCTATTCGTTTAACAATATATATGTAAGATGGTAGAATCCTTTTGTGTGTGTTACATATATATTGTTAAATGAATAGGAAAGAGGCTCCAGAGATGCTTTTGGTTTTGCAGGACCTAAATATGTCTTGCAGGCATACAGCTCCTAACATCACTGCCATTCTTCAGCCAGTTTAAATCAATACTACATTATTGCATTTTTAACACATAGGCCGTGTCTCCTTTCATGGATTAAACCCAGGACACCAAGTAGAAGGACCTACGTTATTGAGTTATGCTCAGGTATGTGCATATAACCATGTAAATGTATTCTGTATTTGGTTGTGTACATATAAGGCAGGCATACATCTTTGGGCCTTGACTTAACTTTTAGCATAATTAGATGATTTTTATTAAAGCTATAGTATGTATGATAGGAGGAACAATATCACAAGGTTACAAATAAACATCCTAAAATGATTCATTTCTATGGTTTTATAACAGATGTATGTAACTAAAAAATTATTCACTGACATTATCCTGTATGTTACCAATATTTTATTTATTTAGAGCCATAATGGATACTATAGATTCAAATAAATGATAGTTTTTTCCTAACATCTTACACTGTGTTTCATATAGAGAGTGATTTACATGAACTCTTTGGAGTGCAAGTATAATTATTGATTGATATGAAGGCGTAGGTTCGACAGAAGTAACAGCAGCGCCGGCGCAAAGAGGACTCAGTTTAGAGTCAGCCTTTGTTCTTGGGGTTTAATCAGATTTGGGCTCTTTGAATCACCCGAGTGAACCGTCCAGCCTGTGATCAGAGGGACTGTCGGCTTCTCTCAGAGAAAGAGAAGCCTTCGCCTCGCAGTCTACCACAGTTTTGGTATGCTGCAGCTCTCACTGAAACCACTTCACACAGTCACATGTGGTGAACTATGAAGTGGAAATAAGACCAACCACCCCGTGCGCTCTCTCAGCAGCATGTGAGGGAGGTGTATTGATTTGCGAGCTCTGTTGTTACATTGTACAAAAGAGAGAAGAACACATTACACAATGCCGTTCGGTGCTATTTTGATCCAGCTCCCTCTGAAAAGGCCTGTTTGGCTGAAAGGTTTCCGTGCTGGCTGTGACCAGCGTCACTCACTATCACACTGAAAATAAAACCACTTGATTTCCTCCGTGCAGCCAGTACACCTCTATAATGATGTAAACGGTGATGACATGCACTGTTTTCTTAATGTGACAGAGTTTCAGAACCAGAAGCTGAGGTATGTGTGCCGCTGTGCTAAATGGGAAGCCCATTCATCATGGGAGACAGCAGACTCACACACACACAATCACATAGCAAGCCTTGTGTACAGGAAGACAACAGAGAGTGTATAACTCAGTGACACTGGCCTTAGTTTATAGGATGACTTTGGCAAATGTGTTTCCAGTGCCTCTTATGGCTTTGTGATATATGAAAGGAGCAGCGGGTAGCCTATTGATGAAGGAGTTTATCTGTGGTGACAGTTATTGCAGGAAAGCTACATCTGAGTCAGGACACAGCATCTGACCTCATGACTCTTGAACCCCCCGACCCCTCACCAAGGTAGATGATCACATTATCTAAAGTGAAATCAGTCACATGTTACATAACAGTGTCATATGAGAATAATTTGTCTTGTGACTGAAATCAAATAATGGTTTGCACAACCACAGGAAAGTGAAACTGCAGCTATTAAATCATTGAGATTTTATATATATATATCTATATCTCTATCTATATATATCTATCTATATCTCTATATCTATATATCTATATATCTATATCTCTATCTCTCTCTCTCTCTATATATATATATATATATATATATATATATATATATATATATATATATATATATATAGATAGATAGAGCTGTATATATAATTACTATTACTGCTAAAAGCCTGAGGAATATATGCATAAAACATTGGTAAGAAGAAAAGGAAATTGTTTGACAGTGTCCTCCTTTTCTCTAGAAAACTGTCTAAAAATGTATTTTTTAAAAATCAGGGTTTACATTTTCTCTATTACTGAACCCAAAATAGCTTTCACATAAACAGTTTAACTACTGAACCCAATGCAGTGGAGTTAGTCTATCAGTGCAACAAGCATGTTTTGGGGGCCATCCCTGTGTGATATGCACAAATATTTGGGGGTTTATTTATTTTTTGTTTTTTAAAAAAGCAGAGTGCTTAACTGACTCCAGATGATAGGCAATTGTTTCGAGATAGCATTTCTTTTTTTCTTGTGTCCCGTTTGGATCTTTAGCCATCAGAATGGTTGTCTTAAGGCCAAGATAGCATTTCTTCAACACATTCCCTCCTTTCTTCTCCTTAAGGAAGATTTTTACCTGCATGAACTGCTTTAAATGCTCTGTTTCTTTGCTGGTGTTTTTTCCTAGTTAACTCCTGTATTAGTAATCAGAGGGAAAATAGCTAATTTAGTTATTTCAGGCATCTTCAAAAACTCACCCGTCTATTGCTCAAACGTCTGTTTACAAAGGTCGGCCAATCAAAAGAACGCTGGTTTAAGGCCCCCCCCTTAAACCAGCGTTTAAGGGGGGGGGGGGGGGGGGGGGGGGGGGCAGACTAGCTAAAACACTGAACTTGGACCACATGAAGCTGCCACCATAAGTGATCTTTTTAACACATTTAGGTTTATCAGACGTTCTGTAGATGAATGTCAGAGTGGTACTTAGTGTTTAAAAGGCTCACAAACATCATTTTGCATGGTGAATGTTAAGCACCCGGTTAGTTGCAGAGACCTTTCCAAGAATAACCTTAGGGAATGAAAGCTCCATCAACGCAGCATTTAAACAAGACACCATCACAAAAGAAAGGAGATGCTGTTTTGCAGTAGTGACAATGAGAAGGAAGAAAGCAAGAGCTTTCTTCCATTAACAAAAGGGCAAACGTGTGGCTCTATTAGGAGCTGATGCAAAAGGAAAATGAAGCTGTGTGTAGGTAAAAAGCCACCAGCTGATTCAAACAATGTCACGAGACTAAAAAAGACAAATACACCAGAGGGTTTTAACTAGATTTATTGCATGATGCTAAGCTGACCTCAGATCAATATGACAAACAGCATATGTGCACCTTGTCGCCCCAGGCCTCTTGTTTCCAGGCCAGGAGAAAGAGGAGGGGCGAGGGCACTCTCCTTGATCACGGCAGCTGCCGAGGCGTGGTTGTTACATGCTTAACTATGACCGGGCTGGAGGGAGATGATGAACAAACCCAGCGGAAACAGACACCGTGTCAGGTTGTGTTAGGGTCACAGGTCCAGACTGGACATCACTTCCGCTTGACCGACATCCATCAGCTGTAATGAAACACCTTGAGAGCCTCCGACTGTTAAATCACTGTTAAAAACCTTGGCTAATAGGAGGCGTTGCTGACACGAGCAGTAAAGCAAAGGAGCGCCTTATAGACAACAAACAACAGTTTCACACAGTTTTATATTTTGAGCAATTTGCTTGTTTAAGTTTATTCTTCAGTGACGCTGACCTTTGTAACCACAGACAAAGGTCAATAAGTAACAGATTACATCTTGTTTGATTCATTTGTGCAAAAGGTTGTGTTTTTTAAGGAGCGTTTATGTTTTATTACCTAGTACTTACTGAGACTTCAGGAAGTTACTGACCCCAGTCAGGAAACTTTCCCAAACTTTTCCTAAAAAAAAAAAACCCCAAACAAACCACAATCTTGTTCCCACATTTCAGCTTTCACATAAACTAAAGTTGCCAAACTGAATGGAGTCAATCAGCAGCAGGTATACCAGCATGTTGCTGACTGACAGATTAGTATTGATGTTTAGGTGTAATTGTATTTGCCCAGAAGAACTAGTAGAAGTACTGCTTTTACCTCTATGAAACAGCCTGGAGTAGCGACTCTTTTCTCATAGGCAAACGCCAAACCAAAGCACCAAAACAGAAGGGTGTTTTTGCAAACCAAAAAAGGATGACAGGCCTCGACATCGTCTTGCTTTAAAGCTGCTTGGACCAAATGTTGATCTCTTTTTTAAAAAATTTTCCTCAGGATAGTAAGCCTCTCTCCACTGCAGTGCACAGCTGACATAATCCCACACTGCACTTCAATCCTCTAACACAGCCTACAGGTCTTATTTCCATAATATCAACACCCCCAATTTGGTGCGCTATTGTGTCAAACCCTTCAAACCATTAGTTAGCTTATAGCATTAAAGTGATCCAGAAGTGTTACAGCTACCTATTTTTTGTGCTCTTGTGTTAAAAAGTAAAAACAGTGTACAGCAGGTCACAAGCTCAAAGGCCTCAAAGGTAGAGCGCTGCCATGGAGACAGACTTGTGAGGAGATAATTAAAACAGTAGCACCTATGGGATCCCACCTGCAGGGCTGAGAGAAAGCTGTGTCTAATGCAACAACTCTTCAGAGAACCCGTGTGAAGTTAATCAAATTAAACATGAAAGCAGAGTCTGTAGGCAAGAAGTCAAAATGTATGGACCGTTGGTGCTGCAGCGTGCTCTGTCTTTATCGCACTGGTCCTCCGATAACGTGTTAAGAGTGACGAAACAAAAGAAAAACCTGCACGCAACAAATTCACCGACTACTGTGCGTTTGCTCAGGTGCACGAGTAAAGTGAAGTGAACAGGGTGACAAAACGATGCCAGCCGGAGCCTTTGAAACACAGAAAATCTTTATTCATGTGGCGTATGCTTCGTTCCGAGCGGTTCAGCAAATGAAGACATGTTGCACATGGACTCAAATTAGAGCGAGTACTCTGAGCAGCAAAAAAGGCTGGGATCACACCTTGAAATGCAGCACACACGCATACACAGGCACATCTAATTACAACAGTGCGAGAACACACGTGGGGGGTACTTGCATACTCCCCGCCAACCAACTCATCTCACCTCAGAAACTTGACATTTAAGGAAGGTGACAGTGCAGATGTTAAACAAACTGAATGAACAAGGACTAAACACTTAAATATAAAATGCTCTATGATTGTGTTTCTTCCACTACATGAAATCTCACAGGGAGATTTAAAAAAAATACTTCAAAGGGAAACAGTGACCTGTTTTTCACACAGATGTTTCCTTCTACTGATAGATTGCTATCCACATATAATACAAAATAAGGCCCCTTCTTTCTTAACGGATGGACTGGCTTCAAACGTTGTGGCTCGCTTCTTGCTTTTTTGATTTTATGTAACCTCCGTAGACACAGACAAGACCGCAGCTCAGAGCATGTCTGCTGTGTTTTCCACTTACAGTTACATAACTGTTTACTACACGGTGGCATTGACGAAAGCCAAAAACTTCTTAATATAACTGTCGCTTCTTACCAAAATAGCATCAAAGGCTGGCAATAAATTTTAAAAAGGAGAAAAAAAATACGACTCAGAGAAACACAGCTTGAGATTTACTTGGTAACATTCTCCTGTCCGAAATGGATAGGCAAATAAATAAAATAAATGAGGCAGTTAATATACAAACCATAAATTAAAGTACACCTTCAATAGCTGAAGAAGCCAATATGCAAGGCACAACAACTGGCTAAGATATTAATCAAGGGAAGCTTGAAAGATATTAGGCTCTCTTTCACAAACATAATACAGAACAAATAATACAAAAGGGAATTTTAGCTGAATCCCGGCATTCTCAATTCACCCAACTCAAAAAATGCTTGAATTATATTTTTTCCCCCCACTCACAGGGGCCCAAAGACCAGAATTTGTACACTGTTTGTTTAGAATCAGCTAACATAGTACATTACAATCCTAAATTAAGTGCCAAAACATAACATAAGAAGAGTGAGGAAGACCGGATCATCGGGATTCAGCTGTAAAACTGTGCTTTAGGGAACAACAATAGTGTGCAAGGTTTCTACTCTGCAGTGTTATAAATCAATATTTAAACATCCAAATGTGTTGTGCTTTACCGTCAGCTGGCTTTTTATTTTAACAATAAAGGAGTACACTAGTGAGTTATGTCATCTTACAACTGGATCGCATTTATTTCTTTCTAAACCTAGTTCTGCATTAAACAGAATGAGGAAATTGGCTCTTCTAGATGGCCTCCTTGGGCAGCGCTGCAAGCTACTCCAGCATGGCTGCTTTTTTTCTTTTCGTTTTTCTTTTTTAATTGAGTTAAGGCTTTTAGAAAAAGAAAGGCATTTTGAGGGCGCCATCTGATCCAAGTCCCAGTGGTTTGGACTGAATGTTTTACTTCTGACGCCTCGGGATGTTACAGTAGAACTCTGTGCCGATCGTCTGAGTGTGGGGGACATATTCATGGTGCACAACACTCATGACTGTGAAAGAAAGAAGAAACGAGCATGTTCTGGATGTCCTGCCTTAAGGCTCTGACAGGGTAAATTTTCCTTTTTCAGGCTGCCCTTTGCTCTCTGGGACATAGATCCAGTTCCCCAGTGCTGATCCCCCCACACTGTGACACAAATGTATACTTCCTCTATTTTCCCCGGTGAAAAGTAGTCGGACCACAAAGCAATGTAAAAACAGCAGGCGCAGGGGATGTGGCTCAGAGCTGCACAAGGAGACGACCTTGATAAGTAAAAAGGCCAAATTTAAATCAAGTAGATTTCTGCCACTTATGGGCAGAGTTGTGAGGTTTCATGACTGCAAAGCTGTCATCCCCAAATTCAGATAATCTTAACCAGAGTATGACATCATCAGGCTCCTGTCTTGATATCAAAAATCAGTGGCGCGCTCCTTTCAATGCTCTTAATAGCAGAAACATTTACAGCATGTCAGTAGTAACATTTTGTAAACTTTGGACTGTCTTGGTCACTGGCCAAAGACATTAGGGTTCAAATGTGCGTTTTAACAATATACTGATTTCATACTTCCCAAAGGCTATTTATGGATGCTGGAAGCAGTTAATAATATCCATTTGTCTACTACTTTTAAATGTAGAAATAAAAACTCTACTGGAGGTCTGCAACTATGTATCGTCATATATTACAATCTTTATTCAGTTACTGAAAAGTTACTCAGGGACTACAGCTGAAAAGTAGCTTTTAGCTATATCCGGTACAATATATTTATTGTGCATCGTCCCTGCTAAATAAGCTAAATAAATTAAAAAAATATACCTCTAAGGCAGAATCAGGCACTAAGTAATTAGACTGTGGCTTGGTTTAATGTCAAGGGCTATCTAAATTTAACCGATTAGCTAGCCTCCTGATATGTACCTCAACATTTTCATACAAAGGTGTAAACATTCAGTGATATTGCACTCAAGCAGCGTACTTCCATACAGAAAGAGATGTCAGTACACATGTTTTTGTACACATAAAGTGCTCTGATGTTAAAAAAAATTAAAAAAACACTAATAATAATCGAGCGGGAAAAAGGTGTCTCACCATTCATGTGTCACATTTGAGACAAAAATTCAGCTCCCACAGTTTTGCCTGTAAGCTATAAACAGTATTGCAAACGAGCTACTTTGAAGCAAAAATAATGCATCCAAATGCTGTGTTTTGGTTTCAGTGTTTATATCCAGAAAACGTCAGTTAAACAATTTTCCCATGTTCTCGTGCCTGCAAAAACAAACAAAAAAAGAGAGAGAGAAAAGGATAAAAATTACCAACTGCAACTTTCTGTATTTTACATTTACTGTATTTTCTCATTCCCTCCTCAGTATGAACGATCATACATTATCTGTTCAGGTGGAAGATGAAATGAAAAACCATTCTCACAAGACTATTTCTCCTGCACTCCATCATGACTCAGAGGGGCTGAATTAAAATTGGATAATACGCAGCTGCAGTGCAGATATATTGCTCTCCTCATCCTTTTAAATCCCCATCCATTTGCACTTCCCTCCATTTGCACATCTATTGATTCTCACACTGACCTTGTCACTGCTGGTGGAGTGTGTTGGGTGTGTTTCTCCAGACTCCAGGCTCAGAACAGACAGACCAGAGTCTATCAGCTCTTCTGTGAAAACAAAAGCACGGTTAGTTTACTTGGAACATCCACACACGCAGCCAGGAGAAAAATAAATAAATAAATTTTAAAAATCAGGCTCGCTGAAGTTCAGGCGTACCTGTGTTTGTGTTGCTGATGTTGCACTTAGGAAGTTCCACAGGCTGGATCTCATGTAGAGGGGTGCAGGCTTTTTCAGCAGGGGGGGAGCTGGGAGCTGTGGGTGGGCTGCTGTCCTTTTTAGTGCAATCAGTTTCAGATCCCTGCTGCTGTGCAAAAGAAGGTGCAGCTGGCCCACCTCCTTTATCCTGAAGACTCCCATCATCCTGCTTGGCACTTTCAAGAGGCTGACGTGGCCTCTGCATTTCATGCTTGTTCTTTTTAGGTGAGGAAGCTTTCAAAGAGCTGGGACCTCTGGATTCTGACTCTTGAGACCCCATGGTTTGCCTTGCATGAGCCCCCTGGATGAGTTCCTCAGAGAAGCGCACTTTCTTCTCCAAACCCCGAGAGGACGAAGCCTCTGCCTTCTCCTGAGTCGGGGTGTCCTCTCTAAGGATAGCAGCCGACACCGAGGCTGCTGATTCACTCGCTTCCTCGGGCGTGCTCAGTGAATCCGGGCTCGGTGACTGCTTTGTTTTTGCGTCCTGATCTTTCAGCTCGTCTGCATTAGCGTCTGTGAGGGCATCAAGTTCCTCAAGGAATTCCTCCAGCGTCGTCTCAGGCATCTAAAAGATGAGATCAAAGCGAAAAACAGGAGTGTTTCTTGCTAAATGGATGTCTTTTATTATTCACTTTATAGCAGGGTCAAAAGAGGTTTCACCTCTCACCTGCAGGTTCTCTCCATCATCATTTGCCTGCCATCTGAAAAAAGGGTATTCAGAAACAAAAAAGCAGTGTGTTGTGAATCTCTTTTTCTTTGCAAGTTATAGCATGCTGCAATATTGTATATAACAATCAGCAACAAGAGTAAATAACACAGATCATTTTATCACAATGCAACGTTCAGCTGGCAAAGTTTAGGTCCTGGCATTCGTGTGGTACTTTGACACATACCGTCCACTTAAACATTACCGCAGAAGAAGCACGCCCCCACAAGCTTTCTACAATGGCACCACAGCATCTCACCCTTAGCAGGACAACATGTCACACCACAAAGCAAAAACAGTTCAGGACTAGTTTTTTTCTTTGACATTAAAAGAGCACAAAGCTCTCAGTTAGCCTTCAAATGGTCTGACTGAGCATCTGTGGGATGTGCAGCAATAAGCCCTATTTACAGGTCGCCCTCAGAGATTCCACGAGTATAACCTAACGGGTCAGACGAGACTGCTGCAGGCCATTTCAGTGTTATAACGGCATTTGCTTCTCAGTCACATACTTGCTCAAAAACCAATGACTACACCATGAAAGGTAATGACCAATGGGAGTCATATCAGGTGATTGTCCAAGGACATGTGGAAAGCAAGAGCTGTGATTTGAGGTTGGGGCTCAGCCTTCCGAGGCACAGACACACACCGGTCTCAGTTGTTGTGATTGTAATGGCTTTTCATGCATGAACTCCAGACAGTGTCAAGAGACTCAGGCTGGGACACTGTCCTCAGTTGCCCTTTGTCACATGTAGACTCAGTACTGGATTTTGTGTGTTTTAGGTAAGGGTGCTGTCTGGGTAGAGCATGCAGCAGAGCCAATTATTACATTTTCCCTTTTTTCCTCACATCAGCGATAGGAAATCGCACCAACTTTGTACTAAGGAACTGGTGAGCTAAAGACTGTTTAACACTGTTTCATGTTTAATTCAGCTACATCAGACAAAGTTCTCACACGCACCTCCATTTGGATAATATCCAGAAACATCGAGAGCTGCAGTGTATGTGTGAAAATGGCTTTGGTGGCCTGTGGGCTGCCTTTGCCCACACTCAAATCTGTTGCCAACTGTAACAGCAGCACAGCCTGATAACAGGAATCTCACACCCGAGTGCTGTTTTACAGAGCCCCCCTCCAAATCCTTACCCTTACCTACTTTTACAGAGACATAAAATAATCTTTCTCACTCCAAGTCCACACAGTGCCTCAATTTCAGCTCTGTGGCTGTGGAATTTTTTGGACATTATGATTGCATTACAGCGCACATATGGCCTTTTCCACCAGCACCTACTCAGATCGGCTCAGCTTGGTTTTTAGGGTTTTCTCATTAGGTGTAGTACTTAGTACCAGGTATTTGTTTAGTACTTGATGGGGTTCTAAGCAATCTGAGATGACCCCAAAATGTGATGTCAACAGGCTGCATGCTCCAGATTGGCTAGACGGCCTGCTCACCATCAAGTGGTGTTTCACAGCAGAGGAGAAACTGTGGAGGGGGGGACAGAATGCAACCTTCTGGGTTATTTAGTCAGCTGCCACCACTTCTAAATTAAGTCTCATGACATCCAGGGGAATTTGTACATTAGGGCACAGTGCAGAAAAACAGCATGTCTTTCCACATCCGTTTTACGTACTGCATTAGTCATGCCGATGTTTCTTGTAACCGCTAATTGAAGCTATGTTGAAAAACGCTCTGATGGTTGAATCACCTTTGCCAGCAGCCCATTGTGTTTAGCTGTTACTGACCTTCTGGCCCGCCCAGTCAGGCGATCTTTGCCTTTTGCTTTACTGCTCATCACTTGCACGTTTTTAGCTCCCTTGTCTTTGCCTCGCTTGTCATGAGCTAGGTCAGAAAAATACCAAAAGTTTAAAAGTCTAAACACTATAAGAGTATTTTATGGGATTTAACTGTTCACTAAATTATGTGGGGAATACCTTTTGAATCGCTGCCTGCCCTGGGTCCTCTTCTAGCATTTCTTCCTCCTGCAGCAATGTGATATGTCTTTTTTATGATTTGTTATGAAGCGTCTTACTCCTTACGTTCTCAGTAAGGTCTGTGTCTTTTGTCTTACCTCTGCTGGAAGGCCCCCATTCTCTGTCAGAGAGGGATTTGTCTGAAAACCTAGAAGCAGAGGTTTAGTTTTAGACAGTAACAAAACCCAGTGTGACTAATATCTCTATCATGTTCCAAAATCATTCATCTTTTCCCCCCTCAGGCACTATAACATCTCATCTGCACAACATAAACGGACATTTCAGTATATCATTGTGGGCCTAGAGTTTAAGATTGTGCAGAGATTCCATTCCTACATTCGACATCCTCTGAAACCGCGTAAATTGTCGAATCAAAAACACATTTCCTCTTCTGTTCTTTCTCGGGAGCCTTGTTAATGCTTCGCCAAATAAGGCAAGGCATTTCCATCCCTAACCCCCCAGCTAAAAATAGCTGCTCTTTCCTTGTGCCTTTACATTTGGATACTACCCTAAACAGCACATTAATTTACTCTGCAACTTGGTCAGTCTTTGTACAGCCACAGCTCAGTTTGTTTGAAATCTAACAAACAGTTCACAATAAACGAGTTGTATTTCTTTCCCGCGGTCAGTTTGGGGTGCTATCGTGTGATTTTCCCCCACCAATGCGGGCAGCAGCCTGCAACGCTGTATGAAATGTAGCTCATGAACTCCTTCACATGAAAAAAGTTATATTAGGCATACATAAGTAACTGTTTGGTAATGTTTTAGCTGTGTAACATCGTCCTGTGACTTGGTGACAATCAGCCTTGCAATCATGTGTTAGAACATGCACAACATCCAGAAACCTCATCTAATGGATTCTTCACTGAATAATTTAACTACAAAGAGGCACAATGTTCTCCGGGGTTATTTTCTCCTCTTCATCTGCATAAGTGAAGTGAGCCTTTCAGTGAAGGAAGAATTTAAAAGTGAAAAGGGGAAATCTACAAAACTAATAACTTAAAAAAAAAAAAAAAAAAAAAGGCCTTAGTGCTAATAAGACCATTTTTAGCCTGCATGGTACTGCATACTGAAAATATCTTAGTACTGAAAAAGCCTTCTCTTAAAAGTGACAGTCCACTGTTCGACCTCCAAACCCAACATGGACTTTTTTGTTCTTTAAAGGAATTTGTACTGCTTACTTGACCTCCATTTCATTATACATGTTACCCCTAGACTCTCTTTACAAAGCATAATGTTTCTTCCTGTTAAAAGGGAGTTTTTTCTTCCCACTGTTGCCGAGTATTTGCTCATAGTGGGTGGTCTGACTGTTAGGGTTCTCTTTGTTGTTGTGATTTGGTGCTATATAAATAAAATTCAATTAAGTTGAATTGTTTGGACAATCTAAAATCCTGGAGTCCTGGCAACATTTTCAACTAAATGACAGCAAAACTTTATTTGGCTTATCAAGCGCTATAGTTAAACTATAACTTAAAATCCTGGATAGTTCAGCCTCTAACAAACAAAGAAGTAGTTTTGTGAACAGCAGCTTTAAACCATCACAGAATTACAGATATAGAAACAGTTATCCACGACTCAATCACCTCCCAGTTGGATTATTGTAACTCCCTATTTATAGGATTACCCAATTCTAGTCTTTTTCAGTCACAGATGGTTCAAAATGCAGCTACTCATCCTGTAAATCAGGGGTCTCCAACTCCAGTCCTCGAGAGCCACTGTCCTGCAGCTTTTAGATGCATCCCTACTCCAGCACAGCTGAATCAAATGGTGGAATTACTTCTTCAGCAATCAAGTTTAGCAAAGGCCTGGTAACAAGCCATTCATTTAATTCAGGTGTGCTAGAACAAAGATGCATCTGAAAATCAGCTCCACAGTATTTCACTGATCTCTGAACTTCATATTTTGCCATATTTTGGTTTAAAATGTTATTATTTTATTTCTTTTTTAGTCCTTCAGCTTTAACAGCTACAGCCAATGGGAATATGAATGTAAACCTTTAACTCTTTAAAAAGTCTTACATATTGTCAGTTTTATCCATGTCCCACGCTCGTCTCCACTGGCCCTTGGCATTTTTATGGCGTGCCACCCTCTCCCTGTCAATCTGCTCACGCTCCTTCTTCCACCTTAAATATTCCTCCTGCTCCTCTCTCGATGTGGGGACGTTGAGGTCTGTGATGGCCTGCAGGTTCTCGATATCCTATGCGCATGCAAAAGACAGCATTTCAGTGTATAAACTTATAATAATGGATACATATACAGATCTGTGGGAACCACAAATGTGTGTATTTCTGCTACGTTGATGTATTTTGCATAACTTTAAGTGCTAACCACTGCCTCCCTGGGTAAATACCGATCAGTGTTCCAGGAAAAGTACAGTTTATAGCAAATACAATTAGAAGCTCTTCCTCCATTCCCCTCTTAACCTATTTATTGATTACTGTGATGAGAGCAGAGAGGATTGCTGGCTAATAGTAAAAGGAGATCTGATACAGGCTCATTAACACATCAGAAAGGGCAGAAGCTGCTTGTGTTATAAAGCCTTCAAGCAAACCAAGACTAGAGATGTCACGAAAAAGACCAGCAGTTTCTGAGAGAGCGTGCTGATGTCTAGAAAAAAAATACATTTGTTGGATTTCTGAGTACCAGGAATGACCATAAAAATCTGTATTGAAGCTCAAAGCAGCAGCTAAAACCGTGAGAGAAAAAGAGATGCAACACAGTGCTGGTAAGAAGCTATGACAGGTCATGTTTTCCCCTCAGGTGAGGGCCAATCAAATCGAAGTAAACATGTTGCCCTCCTGCCTACACTTATTGGAGAACATGGCATCTGTCCTCATCCTGTTTTCCACCTCGTCTCTCCTTGCTCTGTGCTGGCCCTCAGAGGACATCAGGGGTCACACGGGAAGACGGTTTTCACATGTTCCAACAGGCCATGATCTGCTGCCGCCCCAGCTGCTAATTAAAAAATTTTTTAATTTTTTGCCAGGAGCCAAAGAAGGCATGTTGGATATTACAAAGTGAACCTGGCCAGTTGCTGAGATCATAATCTTACTCTCAGTGACAGTTGAGCTTCCAAAAGCTGCACTGATTTAGGTCCATATGGTATATTTGTTACACAAAAGTGTAACACACTTTACAACATGATGAGAAAAAAAAATCTACATGGTATTTCCTTGAAATCTGTGTAGGCCAGGACTGCGGCAGCCAGAGAGGCATGAACAGCATCACTTGTCATGTGGAGAATCCGCCGTGCCTTTGAAGCCAATCCTTCCTGCCTCCCCAGTCAGGCTGCTTATCGCACACCAGATCTGTGAGACAGCTCTGAGCTACTGCAGCAAGGCTGACATGCAAGCCAGCGGGAGGCAGATGGGAAGAAGCGCTAGGAAAAGGGGCACGTGCACGGCAACGTGTTGTGCTGTCTGCGTGTGTTTGTGATGTGGACAGAGCGCATATTTGCATTTGCTATTCTCTGTGCTTTGTATGCTAACGTAGTGTTGGTGAAAACCTTGTTTTCACTGACTGATCATCAGCAAATTACGTGGTCACGATGAGCTGAAACTGCAGTCCTTTGAGCTGAGAGAGGTTAGACACACAGCATCTAAATGTTTACATCTGTGTATGAGGTTTTTTTTTAATTTACCTGGCATTGCTCTGACACCCCGTGATGCTCCTCAGTGTGCTTCTGCCCCTGTTTGACCTCATCCTGTCAGAGAGGAGAAATTAAAAGATGAGCTTAGCAGTTATAAGTGTGACACAGCAACTTGTTGCTCGCTAATTAAACACTGTTGTAAAGAATCGCTTTGCTGCTGTCACAATCAGGCCACTGACTCATCCATTAGGAAGGACTGAGAGGTCTAGACTGCCACCCAGTGGTCTTAAAGTGTAATGGCACAACTTGGCACAACAGCTTCAATTATAATGTAATTTCTGTCCACTCTGCACAGGGGCAGACTGCAGTTAGCAGGTAGCTGACCTTGGAAACCACCTGGCGGTTTGCAAATCAAACACAGCTTATTAGAGGTACAGAATTGTGCTAATTTCTATTCTGGTGTAGTTCTGATTTCAATGATGCGCTCTGGTGAACACAGAGGATGAGTCATGTTGCTATTAACAGCAACACTCTAACAGCTGAGGGAGGATGGGGGACAATAGGCACCGGGGAGAGCGAGTGGGCTGGTAACACACCTACGGGCTGGGACGCCCACACGATCATTCACACGCCCACATCCAGAGAGAGTATAGCTCACACATACACAAAGACCCCCGGGTACCTCTTTTCTCTCTCATCCCACTACTCCGTCTTCCTCTCCCTTTTTCTTGGCACCTTGCCAGGTCTGTCTCTTCGCATAATGAGCCTTTTCAGAGTGAGAAGGCAGTTGAATGTTAATTAGATAAATCGGCCCTTTCAGGATGGTGGGAATAGGGAAACAATCGTGCCAGAGGAGTGTGGACCACTTAAAGTTTCAGGAAAAAGAAATGAGGGGAGATTGAAACAGATGGCACGGTTGCCAAGTGTGTCTCTCTCTCTCTCTCTCTCTCTCTCGTGAGCGTGAGCAGTCTGGTCATGAGGTTCCTCCAGGCTGCATGAGACACCGCTGCACAGCCACACCCCTGTCTCTCAAAGAGTCATTATTTATTTCCAGGGTGTCTCTCGCTCTGTCGCACACACACATACCCATCAGATAATTATTTCAGAGGCAGGGCAGTGCAGTAGCAATGTGCACCTCAGCGTGAACCAACGCAAATATTTTTTTAAAGCTTGCCAGATGGATCCATGGTATGTTCTCCTACGGTATCACCCTTTAGCAGCTTTCTCCCCCGCTGCTCTCATATAAACCTAGTGAAATGACACAGGTTACGTAAACCAGGTCTCTGGGATTCACAGATGACTGGTGCACTGGAGCCCTGGCTACTGTTCAAGTGCTGATTCAGTCCACATGATAAATGGGGGGGGGGGGGCACAGACCTAGTGGGCCAGAAATAAAGGCAAAAAGAACAATGTGTCCAGCCCATAGATTCAGTGCACATTAACCCAGACGCCCAGTGAGCAGCACTTAGTGTATCGGCCAATCGGTAGCAGAGATGCACATTTTAGACTGAACCTGTACTTCTGCAACTCCTGCTTTCATGTCCCCTCCCTCCCACCCCCCCACCCCCACCCTATGACCAGATTGTGTCTGTGTTTACAGTGGCGAGGATCAGCTGCCTGTGCATCAGCTTATTTATTTCAGTCTGTGAGTGTGTGTGTCTGCGTCAGGCTTCAGACTGAGGCAGAGCAGCTGTTCCAGACTTTCTGGGGGGGGTGGGAGGGGAGGCTAAGGTCACATTGCATTTCACAGACGATGGCAGGGGCACACGAGTCCCTGCCTGCATTAAATATGGCATCTCAAGCAAACCGGAGTAACTTGTAAAAGTTAACTGTGGATGATTTTGGGAGATTCGGGTCAAGGTATATTCCTCAGTTTCCCTTTCACACGTGAAACACACAGCAGGAGATGACAGGAAATTCTTCATGCGGTTTACTCGAGGAAGTTGCCTGAATTGAATTTTTCACACGTACCTTTGTCGAGTGACATCTAGAGAAGATCAGAGCTGCAGCGTGTGTGTAAAAACAACTCAAAAAGGTTGAAAACTTAGTTATGCAGAGCATCTGTTCAACCCACAGCTCTATTAGCCACCCTCTCCTTTCCTAATCTCACACCAGTCAGTCACAGCCCGGTCCACCTCCTGTCAACAAACCATTATGCTCCATCACAGGGATGGAGGGGATGGGCCAGACAACATGTCTCATATCTATGTAAAACACGTCGGTGCAGCATGTGAGAATAAACAAAGGGAGGGGGGAGGGAGTGAGAGTGGAAGCAGGCAGGAGTGTTCGGTGTGCGTGAGTCGGACCTGTGGTGCTGAGTCTCTCTTGGTCATGTGAGATGGCTGCTTCGCCCTCCCCGCTGACTCCACACGCCTCGCCTGTCCATCATCGGCGGGGCTCTTGACGTCCACAGGGCCCGGCCTCTTCTCAGGCCTCTCACTCACCACCCTCTTACCCTGGAGAGTCAGTTACTCATATTATTAGCATTACATAAGTGTCAGTATGTGCTCTGCACTACAATTTGAAACATTCATTTAAGGATTCTCAGTTACAAGTACTTAGACACTAGTTTGTGGGTTTGGTGAAGTCATTCATACGCTTTAAAAATTTGACAAATTTTTGTGATGTCCCCAACTTTAGCACCATCACTACCTTTTATCTCATTGAAAACTAACTACAAGTCTCAGCTGTACTTTAGCCCTAATTAGCCAATGAATGACCCAATCAGCATGTCTTATTTTATACTAGAGATGGACCGATCCGATATTATGTATCGGTATCGGTCCGATACTGACGTAAATTACTGGATCGGATATCGGAGAGAAATAAAAAATGTAATCCGATCCATTAAATATCAAAAAAGCACCTCACAAAACTTGTGACATGGCGTAACTCGGCTCATAACCGTAGCACGTAGGAGCAGTGTGGTCACGTGATAGAGCGGCTGTGTGTATTTGTAGCCTCAAACCAGCATTTCATCTCCGAGGAAGTGATCCCAGAGAGAAGTAAAGCAAGTGTGTAAGTTCATCTCTATTTGTAAAGCATTCCCATGTTAAGCTTATCAACTGATATATGGAGCGACTGCCTCTTCCTGCTGCTACTTCAATCATGAAGCTGATCAATGATCAGCTGATCGGCTTTTCTGTCGCAAGTCCGTCTCTCTTCTTTGTTTTTGGCCCACTTTGCACCAGAAAGAAACCAGCGGCTGAACAACAGCAGCACGTTTAAGCTTGATCAGCTGTTGTTAGAATGTATTTAATATTACTTTCTACTCGAGGATCTTTTTCTACAGCTGACGGCTGGTAACTGTGCAGGGGCGGATCTAGCAAAGTTTAGCCAGGGGGGCCGATAGGGCATGAACAGGGAAAAGGGGGCACAAAGACATACTTCTCTTTCTTATTCTCATTTAAAATGTCGAGCTTTTAATAAATAATTATCTGACACCCAAAGTTTTAATTTGATGTAAAATGAATAGAAGTCCATTATTGTATATAGTGACTGTTAAGTCTAATATACCCTAGTAAGCTATACTACTTTTTCCTTTGGGAACCATCTGTGCAGTCTGCAGTTCTGTTGAAGAAAGATGTTGAATCTATTTAATATTTCTTGAAAAATAATTTATTTCTGTGCATTTTTTTTCACACTGCATCAAATTAAAGTTGATTACGTCGATTAAGCATCATGAGGTGGAGGGTGGGGGGTGGGTCCCTATTTTTTATTTTTTTTTGCTGGGAGTTTGCAGCCCTATTGTTAGGTTGCTTAATATTTCTGCTAAGTACTCTTTAAAATACCAGAATAGGGAGGATGGAGCAGGTTTAAGTTTATTAGATTGATCAGTTTTGCTGAACTATGAAATATTTTGGGTGCAGTGCATTTTTTACATACAGTATAACAGAATAGCTTTAGTGTTTTGTTTATTTAAACTTGAGTATGAACTTATACAAAATGCAGCAAGATATTAAAAAAACAGTTTTATTGATTAAAAATACACTATATCGGATTCATATCTGTATCGGCAGATATCCAGAATTATGATATTGGTATTGGACATAAAAAAGTGGTATCGTGCCATCTCTATTTTATACTAAATAATAATATAAACATCGTAAATACAAGCTGCAGATTTGTGTCAATTTAGCATGTGAACTAAGGATACATGGTTAAAGCATGTTGACCTCTCACTGAGTTAGGTTAAGGAGAAACCAACTCTGAATTAGATATGTATGTCTTAGGGGTGCAACGATACTCGTATCGATATTGAACCGTTCTATACAGTGCTTTCGGTTCGGTATGCATATGTATCGAACAATACAACATTTTTAATTTATTTTATCAACTTTCCTTCTGCTGTCTGTGTTGAGCCCTCTGTGGATCTGCGACAGTGTAGCCTCGGCGGAGTAGTCGAACGCAGATTCACTGAGCGCAGGGCAAGCTAGCGAGACAGAAGTTAAGCTCTCGTAGCAACATTGCAAATTGAACCTCCCCCACCCTCATTCAGATCTGGCCTTTGGAACTATTTTGGTCTTCATGTGACGTATGACCCTGAAGGTAAGCGCGTCATGGACTAAAGTAAAACAGTACAGGGAGTGCAGAATTATTAGGCAAATGAGTATTTTGTCCACATCAACCTCTTCATGCATGTTGTCTTACTCCAAGCTGTATAGGCTACTGTGCATCTCTGTAATGAGAAGGGGTGTGGTCTAATGACATCAACACCCTATATCAGGTGTGCATAATTATTAGGCAACGTCCTTTCCTTTGGCAAAATGGGTCAAAAGAAGGACTTGACAGGCTCAGAAAAGTCAAAAATAGTGAGATATCTTGCAGAGGGATGCAGCAGTCTCAAAATTGCAAATCTTCTGAAGCGTGATCATCGAACAATCAAGCGTTTCATTCAAAATAGTCAACAGGGTCGCAAGAAGCGTGTGGAAAAACCAAGGCGCCAAATAACTGCCCATGAACTGAGAAAAGTCAAGCGTGCAGCTGCCAAGATGCCACTTGCCACCAGTTTGGCCATATTTCAGAGCTGCAACATCACTGGAGTGCCCAAAAGCACAAGGTGTGCAATACTCAGAGACATGGCCAAGGTAAGAAAGGCTGAAAGACGACCACCACTGAACAAGACACACAAGCTGAAACGTCAAGACTGGGCCAAGAAATATCTCAAGACTGGTTTTTCTAAGGTTTTATGGACTGATGAAATGAGAGTGAGTCTTGATGGGCCAGATGGATGGGCCCGTGGCTGGATTGGTAAAGGGCAGAGAGCTCCAGTCCCACTCTGACGCCAGCAAGGTGGAGGTGGAGTACTGGTTTGGGCTGGTATCATCAAAGATGAGCTTGTGGGGCCTTTTCGGGTCGAGGATGGAGTCAAGCTCAACTCCCAGTCCTACTGCCAGTTTCTGGAAGACACCTTCTTCAAGCAGTGGTACAGGAAGAAGTCTGCATCCTTCAAGAAAAACATGATTTTCATGCAGGACAATGCTCCATCACACGCGTCCAAGTACTCCACAGCGTGGCTGCAAGAAAGGGTATAAAAGAAGAAGAACTAATGACATGGCCTCCTTGTTCACCTGATCTGAACCCCATTGAGAACCTGTGGTCCATCATCAAATGTGAGATTTACAAGGAGGGAAAACAGTACACCTCTCTGAACAGTGTCTGGGAGGCTGTGGTTGCTGCTGCACGCAATGTTGATGGTGAACAGATCAAAACACTGACAGAATCCATGGATGGCAGGCTTTTGAGTGTCCTTGCAAAGAAAGGTGGCTATATTGGTCGCTGATTTGTTTTTGTTTTGTTTTTGAATGTCAGAAATGTATATTTGTGAATGTGGAGATGTTATATTGGTTTCACTGGTAAAAATAAATAATTGAAATGGGTATATATTTGTTTTTTGTTAAGTTGCCTAATAATTATGCACAGTAATAGTCACCTGCACACACAGATATCCCCCTAAAATAGCTAAAACTAAAAACAAACTAAAAACTACTTCCAAAAACATTCAGCTTTGATATTAATGAGTTTTTTGGGTTTATTGAGAACATGGTTGTTGTTCAATAATAACATTATTCCTCAAAAATACAACTTGCCTAATAATTCTGCACTCCCTGTATGTTGGATGTGCCACACAGTGCTCAATTACATGGGTGGGAACTAGTGTGTTAGTGCAGTTAGCTCGTTAACGTGTTGGCCGTCTAGCCCCATGCACGGGGCGATCCGCGGTAGCTCGTTAACGGAGATTTGCCGTGTTGTGGCGTTAAGGTCATTTCAATGAGATTAACGCTGACAGCACTAGTGGGAACACAACGAATATGACTGCACATTTACTCCGACATCATCCTAGTGCAAAGACAAGTGGAAGCAGACAAAAACAACAAGCATGCATGCTACAAACTTTACCCGAGTCATTTAGACAGCCGTTAGCACAGGATTCTCCTTATGGGGACCTGATATGTTTAACATGCTGCTGAGAATATAGCCCAGAAGAAGCGGATAGTAGAGCTTTTATTTTATAAGAGCCATTTCTCTGTAATAAACTCTCTTTTCCAAAGATGAGCGATTTCTCGATCAGATAGATTTATTTTTTTTATTTTGTTGTTTCAGCAACATTAAATTTAAAAACTGTACGTTTGAGTTAAAATATATATTTATAATTTTAATAAATGACAAATTAAAAAAGCATGAACATTTTTTTGTATCGAAAAAATATCGAACCGTGACACCAAAGTATCGAACCGAACTGTGAATTTTGTGTATTGTTGCACCCCTAGTATGTATGTATGGATGGATGGATGGAGATCCAGTTGCTTTGTTGTGTTATATTTTGATTTGCTGGCCCGGTGTGGCTCCAAGACTTCTAAGGGACATCTTTAGAAAGTTGTTCTAAGAGATCTATTTCATCCTGCTATGAAATGGTTCCACCTCATTGTTCAATAAGTCCATTGAGATTTTCCCACACAGCCATCCCATGGTTTACAGAGTAGAGTCTTTCAAATGCGCCAACACTCTTTTGGATGCACATTCTTGCCTATGCAAGAAGAGCTCATGGAAAGAAAAAAAAACTACCAGAAATATTTGTAATTCTTAAATTACAGATCTTTATAAAAACATTTTGTGGCATTCTTCCTTGTTACAATATAACTAGACTTTAAGCTAATGGGGTTTTGGCTCTCCTGTACTGGGTCCTTGTCACTTTTTCCTTGTAGTTAATTTACCTTTTTGCCAGCCATGGTGACCGTTAGTTGCTTCCTGTGTCCTCGGCCAGCAGTCTGTGGAGGAGCCTCTCCCCCTCTGTCAGGTCCGGCTTCCTGCTGTCCCTTCCCAGCTGGTGAACCGCCACTGAATGGCTTTGTCACCACCACACGACTATCCTGCTTCCAATCAAAGAAAAGGACAGTCTATGAAATATATGAAATATTGATGTAGTTAACAGCATTTGATAGAACAGATGGGTTCTATCAAATGCAAAGACAACACTGTGGGATATTAGTTAATGTAGCTTTTTTAAAAAACCAGGGGTGTCGAATATAAGGCCGGGGGGGGGGGGGGGGGGGGCAGAGACTCCAAACCGGCCCACTGGACATCTTTGAAAAATGTGAAAATATTTTCCTTTTAATTGTATTCTCATAAATTGTACAGCATTTCCTACTGATGGAGACCTCCCCCACAGTCTTTCATACAACACCAAAGTAATAAATAAACATTTAAATAACAGAAATTCCTGTTTTTTTCTTTTTTTGCACATTAACAAAACTTTCCACTTCAGGAATGATGTACCAGAACGTTTTCTGTAGTTTAACTTATTTCATGTATTTTTTATAATTTAAGCCCAAAGAGTCAAGCTGACAGATTTCCTTTATTAAATAGAGCAGCATTTCTTATTCAGGTAGTAAAACTGAGACGTGTTGGGATTTTGAATTAAAGATAAAATTATTATTATCATTATTTTTGCTGACACTCACACTAGCGGACTTGCTGATTGTGATGGTAAGATCGTCGGCTTTGCCCTTCCGGCTCTGCAGTGCCATTCCTTCCTCTTCTGCTCTTTTCCTGTCCTCCTCTACCTCCTACAAACAATAAAGTAATTAGGAAACCTGAAAGAGTTGCAAGCTCCACACATAAAACCTCAGAAGCTTTTCTATATGTGAAGGCTTCTTCTCACCTTGTACCTCTTCATGAGAGCTTCATTCTTCCTGCGGAGAGCCTCAATCTTCTTGTCCAGCTCCAGGTCCTTCTCATGATCCCTCTTAGGCATCATGTCACTGGAGGTCTGGGATGAGACATTTATAGGTATTCATTAGAAAAATAAAAACATTTACATTTCATCAGATTGATCTTATTTTGAGGCTTCTATGGCTTCATTAAACCTGGTTTTCTCACAGGTGGGGTGCCGTGTGAAATTTAAATAAAACAGAATGAAATGATCTGAACCCTACTGTTCACTGGAAATAAAACAAACAGGATATGGCACAAGCTCAGAAATAACCCAGTCTCATGTTGAAGTTCATGCATCCAACAGGTTTCACAATTCTTTTAGGACTGGAGTAATGTTACCACTTTGTTGCATCACTTCTTCTTTAAACATTTGTGTGGGAACCTAGGAGACAAATTGCAGTCATTTTGACAGTGAAAGGTTTCTTATTTTCCAAACACAGCTGTGTGAAAAAGAACACTTACTGCTTCCCCACAAATTACAAGTAGAATCCAGCTGCTGCCAATCAAATGCACTAGATTAAAAAGAACATCACCAAATGTGTCCACCTCTATAGAAGCAGAGGGTTTTTGGCCGTTAGCTGGTATGGATCACCTCAAGCTCAAACTATACAATGCTCAGAAAAAATACCAGGCCTCAGTTAACATGTTAAAAGTTAAAGTTTGTGACAGTACAGAGGAGAAAGCCATCTTTTCTCTAAAAGAACATGGCAGCAAAGCTTAGCTTTGCAAAGCTACATCTGAACAAACCACAAGACCTCTGAAACAATGTCTTTTGGACAGGGAAGATTAGTGTGGAGATGTTTGGCCATAATACAAAACTGCACGTACCAGCACACCAGGACCTCATGGCAACTGTCAAGTACGGTGGTGGAGGGCTGATGTCTTCGGCCTGTTTTTCATCTATAAAACCTGGACACCTTGAAGTCCACGAGCTCCTCTATATACCAAGGAATTCTAGAGTCAAATGTGAGGTCATCTGTCTGATAGATAAAGGTATAAAGCTCATGCAACAAGACAGCAGCAAATCTACCACAGAATGGCTGAAAAAATTAAAAGAACCAAGGTGTTGTAGCAATGTCCAGACCTCTAACTGAAATACTGTCGTACAAGTTTCAAAGGACTCCATTGAGACCTCCATAAACTCTCTTGACTCTATTTTAACTGCCTACATGCCTTTTAGCACTTGGACCACTTTACTGCAGAGCCCTGGAGAATCATCACTGTTTATAACAAGCTGTTTTTTGGTGTGTGTGAAACACTTTCATTACTTAACAAATTTAATTTGCACCGCAAACAATAGTCTAGAAATGAAAAACTTTTGTTACAACTGATCTATACTAAGCAATGAGCAAATAAGATTACAAACCAAACCATACACACCTGCTTTAGCAGTGTAAAGAATTTGATATTATTGTTCTAGACACATTTATCAATAAAGAACAAAATGCCTACATTCAGCACTCAGCTCTATTCTTGTGTTTCTGTATATATTGTGAGTTTGACCATAATTACAATGACATTTAAATAAGCAACTGCAACAATATAAAACCTGCTTACAAGCAGAGGAGAAACCAAGGCTGACAGGTGAAGTAACCATCAGCTGATCAGCTGGACTGACAATTATTTTAAAAAGGCACCTGTGTACATCAGTGTGCAGCAGTGTGCACACTAATAACACACTAATAACACTGATAGATCCTCACACCCACCACAGATGGAGCATTCATCATGAAGCTCAGTTACACGAGCTGAATGCATATGCAGACCAAATTTAAATACCCCAATGCAATCAGCAGGGCACAAATAGAGGCTCCATACTGAAAATGTGCTCCATGTGCTCTCATACAGCCTGCTTCCTTCAGAGAGAACCTCACTTTATCATATTATACCAACTGTAACTGTAAAAGCAAGGGCAGGCATTAAGTTAAAGGACTCTTAAATGTGCACAGATGTTCACAGAGCAGGGACAGTGAAGCATCAGATTTCTGCATGAAAAAGAGCTAATTTCCTTTAACCTGCAGCAGCTTAGCCTCCTGTTCCCTCCCTCCCTTACTCCCGGGTCCAAAGTGTGGCTCAGAAAACTGGTGAAACAGGAGCACTCCTCTGGAGCCCAGCGGCTAAAAGAGGCTATACTACCTTCTTTAAAGCAAACAGTAATTCAAGGATATAGCTTCAGAAGCTGATAAAAGCAAAGTGCAATCTTTCTCATCGCCACTGGGGGGACGATTCCAAAATCAGGCAAATTATATAGAAGTCTGTGAGAAAATGTTCCAAATAATCCATTTATTTATGACCTAAATGTAGGTCACAAATATGAGTTTGTTGTTACAATTGCTTGCTTAAACTCTTATGTAGCACAACATTGTGTTGATTTTGTAAACCGTGGCTTAATTGAAAATAAAAGACACAATAAAGTCCTGCACAAGTTTGAGTGTGGCTGATGTGATACACAAATATAGAATAGAATAGAATAGAATAGAATAGAATAGAATAGAATATGTGCCAAAGCTAAAATAGAGCAGACTTGTCATTTCAAGACTATTTCAATTATCAGTACTTCTTCTCTTATAGCAAGCCAACACCATTTTTCTTCTTAGAAAGAATTCAAACATAAACAGCAGTACGGGATTAAATCTGAATGAACAACATTCACTGTCAAATCAATCAGCTATGTGTCTCCCTCTTTGAATCACTGTCGGCATCATCTGTTGTTATTCACAGCTCTGGAGAAGTGACAGTAACGCCGGCAAATAGAGAATTTGCCACTTCTGCTTGTTTGCATCTGTGAGGAAAACATAATTCATTTTGAAGTGTCCTGTTCTCCACTCTCTGCATAAGTGACTCTGAGGGGTCAGATCATCCTGACATGCATAGGACGTAGATGTGCCAAAGTGAGTCAGTCATCCTCCACTGTTGCTTCACTGACGACATACAAGTCAAGGTTTCTAGCACATAACGATGACTCACTATGAGGACCGCAAGGAATCTATTCATGTTTTTTTTCCATCACTGCAAGGAATGGCTGCCACTGGGATGCTGAATAGTTGAATTCACACTGAGCTCTCAAATCGGTCTGATTTTTTGCAAAATGACGGCAACTACATATCCTGAAATCGTCTGGGAAGCTGCAAAAAGCTCAGCGGTTGTGAAAAAAGTTTGGAGTCATTCAAAGGGGCGAACAGGCTGGAAAGTGGTTACCTCACTGCTCTTAGTTGTCAGGGTACCCAAACACAACAGACCATGAGGACATACCACCAAGAATAGGCGCAACAGAGAAACTCGCTGTCGACTCCGATTCTCAGGGAGGCCAATGGCGGAGAGTGAAGCAAACGCCCGCTTCAACGAACCAAAAAGTGGGGAGAATCTTTGCAGAAATGGCAAACCTCTGGCTCCTGGCGACCTGTGACAGTGCAGGAGCACAGCTAACACCCTCACGCGATCAAACGGCACACAGACCCTGCCAGCGGATGGCATCCATGCCCGGACAGACGGGCAAAAGGGGGAGGAAGCAGCCTGTAGGGAGAAAGCTGCCAAGGCTCCCCCCCCCCCACACACACACACACACCACCTCCTACCCGGCGATCCTGCCACCTACGGGAGCGACAGCAGGGGAGAGAAAGAGCCAGAGACACAGCTGAAACTGCGACAGAGCAGAAGAGGAAACGAGGGGGAACCTAATACTAAAAAAAGAGAGGGAGAGCGAGGGGGAAGAAGAGAGAAGGCACTCACTGGTCTTTCCATGTCAGCGCTGGGAGCTGGGCTGGGTCCAGGCGCAAGGCAGCCGTGGCGGCAGAGAGGGCTGGCTGGAGTCGACGATCATGCCTTGATTACAATGAGCCAAGTTGGGCAAGCAGCCAAGACGTCTAACAAATGCACAGAGCTCCCCTGTTAACGGATTTCACAGCGCCCACCCGCTCTCTCTCTCGCTCTCCCTCTCCAAGCCTCCTACCCGCTTGTCCTCACTCCCTCCTACCCTCCGTCTCCCCCTATAAAGCACTTGCTCGTTCCCCTCCTCACTTATCTTCTGCTCGAGGCACGCCGGTTAAAACCTGTTACCCTCCGATCATGCGACGCACTCTGTGAATCTGAAATTAGCGCTATTGCTCAAATGACACTGTAATAAACAAAAATAAGAAACACCTTTTTTTTCCTATAAGTGAATAGAACGCCACATGCTTGGCAACAAATCTGTCTGATTTCTCGTATGTTTTTATGCTTCAGACACTGGCAACATAAGAACAGTTTCCCCTTTATTATCTAAAATGTAGACTAAAACTCGCTGATTCCAAAACTGGCACAATTTGGTTTATTAAAACATAAAATACTACTCTAACCTTTTAAACAGAACTCCTTTCCTAGCTTATCATACCACTGTGTGGATCCAGGCATCACAGAAATATGATGCACGTGCTGTTTGTTCCCACTGTGGTTTCAGTAGCTCTTTTTCCCATGATGTCAAGACTACACGTTGAGAGTACTAAAGAAGCATCCTAAAGAAAGGTGCACTGCAGGGGGAGTGGGGGGCTTGCATTTCCCACCATTCTTCACACGCCGAGCGCTGCCTCTACCAAAGTTTGAGCGCTGAAGACATGCAACAGCCTGGCACACAAATAACACAGGCAGCTGAAGAAAGGCTACAGCACTGAGGTCGGTCACTTAACACTCCGAGTCAGTGCTCTGCAATTTCCACTGCATTGTGGAAACAATAACACCATTGAAAGTTACCACTGGGAGCTGTTGCATATTTGTCATATTCAAGTCCACATAGCTTTAATTCTGCACATATCAATCCTGCCAATGAGCAAAAATATATATATTTTAGAATAAATAAATATATATGATGTTAAGGCCCCTAATATATCAATATCAAAACTATTCTACTAAATGGGGAAGTAAGTTGTTAAATATTATAATGACTGCAAGGAAGTGTAATAGCAAGCTGTTATCAATATCAGATCAGAGAGAAGCCTTACACTGACACTGTATTATAATTTAAGGGTTATGTTTACTGTCACTGGTGTGAAAAGGACCAAACATAGTAGAATCAGAAATGTCAAACCAATGAGGACCCACAATGCAACAGTCACATGTAAAATATAAAAACACCGTAGTACTGCAAGATTATTACAGTTAGTTACTTACAAGTAAAGTCAGGAAAAAGAAGCCCACTGTAAACTGAAATAAAAAAAAATACAAAAATAAAACATTAATATAATGAAATATACAAAAATATAATGTGTGAGATGAGTAATGGTTCTTAAAGCATCGTTAGACTCTTTGAAAGTCAAAGCTTAAATGGCAAATACGGGGTAAGTTAAAAGGCAAATTTATAAATTTCTTGCCTGACAGTTCAAATGCTATGCTTAAAACAGGCAGACAGAAAAATACACTCATGTCAACAGCAGCAGAACTCACCGCCATCGAGGATAACAGCAGAGACACAGGCTGCAATGTGACGTCATGTCCACCAGGTGGCGCCAAATCACCGTCAACATTAGCGAAGTTCCACGAGGCGAGACGAGTTATTGATTTGAAAATAAATTCATAGAAAATCATTCTTACGTCCTTTTGGTAGCGTTTGCACGAGTGTGTGTGATCATTCTGTCTGTAAGCACGATAACTCGAAAGGTTTTGAATGGATTCTGATAAAACTCTATAGGAGTGTAGAGTGGGTCATGATAACAATGCATTAAAATCACATGGCTGACATCCAACAAGGTCTTCAAGGTCAATTTAATGACTTGTTGCCTGAAAAATTGGCAAAAAAAACCCTCACAAGTGATTGTGATTCTCACAAGTGTGGTATGTATTGTCAACATCTAGAAAGTGGTGTTTAACGATTTAAAATATCATATGACATGTTACACAGAATTAGAGCTGGGCGATATAAGATTTTTTCATATCACGATATGCTTTTTTCATTTCAGGCGATAACGATATCTATCACGATATAAGCCAAATAACTATATTTGTAAGATTTAAATGTGCCGTTGCTCACAAGTAAAATGTGAAATAATCAGGGTTAGGGTTAGGGGGGGTAGAGGAAGAAGATATATATATATATATATATATATATATATATATATATATATATATATATATATATATATATATATATATATATATATCTCTTCTTCCTCTACCCCCCCGCCCCCCCAATTTTTGCACATGTCGAGGAGCGTGTCAGGCTACATTTCACTGTGTGTTATACTTGTATAACTATGCATGTGACAAATAAAGAACCTTGAACCTATGTCAGCGCTGGGAGCTGGGCTGGGTCCAGGCGCAAGGCAGCCGTGGCAGCCTTGCGCATAACTGCAGCATAACTAAGGGAGGATTCAGGGTCACCTGGTCCAGCCCTAACTATATGCTTTAGCGAAAAGGAAAGTTTGAAGCCTAATCTTGAAAGTAGAGATAGTGTCTGTCTCCTGAATCCAAACTGGAAGCTGGTTCCACAGAAGAGGGGCCTGAAAACTGAAGGCTCTGCCTCCCATTCTACTTTTAAATACTCTAGGAACAACAAGTAGGCCTGCAGAGCGAGAGCGAAGTGCTCTAATAGGGTGATATGGTACTACAAGGTCATTAAGATAAGATGGGGCCTGATTATTTAAGACCTTGTATGTGAGGAGCAGGATTTTGAATTCAATTCTGGATTTAACAGGAAGCCAATGAAGGGAAGCCAAAACAGGAGAAATCTGCTCTCTCTTTCTAGTCCCTGTCAGGACTCTTGCTGCAGCATTTTGGATTAGCTGAAGGCTTTTCAGTGAGTTTTTTGGACATCCTGATAATAATGAATTACAGTAGTCCAGCCTGGAAGTAATAAATGCATGAACTAGTTTTTCAGTGTCACTCTGAGACAGGATATTTCTAATTTTAGAGATGTTGCGCAAATGGAAGGAAGCAGTCCTACATATTTTAATATGTGCATTGAAGGGCATATCCTAAGGTTTTCTCACAGTGTTACTGGAGGCCAAGGTAATGCCATCCAGAGTAAGAATCTGGTTAGATACCATATTTCCAAGATTTTCAGGGCCGAGTACAATAACCTCAGTTTGATCTGAATTAAGAAGCAGAAAGTTAGCGGCCATCCAGGTCTTTATGTCTTTAAGACATTCCTGCAGTTTAACTAATTGGTGTGTGTTATCTGGCTTCATGGACAGATAGAGCTGGGTGTCATCTGCATAGCAGTGTAAATGTATGCTATGTCTTCTAATGATGCTGCCTAAGGGAAGCATGTATAATGTAAGCACAATTGGTCCTAGCACTGAACCCTGTGGAACTCCATAATTATATGTGAAGAGGACTCTTCAATTATATAAATAAACTGAGTGTATTAATTCGTTGGATTCTTGTTCAATATTGTTATTACTGAAAGGAAGACTAATTGCAAGCTGTTATCAATATCAGACCAGAGACAAGCCTTTGATAATGATAAAAATGCAAAAATGTGTGGAACGGCCTAAGCTAAAATGAATAAACATTAAATGAATCAGGAGCGGTTTATAGATGCTGTGCCTAAATTAGACTCAGTGATCAATGAAAGCACTCGGTTATAATTCCCGTGTCTAAAGTTCAGTTTGCACATGTAGGGACACAGGTTTAAGACTTTAAATGCAACATTTAACCACTTAGCTTAAAGCATCATGGGACTCTTTGATAGCCTAAGATAAGATGAAGGTAAATAAACCTGACTCCAAAGACTTCCCTGAAAATTCCAGTGATTCGTCTTGAACAAAACAGACGGAAAACCAGCAGCACTACTCATCGTAATCATGGCTTAAAGCAGAGACAGGCTGCAATTTGGTGTCAGGTTCACCAGGTGGAGCCAAATCATCATCAACACGAGTCATGCATCAAGAGACGAGACGCCGAGTTAATTATTTCAAAGTAAATTGTGTGGTATGCATAGTCAGCATATCTAAAGTGCCATGTAAAGATTTAAAATATAATGCCACATTTGACCTGTGACCTCTCTTTCAAGGTCAATAGAGTAATATGAAGGTCAAAGTGATAATATTGCTATACAAAGCTGGATTGATAACATAAAGGCATATAGAGAATGATACATGGGGATTTTAAAAGTTGCATTGCTTTGGACCCCTGCATTGGCAACATTTAGGAAATGATACTGCTTAATGGGGCTTCTAAATATCACACTATAGTTTGACCTCAGACCTCACTTTTACATTTCAGATGCGCTTTTCTATATATAATCAAAATCAATATGTATCGTAGACTCTTGAGGTCTTAAAGCTCATTCCATATGACCTGTCATATCAAAAGAAATGAGATGCAGGTTATTCAACCAAAACACTTTTTGATGAGAAATATTTAAGGTAAAGAAAAACCAAGCACGCTATGAAAAGTATTGGGAAAACAAACATTTATAAATATAAAGAATAAAATAAATAATAAAGAAATATAAATTACTATTATCATTGATAAAATAAATATAAACAACTGCATTTTTAAGAGTCGTTCAGTTTTCATGTGCTTTTGTATTATTTCCACTTTCATGTGTTTATTTCATCATTTGTTTTCACTGACAGTAGTCCTCTACATATGTTTCACTGCTTTTTCTTCTGGAGAAAAAAAACAGTACTGGGATGTCAATACATTAAATTTTATTTGAGGTTTTCATTAACGTTTTTTGTTGTTGTTGTTTTTTCACCTGAACCAAGTATTGTAACATTTTCAGGGCAGTAAGATGTTTGCATCAAACACTCAAGTTCCTGCATGTTGCGATGGAACAGACATGCCCACAGGCTAGAACATTTGAGAACAGATCGCTTAGATTTCTAAGAACTTTGGGTGTGTTGTTCAAAACTCTTCTGACATCACCTAAGTCACGAGATATTTGTCTATTTGAATCACCTGATGTGATGTTTCACACCAGGGATGTAACAAACCAGAGATTGAGGGTGGAATTATGAACAAGAATGGACAAAGCAACATGTTTAGGCAATTCTTTTTGCACTCCCAAGACTAGACGAGAACTTTTCAATCACTACCCTGTCTCACTGTACTCAGATGGTTTAGACATTATTAATTCCAGATTATGAGAAAGAACCAATGCACTTTGGAAAGTGAAAAGGAGCATCTAAAGAAGTGTTGGGCATACAGTACTGTACTGAATATTCATTAATGAATATAATCAGAAGGGCTTTCCACAAAAGCTGTCTAAAATAACTAAAATCAGTCAAACCTACTTCTTCTTCTTTTTTTCACTGTTGATAAACAAAAAATGAACAACCCACAAACCAACATCAACACCGAATAACCAAAGAAAAGTCAGTTGGCCGCACAAAAAGAAAAGAAGTCAGTTAAACTGTAGGATTTGGTGACATCATTCGAACCCAACCCAGCAACGGAAAATAGATTGGTCACATCTATCAAAACCAAAACAAATAACAAAATACAGGTTTAAAACGTCCCATTTAATTAGCTGCAGTGGCTTGAAGGAGGAGTGAGACAGAGAGACACAAAATCAGTTTTCTAGCTTCAGTTCTGGATGTTTTTTCAGGCCACAACTGGAGCCAGACACATCTTGTGTGTACTGGGAGTGGCACACTAATAGTGCTGTGCAAAAATCTTGACAGGCTATAAATTATATTTCCCTAGGAAAATGGTAAACATGTTGGGTGACTTATTTAAGCATGCAATGATACATACAAATACTGTATATAAGTAAAAAAAAAAGAAAGAAAGAAAATCCACCAAGACCACATGTACCTCCCTCCTGTCCTCCTCCTCTCTTATATATTGATTATGATTTGAACAACATATTTCAAATTTGGATTCATCACTCAGTAAGACCTGTTGCCACTGATTTTCAGGCACGTTCTTGAGTAATTTGGGACACACCCCAGCCTTTTCTCCCTGTTTCCCTTCCTTAAAATTAGCTGTGTAACAGCCAACTTTACACTGAGACCATTTCATGAGGCTTTATGAGACTTCAGTGAATGTTAGAAGGATTGATTGAAGGACCAGATGCATCTCTTAATTGCTTATTTCTTTACAACATTTTAAAGACATGACTTTCAAATACTGTTGTGGTGTGGATAGTATCAGGCCTGACATTTATTGTTTTGTCCACCCATTTTCCAGTTTTCTCAATTTTAGGGTCAAACTGCAAACATTATGATATTATATGATAAATTTGATAACTCTTTGAAAAATCACCTTATTGTTGCAGTAATTAAGAGTCCTAACAGCATACACAGTAAATAATATAAATAAAAGAAAGAAGAAAAACTGAAACATAAAGACACAAGAGAAGGAACACGTTTCTTGATAAGGACGTGTATAGGATGGGAATGGTAAACTTAAATATGCAAACAGTGAGATGTAATATATAAAATAAATACATGAACGGGATTTTTGTTTTGTTTTTTGTTGGGGAGTTTTGTAGGTTGCCTGTAAAGGTTTTGGTGTGGCTGTTTTGTGTAGACATAAGACCAGATAATCCCTTAACTACCTTTGCTATGCTTGAATGATTCATAGTGTTAAGTGGCCTAACAAACTACAAAATATTCTTCTTAAAATGAGTCTGAAAATTAGAGGAAAAATAAGCTAATCTTCAAAATTAAAAAAAGAAGAAAAAGAAAAAGACAGAGTCAGAAACCCTGGATCACTATTGCTCAAGACCGCTTCCAAGAACGTCTGGCTTCTTGAAAGCAAATTATAAGAAATGAAGGCTGGCCCGAGGCTTTTTCAAACAACTGCACACACACCACAATTTTTGTTTTGCTGTCTTTGTGAGGCCCTTTAGTTAGTCTTTAGGACTAAGGTCTTGCTCTAAGTCTAAGAAAATGACATTTTACTTAAAAGTTGTGCCTTTTACAAAGCAGAAATAGAAATAAATGCTATCTATACTGACCATTTGCAGATAAAAACAACACCATAATATTAAGAAAACTACCATGTAAGTATTCTAATAAAAAAGTTTGAACTGGATTTGGAGTTGTTTTCTCTGCAGCACATTTGGTGCAGAGACGGTGGTTGTATCCGACAGGTTTGGTGTTTTGGAGCAGAACAAAAGCTGACCTGTAATTTTCAGGTTACACCCTGCCCCACACTAAAACATCCTCATTCTTCATCTCAAACTCTGCCCTATAAATACAGCTGTGAAAACAGACGTCAGACACAAATTACTCTGCTTACTGCATCGGGTATGTAACTGGCATTGTTGATTGCTTGTGATGATTGATTGCAGTAAAAGTTTAACACTTAATTTTCTTCTACTTTTGTCTTTTCCAGGTGAGAACGTTTCACTGCACTTGTAAACAAGACAAAATGAGTGACCGTAAGTCTCTGATTCAGATATCTGTTTATATCGAGATCACTGACATGTAGTAATTAGGCTGAAAAACTATGTGCTACTGCTGCATGTATGTTCACTGCACTTGTGCACAGCTCATTTGTTTTATTTGCACTTTTCTACTCTGCAATTAGACAGATGTGCAAATGCAGCTATATGTTGAATTCTTGTTCAAAATCATTTCAGTGTTTGATTTAAGAACAGTGTGCTCTTTATTTAACATAACGTCAGCTCTCTGAGAGGCAGCATTGTCTATACTGTCGTTCTGCAAAATTATTTAACGCATTTGCTTTATATTAAGTCTTCTGCTTCTTATATTATGTCTAGTATTTCTGTTATTATGTCTACTATTTTTTAAGTTACCAATTTTGATTTTTTTTGTTTTTCCAAATACAGCCAAAGCCCAGGTGAGTGAATTAATTTGGCTTCCATTGTTTCACACCTGTGACAAACAGCATAACAAACTTGTTCTAACGAAGCAATCTTCCTCTCTAAAAAGCAAGCTCTGGGAAAAGGATCAGATTGTGAAAGAAAACTTTCACTTGTGTACTTTCTGCTGTTTTGCTTTACTGGTTGATGCTATTTTGACATTTTCTCTTCCTATGGTTGGGATGCCTTTTTTTAATTACTTTATTCCCTCTGAAATGGTAAATTCAAATTTTCTCTTACAAAGTAAGTCGATTCTTCTCATTTGAATCTTTTTGGTTTCTATATAAAATATTTCACAAGTCACACAAAATAAATCTGTTAAGTTTAGTTTTGTTGCCAGGGCTAGGTTTCCATTTCACGCATTAAATGCTGCAGAGGAGTTTGAGTGTCACTGCTCAGACAAAACTGCTTTTGTCTGAGTATCTTTGCAAGTTGTTGTCACATTTCTCTCTGTAGCCCTGAACCCCCTTACTTAGATACAATTTAAATAGCAGTAAAAACTAGCAGAAATGGGCACTCCGTCTTCAACACATCTGTGCTGGCCATGCTGTGCATAAAATCTCAAAGGCACAAAATGCCAAAACAAATCACGGAAGCAGTTGTGACCTCACATTTGGCACATACCATAATTTGTGAGGGTGAGATTTGTGGGGCGTGCCAATTCACAAGAGATCACCGATTCCCATAAAAAACAAGCTTGGTATCCAACCACGGCAAACAATTTTGAGGTTGCTGCAAAGTGAGTTTCAAGAAGCATTTTCATTTTTTTTCTCATGGTTGTTAACAGGGAAAAGGCCAAGAACAAGGGAAAGGAAAAGGCCAAGAACAAGGGAAAGGAAAAGGCCAAGAACACGGACATGGAAAAGGCCAAGAACAAGGGAAAGGAAAAGGCCAAGAACACGGACATGGAAAAGGCCAAGAACAAGGGAAAGGAAAAGCACCACCTCACTAATAAATAATGAATCATTATTCTGTGGTCATTTTTAAGAGATAAAAATGTCTTTAATAAACTAAAATAAAAAACAATGTGTAATTTGTTCATTTAAACATGAGTTTCTAGCAGAGCCCACAGCAGAACATTTATTCAAAACATAAAAGCTTTTACAATAACCATTAACCATTTGCTGATGACTAAAATGACATGACTAAGAAATACAAAGTGCCTTAAGTGAAGGAGTTCTGCATAGCTTCTGCAGATATTAAAAAATGGGATAATCAATATAAATGGGCATCAATGCCAACATGCTTTAAGACAAACATAAATTGTTATGGCAGTATTAAATATAAAAACAATCTTAAGACCAGTTTTGGAAGTTTCTCTATATGGGACGACTTCTTTTTACCTCTTGCTGCTTCATGGAGGCCTCCTTCTTCCAGCTTCCTTATGGCGATTCCTATTGGGCAACATGTTTACATCTTACACACACAAGATTACAAGATTTTGATATATACACCCCAGTTCAGTGAGGATTTGATCATCTGTTTGGGGTCTAGGCAAACATTCACAATGGGGCTCTCCAAACAGCGTTAGGCACCATTACACTGGCTTCCAAATTCAGAAAATCTCAATGCAATACATTTATTTTCTTTTGAAAGATTAGAAAAACAAAGGAAACAGGAAAAAATATCTATTTTCGAAAACTAGACTCTTTGAATTATTATTGTTGTTATTATTATCATATATTCCATTTTTATTTGGTAAATGGCCTGTATTTATATAGCGCTTTACTGGTCCCTAAGGACCCCAAAGCGCTTTACATATCCTGTCATCCACCCATTCACACACACATTCACACACTGGTGATGGCAGCTACATTGTAGCCACAGCCACCCTGGGGCGCACTGACAATACTTTAAAGACTGCACCTTTAGAGCTGATGTAAGTGATTCAAGTTTGTGCCTGTTCACATCGAGCAGACATACCAAGACGTAGCATGAGTCGAACTTCACTCCGTTTAAGTACGCAGCTCTGATGTGTTTCTGTATGGCATTGAAAAGCTATGAGATTGATTTTTTTTAACAAAGTATCAGATGCAGCTATGTCCCAGAAAATAAATAACTCATTTAAATCTGTAAAAGTTTTGGCTGCAACCTGCAAAACTCTTTCTCACCTATCATGAAACATATCAGGTGACATTCTTTTGTCTCGTAACACACCAGCCAGCCAGCTTGCACGATGCAAGACATCAGATCTAGTTTTGTATGGATGCATACAGATAAAAGGTGTGCACCAAGTTGTGTATAATTATCGTAAATACCAGACAGGAACTGTTGCTTTCTCTCTGTGAGCTCACTCTTCTCCCCCCACACACACACACACACACACACCAGTTCCAGCATGTTTGAACTGATTATTTTGGAATATGTAGTTGTTTAGAAATGGCTCCAAGAGTCCCAATTTGTGTAAAGCAGCAGTTCTTCTCAAATCGTCACTGAGCTCCTTTGACTATCTTATTCTTAATTAAGTGCTTTTGATAATCACTAACAAGATGTTAACAAGCCTTGACCAAGTTAAAAGGCATTGTCGAACCTTCAGAAGCAAGATTTAACTTATTAAAAGATTTAACTGACTAAATATTACAGTCACACAATGACTATTTACAGTCATTTCATTGTTGCAGTCAATCATTACAACCTTAAAATGACCATGACTGTGTGAAAATTTGACAGTAACTGTAAATTTATTATAGTAATATATTCTAGTAATATCTAAGTAAAATTCATTTGTATGTGACTACAACCCTCAGAAAAGCATTCTAAAATACAGTAAGACTCAAGAATTTGGATTATTTATTTACAAACTATAAAAACAAAAACAAAAAAACATAAAAACATAAAAACAGCATTAACATCAAACAAGGGATGGCAAAAAGTAAAAAGGGAAGCTACAGTCACAAAAAGCCTGGTTTCCCTCCTTGAATGCCGTCCAATGTCAGAAAAGAAAATGACTGTCACGGCTGCCGAGGCGAGCCGTGTGGAATAAATGAGGATCCAATCGCAGGCAGTCGTAGAGAAGTGAAGGTGATTTATTGAACACAAAAAGAATGTGGACAAACAGCAAACGGGGCTCGAACTAAACTAAACTGGGAAACAACTAAACTACAGAGCACAAACCTGAATGAAAACAAGCAGAGGAGGATGACGATGAACAGCAGGGAGAAGACACGGTGGATACACAGACTGACACTGAGTAATACAGACGAACCGGCAACAGGCAGGAGAACATACAGGGCTTAAATACACACACCAGTAATCAGGGGATGAGAGACAGGAGGGCAACACAGCTGGGAGGAATCTGGGCTGACGGGACAGGGGAAACGTAACCTGATCACACTCACATACGACACGGACCTTCACAATAAAACAGGAAACTCAGACACATGGAACCAGACAAGACATTGAACTAAACAGACAGATTCACAAACAGATGGGGTGACACCATAGACGCAGACTCAGAGGCAGACCGAATATAACACAGAACCTAAACAATCATCTAGAAAATGATAACAAACTAAAAGCGCTGGGTCACCGACCCAGGACCATGACAATGACCACAAAATCAAACGCAAAAGAAGTGGTTGGAAGATGTTGTGCAGGAAAGAAGAGGACCAGTTTCCTCCTCCGAGTCCAAAGGCCATTCAAACACATTCACAGTTTCGATCATTTATTGCTCATATCTTAAGAATTCTTTACAGACTAGCAACATGTTAATGTTTACAGTGCGTCTCAAAGCATTTCAAGAAGGTGGCTGTCAGCTGCTTCTAAAAAAGGTATGATGTCTTTGTACCTATTGTTATTTTTTTGGTGACCATTTATGTTAACTGGGAGTTATAAGAGAATGGCAACACAATAACTTTGTCTCATTGAAAGCCAAACAAAAGGAATCTGACTCACCTGGATTTACCTCCTATCTTTTACAAAATAAAATAAAAAAAACTTCACAACATAAAAACACTCAGTGCTGGTCTCTTCAAATTTCGTATCCTTTCACTTGTGTTACGCCCCCCCCCCCCACCATGGTGGAGGCAAAGGTAGGAAGGAGACAGCAACACTGGACAACCACAATCAATGAAGGAGGAAGACCACAGAACAGTTAAGAATCAGGCCGGATTTATTGGTTGCTTGCCTTGATAGTCAAACTTAACAACAGAAAAGAGGTGGGGGAGGAGGACTGGGCGGTTGATCCAAATCAAAGAAATTAATAAAACAAAAAGAGGTCGATAGCTTCCAGGGCCTAACTCAAACAAAAAATGCAAAACAAAAGGCCTACCTAGCTACTCGACAAAAGGTCAGTGAAAACATACAAGAGTGGCATCAACCGCATAACCTAGTGTGACTAACAGATTAAAACCTGCAACCAGTGTATAGGGTACCCCAGCTTACCTGTCCAGCCTCCCACCACACACAATACAAAGAAGCCTGTTCGCAAATGTTTGTCATAAAGCAGAAGCCAGCAGCCACCAGCTGGCCAGGGAGCTGCTCATTTGTAGTAATCCTCGGAGAGTGATTGGCCAACTGTGCCCAGACCAGCCAATAAACACATGCCAATCAACTTTGAACTGGCCAACAGGTGGAGGCTTGACACCTGAAAGATAAAAAGAACACCAAAAGCAAAGCCACATCTCTTGGCACATAACACTTGGCTAAATGAAATGATTTGGCTTGCATCAGTCACAGGATGACCATTAACCAATGCTCACCCTTGACGGCAGAGCAGGCTGGTTACGAGCCAGGAACATGTTTGCAAAGAGCGACGAACTAAAACAAATGAGCGTGCTGTGTGTGCACTGTACAACAACGCAACAAAACATTCTCTGTCCTTTTATTAACTTTGTATTTATTATTTATTACTTTATTGTTTTGTTCTTATTACTTTATTATTATAGCACTAGGAATAAATAATAAGTGAAGGATTCTGGATCCCCACCACGATAGATACAAACTTGTGGCCACAGTACATACAGTATTCTGGAGAAGGTATAAATGTGACTACCCTACAATCTGAGCAGCAGCAGCCCCTCAACATTTTCCCCACCTGATGACAGTAATATAGTACGATGCAATTCCATATAAGATTCTTGATGAATGCAGGATGTTATTATTCAGCCTGGTTCTATGTGCCCAATTTAACTTTGAACACCCAGTCCCCCTGCTGGGGGACTGCTGGGGGGGGGGACTGCACCCAGACCCAGGTGGTGTTACCCTTTTCCCTGGGTTGGGGAGAGGCAGACCGCCCCGACTCGGCAGCAGCAGGGAGGCCCCATTTTCCAGACCAGCCGCAGAAAATGGGGGTGAGAGAAGACTCCAAACCTCCCTCCACCCGCTCATTGTAGTGTTGATGCATGTGTGTTCTAAGGTGCATTTAAAACCCAGGAGGGCATGGAGCTACCTGCCAGAGAGCAGCAGGTAAGCGCATGGTCCCTCCTGCTAGCCCTCAATGTCTACGTGTATTTAAAATTGAGAGGTGGGCAACGACGCCAGGGGTGAGGTGTACACCCTGATGGTACTTTGGAGTCCGTGTATCGTGCCCACCCCCAAGATCCTATATGTATGTGTAATGAGAGTGTGAGTAATGTGAATGTCTAAGTTGTGGGATAAAATTGTGGCAGAGGCAGCCAGAAGGGGACAGAGGGGGGGGGCTTCCCCTGCACCCTGGTGACATACCCCTACTCCAAGGCCCTGCATGTGTGGGTGGTTGTGGTGGAGCAGGAAGAGGGAGGCAGCTGGAGATGGGGAGGGAAGGAAGGGAGGGGCAAGTGACCCCTCCCTGGGGCCAGCTCCCCCGCTGACCCGAGTAGGCACCCCCATACTCCGCGACCCGCCAGGGAAAGGGGGCCCAGGCCCATCCAGACCGGGGCCCAGTGCAGCAGCGCCCCCCGGCCCCACAGAGCCTGGGACAGTCCACCCAACCCCACCACAGAGAAAACTGCACCCACCCCCCCATCCACTCATCTTCCAGACTACATGAGACAATAGACGCCCAGGCTGAGATCTTCCTCCACCTCTCCTGTATCTCCCCCTCCTGCAGAGAGAGCCCCTGAGGAGAGGAAAGCTCCTGCAAGATGTGACAATCTCCCCCACCAGTTGAAGAGCCCCCCAGGTGGCTCGATGCACTGGCGGCACCCTGCTCCAGGGCTGGGCCCCCATACACCCACCCGCCCACAACCCCGGCAACACACCAACCAGGACCCAAGCCCCGAGGCCCGGCCAGGGCCCCAGCCCAGAGACGGAGCGCCCCCAGAACCTCACGCCCATCCCGGACCCACCCAGGGGCAGCCAGGCTACCAGCTCAGTAACCCACGTCCGTCAGCACAGACCCTCCCCTAGCCCCGCTGCACGCAGCTACGAGGAAACAGTCACCCGAGAGCCAAAAGAGCCCCCAACCGGACATGACCGCTACCCCGGGTTGAGCCCCCCAAGGAAGATGCCTCCGGGGAACCCCCCGACGCCCTAAGCCTGTCCCTACCCCCACACCAATCACAACAGTGAAGGCGGAACCAAACTATGACCCCCCACCCCCACTAGGTGATGGAGCTGATCAAAGGAGCCCAGAGCAATTGATCTGATGTGGTGGCAGAGGCTGTATCAAGACTAATGTAATCTAATAGATAATTTCTATATTGGTTAGAATTAAGATTATTTTTATTTTTCCAGTTCATGAGGACTGTTTTCTTGGCTATGCATAGGGCAGTGAAAACCATATGGGCGATATTCTTTTCTGAAGTGACATTATCTAAGCTGCCCAACAAACACACTAAGGGGGAAGTTGGAATGTTACATTTCAGACACTTCGATAAGTCTTCACATATCTCGCGCCAAAACTTCTGAACTGGTGGACAGAACCAAAGAACGTGGATATAATTGTCCGGTGAATTGGTTTGGCAGTGTGAGCAGTTGTTGGTAGACGTAAAGCCCATCTTGAACATCCGATGACCTGTATAGTGCACTCTATGTAGTATTTTGTATTGAATTAATTGAAGACTGGGATTTCTAATTAGATGAAAGGTTTTTAAGCAAATCTGAGACCAGAAGTTTAGGTCTAAGTTAACTGATAAATCCGCTTCCCATTTTGCAATAGGAAGTGATATTGATTCATCTGTTTTAGAAAGCATTCTGTATATTTTGGATAGTAATTTGGGGGTTTTAAGAGTAAGAAATTGAACCACACTTGGTGGTGTTTGTAGTTCAACTTGACCCGGTTTAAATTTCTTTTTTACTATGGATTTAATTTGTTGATATTCTAAAAATCTTTTCTTGTTGATCCCATATTGTGTAACTAGTCCGTCAAATGAAATAAATTCTGTTCCTTCTAGTATATGTTCTAAATATTTGATTCCTTTACCACTCCAATCTGAAAAGTTTATCATATTATTGTTTTGTAATATGTCAGGTAGGGATGGGTACCGGTGTCCGGTGCCATGATGGCACCGGTTCTGACATAAACGGTAGTAACCAGACCGAAAAGCAGCGCACATTTCGGTGCTTTATTTCGGTGCTTTTTTTTCCTGAGCTGTGACACACTTTAGATTCTAGCCAATCATTTTACGTTTCCGAGGATAGTAGGCGGGGCCAGGTACGTACGTTCTGTTAGAGCAGAGCTACAGATTAAAAATGTCCAAGGCGAAGCGGTTAAAAGTCTGGCTGTACTTCACAGCAAAAGATGCAAACTCAGCAGCAACAAGTGCTTTAAGCTGATACTGTGATACTGTCAAAGGAGGTAACACCAAGAATCCGATTAAACAGCTGGCGACGCATAGCGTTTTTTTTAAAAGCCGAGAAATGCGCCGTATTTGATAGCTTGCTGCGAGACCTCACACCGAGCACGTCGGGTGGGTTGCCAGTTATCGGACCCGGAGCAACATCCCCCAAAAACACGAAGAGGAGAGTCCTGGCCCCTAGCCCTGCCAGTGTAGCAGAAATGATGATGATGCAGCAGCAGCCCTTCTTCTCTGCGTGAGTAGCTTAATGTTGTTCGTGTGTAATTTACGTTGAGTAGGCTAACCACGTTATTACATTAATGCTTGTAAGGTGAACTAGCAAACATCATCATAGCTACATGCGGCTGTCCTCTTGTTTGATGGCAGATGCTCCCTTCACCCTGGCCAAAAAGGCTAAAATGACCAAAGAAAAAGTGGGAAACAGCTAAACATGAGAGGTTTAGGACAAAGTTTGTGTTTTTTCCATTGTTTAAGCACTGCTTCCAGCCAAGAGTGATACCATATATGCCACATAGCTGCAGAAAAGGCTAACATTGTTATCTTTTTACAAAAAAAACCAGCTGAACATGAGAGGTTTTTGTACAAAGTTTGTGTTCTCCATTCTTTAAGCACCGGTTTGAGCACCGTTTAAGCACCGGCACCGTTTCAAAAGTACCGATTTGGCACCGGTATCGGATAAAACCTAAACGATACCCATCCCTAATGTCAGGGTTGTTCCAGATAGGTGTACGTCCGCATGGGATTAATGAAGACGCCGCCACACCCTAACGTCTTTAAGACATGAATGCAGAGAGGAACGGCTTGAATGTGAGTGTATCATGCCAAGTTTGCACTCACACTGTTTTTATGTCTGAGTTTGATTGGCAGGATGAAATCAGTCAGCACACCCTGTGTTGTGTTCTTCATGAGAGAACAAAATTGCCCTTGCCATGTCAAGCCCATGAGTGGTTTGACATGTTTGTCAGACAAAAACAGGATTGTTGTCTTATTATTATGGTCTTAACTGACAGTGGAAGCTAAAAAACTGTTATGACAGGACATAAAAGCTGAGAGATGCGGATATCTCTGTTCTCTCAGAGCTCCACTTACCTCTGCAGACCCTAAATATGCATAAAAAGAGAAGAATTATAGTGCCAATATACAGTGTGGTCCATAGTAATTTGGACACTGACACAAGTACCTCATTATTGAAACATATTCCAATTATAGTTACAAAATGGACATACACATAATGTGTAGACTCTCAACTTTGATTTAAGTTGTCAGCTCCATAACATGTGCCACCCTCTTTTTAAAGGACCCAATCAAACAATTTACTCAAGGGCTGTTTCACTGGCAGGTTGGGCAATTCTTTGATTACTGCATGTAATTATTAATTAAGCAGATAAAATGCCTCGAATTTATATTAGGTGTTGTTGCTTTTATTTGGATGCGGTTGAAGGAGCTCTCGATGCAAGTGAAACAAGCCAGCCAAGCTTAAGCTGCAAAAATAGAAAGAAAAAAACATCCATACACCATGAATCCATCCATTAGGCAGTAGCCTAAGCAGAGAAGCCCAGTCCTCCCAATCCATTCAAGCCCTTCCCAGGCATGCTGAGAGATATCTCTCCAGCATGTACTGGTGTGCTCCGGGGTTTCCTCCAGGGTGGACATGCCCAGAACACCTCATAGGTGAGGGTGGGGACATAGATCTCAGGCTAGGAGTTGTTGGGATTTATTTTTATCTTTAAGTCTAATACCTCATAATTAGCATCACACATTTGTGTTTTGTCTTTACGTTGAAACCAAGCACACCATTGTTTTTCTTGTGACATTACCAATAAGTTTGATGTGTCACATGGCCCTCTTCCTATTGAAAAAACAAAAGTTGTATCCAAGATGGCCGACTGCTAAATGGCCACCATGGTCACCACCCATCTTGAGGAGTTTGCCCCCTCACATATACTAATGTGCCACAAACAGGACTTTAATATCACCAACCATTCCCATGTTATTACGCTGTATCCATAGAAATGGCCCACCCTGTAGAATTACTGCTACTTGCAGAGTGCACTTTAAGAGTCACACATTCAAATATTATAATTATTGTTTTAATCGTCTTTGTAATAGCAGTCAGTGGCATTAAAGCTTCCCCAGATTCTTCTCATTTGGTTTAAACAGATATATAATTGTGTTTTCTCTGCAGCACACATTGCAGAAAATTGTTGAAAATTGTTGTGAATGGAGAGTCTTTAGCACTTCGCAGCAGAACAAAGGCTGTCCCATAATGCTGACGTTCGACCAGTTTCCTTTCATACAACCATGCCGTTACAGCCCTGCCCTCAAGCATGTAAGGCATGTTTTAAGGTGGAACTGCCAGTTACCTTTTTACCTGTCCTGCATCTATTAGTAGCAGGTGTGGGTGCCTCATAAACACACCCTCATCCTTCATGCTTCTCCCTTTAAATACAGGCATCAAAGCAGACAACAGACACAAACGTTTTTGCCTTCTTTATCAGGTACGCAGCACTTATTGCATTTACTGTTGACTCCTTGTAATGATTACACAGAACGTTTAAGAGTGTTTCATTTTTCTCAACTTTTGTATTTCTTTTAGAAAAAGAATTTCTACAACGCTTGTTAAAAAGACAAAATGAGTGACCGTGAGTCTCTGATTAAGCTGAAAATATCATGTGTTGTTTGTGCCATTTGTGCAGTTGCCTTTCTGTTAAATTCTGTTATTGAAAGCTGCTTTCAATTTTGGTTGTGGCCTTATGATCGCAGTCATCTATCCTGTTCTTTTGCAAAGTCACATATCAAGCTTGGTTTCTCTTTATCTAATTTTTTTTTTTTCTACTTTGTTTTTTGTTTCCAACTATAGCTGCAGCTGAAGTAAGTACTTTTATTTCATTTGATTGTTCTACACCTGGGACAAACAGCATTATAAACATGTACTTATAAAGCAATTTTCTCCTGTCAGAAGAAGGAAGAGAAATGTCCTCATGAGAAGGAAGGATCAGGATCAGGATCAGAGGGAGAAGGATCAGGAGTAAGAAAAGTTTCACATGTGCTTTCTGTTGTTTTGCTCTGTTGATTCTGTAATATTGTAGCATTCATGAGTTTATTTGTCTTTATCACTTACAGGGAGAAGGAAAAGGAAAGGTACAACTTCAGAAGCCTTTTGGAATTGAAAGTTTGCTGCCATCTGAGTTACAATATGTTTTTAATCACTTAATTTTCTAACGGTTGTTTACAGGGGAAAGGGGAAAAGCATGGAAAAGGAGGTGAACATGGACATGGAGGTGGAAGAGGAGGCGGACAAGGAAGAGGAGGCGGACAAGGAAGAGGAGGCGGACAAGGAAGAGGAGGCGGACAAGGAAGAGGAGGCGGACAAGTTCCTAAATAAATTATGAAGAATTCACTGAATCAGCATTATCTGATGACTGCAAAATGACAGATATATCTCTAATAAACTAATACAGAAAGAAGACTGTCTTGTTTATTCACATAAGTATTACAATTACAACTGTTGGATCCTTTCTGAAATTCAATAATGTTTGCTGATAAATCAATGGGCTTTGATAACAATTAGTCATTCTCAAAAACAAAAACTAAAAATGGCAATAATCATATCAAGTCATTTGCACTTGAACGTGTTCTATCTTCATGGTAATCTTCTCGTGTGTGGACACATTTTAGGTTAGCCAGGCACTAAAAATGTGTGTAAGTCTAATATAAATAATGGTGCTCTATAAGGTTATGTATGCCACTAGAGTACCACTTTAATTTGCATGGGTGTCTTCAGTGGTTCCTGATCTGATTTAAAAGTTTCATATTTTAGTCATTAACATGATCTAATAGTGAAATTTCATGTTTCCTGGCCAAGAAATATTTCAACAAACAACCAGTAATAAGGCATTTTGTTTTTCCACAACACAAACATCACAGGTACACACGTTTAACTGCTTTTCACATCGCAGCAACTATATGCATCGAGGCATTTAAACTTGCTCCAATGAAGTGCTTACGTTTAAGCTGAGGATCAAGATGTGATTTAAGTGATTTTGAATGTGACACAGAGTGTTACACAATGTGTGCCAGAGAATAGTCCAAATACAGAATAAATAAGGAGTGATCAAAAGTTGAAAATGACTTCTTCAAGCTTCAAGACAACAGCAAATCAGAAGACACTCGTTTCAACTGAAGCACTGTTTACAGAAGAGCCTCTCTGAATGCGCAACATGTCAAACCTACTGCAGCAGCCCATTTGGTTTTGGTTTTTAGGTCTTAGCATTGCTTTAAAGAATTATGGACAAAATGTGGCCCAAGTGCTAGAACTGATCATTTTAATCTGTCCCAAAGTGTCCTGAAAGTAAAATTTAAAAAAGAAAGAAAAACATCATAAGAGGCAATATTTTACTAAGCATTCTGGAAGTGAATGATTGCAATGGTTGTGTGCTGCTCTTTTACTCACAGTGTGGTTCCCTGATTACCTCCACAGTATTGCAAAACCTGTCAATCCTTGTGGAAAGTGCATCAAAGAGTTGCTGCAAGAAACATCACTGTGAATTGTTGACATTGAAATCAACATGGACAGCACAAAGCTGTGTTCGTCCATTTTTATCGTCTACCATTTGTGCTCAAAAACCTCCATTAGAGACATCTATGAATCAATTATCCAGAACAGCGACATCGTTAGCAACAATGTCTCCTGCGTGAAATAAAATTTTGCTTCCCATTCATGGCTGTGTTATTATCTGCAGCACTGCAATGAGTCACATGTTGAATGACGCAGTTCCCTCTACTATGCTTCATTGTTTGTGTATAATAGTTGACATTTTCTTACTCATTGTGCTATTCTTAGCATGGCAGTAGTTCTCCGGGGAATGAGATTATCTGACATCATCCAAATAAATTCTCTTAAGATCCTCGTTTTTTTATATCTAGGGTTGATTAATATCTTCACTTGTTTTTTTGCTCTTTATTCCTAATCTCTTAGCAGTCTCTTACCACACTTTCTTGGTGTTAGGTTTTGTATTGTTGATTGTCATTTATGCTTAGAAATATTTACTTATGTATGCTTAGAGTTTTATAATTAGTTGCAGATTGGTAGAGGTTTGATCCTTGATAGTCTGCAAGCTTTGTGTGCATTAGAGAGCACTCTGGGAGCACGAGAGAGGTCGTACCTTGTCTTATTGTCTTACGGTAGGATTAACGTAGCTACGTCTGTTCTAGTCTAAGTGCTCTTTGTTTAGATGAACTGCTGGACTTCCTCACCGTGTTATCTAGGGTGAACCATCTAGGGTGAGGGGGAGACTACCCTCTTCCTGACCAAGGATGTTTGCTTTTGTGCTTTCATGTTATATGACCCTTTGATCAGCAGGACCCCCCCCCCACACACACACACACAGTACTCTTTGTGTGTATGTAGACATCATATGTTAATGACCCTATGCATATTCATGTAGGCACAATAAAAGGAGTGTTATGGGGAACCTGGCTGAGAGTCTGACGGAGGTCAAGTGGTGGAACGACACTTGGCTCCAGGCAGGTCTCCCTCATGCATGAGTAACAAGAAGAACTTTGCCTACTTGGTGTTCAATGCTTTTGCTGTGTAATTATATTGTCTTCAACGTTCCAGCGACGATAGGTTTGTAGGTTCAAGCTACAAACCTATCACTTGGCATGGGTTTTGCTGTTATTAGCTACAACATGTTCCTCTGCAGTCTTACAAATTCCTCCAATATCCTCCTGGAATACTGACTTTACCTCCAATTCATTTACATGACTTTAAACTGGAATATTGAAGAAATACAAAGTTTTCACAGTGTTCTGTGCAGTCCTTTAAAATGTTAAGTGCACCCTTACTGCTTCCCTAGGAATAAAGAGGGGGAGTAGTAGCCAAGAGCTGCTAATTGAACTGATTAAGTGATTATCTGTAACTATGATAATACTCTATAAAGGCAGACGTTTTTGCAGTTTGCTGATCTAGAGAATGCAGGTGTGTGTTAGCTCAGTGCTACAATGTTCCCAGGAGTGGATCTACTAACAAATTCAGCCCAACGTCAGACTCAGGGAACCTAAGAGCGACATCTCAAATCTGCAGGCCTCATATGGCCATAACAGTACGTACTGGTTATTTGGAAGGGTAGCCTGGAGAATGTCTATTCTATTAAAAAAAATTAAAAATCATGGCAGCACTTTGCAAAGATGTACCTTAACAAGGCACAGGAGTGTTGCAATAATGTCCTTAAGAAAGACAAGAAAGTTTGGTCATAATGGAAAACTTGTTGGCAGAAACCAAATACAGCATATCAGCACGGTGGTGGAGGGCTCATGATTTGGGTTGGTTCTGATAGCTTTGCTGTTTTTGGTTTTACAAACTGTTCCCACAAAGTTGGGAGCATAAAATTCTGATGATGATAATGACTGCTTTGCTTTGTACTTGAATGCAGCCGCTTGGCCATGGAAACCCATTCCATGAAGCTCTCTACACACTGTTGCTGCGCTAATCTTTAGGCTACATGAAGTTTAGAGGTCTGTAACAATTGACTCTGCAGAAAGTTGGCAACTTCTGTACACTATGCTCCTCAGGATCTGCGTGTTTAAGGCAGAAAATAACTAAACTCTGGAAAAAAAAAAATGAACATGCAGCTTTGTTTTAAAAGCCTTTATTTCACAGATATGAGGAAATCACTGCTTTTACAATGACATGGCCAGTGAGCTTCACAGCAATGATGGCGACTTTTCAAAAAATGTTACCGAGTGTTAATTAAAACAAAGACAGAGAAAGGAGACATTATAAATGCAATTAGATGGGATTAAACAAATTATAATTTTGTTTTAGGGCAGCATTTCTTGTTAAGACTTACTTATGTAATAAAACCTTTATCCGAAGGGCACAGCTTGTTAAAGACTGAACTGAAGGAAATGCCTCTGGTGTGGTGCTCACAAAATATACACAAGTAGTTAGTAAATACAGTCTGGGCAATCTGAGATGTGAAATGTGCATGTTCAGTCAGCAATATAACGGAACAACACGTGCCTGATAGCAGGGAGAAAGACTGTCCTGATCTATCATCAGCAGCTTTACAGACATCAGTGTTAATATGAGAAACAACAAAAACAGCAGACGAGTTTGAGGTGCTTCCAGTTAGTTCTTCTTCACATTTCTTTGGCGCTCAGAGGACTGATGGGTTAATGTCTACACATTAAGAATGAAACAGTTATGATCTGCTGATGATGCACTCTGCTGCATGGCTTTATGTCTTAACTATGTTTCGTACCATCAAAGGGTGAGAGGACCTGTTTTTTTTTTTCTCTCAGAAGAGTCCATTGACCTGTTCGGTCTCGGGGTCCAGGTCGATGTCATAGAAACAAGGCCGAGTGGGGAGGCCAGGGATGGTGGGCATCTAGGATCAACCAAAAGAGAAAGAATGGAGCTTTAGTTTTATTGATTTTTTTTTTTTTTTTTAAACCTGCCCTTCAACAACTTTTAATTGCCAACTCCAAATCTGAAAACAATGTTAGTGTAGCATGCCCCATTTTCTTTTTAGTTATGATGTTCCAAGTATCCAAGGATAACTAGATTGACTGGCTAGAAACGTCAGTGACATAAGTTTGAATACGATTGCAGATCTGAAGTCAGAGTAAGAAACTAGACTAAGAGCTTCTCTGAATGTCCCAGTAATAAACAAAACATTTTTTTGTCGAGCAGTGTGATCAATGATGACCTGGTTAAACGATTGAAGTCAGTTACCAAACAAAGGTGTTTATATTGTTCGCAGTTCACATTTTTTGTTGTGTTTTTTTATTAATCATATTGTTACTTCCTAATAAAAGCCTCTGGGTGAGAATATTTGGTGGAAAAAACAAGGGATGGACCAATCTGATATACGGTATCGGTATCAGTCCGATCCGGATTTAAGATTACTGGATCGGATATCGGGGGGAAATAGAAAATGTAACCCGATCCATTAATTATCACAAAAGCACCTTGCAAAACTTGCTACATGGCGCAACCCAGGTAGTGACCTTAACAAGTCGAAGCAGTATGCGTCACGTGATAGAGCGGCTGTTGCGTGCGAGACCTGTCGGCGGTCTGGAGTTACTTTACACTGAAAGCATCAGGAGCCTCGCTGCATGCTGCCAAACCAGCATTTCATCTCCGAGCAAGCTATCCCAGAGAAGTGAATTAAGTGTGTAAGTTCATCTCTGAATGTTTGTAAAGCATCCCTACATTAAGGTTAACAACCGGTATACGGAGCTCGGACGTCTATGCGCTTTCAATCTGACTGTACAATGGATAGACTCAAGTTTAACTTTGGAAAAAGAAAACTGTGTTGCACGCTAAACAGATCCGTGGTTCAAAAGAAATGAACTAAAAAAACAAACAAAAAAAACCACCTTTTTTTATACTTGTGTTAAGTGTTTTATATAAATTACACAGAATTCAGTCTCAGCTTAAATGTGATAAAAACAGCTTACACTGACATCCATCTTGACAAAAGATGAGTGTCATGAAGCCGTGTTTGCATTTATTTGCACTGCTTTCCACTCTGGATGTCTATTTATATAAAGCTTTAAGTATAAAAGGGTCCATTTTACAACTTTTTTAGTTATTGAATATAAACATTATTTTGTGCTGATATTGCACTTCTTTTTTTCAGAACCAAAGGGTTTTTGAAATCTGCATAAAATTGCATTTTCTTATTACTTTTTGAGAAGGGTTTCCTACTTCACAGTAGCTTCATAGGAAAAAAAAACTGTGAGAAACTATCTGTATAAATGAACTGTATGCAGCAGGAATACAGGTTGCACCGGTTTACTATAACACTGAATGCACGCATGTTGCAAACACACACAAACATTTTCTACTTGAAATGCAAGGGATGGTAGATCCCGCTTTTCAAAATAGGTATCTGAGTATCTCGGTTCAATCTGCTGAATTATGTCAAATTAATCCCAGTGGAGCTTTCAATGCTTTTTCTTCTTACCATTTCCACAAGGAGGCTAACAGCGTTTTTGTTAGTTATTATTATTTTGTTAATTATTCCATGATGCAGCTAATAATAAAACATGTGGGTGTAGAAAAGGCTTCATCTAGATCCGGTTAGAGATGGGATGAAACTACAGAAGGAAGTCTTGATGCATGCTCAATCGTCCGGGTAAGTAAATCCCAAAAAGTTGATTCTGTTCATCTGGATGTGGCATTTATAGTGGGAGAGAAAATTACGTCACTCATCCAAGTGACTTCTTCAGTCTGACCTGACTGCAGGTTTCCCCAACTTTATAAACCATGCATTTGCATAATGACTGTAACTAGCACCACTGACGAACAGTGGGTTGTGAGGTCATTTCCACTGGAGTAAATTTGGTTATCCCAGCTGGACATTTGTCAAAGCTAGGTAGGCACCTAGCTCCAGCAGATCTAGAAGAGAAGGACAACTGTTGCCTAAGTAAAAACCCTACGTGTCAGGAGTATCAGAACAGTTGAGATGCATTTTCTCTAAACACAGTGCCTCTGCGGCTTTTAGACGCCAAAACACGCTGCACCAAAAATGAATCCACCCCAAGGATCAGGTACCCCGGCACAAACAGAGTAATGTAGTGTACACTGTGCCAGGAGGATTGCCAGGATTTATACATCAGGGAAACCAAACAACCTCTGGCTAAGAGGATGGCACAACACAGAAGAGCTAACTCGTCAGACCAGGACTCTGCAGTCTATTTAGACCTGCAGGCCAGTGGACACTCTTTCAATGATGAGGATGTAACATCCTGGACAGGGAGCAACTGAAAACGTCCAGATGAACAGAATCAACTTTTTGGGGTGCAGAAAGAAGGGAAATGAATTAGAGCTTACTGTGCCAACCAACGGGAACAGAAAGCCAGCGCCCACACTGGCTCTGATGTCTCTGATTGGCAGGATGAATCCTTTGGGCACACCTTTCTTTTCTGCTTCATGTGACAGTGACAGGTGGGTCTTTGCCATGCAAACTGGAAGATTCGCGAATCCCTGAAGGAGAGGCAAAAAAAGAAGGATCTTTACAAAGGTTTATTCTCTCTGCTCTGTTTAATTGTATTGATCTCAACTGACAGCAGACGCCAACAAACAGGCCTGACAGGACAGGAAACAACAGCTGAGGGATGTTCACCTGCTTGGTGTAGAGCGCCACCTTGTGTTGGGCCTCAGGCAGAAGCTCAATATCATCTGCTCCATAGATCTTCTGAGCAATTATTCGAATCTTATCAGCAATAGGAAGCTAAAGTGGAATCAAAGATAGATATTTTAAGTCATAAATAAGCAGATCATGTGTTGGTTTAAAAGAGTGACTGGTGAAAATTAAGTACGGAGCCCTTACGTCCAAATCATACAGGAACTTGAAGTTGCTGGGGGCGCTAGAGGCCTTCTGGACGGCCTCGCCAAGTGCCACAGCACCAGCGCCACCCTCGGCCCAGTGAGAGCATCGCACAGCATCAAATGCTCCTGCAGATTTAGCCAAGGTGCACACCAAGTCCAGCTCAGCCTCCGTGTCTGTCCTGCACAACAAATGAATGAACAAAAAAAAACCAAAAAAAAAACCATGCTTTTCACATATGTGCACATTCTTATATATGTTATTCTATTATTCTTTTTTTAAATTACCATCCATCACTTACTTGAAAGCATTCACTGCTACCACCACAGGCACACCAAAGTGCTTTGCATTTTCGATCTGCTTCCTCATGTTGTTGCAACCCTTCTCCAGCAGATTAAAGTTCTACATAGAGGTACACAAACACATTCAGTAAAAGGTTATGCAAAGCTTTAAAGGTTGAAAAGCTTGCATCAAATGTGATTAACAAAGTAGGCAGACGTGGCTCAAGCATTCTGCACAAACTAATAAATAAACAATGTTATCAAAAGCACCTTAGAAGAATATTATCACTGTTTTGGCACATTCTTTTCCATTACCTCTTCCACATATTCCTTAGGCAGTGGCATCCCAGCAGTGACCTAAACAAAAGAGACAAGAGAAATGTGAAATGTTTTAGTTAATTCAATAAATCCTCAAATTGTAATCAGCAGTGACTATTGTAATCCTCCATGTGTTTTATTCTTAATGATTACTAAGATGCTTAATTTAAAGATTAAACATAATTTTGTGGACAATTGTGCTGAAATTGTCTTCCGGAAATGGAAAATTGTGAACATTTAAAATTGTAGACAAGTGAAAATGCTCTGGTGGGGCTTTTTTTCTTTTAAAATAAATTTGTTTAAAGTGGGTTTAAAGGCTTGATCTCATCATACACACATTGTTACAGTAGTGGATTCTCATATTGAACGTTCCCCATTTTGTGCACAAGTAATCGTCTATTAGCCAACAGCTCCCAATTCGCACTGTGCTAAATGCCCCATTTCAACTCTTGGCTCTATAAGATCTCAAAGAGAGGGGCTCTCTCTCTCTCTCACTTGGTATTCTTGGGCATAACTCTGGCAATGAACACCCACCCATGTTCTGCTAAAATCTTCTATTTACGAGGAGCAGCCAAACGCAATAAAGGGGGAATTGAGCTAACACAGCTCGTCTCACAGAGTGAATGAACTGAGGAGTGGCACCAGGGCCAGGAGGAAACTTACTGTTGGTCCTCCTCCATGCATCTTTAGAGCTCGGATGGTCGCCACCAACACCACAACATGAGGCCTCAGGCCCGAGTAGCGGCACTTGATGTTGAAGAACTTCTCCATGCCGATGTCAGCACCAAAGCCAGCTTCTGTCACTGTTGCACATAAGTGACACAAGCAGGAAAGTATATCAGAACCCAAGCCATCAGGACTACTGACTACTATTATCCACTGACATTACATGGACTCCATCACTTTTACAATTAACATCTACAATATAAGCTAACCCTGTTAAAAAAAAGCTCAAACTGATTCTATTCAGCTTACCTACAAAGCCCTCAGGTCCAACCAGCTTCAAAGCAATTTTATCAGCCAGGATTGATGAGTTTCCGTGGGCAATGTTGGCAAAGGGGCCAGCATGAACAAACACAGGAGTCCCCTGTGGATCCAAATTACTCACATGAATTATTACAAAACTATTAATGCAAGTAAAAAAAAAAAAAACTAACAGCAGTTTGATAAACAACAATATCAAACGACCTGAACTACACAGAAATGCTTTTAACGTGGTCATGCTGCATAGGAGCTGCATGGATTAGCATGGGCACCGTGTTTCACCCACCTCCAACGTCTGCATCAGGTTTGGCTTGATGGCATCTTTCATCAGCACAGTCAGAGCGCCACTCACGCCCTACAGAGAAAAATCCATCACTTTCATGAATATCATTATCACAGCACTTACGCTGCATGACGTCATGTCACAGCGGAGGGTTTACGACACTCACCAGATCCTCGGTGGTGATGGGATCTCCCCTCCGACTGGTGGCTACGACCATCTTAGCCAGGCGCTGCCGCATATCCTCCAGGCTGCTGGTGAGGGCGAGCACCGCCATGATTTCGCTGGCCACAGTGATGTCAAACTGGGCCTGGAGGACACAACAGTCCAGTCATGCAAAGCAGCACTAAAACTAAGTTTATTAAACCAACTTTCCCTCAAAGGTTCAACTGCTTTCTGTATATTTCATGATGCTTTATGATACCATGAAAGAAATTTGCCACCTTTAGAGAATAATCAACTTTACCTCTCTTGTGTATCCCTTTTCAGTGGGCGACTGGCCGATAGTGATCTTCCTCAGGAATCGATCATTGGTATCCAGCACTGAAGTGAAACAGAAGGACATCATAAGTATTTGTATAAGACGCACAATACACTCACAGCAGACCTGCTGAGGCGGAGACCTCTGTGCTGTTCATACCTCTCTGCCAGGTAACAGAGCTTGGGTCGATGTCCAGGCGGGCAAAGCGGTTGATCTCCTCCTCAGTGAGAGCAGAGGGCTCCGTCTTCTGTATTCCCAGTTTCTAAACCAAAGAAGAAAACCTCGGTGTCAGAAGTGACCTGTGCACATCTAAATCAAAGCTTACACATGCTGCAACTTGATCATTTACTTTGAGTCTGTTGATCTGGATCGGGGAGAACGTCCTCTCTCCTCCACTGAGTGGCACCAAACGGTTATACAGAGCCTAGATATTCACAGGCAGAGATGGATTATAGTGGTGACTCATTAGATAAGTTAGAGGAAGTGTACTTTTTATACACCAATGACAGAAATGAGAACCCACCTTATCAGATTGTGTTGCTTCATGGAATATGCGGGCATCGACAGCAGCAGCCACCAAGTTATTGGCAGCTGTGATGGCATGAATGTCACCGGTGAGATGGAGATTAAACTGAAAAATCAAAATAATCAATTAAATATTTTGCTTTCTTTGAACTTTTAGGAAAAAAAAGCACAGTGTCAGAAAAGTGATGCTGTACCTCTTCCATTGGAATAACTTGAGAATATCCACCTCCTGCAGCACCGCCTGCAAACAAAAGGATAAAGAAATAAATAAAACATACATGAATATGTCCCTGTAGTAAACATGGGCAACATATCCTGAGTTTACACTCTTTCGAAACTCACCTTTAATGCCGAATGTGGGTCCCTGAGAAGGCTGTCGGACACAAGCAAACACATTGAGCTTCATGTGAGCACCCATGGCTTGTGCCAGACCGATGGTTGTGGTGCTCTTACCTTCACCCAGAGGCGTGGGAGTAATGCTGCAAACACAAAATCTTGTCAACATGTTTGCCCAAAGCCCTCAAAGGCAAAATATAGTGTTCTCTTTGACAAATAGCTTCATCTCAGTCACTTTAAGCGTTTTTTTTTTTTTTGTTGTTGTTTTTTTGGTTGGTTGGTTGATTTTTTTTTTTACATTTGCAAAAATATAACAAAAACTTTCATGACCATACGATGGGAGTTTTATGAGTGGATTCTGCAGACCACCATTGCAAATACAAAGGTGTCTTAATTGACATGTGTAGTTAAATTAGGGTCATACTGCCTCACTGCGCCATCTTGTGGCATGAAATGGTATTACATAAACATCAAACCTAGCCTGAGTTGAGTTCAACTTGAGCAGGGGTCCGTTCTTCGTACCTCGCTAAGTGAGTTAGCTGGATTTGATTGTTGACCATTTCGCGTGATCTTGGATCGTTCGGTTCTCCGAAGCTCATCCGGGACTTGCTGTCATAGCAACGGATCCGTAAGCGTAAACCTGCTCGGGAGCAGGTTTACTTTATGTAAACAGGATTAGATCGCAGCCTCTCAGGTATGTCCGCTTCATTTATACGAAAGCAACAGCGATATTTTACCACTGTTTCACCATAAATAAATATTATCAGTGTAACTAAAGATAATGCAGCACTTGATCCTTTTATTGATTTCACACAGATACATACAGGTCATTTCCTTAAAAAAGGGAAATGTACTATTAACATTCTATTACATGTATGTGATTATTACAGATGTAATTCATATTTCAGAGTAGTAATTGTAAATTACTTCATGTAATCAAGATGGGAGACCACGGCTATAAAAGCGAAGGTGGATTTGGGAAGCCTGTCGCAGCCATGTCCTGTCCGTTTACGCGAGCAGCCCATTGCGGAAGGTGCAAGATTGATAAGGAGAGTCCTCAGAATCCAGCATATATTGCAGGACAGACAGGATCCTTTAGCTCAGCGCGACAGTGTGCTCATAGAGAGATATCGATTTTCCCGTGAGGGTATTATTTACTTAACCAACTTGTTGACGAGGGGGTGCAGGACCACCACCTGTCTTTTGTTGCTCTGCCCTTTTCTTGGTTGCTGTTATAAACAAACAGATTATTTCAGGGTCTCTTTCCAAGAGACTAAAAGCAATATAAGTGATAAATATTACCATTCTGTAGAATATTCTTATATTTCACTTTTACTTGTTCCCATGTTCTAGTGGGTCCTGTTGTGGCTCTAATGTGAAAGGGGATATAATGTACTATAATACAATAGATTACCCTGCCGCCTACTGGTGTTGGCCAGAGGGGCCGATGGCGCGATATGGCAGCCTCGCTTCTGTCAGTCTGCCCCAGGGCAGCTGTGGCTACAACTGTAGCTGCCTCCACCAGTGTGTGAATGTGAGAGTGAATGAATAGTGGTGTTGTAAAGCGCTTTGGGTGCCTTGAAAAGCGCTATATAAATCCAATCCATTATTATTATTAAATTACTTACGAGTTTAATTTGTCAGCAACTTCCTGCCAGCCCTCTCTCCTTGCTTTTGCAGCCTTTGCAGTGTTCCCTTGCGTTTTAATTAAACTCTGAAACTCCTGAAATCCCTCACTCAAGAGTTCTTGCTCTGCTGCCGAAAAATACCGAGCGCACTCCTTTGACATTTTCGCCGACCAATCAGAGGGTTGCCGATCAATGTTTCTACTCTCGATGCGTAGCCCCTGTTAAGCCACCCAGTGATCTCACATTACTTCATCCAGCTGTACTAATCGTCAACAACAGGTGTGTTCGGAGAACCGGAATAGCGAGCTCAAAGTTGGCGCGATGATTTGATCTTGGATGTAGTAAGCGAGGCACGAAGAACGGACCCCAGATCTCTCTTAAAGTGATTTTTAGGACAACAAGCCAAAAAATCTGTGTTGAGAAATGTTAAGAAAGTGTTTCTCTCTTAACATTCTGCTGATAGCTTTAGTTAACTTGGGGATTTTTGAACTACAGATGTAAACAGTCTGCCAATTTGAATAACTTCTACTTCCACAAACTGAGAACTTCTGTATCTTGAAATAAGATTTTGTCTACAGTCTGCAGACTTTTATTTAACATACCCAGTGACCACTACATATTTTCCATCTGGCAGGGACTGAAGGCGCTTGATGATAGTCAGCTGGACCTTTGCCTTAGTCTTGCCATAGAGCTCTACTTCATCAGAAAACAATCCCACTTCTCTGGCCAGACTGTCAATGGACTTGGCTGCGCAGGAGCGAGAAATCACTATGTCACTGTGGGATAACAAAAGGGAAAAAGAAAATTAGCTTCTTCAGCAAGACAGCGAGGATTGGGCTTCTGCATCAAGTTAATGAACAGCATGGTTATGATTATGATAAGGAGGCAAACCTTGGCACTGGCTTTCGGAGATTGAGTCTGGTGTAAGAAATGTTCCACTTTCCTGCCTGATGGCTCTCCAGGAAGCGCTTTGCACTCAGCACGGTGTTCTAAACAAGTAAACGTGATAAGAAAACAAAAGAAAGAAAAGTTTGAGAAAAAAAAAAAAATCAAACTCTTAATTAAACTTGATCAACTCTCAGGTGTCCGAATGGGCCTTACCGCCATCAGCATGGCCACAGTCATAGGTCCCACTCCACCAGGCACAGGGGTGATGAAGCCGGCCTGTTCTTTGGCTGATTGAAAATGGACGTCGCCCACAACACGCTTTCCGCTGGATTTAGTCTCATCTGAAAAAGAGACTCCAGTTGACCCATGCATCTGCTGATTATCTCAAAAGGAAATACAATGCACCATGACCGCATTAATACCTATAACGTGGCTGATGCCACAGTCAATGACCACTGCTCCTTTCTTGATCCACTCTCCTTTTACCATCTCTGCTTTTCCGATACCAACAACCAGGATGTCTGCTCTACCCACCTAGACAGAAACAGGGAGGGATAAACGATGAATGTTTATAAATGAAGAAACTGGATTTTAAGCAATGATGCTAGAGGAATAAATAAGGGAACACGTGAATTAGTGTTTATACTGCAGGCAGTAGAGATCTGTAGTTCCTATGATGTCATAAACTGTTAAGTTAGAATAATTGGGGCAGTTAACAGACTAAAATATTTAATTAGGCTCCTCATATAACAAGTTGTGAAAAAGTTTCATTTGCCAGCTAAGATCAAATGAGAACGTCAGTATTAAGAATCGGCTGCTTCAAACAGCTGCTCTTTATCTGCCTACTGTGCTGTTGTTTATACCTCTGTGTGTCTCAAAAAAGCCTAATGACACTTGTGTTTCTCTGTGTTACCTCTGCGGCAAGATCGACGGTTTTAGAGTGGCAGGTGGTGACGGTGGCGTGATTCCACAGCAGCAAATCATGCATGGGTGCGCCCACAATCTTACTGCGCCCAATCACGACCGCTCTCTTCCCTGCCACAGAAACGCCTGTAGAGAAGCATCATAAACAGATTGTTGTTACTTTTGATATATTTACACATTGTAACATCATTGTAACTGACTGCAGTTTTTTCAGGGTTATTAGAGATTTTGTTTACCCGTCTGTTTGATTAACTCCATGCAGCCATTTGGCGTGCAGGGGATGAGGCAGTTGCCCAGATCCCCACGGGACAGCTTCCCCGCATTTATGCTGGTCAGTCTGTAAACACACAAGAATGTACAAATCACTGTAACCTGAAGATACCCATCAATCTGAAAGCTTTTTAAAGGTACAGTGTGTAAAATATCACTGCTATACTACAGAGTATACTATAGCTACGGTGGCCACTGTAGGACAAACAACTGTGGACAAACTTTTCCTCTGCAGCGAGTTGTTAGTTTGCGGTTTACCTCAGCTCTAAATATGTGCTATTTAATCAAGAAGAGGCTGTAAAACTTTGTGAAAGGAGTTCGATACAAGTCAATAAGGCTCAGTGAGGCGAGCTGTTGGGGTTGCAACACTGCTGTCTGCTGCTGTTAGTGAAACTTTCTCTGAAGACTGAACATTGTTGCATTCAAACTATCATACGATGTGAGAACGTAATCACACCGTTTACCAGAGGGAAAGTGGAATTTTTAAGATAATCAAACCTACCTTAGTTGGCATAATGTTCGTTTGTGCTTAGCTGTTTTTGCTTAGCTGTCTCGTTGTCAACTGTCCGGAGACAGGAGTGTCACATGTGTAATCTGCTGAGAATAAGTATTCCTAACACTATCGGGAATAAATAAGAATTTTATAAACCTCTGCATGTTTTACAGGCCTGACATCTGTTCAGGAGATGAGGCGTGAGGTGAATAAGAAGAGGATGACATTTTATCCAAAGGGTTTGTCTTGCAGCTTTCTGTTTTGTTGGGTGGAGGGGACCCCTTCGCAGATCATATAAAATAGGTATGATACTTCATATCTTGGGTTTGAAGGTACAGACAATAAAAATTTGCCTCCATGGCACATGAACATCTCCGCTTTTCGTGTAGTTCGTGTGTAGCCTATAACCACATACGTAAGACAAGATTAGACAGAACCACATTGACCATCTCAGCCACTGTATTCATGATGGTGGGACAACCAATCTCTTTAATGTATTTTTAAAGGCTTAAATCTAAGTTTATTACAATGCATCTGCTTGTTGGACAAATTTAATTACTGTTTATGAGCACAACAGTTATTTTGTTTCTGTAAACTAAAAAAAGTACTTGCTGTAACTCTGAAATGATCACACTTTTCTGTGTTGCTGTTCTTACCCATCTACGTCCTTCTCTGGGGCCACGGAGTTCGTGACCTTCTCTGTGTCGATTTCATGGACTGAATCTAAAGGCAGCTGAACGATGAGGCCGTGGACAGAAGAGTTCTTGTTCACCTCTGTGATACTGTGAAGAATCTGAAAGCAGGTAGGAAGCCTTAAAACCCTTTATTGCTTTCAGGCTTGTCATGTACTGCATTCCCGCACAGCCCCTGTATTGCTAAATCAAGAAAAGCCTGAAAGCTCAAATTTCACCCATATGTCTCTGTGCTGAAAATCTGTCAATTATTGTGAGTTTTAAGCACTCAAAGACTTTAGTGAACACAACAAAAAAAATTTATGCGATTCTTTCGACAATTTGTTTTTGCTTCAAGAAACCATGTGACCTATGCATGCTTCCTATTGGAACACAAGGAAATAGTATGGCAGGAACAACTACTCCCCCAGGTGTCCATAAATAGTCTAATCCTGGAGTTGCTGTGCAGGTGTGTGCAACCCGACAACTAAATAAACAAGCCTCCAGTAATGATTCTAACTCACCTCCTCCTCTGTTGCGGTCGCGGGAAGTCTCAAATGCATTGCATTTATTCCAATCTGCACACAAAAATGCAGCTTAGGGATAGAGCTGTGGCTCATTGAAACAATATGCAGTGTACACACGCGGTGCAAAAATCCCTTCAGTATCAAAAAATTATTTTCTTTACCTCTGCTGCTGCTTTGAGCTTCATGCTGATGTACAGATTTGAATCATCGCGGTCTCCAACCTGAAAGACACATACTGCTTATCCCCCTGCATATTTCTATGACAGAACAGGAACTATGTCACACAGACAAAGCACCAGCATAAATGTCAGAATCCTCATTGTGCCACTGCACACAGATACCCTGACCCTTACCTGCCAGGTGCTCTCTCTAACGAAAGGCCAAATGAAAGCATGGGTAGAAATGTTTTTAGGGGAAAAAGGCTTTTAGCCTCCAACCACAAAGAATTCCATCATAAACTTACCTGTAAAACCACTAGACCAGGCCTGAAGTTGGGATTCTTAAGTTTCAACTGCTCGACATCCTTCTTCAGACGCTCCCTCACCTGCCTGAGAAAACAAAATACAGCCAATTTAATTTGTGCAATAACACAAAAAAAGAGTTAGCAGTATCATGTGACCCAATCTGTACCGTTTAATTAAAACAGTGACAAATTTATGCACCAGATCACCAGATTATTATTAAATTATTATTAAATTAAATTTATTATTACATTTATTATTAAATGATTATTATTAAATTTATGCACCAGATCAATGCCATCTGATGATCTCATTGTGAGTCATTTTCCAAACTCAAACTATCATTCTGGACAATCACTCAGAAAAGCGTGCTTATCTTCAGTTGTTGTCTTCATTTTATCTTTATTGATTTAATGTTCTGGAGACTAGAAAACAGGGCACTATTTTTTGCGTAGAGAAGAGATAAGCCAGAACAGATAAAGGTTGAATACAATCAGCTGAACCAATCAAAGACAAGCGAGAAAACAGTGATTGCGTTAACTGAACTTTGTGGTCATTGCTTTTGTGTCTAAACCCAAAATCCTGATTGCACACAAAAGTGTTTGGTTTAACATATTGTGGATGCAAATGAAACAAAGAAAAGAACCCAAAGTTCTAAAGAAAGTAGGTAACAGATGTGCATCATGTGAGCTGTAACAGGAGTGGTGATGAAATACATTTTGGCACTGATTTGAGACACAGTTCAACTAAACTTAGTCTCAAGAGAAACTCCTTAACCTTAAGATTTATGTACCCCCCCCCCCCCCCTTTTTTTTTTCAAGATGCAATAATGTGTGCAGAAAATGTTTTCCAAAAATATAGCACAAATTATATACAATATGCATATAAAACAGGGTAATTAAATGTTACTTAGGTACAGTATTTTGCATATGACCTTGTTTGCTTTTTATTTATCTACCAGCAGAGTGACCCTGGGGATCTTTCCAGTAATTAGAAAAGGCAATCACAACACTGAGTATTGTACCATAACAGATCTTTATCTCAACAGTGACTGGTACAAGTTTTCCTCATTAAACAACCAGGGCTCATATTCCTACAAACACAGGTCATTCATACCGTGTGCAGTCAAGCATGTCAGCTTCTGTCGAACTTTGGAGATAATGAATAAAGATGACCCATGGGGAGAGCGGCTCTGTGGCTCTTTGTATTGCATAATATAATCGACTAATAACTACTGTGAGGCGGTCTTAACAAGATACAGGCCGCTATATCTTGTGACAAGCACATGCAGCTAGATGTCTTTTGTGTTACTGTTAGAAAGATTTTGCCTTTTTGCCGTTTTTCCACTCATTCTCATTACTTGGATCTGGTCAAAGTTTTTCGATTTAAAAAAATTATAATAATTTTAAAAAAGGGTTTGCCTGGAATATCTGACTGTATTTTTCTTCTTCAAATTAGGTCAGTGAACCAATAGGACAAAGATCAGAGCACAACGCCACAGCTTCTTACATAACACCCCAGGATTTGCAATGATGCATTCAGAAGTTATGAATGACCAAACCTAACCAGTTAAGAAAGTGAATTACTCAGATTTCCGCTGAATTTAGAGTCAACGCATATGCACGGTAAACAGTCTCTGCGGCCCGATGCGACTGATTTAACAGTAAAACTGTTGATTATACTAAGTTATGAAATCACTTCACGGCGTCAGACTGCTTACTTCATATATATAAGATTGCACTTAAAATCCTCAGAGGATGCACAGCGTTTGAGTAAGATCAGACACCACCAGCTGTTAAGTTACTGTAACTTTGCTAGTTAGCTTCTTTAGCCAGTCACATGTTTCACAACGCTGATTACATTCACATGCTACCTATGCTTTCGTAAAGGTAATGTTTGATACTTACGCTGAAACCTCTTTACCGCTTATGATCTGAGCTGGCATCTTTCCCTGGGATGGTCTCTGCTCTTCTGGTGACGGTAGTAGCTGGTCTGCACGCTCACTAACTTGTAAGTAGAGGAGCGTGGCTCTCAAGTACTTGTGTCAAGCCTCCAATTCGAGACTTGCAGTCAAGCCAGCCTCCAGTTTGTTTTACGTTCCCTGTGTATTCAAAGTATTACGGGAATGGATGTGGAAACCGGATTTCAAAATAAAAGCCAACTTCGAGTGAATTAACAGATATGTTAAGAACATAATAACATATAATTTAGGCTTTTTTTTTTTTTACAAACTCTAATGTTAGATCTATATGACACAGCCTTGTACCCTAATTGTGCCCTGTCACTATCAAGGCCATCTTATTTTGGATTTCAAAGTAAAAGCCCTGTGAATCTTCATTTTTGAACTACTCTTTCAATGACTTAATAATGCTCTTAAAAGCAAAAATCGTATTTCCAAATACTATTTGAACTTTATATCAACACTTTCCAACCACAGTCTTTTTACAGTGATACCATATCAATATCAAGTCAGTCTGATTTTGCCTTTCATAGTAATGGCCCTTTGAAATTGTCCATAATTGACTTAATCTTCTAACGATTCAAAATGCTCTAAAATGAAAAATTCTTGTTTCCACAGGGTAATTCCACCTTAGATCAACAGTATACAGCCCCACAGTGATACCATATCAATATCAAGTCATTCTGATTATGCCTTCCAAAATAAAAGCTTTTTTAAATTGTCCATAATTGACCTAACTTTCAGTGATTTCAAAATGTTTTAAAATGGAAATTTCCTGTACGTTTATATTTTAAGTCTGTGGAAAGATGTCATGGTTGGTTTGCAAGCTGTTTTGTAATTTCTTTATTTAGAATGACATCTTTCCACAGACTTAAAATATAAACGTACTATCAATTACAACCTAGTGGCAATTTCAGCTTCCTTTTACATCATCTTTATGATTCAATTCTGTCATAATCAATTGAGTCTGATTTTGCTTTTCAAAATGAAAACCCAATATGTGTTGAAACAGCAATTTTCATTTTTAAAACATTCTGAAATAATTGAAAGAGTATATCACATATGGACAAATTCGACGGGCCATTAATTTGAAAGGCGAAATCAGACCAACATGAAATTTACATGGTTTTACTGTCGGGTTGGATACTGTTGATCTAAAGTGGAATTATCCTGTGGAAACAGCATCTTTCAATTTAAGAGCATTTTGAAATCGTTAAACGAGTAGGTCGTCTACGGGCAATTTGAAAATACTTTTATTTTGGAAGGCAAAATCAGAGTGACTTGATCTTAACATCGTATCTCTGTGGGGTTGTATACTGTTGATTTAAAGTGAAATTATTCTGTGGAAACAGAAAATTTCCTTTTTAGAGCATTCCGAAATCACTGAAAGTTAGGTAAGTTATTGGCATTTTCAACAGGCCATTATTTTGGAAGGCAAAATCAGAATGACTTGAAATTGAAGTAGTACCATGGTGTGGATGTACACTTTTGATCTAACATGGATTCATCCTGTGGAAAGAGCAAGTTTCATTTTTAGAGCGTTCTGAATTCTTTAAAAGAGTAGGTCGTATATCGGCAATTTGAAAAGTCTTTTATTTTGGAAGGCAACATCAGACTGATTTGATATTGATATGGTATCACTGTGGGGTTGGATACTATTGATCTAAAGTGGAATTATGCTGTGGAAACAGCAATTTTCCATCTTAGAGCATTTTGAATTCGCTCCAAGAGTAAGTCATATATGGGCAAATTGAAAAAGCTTTTCTTTTGAAAAGCAAAATCAGACTGACTTGAAATTGACATGGTAACATCGTGAGGTTGTATACTGTTGATCTAAAGTGGAATTACCCTGTGGAAACTGAAATCTTCCTTTTTAGAGCATTCTGAAATCACTGAAAGTTAGGTCAATTATGGACAATTTAAAAAGGCTTTTATTTTGGAAGGCATAATCAGAATGACTTGATATTGATATGGTATCACTGTGGGGCTGTATACTGTTGATCTAAGGTGGAATTACCCTGTGGAAACAAGAATTTTTCATTTTAGAGCATTTTGAATCGTTAGAAGATTAAGTCAATTATGGACAATTTCAAAGGGCCATTACTATGAAAGGGAAAATCAGACTGACTTGATATTGATATGGTATCACTGTAAAAAGACTGTGGTTGGAAAGTGTTGATATAAAGTTCAAATAGTATTTGGAAATACGATTTTTGCTTTTAAGAGCATTATTAAGTCATTGAAAGAGTAGTTCAAAAATGAAGATTCACAGGGCTTTTACTTTGAAATCCAAAATAAGATGGCCTTGATAGTGACAGGGCACAATTAGGGTACAAGGCTGTGTCATATAGATCTAACATTAGAGTTTGTAAAAAAAAAAAAAAAAAAGCCTAAATTATATGTTATTATGTTCTTAACATATCTGTTAATTCACTCGAAGTTGGCTTTTATTTTGAAATCCGGTTTCCACATCCATTCCCGTAATACTTTGAATACACAGGGAACGTAAAACAAACTGGAGGCTGGCTTGACTGCAAGTCTCGAATTGGAGGCTGGCTTGACACCAGTTCGCAAGTGGTAATAACTACTTCCAAAAAGTTTCTTCAAAGTGAGTCGGGAAACGACGGTAACAGCGCAGACTCCGTCCACAAACCAACCCTACGGTGGAATATCAGCGTATTAACTTTCAGGAATAGAACAACGTAGTTTTTTTTTTTTTAACTTTATTTATCACATTTTAGACATACAGTCAAGTAAAACAGGGATCACATAAAAGGTGACATTGTGGTAGTACAATGAAGAACAGAAAGAGTGATAAGGACAGTGAGACAAAAGTGAGTACAAAAAATAAATTAAATTAAGGGGAACATAAATAAACAAAAGTTTGCAAGAGCCAAAATCAAGTTAGCAGTTTCAATCGGTTACAGATGTTAACAGTCTTGAGAGCCTTAGTGTTTTTTGATGAGGAGATTGTCCTTATATATTGTGCAAGTTCCATTTTTAATACAAGAAGTTCAGGCTTTCTGCCGAGGACTTTGCTTTTGTGTATATGAAATTTTGCCAAAAATAAAACCAAATTTATAAAGAAGAAAGCATCATTGTCCTTGTCTTTAAAATTATAATAGCCAAAGATAACTAGAACAACGTAGTTCAACGTAGAATATTCGCTCGGCCTACCTAAATGGGCGGTGCTCGTGACAGCCAATCATATATCATCTTAAACGTGCTAGAATATATTGACCAATAGCACTTCTAGCTGTGCTCTAACGCTCACGGTGAAGTCGGGGGCGGGGGCTGTGCAAAACTGGGGTGTAATAACGTGGAGAATCAGGAGAGGGCAGCACTGTATGTACACAGAGCTTAGATTATCATTACAAAGCTAACAGCAACTGTTTATATAGGTCAGACTTGACGTCTACTACAATTTTCGATTCACAGTAAGGTGTCTTCGTTTACTAGAAGGTGCGAGACAAATACCACAACTTATATTTCTGGCTTTGAGGTCCGACGTGAGAAATGAGGAAATACGGAGAGGAATGGAGAGTAGATTCTGTGTTTTGAACGACACTGAGGACCTCAAAACACGAATTTCAAACACTGAGAACAATCAACACTTCGAAAGGTAAGCTTATATATTGTAGGTGATGGTTTGTTATCATTTGTTGGGCTCCGACTAGTCCCTGGAGGGTAACAGTGCTTTACTTGCCAATTGCGTGGTTTGTTTTTGCTATCGCAGGATTTTTGACCTACATTTGCACAGCGTCAGTTTTTCGAAATGAAACAGATCAAATCCACCGGGGCGATACATTTAACCCCGTCCTGTGTTAAAACGCATTTGTCTGAACTTTTGCTGGTTGGTTGGTGTGTGTATTTATTTATTTAATTATTTGTTTTAGGTCCAAGACGCTTTTTGAAGAAATACGTGCCTCCATAAACAACAACGACGAGGAGGACCGCTCCTTCTGGAGGCCTGTGCTCCCTTGGGGAGGCGTTTTTACCATCAAGGCAGGACGGAAAGCCATATCATGCACGCCTCTGTACGTGGAAATCCAGCTCAAAAACACCTGCACCATCGATGGCTTCCTCATGATTCTTTATGTGATTCTGCGGGACAACCAGGGCTTTCGCAGGGAGCTGGCTGTCTTCCTGGGCAAGCAGTTTGTGGAGCATTTCCTCTACCTGATGGACTCCTGTGACTACACCACGGTGAAGATGCTGTGGATCTGGGACAGAATGTCTAAAAGGCAATATCGCTCTGAGATCCACCAGGCAGCCCTGGAGATCGACCTGTTTGGCAACGAGCACCAAAACTTTACAGAGAACCTGGAAAACCTCATGTCCACCACGCAGGAGAGCCTGTGCACCAGCTGGAGCTGTCCAGCCCGCTTCCAGGATTGCCTCAAAAGTACCATCAACATCAGGTAAACTGTATTTACCTACTATTCAAGTGTTTTGTTAAGACACAGTTGCTGGCTTTTTACCCAAAATATGTTTTTTTCCCCCAGTATTTGATGTTTAAGTGCCCTTCAGCAGACCTCAGCTGTGCATTGTCTTATGCCAAAGTTGGCAGAAAGAATTGCAATCAAGTGTTGTGACGTGTTTGTGAGTGGATTGTTGTTACATTATATTTTTCACATTTCTAAGAATTTCACTCTGACCCTTTTCCCTCTCAGTCCTCCTCACGAGCTTCCTCACAGAGACCCAATTCAGTCAGCTGTGGATGAGTTCTTCTGCCCCAAGCTCCTGCTCTGCTGTGAAATTGGGTGAGACACGGCAGGATCTTCATCGTCGTCGTCTTTTTCAGCGCTGTGTTGTTGTACTTCCTTGACAATTTTTTATTTATTTTAAACAGATGTGATGGTCTAAGGGAATTCTCCCAGAGGATTTTCTGCCATGGCCCGCCACCCTTTGTTATCCTCAACATGCAGCAGTGGAAGTCAGAGGAGCTGTCGTATGTCCCTTACCATCTGGCTCTCTGTCAGCACAGGTATGAATCAGAGGTGGATATATCTACAGTAGGTTCTGCATTGCTGTTCATTCAAACGATGTTGCTCAGGTGGAGCCCGGCCTCCTAATGCTTTTACATCTGCTGAGCCAGAGGCCTGTGCACAGTCATCATAGCTGAATTAATGGAACTTTATTTATGATGCAGGATGGTCATTAAAATTAAAAATGTCCGATAACTATCCTGTCTGATCAGTGATTAAATTTTAAATGTCATTTGGATCTTCTCCACTGCACTGTTGTGCTGCCTGTCTTTATTTGTTGGGATTTCTTTCATTGGAAATCAAAAGAGCAGCAAAAATATCTGGAAAAATCTACTTTCCAGTATTGAGAACAATAAATGTTTTTCTTACCTGCAGGTACACACTTGAGGGTGCCACACTGTTCAACAAGGAGGAGCATCACTACTCTGCAGCCTTCCAGATAGACGGTTGCTGGATGCACTATGACGGTCTGAGGAACGATAATCTGATCTTGTTACACAAGCCCCCAGAGCTCCTGCTGCTGTCCTCTCTGGTCTATGTCCGCACCTCTGACAAGTGAACTCATAGTTTCTCAGGTGGACATAGAGTACAGATGAGCCAAAGTCTCAGCACATGCCAGAGTGATTGCATTCATCCAGTTTTTTGTTGTTACATTACCACAATGTTGTTCTTTTCTTACTGCATTGCTATAAGTTTTAATTCCTGTCCTGGGTTAGCTTCCTCAATTCAGCTGAATGCTTGGTTAAAGCTGACAGTGCAAAATGGAAATGACATCTTTTTGGGCACGCTTGGAATCCAAGAATATAATGGACTATAATAGTCCAGGGTTGAGATTTATAAACAATCATACGAGTCAGTACTGAATTTCATATACATGTGCAGTGACCATCGGCATAAGAGATTAGTAGGTAAAACTGCTCTGTAGAAATTTCTGTTTGGAGTTGATACTGACACAAGTTTTCAGTACAAGTATAAAAAGTATTGGTTTTTTTTTTTTTTTTTTACCTCCATGGTTGATTTACAAAACTCTCCTGCCAGCCGTGCATGCAGCGATGCAGACCTCTCAGCTGTTGTGCATCTGTTTGGCAGTGCTTTTCCATAATAACCACTGGTTAGTACTTAGCACAAGCATAATGACACAGAGGGTGCAATTGAATCAAACTTGGTCATTATGCCAAAGAAAATATACAATCTGCTAATGTACACACAGTTTTTCCTGTCTTCATAGTTCCAAAGGTCTGTGTACAATTCCCAAGTCCTCTCTGGTTCCTGCACTGATCAGATCCATTTCATTCCCAACGCAGACACACCAGCGCACAAACATAAATGTAAGCCCCCTTGCTACAGGGATTCAACGCAGTACTGTAATTTAAGCTTATGTTTATGCATTTCAGTCCTTTCCTAAAATTAAACTGGTGCTTCCCCCCCCCCCCCCCACACACTTACACTGTGGGGTGAGGAAAAACTACTAAGTCCCCGCCTACCAGGTGAACAAGTTAAGGTTTAAATTTGAGGTAAGCATTTGCCAAAACAGGTGAAAATATAAAATTATGCCAATTTAGAAGTAATCTGAAATTACACTACAAGCTGGCCTAGAAATTCATTCAGGCCACATGCATAAACCGATGAATAAAAGTCAGACAGTTCACAGCTTGTTCAGCACACAGCAGTCTCAAAATGTTACGTTAGTGTTTTGTTTGGTTCAAGTCAAAGCATTACTGTTGTCACACAGTGCCTCTCTCAAGGAAAGTTTAACATGAATCCAGTTGAGAGTTAATTCTTGGATCAAGATTTTAAGTTTTTTTTCCCTGTTTGTTTATATGCTGACACTGTCTTTACAATACAAATACAGATATTTTTGAAACCTTGCCTATGGCTCCAGTTTATCATCCTTTTTCACGTGCATGCCAGGAAGAGATGCAGAAAAAGCAGGCAGTACCTTTTTAAGGCAGGCATTTATTTTAAACTGGGTACAGCTGCACCACATAAACAGACTTAAATGTATGTAAAATGTCTTCAGTCAAACATGAGAAAATGTGAAAAGCTACTGTTTTTAAACACCTAATGTTATCTTGTACTTCCAGTATTAATCCACAGGATATAAAATTCAAGATCATCACCTTACTCCAGACACACAAGGAAATGTAAAAAGAAGCAGAGTGGTCATTTTGGCTAACATTGACATCAGTTTCATAGGATTTCACCCCCCCCCCCCCCCTCCCAGACATAAACAGAGTGGTAGGCCACTGCAGAACATGTGTTAGTCATCCATCTGCTTTCTTTGTACAAGCACTTTGGTGAGAGTGGTGGCAAAACATGACATTAATTTAGGCCATAATTTAAAGAAAAAAAAAAAAAAAAAAAAAAAAAAAAAAAAAGCATACATCTGTTCTTTTTTTGCAGATTCACGTTTCCAGATTTTCATCAGCCTCTCTCCAACCTTAAAATAGTTAGTATACACATCAGAAATGGCAACATATGTACATAACAGTGACAAGATGAATCGTGGCAGCGGCGACGGCGCACAATTACGCCTGCGTGATTCTGTGCCGTGGCTGCAGTGCTAAAGTGACAAACACTACTACAACAGACCAAAAAAAACAAGAATTTAGAGAACACAAACAAAACAAATTAAATACAAAATTAATAGTTGTGCCGTTTTGAAATAAAGTGTACAGACATACAAATTAAGTTGTGTGTTACTTTTCAAATAAATCAGAAATTCAAAGTACTTGACTTTGATGGGGAAAAAAAAGAAACAAATCAATGTCAAACCGCGATTCTCACATGTGACACTGACCAGTTTGCACGGCAAATGTCATTTAACTTCTCATCTTACAGATTTAGTTTAGAGTAAACAAGGGCAAGGTGAAAGAACACACCTATGTAGTGTTTACGAGACTTATAAGTGCTGAACTGCAGGAAAAAAATTCATCTAAATTGAACCAAATAAACACATGCTTTGTGCAAAATGAACCAGCATGCACAACAAAAATGACAACATAGGATGACTGGTTGGTTTAGACAATGTCAAGCTACAGTCTGATGTTTCATTTGGACATCACCAGCCAACAGTGTGATCTGACAGACATGCTATGTGGGGGTTCTCTTACACCAACATTAGATGCCTTGGCCTTATTCTATTTTTTTTCTCTTCTTTTTAAAGAGACAAACAACAAAACATAATTTAACCCACGAAAGGAAACAAGTCTTATTGCAGTATCTAAATGCCATTAGCTTAAATCAAAACATATATAGAAATTACAATATGTATCAAATAGTTTGGTAAGTGCAATGCAGAGCTTGGTTAAAGTTCCCACTTATGTGCAAACATTAGTCCACAAAGCAACGCAAAAAACCCACAACCAACAACCCATGCCTTGAACATAAAACAAGTGACTTAAGACGCATCACTACCTGGCCGTCTGCTAATCGAGTGTCCCCTCTATTGCTGTGCAGTCACTCGAGCCCAGTCGCACGCTTTGAACTCTCTCCCAGGCCTGGTGACAGCAACAACATGGCCAGAGCTGGCAAGCACAGCCCTTGGTGCCTTATCATCCACCTCCATATATAACCACATGGAAGAATGCAGGGAAAATATTTAAAAATGTGGCACAAGGGAAGATGTTGCGTAGGACCGTTTCCTTTTCAAACTTTTTGCCGTTTCACACCAATCTGTGAAAATATTACTTAAAACCTAAGCTTGCAAGCAAGACCTGGCCACGTGTAGACATGTTTTTAGAGGAGGATTAACTACCACAGAAATGTCTGACCCAATCACAAATAAAATCGTGTTCAAAGCCAAGAGAGGATACCAGCTACAGATAGTTGACAAAGCATGCTCACATCCTGCAACTGGACCAATAATGGAGAAAGTGTAACATTTAAAAAAAAAAAAAGTTTGAAGTATTTGAGAGAAAGAAAAAAAAAAAAAGAAAAGAAATGAAATCATGCCAATCTTCTCGCCTTTGGGGACTATGCAGGTAGAAGTTTGCAGTTGTTGGCCCACAGGCTTCCCTTTTAGTAGCTTTAGGGGCCACTTGCATTTTCTCCAATTAAATTCATACGATAGCAAATAACTATCACCAGTTACACAGCAGAGGCCTAACAGAGTTTGACATTAACTGGATGAAGCAACGCAGACAAACAGCTAAATCCTGAATCCTAAATATAGCACCAGTTAGTATTGTATACAGACCAAAAAAGGTGAAAAGAAGGCCAAGGTCAGTTTCAACTATTGTGAACAGTAGCAAGTGCATGATCTGACCTTAGACCGATGCAACAGAGGAGAGAATATGAGACCCTTTTTTTTTTTTTTTACTTTTTTGTTTTGCGTTTTTAAATGGCTCAGAGGATGAAGCAGAGACTAGTGGTGAACACTTTAAGGAAAATTCACCTCTACAGTGGCTGTGGGAATCAAACTGTACACACATTAGTGAGCCAGTGCAGAAAAACATTTACAGGCAATGCACTAGAGGATATATTTATATCTATATATTTCATTTAGACCATTTACAAGAGAAAGGCAGCCCTTTTTTGAGAAAATATAAATATTCCAACTTTTCTATTTTTTGTCAAGCACTGATGTGGATGCAGAATTATCCTGCGTTGCTGAGCCCAAGCATCAGTTCTGCACGCAGACATGTGACAAAACAAAACAGTTCTATCTGACATGCACATACCCCCTGGACCATACACACAGACATACACACTATATGGCCAATAACCACATAGTCATCAAATGCACAAGCAAACTGCAGTGTTCTAGGAAATTTGAACACACAGCTCTGGTTGCAGCAGAAAAATTCCTAAACAAAACAAAACAAAAAATTTAGCACAATTAAGGACGTGAAGCACAACATAAAACTGTCTGCAAACTTGACGAAGAATTTTGTAACGTAAATAAGCAGATTCCACAATCCTCTGAGACATAGCTCGAAGTCCTCATTGTGGTCCAGCAGCAATAGAGCGTTCATCTCAGTTTTCCAGTGACAGTCATCCAAACACCATCCACCTTCCTCCGTTATCTCCAGAACCTTCCAGCTCTTCCTCATCCCTGCAGCACGGACTGCAGTCCCCCTTCTAGCCAGCCAGCTAGCCCGGTACACCCATCCACTCAGAAATGCTCTGATGTTAACGAAAATGTGCAGGCAAGCTCATCTGCACCTGGAGGATGAATGTGGGGAAGGAGGAGGAGAGCCAAAAAAATAAAATAATAAAATAATAAAAAGAGAGAGAAAGTCTTCTTTGTGTCTAAGGTAATTTATTGGGTCCTAGCTGGCTGGGCCATGGGTCAAAGGGCAGTCAGACCAAAGTTACAACGGCAGTACATCATGCCACTGGAGTCCAACCAGCTGTCTGAGATGGGATCATAACGCTGAACGGTGTTCAGGTAGGATGACCCAGAGTGACCTCCTACCACATAGAGGTAGTTGTCCACAATGGCAGAGCCCACACCTGGAAGACAACAATACCACAAACATCTCTCATTATAGGCTTTTCGTGTTATTTTCTGGATCCAACCATCACAATAGTCACTCATTTTGAATTTAAAACTCAAAACTCACCAGTTCTGGGTTCGTTCATTGGTCGGCACGCCGTCCACTGGTTTTGATGTGGATCGTACCGCTCGATGCTGGACAGGTGCGACACTCCGTTGTGTCCACCCACCACAAATATAAATCCAAGCATCACACCTACTCCGAAGTTGATCCTCTTATCTGCCATGGGGGCTACCATTTCCCAGGCATCCTTGCTAGGGTCATACCGCTCCACGCTGTGTACAGTAGACGCAGCACAGTTATCAAAACACAAAGGTTAAAACGCTCCAACTCACCCGCTACTTGCAATACCTAGCTTTGCTTCCAGCTGTGCCTTCACTTTGAGATATTTATGGCAATATCCACAATGACCAGTCTTTGCAGACCTAAAGGTGAGCTCACATTACACATCTGGTGTAAGAATGCCTCCTCCATCTCCTGTTCCCCTTCTACTAAAGCCTAAATGACAGTTCAGAGAACCTTTGTTCAGCTTTGAATGGGAGCTATTGCTCAGTCAAACAGAGGCACTGCTGCATTGTATTTATTTTTTCCACCACCACTGTTATAGCTGTGTGCTGAGAAATTTTGTTAAGTAATGTAAACACAATGGGGCTCTTTCTATGCATGCGAGCTTCACAATGCATAATGACTGAGCAATTTTCTTTTAATCGTACAGGGAAAAAAAGAAAACAAGTTAGATGGTCATATCAAACACGCCAATTTGAACTTGTAATGAGGGAGCGATGAATTCCTGAGAGCCACTGGAACATTGGCAAACTAAGCCATATAAGCCACGGGGGAAAGCGGGGGGGGGGGGGGGGGGGGGGGGGGGGGGGAAGAAGAAGAAAAATGTCCCCACAGATTCTGTCCAAACACATTTTCCTGAGGGGTTTTGGGAGTCAAGGAAACAAGCAACAAGAGCGCTGCTCTCTAGTGACCTCAGCAATACAGCAACACATTTAACAACCAATTCTGTTATGGCTATCCAGCACTTATTAACAAGCTCCTGGTCTTTTTCTCAGCTAGACTCGATATCCTTCACTTCATTGCCACTTCTAATAAATAATTAACATAACCCTGAGAGGAAAGAACCCCCCCCAAAAACAAAAACACAACAACAACATTTTAGGAATTCTTAAAGTCCTAACCTGTTTCGTTAAAGACCGTTTTAAACTAAAGATAGTAGTGGGGGGGGGGGGGGGGGGGGGGGGGGGGTACAATTTTATGTCACACGCATCTATACAAAGCATTATTTGACCGCTAAATAAATTGGAAAGTCATTTAAAATTGCCTGGTCCAAGTATTTAATGGTCACTTGGAGACAACATGCACTTAGAGCATATATACACAACTACTCTAAGTAAGATTACCTGTTCATATGTGCTGGGCCATAGCCTCCAATAGCATACACCATCCCATCTAGGACAGCGGTGGCAAAGCAGCTGCGAGACTTCGTCATGGGTGCCACAGGCTGCCACTCCTTCAGCTTCGAGACATACTTCTCCACAGACTGGAGGTAATACTGGCCGTCATAGCCTCCCAGGGCATACAGCTCTCCGGCCAGGACCACTACACCAAGAGTGCTGCGACACTCTGCCATACGCTCCACTGAAGACCACGTGTTGGTTTCGGGGTCCCAGCTTTCGACTGTGCTCTCGTGCCTCCGATAGCTAATGCCCTGCCTCATATGTGTGGCGATGCCTCCCACAACATAAACTTTGTGGTCCAGCACCGCCACTCCAAATTCATATCTGGGTACACTGAGAGGGGCCAGTCCTATCCATGAATCCGTCTGAGGGAAATACATTTCCGTGCTGAAAGACAAGGAAAAAACAAAACACTAAGACACTTTTAAAAAAAAATTTAAGTTTAGAAAGTTGCTTTTATACAAATGCATCCAATTGTAATCTACAAGTCACTAGCATTACCTTTCCAATGTGGCAAACAGTCCAGCCTTGCCTCCTACTGCAAGCAGCACCTTTGGGGCACACCTGGGTCGTGCAGACAACACAGTCTGATAGGACAGCCGGTGTTCAGGCATAAAGTGATATTTGAGGGCCTCATTGAGCAGATGCTTGCAGGCGTGGTCATCTCGTATAAGATGGTTGGCTTCATATAGGCGAGTGAGGAATTTGACGCTGAGCAGCGGAAGGCGAACACAGTGCAGCAGTTGAGCCAGATGCTGCTGTCTCTCAGTTACATCATATTTGATCCATGATTCGAGGGCATAAAATACAGTCTCCTCTGTGACTACCTTAAGGCAATCATTGGACACAATTTCATCCAACTCGGCTCTCGTCAGTTCAAAAAACTCCTCCGTTTGACAGACTTCCTCAAAGTTCTCACAGATGAACTTCGTTGCAGCCAAGCACAGGTCATGACAGCCGTAAGTCTCTGCAAAGCGGGAAATGCCTATACAGTTTCCAGCGTCCAGCTGGCTCTCTAAGAAGGAACAACACTCCTTAAGTACAAGCTTAACCTGGAGTAAGTTGGCAGCGGGGAGCAAAGATTCCACTGTCTCCTGGGAGATAAACACCGTCCCGGTATAAGCATACTCCACTATAGCCTAGAAGCAAAGACAGCACAAGTGTTACAATAAACATGCTACAGCAGTTAATCACTGTGGCTAGCAAGTGTTGGATAGAAGCATACCTGCAAGGCAGCTTCATCAATGCACTGGAACTCCACCTCAGAGGTCTCCTTTTCTGACAGGTTACCCGTAAACATGGCCTTGAAATAAGGACTGATGCTGGCCAGCACTACTTTGTGGGCATGGATCTTGGCATCACCCACACGCAGCACAATGTCACATAGTTCGTGATCCTGCCGCAAGAGCTGGAGGCCTTGCAGCAGCTCCTCTGAGTGAGGCCGTGTCAGACTTGCAAACATATAGGACTGGTCCTGCTGGTCCATCTGAGAGCAGCAAATCACAGATCAGTGTAATGTTTTGAGAAGAGTCATAAAGTCAGTGATGTTTTCCAAAGATAGGCCGGTCAGCTAATAGAAGTCCTGGACGTTATCCAAGTGCCATACGGCTCTGACACTACAAGCCTGAAAAGTCACACTTTCTGGCTTGGGTAACGTGACGTAATAACAGCACGCGTTAAGTAAACAGGCCTGGGCAGTATGATGCAGTCAGACATTATTTCCCCCGAACCAAGTATTGCATTAGTTGTTCTAACCAGTTTTGTTAGCAGATTACTGCGAGTTAAGCTAAATATGCATGGTCTTTATTAAGAAACAACGCAGCGTAAAGTCATCTACACGTATTAGCTAAAAACAACACACATTCTAGATTGCCCTAAAACCAGGAGGCTAAATGTGAGCACTCTGTATCCAAGCTTTGGCACAACGAGTCACAACAACACATCAGTTTGTTAACTGGGGCCTTGATTTCTGAACGCAGGACTTGGCCAGATTAAAAATCGCTAGCTACCTCTTAGCTTAAAATAAGCACACAGCTAATACGGTAGCCAGTACTGTAAAGCTCACCAGCAGCTTAGCAGTTTGCATAAACACATTTGCACGAACATCACACGCACAACGCTCATGTGTGCACTGTACTGTCAGTATATTATTTTTCCACGCCAACAAATACAGAGAGCTGATATTGCCGTTTCCCTGCGCTGCAGTCACCGCAGGTTAGCTGCTAAAAATAAACACGGTTCCTGTGGCTAGCTGTATCATTGATTGATATACAGTAACATGGCTGACAGATACAAAACGTGACGTTGTAGCCAGGATTTAGATAACATTTAGCATCGTCAGAAAAGCAAACCTGTAGTTTACAGCCCGTCTGGCGTGCCGCTGTAATGACCGATTTTGCAGTGGCGACGACAGCGAAGCCCGGGCGGCTATCAAGAAAACAACCTGCAACCTAGCCACAAAGCTACAGACGAGCTCTTATTATAACCAGCTACCAGGGCAGCACACCCACTTCCGGTGATTTTCAAAATAAAACGATATTTGCCGTTATTTAATTCACTGAATGGTTAAGAACCAAATCAATGACAATGCTCGTTATTGAGTTTAACCGTATTCTACTTGGTGTTCTTTATTTTACTTATTTCCTCCTTTATTTTACTCATTACTTTTATTTTCAAAAAATTCCTCTCTGCAATTGTGCTCTCCGCTTATCCGAGCAACGTAAATTGCATTGTACTGATCGATTGCTTTATAGTTTGAAAAAGAAAATGTGTTTCACAATTCAAAAAAGAACTATTTACAAGAAATGAACACATTTTTAGTCCAATACAAACCTACTGTGTTATGTGGCAGCATTGCAGGCATATGTTTTACTTGAATGTGGGAGGGGAGAGGAAAGGAAAGTGCAAAATGTAGGCACCAGGTATCATCGTGACACTACCACTCACATGATATATTGCTGCTAAGTAAGCACACATAATTTACCCTTTTGTTCTCTTGTGTTGGGAAGACAATGTATGTTTTTTTAAAGGAATCATGTGCCCTTTAGCTCAACGTTGTTACTAAAGATGACTACCAAGAAGAAGCTTACTTGGTTTTTACGAGTTTTTGAGAAATAAAATATCCTTGTATCAGACCTCTTCATGAATTGTATTGTAACTTCTGTGTGTGTGTGCAAGGGGCCAGAGAAGAGGAGGAAAGGGTGTTGGCTGCTGACTAAGTTCACAACATGATGTGTTTTTCTATGTGGAATGTTTATCTTTGCCAAAAGACAAAAAACAAACAAAAAAAGTGCCAGGACCAGTGATTGTATACACTCTCAATTCATATTTCTATTTTGGGATTTAATTAAAAAAATATTTGGAAGAATGCTGTTTTATTGCAAAGACTTGTGAGCTTAACAGCAAGTTTTTTTCTTTTTAAAATGAAATATACATAAAGTCACAATTTAAAAACACTAGAAATACAGCCCAGAGCCCTGACAATTTTCCACTGATTAGTTTTTTTAAGGTACAAGATAATATCAGAAAAACTTAAGATGATAGCTTTTTAAAGCTACCTTATATAATAATCTATTTGTTATTATGTTATTAATAATCTGTGTAGTCTAGTTTATACCAGTGCCTCGCAATTTATCAGTTCATGATAGATTTGCATAACAATAACGTCGACTCACCAGCAGTTATAACTGACATGTTATGGGGCATAAAATAGTCCATATTTAGAATAAAGAAACTTCTATACATTTTCATTTTAGTTTAGTTTAAATTTTTGTGAATACAAAAAAAATGAAATAGTAAACATTCTTTTACACAGTGATAAATAAATACCAAGAAAAGAAAGTATACCTGTAATATGTGTGAATGTGTGTGTGCGTGTGTGTTTTAGTGTTCAACAAAGAGACCAAAAAATAACTGGATAAATAACTTAAAATTTTATTTTAGAGTTACATTTTATGCCAACATGGGTGTGTGCTATATGTAACACAATGCAGCACTTTATATTCATGCCATAACGTATTGTTTAATTTTTAAATTTTATTTACATAAATATGGACATTAAACTTTTGTCAGGAAGTTACATAACTCCAAAACGTGCTGAATATATACAGTGAAGAAAACTAGATGTAAAATACTTTGATTTTCCCGCATCACATAATCACATTTATAATCACCGTCTATTTTGAGTCTTAACCTCAGATTCCTTGTAACGTCTCAGTCTGGGCTGCAGCTCCGTGACGACGATGCCGCCTGGAGGAGCCTGGTGCTCGCGTCTCCATGGAAGCACTCAGTTAGTTTGCGACATGTATTCGCCATTTTGCAGCTTCGGTGTGTGAAGTAACGGGGTGGGAGGGGGGCTCTTCTCGAGGTGAATACCTCTGTAGCTTCCAAACATTCAACACTCCAGACGTCAGCTAAAACAGCCAGGGAAATGTCTGCACTTAGAGAACTGTAGCGTCCGCAGTATGTCATGGAAATTTGGACGACGAAATATCACATAGGGTCGCCCAGCGTTGCCGAAGAGGACCGGGAGAAAATGCAAGGTCTGTTTTCTTGCTGTTTTTCTAACTTTGCTAGCCCAGCCACACAGAGCATACAACGGCGGAAAAAAATAGCGGAGCAGCGAGTTAGCTTAGCACCATTTCAGTGGTGTTGTAGTAAGCTAAGATTCTCTGTAGCTTCGCTAATTAGGCTGCTTAGCGGTAACGTGTGATCAACGTTTAATTGTAAGTCAATTGAAGGCATTACTTTGTAGCAAATAACAGGCTAAAGCTCCAATCGACACACTTCCAAAGCCTAACTAGTTATTTAAAAAAGCAGAAATAATGTAACATACAAACGTAAAGGTTGTCGTAACCATTTTTGTGGTAACTACGTTTCCAAGAGCCACAAGTGGTTGTGTTCCTTCGCCCTTATCTACCGTATCATGGTGATCGATCTGGAGCACTAGGAGACTCTCGCTAAAAACATACACCGTTATGTTGCTCTGCCTTGCTAAATATTTTAATGCGGTGTTACAGGAACCGCTAAGCCCTTTCTTGACTGTTAATTCTCTATATTCTCTATATTTTGCATTCACAGCTTGACAAACGGGACTGTGGTTTTTCCATCATCAACCACTCAGGATGAAAGCACCAAGTAAAGAGGAGGAGCATTACTGTCCTTGCAGGATTGTGTTTGCTTCCTTGGATTCTAAAATTTGACCAAATCCACCAAAAGAGTACCAATAATGATACCTGGATTGATCACCCAGGAGTTACAGGAGCAGCTTCTGGATGTGAAGAATTACCAGAATCGCACAAATGGGGTGGAGGAGCTCAAACACATCCTCTCAGAAGTGGACATTAAGTCAGTCCCTTCTGCTGGCATTGAGGAGTTTATAAATTTTCTCCCGCAACTTCTCGACGATAGTAATTTTAAGGTGTTTTCTGGCACCTTGCAAGTTTTAAACTTGTTAATTCGGAAGCTAGATACAGCTGTAGACAAATATTTCAAACATATAGTCTTAGTCGCCCTAAAGGCTTTAGGGGATACTCGCACTGTCACCAGGAATGAATACCTGAATGTGTTTCGACAGCTGATGAAAACTATTCCACCCCAGCAAGTATTGGATCTTGTAATTGGCCACTTGAAACACAAGAATTCCAGGGTTCGGGAAGATGTCCTTAACATCATTATGGCAGCTATGCTCACTCATCCTAGGAAAGATTTCAGCATCCCCAAGCTTTGCTTTGAGGTTGCGCCATACCTGGCAGACAGCAAAAGGAGGGTCCGACATGCCGCCCTCGAGCTGTTTGCTGTTTTTGACCATTGCCTTGATGCACGGAGAAAGCCGTCTCTCATGGAAGCTGTTGACATGGTTGAACTGAATGAGGATGCAGAAGGTCTGATGGCAGCTGTACAGGCAAGACGAGCAAGGCACATACTTCCAAAACTCTCCTCGGAAGGTATAGTGGAGTACGGCTTGGTGGTGCCCAAATCGGGCCAGCGGTGCTCACCACAGTATGGTTCTGGAGCTGATTTAGACTGGGTGTTGAATGGAGGGCGGATAAGTAGTGCCAGGAGCCACAGAACAGAACCAGACTGTGACAGATTATATGGCTATGGCAGCTTAGGCTCCCTCACCGATGACCTTCCACTTCAAAGGAGGATTGTCAGCGCGGGCAAAGGAAAGAACAAACTACCCTGGGAGATGTCGAGCTTCTCGTCCACTGAGAATGACCAACAGCAATGCAGTATACCCAACGGAAAGTGCACTGAACAGGTGGAGCTCATCAACACTGGGGATAATCTCAATAATCTTTTATGATAATTATGCCATTTGGATAACTTGCAATGATTTAGCATCTGTTTTTAAATACCTGTTTGCTTTTTCTCTCTCACCATGTCAAAATAAGACATAGTTTAGAGGAATCATCTGGTTTATCGCCAGTTAATTTTCCCCAATAACAGATGATTTTGACTCATATTAATGAAGCAAATTTCAGTTTTGCACATTAGGGCATGATTGCTCATCTGTTGACTGCCTAAACAAAGGAATATTTTTAATATTTTCCTTTAAACTACTGAGTATCAAAGCAGTTCATGTTGATTTCTCCCCCAATGAGCCAGTAACTGCAGTCACTACATGAAAGGAGTGGTTATTTTTGTCCTTGTTGTCTGTCTTATTTTACTCATGCTTAGCTTGCAGATAACATAAATGTTTGCATTATCAGAAACCAGTATTTTTTTTAGTGAGATGAGTGATAACTAGAGGCAGCCTTCCAAAGATTTATAAGACATTTTAGAGGTGGCTTTTTCTTCAGAGACAGTTTTGAGGACAAAGCCTAAATATAGATATAGCTCTCATGATGCAGTATGTGATAAAGAGCAGCAGCAGAAAGGGTTTTGCTTCTGTGTGTCATTTTGTAAGTTTTTTTTTAATACATCCTTGCACACGTCTTCTTTTAGAACTGCCTTAACACCCCCCCCCCCCCCTTTTTTTTTTGTTTTTTTGCTCTTTGAAGAAAATAATGTTTTCCAAGACTTGGAGTATGAAAATAGACTAAGATCGGTGAATTAATTTGGCTCTTAGTTAGGGGTGGGTTTTTATAATCGATTCATCGATTAAAATCGATTCTGGCTTGGATAACGTAAAATCGATTCATTAAAATCCTGAATCGATTTTTTAATATAAATTTATTTTGTCCGAAATGCCAGAATCTCTGGTGACATCTCACAAAATTTCAAGAACCACCAAACAGTAAATGAGAGCAGGTACAGGGATTCTGCACATAGACTTAAACACACAGCGCAACCCGCGGATCAGAATCAGTTAGATGTCGCCTTTCTCACAGTCGGGGCTGAAAGCCGACAGCTCGCTGATCCGGGTCCGCGCTTTGTGTTCACGCCCTTTATGCGCTGATTCTAAAGCTGTTAGTTTGATCTCTCTCCAAACAATATTGACCGAACCAGCAGCAAAAGAAGATCCAAACGCTTCACATAAACATCGTCATGAATTCTTTTACTGTTTTGCTTCCATTGCGATGCGCAGCTCTCTCCCTCCCCCTCTCTCCCCCCCTCTCTCGAACAGTTTCCCTTTCTTCATTATTCGCTTGCTTGTTACACACAAGTCTACCGCTGTTTACAGGCTGTCAGCCGCTGTTTTTTTCCCTTTTACATTCTTCCGAAAATAAAACCTCATTTCTGCTGTTCAATACTGAACAAATTTAAACTTTTTAATATTATTCAAAATGCAAAATGCTTAGCCGTGTGTCTAATAAAACCGCTGTAACGTCAGAGGTAATGTTCATTAATTAATGGTTTTCTTTCGTTTTTGATGTACTGCAGAATATTTTTATAAAATCCCAGGCCAGGAAAACCTTCATGTTTTTCTGTGTTTTATCCTCAGCTACTTTGACACAAAGGCCTCTGCTGTGATGCTCACACCTTGGATAAAGTCTTGCGAGTGTCAGCTTCCTTTTTATAGATACAAAAATATGTAAATGTTCTGATCTGAATTATATTTCTGACTGTCAAAATTTCCCAGATTTAAATCGAATCGAATCGAATTAAATCGAATCGTGGATCGAATCGATTTGGGACCTTGTGAATCGGAATTGAATCGATTCTAGAAATCAGTAACGATACCCAGCCCTACTCTTAGTTCTTTATAACCACGGATAAATGGATAGACTCTCACTGGTACTATTCCTGTAGGAAATACAGTAGATGACTCATTTTTCCTGTATAGTGACACCATTGCTGCAAGGATGAGCGCCCAGTTTCAAGTACAAGTCTTGCGACAGTAGCTCTCAACCTGTTTGAAGGAAGGAAAGGAGAACATGTCATTTGTAACCTAACAAACTACAAGAACTTATTAAGCCATTACCAGCTTTATTTTAATAATCCCCTGGCTTTTTCTAAAATTAGTTATCAATTGACTGTGTTTTGTTCTGGGAACTAATATCCAGCTCAGAGCCTGTATTCGAGAAACCTTGCGTTTACAGCAGTGTCTGTTTCCCAGCAACCCCATTACCAGATAGCGCAGTTACTGAAGTGATCGTGAAACATAATTGGTAATAACACAGAGTTATGCTTGCAAAACATGGCCTATTGCCTGCTCCACTGTTGATTGCAATCATGCCAAGTGCTCTGCTATGAGTGCTGATCAGATTATAGGCAGCGGAACTAATTTCAGCCTCACTGTTTTATCTGAGTGGTTGAAATACAAAAAAAACACACAAAAAACAAAGCAGTCTTTATTCATCTTTCTAAGGTTGCGTTGTGACCTTAAAACTTAAATGTGAACAGTGGACATCATACACCAAATTAAACTTTAGAGTAGCAGAAAGACCGTAAGCAGGATGTTTCCAGCTGACTAAATATCTCCTGCGTCCCTTTGTTGAGTGAATGACATTACATTGAGGTCCCCGTTATAGTTAGCCTTTGGACAAGGTTCATCATTTTTGTAATTTTTTTCCCTCTCCAACCCACCACAGTGTATTTGAAATGAAGCAATCAAGTTGGCAGTGTAGACTTCATCCTTTAGGAATTACAAACATTTTTTTCCACAGTCATTTTAGCAGGATCAGAAATAACTGGACAGACTATAGTTATAAAAGGTTTAGCATGTCAGTGTCTGCTCAAAGCTTGGAACCTATGGACATCACTAAATGCTCTTCTCTGCAGGAGGAAAGCATTTAGTGATCTAGTGTGTGTCTGTGTTTTTGATGGAGTTATTTTTCAATTTCACACAAGGAAAAGCACAATGTGAAGTGGCAGAGTATGTGCGAGTCTCATAATTGGCCTAGAATTGCTAGAACTGTCAACTGTGGCTGAAAAAAGATGTGCTGAACTGTGAATGCTTCCCTGTTGAAACCCCAGAGATGATTATCAGACAGCAGCACTTGTTTTTATGACACTTGTTTTACCTTTTATACTTAATGTTTACCATTTAAAGAAATAATTGTACATTCTTTCACAGGGGTCAAATGGGGACACTCTTTCTTTGTCCAGGAAGCCAGAAACCTACATACCCAGTTTTAGTAAGTACCAAAACTTTCTTCTCTTTATATAATCTGACTGCATACCAGTCAGATTATACAGGGAGTGCAGAATTATTAGGCAAGTTGTATTTTTGAGGAATAATGTTATTATTGAACAACAACCATGTTCTCAATGAACCCAAAAAACTCATTAATATCAAAGCTGAATGTTTTTGGAAGTAGTTTTTAGTTTGTTTTTAGTTTGAGCTATTTTAGGGGGATATCTGTGTGTGCAGGTGACTATTACTGTGCATAATTATTAGGCAACTTAACAAAAAACAAATATATACCCATTTCAATGATTTATTTTTACCAGTGAAACCAATATAACATCTCCACATTCACAAATATACATTTCTGACATTCAAAAACAAAACAAAAACAAATCAGCGACCAATATAGCCACCTTTCTTTGCAAGGACACTCAAAAGCCTGCCATCCATGGATTCTGTCAGTGTTTTGATCTGTTCACCATCAACATTGCGTGCAGCAGCAACCACAGCCTCCCAGACACTGTTCAGAGAGGTGTACTGTTTTCCCTCCTTGTAAATCTCACATTTGATGATGGACCACAGGTTCTCAATGGGGTTCAGATCAGGTGAACAAGGAGGCCATGTCATTAGTTTTTCTTCTTTTATACCCTTTCTTGCCAGCCACGCTGTGGAGTACTTGGACGCGTGTGATGGAGCATTGTCCTGCATGAAAATCGTGTTTTTCTTGAAGGATGCAGACTTCTTCCTGTACCACTGCTTGAAGAAGGTGTCTTCCAGAAACTGGCAGTAGGACTGGGAGTTGAGCTTGACTCCATCCTCAACCCGAAAAGGCCCCACAAGCTCATCTTTGATGATACCAGCCCAAACCAGTACTCCACCTCCACCTTGCTGGCGTCTGAGTGGGACTGGAGCTCTCTGCCCTTTACCAATCCAGCCACGGGCCCATCCATCTGGCCCATCAAGACTCACTCTCATTTCATCAGTCCATAAAACCTTAGAAAAACCAGTCTTGAGATATTTCTTGGCCCAGTCTTGACGTTTCAGCTTGTGTGTCTTGTTCAGTGGTGGTCGTCTTTCAGCCTTTCTTACCTTGGCCATGTCTCTGAGTATTGCACACCTTGTGCTTTTGGGCACTCCAGTGATGTTGCAGCTCTGAAATATGGCCAAACTGGTGGCAAGTGGCATCTTGGCAGCTGCACGCTTGACTTTTCTCAGTTCATGGGCAGTTATTTGGCGCCTTGGTTTTTCCACACGCTTCTTGCGACCCTGTTGACTATTTTGAATGAAACGCTCGATTGTTCGATGATCACGCTTCAGAAGCTTTGCAATTTTGAGACTGCTGCATCCCTCTGCAAGATATCTCACTATTTTTGACTTTTCTGAGCCTGTCAAGTCCTTCTTTTGACCCATTTTGCCAAAGGAAAGGACGTTGCCTAATAATTATGCACACCTGATATAGGGTGTTGATGTCATTAGACCACACCCCTTCTCATTACAGAGATGCACATCACCGAATATGCTTAATTGGTAGTAGGCTTTCGAGCCTATACAGCTTGGAGTAAGACAACATGCATGAAGAGGATGATGTGGACAAAATACTCATTTGCCTAATAATTCTGCACTCCCTGTATAAAATGAAAGCGTGTCGACATGACCAACACTTCTGCCAGATCCCAACAGAGACTGGAACAAAATGTCATGCTAATTCACTGTTGGTTAGTACGGCTATTGGTTGGTACAGCAGTCCCACAGAAAGGGGCATCGACAGCAGCTGTTCATTTAGTTTAAAAGCAGTTACTGACACTGAAAGAGAATGAAGGACCTGTGCTGTATTTTGAGCTGAAGCTTGGTTGGAACGTATCAAACTTACTTCAGCGGGTTAAAGGTAGCATGATAATTTTCAGGATGGACGCGGGCAGTAAAAATAGCAGCATCAAAGTTATTGTGGCTTGCTTTATTGTTGATTAAAGAGATTAGACTCATTTCCAATACTGCTGCACCATGTTTTTGTAAGGTAGGGACATGCTAGTGGTAATCCTAAAAAAAGGTAACAAGTTTGGACATGTGCCTGAAATATTGAAATGTAGTGACCTCTTTAACACCCAATACAAGTCAATAGTGTGTTTAGCTAAAACTTCCCACTCTTGCGTAACGTCACTGTGTAAATGTGCAGTTTCTATGGCAGCTGGTGCGGCTTACCTTTGCTCACAGGTGAGAGTGGAATCAAGCCGCAACTCTCCAGTCCAGAGTTTACCAGCTGAATGGAAAACACATTTATCAGTGATTTTTTTTTTCCATTCCCTTTTTTTAACTTGCTTTTCATGTTTGTTTGTTTTCTGAGCTGTTCAGAAACTAAAACATCTTAGCTAAAGGATCGAATTCTCAAATTTTAAAAAAAACTTTATAGGACTTTGTTGATAAACCTTTTCATAATAGGCATTATTAGGGTTTTTTATTGCTGTCATTTTAGTAACTACTTTTTAGCGTTTCTGTTTTTAGTGAAAATGTGGAAATATACTTTGTGTCTAGGTTCAACGGAGCCCCGAAAACCCCAGGCCTCCCGAAGGAGGGAGTCTCCTGCGCATCTCAGGAGAAGTGGAAGCCTCAACTTAGAACCTGATATCTTTAAAACCACAAACTTCTCTGACCCAGATGTTGGTATGGAGTTATTTCAAAAATATTTTTACATTTAAAGTTCTTTTTATTGATTTATTTTGAATAAAATTTGAGTAAAATCTTGAAAGTACACTTAAAGTGGCATTAACCATTTAGTGTCCTTATACAGTTTTTCATGGGTCTGATGAGTGAATGTAATGTCTGACAGTGGCACCCAAAGGACGTCTGCTCTCGAGGAACCCCAGCGTTGAGCGAACATTTTCCCTCCCCTCAAACCCTACTACATCCAGCTCCTTTCTTCTTCCCTCATACCCACTGGCTACGCTCCCAGGGGGCATGCTTACCCCAACCCCATCCCGCCGTCATGCAGACTCCTCCCTCTCTATGTCCAACACCTGGCCTAACAAGAAGGACAACAGCCCCCAACAGCGAGAAACCAGCCCCTGGAGAGAGACAGCGAGTGCTGCAAAAGGTAATCTAGTTGGAAAAAAGAGACTTCATTTCATATGTGTTTGTTTGTGATGCTGAAAATTTTTTTATTTATTTTTTACCTTTTGTGGGGGGGTTTTCGGGTTACTATCCTGTCCCAGATGACTTCTCTAGCAGACGCTCTCCCAGACCTCTTTGTGCCTCCCTCATGAATTCTTCCACGTCATCATTCAGACGGGCACTGAGCAGTCCCAGAGGTACCTTCTCCGTCTCACCAGTAATCCCTCCAACAGAGCACATCCATTCCATTAATGGCCAGAGATCCAATGCCTCAGGAAGCCCTCTGAATCAGCAGTTAGAAAAGACCCTTAATGTGGACCCTGGTGGCCTCAGTGGTGTGGATGATCTTCAAGAAGATGATCCTCTGGACATGCAGGAGGTCAGCACAATTCTCTATTTTATATACTGGATGTTGTTTATAATCAGCCATCAAGAAGGGCCCTGCATGAACAGGCAGTTGAAGTAAAATGAAAAATCAAGCCTCTATGAGTTCCTATTAGCTTTGTAACTTGTCCACAGATGCTCAACTCCCTGCGCTCACTACGCAACAGCGCTGCCAAGAAGCGGGCCAAAGCGAGCCTTAGTAGTCCAGATCCAGACAGTCCTGACTCAGCTGTGAAGGTGGACTTGGGTCTAGACTCGCTGTCAAACACTTCTCCAGTGCTTACCAGCTCGACTAGTGAAAGTGGACTTTCTAGTCTGAGCTCAGTTGCAAACTCCAGCTTTAATGGCATGAAAAGGTAAAATATCCAGATTTTCTGCATTTGGCATGTATTGCTTATGATGTTGCCTCACATTTTCATGTAGTTTGACTGTGTTGGTCTGAAATTATGTTAATACACAAGATAAAAGTCACCTCCATATACTGCAAATACATACATAATTTAAAAAAAAAAGACAGTGGGACAGGGGTATAAAGTGGGAAGTATATTTGAAGCATCGGTTTTAACTGTTAGCCACATACTTATTCTTGGTGAACCCTTCTACTATAATCAAAATACCAACAAGGGAGCAGAATTAATTAAAAAAATGTATTTTACTTCATTTTTAAAATTTACAACGGAAAATAGAGCAAATACAACAAAAAAGCCATTAGTTATAGAGTGAAATCCAGAGACAAAAAAGTAACCGGTAAGATGTGAAGTGATCTTTTATATTAAATGTAACAGGGAGATGTTTGTTTATTAATAAAGATGACCTTGTGTTGGGATATGGGATATGTTGCCTGTTGTGTTTAATCATGTTGACAGTTTTAAGAAGCTCTGACTTTGTAGTCTTTAGGTGTTCTCTGATGATGTGTTGAATGGTAGGCAGTTTCTCATGATCACTTCTCACTTGTCACAACTGTCACCAGCCCTGGAAACTCTGCCTCTGCAGGAATGAAACCTCGCATTGCAAGAGTGCCTTCTGCAAAACTGAGGTCTTCTGTGTCCTCGGACTTCAGCAGCCTTCAAGGTAGTAAAGGAGAGAAAGGTTTTTCCCAGTTGATGCATTGCCGTGTGTCTTTTTTATATTATTTTATTTATTTACATTTTTGTTTTCTGTTTTTTCCCAAGTGTTGTCCCAGGGAGATGAATTCTCATCTAAGGTGGGTGTGGTTGGACAGAGAGTTACGTACTCCAATGGCATAATCAAAACTGCCGAAGAGAAAACGGTACCATCCCCTCCATTGGTCAGACCAGCTTTTCACGAATCTTTAAAAGCTCAGAAGCATCCCAAAGGTCAGCTAGCATCGATGAGAACAGAGTGCTATATTGGATATACCTTCTAATAGCATTTTGTGTGCTTAAATAATTAAATCTCATTATTTATCTCTTTTGATGTTCAGGATCCCATAGTCACAGCAGCAGTAGGAAATCACCAGGCACAGACATGTCTGAAGGAGTAGTTGGCAGAGGTAAGTATGTCTATGAAGGTTCTCAGTCATCCAGGTCATCGTAGTCAAAGGAGCTTGCAAAAAAAGGCGTCTGGACTTCTTTAAGTTGCTTGAAGACGTTTCACCTCTCATCCGAGAAGCTTCTTCAGTTCTAAGGTCAAATGGTGGAGAGTCCCAGATATAAACCTAGTGGGAGTTTCCCCCCACAGAGGGACAAAAGCACCCCCTGATGATCCTCTAATCGCCTGAGCCAAGGTGTAAAACTGGGTGTGGGCCCCAATCAGCCAGAGTATCGGGTGAGTTTAACACCCACTCACATCCTGGGCCATCTGATCTCAGGAATTCGCATGATAAGGTGGGGCCAGGTTTCACAATGAACTCACCCGAAACTCTGGCTGATTGGGACCCACACCCAGTTTTACACCTTGGCTCAGGCGATTAGAGGATCATCAGGGGGTCCTTTTGTCCCTCTGTGGGGGGAAACTCCCACTAGGTTATATCTGGGACTCTCCACCATTTGACATTAGAACTGAAGAAGCTTCTCGGATGAGAGGTGAAATGTCTTCAAGCAACTTAAAGAAGTCCAGACGCTTTTCTTTGCAAGCTCCTTTGACTTGGCAGAGGTAAGTTTCAGATCTGTAAAGGATACAAGTTATCATTTGATTGTCCAGGCTTTTGCTGTGTTACTAAGCTGATGTAGCTCAGTGCTGCTCTTGGTTTTTTGGTTTTGTTTTTTTTTTAAATAAAGGACTCAACAACATATCTTTTATTTCTCCCATCCGTTTTTTTTTAAACTACACGTTTTCAACTAGCTATAAATTACAGCTGCTTTCTGGATGTATTTTTAAATAAAGCTTATAAATATAAACTTGCTTGTTCCTGCATGATCACAGTTAAACCGCTAAAAGATTAGTCATCTTATTCCCTCATGCTTATTAGGCATGCTTGGCACTGCAGTGTCCTCCAGCCATCCAGGAGTTCTCCTGCCACTTGAGCACTTATCGTTCAAACCCCCCACTGATCCCTCAGTGGGCATCCACAGCAACGCTGTGTCTGGCAGTCACCAAGACAGTGATATCATCCCACGTCCAGAAGAGGTTAAGGTTAGTCACACTCTGTTCAGCGGTGGATGAAGAGTGTTGCTATATATTACTGTGATGTTTAAATAGTAAATACTGATGCCATGTTTATATTGAATATACGATATAACATATGGCATCATTTACTTTGGGATTAATAAAGTATTCTTATTCTGATAATGTCAATGTTTTTTGTGCGTGTGTGTTTTGACTCTCTGCTTAATACACCCCTAATTAATTGTCAGAAGAGAGACAAAACACATTTTAAGTTAAAATGTTAATTTCAAATTAAACAAAAACTATATATCTATATTGTATATAAAAAAAAATAAAAAAATGATAATATCAGAATCAACCATATGTAGTGAAAACTTGGTATTGACACAGCTCCGTAGTTCATAATCTCAAGCTTCCGGTTAGCAGAATCTGACCCTGTGTGTGCTTTTGTTTTGTTTTCTGGTTGCGCAGGAGAGGATAAAAAATGCAAGATTTGGCCGGGATAAGAACAGGCTGGATCAACAAGATGGCCCGATAAGTCAAGGGCAGTATTCAACAGATCAGATTCGCTACCGTGTCAGGAAGATGCTGTCTGATTCACCAACAGAGGAAAATGGAGCATTAGTCATTAAAGGCAAGAGAAAGTTTTTGAAACTTATAAATCTCTGCTTTTTTATTTAAAAAAAATAAAAAGCACATTTCTCACAATAAGACCTTTTTTTTATTTTTTATTTTTTTTGGCTTAACATTTATCCCTCATCATAAATGCCTTTTATTTTGTATTTAACAAATGTGATGCATTTTTGTGACAGAAGATAGATTTAATTTTAACCTTTAATTTCTTTAAAATAAATAAATGTTATGGTTAAAAAAATCCATCTTTGCAGATAGCTTTAAGTATTTTATAACTATCTCATATAGCACTTTTCTTTATTAATCTATACACGTCAGCTTTGTGTCCGCTGCACCCTTGGGCATACTGAACTCACAAAACAACATAACTGTTTTGCACAATGGCCTAAGGAGTAAACAGCATGTGTTAGTGTTGATTTGCTCCACAGTCCGATCATCCCATCACATCCCCCTGTGGGATTTCAGATGACTGATGGCGCATCCCCAACAGGGCAAGGGGAGCAGAGAAGGTTAATGTGCAGCTGTTAGGGTGGAGGTATCCACCCAATGTAATGCAAAATGTGTGGCTCAACCACACAAAGCTCAGTGGAGCATGCCGGGAATTTCTTATTACCAACATAAAGAGATCTTTAAACACTGACATAAAACAACATAATTAAAGTGGACGGATGTCAGTTAAAGAGCTAAAACATCGTTGACTCATAAAGTTTGCCAACTGTACTGTTTTACCTTAGACCTGCAGTACAGACTCGTGCAGTCTGTTTTTACAAGTGCAAAATGTCTCACTTGCCTCTCTTCCACTCTTCATTGTTTCCTGCCCACACACAGCAGAGTTTCTCCATCAAAAACTCCTGGTGGGGAAAAATTATGATGATGATAAATGAGTGTCTTCAAGTGCCCACTCACAGTTAGCTCTAATTTAAACCAGCATCTTCTGTTTTCTCACATTGGATGATGACGGATCATTGTGGAGGCCACACACTCTTGCGCGCACACACACACAAATTTCATAGCATGTAGAAGCCCAGGCATGTGCACAACAAAGTGTTTTGTTGAAAGTGTGAGTTATCTATAGACCTGTCACAGTATGAATCACAATAATGATATTATTACTTTAATGCACAAATTGGGAAAAGAACTAAAAACAATAACATGCATGTAGCACTTTTAACTCACTAGTGCTGTTGTTGTTGTTGTTGTTGTTGTTGTTGTTGTTGTTTTTTAAATGACATTAAGAAGTTTTCCCAGGATTCATTTTATTCTCAGTCCAGAAGAGAGCGCTCTCTCAAAGCTAGTGTACGAGGGGTACTACTTGTTCTCTCACACGAGGGACACACTTAACTAGTTTAGATGTTTTTAATAATAAAGAAGAAAAAAAGCCTTTTGCTCAGCAGTGCTGCTTTCAACCACTAATGTAGGTGGTAAGTTTCCTGTGTGCCTGAATTACAGAAGCCTGTCACTTTAACAGATTTGTTATGTTATATTTTGCATGTGTAAAAAGTTCAAATTTTTGTGTCTGGTGATTCAAACGTTATTCTTCTCTGTTGCAGATCTGCATATGAACGGCAGCACAGTGACATCTAAAGCAGACCCTGTCTCTGATGAGTCTCTTGTCACCAGTCCTGACACTCCCCAAGGACCCCAAAGCCCAATTAAGTGCTTCACTCCACCCCACCAGCCCAGCCCCCCTACAGTTCCACCCAACCCTAAAAATGTGTCCCGTCTTAGGAGGGCACCTAGCCTGAGCAGAACCCGTCCTTCACTGTCCCACAGTTCAGGTGAGTTGATCTTAAAAACCTTTTACTACATGCTGCATAATCTTTGTTGCACACAGAAAGTTATTGTCCCTGTTTAACGACACTCAGTAACATTATAATGATACAAACCATTGCTATAACAGGCCTTTGTTTATAGAAAATGTTGGAACATTAATTAATTAAACCTCTGGGACCATCAGAGAATGGGTGAATAAGATGTTTGCTCTGGGTAATGTGCTTCAATACTTTGTTTTGACAACCTGCTGTTAATGCACCGACACACACACACACACACACACACACACACACACACACACACACAGAGCGCTTGTTTTCAGCCTGATTGAGATGTAACATGAGACTGAATCTGTGTGTTGTGTGGTGTTTAATGGGCCATTTAGATGAGCTGTCCCCTGGCAGTTTGGGGCACAGGAAAAATCTCTCAGATCCTGCAGAGCTGTGTCCGTTTTCCAAACCCGAGCTGGCGCTGGTGCAAAGCTTCAATCTGCTGAACTCTGAAGACTGGTGAGAAATAATCAATCCATCATCCTTAAGCATCTCTTTCAATGTGGACCACAGAGTAAAATTATTACCCTTTGTGCGTTGTTATTTTCGAATGTAGGGAGAAGAAGATTGAAGGACTGACATTCCTGCGCTCTCTTGCACACTATCACTCAGATACACTTCAGGCTCGGCTTCATGATGTTTGCCTATCTCTCATTCAAGAGGTAATATCATTTTTTAATAACAATCCCACTTAATTTTCGGAATCTATGCCTGGCGGTGTTTGACTCTGCTGTTCCAGTTTTGCAATTCTATTTAATTTCTCTGTGTCTTAATAGTTTTGCTTCATAATTATATATAGTCTCAGCTATAATTGCTTGGCATTTTGCTAAATTCCCATTGTAGATTTTTTTTTTTTTGGTCAAATAGATATCTTGAATATGTAATCAGTGCTCATTTACTCTTCTTATACCTTAAGCACTAATATTGTTAATCTTATTTAGGTGAAGAACCTGCGGTCGGGTGTGTCCAGGGTTGCCGTGTGTACCCTGGGTGACCTGTACACACACCTTCAGCGAGCGATGGACCAGGAGCTAGAGGGGACAGTTAAAGCTTTACTGCAGAAGGCTGGGGAGAGTAATGCCTTCATTAGGCAGGATGTAGATGCAGCACTGGATTGCATGGTGCAGCACTGCACCCCTACTCGAAGCATCAATGCTTTACTTACTGGAGGACTCAGGTTAGATTACACACAGGACAGCTCTTTGTTGTTTGTTTGCTTCTTCTCTGTTTGGATCACTACATAATTTAAGCTTTGATTGCTGAATTGATTTCCTCCTCTGCTGATAGTCACCTTAATGCAGTAGTGAGGAAATGTATGGCTCAACATCTGGCTAATTTGGTTGAGAAGGTTGGTGCTGCACGTCTCCTTTCTGGGGCTAAAGATCTCACTGACAGAATTTTACCTGCCGTGGTCAAACTCGCACAAGACTCCTCACAAGAAGTTAGGTATGTAAAAAAACAAACAAAAAAACTTTCATATTAATTCATTTAATTTTTGTGTTTTAACTTCTTTACAACTTGTTCATATTTGCTTGAACGGTGAGATTATATTTTTATGTATTGCCAATGAAAAGCATTCAGCAATAACAGATAACAGTCAGAAAATGTCAAATTTGAGACATTTTAAAAGTCTTTAGACCATCAAAAGGATATAGTACAATCCAAATCTACTTTTGGTTTTGCTGGAATTGATTTGTTATTGTTGACACTATTTCTTTTGGTGTCACTGTACTGTAATTACCTTGCATTTCATTAAAATATGTTTAGAAATGCTTTTCTGTTGCTTTTGGACTGCAAATCCAAAGTGCCACTTTAACAAATGAGATAATATTACACCTTCTCCCCTCAAAGGTACTTTGGCCGTCGAATGCTGCTGTCCCTGTCTTCCCACCCAGAATTTGAAAAGATCCTGGAGAAATACATCCCTACGAAAGACCTGCAGACTGTCAGAGACACCATCTTCACTCTAAAGACAAAGGTACTGTTTCTTTCTGTTTATGTTTACAGGAAAATTGGTATTTTGGCTGGAAGTTAAATATAGGCATCTAACTCTGAGATTGTTGGGGGGGGTTAGGGTCTTGGTGAGATGCCTCAAGATACTCAGTCAGCCCGAGGCAGACATTCCCTCCCGGGCAGCGGTACAGTCAGAGCCTCATCGCTCAACAGAGAGCCACTCAACCAGACCAACAGGTGGGTGTAGATATCAACCAATGCACCAGAGTAGCCCATTAAGGAAAATTTATTTTTCACAAATGTGTAATACATATGGAAAACACGTGAATTGTGATGCATTTTATATACAGGGAGTCTCACAGCCATTACAGCTGTAGATCTCAGACACAGAGTTTTGCAGACAAGACTGAGTACATCAAGCAGATCTCGGATCTGCTGGCTTCAAAGGACTTCAGAGAGAGGATCAAAGGCATCGACCAGCTAGTGGCTGACTGCCAAAACAACCCAAACATGGTTATCAACAGTATATTCCCGGTTAGTAATTTATTTATTTTTTTTCTCCAAATCAATTTAGCATGTCTTTATGTACATTGTGGTCTTTTCATTATAATGACAAAGTGTTTATCCTTCACTTTCTGATCTCCCTAATTCTAGGTGTTTGATGCCTTCAGAGCCAGGCTGCAGGAGTCCAACAGCAAGGTCAACTTGTATGCCCTGGAGTCTTTACAGAAAATCATCCACTTGTTAAAGGACAAGCTGTCCCAAGTGGTCAACATCCTGGTCCCAGCAATCGTGGACAATCACCTCAACTCAAAGAGCAGTGCCATCTGCTCTGCTGCTATTGGAGCTATTAATGCACTCATCTTAAATATAGGTACTTACTTTGAGCATTAAAATAGAGGAGAAAGTTTTGGTTAAAAAAATTGCTTTAATTTGACTTCCATTTTTTTGCCTGCTACAGACAACATACTTCTCCTTCAGCCTTTTTGTGCCAAGGCTCAGTTTTTAAGCGGGAAGGCAAAGGTGAACCTTATCGAAAAGGTCGCAGGTATGTCTGGTGTCCTAGTTCGGCACTGTAATCAGCTTCTGCTTTGATGTATCTAAATGCAGTGTATTGCTTCTCATCTTCTATATTTAGATCTTGTGACAGAGCTCTACCCTCGTAAGCCCCAGATGGTCGAGCAGAAAGTGCTGCCCTTGCTCTGGCACCTCTTGGGCACCTCTACCCACAGCGGCACCATTCATGGCCGGGGCGGCAGCGTAAGGGGTGCTACCGCCAACCTGTGCCAAGCCCTTTATGCCCAGATGGGGCCAAGCCTGAGCGAGTGTGCCGCCTCCCAGCCTGCCAATGTCCATAAAAGTCTAAATGATATCCTGAGGACCTTATCGTAAGGTAAAGCAGGCTCCAAACAGAACCAAATGTCGAAAGAGGGACAGCATTAAAACTGATCTTACTTGAAGATGTTGCATTATCATTTCTTATAGTGCCTGCACTTTTATATAAACATAGAGAAAGTCCTTAAGAAGTTGGAGCTCTTATTCTTATCTCAGTGAGATTCCGTCTGGTACAGAAGCATGGATGGCTGTAACATAATGGCATCAGGTCTTTCACATGTCCAACCTGCTCTCTTTGCACTTTGAAAGTAGCTCATTGTCGTTGTTTTGTTTTTGTTTTTCCATAAACTCTACATGTACTGTAGACCAGCGGTCTCCAACCTGTTTTGCGCCACGGACCGGTTTATGCCCGACAATATTTTCACGGACCGGCCTTTAAGGTGTCGCGGATAAATACAACAAAATAAAACTAGTACCGGTACCGAAAAAAAGAGAATTTATTCATAACACACGTGAAAAGACCCAGGAAAACCGAGTTAACGATAAAAACGATAACAAAATAACGCTGAAAACCGATAAAAACCCTGAAAACCAAACATTTCACACCTGAGCCTCAACTCTCGCGGCCCGGTACCAAACGACTCACGGACCGCTACCGGTCCGAGGCCCGGGGGTTGGGGACCGCTGCTGTAGACAAATCAGAGACACTATTGCAGAATGTAAAATTAAAATGCACAAAAAGAAGAGGAAGAACACAGGGACCTGAAAGTTGTATATTTTTGCTGTTTCATCAGATGTGATGTGATATTTTTAAAATATCTTTATGTAGTTGGAGATTTTTGAACTGAGATTAACAAGCATAGTACAAAAATACTTTTGTACAGCTCAAATGTGTATTTGCACAGTATTAGCTTATTCTATATGTTTGCTGTATGACGGTACAGTTATAATTTATCTCTTGTGTAATGGTTTAAAAGTCATATATAATGTGCTGAGTTGGTACTATGTCTCTTTTTGCATGACCAAAATTTACTGGCAGATCAAAACTGTTGATTTATGTGTACGTGGACTTGTAGAGGAAGGTTGGTCTCGAACTCTGAGAAGGGAAAAATTTTACCTCTTCATTTGCCTGAGAAATAGTCACAGCCCAGGTCTGATATTGTCTCAGTATAGTGCCAGTCTTCAAGTAGCCTTTTAACTCATCTATTGTTAAATTATAACTGAACTTGTTTGTGAACAAGAGCAAGAAGATATATGAATAAACTGTTTTATTTCTGTAAAACCAACTTCAGCGTGCGTCATTCAAAGACTGAAAATGGGGTGGAAGGATTAACTCGCTAATCACAAACATGGATCATTTTAAAAATTGAAAGATGACTTCTGTCCATTAAACACACATTATTAATCTTAGGTAATCTAATATAGCTTTATTAATAGGCGGAGTTACTGGAAACACAAGCTTCAGGTGTTCTTTTTTAATTCCTTATGCTTCATTCATGACATTCTTAGTAAAAGCTAACCATAACTAGCCTTCTGATGACTACACTTCATTTGTAAAAAACAAAAAACAAATGTCTGGCTGTGAAGAATCCTTGAAAGAGGACTGATCAAAGGCTTGAAAAGAGGTAGGCTTAGCACACGATTTTGGGGGGAAAAAAACAAAAAAGGGGGGAGCGTTGCTTCAAAAATGCTCTCATGTTTAACAGTGAACACTAATATCTCTGTAATTCTATGGTCATGATTAAACATGACATCCAAAGTACACTCTTGGGTTTGTAATTTAATAAAACACAAATCATAATCACCGAACCTTTATATCAAAGTAGCTGCCATTTTGAAATAGCACTGTTTAGAAATGTATGCTAGCTGCAAAACACTACGCATGTGCGGTCCTTGTAAGACTGAACAAGCTACTGTTTGACCTTCATTTAATGGTACGTGATTTTCTAGCATTTCAGCAGCAGGGTGAACTAGCTTGTGCTTGGAGGGATGCTGCTACTGTTGTTTTAATTTTTTTTTTTTTAAAGAAAAAAGAAAACCTAAAGGTAATCCTGTCCAATACAGCAACTAAACTGCACATAATTCAAACTTGATATCAGCAATATACACAGAAAATAAACATTTAGTTTTCCACGTCCAGTGTTTTCCAATAGCAAACCTTTAGCAAAGATATAAAAATGAGGGAGTGCTTTCAGAATAAGAGCAAAACTCCCTTTAAACTTCAGAGCTAGCCACAGTGGTGCTGTCAAAAGGGCCGAATGCGTTTGCTACTTGAATGTGCAGATTCCTTACCTTTGCTTATGGATGCATACAGTTGGATGGAATATGTCACAGATTAGGCATATACATACAACAAAAGAAACAGTATAAATATTTCGAAGTCTCGTTAAATGTGCTTTTTGGCATGAAAAAAAAACAGAGCCAATGAGTTCACTCACCTGGATTGACTTCTTTCTTAAAATTATGTAACTAAAAACTAAAGCCAAGGGAAAGTTAACATACAGGATATTCTCACAGATTCCTGATCAGTTAACCATCAAGTTCCTTTTGTGTTATGAATGAGAGCGGTTCATGATTTTGACAGTGTTCAGTTAATGCTCTGCTGCTCTCGAGTCCTTGCTTTGTTCCCTCAGCTTCACTGACCAAATGGAAAAAACGAGCCCCTCCTCCCGTTGATCTTTCCATCCTGTTACTAAGGCAGCTGGATCGATTCCACGTTAGACGAGTGTGTGGTTGCCATCCCGAACACCTCATTCTGTCAGGGACCAGATGTCTTGGGCAGGTCCTGATTCTCAGCCAAGTGGAGCTTTTGTCTGAACGTGCACACATTAAGGATTCACCACAGAAGGACTGAAAACACATTCAAATCCAGCATCCGCTCCTGGACTGTCGGGGCAATTCCCATAAACAAATATGCATTTGAGCTAAGAAAAGGATACATTGAGGTGCTGAGCTCTTCAAGCTGCAGAAACAAAGGAGCAAACAGGAGAGAGGGTTATTGAAAACAAAGCCAAAAATAGAAAGTGAAGCGCTAGTACCTGGCAGTAATCTCACTGTGGGATCATGTTACATAACAGCCTGTGCATTTCAGATCAATATTTGAGTTACGCTCTCATCATCGACTGCAGTGTTTCCAGAAGCAAACGTTAAGCTTCGATACAAAGTAAAGTTGCTTCATAGCCCATCTGCTCTGAGGCCCAATTATCCACTCTGGAGAGTATTCCTGGCAGCAGTGTCTGTAAATGAGTTGAAGGGTTTTTCTCACCTCAGTCACAGAGCACTGCAGCTTCCCGCAGTGAGCATAGCGTGGGTAACTACAGTAGGAGCCACACAACAAACTAACAATAGAAACTGTAAAGACATCCTTAGATGGCACATCACTGTACGAGAGCTTTTTTTTTTCCCTTTTTAAACGAGCCAACAGTTCAGCAAAACTGAATTTCATGTGGAAAATTATAGTAACAGGATTTAAATTCATTGGTTTGTCCAAATAAAAAAAATTCACATTTTCCTTCAGTCTATAGTACCGTTTATCAAAAGGTTTTTGTTTGTTTGAGATGCCCAATTGTGGAGATATTAGCTCTACAAACCTTCCCTTTCGTCACAGCCTTCTCATGTGGGGGAAAAAAAAACAAAAAGCATCTGAATGTCTCCCTCCAGAAATCATATCGCTCAAAAAAAAAAGAAAAACACACTATAAAATGTACAGCCACCTAACATTACAGCTCAACTAAGGAGTACAAGCCTTGACACCATTTTATGGAGCTTTATGGTGAGATTTGAAACCCAGTTATTATCATCAGGTTAAGTCTTTCTGTTCCCAAGCACAGCCAAACAGTTATCAACATACACATAACTAAGTTTCTTACCAAAGCACAATTGGAAATCCTAACATCCATCAGCATGTCCACAGGAAAAATAGATACTAACCAATGAAAACAGGAGCCTCTGAGGAAATATGTAAATAAATGTAAATGAAGGAGTAAGAAAGTATCTTCCCAGGTGTGCCTGGGAAAAGACAAACTTAACTCTGTGAATACTGGGAGTTAAATCACACTTCAGGATAACATAAAATAGTGCCATTCACATCCTGTGGGCGTCGGCTCTGCCAGCTGATTGGTCTGTACACCTGACCCGATGAGGAAAAATCAAACGGGACAATGTTAGACTAGTTAGGTAACACAGATTAATGCAAGTCTATTAGCAGGAACCACAGCTGTTGCGTGGAAGACTTGTGTAATCTCCATTCACTCCAGTGGACCTTGTTTTGGGTTTTTTTTAAAGGGTAAGAAGGTAAAAAAGTAGTCTGTATGTTATCAGCACACAATGAAACTGCTTGAAGGGTTTTATGATCCAGTGAATTCTGAAACCTGGCATGACCCCGAATTAACGGCTCTGGCCAACTAGCCAACCCAGTGAGATCACATTCTGTACAGGCACAAGATGGTGCTACATGTGCTCTAAAACCTTTAAACACTTATTTCTTAAATCCAGCTCTACAGATGGTGTTAAATCTATAGCGGTTTTTCAGAGTAGAGCTCCGTGATGTAAACTAGCCTTAATACCTGTACATGTGGTGTTTCATGTCCACTTTAAAAAGCTGCTGCCACTGGGATTCATGCTTACGTTGCAGAGCAGGTGTTCCAGGTTGTGGTCGGAGGCACATTTCCTCTGGTCCTCGGAAAGCTCCTCCACATGGCTGTCAAGGCTGAAGTGCAGTCGTGCCAGCTTTTCCTGCATCTCCCGCACGTGTTCGAGCTGCTCAAAGGAGCATACTTTACCTGGAAATCAGACAGGTTAAACCAGACCTGAATCTGATGGCGCAGTGTGTCTTGTCTTGTGATTACATCAAAGTCAAAAGTATTTCCATGGCAGCAGAGGCGTAAAAAAATAGCACAGCGTGTATTTGATTTCAGCCTGATTCATGTAACACAGCCACTTTTCACTCGCCTTTATTTTCAGCCAGTAACAGAATACTCTCCTGGGGGGGGGCATCTTATCAGGTTACCTTACCAAAAGCTTGCAGTTTGCCTGAGTGGAAGTCATTGAGGAGGTTGAGTAGGCCTCCCTCCATCTCTCTCACATCTGAGACATCTGTGAGGAAGGAGTGCTGCAGGGGGGACGACTGGATTACTTTACTGGGCCCTGCTGGCTGGGGGGCCCTGGGCTTCTCCCTGTGGGGTCTGACAGGAAAAACAACAAGATAACATTGCAACTATTTATTTTTGTTAACATATGACAACATTTAAAAAACAAGCAAAACAAAAACAACACCCGGACGAACCAAATCTGTATCCTGCTGTATCATCAAATGCAGGTGAAACACAGCGTTGTCTTAGTGAGTTATTTTATTGCTGGTCTTGGAGGAAAACCTGATGCATTAAACCATTTCTTTCTTATTTTGACTGTGAAACACCATTATCCCTGAACATACACATGCTGTCTGCCCCACAAAGCGGTGCAGTCCTGGTAGGTCATTAAGACACAAACCTGGTGATCTTTGGTGGAGCAACGACCGCTGCGAACACGTCTTTGGGCTGTCCCGGTGCGCCTATGGACCTTTTATACTTGCCCCTGTTCTTGGGGGAGGGAGGCTGCGGCAGGCCGAGGGAGAAGGTGGCACTTTTGCTGGCAGGCAGGACGGAGAGCTTGCGGGGGTTGATGGGCGGTGGAGGCGGTTGGGGGAGGGACACTTTTGGGCTTCGCTTCTTGCGCTTGTCTTCCATTGTTATTTACTTAGTTCTATTAGGAGAAGCTCCCTGAGGTGCAGCCTGGCTGGTGTGCAGGAAGTCCTGAAACGACAACGGTAGGAAGTTTGAAAAGCAGCAGCCTGTGGAGGATTGTCATTGTGCCAAAATTAGTGCTGCAGCCCAGAATGCTCCCCTCTGCATGTTTAGGGAAGCTTTAACTGGCTTAACAGCATCCCCAGGTGATTACAGTAAAATCCAAAACAAACAGTTCCTCCACTATTTATAATTTGATAAGAAATATATAGGCACATATTTCCTGTATAGGATTTATTCGATAGATAATTAATGGTTTTGCTTCCTTGGTGTTTAAAAAAAAAAAAAAAAAGGTGAAACTGGAGACTTTGAAGATATTGAAAGTGGAATAAGGTTAGGAAAATATGTGTGAACTAAACTGGATGGCGTACATTTTTTAACTAAACTAACTAAACTAAGCCTGCGTGAGTGATGAAGAAATCAAGGAACGCACTTTAACAAGGAAATGTACTCTATTGCACCAAGAGCCTATAAAACAATACGCTATCATCCGAAATAAACATAACTTTTATACAAAAGGCTCAATGAAAGTCTGTGTTCTCCATTCTTGTGGCGCGTTATGGACTAACACTGTGCGATAAAGACATTAAAGGCCATTAGAATTTAATGCGTCAGTCAATACATGCATTCAGTCTAAATATTTTATGAATTATGATTTTTACAGAGGCGCATTAGCATTAAAAGACACGAGCTCGTGTCGGTTTTCAGCGTCGTGAAACTGTTACAGCAGTGTCCGTGTTTGTCGTTGCTTAGTTACATTTTATGGTGGTCTTGCCTTGGATTTATCGCGCTCTCTCATTACAATGAATGCAATCTCTGTTGTGACAGCAGTTATCTGGTGAACACTGCGCCAGCCTCTGTTCAAAGTAGGAGCCAAAGATGGCCACTACGGTAATACACAATGGCAACTTTCTGCGCTGAAATTCTGCTTTTAGCGGGAGAATTATTCTCCCGAGTAAAGAACAATTAAGCGGACTGCGGGTCGCTGCGCCACCGGGTTCAGTTCCGTGAAAGGATACGCGTAAAGGGAACGCATCATCTGCTGATGACACAAATAAGACTTACCGAATCAATTACGCACCAGAGAGCAACGCCGACAGGGCGCCGGCTCGCATTTCTCCTCCTAGGATTTAAAAGTCCACTTCATATGAATCCTGATGTTAAAAAGAAATGTAATACAGTGGAACGATCCGTACAGCCCCGGTGTTTTTACCGATGAAAGGTAAAGAGCGTCGATGCCGCGCTTGGCTCGTGCGGAGCTCAGCTGTCGTTTTTATTCCTTCTTAAAGGGCCAGTCCACCCGGCCGTGCGCCACGGGGGGAGGAGCGACTGTTCACGCAGGTTACTGACTGGCAGGATGCTGCTGTGCACCGCCTGAGGATGGCTCTTTGTAAACATCCTACTTACTGCTCCATTAAGGCTCCGAGGGTGCTACAGAACAAGGCCACACGGGGACGCCAGTGTTCATCTTTTGCTAACACCACTGACGTGTTGCAGTGTCAGTATATGCAGGATGTAAGCAAGGAATTTCCACGCTTTTTTGACTTTCCCTGTGGCCATGGGCGTGGGGTTTTGATGGATGGGATGGGAGTTTGATCCGTTGGGGGAGGGGGGATTTTGTGCTTTTTTTTTCTCCTCAGTTTACAGATGAGGAGAATTTTTAGCCTTTGTATGAAAAGTATTATTATTTCTTTCCCAACGGATGTTAAACACAAGAATTTGTGAAGATAGCTTGTCCACACACCTCACTTTCATTTTAGATGCAAACTAGCAACATGACTGAGAAAAAAAAAAGCTTATAAGTTGACCTGAATTTCAGGCAGAAGTAATGTCCTTATGCTGGACCTTTTTTCTTGTTGTCACTCCAAGCTGCCTGTGTGTGCAGAACCAGAGGAAAGGATGCAGGATGTGGTATGCGTCTGTTTGTTAACAAAAAGATTCGGTTGTTGTATGAATGCAATGCAATGTTTCTCTTACTGCTCAGTAAATTAAACTGACAATGCCACAAAATAGGGAAATGTGGGATCTTGCAACAGAAGAAGCACGATGGCATTGGGACATCTCAGCCTGAGCTCAACCAGCTGGAACATACAGGCCAAACAGTACTATGCAAAAAGCTCAAGCCACCATCATTTCTTTTTATTTTGCTCCCAAGGATTCACACTTTCCCCAAAAAAAATTTAAAAGTGGTATTGAGCAATAATTCTCCAGTTTTTTTGGAAGTCTTTAAAAGCTTTTCTTTGGACATTAGCTGCTTCTTCACTCATTTTCAATCCAGTTCTTGTGTCTTACTATTTTCAAAGGAATGGTGTTTTGGTTTCTAAGCTACTTAGAAAAGGCCATTGTTAAGGAAGGAAAACTGCAAAATTAAACAAGAACTGGACTGAAAATCAGTGGAAACAGGTCTTATGGACCTGTGAATCAGTGTTTCTATTTTCTAAAAAGAGAAGAAACTGTAGTTTTTAAATTCTAAAATTAATGCTTGGAGTCTGGCGAACACCAAGGCATCAAACGGCAAATGAATCCTTCATTTTTAAATCAATCCCAAAAGAAAAAGCATGTAGGATGATTCCACTCCTGCATGGAGTTCCCATTATGAAGGAATCCACAGGGACGGCTATTCATCATTATTACTTGTAAAGAAATTTTGTAAGCAGCGTGGACTGAGAATAAAACAGAATCCAACAAGGTTTAAAGTAATACAAAAATATTTATTTTTATTATGGCAGGTCAGAACAAAAATGTGACACAAAAATGCCGTTTGTAGAAAAAATACAGAGATCTTAGGCTTGTTTATCTTGTTCCAAACGTGAGTGAGACGAACAATAACTTAAGTCTAACTAACTTTGTGGTCTGATGAGTTGTTTGAGTACGAGTATGCCTTTCCAAGAACTATTCTGTCTCTGAGGAGCTTGAAGAAGGCGTAGTAGTTGCTGAAGAGAATCAGGGCCAGCGATATCGTCTGATGCCACTTTTCTGAGCATATCAACGAGTAGAGCTGGTAGAATATCATGGCACCTTCGAGGATGATGAGTATGTTCAATATTCGTAAAGGCTTGTTGAAGAAGAACTAGAGTAAGAAAGAGGATCAGTATGAGCACAGCTCTGTAAAGGATCTGATACCAGTTCTGGTTCTACAAGACCTCTTCATTTAGGTATACTCACATAGAAGCGATAATGGGAAACATCTGATGGGACTGCAACATTATAGTGGCCCATGGCCTTATATACATTCTTATTATGTTTTACCAGGACTCCCTGTGGCCACATGTACTCTTCGGTCCATCTGTGTACAAAAAAAACCAGGTAAAAGTTAGCTTTAAATCTGACTAAAATTAGTCTGACTGAACATAAAATGCAATAAACTAAAAGCAGTGCATACATGTGTTGGAGGACGTTGGAGCAGAGTGAGGGATCTACTTTTTGCCAGCACCCAAGGTGGGCTGCAGCTTTGTGAAGCAGGTCACAATATCGAGGGGGCAGCAAATGCCTCATGAGGATGACTGAGGTACTGACTGACACCAAGATGAAGAGCTCACAAGACCATCGCTTATCCACATACTGGGTACTCTGAAGGCAAATATGCAGAAACTTTGAGAAAAGCTCATAAATCATATTGAATTAAAGTTGCAGTGAAGTCCAACAGTTTCCTACCTTGACAAACCACACGGGTACAAATGCCACATAGTAAGCACTGAGCATTGAGCTGACCAACACCTCCTTCATCCTCCAGTTAAAATCCATCTTCAGGTACTCCACCTCCTTGCGGATTAGGTCAGGGGATAGACAGCAGGCGTGAGTGGGCATGGCCTGGACACCATACAGCTGGCTGGTGTGCTGCTTCCATGTCTCCTTGAGCACAGTCAGATAATCCCTGCCCCGGCCAACGCCGCCAACCTCTTTGGAGCCAATGCTGGTGATGGGTGAGAGCGGAACTGCTCGTCGGAAGTCACAGCTCAGTCGGAACAAGGGAATATACATCCCAAATCTGTGGGGGTGGGAGGGGCTACAGTTAATTTCTACAGATCATAGCAAGACTACAGCTGGGGTTGTAGTAGAAGAGTAAAGAGCATAAACTGAGAGTCACAGATCTTTGTCATATTAGTTCAGAGTCCAATGATACCACATATGGTTTAATATTGCATATGACACACCATCTGCACATATTCTTGCTAGCTCATTTTCCTAGAGCCACCAATGGAAAAATATTTCCACAGGACATGTCAACATATTTAAACGCAGGACCTGCATAGTATGCTCATAATGATTCCTTAGATCAGGGGTGTCAAACTCCAGGCATTGAGGGCCGGTGTCCTGCAGGTTTTAGATCTCACCCTGAGTCAACACACCTGAATCAACTGATTAGTTCATTACCAGGCCTCTGGAGAACTTCAAGACATGTTGAGGAGGTCATTTAGCCATTTAAATCAGCTGTGGTGGATCAAGGACACATCTAAAACCTGCAGGACACCGGCCCTCGAGGCCTGAAGTTCGACACCTGCGATTTAGATGATTCCTTTCAAAAAAAATAAATAAATAAAAATAAAAACCCACAGTCATGAATCAAGATTTGACCCATAGTATACCAAAGGCTCTGTAATCAAGCACTCTGAGGTTCACCAAACAGAACTTGATCTGCCTCTTGAAATGACATGCAAACAAGCCACGCTATCAAATATGAAAGAGAATAGGAGCTACTTCACTGTAACTGGATTTCTTTATTTAAATATTAATGTGCAGCAAACCAAAGCTGTGTTTTAAGTAGGGCACCAAACAGAGCATGGAAACAAGATGTGAATGTTCACTGGCATAATGTGGTTCACACAACTTTTAAGAGAGGGCAAAAGTTGTGTATACTACAAAAGCTAGTTTTAGTCCAAATGCTTCATATCTATAAGTTAACGACATGTGAAACGTTAGAAGGAGCAAACATAGCTCAAAACAAGTTATTTGCACTGAAAATTCCTTCTGGCGTTTGTGGCCTGTTAATCAGGGGTTAATGTGGGCGGGAACAGTGGTTAAAAAGCAGATGGCTGAATCTACTAAGAGCAGTAACCTTCAGAGCCAACAGCCATGTAGGTCAGCTGATCACAGCACAAAGAAAACAAATGAAGCCACATTAAAACATAACAACTGTTCAATCAGTGTGAGAAAGACAACAAGGATTCAGTAAAATAAGGAAGCCTTGATATACTATACTTACGGGTAGCAGAGGAAGAGCAGGCTGAGGACAGAATAGGTTCTGAAGAGGTAAATGAGAGAGCGGCACAGGCTCCAACCTGTCAGCGTTAGCACTGCGAACCGCGCCATCACTAAAAAGATCGAGTGAGGGAAAGAGAGTTTCCCACTCTGTGACGCCTGAGGCAGAGGAGAAGAGAACAGTCAAATCTTTCACAGCAGGACATGATCAAAGATGTCTGAGAAACCAAGCACAGAAAAATTGAATCCATTAAAATTCTTAAATTTTTAAAAGTGTGCTTCAGGCATGTATCTGAAGATACTGTTTTACTACAAGAAGAATCTTTAAAAGGGAAAATCATTAAACTGAAGTGGAGCTGCGTGCAGACTGATTTCTTTCTTACGTCTCTGTTTCATCTGGCCTTTTCAGCTGGAAATTTCCTTATAAGTATGAAAAAAAAAAAAGAACGGGGTACAGTCTTTCTGCATGAGGTGTTTTTGAGAGCCTTGGATTAATAAAAAGTAAAGTGACACAAAAGCCAATAACTGAATTCTTACCTCTTTAACAATGGCTGCGATTAACCTCCTTGCTAGTATGATGATGGTGAACACCAGCATGTTATAATCAATAAGATGGAAGTTCTGTAAAAACATAGATTTTTGCTCCCATGAGATTTTCCACATATTCTGTATAAACTGTGCCTACTGGCCTACACAGAGGTTGATCAACAAAGCAATTGCTGAAACATTCTTTGTCAAAACACTGAACACCCAAGTGCTCACCAGTGATGTGTGTGAGGGAGGGTGAGATGCAGGGTACCACCACACAGTCTTGTAGATGTTGACATAGTGCACAAAGAGCGCAATGAGGTGGCAGAAGAAAAGATGGAGCTCGAACAGCACATTTTGATCCATGGACAACTCTGGGATCTTGCAGTGTTTCAGAGGAACCACAGTCTGGGCCGCGAGAGGAGGACTGGACATGCACGTCCCTGGGCTGTTCCTGCTGACAGATCAGATGGCACAGAAGTTCCTGAAGAGGCCACGGAGGAGGCACACACAGACAGATCGGGCGCAGTGTGTCAGAGTTTGACCTACCTAGTGCGAGATCTCACCCCTGTGACCGGGGAGCTGGTTGTGTGATTTCCATTGCCAACTGAGCCTGAATCGCTGCTTAACGGAGGTCTGCAGTACGTGGTACGATTCGCTCCTCTCCTTCCACCAGCCATTGTGGACACACCCACGGCACACCTCTTTCAATTGTTTTGGTGATATGTCCTCTCCGTGTTTTTGTACCTGTTCGTACAAATGCAGCAGGCGAGAGGATTCATATAGAATATCTGGCCAATACTAAATATTTATTGTGACTTAAACCAGTCTGTAGTATCTATCTATCATGAAAGACACACTGTACTGCCTTAAAACGAGTTAAGTTGACATTGTGAATGGCTTAAATAATAAAACGAGGCGTGCACAGAGCCCAAACAAACAGCAAGGAGACCCCTCTGCAACATGAAGATCTGACATCCAGTGAATCATAAATATGCATGACAAAGGAGTTTTCACCAGCTGCAAAAGCATCCCTCGCTCTAAAGTGCAAGTTTTTGCGGAAGCTGATATTAAAAGCTAAGCTAAATAGCTACACCATTTGCTTCACTCGCGGGTGAAATTTGTTTAGAAAACCGTGTGTGTTAGAGATACAGGGCTGCAAGGCGAACACAACGTGGAGCTACACAATGAGGCACGGACCTCAGTCTGTCCGCCAAGAGCATGCATGCCTAAATATCAAGACTGAGGCCTAGGCTAGCAGTAGCTTTGACTAGCTAGGTAGCTTCTAACCCACCAAACAGGCTAGACAAGGAAATGTACGCTTACCAGTGTCTGATGTCTGAGTCAGATGCTGCTCTGTAGCAGAGATAATGAACTAAACACAATAAATTTTTAGAATATTTATTGAAATAATGGCGTGTATGTCACTGACAGCAGCAGAAACACTCATTGTTGATGTGAAACTAGCCGTAGACAGACGGCGGAGCGGATATGTTAGCGAGCTGTGGGAGGAGAGTCATTTAAAGGGATATTCCACTCATATTTAACCAAGAAAGAAAAGAAAGGCGTTTTTATCGATTAAAATGACGATTTAACACAGGCGTATAAGACTCATTTCAGTTCATGTTTCAGATACACGGAGTCTAAAATGTTCTAATAGTCTACTCTGAAAAACATCCTCCATATATAATTGTTGCTCCTTTACTGTAAAGACATTTTCTTTTAATGTACGATAAATCTTTTTTTGTTTGTTTGTTTTTTTTTCTTTTACATATTTCAGTAATTCTATCTTGATTTTTCCACTGAACATTTTCTGAGCTGTTTTGCACCTTTTGAAAAGCCTCTCTAATGTTTCCTTATACTTGGTAGTGTACGATCACAGGTTTCTCTATATAATTTTTACGTATTAACTATGTAAATATTATCTAACATTTCCCTACGTATTATTATATATAAATAAATTATAAAATGAATTAATAAATAATACAATTCTTATACAATATATATAGTACGCACAAACTATAATATAGATATGTATATAGAGTATAACAACTTTAGATAAATTGTATTAAAAATACAATTATTACTGTAATTAATACTCTAACCTTTAATCATAAAAAAATGTTAAGGCACAGAATATTTCCTATTTTCTACTGTCACCTACCTTAAAAACATTTTTAAGTGAATTTGTATATTACACAATTAAGAAATGGCAAGTTTTTCGTGTTTTGATGTAGTACAAAACTACTTATTTACTTTGGTGTAGGATGCCATGCTGTAGACAATGACTCTGTCAGTAAGAAGGCTGTAAAACCAATGAAAATACATCAGATTTTATGCCTTGATGTTACAGTTTTCACATTTCTCTGTGTCATTCAGTTGGCTGGACTGGAGTCTTTGGTGCTCTGGTTCTGATCCGTAATCAAGGAGGTGTTGTATGAGATGCAGTGTGGTTTATCACTGCATATTTGCACAATTTGCTGTATGTTTTTTATTTATTCAATTATTTATTAACATTTTACAGTTTTGAAATTTCTTAGTAGCTGGCCACAAGATGAATACTTTCCAGTGAACAGTTTCTCTTCTTTGTATGTTTTTCTTGACTAATAATTTACATCACAGTCCATTGTGAAAAAAATTAAATGTTAATTTTACCTTTATTGATGTACTTGTACCATTTATGGTTTAGTGTACTTTTCTTACTTTTCTTAATTTTAAAGAGCCCTCTAATTATATTAATAACCTGAACACGTCATAGACACCTCAGCTTCACTACTGGAACTTCAACATTATGCACTCCGTACTGTACAGTAATGCCACTGCTTTGCACATGTCTCAACTCTGTATATTTTTATATATTTTATTTATTGTTTACTCTATTTAATTTGTAAAATATGTGTACACACACACACGTAGAAAAATATTTAGTATACACATCCAGAAATGCATATACTATTATATATTGTACATATATTTATTAGTTTCAGATGTAGCCATTCTTGTATTTTGCTTGTTTACATTATTGTATTTTGCACAACTCTGTTGCTTGTGAAGCTCGCACACAAGAATTTCACTCACATGTGCTGTACCAATGTACCTGCACATGTGATGTGACAATAAAAGTGATTTGATTTGAACCTTTCTATAAAAGAAAAGAAACCCAGCGTTGCCGTAAAACTCACACTCACAGTGTGCGGTTCCTTCTTCAGTAGTTGTAGGGCAAAGGTTGCTGATGCAAAGTATGGGAAAACACCAGAAATGTACTCCCTTCTGCGCAGTTTTTTGCAGAGCTATGCTAAGCCATCCAGCGGGCTACACTGGACCACTTAGTTGGCCATTTCTAGCCTGCGAGCCATATCTTTAACTTCCCTGTTTCTGCACAGGATAATAAAAGTAACCTTTGTACAGATCAGTCTGCAATAACTGTAATGCATCTCTGTATAATTTTATAGCTTGCTTGGCCAAAAATCTAAATTAACAGACTACTTTTCCACAGTTACTGGTGCCCTGCCAAACAAAAACCTCATTACAACTCATGTGTAGATGGATGTTAAATTAGATCTTGCAAGAAAAATCTCAGTCTTGCACATGTTTAGAAAAGTGTGTCCAATATCCAAAGATTAAATTCTCATAATTAAAAAAGGGACAAAAATGAATGGCTTTCACTTTAAAAATAGTTTTATTGATTTACTTCATGAGATAATGACAAACATCCTGTCAGCTCATTAACATCAAAGAATAATAAGGCACCATCAATAGAAATCTGTCATTTTTTGTTCTTTTATTGTTAAATAAAAATGCAGTTAAAAAGAGTAAAATCTGTACAGATTCAAGAACGAGCATTCATTTAATGCCCGTACACCCATCAATGCTAAAGCAATCTTACACAAAAGTCAAGCTCTCTCTCACTCCCTGAGAGACGCCTCAGTCTCAGAGACACTGCAAGGCCTCTGCCCTTTCCAGGAACGTCAATGGACCTGCTAACGACAGAAAGGAGAACTTAATCAGACGTAACAACAAAGCCAACACTTATGTGGCAATTTCCATTCAACTGACCTTAAAAGGTCTGCCAACGCCGGAGTTCAATATATCAACTGCACCTACGCAGTTCTCAGACAACCTAAGAGGAGAAAACTAAATGAGATCTGGAACTCAGAAGTGCCAACACTCAAACACAGCAGGTAAAAACCATGCAAACTAATTTTATATTAAAAGTATCATGCAACTCAAGCATTTTTTTTCCCTTTCGTCTCCACCAATGAGTTTTACGGCTTTGAGAGTGCTACTAGTAATTTTCATTTAATCTACAATCTATAGAATTATCAAGATGGTAATAAGTATTAGGTGAAATGAATGGGCAATTCTCGTTTTGTTTCTTTTTAACATTTGAGCAAGAGTTGCATCAACACCATATTGTTTTATGCGGCTTATTTGGCCTGGAATGGACTACTAATAGCATAATTTTGTAATTAAAAATATGTTTTGGATGTTTTGGATGACTTGCATTACTTGGATGTTTTGCACAGAAAAAAAAAAAAAAAAAAAATTCTAAAATGAGTGTTGGGGTTAGTTTTACCTTCTTGTGGCGATCTTTAGGCTTTTAGAATCCTCTCCCTCTGCGATTTTTTTCTTTTATAAAAACCAGCCAGCATGACTTTGCATCAAAGTCAAGTAAGATCCCTGCAAGCTTGATTTGAAATACTGTTGAAATTCGGTTATTTCAAGCGGCTGAAGATGCACGGCTCTCTTGAGAGCTTGAAGAGATGCACTAACTAAAGGTTAAATGACAATACATGTTCAAGCACTAATATCACTTTCAAGTCAAACATGTATTTGGCAGCACATTACCTCAAGGAACGATGAGCTTTATTTAATTTCAGTTCCCCCCCCCTTTTTTTAAGGTGTCATTACAAGTGGCATTTAGATAAAATTTTGAAGACAGGCGAAGAGGATAGACTTCTTGTAGAAAAAACCAAACCCAAAACAAAAAACCAAACACTGCTTTGGAATTTTAAAAATCAAAGTTGACGTGTATACATACAGCTTATTCAGCATTGTTGAAAACCACTGAGGACCATTTTCACAAACTGGAGATAATCCTTTGGTACAACAAAGGCAAAAATACCATGTTTAGGTTGATTAAAAAGAAACTAGAAACTTTATTGAAACACGCACTGCAGAAAGACATTGTTTTTTTGGGGATGTGTTTAGTTACCTATTTAGTCAAAAGGTACACAAGCATTAAGCATTTTGGAGACGGCACGACTTAAGCATACACAGTTTTCCTAAGGTTATATACAAAAAGACCGAGTTGGCTGTAGTCTTACGTACACAGTAAGTTATTAATCCTTCAAGCTTTACAAGAATTAGTCGATCAGCGATGATTTTGCAAGTAATAGAGCGACTTTTCATAAAATACCAATTGTAAAAGGGTGGCAGAAAATAAAGGCCTTTATTCTTTGTCAAATGGATTTCTACAGTTATATTTTGTTTATTTGCTCTTTGGGAGTAAAGTCACATAACTAGATTTGTAATCCAATATAAACAAATAAGACCGTTTTAATCAAAATGGTTCTATTTGAGTTTGCAACTAAATCTGTTTAAGTTATTATAAATTTACAAATGGAGTCATTATGAATAATTTCTGTCCAGTCATGAAGGACTTTTTTTTACAAAACAAATGCAGCCTATGTGAGAAAATTTTAATCGCCACAATCACAGTTTGTGCAGGAACAAAAATATTTACCATCAAATATCTAACAAAAAAACGAAACTAAAAAAGTCATTTTGTTAGTTCTGTTTATGTCACTAAGACCTTAACTACGCAACTGAAACAAACAATAGGGAGAAAAATGTTGCTCCTCTGGCACTAGGATACATCCAACAAAATGTCCTAGGTTTTAAAAATAAAAAGAGAAAAGAATGTTTTAAATAAAACCATTAACAAGGGAAACGAGAGGGAAATTACTTTTGTAAAGTCAAGTGTGAGTTACAATCGGAGACAGTTGCCACTGCAACTCTCTACCAGTAGTTGTTCAGTATCTTGGGTAAGGATGCTCTCTGTACGATCCCTTCGCCTGCCTAGATGGAGGGGCCTTGCCTCCAGCCCCGGCACCGGACCACGAGTTGTCCCAATCATCTTGAGCTACAAGAAGTCACAGAAAAGCAGAGGAAACCAAAAAAAGGATGCAAATATCAGCTAAGTCTGAAAGCAATAAAGCAAAAATAAAGATACGTGTGATTTAAAGACTTACCATAACCGGCCTCATATGATGGATCCTGGGCTTCACCGTGTCCATAATCATAATACTCTGTATCCCTGGGGGCACATCACCAACAAGGGTTAAGAAGGTATACTTAAATTATACCTAAATTAAAAATTTTATTTAAAACAACAAAAACACACATTAAAGAGACATGTTACATAAATTAAACTTGACTTACGCAGGGGCAGAAGGCTGGCTATAATAATTATCATATCCCTCATATGCCGGCTCTGCATAAGAGTCATCATATGCAGGCTAGACAGAAAGAAAAGAGGCAACATCATGAATCTGCGCCATTCCCATTCATGCCAAAAATGCTGTCAAATAGGATTCAGCACTTACATAATCCTCATAAGCATCAGGCTTTGACCCTGTTGCTGAAGGTGGAACCTGGTGTTGCTGGTGAGACAAGGCTGCCGAGGGGAGCATCCTGGGAGCCCCTGCTGCAGGCGGTCTGGAGCGAGGAGCAGAGCCTCCTCTAGTAGGAGCAGAAGGAGGTCCACCCCGACCAGACGGAGCACCTCTTGGTGCACCACCTCGCCCCGGTGCTCCGCGTGGAGCCCCACCGCGCATCGCTCCCCGAGGAGCCCCACGTGGCATTCCTCGGCCCCTGTTAAATCAGAACCATTAACCTACTTAGCCAAACCAGATGCAAAAAACGGACTCCACGTTAGTGTTCTGCAGATACATTTTAGTTTACTGAGAAACATTTGTAATTTTAAGTTTGTGTGAATCTTACATCTGCAACAAGCACATATTCAACCCGTTAAGGCATTCTTTTCAGGTAAGTGTGTTACCAGACAACATGTATTGTAGTACACTATGTCACAGATTCCAGCGCATACCTTGGTCCTCCAGCACCAGGTGGTCCACCTCTGCCCCTTCCTAGAGGACCACCTCGCCCCCTCGAACCATCCTGGGATCCATTCAGGAACAGTGGATCCATGTATGGATCGTGCTCACCAGGTTCCTGTTCATGTGGCAACAGACAAACATGCATACCATTACTGCAGAGCAGTGAGGAATCAGTGGATCTGTTAGAAAGTTTGATTCTTGCATCAAGATGTCTCTCCGCACACATACCGGGATAAGGAACTTCTTCACCTCCTCCATGGCGTGAGCCATGCGCAGGTACGCTTCTGGTATGGGTGCCGTCACCTCGATGAACACATGCAGTTCCATGGCGAGGTGAGCATATTTAGCCTCACCCCCCTTTCTAAATTCTTCCTCCTAAAAACAATGAGCGCACAAAACTAATATAGCCAGAGGAGTGATGCAGGGCAATAAGACAGAAGCAAAGGAAACCGTTAGACAAACCTTGTTCTTGTCCCTCATGGAACCTTTACCCAGAACTGAAATCTTTGCTCCGGTGTCCTCTTGCAGCCTCTTGATTGTGCTACCCTGAGGTCCCAAAAGCTTTCCCACAAAGTTGACCTGCAACAAATTCATAATTCACGTCAGCACCTCAGAGACACCCCTCTTCCCCAAAAGGGGAAAAAAAAAAACTAATTAAGTAGAGTGTGAGAAATCAGTACAATTAATAATCTGTTAGATCAGCTGATTGAATCGCCTAGGTGGTTAGGGCGCTATGTAAATGGGAAAAGACATACCCTAGGGTACTGCTTGGTGGGAATGAGGACACGCTCCTTGAGCTTCAGATTCTTGGTCGCAAACAGGTCCAGGTATGTTTCCTTCTCAGGCTCTTTCTTGGTTTCACCTTTCTGGATCCTCTCAATCTCTGCAGGAATTAAACACGATTAAAAAGCTGACATTCATGAACAAATGCATTTCAAATAATAGACGAAAGCTATTTTTTTTCAGATGATATGGGTTACGATTCCCTGCGTCATCCGAAGATGAAACGGCAGGTAAAGCTTTGCATGCATTTGGGTTGTAGTTAGCAAATAGTCGCCTCGAAATCGCAGCTGTTCGTCGTTAAGTATCGGTGTTAGCTGATGAGTAAACACGATTAAAATCCCATCAGAACCGTTGAGAGCAAGTGATTTAATTACACAGCTTCAAATACACACTGGACAACGACCTGACCCACATCGCTAACAACCACGTGCTTAATGCGCCATTGTTCAGGCCTCTCGACTCGGCTAAGAAGGGACAAAAAAAAAAAAAACAGGCCCCGACTCGAGCTAACTAGCCCGGGTTAGCCTTTATGTTAAAGCAAATAGCGACATTACCTGCAGATATGAGTTTCATTGCATGCGTGAACGATGAATCCAGGCTATCCTTTTCCGCCAGGAGCTCCGGGAGGTACTTAGTGTCTTCCATTTTGATCTTATTCTCTGCTGGGCTTGACTCTACGGCGGGCTCTATGTTGCTCTTATTAGCATTCGCTTGACTCATAACGCACGAACGAAGCTCGGCTCAGTTCGTCAAGCTTCTCCCCTTTAAAACGAAAATGCAACAAGGAAAACGGTGTAGTTAGTAAAGGGCCCACCGGCGTCTTCTCCGCTGCAAGTCGTCGCACTCTTCCTCAGCAGACAAAGGAGGGTGGATGGCGCAGCTGCATTTCAGTGAGGGGGAGGAGGGAACCCGGAAGGCGACCGTGACGTCACTGCAAGAAGCTCCAGAGCCCTGATTACCTGCTGTTACAGCACTGTGCCAAAGTCAGAGCAAACCTTGTTTTATTGTCTGTTTTTTCATTTATTTGAGGGGATTTCTTTTAAGGTACTTTACCCAAACGTTGTGCCTATTTCTTTACTTGATTTTATGGAAAATTCCAAAGAAACCACGGTTGACAGGGATAAAACAAGGAGCTTTTATCGCAAACTTGATACTTCCCAGCACGGTGTGGAGTGTGCTCTGAAAAAACTTTGAGGAAAATCGAGGACAAAAAAAAGGGTAGTATTTAAGGCTAAACAGCCATCTACAGCAGATGAATGGTATATGAAAGCAATGTCCTTAAGAAACAGCGAGGGGAATCCAGCATAGACCTGACACAGGACCTGAGAGATGCATTTTAGTTCGCAGAAGCCTCAAAGCCTGGTCTCAGTGGTAGAGTGGCCATAAGAAACCATTCTCAAGGAAGGGAAACATGGAGAAAAGGGCTGAGGCATGCCAAATTACATGAGACCTGCACAGTGGTAGCATGTTTTACTGATGATCTGATCAGAGAACAGAACAAAAAAAAAAGCATCCATCAACCAAAGAAGAGCTTTGAATGTCCTTCAAGAAGCAGGAAATTGTAGTCTGACAAAATCAACCAGCACAAAACACAAATGATCTTTGGGTTCTTTAATCTGAGTTTTAAAATTAGTATTCAGATGACAAAAATAAAGAAACTTGAAAATAAATTAGTTCAGACAGTTCTCACAAGCATACAGCAAACACCACTACACACCATTTACCCACATCTACAATAGTCTGGATTATGATATAAGTTATTGTAAAATGTCAAACCAAAGTTTTGAAATTCAATACATACAAACTGTCCAGTGCATCAGTCCAGAACATCATCAAAACAGACCACACGGGTTTTCAAAGGCCAGCTCCGTTTACAAACAAATAATAATATAATTTGTAATGATTTAAGCTCTCAACTATCAGCTCACACATCACACATGAATGAGTCAGTTCAGGTTGAATTTTCGGAGGTGCTTGGTGGGCACTGCAGCAAGAAGAAGCTATAATATCAATGCAGATAATGTTCTTTCTCAGTTATCTGAAGCACTACAGGATATACAACATCCCGTTTTAACACTCTATTCTGTTTTGCCTGGTATTTGTATTTAGTCAATGACCAAAACAGTTCTCTTATACATAGAATACTGCTGCCTGTACTTTCCGTTATTCATACAGGCAGATTCCTGGTATTATACCGCTTTGTCTGAGATATCTATTGAAAACAAGCTTTGGACGTGTCTTAGAAAAGCTTTGTTCAGTTACTCTCTGGAAACAAGACAAGCCCAGGCATGAATATCCTGATGTCTAATGCAGGGAAGTGTTTTGTAGAATACGCTCATCTTACATTTGATGTATGAACAGGTTTAAACAGTTCAAAAAGTAGACGCAGTGTACATTTGGAATATTTTGCTGTGTTGAACTCAGTAAGTTGTGCATATTTTTTCCAATTTGATATTCTTTGCTAAAATATGGTGATAAATGATGACCTTTTTGCACTTCTGTCCTATTTAATCGCAACACTTCTATAAAATACTTAAAACTGAGATTTTAAGTTGAAAAACAGGTGACTCAATTGTATGTCAAAGGTAAACATTTGCTTATTTATTTATTTACAATGAGATATAATGCATCAACACACCTTCAAAACCATCACACATAAGAGTAATAATCTCCTAAAATGAAAATTTGAGCTTAAATTTGGTAATTGTGACTTCAGGTGCACAGTTCAAATTCAGTGTATTCCCTCCAAATAATTGATATCCCTCACAAGTCTCATTTAAATGTAAGGCTAATTTTACAATTCTTTTTTAATAAATTTAAATAAAGAGTTGAGCTTACATGCCCCAAAAAAGACAGTACTAATCAAAAATCAGTGCGCTGAATTAAAAGGCCACTTAAACTGGTCATGTAGACTTCCCACTTTTACTGAACCATTGAGTGTGAGCTTCTTCTCGCAGTTGTATCAGATATCAATGATGGCAAATATTTCTGGTTTTTCTTTATCGTGGATTTGCATTGCTGAATATGTGATGGCTTTCACCTCAGTTCCCTAGAAGGACAACAAATGACATAAGTTACTGTAGTTGCATTGTAGTTTTGTAGCATTAGTTATTCATTTTATGTATTTCTTCTAATGAGTGTCATTTTACTTCTTTGTCTGGCTTACCTGTGGGTGCTTTTCCAGAGAAAATTCTTCGCCCCACCTTTCATAAACCAAAGAAAAATAAAGCAAAGAAAGTAAATTAAAACTTTTTTGCATGTCCTGATCAAGTTTGACCTTTGCCTTAAAAACAAATTACAAAGTTGTTCCACATTAGCTCGGGTTTGAATTGTACGTAATACTTTTTTAAAATAAATATCAAGATAACTTCAGTGTTATTGAGGAGGACCCCAAACTTACCCAATGGAGCGAATCTTGAAACGCATTCTGTCAATATGTAAAACTTTGACCTCCTGATGAACAGATATGACAAAATTGTTAGCACTTCATAAATGTAGCAACTTCATAACTGTAATGTAAATAAGGAACAGTAGCAAAATTACTTGCAGCCTATTATATTTAGAGATGGTGATTATATTAAAAAAAGAAGGGAAAAAAAGATAATATTACCAGTTGTTTTGGGTAAGTTCATCACCACATTTAAAACTAAACAATCATGATCTGATTTAAGTGCAGAGTTTCAGCTTTAATATTAAGGAGTTTAACCAAAGTACAACATTAGGAATTACAGACATTTTTATCCACAGTCTTCCATTATCAGAGGCTCAAATGTAATTGGATAAACTAAAATAAAATAAAATTGCTGCTTGTTTGTGGGTCTCTCTGCCTTCAATTTTATATTCAGTAACTGAAAAGCATGCTCAGCTGGTTACTGACGTGGCCATTGAAGAATATCCCATTTCTGTTTCCTTAAGAAACTCAATTTGCACTGTGAAACGCAGAGTCTGAGCAAGGTGTACGGCCCTGTACACTAAAAATTCATCCAGCTGTTTCTATCAGCAGCCACACCACCAGTACTAACTAGAGGCCCAGTTGAACTGGCAGTCCTACATGCTCATGCCATAACATCGCCTCAACTATGTTTGACAGATGATGTGGCATCTGTGTGATCATGAGCTGTTTCAGTCTGTCTCCTTACTTTTGTGAGCAGGCTCTTTGTTTTCTTTTATGTTCTGATCTGATGTCCTTGTTGCTGAGTGTAACCAGTGGTTTCCACCTTGCTGTAAATCCTCTGTTTCCATTCATGAAGTTGTCTTTTGATTGCAGACCTTGACAATGGCACGCCTACCTCCTCGACAGTGTTCTTCTCTATGTGTTGTGAAGTGGTTTTACTTAATCCAAGAAAGATTTCTTCAATCATCAACTTTAGTTGTCTTCTGTGGTCTTTCAAGGCTTTTGATGTTGCTGAGCTGGCCAGATGATTCATTCATTATTTTACAGAATGACCACATTGTTGATTTGACCACTTAAAGTTTTTTTCCATTTCCTTTTTAGGTTGTTTTTTTTTTTTTTTCCAGACTAAGATGGCTTCCTTCACATGCGTCGACCACTCTTTGGACCTCACATTGAGAGCTCCAGTAAAAAGCTATAAAATGCAAAAATAAACTTATATAATCAAATCCAGACCATTGTAGTCATTTTGTCTTGAAGTAATCAGGAAGAAGGCCTCAACAGACCACGAAACAGCTTGGAAGTCAATTGTCCAATTACTTTGGAGAATCTGAAAATAAGCGACTGTGTATATAATTCTTGAATAGTGATGCCGTATTTCTGCTAAACCCTTGAATTAAAACTAAAGTTGCTTCGGGGAGTGTATAGAGGCAAAATGACAAAAACAGGGTCAAAATGCTTATGGATCTGTTTCATTGGGCCTATAAAAATGTGGCTTGACATAGAATTTGGAGATGGTTAAGATAGCAATACATGTTGCTTTCTGTCCTGCTTTCATAGAAATGTATGAAGTCTATATTATTTTTCCGTGTCAAGGAAAGATTTTATACTTACCCATTTAAGTCATAATTTATATCAAAACCGATCTATTTTATAAAGGCTCAGGTCTCAAATGCTTTTGCAAACAAAAACAGATATGCAATCAATGTAAATAAGTTTAAAGTACATGTTAAGTAATACACAAGTGACCAAGATACTCACCCTGGGAATAAAGAAAAGATCTGCACTAAACTTGTATAACCAATCATCTAGGAAGTGGAAGAGAAGCGACTCCATGTCTTCACCTTTTAGGAACAAAAACATACACACAGACTTTAGCTGATCTGCTCTGCAAACAGCCAGACTGAGACAGGTAGAAAGTAGGTACAACTGGAGTCGGTTGAAATCTTGGTGACAGACTCTCACCCTCCGACTCCACTTCAACTGTATCTATCGGTTCCACCGTCTCTGTGTCCGTCATGTAGCCGAACATGCCCATGGCACACTGCTCAAAGGCTTCCTCCAAGGAGTCTCCCCAAGAGTGAATTCTTGGAAAAGAAAAAAGAAGGGGTTTTTTTTGTTAAAAACTAAGAAAAAAACAGAGGAACATGGTTTTACTATACCAAAAAGGTACTCACTGTACATCTGCTGTGTGATCCAGGTCTGAAACGATTTAAAAAAAAAAAAAAAGAGGCGATATCATGAGTTGACTGAATTAAAGTCCTAAGAAAGTCTTGCCAGTGGCAGCAATCCTGAAATGTCTCTAGGTACTTATTTGAGCATTTATTTTGAAGAACTTAATTAACTTTTTTTTTTTTTAGGTAGCTCTTTAAAACTACAGAATTAGACCCATGATGGAGCCTTGAGGTACACCGCAAGTTTGTATTTGTATGTACCTTTATTTTGAACATGTTAAAATAGTATAACAACAACAGTTGTAAAAAGAGACAACAAAAGAAAAACAAGAGATTGGTGTAAAACTTGATGGGTTTGTAGCCTCAAGATTAGTTTTCTTGACATGACATGAAGAACGCATAATTGCATCTTTAAAGTAGACTGGCAACCTCCATACAACTCTGACATAGAAGAACTGGGTGGCTCACTATTGTGCACATTAGTTCTCAGGGCCCTATTTCAGGAAGCCGGTTTAGAAAACTCAGAGTGAAAAACGATACTCAGGGTTGAGTAACCCCGAACTGTCCAACTCGGAATATTCGGTTTCAGAAAGGCTGATAACAATTAGTTCAGTCAACGCGGAGTTGCTTTAACCCCAAGTTAAGCGCGCGCACGAGGATACATAAAGCCCTGATTAGTGGAGCACAGATTAAGCGAGTCACCATGGAGACGGAGGGAAAGAAGGCGCGGTCAATGTATTTTACAGTGCTTGAGGCCGAAATTCTGATGGCAGCATATGCCGATAACATGCAAATTCCGCGGAAAAAAAGTAACACAGCCTCAGCTGCAAAAGAAAGGGAGCATGCATGGCAAAACATAGCCGACAGAGTCAATGCGTGAGTGTTAATTTAAACATTGATCTAGGGATTTCCACCCATTTAACACGTTATTTTATTATATTATTTTTTATTTTTTATTTTATACATTTGATTTTGTGATGTGATTTGAGGGCAGGTGCAACCCAACAGGCCCCAAACGTTCCTGGCAGCAAGTAAAAATGAAATATAAAAATATAGTCCAAACAGGTAAGGTGTAATTGTATTATGAGCCATAGTGCTTGGTCTGTTTGTCCGATGTAAATCAATTGCAGTTAGAGGCTACATTAATTTTCTTTCTGTAAGCACTTATTGAAATTATCTGAGCACATTACAAGTACATATTTGCTTACTCTGTATGCTCAAATGTGACCCGTTATAGCCAACAGAAAAAAAGCGGAGGCCCGAAAAACAGGTGGGGGTCCTCCACCACCACCACTCACAGAGGCTGAGCAGTTGGCTTCCACATTTGTGATAATGTTGGCAGCATCACATATGATCTTCACAGTGCAGAGAACACAAATTAGCATCCATTACTATAATGAAATAATTTGTTAGTTTGAAATGCTACAGGGAACTATGTACCTGTACATTAATGCTGTGGAAAGACTTCCTGTTCACATAGTCTCCTTCATTTACTGAAGGAGCAATGATTGGAATGTGAGTGCCATCTATACAGCCAATCACGCCTGGGAACCCTGAAAATAAATGTAAAATTTAAGTAGTAGTTCAAGTATCACCACATCATGAATTAAGTTTCGTTCATCCTGATACCTGCAATTTTGTGGCATCCCTCTTTGATGAATCTTGTGGGTCTATGACCGGGGAACACCACAGACGAGTGCAGGAGACGTTTCAGTGCAACTGTAACATTCCTGACTGATGTAAGTATCAAGCGCTGTAAGTATTTTACAGCGCTTGAGGCCGAAATTCTGATGGCAGCACATCAGAATTTCGGCCTCAAGCGCTGTAAAATACATTGACCGCGCCTTCTTTCCCTCCGTCTCCATGGTGACTCGCTTAATCTGTGCTCCACACAGCAAATTCAAAAGTGTTAAATGTTTCGGTGTTAATAGTCTTCTTGCAAAAGTAGAGTTAATTTTACTCTAAGCAGAGTCACATTCTTTTAATGTAACTCTGAGGTGTAAAATGATAGTAGTTAAAATCGAGTGTTAAAAATGAGTGTTTCTCTGTCAAATCTGGAGGTGTTACAATGGAAACATTAACTCTTGACCTCCTAACTCTGAACTCCTACAGGGGCTATGACACCAACAGAGTAAATTCACTCCGCCCCCAGCACGGCTCCAATCGAAGCTGAAGCGAAGCCGTTTCAGAACATTTTGCTCTACATATTTGAGTTGTTTGCCCTGCTTGGTAAGTCATTTTTTCAAAGATTGTTTCAATTATTATTATTAGCTTTTACTTCTGTGGCTCTTTGGAGTTGAGACAAAGCTGTGTGAAAGGCATTAGCCATGTTGCTCGCTGATAGCATAACATTCTGTTTTAGCTAGCTGAAAGGTATTGTTTGCGGGCAAATACCACAGCCTTGAAAAAAAGCTTGCATGTGAATTTTCAGTCAAACTTTTGGTCAAATACACCTAAAACAATGTGTAGAATGTGAAATGTTGGTATAATGGTGCTACTTGAAGCCTGAAAACGATCGCCCATTAAAAAAAAAAAAACGAGCAAACAGCAGTAGCAGGCGTCCTGACTGGATTCTACGTTAGCATTTAGATCCCTCCAGAGTTTTGTGCACACGGTTTAGGTAAAAATGAAGAAGGTTGAGGTTTTACATTTAGTTCAGTATTACCTGTTGCCTGTGTCCTTGGCTTTTGGGAAAATACTTTACACAAGTAATGGCTCAAAAAGGATTCCTTTTTTTTTTTTTTTTTTTTTTTTACTGTGCTGCAATTGTTTACTGGATTATTTGTGCCATTAATTAGTGTCAACTAATTTTTATTCAATCTCCGCACAGGATATGCTTGTGAAGATGGAATATGGGGGAGAGCAGAAGTGCGTTGAAGTTCCACAGAGGGATGAATGAAGGACATGCATATTGTATTGAAGAAATAAATGATGAGAATGCTGTTATTTGCATTTACCATGTCAGACCTTTTGACAAACAAAATTCTAATGAAAGTGAGAACATGTATACTGTTACATCTTTCAGAAAATGTTTTGAAATTGTGGTGCACAGTTCAGAATAAATGTTTTTCAAAAACCATTGCATCTTTTTAGTAAATGTTTATTTCCAAAATAAACTTCTAGAAGTTCAGAACAGTAAAATTCCCGCTTTTTAGAATGAATTAGAAGATAACTCTTACGTAGTTAAACTAAAATACTCTTTGAGAGTTAATATATAAACTCTTAACACCAAGTGTTAAATTATCAACTCCAGACAGATTTGGTGTTTAACACCAAATCAGAGTTAACGTACCAACTCTCCAAAAAGAGTTAAATTAACACTCTCTGGTGTGGACCCATATAGACACTTTAATAGTGTTGAAATCAAATCCGACAGTGTTAATTTGGACATGCTGGATTTGCTGTAATCAGGGCTTTATGTATCCTCGTGCGCGCGCTTAACTTGGGGTTAAAGCAACTCCGCGTTGATTGAACTAATTGTTATCAGCCTTTCTGAAACCGAATATTCCGAGTTGGACAGTTCGGGGTTACTCAACCCTGAGTATCATTTTTAACTCTGAGTTTTCTAAACCGGCTTCCTGAAATAGGGCCCAGGAGACATAAATAGGAAGTTGGCAAACCTGCTTTTTTGTTTATAATTGGCCACATTTGTTGGTGATCAGTTAATCAGGTGCATTTGATTAACAGCACCTACCTCCTGCTTACCTGAAAGAGTAAGGTTGTACTACATTTTTCACAGGACTGTATAGTTTCGTGAAAAATAAAATCTCTTTCACACAAATGTAAAAAAAACTGGACATATTAAAGATCTTTTTTGAATTTGAATTTTGAGACAAAATTTAACACGAACAATCCTTTTAGCTCACTGAAATCAAAATTAAACTAGACTTTCTGTGACGTTGTTTTGATAAATCAAGTAATGGTAAAGGAACTATTGGCATTGGAAGTCGGAGTTTTCATTTCCCACGTGGAATTTTCAACTGGAACTCAAAGTACGATCGGGAAGAAAAATCAGGATTTGTTTTTCGCCTTGAGAACACAGTTTGTTTGTTTATTTTTCGTTCAAAAGCACCGCTCCCACACGTTTATGAACAGAGCCCAGTTATAGTCGGGGTGATTGTTGGTGGTGACATGAGGGGGCGGTCCAGCTTAAAATATTGACAACTCGGAAATTTAGACTTCCATTGAAACCAGCATCGTGGTTGGTGCTCCGACTTTAAGTATCATAACTTCGCACTTACATTCATATTTCTTGTTGATCGGCGGGTATTTGGATTTGACAGCTTCCTGTGCTTCTGTCAAGTCTAACACACGATCGTCCATTGTAGATCGAAGCTTGTTGAAAAAGGCAGACGTTTATCTAGACCATGTCCGTGTGTTCTTCTTGAATTTCCGGGCAGGCTTGACTCACCGTACTACTTCCGTGAAAGACGAAGAACACTTATTTTTTTCTTCGCTCTCTTTTTTCATTGTTACACAATGGATATATTAACAGAAATAATTAAACAAATAATAAATTGTAAAAATTACTAGCAATAGGAACCTCTAGAGAGTTTATAGAGCATATACGCGTATGTATATGTTATAGAGCTAGTCCTTGCAAAACAGGGCATTCAGCTGTCATGAAAAATGGCCAACTTATTCAAAACGGCCTAAATACTACCTATTATTAGTAGTATCGTTATCGTTTGCAAATACCGGAAGTTACTTTTTTTGGCACAGCACCGGATGTGTCGTGTAACGACTTCCTGTCGGTTTTGTCGTCGACTATGATTGGCTAGGCGCGTTCTATGGAGTTGGCGCCATTGCGAGTCGTCGTGCTGTCTTCTGAGCGCTCTCCCTAAAAATTACTTATTTTGTCATTAGTAACGGTATTATAACCACGCAATGGCTGATAAAGACGGTAAGGACGTCTACGTTTTTTAACGAGAACGTTATTTATGTGTGTGTGCTGTCGAGAGTGACAGAAAATGCGAATCAGGATGTAGCGGTGGTGGTTGGCGCGCCAGCCAGCATCACCTTTCATTGTTAGAAAGCACTCAGCTAGCTGTTAGCTGATGTTAGCATTAGCTGCTAACGCGCCGGTGAAAAGGGTTTTAAACCAGTGCAGTCAGATATACTGCCCCACTATAATAATCTTCAGAAAGACTGTATTATTTATTTATATGGGCGACAGCTGCTCTAGCATTGTGTGCTACTGTTACTTTATTGATAAAATCAGCTAAAACGCTAGGAAGGAAAAGATTTCCTCAAGTAGCTGCTGCATATGTTTGTAAATTTGACTATAACGTAGCCTTGTGTTAAATGTTACTGTTGCAGCGGCTTTTGATGACGCTGTGGAGGAAAGGGTGATCAACGAGGAGTATAAGATTTGGAAGAAGAACACCCCTTTCCTCTATGATCTGGTCATGACCCATGCTCTGGAGTGGCCAAGCCTCACTGCTCAATGGCTCCCAGATGTCACCAGGTAAATGGGAGTTGTGCAACACCTTTTCAGGCTCCAAGTCACAACAAGATACTGTAGCAGATATGTAAATATCATGCGATATGTCCACAGACCAGAGGGAAAGGACTACAGTGTGCACAGGCTGGTTCTGGGGACCCATACTTCTGATGAGCAGAATCACCTCGTAATTGCCAGCGTTCAACTGCCGAATGATGATGCGCAGTTTGATGCTTCACACTATGACAGCGAGAAAGGAGGTGAGAGCATAAAAAGTCCACTGAGAACCTATGTTACAAGAGCACCACCAGTAAGAGGTCATAGAATAACTTATAGTTTCCTAGTGTTCTCAAGGGATCTTTACATGCAAAACATGGAAATAACACTTATAAATAGACTAATTCACATGCCTAAGCTGGTTTTGGATGATATTGATTTAATCGATCTAATCCAACTTTAGCACAGTAATACTAGTACACTTCCACCAGAAAATGTTGTTAGACCTGGTGAATGCAGAGGGTTTGGAGGACATTTCAGTAGTCTTTTAATTCTGCACATTGTTAATGTAGCGCTATCCAACTCCTATATAGCTTATTGATAATTGTGTGATGGTGCAGAAAGAACAACATTGTTGGCTATGGGCAACTCTGCTCACAAGAGGAAGGAAAAGGAAATAACGTATGTAACAGCATGAATCAAATTTAACCTCATTCAACGAAGCAAGGGCAATAGTGAATGTCAGCTGAACAAGTAGAATAGTAGGTTACGTACTTTTTAAATCGCTTTTTTAAAGTTCTGTAATATGTTTATTAAACATTTTATTAAGAGCAAAACTGGTTAACAGGAACATTGGGCATAAATGACACACTACGTAACTTAAGGGTTGCATTTTTTGTCTAAAAAAATACATAAAAATCCCTGGTGCATAGGTCACCCTAAAACCTGCTTCATGGAATGGAAGAGCTTCATGTATCTGTTGTCTTTTTATTTCAGAGTTTGGAGGTTTTGGATCTGTTAGTGGGAAAATAGAGATTGAGATCAAGATCAACCATGAAGGAGAAGTGAACAGAGCCCGATACATGCCTCAGAATCCTTGCATCATTGCCACCAAGACCCCCACCAGTGATGTGCTAGTCTTTGATTACACAAAGCACCCCTCCAAGCCGGGTAGGTTTGCAGAAAGAACACTTTTTCTTGCATAACTGCATATCATGTGTCGCTACATTTGAAGCTCTACAGGCTTTTTAACACTGACATTATTTCTGTTAAAGACCCTTCTGGAGAATGCACCCCAGATCTCCGTCTGAGGGGCCACCAGAAGGAGGGCTATGGCCTCTCATGGAACCCAAACCTTAGTGGCTGTCTCCTTAGTGCTTCTGATGACCACGTAAGAAACCTGTCTTGACATGCCTGCCTTATTCTTGTTAAAATGATTTTTTGTCTTCTATCACATTACAAATCATTTGTTACTTCTTTTTTTTCTTTCTTTTTTAACATTCGTCTGTGCTCTCTGCAGACTATATGCCTGTGGGATATCAGCACAGTTCCCAAAGAGGGGAAGATTGTGGATGCCAAGACTATCTTCACAGGCCACACTGCTGTGGTGGAGGACGTCTCATGGCACCTTCTCCACGAATCGCTCTTTGGATCTGTGGCAGATGACCAGAAACTCATGATGTAAGCAGCCTCAGCGATGACTCATTAAAAACAAAGTTGTTGTTCAGTTTCACATTTCTTCCTGACACTGGTGCTTTTGTCTGTTTTTGGAACAGTTGGGACACGCGGTCCAACAACACCTCCAAGCCCAGCCATGCAGTGGACGCCCACACTGCTGAGGTCAACTGCCTGTCTTTCAATCCTTACAGCGAGTTCATTCTTGCCACTGGCTCTGCAGATAAGGTGAGGTGTCTTTCTTTCAGACAGTTACAGTGAAATAGCATCTTGATGCTGTACTGAATTGGCCTCCTTTTACTTGCAGACTGTGGCTCTTTGGGACTTGAGGAACCTGAAGCTGAAGCTTCACTCGTTTGAATCCCACAAGGACGAGATCTTCCAGGTAAGAAGTGAACTTCCTCGCAATAAATCTGTAGTTGTTGTTGTGCAAACTTCGGCTTGAATGTTTCAGCTCACTAACTGCATTGTGGAGTGAGGCTATTTAGGCTGAAATATGTCTCTGGTGAATAACTAGCTTTTGGCTACAAAAGATGAAATGCAATTGCTATTTATGGTATAATTAAGTTAACAAAAAGATAAACTGTCAGGAAGTTGTTTGCTGTTACAGTTGCATACAAAGTCAATACAATGAGGTGAACTGGTGGAAAACAGTGTTGTCTGATGCAGGAGTTAAAATTTTTCAACTTTGGGAAAAACATTTTTGAGAAAAAGGATTGTAGGACTTTGTAGTAACTTGTGAAAATATGTGATGGTGAATTGTTTAAAGCTTTTGGTTGTACACTTGCTTGTACCCTTGGAATTTAGGGTTGAATATTTAATTCTTTGTATAGATATAATATTTACAATTATATTCACCAAAGTACTGCAAGGGGGGACTTAATTGCAGAGGTTTCATATCCACATCTTTTTCCAACAGGTTCAGTGGTCTCCTCATAACGAAACCATCCTGGCCTCCAGCGGCACCGACAGGCGGCTCAACGTCTGGGACCTCAGTAAGATTGGAGAGGAGCAGTCACCAGAGGATGCTGAGGATGGCCCTCCTGAGCTGCTGGTGAGTTGTGACAATGAGCGGTGGTGATGATGCAGTTTTTCTCAACAAAATGAGCATATTTGTGGTGACGTCAGAGGCTCTATGCACCCACACTCTCCAGTAAGAGTCTTGTCCAGCAGATGGATTATAGCTCCACCAATGCATGGACTGCAGCTGGTGATGATAATCATTGTTCTGCTCAGCAGCCTGAGAAATGTCTACTGGCACACGAACTTCTCCACCTGCTGCAGTTTGTAGTTAGTGTAGTGACCCTGCAGCTTGCAGCGGCTCTGTAGAGCAGTACAAGGACTACTGTCACCAAATGCAATCCATGACAATAGAGTTGGAGTCCAGCAAGCTACATGATTTTTCTAGAGAGGCAGTGGTCACTGCCTTAACAGTGACTTGGTTGGTCTGTTAGTAAGGTACCACCACACTGGAAGAGCATGCCTAAGTCTTTGTGTAGGAAATACTGTAATCTTGCTTTCAAACATTGGCCTTGTTTTATTTTTTAAGCTAAATCTCGATCATTGTGCTAAATCTTTCTGCTTCATTTCGTTTCAGTTCATCCACGGAGGACACACAGCTAAGATCTCAGACTTCTCTTGGAACCCCAACGAGCCGTGGGTCATCTGTTCAGTATCAGAGGACAACATCATGCAAGTGTGGCAGATGGTAAAGGCTTTGTAAAGAAAACTCGATCAGTTACAACACAGCGAGGATTTGAATAGTAAAGTGCATTTATTATTATAACATAGAAGAGCAGTTACATTAAAAATCTTTTATTTTTTTGGCAATTATATCTGCAGGCTGAAAATATCTACAATGACGAGGACCCAGAAGGTGCCGCAGATTCAGAAGTCCAGGCATGAGTCCGGTCTCCACGTGTCTTCTTCTTTTGACCTGCTCATTAAAAATGGATCCGTTTACCAGCACTGGGTGAAAAAGCAGTCTTTTTAAAATACATTTTGAGCAGCAGTGTTTTGTAGAAAATAAAAGAATAAAATGCTGCCATGTCATCACGTGACATGTTTAAGAAAAGGTCTCTAATGATCAGGTTTTTAGATCTTTTTAGTTTTTCGAACTGAAATCTGACTCGTGATGAAACCACAGACATGTTTATGATCACCTAAGTGTGCATTTTGTTGGTTTTATTTCTTCCATCTTGGTTAGTTGAGCAGAAACATTTCTGTGGAAGATCCATTTTTAAATGTTATTGTACATACTGTAGGTTGATCCTTTTAATTTGCCTGGTATTTGTAGTATGAAATTCCCCCAAATTGTGTTGTCACTTGTATGTGTTTTGTTTTTCTCTCTGCATTTTCTCTGCATCTGATCTTTTGTGTACTTAAGTATATTCATATAAAATTATTTACAGTAAAGCTGTTTGCTTTGTTTTCTTGGCACAACATTTTAGATGTTAAGTTGGATGTGAGCGAGTAACAAGACGCTTGCATTAAGTAGACCGCATTTTCAAACATGTAATGGGGTGGCTGTAGCTCACCCATTACATGAGCAGGTCATCCACTGATTGGAAGGTTGGTGGTTCGATTCCTGGCTTCCCCTAGCCTACATGCCAAATATCCTTGGGCAAGATACTAACCCCAAATTGCTCTCCGATCCATCGGAGTATGAATGTGTGTGAATGTTAGCTATATGAAGCACTTAGAAAGATGTGCTTGTGCAAATGGGTGTGAATGGGTGAATGCACAAGTTGGGTAAAGTGCTTTGAGTGCTCAGATGAGTAGAAAAGCGCTATAAAAGAACCAGTCCATTTACCATAATGTCAGCGTTGTGATTTGGTCTCATGTCTTATGTCTCGGGAAATTGAAACTTATGACTCTTCCTCTGTAATGTCACTGAGTTCACAGCCCCTATAAGAAAATAAGTTTATTATTCATTTATTATCTTGACTTTTACTAAGTTAAAGCAGAAATGATTGGGATAAACCCACCTCAGAAATGTCAGCTCTGCTAAAAGGCCATCTTTAAGATCTTCCAAGCCTTTCTTCGGTTTTTTCTGAACCTCAAACTCCACTTCTAGTTCTCTCAGAGTCTTTCTTAGTTTCTCCACAGTCTTCTGCATAAAATAAAAACATACTGTCATCTAGTTTTACTGAACATCTGTTCTATCCAACCTCTCTTGTACCTTATGTTGTGCAGTGCTCTCCTGCCACTCTGTCTCCAAAAGAGTGATCCTCTGTTCCAGACATGATCTCTGCACCTCCAGCCTCTGTATCTCCTCTCTCAGAGGCTTCAGCCCGGCTCTCAGGTCCACTGCCTGCTCCCTGGTTTTTCTCAAAGCTTCCTCCCCAACCTGCCTTCTCTTCAGCAGAACCATGAGGCGAGGCTCGTACCAGCCTTCCAACATCTTCACACTGCCACTGAGCCTTCGCTGCAGTCTGATGGAGGCCTGGCGACACTGGCTGATGTCACTCATGGCCCTGGGCCTGCAAGGCTTAGTGGCCTGATCACGGAGGGAATTGAGCTGGTTCTGGTGGGCGTTTTCCAGCTGCACCAACTCCTGGGTCAGACTTTGAATTTGAGCCTTGAGTTCTTCCTATGAAGAGATGTAAAATAAGAATGAAAAGTATTACATTTGATAATGGAGGCTATTTTTATCTGTGGGTAAAAACATTCAACAAATAAAAGGATCCCATATAGCAAGAGAGTGGAAATGGAAACTACCCAGTAGCTTAGTTGGGTACATGAATTTATCTGATTGCTAATTTCTCTATAGGGTGCAAACAGTAGCTAGAACTAAAACAACAAGAACTCATACTCATGATACTCAAATAACTGAAAATCAAACCATAAACAAGCTGCAGCCATGATGACCCCAAGTTTTATATGATGTTGCTATACTAAGCAAACCTACACTACAGAAGTAAATCATCATTAAATGTAAAGCCTGTGGTTTCTACCTGAGTAACAGCAGACTGAGCCACCTCGTACTCCTGCTCGGCTAGCTTCACCTGGCTCTGGATGCAGTCTCTGGTTGTGGTGAACAGTTTCCTCTTTACCTGTTGCACATCCTCACAAACCGTAACATAATCCAGCTGAGCCAGAGCGAGAAGCTTGCGTGTTCCCTCCAGCTTCGCTCTCAGGTGCCCCACAACTTGCAGCATAGGTTCCTGCAGAACCAGAAGCTCCTGTATCAGCACATCTCTTTGCCTCTCTAGATGGGATACTCGCTGTATGCAGTACTCAAAGAGTTCACCCAAGCTCTCCATGTCCACCTGTTCTTGAGCAAATCTACCTAGTGTTTCAGAGTCTGTGCGGTTGCTCGGTGAGATATCTTCAGAAAATCTCAGTTGCACATGTGAGTCATCAGTAGATAACATGAAGTTCCCATCCTGTACTGAGCTTTGATCATCCATGAGAGAATCTAAGAAAACAAGGCGAGAGCCATTAAAAACAACACCTGGTAAGACTGTGGTTTTCAAAACACTTATTCCTTTACAGATTGTTAAGAGGAATGAACTGTAAAGGCAAACACATCAATCATTCTGATAGCTGTTAAAGTTGAGAGGCCTGTCCTAAAGCTTCACACTACAGAACCTTTCAACCTGTCAAATAATTAAAGAAACAGCTTTTATTAACATAGATGTGTACTTACGTTAACTGGCAGTCCGACTAAATGTTCAGGCAGTTACTGTGTTAGCACGGTTTTCTGTTAGAAAGAGGTCTGCAGTGTCTGTCTCCAGGAAAACGGAGGCACACTTTGTGTTTATTAATAACACTGAAGGCCTGGGAGAAACTCTATCTAAGACTCCCTCATGGGCTCACAAACTGTGTCAGTGCTGGAAGCAGACTCAGTGTGCTCTGGATGTGGCAGTTAGCGCATGTCCGGACCAGCCCGGGTGCCACAGAGAGCTATATTTACCCTTCTTCACAACCTGTTTCAATGTGTGTTTAAGAAGGTAGTGACATCATGGTGGAAAGCTGAGCTGAGCAATAACTTTCCACAAGTGTACCCCAGACTACCTTACAGGCAAAGGTGTCGACATTAGCAGGACCATGCATGCTTTTCAATTAATATCTTCCTCCAGGACTCAGCTCAGCTGACCAAGTTTGCATGGTTTATGTAACAGTATTTGTTTGAGGTGTTTTGCATACTGCCTATCACACTCCTCGCAGACAAGTGGAAACAAACACACACTCAGACATGTGAATATGGATTTAATGAAGGAGGTGATCGGAAAGATGTGAACATCTTTAAGTAATAAGGTATATTTTTTATTATTTAATATTATTAAAATACAAAATTTCATGCTAGTAACTTTGGATATTTTCAAGGCTATCCAAAAGGTTAAAGAAGGACAAAGAACATTTTCTTTTTGTATTATTACAGTATTACAGTGCAAAAGTCTTGAGACACCCGTCGTTTCTTTATGTTTTGCTGGGAACGTGTGCAAACATACATGCGTGTGTACAGCTCTAACGAGCTTGAAAGTCAACATTTGGTGTGACCACCTCTATTCACCACGCAAGCTTTTATCTACAGTTTCTTTAAGTAGTCTTCATGAATAAAAAAATGCAGACGTAAATACCTGAAACGTAAACTAACCGTGGGAAAATTAAGTTCCAGTTTCTCCCCAGTCTGCTCCATGCTATTAGCTCGTTATTCCTCGTTCCACCGCTAGATGTCGCCAAATCAACGGCCGCAGACCCGCGCGCTCACCTGAGTGTGCCCAGCCTCCGTCAGGTGGGACCTCGGGTCGACTGCGGCGCGACTTTTCTCGGTAGTCCCACATTTTGCTTCAGTGAAGCGTCCGCAGACAAACGACGCTGACAGCAGAGGACACGCTCTCCTGGCACCTTAAACGCGAGGGCTGAAGCCGGGCGTGCAAACACATCCAGGCTGCAGTTGTTTCCTGAAGTTGAACTTTTCACGGAAATGCTTCACCTGGAGTTTTCCTTCGGGCGCTGAAAGTTTGGAGTTGGAGAACGAGGGCGAAGCAGGGCGACGCTTCAAATGGAGAGCGGCTAAATCAGTCTTTAAAGTTTCGTTACGGTACGTCTGACACTTCTTTTTTATCTGTCCAACTTAAGCGTCAGATTAATGGCTACCTTATTGTGTTGGCATTATTTTTATTTATTTATTTATTTATTTTTTGTTGGAATTCCTGCTGGGAAAGTCCCTCGAAACTGAGCTGTGGCGTGAATTTTAGGAGAAAGGGTTTAATATTCCTGCGTAGGGAAAAAACAAACAGATAAGGATCAATATGATTGACTGGCTTTTGAAGGCGTGAAGAAAGTAGGTTTAGAAGTGAAGCTGTTATATCAGCACGATTTTTCTTCTTCTTCCTAATGCAGGTTTTTAATTATGGGCAACATAAGTACGGTAATTTTAGCCCAGAAGTAAAGAAAAATAGTCCATACATGTCAGAACCAGGGATCTCAAGTCTGTTAAAATAAAGTTTGGTTCAAATTGCAACTCCATGGCTAGATGTTGAGTATAGACATGTATGGAAAAACAAGGTGTGGGAGAGTTGCTTCTCAGCTAAGGGATCCTATACAGAGGTAATCTAAGACCTGTAGTGCTTCTCTTAGCTATGGAGCTCGTGACAATGAAGGGTATTGTGTTGGGTCCAGTCACTGATCCAGTAGCACACTTTTTACGGCATAGTCCCCTGACACTTCTTTTAATAAATGGCAGTTAACACGCACTTGATAACCCACTGCTTGCTGATTAACCCGAGGGAGATAACACGACCACCTTAGGACTCCCTCTCCCTTTCCCCCTTTTGGCTGTCTGCTGCAGCAGCATCTGCTGGACTTTGGTCTGGAATGAGCTTCCAATAATCAAAACTTCTCTGAAAAACCAATCAGCACTTTCAGTTGTTTGGGTTGTTTTTTTTGAGCTGCAGGTTTAGCTGTTATACCTTTCTAATAGGTGAGGCTGAGACTGAGCCATTTGTTTAAAAAGGGTGTGTCACATACTGGTGCTCCTTCTTGGCCAGCCTGCCATGCTTGGGCTTGTACCCATTACAGGTGCGTTGTGTAAGCACTTTTGGATGCATGGCGGAACCCGGTAGAAACCCGTGATTTGGGGAGGGGAGCAGATGTTAAGGCAGAGATGAGATGACAAAAGGCAAGGATGTGAGGAGATGGCCGGGATGAAGATTACACTGGGAGCTAAGGGGTGTAAGTGCACTCGGATCTTGGGTAAGCAGACAGGTAGGTGCAGCTGTTCAGCTGTGTGCTGTGTGCTGACTGAGATCAGTGGAGGAAAGGGGAGAGCTGGCGGTCAAGAACGGCAACAAGAGGAGCAATCGAATGTTGCAAGAGACAAAATGCGCACGAGTGTGTGTGATCACCGAGTGACTGATTTCTGTGTGTCATGCAGGCCTGCAGAGAACGGAAACGCCTGACTGATGAGTGGAAGAAAGCAGGCCATTAATCAGAGAGATTAACTGATGATTAAGTTAATCAATGAGCTCTTATCAAGAGATGAAAAATCCAATCAGTGGCTGTTAGCCGGCCATCCAAGTCATCATGATTTACTCAATTTGGGACTGAGGCTGTTTACTTTAGTGTCTTTCTGAGGCTTCACATAAGTTGTGCTCTAAGCTCTTTCAAGTGTTTTTATTCCCACACTTGCCAGTGCCAAGCAACTGTCAGACGGAGTGAGCTTTAAACTGAAAGGATATTGTTTTGACTTGGGCTGAGCGGAGACACAAAGATGCCAGGATGTATTTTTAAACCTCGCTCTCCAGCTGTGTTTGCCTTTTCTGTGAGCTGGTCACTGCTGCTGCACAGCAGTTTCTTTTTATCTGCATCTGACCTGTCAGTCCAGAGGTCTTTAAACTCTGCAGAGACTGCAGTCCAGACTTAGACCCCCAGCAACCCCTGGAGGCAAAGCAAACGAGACTTTGTCGCAACTCGCCAACTTTCCAGACTTTTTGTTTTCTCTTTAAATCCAGCTTTTGCATTGAAAAAGGTAAGCACTGGCATTCACACCTTACCTCTAGTTAAGATTATCATTTAATAGATATCACTTTGCTGTTGCCCACCTACAGTACCTCCATTTGCAATCTGCCCTGTTTCCATAGAAGTTAAAATATTGCATAAACACAGGGAACAACAATCTGGGCCAGCGCACACAACCACACATTATAATGTTATCTCAAAATGACTTCCATGCGCCAGCCATTATCCATTTGTCTTTCATGGCGCTGTCTCCTAGAAGGCCACTGCATGGGGTGAAAAAAAGGGGAATAGATGGAGGGGGTGAGGAGGTGTGTGTGTTTGATGCTGGGGGGGGGATGAAAGCAGGATTGGAAAGAAGAGTTCCTCTGTCGGTAATTATAAATCTCTCAGGAATGCAGCTGCTGTTCTTACCAGACAAGCTGCTGCATGGCTACAGCGCCCTTGCAGCATGCCAAGTTGCATTTCCTTCCACAGATCTGTCTCTCTTTCTCGCACACACATGCACGCATACGTGCACGGACCATCTGTAACCGCCTTTAACCTCATAGCATTTTGGTTCATTTGTGTCATTATTGCCTTGCGGCGTTATTGTGTTTATTTGTATGACAGTTTCCTGAAACCGTCCCCTTTTTGGAGCAAACAGAAGAACCACAAAGATGTCACCTTTCAGCTCAAAAGATTGCATCTATGACATGTGTCTTCATGCTCCAGGTCCTGGATTGAAAGTTCTGCTAGACATTTGGAGCCATTATGTATTCAAAAATGTTTCTATTGAGTCTAAACCGAAAGAGGAGGTCGCTTCCTTTATGGTGGGTGTATGGTGAATGGTTTCCTCGAGATTCCCTCGGCCCATAAAACGTGTCTCATTTCACCGGCTGTCCCTGGTTTCAGTTGTGAAAACCGCCTTGAGATGTAGGAATTAAGTATTTCCAGTTTGTCTCTTATAGTGGCCACATCATCCATCACAGCAGCAGCGTTACTTGCACATCAAGTGTTTGCATGAATATGCTGAGTTCTAGTTCAGGCAAGGCAGCTTAAGTCTTAGCAGCACTCTTCTTTGTTTGATAATGCCCAAAGAAGACAGCCAACGCCCTGACAGATGCCTGCAGGTGCTGAACAGTAACACCAGTTTTCTCACTGCTAAACACTTGCTATTTAGCTACAGAATGGCTCTAAGTGTGAAAACTGATATTTTCCAAACTGGCTGTTACTGTAAACAACTTTCTGGTCTTTGAAAGAAGACTGGAACAGATCCAAAGCGCTCCTCCTCTCTCTAAAGGAGAATGAGCTTGTTGGTCTATTATGTTTCCTCTTCCTATGGTGACTAAACCATTTGCAGCCCGATCTTAACCTTGCTTGCTGCCAGCAAGGTTAAGATCGTGCCATGTGAAACCAACAGGTCAGGCATTAGATGTGAATGGCCTTCTGGTTAAACTGAGCCAGTCCTAGTTCAAACAAAGGTGGCTGTCTGTATCATTGCCACACCCTCTTGGCTTTGCCTTATCCCTGTGAGGCAGCAGAGTCTGCTCCATCAGCTTCCCTGTATGACTCACTGGAGTCAAAAGTTACACTTCCCCTAGCCCCCTCCTCCCCTCATCCCCCTTGCAACTACTTGTGAAATTCCTATTGCTCATATTTACGTGATAAGACTCCAGTTTAAAGGGAGTGTTGTGCGAAGTCGCTGTAATGCACAGATGGCTGTTGAAGTCAAAAAAGACAACAGTGATAGTTGTATTTGTGATACTCCACTTTGGCTCTGATCTGCTGAGGGTGTGTGCGCTTAACTTTAGTGTTTTGTTTTTTATTCCTGCCGCAGCTAGCTTTCCGTCTTTTTTCTCTCCACGCTGGTTTGTCAAGGGAAGATGTTTGAAAGCTCTGTGGGGTATTATCCTTAATTTGTAACCACAGTTGCCTCAGGCAAGGCTGGTGTCATTGCTTTATGTTGCTGTAACTTAGCTGACCTGCCTGTTTAAATGTGGACACGAGACCTGGATTTGTTCTGGAATTCAATTTCCTGAGCTGGCTTTGACTGTTTAACCACAACATTGAAACCCACCTTCCTGATATCATTTAGGTCTCCCTCATGCCCACACTACAGCTCTTTATTCTAGGGGACATGGACAACTTTGGTCCTTGTGGGGTGGGGCCTTTGTGGATCAGGCTTGTTGCAGCATATCCCGAACAGACACAGAGAAGGAAGAGCATGGAAGTCGGGGTCAGTACCTTGTACTGTGTTGTTAGGCAGGTTTTTCTTTAGCTAGGACAGTGAGGGGTACAGATTTCAGAGGTGGCTGTTTATATCAATGATACACCCTCTTGTCTTTTCCTTGTCGTGATGAGGCAGTAGACAGTAAGGAGACAGTGAGGAGGACTGGACAGGCTGCAGCAAGATTTTCTTTTCAAATCAACCAGATGAGCTATTACAGTGGGAAACATTGCCATGCTGGGAGTTCTGCTGACACTGGGGAGTGCCATTGCCATGGAGTTGTGTACTTGATCTGCAGTAATGTTTGGATGGGTGGGACTGTGTAGCACCAAAGTGGTCAAAAACTACAAAATAAACAAAGAAATTCCATAAAATGCAGCAAAAACAATATACTGTTAGGAATAAAAGTAGTCTTTAATTAGTTTGATCTGTAAAATGACTGCGTATTTATTTACCTTTGAACATATGTAGACACTTGTGTATCTACTTTTTCTATTTAATTGTCTATTTATAAATTTAACTTTGTATGTACTTGGACATGAATAATGTTTTTTTTTCTTTTATATTTCTGCTTCATTATGCAAATGAAGAATGATATTCAAAGTTTGTCATGAGGTCAGCTTTAACAACAACATTACAAAATAGTTAAAAAAAAATCAACAAATTACATGGGAAAGTAAATTTTAACCAAAGATAAACAAAAGCTAATTTAAACAAACTTATGTCCTTTTGAATAATTTCTCATATACTATTTGGTGCGTTAAATTGCATATTAGTTATGTATGTACTTCAGCCGCCACTGGTTTTAACATTGCGGCCAAATGGCGTATACTGTAGCGGTCGGTAGTCCATAATCAATAAATCGTCTTTCCAGATATGCTCAGTCTATTTGTCAAGAGTGTGTAAACTATTATCAGCTCCTGTTTACTTCATGCTGGTGTGTACACACTGCTGTCAATGTCAGTCGCTCTGTAGGTATTGACACACCACGTTGAGGTTTGCTGCGTTAGAGAAGTATCTCCTGTCCAACGCAAAGCTTGACGTCTTTTGTAAAGGATAAGTAAACAGCGTGTTGGAACACATGCCTGCTCTGGCAGGCTGGGGTTGGGTTTAAAAACCACAGCAGGTTTTGCGTGCGCACGCGCTCGTTTATGTGTGTGTGTCAGAGAGAGAGCGAGACGTGTAGAAAGGGCACACAGCTGTTTTTGTTTGTAAATCAGCTTATGTCTTGATTGTGATCTTTTCTGAATATATTATACACACACATGTGCTGTGTCACTACAAATCCTCCCAAATGCTCCGATTTTAGATTCTTTTGAGCCCTGAGTTTGTGTGTCAACTGTAACAAAGGTTTGGTGTTTAGTAATTGCTGGGGCAATAAAGCAGCTCTGTAATTAGCATTTTGATGCTTTATTTTGAAAAGTAATGGTGTGTTTAAAACTTATTTGCTAGAGAAAGAATTGTGATAGGAATTTTTAAAGTCTAAATAACCATTTAGTAAATTTCCTGATGAAAGAAAGAAAGAAACGGTTACTTTTTTTTTTTTTTTTTTTTAAAGGAAACTCCACTGTGTACGTCACCAAATTAGATTTGTTTGTAAAATGAAAAATTGCAGGTTGCAATTGTGGCATGAGTCAACTCTTTGTGACCAGACTGCACAGACAGTGATCAGCTGGGTGGTCTCGTCTACATCCTAGACTTCTTAGTATTGCTCTGCTCCCTCTGAGGTGGAAGTAACACGAGAAGTTGTTGCACTCACTTCTTCTCCCATGAGAGGCGTCTTGATTATTGGCGGCTGAAGGCAATGCAGATGCATGGATGTTAGTCATGCCCTAATGACTGTAATTTGGAGCAGGAGAAACACAGGGCTTAGTGCGGGGAGAGGCCTTGTACTTTTCTCTGAAAAGGATGGATACCCTTTCTTTTTTACTAGCCTTTCACTGCAGCTCACTCCTCATGGGGCACCGGCTACACACACACACACACACACACTGGCACTTTGTCATTTCAGATGTGCGGCAGTGGATAACAAGTTCAGCTTGTCCAGATTAAGATAAACTCCTTCAAAAACACCCACATTATGTATAATGTTTAGAAAAGCTTTGAAGCTCTTCAAGTATTCATCTTAAGCCTCTCAGACTGAACTGCATACTTCAGGCATGAGTTCGGGTGCAAACTTCTTTCTGGTGAGGCCAGAAACTAAATTAATTCTGTTCTTTCTTCCATATAAGCGGCATTGTTTGGACTCAAATATCTCTGCAAGGACTGGCTTCATCAAGGATGAGTGCTGCCATCCAGATACTGCAAGTTGGAAGTGACGTCACTCTTGAGTTAGCACGTTCCAGAAAAAGCTAGGAAAAACAGGATTTGTTTGGGTTCTTAGCGAGGTAAAGTCATTCAGGTAGTACTAGAAATACAGCATAATATTTTCATGGACAGAACCTGATCAGTGATCTGCATAAAAAGACACATCATCTTTTAATTCAAGATTTAAAAAACAAGCAAAGAAACAAACTAAAAAAAATCAAAAATACTGTTTACATTCAGTGCTTCCATCTTCGATTGCCAGCTTGGGGTTGGTTGGTCTGCTCCAACTTTCTGAGTGTTTGAGTTCAGTGGGCGTTCTACAAAACATTTCCGGATGGGAACTCGGAATTTCTGAGCTCCAGTGACATTTTTGTGTCCTTCAGGATAAATCAGTGGACTTGAAAAATATCACCAGGTCAGAATTTAAACTGTTCATGGAAATACTTACAAAACACCCTGAGGGGTGTTCAAACATGGCCAGGCTTTCTTTCCATTAGCTGGTTTGACAAAACCTAAAGTCCTAATCGGAGGCAACAGATATCATGAGCGGTTATCAACCTTTTCTGTTTAGACTGGCTTTCCGCTTCTCAGGCTCCGTGCACGGTCACATAGAAAGGTGTGTTACACACGTCACATGACTCTTCTTCCACATTAAATAATCCCTATGAGTGTCACATACTCACAGTTAAAGTTAGATAAGGATAAAGTGGTGATATAAATGGGTGAAAAAACATAGATAGAAAACCACAACCGCAAAATTCCACACTGTTGCAATGAATGCATGACGTCAATGCTACAGGAAAACACTAATTTTGGGTTATAATGTACCGAGGCACAGACTGCCAAAATAAGTTATATTTTTAACCATCCATATTGTTCTGTTTATCCAGTCTGGGGTTGTGTGAGGCAGGTATCTGTCCAAGCTGTCATAGAGTGAGAGGCAGGGTACGCCCTGGACAGGTCGCTAATCTATCACAGGGCACACACACATAGAGAGAAAACTATTCACGCAGCCAATTTGGAATCGCCAATTAACCTAACCACATGCATGTCTTTGGAGTGTGGGAGGAAGCCGGAATTCCTGGAGAGGACTCAGGCAGACACGGAGAGAACATCCAAACTGCACACAGAAAGGCCCCAGACTACATCTAAACCCAGGGCTGGTATGCTAACCACTGCACCACTATGATGGCCGGTATATTTGCTATTTATAATGTTGTTTATTTCTAATGTGACAGCTGCACATTAGAACTACGAAACGGAAAACCTAATATATTTAAACATTAAAGGTTACTGTCCCACAGCCTCATAAAAGAGACATGCATATCGCTTTAGTTTGTGGCAGATCCAAGGGAAATAATTTTTTTTCTAAGTGGGAAATGCCACGATTGGGTTCTAATCTGTGCTCTAGAAGCTGCAATTCCAGCAGTGCATCTTCTACTTAGATTCAAAAGCAGCCACAGTTGATGCAAGTCTGAAGTCACATTGGAGCTAATTTCAGTCTTAGTGCAACTACAGCAGGAGGAGCATGACGCCCCCCCCCCCCCCCCCCCCTTTTTTTTTTTTTTTTTTTTTGTAATATAAAAGTAATGACCATGGGATGGTCAAAAGGGATTGGGATGCAGACCTTAAGACCTTGATCCACATGTTAGATGTTTTTTTTAACTTCTGGGATTACTTCCCAGTTGGTGTTTAACACTCCAAACTGGCACCAACCTTAAGATTATATTAGTTTGAGTCAGGTGTAAAATGATGTTATATATTCCTTGTCATTTTCTTTACTCATGAGAATCCTACTTTGTCAAGATTTGACCCAAGACTAAAGAAAATGTTACTTAATAAACAGAATGTCAAACATCTGGTTTTAAAAGTGCACATCTGCTTAAATATCTTCCACATGATGCACCCAGACCAGAGTCGTCTCACTTCCCTGTTGCAGTTTTGATAATGAGAGGCTGTTTTGGAAAAAGTCCCATTTGTAAATCCTCAGAGAACACGACTTTGGGTTTGTGTGGTTTAGTTTCATGTCTCACCAACTTAAGGTTCAAAGTCTTTCTAGAAACATGTTTGGCTGTGTTACTCACACGTTACTTAAATCTTTTTGGAAAAAGCAGCACAGCAGCCAAAGAAACAACTTATGCCTGAACTTTGTCGACTGCACCGGGGGATTCATAATTTACTCGCTCAGACTCAACTCCCACCTTCCCTAATTCTTTGTCTGCTTACAAGCTCCTGTCATCTTAAGAGTTTGTCCCTATTTTCAGACTATGATTTGGACATAAGCATCTAATAAAACCGCAGCTGGAAAAAGTCCAGTGTAAGCTTACAGATCCCCAGGAGCAGGGCTGGGAAATCTGCCTCAGAGTAGCGAAGTTTAACAAGGTGACGGGCGGAGGAAGGAAGCAAAGCGATGAGCTCATTCAGCGGGTGATGAATAAAACAATAGTAAAGGAAAACAATGAGGGATGACAATAAAGTGCGTGAATGGACACACTCACTGGTTGCTGTTAATTTTGTGTCTTTTTGCTCTTCTTAGCGTGCTGCTGTGCCTGTATGTATGCAGTGCGTGAGCTTACGGGTGTGGCTTTGTGAATTATGACTCCACGTTATGGAATGAAGGGAGCGGTGCCAGTTCTTTCTTTGTAGAGCTGAAGTTTGGTTTAGAGGCTGGAGGGGGTCTGTGTAGGATAGAGTGTGCTGGCCGAATGAGCAGTGACCACGGAGACACACAAACACAGGAGGAGTGGTCTGAGTAAAATAGACTTTGCTACCAGGGATACATGTTGGATATATTTGTAGTCGTTTTTAGGTTTTGCTGCCCAGAGTTGTGCCTCTGTGCTTATGAAGAGTTTAAAATTTTCTGTTGTCTGTGTGGTTGTTTGTTGCTTTGGATCTACGTTAGCCACCAACAACGTAGCAATTGTTCTCCCTGGTAATCATTACATCATAAAATCAAGCTATTGTAAATACATAATTAAGCAGCTGAACCAATGATGCAAATAAATGCAAGGCTAAAAGTCCATCCATCCTATTATCATGAATGTCATATTTTTACAAGTGCTCCGAGGGACCCTATTTAACTTTGACCACTGACCACTAAGTAGAAATTTGTGGCAAAGGTCAAGGACACTAAAGGCCTCACATAACATCATTTTCATTCCAACGTTTGCCACAAACATGATTTTAACTTGATGAATTGATGACATTATTTATCTCTGAGGTCAAAGGTGAAAGGTCAGCTACGTTATGAAATGATAGCTCATCATTAGCTAGTGCCATAACAGAGGGGCCAGTGCTCATCTTGAAGCTGTGGTTACAGTATAAATGTTCTGATGTCATGGTTGCAACTTTGTGCTGACCAAGTTTAGATGCACCTAATTCCTTCCTTCAAAGTCTTGCCTGCTTGTGTTGCATGAACCTGGATAGAAATGGATTCAAACTGTAGCTTGTCTGGTCGGTGCAGGCAAAGCATTACCGCAAGCTTTAACTTGAAATTTAAACAACACACATGTGGAAGTATATGACAATAAGGGATATTTATCTTTTGATTTTTCAGGAAATCAAACTAAGAAAGTACACTTATTGTAAGAACACTGAATTTTGGAATTTCTTGAGTTAAAGGGTTTCTATGCTGAACCCAACTTTCTGTTATGCAGTAAGTTGAGTTTTCTTAGTGACAGGGCAGCTCTGACAAGTAGTAAAGGTAACATTTTGTCAACTTTTCATTCAAAACTCACTGTGACTGATTTATCACCTTAAGTAGGCCTCTACTTAAGGTGAGGCCTACTTAAGGTGTAGGGGCGACCGTGGCTCAGGGGGTTGGGAAGCGTATCTGTAACCGGAAGGTCGCCAGTTCGATCCCCGGGCTCTCTGCCCTGGTCATTGTGTCCTTGGGCAAGACACTTTACCCTGCCGCCTACTGGTGTGGGCCAGAGGGGCGCGATATGGCAGCCTCGCTTCTGTCAGTCTGCCCCAGGGCAGCTGTAGCTACAACCGTAGCTGCCTCCACCAGTGTGTGAATGTGAGAGTGAATGAATAGTGGAATTGTAAAGCACTTTGGGTGCCTTGAAAAGTGCTATATAAATCCAATCCATTATTATTATTACTCTCTGCAAGCTGATTGTTACTGTGATTGGGGAAAAACAGTGGGAGAGAGTTTTCAGGTCTTTCATTTATTCTCTCTTCTTGAGTGCTGGTGCATGTGTTGCTTGGATGAGAACTAAAATGTAATATCTTTCCTGTTTCTCAGGGTGCTCCAGTGTGAGGTGGGATGTCAAACCGTGACTCACTGGGGTTTGGGGACCTGCTTCCCCAGGACGTGGTCAACATTTTTGCTCACGAGAAGCACAGCAAAAAGGGGCGGAAGAAGCGCACTCGTTCCCTGGGTCGCGCTTTGGGCTGGCTGAAGGGTAAGAGGAGGAAGAATCTCAGCCTGAATGAGAAGAACCCCGGGCTGGGTCCTGCTCTGGACCTGGCTTTGGATGGGCACTCTGCTGGGAATCAGGGTGGACACAAGGGAGGACAGAAGTCTGGAAGGCAGGCTCATCTGCAGGGCAACAGCCATGGTAAAATCCCACATGGTCTCATTTTATGAACTATTTTAATTATCAGTCTAAACATTGTTTAATTTTAAGTTTCCCATTGTGTTTTATACTTTTTATTTCATATTATTTCACCTTAGAACTCAGAGTTTTTTCTTGTCCATAAACATATAAATTACGTATAGCTCAGTTTTCAGTAAGACAGTCTGTAGTTTCTCTTCTACTGCATCTTAATTTAAGCAGGTTAGTCACAATTTTGGACATCTAACCATCCTTCATAAAGTCTATTCTTGCACTGCAAATTATAACATAAGGTACCTTTGACAGACATGCAAATCCAAAACATAAATCATGCTTATTGTTGTGCTGATAAATTCCCCGTCTCCATTGAGGCCATGCCAGTTGATCTACATTTTGTACTGACATGAATCAGCCAAACATGTACCTGTCAGGAAGGAATGACTCTTAAAATGTAAAGTCACCCAGACTAAGTACATTACGACAAGGTGAAGTGATTTGTTGTTGCACCAGTTTAGAGCATTATGTTCTTTTAATGTGTCATCTGTGATGGATAAAGACAAAGTCCTGGGAACCAGCTTGATATCCTGCGTATCGGTTCCCAGGTATGTTTGCTTGCTTTCTGAAGGGATGTTTAAACAGACTGACTTACTCCTCGCCTTCTGACCTTCAGCACACTTTGTTTGCTGTGAAGAAATCTGTCCATCCTGTTCTGTGACTCCATTGCTTGCTTACCTTGTCTTCAGGTTACATGGGAGCACTGTGGCACACTTTCAAACAGGACAGACTCTTTTTTTTTTTTTTTTTTTTTTTAAATGACATCAGAAACAGCAGTATGCGACATTACGTGATGGCAGAGCTTCAGTTCATCCTTTGTCATTTTTTTATTTTTTTATTTTTATTTTTATTTTTTAATAAATAGGACAGGGGGAATGAATGAGAGAAAGAGGGGGAGAGAAAGAAAGAAAACCAAAGGGGAGAAGAGACGGTGAGAAGGGGGGGGAAGAGAGAGAGAGAAAAAAAAAAAGAACTCCTGGGTCACCTGTATGGAGAAAAAAAAAAACAAACAAAAAAAAACAAACAGAGGAGACAGCAAACAACAAAGAGCAACATAATAATAGAGAAAACAAAGCACCATCACAATAAACTAGCTAGTCATAGATATCAATATTTACTAAATAATAAACGATATTGTGCAGCACGCAAGATAGACAGCGCACAGTGTGCTTTGAGGCAGCAGCCAAGAAAGCTTTAGTCCGCGTCTGTGAATACCCATGTGTGCATACCTGTGTGGATCAGCATGCTTGCATTCCAAAGGTTTCTCCATGTAATGATCTGCTAGGGAGTGTGGGGGGGCCACAGCCCCGTCCTCCAGGGTGTGAAGCGGGTATGGAGGAGATCAAAACTCCAGACATCCAGAGGCCCCCAGAACACAAGAGACCATGGAAGACCAACAGAGGGGCAGCCGCGCCACTGTTCCAGTAAGAGCTGAGGAGAGTCCCAGATGAGGGCTCGCCCAGCAGCCGCGGAGCAGAAGCCAGGGGGAGTTGCAGTGACGCGCCCGTGAGCTCCACCGGCCCCCAGCTGTGCCTGAGTGACCGAGCCCCAGGCCGAGAGGCCGGGGGCACCCCACCTCCAAAGGGGCCCGAGCGAGCCCCAGGCCCCAGGCCCCGACAAGCGGCCGCCAAGGAGTGAGCCGGTGTGTACCCGGACGCCCACCCCCAGACACAAAGAACCACCAACACACCGACACCTGAGGGAGTCCGCCACCGGCAGGGGAAGTGGTGGTGGGTGGAGATAGGCCTCCAAACCTTGGAGGGCCTGAGGTGTCCCCAGAGAGGTGGCGCCTGACACCCAACCTGACATATAGACACAGACATACAGGCACACACAGACACAAACATCCATTCCCACCCTCATGCTCTCATATGCACTCACTCCACACTCAACCAACGTGGAGACAGACATAAAGAGACGTTGTACACACGATCACACTCCCCAAGCGTACTCTACAAACCGGGTCTAGGTACCCTTGCCCCTGGAGGGGGGAATTGCACCCAGACCCAGGTGGTGTTACCCTTTTCCCTGCGGTGGGGAGAGGCAGACCACCCCGACTCCGCAGCAGCAGGGAGGCCCCACACCCCAGACCGCAGTCGGACGGCCAACTCCTCCTACTAGCCCCCCCGCTCCAGCAGGCCGCAGAGAATGGGGGTGGGAGAAGACTCCAAACCTCCCTCCACCCGCTCATTGTAGTGTTGATGCATATGTGTTCTAAGGTGCAATTAAAACCCAGGAGGGCATGGAGCTACCTGCCAAGGAGCAGCAGGTAAGCGCATAGTCCCTCCTGCTAGCCCTCAATGACTAAGTGTATTTAAAATTGAGAGGTGGGCAACGACGTCAGGGGTGAGGTATACACCCTGATGGTAATTTGGACTCCGTGATTGTGCCCACCCCCAAGATCCTATATGTATGTGTAATGGGAGTGTGAATAATGTGAATGTCTAAGTTGTGGGATAAAATTGAGGCAGAGGCAGCCAGAAGGGGACAGGGGGGGGGGGTAGCCTCCTCTGCACCCTGGTGACATACCCCCACTCCAAGGCCCTGCATGTGTGGGTGGTTGTGGAGGAGCGGGAAGAGGGAGGCAGGACAGACTCTAAGCGGATAGTGGGGTTTAATCTCACAGTCACCAGCTTCAGTAAAGGCAGTACATAAGATCTCTTAAAGGGGACCTTTTTTGCTTTTCTTTAATTTTCTATCATCTTTGTAGTATGCACTGTTAAAATGGTGAATGCGCATATTAAACAGAGCCCAAGCCTGAAATAATGAGGACATGTGCAAGTGATCCTAGTAAACAAAAGCTAAACAACAACCCCGCCTATCTGCTGTCAAGGCATTCAGTTTGTGAGAGGCAGCCAGTCAGAAGATAGCCTCCCCCTTGGATGACTGCTAGGGGTAACACTTGTTTCTCTTTTTTGAACTGAGTGGCTTCTTTCATATTTTAGGCCTTCCCAAACAAAATGACTGGGTGTGTGTCAGAAATTAGTGAGGTTGATCTCTGCCTTACTAAAGCTACCCTTGGAGAAATCATGTCATCAAACCAGGTGTCAAAACTCGTCATTAAAGCTACAAAGGAGATCGTCAGACGTCGTCTTTATGGGGGGAAAGTGCTGAAATGGCTTCATTCTCGTGCCATTTGTTCTAGTAGAATCCATGACTAAAAGTATGGAGCTGGGAATGAGCACACTAGGTCTCCTTTAAGCTGAGCTGTACTCTGCAGATCTTGTTGCAGCTTGCAGAGGTGCAGCAATATACCAGTCCTGTTTTTTTTCTCTGTGAACACTATTGTCTTCAGCATAGTCTGGTGGGAACAGTGGGTGCTAACGTTAGTTTTATACCCTGATTAATCACACCTATATGCAGTCAGACCTGAAACGCGAAAACATTCCACAAACAAGCGGAACCTTGTTTTAGTGAGACTGCTTATGCTAAAACCATGAAAGTACAAATGGTGTTTCATTTGCTCAGGGCTGTTTAACGTGTCTTTGTCTGGCAGTGCTTATGCAGTCTTGCCTAATTAGTTTACGACAGAGGAGGTTCCTCTTGTTTCTTGTAGTTGGACCTGTAATCTCGGTGCAATGGTGAGAGGGATCGGGGATTTCCATAAGATCCAGACCCCTTCAGTCTGACATCGTCTAACTATACCCAAAACATTAGACGAATATGTATAGACTTGTTTTCAGTCACATCTGTGGATTCGGGAGATCATAAATGAATGCATGCATAAAGACGTCAGTACATTTTGTTACTGCGTCACACAATCTTTGCACTTTGTTGAGCCACTCGTGTTAGGTCCCAGCAGTTTTTGTTTAAAAAGTAAATTCTAAAGTGAGATAAGGCATTTCTGCTCTGCCAAGGTTGGCATAGAGGCTGACTCCCACACTGGGCATGGGTCAAGAATGTCTCCACTACACTTCTGAATACACACACTCGACTAGAGATGCATAAAACCACTACTTTTTGGATTTTTTTTTTAAAAAAGAAGAAAGTTGGACGGACATTATTGTGAAAGCAATCTCAGAAAATGTTTTTAATGGTATAAATTTAGCCTAAAGGTTGCATAAATTTATCTTTGGAAAGCCAGGGTTCTTAACTGTTAACTGTGATTCATGTGCCAGGTATAGATGTATGCTGCTATTGAGCCCTTAGCAATGAACATGGCGTGTGTATGCCGTGCCGATTGTTGGTGCTGGCAACAACCGCTGCAAGCTTCTCAGCAGACGCTTCCTCAGATTAGAGAAGGAGCTCAGCGTTCCCAAAACGCATCCAGAGGAGGTTTATTACGGAAGCAAGATGTGGTGCAATGTAACACATTTGCCCAGAAAATTTAATACCACCAGCTGAGCCCCTGATGATGATCTGTGTTGATGCCAGAGGGGCCTCCTGCCCAATAAATGCCTGGTATGGCAGGCATTGTGCCAGTTAATTAAAAGCCATGCCAGGACTGTTACAGTGAGGGAGGAACAAGGTGTTCTGCTTTTTCTGATCTCTCCATGAATACTGTTTCTTTCTGCACTGAAACACTGTACACATACAGGTCAGAGGATATGAGACAAGAGTGTAGGGATGCCTATCAGAGCACAATACCTTCTGTTAATAAAAGAGAATGTGACAATTTTTGGCGTTGGCGACAGGCACAATGTAGCTTGAGTGCCAGTGCATTTTTTTTAATTAGATATTGTCACCTTAAAGGTACAGTCAGTAATGTTTTGAGGTTATTTAATAGAAAAGAAGGATACCTGTATTCATAAATATAAACAGAATAGGGTGTAATTACATCTCGCAACAAACTAAGGCATTCTAATAAACTTATAATTTGTCTTTTAAAAATAAATAGGAGTTGGTTTGTGGTGTAAGGAAGTCACGATGTTCCTTCTTCATATTTGAATACAGTGTTTGAGAAGGACCTCTCCTTTTAGACTAGAGGTGTTTTACGTATGTGGCTAGAGACCAGCCACATACATGCTGTAGTTGTAAGTGTTTGTGTGCCGTCATGGGAAGTTTAAAAATGTGCCTGCACCTTCTGACTCAGGGCATCAAGGGCTATACCTATGTTTTATTGTCAGAGCATAGGTTACCTTAACCAAAGAAGTGAAAATGCAAGAAGGCAAAAGACAACACCACTGGCATCCTAAAAATCCTCTTTCTCCTCAACTCAAGCCTTGTCTTCTGAACTGGAGTTAGGCCTCTAACGCACAAACGTGCACAAACATGCTTATTTTACCCAATATTGTTGCAGTTATTTAATGTCAGCAGATCAGAAAAGAGCCGGCTAAAAAACAACAGCTGGTTATAATCTAACATTATACCAGCTAATATTAGTCTCGAGTGTCCCACTTCCCCAATGATAAACAGTTTAATTACATTCTCAAGACTTTATGCTGTGTCCCAGATACTGCAACTTGGATGTTGGAGCATTTTTCAGAAAAAGTGAGGAAAAGCAGGATTTGTTTTGTGATTCATGTATCACTAGCAAATTTTTTTTTTTGCATTTAAAACAATTGCATCATGTTCATGTATAGAATATGATCAGTGCTCTGTGTATAGCTTATTTGGTGATTCATAAATACACAACAGTGGCCGTACAGATAAAAAGTACTGTTTGTGTTCAGTGCTGTAATCTTTGATTGCTAATTCAGGTTTGGTGGGGCTGCTCCGACCTTCCAAGTGGGAAATCTGAGTTGAGAAGGCTTCCGAGACTTACATTTTGACTGGGAACTTGGAAATTTCAACTTCCAGCTTATTCGGCCATGCAGCAAATGGTAACTAATAGATGCTAATAGTAGCGAACAGTGGCAAACAAAGTAGTGCTACTGACAATTCAGTAAATCCTCAACAGTCATCTTAGTATGTTTCATGTGTGGTGAAACATTTTACATACTGTAACTTTAAGTTTTAGAAAGAAGTTGATGGTCTTTTCCTGCAACATTTAGACATTTTATGTGCCAAACCATTATCAGTGTGGGAAGTACCTGTTGACCGTCAACCTCACAGCTTAAAGACCTTAAAAGCTCTTCTGCTCATCTCTAGTGACTGATACCACAGGATACCTTCAGAGGTCTGGAACAATGGTCAGATGTAGTAGTAGCCATGATAATGCATTAGTTAGCGCTATCACCTTAAAAGAAGGCGGTTCCGTGTTTGAATGTCCTGCTTGGGTCTTTCTGTATGGAGTCTGCATGAATGGATGGTAAAAATGTAACTTGTAGTCCAAAGCATTTTGAGTGTTGTGTAACAAAAAGGTGCTGTGTGAAAATGTGAGGACATTTACTTCTAGTGATGTGATGAATGCCAGTTCATTCTCCCAGTCCTGACAACAGCTGTGTTGGGGTACACAATGTTGTTGAGTTGTCTGTCCATATGTGTAAACTGTATGCCCGTCCCATTCTCAAATCAAATCAAATCAAATCACTTTTATTGTCACATCACATGTGCAGGTACATTGGTACAGCACATGTGAGTGAAATTCTTGTGAATTTTGAAGCAGGCTGGGACTACAGACAGAGAGAGGGAAAGGTTGAAGATGTGCGTGAACACTCCAGCCAGCTGAGCCGCGCATGACTTGAGGACGCGGCCGGGAATCCCGTCCGGACCAGTAGCTTTGCGTGCGTTCACCTTCCTGAAGCACTTCCGCACATCCTCCTCAGACACAGTGTGCGCACTGACGTCATCCGCGGTGCGCACACTGTCCGGTCTCATGGTGTTCGCTTCTATTCTCATTAACATATCTTTTGAACTACTGGTAGACTTGGACTCAAGAACGACCTGATTAGAATTTAGTGGTTGAAAGGTAAAGGTAACATAAACTTTATATCAAGTATAGTCAAATCTAGATTGGTTATCAGACGCAAACAACCACAAGGCTATTTTAAGCCCAGACACACTATAGGGACTGTTCAAATGATAAAATGCCTTTATTCCAGCATGTGTTTGAAATGATCAATGTAGGGCGTCGTTAGGGCCATTTTAGCAGTAGCTTACACGCTGTTTTGCGGTACACTAATGATTTGAAATGGACGGGAAATTCTTTATCAATGTGCCTGTTGGTTATAAAATGAGGAAATAATAAATCCTCAAATTAATGTGAGGGGAAAAATAGGAGGTGGGGAAAAGGAAGGGAATGGAACAAATGGAGAGAGGAGTTGAAAACAGGATAGACATAAATGATCGAAAGGACAAGCTACAGTGTTATCGCCAAGTTGAGGTCAGCCAAGTTCTTTCTGTATAAACATAGGATCTACTCCACATACTCACAAATTACCCCACCCATAACTAAGCCAATGGATTTGGTACAATATCTATATCTTATTCCTGATAATAATCACAGAAAACTAGGAATCTTCAAGACTGGGGTATTTAGTTGTTGCTCCGATGTAGAGGAGCTCTTTCAGCGTAGTAGTTGTTTATCAGCCACATAAACTGTATTAATCACCTCACATGGTTTTATAATTTTGATATTTTGAAAACTGTCAAAACTAGTCAAAAGAGTTTTAAGCTATTGTTATTAAAATTCAAGCACAAAATTCTGTTCAGGGTAAATCAGAATTGTATACTGATTGCATAATACGAAAAACATTGAGCAATACCAAGCCTTATTAATATGTTTTTGTATTGAAGTGATACTGCATGTCTTAAGCTTGCTAAGAATCCAAACCAACTAACCTGCTGGTTGGATAATCAGTTTACTTTTCAGTTTCACTTGATCACAGGTTGATCTAGATTCCTGGTCCAAAGTTTGCATTGGTTTACTTTCTGATTTGCTGAGTTGATAAAGTCTAGTCTCTGAGGCCTTACACTCTTATAAACTCATCAATTGTTCATTGTCTTTTCTGATAACTTCTGCCTGATTCATCTCGAGACCAGTGGGCAGAGGATATCTGTCTTTGAAAGTTGATTCACCTCGATTAGTTGAATGACTTAAATGGCAATTTGGGTCTTTGTTTACATGTCTGTGAGTGATTTATGTCTCTGTCATGCTCTCAGTTTACCCAGTCCTGTGTCAAAACCAGACAGGCGTCTCTTACGCAACTATATCAAGCTCTGTCTTCTCTTAAAAATGGCCTTTTAAAGGAATCCCTGTGTTTTTTAAATGGAAACAAGGTTGTTTAAGGATAATTAGGTCACACAGCCCTAATAAGGTACGCTCACCTGTTTGCTCTGAACACTCCCGCAGAGATTCCTCACATTCCTGAGCTTTAAGATATCTCTCTAAGGAAGCTAGAAATAGGGAGCCCTTTGTGTGTGAGCTTGTGTTTAGTTTTCATGCAAGGTTCAGATCCTATGAGCCATTTAATGAGACTTCCTTTGTTTAATATTTAGTTCTAGAGGCTGCTTGGGAGAAGCAGAACTAAATCGTTGTGACACAAGTGCTGATATTTGCTCTTAAAATGCTCTATAACAAAGAACAGAGACTTTGGCACTGCGGCACGACACAATAACAGTGAAGGGCAGGAGAACAGGTTTGAAAAAACTGACTTATGATAGAGTTTCACTTTCTTCCTCTCATGGTGGGAAGTCAGTAACTGCTTTTTGCACATCGTTGCCTCAGGGAAATATAAATCTCTAAAAGATGCTTTCGTTCTCTAGCGCCTTTGTGAAAAGGTGCCTTTTGATTGGAGCAGGGATGATGTCATTTTCTGTGATACTTTCAGGAAATTGCCTAAAAATCGTCTTTGGGCTGAAAACGACTTGATAAATGAACTGTCCAAATCTGTTGTGAATGTGGGTGAAAACCAAGTTGACGCTGACGCTGTGGGAACGTCAGCGTTGGTGGACTTGACGACGTGTAAACAGTTGCGCACGCCATTATCTATAATGACAGGGCTTTAGTAGGATTTGATTTCAGCAGATGAAGTGTCACCACACCCAGGTAGCCCATGTGATCATATTTAGTTCGCTCAAGTGTTGAGAACGTTTTAATAAGTGCCAGTTTGCCCTCTAGTTCCAGTCTGAATAACGTGCTTGGGTTTCATTTCATCAAGTTTATTCTCTGCACTCTTCTAATGTTTGGTGTCATTGTTACCAAACTAAAGCAAGGCGACCAACAGTAACATTATTTCTGATATCTTTGCATTGTTTCATTGTCAAGATATGCAGACATGTCAGTGTGGCATGGCACCAGCTATTGCTATTGTCACGAAAGGAAAATGTTTGCCAGCACACTGCGGCTGGTCTACAGAGAGACTGATAACTGTGTGCTTGGAAAGGTCCGTGAGTCACCACTCGTGACTTTTGTAGTTAAATCGAGACATTTTGGAGCGACGTTAGGTAGCAGACACTTGTGACATCCTTAATAAAGATAACTGTGTTGGGGCAGCAAATTTTGCCAAACATGCGCACTATTAATAATGTGGTTTTTCCATGAGAGTGTGCTGTTCTTTCTGGATGAATTCAGAATTCAGGGACTGCACCTCTCATAAGTGTATAACGCAGGTACCTGCCCAGTTTATGTCAACAGAAACTGTTGTTTCAGTTCCCAGAGGTGTCAATTTGTTTATCCTGAAGATATGTTATTAATGTTAAACATGAGGTTGGGATAGCAGCTCTGTGCAGCTGATCTTTGGTACCTTTTAGATACAAAGCAGGCTCAAATACTAGCTAATCAGACCAGACCAGGTTGTCACATAAGGGGAACACAAATACTAACAAGCCATTCGAGGGACTGCAGTATTTGGTGCGAGGCTGATTACATTTTTAATCCCTGATGTTTATGAGAATTCCAAAGTTCAGGCAGTGTTCATACGGAATTTGCTGTCTTAGTACTGGACATAGCACATTTAAACCTTTACCTTCTGGTCTACTAGAGAAAGACTGTGGACTTTATCCTGTGGGGAACAACAAGCTATTACCACCAGATTATTGATGATTCATGGCGTAATTGCTGGAAATTTCTGTTTTGTCCAGAGTGGTGGATTCACCACCAGCACCAGACTACAATTGGAACCCATAAAATCCTAAAATCCTGTGCCCATTTTTGAAAAAAGTGGGGGGAAAAAAATAGAAAAAGCGAAAATCACAAACGTGCCAAGTTTGCCTGTAATACATCCAAAATATTCTGCCTATTTCTAGCATCTACTTGTTGTACTAATACTATTAAGGCTTTTTATTTTCTCAACACTTTTAATTGATTTGTATTCACATATGAATCTCAGTTAAGCTTGTGCTTTCATCAAACAGGCTCTAGCAGGCCTGAATACTTTCCATTTTATTCTACGTTTTAATGAGATTTTAATTTGTTGCTTATGGCTAAATCTATTCATAAAGACCTTTTGTTTTCTTTTGTTATGTGGCTGACAGTGAGTTTTCTGTGCTGTGGGGGAGGTTCAGGATGTAAACGGATGTGGTGACATTGACTGTGGCGTTAAAAAGTAACTGACCTGCCAACTCCCCCCTCCAAAAACCCCCAAAAGACAATCTACTGTTGTGAAACCATTAATGGATTTTCTGAGTTATTTGATACATCTGGTCTTTGTCTTGCATACCGATTGTGGTGCAGCACTCAGTGCCACATGATGCAGGTATATCTGTTACCTACATTGCGGTCCTTGTCACAGCACCTTTCGTGCTTCCTTTTCTTTCACCTCCGACGTTTATGTTTAATTCACAAAAAACCACCTGCGTGAAAAGAGAGTATGCAGGCAGACCGGGATGCTTTGAGATGTGCTTCCAGCGGATCGAGGCTACATGTATCGTCCTTGAGTTAAAGGGTGAACTTTCAGCTCTTTCCCACTGTCAGTTGGGTTTGTGTTGATTAGAGAAGCTTAAGCACCTGGCAGACAGCACCCTCAGAGCTGGCGGTTCAAAACAAGAGAGAGGGGCAAGTTAGGGCAGGGAGGAGAGGTGTGTGTGTGTGTGTGTGTGTGTGTGTGTGTGTGTGTGGGGTAGGTATTTGCATCTGTCTGATTCCCATGAAACGGTTCTAGGAAGAGTTGCATCAGCGCTGGATTGTGTCAGTATGTGTGTGGCGCTCTATGTCTGCTATGCAGCCAATCTAGGCTAAAAAGGACAGTAGTTTGGATAACATGACCTAAAACTGAGTATCTAAATAAGGTTTGTTGAAAATATAAAACCAAAATATTTCCTGCTCCCTGTTTTCATTCTTGGACTCAAACATAACTTCACTTTCAACCATAAGATAAGCATGAAATCCTCATCTTATTGATTTCAGTCAATCCTCTCATTCATCTACTGTCCAAAGCTCAACTCCAACCTCAGCAACCTTGGTACCTAGGAGCAATTTAAGAGGAAGGAAAACCATACTGGAGAGGACATACTTCAAAGCATATGAGGAGTGAAGCTGCTGGTTACAAAGGGGCACAGGACAAAGCATCTGCCAAGACATTATCTTTGCCCTCAATGTGCTGGATATCCAAATTGTAAGGCTGCAAAAAGAGAGCCCACCGCATGAGCCTCTGATTTGGGTTCTGCAATGTGTTCAAGGAAGTGAGAGGGTTATGGTCAGAAAATACCTCAATTGGCCGAGCAGAATCTAAATATACCCTAAAATGCTGCAAGGCCAAGACTAATGCCAAAGCTTCCTTTTCAATGACCGAATAATTCAGCTGATGGGAGTTGAACTTCTTGGAATAGAAACTAACTGGATGTTCAGTACCTTGCTTGTCAGCTTGGACTAGAACGGCACCTGCACCAATGTGGCTTGCGTCCACGTACAGCTTGAAGGGCTGATCCAGACGAGGGGCTAAAAGCACAGGTTCAGAGCACAGTAAAGCTTTTACATCCCAAAAAGCTTGCTGGCATGCTGCAGACCAAATAAACTTTACTTTGGCCTTCAACAAATCAGTCAGAGGAGCAACCACTGTTGAGAAGTTACCACGGTGTAAGGCCCAGCAAACCGTGCCTGGAACGGTGACCCTGCAATCGGCAGTAAAGCCAAAACCCGGTCACCCGCACTAAACTGCTGCTCTTCAGAACGCCGGCCATAAAAATATTTCATCTTGACCTGAGCCTTTTCAAGGTTCTGTTTGGCCAACTGACCTGCCACATATAGTCTGTGCCGAAAACCATTAACATAATCTATCAAGTTCACTGGTGGTTCACCTGACAACCACTTATCGCACAGCACTGTCAACGGTCCCCGAACTTTGTGGCCAAAGACCAAGTCATTTGGGCTAAACCCAGTACTCTCCTGGCACACTTCTCGCGCTGCCAGCAGAAGCCACGGTAAACCTTCCTCCCAGTCACTCCTCATTTCGGTGCAATAGGCACGTAACAAGGACTTCAGTGTTTGATGGAAGCGCTCTAAAGCACCTTGGCTCTGTGGATGATAAGGAGAGGCTTTATTATGTACAATATTCAACAGCTTAAGAACTTGTGCAAATAGATGTGACGAAAAGTTTGATCCCTGGTCACTCTGAATAATCTTCGGTATGCCAAATATAGAAATAAACTGTGTCAAAGCCTTCACCACAGACTTGGCTGTGATGGTACGCAGCGGATATGCAGCAGGATAACGCGTAACCTGGCACATTACAGTCAACAGATACTCCGAACCAGATTTTGATCTAGGAAGAGGGCCCTCACAGTCAATGATCAAATGTTCAAATGGGTTACTCACAGCAGGGATGGGACAAAGTGGAGCAGGTTTAATAGACTGATTTGGCTTACCTACAATTTGGCAAGTATGGCAGGTCTTAATGTAAGCTGAAACATCATGCTTAAGACGTGGCCAAAAGAAGTAGCGCAAGATGTAATTATAAGTCTTCGTCACTCCCAAATGCCCAGATTTGTCATGAGAACAATTCAACACCTCGTCACGGTATTTAGTTGGAACCACAATCTGGACAACTGGACTTCCAACACAGTCCAACCCTTGCGGAATCCACCTACGGACTAGTACCTCCTTCTGCAGAAAATAACCAGAGGCCGCACTTCTAGCGTCATCACTAGGTTGCACTTTGTGAAACAGCTCAGTCAGTGAAGCATCAGTACGCTGTGCGTGAATTAACTCTTGCTGGGAAACTGACAAATGTTCAGGAACAATCAAATCTGGTTCAACCTGACACTCTTCTGCTTGAGTTACAGGCTCTGCATCCCTTTTAGCTGCAGCCCTCGTAACAGCACAAGCTGCAAAGTCAGAAAAACCCAGCCCACTGGCCGTCACAGGTGTCATTTGACAAAAGAGCCACAAGGACCTTCCAATCTTCCTATAATTTCAATCTTCTAAGGAGGAATTGGACTCCATAATAAGACTCTTCGGACTGGATCAGAGGAAGAGTAGCAAGCAGAGTGAAGAGTAAAAATATCCATGAACGTTCAGTGACACTGCAAGTGAAGCTGAAGACTTTCACCTGTATTCTAGTGAAAAGTCAGCATCGATTCACTGACATGGTTCTAGACCATAGAAAACCAAATCTAAGACGTAAAAATCAGTTTAGGGTGGGGGATGTATGTAACGCCAACACTACCAGTCCATTAGTACACAATCCTGCTCAATCCAGCTGTGACAGATGGTATCTTTAATATGCCAGTGATTAATATGGACTCTGTTAAAATGTGACTGCCAAACTGGTGATACTATAAGTCATTATTACCGTGCAGTTATTCTCAACCGTAACTCCTGGTTTTTCCGTGTAAGTCTGTACTCTAACGGTAAAAAGATAAAGCATTATACTAAGTTGACTTTACTACTTTACACACAAGCGTATCAGCTTTTCGTTGTATTGAGCAGCCAGTTCTGGTAAGTCAGCGGTATGTTTTTACTCGTTTGTATATGCTGGTTCCACATGTGATTCGTTTCTTTTCTTGTAACACTCACTCTGTAGGATTCAGACCATGGGAGCGTTTTCCATTTGTTCAGCTGTCATGTGCTCTATGTCATGTGTGTGCAGCGCACCAGGGAAGTGATAAATAAAAAAAAGTAAATTTAGAAAAATAAAATGAAGGGAAGGAATGAAGAAAGAACAGTCTTGTCGACAAAAATGGGACGCTGTAACAGCTTGCTTGAAAAGTATTTGGTGGCCCTCTGGATAGCAGCACTTAAAGTTAACTAGGGAGGCCTTGTGCCATTCTCTGTATTCAGGCTGCATAGTAACAAATTATTGTAGTGTTTTCTGGAAACAATGGGGAGTATTTTTCACATGGGTAACCATGTGCTCTGGAGCTGCAGGCCTGTACTAAACATGTTTTTAATCTTGTTTCAGGAATAGTCATTTCAATTCACTTACACCCCCTTGTGGCAAAATAATAATTTTTTTATATAAACAATTTAGTGTAGTAGATTAAGCATTCACCTAACAAGCAGAATATCCACGGTTTGATCCCAGAGGCCAGACGGATCCTTTTGGAGTTGTGCTGGGAAGGACGTATATTTAAAAAAAAAAAAAAAAAAGAATATATAAATTTTTAAAATGCCAATTTAATAAAAAAGTAATTTATAAGGCAGCTTTATAGTGTCTATTCTAATGAAGTCTGAGGAAGTATAGAAATGTTGACCATGTTATTAGAGTTCTGTAATGAAATTGTATATTTTAACAAAGACGTGGTGTGTTGTTTACTGAAGACATGCCTGTTTGACCTCAAATCCCTGACAACAGCACTCTTTGCATTAATGTTTACATGTTTGATTTCTGCATCTTGACTGACCAATCCTGGGCGAGCTAGTCTGCAGACGGGGCACGATAGTGGGATGGTATCTTACTGAGCACTGACAGGGGGGTGACATAGAGGAAGAGGGATGGCAGGAATTAGGCTGCTGAGGATTAGTGTCTGAGCTCTGATTGTCCATTGGTTGAAGAGACATTCTCTGCTCGGCGAGGACCTGAACTGACAATAACAAGCACCATATTCATGCTGTCGTGATCTTTCCGGGATTTATATATTTTTTGACTGGATCGTCTTTTTGGGTGTTTTTATGTGGTTTAACTTTATAACTTGGACATACTTTTAGTCAACTTTTTGAAGACATAAGAAAGATCATGGTGGTGCTTCTGACTAATAACGCCAATAATTTTTACTGCTTTCCTACAGTTTCCAAGAGAAGAGGTGAGTGAGAGCAGCATAGGTTTGATCTTATTGGTTGAAGATCCAAACTAATTGGTCCTACCCAGGTTGTGTTTACTATAAATGACCACACAGGCTCGATCAGCTGCCTTGCTTATGGCAGTCAATAAAGAAATTAAAGTCTGGTCATTATAAACCATAAAAACCACTGTTGAGCTATAATATTTACTTTGCAGATATATAAAATGCTGTGATTTTTTTTTTCTCCTACAGTAGTTACAAATACTTCTCATAATAAGAAAAATATTTTAAAAAGAACAGCTAGAATTTCAATTTTGCACATTAGGATTTCCTTAACAGTGTATATATACTGCTGTTACAGAAGAGGAAGGTAAGAATTAGCTTTAACTGTTAAGCACGTGGTTAATTCCAGCATGGTCTTACAGTGAGAGTGCTAGGAGGACAGGTAGCTAAAAGTAGGGCAGCTACTGCTGTTACATAAAACTTTCGTAGAAGGCTGCTAGTCCAACAATCCCAGACTGTGCCATGGAGGCATGAGAGCACTGCAGGTATTACATGACATGTCAAATGGGTGTTATGTTTAATTATGTTTAGTTCTTATTGGATTCACGAAGAAAATATGTTGCTCTTTTAAATGTAAAGACTCATTAACTTTAATTTTATATAACGGTCTTATGAATAGGTTACTCGGGTTTTTGTTATTCTTGAGTTTCACACATGACTGAAAGTAATGCTTAACTTTGGATTGGATCCATCGTTTGAGATGCCATAGCAGTTTAATTAGTGTCCTTCGTACTGTCTCTTTAAATGATGCTTAAGCTGGGAAAAAACACCAGGCATATGTTGCTGCAGGCAGATTTTTGATCTGATAATCCCATGTTGAGGATCACTGTGTCTAATCCTGCATGAGAAGAACTGGAGTTCGGTCTATTCATTTCACACTCATGTGTTAACCCTCAAACATCTTTACTGTTCCTGTGCTTAAATATCCCTGACAGTCACCTAAATGCTAACCCCCTGTCCATATGGCCCCATCATTTACAGTTACAGTAACACAGAGCTTTGAGTTGATCTGGCCTGATCTCCTCTCCCTATCTTTTTTTTTTTTTTTTTTTTTTTTTTTTTTAAAGCTGCCCTAAAGCTAGATGACGATGAAAAGACCCCGGCACCCCCGTTGTTCCAGGAGAATGTGTTCATTGAGTCCAGCAGGCCTAAGTACCTGGAGGACCTTCACACTGAGGCTCTGCAAGGACTGAAAATGATGCAGGAGGAAGGTATAAAACCAACTACTGATATACCCAGTACATGTTTGTTCTTCCCTAGATTTTGACACTTAATTAAAAAGTCCCATTATCAATCGAAAAATGTTCTTGTCTTTTCAGAAACCAATAATGGAGTGGAATACCAGGACAGCGTAAGCACAATTGTAAGTTACACATTATATACAGATTCTTGTGCTTTCTAATATCACAAATGATTTGTTAAAACTTTTATTAATGTAATATAAGTAATCTTTCTGTTTTTGCTAGTCGACAATGACGGCTCAAACAGATGGAGAAAGTGCTGGGTTTATGACGGACAGCACGATTCCTGATACGTCTTCTGTCGCCTCTGTGCAATCGTCAGTGTCCACTAGATCCTCCCGCTCTGGACTCACCAGACAAGGTAAATTAACCACAAGCCAAAACACTATTTATATCCACTCTTTGTCATTATGCAATGCGCTTTGACATGCTTGCATAAAACATTTAATTGACGACATGTGGATAAACATTTATTCGCTCTACAGGTTCAACATTCAGACCTTTGAACTCTGGGAAAAAGTCAGAAAAGACCAGGACCAGAAGACGCCACAGGAAGACTGTTGTGGGTATCCCACATCATGTTCAGAGAGAGCTGGGTATGCAGTGACTTTTTTGAACTGTATGAACTGTTGGGTCTGTCTAGCACAGGCCCACCGCTGGAACGAGACAATTAAAAAACACAGCAAAAGCATTGAACACCAAGTAGGCAAAGTTCTTCTTGTTACTCATGCATGAGGGAGACCTGCCTGGAGCCAAGTGTCGTTCCACCACTTGACCTCCGTCAGACTCTCAGCCAGGTTCCCCATAGCACTCCTTTTATTGTGGTTACATGAATATGCATAGGGTCATTAACATATAACATCTTACATAGGTATACATGTGAACAAAGAATACTGTGTGTGTGTGTGGGTGGGTGGGTGGGTGGGGAGAGTGGTCAGAGTGTGACCCCATAAATGACTTCTCTAAACCTGCTGGTCTGGAAGTCCAGCAGTTCATCTAAACAAAAGGCACTTGGACTAAAACAGATATAGCCACGTTTATCCTACCATAAAACAAGGTACGACCTCTTCCCATGCTCCCAGGATGTAGGTGTGCGAATGCACACCAAGCCTTTGTAGCCTGCTAAAGATCACACATCCTGTCACTACACAATTGATTATACACCTCTAAGCATATATGGTTAAATATTTCTAAGCATAAATGACAATCAACAATACAAAACCTAACATGAACTATTCAAGACTGCTACAGTATCTAAGATGTTTATGTTGCAGATTCAAAGAAAGACAATTAGTGCATAACTAGCTATGTTAATTCTGAAAGGTTGTGCTGTTGTTTTAGGTCTGGACAGAGTTGACTGGACACTGAATCCAAAGTTAGATGAGGAACAGCTTTTTAATGGCGAGACTAATCTCAGTCCAACTACAGATGGGCAACAGATGGGATCACAGTCTGAAAAAGGAGCCAGTATTAATGTTCCAGGCATAAGCATCCAGCCTCTCAACAAGAAAAATGTCAAGCAGCTCGGTGCTACCCATGCTGCTCATAGAGATGATCTCGCCCTGCTGCACCGCCTGCGTCCCGCCTTGGAAGACGATCAGAGGCCTCGATCTTTAGCTGTACCCTGGTTGACCACTTCCTCCAGCCTTCAACAGGAGCTCCCCAGCCCCGTCATGTCCATGTCACCCCAGGCTGCTTACATGTCCAAAATCATTCCCAATGCCATTTTGCCACCCGCAATCGATGTGGTGGAGATCAGCCGTGGGCGTAGTCGGAACAGTGTCCGCACTGTCAGCAAAAGCAGCCTGATGCTCTCCAGCCCAGCTCCGTCCCGTGCTTCTTCTAGAGCATCTTCAGTGAGAACCTATTCCTCCAAATCGTCCACCATCACCTCGGCCTCTCGCAACAATCCTCCAAATCTGTCTGACACGTCGTGCTGGAGTAATTCTGACTCGTCCGAGACATTGGTATCTGACTCTTCAACCATCTCCAACAGCAGCACCCCAAAGCAAAAGAGAAATGGCAATGCTTCTGCTAAAGAGGACAAAGTTGATGCTCACTCCTCTATAAGCAAGGCCTCCAGCTCCAATGGCAGGGTGATCGTCAGGGGAGATGAGGTTAAGAAAGACGGACAGTTTGTGCGTAGCCTCTCTGTTACTAAGCCAAAAAGGGCCCCTCCTCCTCCAAGCCGCTCCTATTCCCTCCACAGTAAAATGAAGCGCCAGCCCCGTTATCCAGCAGAGATTAGGGTCCTGCCAGGAGAAAATTCTCTCCACAGCAATTCAGCCCCAAGTGAGGAAAGTGACCAAAACCAATCTGACTCTCATCCCTCCAAGACTCTGGACAGCCCTGGCTACAATGCTGACACCAGTTCTCTGGATGATTCAATGGGCTCTTCGTCAGTCGGTCCCTTTAGAACTCAGCTGCAGGCAATCAAAAGATCGAAAGATGCTTCACAAGAGAAGCGGGAACTGCTTGAGGAGAATAAGCTAAACAATGTCAGTGGCAACTCCAGCCAAGATGGCACATCCCCACAGCTCACTAAACAAGCTAACGGTTCATCTCCAAAGCATAAGAACAGCATTTTAGCAAAGCTTCAAAAAGTATTTGCTGGATCCTCTTCAATTAAGTCAGAGTCATCTAAATATAATAAGTGCACTGAGGAACATAAAGCTGATTCAAAAGACACTGTCAGTCCCTCTGTACAGGCCTTGATAGAACTTTTCAATATCCCTCCACCACCTAAAATCCATGCACCTCCACCTCCTCCACCTGAGGTATGGTCCCATAGTTTGCGTTCATGTGAGCTGATCCTGGGACCCCCAGCCCCTGGCAAGACTTATGCTATTGCAAAGAAGAACCCGAAGGACCGGAGACAACAGAGGCAGTCTCCGGCAGCTGCTGAGGAGTTGGCTAAGAGCTTGGCAGTAGAAAGAAAGCACAAAAATCCATCAGTGACGACAGAGTCTGTTAATGGATCCCTACATGTGCTAGAATTGAAGAAAGTTCAAGAAAGTGGGATTTTGAATGCAGAGATTTGCAAAGATAGCAATGAAAGACTGGCTCAGAATGTAGATTTGAATGGACGTGGTAAAGATGAGAAAGGGAGAGTAAGTGATATGTTGAATGGAATGTTAATGAAGGCTGTAGAGAGACGAGAAGAAAGACTTGCAGCAATAAAAGAAGAAGCAGCTAATAAAACAACCGGCCAAGCTACAGAGGTAAAGACTAACACTGATAGAGCACCTGCCATTTCATTAATTCACATTTCCCCAGCGCTATCTCCTCCTCTGGTGCAACGTGTTTCCCAGCCCCTCCCCAGACAGACCACAGAAATCAATTCCATTACATCAGTAAAAGTTGTATCCCCCGAATCTTCCTGGCCCCCTCCACCACCACCAACATCAGGTAGCCCCAGTGGGCCAGATGAAATAGATTTTCCTCTTCCTCCACCTCCACTGTTTGGTGATGATTCACCCATTATACCTGTTCAGGTTCCACCAAAGTCCTCCCTCAGGAGTGACTCCTCTTGCACGACTGCATCGGTTATATCAGTAGTGAAAAAGGACATCATTAAGGTGATCATGGAGCCTGAACTTCACAAGTCCAGTACATCTCAGGGGGTAGCGCCTTCTCCCTTAAATATCCCTCCTCCCCCACCATATACAGCACCCCCTCCACCACTTACAGAGGTTCTGCCTACTGCAACTGATAAGGCATCTCTGACACTTTCTCCACCACCACCTGTAGAGTTTGGTCCTGTAATACCAAAAAAGCTACCTTCACCCGTGGTTCAAGATGTGCCCCCACCTGTTAAAGACATCTCCTCTACCTTATTAACATTAGTATCTCCTTCACCAGCTAAAGTCGTCTCACCTCCTGTAGTTGTTGAGGTCTCACATCTGCCACTCAAAGAGGTGTCTGCTCCGTCCTCTGAAGAGGTTACGTCTCCTCCTTCTCAAGAAAATATGTCTAATATCTCTGAAGAGGCTGAATCTATCAGCAAGCTCACTCCACCACAAAGTATTCCACCTGCACCACCCCTGCCAACACAGCCAGAATCATCAGAGCAGAAGATTGAGCTTCTACAAGAGGTCTCCTTTGAACCTGAAGCTAACACAGTTTCATCTAACAGTGTTCTTATCCCCCCTCAGAATATTCCCCCTCCACCTCCCACAGAGCTTCTCCCACAATCTCAGGTAGTAGCCCCAAAAACTGATGTTCTGACAACAAAGGAGGCCTCACCTTCACCTCCATCTGAAGTATCAATACCACCACCATCACCACCTGAAACATCTTCACCAGAAAAGACTCAAGTATTTGCTCCTTCTGAACCTGTAAACATTCCTGTACCTCCACCTTTACCAGTTCAGGGGCATGCCAGCATTAAGGAGCAGCCTATTCCTTTAAGCACAGAGAATAAAACCCAAGAGCAGACTTCTACCCCAGTTGTGCAAGAAGAACCTATGCCCATTGTCACCCCTTCCCTCCTGCAGATGGTCAAATTGCGGTCAGTCAGCAGCAGCCCTGAGCCCCCCAAAGCTGAAGAGCAGCAACCACAGGCTGAGGTCACAAGCAGCAATCAGTTCCCATCCTCATCTGCTAATGGTGAGGCTCCTCAGAAGCCCATCAGAAAATCTCTAATCATGACCTCTTCTACACCCATTCCTCCACCGGAAACAGACCCTTCGCAACCAACTGTGCCCAAGTCCCAAGCTGACGTGGTTCCTCCTTCATCTTTGTCCATAGCCACCTCCCCTACGAAAAAGGCTTATTCTGCCATGAACACTACCCGTTCCATGAACCTACAGGAAGCCATCCGCATGAGGACAGCAGCCAGATCTCAACAAAGTCCAGCGTCTCGCCTCAGCTTGCAGCCTCCAACGTCACCACTGGACCTCCACAAGTCCCCCAGCAGCACTGCAAGCTTTATCTTCTCCAAGAGCAACAGGAATGTTGTGACTGAGACCAAGCCAATGCTGGTGGCCAAGGAAGATGTACAGAAGGTGATCAGTGAAGCAGAGTCTATGAATAAGGGAGCCAAGGTGCCACCACCTGTTGCAAAGAAACCCAAAACAAGGGGCAGCGAGGTTGAGACGAGTGGAGATGTGGACCAAACTGCAAGACAGGAAGCGCAGCAGGAAAGTATCAAAGGTAATGTATATCAGCCCCGATTTTTTAAAAAGGCATGCAACACATGACAAATAGAAAGAGAGTGACCAGATGTGGCGCATGTCGTGCACATAAAGATCATGAGTGGGTGTGAAAAGCCCCCAAAACAAAAAAAAGACAGTACAGATAAAGAAACGGGTCAAACGCAATGCAAATTTTAAGCCTTTTTACTCAGTTTAGTGATCAGCGCTTCACATGCTGTTTCCCAGCAGTTTCTCATATTAACTTTATGCTATAGCTTAGCCACATGCTATGCTAACATTTGCTAAGCAGTGGGCAATAAACATACTACAGCAGATCCGTTGATGGTAATGTGGGTAAAGTATTTAACAGACCAACAAATAATAGTTTTTCAGGGGGAAATGTATGTTTTGAGATTATAATGCCCAGCCATTGAGTACTTGAGATGTTTTCCCAGTTTGCACCAAACAGCTAACACTGCCATCTACTTGCCTAAATAGCTAAAATATTTTTTTCTGTACAATTCTTTTGGATGTAGACAAACCAACTCTGTGTACATTTCCAACTTTAGATGCTGCAGAGAAAACAAATGGAACAGCTGGTACTGTTGAAGGAGGGTCGTCATAAACATGATTATAAAGACTGAAGGAGACCTCTGCAACTGGATATGGATGGATGAGATGCTTCACTCAGAAACTGCCTTTTTTTAAGGTTTTGGAGTTGTTTGAATTTAATGGTGTGGGTCCTAATTTTCTTGAGAGCTCATTTTGCATTTTATAAAGAGATGTATATTTTCTTTACCAGAGGGTCTTTGTCGTCCTCTAGTCTCAAATAGTGATTGTACCACTTATGTCCTGCTGAATCAATCCTTTAGTCAGTACTTGGAACAATGGGACTTTTGGGCACTCATCTGTAAATATAGCAGCATTATGTTTATTTAACATATCCAGTAATGGTGGATTTCTTCTACAGAGTTATGTTCTGTATCTTTTCCAAAAGTTTCCACACTAATTGTATTTGTTCCAAATACTATTAATTATCTTAAGTTATTTTTTCTGTCACATTTAGAGGATGACCTCTACAGACAAAGTCTTCTTTGCCATGTTTGCTAAAGAATGACATAATAAAACAGTCTGTTGCGTAGCTCTACAAGCATGCAAATTTATATTTTAGATCCCACACACAGACACATCACACACTAGAATGATTATAGTGCACATTTTCTGCTGCTTTTTAGTTACAGATAATGGAGGCAATGCCTTTCTTCCCAGTTATGGCTTAAACTGTGGGATATTTCTGTATTGAACTATAATATATTTCAAACTGGTTTTGCAGACAACTGTAAGAATCACCATTTATAAAGAAAAATTAAAGATTCATCGATAAACTAAAATACTGTGTTGCCCATCTTTTTTTTTTTTCTCCTTGCATTGTTTTACTTCAGGGTCAACTGTTTAGACATTCTACCCTTAGGGCGATCGTGGCTCAAGAGTTGGGAGTTCGCCTTGTAATCGGAAGGTTGCCGGTTCGAGCCCCGGCTTGGACAGTCTCGGTCGTTGTGTCCTTGGGCAAGACACTTCACCCGTTGCCTACTGGTGGTGGTCAGAGGGCCCGGTGGCGCCAGTGTCCGGCAGCCTCGCCTCTGTCAGTGCGCCCCAGGGTGGCTGTGGCTACAACGTAGCTTGCCATCACCAGTGTGTAAATGGGTGGATGACTGGATGTGTAAAGCGCTTTGAGGTCCTTAGGGACTAGTAAAGCGCTATATAAATACAGGCCATTTACCATTTCACAAAAATGTAAAGGAACACTTTGAAAACACATCAAATCTTACTGAGGGAAAAATGCTGCTGGATATCTACATTGATATGTACTGGGCAATAAGAACAAAAGGATACCGCCTCATTTAAAAGAATTGAAAATTTAACTACAGTAGGTTGAATTTAAAGAAATGCTTAAAATCAGAGTGAAAATTATGCAGCAGGCTGGTCCATTTTGCCAAAATTTCATTGCAGCAACTCATAATGGACACTTAGTAGTTTGTATGCACGTCATCACAGATGGACCCACTGTTTCAGCGTAGGTTCTGGCAGTGGGTCCAAGGACTTCATCGTGATACCTAATGGCAGTCAGGGTGCTGTTGCCTAGCCTGTAGAGGTGCAGCTAATGGTCCTGCTGGTAGGTTAAGGACCGATGGAATGTCAGTGCTCTTGAGACTGTGCTGGGACACAGCAAACCTGGCAATAGCACATATTGATGTGCTCTCCTGGAGGAGTTGTACATCCTGTGCAGCCTCTGTAGGGCCCTGGTATTTCCTCGTGGTACCTCTAGTGACACAGAGCCTAGTGAAACGACAAAGATGAGGGGGAAAAAAAAAAATTTTTCAGTGGCCTCCACCTGTAAAACTATCCACATTTTGGAGGTTGTCCTATTGTTGCCCCTCTAGTGCACCTGCTATTAATTTCAAAGCAGCTGAGCCTCTCTGCTACTCAGTTAAACTTCAGTACCCCAGAACTTTAACCGACCTGATGCTGTTCTCTGATTAAGAAGTGCTCCTTTCATTTTTCTGTGCAGTGTACGTTCCTAAAATGGAAACAGTTTTTAAATGAAACAATGTTTGTTGTGTGAAGTCATGAATGACAAGAGTCAGTTGATTTCATTTTCACATTTTATTGAAATGAGTCAGACTACGCAGAGCTCCAGTCTTAAGGCAGTATACTTGATTAATTGATCAAACACTACCTCCAAAAAAAATACCACGTCATCTCCCCGCCATCTTCTGCATCTGCTGTCCTGCTGTCATTCTTCAACTGCACCTCGTATGACGTCAACCCCTTCTCCTCAACCTCCACCTCCTTCCCTCCATGTGTCCCGTTTCCTCCCTCATCTCTAGAATCAGGTGGCTGTACATCAATCTTCGACAGTGGCAACTGCTCCAAGTGACTAATCCTTTCACTTTCCTTCTGATTCAGATCGTTCGCTTGCTCTACATTATAAACTTCATTTTCACTTCTCTCATCTGAATCCTTTTTTTCATACGGTGACTCCTCCTCCCTCAACTTATCTAAACGCTTCACCTCAGATTCATTCCACTTGCCCTTTAAGGCCCTCTCCCCAAAACCAAAATCATCTAAATTAAGTCCCGTCATCGCTTCAAATGCAATTCCACTTTCTTCTTCACCATCATCATTATACTTTACTGCTTTTCCCAAGAACCTGTCCCGGCTGTGCGTCTCATTACTGTAACGATTTGTGGTCCTCTGTTTTCTTATGCTGTCCAGAGGGAGGCTGACTGGTAGAAACTGGTCCTTTGCTGTGTACGACTGATCCGACACCAGTAATGACCCACTGCTGGCAGAACCTTACAAACAACAACAAAAAGTAATTTTAATTTTTTAACTGACTAACAGATTTAATGTTCGTATACAATTGGATGTTTTACAGTTTTCCATGACTGTATATTCGATTTTTGAATACACAGTTAAGTCCATACATTTATTTGGACAATGACACATTTGTAATTTTACCTTGCTACACCATCATAGTGGGGTTTTAAACACATGTATATATAAAAAACTATTTAAATTGTACACTTTCAGCTGTAATTTTAATCATTTAACAAAAGTATTGTATCAGCTAGTTAGGATTTAAAGCTTGAAGTTATATTTGGTAGCTGTTCACTGGAACTCAAAAAATGAAATCCAGAGGTGTCAGCGGCAGAACATTAAGTGAATCCCCTGCCAGGCCTTCTCAATCACCAACTGCAAACGATTTGTATCCAATTAATTAAGAAAAACATCTTTATATTTCAAATTATATTCGTTTGTCATCTTTGAGCCTCTGAAAATTGACAGCTATGTGTAAAAATGTCTGCAATTCCCAAACAGTCGATGCAAAATGCTGAATATCTTAAATTAAAAGGTATAATAATGAGATTGTTACAGACCTTCCATCATAGCCCTCCGGGGCTTAGGAGTCACACACCGGGACTCACAACATTCACATATGGAGTCATCACCAGTAAGCGCCCTCCACCTGTTATAGCATATGTATTAACAGTCCCCCTGGAAACAGCTGGGAAATCTACAGTTCTGTTGGTATATCATCCTATTATTCCTCACCTGTTGCCCCTGTACGTGCAGGATTTGTGCACAGGACTTGGATCCTCTGACGTGACAAACAACCTGCAGTAGATACTGACCTAAAACAGAAACGGGATTATGCCACAGTGCTTAGCTGTGTAAACTGAGAGAATCATAGATGGTCTACTCTCACCTCAGTGTTTGGATCAGCAGTAAACTGGAAAGCCAACACGGAAAGTCTCACAGTCCTATCTGTCTGGGAAACAAACTCAGAGGTCCCCAGGTCTCCCTTGCTGTCCAGCATACAGCTGCAAACATCAATGACAACAATATGGAGTAAAAACCCAAAAATTTAAATATGTAGCTTTTTCTAAATCTCACATTCGTCACAGATTCACTCTTTTTCTCCACATTTAGTTTAATCAGGTCACTCTATCCACACTACATACCCAAAGTTGTCTATGATGGAGTACTTCAGGGACGATCTAGAGCCACTAGATGGAGCTGCATAGCAGCTACGTATGTAGAGTTTTCCTCCAGCAGGCAGATGAGGAGCAGAAACCTGGATATGAACCTTTTGCCCAAGCTGGTAGACCCGAGTGGTGACCGGTCTACTCCATGAATCTACAAATGTGAAACACAAGTACCCAGCTGTTTAGGATCTGCCAAAGTCTGTTCTGCTGCATAATGCAGACACCCATACCATCCATCAGGGTAATCTGGTAGTCCGTGTGACGACTTTTCAGCCTTTTACGGAAAACAACTGTTTCCCAGGTTGGTTGGACAGCCAGTTGGTGCACATGATGGTTCCTGTGGAGGGCAGACGATTTGGAAGCTTTCAACACTAAGTGTTCGCACACCTTCTGTATAAAGCAAACCAACATGCCTAACCTTGGGTAGCGGCATTCAATATCTACATCCACCCGGTGCGCTCTGCTTGGAAATCGTTTTGGCGACGGCTCATAATGGAGCACGAATTTATAAACCAGATAACCGGGGGGCATCTGTCAGGAAAGGTCAGAAAGTGTCAATACAAGATGACAGATGCAGCGAGAGAGGGATTGAGCACCACCCATAGCTTACCTCACGTACGCCATCACAGGCGGTCAGTGGATACGAGAAAAGAAGGTCGCCGTATGGTCTAAGAAGCCCGTTGCTTTTACAACTGCTGCCTAACAACAGTTCCTCTGCTTCTGCGCCCAGACCGTAGAAAGCTGGTTTGATCCTGACGACAAAGTCAGATGTGGAGCAGGTTACAGAGACGTCCGGGAGGTAAGCAAAGTCTGACTGGATCTTTGCCTCGGGTTTCCCTGGTCGCATGGGTCCAAGTGTCACAGGTGCTGAAGCGGAATAGGACCTTCGGTAACCCAGCTGAGGCTCTGGAGGTGTGTCGGCAGGTAGCCTCTGGTTGGATTCTCTGTCTTCAGCTAATGGAAGTTTGATTTTCGGAGCGCCCAGTTTGAAAACCACTTTCCTTCTCGTAAGCGGAGAGTCATACGTGTCCGCCGCAGAGCTTAGAAGGCCAAGTGATAAAACGCTCCACAAAATAAAGGGATACCACTTTGTTTTCATCGCAACAGACGGACAGCGGTCCATCACTCCTTCTCTTTAATGCACGCGTAGAAACGTCGCCGTCACGGCTGAAAGCAATTAGATGCGATGAACCAGAACTATTTGGTCGATTTAAGCCCCTAAAATAAACCAATTCAATTCAATTCAATTTTATTTATATAGCGCCAAATCACAACATAAGTCGCCTCAAGGCGCTTCATAGATACAGAGAAAAACCCAACAATCATATGACCCCCTATGAGCAAGTGTCACTGTCACTAGGTACCCTGGGGATCATCCAGAAACTGTGACACATCTTTTTTGGTACTGTTCTTTTACACAGAGATTCTGGAAGGAATTTAGCAGGTTTGTTATTGTCTATATTTTAAGGGAGTTTTCTTTACGATGGGAAAATGTTTTATTCTGTTTCTTTAAGTTCCCCAAGAAGTATGAGAAATGTTTTTTTATGATAAATTTGTTAATACTTTTAGCTAAATTTTTTATCCATAAATGTAAGTTTACTAACAAAACACCATATTTCTGTCATTATTTTAAGGATGTGGAAATGTACATACAATCAATATCAGACTCCACCAACAAAAAGGCTCTCAAAACAATTTATGTATGTGAATTTTTGCGTGTATTCTTATAATTGTTACCTTTTTCTTTTACCCCTGGCTTTGTGTGTTCATGTTCTGTTGTTTTGTATACTTCATCTGTTCGTATGTTGTATACTCATTGTTTGTTAAATAAAGTTTATATAAAAACAAAAAAAAAACTGTCACTACTGTCACTGTCACTACCCGATCCGTAGTTATGGGTCAGAGTATCTGTTAAGATGTTAAGAATAACAAGTATATCTTAAAATGTTTGCAATAATGAAGCATTTCAGTACAATGTAGACAAAAACGAAAAATAAAAGAAAGTTACGGATCAGGACTCGCCGATCCTTACTGCGCATGTGTAAAGTCTGACCGTACAAATCGGGTCTGTCACTGTTGTCACTGTCACTACCCGATCCGTATATGGGGAGAGAAAGATGGCGGAATAAGCGGTTGTACAATCTGCGGGTCTGATTAAGAAACGTGATTTTGATGTCCTGTAAAATACTTTACTGACAAACTGTTACTCCAAAGGAAGTAGAACGCAAGCGAAACCCCCTGGAAGTTACTTTGACAGACCTTCAGGCAGACACAAAGATAAACTTAGAGTGATAAAAATGGCTAACCCCAAGCTAACAGGTAGCCTCTCCGACCATGATTACAACCTTGCTGCTATGCGGGAAGCATGTGAGGATGAAGATATAGAAGAGATGGAACTTCAGAAAGAGATCGGAAGACCCATAGGTGACCACACTCCGTTACCAAGTCCCAATCCCAAAAAAATGAAAAGCAAAATAACTGAGAAGCAGGTGAGCATCGAGAATGTATATGAAGTTTTACTTGGCTTCACAAAGAGATGCGAGGAAAGGTTTGATTCGCTTGAAAAGAAGTTGGAAGCCTTCGAACAACGCATTGAAGTAAATACACAGGCGACCCAAAAAAACAGAGAGGAAATTGACAAGCTGACGACGAAGGTGGAGTCGCTGATGAAGGAAAACAAAGAATTAAAGGAGAGCTGTCGGGAGAGTGCACGTTACCGCAGAAGATGGGACCTCAGAATTTTGGGTCTGACAGAGAAGGACAACGAGAATACACGTGAAACAGTGATCGGCATTCTAACAAGAGTGGTTCCTGTATCAGTGGAAAAACTGCAGCTCATGGTTGATACAGTACACCGACTGGGGAAGAAAGACAATGCAGTGAGCAACAAGGTGCCAAGACCAATCATCATACAGTTCAGCATGAGGACAGCAAGGGATGAAGTATGGAGGAAATCCAAAGAGGCCAGGGTCTGCAAAGAACTGAACATAAAATTTAAAGAAGACTTCTCCAAAGAAGACCGTGAAGCTCGGATCAAGCTGTGGCCCAAGGTGCAGGAAGCTCGAAACAACGGCAAAAGAGCATTCCTAAAGGAGGGTTATGCAATAATAGACGGTAAAAGGATCGATCTGTGAGATGCACTTGAAGAGGTCACTACAAGTTAACCATAAAATGTGGGTATGTATGTGTGTATATATATGTTTATATATACATATCTGTTAAAAATACACAAATAAAAAATAGGAGAGGGTCAAAAAGCAAAGTCGTAGTTAAATGTGAGCTATACAGAGCTAAAATTGCCGCATATATAAAGGGGTAGTACTGTGATAGGGTCGGAGTACTGTTATGATTACATAGGTAGGACACTAGGCTTATTCCTGCTTCAAGCACTTTTTTTTCTTCTAGTAAGTGCCAAGGAAGCCGTTACTGTTCTTGTTTTGTATTTTGTTCTTGCGTTTTTTGTTTTTGTTTTTTCTTTATCTTATAGATGGCTGTTCTATTAAGTTCCTTAAATGTTCGAGGCTTAAAAAACAATGTCAAACGTAAGGCCATGTTTTTATTCTGCAAGGAAATTAAGGCAAACATTTTGTTTTTACAAGAAACACATTCTGGTAAGGAAGAGGAAACATTTTGGAAACATCAATGGGGAGATAGTATTCTTTATTCACATGGTACTACTCACTCAGCAGGAGTTATGATCTTATTCAACAAATTTGCAGGGAGAGTTATTGATCATAAAAGCGACGGAATGGGGCATTGGATCATGGTGTTGGTAGAAGTCTGTGAACAGAAAATTATTCTTATTAACGTGTATGGATACAATAACAGGTCGCTAAATAGAAATATGATGTCTAACTTAAGTAAATTAATTGCAAAGTGGAGTACTACATATGGTTCTACCCAGGTGATAACTGGAGGCGATTTTAACCTGGCTCCTAACTCATGGCTTGACAGACAACCACAAAGAGGAAATCAACCAGAACACGATAGCATTATTTGTGACTTTTGTACGACAACCAATATGATCGATTATTGGAGGATGACAAACCCAAATACGAAGAAATATACTTGGTTTAGTCCATCAAATAAAAACGTATGTTCAAGATTAGATTATTGGCTTGTCTCCCAAACAGTATCATCATATGTTACGAAATGTGAGACCCAGTCAACCCCACTTACTGATCATTGTCTGATAAGTCTCTTATTATCTCTACGTAAACAACAAAGAACTGACAACATATGGAAATTTAACAATAGTTTATTACAAAACGAAGACTTCTGTAAACAAGTTAAAGAACTTAAATCAGAAATTAACAATATGAGCATGACTAATGTCAGTAAATGGGAATGGTTTAAATATAATGTGAAACAATTAGCTATAGAAACGGGAAAGAAAGTGTCTGCCCTACGCGTATGTGAACAGAAAAATCTAATTGAACAAATTCATTTATTATGTGGTAAACCCTGTATGACTGCGGAAGAGTCAGAACGCCTACAATCTTTACAAAATAAGCTAGATGAGGTGTACTTGATTAAAGCTAAAGGAGCATATGTAAGGTCTAGAGCCAAGTGGATTGAACATGGAGAAAAAAATTCATCTTATTTCTATAGTCTAGAGAAGCGTAGACAAACAAAGAAAAAAATAACTAAATTGAGTAAGGATGGTACTATAATTGAGGAACCAAACAAAATAAGTGAGGAAATTAACATGTTCTATAGTAATCTGTATAAATCAAGAACTGAAAAAGAAAATGCAGATATCTTTTTTGATATGATTAAAGATCAGGTTAAAAAATTGGAAGAGGATGATAAAACATGGTTAGAAGAAGATTTGAAAATATCCGAATTAGATACAGCTCTAAAACAAATGAAAAATGGAAAATCGCCTGGAATTGATGGTTTAACGATTGAATTTTATAAAACCTTTTGGCAAGACATTAAAGATTTGTTATTTAATGGCTTTTTGGATTGTTTAAAAAATGAAGAACTATCCCCAACAATGAAAACAGGATTAATAACCTTATTACCCAAACCAAACAAAGATTTACAAATGCTAGACAATTGGAGACCCATAACACTTTTATGTAACGACTACAAATTATTAGCCTTAGTATATGCAAATAGGCTTAAAAGCGTCTTAACCAAATTGATTGATGAGTGCCAATCAGCGTTTATTAAAGGAAGGCAGATTCATAATAACATAAGATTAATATTAGATATGATTGACTATCGATCCTTTATTAATTCAGAAAGTTTAATACTATTTATTGACTTTTTTAAAGCATTTGATTCAATAGACCATAATTTTTTATTTAGATCTTTAGAACTTTTTGGATTTGGAAACAAATTTTGCAAAGTGATCAAACTGTTCTACAAGCAAATTTATAGTTATGTTTCGCTCAATCCAGGCATAACATCTAGGATAGACATATTCTGTGGAATTCGACAGGGTTGCCCAATTTCTCCAAAATTATTTATTCTTTGCACTCAATTAATGGCTTACCTCATTGTGAACCATTCAGACATCGAAGGAATAAACATTTTTGATATTGAACTGAAAATAAGTCAGTTTGCAGATGACACAGTAATATTTTTAAAGGATAAATCAATACTCGAGAAAGCATTGAATGTCATTTAAATTTTTTCTAAAGCTTCAGGCTTGTGTCTGAACCTAAAGAAGTGTGAACTTTTGCCACTTTATGATTGTTTGGAAAATAGCATGAGGACGATTCCAGTGAAAAATGAAGTTAAGTATCTAGGCATCTATTTAGACAAAGACATCAACACTAGAGAATCAAAAAACCTAAAAGACAAAATTGATGGCATGTCCAAAACACTAAATCATTGGTTGACGAGAGATATTACAATTTTTGGACGCAATCTATTATCCAAATCAGAGGGCGTATCAAAGATGGTTTATCCAGCATACTCACTATACATTACCCCGAAAAGCATTAAAAAGATTAACTCTATAATCTATCAATTCATTTGGCGCAATAAAACACATTACATTAAAAAATCACAACTTGTCAAAGATTACGCTAAAGGTGGTATAAAGTCAATTGATTTTCAATCAATGGTTGGAGTATTTAAAATAAACTGGATAAAAGCCTTCCTCTTGAAACCTGACTCCATATGGTTCCATATCCCAAAAAATATTTTCAAAAAGGTGGGAGGGTTGGATTTTCTCCTGAAATGTGATTTTGATATATTGAAGTTGCCTGTGAAACTGTCAGAATATCATAAGCAGGTCTTGTCTTATTGGAAGATGGTGTTTGCCCATAACTTTTCACCACATTGCTCCACCTTGTGGAATAACAGAACAATTACAATTAATAAGAAGTCATTGTTTATTAAAGAGTGGTTTGAAAAAAACATAATCTTTATAACAGACTTACTTGATGAAAGGGGTCAGTTTCTCTCAGTGGGTGTTTTTAATGCTAAGTTTAACATTCAGTGTTCCCTTAGAGAATATGACAAGGTTTGTAAGGCAATCCCCTTACCTCTGTTGAGTTTGATTCAAGGTTATTTGTATTACTCTAAGGCACAAATTAGTCTACCTTCTTTACATCTAAACCAGATTCCTTTGACGGATAAAAACTGTAATAATAAAACCATGAACAAGATATTTAAAAACAAATTATTTCACGACTTTAACAGTAACACAAAACTAAAAGGGAGTAATGTTAAAATAACGAACAAATATACGCACTTTTTAAAATGGCCATCCCCCCCAAAGTCAAAGAAATGCAATTTAAAATAATTAATGGATATTACCCAGCAGCTGAAATGCTTAAAAAAAGGTTTGGGTTTGAGGTAGAGCCATGTGGATTTTGTTCACAAAATGCGGAAAGTATTGATCATTTGTTTTTTTCCTGCTCAGTAACAACTGACTTTTGGCAAGATCTAGTAGACTGGTTGAGTATAAGAATAGATGGGATGACCCCACTGACTCTAACACAAGTTTTTTATAATAATGGTGATCCATCTAAGGAACTGTCCATGCTACACAAGGTGGTGATAATTATGGGCAAATACCACATACACAAATGCAAATGGCAAAGTAAAAGACCTTCCCTAACTGTATTGAAAATTGAATTAAAATCTTTTTTGTCATCTTTAGAATTACTGAGGGATTCATGTAAAGAGGCTGTTTTGATATGCGACAATGGGACTCAATCTCTATCCTTTTAATGATTGTGTTTTTGGTGTACTAAGTAAGCCACATGTATGTTAAAGTGTTCGCAGAAAGGAAACTGTTATATGTCATAAAAATGGCCTTCATATATTTATGTATATGTATATATGTGTTTTGTTTTTTTTTTTGTTTTGTTTTGGTTTTTTTTGTTTGTTTTGTTTTTTTTCGTTTGATTTCTTATTCAACCTTTTCAAGATGTTGTTGCACAAATGTTGTCTCCCAACGAGAGATTGTAATATGTGCATAAATTTAATTAAAGTATTTAAAAAAAAAAAAACTACCCGATCCGTACCGGAAACCCGATCGGTACCCCGCATGCGCAAATCTTACGTCACTTCCTCTCTTTGCCAACATTGCGACATTCAATATATTTGAATGATACGGTTAGCGCCCAGTTAGCTCCTAGCATTTCTCAACAGCTCTGCCTTCTTTTCGACTGCCCGGGACATTTAAACAATGGATAATCCGTATACAAAGAAATTCATGCTTTTCTCCTCAACAGAGAGCGTCCCCCGATTGAGCAACAGTGCCGTAAAATAAGAAGAATGGCGCCTAATTACAGAGTTAATAATGCAGACTTTGTAATATCTCACGTGTAGATTCATCAGCCAGATGAAGTGTTTACTGACAATTGACAGTGATAGTGCACATCATCATCACTATTCCAACAATCCTCTCCTCACAGACAAGCATAAACACACTCGACTATCGCTAAACCAAATTTAACACACGTTTGTAATGACGCTAATTCAGTTTACAATAGGGTTTATTCGCTCGGTCAGCAGGTGGCGGTATCCTCGTACACTGGGTAGTAAACTGCCATTAAACGAACAGAAGAAGAAAAAAACCCATCTGCACATGCGCGGTACGGATCGGGTATACCCGATTTGTACGGTCAGACTTTACACATGCGCAGTAAGGATCGGAGAGTCCTGATCCGTAACTTTCTTTTTATTTTTCGTTTTTGTCTACATTGTACTGAAATGCTTCATTATTGCAAACATTTTAATATATACTTGTTATTCTTAACATCTTAACAGATACTCTGACCCATAACTGGGGAGGCACCAAGATGGCGGCTTGAACAGTCGTGTTTTTTCAGGAGCTCCGAAAGACCGCAAAATTTACTAAGTAACTTTATTCTCTTTCCACTTGAACTATAATTATGGATGCCCAAAAGGTTATTAAGAATGCAAAGCTGCAATTTGTGCCGTCAAACCCCAATGTTAAGACGTCGTCGCATGCTAAAGTCAGTGACCATGGCCATGCTAGCACTGAAGCTGCCAACGTGGGCTTAAACAAGCGAGAACGGGGAGCAGACTCGGCGTCGCCAACTCCTTCAAAACAACCGCCAGAGGAGAAAAGAACAAAATCTTCAGAGAAGGAAGATGATATCTCCAATAAAACTATTTTTGAAGCCATTATGGGACTTGACAAAAAATTTGAAGCACAACTGGAGGATATCAAGGAACAAAACAGACAAAGTGCAGCTATGGTTGCCAGCTTGGCTAAGGCTGTAGAGTTTAATGCTGCAGAGATAGTTGATTGCAAACTGAAAGTTGTTAAACTGGCAAATGCGAATGAACAGCTGCTTAAAGAAAATGAAGACTTGAAAAGAAGAGTGAGAGAACAGGAGCGCTACCGAATGAGGTGGTGCCTAAAACTGAAAGGGGTGAAGGAAGACAAAGACGAAAACATTAGAGTGAAGGTTTTGCAAACGCTTCAGAAGATTGCCCCTGACTTGAACTTAGAAGAGGCCGTTGATATTGTCCACCGCTTAGGGAAACGAGTTGATGGCAGAAACAGAAACATCATTATTCTATTCACACAGAGGCGAATTAAAGAAGAATTGTGGAGGCGCACCAAAGACTCTTCAACCTGCAAGCAAGAAGGCATCAGCTTCGCGGAGATGTTGCCGCAGGAGGACATACAAGATCGACAGCGCCTATGGCCTCTGGTGGAGGAAGCAAGACGTGCGGGTAAACGAGCCTACTTTCGTGGTCCACATGCCTTCATTGATGGACGCAAAGTTGAGGAAAGACAGGAGAACTAAAAATGACAAAAACTGAGATAGTAGAAACTTGTTCGCGGTCTGAGGAGCTCAGCATTTAGTACTTTTTTTTTTTTCTTTTTCTCACGTGGTGAGTGATATTCTGTCTATAGTTCATGTTGAATGTTAACATTTGTTTTGGTTCTTTAAATGTTAGGGGTTTAAGAGAATCTGTTAAAAGAAAAGCCTTATTTTTGTACTGCAAAGGTAAAAAATCAAACTGTATTTTTCTACAAGAGACTCATTCATCTGATAGTGATGTATCTTTTTGGTCAAACCAATGGGGTAGCAAAATCCTGTTTAGCCATGGCTCAACGAGGTCGGGGGGTGTAGCAATTTTATTCAATAACTTTCCCGGGGATCTTGTAATACAACGGACTGACTTGAATGGTCATTGGTTGATTGCTGTAATGAGAGTTGAAAGTTTGTTTTTCATTTTAGTCAACGTTTATGGATATAACAATGAAAGTCAGAATAAAATTATGTTAGAAGATATAACTTCAAATATTTTTGAACTTAAAGATCGATACCCTACAGAATACATTTTAATGGGTGGTGATTGGAATATGACTCCTGATGAATGGACTGATAGATGGCCCTCAAGGACAGGTAGACCACAAAAAAATAACCTAATTATAGATTTTTTGATAAATAACAACTTGACAGATATTTGGAGAGTAAGAAATCCAGAAATTAAGAGCTTTTCCTGGTTTAAACCAAATGGAGCTTGTAAATCTAGAATAGACTATTGGCTAGGAAGTGACATCATTCTTAGCTACACCGTAAAAGTTGTAATGTCAAATGCACCTCTATCTGATCATTGCTTTATTGAACTGTGCTTAGAATCGGAAATTAGACAATCAAATAAAAGAACTTATTGGAAGTTCAATGCCAAACTTTTACAAAATGAAGACTACTGCAACATAGTCAAAAAAATTATAAAAGATATTATGGCTGATCATCTACACTCAACAAAAATATAAACGCAACACCTTTGTTACTGCTCCCATTCCCCATGGGATGGACGTAGAGACCTAAAATTCATTCCAGATACACAATATAACCATCCCTCCCAAACAGTGGTCACAAATCAGTCCAAATGTGTGGTAGTAGAGCTGGGCGATATGAGATTTTTTCATATCACGATATGTTTTTTTCATTTCAGGCGATAACGATATCTATCACGATATAAGCCAAATAACTATATTTGTAAGATTTAAATGTGCCGTTGCTCACAAGTAAAATGTGAAATAATCAGCAGCTTGTTTTTAAATATTTATTTCCCATAATAAGTTCAACAGGGTAGATGTACTTAAGGAACATGAGACTTTTTCAGATAAATAAAGGCAAATATTGCAAACTACACAAAAGACAGCCGCTAAAGCGTTTAAGTTTCAAAATAGAACAAATGAAACAGACTAAATTGTCAATTCCACTTAGAAACAAAATATTAATTCTAAAAATAAATCTTAGTTTGTTTTACAGAAGAACAGACAAAACTGACTAACTTTTGTCAGTATCAAATAAACTGAGAACTAAAAGGAAATTCTCAATCTCTCCTTGTTGTATAGCTGAGCTTTTCAAACAGTTTTAACAGTTACTTTAGTCTGACAAAAGCCGAATGACGAATTAGCGCTTCCAGTCAGAGACTGAGGCTACGTCCACACGTACACGGGTATTTTTGAAAACGGAGATTTTCCGTTTTCGTTTTAAAAAATAATCCCGTCCACACATAAAGGCAGAAATGAAGGAAAACGCTGCTATGAACATGCCAAAGCAGCAGGTGGCGCTAGATTCCTAACCGTGCAGAAATGTTGGCCAATCAGAAGTCTAGAAGCCTCGGTGGGAAAAAGTAAACAAAGCTGGGGCATAGAAGCAGAACAGAGTCGTATGTGTGGAGGGACAGTAACTGTGTGTATATGTAAGCATTTAAACACTGCAGAGAGTAGAATTAACAGTATTGTAGAAATTCATTTCACCGAAACAATAACGTGGCGCACAGTGTGACGCATGCACCAGTTTATTGTATTTCCAGACTTGCTTTCGGCACAATTTACAGTGCACGCTACTCTGTTTTTTGTCAGACTTGAAATAGCCGAAATACCTTCAAACTACGGAACTTCTATGGCTCTTCCGTTCGACAATCTCTCCGGCATTGGAACCATCATCTGTTTTCTCTTCGGTCACGCTCGGTTGATTTTTCTAGTCGGCACACTCATTTCCTCCATTATGCGCTGGCTCCATTACCCGCTGGCTGCTTCCCAAACAAACACACGTGCGGCTTGGCACTTGTGCTGTACGTAACAAGTCACGCGACGTGACGCTGCGGCTGTGATTGGTTCAGCTCTGCGCTACTATCGAGTAAAAGTTATATGGCGATACATATCGTTATCGTTCTATCGCCCAGCTCTATGTGGTAGTGGGCACATCTGCTATATTGAGATAATCCATCCCACCTCACAGGTGTGCCACATCAGGATGCTGATCTGACATCATGAGTAGTGCACAGGTGTACCTCAGACTGCCCACAACAAAAGGCCACCCTGGAATGTGCAGTTTTGTCTCACAGCAAAATGCCACAGATGCCACAAGCAATGAGGGAGCGTGCAATTGGCATGCTGACAGCAGGAATGTCAACCAGATCTGTCGCCCGTGCATTGAATGTTCATTTCTCAACCATAAGCCGTCTCCACAGGCGTTTCAGAGAATATGGCAGCACATCCAACCGGCCTCACAACCGCAGACCTCGTGTAACCACACCAGCCCAGGACCTCCACATCCAGCAGGTTCACCTCCAAGATCGTCTGAGACCAGCCACCCAGACAGCTGCTGGAACAATTGGTTTGCACAACCAAACAATTTCTGCACAAACTGTCAGAAACCGTCTCAGGGACGCTCAACTGCATGCCCGTCGTCCTCATCGGGGTCTTGACCTGACTCCAGCTCGTCGCCGTAACAGACTTGTGTGGGCAAATGCTCACATTCGATGGCGTCTGGCACGTTGGAGAGGTGTGCGCTTCACGGATGAATCATGGTTCACATTGTTCAGGGCAGATGGCAGCTGAGAATGTCCCAGTTCTTGCATGGCCAGCATACTCACCGGACATGTCACCCATTGAGCATGTTCGGGATGTGCTTGACCGGCGTATACGACAGCGTGTACCAGTTCCCACGAATATCCAACAACCTCGCACAGCCATTGAAGTGGAGTGGACCAATATTCCACAGGCCACAATTGACAATCTGATAGACTCCATGCGACGATGTGTTGCACTGCATGAGGCAAATGGTGGTCACACCAGATACTGACCGGTTCTGGGTCCCCAGACCCCCAATAGCGCAAAAAACTGCACATTCCAGGGTGGCCTTTTGTTGTGGGCAGTCTGAGGTACACCTGTGCACTACTCATGATGTCAGATCAGCATCCTGATGTGGCACACCTGTGAGGTGGGATGGATTATCTCAATATAGCAGATGTGCCCACTACCACACATTTGGACTGATTTGTGACCACTGTTTGGGAGGGATGGTTATATTGTGTATCTGGAATGAATTTTAGGTCTCTACGTCCATCCCATGGGGAATGGGAGCAGTAACAAAGGTGTTGCGTTTATATTTTTGTTGAGTGTAATTGTAGGATATATCAATAAATGGGAATTCATTAAATTCAAAATTAGAGAATTTAGTATTCAATTCAGTAAAAACACAAGTCAAAAGCAAAGAGAATATGAATGTAAATTATTCCAAGAAATTACTTATTGCTGTAGTAAAGATGATCTAAATACCCAAGAAAAGAGTAAACTTATGGAGTTTCAAACTAAATTAGATCAGCTCTACCTAAATAAAGCAGAAGGAGCTTTTGTGCGTTCACGGGCCAAGTGGATTGAGGAGGGGGAAAGAAATTCTTCATATTTTTTTAATTTAGAAAAGAGCAGACAGAAAAGAAATTCTATATCTTCTCTGTTAATTGATGGCATTGAATGTGACGACCCTAAAATTTTGGAGAATGAAACTTATACATTCTATTCCAATTTATACTCCTCACAGTTCTCCCAAGCAGATTGTGATGTCTTTTTTGATCAAATAGATAATCTGATCCCTAAAATTGATGAATCATTTAAGGAATTATGTGAATCTGACTTCAGAATTGAAGAGTTAGATGCATCTGTTAAGAAAATGGCACTTAATAAATCCCCTGGTCCAGATGGGTTTACAGTTAATTTCTTCCAATTTTTTTGGGAAGACTTACGGGAAATTTTATTCAAAGCTATACTGGCCAGTATTGAAAAGGGAGAATTGATGTCTAGCATGAAACAAGGATTAATTACATTAATTCCTAAACCAAACAAAGATAAACGACAATTGGATAACTTAAGGCCCATAACTTTATTAAATACAGATTATAAAATTTTCTCTAGCTCAGTTGCAACAAGGCTCAAACAAGGGGTTTCAAGTATAATTAGTGAGACACAATCAGGGTTTCTGAAAGACAGGAACATTCATAATAATATCAGATTGGTTTTAGACTTACTGGACTACAATGATCTAATTAGTGATGACAGTTTTATTCTTTTCTTGGACTTTTATAAAGCTTTCGATTCAGTAGAACATCCTTTTATTTTAGAAACACTAACTCGATTTGGATTTGGGGATAAATTTAGGAAGATAATAGATATACTGTATAATGATATAAATAGCTCTGTGTCATTGGGCTATGGCACTGGTAAAAGATTTGGCGTCAAAAGAGGAATTAGGCAAGGGTGTGGAAGCTCTCCGTTGTTGTTCATAATGGTTGTGGAGATGCTCGCAATTCTAATTAAAAACAGCAGTGTTGCCGGAATTGAGATTATGGATAATTCTTTAATAATTAGTCAACTTGCGGATGACACTACTCTTTTCTTAAAAAATGAACATCAGATTCCCCTGGTAAAACAAATAATCACTACATTCTCAAAAGCTTCAGGCTTAAAGTTAAATTTAAATAAATGTGAATTATTGGCATTAAAGGAGTGTAATTCACAATTACTGTACGATATAAAGGTGAAGAAGGAGGTAAAATATTTGGGCATCACAATTTCAAAATGTCTGTGAAGGTTCTCAGTCATCCAGGTCATCGTAGTCAAAGGAGCTTGCAAAGAAAAGCGTCTGGACTTCTTTAAGTTGCTTGAAGACGTTTCACCTCTCATCCGAGAAGCTTCTTCAGTTCTTCAGAACTGAAGAAGCTTCTTCAGTCACTGTCAATTGTCAGTAAACACTTAATCTGGCTGATGAATCTTCATGTGACATATTAAGTCAGTTTTATTAAGTCTGTAATCAAGTGCCATTCTTCTTATTTTACGGCACTGTTGCTCAATCGGGGGACGCTCTCTGTTGAGGAGAAAAGCATGAATTTCTTTGTATACGGGTTATCCATTGTTTAAATGTCCCGGGCAGTCGAAAAGGAGGCAGAGCTGTTGAGAAATGCTAGGAGCTAACTGGGCGCTAACCGTATCATTCAAATATATTGAATGTCGCAATGTTGGCAAAGAGAGGAAGTGACGTAAGATTTGCGCATGCGGGGTACGGATCGGGTTTCCGGTACGGATCGGGTAGTGACAGTATGGTCCGACTTTGCACATGCGCAGTGAGGATCGGGAGTCCCGATCTGTCACTATCTTTTTATTTTTTTGTTTTTGTCTACATTATATTAAATGTTTCATTATCGGAAACATTTTAAGAGATACTTGTTATTCTTAACATCTTAACAGATACTCTGACCTGTAACTATCGTAAAATGCTTCGACCGGAAGTAGACACCTTTCGCGCATGCGGGGTACCGATCGGGTTTCCGGTACGGATCGGGTAGTGACAAGCACTTTGGCAACAGTGGGAAGGAAAAACTCCCTTTTAACAGGAAGAAAGCTCCGCCAGATCCAGGCTCAGGGAGGGGCGGCCATCTGCTGCGACCGGTTGGTTTGTGCTCACCTTTTTATGTGGGCCCACAGTAGTCAAGAAATCACCCGAGACGTCTGCCCGTCTGACCACTAAATCCGGTCTCAACCTCCGCCGACAACAAACACCTGAACCTCGTTCTACTGATCCTCAGTTGCCTGCATCCTCCACCAAATGCTGCGAGATCGATCAACTTTAGACCAGACAACAAACGACGGAGGCTCCGGAAAAGTGCAATCAAACGATGAGTTTTATTATCACAGGAGAACAACCAATCGTCAGCATACGGATTGTTTTGCTCTGACAAGAATACATTGGGTTCTGGTTTTATAGGACAAAATATCACACCTACGTCAATACAGTTCAAAAATACATGGTGACAGACGGGCAAAAGTTCAACCCGTGCAGACAAGGGTACATCACGTACACTTCTAATAACCATAAACCGACATATAACTTCCCTTTTCTACATTACTTGCCTTTTAGGGTAATAACTTCAGGTCTTAGCATCTCTGAGAGCTAATAATGGACCCTCGTCATTGATCACTAAGTAGAGTACTTTGCAGCCAGTCTCTTAGGCCTTCGCTCAGACCTGCTACTAGACTAATATGTGTATCGTAAGCGTGCATGCAATTAACCTGCTATGTTCTCATCTCCCCTCAGCATGTATCATCTGGACACTCTCACCAGTGAAGCTTAAAACCTTCTAGAATGGAACATCAACTCTAACCAAGCACATTTATGCATTGTGTATAGAATGAACTCAACCTGTAAAAATAGAAAGGTCAATGTGATGACAGACATATTCAATGCAATTTTATAAACCCTGCAGGAAATATTACTGATAAATGATACTGTGAAACATGTTATTAATACATTCTTCATAAGGCAAATTATATGATAGCAATAAAAGAATCTCTGAATCCCAACAGGTGAGAGAAGGAAGACAGGATAAAAGACATGCTGTGGAAGAGAGACAGAGGTTAATAACAGATATGATTCAATGCAGAGAGGTCTGTTAATACATAGTGAGCGAGAAAGGTGACTGGAAAGGAAAAACTCAATGCATCATGGGAATCCCCCGGCAGCCTATGTCTATTGCAGCATAACTAAGGGAGGATTCAGGGTCACCTGGTCCAGCCCTAACTATATGCTTTAGCAAAAAGGAAAGTTTTAAGCCTAATCTTGAAAGTAGAGATAGTGTCTGTCTCCCGAATCCAAACTGGAAGCTGGTTCCACAGAAGAGGGGCCTGAAAACTGAAGGCTCTGCCTCCCATTCTACTTTTAAATACTCTAGGAACAACAAGTAGGCCTGCAGAGCGAGAGCGAAGTGCTCTAATAGGGTGATATGGTACTACAAGGTCATTAAGATAAGATGGGCCTGATTATTTAAGACCTTGTATGTGAGGAGCAGGATTTTGAATCCTGGATTTAACAGGAAGCCAATGATGGGAAGCCAAAACAGGAGAAATATGCTCTCTCTTTCTAGTCCCTGTCAGGACTCTTGCTGCAGCATTTTGGATTAGCTGAAGGCTTTTCAGTGAGTTTTTTGGACATCCTGATAATAATGAATTACAGTAGTCCAGCCTGGAAGTAATAAATGCATGAACTAGTTTTTCAGTGTCACTCTGAGACAGGATATTTCTAATTTTAGAGATGTTGCGCAAATGGAAGAACGCAGTCTTACATATTTGTTTAATATGTGCATTGAAGGACATGTCCTGGTCAAAAATGACTCCAAGGTTCCTCACAGCGTTACTGGAGGCCAAGGTAATACCATCCAGGGTAAGAATCTGGTTAGATACCATATTTCTAAGCTTTTCAGGGCCGAGTACAATAACCTCAGTTTTATCTGAATTAAGAAGCAGAAAGTTAGCGGTCATCCAGGTCTTTATGTCTTTAAGACATTCCTGCAGTTTAACTAATTGGTATGTGTTATCTGGCTTCATGGACAGATAGAGCTGGGTGTCATCTGCATAGCAGTGAAAATGTATGCTATGTCTTCTAATGATACTACCTAAGGGAAGCATGTATAATGTAAACAGAATTGGTCCTAGCACTGAACCCTGTGGAACTCCATAATTAACCTCAGTGTGTGAAGAGGACTCTCCATTTACATGCACAAATTGGAGTCTATTAGATAGATATGATACAAACCACTGCAGTGCAGTACCTGTAATACCTACAGCATGTTCTAACGCTCTAATAGGATATTATGGTCGACAGTATCGAACGCTGCACTGAGGTCTAGCAGGACGCACGATCTGATATCCTCGTGTTGGTGTTGTTCCCAGATCATCATACTAAATGTTGTTCCAGGATCAACATTGCAAGTGACCAATCAGAATGTTGTGACGTCATACTTTTGCGACTTCGGGAAAAACCGGCGTAAAACAAAAAACTGTACTTAAGCTGCGAGAAACTGCCTCTGTCCGCCGCTCATCGGACCCTAACCCTAACCGTAACCCTTTAATAAACAGTAAGCAGAATTGATATTGTCCTTGCAACATTGGAATTTCATGAATGCACGAATGGCTTGGCGCGCAAAAGAATAACGTCACAACAATGTGATTGGTCACTTGCAATGTTGAACCTGGAACAACATTTTCATGATGGTCTGGGAACAACACCAACACGAGGATATCAGATCATCCCTAGCAGGACAAGCACAGAGATGAGTCCACTGTCAGAGGCCATAAGAAGATCATTTGTAACCTTCACTAAAGCTGTTTCTGTGCTGTGATGAGCTCTGAAACCTGACTGAAACTCTTCAAATAAACCATTCCTCTGCAGATGATCTGTTAGCTGTTTGACAACTACTCTTTCAAGGATTTTTGATATGAAAGGAAGGTTGGAGATTGGCCTATAATTAGCTAAGACTGCTGGGTCTAGAGATGGCTTTTTGAGTAAAGGTTTAACTACAGCCAGCTTGAAGGCCTGTGGTACATAGCCGATCATTAGAGATATGTTGATCATATTTAAGATTGAAGAATTAATTAATGGCAGGACTTCTTTGAGCAGTTTTGTAGGAATGGGGTCTTGGAGGAAGTAATTATTGAAGTTAACTCAGAAAGATCAATTAGAGAAAAAGAGTCTAACTTAACATCAGTGGTACTAAGAGTAGCTGTAGATAATATTACATCTGTGGGATGATTACTGGTAATTTTTTCTCTAATGATAAAAATTTTATTTGTGAAGAAGTTCATGAAGTCATTACTAGTTAACGTTAAAGGGATGGTTGGCTCAACAGAGCTCTGACTGTTTGTCAGCCTGGCTACAGAGCTGAAGAGAAACCTGGGGTTGTTCTTGTTTACTTCAATCAGTGATGAATAGTAAGATGTTCTGGCTTTGCGGAGGGCTTTCTTATAAAGCAGCAAACTATTTCTCCAGGCTAAATGATGATCCTCTAAATTTGTGACACGCCATTTCCTCTCCAGATTACGAGTCATCTGCTTTAGGGTACGTGTTTGAGAATTATACCACGGAGTCAGGTACTTCTGATTAGAGACCTTCGTTTTCACAGGAGCTACAGTATCCAGAGTCGTACGTAGTGAGGAGGTGAAATTATTAACAAGATAATCGACCTCTGTTGGGGTAGGGTTCAGATAGCTGCTCTGCTCTGTGTTGGTACAGGGCATTGAAGATGATAACAGTGGGTGGATTATATTCTTAAACTTAGTTACAGCGCTTTCAGAAAGACATCTACTTTGATAAAGTCTACTCTCCACCGCTGTGTAATCAATTATTGTAAATGTAAATGTTATCAGGAAATGATCAGACAGGAGAGGGTTTTCAGGAAACACTGTTAAATGTTCTGTTTCTACGCCATATGTTAAAACAAGATCTAGAGTGTGATTAAAGTGGTGGGTGGGTTCTTTTACATTTTGAGAGAAACCAATCGAGTCTAATAACAGAGTAAATGCCATGTTGAGGCTGTCATTTTTAGCATCTACATGGATGTTAAAATCACCCACAATAATTATTTTATCTGAGCTCAGAACTAAATTAGATATAAAGTCTGAGAAATCAGACAGAAACTCTGTGTAAGGCCCAGGTGGACGATAGATGATAACAAGTAAGACTGGTTTCTGAGTTTTACAGCTGGGGTGGACGAGGCTAAGCATCAGGCTTTCAAATGAATTAAAAGTCTGTCTGGGTCTTTCATTAATTAATAGGCTGGTGTGAAAAATTGCTGCCACACCGCCCCCTCGGTCTGTGCTTCGAGATTTCTGGTAGTTAGAATGACTCGGGGGTGTTGATTCATTTAAACTAACATAATCATCCTGCTGCAACCAGGTTTCTGTAAGGCAGAGTAAATCAATTTGTTGATCAATTATTAAGTCATGTACTAACAGAGACTTGGAGGAGAGAGACCTAATATTTAATAATCCACATTTCACTGTTTTACTCTTTGGTTCAAATGTGGATACTGCATTGTTTTTTCTTTGTAATTGTTTATGTTTAAGTTGTTTGTTGATGGTTTTTAGTTTGTTTTTTGTCTGTTTGGGAGCTGACACAGTCTCTATGGAGATGGGTTTTTGGGGGGGTAGCAGGAGGAAAGAAGCTGCAGAGAGGCATGTAAGACTGCAACTCTGCTTCCTGGTCCCAACTCTGGATAGTCATATTTTGGGGGGTTTAATAAATTTGTCCATATTTCTAGAAATGAGAGCTGCTCCATCCAAGGTGGGATGGATGCAGTCTCTCCTAACAAGACCAGGTTTCCTCCAGAAGGTTTGCCAATTATCTATGAAGCCCACATCGTTTCTGGGACACCACTCAGACAGCCAGCAATTTAAGGAGAACATGCGGCTAAACATGTCACTCCTGGTCTGATTGGGGAGGGGACCAGAGAAAACTACAGAGTCCGACATTGTTTTGGCAAAGTTACACACTGATTCAATATTGATTTTAGTGACCTCCGATTGGTGTAACCGGGTGTCATTACTGCCGACGTGAATTATGATCTTACTGAATTTACGTTTATCCTTAGCCAGCAGTTTTAAATTTACTTCAGTGTTGCCTGCTCTGGCCCCTGGAAGACAATTGACTATGGTTAGTGATAGTTTTACTTATTTTTACTCATATTTCTTATGTAAAAATGTTAATCATTAAAAAAAAAAAAAAAAGAGACTCAAACTAAACTCAAGGTTAAAAAAAAAAAAAAGTCTGAAATTTATGGCATTTATTTTTTTTTAGAAAATCAACCCCCCCCCCCCCAAAAAAAAAAAAAAACCAAATTAATAAATAAATGTCTCTCTCACTGAAGGAAGTTGTTTTATACCAACTTGCACTACCTTAATGTTAATGCATGGCTTACATCTAACTGGTTTAATGTTCCGCATAAAAAACAAAGTGTTATAAGGATGCTTCAAAGAAACCAAACAGTTTTTTTCTCTGCTTTGACAAAGTTTATTCACAGGTTTAAAATCAAAAATATGAACACGATTTGACTCCTCAGTGGTTTATATACATTGCTCTTCATAAACATAGTTGGAAAAAGTATTTACACATATACACATACAGCAGCATATATTAATATAGAGGGCAGATGTAATCTACTCTATTCTGCTGATTCAGTGCAGTTTGAAGGCCCCAAATGAAAATGGTTCCTTTTTCATAGCATCATTTGAGGTAAAATCAAGTCATCTGCATATTAGTTAATGAAAGCATCTGCTATAGGGCTGCTGTTTTTTTTTTGTTTTTTGTTTTTTTTTTATTGTATTCTTTTAAATCAGTCACATTTCACCATGACTGCAACTTTTACTTTTCTAAGACAAAAGGAAAAGACAAACAAAGCCAACATTTACATTTTTTTTCTTCCACAAGACTCAAATCATTCAGTCATTGGTAATAAGTTATTCTTAAACACATGCCTGCATAAGAAAATTATAGTCCCTTAGATAGTTTCCATAAATAGTTAAATAACACATTTTTGAATTTGGGATGTCACATGGTAAATAAAAAAGAACTCCCAGTACAGCTGACTTTGCTTTATAAGCACTTCAAAAAAGTCTATTAAACCCGACGGAGATTTACATAAAAAATTAATTTGAGTTCAGAAAATCAGAGATATCTGAAACCAGTTGTAAGACGTATTTGTAAGGCAATGATTCACATAACCTATATACAAGTACATCATGTTGTACTGCCGTTTCTCCTTTAGAAAATTCAAGTACACTTTTTGAAATGTGCTATATGAAAACAAACAAACAAACAACAAAAAGGAGAGAGTGTAGCAAATCTCCATACGACTCCATTTACTGGAATAGTGCTGGCACACCCTTCATAATAAGGGCTGATACTGTACATTTCTTTCAGAGCACACTCTGAGTGGAAAACAGCTAAGACGCGTCATCGAAACATCAAAATGTAACAGTGTGTTCGAGTGATGGTCTCATAGTGTAAACCAGCACGTTAATACCTTGCAAACGGTACTGCAAAGTACACTTTCTCCCAAAGCTTTCATGATGTAGTGCAATCACACGGGAGGAGTGACAAAACGGAAGGCTATAAATAGGAACGTCTCAGTAAACAATAAAGTCAAACATCTTTGGAAACCAAGACTAGAGCTCCCAAGAGGCTTTGTCGTTCATTTATAAAAGCTGCCAAATGCTAACCAAAATGTGTGTGAGCTTTGTTTTAACAAAGAAGTGGTTTGAATTTTTTTCAGCTATTGCTGTAGATTATAATAAAGAGAGATCTCTGTGCGGCATTTAAGCTAAATGATGAAAGAAAATCTCAACAAAACAAACAAAAAAATATATAAGTAACAGAATCTAACCTGGGAGGTCGGCATAACATAACAATCCTACACCGTGTAGATTTGGATCTTGTGTATTCTCTGGAGTTTTCATTAACCTGTTCACTGGGACACAGCTGGATGGAAAAATAAATACTCAGTGTGGACACTAGAGGGTGATGTAAACCTGTGCAATTCACTGCGGAGGAACCCGCACATGATGACGATCACTAGTCAGCAGTGGGTGGTTTGTGGTCCCTCCCCTGTTAGTCCAGGCGGTCTCTTCACAGCCTGTGCAAACATGTAAAGCAGCAGAGGCGGCTGGCTTGGCCTCTAGACGCTGCTCCCACGATCTGAGGTTTCAGATTCAGAATCCGTTTCAGAATCGCTGTTTAAAAAGAAAAGGAGAACAACCAGAGTCACAAACACACAAGAGTGGGCTAAAACTGGTTAACAGTTCAAGTTTTCATACAATGCACAGATCCTGGTGGGACACAGAAGAAGGATCAATGGTAAATTGTGTGTGTGTTTTCACTCCTCACTTACAACATTGCCTGCAGTAGTTTTCGGTTGCCTTGTCTCCTTTCCTCATCGATGGGGTAGGTCTTCAGTATCAACAGTCCCACAGCAATAAGAACCACGGGCACGGGAGAGACCAGCACCTTCAGGGTTACACTGACCGCCTCGGGTTGTGAGCAGCCCCCGGTCACGTAGCCAGCAAATCTGTGAAAAAGTGTACACAGGGGGAGAAAAATTAAGCAATATGGTCAGCTGAAGAATTAAGTATTGTTGTCCCCAGGACTACTGGACTGATAAGCTCCTTAGTTTTAAGGATGAAAACATTAATATGATTGAAACACTGATTAAAAATCAGGTCAGTAAACTTACTTCAAACTGAGGGTAGAGATACCCAGGGAGACTCCAGAGGCAAACTTGATAAAGAACACATAGAAGGAGTAGAAGAGGGCTTCATGACCGCGGATGTCTGGATTTTGAACTTTGAAGTCATCCACTACATCAGGAAGCATCGACCTGAAAGATCAAACATCCAGACAGAAGCTCAACAACACAAAAGAAAACCCACATCCGCAAAAGGATCCAAGGACAACTTCTGTGGATAAACTTGTGCTTACCAGGGAAGGAGGAAGGCTGCTGCTACACTCACACCTGCTGCCACTGAGACCAGGTAAGAAACGATCAGGTTGCTTTTGACAGAGACGATCAGGATCATGAAGGGCACTGCCCACTGTAGCGAGAGGGAGAAAGACGTCAGAGGTCTCATAAATGAAACAAACAAAGTTTACGATCAGGATTTATTGAAGACTTTTTTTTTTAATCTTGCAGACTGAATGAGTCAAAATAGAGCATAGAGTGAGCTATAGCTTCACTCATCTACACTCCATAACATCTGCTACTCACCGAGATGCCAAAGTAAGCTGCTTTCTTCTTCCCGAACCGGGTTAGAAACCACTGCCACCAAGGGATGGTTAGAGCCCCAGAGAGCTGAAGAAATAATGATAAAGAATTTAGTTATACAAGCTCGGAAGAGAGCACGAAAAGAACATATACTCTGAGTTAAATGATGACTAAGCGATGACTATAGAATTTTTTTTCATGTATTTCATATAGCTGAAGCGTGCTTATCAACCAAGGGGCAATTAAAAAAAATTAAAAAAATAATTTAACATATGGCCTTTTTTCCTGCTGTGCTTGCAAATATGTTTCATTCACTTTGTCCCCAAAAAAACAAAACACAGAACACAAAGTAGACTACACATAGCAGACTTGTAGCATCGGCATTGTTGGACAACATACTAAACTGTTAACCACATTGTTTCTTTTTAATCAGAATTTAATCTGCGCACACACAGACCTTGTTGCAAACAAATTGCCAAACCAACTGGACTTTTCCAGTGTGTGAGGAAACCTTGAGACTTATTGTTGCGGAAATTATAGCTGGTTGGCGTCAGTCATATCTTCTTCTCTGCATTTTTTATACATGTGAATATTTTTGCAACTTGCTACTATGTGAAATACGCAGGTCTGATGCAAATGGAGAAAAAAAACGTCTGCTTGGATAATCATCGGGGACACAGTGGGAATGTCTGGGAGTAAAAAAATGAAGCCAGAAATGAAATGCCAAAAACTGCAATTCCTTTAGTAGCCACATGAGGCTGATTCCAAAAGCCACTTAAAAGCCCAACTTTACAGCAGAAATAAACATGTTTACAGAATGGTACAAATTAAACACCTAGTTTCCCCCTTCATGGTGGGTGGACATATTTTATTTTTTAATACATCAATGAGTAGTGGCAAAAGTGATACCCTTATATAAATCTGGAGATAAGCATAGTTTTAACAACTATAGGCCAGTGTCTCGTTTGTCACAGTTTTCAAAAGTGCTTGAAAAACTTTTTGCGGAAAGACTTGATTTTTTTTTCAATAAAACTATCAACTAATAAATGGAAATCAATTTGGATTTCGTAAAAATAGATCAACGGCATTAGCATTGTTGACTTTCATTGATGATATTTCATCTGCAACCCATAATAATAAATACACAGTTGGGGTATTTGTTGATTTAAAAAAAAAAAAAAAAAAAGAGCTTTTGACACGTTACAACATCCTATTTTGATTTCTAAATTGTATAATTATGGTGTGAGAGGAGTAGCATTGAATTGGTTAAGGAGTTATTTAGAAAATAGGTTGCAATATGTACATTATCTTGGCAATACCTCTGAACGATTGAAGATTGTATGTGGCGTTCCTCAAGGTTCTATTTTGGGACCTAAACTTTTTAATTTATATATTAATGACGTATCAAAAAGGTTAAATTTTATTTTATTTGCAGATGACACAAATTTGTATTGCTCTGGAGAGAATTTGAAAGATTTGGTTGAAATTATGATTTCTGAGATGTTAAGATTAAAAAAAAATGGTTTGATGTAAATAAATTATCTTTGAATCTGACAAAAACGAAATTCATGATATTTGGCAATCGTGTAAAGGAGGAAGAAGTCATTATGTCCATTAATAGAGAATTGATTGAGAGAGTTACTGAATTTTAATAGTAGATGAAAATTTGACGTGGAAATCACATATTGAGTATATTAGAAAGAAGATGTTTAAAAACATTTATGTTTTGGGAAATGTAAGAGATTTATTAGACCACAAAACAATGCGCATTTTATATTTCTCATTGTTTTTCTCATACTTTTGTTACTGTGTCGAAGTTTGGGGGAATACATATGAGAATACTATAAAATCTATAAACTTATTACAGAAGAAAGTGATACGGATGATTCATAACGTTAAATATAGAGAACAAACAAATAAATTATTTATAAAATCAAAATGATTAAAATTAGGAGATTTAGTGAAACTACGGACACTATTAATTATGTTTAAGGCTAAAAGTAATATTTTGCCTTCTAAGTTACAAAGAGTATTTTTAACGTGTTTGGGGGGAGAAGACAGCAGAAGGAAATTTTATTTTAAGCATCAGCTAGCTAGGACAACACAAAGATTAATGAGTCCAACGGATAGGGGTACGACTGTGGAACTCTTCATTATAATTTAAAGAGTTGTATAAATTTACATTGTTTTAAAAAGTGTTACATGCTTAAAACGATAACTCAATATGAAGAATGTGAATGAAATTGGAGTTCATTGAATAAGGATCCATTATTTTTTGTTTCATTTACTTACTTTTCTCCTTGTTACTATGTGGAGTGGTATATTCTGATTGTAAATTGTTGTTTGGTTTGAGTTAGGACTGGAAATAAGTGTTAATGTTAGTTAGTTTGTTCCTTGACTTTTGGTGCCCACTTGCAATATAAGTTGGATTGTAGATAGGGGGCAGGGTTTAATAAGAATATATTCTTCTGCCTGCTCCTTTTCACACGTGGTTGCAGTGCTTTACTGACAGAAAGTGTAGTTGGTTTGTTTGAAAGAACTAACTGTGGAAACTGTTGACCAAGTGTGAAATAAATAAATAAATGAAATGAAATATGTATCTGTTAGATTCATAAATACAATCTATACAGTTTATGTAACTTGCTAGTCAAGCTTGTTAGTGTTAACTTCTAATCTCCCATATTTAGGCACCATCTAGTGCTCCAAGTTTTCCTATACTGTGTTTTATACATTAAAATGAGTGGAATCCAAACACTAGTTGGAAAGTTAGTCTGCATTTCTCTAAATTCCTAGCTCTAACTCTGTATGATGGACTTTCTTGGATGATCAATTATATAATTTTAAATAAATCAAATGAAATTTATAAACAAAAAATTACAAAATATTTTCTACAGAAACTATTCAGACTACTAACTGGGCTTCACTGAGGACTGTGGGAAATGTGGAAAGTGGAAAAATTAAAATGACCACCGGAGGAGGTCAGGGGATAAGGTCACGATAAGCTTTCATTGGCTTTTAACCCAACCCTGCAGGGGCGCAGAAAACCTTTGACCTCCAGGCCAAAACTGGTCAACCAGTGTTAAATTAGCAAACAAAAACAAGCAGTAGATGAAAGGCCAGAAGCCCACGAATTCTCAGACTTTGACACTCTGCTCTAAACTCTCCAAATGTGATACAGTGTCCAAGTATTTCCCACTCCTAATCATAGAAAAAGGCAGCAGAGCAGAAAGCAGTGAGAGGAGGGCATTAGCAATGGTGGCTGTTCCCATGGTGTCAGTGAAGGGTTGCCAGGGCAACAAAAGCTCCATTCTGTGCCCTTGATCTAGCATAACTCAGAGAGTGAGCGAGTGGGAGACCGATTCCCAACAGTACGACACCTCCTCTCATCCTGAAATATGCCCTCTCAGGCCTTCGTGGCATGCTTCTACATCATGCGAGGAAGCGCCTAAGACTAGAAACTGAAATATCCCCTAAACAGTTTACAGCAAGCAGCAAGCTTTACGTCTGCAGACATGGTGTTGATGTACACTAAATCTACCCTGATGAGGGTTTTTACGAGAAGAGCACTCATAGTAAAAATACAAACACTCACCATGATGACAAGAAGGATATTCTGAAAGTCCTTCCTGTGGCCGAGAGCGTAGGTGATAAAAAGTGCAAAGTTTCCCTCCAGCAGCTGTAAAAGACAGAAGCAACTATAAACCAAATTACTGTAATAAATAAAATAAAAAAATCCTTTCAACGCGACCTCTGAAAATTCACGAAAAAAAAAAAAAAAAAAAAAAATGCACAAATCAAATGTAGCGTTACCATGAAAGCAAGAGAGGTGAAGAGGAAGCCGATGACCAGTTTGACATACGGCCCGTGACACATGACCAACCGCAGGCCCTGAGCAAAGGTGAGCGGCTCCGACTTGTCCCGCCCGGTTTCTAGAGTCCAACATAAAGGAGAACACAACAAATGAGACCTCTGCAAATCTGCATCTAAGAATACAACACACACAAGCTTTTGTGGTGAGACAATGTGGTATTTGTCTAGTGAGTATTTTGCAGCACTTGCTACAATCTGGCCACCACATCTTTATCTTTTTGAACACAGAGTGAGAAGGCCAAGAGGAACTAACCAGAGGCGCTAAGAAAAGTTTAACAGTTAAAGAATTATTCCTGTCACTGTTACTAATATACAGTTTTGCATGCGCATGATTAAACTGGACAAAAACTGAGTCAGAATTTTCTTTTCCTTTTTTTTTTTTTTTTTTTACATCAATTCACGTGTCAAGTTGTCAGATTCATGATTCAAGTCTGTCTTGAAGCCAAATTGAGTCATTATCTTACTTTAAATGTTGTTTGCATTTATCAGGGCTCGCAAAATCGCCCGATGTCCCGGGGATAGCGATATCTGCAGTCGGGCGACCAAAATCTATCCAAGCCCCGCCCGTCGGGCGATTTTGCGAGCCCTGATTAGATAAGAAAGGATTCATACCTTTTTGCTCCTTCACACCTAAAAACAAGATTGCAGCACACAGGACGTAGATGATGCATATGACCCCTGAAGCAACCAAGTAAGCTTGTTTCTGAGGACAAAAAAAAATAAAAATACACGACCCTTAGCTTGGACCAACAATAATCATCTTTTATTTGACACAGTACAAAAAAAACCCCTTTCAATAGACTCACCGTCTGATCCAGTGAGGCTATAGTGGTGTTGACACTGGATGAGTTTGTGCTGTAAGGCGCATCAGACTCAGTGGGACAATTGGAATTACCACCTACTATCTGCCCCTGGATTGCAGTGCCCAGCACTGTGCCCAGCACCTCCACCATCATCCCTGAGAGCAAACACAAGAACTGACGGTCAGCACACGAATAACAAAACACCAGTGAAATCAGTTTATTTGCACAGGGTGATGTCGTACTGTAGGCTGTAGCAGAGTCCCGCTCTTTCTGGTCCCTGCTGATGAACATGGTGAGGGCTGAATATGGCACATGGAAGCACTGCAAATGTACGAGACCACAACATTAGACAAGTTCACGTCAGTGGACAAAAAGCAAATAAAAAAAATAAAATAAAAAACATGGGCTCAAAATGCGGTACTAACCGTCTGCATTGACTGGAAAAGGCAGTAAAAGACCAGATACCAAATGACCTTCCCCTCTTCAAACGGAGGCACGTACCAGATCAGGAGGTAAGTAAGCACTGCAAACGGGGTGGAGAAAATGATCCTGAGAAGAGATGAGTGGACACAGGTTGATAAAAGACTGAGCATTTCTTTCTTACCTTTGTTTTATTTTCTTTTGTATTTAAGGCAAACACATAGAACCCACTGTTTCCTTCCTTTAAGGGTGTGTCTAATGCATTTTCCCCACTGTTACTGTAGCTCAACCCCTCCTTTTTATATCCCTCCCTGGCAGTCAATTCTTTTCAACTCTTTCTTTTATGCTTTGTGAATAATCCTTCTAATCCTGGCTTGTTAGATCTTGTGTGTGGAGAAAGGGCTCAGCCAGCGCTGCACAAGGAGGCGATAGCTGCTTGGACCCACATCATTCTCACCCCACTCGGCCTCAGCATCCTTCTCTTCAGCCGTGCCCTCTACCTGACCTCAGTCACAGAAACCGGCGATACTACAGACTGCAGTTAAAGCCTCAGTTTTTAAATAAGGAAATCAAACAGTTTTACTTGTTAAGAGAACCATTACAAGGCAGTTTTTGGGGGCCAAAATGAAACTACATTTTTCTCGCTGAAAGTAATCACATAATTTGAGGAAAACTGCAGTTTTTATTAGCATCATGTGAATAAAATGTGACCTTTTAGAGGCCAAACAGGGAGGTGAAGGCTTACAGGGTTGCACCTGACTGCATAATCATGAAACATTTTGTCAAATGGCAACATATATTTAAACAGCTATTTCTTCCTCAGGCTTGTTTCTGAGCCGTCGCACATGCGAGTTAAAACCTGACTCTCCCCAAGCTCCATAACACTAACGGGGAGAGGGTGAGCGTGACATTCACACATGGTCATATGAAATCCCCTTGTTCCCCTTTCACCCATGTGACTCACATGGAAAATAAGAAAACTCCTGATACCTTTTAACGTCCAAGCAAATTTAGGTTAATGAGTACTAATAATTTCCATTTTTGCTCACTGAGCACAGGTTGCTGGTTCACTGGCACAGCAGTGAAAGTCACAGACACATGATCACACTCTTTCCCCCCCCCTCTTTCTAAAAGAAACAAAATCTACTTCTAAAATAAAAAAAAAACCTCATTGAGCTAAGATAATAAGTAAAATGAGAAATGTAGACTCCTGCCAGTCTGGCTGCCTGCCTGTCTTTATGTACATTTCCAGTACAGACAGAAAAAAGAAATAAGAACCTAACAAATCTCTGTATTTTTATCTGGAGGATGTCCCTTTTATGTACATTTTGCTATTTTTCTTTTCTTTTCTTTTTCTTTAAGCGCCTGCTTAGTGGGCTGCCCACTGCTTCACTGAGTGAATGGGTCAAATGCAGAGAAAAACAAGTAATTTCCCCATGGGGATCAATAAAGTATCCATTATTATTATTATTATTAAACTAGCCTCATTATTTTAACCCAGCATGCTTTTTGACCTGAAGTAACCTCTCTACACTTGTACACGCCGAGAAATCATACACACAAAGGAGAACACACCCATATTGGTTTGAAGCTGATGGTGTGTTGTGGGTTGGACCAATCACAGCTTAAGCCAGTAACTTCCCCCTCCCCCTCACTTCCTCCCAGCTACAACATTACAGCTCATGCACAGCTGGCTTTTTCAGTCACTCCACTCCAGATATGGCTGGGGTATCATGTGAGGGGGGGAAAAAAGCTTGTAAAAATATTTAGCTCTGCTCCTCTGCAGATTATATCATGGCCTTGAGAGATTTTTGTAACCAGATACGGTTCTGATATTGTCAAGAAAGCTGCACCATGTTTGACTGTGAGAAGAAAGTCAAGGTCGCCCTTCTTCAGGCAGGGATACCCATGACAAGCTGCCAGCTATGTCACAGTGAACCAAACACACAGCAGATTGCAAACACATATCTAGACTGAAACATAAGTAACAACTAAAACATGGGAGACGATGCTGGTAACTAAACTGGTTTGTTAGGAATGCAAAAATGGTTTCAGGCATTTTCATCTATTTGAGTTTTGCAAATGTTTTACAGGGAAGGAAAAGTACAGCGTGTGTTCAGCTACAAGGACCTTTTGTACTTGCAAAGTTGCAAGAAGAGAAACTCTCCCAGCTGCTGCAACAAATTTCTTACCGAGCCAAGTGTCACTTTCCTACAGGCTCGTCAAACTTAGTTTAGTCCGGGGAGACATGCGCTCAGACTTGATGTCAAGTAAGCTGGACTTTTTAAAACCCTGGTTAAAGTCTTTGTCAGCAAGAAGACTTACACTAATAATAATTCTCACAACCACTGTTATGACCCGATCCATCCCTGTGATTCACACAAGTCACTTAAGTATATCTTGCAGCTCATTTTAGTTTTTTTTCCTGTCTGACTCCCTCACTTTTAAAGCTCAGTTGATGTTAACCAGCTAGCCCAGGCCCATCTTTTATTTTCCCTATTGGCTGACTAGCTGTCCTGCTTGCTACTCTATCAGTCCTCAATATAATTCAACTGCTTCCCTAAAAGGATTTCGTCTCAAGGCTCGATCCAAACTAGGACCGCAGCAGACGATGGTAGCCCTGCTCCTACTCTTCAGCTGGCTGGTTTCAGTGGGTGCTTCAGCCTGCATTTGGTAGGAATGTCTGATGCTGGCACTGTATATGATTCATATTTAGACTGCATTATTGCACTCTTACCATTTATTCCTCCTTAGTTGCTACTTCAAACTTGTTGCCATGGCTACTGATCCTGAGCTGTTTTTTTTTTTCTTGTTGTTGCCAGAGCATTTGCCTCATGTATCTCTGTCCTTACTCAAAACGCAGCATTATCTTATTATCATTCAACATACAGATACCTACCAGGGCATCATGCGGCCAAAGCGGGTGGATCTACTCCGGCTCACCAGGAAACCCACTGTAGGGTCGGTGATAGCATCCCAGGCCCTTCCCACAAACAGGATGATAGAGGCATAGAAGGGGTCCAGCTAGAAGGGAAGGGTGGAAAAAAGTGTGTTAGCTTTGAGACCAAAACAGTGAGGATGCCAAGGACTACCTCATATGGAGAGTGGCTCAAAAGAGCTGTGACAGCAGACTCAGTACAGCTGAGAGCACAACAGAATTAAAATACACAACACTGTCACTTCTTTTATAACAAAGCAGCATTCAAAGCCCCTCTAATGATCTCATCCTCTGAGCTGAATGGCCTTTTTCCAGTTCCTACTGTGTACAGCAGGAAAAAGTCTAATTTGCTAACAAAGCAAACAGGGGGAGTCCGGGTTAACACGCTTGACCGGAGACAGTTTAGCTGATATGAGGCTGAGAAGAACAAACACACACACACACACACACACACACACACACACACACACACCTACCTTGACCCCTGCGTTTGTAACCTGTGTGTGTTCTGCAAACAATTGAATTTTATCGATGTCATTTAGCTGCTGTGTGGCATTGATTTTTAATATTAAAAAACGTTGTGATGAAGAGCTTTTTTTTTTTAAATAATGAAGATCACTTAGTTTTCCTCACACAAATGTTAAATTTTTTTTTATTTTAAATACTGGCATCAGCCCAGAATCTTCACAGTTGGTGCAGCTTTATAAAGGAGGCAGAAGTGTGTGATTTTAACCTTTTGGGTTTTTTTGCCCAGCGCTTGGCAATTACCTGTGCCACATCGAGCAAGTAGATTTGGAGGAAGAAGCCAAGAACAGTGCCTGTGATCTGGTAGGGAGCCCCGCCAAAGGCATAGCACACTTTACTGAACACAGACAGACGATTTCTCTGGGTCTTCAGCTGGAAGAGAAGAAGAGGTGAGAACAGAGGGGAAATGCAGTGATGTTAGTGCATTTAGACATTAAATATGGGTAAACTCGAATTCCACTGGGAAGCTATAAATTAAGGTGTAATTATGTAGACAGTGGGTTAACACATTATCATTGGCTCCATTTCTGCCTTCAGTCTTTAATTCATCCCTCTGATTCAAATCCCTACACCCATCCCTCTGTCAAACTTTGCGTTGCAACGCGGAACTATGAGGTTACTGTAGTTCATGCTGAGTGAAACCACATCACTACATCACCTCAGCACAGCCATTGGCTCCAGCAATGGTATGTTAGAGGTAGTGTGACATTTTATGCTGAATAGCCAACAGCCTCCAGACAGACTAGAGCCTATCAGCGGTAGCCAATACCCTTTCTCAAGCGTGATGTCAGCAAAGGGGGGATTACACACCCTGATTTACAACCATCACGGACACAGAAGCAGAATCACCTCTTGAAGGACGCAAATTGCAACCTTATCAACAGGCACACACAATATTCTCTCTGTGGTCACGTTCCACAGAGTGCATGTCTGGAATTACAGTGATGCAAGACTAAAAATAATACTGATGCTAAATAAAGAACAGAAGCCTGCATAACCTTTAATGTGCTTTAAAGAAAGATCTCCACAGTCTTTCCCAGAGTACAAGAGGACTGCACTGAAAAGTGCCTTTGGATTCAAAGAAAACCACCAGTATAATTTACAGTTTGAACCATGGTGCCATATACATCGCTACTTTTTCATCCAGCAGTCTAAAAACCCAAAGACAATGAATTTAAATGCACATCAAGGTTACTAAAGATTAGCAGCTTTGGGGCTAATGTTTCACAGGAGTTTTGTTACACTTTAAATCTACATCACATTAATGTAAATGATCACAGAGAAGACACTGATGTTTGAAATGCAACCTGCCGTGTATTTTCTCGTGCAAAGATACCGCCACTGTTGAACGATATGGAAGCTATTAAACCATTTTGGGGGTAAATTTAAGGCGTTTATCGTTAAATATAGGGACTTAATTTCAGCCACTTAAACCAAATATGGCTCACAAGTCGTGGCTCTAAAAACAGGATCACGCCACGTTTCTCCACATCTGCCAGCAGCTATATTTGAATGTGACAGAGAGAAAACGCCGGCTTTCGTTAAGGTGTTTGGTCCCTTTAAAACCGGTATGCCAGCATCACGAGAGCTGGAGGACAGATAAACGTGGACCGGGCGAAATTCAAACCTCGAGGGCAGGAAAGGGCACAGAACAAGGCAGGGTGTGAGGTTTTTGGTAAGAAAGGAAGTAAAGACCGCATTTTATCAAACGTTACTTTGAATTTAGGCGCCCTTTAACGCACCTGATTATTATTATTTTTTTAAGTGGGCGCGGCGGGCACATAAATCCTGTTCATTTTAACACCCCTCTTAAAAATCAAACGTGCCGGTTAAACGTCGCTCTTACCTTCACCGTCTTGATCTCTGCATTGAGCGGTTTGACTGACAATAAAGTCGCCGCGTACTGCTCGGCGCCCTCTCCTCGTGCCATTATCTTGTTCTAGTTGATGTTATTTTTCGATATTGTGAAATGTAAATATATTCCTTAGTGTCAGAAGAATGAACCGAGTTCACAGCATCGCCATGTTAGCCAGAGCTCTGGGAGCTTCTGAGTCAGAGCGCTCGTGCTGCTTTCGTCCACCTCATTCATTCTACTATGTGGGCTACGTCAGGTTACACGTCACAATCGGATGTTCCACCATTTTTTCCTTCTTTTTTTTTCCCTGTTCGTGACCTTCAGTAACTATTAAAAGTTTAGTACGCTGGGTCTTTTAAGAAGTTTTCTTTGTGTTAGAAAATCAGTAAAAATTCCAGCTTCAGTGGAGATTGAAGAACCCTTACTCTACCTAATAACGAAGCAGCTAACAGGAAGGTATCAGCAATATCACCAACTTTTTAACCTTTTCTTTGCGCTAATTAATTTAATTTAATTTCATAAAATAATAACTATACACTAGTGATGGCCAAATGAAGCTTTCCGAAGCACTGAAGCTTGTATTGAAAAATGGTTCATTACTCGAAGCTTTTCAACACAGTCCTCTAAGGTGACATCTGGTGGCGAATATTTTGAAGAGCAGCTTGAATCTGCAAAATAAAACGGACTGCTCAATCATCACTGCTCACTCAAGAGTGGAGTTCTCTCCGATATTGGGCCACCGTTCCGTTGCTTTGAACATGTAATTGGTTTTGTCTTCTCGATTGGGGGGCTGAAAAAAATGTAATGCATATTTGCGTAATACATTTTGATCAATAAACTTTCCCTATTTAAACATTTATTTATTTAATACATTTATTTAAACATGCACTATGGTGTGGCCTTTCTTTGCTCATAACTCCTTGATGTTGGTAAATACAATAAGTGAGCAATATATACATTATACATATGATAACGCACAGCACATTATGGAGTATGCCCCTGCTGTGAAGTCCTGCCTCCATCTACTTATCGTTTAATCACTGGACAGCTGGACAGGTTCATATAAAATATTAGATTAGGCCAATTGTCCTATACATATTTTTGACCTAGGGGTGGGATTGATTGTGAACTGGAAAGGGAAAATGCTTAGGGAGCTGAGTACGGCTGCATCGTTACTGATTTGTAGAATCATTTTGATTCATACAGGATCCGATTCAATTTGATTGGAATCTGGAAAGTTTTGCCTCAGTCAGAAATATTACAATTCTGGTCATGTATCAGTATATATCCATAATTTCGTATCTATTAAAAGAAAGCTGACACATGTGAGACTTAATTAGAGATGTAAACAGAGAGTTATGAAACCTGCAGCTGCAGAAGCCAGCGGGAAAAAAAGAGGCAAACACAGCGCGGACCCGACGAAGCACCAAAATCTGATTCTGACGCGTCGGGTCCGCGCTCTGTGTTCACGTTTGTATGCAGAATCCGTAAACCTGCTCCCAGTTACTGTTTTAGCTGCATGGTGTTTGACGACATGTTGTGAGGTTTAACCTGAGATGCTGGCGTTTCAGGCATAATAACGTTAATTTACAAATCGACACGGGATTTTAATGAATCAATATCACTTTATTCAATTTAGCATGGATTGTAATCAGAAAAGCGATAATCAAAACCCACCCCTAATCAAGAACTTGCAAAGTAAGAACATGATCTATGTAAGGTAGCCTTTTTGTTATTTACAGTTAAAAAGAGGATTAGTGTTACTGTGCGCTGGCTGAGTCTCTTTCCTTTCTTAGAAATAGTTTCTCCTGCTCTGGAGAAAATCCACTTGCATGGAACAGAAGAGGCTGTGGAGTGCAGGAACCACACTGCAAGCTGGTAGATATGCAGGTATTCCTGGGTCCTGCAGACTATCACCTAAAAACAATAAACAAAATGATTTTCTAAACTGTAGCAATGTAATGTACGTATAGTGTCAAATACATTTTTGTAGTCTTCATCAGCTTTAATTCACATGGAAGTGTTCCTAAAGTCATATGCTGTAATGATATTTACATTATGAAAACATGATTTTGGACATTTCAAGTTTTTCACTTCAGCAGATAAAATGAATTGAGCAAAATCAACTCAAAATATCTCCACACGCCAGAACGTCCTCTCTTCCTCGCTGGCTCCATATCTGTCAGTGGAATGATCACCTCTTCGCTCTCTGTCACCATCAACACACTCCACGAATCCCATGGATGATTCACTTCCTTATATCCGTTTGAATCAGGTACCGAAGCAGTTACGTGCGTAATGAAGCTTCGGACGTCACTGGTCACGTGATTTTTGCCAAACGAAGCAAGCCTCGACACAGTGCTTCTGAACCAGTGTGTTGTTTTTTTCGACACAAGCTCCGGAGCGTCAGCTTCAAGCGGGCCATCACTACTATACACTCACTGGACATTTTATTAGGCATATCTTAGTAAAGGTGTGGACCCACGTTTGCCTTCAGAGCAGCTTAGACGCAGGAAACTTTCACATAGTTGGTGCGATTTGTTTGGTGCACGTTCACGATCTGAATCCCATTTCATCAAATCCCCAAGGCGCTCTATTGGACTGAGATCTGGTGGCACCCACTATGTAATACAATTCCGTTGAAAAATGAATGTAATAATATGAACTTAGCTTTGTGTAAGAGACAAAAAGCACACTAGAAATAGGATAGCCTACAATACACTAAGTGTTCATGGCATGGAATCAACAAGGTGTTGAAAACGTTGCTGTGAGATTCTGGTCCATATTGACATGACAGTGTCACAGAGTTGCTGCATATTTGTCAGCTGCACCTCCATGGCATAAATCTCCTGTTCCACTACATGCCAAATGTGCTCTATTGGGTTGAGATCTGGTGACAATGGGAGTCATTTGAGTACAGTGAACTCATTGTAATGATCAAGAAACCAGTTTGACATGATTTGGACTTTGTGACATGGGGCGTTATCCTCTGGGAAGCAACCATCAAAAGATGGGTACACTGTGGTCATAAAGCGATGTACATGGTCAAGAATATGTTTGTTACTCTGTTTAAAAAAATTCAAATTCAAATTTTATTTGTCACGTACACAGTCATACACAGTACGATATGTAGTGAAATGCTTAGACAACTGCTCGTGACCTAAAGAAAAAAAAAAGAAAAGGAAATAAATATGAAAAATTAAAAAGGGTAAATTTAACTAGGAAGGAATAAAATATAAATTAAGGTTAAAAATGAAATAACTGTACAACACAAATTAGAATGAATAATAATAATAATAACAATGGATTGGATTTATATAGCGCTTTTCAAGGCACCCAAAGCGCTTTACAATACCACTATTCATTCACTCTCACATTCACACACTGGTGGAGGCAGCTACAGTTGTAGCCACAGCTGCCCTGGGGCAGACTGACAGAAGCGAGGCTGCCATATCGGGTAAATTTAACTGGGAAAGAATAAGATAAAATATATAAATTAAAGTTGAAAATAAAATAACTGTACAACAAAATACACAATACACAGTATAGAACTATATAAGAATGTATGAAGAAATATAAATAAATAAATAAATAAATAAATATATACACAATAACAGCAGCTGTACAAGTATTAACTGGAAATGAAGAATATAGTGACCAGTGTTGTGCAATCCACATTATGTCTTGTGCAGTGCAAATATGCTTAAAGTGATTTAAGTGATGAAGTGAAAACAATGTCCAGAATGTCCAGTGTGTGTGTAAGAACTGTATGTGTGGGTCAGTACTGTGTGGTGGTGTGATTGAGAGACCGTATCGCCTGCGGGAAGAAGCTCCTCCTCAGTCTCTCTGTGTTGGTCTTCAGGGAGCGGAATCGCTTTCCTGACCTCAGCAGAGAGAACAGTCTGTTGTTGGGATGGCTGAGGTCCTTCACGATCTTCCTGGCCTTGGTCCAGCACCGCCTGCTGTAGATTGAGTGCAGGTCAGGGAGCTCGGAGCGGATGGTGCGCCCAGCTGACCGCACAACCCTCTGTAGAGCTCGTCTGTCCTGCATGGTGCTGTTCCCGAAACAGGTTAAGATGTTTCCCGTCAGGATGCTCTCTATGGTGCACGAGTAAAAGTTCCTGAGCACCTTGGAGGGCAGTTGGAAGTCTCTCAAGCATCTGAGGTGGTAGAGACGCTGACGGGCCTTTTTCACCACGGTGTTGATGTGACAGGACCATGATAGGTCCTGCGTGATGTGAACTCCGAGGTATTTGAAGCTGTCCACTCTCTCCACTGGGCACTCGTTAATGACGGGGGTCTGGTAGTTCCTCTCCTGCTTAGTGCTGAAGTCCACTATCAGCTCCTTTGTCTTACTGACGTTTAGAAGGAGGTTGTTCCTCTGGCACCAGTTCTCCAGATTCCTAATCTCCTTCAGGTAGGCCGTCTCGTTGTTATCAGAGATCAGGCCCACCACGACGGTGTCGTCAGCAAACTTAAGATAAGATAAGATAAGATAAGATAAGATAGAACTTTATTAATCCCTCGGGTGGGTTCCTCTGGGAAATTCGGTTTCCAAAAGCACAGCACCGACAGAAGTTACAGTTACAGAATGTTATATATATATATATATATATATTAGGGGTGCAACGATACACAAAATTCACGGTTCGTTTCGGTTCGATACTTTGGTGTCACGGTTCGATATTTTTTCGATACAAAAAAAATGTTCATGCCTTTTTAATTTGTCATTTATTAAAATTATAAATATATATTTTAACTCAAAAGTACAGTTTTTAAATTTAACCCTAACCCTTGTGCGTGTTTTTTATTTTGACAGCGAATGCGCACCTGCGGACCACTTATGTGCAGCCCTGGTTATTTAGCTCGTCATATTGCAGCCACAGAAATTATTTTGTCCATGAAACCATAAAGCTGCACTTTCTTTTTGCCTTATAGTCTGATTTGTCATAACTTCTCCGTTTTGTGGTAAGCTTTTCTTTGGCTGTCACTTCTTCACCCTGACCTGTCTTATTTGGCTCAGCAGAACTGAAATGCTTTTACACATGCACTCACATAAGCTCAGCGATTCTCTGCGCGATCAACCTCTCACATGTTTAAGCTGCGGGAGATTTCACTTGTCATGTTTGCATAGTAAGCTAACGATTAATAAGACGATGTCAGAGGAATTGGTGCACAAATTATCATCACTCACAGATCAGTGCTGTCGCTCTCTATACACAGTTCGCACGATTGCAAAGTGAAAGCAAAAAAACAAGCGCAAATTCAAACGCGATTTCAATATGTCACATATTGACAGTGGCTCACCGATGCCAATGACATAATTACCCAGCTACATTTCCGAAAGAATGCAAAAGCATTGACATATATTTTTCCTTCCTACAATAGCCCGACGGGAAAAATCGCTAGCCCTGGGACATCGGGCTAGCGATATTGCGAGCCCTGTAACTGATTGAGGAATCACTCATCTTTGGAAAAGAGAGTTTATTACAGAGAAATGGCTCTTTCCAAAATAAAAGCTATACTATCCGCTTCTTCTGGGCTATATTCTCAGCAGCATATTAAACATATCAGGTCCCCATAAGGAGAATCCTGTGCTAACGGCTGTCTAAATGACTCTGTAAAGTTTGTAGCATGCATGCTTGTTGTTTTTGTCTGCTTCCACTTGTCTTTGCACTAGGATGATGTCGGCGTAAATGTGCAGTCATATTTGTTGTGTTCCCACTAGTGCTTTCAGGTTAATCTCGTTGAAATGACCTTAACGCCACAACACGGCAAATCTCCGTTAACGAGCTACCCCTGATCGCCCCGTGCGTGGGGCTGGACGGCCAACACATTAACGAGCTAACTGCACTAACACACTAGCTCCCACCCATGTAATTGAGCACTGTGTGGCACATCCAACATACTGTTTTACTTTAGTCCATGACTCGCTTACCTTCAGGGTCATACGTCACATGAAAACCAAAATAATTCCAAATGCCAGATCTGAATGAGGGTGGGGGAGGTTCAATTTGCCATGTTGCAAGGAGAGCTTAAGCTAGCTTGCCCTGCGCTCTTCCTTCTGACGATGCCGTCTGTGTTGAGCGCTCAGTGGATCTGCGCTTGACAGTGCAGCCTAGGCGGAGTAGTTGAACGCAGATCCACTGAGCGCTCATCACAGACAGCATCAGAAGGTAAGTTGATAAAATAAATTACAAATTTTGTATTGTTCGATACATATGTGTACCGAACCGAAAGCACTGTATCGAATGGTTCAATATCAATACGAATATCGTTGCACCCCTACTATTTGGGCACAAGCATCTAATGCAATGAAATAAAATAATAATAATTGCCTATTCTACATGCAAAAAAATATTTAATATAATATAAGAAGCCACATCATGCAGACAAATATGATTTGTCAGGCTTCAAATGTCTACTGTACAAAAGGCCAGCCAGTTCGCAGAACTCACGAACGGAGCCACATCTGCGGAGTAAGATATCAGCATACGGCTGCCGTTTAGCCAATGAGCGGTGAGGCAACCCATTCTCTTCACCAATCAGAAGACACAATTCTACCTCATCATTACGCACACGTCGACGCAGAGAGTTCGGTCGGAGCTGCAGGTGGGAAGAGTCAGCAGAGTTTTACTCACCGTGTGGATTTTCATTCCTTCTAATGCTGTTAGCGGTGTGCGTCCATGAGACTGTACGTTTCTGTGTTTTATCGTGTTTGTTCTTTGCTGCGGCCATTATCCTCCCTTGTTTAATCCTTGGCGCACACTTTGTTTACCGATTGTTACTGCCGTTTACTGCGAAGCAGCCTCTGCCGTGCGGTCATTAAGGGACCGTCACTAATTTCTCATGTTAGCTCTAATGTAAAGTGCCTAGTTGGGATTTATGTAAATAGTAAAATTAGCATTTGTTGACACTCCCTTATTTTGGTTGACTGTTCCACTATCCAGTATTGCTTGTATTGTTGTATTACACATTTAATTCACTCTGTTCACATAATTATGGAAGACTTTTATGTTCTTTCCAACAGAAACCACACCATCACTCACAGATACCTGAGTGGCAGTGGATTTTGTGGATACGCCATCTGTTCTTATTGGACAACCCTGTTGAGATTGTGGATTCATAGAGTCAGCACCTTATCATCTACATCAGTCATAGTCAGGAGGTCAAGTCCATCCCTCTTACAGTGACCTCCTCCATTACATCTACACTGTGGAGGGTGCTAAGTGCTGTCTGAGATACCCTCTTGTAATCAGTGTTATGCTTAGAGCTACATTGGGTATTAGTGATTGCAGGTACTCAGTATGGAGCCCTTTTCCCACCAAACGTGCACAGTATTGCAAAACATTATCAATTAATATTTAATCTTCATTTATTATGTATAACTGTAGGGAAACCATTACTTAAGCAGGCATAAAGAAATGCAAAACAGTTGTGCTACTGTTCAAATTAGTCATGCTACCTGTGGTCAATGTTTGGGAAAATGAAAAATAAAAATCTTTTATGAGGCATTGTATAGTGCAAAAGACCACTCCTCCTGTTTGGATTCCTCATTTTCCAGCCTGGTACTGTGCAAATAAGCCTGGCTGATAAAGTCATGTCATCTGTTCTCAAATGTAGCATATTCCAAAAGGGAAGTGGGGCCTTTTTTGAAACAAGATACAATCTGTTCTCTTCATACATGCATAAAGCAAATAGCTTAAAAGGCACCATACAGGACTGTGCACTTTATATATGTAAGACTGCAGTAAAGCAGTAGTTTCCTTTTTAACACTGGACGTCTCAGAGAGCAGCCATTTGGCTTTTCTACCTTTAAAACCTGCCTTCCAGCCAAATGGCTGGTAGGCTTTTAGCTAATATCCTTAATCACCTGTGAACAGCTGCTTTTGTTATGTAAATAAGGTTTGGCCATGCTGAGCCACTTGGAGTGGTTAGTTTCCTGAGCCACAAGGAAACTTGTGTTTCACTTTGCCATCTTAGGGAGAAATCAACACACATGGGTGTATTTCCTGTGTTGCTGAGATTTATTGATAAAAACAGTACAAAAAAACAAAAAAACAACAACAACAACCATTTGCACACATATTTACAAATAATAATAAAAAGTGAGTGAGTACATTTCAACATTTTCAGCAATCACTCACAATCCTGGCACTGCCATGGTATCTGTAGTCTGCATTTACCACATGTGTATCTGTAGCAGTGAACACATCGCACAGTGGCATGATTGTTCTTGCATTTGTGTTTGACCTGACACATGGCTCTTTTTCCAGGGCTAGGTGTGGAGGGTTGTGTCTGAAGCAACTGTTCTTTTCTTGCCTTCTTCGCAGCTACATGAGAGTGAGCCAACTCTCTTGCAAGTTCCACCAGGAAGTCCACCCATCTTTCCTGCGTCCCGGTGCATGCTTGATACAGCACATGTGCATTCAGTGCTGCCATGTCAATCATGTTATAGAACACGGCAAATGGCCAGCGCCGTGCTCCTCTGCGGACAGTGTACTCCCGCACCATCTGGTCCATCACATCCACGCCACACTTTGTGGTGTTGTAAAGGGTGACGGTGTTTGGCTTCCTTTTGGTGGTGTTATCAGTCTGAACCACGCTGTGCATGCTGCTAAGAATATAGACTGTCTTCTTCCGTTTGGCCGCATACGCCGTCAGCGTGGCAGCAGAGGTTGAAAACACCTAAGAAATAAGATAAATTGTTATTTCTATAGCACTTTTACACACAATGAAACACATAAACATAGAACCACAAAAGACCTGCAACATACCTGAGTGGTGAATTCATTGCGATCTGTGCGTCTAGCGGATTGAGGAATTTCCCTGCGAATCTTGTTGACTGTGCCGAGGACGGTGGTTTTCCGTGTAAGAAGTTTTTGCGCAAGTGAAAGCGATGTGAAAAAATTGTCCGTGGTAACATTTCTGCCCTTGTCTAGGAATGGTTCCATCAGCCTCATTACTACATTTTCAGACAGTCTCTCCCCACTGGGACGATTGTGGTCCTTGCCAAGATATGGGAAGACATTGCAAATGTACTTGGATTTTAGGTCGCAAGCCACCCAAAACTTGATCCCAAACTTGTCAGGTTTACTTGCAATATACTGCAGGAAACAGCACCGAGTCTTTGATGGGACTGCAGCGAACTTATCAGTCTTTGCTCGATCACTGCGGGTGGACCTGTCATCAAAGCGTAGGTGTTGCATGATGTCTTGGAAGCGGTTTTGCGGTATAGTTCCAATGATCTGTGGGTTTCCCAGGTTTGCTGACCAGCAGTCACGTAGTGATGGAACCCTAGTAACCCCCCGCAAGACAATTGCATCCACCTCAACACAAAAGGAAGTTCACAGCTTTTAGCAGCTCCCCCCCACACACACAAACAAAGAGGCAGTTGGCAGTTAGAAATCAGCAATCATTCACACACCCCCACTCCCCTCCAGAATTCTCAGATAACGACCTAATTTACATATGAATTGATGCTAAAAGACTAGCCAATTTAGCTTCCACTTGGCTGACAGAGGGTTAGAAAAGTCTGAGACATAAGATTTCAGCTTGTGAATGTAAATTAAATAGATTAATAATGTTTCAATATAAATATGTTACAAAATGCTTTAAGAGCAAAAATTCAAAAACTGCTGTAAGTGAATTGTGGAATGTCCACTGACATTTCTTCCCTCAGCAGTACGATCTGGCCATATAACATTTACATACTGCCAAAGTTATTAGGCCTGTGCACTGAGCCTTCACTGTGTCATTGTGAACAGCACTATTATGTTTTTATGGCCTCAATAACAGGGGTCATTAACCTTTTTGTTCCCATTCCTTTTTGTTCGAACACAGAACCTTGTTGGAATTTGAGCATATACTAAAAAGAGACATGGAACCCATTACAACAAATCTGATAATACCAAACAAACACACTGGAGGAGTTTATGCTTCTTTTTAAAGAAAACTAAAAGACACAATTTTCTCCCAGCCGGAGTGAAACAAAGTCTATATGGTTACTTTGGTGTCAGTGCAGAGAACTTAGCTAGTCTTATGACATATAATAACCTGAAACATCTTAATCCTGCACATATAGATGCTTAGGAAAACTGCATTCCAGTTTAAAACGCTTTATGTAAATGAATAAAACCACAAAGGCTGCTTTTACTGAGAAAATTGAGTTTTTGTTTCTATCGGGGTGTAATAACACATCTTATAAAATATTTAATCTCATTTATCAAAGAGTGTACAGTTAGTATGTGTTGTTTTTGCGTGTAAGAAAGATCAATCTGGCTACATAATTTACTTTATATTTCATCAATTAAAAAAAAAAAAATTCTATCCAGATCAGGGTCACAGAAAGCAAACAGAGACAGGGTACACGCCAGAGAGGTCAACAGTCTATCACAGAGAGACATACAACCATGTACTCTCACCCGCAATCAATTTATAATCAATAAATAAGCCAACAAGCATGTTTTAAGACTGTGGGAGTAAAACATAGAAACAGAGGGCCCCGGGCTGGCACATTCAAACCCTGAACCTACTGACTGTGAGGCAACAGCGTGTTTAATTTTATAGGCCTTTTCTAATGAAAATGCAAATTTACCTGTAGTTAAAAACTGAGGACTTGGAAGCAGCACAAGTGAGTCCTTCTGTGGTTGCTGATGAGTTTATACTTTCTGGTAAAAACAACAAAAAAACAACAACTAAAGTATATATATTTAGTATCTTCAGATAACTGAAGGAGCCTAAAATACGATCGTATAGTAATATCTGAACAGTTCAATTAAATTATAACAATCATAAAAATATGCCTGTTTCAGCACCAGAAGAAAATAATCTCTTCGCAAACTATATGCAGCAAAAACTTTAATTCTAGCGCCATCTAGTGGATTTACCCATACATAGAAAGCGAAAATTTGCCAGAACGGAAAAGATGTGAATCTCATAAATCTGTGACGCGAATTCACTATTTTTAGACCCAGCAATGATACATGATTCACTAAAACCATGATTCAGATGAAGTGGTCCCTATTATTTTTCACTATTGACTCATAGGGTACCTGGATTACTCATATGGGTGAGCTGGAAGCGGCACAAACAAAATGAGTCCTTTCGTGGTTGCAAGGCAGAAATTCAAAGAATAACAAGGATATATATATATATATATATATATATATATATATATATATATATATATATATATATATATATATATATATATATATATATATATATATATATCTCTCCATTCGCTTCCGCTTATCCTTTCCAGGGTCGCGGGGGGCGCTGGAGCCTATCCCAGCTGTCATGGGGCGAGAGGCAGGGTACACCCTGGACAGGTTGCCAGTCTGTCGCAGGGCCAACACACAGGGACAGACAACCATTCGCTCTCACATTCACTCGCACATTCACACCTAGTGGCAATTTGGATTATCCAATTAACCTATCCCCACAAGTTGCATGTCGAATCGAATTTCCCAGAGGAACCCACCCGAGGGATTAATAAAGTTCTATCTTATGTCTTTGGACGGTGGGAGGAAGCCGGAGTACCCGGAGAGAACCCACGCAAACACGGGGAGAACATGCAAACTCCACACAGAAAGACCCCGGCCTGATGGGTGTTTTTATATATATATATATATATATATATATATATATATATATATATATCCCTACATAACTGGAAAAGGGCTTCTGTACGACTGTTTACAATTTGTAGTGATGCTGTTTGTGATCTTTTCAAAATTACAGCTTCTCTGCATAGTGGTAGATATCGTTATTGCAATATTGAACTATTGCAATAGATAAATAAAAAAAAGATTAAAAAAAAATCTGAGAATCATCTTCTCAAAATCAGTGAAGGTGAGGCACAGCTTAATCCTTTTTAATGAGCCTTAGCTCAAAGAAGCTTGCTCTGACAACAGCTTCATTTTGTTGATTAGTGGTTTCGGTTAACCGGTGTTTCTAAATTGCCCATAGGTGTGAATGTGAAGGATCTAATGTAAGGGCCAAGAACACCACTTACGATGGTGAGAGGATTGTAACAATAGAACATCAGTTTTCTCTTCCATCCATCCTCTTTTCCTTGTCAGGGTCGCAAGAGTCAGGGTCCACCCTGGACACGTCGCCAGGCTAACAGACTGTCATTCGCATTCAACTCAACCTCACTACTGCATGTCTTTGGACTGTGGATATAGGCTAAATGGTGGAATTGAACTCAGGACCTTCTTTCTGTGAGACAACAGTGCTAATCAACAGCTGCCTGTTTCTTCATTTCAAATTCAAATCAAATTCAAATTCAAATTCTATTTGTCACATACACAGTCATACACAGTACGATATGTAGTGAAATGCTTGGACAACTGCTCGTGACCTAAAGAAAACAAAAAAGGAAAAGGCTATGAATAAGATAGGAAATAAATATGAAAAATTAAAAAGGGTAAATTTAACTAGGAAGGAATAAAATATAAATTAAGGTTAAAAATGAAATAACTGTACAACACAAATTAGAATGAAGGGTAAATTTAACTGGGAAGAATAAGATAAAGATAAATATATAAATTAAAGTTGAAAATAAAATAACTGTACAACAAAATACACAATACACAATATAGAACTATATAAGAATGTATGAAGAAATCTAAATATAAATAAATATATACACAATAACAGCAGCTGTACAAGTATTAACTGGAAATGAAGAATATAGTGACCAGTGTTGTGCAAAACCAAAGTCCAGAAAGTCCAGTGTGTGTGTAAGAACCATATGTGTGGGTCAGTACTGTGTGGTGGTGTGATTGAGAGACCGTATCGCCTGCGGGAAGAAGCTCCTCCTCAGTCTCTCTGTGTTGGTCTTCAGGGAGCGGAATCGCTTTCCTGACCTCAACAGAGAGAACAGTCTGTTGTTGGGATGGCTGAGGTCCTTCACGATCTTCCTGGCCTTGGTCCAGCACCGCCTGCTGTAGATTGAGTGCAGGTCAGGGAGCTCGGAGCGGATGGTGCGCTCAGCTGACCGCACAACCCTCTGTAGAGCTCGTCTGTCCTGCATGGTGCTGTTCCCGAACCAGGTTAAGATGTTTCCCGCCAGGATGCGCTCTATGGTGCAGGAGTAAAAGTTCCTGAGCACCTTGCAGGGCAGTTGGAAGTCTCTCAAGCGTCTGAGGTGGTAGAGACGCTGTCGGGCCTTTTTCACCACGGTGTTGATGTGACAGGACCATGACAGGTCCTGCGTGATGTGAACTCCGAGGTATTTGAAGCTGTCCACTCTCTCCACTGGGCACTCGTTGATGACAGGGGTCTGGTAGTTCCTCTCCTGCTTAGTGCTGAAGTCCACTATCAGCTCCTTTGTCTTACTGACGTTTAGAAGGAGGTTGTTCCTCTGGCACCAGTTCTCCAGATTCCTAATCTCCTTCAGGTAGGCCGTCTCGTTGTTATCAGAGATCAGGCCCACCACGACGGTGTCGTCAGCAAACTTGATGATGGTGGTGGAGCTGGTAGTGGCCACACAGTCATATGTGTACAAAGAGTACAGCAGGGGGCTCAGAACACACCCCTGGGGGGCTCCAGTGCTTAATTTAAAAATTAGGGTCAGCCATGTTTTAATGCTTCCTGTTGGGTGGCATCATGTTTCAGTTGTATTTTTAAAAAAAATAAAGACTAAAATGAGCACAAAATGAGAAAGAAAAAAAAGATGTGATTTTTGAAGTAGACACTGCTCAGTACTTTTGATTTGTTTCCTAATGTGTTTTAAATGCAAGACTTTGCTCACTCTTTGAGCAGTTTTTACCTGCGTGCATTAAAAATAGCTGCCTGCCTTCCAACATCTCCCTCTCTGTTATCTCACTCTAGTTTTTCAGGTGCACTTCAAAGAAACCAATTCCCAGATTATTTACCCTTAGCAAGCACCAGGTGGCAGTCTAAGTCAGTCTACTATAGCAGTGTTCTCATGGCCTCTTTGAACCGTTTCATTAAACTTTGGCACATACCTGTTAACTGCAAAAGTCTTGAGCCAACACTAATTTCTTTCTATTTCGTTAGGAAAAAGAGAAGTAGCTGCAGCGGTTCACTGAAATATGCATGGAAATTGAGTGTATGGCGGCGGGGGGGCAATTCTAACAAACTTCAAAGTCAATATTTGGTATGAACACCTTTATTCTTTCCTGAACTTCTCTGCACATATTGAAAATTTTAACCAAAAACTTTAAACCTGAAGTGATGACTCTATTAGACGTGTTGCTACTGATCGGCAAATCATCCTTGTGTAATTTGGCATGCCTCAGCATTTTCTCCCCATTTCCCCGTTTCTGGCTAATAGATCTTTGCACATCAGATCAGTGCACAACTACAATTTTATGCCCGTTATGACTATCTGGCATTTTTCAGAGATTCAACTAAAGAGGTGAACAAATGATGTGTTTTTGTGACAGGCTGCTAGAAACACAAAGATTCTTTGCTAGGTTCTCAATTTTAGACAAAACACTGGTTTGTCCTTTGAAATATTTGCACAGAACTTAGTTAATCTTGTATGTAAAGTGCTTCATTGGGTTTGAAGTGACTGACAGTGCTGTGATGAGAAACTGCAGAATGGTGAAAAAAATCAATTAAAAACTGTAAACATTCTTCAATCATATCTTTAACCACACTCACTTTCCACAAGTGTTGATTTCATCATTGTGTTAATTCAATAACTTACACAGCAATCATATCTACAATCCTTTCACTATGTGCGGCAGTTAACTGAGGAAGTGAACACGTGTGAGATAACATCAGCAGTGAAAAGCTGATGTAATGCGTGCTTTGACTGATACAAATCTTTGGTATGTGACAACAGTTAACAGGTAAAACTGGCGCCCTGCTGAATGCACTCTCATAGTATTCTCAGGAAGGCCCTGAGGTGTCACACTATGATGGCTTACATCCCACGGGAGCAATAAGACTTTGGGGATTTATTTATGTTTTCTTTCTCCTGCGCAGTTGGTTGGCTGGTTCCATTTTTAGACCTGTTAAAGATATTTGGGAGGATAGGGTCAGAGTTCGGGGTTAGGAGGTTCTGTGTGTCACTGGGGTCGTGGGGAACAGGGCACCCCCTCCCTTCTGTAGCAAATGGGTACAATTCTACAGACAGACCCTGAAAACCCATCGAAATTCCTCCACAGCAGTGCTTGATGTTCTTCATGCTGCTGAGTGGGTGTTACAGATACATGAGGGCTCTACTAAGGGGGAAACCAAAGTCCCTACACCCCCTTTTTACCACCCTCACACATATGTTACTATAACAATAAAGAACAAAGGAGGGTACTTGAAGTTAAGCTGGGCAGTGACCTGGGGAGATACTATTGTTGGTGTTAAGCATTGTTACCCCTACATTGTCTCGGATGAGGAAAGTATCTCCAGGTTTTAACGAAAGGGACCGAAAAGACGAGCAGAGGAGGAGGAACTCATCTGAATTTTATGAGACCAGTGTTTTTCTTCTTTCTCTTTGGCAGGGATGAAACAGTCCCAACATAGCAGACTGAGGGCTGGTCCACTGTGTAATTATAGGATGTGAAGCTGCAGGATCTAAAGCCTGTGGTCTTTGCTTTGAGGGCAAAAGAGCTCCAAAATCAGCTTAAAATGAGCCCAGATTTCAAAGTGTTCAACTCATTTTTTATTTAGACCACGTTGAATCTGCTTTAAAATATCACAAGGTTCTGCAGACATTATGAGTTTTCCTTTATTTTTGCTATTTTTAAAAAGTCACAACAATTTGAACAACACAAATAAGATGAACTCTATATTGATACGAAGACTTGTAACTTAAATTCAGCTTATACTTTAGACATATGTCTCACGTCCTGGGCGCTCACTACTAGGGATGGGTATCGTTTAGGTTTTATCCGATACCGGTGCCAAATCGGTACTTTTGAAACGGTGCCGGTGCTCAAACGGTGCTCAAACCGGTGCTTAAAGAATGGAGAACACAAAATTGGTCCAAAAACCTCTCATGTTCAGCTGTTTTTTGTAAAAAGATAACAATGTTAGCCTTTTCTGCAGCTATGGGGCATATATGGTATCACTCTTGGCTGGAAGCAGTGCTTAAACAATGGAAAAAACACAAACTTTGTCCTAAACCTCTCATGTTTAACTGTTTTCCACTTTTTCTTTGGTCATTTTAGCCTTTTTAGCCAGGGTGAAGGGAGTATCTGCCATCAAACAAGAAGACAGCAGCATGTAGCTATGATGATGTTTGCTAGTTCACCTTACATGCATTAATGTAATAACGTGGTTAGCCTACTCACGCAGAGAAGAACGGCTGCTGCTGCCATCATCATCCGTCATCATTTCTGCTACACTGGCAGGGCTAGGGGCCAGGACTCTCCTCTTCGTGTTTTTGGGGGATGTTGCATAACAGGCAACCCACCCGCAGTAGATGTGCTCGGTGTGAGGTCTCGCAGCAAGCTATCAAATACGGCGCATTTCTGGGCTTTTAAAAAAAACGCTATGCGTCGCCAGGTGTTTCATCGGATTCTTGGTGTTACCTCCTTTGACAGTATCACAGTATCAGCTTAAAGCACTTGTTGCTGCTGAGTTTGCATATTTTGCTATGAAGTACAGCCAGACTTTTAACCGCTTCGCCTTGGGCATTTTTAATCTGTAGCTCTGCTTTAACAGAACGTACGTACGTACCTGGCCCCGCCTACTATCCTCGGAAACGTAAAATGATTGGCTAGAATCTAAAGTGTGTCACAGCTCAGGAAAAAAAAGCACCGAAATAAAGCACCGAAATGTGCGCTGCTTTTCGGTCTGGTTACTACCGTTTATGTCAGAACCGGTGCCATCATGGCACCGGACACCGGTACCCATCCCTACTCACTACTGAGTTTAAGTTCTGAACTTTCAGTGGAGATAGAAATGGTTACTCTTGGCATACGCCATCTGCTCAGGAAGCTCTAATTATGTGTTGAAACGCTCCAGAGCTGCTACTTGCCGGGCTGTGTTTGGAGAGTTTATGTAGTCTTTTGTAAGCTGGTGATCTTTAAAATCAAGAATTAAAAATTTTAATCTCTCAGTGCTTCAAAATCCTCAAAAAAAATAAAAAATCCTATCTTCTGACTCTACTTATGTCGTGCCAGGACCAGGGCAATTATTAGAAGATCCAGTAATCAATTTTCCTCAAACTGACTGAAACTGCCTTTGCTGCCCAAACCGACAGTGACATGTGGCCAACTTAAAGTCAGTCACTGACCAAATAAGCCCCAGTCACCAATCAGAATCCACAATTTGGCTTCAGTATCACAGCGTGCGTACCCTATGGACCAAACCAATCAATATTTTAGGAGGGTGGAAAGATTTGGGATGGCGTACAACACTGGCAAACTTTGACCTTTTGCTTGCCAGTGAGCACAAAGCCTCATCATTATCCAGTGATTACATCATGATCAGTGTTAACATGATTAAATCTCTGAGGTCACTTGAGGGCAGACTTATGCTGCTGGCAAAGCTGTAACTGTCATCTGTAAGCAGGAAGTTAAAAGCAAACATAGCAGTGTTTGTTTAACACGTTAACCTGCAGCTGCTGGAAAACTTTGCACCAACTGTAAAGAAGATTACTCTGATCACTTCACCCCCACCGCCAGATATTTTAACACCTGAACTTGGTGCTTGGTGATCTTTTGTGATAAAAGCTGGTCGTTCAAAGGTGTGCGCTCCACCCAGCGGCAGGACAATGTTTCATAACTTGGGACAGAATACACCTATTAACTACTTCAGACTCTGTCTTTGTGGACATGTTGTGTATGGAAATGAAGGTCTATCTCCTTTGAATTCATAGCTTTTGTAATACAAATGAAGAGGCCTGCTAGTGTGATTCAACAGGGGTTTGCATGCAGCTTTGGAAAACTGCTCCATGCCCAGTCAATCCACATTTGAACTCATTTAAGAGTAACTTCTTACCACTGCTTATCAGTAATGGAGATTAACTCCAACTACTCTGGCATTTTTTTTATAGCCTTTAACTGGCAGTTCTGCTGATTTTGATGGGATTAGAGAAAACGGTCTTAATCTTAAAAGTATTGTTTGGTTTCAGGGTTGACAGCCTTGTCTCGCAGTTTTGTTTGATTAGAATAGAATTAGAATTAGAATTAGAATTAGAACAGAATAGAATAGAATAGAATAGAATTCAACTTTGTTGTCATTGCACATGCACAGGTACAGGGCAACGAAATGCAGTTTGCATCCATCCAGAAGTGCTTTAGTGATATAGATATATTACAATATATCAGATTAGAGACTGAAGTGAGTAACGACATCAACTGCAACGTGGCCCCACAGTGAAAACTATGCAGGGTCTAAAACTGATTTAGGGCTACATGCAAAACAATGTCAAAATACTGAGTCAGCCCTTTATCTGCAGCACTTTTCATGCAAAAATGGCTCCCGTGGGTATTATCATGTCAAGCACAAATATTTTATTGGACCAGAATGCATCAGATTCAACATTTTACTCTTTAATTTTGTAACAAAATGAAAACCGAAAACTGACATGTAATTAAACGAGTTAAACGAAACATTTTGGGCATGCAGTTTTGTTGACTGTGACAAGTTAAAATCCATTAGGTTTTAGTAATATATTATTTAGTGCTTTATAATTTATGATTAACCATAAAACGTTCAATTCAAAGTTAAAATTCAATAAGGTGGAAATATTCCACACCACACCAAACAGTAACAAGTCTTGATCTAGCACGTTTGCCCTGCATTGTTCTTCTGCAATGGAAAACATTTCCTAGCTTCCCTTATTCTTCTTTCCCCCATTAGCCCACAATTGCCAAGAACAGTGAAAAATGATATGAAAACAAGTGTCAGTTATTGTAATCATTACTGGTGTAGCAGCCAGGGCGGGGCTGTGCAACAACCCCACTTACACTACGGCTCTGATGCAAATGAAGGGGACTTACCCGGATCTACAGCTTGCTGCAGAATTTTCTGAGGCTCCTCCCTGCTTCAGACGCCTTATAACAGGGTATCTCACTGGCGCGAAAAACGCACTGTGTGGCTCTTTATTGTGGAGGCCGGAGAGAGTATCGTGCGTGCTGTTTCTGCACCGGCGTTTTTTGGGCTCCCTCTTATTTTTTAGTTCTTTTGTTTTATTTATCTGGAACAAAAACGTGTAGATCGCACACCGGAAACAACTGGATTTGGTTTTAATCCATTACATTTTCGTGAATTGGGTCTTTCGTTGCCGTTAGGTGGGATTTATATTTTTTCCCCTGTGCGCTTTATTACGCATCGGACATTTCGAGGAGAGCCGGTAAGTGGTTTAATTCTGTAGTCTCGTCTTTGAAAGTTTCACTTGAAGAAACGGACCTGTTCAGTAACAGTGTGCCTGCTCAGTGATCTCCTCTACCGCTTCACATAGCTGCTTAGTGGAACAAAGCGCTGTTTTCAATTCAGGAAATACTGTCTGGCACTTTTACGCAGGTATTGTAGCCTCTCGTATGCCCTCACACTTGTTTTAAATCCCAAGTTTGCACACACACACACACACACACACACACACACACACACACACACACACACACACACACACACACACACACTTATATATAACTAGATTATTTAATAACCATATGTGTCTGAACAGCTTGAGTCCATCAGCACAAAGAGGAGCATCTGCAAGATGGCATCAATTATTGATATGGTCCCATTTGTAGAAAGTAGGCTGTTAGGGGGATTGCGATGTCCTGATAGTGTCCCATTAGATGGATGGGCTACTTGATATGTGATCGTGCATGTGCTGGGAACTAGGCTGCTTTAAAAAGATCATTGCTAATCTCTCTGAAATTTCCTCTCTGGTTGTGCAGAACGTTGTTCAGAAGCCACTCGTGTGTGCCACTGGATCATTCCTGGGAATAAACTCTGGAGGATATTATTAGCCGGGAAAATGGACTTCGACTCGCACTATTTTTTCGATTATTTGGATACCGAGGAGGATTTTTACAAATCAACCGCACCAAGCGAGGACATATGGAAAAAGTTCGAGCTGCTTCCCACCCCTCCCATGTCTCCCACCCGGACTCTGTACCCCCTCTCGCCGGGAGACAGGCTCAGCGTGTTTTCCAAAATGCTGGGCCAGGAGGACGAGTGCGAGGGTCAGTTCATCCCGGACACCGAGGAGTTATTCGGTAACCTCAGCTCCCACATAATTCAGGACTGCATGTGGAGTAGCTTCTCTGCCAGCAAGCAGCTGGAGAAGGTCAACGGGAGAACGCCGGCTGCGGGGCACACCGGTGTTTCCCCCGTCCCCCAGATCTCCGCAAGAGCGAACAAAGCGCAGTGCGTCTCGCCCGGTAGCCTGCTCTCCATCAAGGCGACGGACTGCGTTGACCCCGCTGCTGTTCTCACCTTCCCCGCAAGCAGCTGCAGGAAGCCGGCGTCGTCTGGCTCTGAGTCCCGCTCTGATTCCTCTGGTAAGGATACAGCCATGCCTCTGATTTGCCCCACCCTGCCCTGCTCCAGGATTAAATTGCCCATAACAGTGCGTAATTTGGAAAGCGGGGGCTGCGGTTGCATAGCTGTGGTCTGACTTGCATGGCGAGGTTATCAAGTGTGACACAGTCACCTAAAGGCTGGAAGCTTGCTGAGTGTAGTATTTTAAAAACCGCGCCCCTGCTACTCTCGCTCTACCCCCCTTCAATTCTCTATCTTCCTCTGGCTCTGCATTGAAATCAGAGTGCAGTAGAAGGGTGGGGTAACCCGCTGATGATTTATTGCTGCTTCAAAAACACTGACAGACCGTGAGAATAACTTTCAAGCATTTCCCAAATTAGGGGTTGTCCCCTATCAGCATAAAAAAGTCTTCATTGAAACTGCTGAATAATGCTCAGTGGTTAAAGCCTCAATTCTTGCCATGGAATTGAACCTGGCATGCACCACCACTGCTCTAAGCGCCTCACCTGCTGCTCTGCCATCCTGGCACTGATGGATAGAGATTTGCTTGTTTGTTTTATGGAATTGCTTTTAAAGGTTGAACTAGCTTGAGTGCTTTGTAGGAATTTGCAAGTTTGTAGAGTGAGTCCCTTTTCTGTGTTTACTGATGAGTTATTTGTCTGTGTGATGACAGATGATGAAGAGGAGATCGATGTCGTCACTGTGGAGAACAAGCAGAACCGGGTGCGGCTGGTAAATGTCCGAAAACCAGTCACCATAACGGTCCGAGCAGACCCCTGCCCCAAACGTTTTCACATGTCTGTCCACAGACAGCAGCACAACTATGCCGCTCGTTCCCCAGACAGTGAGCCAGAACCGGAGGAGGAGGAAGAGGATGACGATGAGGAGGAGGAGGAGGAAGAACCCCCAAGCAAGCGTGCCTTTATGGGACCTGGTGCTTCAGCTCATGTCTCCCAACCATCATCCTCCTCGGAGGCTTCGCAGAACTCGGACACAGACGACACGGACCGCAGACGGAACCACAATTTCCTTGAGAGGAAGAGGAGGAATGACCTCAGGTCTCGTTTCCTTGCCCTACGGGATCAGATCCCTGGCCTGGAGTCGGCCAAAACGCCAAAGGTGGCCATCCTGACCCAGGCGACAGAGTACCTCATGGAGCTGCACAGCAGGGAGAAACGGCAGCTGCAGGAGAAGAAGCGCCTCAAATCCAGACGCCAGCAGCTCCTTCGCAGGCTATCTGAACTCAAGTGCTCTTGAGCCTCCAAACAAGCGCGCCTTCAAAATAAACTGCCTCATTCACCCCCGAGAACTTTTGCTCACAAGTTACCCGTCACTTTTGAAAAGCTATGCTTTTTTTCTCCTACATGCCTCATGTGAATAGCTGTGAAATTTTTTCGGAATGCATTCAGCTGTTGTTGTGAATTGACTGTGCTGGCCTGTGAACCTGTTCTGATGATGAGGAGTGGTTAGATTTTTTTTTTTTTTGGTCAATAGTTGGGTTGATGAATTGATGCTCATCAACACCATGATGTGAATTGCCTGTTAATTGCTTACCAAGAGCAATCATTTGTAGCCTTTTGAATATGTGTGTTTCTTCATTTCACCATTGCACATGGAGTGATGCATGAATGAATTACATTTTTTTTTTTTTTTTTGTATGACTGATTATTTGAGGTTCCATAAAACAAAGACTCTACTCCTCTGGGTGGTGTAACACCAGGCTACCCAAAAACTTCTGTTTTGATAAGATAATAGGAGGTAAACTGGGATGATAAAGGTTGCACTACTGTACTTTATACTCACACGTCACTTTCAATGCTTCTTCTGATTTTGTTTTATAAGCATGCTAACAACAATAGCATCATTAAATTTTATACCATATTTGCATACGAACCTGAGGTCTACTGTTTGTTTTATTAAAATAGAGAAAGTTATGAGGGGCCTCTCTGTTGTGCTGATGGGCTGCTGCCCTCCAGAAACATCGCCTTCTATTGTACCTGATCAAGTGTAAAATAAGGGCAGATCATTCAATTTAGCAAACAGTATCTTAACGTATTGATTCTCCTGCACAAGATGCTGGTCTACACAAGGTTGAGCTGAGGTTGTCCTTGAGACTCGTCCTTGAAGAGATTCCTGTGTGATTCTCCCCTCTGCAGTGACTGCTGCATGCTGGGCACCTGATGTGCTCTGAATTGGGTCACGCTCACACACAAATACAATCGGTATCTTTAGAACAGTCCCTTGGTTTTTTTTTTTCTTTAAAAAAAATTAAATTATATATATATATATATATATATATATATATATATATATATATATATATATATATATATATATACTGTATATCTCTAAAGCAATACATAAAATGTAGACCATTCTTAACCTACATTAAAAACACTGGTCTCAAATATGTTAGCATCCTTCTATTCACCCCTTTTAAGTGGAATTCATTCTATAGTAAATTGGCCTAAAGGACGAATATGAAACTAACTTCATGCATCCAAGCTCCTGGTGATGTTGTTGCCTGGTGTGCGACCTTACCAACGAGTCTCTGCAAGCCTGAATGACTCAGGTTTGAGCTGCAGTCATTTGTTTAATAAACTCAAAGCAGGCACTTTGTTCAAGTTCAGCCTGACAGACGAGCCAGGCACACCCTGAACTCCAACCGTCTCGCACCTCACTTGGCTTTTGTTATGCCTGGAACTGGCGTTCCACCTGCCCGTGTTTATTCAACGGGTCCCGTTTTTAGTCCTGAGGGCACTGTTTTCTGGCACAGTTTAATATATATTTCCTTCACCAAGTCAACATTTGGCCTCATGAGGCTCAGTTTAACATAACTTAATACTGACTATGCTATACTTTCTTCCCAATTACCTTAAATTTCTTGAAGAAAATGGTATGTTTTGCAGGTCTCATATTTCCACACTAAGGAGAAAACAAACCAACCAGTATCTCAGTTAATGCAAACCTGAACAAACTTGTGATGGCGACCAGCTTCAGTGCACATGGCCTCTAGTTTGTTGCTTAAACTTTATTTTGCATCAGGAAGTGAAAGCAGAAATCAGATATCAGGTCTTGAGCCAGATAGGAACAACGTCTCTGTGTGTTTCCAGTTACCTTCCAACGACAAAATTCATTTAAAAATCACCTTTTCCACTTCATTTTCTAACTCCCACCAGCAACATGTAAAGTATTAAGTGCATCGTGTCGTGGATGCAAATAAAATGTTAGTTCTTGGGCAAAACATCATATCTTGAGATGCTGTTTGAGGAACTAAAACATACTGCACACGTGGGTTCCTGCAGTGCGCTATGTAGACATGAATGGTGACAAAAAAGTGTCATTTCTTACTTAAAAGGTGAAAACCATTTGCATTCCTGCTAATATTGACAGCAGACACTCTGGGCTCCAGTTTTTTTTTTTTTTTTTTTTTTTAAAAACAAGACTTTTCCTGAGGGAAACAATGAGGTAAGAGGATCTGATTGTCCTGCTGGATGCTCTGTGCCGCTGACGGTTAACTTGCCAGACTGGATTTTCTGGTCGTCCACATTGAGCAACGTGCCTCTCACTTTTTACAGCTGCAATTTCTCACTGTAGCCTATACGTCTTGCTCAATATCCAGTATATATAAGTGGCGAGACTTGTAGCGTACGCTGCAAATCCTCGAGAAAAGTGACAGCATCACTGCTGGTCAGGCAGTGTGTGATGTGTAAGACTAGGGTGGGACTGTGGAGAATTGATGATTTGACTGGGAGGAGGGCAGCCTTGTTTTGATTTATATCCTTGTTCTAAACCCACAGTCACACACTTGTCTTGCGAAATCTTAAATTCTCTTTTTGAGTCAATCCACTGTTTTTTGTTTTTTTTTTGCTGCGACTAGGCAATGTGCAATGACAGAGCACCTGCTTGTAAGAATGAGATCTAATACTGGCGCTAACTTCTTGTCAGATGCATCAGTGCACTGCTGCACGGGAAATCCTTTGACTCAATACTGGGTAGCATTATTAAAAGGGTAAATGATTGATTCAAATTGTGTTCAAGCAGATAGGGTGAGTTTGGAGAGGAAAGGCTAGGAAAGCTGAAAGAACCCTGACAAGTTCAGAAATGATGAAACACGTATATTTGCCCATTCACCTACCAAGAAAAAGATTCCCGTTTCAATCCCAAGAAGAGGCACGAATCCCTTATTTGTTATTCAAGAAGCGCATCTGGCATTCTTAGTAAAGCCAATTCCAACATGTGGGGCCAACTGCTGTGTTAACCTCTTGTGAGTAGGACGGCAGAAAACGCACTGTAATTTACTTTATCACATACAGTTAGGTGTTAAACAACGAGTCCACCTTGATTATGTGCTGCCAGTGAAAGAATGAATTTATATTTTTGACTTTATTATCTTTGGCATACATCTCGTCAGATAAAATGGCAAACAAAGAAAGAAAAAAAGAAAAAAGCAGGTAAGAACATCTTTGGCAAGTCTCCCTGATGAAAAAAAAAAGACTTGTAGTACTTGCTGCTCTGGCATTTCTTGCTGATTAACTACAGTACATGTGAATCTGGAGAGCCTCTTTTTCTTTCTTTCTTTCTTTCTTTCTTTCTTTCTTTCTTTCTTTCTTTTTTTAATGTCACTTAACCTTTAATTAAGCAACTCAGGCAGTGCATGCGTGTTCTAGGAAAGAAGTGAGAGGATCAGCTTTCGCAATTGTTAAAATCCCCTAGCTGTCACTGTGATGAATCTCTTAGCTATGCATTTTAAGAGAGAGAGAGAGAGAGGGAAACAGTCACACACACAGAGACACAGATACAGACACTGGCACATTGTGCAATATTTTCAGTGTATTATCTGGCTGTGTGACTGGCTTGACTTGTGTAGTGTGTTTATATTGCTTGTTGACACAGTGGGACAGAGGAGGAAACAAACCATGAACGCACTGCACAGGTCGTGATTGTAAGACTGGTGGCTCGTCGCTGACTTACAATAATATACAACAGTATACAATAAATGTGGTACAAAAATAATAACCTTATGATTCTGTCTTTGAGAATAAGCTGAATAATCTCCAGTCAGAGGCCCTGTGTTTAGGTTGTGCACACAGATTTTCTGAATCTTAGTTTGGTGGAAAGACGAGAAGTGGACTTATTGCCATCATTTTCTTACTCAACTCTCCGCACGCACGCACACACACACACACACACACACGCACGCACGCACGCACGCACGCACGCACGCACGCACGCACGCACACACACACACACACACACCCCCTTCCCCTTATTCTATTTTCAAGAGGCTGACGGTCAGGGAAGATGTGGAAAACACAAGCGGGAAAAGGCGCTCATGCACACATCTGGTTGTGGGTGTACACAAAACACAGATGACCAAAATGCGCAAGGAAACTTTCGCTGCTTATTGTCCTTAATCTTTCTGCCTACTGACCCAAATTCGTCATATTTCCTGAGTGGCGATTCCACTATTCCTGGCTTCCTGTTTGTTTTTCTCACCACCCACAACACCCTCCAGAGTGAGAGCTCCCACCACCCTCTCTTTCCCCCTCCTCACCCTTTCTTCGGGTACTTATGTGTCGGATTTCTGATCTAGGTCAGTCTTCTGAGGTTCGGTTTCTCTCCTTCTCTGTGTCGCTCACACTCCCCTTTCTAAGACCATTGTTATGTAACAGCGATGATTCAGCTGGAACAGGCCCCGCGTGTTGGTTTATCCAAATGCATCTGGCCTCAGCTGAGTTGTGTCAAACCAGGTCCAACAAATGGATGTGCTCTTAAACCCAAACGAGCACACATAGGTGCTACAAGTTCCTGTGCAGCACCTGTTGTACAGCACAGCAATTCGTAAGGCTTTTGTTGTGACTCCCCGCAAGCACTTCAACTACCCTCCTCAGAAGACAGCTGATGTGTGACAAATTAACTGAAAAAAATAAGGATGCTGGGCCCCGAGAGTAGCTTTACTGTGGCTTGGTGTTCTTATTTAAAGCTATGTCAAAATTAGAGTCACACTTAGTGAACTGTCTAACAAATCACTCAAAAGTCTTCCATTTATCCTCAGCTGTGTTAACATCTGTGAGTGTGAAAACATCAGTAAACTATTCACCCTCTTATCTTTCAGTGACCCCCTCTCATTCCTCGAGAAGGGACTAATCCCACAAAGATAAAAAATGTTTAGATTCAGATAACACAGATTGCTTGGTACTGATTTGCAGTAACAAGTACTTATGAGCGTGCCGGTTTTTTCCTTTAATTTGTCACCCATCTGCGTCTGGCCCATTGTGAGACAGCAGCATAAATTCGGGAGGGTAATAATCTAATCTAGGGTTTATCTTAATCCTGTTAGTGTGAACACTATCGCCATCTGGGCCCAGACACAGCACCACTCCGATTATAATGAACCCATCAAAAGGTCTTCGAGCTCCCACTAAAACTCTCGTCCTCGGGCGCTAATGAGTGCCCAATTTATCTCAAGCCATACGCCGATGCTAATAAAGCAGTCAATTGTCAAGATGGTTAGGAAGAGTAAAATATATTTTGTGTTAGAGGACATGAATAATGTGTTTCTGTCTCATCATCAGCTTATTTATTGTATTTAAATTTCCTTTTATTCTCAATTCTTAATTACACAGAAACAACACAGCATTGTTTCTGTGTAATTAATTCTCAAATTATGCTTTGTATTTTATTATGCTTTTTCTTGTTGTAAAGCAATTTACAACTTTGTGTTTTAAAGCTGCTCAGTTCTTCTGCTTATTATTATGGTTGTTGTTGTTCCAGTGTCTTTGGCTAAACATGGAGCTTTAAGCTTGACGATCACCACAACTACTTCCAGTTTATATGCAGAAATTAACTGAGATAAAGGAGCTAATTTGCCTCACTGTGTGTTTATAACATATTACAATAAAAACTGGTCTTAAATGCTTTGAGATTTATATAAAATCTGGTCATTGGCTGCCTATAATTTATTGTTTAGTTACTGTTTGTGTGGCTCTGTGCAGAAGCTCTAAATTTCTGGCTTGTGTTTTTAGCTGAGACTTTCCACATTTAGTTTTGCTGAGTTTGACTTCTTGATGGTTAGCTTGTAATTAACAGTGCATTGTATTTTAGAAGGCAATGAGTAAAAGGTATGTTTGTAAGGCTGCTTAACTTATTCTTTTAATACAAAAATGCTAACTTGAAGATGTGATAGACTTAAGGCTTTCAAATCTAGTACTGCTTTAGCAACCTTTTAGCTTTTTATATTAGTTTTGCAGCCGGAAAATTTGCCATTTTTGGTCATACCAAACAGCACCACATTTGGCAAAGACCAAACACAGCATATCAGCACAAACACCTCATACCAGCTGTCATGCACCGTGGTGGTGGGGTGGAGATTTGGGCTTGTTTTGGAGTTACAGGACCTGGACACCTTACAATCATTAAGACAGCCATGAACTGTTCTGTATATCAAAGTATTCTAGAGTCAGATGTGAGGCCATCTGTCCAAAAGTTAAAGCTTGGTCCAAACTGCATCATAAACAGGACAGTGATCCCCAGCACAGCAAATCTACATCAGAATGGTTGCAAAAGAAACAGAAGAAGGTGATGGCTCAGCCCAAGTCCAGGCTTCAGCCTAAGTGAAACACTCTGGTACTGCCAGATGATTCTTCCTGTTTAAAGGGAGTTTTTTCTTCCCATTATCACCAAGTGCTTGCTCATAGGTGGATGTCTGACTGCTGGGTTTTCTCTCTATTATTACAGGGTCCTTAAAATATAAAACCCTTTAAAGTTACTCTTGTTGTGATTTGGATTGTATTGATTTGAACTGTATACAGAAAACAATGTGTACAACAAAATGTAAATTTTTTCTTAAGTCAACAAAGCACAAAAAAGTCTTCTTCAGGTTGACACAAACAAAACTTCTAGTTAATATTATTGTTCCTCCTTGTCTGCTCATATGAACCTCTAAAATGACCTCCAAATGAAAACACAAGCAAATAAATACACTGATTACTTAAGTTACTGCAATGTTTATATTAATACTGTTAGTTTTACCTGTTAATCTGAAACTCACGTTCAAGATGGCAATCTGTCATGGCAGATAGTTCACTCACACATAACTTAGATACTTCAAAGTCCAGCATACCAGTACTTTTTCTATCTGGTAACTTCCCTGACTGCCAGAATCAACTTCCTCTACTCTTAAAACCACTTAAAAAATAAAAGTCTTATGCTTTTAAAATTAAGTGAAACAATCTGCTATGTTCAGAGGAGGTGCGGTCAGTCAAGAATCTTAGGAGTATGTTCAAACCTGTAGCCACTGCTGGGGGGGCTTCACACACAGAGAAGCAACACACAGCTAGCGCTGCTCTCTCAGCAAACTGCCAGCTTTTGTCAGCCAGCAGATGTTCCATTGTTTGGCTCAGTGGTGTAGGGTTGCCTCAGTTAAAGTTGGGACACTTGCTGCATCTTTTGAATTTAGCCCCATTGAGTGCCATCAACCCCTCCCAACCCCCCCTTCACCCAAAAGCTACTCAGAGAGGGGCTTTACCCCTCCCCTCTGTCCCCTTTAACCCCCCGACAGACCTCATAGTTGTTGTCCCGCAACCGCAACTCCCACCACCACCACTACAACTTTTACCCTCCCCTCTCCCCAGGTCCTTGGGTCAGACCCCTACCCCCGACACACAAAGGCCAATTTATTGACCAGTTACTGCAAAGCGAGGCTGATGCAGGGCGTTTTTGCATCAGTATACCTAAAGTGCTCGAATGCAAATGCACACACATCCAAGGACACATATAAGTACTCTAGGTCTGCATTATCAGATGGCAAAGGTGCAGAAGCGTCTGTTCGTTTTGCATAGTTACAATTCCTTCTTTTCAACTGCAAGGCATGACAGTCAGTGACTGCTGTTGTCAGAGAGGTCTATAGTGTCCACCTCTGAGGAGATTATGCAATAATGAATGCCCTGTTTTTCCCTTTCACGCTATAAGCCTGCGTGTGTGTTCTTGTGAAAGACAGAGAAACCTAGGAAACACATGAGCAGCGCAGACTTCCTGTTTTTGTGAAGAACCCATTGGAGAAGGCAGGAAGTGAGGGGAACTGCTGCTATGTATTTTTTTTCTCACAACATAAAGGTAGATGTGTTTAATTAAATGGCAAGGAATTAGGATAGGGATATGGAGTACATTGTGGTCCCTTTTAGTGATCTATGTCACCATTTCAGCATACAGCCCGGGCCCTTTAGCGTGATTGTGTGAGCTTTCTTGTGCGCAATAACAGTATAGAATAGAATAGAATAGAATAGAATAGAATAGAATGCCTTTATTGTCACTATACAGTTGTACAATGAGATACAGAGCATCTCCTCCTCAGTGTAAACATGCTGGGGGGGGGGGGGGGGGGGGGGGAGGGGTACAGTTCTGCAGCGCTATGTACATATGGACAGTATTAACATAGGGAAAAACATATATATATATATATATATATAAAATGTACAATATACAAGCCGTAAGTAATATGTAATAAATAGTGTTATGTATATACAGTTGAGTTATTGCACATAGAATTGGTATAAATAGTGTATGTATTTGCACGTGTGTGTGGCCGTGTGTTTTTGAAATATAAATTAAGGAGGAAGCTAAAACCAAATAAAACCCCAGTAAGAACAAAGAATCCAGTGCTGGTGAACATGCCTGAGTGGCTGCTTTCAAGGACTGATTAAGGTTATAATAGTCATCTGGCTTGCCTCAAGCCTTCAGGCTGTGTGTTTTAGGGGGGGGGGGGGGGGGGGGGGGGGGCTGATAAGGAGTGAGGGTAAAGGGGGGGGGGGGGGGGTGGAGGGGTGGTCGGTGCTTCTACTCTCTTTGTTCTGCCCTGCTCCACTCATGCCTTCTCTTTGTCTCCACCCACTAAAGGACCTTTATCTCTATTGCAGTCTCGCGCCAAAAAGGGAGGTGGAGCTGCATGTTGCTTCTTCTTCTGCTTCTTCTTTAGCCTTCTTCCTTTCTGTTTGTCTTTTACGGTGTATCTGATTTTGCAGGATAAATGAAGGTACAGAGTCCAGTCAGTGCAATCCCAGACTCCCTCTTTATTCCTATTTATAGTGTTTCTGTGTCCTTGTTAACATTTCCCGCCACTACAGGGTGCATCAGGCGGGGAGTGGTTTAACAGCCGGTATGAAGAAAGGCTGGCTCTTGTGAGCCTCAGGCCAAATGCTGGCGTTATTCAAATCAACTTGGTGGGTGCGGCCCAACTGTCTCCGTGTCCTGTTAACCCCCTAAGAGTTTCAGGCTATAACACAAAGGCGAATATAATTGTAGGCTCAGGGATTTGCTTCTTAAATGGCAAAAACATCAGTGATGTTGTGCAGATAGCACAACTGCAATTTTTACACAATTACAACTAATAGGAAAGATGCTGATATAGTTTTGTTAACATATACCCTTTTATTGCTCCTGATACTCATGCACGCTGCCGTATGCAAAGCTTTATTGTCACATTTTACTGGGTTTTCTTTTATCTAACATTTGGTCTTATATTTGGGGTTATTTTTCTTTTATTATTTGTTAGAAAATAATAATAGCAGCAAGGACTGAAAAGTTTAAATGTTTTAAGACAGCAGTGTACTACAGTTTAACAACTTCCTCTCTCACACTTGCAAAGTTTCTATTTCACGTCCTCTGTTTACAGCCCCGTAAAAGATGGAGCTGTGAAGTAGTCAGAACATGCAGAGAGTCACAACCAAGCCTCTACTACACTCTAGTGGATGTAAGTGTCACATGCAAAAAAAAAGAAAAAGAAAAAAAGAGTGATGCTGCTGACTCCTCTGCACTTATTTGTCTTTTCCAAATCAGTTCTAGTGCTGAGCCAGGGGCACAGGCCTCCCACAGCTTTGTGACATGGTGTGTTATCCTGCTGGAAGCAACCATCAAAAGACGTGCACTTTGGTCATACGATCAGCAAGCTGTGGCATGTTTAAACAACACTTAATTGGTACTAAAGGCCCTGCAGTGTGCACCAGACTGAACTGTTGATACAGTGCAGAATGGATCCATACTCACTCATGCTGTTTGACTTACTGTTGCCTTCCTTCCTAGCTTTTGTGGCCTTTCCCCTCCAGCCTCTTGTATTGACAAGACATTTTCATGTTTTCATTTTCTTTGTTGTCTGTAAACTTTAAAGATGGCTGTGGAAAAATCCCAGTAGAGAAGCAGTTTCTGAGATACTCAGACCAGCCAGCAAACGTGTCACACTCAAAGTCTTCCCCTGAGCTGATGCTCATTCTGAGAATGTCGTCTTGTTCATGTCTACATGTCTAAATGGATTAAATTGCTGCCATGAGGTTCACCTGTTTTGCCTGTATTGTGTTGTGCTGACATGCAGCTGAACAGGTGTACCTAACAAAGTGAACATTACTGGTGGAAATGTGTGAGACCACTTCTAGATTAGACATCATCATTTGGAGCAGAAAAGAGGCATTAACACCTCAAAAAGGCATACCAGTGTGAACTACAAATTTATGCCAGAATCCACAGGTCTGTGATTTCCTCCTCACTGTTTGAACAAATAGGTTGTAAATAATTTCAAGCTGATGCAAAACATACTTTCCTTCCTGCCTGCCTGAAAATTTGCATAAATGTACATTGTTAATAATACAACAAATCTGTGTATTAATAATTAATCAAAGCTGCTGTATGAAACTAAAAATGCAAAGCTAAACTTCAGAAAAAAACAAACAAATACAATAATAGAAATTATGAACTGAATCAACAGTGTCAGATTTGTATTTCTTACATCTCCTCATTTTGAACACTTACTTCTTCACTTGCTCTCTAACATATCTACTGACAGTGCAAATATCTAAATGAACACATATTTATCTGATGCTACACACACACACACACACACACACACACACACACACACACACACACACACACACACACTGAGCCAAAAAAATCCATTAGTTGTCTTCAATCCATAATAGTAATCCAGAGAATCAACAAAAGCTCTTTGTGTCTGGTACGTGGAGGAGCGTGTGTGGTCACAGCTACACATATATTATCCCGTCGGGGAGCATAATCATGTGAGCTGCTGTATTGGGAAGATAAGTGTAATCAACCCTGATCTGCAGCTTTATGCAATTTGGTTGTCAGTTCCTGTAAAATATAACACACATTTAACCCAGACAGACACACACACACACGTTTAAGATTTGTATGTGTATGTGGTTAAAAATATGTGCATGTGGTTTTTTTTAAGTCAACAGTCAGTCTTTGTTGCCTTTGTATATTGCTCGTAGATATTTAAAAATGACAGCCATGATGCATGTTGTATCCAATAGGAGTCTGATAGGATGCGGGTCTGTTTTACTCCTTGCATGGGCGTCTGCTCAGTATCGTTTTCCCAGAAACATCTTTAGCTGCTGAATTGCCTGTTTGCTGTGATGAAAGCCCAGCTAACACTATTAATAATGCATTCATGTTCTTCAAAGCACGACATGCACTTTCATCTTTGTTTCCTGCATCACCTGCCTGTTCCTCTGACTGATGTCAGTGTTTTGTTGGGAGGCGGGCTGCACTGCCTCTTGTGTCCACACAGCCAATCAGCTCTAGATGTTGTGCTGGAGTCCCAGCCTGTCTGACTCTGTGGCCGTTGCTTGGAAACTGCGACCATGGCTTTGTAATTCAATCCAAGGAAACATCCTCAAGGGATTAAATGGGAAGGAGGCAAGGAGGCATTATTTGTAAAAGCATGGGGGAGAGTAAATGACCCAGGATGGACTCGATTTCTCACACTGCTGAACAGGAGCAGGAAATGTTAGTGGTGAGTGGAAAGCACATGGGATGCAATGTGCATAATTACTCTTGCAGTTAAATCTAATATAATAATAAAATGCACTAATAATAATAACAACAATAATTATTATTATAATCACAGCCCTAATCATAGCTGTAATGTTGTACTCTGTGTTATGTCAGATCTCTACATCTCTAGGCAAGGAGGGCTATATTTCAAGCATTGTGACACATCCCTCCTCTGACACACCAGCGTGCTCTGTCCAATAGGCAGCAACAAGCAGTTGCCACACACTTTCTCACGTGCTGTAGTACTGCTCCAGGAAGTTAGACACTGAAAGGGTTAACAAAGAGGAGGAGGATGCAAAATGGTTTGAAGTCAGTAATGTGTGTGTGAGAGAGGAAAGAGAAGCAAGGAAGAGCTGAGGAAGGAATGTCCTAACACGCGTGATGCTAGAGACAAAAAGGGAAGTGCTTGCAGCTCGAATTCAGCCCTTTTCCTGAATCTCTCTCCATCCTCGTCCTGCAACCTCTCCCTGCTGCTCCGGCCTTATTAGAGCTACATTATAGCTAAGTGGCTCTGCAGCTGCAGCAATCAGGCTGATCTCATCTCTTGAGTGCAGCAAGACTGAATTCAAATTCTAAATGTGTGAGAGTGAGTGAGGACTTTGTTGGGAACTCCTGCCAGAGAGAGAGAAGGGGACTAATAAAGTGAGCCATCGAGGGGAAACGCTAGGGCTCAGTGTGGTCCTGGAGGAGAGTGGCGAACCACAGAGGTAAGATGAGTCTAAACAACGGCCAAAGTCTGAATGTCGGCGGACAAGATTTCACCAAGAATGGAGGCAACAGCAGCCGAGCCCCTTGGGAAGATGCGAGGACAGTTTTGAGGCCCTCGACCCCCACCAGGAAACCTAAATCAGTGAGTATCTATACAGCCTTTTGTTTACAGTATCCATTTACACTTACAGAACGGGTACTATTAATTATACAACGCAAAAGGAGATTCTCCTTGCACATAATTCAAGTTAAAATTAAAGCGTGACAATTGTACTCTTATTTATCAGCCAAGGCAGATTCATGTTCACTATTCTTGCCTGTAGTGTCAAAGAGTTATGTCATCTTATGGATGACAAATGACAGAGTGCAGACACACAGAGCCACTCAACATTCTCAAAACCAGGGGGAGGGTTGAAACAGGTCTGCAATGCATCATTTATAGCTTTGGGTTAACTGAAAATAAAAGCACATAACAATGTAGTTCAGTGAAACAGGATAGTATAGGAGGCATGGCGTGGCTGTATTGTGTTGCCTGGAGACTGAGCGAGGTACAGATGGGTCTTGTTTCAGGTCAGTAAAGTGACCTCATTTGGACTTTTTTTCTGGAGGGGAAGAATCGAAATTTCACCCTGCCAGGTCGAAGTCATCAACGGTGATGACCTCAGCCTTAGCGCTAACCCTAATCTTTGCAATCATAATATACAGTTCTGTCTGTGAAGGTTCTCAGTCATCCAGGTCATCGTAGTCAAAGGAGCTTGCAAAGAAAAGCGTCTGGACTTCTTTAAGTTACTTGAAGACTCTGGCTGATTGGGACCCACACCCAGTTTCACACCTTGGCTCAGGCGATTAGAGGATCATCAGGGGGTCCTTTTGTCCCTCTGTGGGGGGATACTCCCACAGGGTTTATATCTGGGACTCTCCACCATTTGACCTTAGAACTGAAGAAGCTTCTCGGATGAGAGGTGAAACGTCTTCAAGCAACTTAAAGAAGTCCAGACGCTTTTCTTTGCAAGCTCCTTTGAATATACAGTTCTGTTTTTTTTGCTTTCTTCCAAAACATAGATGAAGATTCAGAACTTACAGGGTTAAAAACTGAAACACCTAAAACTTAAAGCGCATTAAGAACACAAAGAATTGTCTAACCTGGGAATCTGACAGAAATATGTCCTGATTCGATTAATACTTTTTAAGTAGTCTGAATATTTTTCATCCTGTGGATTTCTTCGTGCTGTCAATTAAATAAAAGGGTGTGACAGCATATTTCTAAGTTTAGTGGACTCATAAACACCAAAGTATTTACACAAAAGGAAACCTTTCAGATTATGCAAGCAATTTAAACGCCTCAGCCTTTAAAGAGTTAACAGGTGTCAGCCCTTCTGGTGTTTGGACCTACACTATCAGGCTCTGAGGAAAGTATGTTATATCATGCTGTCACTTCTATTCTGTCACATCAGCTCACTCAGTTTATCTACTGTTGCATGCCAGGCAAGGTCAATAACATAAAGGTTTCATCAGGATCTTGTGCATGTTCTTATAAAATTATAATGTCCCTTGTGCCTACGTTCAAGAAAAAAAATACAGCTCTCTACCCAACTGGGTAACAATCTCAGCTCCTTTCATTCACGCTCCAGCCAAAGCCTGAAAATGCCATCACCATCGCCGTGTCATCTCGAGTCCTCTTCAACATGGAGAAGGAGCAGCAGATCTATGAACAGCAAGGCATGGAAGAGTACATCAAGTACCAAGTGGAGCACGAAACGGAGCCGTTCAGCCCCGGACCTGCTTTCTCCTTTGTCAAGGTCAGAGACTGGGAAGGCAAAGAGCTGGAGAAACAAGCACACACACACATGCACACTATCGCAGAGAGAGATTCACTGTTGTCAGTGTTAGGTCGTGTCTCCGGAGGCGGTGGATGAATACAAACCACAACCACAAACCCACTCAAACACATTCACACGTTTCCATCCCACTGCGGGGATACAGAATTACCCTGTTTGTATAACTGAAACCTGTCTGCTCGTGTTCCCAGGCTCTGGAGGCTGTGAACGCTAAACTGAGGGAGCTTTACCCAGAGAGCGAGGAGCTCTTTGATGTTGTGCTCATGACCAACAACCACGCAAATGTGGGCCTAAGACTCATCAATACCATTAATCACCACCGTGAGTTCCAGGGGCATCTGGGTGACATGTCCTTTTATCTGTTCTCTTCAGCAGTTGTCTTTTTAATTAGACCTTTAAAGGCGCAACATGTAGAATTTATATGTTGTTAAGGCATTTTTTAAATTATTTGGTTACATAACCTTTCATTATACATAAAAAGTATTGGTCCACACCTTTTAATCTTTTAATTCAGGTGTTTTCAGTCCCATTGCCACAGGTGTTGTAAAATCAAGCACATAGCCACGCAGCCTGCCTTTACATTTGTGAAAGAATGGGTTGTTTTAAAGAGCTCAGTGAACTCGTGCGTGGTGCTGTAAGAGGATGCCACCATTGCAAGAAATCAGTTGATGAAATTTCTTAACTTTTAGATATTCCACCATCAACTGGAAATGGTATTATTACAAACCAGATGTTTTCAGGAACTGAGACACAAAGTAGCAGACCATGAAAAGCTACACAAGTGGATTCGCTGAGTGTTGAGGGGTATAACTGTGTAAAAGTCACCAGTTCTCTGCTGATTCTGCCAGAATTAAAACCTCCTCTGTCATTTTCAGCTTCATGCCATAAGCAGCTCCTGTACATGTATTCTAGTAGTCTTGTCCATATGTTGTACCTACAGAAAAAGACAAAAAAATAAAAAAAAATAAAATAAGAATATGGTATTAATAGATAAAATTCATTAGAAAGTATTCCATTAAGTTGTTTCCCCTAAAAAAAAATCTAAAAAAAGTCAAAATGCATGTCAATTTATTAATTTTTAATCAAACATTTCATATTTTCAAGGTAAATGAGCAATTTAAAAACTCACTGTAATATCTTAAGAAAGTGGTGTAAATAAAGTAGAAATATGATTGTTGATAATTTCTACAGAGCAGTCATGAAAAAGCAAGCACAAACAGTTGATCAGCATTTTGGGAAAGATTAAGGTTTGCTTTTATGTAGATACAACATTTAATATACATCTGAAGCTCACAGGATTCAAACAATAGATAATACAGAAGAGCTGGACAGAGCCACCATAATATTACCTATTGGCATGTGTTTTGAAACCCTTACTAAAGTGTTACCTGTATCTAGTAGCTTGACCATATTTGGATGTGGGTAGAATGCTAATGAGCTTGTTAACTTAGCATTCTTAGCTTAGACAACATGTACTGTTTGAGGGCCATGCACAGATGCAGACTAATAAAATAACCGCTACAAACAATCAACATAGCGACCATCATATCACTTCCTGGTTTGTGATGCATCATTATAAAGCCTCAACTGGATCAATGCAGGGCGCAGATCTGACTGTGAAACTGCACACTTGCTGGCTAAAGAGTTGTGACTGACATTTCATTAGCTAATGATTTTGAGCATACCCTGGATAATCCTTCTTTCTGAAACACAGATTTAGCAAAAAAATAACAAAAACTGACTTTTTGTTTTATTCCACATGATTGTAACAAGTAACTGGAGCCACTGAGCCCTTAACAAATACACCCTTAAAATACATTTGAGAATTTTATGCCTAGCTCTTTATAAAAACTGAACTTTGAACTTTGGTATTGACTCATATTCTTCTCCAGCTGCTCTCCACAGCTGGCCGCCTCTGTTCCCACACTGTCAGTTATTTTATGACCCAAGTCCTTCCCAGGTCACACAGGCACACAAGTGTGCTCACAGACTCTCCTCAAGGCATTGCAGTATCCTCTGTTGACTAAATAAAAGGAAAAAGGACGGATAGAAAGAAAGAGAGGAGGAAAAGAACTGACTGTAATCTAAGAATCTCTTGTAATGTGAGGCTTCACTATTTAACCGAAGCCCCTTTTGTTTATTTCTTGGTTGAAGCGTGTCAATAGACTTCCACTCGGCTCAGTTTAAGGAGTCACTCGAGCCACACTGGATGAATAGAGACTAACAGTGGTTATAGTGGGATGTTTCTCATGATCCCAGTAACATAGTATGACCCCAATAATAAGTGGTGAGAGTTTGGGTCCTGGCTCTTTAGCACCCCATTACCATACTCACTTAAGAAAATCACAAAATCATGGCACTTTCCTTCTTTTCCCGGCTCTGCCTCCTCTGGATATTTTCTGCAACTAAATGTTAAGTAAAAGTGACCATTTTAATCATGTCCAGCTCCATTATTAAATTATTGGTTTTCATTAAAGTAGCATTGTTTGTATAATTAATGGAAACCCCTCACTTCTGCCCGCTTTAACAAATAGTCCAGGTTCCTGTGAAGTTGAATTCATAGCATTGTATTGGTGTCTGTTTGCATAGGTATTTGGTTATGCAGAGTTAAGGATTAAATATGCAACCTGCGCTACATCCATGCAATCCTTCAGAAGCTGACAACTAGTAAACCCACAAGGGTTACACTGTGCATCGATAGATTGTTGACTGATTAAAAGTTCAGTTGAACAGCCCGGTGGAGTTCACCATGATGGGAAAGAAGCAAGAAAAAATTACGAATAATAAAAAAGTAGCATAATAATCATAAACACTGACTACAGTGGGTAGTTTGATTGTTTTGCTAGTGTCCTGCAAAATGTCTTTTTGAAACACAATTATCTCCCCCTGGTGGCTTTTAAAAATAATGCAACTTTAAGGGACACACCTCTGGATATATTCCAGAGGAAGTACACACATATGTGTGTGTGTGTGTGTGTGTGTGTGTGTGTGTGTGTGTGTGTGTGTGTGTGTGTGCGTGTCCGTGTGTGAATTTATCATCTGTGATCAGTGTTACTGACTGCCTCCTTAGCTTTTGATTTCTCCTTTCTGCAGAGCTGTTTATTGAGCGCTTCTGTATGACTGGAGGAAACAGTCCCATAGGATACTTGAAGGCCTATCACACTAATCTTTACCTGTCTGCTGACCCTGTCAAGGTTCGTGAAGCTCTGGCAGAAGGTGAGTACACAGCCTGCTTCTATTACTGACTCCTAAACAAAGTCCCTTAAAAAATGAAAAAAAGTAAGTGCCAGTCTCTGTGGTGTGATAACACAGGTCTGCAAAAAACAGAAAAAAAGATTCAGCTGCATGGGATATTTTTGGTAAATTTGATGTTTTTTAGAGTTTTGAATCCATTTCCCTTCATCACATACAGTTTTTTCTTTTTTACAAAAACAAAATTTTTCTGAAATTCCTTATTTTTCCCTATGAACAAAATAAACCTGTTGGGACACCAGTGTGCATGCATGAACCATGTATGCAGCCTGTTACAGTTAATATTCTCATGTCTGTAATATTTCTTGTCAATATTCTTGATATTTATAATTGTCTCACTCTCAGAACGGTTAAATTAATATAAGAAATCATTATTGGATATGTTTTTTTTTACTCAAGTATAGGATACCAGATTTCAGTTAAAAAGGGGAAATTTTCACTTAAATACACTAAAAACGTGAGTTTTGCAAGAAAAACCTGACAAGATGGAATTTAAATAATATTTTTCCCGGTTTCAATTGGTAAAAATCCATAAGAAACAGTAAAAAAAAAAAAGAAATCCTATGTAGTTTTTTGGTTGCAGACCTGTATAATCAGTGTCCATGTATACAGCTAATTTTCAAAGATAACCGCTGTCAAATATGTGACCCAGGTATAGCAGCAGCCATCATGTTTACTCCGGAGAAGATGAAGGAAGTGTCGGACACTCAGCTCCGTGTTGCCTTTGATGGAGATGCCGTCCTCTTCTCAGATGAGTCTGAGCGGATTTGCAAGGCCCATGGACTGGACAAGTTCTTTGAGCACGAGAAGGCGCATGAAAACAAGCCTCTAGACCATGTACAGTATACACAGCGAGACATTTTTCCATTGGAGAATGATAGGAAGGGACACCAAAAGTCAAATAACACTCTTATTTCTTATAGAATTACACCTACCTACAGCAGCCACCCAAATTCCCAAAAAGTTGGAAAGCTGTGTAAAATGTAAATGAAAATCAAAATCTCCACATTGTTTCACCACTGAAAACATGCAATTTTTAAAGTGAGACATTTTACTTTTATGGAAAACAGCTTATTTTGAGTTAGATGGCAGTAACTTGTCTAAAAAAAGTTGTGAAGATGGCAAGAAAAGTCTAGAAAAGTGCGCAATGGACAAGGCTGAAAATCATTACAGGATATGAATGATCCTTAGGCAAGTGGCACTGCATTAAAAACAGACATGATTCTGTCATGAAAATCATTGCATGGGGTCAGGAATGCTTCCAGAAATCGCTGTCTGTGAACACAGCTCACCGTGTCATCCACAGAAAGCACACAAAGACGAAGCCATATGTGAACAGTGATCTCTAAACACCACTGTTCTGTGTACCGTGCATCATGAAATGAAAAACATGACAAGAATCTTACATCCAACAAGAATTGGACACCATTCCTCTTCCAAAAGCCCAGCGGCTGTTCTCCTCAGTTCTCAGATGTTTACAGATCGTTATTGAAAGAAGAAAGGATTTTGCGCAGTTGGGCCTGTCCCAGCTTGGATTTTTGTTTCTCAGTTTAAACATCTAATACAAAATATGGTTTTCAGAGATTTGCAAATCGTTGGATGTTCCTTCTTTTTGCTTACATTTTACACAGTGTAAAATTAAATCCGCTTGTAAAATCTACACATTGAGCTCAGTTGGCCTGAATTCAGTTGTAGTGTGTCTAACATGTAGTGAGTCACGTATACGTGCAGAAAGATTAACATTCATGAATCTGTTCTTCTTTCTGCAGGGGCCACTGAAGGGCTTCCTGGAGGTTTTAGGAAAGCTCCAGAAAAAGTTTTACGGCAAAGGTCAGCGGATGGACTGCCCCATCCGGACCTACCTCGTGACAGCTCGGAGTGCAGCCAGTTCTGGTACCAGAGCCCTAAAAACACTGCGCTCCTGGGGTCTGGAGATCGATGAAGCTCTCTTTCTTGCCGGCGCGCCCAAAGGCCCAATGCTGGAGAAGATCAGGCCACATATCTTCTTCGATGACCAAATGTTTCACGTGGAGGGGGCAGCAGAAATGGGAACAGTGGCATGCCACGTGCCATATGGGATCGCTCAGAGAGTAGTAAAAAAGGGAACAAAGGACAAAGAGACTCCTAATGCATCCAAATAGCTGAGGTATCACTGTGCAGGAGCACAGCATACAGGGGCATTTACCTTCGGCTTTCATGATTTTACTACTGGAAGAAGTACGCTGTCCTGGATTAACAGTGCAGTTAGTTAATGCAATATCATAGAATTAAAAATATATATGTTAATATTTATCAAAACATTTATTTTTCGCTAACACGTGATTATTGTTATCAGTAAATAAAAAAATTACAGGTTGTATCAAATGGCTTTATTAATTAATCTTATTGATTTATATTAAGATATCAAACAGACATGTTTGATATGTTTATCAAACATGTTCATCAAACAGGGGGCGGCATCAGGGGCATGGGCAAATGTTTATGTTGCCAGGATATAAAAAAATCTTAACTATATAACAGGGATTGCTGTTGAAAATGCTGTTAACATTTTTTTTTAATAAAACATAATAAAACACAGAATTTATTGACAGAATAAAGAATGAACTTTCCACAAAGGGATTCTAGTCAACATGAATTCATCATCAGCTCATTCTGTTCTACTAAATCTGAATAAATGATTCAGGCACCATTATTACAAGTCATTAGTTATAAAACCCTTAATCATGAAGATTTCCTATTATAACCTGGTGCTTAAAGTGGTATTTTAATTTAACATTTATTCTTGGTGATTCATTTTCTCTACCAAACAGATATTTATTTTCTTTACTGCTATATGTTTAACTGACATATCTTATAAAAGAGAAAAAGCTATTTCAAAGTATTAGAAATACTCATACAACTCTAAAGGATAAATTTAATAGAATCTATAATTATCTCTAAATAATAATATTTAGACTCCAGGATACTAAAGAAACATGAAGGATACATTTTTGTTTTGTGGATTTGTGTGATTCATTCACTTTAATTCTTGTCTTCATCTCTGAGTTTTGCAAGCTGGTGCCTTCTGTTGTCTTCTGTTGTTTTATGATGTATGCGTTTATGTGACTTTTGCATGTTGGTGGTATATATGCTGTATATGTAGGTTATATGAATGTACCTTAAGATTTAATATTTTTGAAAATATGTACGTTACTTTTTATTTATTTAATGTTTCTCCTTGTTCACGATGACAGAGAGAAGTCTAAATATATTCAGCATTTACTAATAGTTACCATGTGCAGTTTTAATTTCTACTGCTTCCTCCTGAAGTGCCGAAAGTTCAGTGTCCCAAATTTTTATTTGTCTGCCTGTCTGTCTTTTTTGTCATGAAGTTGTGTTGATGCTGTTGCACTTTATCATTCTGTGAATGAATGTAAAGAAAGTTGGTGTTGAATGAGACCAATGTTGCTGTCCGATGTGAAATCTGGTTAAGAGTGGGACAAATGTGTAGCTGTTTTTCTGTTTCAAAATGGAAGTAAAAACCCTGGAAAAATAATCGGATCACTGTTTTCCTGTCTTTTACCATTGTTGGGCTGTGAAGGTCCAAAATTGTACTTATGATTTGGGGTTAAAGTAAGATTTTACACGTGGGAAAAGAGAATAGAAATAGAATAGAGAATAGAAAAGAAGAAATAGAAAGAAATAAGAAATAAATGCACTTTAGAACAACACGCAGCAACACTACACATGAGCGGGAGGAGGGAGGTATGGGGTCTTCACACACCCCCGCCATCGGGGCGGGGGGGCTGGGAGGAGATGTTGGCTGTCCGATTGGCCTCCCTGCTGCTGCAGAGCCTGGTGGTCCTCCTTGGGCTCTTGCACTCTGGGGCCTCTGGATGTCTGGGGCCTGGATCTGCTCCATGCCTGCTTCATGCCCTGGGGGACGGGGCTATGGCTCTCTACATCCTCTTGCAGACCATTATATGTGGAAACCATTTGAATACAAGCACGCTGATCCACACAGGTGTGCACATGGGTGTTCACTGTTCGTAGACTTAAATTACACCTTTCTTGGCTGCTACTTCAAAGCACATTGTGCGCTGTCTGTCCTGCGTGCTGCACAACAACATTGAATATTTAGTATTTACTGCTGTTTACACTTAGCTAGATTAATGCGATGGTGTTGTGTTTAGTATGTTGCTTTGGTTTTTTTTTTTGCTTGTTTTCTCTTCTTTTTCTCTCAACAGCTGATCCAGGAGATTCTCCCCCCTCCCCCTTTCTTACTGTCCCTCTCCCCTTCTGTTTTTCTTTTCTTTCCTCTTTCTTTCTCCCTTTCCTATCCCTCACTCATGTCTGTCCCGTCTGTAACATCTGAAAATAAAATATAATAAACAATAAAAACAAAGATCGATCAAATGGACCAATACGGCAATGCCACGATGATCCATTTGGCAAAGTAAATCCATTGGGTATCCTGGTCTTCAGACAACAATTCTGACGGCCAATGAACCAAATGGGACAGGCAAAAAAAAAGAAAAAAAAAGAAAAGAAATAAAGATAAAATTCAGATCCAAATCTTGTGTAAAAACCCTTTCACATTGAGTTCATGACATTTGTCTTTTATTTGTTAGTTGTTTTTCTGACTCACCTGTTTTAATGTGGCTGTTGACCAAAACCATGTAATTTTGCAGGATGAATTTACTACTTTTATTTTTTCAACTCCAATTTGGCTTTCCCAATTTTCTCTGGTTGAATAAAAAGTTCGGACCAAGTAGATGGTTTGGCAACTAGTGTGCTCCACTAATAAGCTCCACTAAGATTTTCTTTGTATACAGGCTGTGATGAGCTCACATGTGCTACTACAGCTGCTCCTCTAAGGTTTACTGCTCTTTGTGGATTTAGACAGCAGAATTTAGTAGGATATAAGCAGATGTTACATGATGTATCATGGATGATTTACAGTCTGTGCAATATCACTGAATTTCTTTCCAATCTGATACCAAATCAAATTCAGGGTGTTATTGACAATACTAAAACATAATGTGGTTGTAAAATCAAAACAAAAAGTAGTGTACTTAGTATACTTGTCATGGTCCTGGGCCATGTGGGCCCAGTATTCTTAGTTCCTTGTATTTTTGTATTTCGTTCCTTATTTAGGCCATGTTTTCTGAGTTGCCCTGTTGTGTTGTTCCCTAAGTGTTTTCCCTTCATGGCTTTTACCCCCTGTGTGCCCCTCTGTGTATCTGTGAGCCCTCGTCTCTCCTTATGTTTTATTCCATGTTTCCCCTGCCCTTTATGTCTAAGTTCTCCCCGTGCTCTCTCTCCCCCCTGTGTGCCCTCTATGTATTTATGAGCCCTCGTCTCCCTTTGTGGTTGTTTCATGTTTCCCCAGCCCGTTATGTCTGTGTTTTCCCCGTGCTCTCTCTCCTCCTGTCTGAACCTCTGTGCCTGTACATGTCATGTTCAGTTCACCCCGCCCTGTCTCGTTATGATTATCAGTATCACCTGTGTTCCCCGTGTGTTCCCACTTTCCTCGTTTACCCTCTGTGTATTTCTGTCTGAGTCTCCCTCTGTTCGGCGTTGCGTTCTCCCTCATGTTGTGTGTTATTCTCCCCGTGGTTCGGTTCCTTGTACATCTCATGCTTTAGTTTTCCCAGTTTTAGTTTATTTTGTATTGCTTCTCGTGGCCAGCAATAAAGCTGTGTTTTTGAGTTTATCCCCGTGTCTGTGAATCTGCATCTTGGGTCCTTCTCCTGCCTGCCACACAACGTATCATGACAGAAGAACGCGACCGCAACATGGACCCAGCAGTTCACAACCCCTCCGCGGACCTCCAGGACGACGCGAACATGTCGGACCCAGCGACACAGAGGAGGGGGATCGTCCGGACAGTGGAGTCTCTATGCGACAAGTGGCTGCACTGTTCCAGTGAGGGGGAACGAGAGGAGTTCGCCCGCCAAGTAGGGGTGTGCGTATCTGTGTTCCCCTGGTTATGGGAGACGCTGCACCCCCTCGTCAGCGACTTTCTCGTCTCCACCCTCCAACTCCGTCCGCAGGAGCAGCGGCCCGGTGGGCGTGCACCTTCACCAGAGCCGTGCCGTTGCGCCGTTTCCCCGCTGTCTCATGAGCCAGTAGCGGTCAGAGTTGGAACGGTGAGGCTCGCCACAGACACACCTTCCGCCCGCACCCCGCCGGCTTCCGCGTCTTCACCGCGGTCTGGCCGCACGGCGTGGCGCACGAAGACAACGGAAGCCATAAACCAGACAATGCTAAAACTACAAAACATGAAGTGGACGGCGGGTTCATTTTTGATAGAGCTATTTTTGTCGACCCTGAGCCTGCCATTTCTCGGACAGTTTTTTCTGAGCCTGCTCCTTTTCCTGCTCGTGTTTCTCCTCCCAGGCCAGCTCAGTCAGCTCCCTCGCAGCCCCTCACAACTCAGTTAGCTCCCTCGCAGCCCTTCACAGCTCAGTCAGCTCCCTCGCAGCCCTTCACAGCTCAGTCAGCTCCCTCGCAGCCCTTCACAGCTCAGTCAGCTCCCTCGCAGCCCTTCACAGCTCAGTTAGCTCCCTCGCAGCCACCCTCAGTCCAGTTTCCAGTGTCCCCCTCAGTTCAGTTTCCAGTGTCCCCCTCAGTTCAGTTTCCAGTGTCCCCCTCAGTTCAGTTTCCAGTGTCCCCCGTGTCCCTTTCAGTTCAGGCCCCAGTAGCTCCAGTGCCGCCTGTAGCGCAGGCCCCAGTAGCTCCAGTGCCGCCTGTAGCGCAGGCCCCAGTAGCTCCAGTGCCGCCTGCATTGCAGGCCCCAGTAGCTCCAGTGCCGCCTGCATTGCAGGCCCCAGTAGCTCCAGTGCCGCCTGCATTGCAGGCCCCAGTAGCTCCAGTGCCGCCTGTAGCGCAGGCCCCAGTAGCTCAGCTCCCCGCGTCTCCAGTAGCCCAGTCCCCGATAGCAGTACGGTCCGCTGGTCAGCTTAACATTCAGCCAGGGGTCTCAAATCTCTCTGGCTCTGCATCAGCTCCTGCTGGGAGCTCGGATGAGCTCATCCAGGACTCCGTGGCTCCCACGCCGCCATCTACCTCGTCAGCTGGAGGGTCCGAGGGGCCCGTTCAGCCTCCTGTCTCCGCTGGAGGGTCCGAGGGGCCCGTTCAGCCTCCTGTCTCCGCTGGAGGGTCCGAGGGGCCCGTTCAGCAACCTTCCTCGTCAGCTGGGGGTTCAGGAGAACCGCACCAGCCTCATGCCACGTCTGCTGGGGGGCCCGAGCCGCCCGTCCAGCACCATGCCACCTCAGCTGGAGGGCCCGAGGAGCCCATCCAGCCATCTTCTGCTTCTGCTCCTCCTAGTCCAGCTCCAGCCCGTGCTTCGTCAGCCGCAGCTCCAGCCCGTGCTTCGTCAGCCGCAGCTCCAGCCCGTGCTTCGTCAGCCGCAGCTCCAGCCCGTGCTTCGTCTGGTCCAGCCTCTGAGTCTTCAGCCCGTGCTTCGTCTGGTCCAGCCTCTGAGTCTTCAGCCCGTGCTTCGTCTGGTCCAGCCTCTGAGTCTTCAGCCCGTGCTTCGTCTGGTCCAGCCTCTGAGTCTTCAGCCCGTGCTTCGTCTGGTCCAGCCTCTGAGTCTTCAGCCTGTGCTTCGTCTGGTCCAGCCTCAGCCTGTGCTTCGTCTGGTCCTGTGCCCACCGGGCCATGGCCAGCACGCCTGACACTGGAGAGCCGCCGCTGCCTTCCGCGCGGCCGGCCTCCTGAACTGCTCCGTCGTCTCCCTCGCCGCCGCCGCTGCCTTCCGCGCGGCCGGCCTCCTGAACTGCTCCGTCGTCTCCCTCGCCGCCGCCGCTGCCTTCCGCGCGGCCGGCCTCCTGAACTGCTCTGTCGTCTCCTTCGTCGCCGCCGCCATTGCCTTCCGCACGGCCGGCCTACGGACCAGCTCTGCCACCTGTGCCACCCGCCTGGTCGGCCCCCCGACCGTGTGACCTGTGAACTCTTGTGCCTGTGGGCTCTGGGTCGGCCCCCTGAACCTTATTTGGACTACGGTCATGTGCTCCTGTGTTTTCTGTTGTTTGTTTTGTTTCCCATTCTGGTCCCTCCGTCCTGGTCCCCCGCCTCCCGCCCTGGGTGGGTTGTTTTCTCTTTGGTTTTGTTTCTCGGGTTTGGGCTGTCGGGTGCCAGCCCTTTAGGGGGGGGTGATGTCATGGTCCTGGGCCATGTGGGCCCAGTATTCTTAGTTCCTTGTATTTTTGTATTTCGTTCCTTATTTAGGCCATGTTTTCTGAGTTGCCCTGTTGTGTTGTTCCCTAAGTGTTTTCCCTTCGTGGTTTTTACCCCCTGTGTGCCCCTCTGTGTATCTGTGAGCCCTCGTCTCTCCTTATGTTTTATTCCATGTTTCCCCTGCCCTTTATGTCTAAGTTCTCCCCGTGCTCTCTCTCCCCCCTGTGTGCCCTCTATGTATTTATGAGCCCTCGTCTCCCTTTGTGGTTGTTTCATGTTTCCCCAGCCCGTTATGTCTGTGTTTTCCCCGTGCTCTCTCTCCTCCTGTCTGAACCTCTGTGCCTGTACATGTCATGTTCAGTTCACCCCGCCCTGTCTCGTTATGATTATCAGTATCACCTGTGTTCCCCGTGTGTGCCCACTTTCCTCGTTTACCCTCTGTGTATTTCTGTCTGAGTCTCCCTCTGTTCGGCGTCGCGTTCTCCCTCATGTTGTGTGTTATTCTCCCCGTGGTTCGGTTCCTTGTACATCTCATGCTTTAGTTTTCCCAGTTTTAGTTTATTTTGTATTGCTTCTCGTGGCCAGCAATAAAGCTGTGTTTTTGAGTTTATCCCCGTGTCTGTGAATCTGCATCTTGGGTCCTTCTCCTGCCTGCCACACAACGTATCATGACAATACTTTCATAATGAATACAAGACATCAGACTATTTGTTCTTTAATTAAGAATTCATGCAATAAATAAAAAAATACTTTGAATATACTGTGACTTTGTAATGATACCTAGCCTATATAATCCAGTTTAAATGTTCTGCAACTTTGCCTGACAAAATCTAGGCCAATTGAATTGATGTGAGTTGATCTTAGGGACATACATATTACTCAAAGCTAAACTCATACAGCTAATTATTGTAGCATGTATTTATTTCATTACTTATTTCATAATCATATTTATTCATGTAAATTTGAACAAATGGGATTCTGTAAATCCCTGTCCTTTTAACACAGACACAAAAACCTAAGCCTAGACATAACTCACTTTCCAAAATTCATTAACAGTGCTACATATCACCAACAGCTCCACCTTTTCTCTCTCTGTACCTGGATCTGCCTGCAGCACCAAAGGACTGTGCAAGCAACATGTGTCTCACCCTGGCAGCAAATGTCCATCTCCTCCTCTTCATTTCACCTCATCATGAACTCGTCATCATTGGGGTGGCTGTGGCTCAAGGGGAGCAGGTCACAGGTGATATTTGTTGAGCTGTTTGGAACACTGAATTTGAAATTCTCTGCCACTTAAGAACAACGTCAACAGCGCCACCCCACTTTGACATATAAGTTAGTACCAACAGTGGCAGAGTGAACTCTGACCTACCATGGAGAAAATAAATTAGAGGCTGTGAAGGTTGTCTGAGTCAGAGGCAGAAAAAAAATGTTGGTTAACAGCCTATAGATTTATTCCTTTTTTCACAACTGTGGTTGAGCCAACTAAAGAAAAATGAAACTAGAAAAGCATTACAAGGAAACAAAACGGGGAATACACATCTGCAACTTCAAGACAATCCTGAACTAAACTGAACTAATTAAGAAACAGTTTTGCACTGGGTGGAACCCCCTTTAATGGGGGCCCTGACAATAGTCTGTTCACCATCATAACCTGGCCCACGCTAGCTCTGGAGAGGAGATGCAGCTCCTGATTATATAGTGAGAGGCTCCTCCCACTGTCTGAAACAACAATGAAATATCAAATTAAGAGTAAACATAGGTTGTTTATAGTAGTGTTAAATCTGCCATTTAAATTTCTTATTATAATATAAAAGTTAAACAATGGGAACATTAATATACATATATTTAGAAAATCCCCACGCAACTGTAAATGTTTAAAATCAACAGATTCTTCAAACTCATACCAAACTCCTGCTTCTTCATAACACTTGGTAACTTCCCTCCAAGGAACTTTACCATAAAAGGAGTCCAAAAACCCAACTGGTTTGGCTGTTTTTACCAGATGCAGGCCAGGTGCAGTCTGGAGGAGAAGTGAGAAAGAAATTAGATGCAAATCTTAAAACTAGTATTTTAAGCAACTCTCTTCTTGACCTCAGGAGTAATGTGGCAGCAGTACACACAAAACGCTGCAGTATGCTTAGAGGTCACAGGCCAAAAAGATTCTTCCTCTTGTCAGCAGGGGGAGACAAAGATGCATAAGCAAATTTTTTCAGTAGCTGGATTTTTAACCAAAGACCAGTCATTTTACTTCTACTTACTAATAATCAAGTGTAGTGTTTTATAATGATGCTGCTAATAAGCACTGTACTATGTTTCCGCACAACAATTTCAGTGTGTTTTTTTTCTTTTCTGTCACTCCATGGAACAGCTCTTGAGGTCAGAATAGAAACTTTTTATTGTCTCACAAGTCACTTCTGAATACTCTTAAAGGGTTTTTATGAATGTTTGACATGTAGTTATGCTTTTTATTGCCTTGTTTATTTATTCTTTTTTATTCTACTCTGTTTACATTTGTAGTGTTTGTATTTTTTCAAGCACTTTGTAACTTTGTTTAGAAAAGTTTCATATCAAAAAGTTTTAAACTGGTGTAACAGGAAATGTCATCTCTAATATGTTTTTCTTCAAGAAAATAAGTAATTATGTAAAACATAATTAAATAAGTAATTACATTTTGCAGTCATGCCTAGCAGGAGGAGCTTGTTAAATTAATACTTTTTCAACATTTTACTAAGTCAAAATAATAATAAAATCTGCTATTTACTTTAACTGTAACATTTCTCTAAATATCCTCATTTGTGTTCCAGATTTATTTTATTTCTGTTCTAACAAACAAACAAAGCTTTGTAAGGTTTAATGGGAACAAACTACAAAACTTCTGGAACACTATCGTTTGGACAGGTGAGACCAAAGTGTTTTTTTCTGTTATGGAACAGTTCATGGAGGTCAGAACAGAAACTTCACTTTTGCTTTACAAGTCACTTCATTATTTTCATATTAAAAAACTTTAATGAATATTTGACATGTAGTTATGTTTTTTATTGCTCTTGTTTATTTATTATTTATCCTATGTCTGTGAAGGTTCTCAGTCATCCAGGTCATCGTAGTCAAAGGAGCTTGCAAAGAGAAGCTTCTTCAGTTCTAAGGTCAAATGGTGGAGAGTCCCAGATATAAACCTAGTGGGAGTTTCCCCCCACAGAGGGACAAAAGGACCCCCTGATGATCCTCTAATCGCCTGAGCCAAGGTGTGAAACTGGGTGTGGGTCCCAATCAGCCAGAGTTTCGGGTGGGTATAATATATTTATATATATATAAATATATATAATATAATATTTATATTTATATTGTCCGAACGTGATGATTATGTATATTGTAATAACGTGATATTATATTGTTCAAACGTGAAAGGTATATTGTTAGAACAATATACTTTTCATGTTATAACGTGATATAGCTCTATTTTTCTTTTGCCTGGGTGGGAGCTCTACGCTTCCGTATCCGAGGCTTTTCAATGTGGCCTCACAAAATTATCACGACTACAACAACCATGAAAAGAGTTGGATGGACATTGCTGCTCAATGTTTTTCATTAGCAGTGTTGGGTAAGTTACTTTAAAATAGTAACTTAGTTACATTACTAGTTACTTCTCTCAAAAGTAACTCAGTTACTTCAAGTTACTCGTTACTTTCAAAGTAACTAGTTACTAGGGAAAGTAACTTTGGTTTTACTCAGAATTCTCTTGTTAATGTGTTGCTTCCATAACGTTGCCAGTCTTCTAGCTTGCTTACTTGCCACAGTGCACTGTGCCACCGACCAATAGAAAGAAAAAGATAATGTGCACATTTCCACGAGAGAAATCCCATGCCTGGACCGTTGTTGACTGCTGCCATGATTCTAGCCTACGTCACAGAGTCATGTGCGCCTTTTACATCCAACACAAAAACTGCAGTCGTGGTGCTTTCGATTGTACTCAGAACTCAGAAATTCTGCCTTCTGAATAGGAAGATGAGCTGCATACAGGGCTGGACTGGGACAGAAAATTGGCCCGGGCATTTTGACTAGAGAGCGGCCCACCAATATAGGAAAAATCATAAAGCCTTTGAATGAAAATAAACACTGTTGTGACAGTGATGTTCACTGTTCTGATGGTATATATGCATCAATCTATCAATCGTTTGTTGTAAGATTCAGATAATTATTTTTTAAAAGCTAGACATTTTAAATGAGAATAAGAAAGAAAAATATTTCTTTGTGCCCCCCTCTCCCTGTTAATGCCCTACATGCCCCCCTGGCAACACTTTGCTAGACCCGCCCCTGCACAGTTACCAGCTGTCAGCTATCTAAAAAAGGATCCTGGGGTTATTTGTCTCTCAGAAACAGTTCATAACTTCCCTTCAACTCATCCATGTCACCTAAAAGGTAAACCTGTTTCTCCATCACCTGTTCAGCTCTGATGATCCAGTAAGGACATCTGGTTTCATCTTCATGTTTCCCTCTCACCACATAACCAAACCGACATCATGACCAGCAGCTTTACAGCTGTGGCTCCAGCAAACATCAGCTGATACTAGAAATTAATATTAAATAAATTCTAACAACAGCTGATCAAGCTTAAACGTGCTGCTGTTGTTTAGTGCGACATCCGCTGGTTTCCTCTTTCGGCGCAAAGTGAGCGATAAACAAACAAGAGAGCCGATCAGCTGATCATTGATCAGTTTTCATGATTGTAGAAGTAGAAATGGGAGAGGGAGGGGGAGAATGAAAGAAGAGGCAGCTGTGCAGCGTAAACACAGAATAACTGCAGCTTTGTGTCTTTTTCATTGTAGCTGAATTACGGGACAAACTGTTCCTTTTCACCTCAATAAGAAACGCGTAATATTTCTCTGAATACCAGACGGGACGGTTGGCAACTCTAATAACTTATGAACAAAATAAAGTTCAACATCAGTAACTTCATAGCACCACCCAGCTGTATAGAAACTCCGTCATGCTAGCTAGCACGCAGTACGGAAAAAGTCAGCACAATGAAAATAAACTCGACCTAAACTTGGTTCATATCTGACCCAGAGAGACTGCAGGTCATAACTTCTTACCTGAAGTTCAGTTCACACTTGGACCGGCGGCCGCCTCGGGTCCCCTTTCCTTCATCCACCTGCTGGCCTCCACCACTTGCTAATGTTACTGAATCTGTGGAAGCTCCGCGATAGCCACCACTCGAAGTAACGAGTAACGACCCTATCTAAATCCCAGTAACGAGTAACGCGTTCCTGATTTTGGCATAATAACTAGTTACCGTGCTCGTTACCACAATAATAACGTAGTTACTGTAACGCGTTACTTAATAACGCGTTAGTCCCAACACTGTTCATTAGTAATTTAGCAAAGTTGATGGTGGTGTGTGTGTGTGTGTGTGTCTGTAAGACAGAGAGAGGGAGAGCGAGAGACAGATTTTGTATGATAAGCTTCATGTTATGGAGGCACAGTTTGAGCACTCAGGTCGCATCAGAGCATCAGGCCGTATAGTGTGAGACCCTGCATCGTGACCTATGAACTTTTAACCCCTGAGATTCAATTTTACAGTTTGAGCAGGAGCTGAATAACGTGACTGAAAAAAATTGCACAGTGTTTGCTCAGCTTAACCCTTGTGCTCCCCTTCGGGGCAGCCCCAGACCCCGGGAGTCCCAAAGTACCCCACCCTCAGTAGAGACAGGTGAATGAAAATGAAAAAAACAGAACGATCATTTGGGGTCGAAGAGTGCCCCAGAGCGATTCTAATTGGTTCGTCAGGGGATCGGGAAAGAAAACGTAGCACTTGGGGGCCATGCACAGAAGCTGCTGCGGCAGCATGGGGGTCATTGATACCCCAGTACATAAAAATGAAGCATAATCACAAGAATGATAATAATGATAATAATAATAATAATAATAATAATAATAATAATAAGAAGAAGAAGAAGAAGATGAAGAAAAAGAAGAATACAACACACAGACACTTCTGAGTTTTATTTTATTTTATTTGAAATTACACTCATGATACAACTGAGGCAATCTGGAAGGCCATACCTTTTAGGGACATGCGCAATAGGGAGGGTGCGTTTTTAAAATGCCCCCCCGGGGCTGTATTTTTGATTACAATATCAACAAACTGTCCGTGTTTCAGGTGCTCGGTGCTGTACAGGTCCTGTTTTACCGACCAGAAGGAATCTCAGTTCTTCACGGGTCGCAGAGCCTGCGGGGTTGGGGCGACCGTGGCTCAGGGGGTTGGGAAGCGTATCTGTAACCGGAAGGTCGCCGGTTCGATCCCTGGGCTCTCTGTCCTGGTCGTTGTGTCCTTGGGCAAGACACTTTACCCTACCGCCTACTGGTGTTGGCCAGAGGGGCCGATGGCGCGAAATGGCAGCCTCGCTTCTGTCAGTCTGCCCCAGGGCAGCTGTGGCTACAACCGTAGCTTGCCTCCACCAGTGTATGAATGCGAGAGTGAATGAATAGTGGCATTGTAAAGCGCTTTGGGTGCCTTGAAAAGCGCTATATAAATCCAATCCATTATTATTATTAAATGATAGTAACATTTGAATCATTCTAGAAAAAAAAACATTAAAACACTACGTTACACTAGGCTATTCTTTTGTTATCTTTGTATTGATGTTGATAGCAAGCAGTCTGACCACATAAAGCGAGTACCACAAGCAGCACACAACCCTGGGATTGCACTTTACCTTTGTATCGATGTTGACAGCGAGCAGTTTGCCCACATAACGCCAGTAGCACAAGCAGCACACATCCCTGGATCCGGCCTTTGGTCGCCAACATTTTCAGTAAGCTAAGAAAAGAAGAAAGAAAAAAAGAGGTGAAATTAAGGCACATTCAAGGAAAGTATTTCAGATCAGATTAGCAAGTTAAACCACACTGAAAATACACATTGAATAAACCATGTGTCATGGCTACTGAACGGACTCACGCGCAGACAGTTCTTTCTCAGAGAACAAAAGGAGATTTATTTACAACAGGGATCACCTCAGTGCTATATACACTCAACAAAAATATAAACGCAACACCTTTGTTACTGCTCCCATTCCCCATGGGATGGACCGTTCCCGTTGTGGCCTCGAGAGTCTAAAGTTCTTTGCCAAGACCACCACGTCCTGACCTTGAAGGCTCAGTCCACTGTCGCCCCCATACTGGTCCAGACTCAGGGGGTGTTGCAGTTTAAAAAGGACGTCCAATGTTGAAACATGGCCTTGCCCGTTTCCGCCGTCCAATGGATGTCATCTTCTTCGGTATGGAACAAGTCCTCGGCCAAAAGGGGAATGTGAACCCTGTTCCTGTAGATATAGTCATTCAGGACCTGCAGATTCGACTTGTCTTCAGCTGGCAGGTTCTCCGAGAAATTAATCTGAGGAACCCAAATTTCAGCATATGGGAACCGCGTCCTCGCAGCCCTCACTGCCGCCTGCACATTCTTGACGGTCGTTTCCTTAGGCTTGTTGGCCCTACTATTGATCCCGAAGGACAAGACCATCTTCTCCACCACCAGATCCGGTGGTGGTACCGTTTTCTTCAACAAGGCTTCTGCATGGCGGAAGTCCGCCCCTGGAAAACTCTCCACCTGCAAGTTCATGTTGGAAAAGTCTGGGAATTTGGTGAGGTTCGAATCTCCCAAGAAGATCCATTTGCGATTCGCCACCCAGTTCCAATCAGTCATCTTTCTTGTGGTGTTCTGATGTCGATTCACCCGGAAACGAGGACCCCTGGAACTCTCGACCTCATCAAACAAATCCCATGAAAGATCAAACAACCGCTCCTCGTCCTCAGAGCCTTCTTGATGGACCTGGGCTCGAACCTGTACATCCTGTGCAGAAGGCTGGGAAGATTGTCCCCGCTCCTCAGCTGCTGGGGCCTCTCTCTCGGCCTCCGCTGCCGCTCTAGCCCTGGCCTCATCTCGTTCCTCCTCCGCTCGCATCTCATCAAACATGGCCTCCAACTCCAACTGGGAGGCTGTACGTTCCGGAGGAAACAAGGGTTCAAAGTCTGGCAGGTGGTCCTCCTGCACTTCTTCTAGAAAGAGATCTTCTTCAGGAAGAACCACCCCTTTGGGGCTCCTCGTCCTCCTTTGGACTTCCCTCCTGTCTAGGGGAGATGGCATCCATTCCGCCATGTTGGGGCTTGACCATCTAGCCCCTGCATCAGGGACCTGGTCTGTCATGGTGGCCACCGAGGTCTTTGGCGCTACCCGCTGACGAGGTTGCACCGTGCGTGCAGACCCACTTGAAGAACCCACGCCATGCTGTTCTCGTACCTGGACTGGTTCACCCCCGAGCTTGGTTGAGATGAGAGCCTCAGCGTGGTCAATGATGCTCGGTGTGATCCGTCTTAGGTTCCGCTTGGCCCAGCGGGAGGCCACCTCAAAGGCCTTTCTCCATTCACGAGTATCCATGATGGAGAGCTCTTGCAGAAACCTCTCCAAGCTTCCTTCATAATGTTCCATCAAAATCTGGAGGGTCATCTGACCCCAATTTCTTGCATTCCCCACGATCATATCTGTGGTATCCTGCCTCGGGTACGCCGGCTTAATCATCCCAGCTAGGATATCCACCATCTTAACAATCATCCTGGGCTCCGGCCTGCCTGGCTTCGGAGCCATGTTCTGGAGATGGTGCACCATCTTTATGATGCCATGCAGCTTACGAATCAGTCTTCCAAAATCGGGACTTGCCGCTTCTCTTAACACATCATCATCTCTGGTCCTGGAAGAGCTCCCTCTTCGGGCTGGTTGGAAACGTCCCTGCCGGACCACAGCTGCATATGAGCGGAATGGGACTTGGGGACCAAAGTACCGGGGGACCCGGGGGGCGAGGCACTGGCGGGTTAGGATGGGGAAGATAATCCCTTCTCCGAGAGGAAAAGGAGCGTGCACGGTCCATCCCTCCCTGCGGCCCTCCGTACCCGTCCCAGAAGACTTGGCGGTCATGTTGGCGGCGGAGGCCATAGCGCACCACTGTCCAGCCGTCTTCAATGGCGTCCAGTTTTTTTTCTTTTTTGTCTTTTTTTCAAAAAAAATTTAAATGTGCTTCCAAAAAATATCTATTTAATTTTAATGTGAACAAAAAACGCTTTCCAAAATGTGGAAAGGAAAAAGTCACGTAAAAACAGTAAACAACAAAAGAAGGTGTGCCAAAAAAAACTGTTTATTGAAAAATAAACACAAAAACACAACGTTTCGACCGTACACGGTCTTCTTCAGGTGTGGCACACAGAAAACTGTAAGCTAGGTTAGCTGGCAACAGTTGGACTGGCAGAGATGTGCTCTCATCGAGTGCCGAGTGGAAAATGAGCTCCTGTGTGAGCTCCGCCTTTTATATTCTCCCCTCGGCTGTGTAAAATCCCATTCGTCTTTTTTAACTTTGGTTCGGTAAAAATGAATTTGGTCTTTATTTTTTAATCTGCATTACATTTTAACTGTTTTTTAGCCAAAAATAACATATTTGCACCCCATGAAATTACTGTTAATGAATTTTAAAGCCAAATTAATTTAATCACTGTTTTTATTCCCAATTTGTTTTTTAATCCATTTTTAACTGTAAATAGTCTTGCAAACCCTATGAATTGTGCTGATAAATTTATGAACCCTGGTTTTTAGAATTTTTAAGCCAATTTTCCAATTTCTCACTAATTTAATTCCCCATTATTAAACAATATATACCGAGGGTCAGGAGGTGGGGATAAAGTGGTTAGGGGAAATCAAGTTGGGAGTCCGGTCCCCGGGCGTCAAGGTCCCCCATAGCATGCCCCAAAAGGCTGTGATCGTCCAACGGACCGGTGATGATGTCCCAATCCCGTTTCCAAAAATTACCCATACTTAGGTTTTTATTATAATTTTGTTTTGTGTTTTGGTAGTGCAATTATGTGTTATTGGGCCGTCGCGACGTTTCGGCCGGTTATAGGCCTTCCTCAGGATGGCCCAACGTGTCTGTCTATGTGTGTTTTCTGTGTGCCTCTCTTGGCTTTTATAGTGTGCTGTCTCCTCCCACTCTTGGGTTTTCCGTTTCATTATTTTTCTGTTTATTCTTTTTTTTTTTTTTTTTTTTTGGCCTGTCCCGTTTGGCTCTTTTGCCATCAGAATTGTTGTCTAAAGGCAAAGAAAGATGCCCAACGGATTTACTTTACCAAACTGACCATCCCAGCCTTGCCGTAATGGTCCATTTGATTCACCTTTTATTGTTTATTTTATTTTCACTTACTGAATACGGGACAGACTTGACTGGGGGAAAGAAGGGGAGAAAGAAAGAGGGAAAGAGAAACAGCTGAGAAGAGGGACGGGGGAGAAGGGCAAAAGACAAAAACCAACAGAACGGGCAGAGAAAAAAAATGCATATATCAATCACCTGGATCACCTGCTGAGAAAGAAAAAAGAAAGCAAGCAGAAGAGAACAAGAGTAATAGAATAAACAACATCACAATGATATATGGGAATATGACAGTAAATACTAAATGTTAAACATTATTGTGCAGCACATAAGATCAACAGAACACAGTGTGCTTTGAGGTAGGAGCCAAAAAGGGTGTAGTTTGTGGGTGTGATCACCCGTGTGTACACCTGTGAGCATGGACGCGCTTGTTTTTTGTTTTTTTAAAAGGTTCCTTCATGTAATAATCTGCTAGAGGGTGTGGGGGGGCCACAGCCCCGTCCTCCAGGGCGTGAAGCAGGTGTGGAGGAGATCAAAACTCCAGACATCCAGAGGACCCCAGAACACAAGAGACCAAGGAAGACCAACAGAGGGGCAGCTGCGCCACTGTCCTGGAAAGAGCTGAGGAGAGTCCCAGATGAGGGCTCACTCAGCAGCCGCGGAGCAGAAGCCAGGGGGAGTTGCAGTGACGCGCCCGTGAGCTCCGCCGGCAGCCAGCTGCGCCTGAGTGACCGAGCCCCAGGCCGAGAGGCTGGGGGCACCCCACCTCCGAAGTGGCCCGAGCGAGCCCCAGGCTCCAGGCCCCGATAAGCGGCCGCCAAGGAGTGAGCCGGTGTGTACCTGGACGCCCATCCCCGGACACAAAGAACCACCAACGCACCGATGTCTGAGGGGGTCCGCCACTGGCAGGGGAAGTGGTGGTAGGGGGAGATAGGCCTCCAAACCTTGGAGGGCCTGAGATGTCCCCAGAGAGGTGGCGCCTGACACCCAACCTGACATATAGACACAGACATACAGGCACACACAGATACAAACATCCATTCCCACCCTCATGCTCTCATATGCACTTACTCCACACTCAACCAACGTGGAGACAGACATAAAGAGACGTTGTACACACGATCACACTCCCCAAGCGTACTCTGCAAACCGGGTCTAGGTGCCCCCGCCCCTGGAGGGGGGAACTGCACCCAGACCCAGGTGGTGTTTCCCTTTTCCCTGCGGTGGGGGGAGGCAGACCGCCCCGACTCCGCAGCAGCAGGAAGGCTCCACACTCCAGACCGCAGTCGGACGGCCAACTCCTCCTCCTAGTCCTAGCCCCCCTGCTCCAGCAGGTCGCAGAGAACGGGGGTGAGAGAAGACTCCGAACCTCCCTCCACCCGCTCATTGTAATGTTGATGCATGTGTGTTCTAAGGTGCATTTAAAACCCAGGAGGGCTTGGAGCTACCTGCCAGAGAGCAGCAGGTAAGCGCATGGTCCCTCCTGCTAGCCCTCAATGTCTACGTGTATTTAAAATTGAGAGGTGGGCAACGATGCCAGGGGTGGGGTGTACACCCTGATGGTACTTTGGACTCCGTGTATCGTGCCCACCCCCAAGATCCTATATGTATGTGTAATGAGAGTGTGAGTAATGTGAATGTCTAAGTTGTGGGATAAAATTGAGGCAGAGGCAGCCAGAAGGGGACAGAGGGGGGGGTAGCCTCCTCTGCACCCTGGTGACATACCCCTACTCCAAGGCCCTGCATGTGTGGGTGGTTGTGGTGGAGCGGGAAGAGGGAGGCAGCTGGAGATGGGGAGGGAAGGAAGGGAGGGGCAAGTGACCCCTCCCTGGGGCCAGCTCCCCCGCTGACCCCAGTAGGCACCCCCATACTCCGCGACCCGCCAGGGAAAGGGGGCCCAGGCCCATCCAGACTGGGCCCAGTGCAGCAGCGCCGCCCGGCCCCACAGAGCCCGGGACAGTCCACCCAACCCCACCACAGAGAAAACTGCACCCACCCCACCATCCACTCATCTTCCAGACTACATAAGACAATAAACACCCAGGCTGAGATCTTCCTCCACCTCTCCTGTATCTCCCCCTCCTGCAGAGAGAGCCCCTGAGGAGAGGAAAGCTCCTGCAAGATGTGACAATCTCCCCCACCAGTTGAAGAGCCCCCCAGGTGGCTCGATGCACTGGCGGCACCCTGCTCCAGGGCTGGGCCCCCATACACCCACCCGCCCACAACCCCGGCAACACACCAACCAGGACCCAAGCCCCTGAGGCCCGGTCCGGGTCCCAGCCCAGAGACGGAGCGCCCCCAGAACCTCACGCCCATCCCGGACCCACCCAGGGGCAGCCAGGCTACCAGGTCAGTAACCCACGTCCGTCAGCACAGACCCTCCCCTAGCCCCGCTGCACGCAGCCGCGAGGAAACAGTCACCTGAGAGCCAACAGAGCCCCTAACCGGACATGACCGCTACCCCGGGTTGAGCCCCCCAAGGAAGATGCCTCCGGGGAACCCCCCGACGCCCTAAGCCTGTCCCTACCCCCACACCAATCACAACAGTGAAGGCGGGACCAAACTATGACCCCCCACCCCCACTAGGTGATGGAGCTGATCAAAGGAGCCCAGAGCAATTGATCTGATGTGGTGGCAGAGGCTGTATCAAGACTAATGTAATCTAATAGATAATTTCTATATTGGTTAGAATTAAGATTATTTTTTATTTTTCCAGTTCATGAGGACTGTTTTCTTGGCTATGCATAGGGCAGTGAAAACCATATGGGCGATATTCTTTTCTGAAGTGACATTATCTAAGCTGCCCAACAAACACACTAAGGGGGAAGTTGGAATGTTACATTTCAGACACTTCGATAAGTCTTCACATATCTCGCGCCAAAACTTCTGAACTGGTGGACAGAACCAAAGAGCGTGGATATAATTGTCCGGTGAATTGGTTTGGCAGTGTGAGCAGTTGTTGGTAGACGTAAAGCCCATCTTGAACATCCGATGACCTGTATAGTGCACTCTATGTAGTATTTTGTATTGAATTAATTGAAGACTGGGATTTCTAATTAGATGAAAGGTTTTTAAGCAAATCTGAGACCAGAAGTTTAGGTCTAAGTTAACTGATAAATCCGCTTCCCATTTTGCAATAGGAAGTGATATTGATTCATCTGTTTTAGAAAGCATTCTGTATATTTTGGATAGTAATTTGGGGGGTTTAAGAGTAAGAAATTGAACCACACTTGGTGGTGTTTGTAGTTCAACTTGACCCGGTTTAAATTTCTTTTTTACTATGGATTTAATTTGTTGATATTCTAAAAATCTTTTCTTGTTGATCCCATATTGTGTAACTAGTCCGTCAAATGAAATAAATTCTGTTCCTTCTAGTATATGTTCTAAATATTTGATTCCTTTATCACTCCAATCTGAAAAGTTTATCATATTATTGTTTTGTAATATGTCAGGGTTGTTCCAGATAGGTGTACGTTTGCATGGGATTAATGAAGACGCCGTCAATTTTAGAAACTCCCACCATGCTGTCAGAGAAGAGCTGATGTTGATGCTTTTAAAGCATTCATGTCGTTGGATGTTTGAGCTGATAAATGGTAGGTCTGAGATCTCTAGATTATTGCAGAGTGCTTGTTCTACATCTAGCCAAGGTTCATCTAAGAGGGTGTGTTTTAGCCATCCTGAGATAAACTGAAGCCTGTTGGCTAAGAAGTAATGCTGAAAGTTAGGCAGTTCTAGTCCTCCTTTATCCTTGGTCTTTTGTAGTGTTTTTAAGCTTATACGTGGGGGTTTATTTTTCCAAAGGAATTTGGACATACATGAATCTAGAGATCTGAACCAATCTTGTGGCGGTTTAGTTGGGATCATTGAGAATAAATAATTTATTTTTGGTAAGACCATCATTTTTATAGCGGCAACCCTTCCCATGAGTGATATGGGTAGACATTTCCATCTAGCCAGATCATCTTCTACCTTCTTTAAAAGTGGGATATGGTTTAATTTAGTTAGATCTGCAAGCTTGGGAGAAACATTAATACCTAAATATTTTATATTTCCCGATTGCAGTGGTGTAGAAGAGGAATTATGGAAGGAGCAATTAATCGGTAGGACTGTAGATTTTGACCAGTTAATTGAGTAATCTGATATTCTTGCAAAAGAGTTTATCAATTCAATCACCCCAGAGATATTGGTTTGTGAATTTTGGAGAAAGAGTAACACATCATCCGCATAAAGGCTGATTTTATGTTCCACGTTCTTGCATTTTATGCCCTTAATTACTGAATTCTGTCTAATTGCTGCTGCTAGTGGTTCAATAAAAATTGCAAATAGTGAAGGGGAGAGTGGGCATCCCTGCCTGGTGCCCCTCAAGAGACAGAAGCTGGAGGATGTCTGGTCATTTGTTCTAACACAAGCTGTTGGGGAATTATATAATATTTTTAACCAGTTTATGAAAGAGGATCCAAAACCAAATTTGTGTAAAGTTGCAAATAGAAATTTCCAGTTAACTCTGTCAAATGCTTTTTCTGCGTCTAAAGAGAATATTGTAGTTTCTAGGTTTTTACTGTATGAGTAGTCTATCAAATTAAGTAATCTACGTGTATTTGTTGATGAGTGCCTACCTTTTATGAAACCAGTTTGGTCAGGATGAATTAAGAGGGGGGTTATTTTCTCCAGTCTCTTTGAGAGAGCTTTGCAGATTATTTTAAGGTCTACATTTATAAGGGATATTGGACGATAGCTTGAGGGATATACAGGGTCTTTGCCTGGTTTTAGCAGGAGATTAATGTTTGCAGAATTCATATTTGATGGAAGTCTGCCCTTTTCTTTAATTTCCAACAACGTTCTGTAGAAAACTGGTGCTAGAATCGACCAGAATTCTTTGTAGAATTCTGCAGGAAAGCCATCTGGACCTGGAGCCTTATTATTGTGCATACTTATCAGGGCTTCCTGGAGTTCACCTGGTGTCAGTGGTGAATCCAGTGCCATTGCTTGAGTGTCCAATAATTTTGGAAGAGTTATGTTGTCCAAAAACTGATCAATTTCTTTTTTAGATGGGTTTATTTGTGGTGAATACAACGTTTTATAGAAATCCCTGAAAATGTTGTTTATTTGTATCGGATCAAATATTGTGTTCCCAGATGAATCTTGAACAGCACATATAGTTGTTTTTTCTTTATTTATTTTTAGCTGGTTTGCTAGAAATTGACCGGATTTATTACCATGTTCATAATTTTGTAGGCGTAGTCTTTGTACTAAGAATTTCGTTTTTTTATCAATTATCTCATTTAATTCTAGTTTTGTTTTGCGTATTTTGTTCAATGTTTCCTGATCTTGGTGGGACGCGTAGGCTTCTTCTAGTGATTTGATGTTTTTTTCTAATTCCTGAATATTTTTGTTTTCTTTTTTCTTTTTATGTGATGAGAAAGAAATTATTTTACCTCTCATCACAGCTTTCCCTGCTTCCCATAGAACAGAAGCTGATGTTTCGGGAGTGTCATTATAGTCCAAATATGAAGTCCACTCTTTTTTAAAATATTTAATAAAGTCTTCATCTTTAAGTAGTGATATATTAAATCTCCAGTTTTTTCGTGGCGTAGTATTATTCTTGTGCATTAGTGTTAAAGATACAGGACCATGATCGCTGACAGCTATAGGGTGAATCTCAGTGTCTGAAATGTCGTTCAGCAGTGAGCTGCTGACCAAAAAATAATCCAGACGAGAGTAGGAGTGATGGACATGTGAGAAAAAAGTATATTCCTTACTGGTGGGGTGGAGGGAGCGCCATGCATCGCAAAGACCAAAGTTGCTCATATACTGTTTGATTATATTTGTGGACTGCCAATTACGCTGAGTTCCCGCTGTATTGAGCCTATCCATGTCTTCATTTAGTCCAAGGTTGAGGTCACCTCCAAGAACAAGTGTGCCATCTAAGTGTTCAGAGAGTGCACTGAAAAAACCGTGAAAGAATGAGGGATCATCAACATTTGGACCATATACACTTGCAATACATAGCTTTTTATCACGTATAGATAGTTTAATGATTAAGAATCTACCCTCTGGATCTATAACTGTATCGAGTACTGTGAAATTAATATTTTTATGTATTAAAATTGCTGCTCCCCTTTGTCTAGAATTATAACAAGCTTATATGATAAGTGTATGACTTTTTGTGTGTTTGATAACTTAGCTACGGTAAAACCTACGCATAAATAATTGTTTTCATGTTTAAGCTTAATGGATTATGACTTTTGTTGTGATTTCACGCTATATAAAATAAAATTGAATTGAATTGAATTGAATTGAATTGAGGTACACATCAGCTTTTAGATGTCCCCCATTGCTGATGGAAATCTCACAGTCTAAGACTGCTAACCTACCACTTTACATGGTAAACCAACACAGGAATTGAGCCATTTATAGGGTGTGGGGGAGATTACCCTCTTTATGACCAAGGATGTTGTTAAAAACAGTTGTGATCAGGAAGTCACAGAGAGGCACACACATTCACTCACGTAGAGACACACACACACACACACACACACACACACACACACACACACACACACACACACACACACTCGCACATGCATACACGTGCACACAGATACACACACAGTACCTTGTCTTTTGTAACCATAGGGAGGTTTTACGATAGGAGGTGCTTGTGTGTATTGTAACTGTTTTTAAATAAAAAGGCGGTGAAGGGAAGCCAGAGTCAGGGTCATTTTGTGGTGCTTTTCTGAGACACCGACCGGGGCCTCCCTTTCACAAGTAAAATCGATCGATCGCTGTTGCCTTGTTTGTTGTCCTTCACTGGAATAAGTCTCTGAGTTAGCGAGGTCTGAGTTTAGGCCCAATAATAACTTTGTAAATAAAAAAAATGTATAAAGACAGGCAGGGATGCTGGTTGCTTTTTGCACTGTTTCATGATTTTTTTATGCACTGATGTGCAGCACAGATTTTACTGAGTTGGAGAAGGAAAAACAAACAAATATCAGAGTTCAACATTTTTTAAATTGCTTTTAATCAGTTTGATGTTGTTCATATTGGACAAACATGCATGATGTATATTAATGCAAATGATTAATAGATAACTGCAGGAAATACAATTCAAAACAGCTGAATTAGGAATAATAATAAAAACAACCTCGTTTACACCCTTTGCCCGATTGGTAAGCATAAATAAGAATTTAGAATTTTCTATATCAGCCGCTTTCTTGATGTCTTTTTGCTAAAAGCAAGTTTGAAGTAAATTTGAAACATGTAATTTTTATTACATTTATTTGTAACATTGATAATGTTTCAAATCATAAACAACATAAACATTAAACAATAACAAAAGCAAATTGGCAACACAAACACAATTTTAAACATTGTCATCCATCTACAGTGAAATTATAATGAGAGTATTATCTAAAACTAAGGTGAATATCATAACAAAAACTTTGAAACTGTTGTTAGAGCAAAGTACATTTGAGTTGTCCTCATGCAAATACAAAATCACTTATATTGAAGCTTGTGTGTGTCTTTAATCTTTTTCTCTCGCAGTTATAATCACTCATTTATGTAAAGTTAAATTGATTTAAAAATTTATTGTTATGTAAAAATAGTTTGTTTGCCATCATACAATAAATAAGTAAATAGAACTGGTCATTGTCTTAGTTCTGGAGTCATAAATGATCAAGGAGTTTCTCTCCTTTCTCTGTTTTAGCCATGACCACTGCTTTTTTTTTCATCTCCATCAGAGACTCAACTCGTCTCTCCCAGCCTGGTTTGCCGTCAGATTTCTCTACTTGAATAAGCAAGTCAATGTACTCTGGAGTGGACAGAGGGTTTGGTTTAAGTGCTATCTCTTTAAGTCTGTTCAGATAGTTGGCAACACTCCCCATTAAGTTCATAACTTTAGCCTGATATTTTTTATATTGATCCTTCAGATTGTCAACCACTCCCTGAAAACTAATCTTCTCCCCTGTGGCTTTCTGGTGCTTTTCTTTCATTTCTTCCAGTGTTGTTTTCTCTTTAACCTGTTGAACCTCCCATCTGAATGGCATATTATGATGCACATTCCAGGGACATTTGCCTTCACACTGAATACAGTTTCCATCTGGTCCCATTGCTGTACACACCCTTTTACTTTCATCATTAGGTATCTGACAGGGGTAGTGACAGGTGACACTGCAAATGGAACAGTTGGTGACATACTCTTTTTTGCCCAAAATATCCTTTTTGATAATTTTTGGGACAGTAACTTCAATCTCAAAGTTCTCATTTCTTTTCATCTCTGATTCATAATCTTTTAGTTTCTCACTTTTCTCTTTTATCTCCTCTATCTTGGCTAACCCAAGTTTCACCTGCTGCTGCATATTCTCAATTGAAATCTCAAGCTGCTTTCTTTCCCTGAGGACCTCCTTCGTCAGTGTCAGGCTTTTTGTTTTTATTGTATTCAGAGCAGCAAAAAAATTCTTCATGCTTTCTGCCCCCATCTCCCAAAACATCTTATCAAAACTCCCTCCTTTACCAGCATCACTTCTGCTGACTCGTTCAAATGATTTGTTTTCTGCAAACAAGGCTGAATTATTGAACTTGAAGTGAGCTGGCAGCCTGTCTTCTGTTTTAGGACATGGGACTTGTGCAGCATTGATCGCCTCTAGAACTGGAGGTCGCTGACCGTCTGCAAATGTCACCAGAATCCTGATGTTTTCTGCCACATCTTTGCCAAAGATTGAGAGCACTGAATCAAACACATATTTCTGTGTTGCTGTGAGTCGTGCTAAAGAAGCCTGAGCTACAAAACACACAGCATCGATTTCAGTGACACCATGGTGATTAGAGAAGAGATTACGTAGCTGCTCTGTGATCTCTCTGTCTCTTTCTATGCCTCGTGTATCTCCAAAGCCTGGAGTGTCAACAATGTTCAGAGAGAATGGGATTTTAAATCCATCCTGGTGGTTGATTTTGTAAACAGTGACTTCAGAGGTCTGACTTTGATCTTGTGATTTTGACTGATCCTCATTAATTAATTTAAACCTGAAACTGTCCTCCCAGTCTACACCAACAATGTAGTTGATCATTCCATCGATCAGAGTGGACTTTCCTGATCCAGTGGCTCCAAGAAGCATTATTGTACGATTCTGCCTCATTTTACCAAAAGCAGAACCCTCGTTACCAAAGTTAAACTTTCTGCATCCATCTATGTTCATGTGTTCTTCTGTCAGAGGCAGTTTGTAAACTGAGGGGGAATCAGATTTGATCTTTTCACTTTTATCTTTGAGATGTTCTGCAAGGCGTGTAACTGTGTAGACTTTAACAGTGATGCTTTCTTTGCTTCTTCCATTTGAAGCACAATCACATCTGACCCTGACTGCATATTCTGTCTCTGACTGAAGACCTGAAAGGATTACCTTTTCACCTGCTGACACTTTTTGGTTCCACTGCAGAGCTTCCTCATTATTTTCTGTTTTTGAATACTCCACCATATAGTTCAATATCTGCACATCCTCTCCAAGTTCAGCAGGTTTCCCCCATCTAACTAATATGTCAGTTGAATTTGGTTCAACTTCAGGTTTTACAGGAGGGCTGCAGGGTAAGGTTTTAATGGAAACTTGATTATCTGGCCCGACACCTGCTGAGGTCACTGCTCTGCTTCTGAACACATACTCTTTGTTTGGCTTCAGATCTCTCACTGTGACTTCTTCAGCCTTTGCTTCTGTCTGTTGCTGCCATCCAACCTCTCCACTGACACAGTACTCAACCGTGTAGGAGGTGATGTTCTCTGCTCCAAATATGGGTGGAGAAATCTTCAGTGTCACACTGTTGTGCTTTATGTCAGCTGCTGTCACAGTTTCAGGCTTTGAAGGAGGCTCAAAGTTCTCACTGACAGTTATTCCACCTTCATAAAGGTAGATGCTGGAACCTTCCTCTTTCTCATTAGTTAAACTCACTATCAGAAACTTCATGTTCTTGTTTTCTTTGTTCGCTTCTGCAAAATCACTGAAGAGTTTTGCTTTGTTCCTCATTTCAGCTGTCAGTTCATTTGCAGCGTACCATTGTTCCTTCTCTAAATCATGAGTGTGAGATTTCCGATTAAATAAACTGGAAAATGAATTGAACCGACTACCTAGATTATTTGGTTTGCTTGTTCGTTTTAAGTATTTTGATAAAGCTGAGAGGTACGGTTCATCCTTTTCCAGAGAGGTAAAAACAAAACACACAGCAAACTCTGCATTGAGACTTTCCTTGTACAGATCATTTTGAGATGAGATGATTTTGGTGTTTTTCATCTTGCTGGTAAAAAACATTAATGTGTCGATTTCTCTCTCTTTACAGTCCATCCACTTGTTCAGGTTTTTGCTGTTGAAAGGTGAAGAATGTCTCTTTTTCAGCATCTTTGTAAGCTCAGCTTCCTTTTTTCCTCCTCCTCGGATTGATGGAAGTTTCTTTCCCAAAGATTGTTGGAAATTCACTTTGAATTCAGAGCACATTTCTTTAAAAGTCTTGATTTTTTTGCCAATCTGTGGGAACTCAAGTGCAGTGGTGGTTCTCAGTGCATCATTGTACCTCATTTCCAGCTCAATGAAGTCCTCCAGGACTCTCTGTGCTTCTTGAACTAATCCTATACTGATCTGACGGACGAGTTTTGCAGCAGAAGGATCTAAACGTGTCAGTGGCAGCAGCCAGACCTTCATTGGTACAGCCTTTTCTCCTTTTGCTCCCAGTAATCCTGGCAGGCTTTGGTAGACTTTTATTGCATCTTGAAAGGTTGTTGGTGGTTTCTGAAGGCAAAAGTCTCCATAAAATTTGCAGGAGAATTCATCAAGATGTGCTTTGTCCTTCTCTCCTAACTTCAGCAAACCTTCACCTTCTATAGCACATTTTGTAAGATTGTTGATGATCACCTTCATCTTACACTGAACATGTTGATAATTTTCCTGTTCAGAAACTTCACGGTCAAACACAAAGAAAGCTTGTCCTCCATAAAGAATAGCTGTGACTACATGTGTTGCTAAGCCTTGTTCAAAAACATCGGGATGCTTCATATTTCCTCTTCCAAGATGATTCATGGACAACTCCTGGAACTCTGTGGTTGCCTTGTATGTCAGTGTTACTCTGGCCTGATTTCTGGAAGGTTTACTATCATTCAGATATTTGGCAGATCCACTAACCTCAATAAGTCCACCCAGGAAACTTGCCTTCAGTGAAGGATCAACATTTAGAGCTAATGATTTGTCCTCAATTGATTCAGATGCAATAATTTCAAAATCCTTAGAGGCCTGTGGTCTTTCTCCAACATCTTTCAGCAGGTCATCACGATCCCACAGAGTCATTCCTGCAAAAGAGGACAATTAAATCAGACACCTTCAAAATAATTTAACAAAACAAAACATTTTTAATAAATGTAAGCTTTTAAAATAAAAAATACAAAAATCAGTTTTTATCAGTGTAAAAATTATTCCTCTCTGAAACAAATGTGACCCTGCATAAACCTATTGATTTGATGGCACAGAAAATAGACAATGTGATCAAACCTAAAGCTGATCCCATTTTTTTCAGTATATGTGGTTTACATTTCCAATCTGAGTACAAATAACCTCTCATATGATTTGAAATTTTGTGACAGGAAGCTCTGAGAAAAGAGGTTGTGTTTAACAGTGCTAGCAGTCTGACTCTTGTAAAGTGAATCTTTCCAGCATCTCTGTTAGAACACAACAGTCAGGCAAACACAGTCTGATGATTTATCAGGGATTCGATATTCATACAGCACAGTAAATATATAAGAAAATAACATTTATGTTAAAGCTACTACTACTACTACTAATAGTAAAAACAACTAGAAAAATTTGCATTCCCTGCGAGAATGCTGTGTGGATGCTGTAATGCTGAAGCTGTCTGCTGAAAATTGCTGAAAAAGATTTAAAGTTGCAAAAATTGTTTGGCAGTGAAGAAAAAGAAAACTCTACTGGAAACAGGTGAAGAAGCAGAAATCTTTAGTGAAAAGTGGTGAAAAGCCAAAAATCCAACTGAAAAGGGGTAAAGAAGCTGAAATTTGTACTGAAAAGAGGTGAAAAGAAATGTTGCCATGAGTAGGACGTGAACGTGGCCCCTCCTGGTGTTAAGGCAGCTACTCATCTCACTGAGCCAAACTGGTTCTTACAAAACTAAAATGAGATGGAGAAAATGACAATTTTGCTGAAATGAGCAGAAGATGCTAAGATTTGTGCTGATAAGAGGTGAAAAGGCTGAAAAATCTGCTGAAAAGGTGAATCAGCAGAATTTCTGCTGAAAAGAGGTAAAACAAAAAAGCAGAATGTTGTGCTGAAAAGTGCTGAATGACCAGAATTTCTGCTGAAGAGGTTTTTTTTCTGAAAACAGCTGAAAAAGCTGGGATTTGTGCTGAAAAGGGGTGAAGAATCTTAGATTTGTGTTGAAAAGAGTAAAAAAAAGGATAAATGTTAACTGAAAAAATTGTTGCCATAAGCGGGATTTGAACCCAGTCTGAGAACGGCTGCTCATCTCACTGAGCTAAAACACAGCTGAGCCCAGCAAGCAGAAATAAGTGACCACATTGACAATGTGTTCCATTCATTTCAATGGGCAAAAATATTGCAAAAAAAAAGTACAAGAGTTATGAGCACCAAAAGTCATAGCTGGCATTAGCAGAAAGAGCAGAATTTTATTAAATTTGAACGGCAAAAATCAGATAAAAACTGAGGGAGTATTTGCACAGTGAAAAACGTAGGGAAGCAACTAGAATAACAAGAAACGTTGCATTTCCTGCAAAAATGCTGTATGAATGCCTTGTTGTGGAATCTGAAAAAAGCAGAAGGAGAACAATCTGCTGAAAAGAGCTGAAAGAAGCTAAAGTTTGTGCTGAACACAGCTAAAGAATCTGGAATTTGTTCTGAAAAGAGGTGAAAGCCAAAAATTCTGGTAAAAAGGGCTTAAGAAGCCTAAATTTGTACTGAAAAGACAAGATGATCTCCTGAAAGGAAATGTTACCAGAAGCTGGGTCTCCCAGTCTCAAGGCAGTTACCTCTCTCACTGACCCAAAGTGGTTCTGAGGGAAAAAATATATATGCAGGGGCCCAAGAAGCTGAATTGTTCTTGAAAAGAGGTGAAGAAGCAGAACACTATGCTGAAAACATGTGAAAAAGCTGAAATTGTGCTGAAAAGAGGTAAAAAAAAAAAAAAAAGGTGAAATTCTTCTGAAAGAGCAGAAGACGCTGAATTTTTTCAGCTACTCATTGAGCCAAACTGGTTCTCATGTAACTGAAAAAAGGTGAAAAAGCTGAAAATTCAGATTAAAAACAGCAGAAGAGGCTGAGATTTGTGCTGATAAAGGGTGAAAACGCTGAACTTTCTGCTGAAAAGAGGCAAGGCAAGGCAAGGCAAGTTTATTTGTATAGCACAATTCAACAACAAGGTGATTCAAAGTGCTTTACAAAGACATTAGAAACAAAAACAAATAAAAAGCATGATTTAAAATTGATTAAAACAAGCAAACAAACAAACTAATTAACAAACAAACAAAACAGTATATAAAATCAAAACAGATGAAATCAGAACAATAGATAGATAAGATCAGTAGTTAAATGTAAGTTTTGAAATTTAAGCTTAAAAGTGTGGATTTGGTGCTTTATTCAAATGCAACTGAGAATAGGTGAGTCTTCAACCTGGATTTAAATAAACTGAGTGTTTCAGCTGATCTGAGGCTTTCTGGGAGTTTGTTCCAGATATAAGGAGCATAAAAGCTGAATGCAGCTTCTCCGTGTCTGGTTCTGACTCTGGGAACTGATAAAAGACCAGATCCAGATGACCTGAGGGATCTGGAAGGTTCATACTGGGTCAGGAGGTCATTGATGTATTTTGGTCCTAAACCATTCAGAGCTTTATAGACCAGCATCAGAACTTTAAAGTCTATCCTCTGACGGACAGGCAGCCAGTGTAAAGACCTCAGAGCTGGACTGATGTGGTCCACTTTTTTGGTCTTAGTGAGGACTCGAGCAGCCGAGTTCTGAATGAGCTGTAGTTGTCTGACTGATTTTTTAGGTAGACCTGTAAAGATGCTGTTACAGTAATCAAGCCTACTAAAGATGAATGCATGGACTAGTTTTTCCAGGTCCTGTTGAGACATCAGATCTTTTATCCTTGAAATATTCTTGAGGTGATAGTAAGCTGACTTTGTTATTGTCTTAATGTGTTTTTCTAAGTTTAGCTCTGCATCCATCACTACACCCAAATTTCTCGCCTGGTTTGTGGTTTTTAGGTGTATAGATTGAAGTTCTCTGGTGACCTGTAATCGTTTTTCTTTGGCGCCAAAGACTATTACCTCAGTTTTGTTTTTGTTTAGCTGGAGAAAATTGTGGCACAGCCAGTCATTAATTTCCTCAATGCATTTACCAAGAGCCTGTACAGGGCCTTGGTCTCCTGGTGACATTGTGATATATATTTGTGTGTCATCTGCATAGCTGTGGTAGTTTATTTTGTTGTTCTTTATAATCTGTGCCAGTGGGAGCATGTAAATGTTAAACAGAAGGGGTCCCAAGATGGAACCTTGGGGAACTCCACATGTGATACTTGTCTGCTCAGATGTGAAGTTACCTATTGATACAAAGTATTTCCTGTTTTCTAAGTATGTCTAAGTATGTTTTGAACCAGTTTAGTACAGTTCCTGAGAGACCTGCCCAGTTCTCCAGTAAAACTAAGACTGACATTTTTCCACTGTCTGTATTCAGACATATGTCATTGAACACTTTGGTCAGAGCGGTTTCAGTGCTGTGATTCTGTCTAAAACCTGACTGGAAGGCATCGTAGCAGTTATTCTGTTTTAAGAAGTAACTGAGCTGTTGAGAAACTGCTTTTTCAATGATCTTACTTAAAAATGGGAGATTTGAGATTGGCCTGTAGTTGTTCATTTGTGTCTTGTCAAGATTGTCCTTTTTCAGTATAGGTTTTATTACAGCAGTTTTTAGTGGTTCTGGAAACACGCCTGATATTAAAGAAAAGTTGACGATCTGTAACAGGTCTGACTCTAAAGTCTTTGAGACCTTTTTGAAAAAACTTGTTGGCAGGACATCTAAACAGCAGGAGGAGGAGTTCAGTTGACCTAAGATGTCCTCCAGGTCTTTGCTGTTAATAGGGTGAAACTGTTTCATGGTGTTTAAACAGTTTTTCGGTGGACACAGTACATATTCTGGATCTGCTGTTGATGTACCAATTGCTTGTCTAATTTTTGGGATTTTTTCTGTGAAGAATTTGGCAAAGTCATTGCAGGCCATGGTCGAATGACGTTCAGCTGCCACTGACACAGGAGGGTTTGTTAGCCTGTCAACTGTAGAAAATAAGACCCGAGCATTATGGCTGTTTTTAGTGATGATGTCAGAGAAGTAGGACCTCCTTGCACTCCTCAGTTGTAAATTATAATTGTGAAGTTTCTCTTTATAGATGTCATAATGAACCTGGAGGTTTGTTTTTCTCCATCTGCGCTCAGCTTTCCTACACTCTCTTTTTTCATTTTTCACTAGTGTGGAGTTTCTCCATGGAGACTTTTTCCTTCCAGAGATAACCTTCACCTTAATGGGAGCAATAGTGTCCATTACATTTAACATGTTAGCATTGAAGCTATTGACGAGCTCATTGACTGACAGGTCAGGTGTTAATGGGAAGACCTGGTTAAAAATTGCACTACTGTGTTCAGTTATACACCGTTTTGTGATCACTGTTGTTGATATATTTATGTGGGCTGAGATTTTACTGTCAAAGAAAACACAGTAATGATCAGACACGCCCACATCAGACACAGTAACCTTTGAAATGCTCAGGCCCTTGGAGATCAGAGGAAGAGGAAGAACAACCTGGCTCTGCTCAATTTCAGTCCACCAATCAGAGGTACTGCTTCTGTCTGCTTCATCAGGCTTGTATGTATTTCTACCATGGAGCGTTAACAAGAATCTAAGGTCCATATTAGAAAAGCTGCTAAAATCATATAACTTTGCAGAACTCTAATAAATTAGCAATATAAATTACTGGTCTGTGATAGTGTATTAATTTGTATTAAAAAAATATGTTGAACAAGGTGGAATTGAACCCACAACCTTTGTGCTGCAGACCCGTGTCATTACCAATTGCGCCACTGGCAAAGGGAGCAGGTGTCAGGAAAACAGCGTTATGAAAAGTCAGAATTACATTTTTTCAGTTTTTTGGTGTTACAAAACATCGTGTAACTCAAAACCTAGGTGGGACAGAAGCATAAATCTTGTACTGGGTGAATCAGCAGACTTGGGTGAACTTTCACTGCGGTTTCCATGGCGATATGTACCTCCGTTGCGGAGATATGACGAGAGAAGAAACGGCTTCATTTTCAGAGTTTGAAAACTGAGAGGAGGACAGATTTCCACCCCTCAAAAAAACTGCTTTTTACAGTTTTTTTTTTAAAGTTTCCCATTCCCATTCATTCCCATTCACATGACCCTCCAGTTCTGCCACCCGTCCATCGTGTAACCGGCAGTGAAAGTCCCTCCAGGGGACTCGGGCTCTCCCGAGCCCAGACTTCTCGTTGAGAAAAGGGTGTCAATAGCATTCAGAGACCAGTTGATCAAATCCATAATTCTCTTTAGGTTTTAGAGAACGACAGTGAGAGTGTGTTCCAGGGAAGGTAATGCACACGAGAGAAGACAAGGACATAGAGGCTAAGCAGGGAAGATAAGGGTAAGGAGGAGAGGAGAAAGTGCGACCGCCTTCGCTGAGAGCCAAAGAGATAAAGAGTAGTGGCTTTTATTAATTGAAGTAGTCATAATCATTTTCTCATACATATTGCAAATGTGCTCATAAAGAGTTAGCACTCAGTCTTTTGATGAGTTATCGTGAAAGGTGATTTAGAGTGCAGCAAAGGTCAATGCAAACATGCTTCCAGACACAGACAACACGTAGATTCATTTCTAGGTCAGAGGTGAGACACATTTTTCTTGTAACTGCATTTTGTACCTGCATAGCAACAGTTTTTTGCAGGATGCGCTCATGATGTTCCGGGGATAAGGGTGAAGAAGAACAACAACAGGAAACACCTTGAGTGAAGATGGTGAAAATGTCTCTTTAAGTGTGTTAAAGTTTGCCAATGAAGGAAATGTATCCACTGTCATTAACTGTAATTTATGCATGTTATGCATCTGCTTGACGCACAAAGGGGCGTGAACCCTGACATATACAAAATCCATCTGAAGTGTGCTTTCTAGCGGAGATTTATGCTGATGATGTGATCGTGTATATCCTCCCATGCGTGTGTTTAATAAAATCATTGTTTTGACTGAACACATCTGGACCAGTTGTTGTTTGTCTCACACCTCAATCAAAGAATCGGGACATGCCGTTGGCCATCTCCCTGTACAACTCCTCCATCTAACACACTGTAAACACTGCAATAGTTACACCCTTTTGCACACACTCTTTTCTATTCTGGAATATTCTTGTCAATTTTTTATTTATTTATTCATTTATTCATTTATTAATAATCACCTCTGTTAATTTTTGACATTTATAATTGAGTGATCTGTATATATCACTGCTTTTTCTTAAATGTGTAAAATCTGTAACGTGTGTATTGTTTGGAGTTTAGTCTGTTACGGTTTTTTTTATTTTTTATTTTTTGTGTCCCGTTTGGATCTATAGCCATCAGAATTGTTGTCTTGAGGCCAAGAAAGATGCCAAGCGGATTTATTTTACCAAGTGGATCATCATGGCCTTGCCATATTGGTCCATTTGATTGACCTTTATTATAATTATGAATTTATTTTATTTTCAGTTGCAAACGGGACAGACATAACTGTGGGATAGGACAGGGGGCAAGAATGAAAGAAAGAGGGGGAGAGAAAGAAAGAAAACCAAAGGGGAGAAGAGACGGTGAGAAGGGGGGGAAGAGAGAAAAAAAACAAACAAAAAAAAACAAAAACAAAAACAAAAAACTCCTGGGTCACCTGTATGGAGAAAACAAAAACAAAAACAGAGGAGACAGCAAACAACAAAGAGCACCATAATAATAGAAAAAAAAGCACCATCACAATAAACTAGCTAGCCATAGATATCAATAGTTACTAAATAATAAACGATATTGTGCAACACTCAAGATAGACAGCGCACAGTGTGCTTTGAGGCAGCAGCCAAGAAAAGCTGTAGTCCGCATCTGTGAATACCCATGTGTACACCTGTGTGCATACCTGTGTGGATCAGCATGCTTGCATTCTAAAGGTTTCTCCATGTAAAGATCTGCTAGGGAGTGTGGGGAGCCACAGCCCTGTCCTTTATGGTATCAAGCAGGTATGGAGGAGATCAAAACTCCAGACATCCAGAGGCCCCCAGAACACAAGAGACCAAGGAAGACCCACAGAGGGGTAGCTGCGCCACTGTCCCAGTAAGAGCTAAGGAGAGTCCCAGATGAGGGCTCATTCAGCAGCCGCGGAGCAGAAGCCAGGGGGAGTTGCAGTGACGCGCCCGTGAGCTCCGCCGGCAGCCAGCTGTGCCTGAGTGACCGAGCCCCAGGCCGAGAGGCCGGGGGCACCCCACCTCCGAAATGGCCCAAGCGAGCCCCAATAAGTGGTCGCCAAGGAGTGAGCCGGTGTGTACCCGGACGCCCACCCCCAGATACAAAGAACCACTAATGCACCGACACCTGAGGGAGTCCGCCACCGGCAGGGGAAGTGGTGGTGGGTGGAGATAGGCCCTCCAAACCTTGGAGGGCCCGAGATGTCCCCAGAGAGGTGGCGTCTGATACCCAACCTGACATACAAACATACAGGCACACACAGACACAAACATCCATTCCCACCCTCATGCCCTCATGTGCACTTCACACTCAACCGACGTGGAGACAGACATAAAGAGACGCTGTATACACGATCACACTCCCCAAGCGTACTCTACAAACCGGGTCTAGGTACCCTTGCTCCTGGAGGGGGCAACCGCACCCAGACCCAGGTGGTGTTACCCTTTTCCCTGCGGTGGGGAGAGGCACACCGCCCCGACTCCGCAGCAGCAGGGAGGCCCCACACCCCAGACCGCAGCCGGACGGCCAACTCCTCCTAGCCCCCCCGCTCCAGCAGGCCGCAGAGAACGGGGGTGAGAGAAGACTCCAAACCTCCCTCCACCCGCTCATAGTAGTGTTGATGCATGTGTGTTTTAAGGTGCAATTAAAACCCAGGAGGGCATGGAGCCACCTGCCAGAGAGCAGCAGGTAAGCGCATAGTCCCTCCTGTTAGTTAGTCTGTTACTGTTACTATTTTTACAATTTCTTATTGGAGCAACTGTATCCCAAATAATTTCCTTAGGGATTTATAAAGTATTTGATGAAAGATTTTTGAGTTTTGTGATTATGCTTAGTTGTAGCTTTATTTAAAGGAAGAAGAGCTTGTGAATTGGAACTAACACAGGAAGAGAGACTGAAGCCATATGTGTAGAGGAATGCGGTGACATACGACACTTCCTCCTGATTTAACAGACAAACTGACTCTCTTTCTCTCTCTCTCTCTCCCCTTATATGGGAATGTCTGAATTTCTATACATACTACCTCCTTTGTCAACAGGCAAGCTAACGGTCTCTTTCTCCTTTTGTGGAAATGTTTTTGCCACTCCTACTTCCTTGAAAACTTGCTTAAGTATAAAGAAAGAAAGCTCTGAAAGCCCTGGGCGGTCTTTCCTCTGTCTCACATTTGTCCTGCACACATCTGGTGCAGGATGGATTGGACGGTGAGGGACGATCGTCCATGTGTGCACATGTATAAGATATCTTGAGTCTGAGTTCCTTTGCCTTCTACAATTTCTCTTCACATTTTCTTGGTCCTTCGAGCCGGATAGAAAGCATCGGCCCTGTGTCCTGGCGTTGTGGAAACTGCACTGAAAAAGTCTGTCGACAGCCTCTTTGGAGTGAAAGTCCAGAGACGTGAAATTCGGGTTCTGGCCAGTGTCATTAAGTGGTCCACGACGTTGGGATTCAGTGGCTGACTTTCAACATAGCCAGAGAATTTTGGGAAGGTAAAGAAACCACTCATTTACACTCGCGTAAAACGAACCTAGGTCTTATCCAAAAGGATGTAATTAGTCTAATCCACGTGTCAAAATAAAAGCTTTAGGAGTAATCCACCGAAAGGATTGAATGAGTTTGATCCACTGCACGGATCTGTAAAAATAAGTTTTTAAGACCCGCCGAAAAGGGTCCACGTGTAAGAAGAGGACTAATCCGCCGAAAGGATTTTAAATTGGGAATTTTTAGGACTGACCTGCCGAAAAGGTCTGCGCGACTGTGTAAAATATCTGTATAAATGTTTGTGTTTTCTGTGTGTTGAGAGTGAATTGATTTGAACAGCACAATACGCTGCTGAATCACTCTCATTGTTATTGTCATTTTATTTCCTGTCAGTAGCTGAAGTACTGGTGACAAAAGAGAAAGGTTGAGTTCAGCCTCATAAAATTGACACCGCTCCAGAATAGTTGGAGTTGAAGGGCTTAGTCAATAACCACTCTTTAAGTCTAATACCAGAGAAGGCTCTGCAGTTTTGTTCTAATGGGTAATCAGCCCACTAAGTTTACTGTTGATGTGAGATGGACGATTGTTATGAAGTAGTCTGCATCAAGCTTAAGGTTTGCTCAAACTCAGTATAATGACATATGAGATGAAGAAAATAGAGGAAATATCTAAACTAATTAGGTGCATAGCACTTAACCTGCTTGAAAACCTGTCATTTATCCTAGATAAAATATTACTGAGATACAGTAGGGCAAAAAAGTATTTAGTCAGCCACAGATTGTGCAAGTTCCCCCACTTAAAATGATGACAGAGGTCAGTAATTTGCACCAGAGGTACACTTCAACTGTGAAAGACAGAATGTGAAAAAAAAATCCATGAATTCACATGGTAGGATTTGTAAAGAATTTATTCGTAAATTAGGGTGGAAAATAAGTATTTGGTCACCTCAAACATGGAAAATCTCTGGCTCTCACAGACCTGTAACGTCTTCTGTAAGACGCTTTTCTGTCCCCCACTCGTTACCTGTATGAATGGCACCTGTTTGAACTCATCATATGTATAAAAGACACCTGTCCACAGCCTCAAACAGTCAGACTCCAAACTCCGCCATGGCCAAGACCAAAGAGCTTTCGAAGGACACCAGGAAAAGTATTGTAGACCTGCACCAGACTGGGAAGAGTGAATCTACAATAGGCAAGCAGCTTGGTGTGAAAAAATCAACTGTGGGAGCAATCATCAGAAAATGGAAGACATACAAGACCACTGATAATAATAATAATAATAATAATAATAATAATAATAATAATAATAATAATAATAATGGATACTTTATTGATCCCCATGGGGAAATCTGGGGCTCCACGCAAGATCTCATCCCGTGGGGTCAAAATGATCATGAGAACGGTGAGCAAAGATCCCAGAACCACACGGGGGGACCTGGTGAATGACCTGCAGAGAGCTGGGACCAAAGTAACAAAGGTCACCATCAGTAACACACTACAACGGCAGGGAATCAAATCCCGCAGTGCCAGACGTGTTCCGCTGCTGAAGCCAGTGCATGTCCAGGCCCGTCTGAAGTTTGCCAGAGAGCACATGGATGATACAGCAGAGGATTGGGAGAATGTCATGTGGTCAGATGAAACCAAAGTAGAACTTTTTGGTATAAACTCAACTCGTCGTGTTTGGAGGACGAAGAATACTGAGTTGCATCCCAAGAACACCATACCTACTGTGAAGCATGGGGGTGGAAACATCATGCTATGGGGCTGTTTTTCTGCCAAGGGGACAGGACGACTGATCCGTGTTAAGGACAGAATGAATGGGGCCATGTATCGTGAGATTTTGAGCCAAAACCTCCTTCCATCAGTGAGAACTTTGAAGATGAAACGAGGCTGGGTCTTCCAACATGACAATGATCCAAAACACACCGCCCGGGCAACAAAGGAGCGGCTCCGTAAGAAGCATTTGAAAGTCCTGGAGTGGCCTAGCCAGTCTCCAGACCTCAACCCCATTGAAAATCTGTGACGGGAGTTGAAAGTCCGTGTTGCTCGGTGACAGCCCCAAAACATCACTGCTCTCGAGAAGATCTGCATGGAGGAATGGGCCAAAATACCAGCTACTGTGTGTGCAAACCTGGTAAAGACCTATAGTAAACGTTTGACCTCTGTTATTGCCAACAAAGGTTATGTTACAAAGTATTGAGTTGTATTTTTGTTATTGACCAAATACTTATTTCCCACCCTGATTTACGAATAAATTCTTTACAAATCCTACCATGTGAATTCATGGATTTTTTTTCACATTCTGTCTCTCACAGTTGAAGTGTACCTCTGGTGCAAATTACTGACCTCTGTCATCATTTTAGGTGGGGAACTTGCACAATCGGTGGCTGACTAAATACTTTTTTGCCCCACTGTACATATAGGACCTTGGGGGTGGGCACAGTACACGACATCCAGTAGACCATCAGGGTGTACAACTTCCCCTCTGGCACCGTTGCCCACCTCTCAATTTTAAATACACGTGTACAATACTTTTTGTAAATAGTCAACAGTGCAATAGACCTCAATACTTGAAATGTGCAATTCACTTGTATTTTTATTTTTATTCCTATTTATTCTATTTATCCCCTTCGTATATTTTATTTATATTTGTCTCTGTATTTATATGTGTGTGTGTGTGTGTGTGTGTATATATATATATATATATATATATATATATATATATATATATATATATATATATATATATATAATATTCTGTAACTTCTGTCGGTGCTGTGCTTTTTTGGAAATCGAATTTCCCAGAGGAACCCAACCGAGGGATTAATAAAGTTCTATCTTATCTTATCTTATCTTACATTGAGGGCTATCGGGAGGGGCTATGCGCTAACCTGATGCTCTCTGGCATGTAGCTCCATGCCCTCCTGGGTTTTAAATTCACCTTAGAACACACATGCCTCAACACTTCATATGAGTGGGCGGAGGGAGGGTTTTGAGTCTTCACGAACCCCCGTTCTCTGTTTCCTGTTGGGGCGAGAGGGCTGGGAGGAGGAGTTGGCCATCCAATTGGGGTCTGGAATTTGGGGCCTCCCTGCTGCTTCGGAGTCGGGGTGGTCTGCCTCTCTCCATCCCAGGGAAAATGGTTACACTACCTGGGTCTGGGTGCAGTTTCCCCCTCTAGGGGCAAGGGCACCTAGACCTGGGGTATAGAGAACGCTTGGCTAGTGTGATTGTGTGTACAGTGTCTATTTATCTCTGTCTCCACGTTGGATGAGTGCTGAGTATTTGCATATGAAAGCATGAGGGTGGGAATGGATGTTCGTATCTGTGTGTGCCTGTTTGTCTGTGTCTATATGTCAGGTCGGGTATCAGACGCCAGCCATCTAGAGACATCTCAGGCCCTCGAAAGTATGGAGGCCTATCCCCCCCACCACCACTCCCCCTGTCGGTGGCAGACGCCCTCGGACATCGGTGCGTTGGTGGTTCTTGGTGTCCGGGGATGGGCGTTCAGGTATGTACCGGGGTGCCTTTGGCCAGAGTGGGCCTGGAGCTCGGTCCACTCTGGCACAGCTGGTTGCCGGCGGAGCATACAGGTGCATCACTGCAACCCCCTCTGGCTTCTGCTCCGCTGCTGCTGCTGAGTGACCCCTCATCTGGGGCTCTCCTCAGCTCTTTCTGGGGGAGTGGCATGGTTGCCCCTCAGTTGGTCTTCCTTCGTCTCTTGTGCTCTGAGGGTCTCTGGATGTCTGGAGCTTTGATCTCCTCCATACCTGCTTCATGCTCTAGAGGACGGGGCTATGGCTCCCCACACCCTCTAGCAGATCATTACATGAAGGAACTGTCATGGTCTGGGTGAGTGCGGGGTTTTTCCACTCTGCTGGGCTCCACCGTCAGGCAGAGACTCCAATCAGCTTTCACACCTGATTCCAATCCAAGTCACCAGTATATAAGACCAGCACTCACAACAGACCTCTGCCAGATCTACTGCTAACTCACGTTAGTGCTAAGCTGCCAAGCCCTTTTGAGAGCCTCTTAACAATTGCATTTCTCCTCACCGTGTTTTCTTTGTCATAGGATGCACCTGGCCGTCACACTTCACAAGCTGAACTACACACATCTCCACCTGGACGCTGGTTCTCTGTCATCTGGTTGCTTCCTTTTCATCATAAGACTCACCTGCCTGCCTCCCTGCCAGGTCTCTTGCTCCAAGTATATTCTGGACTCTCTCTGGACACTACTCTCCCGGACCCCCTTGGACACTCCCTCCTCGCATGACACTTTAACCTGCAATGCGTAAGCCCTAACCACCACAGTCTAATCCTTCGGCTATGATTCACTAGACTGCCACTGACTGCATGTCTCTTCTCATTATAGTGACTGTGTACCTCCACCCAAGCCGCTGCCCCTTTTTCCATTCAGAGGATCCGTCTATGAAATCTTGCACCTAGTCATAGCACTCAGTTTCATGTTCATAGTTTGGCCTCATAGTTCTCAGTTCATAGCTTCCACAGTTCAGTTCATAGCATTCTCCGTTCATAGCATTCATAGTTTCCTGCTTTGTAATTTAACTAGACACTGTAAATAAAGCACTGTGTTCACACCCATTTTACCTCCCTCTGTGTCTGCATTTGAGTCCACAGCCACCCACAGCCTGGCCCTCTCAGCCGTAACAGGAACAAGTGCGCTCATGTTCACAGGTGTACACACGGTTGCTCAGAGACACAAAGTACACCTTTTTTGGCTGCTACCTCAAAGCACACTGTGCGCTGTTGATCTTACGCGCTGAATAATAATATTCAATATTTAGTATTTACTGTTATATTCATAGATTATCGCAATGATGTTTTTTATTATATTGCTCTCTTTCTTTGCTTGTTTTCTCTTTTTTCCTTCTCAATACGTGATCCGGGTGATTGATTTATGTATTTTTTGTCTGTTTGTTTTTGTTTTTTGCCCATGATCACTGTTCCTCTTCCCCGCTGTTTTTCTTTCCCTACCTCTTTCCTACCTAACAGTTTGGGGGCTTGTCCTGTGGTATTGGGGTGGAAGTTGGAGGTTTGGACGGTCCGAGGTTGTCGAACGGACAGGCACGAGCCAGTGGTCTGACGTGAGTGGACATAAGCCGGCTTATACAAAGGTAAGGCACTACCTGTTGAATTATTTCCAAAGTGTGCCAAATTGGACATGATTAAATTAAAGTCTACTCACTGAAATTACTGGTAGATGTCTGTTTTGATTTTGATGAAAAAATCTCATGAGAACTGAAGTAATGATAATGAAACGTTGAAAGTGACAGTACTGAGTATTTAAAGCATTTGGACTGCTCATTGAAGTTAAAGCAGTCGGACTGCTGAGAAAAGTTAAAGCAGTTGGACTGCTGAGTGAATTTAGTTTGATAGGGAATTGGTCATTTTGTGGGTTAAAGTCCCCATTGGTTTTAGGTTGGACCTGCGTCAGTCATACACTTTTTTTGGGGTGTTGACTGTTGTTTCAAAGTATTATAAATTATTATAGAACGGCAGTTGGACTGCTAAGAAGCGCATAGCCCGGAGGTTACGCTCCCTCCTGGCCGTGGACGCGCGACCTTGACCTGTCGGCGAACAGGGTTAGTTCAGTTTGGCTTAACTGTGGGGTACAGGGCATCCTGGAATAAGCTAGTGGTTGGACCACTTTACCGTTTGGAACGGTATCTGCGCTTTTTTGGGCAGCAAAGGTTGGACCTTGGGTGTTGGACACTTTTAAATTGAGTTAGGGACTTTAGAGATGAGGCCAGAAACTGTTGGACAGATACTGGTTAACTGATCACAAAAAAGTTGGACTTTTTCGGTTGGACCGTTAACTTAAATTTGTCAAAATTGTGTAGGCGCTAAATCTGTCAGGCCTTACAGTGATTGTAAATATAAGACGTCTTTGTAACATAAAATAACAGAGCTTTGTGTGAGGCTGTGTGTGTGACGTCAGCGCGCTGCAGCGCTGCGAGCTATTTTTAGACTGTGTGTGAACATGCAAAAGAGGTGGCTGCTGTGAGGCGCACAGAGGACTTTTGCTTCCTGTTTAGTGTGTTTTTGAGTTTTATAATTATGATTTGCAAACAGTGATACGTGCCTGTAATTAAAACGCTGATTTTGCTGATTATAATATTACAAATAAGGTTTTGAATGACTAGGGTGAATGTTTGATGTTTGGATGGGTTTTGATAGAGAAGAGACAAATCGTGCATGATTTAGACCGGCACTTCAGTCGGCAGAGTAAGATTGTGTGATAAATACAGGGGTGATTTGTTTCAGTTTTGTGGTGTGAAATATGTTGGGTTTTAAAACTGAGGTAGAGAAAGGAGAAATAAAAGGAGAGTGGAGAATTATTGAGAAGTAGAAAGAGGTGTGTGTTGTGGGACTGGCATGTAGTCTGCACTGTAAAGGTGGGCGTGTTGCCTGCTGGTCTATTTAACAGTGATGAAAATGATATTAAATAAATCTCTTAGTGTGTTAATACAGGTGGCTACGGGCCTGGACCAACTGCCCCCCACAAGCACAGCGGCCGAAGCAAAATTATAGTAATGGAAACCACACTCAGCAAGAATCAGCAGCTGTGGAAAAGTCAGCAGCTAGCAGAGAATTAAAGGAGAAATTAAGAGAAGTTTTTAACACATAAAATTGGGGCCAACAGACTTGTGGAGGTTGGGAAGGCGTCCGGAGCATCACAACAAAAGGTGAAACAAAAACACACACAAGCAGAGAAATGTTAGAGAAATGCCTCGTTTGAGAAAAAAGTTTAAATAACCCACCTACAAACGCACACACACGCAATGAAGAAACAGTTTACATTCATGAACACGTGAAGATTTTCCAGCAAGGTTAAAGCAGCGAAACTTAACATACACCTGCTGTTAAGTAATAAAGTTTATCCACTACTAACAAATAAACTCTCTGGGTTGCAGGACAACAACTTAACTTCAAAAAAAAAAAAAAGAGAGACATTGGTCTGACCAACCAGTGATGACACGACAAATTTAGTGGTAAAAAGATTCAAATTGTGACATGTTTTCTGCTGATTGATTAATACACGTGATTACTGAATGAAAGAAAATTCCTTTTTTGAGCTTTTAAACATGATCTTAAGAATTTTAACATGTACCTGTGTTGTCCTGTCAGCTTGGTGGGTTATGAGTTGATTATATGGTGAGAAAAAACAAAAAAAAGGGGGAGAGAAGGCTGACACAGGGCCTGACCCCGTTGTTTCTCCCCTCTCTGAATAACACAGCCAACATAACATCATTTTCCTGTTTGTCCGTTTTTGTTTTGTTTTTGTTTTGTTTTTGTTTTGTTTTTTCTCTTTATGCTTGATTACAGGCTGCCTTGTCGGCCCGGAAAGCCGAGGCTGACCTGGACTCCTGCTCTCCCCTCTACCATCTTTGCTCACTCCTCTACCACCTTTGATGTGACCCTGACCAAATGCTACAGCAGCTGGACCCACAACAACAACCTGAAAATGTCAACACTGCTGCAGGAAAACAATCTCATGCAGCGGAGACGGAGAGCGTTAAATCCAAGGCCTGTTTCACTACACGGGGGAGATTTCCAGACAGCTTCAGCTGACAGAGCTGTGACGAGATGCCCATTAAGCCCGGATGAAAAGTGAGGCCGAGCAGAAAAATGCTGACCTTAACAACTCTGCATTAAAACTGTGCAGGACAGTGACGGACCAACACTGATGATCGGGCAGCAAAAAGGGCGTGCCAGAGACAGGAGGAGTAACTGAGGTCAGGAGGCACCTCAGAATGGACAAAAGCACCAGAAGAAAATAAGCTGAAGGCTCAGGTGTCGGGGCTCGGCCAGGAGCTGACCTCTGAGAAGAGCCGAACAGCAGAGCCGCAGAAGGCCGTGGAAGCAAAGCAAGGGAAACATCAATGGACTTCAATCTGATGTGTACGGAAAAGACTCTGAGGTTTCTGCCCTCAGTAAGAGCTCAAGGCATCAGAGCAGAAACTGAGCATGGCTCAGGAGGAGCTGGCTGATAATCGAACCCATCAGTCAGGCTTGTAGTCCCAGACACAGGACTTGAAATCAGGCTGGAGCTTGCTGGAGCAGGAGGTCGCCAAACCTGACCAGAAGCTCCAATAGCAGGAGCAAACCCTGAAGGAGCTACATAAGCAAAAGGGTCAAGTTAAGGAGGAGCGGAACAAGAAGAAGATGCAGGACACTGGAGAAAAGGACTGCCTCAATTGGGGCCAGAACCAGTATGGACAGAACTTTGAGCAGCAGCATCAATGGATGCAAACAGACTGAAATGGAGGAGGGCAGGACCCCAGGGCACGCTTCAGGCCGTGGTTTACCCAGAACACCAGAACAGGAAGGTGATGAACACAAACACACACACAAACACACACATCTACATGCATTGACTCAGAATGAAGAGAAACACACATATGAACACATATGCACTCGTTGATTGAGTGAGAACTGACACACACACACACACAAATCGAAATGCTGATTCAACTCACTGAGAAGTATATACACACACACACACGCTGATGCAATGAAGAATGCTTTACTAACAAATGCTGCACACAAACATCCAAATACAGAATCTGTTACAACAACAAGAAGCCATTGATTGTTTATTGGTTAAATGCAGTTCATGTCACCCAGAGGGCATTTGTGTAGATTTGGGGGACAAGGACTAAGGAAGTTTGGTTATGAAAACAATGTCTGTGCGTGATGTCTGTTTATGGCTCAAGGCCTCCACTGAATTGTTTACTGTGCTTCACACAGCCTGATAAGGAGCAGTGGTACAGAGTGAAAATGATGAATTAACAGTGAGCCTTATTTCGGAGCATCACGTTGTTGTGAGTGAGATTTAATTGAAGGAGGAACACACTGAAAAAAAAGGGGCCAGCCCTTGGATTTACGTAAGCATCTCGCGTGTATTTGACACAATTGCCTCAGGCTTTAAAGATCTGTACGAAATTCTGGTTTCCAGTGTGAGAGAAAAAGCCATGCAGTTATTAGAGCTAGGTTAATGTATGATTCTAAATTATCCATGAATGTAAGGGTAAACGGCTGTTTGTTTCTATCTGATAGACTGGTCGGCTGTCCGGGGTGTACCCTGCCTGGTAACCTATCACTTCAGGGTTATTTCTCAGCCCTGTTGCAACCAGGATAAAGATAGGAGGATGGCAGTTGTTGTAGACCCCTTCAATTTTTATGGTAACCATGATCTAGATTTTGTTGAACCGCATGCAATATGAAGACAACATGTAGTATTTAAGTGACCAAGTAGTATTTGGATAAAAGTTACTGAATAGTGTTGAAATAAACTGACAGAATTGAAGTCAAAGGAACTTGCAAAGAAAAGCGTCTGGACTTCTTTAAGTTGCTTGAAGACGTTTCACCTTCAGCCGAGAAGCTTCTTCAGTTCTAAGGTCAAATGGTGGAGAGTCCCAGATATAAACCTAGTGGGAGTAACCCCCCACAGAGGGACAAAAGGACCCCCTGATGATCCTCTAATCACCTGAGCCAAGGTTTGAAACTGGGTGTGGGTCCCAATCAGCCAAAGTTTCGGGTGTGTTCATTGTGAAACCTGGCCCCACCTTATCATGCGAATTCCTGAGGTCAGATGGCCCAGGATGTGAGTGGGCGTTAAGGCGTCTGGGAAGGGATCTCAAAACTGGATTATAGATGGCAGAGAGTTGGTGTCGTAAACCCCCGCCTCTGTTCAAAGATGGCCGCTCACAGTGGACATAGATGGCTTCTTTCACTCCTCTTTCAAACCATCTGTCCTCTCTGTCCAAAATGTGAACATTGGCATCCTCGAAAGAGTGTCCTTTGTCCTTAAGATGCAGATGGACTGCTGAGTCTTGTCCTGTGGAGGTGGCTCTTCTGTGTTGTGCCATGCGCTTGTGAAGTGGCTGTTTGGTCTCTCCAATGTAGAGGTCTGAGCATTCCTCGCTGCACTGTACAGCATACACCACATTGTTAAGTTTGTGTTTTGGCGTTTTGTCTTTCGGGTGAACCAGTTTCTGTCTGAGTGTGTTGCTGGGTCTGAAATACACTGGGATGTCATGCTTGGAGAAAACTCTCCTGAGTTTCTCTGATACGCCGGCTACATAGGGGATGACAATGTTGTTGCGTCTGTCCTTCTTATCCTCCCTCGCTGGTGTCTGATCTTCTTTTCTGTGCCTCTTTGCTGACTTTAAGAACGCCCATTTAGGATAGCCGCACGTTAGGATCAATATGCCGATCAATATGAAATTCGATATATGCTAATTTTGTATGAAGTACATGACTGATAATAATAATAATGGATTGGATTTATATAGCGCTTTTCAAGGCACCCAAAGCGCTTTACAATACCACTATTCATTCACACACTGGTGGAGGCAGCTACAGTTGTAGCCACAGCTGCCCTGGGGCAGACTGACAGAAGCGAGGCTGCCATATCGCGCCATCGGCCCCTCTGGCCAACACCAGTAGGCAAGTAGGGTAAAGTGTCTTGCCCAAGGACACAACGACCAGGACAGAGAGCCCAGGGATCGAACCAGCGACTTTCCGGTTACAGATGCGATTCCCAACCCCCTGAGCCACGGTCGCCCCGTGATAACTGTTCTGTCCTGAGCTTTTGTTTTTACAGCACCCACTTGACCACACCAACAGTTTCTCGCCACCAAAAAGGGGGTACTGTCAAAGAATAGGGAGGAATATCATCAAGACTGGGAAAGGTAAGCCCCGAAGGGGGTGATAACACCAAAACTTTCACTTATGGTCAAATTCTCAAAATTTGACCCCAAACTTGAAAATTCTTCAAACATTTAGAGACTGTCATGGTCCTGCGGCCATGACTCAGTGACTTTGTGTTTGTGTTCTTTATTGTTATTATTCTCTTTATTATTCATGGGCTGTTTTGGGATGGTTTGTGTTTTGGGATTTTAGATACTGGGTTCTGGGTTTGTGCTCCCTCTATTGGTCCCTGGTGTCAGTGTTCTCCTGTCTCGTCAGGTTAACCAGGTCCAGCTGTGTCTCCCACCTGCGTGTGATTTCCCAGTGTCTCTCTGTGTACTTATGGTGTGTGTTTGCCTCTGTTCCTCGTCGCGTCGTCTGTGTTCATACCCTGTGAAATCCCCTGCGTGCTCTCCCTGCTGTTCTCCCTTCATGTTCAGGTTTGCTACTCCTTTGTGTAGTTTCTCCCAGTTTAGTTCGTCCTTAGTTCTGTTTTGCCATCTCCACTTTATGTTTGGTATTGTTAATAAATCACCCTCACGTCTGGATAAGTGCTGCATTTGAGTCCTCCTTCCACTCTTCACACGGCCGCTGCCCCGAGCCGTGACAGAGACAGAGTGGATAAACATAATGTCGCAAACCACATAAGGATGGAGCATTTGAATCGATAAGATGGTGAAATAACACGCCGTAAAAGGTTGATCATGTTGATTATGTTTATTCCAGTATGCAGAGCAAGGTTATTATCATTAACGAAAACTAACAAAATAATGAAAAATAGAAGTGAAAAAACATTTTCATTAACAGAAATATAATAAAAACAAAAAAGGAAAACTAACTAAAACCGTAATGAGTGTTCACAAAACTAACTAAAAGTAACTGAATTTATAGCAAAAATGTGTTTAGTTTCATTGATGTGTGCGTGTCCTACAATCCGATTGTTCAGTCTGACGTCACTGGCCGTGTCTGGGTCTAAACTCCGCTGCAGGTCCATATATCAGACGATCACTATGGCATTACTGAGAGTTGAAAAACTGTCTAAAGTCTTTCATCTTTAATAAAATGATCAGCGTTCTGCTCTACCAGGTGTAACAATTGAGTTTAACATCCAGGCATCCATGAAAACGGAATTTATGACATTTAACGGAGTTAGAAGTTAGCAGGGAGTTAGCTCGCTAGCTTCTATCTAAATACAATATAGAATGTCCTGACTGCGGGGTTTTGGAAACAAATTAAAACGTACAGCTCTGCTATCACTTCCAGCATAAATGAAGACAGAAAACTAGACAGCAGTGACGTTTGTAGGGTTACTGAAGTTGGGCTAGCTGGTATATAATGATGTGCTACGTGACCGCTAGCGACACAGCTATGTTAGCATAATATAAACAAGCTAACTTTTTTTCCACTCGATAAAAGTTACCGTGAGTTTTCTCGGTGGTCAGGAACAAATGTAATCGCATGGCAGGATGCTGTAAAAGGACCAGGAGAACAACTGAGATAATCCATCCACAATACGAGGTTAGTCATTCATATACTGCTGCATGGGTTGGGCTGTAGTTACATCCTAAGGTTTTAAAAAACTGAGCTTAAATAAATGATTAGTGGTAATAAAAGCCGAGGGAGGTCAATAGGGATCACTAACTGTTTTAGGAGCTTCTTGAGATCAAATAGAAGAAAATACATAACATTAAACATGTTAACAATACAAAAGCCATATTAAACGCAGACTACTTTGGACCCGGAAGTAGGATTCGTCACGTCATCACTGAACAACCGGATAGTCAAGGGTGAAAATGAAGTTTAGTTTCCAGATTTTTGCTTGCTGTCTCATTATGCCAGCAGGTGGCAGTACGTTAGTCGAGTCATCTGTGGTGCTGCCAGTAGTGCCAACTTAGCGACTTTGTCGCTATATTTAGCGAGTTTTCAGACCCCTTAGCTAAGAAGACGCGAAAGCGTATATCACTTTTACTCTCAACAAGCGGCGGGTGCTGTAACGCAGTCAGTTCTTCTTCTATTCTTTTACTCTTATGCTGTTTTGTGGATCACAAGGTTTAAAACTACTTATAAACACACACACACAAAGTGACTCCATCAGAGTGCCTATTTCGGGTCACTTTTGCCGGTCCAAGCCCAGATAAAGAGCAGGGTTGGAATTGTATCAAAAAATACAATAATTGCTAAAAGAAATTTAATTTGTAGTTCTGAATAGATTCTAAATGCATTTAGGACGTTTTTTACTCACTTTATGTCTCTTCCACGATGTTATTTCTCTCTCCATCAGCATAGGTTACAATGAGATTAGCATGACCAATTATGCAAATTAGGGTTAGCCATTTGCTGCTCCGTCCACGCGCAGAATCATGTCAGGAAAAGCTGGGAGAAAGCGCCAGAGTCCAACTTGGGATCACTTTGAATATGACTGTGTTTTGGATAAAGCAAGTGTCTGGCAGTGGAAAGAGACAAATTGAGGGGCAAATAAGGGACATTTCTAAAGGGGAAAAAATCCCACAAACCTTAAAGTGCACTTGAAAAGCTCACACAAGAAGGCTAACCTAGCTTACCTTGAGGAGGTACGGGAGCACACTCAACCCTCATCCCCAGAAAACAGAAGCTAACCCCAGACAAGGCAGCGTGATAAAACCCGAGACAACAGGACTGGGATATCTACATAACTGTGTGAGTCAGTTGCCTTCAAAAAGTTTATCAATTCACTTGAACCAAAATTACGAACACCCGGTGCTGCAAGAGTTAATAGTTAATAGTCTCAACACCCAAGGATAAGCAGAAGAGCATGACGGATACGATGAAACTGGGATTTTGTTACACTTAATTTTTGCAAACACAACTAAAACTATAACTGAAACTAATTAAAACTAAACTGAAACTAAGGATTTTCAAAAAAATAAAAACTAAACTAAACTAGCAAACAATTGGTAAAAACTAATTACAACTGATATAAAATTGAAAATTTGAAGTCAAAGCTGAATAAAAATAGAAACTAATGAAAATTGCAAAACTATTAAAACCCTGGTGCAGAAATTGGCAAATCTGACCAGGAAATGTTATAAAATGGATTGTCGGAACAGTCAGCGTTAAAGTCACCTTTGACAGTCCAGACTAAGATGGCGTTGGACATCTTCAGGGCGGAAAAGGGTTGGTGTGACCAAGGTGTGGTTTGGCTTGTTGTATGTATATTTCAAGATGATACAGCTCTAGATGAACCAGTTGCCAGGGCATGGAAGGAGGACAGACTCATTAAATGAGGAGAAGGAATTTCCTGGGATTGGAGATCCTCTGGGTGAGTGGTTGACTAAAAGCATGCATAGATTAAAAGCTATTTTTCGTTATTGATTGGTAATAGATTGATAATTGGCCACATTTACAGCTGTATTGACTTGTTGTGGACGTAGTCGACTTCAGGTTTAAACACTCTAATTAACAGATTGAAAATAGAGACATTAAAGGAAGAGTATGCAGCGCCACCCTGTCAGATGCCAGTGACGGTGGGGCTCAGTGATGAATCAGGTGAGCTGCATTCATGGCTGAATCAAGACAAAGATTCCCCTGCTGTGGTCAGTGAGGGAAAAACAGGGGGAAATAAACTTAAAAGAGGCATGGATAAACGTTTATGTGTGAAGTTAACGGGACAAAAGGGGGTGTTTTACTGTTATTTTAGCATCAGCATTATTGTTACATCAGAATCATAGAACAAGCATTGCATTAATCATTTATTGAAGCTTTTGACATTATACTAACATTTGTGTTCCAGTGATTGTTATAACCTCAGGTTAATCTTCTATTTACAGGTGTCAGGATAATCATATGATCTACCATTGCAGGTGTAACCATGATCATTTCTATACATATTGCAGTTTGTTGCTCATTATAGAGTTGTGCTCAAGTTAATAAGGGTTAAAAGCTACAGTCAACGCGATGTCTGGCTGATCTATAGACTGGAGTGACTTTGGGCATGGAAGGCCGCACGCGCTTACATAACACAGATATCATGCTTTTCTTGGTGATCTTTCATTCAGTTATATCTTTTGCTAAGTTTTAAGTAGTGGCAGTTAATTAAACGACATTCATTTAATATTACATACCTGATTCAGAGCATTACACACAGATCAACTTAACAATCTGCAAAACTTTGTAGCTGCAATATTGTGTCTCCATAAGGGACAGTTGGCTCCAGGAGATAGGTGGGAGTCAGTGCCTGTCCTCGAGAAGGAGAGAATCTTCCTTTGCTGTGTCAACAAGTTCATATTCAAGTGGAGTTCATATTAATACAGGTTTTGTTTCTTGGCAATTCTGCAGACGCAGGCTCTGGGCGGAGCCAGGAGTTGAACAGATCTAACATGACAATTAAATTGGTTTCATTCCCTGGCACAGGCTGACAGGACTGGAGCAACGACACTGGATAGGAGACGGTCTCATACCTTCTAAGATATGAGGTCACTAACCTTTTCCTTTAATTTTCTAGCTCCGTTGGTTTGACACATGGGAATGTGTCAAAAAAGGGGGGGAAGTTGAGTTTTAACATCAAACAAGGGTTATATAAACATTTTTATGACCTCATTTGTGTTTTAATAACTTAGGTGTGGTAAAGCTTAAGCTAATAGTGACCCAGGAGGTTTCCGGACTTTTTTAGAGAATCAGTGAGAAGCATAAATCATTATTTCCATGTTTAAGCATTAATCATTGAAATGAACTGAATAGCGTTTAGAAGATAAAATGCCTGTGTTCATGAGAAGCTGAGTACCACACTGGAGAGGAAACCGTGGGACAGTGGGCGGAAGCAAACACATGATTTTTGGGGGGCAAAGGTTAGGATTAAAAATGGCTAATTTGTTTTTGATGTCTTTTGTTAAAATGAGTGGTTTTAATAATTTTCAGACACACCTTGCAAATGTGCTTATAATGAGTTGGCACTCGGTCTTTTGAAGGTCATAAGCTTCGTTCGGCGTGATGGTCCGGACTGATAAAGTGTAGGAAATGCCTTGAGTGCAGAGGGCTAAATGCAAACACGCTTACACACACATAGGATATGATTAGAATAAGTCCCTGGGACATGCTGAATATTCTAAACCAATTCTGAATCACCAGAAGATGAGTAGATAACAACATTAGATTATTAGGGCTAGGCAGAGAGGTGTTTTGGTTTTCTGTCTCTTACAGAGAAAGGAACAGACACCAGACGAGGTCACAGATATACAGGGATCCTTCACAGCAGAGACAGACACGGTGACTGCCGAGACACCAACTGGGTCCAAGTGTCATGGTGTTTGGGCTCCAGCTAGTCACCTCAAAAGGATGGATCCTATAAACACAGCAATAACCATGAAGGGGGTGGCGGAAATCCAGGGACACCAGACCAACGAGGTTCGAGAGGCTCTTGGGCAAAGGGGGACACGTTCCTGATCTTTTTCTGGAGGACACACAGGACCCGAGGATACACAGATCGTAGTTTGAAATCGGGGCAGAATAATCCCCTGATCTGTGCAACGACTGAAGGGTTGTCTAACCCCTGAGGTTGAAGAAAGAAGAGCAGAGGATCACCCAACTGGAAGACACTGGTAGCTGCAGCAATAAAATAAAGGCTAAATGCTCCTTGGACAGAGGTTCTAGTCTGAGTACGTCTGAAGGGTATAAGGTAGCACCAAAATAAAGCTGTGGGAGAACGGGGGAGTGTCATCTGTACCGGCTACTGTTGTAATAATAGTTTTTCTTGCATCTGAACTGCGCAAACACAGAGGTCATCTCACATTTGGTTCGCCCAACAGGGGGACAAAGGGCCTCAGGAGTGAGAAGAAATGAACCCGGTCACACTGGATTACAGGGTGTAGGTGAGCTCTCTATTCTAAAGAGCTCATCAGGGGGAGTGTGAGATTATAATATTATTTTATGCCATGTTATACCCCTAATTAAAGATTGTGAATTATTATGTAGTTTTGGTTTGCATTATTCTCCTGAATTAGAAGAAGGTGATAACTATTGCATTTGTTAAACTGAATTGCATTACATTAGACTGCTGATTTATTGTGAATGAATGATATTGTTTTATGATGCATTATACTGCTGAGTTATAAGAAATACTGTTCACAGAAAGTCATCACCTTATTTGTCTGATTAGAAGAGAACATGCTGGAGTTTTCTGCCCCATCTCAGCAGGAGCAGATAAACAGGGAGCCAAGGTCGTAGCTTAGGCGCCGTGTGAGAGAAAGCATGTGAATGTTTAGGCTTTTATGATTAGGTGGGGGCCACTAGAGGCTATAAGAGTTTGATCAATGCTCCACCATTTTGAGATCTGATGCTGTCTGCGTACAGTGTCCATCTCCCACGCGTGTGTTCATTAAAATCATCGTTTGACTCAACCCAGCCGGACCAGTGTTGTTATTGTGGTTTTTCCTCTTGTATCCATCCCCAATATTTGAATCCGTAACACTACCTTTCTTTCTCCCTTTTCTGTCCCCCAGTCATGTCTGTCCTGTTTGTAGCAAGTGAAAATAAAATAAAATAAACAATAAAAATAAAAATAAAAATAAAAATAAAGGTCAGTCAAATGGACCAATACAGGCCATTTGGTAAAGTAAATCCATTGGGCATCTTTCTTGTCCTTTACACAATAATTCTGACGGCAAAAGAACCAAACGGGACAGGTGTGGGAAAAAAAGACAAAAATAAATATGAAAAATTATCAAGATAAAGGAACAGTCCTGATCACTTTCACACTTCTATATTTATACTGGGTGCAGTTAAAACCACGAGGCAACCTCAGGAAAACTGCAGTTCGTCTGGTTGCCAAAGAGGCAGGCTCCAAAAGGGAGTTATTCCCCAGAGTCCTCTATTTATATCCAAGTTTACTACATACAAATCATGTTTACAGTCTGCTATAACAGTTTGGTCTCTGTGGATAGAGTCTCCCTTCAAAACAACTGCAGGGTGAATTATTTTATATCATGTATCTGATACTGGAGTTAGGGGCGTGGCTACTTTGACTGACAGACAGCTGGAGTGATGGGAACCTGCTCAGGCTCATGTCTGCTGCTACAGCTCATTTCGACTCTTGTGTTTTCAGACTTTGGGACCATCTCAAACTTGGTTTTAAATGATGAAAGTTTGTGAGGCATCAAGAATCTTTACATGTGAATTCTTACCAGGGATGAGCGAGTCACTGCGGCAGTCGTACAGCATCCCGACGCTGAAAGGCCGACCGAGCGCCGCCACCTCCATCGTACTGCCCCATGTACCATCCATCCTTCAGTCTAATCTGGAAAAAACAGAAAAAGTTTGAGGTTGTTTTTCTGTCCAGATGTTTCTTTTTATACTCATTACTATATCTGACAACATCTGGAATAGTTCCACCTGGCACCTCCTGGGTGAGACAGTGACACTGTAGTAGGTTGTAAAATGTTGCATGTTCAGTTTTATGGAAACAAACTGTTTCTGTTTATACCTGTCAATATTTCCTCTTATACATTTACATACTAAGATAAAACCTTGTTACATTAGTAGATGGTGATCCTGCACAGGTGTGGATCCACTGGAAGCATACAGCTAAAGTTTCAAGCATTCAAAGATCTTTACTGATCCACGGCTACTGCAAAACCTCCTCTGAAATGGTTCTAAACTAAAGTCAGGTAGTAACTGTCAGATACTCTTTTGAGACACGCAGTTTTCTTTGTAGTAGTTTGTCCTCATGAGTATCAGTAGGCTGGCAGCAGATCACTTCCAGAATGTTCATAATCTAAGAGATTTTAAATAAAATTCTATTAATTTTATATTGCACGAAATCAAAACAACAGTTACTTCAAAGTGCTTTATATTGTACAGTACAGACCAGAAAAATATAGAGAAAGCCCAACAATCAGACCATCTAGTGTATAAACTCATGAAAAGGTGACTGAAGAAGATACACTTCAGCAGGTTAAGCCTATTGTGGCATAACTAAGGGAGGATTCAGGGTCACCTAATCCACCCCAATCTATGTGCTTTATCAAAAAGGAAAGTTTGATGCCTAATCTTAAAAGTAGAGAGTGTCTGTCTCTTGAATCCAAACTGGGGAAAAATGATGCTTAAAAATTAACTTTAACAATCAGATGAAATTAAACCTCTGTATAGAACAAGAAAAAATATATAATGTCCATTTATTTAATTCAATTCAATTCAATTTTATTTATATAGCGCCAAATCACAACAAAAGCTGCCTCAAGGCGCTTTATCTTGTACAGTAGATACAGAGAAAAACCCAACAATCATATGACCCCCCTATGAGCAAGCACTTTGGCGACAGTGGGAAGGAAAAACTCCCTTTTAACAGGAAGAAACCTCCGGTAGAACCAGGCTCAGGGAGGGGCGGCCATCTGCTGCGACCGGTTAGGATGGGAGAAGGAAAACAGGATAAAGACATGCTGTGAAAGAGACACAGAGATTAATAACAGATATGATTCAATGCAGAGAGGTCTGTTAACACATAATGAGTGAGAAAGGTGACTGGAAAGGAAAAACTCAATGCATCATGGGAATCCCCCGGCAGCCTACGTCTATTGCAGCATAACTAAGGGAGGATTCAGGGTCACCTGGTCCAGCCCTAACTATATGCTTTAGCAAAAAGGAAAGTTTGAAGCCTAATCTTAAAAGTAGAGATAGTGTCTGTCTCCCAATCCAAACTGGAAGCTGGTTCCACAGAAGAGGGGCCTGAAAACTGAAGGCTCTCCCTCCCATTCTACTTTTAAATACTCTTGGAACAACAAGTAAGCCTGCAGTGCGAGAGCAAAATGCTTTAATAGGGTGATATGGTACTACAAGGTCATTAAGAGAAGATGGGGCCTGATTATTTAAGACCTTGTATGTGAGGAGCAGGATTTTGAATTCAATTCTGGATTTAAGAGGAAGCCAATGAAGGGAAGCCAAAACAGGAGAAATATGCTCTCTCTTTCTAGTCCCTGTCAGGACTCTTGCTGCAGCATTTTGGATTAACTGAAGGCTTTTCAGTGAGTTTTTTTGGACATCCTGATAATAATGAATTACAGTCGTCCAGCCTGGAAGTAATAAATGCATGAACTAGTTTTTCAGCGTCACTCTGAGACAGGATATTTCTAACTTTAGAGATGTTGCACAAATGGAAGAAAGCAGTCTTACATATTTGTTTAATATGTGCGTTGAAGGACCTGTCCTGGTCAAAAATGACTCCAAGGTTCCTCACAGCGTTACTGGAGGCCAGGGTAATGCCATCCAGAGTAAGAATCTGGTTAGATACCATATTTTTAAGATTTTCAGGGCCGAGTACAATAACCTCAGTTTTATCTGAATTAAGGAGCAGAAAGTTAGCGGCCATCCAGGTCTTTATGTCTTTAAGACATTCCTGCAGTTTAACTCATTGGTGTGTGTTATCTGGCTTCATGGACAGATAGAGCTGGGTGTCATCTGCATAGCAGTGAAAATGTATGCTATGTCTTCTAATGATACTGCCTAAGGGAAGCATGTATAATGTAAACAGAATTGGTCCTAGCACTGAACCCTGTGGAACTCCATAATTAACCTCAGTGTGTGAAGAGGACTCTCCATTTACATGAACAAACTGGAGTCTATTAGATAGATATGATACAAACCACTGCAGTGCAGTACCTGTAATACCTACAGCATGTTCTAATCGCTCTAATAGGATATTATGGTGAGTCCACTGTCAGAGGCCATAAGATCATTTGTAACCTTCACTAAAGCTGTTTCTGTGCTGTGATGAGCTCTGAAACCTGACTGAAACGCTTCAAATAAGCCATTCCTCTGCAGATGATCTGTTAGCTGTTTGACAACTACTCTTTCAAGGATTTTTGATATGAAAGGAAGGTTGGAGATTGGCCTACAATTAGATTATTAAGATGTTTGTGTGACCACTGAGTTAATAAAAGAAATGCGAGAGAGGGCCAGAGTTGAGACGTTTGAGGTTCAGTGAAGAGCACACAGCTCTGAGATTCTGACTGGGCTCCCATTGCGCAAGTTAAAACTGAATTCATATGAATTTAAGCATTTAAATTAAAAAAAGATAACTAAAGTCAAAAGCAAATAAGAAATCTAACCACAGTACTCACTGCACAAAGGTTTTGGTCTCTGAGGTTGTTCTGACTTCTGTCTCTGAAGTCTCTTTAAGGAACAAACTTTGCACACATTTGGCTTTTATAGGAAGTGCAAAGAGGAGGGGCTGATTTCTCAGAAATGGTGTGACCTGTGTGTGTGTGTGTGTGTGTGTGTGTGTGTGTGTGTGTGTGTGTGGGTCTGTTACAGGAAATGAACATGTCTGCATGCCCATAAAAGGAAATTGGCTGATGTGTGTATTGTGCAATGAGTGAGAGAGAGACGTGTTAAAAATCTAGATAGAAGAATTAGAGAATGGAAGTGCTAAGAAATAGTAATGAAAATGATATTAAATAAAAGTCTTAGAGTGTTAATACAGGTGCCCATGGACTTGGCTCAACCTCAAAACATGAATACAGGGGCAAAATGATAGATTAACTTAATTGGGACAAAAACAGGCCAGGCTTTGGCTTAAAATTTTACAGCTTGACCACTAATTCTGTCCTTATCCTGAGAAGAAGCTTAAAGGACAGTCAATCTCCTGCTGAAGACAGAAGACAGACAGAACAACACTGTGCACTTGAAGAATTAACAGCAGGCAAAAGACAGTGCAACTGGCCTAAGACACTGAAGGGTCTAGCAGCATGTATCAATACGACTGTGCATGGGAACATGCACTGGTAGGTCCCCCAAGTATGTCCGCAGTAGTGAAGGAAGCTTTTTTTGGATTAATTTTCAACTCCGGCGTTTGCATTTTAAGTGGTTGAAGGCTCAGAAATGTTTGTTGTTCATAGACGAGAAAAGCAGAGCCATCAGGGCAACATAAAAAAACGAAGATAACAATCAGCAGAAAGGTTCAGTGGTCTAAAGCAGTAAACTGCAACTTTCAAATTTGCCAGCCATGCCAGCAGCTCTGTGCACTGTTTTTCACTTACTTTCACTTTTGTTTTTAGTGTTAACCTGTCTGTTATGGGCTGGTTCAGTTAGAAAATGTGACAAAGTGAGATTATTTTAAAAAGCTGAAATAGTTTAGTGAAACAAAAATGATGAAGCTAAAGGTAGTAAGAAAATTAAAGGTTTCAACTGTTGTCTGTTACAAGAAAAAAAATACTGACTTGATACGAATAGTCATATGAATTTAAGCATTTAAATTAAAAAAAGATAACTACAGTCAAAAGCAAATAAGAAATCTAACCACAGTACTCACTGCACAAAGGTTTTGGTCTCTGAGGTTGTTCTGACTTCTGTCTCTGAAGTCTCTTTAAGGAACAAACTTTGCACACATTTGGCTTTTATAGGAAGTGCAAAGAGGAGGGGCTGATTTCTCAGAAATGGTGTGACCTGTGTGCATACATACATATGGGTAGGGAGAATCACATGTCAGACTTGTTATACAGGATTTACAAAAACAAAAGAAAAATACATGACTTTTTAGAATATCTTAAGCACCCACACTTTATTATTGCAGTTTAAATGTATTCATGGTCAGTTCATACATATACATATCTTATTCTTGAAACTTTCTTATACTCTTCTCCAATTAAACTTCAGTTTTTATATGAACATACACACATTTGTTTGCTGCGTCAGTAGTGCCAGAAAGTTATGAAATACAAGTGAATAAAATGGAACAAAGTACAGGTAAAATTGACAACTGATTGGGGAAAAGTACTGAAAACTGTTACAAGATAAACATATGTTCTTAGTGCTTATTTTCTGATTACATTGTTTTATGTATTTTAATAATAAAGGCTTGTAAAGCAAGGCCATTTTTGACTCATAAACCAAGTGCTTAGCCAGACTGAAGAACAGGAAATCTAGGGTAGAGCTGCAGAAGTATATTAATAAACACAGGAAACCAGACAGAAAAGCGGAACTAGTAACATACAAGGACTTGTTTATATCGAAACTATGTGTGACGTGTGAAGGACCAAAATAACACCTATAGAGACACGTTTTTAACTTCTAATACTAGAGGTTCTGCAACTGGCTTTGGGTTGTGCAGGGCTCTCTCTTCCGGAAGATCATTGAATAAATAATTATAAATGTTTTGACCACTCCTGAGTCGGGTTTTCTCTGTTCTATCATGGGGATCAAAGAATCGGGTTTAATATTTGGTGTTTCCGCCTGGTTCCTTTGCGACAGAGAGAACAAATGTGGCCGAAGGTTGGATCTGAAATGAGGCGAACAGAAGACCGGTCTAAAAAGATTTAAAGGTAAGGACAAGACTGTTCAAAAAAAACAAATTGTCCATGTTGGGTGAATTCTAAATTATCTGTTCGGTGAGTTGACGATCTTAACTATTAAATTGGCTCAGTAGTGGTAAAACTAAATTTCTGAGAATAAAGGTAAAGCTTCGGGGTAACAATAATGAAACTTTTAGAATGACAGTACTGAGTTAAAGGTAATATGGTAATTTCATGGTGAAACAAGAAAAGAAGTTAATGTGTTTTTAAGAAAAGATAGGATAATAGGTAATTGGTCATTTGTTTGTGGGATTTAACTCCCCAGTGGGTATAAAGCCGGGCTTGGACATCAATAAAACTACTTGTGGGGTTTTGTATAGTGTTTTCAAATTTTTAAAATTGCTTTAGAACGGAAGTAGGACTTCTAAGACTGCACAAGTTCAGGAGGGGGAACCCCCTACCTTTTACAGATGTGTAAAAGGACTCTGCGGCGTCAGGATTATCCCAGGTGGCTCTGGGAGGACTTGGGTCCCTTCTTAATAGTGAGTGGTAATGACTGCTTTTTCGTCTGGAATGATTTCATGCATTTTTTGTCCTGCAGAAACCGGGTTTTGGGCGTGAAGCCTTAACTTAAAACTTCGGGTAAAGCCTTGGGTGTGAAATGCCTGAAATAGAGCTTCGGGTAAAGTTTTGGTTGGTGAACGCTTTTAAATTGACTTAGAGTTTTAGAAATCGGGCCACAGTCCGGGACTGATACTGGTTAATTGGTCAGAAAAAGGTTAAACCTTAGGTGAAAAGGTTGTTAAATTTGTCAAAATTGTGTAGGAAAAGTCAGAAAGTCTAGTACCAGCAGATGTTTGTGTAAAAGTACATCTTGACATTTGGTGTCTCTGTTATACGTATAAATGTGTGAATATATAGTTAAGTGTAAATTTGCCCTTTGGATGAAAGGTCAAGAGTGCATATTGTTTTGAAAGTGTGAGAGAAAAGGGTGTGTGTGTGTGTGTGTGTGTGTGTGACGATTTTTTAAGGAAGTTCAGGGAAGTGTGCAAAAATGCTGATGAAAGTACTGTGTGAATTGTGTTACAGAGCTGAGCTAAAATGATGGTGATGTGTGTGGAAAAAACTGTTAATTGTTCTGAAGATTTGTGCCAAAAGAGCTTTGCTAACCACACTGAGGATTTTGATGTGAATGCTTGCAAATGCAAAGAGCTGAGGATATTTGTGTGTGTGTGTGGGTTCTTTTTATATTAGAATTAGTAGAGTTATAGAGGGTGTATAGAGTGGAAACATAAAAACAAGAGTTTGAGTAGGGTGAAGAAACTTAGGAAATGCAGCGAAATGAAGTGTGTGTGTGTGTGTGTGTGTGTGTGTGTGTGGGTGGGTCTGTTACAGGAAATGAACATGTCTGCATGCCCATAAAAGGAAATTGGCTGATGTGTGTATTGTGCAATGAGTGAGAGAGAGACGTGTTAAAAATCTAGATAGAAGAATTAGAGAATGGAAGTGCTAAGAAATAGTAATGAAAATGATATTAAATAAAAGTCTTAGAGTGTTAATACAGGTGCCCATGGACTTGGCTCAACCTCAAAACATGAATACAGGGGCAAAATGATAGATTAACTTAATTGGGACAAAAACAGGCCAGGCTTTGGCTTAAAATTTTACAGCTTGACCACTAATTCTGTCCTTATCCTGAGAAGAAGCTTAAAGGACAGTCAATCTCCTGCTGAAGACAGATGACAGACAGAACAACACTGTGCACTTGAAGAATTAACAGCAGGCAAAAGACAGTGCAACTGGCCTAAGACACTGAAGGGTCTAGCAGCATGTATCAATACGACTGTGCATGGGAACATGCACTGGTAGGTCCCCCAAGTATGTCCGCAGTAGTGAAGGAAGCTTTTTTTGGATTAATTTTCAACTCCGGCGTTTGCATTTTAAGTGGTTGAAGGCTCAGAAATGTTTGTTGTTCATAGACGAGAAAAGCAGAGCCATCAGGGCAACATAAAAAAACGAAGATAACAATCAGCAGAAAGGTTCAGTGGTCTAAAGCAGTAAACTGCAACTTTCAAATTTGCCAGCCATGCCAGCAGCTCTGTGCACTGTTTTTCACTTACTTTCACTTTTGTTTTTAGTGTTAACCTGTCTGTTATGGGCTGGTTCAGTTAGAAAATGTGACAAAGTGAGATTATTTTAAAAAGCTGAAATAGTTTAGTGAAACAAAAATGATGAAGCTAAAGGTAGTAAGAAAATTAAAGGTTTCAACTGTTGTCTGTTACAAGAAAAAAAATACTGACTTGATACGAATAGTCATATGAATTTAAGCATTTAAATTAAAAAAAGATAACTACAGTCAAAAGCAAATAAGAAATCTAACCACAGTACTCACTGCACAAAGGTTTTGGTCTCTGAGGTTGTTCTGACTTCTGTCTCTGAAGTCTCTTTAAGGAACAAACTTTGCACACATTTGGCTTTTATAGGAAGTGCAAAGAGGAGGGGCTGATTTCTCAGAAATGGTGTGACCTGTGTGCATACATACATATGGGTAGGGAGAATCACATGTCAGACTTGTTATACAGGATTTACAAAAACAAAAGAAAAATACATGACTTTTTAGAATATCTTAAGCACCCACACTTTATTATTGCAGTTTAAATGTATTCATGGTCAGTTCATACATATACATATCTTATTCTTGAAACTTTCTTATACTCTTCTCCAATTAAACTTCAGTTTTTATATGAACATACACACATTTGTTTGCTGCGTCAGTAGTGCCAGAAAGTTATGAAATACAAGTGAATAAAATGGAACAAAGTACAGGTAAAATTGACAACTGATTGGGGAAAAGTACTGAAAACTGTTACAAGATAAACATATGTTCTTAGTGCTTATTTTCTGATTACATTGTTTTATGTATTTTAATAATAAAGGCTTGTAAAGCAAGGCCATTTTTGACTCATAAACCAAGTGCTTAGCCAGACTGAAGAACAGGAAATCTAGGGTAGAGCTGCAGAAGTATATTAATAAACACAGGAAACCAGACAGAAAAGCGGAACTAGTAACATACAAGGACTTGTTTATATCGAAACTATGTGTGACGTGTGAAGGACCAAAATAACACCTATAGAGACACGTTTTTAACTTCTAATACTAGAGGTTCTGCAACTGGCTTTGGGTTGTGCAGGGCTCTCTCTTCCGGAAGATCATTGAATAAATAATTATAAATGTTTTGACCACTCCTGAGTCGGGTTTTCTCTGTTCTATCATGGGGATCAAAGAATCGGGTTTAATATTTGGTGTTTCCGCCTGGTTCCTTTGCGACAGAGAGAACAAATGTGGCCGAAGGTTGGATCTGAAATGAGGCGAACAGAAGACCGGTCTAAAAAGATTTAAAGGTAAGGACAAGACTGTTCAAAAAAAACAAATTGTCCATGTTGGGTGAATTCTAAATTATCTGTTCGGTGAGTTGACGATCTTAACTATTAAATTGGCTCAGTAGTGGTAAAACTAAATTTCTGAGAATAAAGGTAAAGCTTCGGGGTAACAATAATGAAACTTTTAGAATGACAGTACTGAGTTAAAGGTAATATGGTAATTTCATGGTGAAACAAGAAAAGAAGTTAATGTGTTTTTAAGAAAAGATAGGATAATAGGTAATTGGTCATTTGTTTGTGGGATTTAACTCCCCAGTGGGTATAAAGCCGGGCTTGGACATCAATAAAACTACTTGTGGGGTTTTGTATAGTGTTTTCAAATTTTTAAAATTGCTTTAGAACGGAAGTAGGACTTCTAAGACTGCACAAGTTCAGGAGGGGGAACCCCCTACCTTTTACAGATGTGTAAAAGGACTCTGCGGCGTCAGGATTATCCCAGGTGGCTCTGGGAGGACTTGGGTCCCTTCTTAATAGTGAGTGGTAATGACTGCTTTTTCGTCTGGAATGATTTCATGCATTTTTTGTCCTGCAGAAACCGGGTTTTGGGCGTGAAGCCTTAACTTAAAACTTCGGGTAAAGCCTTGGGTGTGAAATGCCTGAAATAGAGCTTCGGGTAAAGTTTTGGTTGGTGAACGCTTTTAAATTGACTTAGAGTTTTAGAAATCGGGCCACAGTCCGGGACTGATACTGGTTAATTGGTCAGAAAAAGGTTAAACCTTAGGTGAAAAGGTTGTTAAATTTGTCAAAATTGTGTAGGAAAAGTCAGAAAGTCTAGTACCAGCAGATGTTTGTGTAAAAGTACATCTTGACATTTGGTGTCTCTGTTATACGTATAAATGTGTGAATATATAGTTAAGTGTAAATTTGCCCTTTGGATGAAAGGTCAAGAGTGCATATTGTTTTGAAAGTGTGAGAGAAAAGGGTGTGTGTGTGTGTGTGTGTGTGTGTGACGATTTTTTAAGGAAGTTCAGGGAAGTGTGCAAAAATGCTGATGAAAGTACTGTGTGAATTGTGTTACAGAGCTGAGCTAAAATGATGGTGATGTGTGTGGAAAAAACTGTTAATTGTTCTGAAGATTTGTGCCAAAAGAGCTTTGCTAACCACACTGAGGATTTTGATGTGAATGCTTGCAAATGCAAAGAGCTGAGGATATTTGTGTGTGTGTGTGGGTTCTTTTTATATTAGAATTAGTAGAGTTATAGAGGGTGTATAGAGTGGAAACATAAAAACAAGAGTTTGAGTAGGGTGAAGAAACTTAGGAAATGCAGCGAAATGAAGTGTGTGTGTGTGTGTGTGTGTGTGTGTGTGTGTGTGGGTGGGTCTGTTACAGGAAATGAACATGTCTGCATGCCCATAAAAGGAAATTGGCTGATGTGTGTATTGTGCAATGAGTGAGAGAGAGACGTGTTAAAAATCTAGATAGAAGAATTAGAGAATGGAAGTGCTAAGAAATAGTAATGAAAATGATATTAAATAAAAGTCTTAGAGTGTTAATACAGGTGCCCATGGACTTGGCTCAACCTCAAAACATGAATACAGGGGCAAAATGATAGATTAACTTAATTGGGACAAAAACAGGCCAGGCTTTGGCTTAAAATTTTACAGCTTGACCACTAATTCTGTCCTTATCCTGAGAAGAAGCTTAAAGGACAGTCAATCTCCTGCTGAAGACAGAAGACAGACAGAACAACACTGTGCACTTGAAGAATTAACAGCAGGCAAAAGACAGTGCAACTGGCCTAAGACACTGAAGGGTCTAGCAGCATGTATCAATACGACTGTGCATGGGAACATGCACTGGTAGGTCCCCCAAGTATGTCCGCAGTAGTGAAGGAAGCTTTTTTTGGATTAATTTTCAACTCCGGCGTTTGCATTTTAAGTGGTTGAAGGCTCAGAAATGTTTGTTGTTCATAGACGAGAAAAGCAGAGCCATCAGGGCAACATAAAAAAACGAAGATAACAATCAGCAGAAAGGTTCAGTGGTCTAAAGCAGTAAACTGCAACTTTCAAATTTGCCAGCCATGCCAGCAGCTCTGTGCACTGTTTTTCACTTACTTTCACTTTTGTTTTTAGTGTTAACCTGTCTGTTATGGGCTGGTTCAGTTAGAAAATGTGACAAAGTGAGATTATTTTAAAAAGCTGAAATAGTTTAGTGAAACAAAAATGATGAAGCTAAAGGTAGTAAGAAAATTAAAGGTTTCAACTGTTGTCTGTTACAAGAAAAAAAATACTGACTTGATACGAATAGTCATATGAATTTAAGCATTTAAATTAAAAAAAGATAACTACAGTCAAAAGCAAATAAGAAATCTAACCACAGTACTCACTGCACAAAGGTTTTGGTCTCTGAGGTTGTTCTGACTTCTGTCTCTGAAGTCTCTTTAAGGAACAAACTTTGCACACATTTGGCTTTTATAGGAAGTGCAAAGAGGAGGGGCTGATTTCTCAGAAATGGTGTGACCTGTGTGCATACATACATATGGGTAGGGAGAATCACATGTCAGACTTGTTATACAGGATTTACAAAAACAAAAGAAAAATACATGACTTTTTAGAATATCTTAAGCACCCACACTTTATTATTGCAGTTTAAATGTATTCATGGTCAGTTCATACATATACATATCTTATTCTTGAAACTTTCTTATACTCTTCTCCAATTAAACTTCAGTTTTTATATGAACATACACACATTTGTTTGCTGCGTCAGTAGTGCCAGAAAGTTATGAAATACAAGTGAATAAAATGGAACAAAGTACAGGTAAAATTGACAACTGATTGGGGAAAAGTACTGAAAACTGTTACAAGATAAACATATGTTCTTAGTGCTTATTTTCTGATTACATTGTTTTATGTATTTTAATAATAAAGGCTTGTAAAGCAAGGCCATTTTTGACTCATAAACCAAGTGCTTAGCCAGACTGAAGAACAGGAAATCTAGGGTAGAGCTGCAGAAGTATATTAATAAACACAGGAAACCAGACAGAAAAGCGGAACTAGTAACATACAAGGACTTGTTTATATCGAAACTATGTGTGACGTGTGAAGGACCAAAATAACACCTATAGAGACACGTTTTTAACTTCTAATACTAGAGGTTCTGCAACTGGCTTTGGGTTGTGCAGGGCTCTCTCTTCCGGAAGATCATTGAATAAATAATTATAAATGTTTTGACCACTCCTGAGTCGGGTTTTCTCTGTTCTATCATGGGGATCAAAGAATCGGGTTTAATATTTGGTGTTTCCGCCTGGTTCCTTTGCGACAGAGAGAACAAATGTGGCCGAAGGTTGGATCTGAAATGAGGCGAACAGAAGACCGGTCTAAAAAGATTTAAAGGTAAGGACAAGACTGTTCAAAAAAAACAAATTGTCCATGTTGGGTGAATTCTAAATTATCTGTTCGGTGAGTTGACGATCTTAACTATTAAATTGGCTCAGTAGTGGTAAAACTAAATTTCTAGGGTTAGGTTAGGGGAAATTGAAACTCCTCCCTCGTTTAAGAGGGCAGGAGTATGTGCACGCTCCGCACCATGACCCTTCCCGAGACCCGTTACGTTGTCGCCACCCCATCTACCGTATCCGGCAGTCCCCAGGTCCGAATTGAGGTAAGTACCGTCCTTTTCTTTTTTAGGTTCAGGTAAGTACCAATTTATATTTAATTTTGCCAAATTTGTGTTGTATTTGTCCTGTTATTTAGGTTTTTAACTGTTTTTTAATAAAATTTGTTTTTGCTCAATGAATTTAGTCTCTGTGTCGTTTTTATTTCCAATTTTTAGGTTTTTAAACTTCTTTTATCCATAAATTATCCAATGTTTAGGTTATAAATTTAGGATGTTCCAATTTTTAGGATTCAATTTGTAGGCCAGTAAATCAATATTTAAATGAAAATACATCAAAAGAAATCCCCCCCGAAAATAACAAACTAAAATAACAAACTAAAACAACAAACAAAAACACTTTTTAGTGCTGACGCATGGCTGTAGCTACGTTTCGGCTGGATTGTGCCTTCTTCAGGCTGTGCACATGCGTCGCTGGCCAAATTAAAATGAAGAGACTCTTCTCTGCCCCTCCTTTTATATGTGCTGTGGCTCCTCCCTCCAGCAGCCGCTGAAAGTACCGGATGTACGTCACTTTGCTTTTTGCTGTTTTTGTGTTTTTCTCTTTTTCTTTTTCTGATTTTTCCTTTTTCTTTTTTCTTGCTGCTTGCTTTTACTTAATCCTTTGCGTCCCTTCTTTCCTTCTCTCCTTTCCTACCTTTTCTTTGCCTTCTTCCCTTTGTCTCCTAATCCCTGAATCCCTTCCTTTTGCCTTAAAGTCCCTCCTTACTCTTCTCCCCTCCATTGACTTTCCCTTGACAGTCCCTGTTTTCTGGCCTATATTTGTCTTTGCTTTGGCTTTATTTCTGTGACTCTGTGGCCCATCTATAATTTTCCCTCTCTTGGGGTATCATCATCCGCAACTGGGGATGTTTTCTAATTTTCCCTCTCTTGGGTTTCTATTTTCCCTCTCTTGGGGTATCATCATCCGCAACTGGGGATGGAATTGGGGTACCTGCACAAAGGGGTCAGCATTGGGGTTGGGGTTAAGGTCAGGGCTTAGGCTGGGGATGGGACTAAAGATAGGGCATTAGTCATGGGGCTTGGTTAAGGTTAGGGTAAGGATGTGGGATGGGGATAGACTAGGCCAACTCGGCATTGGGTTAGGGTTAGGGTTAGGGTTTGGGGAAAGAAAGGGGTCCCAGGCAGAAGTCTGGGTCCCCTGATGCACGCTCACTCGACTGGGGTAGGCACTGATGCCCCCGGATCAAAAAATTGCCCATCATTGGGTAGTAGTGGCCATTAGTTGTTCTATTGAGCCCGTCGCGACGTTTCGGCGTTACTTCGCCTTCATCAGGCTGGGCTCAATGAGGGTAGGGACTGGTTTGTCCTCTATTTATACTTTTTCTTTTCTTAGCTTTTCTTTCTGACTTTTTTGTCTTTACTTTTTTCTGTTCCTTCTTACTTAGGTTTTTTCTTGGCTTTTTAATTTTTTCTGTACTTAGTTTTTTCTATGTTTCTCTCTTTTCCTCTTTTCCTCTCAACCCTACTTGGGGAGCTTTCTTACTCTCTCTCTTTTTTTCTCAACCCTACTTGGGGAGCTTTCTTTCTATCCTTTTTCTTTATGGCACCCCCTATTCCTTAGTCCACTCTGTCTATCATCTTGTTTTTCTGGCACCCCCATCCTTAGTAACCACTCTATTTAGGCTTCTTTTTCTGTTTTTTGTTTTTCCATTTTTTTAGGCTTTTTTTCTGTTTTTTCTGGGGTTGGGACAGGGAGGGGGGGATAGGTTAGGGTTAGGGTAGGAGATGTGGGTAGGGGCATCGCCCACTCCACCGGGACCTGGCTGGTAAGGGTTTGGGGAAAGAAAGGGGTCCCAGGCAGAAGTCTGGGTCCCCTGATGCACGCTCACTCGACTGGGGTAGGCACTGATGCCCCCGGATCAAAAAATTGCCCATCATTGGGTAGTAGTGGCCATTAGTTGTTCTATTGAGCCCGTCGCGACGTTTCGGCGTTACTTCGCCTTCATCAGGCTGGGCTCAATGAGGGTAGGGACTGGTTTGTCCTCTATTTATACTTTTTCTTTTCTTAGCTTTTCTTTCTGACTTTTTTGTCTTTACTTTTTTCTGTTCCTTCTTACTTAGGTTTTTTCTTGGCTTTTTAATTTTTTCTGTACTTAGTTTTTTCTATGTTTCTCTCTTTTCCTCTTTTCCTCTCAACCCTACTTGGGGAGCTTTCTTACTCTCTCTCTTTTTTTCTCAACCCTACTTGGGGAGCTTTCTTTCTATCCTTTTTCTTTATGGCACCCCCTATTCCTTAGTCCACTCTGTCTATCATCTTGTTTTTCTGGCACCCCCATCCTTAGTAACCACTCTATTTAGGCTTCTTTTTCTGTTTTTTGTTTTTCCATTTTTTTAGGCTTTTTTTCTGTTTTTTCTGGGGTTGGGACAGGGAGGGGGGGATAGGTTAGGGTTAGGGTAGGAGATGTGGGTAGGGGCATCGCCCACTCCACCGGGACCTGGCTGGTAAGGGTTTGGGGAAAGAAAGGGGTCCCAGGCAGAAGTCTGGGTCCCCTGATGCACGCTCACTCGACTGGGGTAGGCACTGATGCCCCCGGATCAAAAAATTGCCCATCATTGGGTAGTAGTGGCCATTAGTTGTTCTATTGAGCCCGTCGCGACGTTTCGGCGTTACTTCGCCTTCATCAGGCTGGGCTCAATGAGGGTAGGGACTGGTTTGTCCTCTATTTATACTTTTTCTTTTCTTAGCTTTTCTTTCTGACTTTTTTGTCTTTACTTTTTTCTGTTCCTTCTTACTTAGGTTTTTTCTTGGCTTTTTAATTTTTTCTGTACTTAGTTTTTTCTATGTTTCTCTCTTTTCCTCTTTTCCTCTCAACCCTACTTGGGGAGCTTTCTTACTCTCTCTCTTTTTTTCTCAACCCTACTTGGGGAGCTTTCTTTCTATCCTTTTTCTTTATGGCACCCCCTATTCCTTAGTCCACTCTGTCTATCATCTTGTTTTTCTGGCACCCCCATCCTTAGTAACCACTCTATTTAGGCTTCTTTTTCTGTTTTTTGTTTTTCCATTTTTTTAGGCTTTTTTTCTGTTTTTTCTGGGGTTGGGACAGGGAGGGGGGGATAGGTTAGGGTTAGGGTAGGAGATGTGGGTAGGGGCATCGCCCACTCCACCGGGACCTGGCTGGTAAGGGTTTGGGGAAAGAAAGGGGTCCCAGGCAGAAGTCTGGGTCCCCTGATGCACGCTCACTCGACTGGGGTAGGCACTGATGCCCCCGGATCAAAAAATTGCCCATCATTGGGTAGTAGTGGCCATTAGTTGTTCTATTGAGCCCGTCGCGACGTTTCGGCGTTACTTCGCCTTCATCAGGCTGGGCTCAATGAGGGTAGGGACTGGTTTGTCCTCTATTTATACTTTTTCTTTTCTTAGCTTTTCTTTCTGACTTTTTTGTCTTTACTTTTTTCTGTTCCTTCTTACTTAGGTTTTTTCTTGGCTTTTTAATTTTTTCTGTACTTAGTTTTTTCTATGTTTCTCTCTTTTCCTCTTTTCCTCTCAACCCTACTTGGGGAGCTTTCTTACTCTCTCTCTTTTTTTCTCAACCCTACTTGGGGAGCTTTCTTTCTATCCTTTTTCTTTATGGCACCCCCTATTCCTTAGTCCACTCTGTCTATCATCTTGTTTTTCTGGCACCCCCATCCTTAGTAACCACTCTATTTAGGCTTCTTTTTCTGTTTTTTGTTTTTCCATTTTTTTAGGCTTTTTTTCTGTTTTTTCTGGGGTTGGGACAGGGAGGGGGGGATAGGTTAGGGTTAGGGTAGGAGATGTGGGTAGGGGCATCGCCCACTCCACCGGGACCTGGCTGGTAAGGGTTTGGGGAAAGAAAGGGGTCCCAGGCAGAAGTCTGGGTCCCCTGATGCACGCTCACTCGACTGGGGTAGGCACTGATGCCCCCGGATCAAAAAATTGCCCATCATTGGGTAGTAGTGGCCATTAGTTGTTCTATTGAGCCCGTCGCGACGTTTCGGCGTTACTTCGCCTTCATCAGGCTGGGCTCAATGAGGGTAGGGACTGGTTTGTCCTCTATTTATACTTTTTCTTTTCTTAGCTTTTCTTTCTGACTTTTTTGTCTTTACTTTTTTCTGTTCCTTCTTACTTAGGTTTTTTCTTGGCTTTTTAATTTTTTCTGTACTTAGTTTTTTCTATGTTTCTCTCTTTTCCTCTTTTCCTCTCAACCCTACTTGGGGAGCTTTCTTACTCTCTCTCTTTTTTTCTCAACCCTACTTGGGGAGCTTTCTTTCTATCCTTTTTCTTTATGGCACCCCCTATTCCTTAGTCCACTCTGTCTATCATCTTGTTTTTCTGGCACCCCCATCCTTAGTAACCACTCTATTTAGGCTTCTTTTTCTGTTTTTTGTTTTTCCATTTTTTTAGGCTTTTTTTCTGTTTTTTCTGGGGTTGGGACAGGGAGGGGGGGATAGGTTAGGGTTAGGGTAGGAGATGTGGGTAGGGGCATCGCCCACTCCACCGGGACCTGGCTGGTAAGGGTTTGGGGAAAGAAAGGGGTCCCAGGCAGAAGTCTGGGTCCCCTGATGCACGCTCACTCGACTGGGGTAGGCACTGATGCCCCCGGATCAAAAAATTGCCCATCATTGGGTAGTAGTGGCCATTAGTTGTTCTATTGAGCCCGTCGCGACGTTTCGGCGTTACTTCGCCTTCATCAGGCTGGGCTCAATGAGGGTAGGGACTGGTTTGTCCTCTATTTATACTTTTTCTTTTCTTAGCTTTTCTTTCTGACTTTTTTGTCTTTACTTTTTTCTGTTCCTTCTTACTTAGGTTTTTTCTTGGCTTTTTAATTTTTTCTGTACTTAGTTTTTTCTATGTTTCTCTCTTTTCCTCTTTTCCTCTCAACCCTACTTGGGGAGCTTTCTTACTCTCTCTCTTTTTTTCTCAACCCTACTTGGGGAGCTTTCTTTCTATCCTTTTTCTTTATGGCACCCCCTATTCCTTAGTCCACTCTGTCTATCATCTTGTTTTTCTGGCACCCCCATCCTTAGTAACCACTCTATTTAGGCTTCTTTTTCTGTTTTTTGTTTTTCCATTTTTTTAGGCTTTTTTTCTGTTTTTTCTGGGGTTGGGACAGGGAGGGGGGGATAGGTTAGGGTTAGGGTAGGAGATGTGGGTAGGGGCATCGCCCACTCCACCGGGACCTGGCTGGTAAGGGTTTGGGGAAAGAAAGGGGTCCCAGGCAGAAGTCTGGGTCCCCTGATGCACGCTCACTCGACTGGGGTAGGCACTGATGCCCCCGGATCAAAAAATTGCCCATCATTGGGTAGTAGTGGCCATTAGTTGTTCTATTGAGCCCGTCGCGACGTTTCGGCGTTACTTCGCCTTCATCAGGCTGGGCTCAATGAGGGTAGGGACTGGTTTGTCCTCTATTTATACTTTTTCTTTTCTTAGCTTTTCTTTCTGACTTTTTTGTCTTTACTTTTTTCTGTTCCTTCTTACTTAGGTTTTTTCTTGGCTTTTTAATTTTTTCTGTACTTAGTTTTTTCTATGTTTCTCTCTTTTCCTCTTTTCCTCTCAACCCTACTTGGGGAGCTTTCTTACTCTCTCTCTTTTTTTCTCAACCCTACTTGGGGAGCTTTCTTTCTATCCTTTTTCTTTATGGCACCCCCTATTCCTTAGTCCACTCTGTCTATCATCTTGTTTTTCTGGCACCCCCATCCTTAGTAACCACTCTATTTAGGCTTCTTTTTCTGTTTTTTGTTTTTCCATTTTTTTAGGCTTTTTTTCTGTTTTTTCTGGGGTTGGGACAGGGAGGGGGGGATAGGTTAGGGTTAGGGTAGGAGATGTGGGTAGGGGCATCGCCCACTCCACCGGGACCTGGCTGGTAAGGGTTTGGGGAAAGAAAGGGGTCCCAGGCAGAAGTCTGGGTCCCCTGATGCACGCTCACTCGACTGGGGTAGGCACTGATGCCCCCGGATCAAAAAATTGCCCATCATTGGGTAGTAGTGGCCATTAGTTGTTCTATTGAGCCCGTCGCGACGTTTCGGCGTTACTTCGCCTTCATCAGGCTGGGCTCAATGAGGGTAGGGACTGGTTTGTCCTCTATTTATACTTTTTCTTTTCTTAGCTTTTCTTTCTGACTTTTTTGTCTTTACTTTTTTCTGTTCCTTCTTACTTAGGTTTTTTCTTGGCTTTTTAATTTTTTCTGTACTTAGTTTTTTCTATGTTTCTCTCTTTTCCTCTTTTCCTCTCAACCCTACTTGGGGAGCTTTCTTACTCTCTCTCTTTTTTTCTCAACCCTACTTGGGGAGCTTTCTTTCTATCCTTTTTCTTTATGGCACCCCCTATTCCTTAGTCCACTCTGTCTATCATCTTGTTTTTCTGGCACCCCCATCCTTAGTAACCACTCTATTTAGGCTTCTTTTTCTGTTTTTTGTTTTTCCATTTTTTTAGGCTTTTTTTCTGTTTTTTCTGGGGTTGGGACAGGGAGGGGGGGATAGGTTAGGGTTAGGGTAGGAGATGTGGGTAGGGGCATCGCCCACTCCACCGGGACCTGGCTGGTAAGGGTTTGGGGAAAGAAAGGGGTCCCAGGCAGAAGTCTGGGTCCCCTGATGCACGCTCACTCGACTGGGGTAGGCACTGATGCCCCCGGATCAAAAAATTGCCCATCATTGGGTAGTAGTGGCCATTAGTTGTTCTATTGAGCCCGTCGCGACGTTTCGGCGTTACTTCGCCTTCATCAGGCTGGGCTCAATGAGGGTAGGGACTGGTTTGTCCTCTATTTATACTTTTTCTTTTCTTAGCTTTTCTTTCTGACTTTTTTGTCTTTACTTTTTTCTGTTCCTTCTTACTTAGGTTTTTTCTTGGCTTTTTAATTTTTTCTGTACTTAGTTTTTTCTATGTTTCTCTCTTTTCCTCTTTTCCTCTCAACCCTACTTGGGGAGCTTTCTTACTCTCTCTCTTTTTTTCTCAACCCTACTTGGGGAGCTTTCTTTCTATCCTTTTTCTTTATGGCACCCCCTATTCCTTAGTCCACTCTGTCTATCATCTTGTTTTTCTGGCACCCCCATCCTTAGTAACCACTCTATTTAGGCTTCTTTTTCTGTTTTTTGTTTTTCCATTTTTTTAGGCTTTTTTTCTGTTTTTTCTGGGGTTGGGACAGGGAGGGGGGGATAGGTTAGGGTTAGGGTAGGAGATGTGGGTAGGGGCATCGCCCACTCCACCGGGACCTGGCTGGTAAGGGTTTGGGGAAAGAAAGGGGTCCCAGGCAGAAGTCTGGGTCCCCTGATGCACGCTCACTCGACTGGGGTAGGCACTGATGCCCCCGGATCAAAAAATTGCCCATCATTGGGTAGTAGTGGCCATTAGTTGTTCTATTGAGCCCGTCGCGACGTTTCGGCGTTACTTCGCCTTCATCAGGCTGGGCTCAATGAGGGTAGGGACTGGTTTGTCCTCTATTTATACTTTTTCTTTTCTTAGCTTTTCTTTCTGACTTTTTTGTCTTTACTTTTTTCTGTTCCTTCTTACTTAGGTTTTTTCTTGGCTTTTTAATTTTTTCTGTACTTAGTTTTTTCTATGTTTCTCTCTTTTCCTCTTTTCCTCTCAACCCTACTTGGGGAGCTTTCTTACTCTCTCTCTTTTTTTCTCAACCCTACTTGGGGAGCTTTCTTTCTATCCTTTTTCTTTATGGCACCCCCTATTCCTTAGTCCACTCTGTCTATCATCTTGTTTTTCTGGCACCCCCATCCTTAGTAACCACTCTATTTAGGCTTCTTTTTCTGTTTTTTGTTTTTCCATTTTTTTAGGCTTTTTTTCTGTTTTTTCTGGGGTTGGGACAGGGAGGGGGGGATAGGTTAGGGTTAGGGTAGGAGATGTGGGTAGGGGCATCGCCCACTCCACCGGGACCTGGCTGGTAAGGGTTTGGGGAAAGAAAGGGGTCCCAGGCAGAAGTCTGGGTCCCCTGATGCACGCTCACTCGACTGGGGTAGGCACTGATGCCCCCGGATCAAAAAATTGCCCATCATTGGGTAGTAGTGGCCATTAGTTGTTCTATTGAGCCCGTCGCGACGTTTCGGCGTTACTTCGCCTTCATCAGGCTGGGCTCAATGAGGGTAGGGACTGGTTTGTCCTCTATTTATACTTTTTCTTTTCTTAGCTTTTCTTTCTGACTTTTTTGTCTTTACTTTTTTCTGTTCCTTCTTACTTAGGTTTTTTCTTGGCTTTTTAATTTTTTCTGTACTTAGTTTTTTCTATGTTTCTCTCTTTTCCTCTTTTCCTCTCAACCCTACTTGGGGAGCTTTCTTACTCTCTCTCTTTTTTTCTCAACCCTACTTGGGGAGCTTTCTTTCTATCCTTTTTCTTTATGGCACCCCCTATTCCTTAGTCCACTCTGTCTATCATCTTGTTTTTCTGGCACCCCCATCCTTAGTAACCACTCTATTTAGGCTTCTTTTTCTGTTTTTTGTTTTTCCATTTTTTTAGGCTTTTTTTCTGTTTTTTCTGGGGTTGGGACAGGGAGGGGGGGATAGGTTAGGGTTAGGGTAGGAGATGTGGGTAGGGGCATCGCCCACTCCACCGGGACCTGGCTGGTAAGGGTTTGGGGAAAGAAAGGGGTCCCAGGCAGAAGTCTGGGTCCCCTGATGCACGCTCACTCGACTGGGGTAGGCACTGATGCCCCCGGATCAAAAAATTGCCCATCATTGGGTAGTAGTGGCCATTAGTTGTTCTATTGAGCCCGTCGCGACGTTTCGGCGTTACTTCGCCTTCATCAGGCTGGGCTCAATGAGGGTAGGGACTGGTTTGTCCTCTATTTATACTTTTTCTTTTCTTAGCTTTTCTTTCTGACTTTTTTGTCTTTACTTTTTTCTGTTCCTTCTTACTTAGGTTTTTTCTTGGCTTTTTAATTTTTTCTGTACTTAGTTTTTTCTATGTTTCTCTCTTTTCCTCTTTTCCTCTCAACCCTACTTGGGGAGCTTTCTTACTCTCTCTCTTTTTTTCTCAACCCTACTTGGGGAGCTTTCTTTCTATCCTTTTTCTTTATGGCACCCCCTATTCCTTAGTCCACTCTGTCTATCATCTTGTTTTTCTGGCACCCCCATCCTTAGTAACCACTCTATTTAGGCTTCTTTTTCTGTTTTTTGTTTTTCCATTTTTTTAGGCTTTTTTTCTGTTTTTTCTGGGGTTGGGACAGGGAGGGGGGGATAGGTTAGGGTTAGGGTAGGAGATGTGGGTAGGGGCATCGCCCACTCCACCGGGACCTGGCTGGTAAGGGTTTGGGGAAAGAAAGGGGTCCCAGGCAGAAGTCTGGGTCCCCTGATGCACGCTCACTCGACTGGGGTAGGCACTGATGCCCCCGGATCAAAAAATTGCCCATCATTGGGTAGTAGTGGCCATTAGTTGTTCTATTGAGCCCGTCGCGACGTTTCGGCGTTACTTCGCCTTCATCAGGCTGGGCTCAATGAGGGTAGGGACTGGTTTGTCCTCTATTTATACTTTTTCTTTTCTTAGCTTTTCTTTCTGACTTTTTTGTCTTTACTTTTTTCTGTTCCTTCTTACTTAGGTTTTTTCTTGGCTTTTTAATTTTTTCTGTACTTAGTTTTTTCTATGTTTCTCTCTTTTCCTCTTTTCCTCTCAACCCTACTTGGGGAGCTTTCTTACTCTCTCTCTTTTTTTCTCAACCCTACTTGGGGAGCTTTCTTTCTATCCTTTTTCTTTATGGCACCCCCTATTCCTTAGTCCACTCTGTCTATCATCTTGTTTTTCTGGCACCCCCATCCTTAGTAACCACTCTATTTAGGCTTCTTTTTCTGTTTTTTGTTTTTCCATTTTTTTAGGCTTTTTTTCTGTTTTTTCTGGGGTTGGGACAGGGAGGGGGGGATAGGTTAGGGTTAGGGTAGGAGATGTGGGTAGGGGCATCGCCCACTCCACCGGGACCTGGCTGGTAAGGGTTTGGGGAAAGAAAGGGGTCCCAGGCAGAAGTCTGGGTCCCCTGATGCACGCTCACTCGACTGGGGTAGGCACTGATGCCCCCGGATCAAAAAATTGCCCATCATTGGGTAGTAGTGGCCATTAGTTGTTCTATTGAGCCCGTCGCGACGTTTCGGCGTTACTTCGCCTTCATCAGGCTGGGCTCAATGAGGGTAGGGACTGGTTTGTCCTCTATTTATACTTTTTCTTTTCTTAGCTTTTCTTTCTGACTTTTTTGTCTTTACTTTTTTCTGTTCCTTCTTACTTAGGTTTTTTCTTGGCTTTTTAATTTTTTCTGTACTTAGTTTTTTCTATGTTTCTCTCTTTTCCTCTTTTCCTCTCAACCCTACTTGGGGAGCTTTCTTACTCTCTCTCTTTTTTTCTCAACCCTACTTGGGGAGCTTTCTTTCTATCCTTTTTCTTTATGGCACCCCCTATTCCTTAGTCCACTCTGTCTATCATCTTGTTTTTCTGGCACCCCCATCCTTAGTAACCACTCTATTTAGGCTTCTTTTTCTGTTTTTTGTTTTTCCATTTTTTTAGGCTTTTTTTCTGTTTTTTCTGGGGTTGGGACAGGGAGGGGGGGATAGGTTAGGGTTAGGGTAGGAGATGTGGGTAGGGGCATCGCCCACTCCACCGGGACCTGGCTGGTAAGGGTTTGGGGAAAGAAAGGGGTCCCAGGCAGAAGTCTGGGTCCCCTGATGCACGCTCACTCGACTGGGGTAGGCACTGATGCCCCCGGATCAAAAAATTGCCCATCATTGGGTAGTAGTGGCCATTAGTTGTTCTATTGAGCCCGTCGCGACGTTTCGGCGTTACTTCGCCTTCATCAGGCTGGGCTCAATGAGGGTAGGGACTGGTTTGTCCTCTATTTATACTTTTTCTTTTCTTAGCTTTTCTTTCTGACTTTTTTGTCTTTACTTTTTTCTGTTCCTTCTTACTTAGGTTTTTTCTTGGCTTTTTAGGGTTAGGGTTAGGGTTAGGGTTAGGGGGTTAGGGTTAGGGTTAGGGTTAGGGTTAGGGATGTGGAATTGAGTCCGGTCCCGAAAGGGTCCAGACGGTGCTCGGTCCATCCCTCCACCCCTGCCACTTGTCCCCCGCTGGACACGTCTACGGGAAGGCAGCCGCCCTCTCCCGTGACGCACCACCGTCCAGCCTTCTGAGTCCATCCGGGACCCCATGGATTTTTTTCTATCTCTTGATGTCGCCTTTGTTATCTTTATTTAATAATTGTTTTAATGTGCTATTTATTCCAGTTAGATATGTAAATTATGTGTATATGAATTTACAATCACAAACAAGGCGAGAAAAAAAGAAAAAGTAAAAAAAGTAAATGAAATTTGTTTTTAAACAAAAATAGATGAAATTAATAAAATTGTTTAATTTTTAATAAGTGAAAACCAATGAATTAATGTGCCCACTGCCGCGACGTTTCGACCCAAGATAGGTCTTCCTCAGGCTGGGGCACAATGAATAAGCTGGGAATGCACAGAGAGAGAGAGATGTTGCCTCTTCAACGGTCAGCTCCCAAATGAGCTCCTCTCTACTGTGCCGCCTTTTATAGGCTTGGTTTCCAACGTGAGTTTTTTTCGAATTTTGGGTTAGGCAATGTATTTTGAAATGGCTGGGATGGTTTTAGACTAAAATGAATGTGTGTTTTTTAACCTTTGTAATAAAATTGCATGAAATGTATTTTTATTTTGTATATTATGTGAATTTTCAAAAAACTGTATTTTTAAGTGATGTATATGAGATTTTAAATTTGCATTTTTATGTTTTAAATCCAATCGTGTTTTTATGAATTTTTATGAATTTTTAAGTGACGTATATTAGATTTTAATTTTGCATTTTTATGTGTTAAATCCAATCGTGTTTTTATGAATTTTGGTGAGTTATATAGAGAAATGAGTTTATGATTTGAAAATTGCATTTGTGTTTTTAGCCAAATTGTGTTTTTATGCTTCTTGGAGTTGTGTATTTAATCAACATGTATTTTTAGGGGTTTTAATAAATTTTGATTTAATAACATGGGTTAGGGTTAGGGTAAATAATTGGGTTGGGGCCACAATCATAGTGGTTAGGGTTAGGGCAAAATATGGGGGTTGGGTTAAAATTAAATCGTAGTGGTTAGGGTTAGGGCAAAATATGGGGGTTGGGTTAAAATTAAATCGTGATGGTTAAGGTTAGGGTAGGATATTGGGATGGGGTTAAATCAAACCAACCCGAATAGGTTGGAGTTAGGGTACGGGCTGGGACAGGGACTCCAACCAAATTTTTGAGCCCAAATTTTAATTTGGCTCATATTTTGGGTTAACCATTGGTTTTAGAAAGTAGTGCCTAATTACATTTCATATTCAGTCCCCCCGGTTCTCTTGTGTCCAATAATCGTATCCATTTCCTCTCCATTTTCTTCCTCTCTCCTCCCGTCCAACTTGAATTACTTTGCAGTCCTGCTACCCTTAGCGAATGATACCCATGTGAAATGAAATGTTTTACCAAAAGTGTGTGTGTTTCCTTTTTGTGTTTGATGTTATACCTGTGTTGCATCATCCTGGTGGATATTGAGTTTCCGGTTTCTCCAATGTATTGTGTGTCACATCTGGAGCAGAAAATCATGTACACACAATTCACAGTCCGTGGTGTAAAAGTCTGTGGGATCTTAAATATAGTTTTATTGAGCCTATTTTGCACAAAGTCCAATCTAATGAATGTACCGGCCAAGACTGTGGTTTTCTGCAATGGCTGTAAGGGAGCAAGACTTGCCCTCACCAGGTGGTCCTTGAGGTTGCTGTTTCTCCTGAATGCCGAGATGACTTGATAACCACTCAGGAGACCCTGGTTTTCCATGATCATCCTGTAGTTATTTTTGAATTTGCAATTCAGTAACCTGCTCCTAGGTGAAAAGGTGGTGATCAGCGGAATCCATTCTTTATTGATACTTGGTCTTTGTATGTGGAAGGTCTTCAGACAATGTCTTAGGAACGACCTTGAGTATCCCCTCTTCCTAAGAGCCCGGAAAAGGGTTCTGACTGCTTCGAAAAAGTCTGCCCTTTGAGTGCAGATCCGATGAAACCTAATGAGTTGTGATTTGACGAGACCTTTGTATGTGTGCCGGGGGTGATAGCTGGATTTAAACAGCAATGAGTGTGTGTCTGTTGTTTTGAAATATACCTTAATGTCCAGTGTTTGTTGGTCGTGAAAAGGCTGTCCCTTGTATACAGTAGTGTCTAAGAAATCAATTGACTGATGATCAAATTCGTATTTAAGCCTAATTGAGGGGTCATGAGTGTCCAGTGTATTAATAAATTTCTTAAATTCATCCTCTGAGTGGTTCCAAATGCCAAAAATATCGTCTAAATACCTGAGATATGTGAATGGTTTCTTCTCACACTTGTTGATGGCTGCTTCCTCCCAGGGTTAGGGGGTTAGGGGTTAGGGTTAGGGGTTAGGGTTAGGGTTAGGGGTTAGGGTTAGGGGTTAGGGTTAGGGGGTTAGGGTTAGGGTTAGGGGGGTTAGGGATGAGGTAAAGCAGGTCCCCCTAAAGGGTCCTGGGTGCACTGTCCATCAATGGGGGCCGGGAGATGGAGACCCTGCCCGGGTGTTCAAAAAATTGCCCATATCTTGGGTGAAGTAGCTCGGGGCCCACGTGACGTTTCGGCGGAGTAGTGCCTTCTTCAGACTGGCCCGGCTTAATGTGACTCTGTCAGGTACGACCTTTCTTTTTCCTTTTATACAGGTTTTCAACAAGTAAGTATTTTTTATTTCAACTGTTTCTCTTTTTCCTTTCTTTACAGGTTTTTTCCTTAAGTGTTTCTCTCTTTCCTTTAAGTATTTTTAATTTTGTATTTCAACTTTTTCTCTGTTTCCTTTCTTTACAGGTTTTTTCCTTAAGTGTTTCTCTCTTTCCTTTTATACAGGTTCTGACGGCAGGTAAGTATTTTTTTATTATTTTTTACAGGTAAGTACTTTTTTTTAATTTTATTTTTTCTCTAGGGTGTTTTCCCTTAGGGTTTTTTTTTTTTCCTTTCAAGGTTTAAGTTTCAGACCCCCCCCTGGTTAGGGTTAGGGTCTGGACCTCAGGCAGGGGCATCTCCCACCCCCACGAGGCACGGGCTGGTTAGGGATGAGGTAAAGCAGGTCCCCCTAAAGGGTCCTGGGTGCACTGTCCATCAATGGGGGCCGGGAGATGGAGACCCTGCCCGGGTGTTCAAAAAATTGCCCATATCTTGGGTGAAGTAGCTCGGGGCCCACGTGACGTTTCGGCGGAGTAGTGCCTTCTTCAGACTGGCCCGGCTTAATGTGACTCTGTCAGGTACGACCTTTCTTTTTCCTTTTATACAGGTTTTCAACAAGTAAGTATTTTTTATTTCAACTGTTTCTCTTTTTCCTTTCTTTACAGGTTTTTTCCTTAAGTGTTTCTCTCTTTCCTTTAAGTATTTTTAATTTTGTATTTCAACTTTTTCTCTGTTTCCTTTCTTTACAGGTTTTTTCCTTAAGTGTTTCTCTCTTTCCTTTTATACAGGTTCTGACGGCAGGTAAGTATTTTTTTATTATTTTTTACAGGTAAGTACTTTTTTTTAATTTTATTTTTTCTCTAGGGTGTTTTCCCTTAGGGTTTTTTTTTCCTTTCAAGGTTTAAGTTTCAGACCCCCCCCTGGTTAGGGTTAGGGTCTGGGTTAGGGTTAGGGTTAGGGTTAGGGTTAGGGGTTAGGGTTAGGGTAGGGTTAGGGTTAGGGTTAGGGTTAGGGTTAGGGTTAGGGTTAGGGTTAGGTTATGGGGAAAAAGCCAGGAGAGGATGGGACAAAAGTGGAATAACTGAAAAAGTAAGAGGTGTAGAGGGCTGATGTTGGTGTCTAGGTGGGGGTTTTGGTGGGTGCCGGACGCTGTGGCGAAGAAGCCACGCCGATGGCTTCTTCGGTTCTGGAGATATGGCGAATCGGACCAAAAAGGATGGGACAAAAGGGTCCCAGTCGGAGAAAGGAAGGTGCAGAGGGCCTGGGTCCACCACCACTGTACTCAGCAGGCCCTGCCGGGTCGTTAGACACGCAGCATGGCAGGGATTGGTGACATAACATGTAGCAGTTTCCCTTCACAGAAGCCTGTGCAGCAGGTTGGTACAGGAGCAGGCACCAGAAGCAGGCCTGTGGAGCACTATGTCATCTGCTCGGCCTTGCTTCAGGATGCACTGTACAATTCGATAGCAAGACCTCATGGGTTACCACAAAAAAAACAGTGTCTTTCTGCCTCTGTCGTTCTCTTTGGTTTGTTTGAGCGCTTGTTTTTTAAATACACAGCAAGTGTCTCTCTCTCTCTCTCTCTCTCTCTCTCTGTCTGTCTCTCTGTCACACACACACACACACACACACA